>NC_140586.1:53027903-55709634 GCF_964204655.1 Triturus cristatus | reverse complement strand
CTGCCACCCCAGTTCAGACATGGCCATATGCAAATCAGTCTGACCCTGTGCCTCATGGGAACAGTCCAGCCTGAACTGCCAAGCCATGTCTTCCCTGGACCAGAATCAAGCTTCCTAGGACCGGTTTCTGGCATTTCAGCTGTCTTCAGACAGGCTTGCTTGAATCCAGTGGCAAAGTGAGCAAGGGACTCACGTCTGTGCATACCCTGCCAACTTATGGCGAACAAAGCAAAAACCAAAGGAAATGATGGACGGAGTGTTGAACATTGCAAGCACTCACCCCCAGTCAACTGATCTGGGTTTAATCCATCACCGTTCTTTAGCCCACTCTGCCACCCCAGTTCAGACATGGCCATATGCAAATCAGTCTGACCCTGTGCCTCATGGGAACAGTCCAGCCTGAACTGCCAAGCCATGTCTTCCCTGGACCAGAATCAAGCTTCCTAGGACCGGTTTCTGGCATTTCAGCCGTCTTCAGACAGGCTTGCTTGAATCCAGTGGCAAAGTGAGCAAGGGACTCACGTCTGAGCATACCCTGCCAACTTAGGGCGAACAAAGCAAAAACCAAAGGAAATGATGGACGGAGTGTTGAACATTGCAAGCACTCACCCCCAGTAAACTGATCTGGGTTCAATCCATCACCTTTCTTTAGCCCACTCTGCCACCCCAGTTCAGACATGGCCATATGCAAATCAGTCTGACCCTGTGCCTCATGGGAACAGTCCAGCCTGAACTGCCAAGCCATGTCTTCCCTGGACAAGAATCAAGCTTCCTAGGACCGGTTTCTGGCATTTCAGCCGTCTTCAGCCAGGCTTGCTTGAATCCAGTGGCAAAGTGAGCAAGGGACTCACGTCTGTGCATACCCTGCCAACTTATGGCGAACAAAGCAAAAACCAAAGGAAATGATGGACGGAGTGTTGAACATTGCAAGCACTCACCCCCAGTCAACTGATCTGGGTTTAATCCATCACCGTTCTTTAGCCCACTCTGCCACCCCAGTTCAGACATGGCCATATGCAAATCAGTCTGACCCTGTGCCTCATGGGAACAGTCCAGCCTGAACTGCCAAGCCATGTCTTCCCTGGACCAGAATCAAGCTTCCTAGGACCGGTTTCTGGCATTTCAGCCGTCTTCAGCCAGGCTTGCTTGAATCCAGTGGCAAAGTGAGCAAGGGACTCACGTCTGAGCATACCCTGCCAACTTATGGCGAACAAAGCAAAAACCAAAGGAAATGATGGACGGAGTGTTGAACATTGCAAGCACTCACCCCCAGTCAACTGATCTGGGTTTAATCCATCACCGTTCTTTAGCCCACTCTGCCACCCCAGTTCAGACATGGCCATATGCAAATCAGTCTGACCCTGTGCCTCATGGGAACAGTCCAGCCTGAACTGCCAAGCCATGTCTTCCCTGGACCAGAATCAAGCTTCCTAGGACCGGTTTCTGGCATTTCAGCCGTCTTAAGCCAGGCTTGCTTGAATCCAGTGGCAAAGTGAGCAAGGGACTCACGTCTGAGCATACCCTGCCAACTTATGGCAAACAAAGCACAAACCAAAGGAAATGATAGACGGAGTGATGAACATTGCAAGCACTCACCCCCAGTCAACTGATCTGGGGTTAATCCATCACCGTTCTTTAGCCCACTCTGCCACCCCAGTTCAGACATGGCCATATGCAAATCAGTCTGACCCTGTGCCTCATGGGAACAGTCCAGCCTGAACTGCCAAGCCATGTCTTCCCTGGACCAGAATCAAGCTTCCTAGGACCGGTTTCTGGCATTTCAGCCGTCTTCAGCCAGGCTTGCTTGAATCCAGTGGCAAAGTGAGCAAGGGACTCACGTCTGAGCATACCCTGCCAACTTATGGCGAACAAAGCAAAAAACAAAGGAAATGATGGACGGAGTGTTGAACATTGCAAGCACTCACCCCCAGTCAACTGATCTGGGTTTAATCCATCACCGTTCTTTAGCCTACTCTGCCACCCCAGTTCAGACATGGCCATATGCAAATCAGTCTGACCCTGTGCCTCATGGGAACAGTCCAGCCTGAACTGCCAAGCCATGTCTTCCCTGGACCAGAATCAAGCTTCCTAGGACCGGTTTCTGGCATTTCAGCCGTCTTCAGCCAGGCTTGCTTGAATCCAGTGGCAAAGTGAGCAAGGGACTCACGTCCGAGTATACCCTGCCAACTTATTTCGAACAAAGCAAAAACCAAAGGAAATGATGGACAGAGTGTTGAACATTGCAAGCACTCACCCCCAGTCAACTGATCTGGGTTTAATCCATCACCGTACTTTAGCCCACTCTGCCACCCCAGTTCAGACATGGCCATATGCAAATCAGTCTGACCCTGTGCCTCATGGGAACAGTCCAGCCTGAACTGCCAAGCCATGTCTTCCCTGGACCAGAATCAAGCTTCCTAGGACCGGTTTCTGGCATTTCAGCCGTCTTCAGCCAGGCTTGCTTGAATCCAGTGGCAAAGTGAGCAAGGGACTCACGTCTGAGCATACCCCACCAACTTATGGCGAACAAAGCAAAAAACAAAGTAAATGATGGACGGAGTGTTGAACATTGCAAGCACTCACCCCAAGTCAACTGATCTGGGTTTAATCCATCACCGTTCTTTAGCCCACTCTGCCACCCCAGTGACATGGCCATATGCAAATCAGTCTGACCCTGTGCCTCATGGGAACAGTCCAGCCTGAACTGCCAAGCCATGTCTTCCCTGGACCAGAATCAAGCTTCCTAGGACCGGTTTCTGGCATTTCAGCCGTCTTCAGCCAGGCTTGCTTGAATCCAGTGGCAAAGTGAGCAAGGGACTCAAGTCTGAGCACACCCTGCCAACTTATGGCGAACATAGCAAAAACTAAAGGAAATGATGGACAGAGTGTTGAACATTGCAAGCACTCACCCCCAGTCAACTGATCTGGGTTCAATCCATCACCGTTCTTTAGCCCACTCTGCCACCCCAGTTCAGACATGGCCATATGCAAATCAGTCTGACCCTGTGCCTCATGGGAACAGTCCAGCCTGAACTGCCAAGCCATGTCTTCCCTGGACCAGAATCAAGCTTCCTAGGACCGGTTTCTGGCATTTCAGCTGTCTTCAGACAGGCTTGCTTGAATCCAGTGGCAAAGTGAGCAAGGGACTCACGTCTGTGCATACCCTGCCAACTTATGGCGAACAAAGCAAAAACCAAAGGAAATGATGGACGGAGTGTTGAACATTGCAAGCACTCACCCCCAGTCAACTGATCTGGGTTTAATCCATCACCGTTCTTTAGCCCACTCTGCCACCCCAGTTCAGACATGGCCATATGCAAATCAGTCTGACCCTGTGCCTCATGGGAACAGTCCAGCCTGAACTGCCAAGCCATGTCTTCCCTGGACCAGAATCAAGCTTCCTAGGACCGGTTTCTGGCATTTCAGCCGTCTTCAGACAGGCTTGCTTGAATCCAGTGGCAAAGTGAGCAAGGGACTCACGTCTGAGCATACCCTGCCAACTTATGGCGAACAAAGCAAAAACCAAAGGAAATGATGGACGGAGTGTTGAACATTGCAAGCACTCACCCCCAGTCAACTGATCTGGGTTCAATCCATCACCGTCCTTTAGCCCATTCTGCCACCCCAGTTCAGACATGGCCATATGCAAATCAGTCTGACCCTGTGCCTCATGGGAACAGTCCAGCCTGAACTGCCAAGCCATGTCTTCCCTGGACAAGAATCAAGCTTCCTAGGACCGGTTTCTGGCATTTCAGCCGTCTTCAGCCAGACTTGCTTGAATCCAGTGGCAAAGTGAGCAAGGGACTCACGTCTGTGCATACCCTGCCAACTTATGGCGAACAAAGCAAAAACCAAAGGAAATGATGGACGGAGTGTTGAACATTGCAAGCACTCACCCCCAGTCAACTGATCTGGGTTTAATCCATCACCGTTCTTTAGCCCACTCTGCCACCCCAGTTCAGACATGGCCATATGCAAATCAGTCTGACCCTGTGCCTCATGGGAACAGTCCAACCTGAACTGCCAAGCCATGTCTTCCCTGGACCAGAATCAAGCTTCCTAGGACCGGTTTCTGGCATTTCAGCCGTCTTCAGCCAGGCTTGCTTGAATCCAGTGGCAAAGTGAGCAAGGGACTCACGTCTGAGCATACCCTGCCAACTTATGGCGAACAAAGCAAAAACCAAAGGAAATGATGGACGGAGTGTTGAACATTGCAAGCACTCACCCCCAGTCAACTGATCTGGGTTTAACCCATCACCGTTCTTTAGCCCACTCTGCCACCCCAGTTCAGACATGGCCATATGCAAATCAGTCTGACCCTGTGCCTCATGGGAACAGTCCAGCCTGAACTGCCAAGCCATGTCTTCCCTGGACCAGAATCAAGCTTCCTAGGACCGGTTTCTGGCATTTCAGCCGTCTTAAGCCAGGCTTGCTTGAATCCAGTGGCAAAGTGAGCAAGGGACTCACGTCTGAGCATACCCTGCCAACTTATGGCAAACAAAGCACAAACCAAAGGAAATGATAGACGGAGTGATGAACATTGCAAGCACTCACCCCCAGTCAACTGATCTGGGTTTAATCCATCACCGTTCTTTAGCCCACTCTGCCACCCCAGTTCAGACATGGCCATATGCAAATCAGTCTGACCCTGTGCCTCATGGGAACAGTCCAGCCTGAACTGCCAAGCCATGTCTTCCCTGGACCAGAATCAAGCTTCCTAGGACAAGTTTCTGGCATTTCAGCCGTTTTCAGCCAGGCTTGCTGTAATCCAGTGACAAAGTGAGCAAGGGACTCACGTCTGAGCATACCCTGCCAACTTATGGCGAACAAAGCAAAAACCAAAGGAAATGATGGACGGAGTGTTGAACATTGCAAGCACTCACCCCCAGTCAACTGATCTGGGTTTAATCCATCACCGTTCTTTAGCCCACTCTGCCACCCCAGTTCAGACATGGCCATATGCAAATCAGTCTGACCCTGTGCCTCATGGGAACAGTCCAGCCTGAACTACCAAGCCATGTCTTCCCTGGACCAGAATCAAGCTTCCTAGGACCGGTTTCTGGCATTTCAGCCGTCTTCAGCCAGATTTGCTTGAATCCAGTGGCAAAGTGATTAAGGGACTCACGTCTGAGCATACCCTGCCAACTTACAGCGAACAAAGCAAAAACCAAAGGAAATGATGGACGGAGTGTTGAACATTGCAAGCACTCACCCCCAGTCAACAGATCTGGGTTTAATACACCACCGTTCTTTAGCCCACTCTGCCACCCCAGTTCAGACATGGCCATATGCAAATCAGTCTGACCCTGTGCCTCATGGGAACAGTCCAGCCTGAACTGCCAAGCCATGTCTTCCCTGGACCAGAATCAAGCTTCCTAGGACCTTTTTCTGGCATTTCAGCCGTCTTCAGCCAGGCTTGCTTGAATCCAGTGGCAAAGTGAGCAAGGGACTCACGTCTGAGCATACCCTGCCAACTTATGGCGAACAAAGCAAAAACCAAAGGAAATGATGGACGGAGTGTTGAACATTGCAAGCACTCACCCCCAGTCAACTGATCTGGGTTTAATCCATCACCGTTCTTTAGCCCACTCTGCCACCCCAGTTCAGACATGGCCATATGCAAATCAGTCTGACCCTGTGCCTCATGGGAACAGTCCAGCCTGAACTGCCAAGCCATGTCTTCCCTGGACCAGAATCAAGCTTCCTAGGACCGGTTTCTGGCATTTTAGCCGTCTTCAGCCAGGCTTGCTTGAATCCAGTGGCAAAGTGAGCAAGGGACTCACGTCCGAGCATACCCTGCCAACTTATTTCGAACAAAGCAAAAACCAAAGGAAATGATGGACAGAGTGTTGAACATTGCAAGCACTCACCCCCAGTCAACTGATCTGGGTTTAATCCATCACCGTACTTTAGCCCACTCTGCCACCCCAGTTCAGACATGGCCATATGCAAATCAGTCTGACCCTGTGCCTCATGGGAACAGTCCAGCCTGAACTGCCAAGCCATGTCTTCCCTGGACCAGAATCAAGCTTCCTAGGACCGGTTTCTGGCATTTCAGCCATCTTCAGCCAGGCTTGCTTGAATCCAGTGGCAAAGTGAGCAAGGGACTCACGTCTGAGCATATCCCGCCAACTTATGGCGAACAAAGCAAAAACCAAAGTAAATGATGGACGGAGTGTTGAACATTGCAAGCACTCACCCCCAGTCAACTGATCTGGGTTTAATCCATCACCGTTCTTTGCCCACTCTGCCACCCCAGTGACATGGCCATATGCAAATCAGTCTGACCCTGTGCCTCATGGGAACAGTCCAGCCTGAACTGCCAAGCCATGTCTTCCCTGGACCAGAATCAAGCTTCCTAGGACCGGTTTCTGGCATTTCAGCCGTCTTCAGCCAGGCTTGCTTGAATCCAGTGGCAAAGTGAGCAAGGGACTCACGTCTGAGCATACCCTGCCAACTTATGGCGAACAAAGTAAAAACTAAAGGAAATGATGGACGGAGTGTTGAACATTGCAAGCACTCACCCCCAGTCAACTGATCTAGGTTCAATCCATCACCGTTCTTTAGCCCACTCTGCCACCCCAGTTCAGATATGGCCATATGCAAATCAGTCTGACCCTGTGCCTCATGGGAACAGTCCAGTCTGAACTGCCAAGCCATGTCTTCCCTGGACCAGAATCAAGCTTCCTAGGACCGGTTTCTAGCATTTCAGCCGTCTTCAGCCAGGCTTGCTTGAATCCAGTGGCAAAGTGAGCAAGGGACTCACGTCTGAGCATACCCTGCCAACTTATGGCGAACAAAGCAAAAACCAAAGGAAATGATAGACGGAGTGTTGAACATTGCAAGCACTCACCCCCAGTCAACTGGTCTGGGTTCAATCCATCACCGTTCTTTAGCCCACTCTGCCACCCCAGTTCAGACATGGCCATATGCAAATCAGTCTGACCCTGTGCCTCATGGGAACAGTCCAGCCTGAACTGCCAAGCCATGTCTTCCCTGGACCAGAATCAAGCTTCCTAGGACCGGTTTCTGGCATTTCAGCCGTCTTCAGCCAGGCTTGCTTGAATCCAGTGGCAAAGTGAGCAAGGGACTCACGTCTGAGCATACCCTGCCAACTTATGGCGAACAATGCAAAAACCAAAGGAAATGATGGACGGAGTGTTGAACATTGCAAACACTCACCCCCAGTCAACTGATCTGGGTTTAATCCATCACCGTTCTTTAGCCCACTCTGCCCCCCCAGTTCAGACATGGCCATATGCAAATCAGTCTGACCCTGTGCCTCATGGGAACAGTCCAGCCTGAACTGCCAAGCCATGTCTTCCCTGGACCAGAATAAAGCTTCCTAGGGCCGGTTTCTGGCATTTCAGCCGTCTTCAGCCAGGCTTGCTTGAATCCAGAGGCAAAGTGAGCAAGGGACTCACGTCTGAGCATACCCTGCCAACTTATGGCGAACAAAGCAAAAACCAAAGGAAATGATGGACGGAGTGTTGAACATTGCAAGCACTCACCCCCAGTCAACTGATCTGGATTTAATCCATCACCGTTCTTTAGCCCACTCTGCCACCCCAGTTCAGACATGGCCATATGCAAATCAGTCTGACCCTGTGCCTCATGGGAACAGTCCAGCCTAAACTGCCAAGCCATGTCTTCCCTGGACCAGAATCAAGCTTCCTAGGACCGGTTTCAGGCATTTCAGCCGTCTTCAGCCAGGCTTGCTTGAATCCAGTGGCAAAGTGAGCAAGGGACTCACGTCTGAGCATACCCTGCCAACTTATGACGAACAAAGCAAAAACCAAAGGAAATGATGGACGGAGTGTTGAACATTGCAAGCACTCACCCCCAGTCAACCGATCTGGGTTTAATCCATCACCGTTCTTTAGCCCACTCTGCCACCCCAGTTCAGACATGGCCATATGCAAATCAGTCTGACCCTGTGCCTCATGGGAACAGTCCAGCCTGAACTGCCAAGCCATGTCTTCCCTGGACCAGAATCAAGCTTCCTAGGACCGGTTTCTGGCATTTCAGCCGTCTTCAGCCAGGCTTGCTTGAATCCAGTAGCAAAGTGAGCAAGGGACTCACGTCTGAGCATACCCTGCCAACTTATGGCGAACAAAGCGGTACAAAAGGGGGTGGTGATGGACGGAGCATCAGAACCAATCAAACACTCACACCCAGTCAACAGATCTGGGTTTGACCCATCACCGTTCTTTAGACCACTCTGCCACCCCAGTTCAGACATGGCCATATGCAAATCAGTCTGACCCTGTGCCTCATGGGAACAGTCCAGCCTGAACTGCCAAGCCATGTCTTCCCTGGACCAGAATCAAGCTTCCTAGGACTGGTTTCTGGCATTTCAGCCATCTTCAGCCAGGCTTGCTTGAATCCAGTGGCAAAGTGAGCAAGGGACTCACGTCTGAGCGTACCCTGCCAACTTACGGCGAACAAAGCAAAAACCAAAGGAAATGATGGACGGAGTGTTGAACATTGCAAGCACTCACCCCCAGTCAACTGATCTGGGTTTAATCCATCACCGTTCTTTAGCCCACTCTGCCACCCCAGTTCAGACATGGCCATATGCAAATCAGTCTGACCCTGTGCCTCATGGGAACAGTCCAGCCTGAACTGCCAAGCCATGTTTTCCCTGGACCAGAATCAAGCTTCCTAGGACCGGTTTCTGGCATTTTAGCCGTCTTCAGCCAGGCTTGCTTGAATCCAGTGGCAAAGTGAGCAAGGGACTCACGTCTGAGCATACCCTGCCAACTTATGGCGAACAAAGCAAAAACCAAAGGAAATGATGGACGGAGTGTTGAACATTGCAAGCACTCACCCCAGGTCAACTGATCTGGATTTAATCCATCACCGTTCTTTAGCCCACTCTGCCACCCCAGTTCAGACATGGCCGTATGCAAATCAGTCTGACCCTGTGCCTCATGGGAACAGTCCAGCCTGAACTGCCAAGCCATGTCTTCCCTGGACCAGAATCAAGCTTCCTAGGACCGGTTTCAGGCATTTCAGCCGTCTTCAGCCAGGCTTGCTTGAATCCAGTGGCAAAGTGAGCAAGGGACTCACGTCTGAGCATACCCTGCCAACTTATGACGAACAAAGCAAAAACCAAAGGAAATGATGGACGGAGTGTTGAACATTGCAAGCACTCACCCCCAGTCAACTGATCTGGGTTTAATCCATCACCGTTCTTTAGCCCACTCTGCCACCCCAGTTCAGACATGGCCATATGCAAATCAGTCTGACCCTGTGCCTCATGGGAACAGTCCAGCCTGAACTGCCAAGCCATGTCTTCCCTGGACCAGAATCAAGCTTCCTAGGACCGGTTTCTGGCATTTCAGCCGTCTTCAGCCAGGCTTGCTTGAATCCAGTGGCAAAGTGAGCAAGGGACTCACGTCTGAGCATACCCTGCCAACTTATGGCGAACAAAGCAAAAACTAAAGGAAATGATGGACGGAGTGTTAAAGATTGCAAGCACTCACCCCCAGTCAACTGATCTGGGTTTAATCCATCACCATTCTTTAGCCCACTCTGCCACCCCAGTTCAGACATGGCCATATGCAAATCAGTCTGACCCTGTGCCTCATGGGAACAGTCCAGCCTGAACTGCCAAGCCATGTCTTCCCTGGACCAGAATCAAGCTTCCTAGAACTGGTTTCTGGCATTTCAGCCATCTTCAGCCAGGCTTACTTGAATCCAGTGGCAAAGTGAGCAAGGGACTCACGTCTGAGCATACCCTGCCAACTTATGGCGAACAAAGCAAAAACCAAAGGAAATGATGGACGGAGTGTTGAACATTGCAAGCACTCACCCCCAGTCAACTGATCTGGGTTTAATCCATCACCGTTCTTTAGCCCACTCTGCCACCCCAGTTCAGACATGGCCATATGCAAATCAGTCTGACCCTGTGCCTCATGGGAACAGTCCAGCCTGAACTGCCAAGCCATGTCTTCCCTGGACCAGAATCAAGCTTCCTAGGACCGGTTTCTGGCATTTCAGACGTCTTCAGCCAGGCTTGCTTGAATCCAGTGGAAAAGTGAGCAAGGGACTCACCTCTGAGCATACCCTGCCAACTTATGGCGAACAAAGCACAAACCAAAGGAAATGATGGACGGAGTGATGAACATTGCAAGCACTCACCCCCAGTCAACTGATCTGGGTTTAATCCATCACCGTTCTTTAGCCCACTCTGCCACCCCAGTTCAGACATGGCCATATGCAAATTAGTCTGACCCTGTGCCTCATGGGAACAGTCCAGCCTGAACTGCCAAGCCATGTCTTCCCTGGACCAGAATCAAGCTTCCTAGGACAGGTTTCCGGCATTTCAGCCATCTTCAGCCAGGCTTGCTTGAATCCAGTGACAAAGTGAGCAAGGGACTCACGTCTGAGCATACCCTGCCAACTTATGGCGAACAAAGCAAAAACCAAAGGAAATGATGGACGGAGTGTTGAACATTGCAAGCACTCAGCCCCAGTCAACTGATCTGGGTTTAATCCATCACCGTTCTTTAGCCCACTCTGCCACCCCAGTTCAGACATGGCCATATGCAAATCAGTCTGACCCTGTGCCTCATGGGAACAGTCCAGCCTGAACTGCCAAGCCATGTCTTCCCTGGACCAGAATCAAGCTTCCTAGGACCGGTTTCTGGCATTTCAGCCGTCTTCAGCCAGATTTGGTTGAATCCAGTGGCAAAGTGATTAAGGGACTCACGTCTGAGCATACCCTGCCAACTTACAGCGAACAAAGCAAAAACCAAAGGAAATGATGGACGGAGTGTTGAACATTGCAAGCACTCACCCCCAGTCAACAGATCTGGGTTTAATCCATCACCGTTCTTTAGCCCACTCTGCCACCCCAGTTCAGACATGGCCATATGCAAATCAGTCTGACCCTGTGCCTCATGGGAACAGTCCAGCCTGAACTGCCAAGCCATGTCTTCCCTGGACCAGAATCAAGCTTCCTAGGACCGGTTTCTGGCATTTCAGCCGTCTTCAGCCAGGCTTGCTTGAATCCAGTGGCAAAGTGAGCAAGGGACTCACGTCTGAGCATACCCTGCCAACTTATGGCGAACAAAGCAAAAAACAAAGGAAATGATGGACGGAGTGTTGAACATTGCAAGCACTCACCCCCAGTCAACTGATCTGGGTTTAATCCATCACCGTTCTTTAGCCCACTCTGCCACCCCAGTTCAGACATGGCCATATGCAAATCAGTCTGACCCTGTGCCTCATGGGAACAGTCCAGCCTGAACTGCCAAGCCATGTCTTCCCTGGACCAGAATCAAGCTTCCTAGGACCGTTTTCTGGCATTTCAGCCGTCTTCAGCCAGGCTTGCTTGAATCCAGTGGCAAAGTGAGCAAGGGACTCACGTCTGAGCATACCCCGCCAACTTATGGCGAACAAAGCAAAAACCAAAGTAAATGATGGACGGAGTGTTGAACATTGCAAGCACTCACCCCCAGTCAACTGATCTGGGTTTAATCCATCACCGTTCTTTAGCCCACTCTGCCACCCCAGTTCAGACATGGCCATATGCAAATCAGTCTGACCCTGTGCCTCATGGGAACAGTCCAGCCTGAACTGCCAAGCCATGTCTTCCCTGGACCAGAATCAAGCTTCCTAGGACCGGTTTCTGGCATTTCAGCCGTCTTCAGCCAGGCTTGCTTGAATCCAGTGGCAAAGTGAGCAAGGGACTCACGTCTTAGCATACCCTGCCAACTTATGGCGAACAAAGCAAAAACCAAAGGAAATGATGGACGGAGTGTTGAACATTGCAAGCACTCACCCCCAGTCAACTGATCTGGGTTTAATCCATCACCGTTCTTTAGCCCACTCTGCCACCCCAGTTCAGACATGGCCATATGCAAATCAGTCTGACCCTGTGCCTCATGGGAACAGTCCAGCCTGAACTGCCAAGCCATGTCTTCCCTGGACCAGAATCAAGCTTCCTAGGACCGGTTTCTGGCATTTCAGCCGTCTTAAGCCAGGCTTGCTTGAATCCAGTGGCAAAGTGAGCAAGGGACTCACGTCTGAGCATACCCTGCCAACTTATGGCAAACAAAGCACAAACCAAAGGAAATGATAGACGGAGTGATGAACATTGCAAGCACTCACCCCCAGTCAACTGATCTGGGTTTAATCCATCACCGTTCTTTAGCCCACTCTGCCACCCCAGTTCAGACATGGCCATATGCAAATCAGTCTGACCCTGTGCCTCATGGGAACAGTCCAGCCTGAACTGCCAAGCCATGTCTTCCCTGGACCAGAATCAAGCTTCCTAGGACCGGTTTCTGGCATTTCAGCCGTCTTCAGCCAGGCTTGCTTGAATCCAGTGGCAAAGTGAGCAAGGGACTCACGTCTGAGCATACCCTGCCAACTTATCGCGAACAAAGCAAAAAACAAAGGAAATGATGGACGGAGTGTTGAACATTGCAAGCACTCACCCCCAGTCAACTGATCTGGGTTTAATCCATCACCGTTCTTTAGCCCACTCTGCCACCCCAGTTCAGACATGGCCATATGCAAATCAGTCTGACCCTGTGCCTCATGGGAACAGTCCAGCCTGAACTGCCAAGCCATGTCTTCCCTGGACCAGAATCAAGCTTCCTAGGACCGGTTTCTGGCATTTCAGCCGTCTTCAGCCAGGCTTGCTTGAATCCAGTGGCAAAGTGAGCAAGGGACTCACGTCCGAGTACACCCTGCCAACTTATTTCGAACAAAGCAAAAACCAAAGGAAATGATGGACAGAGTGTTGAACATTGCAAGCACTCACCCCCAGTCAACTGATCTGGGTTTAATCCATCACCGTACTTTAGCCCACTCTGCCACCCCAGTTCAGACATGGCCATATGCAAATCAGTCTGACCCTGTGCCTCATGGGAACAGTCCAGCCTGAACTGCCAAGCCATGTCTTCCCTGGACCAGAATCAAGCTTCCTAGGACCGGTTTCTGGCATTTCAGCCGTCTTCAGCCAGGCTTGCTTGAATCCAGTGGCAAAGTGAGCAAGGGACTCACGTCTGAGCATACCCCACCAACTTATGACGAACAAAGCAAAAAACAAAGTAAATGATGGACGGAGTGTTGAACATTGCAAGCACTCACCCCAAGTCAACTGATCTGGGTTTAATCCATCACCGTTCTTTAGCCCACTCTGCCACCCCAGTGACATGGCCATATGCAAATCAGTCTGACCCTGTGCCTCATGGGAACAGTCCAGCCTGAACTGCCAAGCCATGTCTTCCCTGGACCAGAATCAAGCTTCCTAGGACCGGTTTCTGGCATTTCAGCCGTCTTAAGCCAGGCTTGCTTGAATCCAGTGGCAAAGTGAGCAAGGGACTCACGTCTGAGCATACCCTGCCAACTTATGGCAAACAAAGCACAAACCAAAGGAAATGATAGACGGAGTGATGAACATTGCAAGCACTCACCCCCAGTCAACTGATCTGGGTTTAATCCATCACCGTTCTTTAGCCCACTCTGCCACCCCAGTTCAGACATGGCCATATGCAAATCAGTCTGACCCTGTGCCTCATGGGAACAGTCCAGCCTGAACTGCCAAGCCATGTCTTCCCTGGACCAGAATCAAGCTTCCTAGGACCGGTTTCTGGCATTTCAGCCGTCTTCAGCCAGGCTTGCTTGAATCCAGTGGCAAAGTGAGCAAGGGACTCACGTCTGAGCATACCCTGCCAACTTATGGCGAACAAAGCAAAAAACAAAGGAAATGATGGACGGAGTGTTGAACATTGCAAGCACTCACCCCCAGTCAACTGATCTGGGTTTAATCCATCACCGTTCTTTAGCCCACTCTGCCACCCCAGTTCAGACATGGCCATATGCAAATCAGTCTGACCCTGTGCCTCATGGGAACAGTCCAGCCTGAACTGCCAAGCCATGTCTTCCCTGGACCAGAATCAAGCTTCCTAGGACCGGTTTCTGGCATTTCAGCCGTCTTCAGCCAGGCTTGCTTGAATCCAGTGGCAAAGTGAGCAAGGGACTCACGTCCGAGTACACCCTGCCAACTTATTTCGAACAAAGCAAAAACCAAAGGAAATGATGGACAGAGTGTTGAACATTGCAAGCACTCACCCCCAGTCAACTGATCTGGGTTTAATCCATCACCGTACTTTAGCCCACTCTGCCACCCCAGTTCAGACATGGCCATATGCAAATCAGTCTGACCCTGTGCCTCATGGGAACAGTCCAGCCTGAACTGCCAAGCCATGTCTTCCCTGGACCAGAATCAAGCTTCCTAGGACCGGTTTCTGGCATTTCAGCCGTCTTCAGCCAGGCTTGCTTGAATCCAGTGGCAAAGTGAGCAAGGGACTCACGTCTGAGCATACCCCACCAACTTATGACGAACAAAGCAAAAAACAAAGTAAATGATGGACGGAGTGTTGAACATTGCAAGCACTCACCCCAAGTCAACTGATCTGGGTTTAATCCATCACCGTTCTTTAGCCCACTCTGCCACCCCAGTGACATGGCCATATGCAAATCAGTCTGACCCTGTGCCTCATGGGAACAGTCCAGCCTGAACTGCCAAGCCATGTCTTCCCTGGACCAGAATCAAGCTTCCTAGGACCGGTTTCTGGCATTTCAGCCGTCTTCAGCCAGGCTTGCTTGAATCCAGTGGCAAAGTGAGCAAGGGACTCAAGTCTGAGCATACCCTGCCAACTTATGGCGAACATAGCAAAAACTAAAGGAAATGATGGACAGAGTGTTGAACATTGCAAGCACTCACCCCCAGTCAACTGATCTGGGTTCAATCCATCACCGTTCTTTAGCCCACTCTGCCACCCCAGTTCAGACATGGCCATATGCAAATCAGTCTGACCCTGTGCCTCATGGGAACAGTCCAGCCTGAACTGCCAAGCCATGTCTTCCCTGGACCAGAATCAAGCTTCCTAGGACCGGTTTCTGGCATTTCAGCTGTCTTCAGACAGGCTTGCTTGAATCCAGTGGCAAAGTGAGCAAGGGACTCACGTCTGTGCATACCCTGCCAACTTATGGCGAACAAAGCAAAAACCAAAGGAAATGATGGACGGAGTGTTGAACAGTGCAAGCACTCACCCCCAGTCAACTGATCTGGGTTTAATCCATCACCGTTCTTTAGCCCACTCTGCCACCCCAGTTCAGACATGGCCATATGCAAATCAGTCTGACCCTGTGCCTCATGGGAACAGTCCAGCCTGAACTGCCAAGCCATGTCTTCCCTGGACCAGAATCAAGCTTCCTAGGACCGGTTTCTGGCATTTCAGCCGTCTTCAGACAGGCTTGCTTGAATCCAGTGGCAAAGTGAGCAAGGGACTCACGTCTGAGCATACCCTGCCAACTTATGGCGAACAAAGCAAAAACCAAAGGAAATGATGGACGGAGTGTTGAACATTGCAAGCACTCACCCCCAGTCAACTGATCTGGGTTCAATCCATCACCGTTCTTTAGCCCACTCTGCCACCCCAGTTCAGACATGGCCATATGCAAATCAGTCTGACCCTGTGCCTCATGGGAACAGTCCAGCCTGAACTGCCAAGCCATGTCTTCCCTGGACAAGAATCAAGCTTCCTAGGACCGGTTTCTGGCATTTCAGCCGTCTTCAGCCAGGCTTGCTTGAATCCAGTGGCAAAGTGAGCAAGGGACTCACGTCTGTGCATACCCTGCCAACTTATGGCGAACAAAGCAAAAACCAAAGGAAATGATGGACGGAGTGTTGAACATTGCAAGCACTCACCCCCAGTCAACTGATCTGGGTTTAATCCATCACCGTTCTTTAGCCCACTCTGCCACCCCAGTTCAGACATGGCCATATGCAAATCAGTCTGACCCTGTGCCTCATGGGAACAGTCCAGCCTGAACTGCCAAGCCATGTCTTCCCTGGACCAGAATCAAGCTTCCTAGGACCGGTTTCTGGCATTTCAGCCGTCTTCAGCCAGGCTTGCTTGAATCCAGTGGCAAAGTGAGCAAGGGACTCACGTCTGAGCATACCCTGCCAACTTATGGCGAACAAAGCAAAAACCAAAGGAAATGATGGACGGAGTGTTGAACATTGCAAGCACTCACCCCCAGTCAACTGATCTGGGTTTAATCCATCACCGTTCTTTAGCCCACTCTGCCACCCCAGTTCAGACATGGCCATATGCAAATCAGTCTGACCCTGTGCCTCATGGGAACAGTCCAGCCTGAACTGCCAAGCCATGTCTTCCCTGGACCAGAATCAAGCTTCCTAGGACCGGTTTCTGGCATTTCAGCCGTCTTAAGCCAGGCTTGCTTGAATCCAGTGGCAAAGTGAGCAAGGGACTCACGTCTGAGCATACCCTGCCAACTTATGGCAAACAAAGCACAAACCAAAGGAAATGATAGACGGAGTGATGAACATTGCAAGCACTCACCCCCAGTCAACTGATCTGGGTTTAATCCATCACCGTTCTTTAGCCCACTCTGCCACCCCAGTTCAGACATGGCCATATGCAAATCAGTCTGACCCTGTGCCTCATGGGAACAGTCCAGCCTAAACTGCCAAGCCATGTCTTCCCTGGACCAGAATCAAGCTTCCTAGGACAAGTTTCTGGCATTTCAGCCGTTTTCAGCCAGGCTTGCTTTAATCCAGTGACAAAGTGAGCAAGGGACTCACGTCTGAGCATACCCTGCCAACTTATGGCGAACAAAGCAAAAACCAAAGGAAATGATGGACGGAGTGTTGAACATTGCAAGCACTCACCCCCAGTCAACTGATCTGGGTTTAATCCATCACCGTTCTTTAGCCCACTCTGCCACCCCAGTTCAGACATGGCCATATGCAAATCAGTCTGACCCTGTGCCTCATGGGAACAGTCCAGCCTGAACTGCCAAGCCATGTCTTCCCTGGACCAGAATCAAGCTTCCTAGGACCGGTTTCTGGCATTTCAGCCGTCTTCAGCCAGATTTGCTTGAATCCAGTGGCAAAGTGATTAAGGGACTCACGTCTGAGCATACCCTGCCAACTTACAGCGAACAAAGCAAAAACCAAAGGAAATGATGGACGGAGTGTTGAACATTGCAAGCACTCACCCCCAGTCAACAGATCTGGGTTTAATACACCACCGTTCTTTAGCCCACTCTGCCACCCCAGTTCAGACATGGCCATATGCAAATCAGTCTGACCCTGTGCCTCATGGGAACAGTCCAGCCTGAACTGCCAAGCCATGTCTTCCCTGGACCAGAATCAAGCTTCCTAGGACCTTTTTCTGGCATTTCAGCCGTCTTCAGCCAGGCTTGCTTGAATCCAGTGGCAAAGTGAGCAAGGGACTCACGTCTGAGCATACCCTGCCAACTTATGGCGAACAAAGCAAAAACCAAAGGAAATGATGGACGGAGTGTTGAACATTGCAAGCACTCACCCCCAGTCAACAGATCTGGGTTTAATCCATCACCGTTCTTTAGCCCACTCTGCCACCCCAGTTCAGACATGGCCATATGCAAATCAGTCTGACCCTGTGCCTCATAGGAACAGTCCAGCCTGAACTGCTAAGCCATGTCTTTCCTGGACCAGAATCAAGCTTCCTAGGACCGGTTTCTGGCATTTCAGCCGTCTTCAGCCAGGCTTGCTTGAATCCAGTGGCAAAGTGAGCAAGGGACTCACGTCTGAGCATACCCTGCAAACTTATGGCGAACAAAGCAAAAAACAAAGGAAATGATGGACGGAGTGTTAAACATTACAAGCACTCACCCCCAGTCAACTGATCTGGGTTTAATCCATCACCGTTCTTTAGCCCACTCTGCCACCCCAGTTCAGACATGGCCATATGCAAATCAGTCTGACCCTGTGCCTCATGGGAACAGTCCAGCCTGAACTGCCAAGCCATGTCTTCCCTGGACCAGAATCAAGCTTCCTATGACCGGTTTCTGGCATTTTAGCCGTCTTTAGCCAGGCTTGCTTGAATCCAGTGGCAAAGTGAGCAAGGGACTCACATCCGAGCATACCCTGCCAACTTATTTCGAACAAAGCAAAAACCAAAGGAAATGATGGACAGAGTGTTGAACATTGCAAGCACTCACCCCCAGTCAACTGATCTGGGTTTAATCCATCACCGTACTTTAGCCCACTCTGCCACCCCAGTTCAGACATGGCCATATGCAAATCAGTCTGACCCTGTGCCTCATGGGAACAGTCCAGCCTGAACTGCCAAGCCATGTCTTCCCTGGACCAGAATCAAGCTTCCTAGGACCGGTTTCTGGCATTTCAGCCGTCTTCAGCCAGGTTTGCTTGAATCCAGTGGCAAAGTGAGCAAGGGACTCACGTCTGAGCATACCCTGCCAACTTATGGCGAACAAAGTAAAAACTAAAGGAAATGATGGACGGAGTGTTGAACATTGCAAGCACTCACCCCCAGTCAACTGATCTGGGTTTAATCCATCACCGTTCTTTAGCCCACTCTGCCACCCCAGTTCAGACATGGCCATATGCAAATCAGTCTGACCCTGTGCCTCATGGGAACAGTCCAGCCTGAACTGCCAAGCCATGTCTTCCCTGGACCAGAATCAAGCTTCCTAGGACCGGTTTCTGGCATTTCAGTCATCTTCAGCTAGGCTTGCTTGAATCCAGTGGCAAAGTGAGCAAGGGACTCACGTCCGAGCATACCCTGCCAACTTATGGCGAACAAAGCAAAAACCAAAGGAAATGATGGACAGAGTGTTGAACATTGCAAGCACTCACCCCCAGTCAACTGATCTGGGTTTAATCCATCACCGTACTTTAGCCCACTCTGCCACCCCAGTTCAGACATGGCCATATGCAAATCAGTCTGACCCTGTGCCTCATGGGAACAGTCCAGCCTGAACTGCCAAGCCATGTCTTCCCTGGACCAGAATCAAGCTTCCTAGGACCGGTTTCTGGCATTTCAGCCGTCTTCAGCCAGGCTTGCTTGAATCCAGTGGCAAACTGAGCAAGGGACTCACGTCTGAGCATACCCTGCCAACTTATGGCGAACAATGCAAAAACCAAAGGAAATGATGGACGGAGTGTTGAACATTGCAAACACTCACCCCCAGTCAACTGATCTGGGTTTAATCCATCACCGTTCTTTAGCCCACTCTGCCACCCCAGTTCAGACATGGCCATATGCAAATCAGTCTGACCCTGTGCCTCATGGGAACAGTCCAGCCTGAACTGCCAAGCCATGTCTTCCCTGGACCAGAATCAAGCTTCCTAGGACCGGTTTCTGGCATTTCAGCCGTCTTCAGCCAGGCTTACTTGAATCCAGTGGCAAAGTGAGCAAGGGACTCACGTCTGAGCATACCCTGCCAACTTATGGCGAACAAAGCAAAAACCAAAGGAAATGATGGACGGAGTGTTGAACATTGCAAGCACTCACCCCCAGTCAACTGATCTGGGTTCAATCCATCACCGTTCTTTAGCCCACTCTGCCACCCCAGTTCAGACATGGCCATATGCAAATCAGTCTGACTCTGTGCCTCATGGGAACAGTCCAGCCTGAACTGCCAAGCCATGTCTTCCCTGGACTAGAATCAAGCTTCCTAGGACCGGTTTCTGGCATTTCAGCCGTCTTCAGCCAGGCTTGCTTGAATCCAGTGGCAAAGTGAGCAAGGGACTCACGTCTGAGCATACCCTGCCAACTTATGGCGAACAAAGCAAAAACCAAAGGAAATGATGGACGGAGTGTTGAACATTGCAAGCACTCACCCCCAGTCAACTAATCAGGGTTTAATCCATCACCGTTCTTTAGCCCACTCTGCCTCCCCAGTTCAGACATGGCCATATGCAAATCAGTCTGACCCTGTGCCTCATGGGAACAGTCCAGCCTGAACTGCCAAGCCATGTCTTCCCTGGACCAGAATAAAGCTTCCTAGGGCCGGTTTCTGGCATTTCAGCCGTCTTCAGCCAGGCTTGCTTGAATCCAGAGGCAAAGTGAGCAAGGGACTCACGTCTGAGCATACCCTGCCAACTTATGGCGAACAAAGCAAAAACCAAAGGAAATGATGGACGGAGTGTTGAACATTGCAAGCACTCACCCCCAGTCAACTGATCTGGATTTAATCCATCACCGTTCTTTAGCCCACTCTGCCACCCCAGTTCAGACATGGCCATATGCAAATCAGTCTGACCCTGTGCCTCATGGGAACAGTCCAGCCTGAACTGCCAAGCCATGTCTTCCCTGGACCAGAATCAAGCTTCCTAGGACCGGTTTCAGGCATTTCAGCCGTCTTCAGCCAGGCTTGCTTGAATCCAGTGGCAAAGTGAGCAAGGGACTCACGTCTGAGCATACCCTGCCAACTTATGACGAACAAAGCAAAAACCAAAGGAAATGATGGACGGAGTGTTGAACATTGCAAGCACTCACCCCCAGTCAACCGATCTGGGTTTAATCCATCACCGTTCTTTAGCCCACTCTGCCACCCCAGTTCAGACATGGCCATATGCAAATCAGTCTGACCCTGTGCCTCATGGGAACAGTCCAGCCTGAACTGCCAAGCCATGTCTTCCCTGGACCAGAATCAAGCTTCCTAGGACCGGTTTCTGGCATTTCAGCCGTCTTCAGCCAGGCTTGCTTGAATCCAGTAGCAAAGTGAGCAAGGGACTCACGTCTGAGCATACCCTGCCAACTTATGGCGAACAAAGCGGTACAAAAGGGGGTGGTGATGGACGGAGCATCAGAACCAATCAAACACTCACACCCAGTCAACAGATCTGGGTTTGACCCATCACCGTTCTTTAGACCACTCTGCCACCCCAGTTCAGACATGGCCATATGCAAATCAGTCTGACCCTGTGCCTCATGGGAACAGTCCAGCCTGAACTGCCAAGCCATGTCTTCCCTGGACCAGAATCAAGCTTCCTAGGACTGGTTTCTGGCATTTCAGCCGTCTTCAGCCAGGCTTGCTTGAATCCAGTGGCAAAGTGAGCAAGGGACTCACGTCTGAGCATACCCTGCCTACTTACGGCGAACAAAGCAAAAACCAAAGGAAATGATGGACGGAGTGTTGAACATTGCAAGCACTCACCCCCAGTCAACTGATCTGGGTTTAATCCATCACCGTTCTTTAGCCCACTCTGCCACCCCAGTTCAGACATGGCCACATGCAAATCAGTCTGACCCTGTGCCTCATGGGAACAGTCCAGCCTGAACTGCCAAGCCATGTTTTCCCTGGACCAGAATCAAGCTTCCTAGGACCGGTTTCTGGCATTTCAGCCGTCTTCAGCCAGGCTTGCTTGAATCCAGTGGCAAAGTGAGCAAGGGACTCACATCTGAGCATACCCTGCCAACTTATGGCGAACAAAGCAAAAACCAAAGGAAATGATGGACGGAGTGTTGAACATTGCAAGCACTCACCCCAGGTCAACTGATCTGGATTTAATCCATCACCGTTCTTTAGCCCACTCTGCCACCCCAGTTCAGACATGGCCGTATGCAAATCAGTCTGACCCTGTGCCTCATGGGAACAGTCCAGCCTGAACTGCCAAGCCATGTCTTCCCTGGACCAGAATCAAGCTTCCTAGGACCGGTTTCAGGCATTTCAGCCGTCTTCAGCCAGGCTTGCTTGAATCCAGTGGCAAAGTGAGCAAGGGACTCACGTCTGAGCATACCCTGCCAACTTATGACGAACAAAGCAAAAACCAAAGGAAATGATGGACGGAGTGTTGAACATTGCAAGCACTCACCCCCAGTCAACTGATCTGGGTTTAATCCATCACCGTTCTTTAGCCCACTCTGCCACCCCAGTTCAGACATGGCCATATGCAAATCAGTCTGACCCTGTGCCTCATGGGAACAGTCCAGCCTGAACTGCCAAGCCATGTCTTCCCTGGACCAGAATCAAGCTTCCTAGGACCGGTTTCTGGCATTTCAGCCGTCTTCAGCCAGGCTTGCTTGAATCCAGTGGCAAAGTGAGCAAGGGACTCACGTCTGAGCATACCCTGCCAACTTATGGCGAACAAAGCAAAAACTAAAGGAAAGGATGGACGGAGTGTTAAAGATTGCAAGCACTCACCCCCAGTCAACTGATCTGGGTTTAATCCATCACCATTCTTTAGCCCACTCTGCCACCCCAGTTCAGACATGGCCATATGCAAATCAGTCTGACCCTGTGCCTCATGGGAACAGTCCAGCCTGAACTGCCAAGCCATGTCTTCCCTGGACCAGAATCAAGCTTCCTAGAACTGGTTTCTGGCATTTCAGCCATCTTCAGCCAGGCTTACTTGAATCCAGTGGCAAAGTGAGCAAGGGACTCACGTCTGAGCATACCCTGCCAACTTATGGCGAACAAAGCACAAACCAAAGGAAATGATGGACGGAGTGTTGAACATTGCAAGCACTCACCCCCAGTCAACTGATCTGGGTTTAATCCATCACCGTTCTTTAGCCCTCTCTGCCACCCCAGTTCAGACATGGCCATATGCAAATCAGTCTGACCCTGTGCCTCATGGGAACAGTCCAGCCTGAACTGCCAAGCCATGTCTTCCCTGGACCAGAATCAAGCTTCCTAGGACCGGTTTCTGGCATTTCAGCCGTCTTCAGCCAGGCTTGCTTGAATCCAGTGGCAAAGTGATCAAGGGACTCACGTCTGAGCATACCCTGCCAACTTATGGAGAACAAAGCACAAACCAAAGGAAATGATGGACGGAGTGTTGAACATTGCAAGCACTCACCCCCAGTCAACTGATCTGGGTTTAATCCATCACCGTTCTTTAGCCCACTCTGCCACCCCAGTTCAGACATGGCCATATGCAAATCAGTCTGACCCTGTGCCTCATGGGAACAGTCCAGCCTGAACTGCCAAGCCATGTCTTCCCTGGCCCAGAATCAAGCTTCCTAGGACAGGTTTCTGGCATTTCAGCCGTCTTCAGCCAGGCTTGCTTGAATCCAGTGACAAAGTATGCAAGGGACTCACGTCTGAGCATACCCTGCCAACTTATGGCGAACAAAGCACAAACCAAAGGAAATGATGGACGGAGTGTTGAACATTGCAAGCACTCACCCCCAGTCATCTGATCTGGGTTTAATCCATCACCGTTCTTTAGCCCACTCTGCCACCCCAGTTCAGACATGGCCATATGCAAATCAGTCTGACCCTGTGCCTCATGGGAACAGTCCAGCCTGAACTGCCAAGCCATGTCTTCCCTGGACCAGAATCAAGCTTCCTAGGACCGGTTTCTGGCATTTCAGCCGTCTTCAGCCAGATTTGATTGAATCCAGTGGCAAAGTGATTAAGGGACTCACGTCTGAGCATACCCTGCCAACTTACAGCGAACAAAGCAAAAACCAAAGGAAATGATGGACGGAGTGTTGAACATTGCAAGCACTCACCCCCAGTCAACAGATCTGGGTTTAATCCATCACCGTTCTTTAGCCCACTCTGCCACCCCAGTTCAGACATGGCCATATGCAAATCAGTCTGACCCTGTGCCTCATGGGAACAGTCCAGCCTGAACTGCCAAGCCATGTCTTCCCTGGACCAGAATCAAGCTTCCTAGGACCGGTTTCTGGAATTTCAGCCGTCTTCAGCCAGGCTTGCTTGAATCCAGTGGCAAAGTGAGCAAGGGACTCACGTCTGAGCATACCCTGCCAACTTATGGCAAACAAAGCAAAAACCAAAGGAAATGATGGACGGAGTGTTGAACATTGCAAGCACTCACCCCCAGTCAACTGATCTGGGTTTAATCCATCACCGTTCTTTAGCCCACTCTGCCTCCCCAGTTCAGACATGGCCATATGCAAATCAGCCTGACCCTGTGCCTCATGGGAACAGTCCAGCCTGAACTGCCAAGCCATGTCTTCCCTGGACCAGAATCAAGCTTCCTAGGACCTTTTTCTGGCATTTCAGCCGTCTTCATTCAGGCTTGCTTGAATCCAGTGGCAAAGTGAGCAAGGGACTCACGTCTGAGCATACCCTGCCAACTTATGGCGAACAAAGCAAAAACCAAAGGAAATGATGGACGGAGTGTTGAACATTGTAAGCACTCACCCCCAGTCAACAGATCTGGGTTTAATCCATCACCGTTCTTTAGCCCACTCTGCCACCCCAGTTCAGACAGGGCCATATGCAAATCAGTCTGACCCTGTGCCTCATGGGAACAGTCCAGCCTGAACTCCCAAGCCATGTCTTCCCTGGACCAGCATCAAGCTTCCTAGGACCGGTTTCTGGAATTTCAGCCGTCTTCAGCCAGGCTTGCTTGAATCCAGTGGCAAAGTGAGCAAGGGACTCACGTCTGAGCATACCCTGCCAACTTATGGCGAACAAAGCAAAAACAAAAGGAAATGATGGACGGAGTGTTGAACATTGCAAGCACTCACCCCCAGTCAAGTGATCTGGGTTTAATCCATCACCGTTCTTTAGCCCACTCTGCCACCCCAGTTCAGACATGGCCATATGCAAATCAGTCTGACCCTGCACCTCATGGGAACAGTCCAGCCTGAACTGCCAAGCCATGTCTTCCCTGGACCAGAATCAAGCTTCCTAGGACCGGTTTCTTTCATTTCAGCCATCTTCAGCCAGGCTTGCTTGAATCCAGTGGCAAAGTGAGCAAGGGACTCACGTCTCAGCATACCCTGCCAACTTATGGCGAACAAAGCAAAAACCAAATGAAATGATGGACGGAGTGTTAAACATTGCAAGCACTCACCCCCAGTCAACTGATCTGGGTTTAATCCATCACCATTCTTTAGCCCACTCTGCCACCCCAGTTCAGACATGGCCATATGCAAATCAGTCTGACCCTGTGCCTCATGGGAACAGTCCAGCCTGAACTGCCAAGCCATGTCTTCCCTGGACCAGAATCAAGCTTCCTAGAACTGGTTTCTGGCATTTCAGCCGTCTTCAGCCAGGCTTATTTGAATCCAGTGGCAAAGTGAGCAAGGGACTCACGTCTGAGCATACCCTGCCAACTTATGGCGAACAAAGCACAAACCAAAGGAAATGATGGACGGAGTGTTGAACATTGCAAGCACTCACCCCCAGTCAACTGATGTGGGTTTAATCCATCACCGTTCTTTAGCCCACTCTGCCACCCCAGTTCAGACATGGCCATATGCAAATCAGTCTGACCCTGTGCCTCATGGGAACAGTCCAGCCTGAACTGCCAAGCCATGTCTTCCCTGGACCAGAATCAAGCTTCCTAGGACCTTTTTCTGGCATTTCAGCCGTCTTCAGCCAGGCTTGCTTGAATCCAGTGGCAAAGTGAGCAAGGGACTCACGTCTGAGCATACCCTGCCAACTTATGGCGAACAAAGCAAAAACCAAAGGAAATGATGGATGGAGTGTTGAACATTGCAAGCACTCACCCCCAGTCAACAGATCAGGGTTTAATCCATCACCGTTCTTTAGCCCTCTCTGCCACCCCAGTTCAGACATGGCCATATGCAAATCAGTCTGACCCTGTGCCTCATGGGAACAGTCCAGCCTGATCTGCCAAGCCATGTCTTCCCTGGACCAGAATCAAGCTTCCTAGGACCGGTTTCTGGCATTTCAGCCGTCTTCAGCCAGGCTTGCTTGAATCCAGTGGCAAAGTGAGCAAGGGACTCACGTCTGAGCATACCCTGCCAACTTATGGCGAACAAAGCAAAAACCAAAGGAAATGATGGACGGAGTGTTGAACATTGCAAGCACTCACCCCAGTCAACTGATCTGGGTTTAATCCATCACCGTTCTTTAGCCCACTCTGCCACCCCAGTTCAGACATGGCCATATGCAAATCAGTCTGACCCTGTGCCTCATGGGAACAGTCCAGCCTGAACTGCCAAGCCATGTCTTCCCTGGACCAGAATCAAGCTTCCTAGGACCGGTTTCTGGCATTTCAGCCGTCTTCAGCCAGGCTTGCTTGAATCCAGTGGCAAAGTGAGCAAGGGACTCACGTCTGAGCATACCCTGCCAACTTATGGCGAACAAAGCAAAAAACAAAGCAAATGATGGACGGAGTGTTGAACATTGCAAGCACTCACCCCCAGTCAACTGATCTGGGTTTAATCCATCACCGTTCTTTAGCCCACTCTGCCACCCCAGTTCAGACATGGCCATATGCAAATCAGTATGACCCTGTGCCTCATGGGAACAGTCCAGCCTGAACTGCCAAGCCATGTCTTCCCTGGACCAGAATCAAGCTTCCTAGGACCGGTTTCTGGCATTTCAGCCGTCTTCAGCCAGGCTTGCTTGAATCCAGTGGCAAAGTGAGCAAGGGACTCACGTCCGAGCATACCCTGCCACCTTATGGCGAACAAAGCAAAAACCAAAGGAAATGATGGACGGAGTGTTGAACATTGCAAGCACTCACCCCCAGTCAACTGATCTGGGTTTAATCCATCACCGTTCTTTGGCCCACTCTGCCACCCCAGTTCAGACATGGCCATATGCAAATCAGTCTGACCCTGTGCCTCATGGGAACAGTCCAGCCTGAACTGCCAAGCCATGTCTTCCCTGGACCAAAATCAAGCTTCCTAGGACTGGTTTCTGGCATTTCAGCCGTCTTCAGCCAGGCTTGTTCGAATCCAGTGGCAAAGTGAGCAAGGGACTCACGTCTGAGCATACCCTGCCAACTTATGGCGAACAAAGCAAAAACCAAAGGAAATGATGGACGGAGTGTTGAACATTGCAAGCACTCATTCCCAGTCAACAGATCTGGGTTTAATCCATCACCGTTCTTTAGCCCACTCTGCCACCCCAGTTCAGACATGGCCATATGCAAATCAGTATGACCCTGTGCCTCATGGGAACAGTCCAGCCTGAACTGCCAAGCCATGTCTTCCCTGGACCAGAATCAAGCTTCCTAGGACCGGTTTCTGGCATTTCAGCTGTCTTCAGCCAGGCTTGCTTGAATCCAGTGGCAAAGTGAGCAAGGGACTCACGTCTGAGCATACCCTGCCAACTTATGGCGAACAAAGCAAAAACCAAAGGAAATGATGGACGGAGTGTTGAACATTGCAAGTACTCACCACCAGTCAACTGATCTGGGTTTAATCCATCACCGTTCTTTAGCCCACTCTGCCACCCCAGTTCAGACGTGGCCATATGCAAATCAGTCTGACCCTGTACCTCATGGGAACAGTCCAGCCTGAACTGCCAAGCCATGTCTTCCCTGGACCAGAATCAAGCTTCCTAGGACCGGTTTCTTTCATTTCAGCCATCTTCAGCCAGGCTTGCTTGAATCCAGTGGCAAAGTGAGCAAGGGACTCACGTCTGAGCATACCCTGCCAACTTATGGCGAACAAAGCAAAAACCAAATGAAATGATGGACGGAGTGTTAAACATTGCAAGCACTCACCCCCGGTCAACTGATCTGGGTTTAATCCATCACCATTCTTTAGCCCACTCTGCCACCCCAGTTCAGACATGGCCATATGCAAATCAGTCTGACCCTGTGCCTCATGGGAACAGTCCAGCCTGAACTGCCAAGCCATGTCTTCCCTGGACCAGAATCAAGCTTCCTAGAACTGGTTTCTGGCATTTCAGCCGTCTTCAGCCAGGCTTATTTGAATCCAGTGGCAAAGTGAGCAAGGGACTCACGTCTGAGCATACCCTGCCAACTTATGGCGAACAAAGCACAAACCAAAGGAAATGATGGACGGAGTGTTGAACATTGCAAGCACTCACCCCCAGTCAACTGATCTGGGTTTAATCCATCACCGTTCTTTAGCCCACTCTGCCACCCCAGTTCAGACATGGCCATATGCAAATCAGTCTGACCCTGTGCCTCATGGGAACAGTCCAGCCTGAACTGCCAAGCCATGTCTTCCGTGGACCAGAATCAAGCTTCCTAGGACCTTTTTCTGGCATTTCAGCCGTCTTCAGCCAGGCTTGCTTGAATCCAGTGGCAAAGTGAGCAAGGGACTCACGTCTGAGCATACCCTGCCAACTTATGGCGAACAAAGCAAAAACCAAAGGAAATGATGGACGGAGTGTTGAACATTGCAAGCACTCACCCCCAGTCAACAGATCTGGGTTTAATCCATCACCGTTCTTTAGCCCACTCTGCCACCCCAGTTCAGACATGGCCATATGCAAATCAGCCTGACCCTGTGCCTCATGGGAACAGTCCAGCCTGAACTGCCAAGCCATGTCTTCCCTGGACCAGAATCAAGCTTCCTAGGACCGGTTTCTGGCATTTCAGCCGTCTTCAGCCAGGCTTGCTTGAATCCAGTGGCAAAGTGAGCAAGGGACTCACGTCTGAGCATACCCTGCCAACTTATGGCGAACAAAGGAAAAACCAAAGGAAATGATGGACGGAGTGTTGAACATTGCAAGTACTCACCTCCAGTCAACTGATCTGGGTTTAATCCATCACCGTTCTTTAGCCCACTCTGCCACCCCAGTTCAGACATGGCCATATGCAAATCAGTCTGACCCTGTGCCTCATGAGAACAGTCCAGCCTGAACTGCCAAGCTATGTCTTCCCTGGACCAGAATCAAGCTTCCTAGGACCGGTTTCTGGCATTTCAGCCGTCTTCAGCCAGGCTTGCTTGAATCCAGTGGCAAAGTGAGCAAGGGACTCACGTCTGAGCATACCCTGCCAACTTATGGCGAACAAAGCAAAAACCAAAGGAAATGATGGACGGAGTGTTGAACATTGCAAGCACTCACCCCCAGTCAACTGATCTGGGTTTAAACCATCATCGTTCTTTAGCCCACTCTGCCACCCCAGTTCAGACATGGCCATATGCAAATCAGTCTGACCCTGTGCCTCATGGGAACAGTCCAGCCTGAACTGCCAAGCCATGTCTTCCCTGGACCAGAATCAGGCTTCCTAGGACCGGTTTCTGGCATTTCAGCCGTCTTCAGCCAGGCTTGCTTGAATCCAGTGGCAAAGTGAGCAAGGGACTCACGTCTGAGCATACCCTGCCAACTTATGGCGAACAAAGCAAAAAACAAAGGAAATGATGGACGGAGTGTTGAACATTGCAAGCACTCACCCCCAGTCAACTGATCTGGGTTTAATCCATCACCGTTCTTTAGCCCACTCTGCCACCCCAGTTCAGACATGGCCATATGCAAATCAGTATGACCCTGTGCCTCATGGGAACAGTCCAGCCTGAACTGCCAAGCCATGTCTTCCCTGGACCAGAATCAAGCTTCCTAGGACCGGTTTCTGGCATTTCAGCCGTCTTCAGCCAGGCTTGCTTGAATCCAGTGGCAAAGTGAGCAAGGGACTCACGTCCGAGCATACCCTGCCAACTTATGGCGAACAAAGCAAAAACCAAAGGAAATGATGGACAGAGTGTTGACCATTGCAAGCACTCACCCCAGTCAACTGATCTGGGTTTAATCCATCACCGAACTTTAGCCCACTCTGCCACCCCAGTTCAGACATTGCCATATGCAAATCAGTCTGACCCTGTGCGTCATGGGAACAGTCCAGCCTGAACTGCCAAGCCATGTCTTCCCTGGACCAGACTCAAGCTTCCTAGGACCGGTTTCTGGCATTTCAGCCGTCTTCAGCCAGGCTTGCTTGAATCCAGTGGCAAAGTGAGCAAGGGACTCACGTCTGAGCATACCCCGCCAACTTATGGCAAACAAAGCAAAAACCAAAGTAAATGATGGACGGAGTGTTGAACATTGCAAGCACTCACCCCCAGTCAACTGATCTGGGTTTAATCCATCACCGTTCTTTAGCCCACTCTGCCACCCCTGTTCAGACATGGCCATATGCAAATCAGTCTGACCCTGTGCCTCATGGGAACAGTCCAGCCTGAACTGCCAAGCCATGTCTTCCCTGGACCAAAATCAAGCTTCCTAGGACTGGTTTCTGGCATTTCAGCCGTCTTCAGCCAGGCTTGTTCGAATCCAGTGGCAAAGTGAGCAAGGGACTCACGTCTGAGCATACCCTGCCAACTTATGGCGAACAAAGCAAAAACCAAAGGAAATGATGGACGGAGTGTTGAACATTGCAAGCACTCATCCCCAGTCAACAGATCTGGGTTTAATCCATCACCGTTCTTTAGCCCACTCTGCCACCCCAGTTCAGACATGGCCATATGCAAATCAGTATGACCCTGTGCCTCATGGGAACAGTCCAGCCTGAACTGCCAAGCCATGTCTTCCCTGGACCAGAATCAAGCTTCCTAGGACCGGTTTCTGGCATTTCAGCTGTCTTCAGCCAGGCTTGCTTAAATCCAGTGGCAAAGTGAGCAAGGGACTCACGTCTGAGCATACCCTGCCAACTTATGGCGAACAAAGCAAAAACCAAAGGAAATGATGGACGGAGTGTTGAACATTGCAAGTACTCACCACCAGTCAACTGATCTGGGTTTAATCCATCACCGTTCTTTAGCCCACTCTGCCACCCCAGTTCAGACATGGCCATATGCAAATCAGTCTGACCCTGTACCTCATGGGAACAGTCCAGCCTGAACTGCCAAGCCATGTCTTCCCTGGACCAGAATCAAGCTTCCTAGGACCGGTTTCTTTCATTTCAGCCATCTTCAGCCAGGCTTGCTTGAATCCAGTGGCAAAGTGAGCAAGGGACTCACGTCTGAGCATACCCTGCCAACTTATGGCGAACAAAGCAAAAACCAAATGAAATGATGGACGGAGTGTTAAACATTGCAAGCACTCACCCCCAGTCAACTGATCTGGGTTTAACCCATCACCATTCTTTAGCCCACTCTGCCACCCCAGTTCAGACATGGCCATATGCAAATCAGTCTGACCCTGTGCCTCATGGGAACAGTCCAGCCTGAACTGCCAAGCCATGTCTTCCCTGGACCAGAATCAAGCTTCCTAGAACTGGTTTCTGGCATTTCAGCCGTCTTCAGCCAGGCTTATTTGAATCCAGTGGCAAAGTGAGCAAGGGACTCACGTCTGAGCATACCCTGCCAACTTATGGCGAACAAAGCACAAACCAAAGGAAATGATGGACGGAGTGTTGAACATTGCAAGCACTCACCCCCAGTCAACTGATCTGGGTTTAATCCATCACCGTTCTTTAGCCCACTCTGCCACCCCAGTTCAGACATGGCCATATGCAAATCAGTCTGACCCTGTGCCTCATGGGAACAGTCCAGCCTGAACTGCCAAGCCATGTCTTCCCTGGACCAGAATCAAGTTTCCTAGGACCTTTTTCTGGCATTTCAGCCGTCTTCAGCCAGGCTTGCTTGAATCCAGTGGCAAAGTGAGCAAGGGACTCACGTCTGAGCATACCCTGCCAACTTATGGCGAACAAAGCAAAAACCAAAGGAAATGATGGACGGAGTGTTGAACATTGCAAGCACTCACCCCCAGTCAACAGATCTGGGTTTAATCCATCACCGTTCTTTAGCCCACTCTGCCACCCCAGTTCAGACATGGCCATATGCAAATCAGTATGACCCTGTGCCTCATGGGAACAGTCCAGCCTGAACTGCCAAGCCATGTCTTCCCTGGACCAGAATCAAGCTTCCTAGGACCGGTTTCTGGCATTTCAGCTGTCTTCAGCCAGGCTTGCTTGAATCCAGTGGCAAAGTGAGCAAGGGACTCACGTCTGAGCATACCCTGCCAACTTATGGCGAACAAAGCAAAAACCAAAGGAAATGATGGACGGAGTGTTGAACATTGCAAGCACTCATCCCCAGTCAACAGATCTGGGTTTAATCCATCACCGTTCTTTAGCCCACTCTGCCACCCCAGTTCAGACATGGCCATATGCAAATCAGTATGACCCTGTGCCTCATGGGAACAGTCCAGCCTGAACTGCCAAGCCATGTCTTCCCTGGACCAGAATCAAGCTTCCTAGGACCGGTTTCTGGCATTTCAGCTGTCTTCAGCCAGGCTTGCTTGAATCCAGTGGCAAAGTGAGCAAGGGACTCACGTCTGAGCATACCCTGCCAACTTATGGCGAACAAAGCAAAAACCAAAGGAAATGATGGACGGAGTGTTGAACATTGCAAGTACTCACCACCAGTCAACTGATCTGGGTTTAATCCATCACCGTTCTTTAGCCCACTCTGCCACCCCAGTTCAGACATGGCCATATGCAAATCAGTCTGACCCTGTACCTCATGGGAACAGTCCAGCCTGAACTGCCAAGCCATGTCTTCCCTGGACCAGAATCAAGCTTCCTAGGACCGGTTTCTTTCATTTCAGCCATCTTCAGCCAGGCTTGCTTGAATCCAGTGGCAAAGTGAGCAAGGGACTCACGTCTGAGCATACCCTGCCAACTTATGGCGAACAAAGCAAAAACCAAATGAAATGATGGACGGAGTGTTAAACATTGCAAGCACTCACCCCAGTCAACTGATCTGGGTTTAATCCATCACCATTCTTTAGCCCACTCTGCCACCCCAGTTCAGACATGGCCATATGCAAATCAGTCTGACCCTGTGCCTCATGGGAACAGTCCAGCCTGAACTGCCAAGCCATGTCTTCCCTGGACCAGAATCAAGCTTCCTAGAACTGGTTTCTGGCATTTCAGCCGTCTTCAGCCAGGCTTATTTGAATCCAGTGGCAAAGTGAGCAAGGGACTCACGTCTGAGCATACCCTGCCAACTTATGGCGAACAAAGCACAAACCAAAGGAAATGATGGACGGAGTGTTGAACATTGCAAGCACTCACCCCCAGTCAACTGATCTGGGTTTAATCCATCACCGTTCTTTAGCCCACTCTGCCACCCCAGTTCAGACATGGCCATATGCAAATCAGTCTGACCCTGTGCCTCATGGGAACAGTCCAGCCTGAACTGCCAAGCCATGTCTTCCCTGAACCAGAATCAAGTTTCCTAGGACCTTTTTCTGGCATTTCAGCCGTCTTCAGCCAGGCTTGCTTGAATCCAGTGGCAAAGTGAGCAAGGGATTCACGTCTGAGCATACCCTGCCAACTTATGGCGAACAAAGCAAAAACCAAAGGAAATGATGGACGGAGTGTTGAACATTGCAAGCACTCACCCCCAGTCAACAGATCTGGGTTTAATCCATCACCGTTCTTTAGCCCACTCTGCCACCCCAGTTCAGACATGGCCATATGCAAATCAGTCTGACCCTGTGCCTCATGGGAACAGTCCAGCCTGAACTGCCAAGCCATGTCTTCCCTGGACCAGAATCAAGCTTCCTAGGACCGGTTTCTGGCATTTCAGCCGTCTTCAGCCAGGCTTGCTTGAATCCAGTGGCAAAGTGAGCAAGGGACTCACGTCTGAGCATACCCTGCCAACTTATGGCGAACAAAGCAAAAACCAAAGGAAATGATGGACGGAGTGTTGAACATTGCAAGCACTCACCCCCAGTCAACTGATCTGGGTTTAATCCATCACCGTTCTTTAGCCCACTCTGCCACCCCAGTTCAGACATAGCCATATGCAAATCAGTCTGACCCTGTGCCTCATGGGAACAGTCCAGCCTGAACTGCCAAGCCATGTCTTCCCTGGACCAGAATCAAGCTTCCTAGGACCGGTTTCTGGCATTTCAGCCGTCTTCAGCCAGGCTTGCTTGAATCCAGTGGCAAAGTGAGCAAGGGACTCACGTCTGAGCATACCCTGCCAACTTATGGCGAACAAAGCAAAAACCAAAGGAAATGATGGACGGAGTGTTGAACATTACAAGCACTCACCCCCAGTCAACTGATCTGGGTTTAAACCATCACCGTTCTTTAGCCCACTCTGCCACCCCAGTTCAGACATGGCCATATGCAAATCAGTCTGACCCTGTGCCTCATGGGAACAGTCCAGCCTGAACTGCCAAGCCATGTCTTCCCTGGACCAGAATCAAGCTTCCTAGGACCGGTTTCTGGCATTTCAGCCGTCTTCAGCCAGGCTTGCTTGAATCCAGTGGCAAAGTGAGCAAGAGACTCACGTCTGAGCATACCCTGCCAACTTATGGCGAACAAAGCAAAAAACAAAGGAAATGATGGACGGAGTGTTGAACATTGCAAGCACTCACCCCCAGTCAACTGATCTGGGTTTAATCCATCACCGTTCTTTAGCCCACTCTGCCACCCCAGTTCAGACATGGCCATATGCAAATCAGTATGACCCTGTGCCTCATGGGAACAGTCCAGCCTGAACTGCCAAGCCATGTCTTCCCTGGACCAGAATCAAGCTTCCTAGGACCGGTTTCTGGCATTTCAGCCGTCTTCAGCCAGGCTTGCTTGAATCCAGTGGCAAAGTGAGCAAGGGACTCACGTCCGAGCATACCCTGCCAACTTATGGCGAACAAAGCAAAAACCAAAGGAAATGATGGACAGAGTGTTGACCATTGCAAGCACTCACCCCCAGTCAACTGATCTGGGTTTAATCCATCACCGTACTTTAGCCCACTCTGCCACCCCAGTTCAGACATGGCCATATGCAAATCAGTCTGACCCTGTGCCTCATGGGAACAGTCCAGCCTGAACTGCCAAGCCATGTCTTCCCTGGACCAGAATCAAGCTTCCTAGGACCGGTTTCTGGCATTTCAGCCGTCTTCAGCCAGGCTTGCTTGAAGCCAGTGGCAAAGTGAGCAAGGGACTCACGTCTGAGCATACCCCGCCAACTTATGGCAAACAAAGCAAAAACCAAAGTAAATGATGGACGGAGTGTTGAACATTGCAAGCACTCACCCCCAGTCAACTGATCTGGGTTTAATCCATCACCGTTCTTTAGCCCACTCTGCCACCCCAGTTCAGACATGGCCATATGCAAATCAGTCTGACCCTGTGCCTCATGGGAACAGTCCAGCCTGAACTGCCAAGCCATGTCTTCTCTGGACCAAAATCAAGGTTCCTAGGACTGGTTTCTGGCATTTCAGCCGTCTTCAGCCAGGCTTGTTCGAATCCAGTGGCAAAGTGAGCAAGGGACTCACGTCTGAGCATACCCTGCCAACTTATGGCGAACAAAGCAAAAACCAAAGGAAATGATGGACGGAGTGTTGAACATTGCAAGCACTCATCCCCAGTCAACAGATCTGAGTTTAATCCATCACCGTTCTTTAGCCCACTCTGCCACCCCAGTTCAGACATGGCCATATGCAAATCAGTATGACCCTGTGCCTCATGGGAACAGTCCAGCCTGAACTGCCAAGCCATGTCTTCCCTGGACCAGAATCAAGCTTCCTAGGACCGGTTTCTGGCATTTCAGCTGTCTTCAGCCAGGCTTGCTTGAATCCAGTGGCAAAGTGAGCAAGGGACTCACGTCTGAGCATACCCTGCCAAGTTATGGCGAACAAAGCAAAAACCAAAGGAAATGATGGACGGAGTGTTGAACATTGCAAGTACTCACCACCAGTCAACTGATCTGGGTTTAATCCATCACCGTTCTTTAGCCCACTCTGCCACCCCAGTTCAGACATGGCCATATGCAAATCAGTCTGACCCTGTACCTCATGGGAACAGTCCAGCCTGAACTGCCAAGCCATGTCTTCCCTGGAGCAGAATCAAGCTTCCTAGGACCGGTTTCTTTCATTTCAGCCATCTTCAGCCAGGCTTGCTTGAATCCAGTGGCAAATGAGCAAGGGACTCACGTCTGAGCATACCCTGCCAACTTATGGCGAACAAAGCAAAAACCAAATGAAATGATGGACGGAGTGTTAAACATTGCAAGCACTCACCCCCAGTCAACTGATCTGGGTTTAATCCATCACCATTCTTTAGCCCACTCTGCCACCCCAGTTCAGACATGGCCATATGCAAATCAGTCTGACCCTGTGCCTCATGGGAACAGTCCAGCCTGAACTGCCAAGCCATGTCTTCCCTGGACCAGAATCAAGCTTCCTAGAACTGGTTTCTGGCATTTCAGCCGTCTTCAGCCAGGCTTATTTGAATCCAGTGGCAAAGTGAGCAAGGGACTCACGTCTGAGCATACCCTGCCAACTTATGGCAAACAAAGCACAAACCAAAGGAAATGATGGACGGAGTGTTGAACATTGCAAGCACTCACCCCCAGTCAACTGATCTGGGTTTAATCCATCACCGTTCTTTAGCCCACTCTGCCACCCCAGTTCAGACATGGCCATATGCAAATCAGTCTGACCCTGTGCCTCATGGGAACAGTCCAGCCTGAACTGCCAAGCCATGTCTTCCGTGGACCAGAATCAAGCTTCCTAGGACCGGTTTCTGGCATTTCAGCCGTCTTCAGCCAGGCTTGCTTGAATCCAGTGGAAAAGTGAGCAAGGGACTCACGTCTGAGCATACCCTGCCAACTTATGGCGAACAAAGCAAAAACCAAAGGAAATGATGGACGGAGTGTTGAACATTGCAAGCACTCACCCCCAGTCAACTGATCTGGGTTTAATCCATCACCGTTCTTTAGCCCACTCTGCCACCCCAGTTCAGACATGGCCATATGCAAATCAGTCTGACCCTGTGCCTCATGGGAACAGTCCAGCCTGAACTGCCAAGCCATGTCTTCCCTGGACCAGAATCAAGCTTCCTAGGACCGGTTTCTGGCATTTCAGCCGTCTTCAGCCAGGCTTGCTTGAATCCAGTGGCAAAGTGAGCAAGGGACTCACGTCTGAGCATACCCTGCCAACTTATGGCGAACAAAGCAAAAACCAAAGGAAATGATGGACGGAGTGTTGAACATTGCAAGCACTCACCCCCAGTCAACTGATCTGGGTTTAAACCATCACCGTTCTTTAGCCCACTCTGCCACCCCAGTTCAGACATGGCCATATGCAAATCAGTCTGACCCTGTGCCTCATGGGAACAGTCCAGCCTGAACTGCCAAGCCATGTCTTCCCTGGACCAGAATCAGGCTTCCTAGGACCGGTTTCTGGCATTTCAGCCGTCTTCAGCCAGGCTTGCTTGAATCCAGTGGCAAAGTGAGCAAGGGACTCACGTCTGAGCATACCCTGCCAACTTATGGCGAACAAAGCAAAAAACAAAGGAAATGATGGACAGAGTGTTGAACATTGCAAGCACTCACCCCCAGTCAACTGATCTGGGTTTAATCCATCACCGTTCTTTAGCCCACTCTGCCACCCCAGTTCAGACATGGCCATATGCAAATCAGTATGACCCTGTGCCTCATGGGAACAGTCCAGCCTGAACTGCCAAGCCATGTCTTCCCTGGACCAGAATCAAGCTTCCTACGACCGGTTTCTGGCATTTCAGCCGTCTTCAGCCAGGCTTGCTTGAATCCAGTGGCAAAGTGAGCAAGGGACTCACGTCCGAGCATACCCTGCCAACTTATGGCGAACAAAGCAAAAACCAAAGGAAATGATGGACAGAGTGTTGACCATTGCAAGCACTCACCCCAGTCAACAGATCTGGGTTTAATCCATCACCGTTCTTTAGCCCACTCTGCCACCCCAGTTCAGACATGGCCATATGCAAATCAGTATGACCCTGTGCCTCATGGGAACAGTCCAGCCTGAACTGCCAAGCCATGTCTTCCCTGGACCAGAATCAAGCTTCCTAGGACCGGTTTCTGGCATTTCAGCTGTCTTCAGCCAGGCTTGCTTAAATCCAGTGGCAAAGTGAGCAAGGGACTCACGTCTGAGCATACCCTGCCAACTTATGGCGAACAAAGCAAAAACCAAAGGAAATGATGGACGGAGTGTTGAACATTGCAAGTACTCACCACTAGTCAACTGATCTGGGTTTAATCCATCACCGTTCTTTAGCCCACTCTGCCACCCCAGTTCAGACATGGCCATATGCAAATCAGTCTGACCCTGTACCTCATGGGAACAGTCCAGCCTGAACTGCCAAGCCATGTCTTCCCTGGACCATAATCAAGCTTCCTAGGACCGGTTTCTTTCATTTCAGCCATCTTCAGCCAGGCTTGCTTGAATCCAGTGGCAAAGTGAGCAAGGGACTCACGTCTGAGCATACCCTGCCAACTTATGGCGAACAAAGCAAAAACCAAATGAAATGATGGACGGAGTGTTAAACATTGCAAGCACTCACCCCCAGTCAACTGATCTGGGTTTAATCCATCACCATTCTTTAGCCCACTCTGCCACCCCAGTTCAGACATGGCCATATGCAAATCAGTCTGACCCTGTGCCTCATGGGAACAGTCCAGCCTGAACTGCCAAGCCATGTCTTCCCTGGACCAGAATCAAGCTTCCTAGAACTGGTTTCTGGCATTTCAGCCGTCTTCAGCCAGGCTTATTTGAATCCAGTGGCAAAGTGAGCAAGGGACTCACGTCTGAGCATACCCTGCCAACTTATGGCGAACAAAGCACAAACCAAAGGAAATGATGGACGGAGTGTTGAACATTGCAAGCACTCACCCCCAGTCAACTGATCTGGGTTTAATCCATCACCGTTCTTTAGCCCACTCTGCCACCCCAGTTCAGACATGGCCATATGCAAATCAGTCTGACCCTGTGCCTCATGGGAACAGTCCAGCCTGAACTGCCAAGCCATGTCTTCCCTGGACCAGAATCAAGTTTCCTAGGACCTTTTTCTGGCATTTCAGCCGTCTTCAGCCAGGCTTGCTTGAATCCAGTGGCAAAGTGAGCAAGGGACTCACGTCTGAGCATACCCTGCCAACTTATGGCGAACAAAGCAAAAACCAAAGGAAATGATGGACGGAGTGTTGAACATTGCAAGCACTCACCCCCAGTCAACAGATCTGGGTTTAATCCATCACCGTTCTTTAGCCCACTCTGCCACCCCAGTTCAGACATGGCCATATGCAAATCAGTATGACCCTGTGCCTCATGGGAACAGTCCAGCCTGAACTGCCAAGCCATGTCTTCCCTGGACCAGAATCAAGCTTCCTAGGACCGGTTTCTGGCATTTCAGCTGTCTTCAGCCAGGCTTGCTTGAATCCAGTGGCAAAGTGAGCAAGGGACTCACGTCTGAGCATACCCTGCCAACTTATGGCGAACAAAGCAAAAACCAAAGGAAATGATGGACGGAGTGTTGAACATTGCAAGCACTCATCCCCAGTCAACAGATCTGGGTTTAATCCATCACCGTTCTTTAGCCCACTCTGCCACCCCAGTTCAGACATGGCCATATGCAAATCAGTATGACCCTGTGCCTCATGGGAACAGTCCAGCCTGAACTGCCAAGCCATGTCTTCCCTGGACCAGAATCAAGCTTCCTAGGACCGGTTTCTGGCATTTCAGCTGTCTTCAGCCAGGCTTGCTTGAATCCAGTGGCAAAGTGAGCAAGGGACTCACGTCTGAGCATACCCTGCCAACTTATGGCGAACAAAGCACAAACCAAAGGAAATGATGGACGGAGTGTTGAACATTGCAAGCACTCACCCCCAGTCAACTGATCTGGGTTTAATCCATCACCGTTCTTTAGCCCACTCTGCCACCCCAGTTCAGACATGGCCATATGCAAATCAGTCTGACCCTGTGCCTCATGGGAACAGTCCAGCCTGAACTGCCAAGCCATGTCTTCCCTGAACCAGAATCAAGTTTCCTAGGACCTTTTTCTGGCATTTCAGCCGTCTTCAGCCAGGCTTGCTTGAATCCAGTGGCAAAGTGAGCAAGGGATTCACGTCTGAGCATACCCTGCCAACTTATGGCGAACAAAGCAAAAACCAAAGGAAATGATGGACGGAGTGTTGAACATTGCAAGCACTCACCCCCAGTCAACAGATCTGGGTTTAATCCATCACCGTTCTTTAGCCCACTCTGCCACCCCAGTTCAGACATGGCCATATGCAAATCAGTCTGACCCTGTGCCTCATGGGAACAGTCCAGCCTGAACTGCCAAGCCATGTCTTCCCTGGACCAGAATCAAGCTTCCTAGGACCGGTTTCTGGCATTTCAGCCGTCTTCAGCCAGGCTTGCTTGAATCCAGTGGCAAAGTGAGCAAGGGACTCACGTCTGAGCATACCCTGCCAACTTATGGCGAACAAAGCAAAAACCAAAGGAAATGATGGACGGAGTGTTGAACATTGCAAGCACTCACCCCCAGTCAACTGATCTGGGTTTAATCCATCACCGTTCTTTAGCCCACTCTGCCACCCCAGTTCAGACATAGCCATATGCAAATCAGTCTGACCCTGTGCCTCATGGGAACAGTCCAGCCTGAACTGCCAAGCCATGTCTTCCCTGGACCAGAATCAAGCTTCCTAGGACCGGTTTCTGGCATTTCAGCCGTCTTCAGCCAGGCTTGCTTGAATCCAGTGGCAAAGTGAGCAAGGGACTCACGTCTGAGCATACCCTGCCAACTTATGGCGAACAAAGCAAAAACCAAAGGAAATGATGGACGGAGTGTTGAACATTACAAGCACTCACCCCCAGTCAACTGATCTGGGTTTAAACCATCACCGTTCTTTAGCCCACTCTGCCACCCCAGTTCAGACATGGCCATATGCAAATCAGTCTGACCCTGTGCCTCATGGGAACAGTCCAGCCTGAACTGCCAAGCCATGTCTTCCCTGGACCAGAATCAAGCTTCCTAGGACCGGTTTCTGGCATTTCAGCCGTCTTCAGCCAGGCTTGCTTGAATCCAGTGGCAAAGTGAGCAAGAGACTCACGTCTGAGCATACCCTGCCAACTTATGGCGAACAAAGCAAAAAACAAAGGAAATGATGGACGGAGTGTTGAACATTGCAAGCACTCACCCCCAGTCAACTGATCTGGGTTTAATCCATCACCGTTCTTTAGCCCACTCTGCCACCCCAGTTCAGACATGGCCATATGCAAATCAGTATGACCCTGTGCCTCATGGGAACAGTCCAGCCTGAACTGCCAAGCCATGTCTTCCCTGGACCAGAATCAAGCTTCCTAGGACCGGTTTCTGGCATTTCAGCCGTCTTCAGCCAGGCTTGCTTGAATCCAGTGGCAAAGTGAGCAAGGGACTCACGTCCGAGCATACCCTGCCAACTTATGGCGAACAAAGCAAAAACCAAAGGAAATGATGGACAGAGTGTTGACCATTGCAAGCACTCACCCCCAGTCAACTGATCTGGGTTTAATCCATCACCGTACTTTAGCCCACTCTGCCACCCCAGTTCAGACATGGCCATATGCAAATCAGTCTGACCCTGTGCCTCATGGGAACAGTCCAGCCTGAACTGCCAAGCCATGTCTTCCCTGGACCAGAATCAAGCTTCCTAGGACCGGTTTCTGGCATTTCAGCCGTCTTCAGCCAGGCTTGCTTGAAGCCAGTGGCAAAGTGAGCAAGGGACTCACGTCTGAGCATACCCCGCCAACTTATGGCAAACAAAGCAAAAACCAAAGTAAATGATGGACGGAGTGTTGAACATTGCAAGCACTCACCCCCAGTCAACTGATCTGGGTTTAATCCATCACCGTTCTTTAGCCCACTCTGCCACCCCAGTTCAGACATGGCCATATGCAAATCAGTCTGACCCTGTGCCTCATGGGAACAGTCCAGCCTGAACTGCCAAGCCATGTCTTCTCTGGACCAAAATCAAGGTTCCTAGGACTGGTTTCTGGCATTTCAGCCGTCTTCAGCCAGGCTTGTTCGAATCCAGTGGCAAAGTGAGCAAGGGACTCACGTCTGAGCATACCCTGCCAACTTATGGCGAACAAAGCAAAAACCAAAGGAAATGATGGACGGAGTGTTGAACATTGCAAGCACTCATCCCCAGTCAACAGATCTGAGTTTAATCCATCACCGTTCTTTAGCCCACTCTGCCACCCCAGTTCAGACATGGCCATATGCAAATCAGTATGACCCTGTGCCTCATGGGAACAGTCCAGCCTGAACTGCCAAGCCATGTCTTCCCTGGACCAGAATCAAGCTTCCTAGGACCGGTTTCTGGCATTTCAGCTGTCTTCAGCCAGGCTTGCTTGAATCCAGTGGCAAAGTGAGCAAGGGACTCACGTCTGAGCATACCCTGCCAACTTATGGCGAACAAAGCAAAAACCAAAGGAAATGATGGACGGAGTGTTGAACATTGCAAGTACTCACCACCAGTCAACTGATCTGGGTTTAATCCATCACCGTTCTTTAGCCCACTCTGCCACCCCAGTTCAGACATGGCCATATGCAAATCAGTCTGACCCTGTACCTCATGGGAACAGTCCAGCCTGAACTGCCAAGCCATGTCTTCCCTGGAGCAGAATCAAGCTTCCTAGGACCGGTTTCTTTCATTTCAGCCATCTTCAGCCAGGCTTGCTTGAATCCAGTGGCAAATGAGCAAGGGACTCACGTCTGAGCATACCCTGCCAACTTATGGCGAACAAAGCAAAAACCAAATGAAATGATGGACGGAGTGTTAAACATTGCAAGCACTCACCCCCAGTCAACTGATCTGGGTTTAATCCATCACCATTCTTTAGCCCACTCTGCCACCCCAGTTCAGACATGGCCATATGCAAATCAGTCTGACCCTGTGCCTCATGGGAACAGTCCAGCCTGAACTGCCAAGCCATGTCTTCCCTGGACCAGAATCAAGCTTCCTAGAACTGGTTTCTGGCATTTCAGCCGTCTTCAGCCAGGCTTATTTGAATCCAGTGGCAAAGTGAGCAAGGGACTCACGTCTGAGCATACCCTGCCAACTTATGGCAAACAAAGCACAAACCAAAGGAAATGATGGACGGAGTGTTGAACATTGCAAGCACTCACCCCCAGTCAACTGATCTGGGTTTAATCCATCACCGTTCTTTAGCCCACTCTGCCACCCCAGTTCAGACATGGCCATATGCAAATCAGTCTGACCCTGTGCCTCATGGGAACAGTCCAGCCTGAACTGCCAAGCCATGTCTTCCGTGGACCAGAATCAAGCTTCCTAGGACCGGTTTCTGGCATTTCAGCCGTCTTCAGCCAGGCTTGCTTGAATCCAGTGGCAAAGTGAGCAAGGGACTCACGTCTGAGCATACCCTGCCAACTTATGGCGAACAAAGCAAAAACCAAAGGAAATGATGGACGGAGTGTTGAACATTGCAAGCACTCACCCCCAGTCAACTGATCTGGGTTTAATCCATCACCGTTCTTTAGCCCACTCTGCCACCCCAGTTCAGACATGGCCATATGCAAATCAGTCTGACCCTGTGCCTCATGGGAACAGTCCAGCCTGAACTGCCAAGCCATGTCTTCCCTGGACCAGAATCAAGCTTCCTAGGACCGGTTTCTGGCATTTCAGCCGTCTTCAGCCAGGCTTGCTTGAATCCAGTGGCAAAGTGAGCAAGGGACTCACGTCTGAGCATACCCTGCCAACTTATGGCGAACAAAGCAAAAACCAAAGGAAATGATGGACGGAGTGTTGAACATTGCAAGCACTCACCCCCAGTCAACTGATCTGGGTTTAAACCATCACCGTTCTTTAGCCCACTCTGCCACCCCAGTTCAGACATGGCCATATGCAAATCAGTCTGACCCTGTGCCTCATGGGAACAGTCCAGCCTGAACTGCCAAGCCATGTCTTCCCTGGACCAGAATCAGGCTTCCTAGGACCGGTTTCTGGCATTTCAGCCGTCTTCAGCCAGGCTTGCTTGAATCCAGTGGCAAAGTGAGCAAGGGACTCACGTCTGAGCATACCCTGCCAACTTATGGCGAACAAAGCAAAAAACAAAGGAAATGATGGACAGAGTGTTGAACATTGCAAGCACTCACCCCCAGTCAACTGATCTGGGTTTAATCCATCACCGTTCTTTAGCCCACTCTGCCACCCCAGTTCAGACATGGCCATATGCAAATCAGTATGACCCTGTGCCTCATGGGAACAGTCCAGCCTGAACTGCCAAGCCATGTCTTCCCTGGACCAGAATCAAGCTTCCTACGTCCGGTTTCTGGCATTTCAGCCGTCTTCAGCCAGGCTTGCTTGAATCCAGTGGCAAAGTGAGCAAGGGACTCACGTCCGAGCATACCCTGCCAACTTATGGCGAACAAAGCAAAAACCAAAGGAAATGATGGACAGAGTGTTGACCATTGCAAGCACTCACCCCAGTCAACAGATCTGGGTTTAATCCATCACCGTTCTTTAGCCCACTCTGCCACCCCAGTTCAGACATGGCCATATGCAAATCAGTATGACCCTGTGCCTCATGGGAACAGTCCAGCCTGAACTGCCAAGCCATGTCTTCCCTGGACCAGAATCAAGCTTCCTAGGACCGGTTTCTGGCATTTCAGCTGTCTTCAGCCAGGCTTGCTTAAATCCAGTGGCAAAGTGAGCAAGGGACTCACGTCTGAGCATACCCTGCCAACTTATGGCGAACAAAGCAAAAACCAAAGGAAATGATGGACGGAGTGTTGAACATTGCAAGTACTCACCACCAGTCAACTGATCTGGGTTTAATCCATCACCGTTCTTTAGCCCACTCTGCCACCCCAGTTCAGACATGGCCATATGCAAATCAGTCTGACCCTGTACCTCATGGGAACAGTCCAGCCTGAACTGCCAAGCCATGTCTTCCCTGGACCAGAATCAAGCTTCCTAGGACCGGTTTCTTTCATTTCAGCCATCTTCAGCCAGGCTTGCTTGAATCCAGTGGCAAAGTGAGCAAGGGACTCACGTCTGAGCATACCCTGCCAACTTATGGCGAACAAAGCAAAAACCAAATGAAATGATGGACGGAGTGTTAAACATTGCAAGCACTCACCCCCAGTCAACTGATCTGGGTTTAATCCATCACCATTCTTTAGCCCACTCTGCCACCCCAGTTCAGACATGGCCATATGCAAATCAGTCTGACCCTGTGCCTCATGGGAACAGTCCAGCCTGAACTGCCAAGCCATGTCTTCCCTGGACCAGAATCAAGCTTCCTAGAACTGGTTTCTGGCATTTCAGCCGTCTTCAGCCAGGCTTATTTGAATCCAGTGGCAAAGTGAGCAAGGGACTCACGTCTGAGCATACCCTGCCAACTTATGGCGAACAAAGCACAAACCAAAGGAAATGATGGACGGAGTGTTGAACATTGCAAGCACTCACCCCCAGTCAACTGATCTGGGTTTAATCCATCACCGTTCTTTAGCCCACTCTGCCACCCCAGTTCAGACATGGCCATATGCAAATCAGTCTGACCCTGTGCCTCATGGGAACAGTCCAGCCTGAACTGCCAAGCCATGTCTTCCCTGGACCAGAATCAAGTTTCCTAGGACCTTTTTCTGGCATTTCAGCCGTCTTCAGCCAGGCTTGCTTGAATCCAGTGGCAAAGTGAGCAAGGGACTCACGTCTGAGCATACCCTGCCAACTTATGGCGAACAAAGCAAAAACCAAAGGAAATGATGGACGGAGTGTTGAACATTGCAAGCACTCACCCCCAGTCAACAGATCTGGGTTTAATCCATCACCGTTCTTTAGCCCACTCTGCCACCCCAGTTCAGACATGGCCATATGCAAATCAGTATGACCCTGTGCCTCATGGGAACAGTCCAGCCTGAACTGCCAAGCCATGTCTTCCCTGGACCAGAATCAAGCTTCCTAGGACCGGTTTCTGGCATTTCAGCTGTCTTCAGCCAGGCTTGCTTGAATCCAGTGGCAAAGTGAGCAAGGGACTCACGTCTGAGCATACCCTGCCAACTTATGGCGAACAAAGCAAAAACCAAAGGAAATGATGGACGGAGTGTTGAACATTGCAAGCACTCATCCCCAGTCAACAGATCTGGGTTTAATCCATCACCGTTCTTTAGCCCACTCTGCCACCCCAGTTCAGACATGGCCATATGCAAATCAGTATGACCCTGTGCCTCATGGGAACAGTCCAGCCTGAACTGCCAAGCCATGTCTTCCCTGGACCAGAATCAAGCTTCCTAGGACCGGTTTCTGGCATTTCAGCTGTCTTCAGCCAGGCTTGCTTGAATCCAGTGGCAAAGTGAGCAAGGGACTCACGTCTGAGCATACCCTGCCAACTTATGGCGAACAAAGCACAAACCAAAGGAAATGATGGACGGAGTGTTGAACATTGCAAGCACTCACCCCCAGTCAACTGATCTGGGTTTAATCCATCACCGTTCTTTAGCCCACTCTGCCACCCCAGTTCAGACATGGCCATATGCAAATCAGTCTGACCCTGTGCCTCATGGGAACAGTCCAGCCTGGACTGCCAAGCCATGTCTTCCCTGAACCAGAATCAAGTTTCCTAGGACCTTTTTCTGGCATTTCAGCCGTCTTCAGCCAGGCTTGCTTGAATCCAGTGGCAAAGTGAGCAAGGGATTCACGTCTGAGCATACCCTGCCAACTTATGGCGAACAAAGCAAAAACCAAAGGAAATGATGGACGGAGTGTTGAACATTGCAAGCACTCACCCCCAGTCAACAGATCTGGGTTTAATCCATCACCGTTCTTTAGCCCACTCTGCCACCCCAGTTCAGACATGGCCATATGCAAATCAGTCTGACCCTGTGCCTCATGGGAACAGTCCAGCCTGAACTGCCAAGCCATGTCTTCCCTGGACCAGAATCAAGCTTCCTAGGACCGGTTTCTGGCATTTCAGCCGTCTTCAGCCAGGCTTGCTTGAATCCAGTGGCAAAGTGAGCAAGGGACTCACGTCTGAGCATACCCTGCCAACTTATGGCGAACAAAGCAAAAACCAAAGGAAATGATGGACGGAGTGTTGAACATTGCAAGCACTCACCCCCAGTCAACTGATCTGGGTTTAATCCATCACCGTTCTTTAGCCCACTCTGCCACCCCAGTTCAGACATGGCCATATGCAAATCAGTCTGACCCTGTGCCTCATGGGAACAGTCCAGCCTGAACTGCCAAGCCATGTCTTCCCTGGACCAGAATCAAGCTTCCTAGGACCGGTTTCTGGCATTTCAGCCGTCTTCAGCCAGGCTTGCTTGAATCCAGTGGCAAAGTGAGCAAGGGACTCACGTCTGAGCATACCCTGCCAACTTATGGCGAACACAGCAAAAACCAAAGGAAATGATGGACGGAGTGTTGAACATTGCAAGCACTCACCCCCAGTCAACTGATCTGGGTTTAATCCATCACCGTTCTTTAGCCCACTCTGCCACCCCAGTTCAGACATAGCCATATGCAAATCAGTCTGACCCTGTGCCTCATGGGAACAGTCCAGCCTGAACTGCCAAGCCATGTCTTCCCTGGACCAGAATCAAGCTTCCTAGGACCGGTTTCTGGCATTTCAGCCGTCTTCAGCCAGGCTTGCTTGAATCCAGTGGCAAAGTGAGCAAGGGACTCACGTCTGAGCATACCCTGCCAACTTATGGCGAACAAAGCAAAAACCAAAGGAAATGATGGACGGAGTGTTGAACATTGCAAGCACTCACCCCCAGTCAACTGATCTGGGTTTAAACCATCACCGTTCTTTAGCCCACTCTGCCACCCCAGTTCAGACATGGCCATATGCAAATCAGTCTGACCCTGTGCCTCATGGGAACAGTCCAGCCTGAACTGCCAAGCCATGTCTTCCCTGGACCAGAATCAAGCTTCCTAGGACCGGTTTCTGGCATTTCAGCCGTCTTCAGCCAGGCTTGCTTGAATCCAGTGGCAAAGTGAGCAAAGGACTCACGTCTGAGCATACCCTGCCAACTTATGGCGAACAAAGCAAAAACCAAAGTAAATGATGGACGGAGTGTTGAACATTGCAAGCACTCACCCCCAGTCAACAGATCTGGGTTTAATCCATCACCGTTCTTTAGCCCACTCTGCCACCCCAGTTCAGACATGGCCATATGCAAATCAGTCTGACCCTGTGCCTCATGGGAACAGTCCAGCCTGAACTGCCAAGCCATGTCTTCCCTGGACCAGAATCAAGCTTCCTAGGACCGGTTTCTGGCATTTCAGCCGTCTTCAGCCAGGCTTGCTTAAATCCAGTGGCAAAGTGAGCAAGGGACTCACTTCTGAGCATACCCTGCCAACTTATGGCGAACAAAGCAAAAACCAAAGGAAATGATGGACGGAGTGTTGAACATTGCAAGCACTCACCCCCAGTCAACTGATCTGGGTTTAATCCATCACCGTTCTTTAGCCCACTCTGCCACCCCAGTTCAGACATAGCCATATGCAAATCAGTCTGACCCTGTGCCTCATGGGAACAGTCCAGCCTGAACTGCCAAGCCATGTCTTCCCTGGACCAGAATCAAGCTTCCTAGGACCGGTTTCTGGCATTTCAGCCGTCTTCAGCCAGGCTTGCTTGAATCCAGTGGCAAAGTGAGCAAGGGACTCACGTCTGAGCATACCCTGCCAACTTATGGCGAACAAAGCAAAAACCAAAGGAAATGATGGACGGAGTGTTGAACATTACAAGCACTCACCCCCAGTCAACTGATCTGGGTTTAAACCATCACCGTTCTTTAGCCCACTCTGCCACCCCAGTTCAGACATGGCCATATGCAAATCAGTCTGACCCTGTGCCTCATGGGAACAGTCCAGCCTGAACTGCCAAGCCATGTCTTCCCTGGACCAGAATCAAGCTTCCTAGGACCGGTTTCTGGCATTTCAGCCGTCTTCAGCCAGGCTTGCTTGAATCCAGTGGCAAAGTGAGCAAGAGACTCACGTCTGAGCATACCCTGCCAACTTATGGCGAACAAAGCAAAAACCAAAGTAAATGATGGACGGAGTGTTGAACATTGCAAGCACTCACCCCCAGTCAACTGATCTGGGTTTAATCCATCACCGTTCTTTAGCCCACTCTGCCACCCCAGTTCAGACATGGCCATATGCAAATCAGTATGACCCTGTGCCTCATGGGAACAGTCCAGCCTGAACTGCCAAGCCATGTCTTCCCTGGACCAGAATCAAGCTTCCTAGGACCGGTTTCTGGCATTTCAGCCGTCTTCAGCCAGGCTTGCTTGAATCCAGTGGCAAAGTGAGCAAGGGACTCACGTCCGAGCATACCCTGCCAACTTATGGCGAACAAAGCAAAAACCAAAGGAAATGATGGACAGAGTGTTGACCATTGCAAGCACTCACCCCCAGTCAACTGATCTGGGTTTAATCCATCACCGTACTTTAGCCCACTCTGCCACCCCAGTTCAGACATGGCATTATGCAAATCAGTCTGACCCTGTGCCTCATGGGAACAGTCCAGCCTGAACTGCCATGCCATGTCTTCCCTGGAGCAGAATCAAGCTTCCTAGGACCGGTTTCTGGCATTTCAGCCGTCTTCAGCCAGGCTTGCTTGAAGCCAGTGGCAAAGTGAGCAAGGGACTCACGTCTGAGCATACCCCGCCAACTTATGGCAAACAAAGCAAAAACCAAAGTAAATGATGGACGGAGTGTTGAACATTGCAAGCACTCACCCCCAGTCTACTGATCTGGGTTTAATCCATCACCGTTCTTTATCCCACTCTGCCACCCCAGTTCAGAGATGGCCATATGCAAATCAGTCTGACCCTGTGCCTCATGGGAACAGTCCAGCCTGAACTGCCAAGCCATGTCTTCTCTGGACCAAAATCAAGCTTCCTAGGACTGGTTTCTGGCATTTCGGCCGTCTTCAGCCAGGCTTGTTCGAATCCAGTGGCAAAGTGAGCAAGGGACTCACGTCTGAGCATACCCTGCCAACTTATGGCGAACAAAGCAAAAACCAAAGGAAATGATGGACGGAGTGTTGAACATTGCAAGCACTCATCCCCAGTCAACAGATCTGGGTTTAATCCATCACCGTTCTTTAGCCCACTCTGCCACCCCAGTTCAGACATGGCCATATGCAAATCAGTATGACCCTGTGCCTCATGGGAACAGTCCAGCCTGAACTGCCAAGCCATGTCTTCCCTGGACCAGAATCAAGCTTCCTAGGACCGGTTTCTGGCATTTCAGCTGTCTTCAGCCAGGCTTGCTTGAATCCAGTGGCAAAGTGAGCAAGGGACTCACGTCTGAGCATACCCTGCCAACTTATGGCGAACAAAGCAAAAACCAAAGGAAATGATGGACGGAGTGTTGAACATTGCAAGTACTCACCACCAGTCAACTGATCTGGGTTTAATCCATCACCGTTCTTTAGCCCACTCTGCCACCCCAGTTCAGACATGGCCATATGCAAATCAGTCTGACCCTGTACCTCATGGGAACAGTCCAGCCTGAACTGCCAAGCCATGTCTTCCCTGGAGCAGAATCAAGCTTCCTAGGACCGGTTTCTTTCATTTCAGCCATCTTCAGCCAGGCTTGCTTGAATCCAGTGGCAAATGAGCAAGGGACTCACGTCTGAGCATACCCTGCCAACTTATGGCGAACAAAGCAAAAACCAAATGAAATGATGGACGGAGTGTTAAACATTGCAAGCACTCACCCCCAGTCAACTGATCTGGGTTTAATCCATCACCATTCTTTAGCCCACTCTGCCACCCCAGTTCAGACATGGCCATATGCAAATCAGTCTGACCCTGTGCCTCATGGGAACAGTCCAGCCTGAACTGCCAAGCCATGTCTTCCCTGGACCAGAATCAAGCTTCCTAGAACTGGTTTCTGGCATTTCAGCCGTCTTCAGCCAGGCTTATTTGAATCCAGTGGCAAAGTGAGCAAGGGACTCACGTCTGAGCATACCCTGCCAACTTATGGCAAACAAAGCACAAACCAAAGGAAATGATGGACGGAGTGTTGAACATTGCAAGCACTCACCCCCAGTCAACTGATCTGGGTTTAATCCATCACCATTCTTTAGCCCACTCTGCCACCCCAGTTCAGACATGGCCATATGCAAATCAGTCTGACCCTGTGCCTCATGGGAACAGTCCAGCCTGAACTGCCAAGCCATGTCTTCCGTGGACCAGAATCACGCTTCCTAGGACCGGTTTCTGGCATTTCAGCCGTTTTCAGCCAGGCTTGCTTGAATCCAGTGGCAAAGTGAGCAAGGGACTCACGTCTGAGCATACCCTGCCAACTTATGGCGAACAAAGCAAAAACCAAAGGAAATGATGGACGGAGTGTTGAACATTGCAAGCACTCACCCCCAGTCAACTGATCTGGGTTTAATCCATCACCGTTCTTTAGCCCACTCTGCCACCCCAGTTCAGAGATGGCCATATGCCAATCAGTCTGACCCTGTGCCTCATGGGAACAGTCCAGCCTGAACTGCCAAACCATGTCTTCCCTGGACCAAAATCAAGCTTCCTAGGACTGGTTTCTGGCATTTCAGCCGTCTTCAGCCAGGCTTGTTCGAATCCAGTGGCAAAGTGAGCAAGGGACTCACGTCTGAGCATACCCTGCCAACTTATGGCGAACAAAGCAAAAACCAAAGGAAATGATGGACGGAGTGTTGAACATTGCAAGCACTCATCCCCAGTCAACAGATCTGGGTTTAAACCATCACCGTTCTTTAGCCCACTCTGCCACCCCAGTTCAGACATGGCCATATGCAAATCAGTATGACCCTGTGCCTCATGGGAACAGTCCAGCCTGAACTGCCAAGCCATGTCTTCCCTGGACCAGAATCAAGCTTCCTAGGACCGGTTTCTGGCATTTCAGCCGTCTTCAGCCAGGCTTGCTTGAATCCAGTGGCAAAGTGAGCAAGGGACTCACGTCTGAGCATACCCTGCCAACTTATGGCGAACAAAGCAAAAACCAAAGGAAATGATGGACGGAGTGTTGAACATTGCAAGTACTCACCACCAGTCAACTGATCTGGGTTTAATCCATCACCGTTCTTTAGCCCACTCTGCCACCCCAGTTCAGACATGGCCATATGCAAATCAGTCTGACCCTGTACCTCATGGGAACAGTCCAGCCTGAACTGCCAAGCCATGTCTTCCCTGGAGCAGAATCAAGCTTCCTAGGACCGGTTTCTTTCATTTCAGCCATCTTCAGCCAGGCTTGCTTGAATCCAGTGGCAAATGAGCAAGGGACTCACGTCTGAGCATACCCTGCCAACTTATGGCGAACAAAGCAAAAACCAAATGAAATGATGGACGGAGTGTTAAACATTGCAAGCACTCACCCCCAGTCAACTGATCTGGGTTTAATCCATCACCATTCTTTAGCCCACTCTGCCACCCCAGTTCAGACATGGCCATATGCAAATCAGTCTGACCCTGTGCCTCATGGGAACAGTCCAGCCTGAACTGCCAAGCCATGTCTTCCCTGGACCAGAATCAAGCTTCCTAGAACTGGTTTCTGGCATTTCAGCCGTCTTCAGCCAGGCTTATTTGAATCCAGTGGCAAAGTGAGCAAGGGACTCACGTCTGAGCATACCCTGCCAACTTATGGCAAACAAAGCACAAACCAAAGGAAATGATGGACGGAGTGTTGAACATTGCAAGCACTCACCCCCAGTCAACTGATCTGGGTTTAATCCATCACCGTTCTTTAGCCCACTCTGCCACCCCAGTTCAGACATGGCCATATGCAAATCAGTCTGACCCTGTGCCTCATGGGAACAGTCCAGCCTGAACTGCCAAGCCATGTCTTCCGTGGACCAGAATCAAGCTTCCTAGGACCGGTTTCTGGCATTTCAGCCGTTTTCAGCCAGGCTTGCTTGAATCCAGTGGCAAAGTGAGCAAGGGACTCACGTCTGAGCATACCCTGCCAACTTATGGCGAACAAAGCAAAAACCAAAGGAAATGATGGACGGAGTGTTGAACATTGCAAGCACTCACCCCCAGTCAACTGATCTGGGTTTAATCCATCACCGTTCTTTAGCCCACTCTGCCACCCCAGTTCAGACATGGCCATATGCAAATCAGTCTGACCCTGTGCCTCATGGGAACAGTCCAGCCTGAACTGCCAAGCCATGTCTTCCCTGGACCAGAATCAAGCTTCCTAGGACCGGTTTCTGGCATTTCAGCCGTCTTCAGCCAGGCTTGCTTGAATCCAGTGGCAAAGTGAGCAAGGGACTCACGTCTGAGCATACCCTGCCAACTTATGGCGAACAAAGCAAAAACCAAAGGAAATGATGGACGGAGTGTTGAACAATGCAAGCACTCACCCCCAGTCAACTGATCTGGGTTTAAACCATCACCGTTCTTTAGCCCACTCTGCCACCCCAGTTCAGACATGGCCATATGCAAATCAGTCTGACCCTGTGCCTCATGGGAACAGTCCAGCCTGAACTGCCAAGCCATGTCTTCCCTGGACCAGAATCAGGCTTCCTAGGACCGGTTTCTGGCATTTCAGCCGTCTTCAGCCAGGCTTGCTTGAATCCAGTGGCAAAGTGAGCAAGGGACTCACGTCTGAGCATACCCTGCCAACTTATGGCGAACAAAGCAAAAAACAAAGGAAATGATGGACGGAGTGTTGAACATTGCAAGCACTCACCCCCAGTCAACTGATCTGGGTTTAATCCATCACCGTTCTTTAGCCCACTCTGCCACCCCAGTTCAGACATGGCCATATGCAAATCAGTATGACCCTGTGCCTCATGGGAACAGTCCAGCCTGAACTGCCAAGCCATGTCTTCCCTGGACCAGAATCAAGCTTCCTAGGACCGGTTTCTGGCATTTCAGCCGTCTTCAGCCAGGCTTGCTTGAATCCAGTGGCAAAGTGAGCAAGGGACTCACGTCCGAGCATACCCTGCCAACTTATGGCGAACAAAGCAAAAACCAAAGGAAATGATGGACAGAGTGTTGACCATTGCAAGCACTCACCCCAGTCAACTGATCTGGGTTTAATCCATCACCGTACTTTAGCCCACTCTGCCACCCCAGTTCAGACATGGCCATATGCAAATCAGTCTGACCCTGTGCGTCATGGGAACAGTCCAGCCTGAACTGCCAAGCCATGTCTTCCCTGGACCAGACTCAAGCTTCCTAGGACCGGTTTCTGGCATTTCAGCCGTCTTCAGCCAGGCTTGCTTGAATCCAGTGGCAAAGTGAGCAAGGGACTCACGTCTGAGCATACCCCGCCAATTTATGGCAAACAAAGCAAAAACCAAAGTAAATGATTGACGGAGTGTTGAACATTGCAAGCACTCACCCCCAGTCAACTGATCTGGGTTTAATCCATCACCGTTCTTTAGCCCACTCTGCCACCCCAGTTCAGACATGGCCATATGCAAATCAGTCTGACCCTGTGCCTCATGGGAACAGTCCAGCCTGAACTGCCAAGCCATGTCTTCCCTGGACCAAAATCAAGCTTCCTAGGACTGGTTTCTGGCATTTCAGCCGTCTTCAGCCAGGCTTGTTCGAATCCAGTGGCAAAGTGAGCAAGGGACTCACGTCTGAGCATACCCTGCCAACTTATGGCGAACAAAGCAAAAACCAAAGGAAATGATGGACGGAGTGTTGAACATTGCAAGCACTCATCCCCAGTCAACAGATCTGGGTTTAATCCATCACCGTTCTTTAGCCCACTCTGCCACCCCAGTTCAGACATGGCCATATGCAAATCAGTATGACCCTGTGCCTCATGGGAACAGTCCAGCCTGAACTGCCAAGCCATGTCTTCCCTGGACCAGAATCAAGCTTCCTAGGACCGGTTTCTGGCATTTCAGCTGTCTTCAGCCAGGCTTGCTTGAATCCAGTGGCAAAGTGAGCAAGGGACTCACGTCTGAGCATACCCTGCCAACTTATGGCGAACAAAGCAAAAACCAAAGGAAATGATGGACGGAGTGTTGAACATTGCAAGTACTCACCACCAGTCAACTGATCTGGGTTTAATCCATCACCGTTCTTTAGCCCACTCTGCCACCCCAGTTCAGACATGGCCATATGCAAATCAGTCTGACCCTGTACCTCATGGGAACAGTCCAGCCTGAACTGCCAAGCCATGTCTTCCCTGGACCAGAATCAAGATTCCTAGGACCGGTTTCTTTCATTTCAGCCATCTTCAGCCAGGCTTGCTTGAATCCAGTGGCAAAGTGAGCAAGGGACTCACGTCTGAGCATACCCTGCCAACTTATGGCGCCCAAAGCAAAAACCAAATGAAATGATGGACGGAGTGTTAAACATTGCAAGCACTCACCCCCAGTCAACTGATCTGGGTTTAATCCATCACCATTCTTTAGCCCACTCTGCCACCCCAGTTCAGACATGGCCATATGCAAATCAGTCTGACCCTGTGCTTCATGGGAACAGTCCAGCCTGAACTGCCAAGCCATGTCTTCCCTGGACCAGAATCAAGCTTCCTTGAACTGATTTCTGGCATTTCAGCCGTCTTCAGCCAGGCTTATTTGAATCCAGTGGCAAAGTGAGCAAGGGACTCGCGTCTGAGCATACCCTGCCAACTTATGGCGAACAAAGCACAAACCAAAGGAAATGATGGACGGAGTGTTGAACATTGCAAGCACTCACCCCCAGTCAACTGATCTGGGTTTAATCCATCACCGTTCTTTAGCCCACTCTGCCACCCCAGTTCAGACATGGCCATATGCAAATCAGTCTGACCCTGTGCCTCATGGGAACAGTCCAGCCTGAACTGCCAAGCCATGTCTTCCGTGGACCAGAATCAAGCTTCCTAGGACCTTTTTCTGGCATTTCAGCCGTCTTCAGCCAGGCTTGCTTGAATCCAGTGGCAAAGTGAGCAAGGGACTCACGTCTGAGCATACCCTGCCAACTTATGGCGAACAAAGCAAAAACCAAAGGAAATGATGGACGGAGTGTTGAACATTGCAAGCACTCACCCCCAGTCAACAGATCTGGGTTTAATCCATCACCGTTCTTTAGCCCACTCTGCCACCCCAGTTCAGACATGGCCATATGCAAATCAGTCTGACCCTGTGCCTCATGGGAACAGTCCAGCCTGAACTGCCAAGCCATGTCTTCCCTGGACCAGAATCAAGCTTCCTAGGACCGGTTTCTGGCATTTCAGCCGTCTTCAGCCAGGCTTGCTTGAATCCAGTGGCAAAGTGAGCAAGGGACTCACGTCTGAGCATACCCTGCCAACTTATGGCGAACAAAGCAAAAACCAAAGGAAATGATGGACGGAGTGTTGAACATTGCAAGCACTCACCCCCAGTCAACTGATCTGGGTTTAATCCATCACCGTTCTTTAGCCCACTCTGCCACCCCAGTTCAGACATAGCCATATGCAAATCAGTCTGACCCTGTGCCTCATGGGAACAGTCCAGCCTGAACTGCCAAGCCATGTCTTCCCTGGACCAGAATCAAGCTTCCTAGGACCGGTTTCTGGCATTTCAGCCGTCTTCAGCCAGGCTTGCTTGAATCCAGTGGCAAAGTGAGCAAGGGACTCACGTCTGAGCATACCCTGCCAACTTATGGCGAACAAAGCAAAAACCAAAGGAAATGATGGACGGAGTGTTGAACATTGCAAGCACTCACCCCCAGTCAACTGATCTGGGTTTAAACCATCACCGTTCTTTAGCCCACTCTGCCACCCCAGTTCAGACATGGCCATATGCAAATCAGTCTGACCCTGTGCCTCATGGGAACAGTCCAGCCTGAACTGCCAAGCCATGTCTTCCCTGGACCAGAATCAAGCTTCCTAGGACCGGTTTCTGGCATTTCAGCCGTCTTCAGCAAGGCTTGCTTGAATCCAGTGGCAAAGTGAGCAAAGGACTCACGTCTGAGCATACCCTGCCAACTTATGGCGAACAAAGCAAAAACCAAAGTAAATGATGGACGGAGTGTTGAACATTGCAAGCACTCACCCCCAGTCAACTGATCTGGGTTTAATCCATCACCGTTCTTTAGCCCACTCTGCCACCCCAGTTCAGACATGGCCATATGCAAATCAGTATGACCCTGTGCCTCATGGGAACAGTCCAGCCTGAACTGCCAAGCCATGTCTTCCCTGGACCAGAATCAAGCTTCCTAGGACCGGTTTCTGGCATTTCAGCCGTCTTCAGCCAGGCTTGCTTGAATCCAGTGGCAAAGTGAGCAAGGGACTCACGTCCGAGCATGCCCTGCCAACTTATGGCGAACAAAGCAAAAACCAAAGGAAATGATGGACAGAGTGTTGACCATTGCAAGTACTCACCCCCAGTCAACTGATCTGGGTTTAATCCATCACCGTACTTTAGCCCACTCTGCCACCCCAGTTCAGACATGGCCATATGCAAATCAGTCTGACCCTGTGCCTCATGGGAACAGTCCAGCCTGAACTGCCAAGCCATGTCTTCCCTGGACCAGAATCAAGCTTCCTAGGACCGGTTTCTGGCATTTCAGCCGTCTTCAGCCAGGCTTGCTTGAAGCCAGTGGCAAAGTGAGCAAGGGACTCACGTCTGAGCATACTCCGCCAACTTATGGCAAACAAAGCAAAAACCAAAGTAAATGATGGACGGAGTGTTGAACATTGCAAGCACTCACCCCCAGTCAACTGATCTGGGTTTAATCCATCACCGTTCTTTAGCCCACTCTGCCACCCCAGTTCAGACATGGCCATATGCAAATCAGTCTGACCCTGTGCCTCATGGGAACAGTCCAGCCTGAACTGCCAAGCCATGTCTTCCCTGGGCCAAAATCAAGCTTCCTAGGACTGGTTTCTGGCATTTCAGCCGTCTTCAGCCAGGCTTGTTCGAATCCAGTGGCAAAGTGAGCAAGGGACTCACGTCTGAGCATACCCTGCCAACTTATGGCGAACAAAGCAAAAACCAAAGGAAATGATGGACGGAGTGTTGAACATTGCAAGCACTCATCCCCAGTCAACAGATCTGGGTTTAATCCATCACCGTTCTTTAGCCCACTCTGCCACCCCAGTTCAGACATGGCCATATGCAAATCAGTATGACCCTGTGCCTCATGGGAACAGTCCAGCCTGAACTGCCAAGCCATGTCTTCCCTGGACCAGAATCAAGCTTCCTAGGACCGGTTTCTGGCATTTCAGCTGTCTTCAGCCAGGCTTGCTTGAATCCAGTGGCAAAGTGAGCAAGGGACTCACGTCTGAGCATACCCTGCCAACTTATGGCGAACAAAGCAAAAACCAAAGGAAATGATGGACGGAGTGTTGAACATTGCAAGTACTCACCACCAGTTAACTGATCTGGGTTTAATCCATCACCGTTCTTTAGCCCACTCTGCCACCCCAGTTCAGACATGGCCATATGCAAATCAGTCTGACCCTGTACCTCATGGGAACAGTCCAGCCTGAACTGCCAAGCCATGTCTTCCCTGGAGCAGAATCAAGCTTCCTAGGACCGGTTTCTTTCATTTCAGCCATCTTCAGCCAGGCTTGCTTGAATCCAGTGGCAAAGTGAGCAAGGGACTCACGTCTGAGCATACCCTGCCAACTTATGGCGAACAAAGCAAAAACCAAATGAAATGATGGACGGAGTGTTGAACATTGCAAGCACTCACCCCCAGTCAACTGATCTGGGTTTAATCCATCACCGTTCCTTAGCCCACTCTGCCACCCCAGTTCAGACATGGCCATATGCAAATCAGTCTGACCCTGTGCCTCATGGGAATAGTCCAGCCTGAACTGCCAAGCCATGTCTTCCCTGGACCAGAATCAAGCTTCCTAGGACCGGTTTCTGGCATTTCAGCCGTCTTCAGCCAGGCTTGCTTGAATCCAGTGGCAAAGTGAGCAAGGGACTCACGTCTGAGCATACCCTGCCAACTTATGGCGAACAAAGCAAAAACCAAAGGAAATGATGGACGGAGTGTTGAACATTGCAAGCACTCACCCCCAGTCAACTGATCTGGGTTTAATCCATCACCGTTCTTTAGCCCACTCTGCCACCCCAGTTCAGACATGGCCATATGCAAATCAGTCTGACCCTGTGCTTCATGGGAACAGTCCAGCCTGAACTGCCAAGCCATGTCTTCCCTGGACCAGAATCAAGCTTCCTAGGACCGGTTTCTGGCATTTCAGCCGTCTTCAGCCAGGCTTGCTTGAATCCAGTGGCAAAGTGAGCAAGGGACTCACGTCTGAGCATACCCTGCCAACTTATGGCGAACAAAGCAAAAACCAAAGGAAATGATGGACGGAGTGTTGAACATTGCAAGTACTCACCACCAGTGCACTGATCTGGGTTTAATCCATCACCGTTCTTTAGCCCACTCTGCCACCCCAGTTCAGACATGGCCATATGCAAATCAGTCTGACCCTGTACCTCATGGGAACAGTCCAGCCTGAACTGCCAAGCCATGTCTTCCCTGGAGCAGAATCAAGCTTCCTAGGACCGGTTTCTTTCATTTCAGCCATCTTCAGCCAGGCTTGCTTGAATCCAGTGGCAAATGAGCAAGGGACTCACGTCTGAGCATACCCTGCCAACTTATGGCGAACAAAGCAAAAACCAAATGAAATGATGGACGGAGTGTTAAACATTGCAAGCACTCACCCCCAGTCAACTGATCTGGGTTTAATCCATCACCATTCTTTAGCCCACTCTGCCACCCCAGTTCAGACATGGCCATATGCAAATCAGTCTGACCCTGTGCCTCATGGGAACAGTCCAGCCTGAACTGCCAAGCCATGTCTTCCCTGGACCAGAATCAAGCTTCCTAGAACTGGTTTCTGGCATTTCAGCCGTCTTCAGCCAGGCTTATTTGAATCCAGTGGCAAAGTGAGCAAGGGACTCACGTCTGAGCATACCCTGCCAACTTATGGCAAACAAAGCACAAACCAAAGGAAATGATGGACGGAGTGTTGAACATTGCAAGCACTCACCCCCAGTCAACTGATCTGGGTTTAATCCATCACCATTCTTTAGCCCACTCTGCCACCCCAGTTCAGACATGGCCATATGCAAATCAGTCTGACCCTGTGCCTCATGGGAACAGTCCAGCCTGAACTGCCAAGCCATGTCTTCTGTGGACCAGAATCAAGCTTCCTAGGACCGGTTTCTGGCATTTCAGCCGTTTTCAGCCAGGCTTGCTTGAATCCAGTGGCAAAGTGAGCAAGGGACTCACGTCTGAGCATACCCTGCCAACTTATGGCGAACAAAGCAAAAACCAAAGGAAATGATGGACGGAGTGTTGAACATTGCAAGCACTCACCCCCAGTCAACTGATCTGGGTTTAATCCATCACCGTTCTTTAGCCCACTCTGCCACCCCAGTTCAGAGATGGCCATATGCAAATCAGTCTGACCCTGTGCCTCATGGGAACAGTCCAGCCTGAACTGCCAAGCCATGTCTTCCCTGGACCAAAATCAAGCTTCCTAGGACTGGTTTCTGGCATTTCAGCCGTCTTCAGCCAGGCTTGTTCGAATCCAGTGGCAAAGTGAGCAAGGGACTCACGTCTGAGCATACCCTGCCAACTTATGGCGAACAAAGCAAAAACCAAAGGAAATGATGGACGGAGTGTTGAACATTGCAAGCACTCATCCCCAGTCAACAGATCTGGGTTTAAACCATCACCGTTCTTTAGCCCACTCTGCCACCCCAGTTCAGACATGGCCATATGCAAATCAGTATGACCCTGTGCCTCATGGGAACAGTCCAGCCTGAACTGCCAAGCCATGTCTTCCCTGGACCAGAATCAAGCTTCCTAGGACCGGTTTCTGGCATTTCAGCCGTCTTCAGCCAGGCTTGCTTGAATCCAGTGGCAAAGTGAGCAAGGGACTCACGTCTGAGCATACCCTGCCAACTTATGGCGAACAAAGCAAAAACCAAAGGAAATGATGGACGGAGTGTTGAACATTGCAAGTACTCACCACCAGTCAACTGATCTGGGTTTAATCCATCACCGTTCTTTAGCCCACTCTGCCACCCCAGTTCAGACATGGCCATATGCAAATCAGTCTGACCCTGTACCTCATGGGAACAGTCCAGCCTGAACTGCCAAGCCATGTCTTCCCTGGAGCAGAATCAAGCTTCCTAGGACCGGTTTCTTTCATTTCAGCCATCTTCAGCCAGGCTTGCTTGAATCCAGTGGCAAATGAGCAAGGGACTCACGTCTGAGCATACCCTGCCAACTTATGGCGAACAAAGCAAAAACCAAATGAAATGATGGACGGAGTGTTAAACATTGCAAGCACTCACCCCCAGTCAACTGATCTGGGTTTAATCCATCACCATTCTTTAGCCCACTCTGCCACCCCAGTTCAGACATGGCCATATGCAAATCAGTCTGACCCTGTGCCTCATGGGAACAGTCCAGCCTGAACTGCCAAGCCATGTCTTCCCTGGACCAGAATCAAGCTTCCTAGAACTGGTTTCTGGCATTTCAGCCGTCTTCAGCCAGGCTTATTTGAATCCAGTGGCAAAGTGAGCAAGGGACTCACGTCTGAGCATACCCTGCCAACTTATGGCAAACAAAGCACAAACCAAAGGAAATGATGGACGGAGTGTTGAACATTGCAAGCACTCACCCCCAGTCAACTGATCTGGGTTTAATCCATCACCGTTCTTTAGCCCACTCTGCCACCCCAGTTCAGACATGGCCATATGCAAATCAGTCTGACCCTGTGCCTCATGGGAACAGTCCAGCCTGAACTGCCAAGCCATGTCTTCCGTGGACCAGAATCAAGCTTCCTAGGACCGGTTTCTGGCATTTCAGCCGTTTTCAGCCAGGCTTGCTTGAATCCAGTGGCAAAGTGAGCAAGGGACTCACGTCTGAGCATACCCTGCCAACTTATGGCGAACAAAGCAAAAACCAAAGGAAATGATGGACGGAGTGTTGAACATTGCAAGCACTCACCCCCAGTCAACTGATCTGGGTTTAATCCATCACCGTTCTTTAGCCCACTCTGCCACCCCAGTTCAGACATGGCCATATGCAAATCAGTCTGACCCTGTGCCTCATGGGAACAGTCCAGCCTGAACTGCCAAGCCATGTCTTCCCTGGACCAGAATCAAGCTTCCTAGGACCGGTTTCTGGCATTTCAGCCGTCTTCAGCCAGGCTTGCTTGAATCCAGTGGCAAAGTGAGCAAGGGACTCACGTCTGAGCATACCCTGCCAACTTATGGCGAACAAAGCAAAAACCAAAGGAAATGATGGACGGAGTGTTGAACATTGCAAGCACTCACCCCCAGTCAACTGATCTGGGTTTAATCCATCACCGTTCTTTAGCCCACTCTGCCACCCCAGTTCAGACATGGCCATATGCAAATCAGTCTGACCCTGTGCCTCATGGGAACAGTCCAGCCTGAACTGCCAAGCCATGTCTTCCGTGGACCAGAATCAAGCTTCCTAGGACCGGTTTCTGGCATTTCAGCCGTTTTCAGCCAGGCTTGCTTGAATCCAGTGGCAAAGTGAGCAAGGGACTCACGTCTGAGCATACCCTGCCAACTTATGGCGAACAAAGCAAAAACCAAAGGAAATGATGGACGGAGTGTTGAACATTGCAAGCACTCACCCCCAGTCAACTGATCTGGGTTTAATCCATCACCGTTCTTTAGCCCACTCTGCCACCCCAGTTCAGACATGGCCATATGCAAATCAGTCTGACCCTGTGCCTCATGGGAACAGTCCAGCCTGAACTGCCAAGCCATGTCTTCCCTGGACCAGAATCAAGCTTCCTAGGACCGGTTTCTGGCATTTCAGCCGTCTTCAGCCAGGCTTGCTTGAATCCAGTGGCAAAGTGAGCAAGGGACTCACGTCTGAGCATACCCTGCCAACTTATGGCGAACAAAGCAAAAACCAAAGGAAATGATGGACGGAGTGTTGAACATTGCAAGCACTCACCCCCAGTCAACTGATCTGGGTTTAAACCATCACCGTTCTTTAGCCCACTCTGCCACCCCAGTTCAGACATGGCCATATGCAAATCAGTCTGACCCTGTGCCTCATGGGAACAGTCCAGCCTGAACTGCCAAGCCATGTCTTCCCTGGACCAGAATCAGGCTTCCTAGGACCGGTTTCTGGCATTTCAGCCGTCTTCAGCCAGGCTTGCTTGAATCCAGTGGCAAAGTGAGCAAGGGACTCACGTCTGAGCATACCCTGCCAACTTATGGCGAACAAAGCAAAAAACAAAGGAAATGATGGACGGAGTGTTGAACATTGCAAGCACTCACCCCCAGTCAACTGATCTGGGTTTAATCCATCACCGTTCTTTAGCCCACTCTGCCACCCCAGTTCAGACATGGCCATATGCAAATCAGTATGACCCTGTGCCTCATGGGAACAGTCCAGCCTGAACTGCCAAGCCATGTCTTCCCTGGACCAGAATCAAGCTTCCTAGGACCGGTTTCTGGCATTTCAGCTGTCTTCAGCCAGGCTTGCTTGAATCCAGTGGCAAAGTGAGCAAGGGACTCACGTCCGAGCATACCCTGCCAACTTATGGCGAACAAAGCAAAAACCAAAGGAAATGATGGACAGAGTGTTGACCATTGCAAGCACTCACCCCAGTCAACTGATCTGGGTTTAATCCATCACCGTACTTTAGCCCACTCTGCCACCCCAGTTCAGACATGGCCATATGCAAATCAGTCTGACCCTGTGCGTCATGGGAACAGTCCAGCCTGAACTGCCAAGCCATGTCTTCCCTGGACCAGACTCAAGCTTCCTAGGACCGGTTTCTGGCATTTCAGCCGTCTTCAGCCAGGCTTGCTTGAATCCAGTGGCAAAGTGAGCAAGGGACTCACGTCTGAGCATACCCCGCCAATTTATGGCAAACAAAGCAAAAACCAAAGTAAATGATTGACGGAGTGTTGAACATTGCAAGCACTCACCCCCAGTCAACTGATCTGGGTTTAATCCATCACCGTTCTTTAGCCCACTCTGCCACCCCAGTTCAGACATGGCCATATGCAAATCAGTCTGACCCTGTGCCTCATGGGAACAGTCCAGCCTGAACTGCCAAGCCATGTCTTCCCTGGACCAAAATCAAGCTTCCTAGGACTGGTTTCTGGCATTTCAGCCGTCTTCAGCCAGGCTTGTTCGAATCCAGTGGCAAAGTGAGCAAGGGACTCACGTCTGAGCATACCCTGCCAACTTATGGCGAACAAAGCAAAAACCAAAGGAAATGATGGACGGAGTGTTGAACATTGCAAGCACTCATCCCCAGTCAACAGATCTGGGTTTAATCCATCACCGTTCTTTAGCCCACTCTGCCACCCCAGTTCAGACATGGCCATATGCAAATCAGTATGACCCTGTGCCTCATGGGAACAGTCCAGCCTGAACTGCCAAGCCATGTCTTCCCTGGACCAGAATCAAGCTTCCTAGGACCGGTTTCTGGCATTTCAGCTGTCTTCAGCCAGGCTTGCTTGAATCCAGTGGCAAAGTGAGCAAGGGACTCACGTCTGAGCATACCCTGCCAACTTATGGCGAACAAAGCAAAAACCAAAGGAAATGATGGACGGAGTGTTGAACATTGCAAGTACTCACCACCAGTCAACTGATCTGGGTTTAATCCATCACCGTTCTTTAGCCCACTCTGCCACCCCAGTTCAGACATGGCCATATGCAAATCAGTCTGACCCTGTACCTCATGGGAACAGTCCAGCCTGAACTGCCAAGCCATGTCTTCCCTGGACCAGAATCAAGATTCCTAGGACCGGTTTCTTTCATTTCAGCCATCTTCAGCCAGGCTTGCTTGAATCCAGTGGCAAAGTGAGCAAGGGACTCACGTCTGAGCATACCCTGCCAACTTATGGCGCCCAAAGCAAAAACCAAATGAAATGATGGACGGAGTGTTAAACATTGCAAGCACTCACCCCCAGTCAACTGATCTGGGTTTAATCCATCACCATTCTTTAGCCCACTCTGCCACCCCAGTTCAGACATGGCCATATGCAAATCAGTCTGACCCTGTGCTTCATGGGAACAGTCCAGCCTGAACTGCCAAGCCATGTCTTCCCTGGACCAGAATCAAGCTTCCTTGAACTGATTTCTGGCATTTCAGCCGTCTTCAGCCAGGCTTATTTGAATCCAGTGGCAAAGTGAGCAAGGGACTCGCGTCTGAGCATACCCTGCCAACTTATGGCGAACAAAGCACAAACCAAAGGAAATGATGGACGGAGTGTTGAACATTGCAAGCACTCACCCCCAGTCAACTGATCTGGGTTTAATCCATCACCGTTCTTTAGCCCACTCTGGCACCCCAGTTCAGACATGGCCATATGCAAATCAGTCTGACCCTGTGCCTCATGGGAACAGTCCAGCCTGAACTGCCAAGCCATGTCTTCCGTGGACCAGAATCAAGCTTCCTAGGACCTTTTTCTGGCATTTCAGCCGTCTTCAGCCAGGCTTGCTTGAATCCAGTGGCAAAGTGAGCAAGGGACTCACGTCTGAGCATACCCTGCCAACTTATGGCGAACAAAGCAAAAACCAAAGGAAATGATGGACGGAGTGTTGAACATTGCAAGCACTCACCCCCAGTCAACAGATCTGGGTTTAATCCATCACCGTTCTTTAGCCCACTCTGCCACCCCAGTTCAGACATGGCCATATGCAAATCAGTCTGACCCTGTGCCTCATGGGAACAGTCCAGCCTGAACTGCCAAGCCATGTCTTCCCTGGACCAGAATCAAGCTTCCTAGGACCGGTTTCTGGCATTTCAGCCGTCTTCAGCCAGGCTTGCTTGAATCCAGTGGCAAAGTGAGCAAGGGACTCACGTCTGAGCATACCCTGCCAACTTATGGCGAACAAAGCAAAAACCAAAGGAAATGATGGACGGAGTGTTGAACATTGCAAGCACTCACCCCCAGTCAACTGATCTGGGTTTAATCCATCACCGTTCTTTAGCCCACTCTGCCACCCCAGTTCAGACATAGCCATATGCAAATCAGTCTGACCCTGTGCCTCATGGGAACAGTCCAGCCTGAACTGCCAAGCCATGTCTTCCCTGGACCAGAATCAAGCTTCCTAGGACCGGTTTCTGGCATTTCAGCCGTCTTCAGCCAGGCTTGCTTGAATCCAGTGGCAAAGTGAGCAAGGGACTCACGTCTGAGCATACCCTGCCAACTTATGGCGAACAAAGCAAAAACCAAAGGAAATGATGGACGGAGTGTTGAACATTGCAAGCACTCACCCCCAGTCAACTGATCTGGGTTTAAACCATCACCGTTCTTTAGCCCACTCTGCCACCCCAGTTCAGACATGGCCATATGCAAATCAGTCTGACCCTGTGCCTCATGGGAACAGTCCAGCCTGAACTGCCAAGCCATGTCTTCCCTGGACCAGAATCAAGCTTCCTAGGACCGGTTTCTGGCATTTCAGCCGTCTTCAGCAAGGCTTGCTTGAATCCAGTGGCAAAGTGAGCAAAGGACTCACGTCTGAGCATACCCTGCCAACTTATGGCGAACAAAGCAAAAACCAAAGTAAATGATGGACGGAGTGTTGAACATTGCAAGCACTCACCCCCAGTCAACTGATCTGGGTTTAATCCATCACCGTTCTTTAGCCCACTCTGCCACCCCAGTTCAGACATGGCCATATGCAAATCAGTATGACCCTGTGCCTCATGGGAACAGTCCAGCCTGAACTGCCAAGCCATGTCTTCCCTGGACCAGAATCAAGCTTCCTAGGACCGGTTTCTGGCATTTCAGCCGTCTTCAGCCAGGCTTGCTTGAATCCAGTGGCAAAGTAAGCAAGGGACTCACGTCCGAGCATGCCCTGCCAACTTATGGCGAACAAAGCAAAAACCAAAGGAAATGATGGACAGAGTGTTGACCATTGCAAGTACTCACCCCCAGTCAACTGATCTGGGTTTAATCCATCACCGTACTTTAGCCCACTCTGCCACCCCAGTTCAGACATGGCCATATGCAAATCAGTCTGACCCTGTGCCTCATGGGAACAGTCCAGCCTGAACTGCCAAGCCATGTCTTCCCTGGACCAGAATCAAGCTTCCTAGGACCGGTTTCTGGCATTTCAGCCGTCTTCAGCCAGGCTTGCTTGAAGCCAGTGGCAAAGTGAGCAAGGGACTCACGTCTGAGCATACTCCGCCAACTTATGGCAAACAAAGCAAAAACCAAAGTAAATGATGGACGGAGTGTTGAACATTGCAAGCACTCACCCCCAGTCAACTGATCTGGGTTTAATCCATCACCGTTCTTTAGCCCACTCTGCCACCCCAGTTCAGACATGGCCATATGCAAATCAGTCTGACCCTGTGCCTCATGGGAACAGTCCAGCCTGAACTGCCAAGCCATGTCTTCCCTGGGCCAAAATCAAGCTTCCTAGGACTGGTTTCTGGCATTTCAGCCGTCTTCAGCCAGGCTTGTTCGAATCCAGTGGCAAAGTGAGCAAGGGACTCACGTCTGAGCATACCCTGCCAACTTATGGCGAACAAAGCAAAAACCAAAGGAAATGATGGACGGAGTGTTGAACATTGCAAGCACTCATCCCCAGTCAACAGATCTGGGTTTAATCCATCACCGTTCTTTAGCCCACTCTGCCACCCCAGTTCAGACATGGCCATATGCAAATCAGTATGACCCTGTGCCTCATGGGAACAGTCCAGCCTGAACTGCCAAGCCATGTCTTCCCTGGACCAGAATCAAGCTTCCTAGGACCGGTTTCTGGCATTTCAGCTGTCTTCAGCCAGGCTTGCTTGAATCCAGTGGCAAAGTGAGCAAGGGACTCACGTCTGAGCATACCCTGCCAACTTATGGCGAACAAAGCAAAAACCAAAGGAAATGATGGACGGAGTGTTGAACATTGCAAGTACTCACCACCAGTTAACTGATCTGGGTTTAATCCATCACCGTTCTTTAGCCCACTCTGCCACCCCAGTTCAGACATGGCCATATGCAAATCAGTCTGACCCTGTACCTCATGGGAATAGTCCAGCCTGAACTGCCAAGCCATGTCTTCCCTGGACCAGAATCAAGCTTCCTAGGACCGGTTTCTGGCATTTCAGCCGTCTTCAGCCAGGCTTGCTTGAATCCAGTGGCAAAGTGAGCAAGGGACTCACGTCTGAGCATACCCTGCCAACTTATGGCGAACAAAGCAAAAACCAAAGGAAATGATGGACGGAGTGTTGAACATTGCAAGCACTCACCCCCAGTCAACTGATCTGGGTTTAAACCATCACCGTTCTTTAGCCCACTCTGCCACCCCAGTTCAGACATGGCCATATGCAAATCAGTCTGACCCTGTGCCTCATGGGAACAGTCCAGCCTGAACTGCCAAGCCATGTCTTCCCTGGACCAGAATCAAGCTTCCTAGGACCGGTTTCTGGCATTTCAGCCGTCTTCAGCCAGGCTTGCTTGAATCCAGTGGCAAAGTGAGCAAGGGACTCACGTCTGAGCATACCCTGCCAACTTATGGCGAACAAAGCAAAAAACAAAGGAAATGATGGACGGAGTGTTGAACATTGCAAGCACTCACCCCCAGTCAACTGATCTGGGTTTAATCCATCACCGTACTTTAGCCCACTCTGCCACCCCAGTTCAGACATGGCCATATGCAAATCAGTCTGACCCTGTGCCTCATGGGAACAGTCCAGCCTGAACTGCCAAGCCATGTCTTCCCTAGACCAGAATCAAGCTTCCTAGGACCGGTTTCTGGCATTTCAGCCGTCTTCAGCCAGGCTTGCTTGAATCCAGTGGCAAAGTGAGCAAGGGACTCACGTCTGAGCATACCCCGCCAACTTATGGCAAACAAAGCAAAAACCAAAGTAAATGATGGACGGAGTGTTGAACATTGCAAGCACTCACCCCCAGTCAACTGATCTGGGTTTAATCCATCACCGTTCTTTAGCCCACTCTGCCACCCCAGTTCAGACATGGCCATATACAAATCAGTCTGACCCTGTGCCTCATGGGAACAGTCCAGCCTGAACTGCCAAGCCATGTCTTCCCTGGACCAGAATCAAGCTTCCTAGGACCTTTTTCTGGCATTTCAGCCGTCTTCAGCCAGGCTTGCTTGAATCCAGTGGCAAAGTGAGCAAGGGAAATCTTGGATAAAAAGATATCGGAACTTAACCAAAAAAATGAACATATACAATTCACCAACACCACCAGTAAACACTCATTATCTTTTTTGGATGTATTGATAACAATCAAGGATGGTACCATTAAACAGAAATACACCATAAACCAACTGATAAGAACAACACTTTGAGATTCACAAGCTTTCACCCACAGAATTTATTGAAAAATCTTCCTTTTTCGCAATTTCTACGCGCTAAAAGGATATGTTCATCAGAACAAACATGTCAAACCAACACGGAGTACATGAAGAAAAGGTATCTATCCAAAGGATATCCTGAGGAAATTCTGAACGAAGCAATTGACAAGACACAACAAAGGCCAAGAGAAAGTTTACTGCAACAAGCACCTACGAAATGTTCCACCAGACAAGTTTTTGTTTCAAAGTACTCTACAAGTTCCAAACACATTAAACAAATCATCTTGAATAGATGGGATATGCTACAAAACGAAGAGGACTTTAAAGACCTTTTTAAAGAGAAACCTTTATTTGCATATAAGAGATCAAAGAACATCAAAGAAATCTTATCAACTTCATTCAAGACTACCACCTTGGAATTTAAAGGCACGCAAAGATGTGCCAATTGCGTACATTGCAACAATGTAATAACAGGCGACATAGTACATCACCCCACCACTGGGGAAACCATCAAACTACATCATAATTCTACCTGTGACTCAACCAACGTTGTCTATGCTATTAAATGTCCGTGTGGACTCCTTTATATAGGGAAAACAGAGAGAAAAATAAAAACTCGAATTTCTGAACATAAAAGCACTATTCGCAATAAGAACCAAAAGAGTAGTTTAGCGACGCATTGGAATAGGTGCAAACATTCCATTTCCCAACTGAAATTTCAAATTATCGATAAAATGGTCCCAGTCCCGGGTAGGAACCTATCTAAATCTCTTTTACAAAGAGAAATATTTTGGATTAGGAGGTTGAATACACAAGATCCCCATGGGATCAATGAAAAAGTTGATTTAGCATGTTTTTTGTAAAACGATGCTTGGGCAAGCTACAGGAGACATACAGACGTCCATATTATGAATGTCCTTATATTGTTTCAGTTTTTTATCTTTCTTAGGTAAAGAGGTACCTTCTGAATTTTCTCTTTTCTTTCCTATCTACTTTGCACATTATTTTTTATATTCATGTACGTTTACTCTTTTACGGTAATCACGTTTCGTATTGATAATCGAGGTCGTATCTATTTATTAGAACCAGAGCAACAGATTCCCATTCCAAAATGGCGGTCTGTATTTGTAGCAGAATCTCTTAGTCCCATTTCTTTGCCGATTAGAATGCGTCCGTATAAGGTAGACGCCGATCAGTTGGTGGTATACGGCTTTGAGGAGCACGGTTAGCTGTTTACCTGGAGGTTATGAGCAGACGAGATATTTTTCGCAGTGAAGGTGAGGAGAAGCGGTGTTCAGTGTAGACGGATACGCATCAGGGGGATAAGCGCGCAGGTAAAGAAGTTATGCTTCGTTAGTAAGCATTATTTTTATGTTTTTTCTACAGTTGATCCGGTGAAGGAGTGTTCACGAGGATTAGTATCATTTTTGCAGGTCAGTTGAATTGAGGGACGGCTGTCCGTTCAGTATCTTTTAAGGTTAGGAGGATGTTGTATTTAGTTACGGAAGGTGTTTTTCCTTTTTTCAGCCAGGGAGAGTACCAGATTATCAGGTATTCGGTTTCGTTTGTTGTGCACGATTTTTCACCACACAGGGTGACTGGTTTTACTGTGGATCATTTCTATCACAAACCTTTTTTCTTTGTTACAAGGACATTTCTTCTATGTAAAAAAATATTATGTGTAGTTCTCAAATTGCCTGTATAAGTAGTTCTTCTGTACATCGACGTTATTATGATTGTATTTTTTTATTTGCAGAGAAGCCCCTGACGAAGGGCCGCTAAAGGCCCGAAATGCATTGGGCGAATCAGATCACATGGAAATTCTGATATCTGTATATTATGTAACATTACTGTGAAATGTATATATTTTGATTAAATCAATCATTGTGCAAAATCAACAGAGCGATGTTAATTATGATTTAGCTACATGGTTATAAAATTGTTTAAAACTTAACAAGAAACACAGAACTTTCCAGCTGAGGCTGGTGGGTACGTTGCTCCGAAGCAAGGCGAAGTACTTGCATTACTAAACACTAAATCTCTGGGTCTGTTCAGACAGACAGCCCAAATTTCGGAAGCACCCATTCCTTTTAGGATTTTCTAAAAATTAGTTTTCAAATAGATTCTCAAAAAATAGAGTGCCTTTCTTTCTATTACAATTATTAAAGTGAGCAAGGGACTCACGTCTGAGCATACCCTGCCAACTTATGGCGAACAAAGCACAAACCAAAGGAAATGATGGACGGAGTGTTGAACATTGCAAGCACTCACCCCCAGTCAACTGATCTGGGTTTAATCCATCACCGTTCTTTAGCCCACTCTGCCACCCCAGTTCAGACATGGCCATATGCAAATCAGTCTGACCCTGTGCCTCATGGGAACAGTCCAGCCTGAACTGCCAAGCCATGTCTTCCGTGGACCAGAATCAAGCTTCCTAGGACCTTTTTCTGGCATTTCAGCCGTCTTCAGCCAGGCTTGCTTGAATCCAGTGGCAAAGTGAGCAAGGGACTCACGTCTGAGCATACCCTGCCAACTTATGGCGAACAAAGCAAAAACCAAAGGAAATGATGGACGGAGTGTTGAACATTGCAAGCACTCACCCCCAGTCAACAGATCTGGGTTTAATCCATCACCGTTCTTTAGCCCACTCTGCCACCCCAGTTCAGACATGGCCATATGCAAATCAGTCTGACCCTGTGCCTCATGGGAACAGTCCAGCCTGAACTGCCAAGCCATGTCTTCCCTGGACCAAAATCAAGCTTCCTAGGACTGGTTTCTGGCATTTCAGCCGTCTTCAGCCAGGCTTGTTCGAATCCAGTGGCAAAGTGAGCAAGGGACTCACGTCTGAGCATACCCTGCCAACTTATGGCGAACAAAGCAAAAACCAAAGGAAATGATGGACGGAGTGTTGAACATTGCAAGCACTCATCCCCAGTCAACAGATCTGGGTTTAATCCATCACCGTTCTTTAGCCCACTCTGCCACCCCAGTTCAGACATGGCCATATGCAAATCAGTATGACCCTGTGCCTCATGGGAACAGTCCTGCCTGAACTGCCAAGCCATGTCTTCCCTGGACCAGAATCAAGCTTCCTAGGACCGGTTTCTGGCATTTCAGCTGTCTTCAGCCAGGCTTGCTTGAATCCAGTGGCAAAGTGAGCAAGGGACTCACGTCTGAGCATACCCTGCCAACTTATGGCGAACAAAGCAAAAACCAAAGGAAATGATGGACGGAGTGTTGAACATTGCAAGTACTCACCACCAGTCAACTGATCTGGGTTTAATCCATCACCGTTCTTTAGCCCACTCTGCCACCCCAGTTCAGACATGGCCATATGCAAATCAGTCTGACCCTGTACCTCATGGGAACAGTCCAGCCTGAACTGCCAAGCCATGTCTTCCCTGGACCAGAATCAAGCTTCCTAGGACCGGTTTCTTTCATTTCAGCCATCTTCAGCCAGGCTTGCTTGAATCCAGTGGCAAAGTGAGCAAGGGACTCACGTCTGAGCATACCCTGCCAACTTATGGCGAACAAAGCAAAAACCAAATGAAATGATGGACGGAGTGTTAAACATTGCAAGCACTCACCCCCAGTCAACTGATCTGGGTTTAATCCATCACCATTCTTTAGCCCACTCTGCCACCCCAGTTCAGACATGGCCATATGCAAATCAGTCTGACCCTGTGCCTCATGGGAACAGTCCAGCCTGAACTGCCAAGCCATGTCTTCCCTGGACCAGAATCAAGCTTCCTAGAACTGGTTTCTGGCATTTCAGCCGTCTTCAGCCAGGCTTATTTGAATCCAGTGGCAAAGTGAGCAAAGGACTCGCGTCTGAGCATACCCTGCCAACTTATGGCGAACAAAGCAAAAACCAAAGGAAATGATGGACGGAGTGTTGAACAATGCAAGCACTCACCCCCAGTCAACTGATCTGGGTTTAATCCATCACCGTTCTTTAGCCCACTCTGCCACCCCAGTTCAGACATGGCCATATGCAAATCAGTCTGACCCTGTGCCTCATGGGAACAGTCCAGCCTGAACTGCCAAGCCATGTCTTCCGTGGACCAGAATCAAGCTTCCTAGGACCTTTTTCTGGCATTTCAGCCGTCTTCAGCCAGGCTTGCTTGAATCCAGTGGCAAAGTGAGCAAGGGACTCACGTCCGAGCATACCCTGCCAACTTATGGCGAACAAAGCAAAAACCAAAGGAAATGATGGACGGAGTGTTGAACATTGCAAGCACTCACCCCCAGTCAACTGATCTGGGTTTAATCCATCACCGTTCTTTAGCCCACTCTGCCACCCCAGTTCAGACATGGCCATATGCAAATCAGTCTGACCCTGTGCCTCATGGGAACAGTCCAGCCTGAACTGCCAAGCCATGTCTTCCCTGGACCAGAATCAAGCTTCCTAGGACCGGTTTCTGGCATTTCAGCCGTCTTCAGCCAGGCTTGCTTGAAGCCAGTGGCAAAGTGAGCAAGGGACTCACGTCTGAGCATACTCCGCCAACTTATGGCAAACAAAGCAAAAACCAAAGTAAATGATGGACGGAGTGTTGAACATTGCAAGCACTCACCCCCAGTCAACTGATCTGGGTTTAATCCATCACCGTTCTTTAGCCCACTCTGCCACCCCAGTTCAGACATAGCCATATGCAAATCAGTCTGACCCAGTGCCTCATGGGAACAGTCCAGCCTGAACTGCCAAGCCATGTCTTCCCTGGACCAGAATCAAGCTTCCTAGGACCGGTTTCTGGCATTTCAGCCGTCTTCAGCCAGGCTTGTTCGAATCCAGTGGCAAAGTGAGCAAGGGACTCACGTCTGAGCATACCCTGCCAACTTATGGCGAACAAAGCAAAAACCAAAGGAAATGATGGACGGAGTGTTGAACATTGCAAGCACTCACCCCCAGTCAACTGATCTGGGTTTAAACCATCACCGTTCTTTAGCCCACTCTGCCACCCCAGTTCAGACATGGCCATATGCAAATCAGTCTGACCCTGTGCCTCATGGGAACAGTCCAGCCTGAACTGCCAAGCCATGTCTTCCCTGGACCAGAATCAAGCTTCCTAGGACCGGTTTCTGGCATTTCAGCCGTCTTCAGCCAGGCTTGCTTGAATCCAGTGGCAAAGTGAGCAAAGGACTCACGTCTGAGCATACCCTGCCAACTTATGGCGAACAAAGCAAAAAACAAAGGAAATGATGGACGGAGTGTTGAACATTGCAAGCACTCACCCCCAGTCAACTGATCTGGGTTTAATCCATCACCGTTCTTTAGCCCACTCTGCCACCCCAGTTCAGACATGGCCATATGCAAATCAGTATGACCCTGTGCCTCATGGGAACAGTCCAGCCTGAACTGCCAAGCCATGTCTTCCCTGGACCAGAATCAAGCTTCCTAGGACCGGTTTCTGGCATTTCAGCCGTCTTCAGCCAGGCTTGCTTGAATCCAGTGGCAAAGTGAGCAAGGGACTCACGTCCGAGCATACCCTGCCAACTTATGGCGAACAAAGCAAAAACCAAAGGAAATGATGGACAGAGTGTTGACCATTGCAAGCACTCACCCCCAGTCAACTGATCTGGGTTTAATCCATCACCGTACTTTAGCCCACTCTGCCACCCCAGTTCAGACATGGCCATATGCAAATCAGTCTGACCCTGTGCCTCATGGGAACAGTCCAGCCTGAACTGCCAAGCCATGTCTTCCCTGGACCAGAATCAAGCTTCCTAGGACCGGTTTCTGGCATTTCAGCCGTCTTCAGCCAGGCTTATTTGAATCCAGTGGCAAAGTGAGCAAGGGACTCGCGTCTGAGCATACCCTGCCAACTTATGGCGAACAAAGCACAAACCAAAGGAAATGATGGACGGAGTGTTGAACATTGCAAGCACTCACCCCCAGTCAACTGATCTGGGTTTAATCCATCACCGTTCTTTAGCCCACTCTGCCACCCCAGTTCAGACATGGCCATATGCAAATCAGTCTGACCCTGTGCCTCATGGGAACAGTCCAGCCTGAACTGCCAAGCCATGTCTTCCGTGGACCAGAATCAAGCTTCCTAGGACCTTTTTCTGGCATTTCAGCCGTCTTCAGCCAGGCTTGCTTGAATCCAGTGGCAAAGTGAGCAAGGGACTCACGTCTGAGCATACCCTGCCAACTTATGGCGAACAAAGCAAAAACCAAAGGAAATGATGGACGGAGTGTTGAACATTGCAAGCACTCACCCCCAGTCAACAGATCTGGGTTTAATCCATCACCGTTCTTTAGCCCACTCTGCCACCCCAGTTCAGACATGGCCATATGCAAATCAGTCTGACCCTGTGCCTCATGGGAACAGTCCAGCCTGAACTGCCAAGCCATGTCTTCCCTGGACCAGAATCAAGCTTCCTAGGACCGGTTTCTGGCATTTCAGCCGTCTTCAGCCAGGCTTGCTTGAATCCAGTGGCAAAGTGAGCAAGGGACTCACGTCTGAGCATACCCTGCCAACTTATGGCGAACAAAGCAAAAACCAAAGGAAATGATGGACGGAGTGTTGAACATTGCAAGCACTCACCCCCAGTCAACTGATCTGGGTTTAATCCATCACCGTTCTTTAGCCCACTCTGCCCCCCCAGTTCAGACATAGCCATATGCAAATCAGTCTGACCCTGTGCCTCATGGGAACAGTCCAGCCTGAACTGCCAAGCCATGTCTTCCCTGGACCAGAATCAAGCTTCCTAGGACCGGTTTCTGGCATTTCAGCCGTCTTCAGCCAGGCTTGCTTGAATCCAGTGGCAAAGTGAGCAAGGGACTCACGTCTGAGCATACCCTGCCAACTTATGGCGAACAAAGCAAAAACCAAAGGAAATGATGGACGGAGTGTTGAACATTGCAAGCACTCACCCCCAGTCAACTGATCTGGGTTTAAACCATCACCGTTCTTTAGCCCACTCTGCCACCCCAGTTCAGACATGGCCATATGCAAATCAGTCTGACCCTGTGCCTCATGGGAACAGTCCAGCCTGAACTGCCAAGCCATGTCTTCCCTGGACCAGAATCAAGCTTCCTAGGACCGGTTTCTGGCATTTCAGCCGTCTTCAGCCAGGCTTGCTTGAATCCAGTGGCAAAGTGAGCAAAGGACTCACGTCTGAGCATACCCTGCCAACTTATGGCGAACAAAGCAAAAACCAAAGTAAATGATGGACGGAGTGTTGAACATTGCAAGCACTCACCCCCAGTCAACTGATCTGGGTTTAATCCATCACCGTTCTTTAGCCCACTCTGCCACCCCAGTTCAGACATGGCCATATGCAAATCAGTATGACCCTGTGCCTCATGGGAACAGTCCAGCCTGAACTGCCAAGCCATGTCTTCCCTGGACCAGAATCAAGCTTCCTAGGACCGGTTTCTGGCATTTCAGCCGTCTTCAGCCAGGCTTGCTTGAATCCAGTGGCAAAGTGAGCAAGGGACTCACGTCCGAGCATACCCTGCCAACTTATGGCGAACAAAGCAAAAACCAAAGGAAATGATGGACAGAGTGTTGACCATTGCAAGCACTCACCCCCAGTCAACTGATCTGGGTTTAATCCATCACCGTACTTTAGCCCACTCTGCCACCCCAGTTCAGACATGGCCATATGCAAATCAGTCTGACCCTGTGCCTCATGGGAACAGTCCAGCCTGAACTGCCAAGCCATGTCTTCCCTGGACCAGAATCAAGCTTCCTAGGACCGGTTTCTGGCATTTCAGCCGTCTTCAGCCAGGCTTGCTTGAAGCCAGTGGCAAAGTGAGCAAGGGACTCACGTCTGAGCATACCCCGCCAACTTATGGCAAACAAAGCAAAAACCAAAGTAAATGATGGACGGAGTGTTGAACATTGCAAGCACTCACCCCCAGTCAACTGATCTGGGTTTAATCCATCACCGTTCGTTAGCCCACTCTGCCACCCCAGTTCAGACATGGCCATATGCAAATCAGTCTGACCCTGTGCCTCATGGGAACAGTCCAGCCTGAACTGCCAAGCCATGTCTTCCCTGGGCCAAAATCAAGCTTCCTAGGACTGGTTTCTGGCATTTCAGCCGTCTTCAGCCAGGCTTGTTCGAATCCAGTGGCAAAGTGAGCAAGGGACTCACGTCTGAGCATACCCTGCCAACTTATGGCGAACAAAGCAAAAACCAAAGGAAATGATGGACGGAGTGTTGAACATTGCAAGCACTCATCCCCAGTCAACAGATCTGGGTTTAATCCATCACCGTTCTTTAGCCCACTCTGCCACCCCAGTTCAGACATGGCCATATGCAAATCAGTATGACCCTGTGCCTCATGGGAACAGTCCAGCCTGAACTGCCAAGCCATGTCTTCCCTGGACCAGAATCAAGCTTCCTAGGACCGGTTTCTGGCATTTCAGCTGTCTTCAGCCAGGCTTGCTTGAATCCAGTGGCAAAGTGAGCAAGGGACTCACGTCTGAGCATACCCTGCCAACTTATGGCGAACAAAGCAAAAACCAAAGGAAATGATGGACGGAGTGTTGAACATTGCAAGTACTCACCACCAGTTAACTGATCTGGGTTTAATCCATCACCGTTCTTTAGCCCACTCTGCCACCCCAGTTCAGACATGGCCATATGCAAATCAGTCTGACCCTGTACCTCATGGGAACAGTCCAGCCTGAACTGCCAAGCCATGTCTTCCCTGGAGCAGAATCAAGCTTCCTAGGACCGGTTTCTTTCATTTCAGCCATCTTCAGCCAGGCTTGCTTGAATCCAGTGGCAAAGTGAGCAAGGGACTCACGTCTGAGCATACCCTGCCAACTTATGGCGAACAAAGCAAAAACCAAATGAAATGATGGACGGAGTGTTGAACATTGCAAGCACTCACCCCCAGTCAACTGATCTGGGTTTAATCCATCACCGTTCCTTAGCCCACTCTGCCACCCCAGTTCAGACATGGCCATATGCAAATCAGTCTGACCCTGTGCCTCATGGGAACAGTCCAGCCTGAACTGCCAAGCCATGTCTTCCCTGGACCAGAATCAAGCTTCCTAGGACCGGTTTCTGGCATTTCAGCCGTCTTCAGCCAGGCTTGCTTGAATCCAGTGGCAAAGTGAGCAAGGGACTCACGTCTGAGCATACCCTGCCAACTTATGGCGAACAAAGCAAAAAACAAAGGAAATGATGGACGGAGTGTTGAACATTGCAAGCACTCACCCCCAGTCAACTGATCTGGGTTTAATCCATCACCGTACTTTAGCCCACTCTGCCACCCCAGTTCAGACATGGCCATATGCAAATCAGTCTGACCCTGTGCCTCATGGGAACAGTCCAGCCTGAACTGCCAAGCCATGTCTTCCCTGGACCAGAATCAAGCTTCCTAGGACCGGTTTCTGGCATTTCAGCCGTCTTCAGCCAGGCTTGCTTGAATCCAGTGGCAAAGTGAGCAAGGGACTCACGTCTGAGCATACCCCGCCAACTTATGGCAAACAAAGCAAAAACCAAAGTAAATGATGGACGGAGTGTTGAACATTGCAAGCACTCACCCCCAGTCAACTGATCTGGGTTTAATCCATCACCGTTCTTTAGCCCACTCTGCCACCCCAGTTCAGACATGGCCATATACAAATCAGTCTGACCCTGTGCCTCATGGGAACAGTCCAGCCTGAACTGCCAAGCCATGTCTTCCCTGGACCAGAATCAAGCTTCCTAGGACCTTTTTCTGGCATTTCAGCCGTCTTCAGCCAGGCTTGCTTGAATCCAGTGGCAAAGTGAGCAAGGGAAATCTTGGATAAAAAGATATCGGAACTTAACCAAAAAAATGAACATATACAATTCACCAACACCACCAGTAAACACTCATTATCTTTTTTGGATGTATTGATAACAATCAAGGATGGTACCATTAAACAGAAATACACCATAAACCAACTGATAAGAACAACACTTTGAGATTCACAAGCTTTCACCCACAGAATTTATTGAAAAATCTTCCTTTTTCGCAATTTCTACGCGCTAAAAGGATATGTTCATCAGAACAAACATGTCAAACCAACACGGAGTACATGAAGAAAAGGTATCTATCCAAAGGATATCCTGAGGAAATTCTGAACGAAGCAATTGACAAGACACAACAAAGGCCAAGAGAAAGTTTACTGCAACAAGCACCTACGAAATGTTCCACCAGACAAGTTTTTGTTTCAAAGTACTCTACAAGTTCCAAACACATTAAACAAATCATCTTGAATAGATGGGATATGCTACAAAACGAAGAGGACTTTAAAGACCTTTTTAAAGAGAAACCTTTATTTGCATATAAGAGATCAAAGAACATCAAAGAAATCTTATCAACTTCATTCAAGACTACCACCTTGGAATTTAAAGGCACGCAAAGATGTGCCAATTGCGTACATTGCAACAATGTAATAACAGGCGACATAGTACATCACCCCACCACTGGGGAAACCATCAAACTACATCATAATTCTACCTGTGACTCAACCAACGTTGTCTATGCTATTAAATGTCCGTGTGGACTCCTTTATATAGGGAAAACAGAGAGAAAAATAAAAACTCGAATTTCTGAACATAAAAGCACTATTCGCAATAAGAACCAAAAGAGTAGTTTAGCGACGCATTGGAATAGGTGCAAACATTCCATTTCCCAACTGAAATTTCAAATTATCGATAAAATGGTCCCAGTCCCGGGTAGGAACCTATCTAAATCTCTTTTACAAAGAGAAATATTTTGGATTAGGAGGTGGAATACACAAGATCCCCATGGGATCAATGAAAAAGTTGATTTAGCATGTTTTTTGTAAAACGATGCTTGGGCAAGCTACAGGAGACATACAGACGTCCATATTATGAATGTCCTTATATTGTTTCAGTTTTTTATCTTTCTTAGGTAAAGAGGTACCTTCTGAATTTTCTCTTTTCTTTCCTATCTACTTTGCACATTATTTTTTATATTCATGTACGTTTACTCTTTTACGGTAATCACGTTTCGTATTGATAATCGAGGTCGTATCTATTTATTAGAACCAGAGCAACAGATTCCCATTCCAAAATGGCAGTCTGTATTTGTAGCAGAATCTCTTAGTCCCATTTCTTTGCCGATTAGAATGCGTCCGTATAAGGTAGACGCCGATCAGTTGGTGGTATACGGCTTTGAGGAGCACGGTTAGCTGTTTACCTGGAGGTTATGAGCAGACGAGATATTTTTCGCAGTGAAGGTGAGGAGAAGCGGTGTTCAGTGTAGACGGATACGCATCAGGGGGATAAGCGCGCAGGTAAAGAAGTTATGCTTCGTTAGTAAGCATTATTTTTATGTTTTTTCTACAGTTGATCCGGTGAAGGAGTGTTCACGAGGATTAGTATCATTTTTGCAGGTCAGTTGAATTGAGGGACGGCTGTCCGTTCAGTATCTTTTAAGGTTAGGAGGATGTTGTATTTAGTTACGGAAGGTGTTTTTCCTTTTTTCAGCCAGGGAGAGTACCAGATTATCAGGTATTCGGTTTCGTTTGTTGTGCACGATTTTTCACCACACAGGGTGACTGGTTTTACTGTGGATCATTTCTATCACAAACCTTTTTTCTTTGTTACAAGGACATTTCTTCTATGTAAAAAAATATTATGTGTAGTTCTCAAATTGCCTGTATAAGTAGTTCTTCTGTACATCGACGTTATTATGATTGTATTTTTTTATTTGCAGAGAAGCCCCTGACGAAGGGCCGCTAAAGGCCCGAAATGCATTGGGCGAATCAGATCACATGGAAATTCTGATATCTGTATATTATGTAAACATTACTGTGAAATGTATATATTTTGATTAAATCAATCATTGTGCAAAATCAACAGAGCGATGTTAATTATGATTTAGCTACATGGTTATAAAATTGTTTAAAACTTAACAAGAAACACAGAACTTTCCAGCTGAGGCTGGTGGGTACGTTGCTCCGAAGCAAGGCGAAGTACTTGCATTACTAAACACTAAATCTCTGGGTCTGTTCAGACAGACAGCCCAAATTTCGGAAGCACCCCTTCCTTTTAGGATTTTCTAAAAATTAGTTTTCAAATAGATTCTCAAAAAATAGAGTGCCTTTCTTTCTATTACAATTATTAAAGTGAGCAAGGGACTCACGTCTGAGCATACCCTGCCAACTTATGGCGAACAAAGCACAAACCAAAGGAAATGATGGACGGAGTGTTGAACATTGCAAGCACTCACCCCCAGTCAACTGATCTGGGTTTAATCCATCACCGTTCTTTAGCCCACTTTGCCACCCCAGTTCAGACATGGCCATATGCAAATCAGTCTGACCCTGTGCCTCATGGGAACAGTCCAGCCTGAACTGCCACGCCATGTCTTCCGTGGACCAGAATCAAGCTTCCTAGGACCTTTTTCTGGCATTTCAGCCGTCTTCAGCCAGGCTTGCTTGAATCCAGTGGCAAAGTGAGCAAGGGACTCACGTCTGAGCATACCCTGCCAACTTATGGCGAACAAAGCAAAAACCAAAGGAAATGATGGACGGAGTGTTGAACATTGCAAGCACTCACCCCCAGTCAACAGATCTGGGTTTAATCCATCACCGTTCTTTAGCCCACTCTGCCACCCCAGTTCAGACATGGCCATATGCAAATCAGTCTGACCCTGTGCCTCATGGGAACAGTCCAGCCTGAACTGCCAAGCCATGTCTTCCCTGGACCAGAATCAAGCTTCCTAGGACCGGTTTCTGGCATTTCAGCCGTCTTCAGCCAGGCTTGCTTGAATCCAGTGGCAAAGTGAGCAAGGGACTCACGTCTGAGCATACCCTGCCAACTTATGGCGAACAAAGCAAAAACCAAAGGAAATGATGGACGGAGTGTTGAACATTGCAAGCACTCACCCCCAGTCAACTGATCTGGGTTTAAACCATCACCGTTCTTTAGCCCACTCTGCCACCCCAGTTCAGACATGGCCATATGCAAATCAGTATGACCCTGTGCCTCATGGGAACAGTCCAGCCTGAACTGCCAAGCCATGTCTTCCCTGGACCAGAATCAAGCTTCCTAGGACCGGTTTCTGGCACTTCAGCCGTCTTCAGCCAGGCTTGCTTGAATCCAGTGGCAAAGTGAGCAAGGGACTCACGTCCGAGCATACCCTGCCAACTTATGGCGAACAAAGCAAAAACCAAAGGAAATGATGGACAGAGTGTTGACCATTGCAAGCACTCACCCCCAGTCAACTGATCTGGGTTTAATCCATCACCGTACTTTAGCCCACTCTGCCACCCCAGTTCAGACATGGCCATATGCAAATCAGTCTGACCCTGTGCCTCATGGGAACAGTCCAGCCTGAACTGCCAAGCCATGTCTTCCCTGGACCAGAATCAAGCTTCCTAGGACCGGTTTCTGGCATTTCAGCCGTCTTCAGCCAGGCTTGCTTGAAGCCAGTGGCAAAGTGAGCAAGGGACTCACGTCTGAGCATACCCCGCCAACTTATGGCAAACAAAGCAAAAACCAAAGTAAATGATGGACGGAGTGTTGAACATTGCAAGCACTCACCCCCAGTCAACTGATCTGGGTTTAATCCATCACCGTTCTTTAGCCCACTCTGCCACCCCAGTTCAGACATGGCCATATGCAAATCAGTCTGACCCTGTGCCTCATGGGAACAGTCCAGCCTGAACTGCCAAGCCATGTCTTCCCTGGGCCAAAATCAAGCTTCCTAGGACTGGTTTCTGGCATTTCAGCCGTCTTCAGCCAGGCTTGTTCGAATCCAGTGGCAAAGTGAGCAAGGGACTCACGTCTGAGCATACCCTGCCAACTTATGGCGAACAAAGCAAAAACCAAAGGAAATGATGGACGGAGTGTTGAACATTGCAAGCACTCATCCCCAGTCAACAGATCTGGGTTTAATCCATCACCGTTCTTTAGCCCACTCTGCCACCCCAGTTCAGACATGGCCATATGCAAATCAGTATGACCCTGTGCCTCATGGGAACAGTCCAGCCTGAACTGCCAAGCCATGTCTTCCCTGGACCAGAATCAAGCTTCCTAGGACCGGTTTCTGGCATTTCAGCTGTCTTCAGCCAGGCTTGCTTGAATCCAGTGGCAAAGTGAGCAAGGGACTCACGTCTGAGCATACCCTGCCAACTTATGGCGAACAAAGCAAAAACCAAAGGAAATGATGGACGGAGTGTTGAACATTGCAAGTACTCACCACCAGTTAACTGATCTGGGTTTAATCCATCACCGTTCTTTAGCCCACTCTGCCACCCCAGTTCAGACATGGCCATATGCAAATCAGTCTGACCCTGTGCCTCATGGGAACAGTCCAGCCTGAACTGCCAAGCCATGTCTTCCCTGGACCAGAATCAAGCTTCCTAGGACCGGTTTCTGGCATTTCAGCCGTCTTCAGCCAGGCTTGCTTGAATCCAGTGGCAAAGTGAGCAAGGGACTCACGTCTGAGCATACCCTGCCAACTTATGGCGAACAAAGCAAAAACCAAAGGAAATGATGGACGGAGTGTTGAACATTGCAAGCACTCACCCCCAGTCAACAGATCTGGGTTTAATCCATCACCGTTCTTTAGCCCACTCTGCCACCCCAGTTCAGACATGGCCATATGCAAATCAGTCTGACCCTGTGCCTCATGGGAACAGTCCAGCCTGAACTGCCAAGCCATGTCTTCCCTGGACCAGAATCAAGCTTCCTAGGACCGGTTTCTGGCATTTCAGCCGTCTTCAGCCAGGCTTGCTTGAATCCAGTGGCAAAGTGAGCAAGGGACTCACGTCTGAGCATACCCTGCCAACTTATGGCGAACAAAGCAAAAACCAAAGGAAATGATGGACGGAGTGTTGAACATTGCAAGCACTCACCCCCAGTCAACTGATCTGGGTTTAAACCATCACCGTTCTTTAGCCCACTCTGCCACCCCAGTTCAGACATGGCCATATGCAAATCAGTATGACCCTGTGCCTCATGGGAACAGTCCAGCCTGAACTGCCAAGCCATGTCTTCCCTGGACCAGAATCAAGCTTCCTAGGACCGGTTTCTGGCACTTCAGCCGTCTTCAGCCAGGCTTGCTTGAATCCAGTGGCAAAGTGAGCAAGGGACTCACGTCCGAGCATACCCTGCCAACTTATGGCGAACAAAGCAAAAACCAAAGGAAATGATGGACAGAGTGTTGACCATTGCAAGCACTCACCCCCAGTCAACTGATCTGGGTTTAATCCATCACCGTACTTTAGCCCACTCTGCCACCCCAGTTCAGACATGGCCATATGCAAATCAGTCTGACCCTGTGCCTCATGGGAACAGTCCAGCCTGAACTGCCAAGCCATGTCTTCCCTGGACCAGAATCAAGCTTCCTAGGACCGGTTTCTGGCATTTCAGCCGTCTTCAGCCAGGCTTGCTTGAAGCCAGTGGCAAAGTGAGCAAGGGACTCACGTCTGAGCATACCCCGCCAACTTATGGCAAACAAAGCAAAAACCAAAGTAAATGATGGACGGAGTGTTGAACATTGCAAGCACTCACCCCCAGTCAACTGATCTGGGTTTAATCCATCACCGTTCTTTAGCCCACTCTGCCACCCCAGTTCAGACATGGCCATATGCAAATCAGTCTGACCCTGTGCCTCATGGGAACAGTCCAGCCTGAACTGCCAAGCCATGTCTTCCCTGGGCCAAAATCAAGCTTCCTAGGACTGGTTTCTGGCATTTCAGCCGTCTTCAGCCAGGCTTGTTCGAATCCAGTGGCAAAGTGAGCAAGGGACTCACGTCTGAGCATACCCTGCCAACTTATGGCGAACAAAGCAAAAACCAAAGGAAATGATGGACGGAGTGTTGAACATTGCAAGCACTCATCCCCAGTCAACAGATCTGGGTTTAATCCATCACCGTTCTTTAGCCCACTCTGCCACCCCAGTTCAGACATGGCCATATGCAAATCAGTATGACCCTGTGCCTCATGGGAACAGTCCAGCCTGAACTGCCAAGCCGTGTCTTCCCTGGACCAGAATCAAGCTTCCTAGGACCGGTTTCTGGCATTTCAGCTGTCTTCAGCCAGGCTTGCTTGAATCCAGTGGCAAAGTGAGCAAGGGACTCACGTCTGAGCATACCCTGCCAACTTATGGCGAACAAAGCAAAAACCAAAGGAAATGATGGACGGAGTGTTGAACATTGCAAGTACTCACCACCAGTTAACTGATCTGGGTTTAATCCATCACCGTTCTTTAGCCCACTCTGCCACCCCAGTTCAGACATGGCCATATGCAAATCAGTCTGACCCTGTACCTCATGGGAACAGTCCAGCCTGAACTGCCAAGCCATGTCTTCCCTGGAGCAGAATCAAGCTTCCTAGGACCGGTTTCTTTCATTTCAGCCATCTTCAGCCAGGCTTGCTTGAATCCAGTGGCAAAGTGAGCAAGGGACTCACGTCTGAGCATACCCTGCCAACTTATGGCGAACAAAGCAAAAACCAAATGAAATGATGGACGGAGTGTTGAACATTGCAAGCACTCACCCCCAGTCAACTGATCTGGGTTTAATCCATCACCGTTCCTTAGCCCACTCTGCCACCCCAGTTCAGACATGGCCATATGCAAATCAGTCTGACCCTGTGCCTCATGGGAATAGTCCAGCCTGAACTGCCAAGCCATGTCTTCCCTGGACCAGAATCAAGCTTCCTAGGACCGGTTTCTGGCATTTCAGCCGTCTTCAGCCAGGCTTGCTTGAATCCAGTGGCAAAGTGAGCAAGGGACTCACGTCTGAGCATACCCTGCCATCTTATGGCGAACAAAGCAAAAACCAAAGGAAATGATGGACGGAGTGTTGAACATTGCAAGCACTCACCCCCAGTCAACTGATCTGGGTTTAAACCATCACCGTTCTTTAGCCCACTCTGCCACCCCAGTTCAGACATGGCCATATGCAAATCAGTCTGACCCTGTGCCTCATGGGAACAGTCCAGCCTGAACTGCCAAGCCATGTCTTCCCTGGACCAGAATCAAGCTTCCTAGGACCGGTTTCTGGCATTTCAGCCGTCTTCAGCCAGGCTTGCTTGAATCCAGTGGCAAAGTGAGCAAGGGACTCACGTCTGAGCATACCCTGCCAACTTATGGCGAACAAAGCAAAAAACAAAGGAAATGATGGACGGAGTGTTGAACATTGCAAGCACTCACCCCCAGTCAACTGATCTGGGTTTAATCCATCACCGTACTTTAGCCCACTCTGCCACCCCAGTTCAGACATGGCCATATGCAAATCAGTCTGACCCTGTGCCTCATGGGAACAGTCCAGCCTGAACTGCCAAGCCATGTCTTCCCTGGACCAGAATCAAGCTTCCTAGGACCGGTTTCTGGCATTTCAGCCGTCTTCAGCCAGGCTTGCTTGAATCCAGTTGCAAAGTGAGCAAGGGACTCACGTCTGAGCATACCCCGCCAACTTATGGCAAACAAAGCAAAAACCAAAGTAAATGATGGACGGAGTGTTGAACATTGCAAGCACTCACCCCCAGTCAACTGATCTGGGTTTAATCCATCACCGTTCTTTAGCCCACTCTGCCACCCCAGTTCAGACATGGCCATATACAAATCAGTCTGACCCTGTGCCTCATGGGAACAGTCCAGCCTGAACTGCCAAGCCATGTCTTCCCTGGACCAGAATCAAGCTTCCTAGGACCTTTTTCTGGCATTTCAGCCGTCTTCAGCCAGGCTTGCTTGAATCCAGTGGCAAAGTGAGCAAGGGAAATCTTGGATAAAAAGATATCGGAACTTAACCAAAAAAATGAACATATACAATTCACCAACACCACCAGTAAACACTCATTATCTTTTTTGGATGTATTGATAACAATCAAGGATGGTACCATTCAAACAGAAATACACCATAAACCAACTGATAAGAACAACACTTTGAGATTCACAAGCTTTCACCCACAGAATTTATTGAAAAATCTTCCTTTTTCGCAATTTCTACGCGCTAAAAGGATATGTTCATCAGAACAAACATGTCAAACCAACACGGAGTACATGAAGAAAAGGTATCTATCCAAAGGATATCCTGAGGAAATTCTGAACGAAGCAATTGACAAGACACAACAAAGGCCAAGAGAAAGTTTACTGCAACAAGCACCTACGAAATGTTCCACCAGACAAGTTTTTGTTTCAAAGTACTCTACAAGTTCCAAACACATTAAACAAATCATCTTGAATAGATGGGATATGCTACAAAACGAAGAGGACTTTAAAGACCTTTTTAAAGAGAAACCTTTATTTGCATATAAGAGATCAAAGAACATCAAAGAAATCTTATCAACTTCATTCAAGACTACCACCTTGGAATTTAAAGGCACGCAAAGATGTGCCAATTGCGTACATTGCAACAATGTGATAACAGGCGACATAGTACATCACCCCACCACTGGGGAAACCATCAAACTACATCATAATTCTACCTGTGACTCAACCAACGTTGTCTATGCTATTAAATGTCCGTGTGGACTCCTTTATATAGGGAAAACAGAGAGAAAAATAAAAACTCGAATTTCTGAACATAAAAGCACTATTCGCAATAAGAACCAAAAGAGTAGTTTAGCGACGCATTGGAATAGGTGCAAACATTCCATTTCCCAACTGAAATTTCAAATTATCGATAAAATGGTCCCAGTCCCGGGTAGGAACCTATCTAAATCTCTTTTACAAAGAGAAATATTTTGGATTAGGAGGTGGAATACACAAGATCCCCATGGGATCAATGAAAAAGTTGATTTAGCATGTTTTTTGTAAAACGATGCTTGGGCAAGCTACAGGAGACATACAGACGTCCATATTATGAATGTCCTTATATTGTTTCAGTTTTTTATCTTTCTTAGGTAAAGAGGTACCTTCTGAATTTTCTCTTTTCTTTCCTATCTACTTTGCACATTATTTTTTATATTCATGTACGTTTACTCTTTTACGGTAATCACGTTTCGTATTGATAATCGAGGTCGTATCTATTTATTAGAACCAGAGCAACAGATTCCCATTCCAAAATGGCGGTCTGTATTTGTAGCAGAATCTCTTAGTCCCATTTCTTTGCCGATTAGAATGCGTCCGTATAAGGTAGACGCCGATCAGTTGGTGGTATACGGCTTTGAGGAGCACGGTTAGCTGTTTACCTGGAGGTTATGAGCAGACGAGATATTTTTCGCAGTGAAGGTGAGGAGAAGCGGTGTTCAGTGTAGACGGATACGCATCAGGGGGATAAGCGCGCAGGTAAAGAAGTTATGCTTCGTTAGTAAGCATTATTTTTATGTTTTTTCTACAGTTGATCCGGTGAAGGAGTGTTCACGAGGATTAGTATCATTTTTGCAGGTCAGTTGAATTGAGGGACGGCTGTCCGTTCAGTATCTTTTAAGGTTAGGAGGATGTTGTATTTAGTTACGGAAGGTGTTTTTCCTTTTTTCAGCCAGGGAGAGTACCAGATTATCAGGTATTCGGTTTCGTTTGTTGTGCACGATTTTTCACCACACAGGGTGACTGGTTTTACTGTGGATCATTTCTATCACAAACCTTTTTTCTTTGTTACAAGGACATTTCTTCTATGTAAAAAAATATTATGTGTAGTTCTCAAATTGCCTGTATAAGTAGTTCTTCTGTACATCGACGTTATTATGATTGTATTTTTTTTATTTGCAGAGAAGCCCCTGACGAAGGGCCGCTAAAGGCCCGAAATGCATTGGGCGAATCAGATCACATGGAAATTCTGATATCTGTATATTATGTAAACATTACTGTGAAATGTATATATTTTGATTAAATCAATCATTGTGCAAAATCAACAGAGCGATGTTAATTATGATTTAGCTACATGGTTATAAAATTGTTTAAAACTTAACAAGAAACACAGAACTTTCCAGCTGAGGCTGGTGGGTACGTTGCTCCGAAGCAAGGCGAAGTACTTGCATTACTAAACACTAAATCTCTGGGTCTGTTCAGACAGACAGCCCAAATTTCGGAAGCACCCCTTCCTTTTAGGATTTTCTAAAAATTAGTTTTCAAATAGATTCTCAAAAAATAGAGTGCCTTTCTTTCTATTACAATTATTAAAGTGAGCAAGGGACTCACGTCTGAGCATACCCTGCCAACTTATGGCGAACAAAGCAAAAACCAAAGGAAATGATGGACGGAGTGTTGAACATTGCAAGCACTCACCCCCAGTCAACAGATCTGGGTTTAATCCATCACCGTTCTTTAGCCCACTCTGCCACCCCAGTTCAGACATGGCCATATGCAAATCAGTCTGACCCTGTGCCTCATGGGAACAGTCCAGCCTGAACTGCCAAGCCATGTCTTCCCTGGACCAGAATCAAGCTTCTTAGGACCGGTTTCTGGCATTTCAGCCGTCTTCAGCCAGGCTTGCTTGAATCCAGTGGCAAAGTGAGCAAGGGACTCACGTCTGAGCATACCCTGCCAACTTATGGCGAACAAAGCAAAAACCAAAGGAAATGATGGACGGAGTGTTGAACATTGCAAGCACTCACCCCCAGTCAACTGATCTGGGTTTAATCCATCACCGTACTTTAGCCCACTCTGCCACCCCAGTACAGACATGGCCATATGCAAATCAGTCTGACCCTGTGCCTCATGGGAACAGTCCAGCCTGAACTGCCAAGCCATGTCTTCCCTGGACCAGAATCAAGCTTCCTAGGACCGGTTTCTGGCATTTCAGCCGTCTTCAGCCAGGCTTGCTTGAATCCAGTGGCAAAGTGAGCAAGGGACTCACGTCTGAGCATACCCCGCCAACTTATGGCAAACAAAGCAAAAACCAAAGTAAATGATGGACGGAGTGTTGAACATTGCAAGCACTCACCCCCAGTCAACTGATCTGGGTTTAATCCATCACCGTTCTTTAGCCCACTCTGCCACCCCAGTTCAGACATGGCCATATACAAATCAGTCTGACCCTGTGCCTCATGGGAACAGTCCAGCCTGAACTGCCAAGCCATGTCTTCCCTGGACCAGAATCAAGCTTCCTAGGACCTTTTTCTGGCATTTCAGCCGTCTTCAGCCAGGCTTGCTTGAATCCAGTGGCAAAGTGAGCAAGGGACTCACGTCTGAGCATACCCTGCCAACTTATGGCGAACAAAGCAAAAACCAAAGGAAATGATGGACGGAGTGTTGAACATTGCAAGCACTCACCCCCAGTCAACAGATCTGGGTTTAATCCATCACCGTTCTTTAGCCCACTCTGCCACCCCTGTTCAGACATGGCCATATGCAAATCAGTCTGACCCTGTGCCTCATGGGAACAGTCCAGCCTGAACTGCCAAGCCATGTCTTTCCTGGACCAGAATCAAGCTTCCTAGGACCGGTTTCTGGCATTTCAGCCGTCTTCAGCCAGGCTTGCTTGAATCCAGTGGCAAAGTGAGCAAGGGACTCACGTCTGAGCATACCCTGCCAACTTATGGCGAACAAAGCAAAAACCAAAGGAAATGATGGACGGAGTGTTGAACATTGCAAGCACTCACCCCCAGTCAACTGATCTGGGTTTAATCCATCACCGTTCTTTAGCCCACTCTGCCACCCCAGTTCAGACATGGCCATATGCAAATCAGTCTGACCCTGTGCCTCATGGGAACAGTCCAGCCTGAACTGCCAAGCCATGTCTTCCCTGGACCAGAATCAAGCTTCCTAGGACCGGTTTCTGGCATTTCAGCCGTCTTCAGCCAGGCTTGCTTGAATCCAGTGGCAAAGTGAGCAAGGGACTCACGTCTGAGCATACCCTGCCAACTTATGGCGAACAAAGCAAAAACCAAAGGAAATGATGGACGGAGTGTTGAACATTGCAAGCACTCACCCCCAGTCAACTGATCTGGGTTTAAACCATCACCGTTCTTTAGCCCACTCTGCCACCCCAGTTCAGACATGGCCATATGCAAATCAGTCTGACCCTGTGCCTCATGGGAACAGTCCAGCCTGAACTCCCAAGCCATGTCTTCCCTGGACCAGAATCAAGCTTCCTAGGACCGGTTTCTGGCATTTCAGCCGTCTTCAGCCAGGCTTGCTTGAATCCAGTGGCAAAGTGAGCAAGGGACTCACGTCTGAGCATACCCTGCCAACTTATGGCGAACAAAGCTAAAAACAAAGGAAATGATGGACGGAGTGTTGAACATTGCAAGCACTCACCCCCAGTCAACTGATCTGGGTTTAATCCATCACCGTTCTTTAGCCCACTCTGCCACCCCAGTTCAGACATGGCCATATGCAAATCAGTATGACCCTGTGCCTCATGGGAACAGTCCAGCCTGAACTGCCAAGCCATGTCTTCCCTGGACCAGAATCAAGCTTCCTAGGACCGGTTTCTGGCATTTCAGCCGTCTTCAGCCAGGCTTGCTTGAATCCAGTGGCAAAGTGAGCAAGGGACTCACGTCCGAGCATACCCTGCCAACTTATGGCGAACAAAGCAAAAACCAAAGGAAATGATGGACAGAGTGTTGACCATTGCAAGCACTCACCCCCAGTCAACTGATCTGGGTTTAATCCATCACCGTACTTTAGCCCACTCTGCCACCCCAGTTCAGACATGGCCATATGCAAATCAGTCTGACCCTGTGCCTCATGGGAACAGTCCAGCCTGAACTGCCAAGCCATGTCTTCCCTGGACCAGAATCAAGCTTCCTAGGACCGGTTTCTGGCATTTCAGCCGTCTTCAGCCAGGCTTGCTTGAATCCAGTGGCAAAGTGAGCAAGGGACTCACGTCTGAGCATAACCCGCCAACTTATGGCAAACAAAGCAAAAACCAAAGTAAATGATGGTCGGACTGTTGAACATTGCAAGCACTCACCCCCAGTCAACTGATCTGGGTTTAATCCATCACCGTTCTTTAGCCCACTCTGCCACCCCAGTTCAGACATGGCCATATGCAAATCAGTCTGACCCTGTGCCTCATGGGAACAGTCCAGCCTGAACTGCCAAGCCATGTCTTCCCTGGACCAGAATCAAGATTCCTAGGACCGGTTTCTGGCATTTCAGCCATCTTCAGCCAGGCTTGCTTGAATCCAGTGGCAAAGTGAGCAAGGGACTCACGTCTGAGCATACCCTGCCAACTTATGGCGAACAAATCAAAAACCAAATGAAATGATGGACGGAGTGTTAAACATTGCAAGCACTCACCCCCAGTCAACTGATCTGGGTTTAATCCATCACCATTCTTTAGCCCACTCTGCCACCCCAGTTCAGACATGGCCATATGCAAATCAGTCTGACCCTGTGCCTCATGGGAACAGTCCAGCCTGAACTGCCAAGCCATGTCTTCCCTGGACCAGAATCAAGCTTCCTAGAACTGGTTTCTGGCATTTCAGCCGTCTTCAGCCAGGCTTATTTGAATCCAGTGGCAAAGTGAGCAAGGAACTCACGTCTGAGCATACCCTGCCAACTTATGGCGAACAAAGCACAAACCAAAGGAAATGATGGACGGAGTGTTGAACATTGCAAGCACTCACCCCCAGTCAACTGATCTGGGTTTAATCCATCACCGTTCTTTAGCCCACTCTGCCACCCCAGTTCAGACATGGCCATATGCAAATCAGTCTGACCCTGTGCCTCATGGGAACAGTCCAGCCTGAACTGCCAAGCCATGTCTTCCCTGGACCAGAATCAAGCTTCCTAGGACCGGTTTCTGGCATTTCAGCCGTCTTCAGCCAGGCTTGCTTGAATCCAGTGGCAAAGTGAGCAAGGGACTCACGTCTGAGCATACCCTGCTAACTTATGGCGAACAAAGCAAAAACCAAAGGAAATGATGGACGGAGTGTTGAACATTGCAAGCACTCACCCCCAGTCAACTGATCTGGGTTTAATCCATCACCGGTCTTTAGCCCACTCTGCCACCCCAGTTCAGACATGGCCATATGCAAATAAGTCTGACCCTGTGCCTCATGGGAACAGTCCAGCCTGAACTGCCAAGCCATGTCTTCCCTGGACCAGAATCAAGCTTCCTAGGACCTTTTTCTGGCATTTCAGCCGTCTTCAGCCAGGCTTGCTTGAATCCAGTGGCAAAGTGAGCAAGGGACTCACGTCTGAGCATACCCTGCCAACTTATGGCGAACAAAGCAAAAACCAAAGGAAATGATGGACGGAGTGTTGAACATTGCAAGCACTCACCCCCAGTCAACAGATCTGGGTTTAATCCATCACTGTTCTTTAGCCCACTCTGCCACCCCAGTTCAGACATGGCCATCTGCAAATCAGTCTGACCCTGTGCCTCATGGGAACAGTCCAGCCTGAACTGCCAAGCCATGTCTTCCCTGGACCAGAATCAAGCTTCCTAGGACCGGTTTCTGGAATTTCAGCCGTCTTCAGCCAGGCTTGCTTCAATCCAGTGGCAAAGTGAGCAAGGGACTCACGTCTGAGCATACCCTGCCAACTTATGGCGAACAAAGCAAAAACCAAAGGAAATGATGGACGGAGTGTTGAGCATTGCAAGCACTCACCCCCAGTCAACTGATCTGGGTTTAATCCATCACCGTTCTTTAGCCCACTCTGCCACCCCAGTTCAGACATGGCCATATGCAAATCAGTCTGACCCTGTGCCTCATGGGAACAGTCCAGCCTGAACTGCCAAGCCATGTCTTCCCTGGACCAGAATCAAGCTTCCTAGGACCGGTTTCTGGCATTTCAGCCGTCTTCAGCCAGGCTTGCTTGAATCCAGTGGCAAAGTGAGCAAGGGACTCACGTCTGAGCATACCCTGCCAACTTATGGCGAACAAAGCAAAAACCAAAGGAAATGATGGACGGAGTGTTGAACATTGCAAGCACTCACCCCCAGTCAACTGATCTGGGTTTAATCCATCACCGTTCTTTAGCCCACTCTGCCACCCCAGTTCAGACATGGCCATATGCAAATCAGTCTGACCCTGTGCTTCATGGGAACAGTCCAGCCTGAACTGCCAAGCCATGTCTTCCCTGGACCAGAATCAAGCTTCCTAGGACCGGTTTCTGGCATTTCAGCCGTCTTCAGCCAGGCTTGCTTGAATCCAGTGGTAAAGTGAGCAAGGGACTCACGTCTGAGCATACCCTGCCAACTTATGGCGAACAAAGCACAAACCAAAGGAAATGATGGACGGAGTGTTGAACATTGCAAGCCCTCACACCCAGTCAACTGATCTGGGTTTAATCCATCACCGTTCTTTAGCCCACTCTGCCACCCCAGTTCAGACATGGCCATATGCAAATCAGTCTGACCCTGTGCCTCATGGGAACAGTCCAGCCTGAACTGCCAAGCCATGTCTTCCCTGGACCAGAATCAAGCTTCCTAGGACTGGTTTCTGGCATTTCAGCTGTCTTCAGCCAGGCTTGCTTGAATCCAGTGGCAAAGTGAGCAAGGGACTCACGTCTGAGCATACCCTGCCAACTTATGGTGAACAAAGCAAAAACCAAAGGAAATGATGGACGGAGTGTTGAACATTGCAAGCACTCACCCCCAGTCAACTGATCTGGGTTTAATCCATCACCGTTCTTTAGCCCACTCTGCCACCCCAGTTCAGACATGGCCATATGCAAATCAGTCTGACCCTGTGCCTCATGGGAACAGTCCAGCCTCAACTGCCAAGCCATGTCTTCCCTGGACCAGAATCAAGCTTCCTAGGACCGGTTTCTGGCATTTCAGCCGTCTTCAGCCAGGCTTGCTTGAATCCAGTGGCAAAGTGAGCAAGGGACTCACGTCTGAGCATCCCCTGCCAACTTATGGCGAACAAAGCAAAAACCAAAGGAAATGATGGACGGAGTGTTGAACATTGCAAGCACTCACCCCCAGTCAACTGATCTTGGTTTAATCCATCACCGTTCTTTAGCCCACTCTGCCACCCCAGTTCAGACATGGCCATATGCAAATCAGTCTGACCCTGTGCCTCATGGGAACAGTCCAGCCTGAACTGTCAAGCCATGTCTTCCCTGGACCAGAATCAAGCTTCCTAGGACCGGTTTCTGGCATTTCAGCTGTCTTCAGCCAGGCTTGCTTGAATCCAGTGGCAAAGTGAGCAAGGGACTCACGTCTGAGCATACCCTGCCAACTTATGGCGAACAAAGCAAAAACCAAAGGAAATGATGGACGGAGTGTTAAACATTGCAAGCACTCACCCCCAGTCAACTGATCTGGGTTTAATCCATCACCATTCTTTAGCCCACTCTGCCACCCCAGTTCAGACATGGCCATATGCAAATCAGTCTGACCCTGTGCCTCATGGGAACACACCAGCCTGAACTGCCAAGCCATGTCTTCCCTGGACCAGAATCAAGCTTCCTAGAACTGGTTTCTGGCATTTCAGCCGTCTTCAGCCAGGCTTACTTGAATCCAGTGGCAAAGTGAGCAAGGGACTCAAGTCTGAGCATACCCTGCCAACTTATGGCGAACAAAGCACAAACCAAAGGAAATAATGGACGGAGTGTTGAACATTGCAAGCACTCACCCCCAGTCAACTGATCTGGGTTTAATCCATCACCGTTCTTTAGCCCACTCTGCCACCCCAGTTCAGACATGGCCATATGCAAATCAGTCTGACCCTGTGCCTCATGGGAACAGTCCAGCCTGAACTGCCAAGCCATGTCTTCCCTGGACCAGAATCAAGCTTCCTAGGACCGGTTTCTGGCATTTCAGCCGTCTTCAGCCAGGCTTGCTTGAATCCAGTGGCAAAGTGAGCAAGGGACTCACGTCTGAGCATACCCTGCTAACTTATGGCGAACAAAGCAAAAACCAAAGGAAATGATGGACGGAGTGTTGGACATTGCAAGCACTCACCCCCAGTGAACTGATCTGGGTTTAATCCATCACCGTTCTTTAGCCCACTCTGCCACCCCAGTTCAGACATGGCCATATGCAAATCAGTCTGACCCTGTGCCTCATGGGAACAGTCCAGCCTGAACTGCCAAGCCATGTCTTCCCTGGACCAGAATCAAGCTTCCTAGGACCGGTTTCTGGCATTTCAGCCGTCTTCAGCCAGGCTTGCTTGAATCCAGTGGCAAAGTGAGCAAGGGACTCACGTCTGAGCATACCCTGCCAACTTATGGCGAACAAAGCAAATACCAAAGGAAATGATGGACGGAGTGTTGAACATTGCAAGCACTCACCCCCAGTCAACTGATCTGGGTTTAATCCATCACCGTTCTTTAGCCCACTCTGCCACCCCAGTTCAGACATGGCCATATGCAAATCAGTCTGACCCTGTGCCTCATGGGAACAGTCCAGCCTGAACTGCCAAGCCATGTCTTCCCGGGACCAGAATCAAGCTTCCTAGGACCGGTTTCTGGCATTTCAGCCGTCTTCAGCCAGGCTTGCTTGAATCCAGTGGCAAAGTGAGCAAGGGACTCACGTCTGAGCATACCCTGCCAACTTATGGCGAACAAAGCAAAAAACAAAGGAAATGATGGACGGAGTGTTGAACATTGCAAGCACTCACCCCCAGTCAACTGATCTGGGTTTAATCCATCACCGTTCTTTAGCCCACTCTGCCACCCCAGTTCAGACATGGCCATATGCAAATCAGTATGACCCTGTGCCTCATGGGAACAGTCCAGCCTGAACTGCCAAGCCATGTCTTCCCTGGACCAGAATCAAGCTTCCTAGGACCGGTTTCTGGCATTTCAGCCGTCTTCAGCCAGGCTTGCTTGAATCCAGTGGCAAAGTGAGCAAGGGACTCACGTCCGAGCATACCCTGCCAACTTATGGCGAACAAAGCAAAAACCAAAGGAAATGATGGACAGAGTGTTGACCATTGCAAGCACTCACCCCCAGTCAACTGATCTGGGTTTAATCCATCACCGTACTTTAGCCCACTCTGCCACCCCAGTTCAGACATGGCCATATGCAAATCAGTCTGACCCTGTGCCTCATGGGAACAGTCCAGCCTGAACTGCCAAGCCATGTCTTCCCTGGACCAGAATCAAGCTTCCTAGGACCGGTTTCTGGCATTTCAGCCGTCTTCAGCCAGGCTTGCTTGAATCCAGTGGCAAAGTGAGCAAGGGACTCACGTCTGAGCATACCCTGCTAACTTATGGCGAACAAAGCAAAAACCAAAGGAAATGATGGACGGAGTGTTGAACATTGCAAGCACTCACCCCCAGTCAACTGATCTGGGTTTAATCCATCACCGGTCTTTAGCCCACTCTGCCACCCCAGTTCAGACATGGCCATATGCAAATAAGTCTGACCCTGTGCCTCATGGGAACAGTCCAGCCTGAACTGCCAAGCCATGTCTTCCCTGGACCAGAATCAAGCTTCCTAGGACCTTTTTCTGGCATTTCAGCCGTCTTCAGCCAGGCTTGCTTGAATCCAGTGGCAAAGTGAGCAAGGGACTCACGTCTGAGCATACCCTGCCAACTTATGGCGAACAAAGCAAAAACCAAAGGAAATGATGGACGGAGTGTTGAACATTGCAAGCACTCACCCCCAGTCAACAGATCTGGGTTTAATCCATCACCTTTCTTTAGCCCACTCTGCCACCCCAGTTCAGACATGGCCATCTGCAAATCAGTCTGACCCTGTGCCTCATGGGAACAGTCCAGCCTGAACTGCCAAGCCATGTCTTCCCTGGACCAGAATCAAGCTTCCTAGGACCGGTTTCTGGAATTTCAGCCGTCTTCAGCCAGGCTTGCTTGAATCCAGTGGCAAAGTGAGCAAGGGACTCACGTCTGAGCATACCCAGCCAACTTATGGCGAACAAAGCAAAAACCAAAGGAAATGATGGACGGAGTGTTGAACATTGCAAGCACTCACCTCCAGTCAACTGATCTGGGTTGAATCCATCACCGTTCTTTAGCCCACTCTGCCACCCCAGTTCAGACATGGCCATATGCAAATCAGTCTGACCCTGTGCCTCATGGGAACAGTCCAGCCTGAACTGCCAAGCCATGTCTTCCCTGGACCAGAATCAAGATTCCTAGGACCGGTTTCTGGCATTTCAGCCATCTTCAGCCAGGCTTGCTTGAATCCAGTGGCAAAGTGAGCAAGGGACTCACGTCTGAGCATACCCTGCCAACTTATGGCGAACAAATCAAAAACCAAATGAAATGATGGACGGAGTGTTAAACATTGCAAGCACTCACCCCCAGTCAACAGATCTGGGTTTAATCCATCACCATTCTTTAGCCCACTCTGCCACCCCAGTTCAGACATGGCCATATGCAAATCAGTCTGACCCTGTGCCTCATGGGAACAGTCCAGCCTGAACTGCCAAGCCATGTCTTCCCTGGACCAGAATCAAGCTTCCTAGGACCGGTTTCTGGAATTTCAGCCGTCTTCAGCCAGGCTTGCTTGAATCCAGTGGCAAAGTGAGCAAGGGACTCACGTCTGAGCATACCCAGCCAACTTATGGCGAACAAAGCAAAAACCAAAGGAAATGATGGACGGAGTGTTGAACATTGCAAGCACTCACCCCCAGTCAACTGATCTGGGTTGAATCCATCACCGTTCTTTAGCCCACTCTGCCACCCCAGTTCAGACATGGCCATATGCAAATCAGTCTGACCCTGTGCCTCATGGGAACAGTCCAGCCTGAACTGCCAAGCCATGTCTTCCCTGGACCAGAATCAAGATTCCTAGGACCGGTTTCTGGCATTTCAGCCATCTTCAGCCAGGCTTGCTTGAATCCAGTGGCAAAGTGAGCAAGGGACTCACGTCTGAGCATACCCTGCCAACTTATGGCGAACAAATCAAAAACCAAATGAAATGATGGACGGAGTGTTAAACATTGCAAGCACTCACCCCCAGTCAACTGATCTGGGTTTAATCCATCACCATTCTTTAGCACACTCTGCCACCCCAGTTCAGACATGGCCATATGCAAATCAGTCTGACCCTGTGCCTCATGGGAACAGTCCAGCCTGAACTGCCAAGCCATGTCTTCCCTGGACCAGAATCAAGCTTCCTAGAACTGGTTTCTGGCATTTCAGCCGTCTTCAGCCAGGCTTATTTGAATCCAGTGGCAAAGTAAGCAAGGGACTCACGTCTGAGCATTCCCTGCCAACTTATGGCGAACAAAGCACAAACCAAAGGAAATGATGGACGGAGTGTTGAACATTGCAAGCACTCACCCCCAGTCAACTGATCTGGGTTTAATCCATCACCGTTCTTTAGCCCACTCTGCCACCCCAGTTCAGACATGGCCATATGCAAATCAGTCTGACCCTGTGCCTCATGGGAACAGTCCAGCCTGAACTGCCAAGCCATGTCTTCCCTGGACCAGAATCAAGCTTCCTAGGACCGGTTTCTGGCATTTCAGCCGTCTTCAGCCAGGCTTGCTTGAATCCAGTGGCAAAGTGAGCAAGGGACTCACGTCTGAGCATACCCTGCTAACTTATGGTGAACAAAGCAAAAACCAAAGGAAATGATGGACGGAGTGTTGAACATTGCAAGCACTCACCCCCAGTCAACTGATCTGGGTTTAATCCATCACCGGTTTGCCACTCTGCCACCCCAGTTCAGACATGGCCATATGCAAATAAGTCTGACCCTGTGCCTCATGGGAACAGTCCAGCCTGAACTGCCAAGCCATGTCTTCCCTGGACCAGAATCAAGCTTCCTAGGACCTTTTTCTGGCATTTCAGCCGTCTTCAGCCAGGCTTGCTTGAATCCAGTGGCAAAGTGAGCAAGGGACTCACGTCTGAGCATACCCTGCCAACTTATGGCGAACAAAGCAAAAACCAAAGGAAATGATGGACGGAGTGTTGAACATTGCAAGCACTCACCCCCAGTCAACTGATCTGGGTTTAATCCATCACCGTTCTTTAGCCCACTCTGCCACCCCAGTTCAGACATGGCCATATGCAAATCAGTCTGACCCTGTGCCTCATGGGAACAGTCCAGCCTGAACTGCCAAGCCATGTCTTCCCTGGACCAGAATCAAGCTTCCTAGGACCGGTTTCTGGCATTTCAGCCGTCTTCAGCCAGGCTTGCTTGAATCCAGTGGCAAAGTGAGCAAGGGACTCACGTCTGAGCATACCCTGCCAACTTATGGCGAACAAAGCAAAAACCAAAGGAAATGATGGACGGAGTGTTGAACATTGCAAGCACTCACCCCCAGTCAACTGATCTGGGTTTAATCCATCACCGTTCTTTAGCCCACTCTGCCACCCCAGTTCAGACATGGCCATATGCAAATCAGTCTGACCCTGTGCTTCATGGGAACAGTCCAGCCTGAACTGCCAAGCCATGTCTTCCCTGGACCAGAATCAAGCTTCCTAGGACCAGTTTCTGGCATTTCAGCCGTCTTCAGCCAGGCTTGCTTGAATCCAGTGGCAAAGTGAGCAAGGGACTCACGTCTGAGCATACCCTGCCAACTTATGGCGAACAAAGCACAAACCAAAGGAAATGATGGACGGAGTGTTGAACATTGCAAGCCCTCATCCCCAGTCAACTGATCTGGGTTTAATCCATCACCGCTCTTCAGCCCACTCTGCCACCCCAGTTCAGACATGGCCATATGCAAATCAGTCTGACCCTGTGCCTCATGGGAACAGTCCAGCCTGAACTGCCAAGCCATGTCTTCCCTGGACCAGAGTCAAGCTTCCTAGGACTGGTTTCTGGTATTTCAGCTGTCTTCAGCCAGGCTTGCTTGAATCCAGTGGCAAAGTGAGCAAGGGACTCACGTCTGAGCATACCCTGCCAACTTATGGTGAACAAAGCAAAAACCAAAGGAAATGATGGACGGAGTGTTGAACATTGCAAGCACTCACCCCCAGTCAACTGATCTGGGTTTAATCCATCACCGTTCTTTAGCCCACTCTGCCACCCCAGTTCAGACATGGCCATATGCAAATCAGTCTGACCCTGTGCCTCATGGGAACAGTCCAGCCTCAACTGCCAAGCCATGTCTTCCCTGGACCAGAATCAAGCTTCCTAGGACCGGTTTCTGGCATTTCAGCCGTCTTCAGCCAGGCTTGCTTGAATCCAGTGGCAAAGTGAGCAAGGGACTCACGTCTGAGCATCCCCTGCCAACTTATGGCGAACAAAGCAAAAACCAAAGGAAATGATGGACGGAGTGTTGAACATCGCAAGCACTCACCCCCAGTCAACTGATCTTGGTTTAATCCATCACCGTTCTTTAGCCCACTCTGCCACCCCAGTTCAGACATGGCCATATGCAAATCAGTCTGACCCTGTGCCTCATGGGAACAGTCCAGCCTGAACTGCCAAGCCATGTCTTCCCTGGACCAGAATCAAGCTTCCTAGGACCGGTTGGTGGCATTTCAGCTGTCTTCAGCCAGGCTTGCTTGAATCCAGTGGCAAAGTGAGCAAGGGACTCACGTCTGAGCATACCCTGCCAACTTATGGCGAACAAAGCAAAAACCAAAGGAAATGATGGACGGAGTGTTAAACATTGCAAGCACTCACCCCCAGTCAACTGATCTGGGTTTAATCCATCACCATTCTTTAGCCCACTCTGCCACCCCAGTTCAGACATGGCCATATGCAAATCAGTCTGATCCTGTGCCTCATGGGAACACACCAGCCTGAACTGCCAAGCCATGTCTTCCCTGGACCAGAATCAAGCTTCCTAGAACTGGTTTCTGGCATTTCAGCCGTCTTCAGCCAGGCTTACTTGAATCCAGTGGCAAAGTGAGCAAGGGACTCAAGTCTGAGTATACCCTGCCAACTTATGGCGAACAAAGCACAAACCAAAGGAAATGATGGACGGAGTGTTGAACATTGCAAGCACTCACCCCCAGTCAACTGATCTGGGTTTAATCCATCACCGTTCTTTAGCCCACTCTGCCACCCCAGTTCAGACATGGCCATATGCAAATCAGTCTGACCCTGTGCCTCATGGGAACAGTCCAGCCTGAACTGCCAAGCCATGTCTTCCCTGGACCAGAATCAAGCTTCCTAGGACCGGTTTCTGGCATTTCAGCCGTCTTCAGCCAGGCTTGCTTGAATCCAGTGGCAAAGTGAGCAAGGGACTCACGTCTGAGCATACCCTGCTAACTTATGGCGAACAAAGCAAAAACCAAAGGAAATGATGGACGGAGTGTTGGACATTGCAAGCACTCACCCCCAGTGAACTGATCTGGGTTTAATCCATCACCGTTCTTTAGCCCACTCTGCCACCCCAGTTCAGACATGGCCATATGCAAATCAGTCTGACCCTGTGCCTCATGGGAACAGTCCAGCCTGAACTGCCAAGCCATGTCTTCCCTGGACCAGAATCAAGCTTCCTAGGACCGGTTTCTGGCATTTCAGCCGTCTTCAGCCAGGCTTGCTTGAATCCAGTGGCAAAGTGAGCAAGGGACTCACGTCTGAGCATACCCTGCCAACTTATGGCGAACAAAGCAAAAACCAAAGGAAATGATGGACGGAGTGTTGAACATTGCAAGCACTCACCCCCAGTCAACTGATCTGGGTTTAATCCATCACCGTTCTTTAGCCCACTCTGCCACCCCAGTTCAGACATGGCCATATGCAAATCAGTCTGACCCTGTGCCTCATGGGAACAGTCCAGCCTGAACTGCCAAGCCATGTCTTCCCTGGACCAGAATCAAGCTTCCTAGGACCAGTTTCTGGCATTTCAGCCGTCTTCAGCCAGGCTTGCTTGAATCCAGTGGCAAAGTGAGCAAGGGACTCACGTCTGAGCATACCCTGCCAACTTATGGCGAACAAAGCAAAAAACAAAGGAAATGATGGACGGAGTGTTGAACATTGCAAGCACTCACCCCCAGTCAACTGATCTGGGTTTAATCCATCACCGTTCTTTAGCCCACTCTGCCACCCCAGTTCAGACATGGCCATATGCAAATCAGTATGACCCTGTGCCTCATGGGAACAGTCCAGCCTGAACTGCCAAGCCATGTCTTCCCTGGACCAGAATCAAGCTTCCTAGGACCGGTTTCTGGCATTTCAGCCGTCTTCAGCCAGGCTTGCTTGAATCCAGTGGCAAAGTAAGCAAGGGACTCACGTCCGAGCATACCCTGCCAACTTATGGCGAACAAAGCAAAAACCAAAGGAAATGATGGACAGAGTGTTGATCATTGCAAACACTCACCCCCAGTCAACTGATCTGGGTTTAATCCATCACCGTACTTTAGCCCACTCTGCCACCCCAGTTCAGACATGGCCATATGCAAATCAGTCTGACCCTGTGCCTCATGGGAACAGTCCAGCCTGAACTGCCAAGCCATGTCTTCCCTGGACCAGAATCAAGCTTCCTAGGACCGGTTGCTGGCATTTCAGCCGTCTTCAGCCAGGCTTGCTTGAATCCAGTGGCAAAGTGAGCAAGGGACTCACGTCTGAGCATACCCTGCCAACTTATGGCGAACAAAGCAAAAACTAAAGGAAATGATGGACGGAGTGTTGAACATTGCAAGCACTCACCCCCAGTCAACTGATCTGGGTTCAATCCATCACCGTTCTTTAGCCCACTCTGCCACCCCAGTTCAGACATGGCCATATGCAAATCAGTCTGACCCTGTGCCTCATGGGAACAGTCCAGCCTGAACTGCCAAGCCATGTCTTCCCTGGACCAGAATCAAGCTTCCTAGGACCGGTTTCTGGCATTTCAGCCGTCTTCAGCCAGGCTTGCTTGAATCCAGTGGCAAAGTGAGTGTTAGAAATGAGGGGGCTCCGGTTGGCGCAGGTGTGAACCCACAACAAGCAGGGACCCCTTACCTCTTGTCAGGGCGAAGGATGACTCCCCAGAATAACCCCTGCTCACCCTCTAGGTGCGTGGCGCGAGCAGTCTAGGCTAAGTCTCAGGCGTACACTGTTAAGCAAATGCAATTACACATACAGTAAACCCCTTGCATGCACCACAAACGGACACCAATCAGGAAGTATATAAAAATAAGCTTTTATGTAGATTCAGCAGATTCAAATACAAGGCCCAGTAACGTTGAACTGATGGGGCCACAATTTTTGGAAATACGGTAAAGTTCTCTTTGTTTTATGGAAAGTTCTTTAGGCGGGCACAAGGTAACTGTAGGCCTCAGCGTACTTGGGGCTGAGGCAGCGCCCAGGAAGCACACAGCAGATGACAGGGAAATAAGAACGTTGCGGACCCTGGATCCGATGCGAGCTCGCGGTCGAGTTCGTAAGTACAGTACCTTGTTTCTTGACGCAAAGGCGGGGGCGGGATCTCAGCGGCTCTTCGACAGAAGAGCGAGGCGGCGTCCGGGGCTCCCACACTTCACGAGGGTGTCTGATCTTCAGGCTCACGACAAGAGTGGGGTGTTGCAGGTGGTGGGTGAACAAAGCGGGGCAGCCGGGCACGCCGATGCGTCCGGGCTGTCCGAGGCTTGGAGATGCTCACAAACGCTGATTCCGGCGGGAGGGTGAAGGTGCACAGCGAGCCTCCACGAGCGAGGTGACGGGGCAGCCCAGTACAGCGTAGGGGGAGCGGCTCCGATCGAGCGAGGCTCTTCCCAAGGCGGGGGCGGCTAAGCAGTCCTGGTCACGGCTCAGGGAGGGACTGGGCACGAGGGTCACAGCTCCGGCGAGGGAAAGGACACCACAGTCCAGCAGCAGGCGAGTGAAGATCAGGTAGAGCCCAATGGTCCTGGGGCTCAGTTCAGGGGGCAAGCTCAGTTCCAAGCCCTTGGAGATCGTTTTGGAAAAGCACAAGTCTTGGAAGTAAGAGTAAAGTAAAAGTCTTCAGCAACAGTTTCTCTTCTCTCCTTTGGCAGCAAGGTCACCACTGCAGGCCAATCCCCCAGGATAGGGACAGTCTTCCTCCTACAGCTTTCCCGGTACCTCCTCCTCAGGCAGAGATTCTTCTTGGTCAAAAGCGGATCTAGTTTCTTAGGAGCAGGGCTTCTCTATTTATACCACAAATCTTTTGTTCTCCCAGGCCAGGGGGGCCCTTGCCTAGTTCAGTCCGGTTTCTGAGCACTTTGTTTACGTGATGCAGGCTTCTCCTTTCAGAGTGCAGGGCAGAGTCATCAGACGCTCCACAGGGGGTGGAGCCGGCATCGAGGTAGCGGAGCACTGTCCTATTCAGAACCGAGGAGCACTCCTCCCACCCATCTACCTGTCGATCGTCCTATTCATACCAGGCTACCTAGCCCTGCCCATCTGGGTTCCCCCAGCCCTGTCACTCACACCAGCCAGACATCAGATACACAACACGCAGAGGCGGCTGAAAGGTTTAGGCAAGCAAAGGCCAACTTTCTAAAAGCGGCATTTGCAAACCCGGAATATTAAAATAAACCTTGCGAAAAGATGTACCTTATTATTCCGAGTTCAGGCATACTAAACTCGATCTCCTACCATGTTCCCTGGGTCGGTTAGGATCATAGGGTGTAATAATCCAGGCCGCCCATACTGGCCTATGAGAACAGGGTAGCCTTGCAGTAGTGAACAACAAGATGGCGGTAATTCACTACTAGGACATGCCACGCATCCAGGCTTGTCCTACCTTAGGCGTACAATGCACCCTGCCCGTGGGCCTACCAGAGGGGTGACTAACATGCAGCTAAGGGAAGGGTTTAGGGACTGGCAAGTCTGGGCACTTGCCGGTCAGCATGTCAGTACCAGACTGCACGCAGGTTCTGCGATGGCAGACCTCGGATATTTTTTACCGGCCGCTTCTGGGGGTGGCACAACCCGTGCTGCAAGCCCACCAGCGGTGTTCGCATTTACATGCCCTGGCGCCCCCGGCGCACTTTACTGGGGTCTGACAGTAAATCAAACAATCCAATCATGGAATCCAACCAACATATACAATTTACATAGGGAGCACTCGCACCGTGACACTGGTTGGCAGTGGCACAGCGCGCTGAGCGGCCAACACCATAAAAACACATGAGGCACAGCGACAAAAAGAGGAAGGGAGACTCACGCCAAGGTGCCAGGTCTAACACGTGTCCCCTCCAGCTGAAAAGTGGGGAGAACTACCCTACCCCAGGGAGTTCCTCATCACTAAGGCGGAAAAATCTGGACAGACCGTCAGCATTGGCGTGATCTGTACCAGGGCGATGTTCCACCGTGAAATCCATACCCTGTAGGGAAATGGACCACCTCAACGGCTTTGGATTCTCCCCCCTCATATGCATCAACCATCTGAGGGGCCTGTGGTCCGTCTGAACCCGGAAGTGAGACCCAAACAAGTAGGGTCTTAGCTTCTTCAGCGCCCAGACCACAGCAAATGCCTCACGCTCAATAGCACTCCACCTTTGTTCCCGTGGAAGTAACCTCCTGCTAAGAAAGGCTACGGGTTGATCTAGGCCCTCCTCATTAATCTGTGAAAGAACAGCCCCCACACCATGCTCTGAAGCGTCTGTCTGAACGATAAACTCTTTGGAGAAGTTGGGAGCCAAGAGCACGGGCGCCGTGCACATAGCAGTTTTCAAGGCCTCAAAAGCTTTCTGACAGGTGTCAGTCCAGATCACTTTCCTGGGCTGCTTCTTCGAAGTCAGCGCTGTCAAGGGGGCAACCATGTTGCCATACCCCTTGACAAACCTCCTGTAGTACCCGGTGAGACCTAGGAAGGCTCTCACCTCCGTCTGGGTTTTGGGCGCCTCCCAATTCAGGATGGTTTCTATCTTGGGCTGAAGGGGTGCCACCTGGCCACTCCCAACTTGGTGTCCCAAGTACACCACGGAACCCTGCCCGATCTGGCACTTACTCGCCTTGATCGTGAGGCCTGCCTTGCGCAGCGCCATCAACACTTCCCAGAGGTGACGCAAGTGTTCCTCCCAAGTGGAGCTGAACACTGCGATGTCATCCAGGTAGGCTGCACTGAACGAATCCAGCCCAGCCAACACCTGGTTGACCAATCTCTGGAAGGTGGCAGGGGCATTCTTCATCCCAAATGGCATAACCCGGAACTGGTAGTGCCCATCTGGGGTGGAAAATGCTGACCTCTCTTTGGCCCCCTCGGTCAAGGCGATCTGCCAATACCCAGACGTTAAATCAAACGTGCTGAGGTAGTTGGCAGCCCCTAGCCGATCGATGAGCTCATCAGCTCTGGGGATGGGGTGTGCGTCGGTCCTAGTGACCGAATTGAGTCCTCTGTAGTCCACACAGAACCGGAGTTCGGGTGTGGCTCCCGGCGCTGCAGCCTTTGGGACCAAGACCACGGGGCTGGCCCAAGGACTGCTAGAAGACTCAATTACCCCGAGGGCAAACATCTTGGAGACCTCCTCCTTGATGCAGGTCCTCACCCTGTCAGTCACCCTGTAGGCCTTGTGCCGCACAGGTGGACTATCCCCAGTGTCCACATCATGGACGCACCAATCAGTGACACCAGGGACCAGGGAAAACAGGTCAGAAAACTGTCCCAGCAACTGGCGACAATCATTCTGTTGCTCAGGGGTCAGGGTGGAAGAGAGGATGACACCATCCACTGACCCATCTTGCTCCTTGGCTGACAGGAGGTCAGGAAGAGGTTCTGTCTCCTCTTCCATTCCAGCATCTGTTGCCAAGAGCATGCCCACTTGGGACCTCTCCAAGTGGGGCTTGAGGCGGTTGACATGTAGGACCCTTAAGGGGTTCCTAGGAGACTTTAGGTCCACCACGTAGGTAACAGGACTCTTGCGCTCCACCACCTCAAAGGGACCGGTCCACTTATCCTGGAGCGCACACGGCTCCACGGGGGCCAAGACCCATACTTTCTGTCCAGGCTGAAGCTCTACCAGAGTGGCATTCTGGTCGTACCACCGCTTCATCTCCTCCTGGCTGGCTTCCAGATTTGCCTCAGCAAGTTGCCTGAATCGCCTAGTCTGATTCCTGAAGGCCAGCATGTAACTATATACATTCTGGGGAGGCTTCCTGGGAGATTGCTCCCAGCCTTCTTTGACCAGACTTAGAGGTCCTCTGACTGGGTGACCATACAGAAGCTCAAAGGGACTGAACCCCAGAGACTTCTGTGGCACCTCACGGTAAGCGAAGAGAAGGCATGGTAAGAGGACGTCCCACTTACGCCTCATGGCTCCTTCTAGGCCCATTATCATGCCTTTGAGGGTTCGGTTGAATCTCTCAACCAACCCGTTTCCTTGGGGGTGGTAAGGGGTGGTGAACTTGTAGGTTACACCACACTCTTGCCAAAGAGATTTCATGTACTTGGACATGAAATTGGTACCCCGGTCAGACACCACTTCTAGAGGGAATCCCACTCGGGAGAAAATTCCCATCAGTGCCCGTCCCACCACGGGGGCCGTCACTGTCCTTAGAGGAATGGCTTCCGGGTACCGGGTGGCATGGTCCACCAGGACCAGGATGGACCTATTGCCCATCGCTGTCCTGGGGTCCAGTGGCCCTACAATGTCAATCCCCACTCGCTGGAATGGGGTACCGACCACAGGGAATGGCTGGAGTGGAGCCTTCTGCTTCCTTCCACTCTTTCCACTTGCCTGGCAAGTCTGGCATGTCCTGCAGTGAGTATCTGAACTCCTGCGCATTTGAGGCCAATAAAAGTGGGTGACAAGCCTTTCAAAGGTCTTGTCCTTCCCCAAATGCCCTGCCAATGGCACATCGTGAGCCAGCCCCAGTAGGAAGGCTCTGAAGTCCTGGGGTACCACCAGCGCACGGGCTGACCCAGGCTCAGCAACCTTAGGCTCTGTATATAGGAGGTCGTTCTCCCAGTAAACGAAATGCGATCCTGACTGATCACCTGCGGCCTGGTCTGCAGCCTGCTGCCGCATACCCACGAGAGAAGGGCACTCCTTCTGTGCCTTGCAAAAGTCCTCCCTGGTGGGACCCCCTTCCTGCTGCCAATGGGTCAGCTCCGGCAGGTCTCCCAGTTCAGCTATCTGCTCCCCTGTAGGCTCCAGGGCATCCCCCTCAAGGTCTGCTTCCTCCTGGACCATGGGAACTTCAGGGGCCGGCTTCCCGCGCCCCTTGCTCCTTCTCTCTGAGGCCGGTTCCTGGGCCTCCCTCTCAGGCTCCAGGACCTCTTGAGTACCTCTACTGGCTGCCATGGACCGTGTGGTGACACACGCCCAATCCGGCATACCCAACATCTCCAGGTGAGCACTCCGCTCCACCTTAGCCCAAGGTGAGCTCTCCAAATCGTTCCCTAACAAACAGTCTACAGGCATGGCGGGCCTCACAGCTACCTGAAGAGTACCAGAGACCCCCCCCCCACTCAAAGGGAACCTGAGCCACCTTGCAGTGTCTCTCTGTGTTGTCAGCGGCAACAACGGGATAGAATGCATTGGGGACCACCTGCTCCTGAGACACCAGGTGACACCTGACAGCCGTCACACTGGCTCCTGTATCTCTAAGAGCTTCCACCCTATGGCCATTTATGGTCACCCACTGCCTGTACTTCTTAGTGTTCTCAGGCAGCTGGGTTGAAGGGACCACTTCACGGTCTCCTAGCGAGACCAGGGACATCTCTGCGGGACCCCACCCACCTTGGACATCCCTCTCCTCCCCCAAGGCTACACTAGTCACCTGCCAGGGTGGAGCACCAGTGGGTGCTGGTTTACCAAACATCGGACACTTCACATCAGAGGCAAAATGCCCCAAATTGTTACACCTGTAACATCTCACGGGCCTCTTCTGAACAGGAGGACCTGTCGGGGCCCCGGTCGGTTTCTGGGGTGGGGGAGGCTGAGAACCCTTCCCTTGGTTCCCTTGGGGATTATTTTGGGGCCCTTTTTGGAACTGCTTCTGTTTACCCCTGTCCCCCCCACTCTTCTGCTGGGGACCCTGCCCACCTTTGGCGGAATCTCCCACGGTACCCTTGTGGACCCTGGTACTGACCCAGCGGTCCGCCTCCTCAGCAAGCTTCCTCGGGTTAGTCAGCTTACTATCTATCAGGTGCTGGCGTAGCTCAGGAAAACAATTACTGGACAAGTGCTCCCATGCCATTAGATCAAGAAGCCCTTGATAATCATTCACCTTACTACCCTTTACCCAACCATCCAGCGCTCTGCAAAAGAAAGTCACATACTCCACATACGTACTATTGGGAATCTTAGTGCAACCCCTGAACCTCTGTCTATATAACTCAGGGGTCAACCCATACCTAGCCATCAATGCTTCCTTCATATGGGCATAAGAATTACGAACATCAACAGGTAAATCTAACAGTGTGTCCCGCCCTTCACTCAGGAACCTTCCCCACAACCCCGCTCCCCAATCTTTCTCAGGGACCCGGTGGGAAGACATGGCTACCTCGTAGGCTCTGAACCACTGCCCGATGTCGTCATTCCTGAAGAACTCCTTCACTACATCCTTGGGAATATAAACTCTTGGTTCCGCCGGTACTGGCGGTGTGCTGCCACCAGAGGGATTAAGCTCCAAACTTTTTGCTTTCAGCTCCAGCTCCCTCAGCTTCATGTCATGCTCTAATTGTAGTTTCTTTTCTTCCATGGCTAATCTTTGTTTTTCCATATCCATCTGCCCATGAAGTTTTGCCATTTCCACCTCGTGTGCCCGGGTTGCTGCCCTGTCCGCCAACTCTTCTGGCGACAGGCATCTGCCAAACTCATGGACACTTTCCGGTGGAACCACTTCCACCTGATTCTCTGGTGCCTTTGACTCATACCAGGCCCTCAGCGCCTTCACAAATTGTTCCTTCTTTTTCAATCCAGTTTGGGCAATCCTGAACTTGGAGCAAAGACCTTTCAAGTCTTCATTGGTACGATTCTGAAGTGCGTCTTCGTCCCAATCTACGTCTTCAAATCCAGAGATTATGGAAACCGCCCTTCCGGCTGAAAGCGAACCAGGCATGGCTCTAACAACGGAGACTCTTGGCAAAACAAAAACAAATGCTAGCCTTGTGGCTGTGTTACTGGTCTGCTCTCACTACGTGGTGATCAGTGATTCACTATACGCAAACCACAAATGCAAATCCGTAAATCCCACCGCTGCCACCAATGTTAGAAATGAGGGGGCTCCGGTTGGCGCAGGTGTGAACCCACAACAAGCAGGGACCCCTTACTTCTTGTCAGGGCGAAGGATGACTCCCCAGAATAACCCCTGCTCACCCTCTAGGTGCGTGGCGCGAGCAGTATAGGCTAAGTCTCAGGCGTACACGGTTAAGCAAATGCAATTACACATACAGTAAACCCCTTGCATGCACCACAAACGGACACCAATCAGGAAGTATATAAAAATAAGCTTTTATGTAGATTCAGCAGATTCAAATACAAGGCCCAGTAACGTTGAACTGATGGGGCCACAATTCTTGGAAATACGGTAAAGTTCTCTTTGTTTTATGGAAAGTTCTTTAGGCGGGCACAAGGTAACTGTAGGCCTCAGCGTACTTGGGGCTGAGGCAGCGCCCAGGAAGCACACAGCAGATGACAGGGAAATAAGAACGTTGCGGACCCTGGATCCGATGCGAGCTCGCGGTCGAGTTCGTAAGTACAGTACCTTGTTTCTTGACGCAAAGGCGGGGGCGGGATCTCAGCGGCTCTTCGACAGAAGAGCGAGGCGGCGTCCGGGGCTCCCACACTTCACGAGGGTGTCTGATCTTCAGGCTCACGACAAGAGTGGGGTGTTGCAGGTGGCGGGTGAACAAAGCGGGGCAGCCGGGCACGCCGATGCGTCCGGGCTGTCCGAGGCTTGGAGATGCTCACAAACGCCGATTCCGGCGGGAGGGTGAAGGTGCACAGCGAGCCTCCACGAGCGAGGTGACGGGGCAGCCCAGTACAGCGTAGGGGGAGCGGCTCCGATCGAGCGAGGCTCTTCCCAAGGCGGGGGCGGCTAAGCAGTCCTGGTCACGGCTCAGGGAGGGACTGGGCACGAGGGTCACAGCTCCGGCGAGGGAAAGGACACCACAGTCCAGCAGCAGGCGAGTGAAGATCAGGTAGAGCCCAATGGTCCTGGGGCTCAGTTCAGGGGGCAAGCTCAGTTCCAAGCCCTTGGAGATCGTTTTGGAAAAGCACAAGTCTTGGAAGTAAGAGTAAAGTAAAAGTCTTCAGCAACAGTTTCTCTTCTCTCCTTTGGCAGCAAGGTCACCACTGCAGGCCAATCCCCCAGGATAGGGACAGTCTTCCTCCTACAGCTTTCCCGGTGCCTCCTCCTCAGGCAGAGATTCTTCTTGGTCAAAAGCGGATCTAGTTTCTTAGGAGCAGGGCTCCTCTATTTATACCACAAATCTTTTGTTCTCCCAGGCCAGGGGGGCCCTTGCCTAGTTCAGTCCGGTTTCTGAGCACTTTGTTTACGTGATGCAGGCTTCTCCTTTCAGAGTGCAGGGCAGAGTCATCAGACGCTCCACAGGGGGTGGAGCCGGCATCGAGGTAGCGGAGCACTGTCCTATTCAGAACCGAGGAGCACTCCTCCCACCCATCTACCTGTCGATCGTCCTATTCATACCAGGCTACCTAGCCCTGCCCATCTGGGTTCCCCCAGCCCTGTCACTCACACCAGCCAGACATCAGATACACAACACGCAGAGGCGGCTGAAAGGTTTAGGCAAGCAAAGGCCAACTTTCTAAAAGCGGCATTTGCAAACCCGGAATATTAAAATAAACCTTGCGAAAAGATGTACCTTATTATTCCGAGTTCAGGCATACTAAACTCGATCTCCTACCATGTTCCCTGGGTCGGTTAGGATCATAGGGTGTAATAATCCAGGCCGCCCATACTGGCCTATGAGAACAGGGTAGCCTTGCAGTAGTGAACAACAAGATGGCGGTAATTCACTACTAGGACATGCCACGCATCCAGGCTTGTCCTACCTTAGGCGTACAATGCACCCTGCCCGTGGGCCTACCAGAGGGGTGACTAACATGCAGCTAAGGGAAGGGTTTAGGGACTGGCAAGTGTGGGCACTTGCCGGTCAGCATGTCAGTACCAGACTGCACGCAGGTTCTGCGATGGCAGACCTCGGATATTTTTTACCGGCCGCTTCTGGGGGTGGCACAACCCGTGCTGCAAGCCCACCAGCGGTGTTCGCATTTACATGCCCTGGCGCACCCGGCGCACTTTACTGGGGTCTGACAGTAAATCAAACAATCCAATCATGGAATCCAACCAACATATACAATTTACATAGGGAGCACTCGCACCGTGACACTGGTTGGCAGTGGCACAGCGCGCTGAGCGGCCAACACCATAAAAACACATGAGGCACAGCGACAAAAAGAGGAAGGGAGACTCACGCCAAGGTGCCAGGTCTAACAGTGAGCAAGGGACTCACGTCTGTGCATACCCTGCCAACTTATGGCGAACAAAGCACAAACCAAAGGAAATGATGGACGGAGTGTTGAACATTGCAAGCACTCACCCCCAGTCAACTGATCTGGGTTTAATCCATCACCGCTCTTTAGCACACTCTGCCACCCCAGTTCAGACATGGCCATATGCAAATCAGTCTGACCCTGTGCCTCATGGGAACAGTCCAGCCTGAACTGCCAAGCCATGTCTTCCCTGGACCAGAATCAAGCTTCCTAGGACTGGTTTCTGGCATTTCAGCCGTCTTCAGCCAGGCTTGCTTGAATACAGTGGCAAAGTGAGCAAGGGACTCACGTCTGAGCATACCCTGCCAACTTATGGCGAACAAAGCAAAAACCAAAGGAAATGATGGACGGAGTGTTGAACATTGCAAGCACTCACCCCCAGTCAACTGATCTGGGTTTAATCCATCACCGCTCTTTAGCACACTCTGCCACCCCAGTTCAGACATGGCCATATGCAAATCAGTCTGACCCTGTGCCTCATGGGAACAGTCCAGCCTGAACTGCCAAGCCATGTCTTCCCTGGACCAGAATCAAGCTTCCTAGGACTGGTTTCTGGCATTTCAGCCGTCTTCAGCCAGGCTTGCTTGAATCCAGTGGCAAAGTGAGCAAGGGACTCACGTCTGAGCATACCCTGCCAACTTATGGCGAACAAAGCAAAAACCAAAGGAAATGATGGACGGAGTGTTAAACATTGCAAGCACTCACCCCCAGTCAACTGATCTGGGTTTAATCCATCACCATTCTTTAGCCCACTCTGCCACCCCAGTTCAGACATGGCCATATGCAAATCAGTCTGACCCTGTGCCTCATGGGAACACACCAGCCTGAACTGCCAAGCCATGTCTTCCCTGAACCAGAATCAAGCTTCCTAGAACTGGTTTCTGGCATTTCAGCCGTCTTCAGCCAGGCTTACTTGAATCCAGTGGCAAAGTGAGCAAGGGACTCAAGTCTGAGCATACCCTGCCAACTTATGGCGAACAAAGCACAAACCAAAGGAAATGATGGACGGAGTGTTGAACATTGCAAGCACTCACCCCCAGTCAACTGATCTGGGTTTAATCCATCACCGTTCTTTAGCCCACTCTGCCACCCCAGTTCAGACATGGCCATATGCAAATCAGTCTGACCCTGTGCCTCATGGGAACAGTCCAGCCTGAACTGCCAAGCCATGTCTTCCCTGGACCAGAATCAAGCTTCCTAGGACCGGTTTCTGGCATTTCAGCCGTCTTCAGCCAGGCTTGCTTGAATCCAGTGGCAAAGTGAGCAAGGGACTCACGTCTGAACATACCCTGCTAACTTATGGCGAACAAAGCAAAAACCAAAGGAAATGATGGACGGAGTGTTGGACATTGCAAGCACTCACCCCCAGTGAATTGATCTGGGTTTAATCCATCACCGTTCTTTAGCCCACTCTGCCACCCCAGTTCAGACATGGCCATATGCAAATCAGTCTGACCCTGTGCCTCATGGGAACAGTCCAGCCTGAACTGCCAAGCCATGTCTTCCCTGGACCAGAATCAAGCTTCCTAGGACCGGTTTCTGGCATTTCAGCCGTCTTCAGCCAGGCTTGCTTGAATCCAGTGGCAAAGTGAGCAAGGGACTCAGGTCTGAGCATACCCTGCCAACTTATGGCGAACAAAGCAAAAACTAAAGGAAATGATGGACGGAGTGTTGAACATTGGAAGCACTCACCCCCAGTCAACTGATCTGGGTTCAATCCATCACCGTTCTTTAGCCCACTCTGCCACCCCAGTTCAGACATGGCCATATGCAAATCAGTCTGACCCTGTGCCTCATGGGAACAGTCCAGCCTGAACTGCCAAGCCATGTCTTCCCTGGACCAGAATCAAGCTTCCTAGGACCGGTTTCTGGCATTTCAGCCGTCTTCAGCCAGGCTTGCTTGAATCCAGTGGCAAAGTGAGCAAGGGACTCACGTCTGTGCATACCCTGCCAACTTATGGCGAACAAAGCACAAACCAAAGGAAATGATGGACGGAGTGTTGAACATTGCAAGCACTCACCCCCAGTCAACTGATCTGGGTTTAATCCATCACCGCTCTTTAGCCCACTCTGCCACCCCAGTTCAGACATGGCCATATGCAAATCAGTCTGACCCTGTGCCTCATGTGAACAGTCCAGCCTGAACTGCCAAGCCATGTCTTCCCTGGACCAGAATCAAGCTTCCTAGGACCGGTTTCTGGCATTTCAGCTGTCTTCAGCCAGGCTTGCTTGAATCCAGTGGCAAAGTGAGCAAGGGACTCACGTCTGAGCATACCCTGCCAACTTATGGCGAACAAAGCAAAAACCAAAGGAAATGATGGACGGATTGTTGAACATTGCAAGTACTCACCACCAGTCAACTGATCTGGGTTTAATCCATCACCGTTCTTTAGCCCACTCTGCCACCCCAGTTCAGACATGGCCATATGCAAATCAGTCTGACCCTGTACCTCATGGGAACAGTCCAGCCTGAACTGCCAAGCCATGTCATCCCTGGACCAGAATCAAGCTTCCTAGGACCAGTTTCTGGCATTTCAGCCATCTTCAGCCAGGCTTGCTTGAATCCAGTGGCAAAGTGAGCAAGGGACTCACGTCTGAGTATACCTTGCCAACTTATGGCGAACAAAGCAAAAACCAAAGGAAATGATGGACGGAGTGTTAAACATTGCAAGCACTCACCCCCAGTCAACTGATCTGGGTTTAATCCATCACCCTTCTTTAGCCCACTCTGCCACCCCAGTTCAGACATGGCCATATGCAAATCAGTCTGACCCTGTGCCTCATGGGAACAGTCCAGCCTGAACTGCCAAGCCATGTCTTCCCTGGACCAGAATCAAGCTTCCTAGAACTGGTTTCTGGCATTTCAGCCGTCTTCAGCCAGGCTTACTTGAATCCAGTGGCAAAGTGAGCAAGGGACTCACGTCTGAGCATACCCTGCCAACTTATGGCGAACAAAGCACAAACCAAAGGAAATGATGGACGGAGTGTTGAACATTGCAAGCACTCACCCCCAGTCAACTGATCTGGGTTTAATCCATCACCGTTCTTTAGCCCACTCTGCCACCCCAGTTCAGACATGGCCATATGCAAATCAGTCTGACCCTGTGCCTCATGGGAACAGTCCAGCCTGAACTGCCAAGCCATGTCTTGCCTGGACCAGAATCAAGCTTCCTAGGACCGGTTTCTGGCATTTCAGCCGTCTTCAGCCAGGCTTGTTCGAATCCAGTGGCAAAGTGAGCAAGGGACTCACGTCTGAGCATACCCTGCCAACTTATGGCGAACAAAGCAAAAACCAAAGGAAATGATGGACGGAGTGTTGAACATTGCAAGCACTCATCCCCAGTCAACAGATCTGGGTTTAATCCATCACCGTTCTTTAGCCCACTCTGCCACCCCAGTTCAGACATGGCCATATGCAAATCAGTATGACCCTGTGCCTCATGGGAACAGTCCAGCCTGAACTGCCAAGCCATGTCTTCCCTGGACCAGAATCAAGCTTCCTAGGACCGGTTTCTGGCATTTCAGGTGTCTTCAGCCAGGCTTGCTTCAATCCAGTGGCAAAGTGAGCAAGGGACTCACGTCTGAGCATACCCTGCCAACTTATGGCGAACAAAGCACAAACCAAAGGAAATGATGGACGGAGTGTTGAACATTGCAAGCACTCACCCCCAGTCAACTGATCTGGGTTTAATCCATCACCGCTCTTTAGCCCACTCTGCCACCCCAGTTCAGACATGGCCATATGCAAATCAGTCTGACCCTGTGCCTCATGTGAACAGTCCAGCCTGAACTGCCAAGCCATGTCTTCCCTGGACCAGAATCAAGCTTCCTAGGACCGGTTTCTGGCATTTCAGCTGTCTTCAGCCAGGCTTGCTTGAATCCAGTGGCAAAGTGAGCAAGGGACTCACGTCTGAGCATACCCTGCCAACTTATGGCGAACAAAGCAAAAACCAAAGGAAATGATGGACGGATTGTTGAACATTGCAAGTACTCACCACCAGTCAACTGATCTGGGTTTAATCCATCACCGTTCTTTAGCCCACTCTGCCACCCCAGTTCAGACATGGCCATATGCAAATCAGTCTGACCCTGTACCTCATGGGAACAGTCCAGCCTGAACTGCCAAGCCATGTCATCCCTGGACCAGAATCAAGCTTCCTAGGACCAGTTTCTGGCATTTCAGCCATCTTCAGCCAGGCTTGCTTGAATCCAGTGGCAAAGTGAGCAAGGGACTCACGTCTGAGTATACCTTGCCAACTTATGGCGAACAAAGCAAAAACCAAAGGAAATGATGGACGGAGTGTTAAACATTGCAAGCACTCACCCCCAGTCAACTGATCTGGGTTTAATCCATCACCCTTCTTTAGCCCACTCTGCCACCCCAGTTCAGACATGGCCATATGCAAATCAGTCTGACCCTGTGCCTCATGGGAACAGTCCAGCCTGAACTGCCAAGCCATGTCTTCCCTGGACCAGAATCAAGCTTCCTAGAACTGGTTTCTGGCATTTCAGCCGTCTTCAGCCAGGCTTACTTGAATCCAGTGGCAAAGTGAGCAAGGGACTCACGTCTGAGCATACCCTGCCAACTTATGGCGAACAAAGCACAAACCAAAGGAAATGATGGACGGAGTGTTGAACATTGCAAGCACTCACCCCCAGTCAACTGATCTGGGTTTAATCCATCACCGTTCTTTAGCCCACTCTGCCACCCCAGTTCAGACATGGCCATATGCAAATCAGTCTGACCCTGTGCCTCATGGGAACAGTCCAGCCTGAACTGCCAAGCCATGTCTTGCCTGGACCAGAATCAAGCTTCCTAGGACCGGTTTCTGGCATTTCAGCCGTCTTCAGCCAGGCTTGTTCGAATCCAGTGGCAAAGTGAGCAAGGGACTCACGTCTGAGCATACCCTGCCAACTTATGGCGAACAAAGCAAAAACCAAAGGAAATGATGGACGGAGTGTTGAACATTGCAAGTACTCACCACCAGTCAACTGATCTGGGTTTAATCCATCACCGTTCTTTAGCCCACTCTGCCACCCCAGTTCAGACATGGCCATATGCAAATCAGTCTGACCCTGTACCTCATGGGAACAGTCCAGCCTGAACTGCCAAGCCATGTCTTCCCTGGACCAGAATCAAGCTTCCTAGGACCGGTTTCTTTCATTTCAGCCATCTTCAGCCAGGCTTGCTTGAATCCAGTGGCAAAGTGAGCAAGGGACTCACGTCTGAGCATACCCTGCCAACTTATGGCGAACAAAGCAAAAACCAAATGAAATGATGGACGGAGTGTTAAACATTGCAAGCACTCACCCCCAGTCAACTGATCTGGGTTTAATCCATCACCATTCTTTAGCCCACTCTGCCACCCCAGTTCAGACATGGCCATATGCAAATCAGTCTGACCCTGTGCCTCATGGGAACAGTCCAGCCTGAACTGCCAAGCCATGTCTTCCCTGGACCAGAATCAAGCTTCCTAGAACTGGTTTCTGGCATTTCAGCCGTCTTCAGCCAGGCTTATTTGAATCCAGTGGCAAAGTGAGCAAGGGACTCACGTCTGAGCATACCCTGCCAACTTATGGCGAACAAAGCACAAACCAAAGGAAATGATGGACGGAGTGTTGAACATTGCAAGCACTCACCCCCAGTCAACTGATCTGGGTTTAATCCACCACCGTTCTTTAGCCCACTCTGCCACCCCAGTTCAGACATGGCCATATGCAAATTAGTCTGACCCCGTGCCTCATGGGAACAGTCCAGCCTGAACTGCCAAGCCATGCCTTCCCTGGACCAGAATCAAGCTTCCTAGGACCGGTTTCTGGCATTTCAGCCGTCTTCAGCCAGGCTTGCTTGAATCCAGTGGCAAAGTGAGCAAGGGACTCACGTCTGAGCATACCCTGCTAACTTATGGCGAACAAAGCAAAAACCAAAGGATATGATGGACGGAGTGTTGAACATTGCAAGCACTCACCCCCAGTCAACTGATCTGGGTTTAATCCATCACCGTTCTTTAGCCCACTCTGCCACCCCAGTTCAGACATGGCCATATGCAAATAAGTCTGACCCTATGCCTCATGGGAACAGTCCAGCCTGAACTGCCAAGCCATGTCTTCCCTGGACCAGAATCAAGTTTCCTAGGACCTTTTTCTGGCGTTTCAGCCGTCTTCAGCCAGGCTTGCTTGAATCCAGTGGCAAAGTGAGCAAGGGACTCACGTCTGAGCATACCCTGCCAACTTATGGCGAACAGAGCAAAAACCAAAGGAAATGATGGACGGAGTGTTGAACATTGCAAGCACTCACCCCCAGTCAACAGATCTGGGTTTAATCCATCACCGTTCTTTAGCCCACTCTGCCACCCCAGTTCAGACATGGCCATTTGCAAATCAGTCTGACCCTGTGCCTCATGGGAACAGTCCAGCCTGAACTGCCAAGCCATGTCTTCCCTGGACCAGAATCAAGCTTCCTAGGACCGGTTTCTGGAATTTCAGCCGTCTTCAGCCAGGCTTGCTTAAATCCAGTGGCAAAGTGAGCAAGGGACTCACGTCTGAGCATACCCTGCCAACTTATGGCGAACAAAGCAAAAACCAAAGGAAATGATGGACGGAGTGTTGTACATTGCAAGCACTCACCCCCAGTCAACTGATCTGGGTTTAATCCATCACCGTTCTTTAGCCCACTCTGCCACCCCAGTTCAGACATGGCCATATGCAAATCAGTCTGACCCTGTGCCTCATGGGAACAGTCCAGCCTGAACTGCCAAGCCATGTCTTCCCTGGACCAGAATCAAGCTTCCTAGGACCGGTTTCTGGCATTTCAGCCGTCTTCAGCCAGGCTTGCTTGAATCCAGTGGCAAAGTGAGCAAGGGACTCACGTCTGAGCATACCCTGCCAACTTATGGCAAACAAAGCAAAAACCAAAGGAAATGATGGACGGAGTGTTGAACATTGCAAGCACTCACCCCCAGTCAACTGATCTGGGTTTAATCCATCACCGTTCTTTAGCCCACTCTGCCACCCCAGTTCAGACATGGCCATATGCAAATCAGTCTGACCCTGTGCTTCATGGGAACAGTCCAGCCTGAACTGCCAAGCCATGTCTTCCCTGGACCAGAATCAAGCTTCCTAGGACCGGTTTCTGGCATTTCAGCCGTCTTCAGCCAGGCTTGCTTGAATCCAGTGGCAAAGTGAGCAAGGGACTCACGTCTGAGCATACCCTGCCAACTTATGGTGAACAAAGCAAAAACCAAAGGAAATGATGGACGGAGTGATGAACATTGCAAGCACTCACCCCCAGTCAACTGATCTGGGTTTAATCCATCACCGTTCTTTAGCCCACTCTGCCACCCCAGTTCAGACATGGCCATATGCAAATCAGTCTGACCCTGTGCCTCATGGGAACAGTCCAGCCTGAACTGCCAAGCCATGTCTTCCCTGGACCAGAATCAAGCTTCCTAGGACAGGTTTCTGGCATTTCAGCCGTCTTCAGCCAGGCTTGCTTGAATCCAGTGACAAAGTGAGCAAGGGACTCACGTCTGAGCATACCCTGCCAACTTATGGCGAACAAAGCAAAAACCAAAGGAAATGATGGACGGAGTGTTGAACATTGCAAGCACTCAGCCCCAGTCAACTGATCTGGGTTTAATCCATCACCGTTCTTTAGCCCACTCTGCCACACCAGTTCAGACATGGGCATATGCAAATCAGTCTGACCCTGTGCCTCATGGGAACAGTCCAGCCTGAACTGCCAAGCCATGTCTTCCCTGGACCAGAATCAAGCTTCCTAGGACCGGTTTCTGGCATTTCAGCCGTCTTCAGCCAGATTTGCTTGAATCCAGTGGCAAAGTGATTAAGGGACTCATGTCTGAGCATACCCTGCCAACTTACAGCGAACAAAGCACAAACGAAAGGAAATGATGGACGGAGTGTTGAACATTGCAAGCACTCACCCCCAGTCAACAGATCTGGGTTTAATACATCACCGTTCTTTAGCCCACTCTGCCACCCCAGTTCAGACATGGCCATATGCAAATCAGTCTGACCCTGTGCCTCATGGGAACAGTCCAGCCTGAACTGCCAAGCCATGTCTTCCCTGGACCAGAATCAAGCTTCCTAGGACCGGTTTCTGGCATTTCAGCCGTCTTCAGCCAGGCTTGCTTGAATCCAGTGGCAAAGTGAGCAAGGGACTCACGTCTGAGCATACCCTGCCAACTTATGGCGAACAAAGCAAAAACCAAAGGAAACGATGGACGGAGTGTTGAACATTGCAAGCACTCCCCCCAGTCAACTGATCTGGGTTTAATCCATCACCGTTCTTTAGCCCACTCTGCCACCCCAGTTCAGACATGGCCATATGCAAATCAGTCTGACCCTGTGCCTCATGGGAACAGTCCAGCCTGAACTGCCAAGCCATGTCTTCCCTGGACCAGAATCAAGCTTCCTAGGACCGGTTTCTGGCATTTCAGCCGTCTTCAGCCAGGCTTGCTTGAATCCAGTGGCAAAGTGAGCAAGGGACTCACGTCTGAGCATACCCTGCCAACTTATGGCGAACAAAGCACAAACCAAAGGAAATGATGGACGGAGTGATGAACATTGCAAGCACTCACCCCCAGTAAACTGATCTGGGTTTAATCCATCACCGTTCTTTAGCCCACTCTGCCACCCCAGTTCAGACATGGCCATATGCAAATCAGTCTGACCCTGTGCCTCATGGGAACAGTCCAGCCTGAACTGCCAAGCCATGTCTTCCCTGGACCAGAATCAAGCTTCCTAGGACAGGTTTCTGGCATTTCAGCCGTCTTCAGCCAAGCTTGCTTGAATCCAGTGACAAAGTGAGCAAGGGACTCACGTCTGAGCATACCCTGCCAACTTATGGCGAACAAAGCAAAAACCAAAGGAAATGATGGACGGAGTGTTGAACATTGCAAGCACTCAGCCCCAGTCAACTGATCTGGGTTTAATCCATCACCGTTCTTTAGCCCACTCTGCCACCCCAGTTCAGACATGGCCATATGCAAATCAGTCTGACCCTGTGCCTCATGGGAACAGTCCAGCCTGAACTGCCAAGCCATGTCTTCCCTGGACCAGAATCAAGCTTCCTAGGACCGGTTTCTGGCATTTCAGCCGTCTTCAGCCAGATTTGCTTGAATCCAGTGGCAAAGTGATTAAGGGACTCATGTCTGAGCATACCCTGCCAACTTACAGCGAACAAAGCACAAACGAAAGGAAATGATGGACGGAGTGTTGAACATTGCAAGCACTCACCCCCAGTCAACAGATCTGGGTTTAATACATCACCGTTCTTTAGCCCACTCTGCCACCCCAGTTCAGACATGGCCATATGCAAATCAGTCTGACCCTGTGCCTCATGGGAACAGTCCAGCCTGAACTGCCAAGCCATGTCTTCCCTGGACCAGAATCAAGCTTCCTAGGACCGGTTTCTGGCATTTCAGCCGTCTTCAGCCAGGCTTGCTTGAATCCAGTGGCAAAGTGAGCAAGGGACTCACGTCTGTGCATACCCTGCCAACTTATGGCGAACAAAGCAAAAACCAAAGGAAATGATGGACGGAGTGTTGAACATTGCAAGCACTCACCCCCAGTCAACTGATCTGGGTTTAATCCATCACCGTTCTTTAGCCCACTCTGCCACCCCAGTTCAGACATGGCCATATGCAAATCAGTCTGACCCTGTGCCTCATGGGAACAGTCCAGCCTGAACTGCCAAGCCATGTCTTCCCTGGACCAGAATCAAGCTTCCTAGGACCGGGGTCTGGCATTTCAGCCGTCTTCAGCCAGGCTTGCTTGAATCCAGTGGCAAAGTGAGCAAGGGACTCACGTCTGAGCATACCCTGCCAACTTATGGCGAACAAAGCAAAAACCAAAGGAAATGATGGACGGAGTGTTGAACATTGCAAGCACTCACCCCCAGTCAACTGATCTGGGTTTAATCCATCACCGTTCTTCAGCCCACTCTGCCACCCCAGTTCAGATATGGCCATATGCAAATCAGTCTGACCCTGTGCCTCATGGGAACAGTCCAGCCTGAACTGCCAAGCCATGTCTTCCCTGGACCAGAATCAAGCTTCCTAGGACCGGTTTCTGGCATTTCAGCCGTCTTCAGCCAGGCTTGCTTGAATCCAGTGGCAAAGTGAGCAAGGGACTCACGTCTGAGCATACCCTGCCAACTTATGGCGAACAAAGCAAAAACCAAAGGAAATGATGGACGGAGTGTTGAACATTGCAAGCACTCACCCCAAAGTCAACTGATCTGGGTTTAATCCATCACCGTTCTTTAGCCCACTCTGCCACCCCAGTTCAGACATGGCCATATGCAAATCAGTCTGACCCTGTGCCTCATGGGAACAGTCCAGCCTGAACTGCCAAGCCATGTCTTCCCTGGACCAGAATCAAGCTTCCTAGGACCGGTTTCTGGCATTTCAGCCATCTTCAGCCAGGCTTGCTTGAATCCAGTGGCAAAGTGAGCAAGGGACTCACGTCCGAGCATACCCTGCCAACTTATGGCGAACAAAGCAAAAACCAAAGGAAATGATGGACAGAGTGTTGAACATTGCAAGCACTCACCCCCAGTCAAATGATCTGGGTTTAATCCATCACCGTACTTTAGCCCACTCTGCCACCCCAGTTCGGACATGGCCATATGCAAATCAGTCTGACCCTGTGCCTCATGGGAACAGTCCAGCCTGAACTGCCAAGCCATGTCTTCCTTGGACCAGAATCAAGCTTTCTAGGACCGGTTTCTGGCATTTCAGCCGTCTTCAGCCAGGCTTGCTTGAATCCAGTGGCAAAGTGAGCAAGGGACTCACGTCTGAGCATACCCTGCCAACTTATGGTGAACAATGCAAAAACCAAAGGAAATGATGGACGGAGTGTTGAACATTGCAAACACTCACCCCCAGTCAACTGATCTGGGTTTAATCCATCACCGTTCTTTAGCCCACTCTGCCACCCCAGTTCAGACATGGCCATATGCAAATCAGTCTGACCCTGTGCCTCATGGGAACAGTCCAGCCTGAACTGCCAAGCCATGTCTTCCCTGGACCAGAATCAAGAATCCTAGGACCGGTTTCTGGCATTTCAGCCGTCTTCAGCCAGGCTTACTTGAATCCAGTGGCAAAGTGAGCAAGGGACTCACGTCTGAGCATACCCTGCCAACTTATGGCGAACAAAGCAAAAACCAAAGGAAATGATGGACGGAGTGTTGAACATTGCAAGCACTCACCCCCAGTCAACTGATCTGGGTTCAATCCATCACCGTTCTTTAGCCCACTCTGCCACCCCAGTTCAGACATGGCCATATGCAAATCAGTCTGACCCTGTGCCTCATGGGAACAGTCCAGCCTAACCTGCCAAGCCATGTCTTCCCTGGACCAGAATCAAGCTTCCTAGGACCGGTTTCTGGCATTTCAGCCGTCTTCAGCCAGGCTTGCTTGAATCCAGTGGCAAAGTGAGCAACGGAGTCACGTCTGAGCATACCCTGCCAACTTATGGCGAACAAAGCAACAACCAAAGGAAATGATGGACGGAGTGTTGAACATTGCAAGCACTCACCCCCAGTCAACTGATCTGGGTTTAATCCATCACTGTTCTTTAGCCCACTCTGCCACCCCAGTTCAGACATGGCCATATGCAAATCAGTCTGACCCTGTGCCTCATGGGAACAGTCCAGCCTGAACTGCCAAGCCATGTCTTCCCTGGACCAGAATCAAGCTTCCTAGGACCCGCTTCTGGCATTTCAGCCGTCTTCAGCCAGGCTTGCTTGAATCCAGTGGCAAAGTGAGCAAGGGACTCACGTCTGAGCATACCCTGCCAATTTATGGCAAACAAAGCAAAAACCAAAGGAAATGATGGACGGAGTGTTGAACATTGCAAGCACTCACCCCCAGTCAACTGATCAGGGTTTAATCCATCACCGTTCTTTAGCCCACTCTGCCACCCCAGTTCAGACATGGCCATATGCAAATCAGTCTGACCCTGTGCCTCATGGGAACAGTCCAGCCTGAACTGCCAAGCCATGTCTTCCCTGGACCAGAATCAAGCTTCCTAGGGCCGGTTTCTGGCATTTCAGCCGTCTTCAGCCAGGCTTGCTTGAATCCAGAGGCAAAGTGAGCAAGGGACTCACGTCTGAGCATACCCTGCCAACTTATGGCGAACAAAGCAAAAACCAAAGGAAATGATGGACGGAGTGTTGAACATTGCAAGCACTCACCCCCAGTCAACTGATCTGGGTTTAATTCATCACCGTTCTTTAGCCCACTCTGCCACCCCAGTTCAGACATGGCCATATGCAAATCAGTCTGACCCTGTGCCTCATGGGAACAGTCCAGCCTGAACTGCCAAGCCATGTTTTCCCTGGACCAGAATCAAGCTTCCTAGGACCGGTTTCTGGCATTTCAGCCGTGTTCAGCCAGGCTTGCTTGAATCCAGTGGCAAAGTGAGCAAGGGACTCACGTCTGAGCATACCCTGCCAACTTATGGCGAACAAAGCAAAAACCAAAGGAAATGATGGACGGAGTGTTGAATATTGCAAGCACTCACCCCCAGTCAACTGATCTGGATTTAATCCATCACCGTTCTTTAGCCCACTCTGCCACCCCAGTTCAGACATGGCCATATGCAAATCAGTCTGACCCTGTGCCTCATGGGAACAGTCCAGCCTGAACTGCCAAGCCATGTCTTCCCTGGACCAGAATCAAGCTTCCTAGGACCGGTTTCAGGCATTTCAGCCGTCTTCAGCCAGGCTTGCTTGAATCCAGTGGCAAAGTGAGCAAGGGACTCACGTCTGAGCATACCCTGCCAACTTATGGCGAACAAAGCAAAAACCAAAGGAAATGATGGACGGAGTGTTGAACATTGCAAGCACTCACCCCCAGTCAACTAATCTGGGTTTAATCCATCACCGTTCTTTAACCCACTCTGCCACCCCAGTTCAGACATGGCCATATGCAAATCAGTCTGACCCTGTGCCTCATGGGAACAGTCCAGCCTGAACTGCCAAGCCATGTCTTCCCTGGACCAGAATCAAGCTTCCTAGGACCGGTTTCTGGCATTTCAGCCGTCTTCAGCCAGGCTTGCTTGAATCCAGTGACAAAGTGAGCAAGGGACTCACGTCTGAGCATACCCTGCCAACTTATGGCGAACAAAGCAAAAACCAAAGGAAATGATGGACGGAGTGTTGAACATTGCAAGCACTCAGCCCCACTCAACTGATCTGGGTTTAATCCATCACCGTTCTTTAGCCCACTCTGCCACCCCAGTTCAGACATGGCCATATGCAAATCAGTCTGACCCTGTGCCTCATGGGAACAGTCCAGCCTGAACTGCCAAGCCATGTCTTCCCTGGACCAGAATCAAGCTTCCTAGGACCGGTTTCTGGCATTTCAGCCGTCTTCAGCCAGATTTGCTTGAATCCAGTGGCAAAGTGAGCAAGGGACTCACGTCTGAGTATACCCTGCCAACTTATAGCGAACAAAGCAAAAACCAAAGGAAATGATGGACGGAGTGTTGAACATTGCAAGCACTCACCCCCAGTCAACAGATCTGGGTTTAATCCATCACCGTTCTTTAGACCACTCTGCCACCCCAGTTCAGAAATGGCCATATGCAAATCAGTCTGACCCTGTGCCTCATGGGAACAGTCCAGCCTGAACTGCCAAGCCATGTCTTCCCTGGACCAGAATCAAGCTTCCTAGGACCGGTTTCTGGCATTTCAGCCGTCTTCAGCCAGGCTTGCTTGAATCCAGTGGCAAAGTGAGCAAGGGACTCACGTCTGAGCATACCCTGCCAACTTATGGCGAACAAAGCAAAAACCAAAGGAAATGATGGACGGAGTGTTGAACATTGCAAGCACTCACCCCCAGTCAACTGATCTGGGTTTAATCCATCACCGTTCTTTAGCCCACTCTGCCACCCCAGTTCAGACATGGCCATATGCAAATCAGTCTGACCCTGTGCCTCATGGGAACAGTCCAGCCTGAACTGCCAAGCCATGTCTTCCCTGGACCAGAATCAAGCTTCCTAGGACCGGTTTGTGGCATTTCAGCCGTCTTCAGCCAGGCTTGCTTGAATCCAGTGGCAAAGTGAGCAAGGGACTCAGGTCTGAGCATACCCTGCCAACTTATGGCGAACCAAGATAAAACCAAAGGAAATGATGGACGGAGTGTTGAACATTGCAAGCACTCACCCCCAGTCAACTGATCTGGGTTTAATCCATCACCGTTCTTTAGCCCACTCTGCCACCCCAGTTCAGACATGGCCATATGCTAATCAGTCTGACCCTGTGCCTCATGGGAACAGTCCAGCCTGAACTGCCAAGCCATGTCTTCCCTGGACCAGAATCAAGCTTCCTAGGACCGGTTTCTGGCATTTCAGCCGTCTTCAGCCAGGCTTGCTTGAATCCAGTGGCAAAGTGAGCAAGGGACTCACGTCCGAGCATACCCTGCCAACTTATGGCGAACAAAGCAAAAACCAAAGGAAATGATGGACGGAGTGTTGAACATTGCAAGCACTCACCCCCAGTCAACTGATCTGGGTTTAATCCATCACCGTACTTTAGCCCACTCTGCCACCCCAGTTCAGACATGGCCATATGCAAATCAGTCTGACCCTGTGCCTCATGGGAACAGTCCAGCCTGAACTGCCAAGCCATGTCTTCCCTGGACCAGAATCAAGCTTCCTAGGACCGGTTTCTGGCATTTCAGCCGTCTTCAGCCAGGCTTGCTTGAATCCAGTGGCAAAGTGAGCAAGGGACTCACGTCTGAGCATACCCTGCCAACTTATGGCGAACAATGCAAAAAGCAAAGGAAATGATGGACGGAGTGTTGAACATTGCAAACACTCACCCCCAGTCAACTGATCTGGGTTTAATCCACCACCGTTCTTTAGCCCACTCTGCCACCCCAGTTCAGACATGGCCATATGCAAATCAGTCTGACCCTGTGCCTCATGGGAACAGTCCAGCCTGAACTGCCAAGCCATGTCTTCCCTGGACCAGAATCAAGCTTCCTAGGACCGGTTTCTGGCATTTCAGCCGTCTTCAGCCAGGCTTGCTTGAATCCAGTGGCAAAGTGAGCAAGAGACTCACGTGTGAGCATACCCTGCCAACTTATGGCGAACAAAGCAAAAACCAAAGGAAATGATGGACGGAGTGTTGAACATTGCAAGCACTCACCCCCAGTCAACTGATGTGGGTTTAATCCACCACCGTTCTTTAGCCCACTCTGCAACCCCAGTTCAGACATGGCCAAATGCAAATCAGTCTGACCCTGTGCCTCATGGGAACAGTCCAGCCTGAACTGCCAAGCCATGTCTTCCCTGGACCAGAATCAAGCTTCCTAGGACCGGTTTCTGGCATTTCAGCCGTCTTCAGCCAGGCTTGCTTGAATCCAGTGGCAAAGTGAGCAAGGGACTCACGTCTGAGCATACCCTGCCAACTTATGGCAAACAAAGCAAAAAACAAAGGAAATGATGGACGGAGTGTTGAACATTGCAACAAGCACTCACCCCCAGTCAACTGATCTGGGTTTAATCCATCACCGTTCTTTAGCCCACTCTGCCACCCCAGTTCAGACATGGCCATATGCAAATCAGTCTGACCCTGTGCCTCATGGGAACAGTCCAGCCTGAACTGCCAAGCCATGTCTTCCCTGGACCAGAATCAAGCTTCCTAGGACCGGTTTCTGGCATTTCAGCCATCTTCAGCCAGGCTTGCTTGAATCCAGTGGCAAAGTGAGCAAGGGACTCACGTCTGAGCATACCCTGCCAACTTATGGCGAACAAAGCAAAAACCGAAGGAAATGATGGACGGAGTGTTGAACATTGCAAGCACTCACCCCCAGTCAACTGATCTGGGTTCAATCCATCACTGTTCTTTAGCCCACTCTGCCACCCCAGTTCAGACATGGCCATATGCAAATCAGTCTGACCCTGTGCCTCATGGGAACAGTCCAGCCTGAACTGCCAAGCCATGTCTTCCCTGGACCAGAATCAAGCTTCCTAGGACCGGTTTCTGGCATTTCAGCCGTCTTCAGCCAGGCTTGCTTGAATCCAGTGGCAAAGTGAGCAAGGGACTCACGTCTGAGCATACCCTGCCAACTTATGGCGAACAAAGCAAAAACCAAAGGAAATGATGGACGGAGTGTTGAACACTGCAAGCACTCAGCCCCACTCAACTGATCTGGGTTTAATCCATCACCGTTCTTTAGCCCACTCTGCCACCCCAGTTCAGACATGGCCATATGCAAATTAGTCTGACCCCGTGCCTCATGGGAACAGTCCAGCCTGAACTTCCAAGCCATGTCTTCCCTGGACCAGAATCAAGCTTCCTAGGACCGGTTTCTGGCATTTCAGCCGTCTTCAGCCAGGCTTGCTTGAATCCAGTGGCAAAGTGAGCAAGGGACTCACGTCTGAGCATACCCTGCTAACTTATGGCGAACAAAGCAAAAACCAAAGGAAATGATGGACGGAGTGTTGAACATTGCAAGCACTCACCCCCAGTCAACAGATCTGGGTTTAATCCATCACCGTTCTTTAGCCCACTCTGCCACCCCAGTTCAGACATGGCCATATGTAAATAAGTCTGACCCTGTGCCTCATGGGAACAGTCCAGCCTGAACTGCCAAGCCATGTCTTCCCTGGACCAGAATCAAGCTTCCTAGGACCTTTTTCTGGCATTTCAGCCGTCTTCAGCCAGGCTTGCTTGAATCCAGTGGCAAAGTGAGCAAGGGACTCACGTCTGAGCATACCCTGCCAACTTATGGCGAACAAAGCAAAAACCAAAGGAAATGATGGACGGAGTGTTGAACATTGCAAGCACTCACCCCCAGTCAACTGATCTGGGTTTAATCCATCACCGTTCTTTAGCCCACTCTGCCACCCCAGTTCAGACATGGCCATATGCAAATCAGTCTGACCCTGTGCTTCATGGGAACAGTCCAGCCTGAACTGCCAAGCCATGTCTTCCCTGGACCAGAATCAAGCTTCCTAGGACCGGTTTCTGGCATTTCAGCCGTCTTCAGCCAGGCTTGCTTGAATCCAGTGGCAAAGTGAGCAAGGGACTCACGTCTGAGCATACCCTGCCAACTTATGGTGAACAAAGCAAAAACCAAAGGAAATGATGGACAGAGTGTTGAACATTGCAAGTACTCACCACCAGTCAACTGATCTGGGTTTAATCCATCACCGTTCTTTAGCCCACTCTGCCACCCCAGTTCAGACATGGCCATATGCAAATCAGTCTGACCCTGTACCTCATGGGAACAGTCCAGCCTGAACTGCCAAGCCATGTCTTCCCTGGACCAGAATCAAGCTTCCTAGGACCGGTTTCTGGCATTTCAGCCATCTTCAGCCAGGCTTGCTTGAATCCAGTGGCAAAGTGAGCAAGAGACTCACGTCTGAGCATACCCTGCCAACTTATGGCGAACAAAGCAAAAACCAAAGAAAATGGTAGACAGAGTGTTAAACATTGCAAGCACTCACCCCCAGTCAACTGATCTGGGTTTAATCCATCACCATTCTTTAGCCCACTCTGCCACCCCAGTTCAGACATGGCCATATGCAAATCAGTCTGACCCTGTGCCTCATGGGAACACACCAGCCTGAACTGCCAAGCCATGTCTTCCCTGGACCAGAATCAAGCTTCCTAGAACTGGTTTCTGGCATTTCAGCCGTTTTCAGCCAGGCTTACTTGAATCCAGTGGCAAAGTGAGCAAGGGACTCACGTCTGAGCATACCCTGCCAACTTATGGCGAACAAAGCACAAACCAAAGGAAATGATGGACGGAGTGTTGAACATTGCAAGCACTCACCCCCAGTCAACTGATCTGGGTTTAATCCATCACCGTTCTTTAGCCCACTCTGCCACCCCAGTTCAGACATGGCCATATGCAAATCAGTCTGACCCTGTGCCTCATGGGAACAGTCCAGCCTGAACTGCCAAGCCATGTCTTCCCTGGACCAGAATCAAGCTTCCTAGGACCGGTTTCTGGCATTTCAGCCGTCTTCAGCCAGGCTTGCTTGAATCCAGTGGCAAAGTGAGCAAGGGACTCACGTCTGAGCATACCCTGCTAACTTATGGCGAACAAAGCAAAAACCAAAGGAAACGATGGACGGAGTGTTGAACATTGCAAGCACTCCCCCCCAGTCAACAGATCTGGGTTTAATCCATCACCGTTCTTTAGCCCACTCTGCCACCCCAGTTCAGACATGGCCATATGCAAATCAGTCTGACCCTGTGCCTCATGGGAACAGTCCAGCCTGAACTGCCAAGCCATGTCTTCCCTGGACCAGAATCAAGCTTCCTAGGACCGGTTTCTGGCATTTCAGCCGTCTTCAGCCAGGCTTGCTTGAATCCAGTGGCAAAGTGAGCAAGGGACTCACGTCTGAGCATACCCTGCCAACTTATGGCGAACAAAGCACAAACCAAAGGAAATGATGGACGGAGTGATGAACATTGCAAGCACTCACCCCCAGTCAACTGATCTGGGTTTAATCCATCACCGTTCTTTAGCCCACTCTGCCACCCCAGTTCAGACATGGCCATATGCAAATCAGTCTGACCCTGTGCCTCATGGGAACAGTCCGGCCTGAACTGCCAAGCCATGTCTTCCCTGGACCAGAATCAAGCTTCCTAGGACAGGTTTCTGGCATTTCAGCCGTCTTCAGCCAGGCTTGCTTGAATCCAGTGACAAAGTGAGCAAGGGACTCACGTCTGAGCATACCCTGCCAACTTATGGCGAACAAAGCAAAAACCAAAGGAAATGATGGACGGAGTGTTGAACATTGCAAGCACTCAGCCCCAGTCAACTGATCTGGGTTTAATCCATCACCGTTCTTTAGCCCACTCTGCCACCCCAGTTCAGACATGGCCATATGCAAATCAGTCTGACCCTGTGCCTCATGGGAACAGTCCAGCCTGAACTGCCAAGCCATGTCTTCCCTGGACCAGAATCAAGCTTCCTAGGACCGGTTTCTGGCATTTCAGCCGTCTTCAGCCAGATTTGCTTGAATCCAGTGGCAAAGTGATTAAGGGACTCACGTCTGAGCATACCCTGCCAACTTACAGCGAACAAAGCAAAAACGAAAGGAAATGATGGACGGAGTGTTGAACATTGCAAGCACTCACCCCCAGTCAACAGATCTGGGTTTAATACATCACCGTTCTTTAGCCCACTCTGCCACCCCAGTTCAGACATGGCCATATGCAAATCAGTCTGACCCTGTGCCTCATGGGAACAGTCCAGCCTGAACTGCCAAGCCATGTCTTCCCTGGACCAGAATCAAGCTTCCTAGGACCGGTTTCTGGAATTTCAGCCGTCTTCAGCCAGGCTTGCTTGAATCCAGTGGCAAAGTGAGGAAGGGACTCACGTCTGAGCATACCCTGCCAACTTATGGCGAACAAAGCAAAAACCAAAGGAAATGATGGACGGAGTGTTGAACATTGCAAGCACTCACCCCCAGTCAACTGATCTGGGTTTAATCCATCACCGTTCTTTAGCCCACTCTGCCACCCCAGTTCAGACATGGCCATATGCAAATCAGTCTGACCCTGTGCCTCATGGGAACAGTCCAGCCTAAACTGCCAAGCCATGTCTTCCCTGGACCAGAATCAAGCTTCCTAGGACCGGTTTGTGGCATTTCAGCCGTCTTCAGCCAGGCTTGCTTGAATCCAGTGGCAAAGTGAGCAAGGGACTCAGGTCTGAGCATACCCTGCCAACTTATGGCGAACAAAGCAAAAACCAAAGGAAATGATGGACGGAGTGTTGAACATTGCAAGCACTCACCCCCAGTCAACTGATCTGGGTTTAATCCATCACCGTTCTTTAGCCCACTCTGCCACCCCAGTTCAGACATGGCCATATGCAAATCAGTCTGACCCTGTGCTTCATGGGAACAGTCCAGCCTGAACTGCCAAGCCATGTCTTCCCTGGACCAGAATCAAGCTTCCTAGGACCGGTTTCTGGCATTTCAGCCGTCTTCAGCCAGGCTTGCTTGAATCCAGTGGCAAAGTGAGCAAGGGACTCACGTCTGGGCATACCCTGCCAACTTATGGCGAACAAAGCACAAACCAAAGGAAATGATGGACGGAGTGTTGAACATTGCAAGCACTCACCCCCAGTCAACTGATCTAGGTTTAATCCATCACCGTTCTTTAGCCCACTCTGCCACCCCAGTTCAGACATGGCCATATGCAAATCAGTCTGACCCTGTGCCTCATGGGAACAGTCCAGCCTGAACTGCCAAGCCATGTCTTCCCTTGACCAGAATCAAGCTTCCTAGGACCGGTTTCTGGCATTTCAGCCGTCTTCAGCCAGGCTTGCTTGAACCCAGTGGCAAAGTGAGCAAGGGACTCACGTCTGAGCATACCCTGCTAACTTATGGTGAACAAAGCAAAAACCAAAGGAAATGATGGACGGAGTGTTGGACATTGCAAGCAATCACCCCCAGTGAACTGATCTGGGTTTAATCCATCACCGTTCTTTAGCCCACTCTGCCACCCCAGTTCAGACATGGCCATATGCAAATCAGTCTGACCCTGTGCCTCATGGGAACAGTCCAGCCTGAACTGCCAAGCCATGTCTTCCCTGGACCAGAATCAAGCTTCCTAGGACCGGTTTCTGTCATTTCAGCCGTCTTCAGCCAGGCTTGCTTGAATCCAGTGGCAAAGTGAGCAAGGGACTCACGTCTGAGCATACCCTGCCAACTTATGGCGAACAAAGCAAAAACCAAAGGAAACGATGGACGGAGTGTTGAACATTGCAAGCACTCCCCCCCAGTCAACTGATATGGGTTTAATCCATCACCGTTCTTTAGCCCACTCTGCCACCCCAGTTCAGACATGGCCATATGCAAATCAGTCTGACCCTGTGCCTCATGGGAACAGTCCAGCCTGAACTGCCAAGCCATGTCTTCCCTGGACCAGAATCAAGCTTCCTAGGACCGGTTTCTGGCATTTCAGCCGTCTTCAGCCAGGCTTGCTTGAATCCAGTGGCAAAGTGAGCAAGGGACTCACGTCTGAGCATACCCTGCCAACTTATGGCGAACAAAGCACAAACCAAAGGAAATGATGGACGGAGTGATGAACATTGCAAGCACTCACCCCCAGTCAACTGATCTGGGTTTAATCCATCACCGTTCTTTAGCCCACTCTGCCACCCCAGTTCAGACATGGCCATATGCAAATCAGTCTGACCCTGTGCCTCATGGGAACAGTCCAGCCTGAACTGCCAAGCCATGTCTTCCCTGGACCAGAATCAAGCTTCCTAGGACAGGTTTCTGGCATTTCAGCCGTCTTCAGCCAGGCTTGCTTGAATCCAGTGACAAAGTGAGCAAGGGACTCACGTCTGAGCATACCCTGCCAACTTATGGCGAACAAAGCAAAAACCAAAGGAAATGATGGACGGAGTGTTGAACATTGCAAGCACTCAGCCCCAGTCAACTGATCTGGGTTTAATCCATCACCGTTCTTTAGCCCACTCTGCCACCCCAGTTCAGACATGGCCATATGCAAATCAGTCTGACCCTGTGCCTCATGGGAACAGTCCAGCCTGAACTGCCAAGCCATGTCTTCCCTGGACCAGAATCAAGCTTCCTAGGACCGGTTTCTGGCATTTCAGCCGTCTTCAGCCAGATTTGCTTGAATCCAGTGGCAAAGTGATTAAGGGACTCACGTCTGAGCATACCCTGCCAACTTACAGCGAACAAAGCAAAAACGAAAGGAAATGATGGACGGAGTGTTGAACATTGCAAGCACTCACCCCCAGTCAACAGATCTGGGTTTAATCAATCACCGTTCTTTAGACCACTCTGCCACCCCAGTTCAGAAATGGCCATATGCAAATCAGTCTGACCCTGTGCCTCATGGGAACAGTCCAGCCTGAACTGCCAAGCCATGTCTTCCCTGGACCAGAATCAAGCTTCCTAGGACCGATTTCTGGCATTTCAGCCGTCTTCAGCCAGGCTTGCTTGCATCCAGTGGCAAAGTGAGCAAGGGACTCACGTCTGAGCATACCCTGCCAACTTATGGCGAACAAAGCAAAAACCAAAGGAAATGATGGACGGAGTGTTGAACATTGCAAGCACTCACCCCCAGTCAACTGATCTGGGTTTAATCCATCACCGTTCTTTAGCCCACTCTGCCACCCCAGTTCAGACATGGCCATATGCAAATCAGTCTGACCCTGTGCCTCATGGGAACAGTCCAGCCTGAACTGCCAAGCCATGTCTTCCCTGGACCAGAATCAAGCTTCCTAGGACCGGTTTGTGGCATTTCAGCCGTCTTCAGCCAGGCTTGCTTGAATCCAGTGGCAAAGTGAGCAAGGGACTCAGGTCTGAGCATACCCTGCCAACTTATGGCGAACAAAGCAAAAACCAAAGGAAATGATGGACGGAGTGTTGAACATTGCAAGCACTCACCCCCAGTCAACTGATCTGGGTTTAATCCATCACCGTTCTTTAGCCCACTCTGCCACCCCAGTTCAGACACGGCCATATGCTAATCAGTCTGACCCTGTGCCTCATGGGAACAGTCCAGCCTGAACTGCCAAGCCATGTCTTCCCTGGACCAGAATCAAGCTTCCTAGGACCGGTTTCTGGCATTTCAGCCGTCTTCAGCCAGGCTTGCTTGAATCCAGTGGCAAAGTGAGCAAGGGACTCACGTCCGAGCATACCCTGCCAACTTATGGCGAACAAAGCAAAAACCAAAGGAAATGATGGACGGAGTGTTGAACATTGCAAGCACTCACCCCCAGTCAACTGATCTGGGTTTAATCCATCACCGTATTTTAGCCCACTCTGCCACCCCAGTTCAGACATGGCCATATGCAAATCAGTCTGACCCTGTGCCTCATGGGAACAGTCCAGCCTGAACTGCCAAGCCATGTCTTCCCTGGACCAGAATCAAGCTTCCTAGGACCGGTTTCTGGCATTTCAGCCGTCTTCAGCCAGGCTTGCTTGAATCCAGTGGCAAAGTGAGCAAGGGACTCACGTCTGAGCATACCCTGCCAACTTATGGCGAACAATGCAAAAAGCAAAGGAAATGATGGACGGAGTGTTGAACATTGCAAACACTCACCCCCAGTCAACTGATCTGGGTTTAATCCACCACCGTTCTTTAGCCCACTCTGCCACCCCAGTTCAGACATGGCCATATGCAAATCAGTCTGACCCTGTGCCTCATGGGAACAGTCCAGCCTGAACTGCCAAGCCATGTCTTCCCTGGACCAGAATCAAGCTTCCTAGGACCGGTTTCTGGCATTTCAGCCGTCTTCAGCCAGGCTTGCTTGAATCCAGTGGCAAAGTGAGCAAGAGACTCACGTGTGAGCATACCCTGCCAACTTATGGCGAACAAAGCAAAAACCAAAGGAAATGATGGACGGAGTGTTGAACATTGCAAGCACTCACCCCCAGTCAACTGATATGGGTTTAATCCACCACCGTTCTTTAGCCCACTCTGCAACCCCAGTTCAGACATGGCCAAATGCAAATCAGTCTGACCCTGTGCCTCATGGGAACAGTCCAGCCTGAACTGCCAAGCCATGTCTTCCCTGGACCAGAATCAAGCTTCCTAGGACCGGTTTCTGGCATTTCAGCCGTCTTCAGCCAGGCTTGCTTGAATCCAGTGGCAAAGTGAGCAAGGGACTCACGTCTGAGCATACCCTGCCAACTTATGGCAAACAAAGCAAAAACCAAAGGAAATGATGGACGGAGTGTTGAACATTGCAACAAGCACTCACCCCCAGTCAACTGATCTGGGTTTAATCCATCACCGTTCTTTAGCCCACTCTGCCACCCCAGTTCAGACATGGCCATATGCAAATCAGTCTGACCCTGTGCCTCATGGGAACAGTCCAGCCTGAACTGCCAAGCCATGTCTTCCCTGGACCAGAATCAAGCTTCCTAGGACCGGTTTCTGGCATTTCAGCCATCTTCAGCCAGGCTTGCTTGAATCCAGTGGCAAAGTGAGCAAGGGACTCACGTCTGAGCATACCCTGCCAACTTATGGCGAACAAAGCAAAAACCGAAGGAAATGATGGACGGAGTGTTGAACATTGCAAGCACTCACCCCCAGTCAACTGATCTGGGTTCAATCCATCACTGTTCTTTAGCCCACTCTGCCACCCCAGTTCAGACATGGCCATATGCAAATCAGTCTGACCCTGTGCCTCATGGGAACAGTCCAGCCTGAACTGCCAAGCCATGTCTTCCCTGGACCAGAATCAAGCTTCCTAGGACCGGTTTCTGGCATTTCAGCCGTCTTCAGCCAGGCTTGCTTGAATCCAGTGGCAAAGTGAGCAAGGGACTCACGTCTGAGCATACCCTGCCAACTTATGGCGAACAAAGCAAAAACCAAAGGAAATGATGGACGGAGTGTTGAACATTGCAAGCACTCACCCCCAGTCAACTGATCTGGGTTTAATCCATCACCGTTCTTTAGCCCACTCTGCCACCCCAGTTCAGACATGGCCATATGCAAATCAGTCTGACCCTGTGCCTCATGGGAACAGTCCAGCCTGAACTGCCAAGCCATGTCTTCCCTGGACCAGAATCAAGCTTCCTAGGACCGGTTTCTGGCATTTCAGCCGTCTTCAGCCAGGCTTGCTTGAATCCAGTGGCAAAGTGAGCAAGGGACTCATGTCTGAGCATACCCTGCCAACTTATGGCGAACAAAGCAAAAACCAAAGGAAATGATGGACGGAGTGTTGAACACTGCAAGCACTCAGCCCCACTCAACTGATCTGGGTTTAATCCATCACCGTTCTTTAGCCCACTCTGCCACCCCAGTTCAGACATGGCCATATGCAAATTAGTCTGACCCCGTGCCTCATGGGAACAGTCCAGCCTGAACTTCCAAGCCATGTCTTCCCTGGACCAGAATCAAGCTTCCTAGGACCGGTTTCTGGCATTTCAGCCGTCTTCAGCCAGGCTTGCTTGAATCCAGTGGCAAAGTGAGCAAGGGACTCACGTCTGAGCATACCCTGCTAACTTATGGCGAACAAAGCAAAAACCAAAGGAAATGATGGACGGAGTGTTGAACATTGCAAGCACTCACCCCCAGTCAACAGATCTGGGTTTAATCCATCACCGTTTTTTAGCCCACTCTGCCACCCCAGTTCAGACATGGCCATATGTAAATAAGTCTGACCCTGTGCCTCATGGGAACAGTCCAGCCTGAACTGCCAAGCCATGTCTTCCCTGGACCAGAATCAAGCTTCCTAGGACCGGTTTCTGGAATTTCAGCCGTCTTCAGCCAGGCTTGCTTGAATCCAGTGGCAAAGTGAGGAAGGGACTCACGTCTGAGCATACCCTGCCAACTTATGGTGAACAAAGCAAAAACCAAAGGAAATGATGGACGGAGTGTTGAACATTGCAAGCACTCACCCCCAGTCAACTGATCTGGGTTTAATCCATCACCGTTCTTTAGCCCACTCTGCCACCCCAGTTCAGACATGGCCATATGCAAATCAGTCTGACCCTGTGCCTCATGGGAACAGTCCAGCCTAAACTGCCAAGCCATGTCTTCCCTGGACCAGAATCAAGCTTCCTAGGACCGGTTTCTGGCATTTCAGCCGTCTTCAGCCAGGCTTGCTTGAATCCAGTGGCAAAGTGAGCAAGGGACTCACGTCTGAGCATACCCTGCCAACTTATGGCGAACAAAGCAAAAACCAAAGGAAATGATGGACGGAGTGTTGAACATTGCAAGCACTCACCCCCAGTCAACTGATCTGGGTTTAATCCATCACCGTTCTTTAGCCCACTCTGCCACCCCAGTTCAGACATGGCCATATGCAAATCAGTCTGACCCTGTGCTTCATGGGAACAGTCCAGCCTGAACTGCCAAGCCATGTCTTCCCTGGACCAGAATCAAGCTTCCTAGGACCGGTTTCTGGCATTTCAGCCGTCTTCAGCCAGGCTTGCTTGAATCCAGTGGCAAAGTGAGCAAGGGACTCACGTCTGAGCATACCCTGCCAACTTATGGTGAACAAAGCAAAAACCAAAGGAAATGATGGACAGAGTGTTGAACATTGCAAGTACTCACCACCAGTCAACTGATCTGGGTTTAATCCATCACCGTTCTTTAGCCCACTCTGCCACCCCAGTTCAGACATGGCCATATGCAAATCAGTCTGACCCTGTACCTCATGGGAACAGTCCAGCCTGAACTGCCAAGCCATGTCTTCCCTGGACCAGAATCAAGCTTCCTAGGACCGGTTTCTGGCATTTCAGCCATCTTCAGCCAGGCTTGCTTGAATCCAGTGGCAAAGTGAGCAAGAGACTCACGTCTGAGCATACCCTGCCAACTTATGGCGAACAAAGCAAAAACCAAAGAAAATGGTAGACAGAGTGTTAAACATTGCAAGCACTCACCCCCAGTCAACTGATCTGGGTTTAATCCATCACCATTCTTTAGCCCACTCTGCCACCCCAGTTCAGACATGGCCATATGCAAATCAGTCTGACCCTGTGCCTCATGGGAACACACCAGCCTGAACTGCCAAGCCATGTCTTCCCTGGACCAGAATCAAGCTTCCTAGAACTGGTTTCTGGCATTTCAGCCAGGCTTACTTGAATCCAGTGGCAAAGTGAGCAAGGGACTCACGTCTGAGCATACCCTGCCAACTTATGGCGAACAAAGCACAAACCAAAGGAAATGATGGACGGAGTGTTGAACATTGCAAGCACTCACCCCCAGTCAACTGATCTGGGTTTAATCCATCACCGTTCTTTAGCCCACTCTGCCACCCCAGTTCAGACATGGCCATATGCAAATCAGTCTGACCCTGTGCCTCATGGGAACAGTCCAGCCTGAACTGCCAAGCCATGTCTTCCCTGGACCAGAATCAAGCTTCCTAGGACCGGTTTCTGGCATTTCAGCCGTCTTCAGCCAGGCTTGCTTGAATCCAGTGGCAAAGTGAGCAAGGGACTCACGTCTGAGCATACCCTGCTAACTTATGGCGAACAAAGCAAAAACCAAAGGAAACGATGGACGGAGTGTTGAACATTGCAAGCACTCCCCCCCAGTCAACAGATCTGGGTTTAATCCATCACCGTTCTTTAGCCCACTCTGCCACCCCAGTTCAGACATGGCCATATGCAAATCAGTCTGACCCTGTGCCTCATGGGAACAGTCCAGCCTGAACTGCCAAGCCATGTCTTCCCTGGACCAGAATCAAGCTTCCTAGGACCGGTTTCTGGCATTTCAGCCGTCTTCAGCCAGGCTTGCTTGAATCCAGTGGCAAAGTGAGCAAGGGACTCACGTCTGAGCATACCCTGCCAACTTATGGCGAACAAAGCACAAACCAAAGGAAATGATGGACGGAGTGATGAACATTGCAAGCACTCACCCCCAGTCAACTGATCTGGGTTTAATCCATCACCGTTCTTTAGCCCACTCTGCCACCCCAGTTCAGACATGGCCATATGCAAATCAGTCTGACCCTGTGCCTCATGGGAACAGTCCAGCCTGAACTGCCAAGCCATGTCTTCCCTGGACCAGAATCAAGCTTCCTAGGACAGGTTTCTGGCATTTCAGCCGTCTTCAGCCAGGCTTGCTTGAATCCAGTGACAAAGTGAGCAAGGGACTCACGTCTGAGCATACCCTGCCAACTTATGGCGAACAAAGCAAAAACCAAAGGAAATGATGGACAGAGTGTTGAACATTGCAAGCACTCAGCCCCAGTCAACTGATCTGGGTTTAATCCATCACCGTTCTTTAGCCCACTCTGCCACCCCAGTTCAGACATGGCCATATGCAAATCAGTCTGACCCTGTGCCTCATGGGAACAGTCCAGCCTGAACTGCCAAGCCATGTCTTCCCTGGACCAGAATCAAGCTTCCTAGGACCGGTTTCTGGCATTTCAGCCGTCTTCAGCCAGATTTGCTTGAATCCAGTGGCAAAGTGATTAAGGGACTCACGTCTGAGCATACCCTGCCAACTTACAGCGAACAAAGCAAAAACGAAAGGAAATGATGGACGGAGTGTTGAACATTGCAAGCACTCACCCCCAGTCAACAGATCTGGGTTTAATACATCACCGTTCTTTAGCCCACTCTGCCACCCCAGTTCAGACATGGCCATATGCAAATCAGTCTGACCCTGTGCCTCATGGGAACAGTCCAGCCTGAACTGCCAAGCCATGTCTTCCCTGGACCAGAATCAAGCTTCCTAGGACCGGTTTCTGGAATTTCAGCCGTCTTCAGCCAGGCTTGCTTGAATCCAGTGGCAAAGTGAGGAAGGGACTCACGTCTGAGCATACCCTGCCAACTTATGGCGAACAAAGCAAAAACCAAAGGAAATGATGGACGGAGTGTTGAACATTGCAAGCACTCACCCCCAGTCAACTGATCTGGGTTTAATCCATCACCGTTCTTTAGCCCACTCTGCCACCCCAGTTCAGACATGGCCATATGCAAATCAGTCTGACCCTGTGCCTCATGGGAACAGTCCAGCCTAAACTGCCAAGCCATGTCTTCCCTGGACCAGAATCAAGCTTCCTAGGACCGGTTTCTGGCATTTCAGCCGTCTTCAGCCAGGCTTGCTTGAATCCAGTGGCAAAGTGAGCAAGGGACTCACGTCTGAGCATACCCTGCCAACTTATGGCGAACAAAGCAAAAACCAAAGGAAATGATGGACGGAGTGTTGAACATTGCAAGCACTCACCCCCAGTCAACTGATCTGGGTTTAATCCATCACCGTTCTTTAGCCCACTCTGCCACCCCAGTTCAGACATGGCCATATGCAAATCAGTCTGACCCTGTGCTTCATGGGAACAGTCCAGCCTGAACTGCCAAGCCATGTCTTCCCTGGACCAGAATCAAGCTTCCTAGGACCGGTTTCTGGCATTTCAGCCGTCTTCAGCCAGGCTTGCTTGAATCCAGTGGCAACGTGAGCAAGGGACTCACGTCTGAGCATACCCTGCCAACTTATGGCGAACAAAGCACAAACCAAAGGAAATGATGGACGGAGTGTTGAACATTGCAAGCACTCACCCCCAGTCAACTGATCTGGGTTTAATCCATCATCGTTCTTTAGCCCACTCTGCCACCCCAGTTCAGACATGGCCATATGCAAATCAGTCTGACCCTGTGCCTCATGGGAACAGTCCAGCCTGAACTGCCAAGCCATGTCTTCCCTGGACCAGAATCAAGCTTCCTAGGACCGGTTTCTGTCATTTCAGCCGTCTTCAGCCAGGCTTGCTTGAATCCAGTGGCAAAGTGAGCAAGGGACTCACGTCTGAGCATACCCTGCCAACTTATGGCGAACAAAGCAAAAACCAAAGGAAACGATGGACGGAGTGTTGAACATTGCAAGCACTCCCCCCCAGTCAACTGATATGGGTTTAATCCATCACCGTTCTTTAGCCCACTCTGCCACCCCAGTTCAGACATGGCCATATGCAAATCAGTCTGACCCTGTGCCTCATGGGAACAGTCCAGCCTGAACTGCCAAGCCATGTCTTCCCTGGACCAGAATCAAGCTTCCTAGGACAGGTTTCTGGCATTTCAGCCGTCTTCAGCCAGGCTTGCTTGAATCCAGTGACAAAGTGAGCAAGGGACTCACGTCTGAGCATACCCTGCCAACTTATGGCGAACAAAGCAAAAACCAAAGGAAATGATGGACGGAGTGTTGAACATTGCAAGCACTCAGCCCCAGTCAACTGATCTGGGTTTAATCCATCACCGTTCTTTAGCCCACTCTGCCACCCCAGTTCAGACATGGCCATATGCAAATCAGTCTGACCCTGTGCCTCATGGGAACAGTCCAGCCTGAACTGCCAAGCCATGTCTTCCCTGGACCAGAATCAAGCTTCCTAGGACCGGTTTCTGGCATTTCAGCCGTCTTCAGCCAGATTTGCTTGAATCCAGTGGCAAAGTGATTAAGGGACTCACGTCTGAGCATACCCTGCCAACTTACAGCGAACAAAGCAAAAACGAAAGGAAATGATGGACGGAGTGTTGAACATTGCAAGCACTCACCCCCAGTCAACAGATCTGGGTTTAATACATCACCGTTCTTTAGCCCACTCTGCCACCCCAGTTCAGACATGGCCATATGCAAATCAGTCTGACCCTGTGCCTCATGGGAACAGTCCAGCCTGAACTGCCAAGCCATGTCTTCCCTGGACCAGAATCAAGCTTCCTAGGACCTTTTTCTGGCAGTTCAGCCGTCTTCAGCCAGGCTTGCTTGAATCCAGTGGCAAAGTGAGCAAGGGACTCACGTCTGAGCATACCCTGCCAACTTATGGCGAACAAAGCAAAAACCAAAGGAAATGATGGACGGAGTGTTGAACATTGCAAGCACTCACCCCCAGTCAACAGATCTGGGTTTAATCCATCACCGTTCTTTAGCCCACTCTGCCACCCCAGTTCAGACATGGCCATATGCAAATCAGTCTGACCCTGTGCCTCATGGGAACAGTCCAGCCTGAACTGCCAAGCCATGTCTTCCCTGGACCAGAATCAAGCTTCCTAGGACCGGTTTCTGGCATTTCAGCCGTCTTCAGCCAGGCTTGCTTGAATCCAGTGGCAAAGTGAGCAAGGGACTCACGTCTGAGCATACCCTGCCAACTTATGGCGAACAAAGCAAAAAACAAAGGAAATGATGGACGGAGTGTTGAACATTGCAAGCACTCACCCCCAGTCAACTGATCTGGGTTTAATCCATCACCGTTCTTTAGCCCACTCTGCCACCCCAGTTCAGACATGGCCATATGCAAATCAGTATGACCCTGTGCCTCATGGGAACAGTCCAGCCTGAACTGCCAAGCCATGTCTTCCCTGGACCAGAATCAAGCTTCCTAGGACCGTTTTCTGGCATTTCAGCCGTCTTCAGCCAGGCTTGCTTGAATCCAGTGGCAAAGTGAGCAAGGGACTCACGTCCGAGCATACCCTGCCAACTTATGGCGAACAAAGCAAAAACCAAAGGAAATGATGGACAGAGTGTTGACCATTGCAAGCACTCACCCCCAGTCAACTGATCTGGGTTTAATCCATCACCGTACTTTAGCCCACTCTGCCACCCCAGTTCAGACATGGCCATATGCAAATCAGTCTGACCCTGTGCCTCATGGGAACAGTCCAGCCTGAACTGCCAAGCCATGTCTTCCCTGGACCAGAATCAAGCTTCCTAGGACCGGTTTCGGGCATTTCAGCCGTCTTCAGCCAGGCTTGCTTGAATCCAGTGGCAAAGTGAGCAAGGGACTCACGTCTGAGCATACCCTGCCAACTTATGGCGAACAAAGCAAAAACTAAAGGAAATGATGGACGGAGTGTTGAACATTGCAAGCACTCACCCCCAGTCAACTGATCTGGGTTCAATCCATCAGCGTTCTTTAGCCCACTCTGCCGCCCCAGTTCAGACATGGCCATATGCAAATCAGTCTGACCCTGTGCCTCATGGGAACAGTCCAGCCTGAACTGCCAAGCCATGTCTTCCCTGGACCAGAATCAAGCTTCCTAGGACCGGTTTCTGGCATTTCAGCCGTCTTCAGCCAGGCTTGCTTGAATCCAGTGGCAAAGTGAGCAAGGGACTCACGTCTGAGCATACCCTGCCAACTTATGGCGAACAAAGCAAAAACCAAAGGAAATGATGGACGGAGTGTTGAACATTGCAAGCACTCACCCCCAGTCAACAGATCTGGGTTTAAATCCATCACCGTTCTTTAGCCCACTCTGCCACCCCAGTTCAGACATGGCCATATGCAAATCAGTCTGACCCTGTGCCTCATGGGAACAGTCCAGCCTAAACTGCCAAGCCATGTCTTCCCTGGACCAGAATCAAGCTTCCTAGGACCGGTTTCTGGCATTTCAGCCGTCTTCAGCCAGATTTGCTTGAATCCAGTGGCAAAGTGATTAAGGGACTCACGTCTGAGCATACCCTGCCAACTTACAGCGAACAAAGCAAAAACGAAAGGAAATGATGGACGGAGTGTTGAACATTGCAAGCACTCACCCCAGTCAACAGATCTGGGTTTAATACATCACCGTTCTTTAGCCCACTCTGCCACCCCAGTTCAGACATGGCCATATGCAAATCAGTCTGACCCTGTGCCTCATGGGAACAGTCCAGCCTGAACTGCCAAGCCATGTCTTCCCTGGACCAGAATCAAGCTTCCTAGGACCGGTTTCTGGCATTTCAGCCGTCTTCAGCCAGGCTTGCTTGAATCCAGTGGCAAAGTGAGCAAGAGACTCACGTGTGAGCATACCCTGCCAACTTATGGCGAACAAAGCAAAAACCAAAGGAAATGATGGACGGAGTGTTGAACATTGCAAGCACTCACCCCCAGTCAACTGATATGGGTTTAATCCACCACCGTTCTTTAGCCCACTCTGCAACCCCAGTTCAGACATGGCCAAATGCAAATCAGTCTGACCCTGTGCCTCATGGGAACAGTCCAGCCTGAACTGCCAAGCCATGTCTTCCCTGGACCAGAATCAAGCTTCCTAGGACCGGTTTCTGGCATTTCAGCCGTCTTCAGCCAGGCTTGCTTGAATCCAGTGGCAAAGTGAGCAAGGGACTCACGTCTGAGCATACCCTGCCAACTTATGGCAAACAAAGCAAAAACCAAAGGAAATGATGGACGGAGTGTTGAACATTGCAACAAGCACTCACCCCCAGTCAACTGATCTGGGTTTAATCCATCACCGTTCTTTAGCCCACTCTGCCACCCCAGTTCAGACATGGCCATATGCAAATCAGTCTGACCCTGTGCCTCATGGGAACAGTCCAGCCTGAACTGCCAAGCCATGTCTTCCCTGGACCAGAATCAAGCTTCCTAGGACCGGTTTCTGGCATTTCAGCCATCTTCAGCCAGGCTTGCTTGAATCCAGTGGCAAAGTGAGCAAGGGACTCACGTCTGAGCATACCCTGCCAACTTATGGCGAACAAAGCAAAAACCGAAGGAAATGATGGACGGAGTGTTGAACATTGCAAGCACTCACCCCCAGTCAACTGATCTGGGTTCAATCCATCACTGTTCTTTAGCCCACTCTGCCACCCCAGTTCAGACATGGCCATATGCAAATCAGTCTGACCCTGTGCCTCATGGGAACAGTCCAGCCTGAACTGCCAAGCCATGTCTTCCCTGGACCAGAATCAAGCTTCCTAGGACCGGTTTCTGGCATTTCAGCCGTCTTCAGCCAGGCTTGCTTGAATCCAGTGGCAAAGTGAGCAAGGGACTCACGTCTGAGCATACCCTGCCAACTTATGGCGAACAAAGCAAAAACCAAAGGAAATGATGGACGGAGTGTTGAACATTGCAAGCACTCACCCCCAGTCAACTGATCTGGGTTTAATCCATCACCGTTCTTTAGCCCACTCTGCCACCCCAGTTCAGACATGGCCATATGCAAATCAGTCTGACCCTGTGCCTCATGGGAACAGTCCAGCCTGAACTGCCAAGCCATGTCTTCCCTGGACCAGAATCAAGCTTCCTAGGACCGGTTTCTGGCATTTCAGCCGTCTTCAGCCAGGCTTGCTTGAATCCAGTGGCAAAGTGAGCAAGGGACTCATGTCTGAGCATACCCTGCCAACTTATGGCGAACAAAGCAAAAACCAAAGGAAATGATGGACGGAGTGTTGAACACTGCAAGCACTCAGCCCCACTCAACTGATCTGGGTTTAATCCATCACCGTTCTTTAGCCCACTCTGCCACCCCAGTTCAGACATGGCCATATGCAAATTAGTCTGACCCCGTGCCTCATGGGAACAGTCCAGCCTGAACTTCCAAGCCATGTCTTCCCTGGACCAGAATCAAGCTTCCTAGGACCGGTTTCTGGCATTTCAGCCGTCTTCAGCCAGGCTTGCTTGAATCCAGTGGCAAAGTGAGCAAGGGACTCACGTCTGAGCATACCCTGCTAACTTATGGCGAACAAAGCAAAAACCAAAGGAAATGATGGACGGAGTGTTGAACATTGCAAGCACTCACCCCCAGTCAACAGATCTGGGTTTAATCCATCACCGTTTTTTAGCCCACTCTGCCACCCCAGTTCAGACATGGCCATATGTAAATAAGTCTGACCCTGTGCCTCATGGGAACAGTCCAGCCTGAACTGCCAAGCCATGTCTTCCCTGGACCAGAATCAAGCTTCCTAGGACCGGTTTCTGGAATTTCAGCCGTCTTCAGCCAGGCTTGCTTGAATCCAGTGGCAAAGTGAGGAAGGGACTCACGTCTGAGCATACCCTGCCAACTTATGGTGAACAAAGCAAAAACCAAAGGAAATGATGGACGGAGTGTTGAACATTGCAAGCACTCACCCCCAGTCAACTGATCTGGGTTTAATCCATCACCGTTCTTTAGCCCACTCTGCCACCCCAGTTCAGACATGGCCATATGCAAATCAGTCTGACCCTGTGCCTCATGGGAACAGTCCAGCCTAAACTGCCAAGCCATGTCTTCCCTGGACCAGAATCAAGCTTCCTAGGACCGGTTTCTGGCATTTCAGCCGTCTTCAGCCAGGCTTGCTTGAATCCAGTGGCAAAGTGAGCAAGGGACTCACGTCTGAGCATACCCTGCCAACTTATGGCGAACAAAGCAAAAACCAAAGGAAATGATGGACGGAGTGTTGAACATTGCAAGCACTCACCCCCAGTCAACTGATCTGGGTTTAATCCATCACCGTTCTTTAGCCCACTCTGCCACCCCAGTTCAGACATGGCCATATGCAAATCAGTCTGACCCTGTGCTTCATGGGAACAGTCCAGCCTGAACTGCCAAGCCATGTCTTCCCTGGACCAGAATCAAGCTTCCTAGGACCGGTTTCTGGCATTTCAGCCGTCTTCAGCCAGGCTTGCTTGAATCCAGTGGCAAAGTGAGCAAGGGACTCACGTCTGAGCATACCCTGCCAACTTATGGTGAACAAAGCAAAAACCAAAGGAAATGATGGACAGAGTGTTGAACATTGCAAGTACTCACCACCAGTCAACTGATCTGGGTTTAATCCATCACCGTTCTTTAGCCCACTCTGCCACCCCAGTTCAGACATGGCCATATGCAAATCAGTCTGACCCTGTACCTCATGGGAACAGTCCAGCCTGAACTGCCAAGCCATGTCTTCCCTGGACCAGAATCAAGCTTCCTAGGACCGGTTTCTGGCATTTCAGCCATCTTCAGCCAGGCTTGCTTGAATCCAGTGGCAAAGTGAGCAAGAGACTCACGTCTGAGCATACCCTGCCAACTTATGGCGAACAAAGCAAAAACCAAAGAAAATGGTAGACAGAGTGTTAAACATTGCAAGCACTCACCCCCAGTCAACTGATCTGGGTTTAATCCATCACCATTCTTTAGCCCACTCTGCCACCCCAGTTCAGACATGGCCATATGCAAATCAGTCTGACCCTGTGCCTCATGGGAACACACCAGCCTGAACTGCCAAGCCATGTCTTCCCTGGACCAGAATCAAGCTTCCTAGAACTGGTTTCTGGCATTTCAGCCAGGCTTACTTGAATCCAGTGGCAAAGTGAGCAAGGGACTCACGTCTGAGCATACCCTGCCAACTTATGGCGAACAAAGCACAAACCAAAGGAAATGATGGACGGAGTGTTGAACATTGCAAGCACTCACCCCCAGTCAACTGATCTGGGTTTAATCCATCACCGTTCTTTAGCCCACTCTGCCACCCCAGTTCAGACATGGCCATATGCAAATCAGTCTGACCCTGTGCCTCATGGGAACAGTCCAGCCTGAACTGCCAAGCCATGTCTTCCCTGGACCAGAATCAAGCTTCCTAGGACCGGTTTCTGGCATTTCAGCCGTCTTCAGCCAGGCTTGCTTGAATCCAGTGGCAAAGTGAGCAAGGGACTCACGTCTGAGCATACCCTGCTAACTTATGGCGAACAAAGCAAAAACCAAAGGAAACGATGGACGGAGTGTTGAACATTGCAAGCACTCCCCCCCAGTCAACAGATCTGGGTTTAATCCATCACCGTTCTTTAGCCCACTCTGCCACCCCAGTTCAGACATGGCCATATGCAAATCAGTCTGACCCTGTGCCTAATGGGAACAGTCCAGCCTGAACTGCCAAGCCATGTCTTCCCTGGACCAGAATCAAGCTTCCTAGGACCGGTTTCTGGCATTTCAGCCGTCTTCAGCCAGGCTTGCTTGAATCCAGTGGCAAAGTGAGCAAGGGACTCACGTCTGAGCATACCCTGCCAACTTATGGCGAACAAAGCACAAACCAAAGGAAATGATGGACGGAGTGATGAACATTGCAAGCACTCACCCCCAGTCAACTGATCTGGGTTTAATCCATCACCGTTCTTTAGCCCACTCTGCCACCCCAGTTCAGACATGGCCATATGCAAATCAGTCTGACCCTGTGCCTCATGGGAACAGTCCAGCCTGAACTGCCAAGCCATGTCTTCCCTGGACCAGAATCAAGCTTCCTAGGACAGGTTTCTGGCATTTCAGCCGTCTTCAGCCAGGCTTGCTTGAATCCAGTGACAAAGTGAGCAAGGGACTCACGTCTGAGCATACCCTGCCAACTTATGGCGAACAAAGCAAAAACCAAAGGAAATGATGGACAGAGTGTTGAACATTGCAAGCACTCAGCCCCAGTCAACTGATCTGGGTTTAATCCATCACCGTTCTTTAGCCCACTCTGCCACCCCAGTTCAGACATGGCCATATGCAAATCAGTCTGACCCTGTGCCTCATGGGAACAGTCCAGCCTGAACTGCCAAGCCATGTCTTCCCTGGACCAGAATCAAGCTTCCTAGGACCGGTTTCTGGCATTTCAGCCGTCTTCAGCCAGATTTGCTTGAATCCAGTGGCAAAGTGATTAAGGGACTCACGTCTGAGCATACCCTGCCAACTTACAGCGAACAAAGCAAAAACGAAAGGAAATGATGGACGGAGTGTTGAACATTGCAAGCACTCACCCCCAGTCAACAGATCTGGGTTTAATACATCACCGTTCTTTAGCCCACTCTGCCACCCCAGTTCAGACATGGCCATATGCAAATCAGTCTGACCCTGTGCCTCATGGGAACAGTCCAGCCTGAACTGCCAAGCCATGTCTTCCCTGGACCAGAATCAAGCTTCCTAGGACCGGTTTCTGGAATTTCAGCCGTCTTCAGCCAGGCTTGCTTGAATCCAGTGGCAAAGTGAGGAAGGGACTCACGTCTGAGCATACCCTGCCAACTTATGGCGAACAAAGCAAAAACCAAAGGAAATGATGGACGGAGTGTTGAACATTGCAAGCACTCACCCCCAGTCAACTGATCTGGGTTTAATCCATCACCGTTCTTTAGCCCACTCTGCCACCCCAGTTCAGACATGGCCATATGCAAATCAGTCTGACCCTGTGCCTCATGGGAACAGTCCAGCCTAAACTGCCAAGCCATGTCTTCCCTGGACCAGAATCAAGCTTCCTAGGACCGGTTTCTGGCATTTCAGCCGTCTTCAGCCAGGCTTGCTTGAATCCAGTGGCAAAGTGAGCAAGGGACTCACGTCTGAGCATACCCTGCCAACTTATGGCGAACAAAGCAAAAACCAAAGGAAATGATGGACGGAGTGTTGAACATTGCAAGCACTCACCCCCAGTCAACTGATCTGGGTTTAATCCATCACCGTTCTTTAGCCCACTCTGCCACCCCAGTTCAGACATGGCCATATGCAAATCAGTCTGACCCTGTGCTTCATGGGAACAGTCCAGCCTGAACTGCCAAGCCATGTCTTCCCTGGACCAGAATCAAGCTTCCTAGGACCGGTTTCTGGCATTTCAGCCGTCTTCAGCCAGGCTTGCTTGAATCCAGTGGCAACGTGAGCAAGGGACTCACGTCTGAGCATACCCTGCCAACTTATGGCGAACAAAGCACAAACCAAAGGAAATGATGGACGGAGTGTTGAACATTGCAAGCACTCACCCCCAGTCAACTGATCTGGGTTTAATCCATCATCGTTCTTTAGCCCACTCTGCCACCCCAGTTCAGACATGGCCATATGCAAATCAGTCTGACCCTGTGCCTCATGGGAACAGTCCAGCCTGAACTGCCAAGCCATGTCTTCCCTGGACCAGAATCAAGCTTCCTAGGACCGGTTTCTGTCATTTCAGCCGTCTTCAGCCAGGCTTGCTTGAATCCAGTGGCAAAGTGAGCAAGGGACTCACGTCTGAGCATACCCTGCCAACTTATGGCGAACAAAGCAAAAACCAAAGGAAACGATGGACGGAGTGTTGAACATTGCAAGCACTCCCCCCCAGTCAACTGATATGGGTTTAATCCATCACCGTTCTTTAGCCCACTCTGCCACCCCAGTTCAGACATGGCCATATGCAAATCAGTCTGACCCTGTGCCTCATGGGAACAGTCCAGCCTGAACTGCCAAGCCATGTCTTCCCTGGACCAGAATCAAGCTTCCTAGGACAGGTTTCTGGCATTTCAGCCGTCTTCAGCCAGGCTTGCTTGAATCCAGTGACAAAGTGAGCAAGGGACTCACGTCTGAGCATACCCTGCCAACTTATGGCGAACAAAGCAAAAACCAAAGGAAATGATGGACGGAGTGTTGAACATTGCAAGCACTCAGCCCCAGTCAACTGATCTGGGTTTAATCCATCACCGTTCTTTAGCCCACTCTGCCACCCCAGTTCAGACATGGCCATATGCAAATCAGTCTGACCCTGTGCCTCATGGGAACAGTCCAGCCTGAACTGCCAAGCCATGTCTTCCCTGGACCAGAATCAAGCTTCCTAGGACCGGTTTCTGGCATTTCAGCCGTCTTCAGCCAGATTTGCTTGAATCCAGTGGCAAAGTGATTAAGGGACTCACGTCTGAGCATACCCTGCCAACTTACAGCGAACAAAGCAAAAACGAAAGGAAATGATGGACGGAGTGTTGAACATTGCAAGCACTCACCCCCAGTCAACAGATCTGGGTTTAATACATCACCGTTCTTTAGCCCACTCTGCCACCCCAGTTCAGACATGGCCATATGCAAATCAGTCTGACCCTGTGCCTCATGGGAACAGTCCAGCCTGAACTGCCAAGCCATGTCTTCCCTGGACCAGAATCAAGCTTCCTAGGACCTTTTTCTGGCAGTTCAGCCGTCTTCAGCCAGGCTTGCTTGAATCCAGTGGCAAAGTGAGCAAGGGACTCACGTCTGAGCATACCCTGCCAACTTATGGCGAACAAAGCAAAAACCAAAGGAAATGATGGACGGAGTGTTGAACATTGCAAGCACTCACCCCCAGTCAACAGATCTGGGTTTAATCCATCACCGTTCTTTAGCCCACTCTGCCACCCCAGTTCAGACATGGCCATATGCAAATCAGTCTGACCCTGTGCCTCATGGGAACAGTCCAGCCTGAACTGCCAAGCCATGTCTTCCCTGGACCAGAATCAAGCTTCCTAGGACCGGTTTCTGGCATTTCAGCCGTCTTCAGCCAGGCTTGCTTGAATCCAGTGGCAAAGTGAGCAAGGGACTCACGTCTGAGCATACCCTGCCAACTTATGGCGAACAAAGCAAAAAACAAAGGAAATGATGGACGGAGTGTTGAACATTGCAAGCACTCACCCCCAGTCAACTGATCTGGGTTTAATCCATCACCGTTCTTTAGCCCACTCTGCCACCCCAGTTCAGACATGGCCATATGCAAATCAGTATGACCCTGTGCCTCATGGGAACAGTCCAGCCTGAACTGCCAAGCCATGTCTTCCCTGGACCAGAATCAAGCTTCCTAGGACCGTTTTCTGGCATTTCAGCCGTCTTCAGCCAGGCTTGCTTGAATCCAGTGGCAAAGTGAGCAAGGGACTCACGTCCGAGCATACCCTGCCAACTTATGGCGAACAAAGCAAAAACCAAAGGAAATGATGGACAGAGTGTTGACCATTGCAAGCACTCACCCCCAGTCAACTGATCTGGGTTTAATCCATCACCGTACTTTAGCCCACTCTGCCACCCCAGTTCAGACATGGCCATATGCAAATCAGTCTGACCCTGTGCCTCATGGGAACAGTCCAGCCTGAACTGCCAAGCCATGTCTTCCCTGGACCAGAATCAAGCTTCCTAGGACCGGTTTCGGGCATTTCAGCCGTCTTCAGCCAGGCTTGCTTGAATCCAGTGGCAAAGTGAGCAAGGGACTCACGTCTGAGCATACCCTGCCAACTTATGGCGAACAAAGCAAAAACTAAAGGAAATGATGGACGGAGTGTTGAACATTGCAAGCACTCACCCCCAGTCAACTGATCTGGGTTCAATCCATCAGCGTTCTTTAGCCCACTCTGCCGCCCCAGTTCAGACATGGCCATATGCAAATCAGTCTGACCCTGTGCCTCATGGGAACAGTCCAGCCTGAACTGCCAAGCCATGTCTTCCCTGGACCAGAATCAAGCTTCCTAGGACCGGTTTCTGGCATTTCAGCCGTCTTCAGCCAGGCTTGCTTGAATCCAGTGGCAAAGTGAGCAAGGGACTCACGTCTGAGCATACCCTGCCAACTTATGGCGAACAAAGCAAAAACCAAAGGAAATGATGGACGGAGTGTTGAACATTGCAAGCACTCACCCCCAGTCAACAGATCTGGGTTTAATCCATCACCGTTCTTTAGCCCACTCTGCCACCCCAGTTCAGACATGGCCATATGCAAATCAGTCTGACCCTGTGCCTCATGGGAACAGTCCAGCCTAAACTGCCAAGCCATGTCTTCCCTGGACCAGAATCAAGCTTCCTAGGACCGGTTTCTGGCATTTCAGCCGTCTTCAGCCAGATTTGCTTGAATCCAGTGGCAAAGTGATTAAGGGACTCACGTCTGAGCATACCCTGCCAACTTACAGCGAACAAAGCAAAAACGAAAGGAAATGATGGACGGAGTGTTGAACATTGCAAGCACTCACCCCCAGTCAACAGATCTGGGTTTAATACATCACCGTTCTTTAGCCCACTCTGCCACCCCAGTTCAGACATGGCCATATGCAAATCAGTCTGACCCTGTGCCTCATGGGAACAGTCCAGCCTGAACTGCCAAGCCATGTCTTCCCTGGACCAGAATCAAGCTTCCTAGGACCGGTTTCTGGCATTTCAGCCGTCTTCAGCCAGGCTTGCTTGAATCCAGTGGCAAAGTGAGCAAGAGACTCACGTGTGAGCATACCCTGCCAACTTATGGCGAACAAAGCAAAAACCAAAGGAAATGATGGACGGAGTGTTGAACATTGCAAGCACTCACCCCCAGTCAACTGATATGGGTTTAATCCACCACCGTTCTTTAGCCCACTCTGCAACCCCAGTTCAGACATGGCCAAATGCAAATCAGTCTGACCCTGTGCCTCATGGGAACAGTCCAGCCTGAACTGCCAAGCCATGTCTTCCCTGGACCAGAATCAAGCTTCCTAGGACCGGTTTCTGGCATTTCAGCCGTCTTCAGCCAGGCTTGCTTGAATCCAGTGGCAAAGTGAGCAAGGGACTCACGTCTGAGCATACCCTGCCAACTTATGGCAAACAAAGCAAAAACCAAAGGAAATGATGGACGGAGTGTTGAACATTGCAACAAGCACTCACCCCCAGTCAACTGATCTGGGTTTAATCCATCACCGTTCTTTAGCCCACTCTGCCACCCCAGTTCAGACATGGCCATATGCAAATCAGTCTGACCCTGTGCCTCATGGGAACAGTCCAGCCTGAACTGCCAAGCCATGTCTTCCCTGGACCAGAATCAAGCTTCCTAGGACCGGTTTCTGGCATTTCAGCCATCTTCAGCCAGGCTTGCTTGAATCCAGTGGCAAAGTGAGCAAGGGACTCACGTCTGAGCATACCCTGCCAACTTATGGCGAACAAAGCAAAAACCGAAGGAAATGATGGACGGAGTGTTGAACATTGCAAGCACTCACCCCCAGTCAACTGATCTGGGTTCAATCCATCACTGTTCTTTAGCCCACTCTGCCACCCCAGTTCAGACATGGCCATATGCAAATCAGTCTGACCCTGTGCCTCATGGGAACAGTCCAGCCTGAACTGCCAAGCCATGTCTTCCCTGGACCAGAATCAAGCTTCCTAGGACCGGTTTCTGGCATTTCAGCCGTCTTCAGCCAGGCTTGCTTGAATCCAGTGGCAAAGTGAGCAAGGGACTCACGTCTGAGCATACCCTGCCAACTTATGGCGAACAAAGCAAAAACCAAAGGAAATGATGGACGGAGTGTTGAACATTGCAAGCACTCACCCCCAGTCAACTGATCTGGGTTTAATCCATCACCGTTCTTTAGCCCACTCTGCCACCCCAGTTCAGACATGGCCATATGCAAATCAGTCTGACCCTGTGCCTCATGGGAACAGTCCAGCCTGAACTGCCAAGCCATGTCTTCCCTGGACCAGAATCAAGCTTCCTAGGACCGGTTTCTGGCATTTCAGCCGTCTTCAGCCAGGCTTGCTTGAATCCAGTGGCAAAGTGAGCAAGGGACTCATGTCTGAGCATACCCTGCCAACTTATGGCGAACAAAGCAAAAACCAAAGGAAATGATGGACGGAGTGTTGAACACTGCAAGCACTCAGCCCCACTCAACTGATCTGGGTTTAATCCATCACCGTTCTTTAGCCCACTCTGCCACCCCAGTTCAGACATGGCCATATGCAAATTAGTCTGACCCCGTGCCTCATGGGAACAGTCCAGCCTGAACTTCCAAGCCATGTCTTCCCTGGACCAGAATCAAGCTTCCTAGGACCGGTTTCTGGCATTTCAGCCGTCTTCAGCCAGGCTTGCTTGAATCCAGTGGCAAAGTGAGCAAGGGACTCACGTCTGAGCATACCCTGCTAACTTATGGCGAACAAAGCAAAAACCAAAGGAAATGATGGACGGAGTGTTGAACATTGCAAGCACTCACCCCCAGTCAACAGATCTGGGTTTAATCCATCACCGTTTTTTAGCCCACTCTGCCACCCCAGTTCAGACATGGCCATATGTAAATAAGTCTGACCCTGTGCCTCATGGGAACAGTCCAGCCTGAACTGCCAAGCCATGTCTTCCCTGGACCAGAATCAAGCTTCCTAGGACCGGTTTCTGGAATTTCAGCCGTCTTCAGCCAGGCTTGCTTGAATCCAGTGGCAAAGTGAGGAAGGGACTCACGTCTGAGCATACCCTGCCAACTTATGGTGAACAAAGCAAAAACCAAAGGAAATGATGGACGGAGTGTTGAACATTGCAAGCACTCACCCCCAGTCAACTGATCTGGGTTTAATCCATCACCGTTCTTTAGCCCACTCTGCCACCCCAGTTCAGACATGGCCATATGCAAATCAGTCTGACCCTGTGCCTCATGGGAACAGTCCAGCCTAAACTGCCAAGCCATGTCTTCCCTGGACCAGAATCAAGCTTCCTAGGACCGGTTTCTGGCATTTCAGCCGTCTTCAGCCAGGCTTGCTTGAATCCAGTGGCAAAGTGAGCAAGGGACTCACGTCTGAGCATACCCTGCCAACTTATGGCGAACAAAGCAAAAACCAAAGGAAATGATGGACGGAGTGTTGAACATTGCAAGCACTCACCCCCAGTCAACTGATCTGGGTTTAATCCATCACCGTTCTTTAGCCCACTCTGCCACCCCAGTTCAGACATGGCCATATGCAAATCAGTCTGACCCTGTGCTTCATGGGAACAGTCCAGCCTGAACTGCCAAGCCATGTCTTCCCTGGACCAGAATCAAGCTTCCTAGGACCGGTTTCTGGCATTTCAGCCGTCTTCAGCCAGGCTTGCTTGAATCCAGTGGCAAAGTGAGCAAGGGACTCACGTCTGAGCATACCCTGCCAACTTATGGTGAACAAAGCAAAAACCAAAGGAAATGATGGACAGAGTGTTGAACATTGCAAGTACTCACCACCAGTCAACTGATCTGGGTTTAATCCATCACCGTTCTTTAGCCCACTCTGCCACCCCAGTTCAGACATGGCCATATGCAAATCAGTCTGACCCTGTACCTCATGGGAACAGTCCAGCCTGAACTGCCAAGCCATGTCTTCCCTGGACCAGAATCAAGCTTCCTAGGACCGGTTTCTGGCATTTCAGCCATCTTCAGCCAGGCTTGCTTGAATCCAGTGGCAAAGTGAGCAAGAGACTCACGTCTGAGCATACCCTGCCAACTTATGGCGAACAAAGCAAAAACCAAAGAAAATGGTAGACAGAGTGTTAAACATTGCAAGCACTCACCCCCAGTCAACTGATCTGGGTTTAATCCATCACCATTCTTTAGCCCACTCTGCCACCCCAGTTCAGACATGGCCATATGCAAATCAGTCTGACCCTGTGCCTCATGGGAACACACCAGCCTGAACTGCCAAGCCATGTCTTCCCTGGACCAGAATCAAGCTTCCTAGAACTGGTTTCTGGCATTTCAGCCAGGCTTACTTGAATCCAGTGGCAAAGTGAGCAAGGGACTCACGTCTGAGCATACCCTGCCAACTTATGGCGAACAAAGCACAAACCAAAGGAAATGATGGACGGAGTGTTGAACATTGCAAGCACTCACCCCCAGTCAACTGATCTGGGTTTAATCCATCACCGTTCTTTAGCCCACTCTGCCACCCCAGTTCAGACATGGCCATATGCAAATCAGTCTGACCCTGTGCCTCATGGGAACAGTCCAGCCTGAACTGCCAAGCCATGTCTTCCCTGGACCAGAATCAAGCTTCCTAGGACCGGTTTCTGGCATTTCAGCCGTCTTCAGCCAGGCTTGCTTGAATCCAGTGGCAAAGTGAGCAAGGGACTCACGTCTGAGCATACCCTGCTAACTTATGGCGAACAAAGCAAAAACCAAAGGAAACGATGGACGGAGTGTTGAACATTGCAAGCACTCCCCCCCAGTCAACAGATCTGGGTTTAATCCATCACCGTTCTTTAGCCCACTCTGCCACCCCAGTTCAGACATGGCCATATGCAAATCAGTCTGACCCTGTGCCTCATGGGAACAGTCCAGCCTGAACTGCCAAGCCATGTCTTCCCTGGACCAGAATCAAGCTTCCTAGGACCGGTTTCTGGCATTTCAGCCGTCTTCAGCCAGGCTTGCTTGAATCCAGTGGCAAAGTGAGCAAGGGACTCACGTCTGAGCATACCCTGCCAACTTATGGCGAACAAAGCACAAACCAAAGGAAATGATGGACGGAGTGATGAACATTGCAAGCACTCACCCCCAGTCAACTGATCTGGGTTTAATCCATCACCGTTCTTTAGCCCACTCTGCCACCCCAGTTCAGACATGGCCATATGCAAATCAGTCTGACCCTGTGCCTCATGGGAACAGTCCAGCCTGAACTGCCAAGCCATGTCTTCCCTGGACCAGAATCAAGCTTCCTAGGACAGGTTTCTGGCATTTCAGCCGTCTTCAGCCAGGCTTGCTTGAATCCAGTGACAAAGTGAGCAAGGGACTCACGTCTGAGCATACCCTGCCAACTTATGGCGAACAAAGCAAAAACCAAAGGAAATGATGGACAGAGTGTTGAACATTGCAAGCACTCAGCCCCAGTCAACTGATCTGGGTTTAATCCATCACCGTTCTTTAGCCCACTCTGCCACCCCAGTTCAGACATGGCCATATGCAAATCAGTCTGACCCTGTGCCTCATGGGAACAGTCCAGCCTGAACTGCCAAGCCATGTCTTCCCTGGACCAGAATCAAGCTTCCTAGGACCGGTTTCTGGCATTTCAGCCGTCTTCAGCCAGATTTGCTTGAATCCAGTGGCAAAGTGATTAAGGGACTCACGTCTGAGCATACCCTGCCAACTTACAGCGAACAAAGCAAAAACGAAAGGAAATGATGGACGGAGTGTTGAACATTGCAAGCACTCACCCCCAGTCAACAGATCTGGGTTTAATACATCACCGTTCTTTAGCCCACTCTGCCACCCCAGTTCAGACATGGCCATATGCAAATCAGTCTGACCCTGTGCCTCATGGGAACAGTCCAGCCTGAACTGCCAAGCCATGTCTTCCCTGGACCAGAATCAAGCTTCCTAGGACCGGTTTCTGGAATTTCAGCCGTCTTCAGCCAGGCTTGCTTGAATCCAGTGGCAAAGTGAGGAAGGGACTCACGTCTGAGCATACCCTGCCAACTTATGGCGAACAAAGCAAAAACCAAAGGAAATGATGGACGGAGTGTTGAACATTGCAAGCACTCACCCCCAGTCAACTGATCTGGGTTTAATCCATCACCGTTCTTTAGCCCACTCTGCCACCCCAGTTCAGACATGGCCATATGCAAATCAGTCTGACCCTGTGCCTCATGGGAACAGTCCAGCCTAAACTGCCAAGCCATGTCTTCCCTGGACCAGAATCAAGCTTCCTAGGACCGGTTTCTGGCATTTCAGCCGTCTTCAGCCAGGCTTGCTTGAATCCAGTGGCAAAGTGAGCAAGGGACTCACGTCTGAGCATACCCTGCCAACTTATGGCGAACAAAGCAAAAACCAAAGGAAATGATGGACGGAGTGTTGAACATTGCAAGCACTCACCCCCAGTCAACTGATCTGGGTTTAATCCATCACCGTTCTTTAGCCCACTCTGCCACCCCAGTTCAGACATGGCCATATGCAAATCAGTCTGACCCTGTGCTTCATGGGAACAGTCCAGCCTGAACTGCCAAGCCATGTCTTCCCTGGACCAGAATCAAGCTTCCTAGGACCGGTTTCTGGCATTTCAGCCGTCTTCAGCCAGGCTTGCTTGAATCCAGTGGCAACGTGAGCAAGGGACTCACGTCTGAGCATACCCTGCCAACTTATGGCGAACAAAGCACAAACCAAAGGAAATGATGGACGGAGTGTTGAACATTGCAAGCACTCACCCCCAGTCAACTGATCTGGGTTTAATCCATCATCGTTCTTTAGCCCACTCTGCCACCCCAGTTCAGACATGGCCATATGCAAATCAGTCTGACCCTGTGCCTCATGGGAACAGTCCAGCCTGAACTGCCAAGCCATGTCTTCCCTGGACCAGAATCAAGCTTCCTAGGACCGGTTTCTGTCATTTCAGCCGTCTTCAGCCAGGCTTGCTTGAATCCAGTGGCAAAGTGAGCAAGGGACTCACGTCTGAGCATACCCTGCCAACTTATGGCGAACAAAGCAAAAACCAAAGGAAACGATGGACGGAGTGTTGAACATTGCAAGCACTCCCCCCCAGTCAACTGATATGGGTTTAATCCATCACCGTTCTTTAGCCCACTCTGCCACCCCAGTTCAGACATGGCCATATGCAAATCAGTCTGACCCTGTGCCTCATGGGAACAGTCCAGCCTGAACTGCCAAGCCATGTCTTCCCTGGACCAGAATCAAGCTTCCTAGGACAGGTTTCTGGCATTTCAGCCGTCTTCAGCCAGGCTTGCTTGAATCCAGTGACAAAGTGAGCAAGGGACTCACGTCTGAGCATACCCTGCCAACTTATGGCGAACAAAGCAAAAACCAAAGGAAATGATGGACGGAGTGTTGAACATTGCAAGCACTCACCCCCAGTCAACAGATCTGGGTTTAATCCATCACCGTTCTTTAGCCCACTCTGCCACCCCAGTTCAGACATGGCCATATGCAAATCAGTCTGACCCTGTGCCTCATGGGAACAGTCCAGCCTGAACTGCCAAGCCATGTCTTCCCTGGACCAGAATCAAGCTTCCTAGGACCGGTTTCTGGCATTTCAGCCGTCTTCAGCCAGATTTGCTTGAATCCAGTGGCAAAGTGATTAAGGGACTCACGTCTGAGCATACCCTGCCAACTTACAGCGAACAAAGCAAAAACGAAAGGAAATGATGGACGGAGTGTTGAACATTGCAAGCACTCACCCCCAGTCAACAGATCTGGGTTTAATACATCACCGTTCTTTAGCCCACTCTGCCACCCCAGTTCAGACATGGCCATATGCAAATCAGTCTGACCCTGTGCCTCATGGGAACAGTCCAGCCTGAACTGCCAAGCCATGTCTTCCCTGGACCAGAATCAAGCTTCCTAGGACCTTTTTCTGGCAGTTCAGCCGTCTTCAGCCAGGCTTGCTTGAATCCAGTGGCAAAGTGAGCAAGGGACTCACGTCTGAGCATACCCTGCCAACTTATGGCGAACAAAGCAAAAACCAAAGGAAATGATGGACGGAGTGTTGAACATTGCAAGCACTCACCCCCAGTCAACAGATCTGGGTTTAATCCATCACCGTTCTTTAGCCCACTCTGCCACCCCAGTTCAGACATGGCCATATGCAAATCAGTCTGACCCTGTGCCTCATGGGAACAGTCCAGCCTGAACTGCCAAGCCATGTCTTCCCTGGACCAGAATCAAGCTTCCTAGGACCGGTTTCTGGCATTTCAGCCGTCTTCAGCCAGGCTTGCTTGAATCCAGTGGCAAAGTGAGCAAGGGACTCACGTCTGAGCATACCCTGCCAACTTATGGCGAACAAAGCAAAAAACAAAGGAAATGATGGACGGAGTGTTGAACATTGCAAGCACTCACCCCCAGTCAACTGATCTGGGTTTAATCCATCACCGTTCTTTAGCCCACTCTGCCACCCCAGTTCAGACATGGCCATATGCAAATCAGTATGACCCTGTGCCTCATGGGAACAGTCCAGCCTGAACTGCCAAGCCATGTCTTCCCTGGACCAGAATCAAGCTTCCTAGGACCGTTTTCTGGCATTTCAGCCGTCTTCAGCCAGGCTTGCTTGAATCCAGTGGCAAAGTGAGCAAGGGACTCACGTCCGAGCATACCCTGCCAACTTATGGCGAACAAAGCAAAAACCAAAGGAAATGATGGACAGAGTGTTGACCATTGCAAGCACTCACCCCCAGTCAACTGATCTGGGTTTAATCCATCACCGTACTTTAGCCCACTCTGCCACCCCAGTTCAGACATGGCCATATGCAAATCAGTCTGACCCTGTGCCTCATGGGAACAGTCCAGCCTGAACTGCCAAGCCATGTCTTCCCTGGACCAGAATCAAGCTTCCTAGGACCGGTTTCGGGCATTTCAGCCGTCTTCAGCCAGGCTTGCTTGAATCCAGTGGCAAAGTGAGCAAGGGACTCACGTCTGAGCATACCCTGCCAACTTATGGCGAACAAAGCAAAAACTAAAGGAAATGATGGACGGAGTGTTGAACATTGCAAGCACTCACCCCCAGTCAACTGATCTGGGTTCAATCCATCAGCGTTCTTTAGCCCACTCTGCCGCCCCAGTTCAGACATGGCCATATGCAAATCAGTCTGACCCTGTGCCTCATGGGAACAGTCCAGCCTGAACTGCCAAGCCATGTCTTCCCTGGACCAGAATCAAGCTTCCTAGGACCGGTTTCTGGCATTTCAGCCGTCTTCAGCCAGGCTTGCTTGAATCCAGTGGCAAAGTGAGCAAGGGACTCACGTCTGAGCATACCCTGCCAACTTATGGCGAACAAAGCACAAACCAAAGGAAATGATGGACGGAGTGTTGAACATTGCAAGCACTCACCCCCAGTCAACTGATCTGGGTTTAATCCATCACCGTTCTTTAGCCCACTCTGCCACCCCAGTTCAGACATGGCCATATGCAAATCAGTCTGACCCTGTGCCTCATGGGAACAGTCCAGCCTGAACTGCCAAGCCATGTCTTCCGTGGACCAGAATCAAGCTTTCTAGGACCGGTTTCTGGCATTTCAGCCGTCTTCAGCCAGGCTTGCTTGAATCCAGTGGCAAAGTGAGCAAGGGACTCACGTCTGAGCATACCCTGCTAACTTATGGTGAACAAAGCAAAAACCAAAGGAAATGATGGACGGAGTGTTGGACATTGCAAGCACTCACCCCCAGTGAACTGATCTGGGTTTAATCCATCACCGTTCTTTAGCCCACTCTGCCACCCTAGTTCAGACATGGCCATATGCAAATCAGTCTGACCCTGTGCCTCATGGGAACAGTCCAGCCTGAACTGCCAAGCCATGTCTTCCCTGGACCAGAATCAAGCTTCCTAGGACCGGTTTCTGGCATTTCAGCCGTCTTCAGCCAGGCTTGCTTGAATCCAGTGGCAAAGTGAGCAAGGGACTCACGTCTGAGCATACCCTGCGAACTTATGGCGAACAAAGCAAAAACCAAAGGAAACGATGGACGGAGTGTTGAACATTGCAAGCACTCCCCCCCAGTCAACTGATCTGGGTTTAATCCATCACCGTTCTTTAGCCCACTCTGCCACCCCAGTTCAGACATGGCCATATGCAAATCAGTCTGACCCTGTGCCTCATGGGAACAGTCCAGCCTGAACTGCCAAGCCATGTCTTCCCTGGACCAGAATCAAGCTTCCTAGGACCGGTTTCTGGCATTTCAGCCGTCTTCAGCCAGGCTTGCTTGAATCCAGTGGCAAAGTGAGCAAGGGACTCACGTCTGAGCATACCCTGCCAACTTATGGCGAACAAAGCAAAAACCAAAGGAAATGATGGACGGAGTGTTGAACATTGCAAGCACTCACCCCCAGTCAACAGATCTGGGTTTAATCCATCACCGTTCTTTAGCCCACTCTGCCACCCCAGTTCAGACATGGCCATATGCAAATCAGTCTGACCCTGTGCCTCATGGGAACAGTCCAGCCTGAACTGCCAAGCCATGTCTTCCCTGGACCAGAATCAAGCTTCCTAGGACCGGTTTCTGGCATTTCAGCCGTCTTCAGCCAGGCTTGCTTGAATCCAGTGGCAAAGTGAGCAAGGGACTCACGTCTGAGCATACCCTGCCAACTTATGGCGAACAAAGCAAAAACCAAAGGAAATGATGGACGGAGTGTTGAACATTGCAAGCACTCACCCCCAGTCAACTGATCTGGGTTTAATCCATCACCGTTCTTTAGCCCACTCTGCCACCCCAGTTCAGACATGGCCATATGCAAATCAGTCTGACCCTGTGCCTCATGGGAACAGTCCAGCCTGAACTGCCAAGCCATGTCTTCCCTGGACCAGAATCAAGCTTCCTAGGACCGGTTTCTGGCATTTCAGCCATCTTCAGCCAGGCTTGCTTGAATCCAGTGGCAAAGTGAGCAAGGGACTCACGTCTGAGCATACCCTGCCAACTTATGGCGAACAAAGCAAAAACCAAAGGAAATGATGGACGGAGTGTTGAACATTGCAAGCACTCACCCCCAGTCAACTGATCTGGGTTTAAACAATCACCGTTCTTTAGCCCACTCTGCCACCCCAGTTCAGACATGGCCATATGCAAATCAGTCTGACCCTGTGACTCATGGGAACAGTCCAGCCTGAACTGCCAAGCCATATCTTCCCTGGACCAGAATCAAGCTTCCTAGGACCGGTTTCTGGCATTTCAGCCGTCTTCAGCCAGGCTTGCTTGAATCCAGTGGCAAAGTGAGCAAGGGACTCACGTCTGAGCATACCCTGCCAACTTATGGCGAACAAAGCAAAAAACAAAGGAAATGATGGACGGAGTGTTGAACATTGCAAGCACTCACCCCCAGTCAACTGATCTGGGTTTAATCCATCACCGTTCTTTAGCCCACTCTGCCACCCCAGTTCAGACATGGCCATATGCAAATCAGTATGACCCTGTGCCTCATGGGAACAGTCCAGCCTGAACTGCCAAGCCATGTCTTCCCTGGACCAGAATCAAGCTTCCTAGGACCGTTTTCTGGCATTTCAGCCGTCTTCAGCCAGGCTTGCTTGAATCCAGTGGCAAAGTGAGCAAGGGACTCACGTCCGAGCATACCCTGCCAACTTATGGCGAACAAAGCAAAAACCAAAGGAAATGATGGACAGAGTGTTGACCATTGCAAGCACTCACCCCCAGTCAACTGATCTGGGTTTAATCCATCACCGTACTTTAGCCCACTCTGCCACCCCAGTTCAGACATGGCCATATGCAAATCAGTCTGACCCTGTGCCTCATGGGAACAGTCCAGCCTGAACTGCCAAGCCATGTCTTCCCTGGACCAGAATCAAGCTTCCTAGGACCGGTTTCTGGCATTTCAGCCGTATTCAGCCAGGCTTGCTTGAATCCAGTGGCAAAGTGAGCAAGGGACTCACGTCTGAGCATACCCCGCCAACTTATGGCAAACAAAGCAAAAACCAAAGTAAATGATGGACGGAGTGTTGAACATTGCAAGCACTCACCCCAAGTCAACTGATCTGGGTTTAATCCATCACCGTTCTTTAGCCCACTCTGCCACCCCAGTTCAGACATGGCCATATGCAAATCAGTCTGACCCTGTGCCTCATGGGAACAGTCCAGCCTGAACTGCCGAGCCATGTCTTCCCTGGACCAGAATCAAGCTTCCTAGGACCGGTTTCTGGCATTTCAGCCGTCTTCAGCCAGGCTTGCTTGAATCCAGTGGCAAAGTGAGCAAGGGACTCACGTCTGAGCATACCCTGCCAACTTATGGCGAACAAAGCAAAAACTAAAGGAAATGATGGACGGAGTGTTGAACATTGCAAGCACTCACCCCCAGTCAACTGATCTGGGTTCAATCCATCACCGTTCTTTAGCCCACTCTGCCGCCCCAGTTCAGACATGGCCATATGCAAATCAGTCTGACCCTGTGCCTCATGGGAACAGTCCAGCCTGAACTGCCAAGCCATGTCTTCCCTGGACCAGAATCAAGCTTCCTAGGACCGGTTTCTGGCATTTCAGCCGTCTTCAGCCAGGCTTGCTTGAATCCAGTGGCAAAGTGAGCAAGGGACTCACGTCTGAGCATACCCTGCCAACTTATGGCGAACAAAGCACAAACCAAAGGAAATGATGGACGGAGTGTTGAACATTGCAAGCACTCACCCCCAGTCAACTGATCTGGGTTTAATCCATCACCGTTCTTTAGCCCACTCTGCCACCCCAGTTCAGACATGGCCATATGCAAATCAGTCTGACCCTGTGCCTCATGGGAACAGTCCAGCCTGAACTGCCAAGCCATGTCTTCCGTGGACCAGAATCAAGCTTCCTAGGACCGGTTTCTGGCATTTCAGCCGTCTTCAGCCAGGCTTGCTTGAATCCAGTGGCAAAGTGAGCAAGGGACTCACGTCTGAGCATACCCTGCTAACTTATGGTGAACAAAGCAAAAACCAAAGGAAATGATGGACGGAGTGTTGGACATTGCAAGCACTCACCCCCAGTGAACTGATCTGGGTTTAATCCATCACCGTTCTTTAGCCCACTCTGCCACCCTAGTTCAGACATGGCCATATGCAAATCAGTCTGACCCTGTGCCTCATGGGAACAGTCCAGCCTGAACTGCCAAGCCATGTCTTCCCTGGACCAGAATCAAGCTTCCTAGGACCGGTTTCTGGCATTTCAGCCGTCTTCAGCCAGGCTTGCTTGAATCCAGTGGCAAAGTGAGCAAGGGACTCACGTCTGAGCATACCCTGCGAACTTATGGCGAACAAAGCAAAAACCAAAGGAAACGATGGACGGAGTGTTGAACATTGCAAGCACTCCCCCCCAGTCAACTGATCTGGGTTTAATCCATCACCGTTCTTTAGCCCACTCTGCCACCCCAGTTCAGACATGGCCATATGCAAATCAGTCTGACCCTGTGCCTCATGGGAACAGTCCAGCCTGAACTGCCAAGCCATGTCTTCCCTGGACCAGAATCAAGCTTCCTAGGACCGGTTTCTGGCATTTCAGCCGTCTTCAGCCAGGCTTGCTTGAATCCAGTGGCAAAGTGAGCAAGGGACTCACGTCTGAGCATACCCTGCCAACTTATGGCGAACAAAGCACAAACCAAAGGAAATGATGGACGGAGTGATGAACATTGCAAGCACTCACCCCCAGTCAACTGATCTGGGTTTAATCCATCACCGTTCTTTAGCCCACTCTGCCACCCCAGTTCAGACATGGCCATATGCAAATCAGTCTGACCCTGTGCCTCATGGGAACAGTCCAGCCTGAACTGCCAAGCCATGTCTTCCCTGGACCAGAATCAAGCTTCCTAGGACAGGTTTCTGGCATTTCAGCCGTCTTCAGCCAGGCTTGCTTGAATCCAGTGACAAAGTGAGCAAGGGACTCACGTCTGAGCATACCCTGCCAACTTATGGCGAACAAAGCAAAAACCAAAGGAAATGATGGACGGAGTGTTGAACATTGCAAGCACTCAGCCCCAGTCAACTGATCTGGGTTTAATCCATCACCGTTCTTTAGCCCACTCTGCCACCCCAGTTCAGACATGGGCATATGCAAATCAGTCTGACCCTGTGCCTCATGGGAACAGTCCAGCCTGAACTGCCAAGCCATGTCTTCCCTGGACCAGAATCAAGCTTCCTAGGACCGGTTTCTGGCATTTCAGCTGTCTTCAGCCGGATTTGCTTGAATCTAGTGGCAAAGTGATTAAGGGACTCACGTCTGAGCATACCCTGCCAACTTACAGCGAACAAAGCAAAAACGAAAGGAAATGATGGACGGAGTGTTGAACATTGCAAGCACTCACCCCCAGTCAACAGATCTGGGTTTAATACATCACCGTTCTTTAGCCCACTCTGCCACCCCAGTTCAGACATGGCCATATGCAAATCAGTCTGACCCTGTGCCTCATGGGAACAGTCCAGCCTGAACTGCCAAGCCATGTCTTCCCTGGACCAGAATCAAGCTTCCTAGGACCTTTTTCTGGCATTTCAGCCGTCTTCAGCCAGGCTTGCTTGAATCCAGTGGCAAAGTGAGCAAGGGACTCACGTCTGAGCATACCCTGCCAACTTATGGCGAACAAAGCAAAAACCAAAGGAAATGATGGACGGAGTGTTGAACATTGCAAGCACTCACCCCCAGTCAACAGATCTGGGTTTAATCCATCACCGTTCTTTAGCCCACTCTGCCACCCCAGTTCAGACATGGCAATATGCAAATCAGTCTGACCCTGTGCCTCATGGGAACAGTCCAGCCTGAACTGCCAAGCCATGTCTTCCCTGGACCAGAATCAAGCTTCCTAGGACCGGTTTCTGGCATTTCAGCCGTCTTCAGCCAGGCTTGCTTGAATCCAGTGGCAAAGTGAGCAAGGGACTCACGTCTGAGCATACCCTGCCAACTTATGGCGAACAAAGCAAAAACCAAAGGAAATGATGGACGGAGTGTTGAACATTGCAAGCACTCACCCCCAGTCAACTGATCTGGGTTTAATCCATCACCGTTCTTTAGCCCACTCTGCCACCCCAGTTCAGACATGGCCATATGCAAATCAGTCTGACCCTGTGCCTCATGGGAACAGTCCAGCCTGAACTGCCAAGCCATGTCTTCCCTGGACCAGAATCAAGCTTCCTAGGACCGGTTTCTGGCATTTCAGCCGTCTTCAGCCAGGCTTGCTTGAATCCAGTGGCAAAGTGAGCAAGGGACTCACGTCTGAGCATACCCTGCTAACTTATGGCGAACAAAGCAAAAACCAAAGGAAACGATGGACGGAGTGTTGAACATTGCAAGCACTCCCCCCCAGTCAACAGATCTGGGTTTAATCCATCACCGTTCTTTAGCCCACTCTGCCACCCCAGTTCAGACATGGCCATATGCAAATCAGTCTGACCCTGTGCCTCATGGGAACAGTCCAGCCTGAACTGCCAAGCCATGTCTTCCCTGGACCAGAATCAAGCTTCCTAGGACCGGTTTCTGGCATTTCAGCCGTCTTCAGCCAGGCTTGCTTGAATCCAGTGGCAAAGTGAGCAAGGGACTCACGTCTGAGCATACCCTGCCAACTTATGGCGAACAAAGCACAAACCAAAGGAAATGATGGACGGAGTGATGAACATTGCAAGCACTCACCCCCAGTCAACTGATCTGGGTTTAATCCATCACCGTTCTTTAGCCCACTCTGCCACCCCAGTTCAGACATGGCCATATGCAAATCAGTCTGACCCTGTGCCTCATGGGAACAGTCCAGCCTGAACTGCCAAGCCATGTCTTCCCTGGACCAGAATCAAGCTTCCTAGGACCGGTTTCTGGCATTTCAGCCGTCTTCAGCCAGATTTGCTTGAATCCAGTGGCAAAGTGATTAAGGGACTCACGTCTGAGCATACCCTGCCAACTTACAGCGAACAAAGCAAAAACGAAAGGAAATGATGGACGGAGTGTTGAACATTGCAAGCACTCACCCCCAGTCAACAGATCTGGGTTTAATACATCACCGTTCTTTAGCCCACTCTGCCACCCCAGTTCAGACATGGCCATATGCAAATCAGTCTGACCCTGTGCCTCATGGGAACAGTCCAGCCTGAACTGCCAAGCCATGTCTTCCCTGGACCAGAATCAAGCTTCCTAGGACCGGTTTCTGGAATTTCAGCCGTCTTCAGCCAGGCTTGCTTGAATCCAGTGGCAAAGTGAGGAAGGGACTCACGTCTGAGCATACCCTGCCAACTTATGGCGAACAAAGCAAAAACCAAAGGAAATGATGGACGGAGTGTTGAACATTGCAAGCACTCACCCCCAGTCAACTGATCTGGGTTTAATCCATCACCGTTCTTTAGCCCACTCTGCCACCCCAGTTCAGACATGGCCATATGCAAATCAGTCTGACCCTGTGCTTCATGGGAACAGTCCAGCCTGAACTGCCAAGCCATGTCTTCCCTGGACCAGAATCAAGCTTCCTAGGACCGGTTTCTGGCATTTCAGCCGTCTTCAGCCAGGCTTGCTTGAATCCAGTGGCAAAGTGAGCAAGGGACTCACGTCTGAGCATACCCTGCCAACTTATGGCGAACAAAGCACAAACCAAAGGAAATGATGGACGGAGTGTTGAACATTGCAAGCACTCACCCCCAGTCAACTGATCTGGGTTTAATCCATCATCGTTCTTTAGCCCACTCTGCCACCCCAGTTCAGACATGGCCATATGCAAATCAGTCTGACCCTGTGCCTCATGGGAACAGTCCAGCCTGAACTGCCAAGCCATGTCTTCCCTGGACCAGAATCAAGCTTCCTAGGACCGGTTTCTGGCATTTCAGCCGTCTTCAGCCAGGCTTGCTTGAATCCAGTGGCAAAGTGAGCAAGGGACTCACGTCTGAGCATACCTTGCTAACTTATGGTGAACAAAGCAAAAACCAAAGGAAATGATGGACGGAGTGTTGGACATTGCAAGCACTCACCCCCAGTGAACTGATCTGGGTTTAATCCATCACCGTTCTTTAGCCCACTCTGCCACCCCAGTTCAGACATGGCCATATGCAAATCAGTCTGACCCTGTGCCTCATGGGAACAGTCCAGCCTGAACTGCCAAGCCATGTCTTCCCTGGACCAGAATCAAGCTTCCTAGGACCGGTTTCTGTCATTTCAGCCGTCTTCAGCCAGGCTTGCTTGAATCCAGTGGCAAAGTGAGCAAGGGACTCACGTCTGAGCATACCCTGCCAACTTATGGCGAACAAAGCAAAAACCAAAGGAAACGATGGACGGAGTGTTGAACATTGCAAGCACTCCCCCCCAGTCAACTGATATGGGTTTAATCCATCACCGTTCTTTAGCCCACTCTGCCACCCCAGTTCAGACATGGCCATATGCAAATCAGTCTGACCCTGTGCCTCATGGGAACAGTCCAGCCTGAACTGCCAAGCCATGTCTTCCCTGAACCAGAATCAAGCTTCCTAGGACCGGTTTCTGGCATTTCAGCCGTCTTCAGCCAGGCTTGCTTGAATCCAGTGGCAAAGTGAGCAAGGGACTCACGTCTGAGCATACCCTGCCAACTTATGGCGAACAAAGCACAAACCAAAGGAAATGATGGACGGAGTGATGAACATTGCAAGCACTCACCCCCAGTCAACTGATCTGGGTTTAATCCATCACCGTTCTTTAGCCCACTCTGCCACCCCAGTTCAGACATGGCCATATGCAAATCAGTCTGACCCTGTGCCTCATGGGAACAGTCCAGCCTGAACTGCCAAGCCATGTCTTCCCTGGACCAGAATCAAGCTTCCTAGGACAGGTTTCTGGCATTTCAGCCGTCTTCAGCCAGGCTTGCTTGAATCCAGTGACAAAGTGAGCAAGGGACTCACGTCTGAGCATACCCTGCCAACTTATGGCGAACAAAGCAAAAACCAAAGGAAATGATGGACGGAGTGTTGAACATTGCAAGCACTCACCCCCAGTCAACTGATCTGGGTTTAATCCATCACCGTTCTTTAGCCCACTCTGCCACCCCAGTTCAGACATGGCCATATGCAAATCAGTATGACCCTGTGCCTCATGGGAACAGTCCAGCCTGAACTGCCAAGCCATGTCTTCCCTGGACCAGAATCAAGCTTCCTAGGACCGGTTTCTGGCATTTCAGCCGTCTTCAGCCAGGCTTGCTTGAATCCAGTGGCAAAGTGAGCAAGGGACTCACGTCTGAGCATACCCTGCCAACTTATGGCGAACAAAGCAAAAAACAAAGGAAATGATGGACGGAGTGTTGAACATTGCAAGCACTCACCCCCAGTCAACTGATCTGGGTTTAATCCATCACCGTTCTTTAGCCCACTCTGCCACCCCAGTTCAGACATGGCCATATGCAAATCAGTATGACCCTGTGCCTCATGGGAACAGTCCAGCCTGAACTGCCAAGCCATGTCTTCCCTGGACCAGAATCAAGCTTCCTAGGACCGTTTTCTGGCATTTCAGCCGTCTTCAGCCAGGCTTGCTTGAATCCAGTGGCAAAGTGAGCAAGGGACTCACGTCCGAGCATACCCTGCCAACTTATGGCGAACAAAGCAAAAACCAAAGGAAATGATGGACAGAGTGTTGACCATTGCAAGCACTCACCCCCAGTCAACTGATCTGGGTTTAATCCATCACCGTACTTTAGCCCACTCTGCCACCCCAGTTCAGACATGGCCATATGCAAATCAGTCTGACCCTGTGCCTCATGGGAACAGTCCAGCCTGAACTGCCAAGCCATGTCTTCCCTGGACCAGAATCAAGCTTCCTAGGACCGGTTTCGGGCATTTCAGCCGTCTTCAGCCAGGCTTGCTTGAATCCAGTGGCAAAGTGAGCAAGGGACTCACGTCTGAGCATACCCTGCCAACTTATGGCGAACAAAGCAAAAACTAAAGGAAATGATGGACGGAGTGTTGAACATTGCAAGCACTCACCCCCAGTCAACTGATCTGGGTTCAATCCATCACCGTTCTTTAGCCCACTCTGCCGCCCCAGTTCAGACATGGCCATATGCAAATCAGTCTGACCCTGTGCCTCATGGGAACAGTCCAGCCTGAACTGCCAAGCCATGTCTTCCCTGGACCAGAATCAAGCTTCCTAGGACCGGTTTCTGGCATTTCAGCCGTCTTCAGCCAGGCTTGCTTGAATCCAGTGGCAAAGTGAGCAAGGGACTCACGTCTGAGCATACCCTGCCAACTTATGGCGAACAAAGCACAAACCAAAGGAAATGATGGACGGAGTGTTGAACATTGCAAGCACTCACCCCCAGTCAACTGATCTGGGTTTAATCCATCACCGTTCTTTAGCCCACTCTGCCACCCTAGTTCAGACATGGCCATATGCAAATCAGTCTGACCCTGTGCCTCATGGGAACAGTCCAGCCTGAACTGCCAAGCCATGTCTTCCGTGGACCAGAATCAAGCTTCCTAGGACCGGTTTCTGGCATTTCAGCCGTCTTCAGCCAGGCTTGCTTGAATCCAGTGGCAAAGTGAGCAAGGGACTCACGTCTGAGCATACCCTGCTAACTTATGGTGAACAAAGCAAAAACCAAAGGAAATGATGGACGGAGTGTTGGACATTGCAAGCACTCACCCCCAGTGAACTGATCTGGGTTTAATCCATCACCGTTCTTTAGCCCACTCTGCCACCCTAGTTCAGACATGGCCATATGCAAATCAGTCTGACCCTGTGCCTCATGGGAACAGTCCAGCCTGAACTGCCAAGCCATGTCTTCCCTGGACCAGAATCAAGCTTCCTAGGACCGGTTTCTGGCATTTCAGCCGTCTTCAGCCAGGCTTGCTTGAATCCAGTGGCAAAGTGAGCAAGGGACTCACGTCTGAGCATACCCTGCGAACTTATGGCGAACAAAGCAAAAACCAAAGGAAACGATGGACGGAGTGTTGAACATTGCAAGCACTCCCCCCCAGTCAACTGATCTGGGTTTAATCCATCACCGTTCTTTAGCCCACTCTGCCACCCCAGTTCAGACATGGCCATATGCAAATCAGTCTGACCCTGTGCCTCATGGGAACAGTCCAGCCTGAACTGCCAAGCCATGTCTTCCCTGGACCAGAATCAAGCTTCCTAGGACCGGTTTCTGGCATTTCAGCCGTCTTCAGCCAGGCTTGCTTGAATCCAGTGGCAAAGTGAGCAAGGGACTCACGTCTGAGCATACCCTGCCAACTTATGGCGAACAAAGCAAAAACCAAAGGAAATGATGGACGGAGTGTTGAACATTGCAAGCACTCACCCCCAGTCAACAGATCTGGGTTTAATCCATCACCGTTCTTTAGCCCACTCTGCCACCCCAGTTCAGACATGGCCATATGCAAATCAGTCTGACCCTGTGCCTCATGGGAACAGTCCAGCCTGAACTGCCAAGCCATGTCTTCCCTGGACCAGAATCAAGCTTCCTAGGACCGGTTTCTGGCATTTCAGCCGTCTTCAGCCAGGCTTGCTTGAATCCAGTGGCAAAGTGAGCAAGGGACTCACGTCTGAGCATACCCTGCCAACTTATGGCGAACAAAGCAAAAACCAAAGGAAATGATGGACGGAGTGTTGAACATTGCAAGCACTCACCCCCAGTCAACTGATCTGGGTTTAATCCATCACCGTTCTTTAGCCCACTCTGCCACCCCAGTTCAGACATGGCCATATGCAAATCAGTCTGACCCTGTGCCTCATGGGAACAGTCCAGCCTGAACTGCCAAGCCATGTCTTCCCTGGACCAGAATCAAGCTTCCTAGGACCGGTTTCTGGCATTTCAGCCATCTTCAGCCAGGCTTGCTTGAATCCAGTGGCAAAGTGAGCAAGGGACTCACGTCTGAGCATACCCTGCCAACTTATGGCGAACAAAGCAAAAACCAAAGGAAATGATGGACGGAGTGTTGAACATTGCAAGCACTCACCCCCAGTCAACTGATCTGGGTTTAAACAATCACCGTTCTTTAGCCCACTCTGCCACCCCAGTTCAGACATGGCCATATGCAAATCAGTCTGACCCTGTGACTCATGGGAACAGTCCAGCCTGAACTGCCAAGCCATATCTTCCCTGGACCAGAATCAAGCTTCCTAGGACCGGTTTCTGGCATTTCAGCCGTCTTCAGCCAGGCTTGCTTGAATCCAGTGGCAAAGTGAGCAAGGGACTCACGTCTGAGCATACCCTGCCAACTTATGGCGAACAAAGCAAAAAACAAAGGAAATGATGGACAGAGTGTTGACCATTGCAAGCACTCACCCCCCAGTCAACTGATCTGGGTTTAATCCATCACCGTACTTTAGCCCACTCTGCCACCCCAGTTCAGACATGGCCATATGCAAATCAGTCTGACCCTGTGCCTCATGGGAACAGTCCAGCCTGAACTGCCAAGCCATGTCTTCCCTGGACCAGAATCAAGCTTCCTAGGACCGGTTTCTGGCATTTCAGCCGTCTTCAGCCAGGCTTGCTTGAATCCAGTGGCAAAGTGAGCAAGGGACTCACGTCTGAGCATACCCTGCCAATGTTAGAAATGAGGGGGCTCTGGTTGACGCAGGTGTGAACCCACAACAAGCAGGGACCCTTTACTTCTTGTCAGGGCGAAGGATGACTCCTCAGAATAACCCCTGCTCACCCTCTAGGTGCGTGGCGCGAGCAGTCTAGGCTAAGTCTCAGGCGTACACGGTTAAGCAAATGCAGTTACACATACAGTAAACCCCTTGCATGCACCACAAATGGACACCAATCCGGTAGTATATAAAAATAAGCTTTTATGTAGTTTCAGCAGAGTTAAATACAAGGCCCAGTAACGTTGACCTGATGGGGCCACAATTCGTAGGAATACGGTAAAGTTCTCTTTGTACGAAAAGTTCTTTAGGCGGGCACAAGGTGACTGTAGGCCTCAGCACCCTTCGGCGGAAGCGGCGACCGGGAAGCACACGGCAGATGACAGGGAAATCAGAACGTTGCGGACCCTGGATCCGATGTGAGTTCGTGGTCGGAGTTGTAAGTACAGTACCTTGTCTCTTGACGCAAAGGTGGGGGCGGGATTTCAGCGGCTCTTCGGCAGAAGAGCGAGGCGGCGTCCGGGGCTCCCACACTTTACGATGGGGGTCTGATCTTCAGGCTCACGACCAGAGCGGGTGTTGCAGGTGGCGGGTGAACAAAGCGGGGCAGCCGGGCACGCCGATGCGTCCGGGCCGTCCGAGGCTGGGAGATGCTCACAAACGCCGATTCCGGCGGGAGGGTGAAGGTGCACAGCGAGCCTCCAGCGAGCGAGGTGACAGGGCAGCCCAACACAGCGTAGGGGGAGCGGCTCCGATCGAGCGAGGCTCTTCCCAAGGCGGGGGCGGCTAAGCAGTCCTGGTCACGGCTCAGGGAGGGGCTGCGGCACGAGGGTCACAGCTCCGGCGAGGGAAAGGACACCACGGTCTAGCAGCAGGCGAGTGAAGATCAGGTAGAGCCCAATGGTCCTGGGGCTCTGTTCAGGGGGCAAGCTCAGTTCCAAGCCCTTGGAGATCGTTTTGGAAAAGCACAAGTCTTGAAAATAAAAATAAAGCAAAGTCTTCAGCAACAGTTTCTCTTCTCCCCTTTGGCAGCAAGGTCACCACTGCAGGCCAATCCCCCAGGATAGGGACAGTCTTCCTCCTACAGCTTCCCCGGTGCCTTCTCCTCAGGCAGAGATTCTTCTTGGTCAAAAGCGGATCTAGTTTCTTAGGAGCAGGGCTCCTCCATTTATACCACAAATCTTTTGTTCTCCCAGGCCAGGGGGGCCCTTGCCTAGTTCAGTCCGGTTTCTGAGCACTTTGTTTACGTGATGCAGGCTTCTTCTTTCAGAGCGCAGGGCAGAGTCATCAGACGCTCCACAGGGGGTGGAGCCGGCATCGAGGTAGCGGAGCACTGTCCTATTCAGAGCCTAGGAGCACTCCTCCCACCCATCTACCTGTCGATCGTCCTATTCATACCAGGCTACCTAGCCCTGCCCATCTGGGTTCCCCCAACCCTGTCACTCACACCAGCCAGACATCAGATACACATCACGCAGAGGCGGCTGAGATGGTTAGGCAAGCAAAGGCCAACTTTCTAAAAAGTGACATTTGCAAACCCGGAATATTAAAATAAACCTTGCGAAAAGATGTACCTTATCATTCCGAGTTCAGGCATACTAAACTCGATCTCCTACCATGTTCCCTGGGTCGGTTAGGATCATAGGGTGTAATAATCCAGGCCGCCCATACTGGCCTATGGGAACAGGGTAGCCTTACAGTAGTGAACAGCAAAATGGCGGCCGTTCACTACCAGGACAGGCCACGCATCTAGGCTTGTCCTACCTCAGGCTCACAATGCACCCTGCCCGTGGGCCTACCAGAGGGGTGACTAATATGCAGCCAAGGGAAGGTTTCGGGGACCGGCAAGTGTGGGCACTTGTCGGTCGGCGTGTCAGTACCAGACTGCACGCAGGTTCTGCGGTGGCAGACCTTAGACATCTTTTACCGGCCGCTTCTGTGGGTGGCACAACCCGTGCTGCAAGCCCACCAGCGGTGTTTGCATTTACATGCCCTGGCGCTCCTGGCGCACTTTACTGGGGTCTGATAGTAAATCAAACAATCCAATCATGGAATCCAACCAACACATACAATTTACAAAGGGAGCACTCGCACCGCGACACTGGTTGGCAGTGGCACAGCGCGCTGAGCGGCCAACACCATAAAATCACATGAGGCACAGCGACAAAAAGAGGGAGGGAGACTCACGCCAAGGTGCCAGGTCTAACACGTGTCCCCTCCAGCTGAAAGGTGGGGAGAACTACCCTACCCCAGGGAGTTCCTCACCACTAAGGCGGAAAAATCTGGACAGACCGTCAGCATTGGCGTGATCTGTACCAGGGCGATGTTCCACCGTGAAATCCATCCCCTGTAGGGAAATGGACCACCTCAACAGCTTCGGATTCTCACCCCTCATATGCATCAACCATCTGAGGGGCCTGTGGTCCGTCTGAACCCGGAAGTGAGACCCAAACAAGTAGGGTCTTAGCTTCTTCAGCGCCCAGACCACAGCAAATGCCTCACGCTCAATAGCACTCCATCTCTGTTCCCGTGGAAGTAACCTCCTGCTAATAAAGGCTACGGGTTGATCTAGGCCCTCCTCATTAATCTGTGAAAGAACAGCCCCCACACCATGCTCTGAAGCGTCTGTCTGAACGATAAACTCTTTGGAGAAGTTGGGAGCCAAGAGCACGGGCGCCGTGCACATAGCAGTTTTCAAGGCCTCAAAAGCTCTCTGACAGGTGTCAGTCCAGATCACCTTCCTGGGCTGCTTCTTCGAAGTCAGCGCGGTCAAGGGGGCAACCATGTTGCCATACCCCTTGACAAACCTCCTGTAGTACCCGGTGAGACCTAGGAAGGCTCTCACCTCCGTCTGGGTTTTGGGCGCCTCCCAATTCAGGATGGTTTCTATCTTGGGCTGAAGGGGTGCCACCTGGCCACTCCCCACTTGGTGTCCCAAGTACACCACGGAACCCTGCCCGATCTGGCACTTACTCGCCTTGATCGTGAGGCCTGCCTTCCGCAGCGCCATCAACACTTCCCAGAGGTGTCGCAAGTGTTCCTCCCACGTGGAGCTGAACACGGCGATGTCATCCAGGTAGGCTGCACTGAACGAATCCAGCCCAGCCAACACCTGGTTGACCAATCTCTGGAAGGTGGCAGGGGCATTCTTCATCCCAAATGGCATAACCCGGAACTGGTAGTGCCCATCTGGGGTGGAAAATGCGGACCTCTCTTTGGCCCCCTCGGTCAAGGCGATCTGCCAATACCCAGACGTTAGATCAAACGTGCTGAGGTAGTTGGCAGCCCCTAGCCGATCGATGAGCTCATCAGCTCTGGGGATGGGGTGTGCGTCAGTCCTAGTGACTGAATTGAGTCCTCTGTAGTCCACACAGAACCGGAGTTCGGGTGTGGCTCCCGGCGCTGCAGCCTTTGGGACCAAGACCACGGGGCTGGCCCAAGGACTGCTAGAAGACTCAATGACCCCGAGTGCAAACATCTTGGAGACCTCCTCCTTGATGCATGTCCTCACCCTGTCAGTCACCCTGTAGGCCTTGTGCCGTACGGGAGGGCTATCCCCAGTGTCCACATCATGGACGCACCAATCAGTGACACCAGGGACCAGGGAAAACAGGTCAGAAAATTGTCCCAGCAACTGGCGACAATCACTCTGTTGCTCCGGGGTCAGGGTGGAAGAGAGGATGACACCGTCCACTGACCCATCGTGCTCCTTGGCTGACAGGAGGTCCGGAAGAGGTTCTGTCTCCTCTTCCATCCCCGCATCTGTGGCCAAGAGCATGCCCACTTGGGACCTCTCCAAGTGGGGCTTGAGGCGGTTGACATGTAGGACCCGTAAGGGGTTCCTGGGAGTCTTCAGGTCCACCACGTAGGTAACAGGACTCTTTCGCTCCACCACCTCAAAGGGACCGGTCCACTTATCCTGGAGCGCACACGGCTCCACGGGGGCCAAGACCCATACTTTCTGCCCAGGCTGAAGCTCTACCAGAGTGGCATTCTGGTCGTACCACCGCTTCATCTCCTCCTGGCTGGCTTCCAGATTTGCCTCAGCAAGTTGCCTGAAACGCCTAGTCTGATTCCTGAAGGCCAGCATGTAGCTATATACATTCTGGGGAGGTTTCCTGGGAGATTGCTCCCAGCCTTCCTTGACCAGACTTAGAGGTCCTCTGACGGGGTGACCATACAGAAGCTCAAAGGGACTGAACCCCAGAGACTTTTGTGGCACCTCGCGGTAAGCGAAGAGAAGGCATGGTAAGAGGACGTCCCACTTGCGCCTCATGGGTCCTTCCAGGCCCATTATCATGCCTTTGAGGGTTCGGTTGAATCTCTCAACCAACCCGTTCCCTTGGGGGTGGTAAGGTGTGGTGAACTTGTAGGTTACACCACACTCTTGCCAAAGAGATTTCATGTACTTGGACATGAAATTGGTACCTCGGTCAGACACCACCTCTAGAGGGAACCCCACTCGGGAGAAAATTCCCATCAGTGCACGTCCCACCACGGGGGCCGTCACTGTCCTCAGAGGAATGGCTTCCGGGTACCGGGTGGCATGGTCCACCAGGACCAGGATGAACCTATTGCCCATCGCTGTCTTGGGGTCCAGTGGCCCTACAATGTCAATCCCCACTCGCTGGAACGGGGTACCGACCACAGGGAATGGCTGGAGTGGAGCCTTCTGCTTCCTCCCACTCTTTCCACTTGCCTGGCAAGTCTGGCATGTCCTGCAGTGAGTATCCGAACTCCTGCGCATTTGAGGCCAATAAAAGTGGGTGACAAGCCTTTCGAAGGTCTTGTCCTGCCCCAAATGCCCTGCCAATGGCACATCGTGAGCCAGCCCCAGTAGGAAGGCTCTGAAGTCCTGGGGTACCACCAGCGCACGGGCTGACCCAGGCTCAGCAACCTTAGGCTCTGTATACAGGAGGTCGTTCTCCCAGTAAATGAAATGCGATCCTGACTGATCACCTGCGGCCTGGGCTGCAGCCTGCTGCCGCATACCCACGAGAGAAGGGCACTCCTTCTGTGCCTTACAAAAGTCCTCCCTGGTGGGACCCCCTTCCTGCTGCCAATGGGTCAGCTCCGGTAGGTCTCCCAGTTCAGCTATCTGTTCCCCTGTAGGCTCCAGGGCATCCCCCTCAAGGTCTGCCTCCTCCTGGACCGTGGGAACTTCAGGGGCCGGCTTCCCGCGCCCCTTGCTCCTTCTCTCTGAGGCCTGTTCCTGGGCCTCCCTCTCAGGCTCCAGGATCTCTCGAGTACCTTTACTGGCTGCCATGGACCGTGTGGTGACACACGCCCAATCCGGCATACCCAACATCTCCAGGTGAGCGCTCCGCTCCACCTGAGCCCAAGGTGAGCTCTCCAAATCGTTCCCTAACAAACAGTCTACAGGCATGGCGGGCCTCACAGCTACCTGAAGAGTACCAGAGACCCCCCCCCACTCGAAGGGAACCTGAGCCACCTTGCAGTGTCTCTCTGTGTTGTCAGCGGCAACAACGGGATAGAGTGCATTGGGGACCACCTGCTCCTGAGACACCAGGTGACACCTGACAGCTGTCACACTGGCTCCTGTGTCTCTAAGAGCTTCCACCCTATGGCCATTTATGGTCACCCACTGCCTGTACTTCTTAGTGTTCTCAGGCAGCTGGGTTGGAGGGACCACCTCACGGTCTCCTAGCGAGACCAGGGACATCTCTGCGGGACCCCACCCACCTTGGACATCCCTCTCCTCCCCCAAGGCTACACTAGTCACCTGCCGGGGTGGAGCACCAGTGGGTGCTGGTTTACCATACATCGGACACTTCACATCAGAGGCAAAATGCCCCAAATTGTTACACCTGTAACATCTTACGGGCCCCTTCTGAACAGGAGGACCTGTCGGGGCCCCGGTCGGTTTCGGGGGTGGGGGAGGCTGAGAACCCTTCCCTTGGTTCCCTTGGGGATTATTTTGGGGCCCTTTCTGGAACTGCTTCTGTTTACCCCTGTCCCCCCCACTCTTCTGCTGGGGACCCTGCCCACCTTTGGCGGAATCTCCCACGGTACCCTTGTGGACCCTGGTACTGACCCAGCGGTCCGCCTCCTCAGCAAGCTTCCTCGGGTTAGTCAGCTTACTATCGATCAGGTGCTGGCGCAGCTCAGGAAAACAATTACTGGACAAGTGCTCCCATGCCATTAGATCAAGAAGCCCTTGATAATCATTCACCTTACTACCCTTCACCCAACCATCCAGCGCTCTGCAAAAGAACGTCACATACTCCACATACGTACTATTGGGAATCTTAGTGCAACCCCTGAACCTCTGTCTATATAACTCAGGGGTCAACCCATACCTAGTCATCAATGCTTCCTTCATATGGGGATAAGAATTACGAACATCAACAGGTAAGTCTAGCAGGGTGTCCCGCCCCTCACTCAGGAACCTTCCCCACAACCCCGCTCCCCAATCTTTCTCAGGGACCCGGTGGGAAGACATGGCTACCTCGTAGGCTCTGAACCACTGCCCGATGTCGTCATTCCTGAAGAACTCCTTCACTACATCCTTAGGAATATAAACTCTTGGTTCCGCCGATCCTGGCGGTGTGCTGCCACCAGAGGGATTAAGCTCCAAACTTTTGGCTTTCAGCTCCAGCTCCCTCAGCTTCATGTCATGCTCTAATTGTAGTTTCTTTTCTTCCATGGCTAATCTTTGTTTTTCCATATCCATCTGCCCATGAAGTTTCGCCATTTCCACCTCGTGTGCCCGGGTTGCTGCCCTGTCCGCCAACTCCTCTGGCGACAGGCATCTGCCGAACTCATGGACACTTTCTGGTGGAACCACTTCCACCTGATTCTCTGGTGCCTTTGACTCATACCAGGCCCTCAGCGCCTTTACGAGTTGCTCCTTCTTTTTCAATCCAGTTTGGGCAATCCTGAACTTGGAGCAAAGACCTTTCAAGTCTTCATTGGTACGATCATGAAGTGCGCCTTCCTCCCAATCTATGTCTTCAAATCCAGAGATTACGGAAGCCGCCCTTCCGGCGGAAAGTGAACCAGGCATGGCTCTAACAACGGAGATTCTTGGCAAAACAAAAACAATGCTAGCCTTGTGGCTGTGTTACTGGTCTGCTCTCACTACGTGGCGATCAGTGATTCACTATACGCAAACCACAAATGCAAATCCGTAAATCCCACCGCTGCCACCAATGTTAGAAATGAGGGGGCTCTGGTTGACGCAGGTGTGAACCCACAACAAGCAGGGACCCTTTACTTCTTGTCAGGGCGAAGGATGACTCCTCAGAATAACCCCTGCTCACCCTCTAGGTGCGTGGCGCGAGCAGTCTAGGCTAAGTCTCAGGCGTACACGGTTAAGCAAATGCAGTTACACATACAGTAAACCCCTTGCATGCACCACAAATGGACACCAATCCGGTAGTATATAAAAATAAGCTTTTATGTAGTTTCAGCAGAGTTAAATACAAGGCCCAGTAACGTTGACCTGATGGGGCCACAATTCGTAGGAATACGGTAAAGTTCTCTTTGTACGAAAAGTTCTTTAGGCGGGCACAAGGTGACTGTAGGCCTCAGCACCCTTCGGCGGAAGCGGCGACCGGGAAGCACACGGCAGATGACAGGGAAATCAGAACGTTGCGGACCCTGGATCCGATGTGAGTTCGTGGTCGGAGTTGTAAGTACAGTACCTTGTCTCTTGACGCAAAGGTGGGGGCGGGATTTCAGCGGCTCTTCGGCAGAAGAGCGAGGCGGCGTCCGGGGCTCCCACACTTTACGATGGGGGTCTGATCTTCAGGCTCACGACCAGAGCGGGTGTTGCAGGTGGCGGGTGAACAAAGCGGGGCAGCCGGGCACGCCGATGCGTCCGGGCCGTCCGAGGCTGGGAGATGCTCACAAACGCCGATTCCGGCGGGAGGGTGAAGGTGCACAGCGAGCCTCCAGCGAGCGAGGTGACAGGGCAGCCCAACACAGCGTAGGGGGAGCGGCTCCGATCGAGCGAGGCTCTTCCCAAGGCGGGGGCGGCTAAGCAGTCCTGGTCACGGCTCAGGGAGGGGCTGCGGCACGAGGGTCACAGCTCCGGCGAGGGAAAGGACACCACGGTCTAGCAGCAGGCGAGTGAAGATCAGGTAGAGCCCAATGGTCCTGGGGCTCTGTTCAGGGGGCAAGCTCAGTTCCAAGCCCTTGGAGATCGTTTTGGAAAAGCACAAGTCTTGAAAATAAAAATAAAGCAAAGTCTTCAGCAACAGTTTCTCTTCTCCCCTTTGGCAGCAAGGTCACCACTGCAGGCCAATCCCCCAGGATAGGGACAGTCTTCCTCCTACAGCTTCCCCGGTGCCTTCTCCTCAGGCAGAGATTCTTCTTGGTCAAAAGCGGATCTAGTTTCTTAGGAGCAGGGCTCCTCCATTTATACCACAAATCTTTTGTTCTCCCAGGCCAGGGGGGCCCTTGCCTAGTTCAGTCCGGTTTCTGAGCACTTTGTTTACGTGATGCAGGCTTCTTCTTTCAGAGCGCAGGGCAGAGTCATCAGACGCTCCACAGGGGGTGGAGCCGGCATCGAGGTAGCGGAGCACTGTCCTATTCAGAGCCTAGGAGCACTCCTCCCACCCATCTACCTGTCGATCGTCCTATTCATACCAGGCTACCTAGCCCTGCCCATCTGGGTTCCCCCAACCCTGTCACTCACACCAGCCAGACATCAGATACACATCACGCAGAGGCGGCTGAGATGGTTAGGCAAGCAAAGGCCAACTTTCTAAAAAGTGACATTTGCAAACCCGGAATATTAAAATAAACCTTGCGAAAAGATGTACCTTATCATTCCGAGTTCAGGCATACTAAACTCGATCTCCTACCATGTTCCCTGGGTCGGTTAGGATCATAGGGTGTAATAATCCAGGCCGCCCATACTGGCCTATGGGAACAGGGTAGCCTTACAGTAGTGAACAGCAAAATGGCGGCCGTTCACTACCAGGACAGGCCACGCATCTAGGCTTGTCCTACCTCAGGCTCACAATGCACCCTGCCCGTGGGCCTACCAGAGGGGTGACTAATATGCAGCCAAGGGAAGGTTTCGGGGACCGGCAAGTGTGGGCACTTGTCGGTCGGCGTGTCAGTACCAGACTGCACGCAGGTTCTGCGGTGGCAGACCTTAGACATCTTTTACCGGCCGCTTCTGTGGGTGGCACAACCCGTGCTGCAAGCCCACCAGCGGTGTTTGCATTTACATGCCCTGGCGCTCCTGGCGCACTTTACTGGGGTCTGATAGTAAATCAAACAATCCAATCATGGAATCCAACCAACACATACAATTTACAAAGGGAGCACTCGCACCGCGACACTGGTTGGCAGTGGCACAGCGCGCTGAGCGGCCAACACCATAAAATCACATGAGGCACAGCGACAAAAAGAGGGAGGGAGACTCACGCCAAGGTGCCAGGTCTAACAGCCAACTTATGGCGAACAAAGCAAAAACCAAAGGAAATGATGGACGGAGTGTTGAACATTGCAAGCACTCACCCCCAGTCAACTGATCTGGGTTTAATCCATCACCGTTCTTTAGCCCACTCTGCCACCCCAGTTCAGACATGGCCATATGCAAATCAGTCTGACCCTGTGCCTCATGGGAACAGTCCAGCCTGAACTGCCAAGCCATGTCTTCCCTGGACCAGAATCAAGCTTCCTAGGACCGGTTTCTGGCATTTCAGCCATCTTCAGCCAGGCTTGCTTGAATCCAGTGGCAAAGTGAGCAAGGGACTCACGTCTGAGCATACCCTGCCAACTTATGGCGAACAAAGCAAAAACCAAAGGAAATGATGGACGGAGTGTTGAACATTGCAAGCACTCACCCCCAGTCAACTGATCTGGGTTTAAACAATCACCGTTCTTTAGCCCACTCTGCCACCCCAGTTCAGACATGGCCATATGCAAATCAGTCTGACCCTGTGACTCATGGGAACAGTCCAGCCTGAACTGCCAAGCCATATCTTCCCTGGACCAGAATCAAGCTTCCTAGGACCGGTTTCTGGCATTTCAGCCGTCTTCAGCCAGGCTTGCTTGAATCCAGTGGCAAAGTGAGCAAGGGACTCACGTCTGAGCATACCCTGCCAACTTATGGCGAACAAAGCAAAAAACAAAGGAAATGATGGACGGAGTGTTGAACATTGCAAGCACTCACCCCCAGTCAACTGATCTGGGTTTAATCCATCACCGTTCTTTAGCCCACTCTGCCACCCCAGTTCAGACATGGCCATATGCAAATCAGTATGACCCTGTGCCTCATGGGAACAGTCCAGCCTGAACTGCCAAGCCATGTCTTCCCTGGACCAGAATCAAGCTTCCTAGGACCGTTTTCTGGCATTTCAGCCGTCTTCAGCCAGGCTTGCTTGAATCCAGTGGCAAAGTGAGCAAGGGACTCACGTCCGAGCATACCCTGCCAACTTATGGCGAACAAAGCAAAAACCAAAGGAAATGATGGACAGAGTGTTGACCATTGCAAGCACTCACCCCCCAGTCAACTGATCTGGGTTTAATCCATCACCGTACTTTAGCCCACTCTGCCACCCCAGTTCAGACATGGCCATATGCAAATCAGTCTGACCCTGTGCCTCATGGGAACAGTCCAGCCTGAACTGCCAAGCCATGTCTTCCCTGGACCAGAATCAAGCTTCCTAGGACCGGTTTCTGGCATTTCAGCCGTATTCAGCCAGGCTTGCTTGAATCCAGTGGCAAAGTGAGCAAGGGACTCACGTCTGAGCATACCCCGCCAACTTATGGCAAACAAAGCAAAAACCAAAGTAAATGATGGACGGAGTGTTGAACATTGCAAGCACTCACCCCAAGTCAACTGATCTGGGTTTAATCCATCACCGTTCTTTAGCCCACTCTGCCACCCCAGTTCAGACATGGCCATATGCAAATCAGTCTGACCCTGTGCCTCATGGGAACAGTCCAGCCTGAACTGCCGAGCCATGTCTTCCCTGGACCAGAATCAAGCTTCCTAGGACCGGTTTCTGGCATTTCAGCCGTCTTCAGCCAGGCTTGCTTGAATCCAGTGGCAAAGTGAGCAAGGGACTCACGTCTGAGCATACCCTGCCAACTTATGGCGAACAAAGCAAAAACTAAAGGAAATGATGGACGGAGTGTTGAACATTGCAAGCACTCACCCCCAGTCAACTGATCTGGGTTCAATCCATCACCGTTCTTTAGCCCACTCTGCCGCCCCAGTTCAGACATGGCCATATGCAAATCAGTCTGACCCTGTGCCTCATGGGAACAGTCCAGCCTGAACTGCCAAGCCATGTCTTCCCTGGACCAGAATCAAGCTTCCTAGGACCGGTTTCTGGCATTTCAGCCGTCTTCAGCCAGGCTTGCTTGAATCCAGTGGCAAAGTGAGCAAGGGACTCACGTCTGAGCATACCCTGCCAACTTATGGCGAACAAAGCACAAACCAAAGGAAATGATGGACGGAGTGTTGAACATTGCAAGCACTCACCCCCAGTCAACTGATCTGGGTTTAATCCATCACCGTTCTTTAGCCCACTCTGCCACCCCAGTTCAGACATGGCCATATGCAAATCAGTCTGACCCTGTGCCTCATGGGAACAGTCCAGCCTGAACTGCCAAGCCATGTCTTCCGTGGACCAGAATCAAGCTTCCTAGGACCGGTTTCTGGCATTTCAGCCGTCTTCAGCCAGGCTTGCTTGAATCCAGTGGCAAAGTGAGCAAGGGACTCACGTCTGAGCATACCCTGCTAACTTATGGTGAACAAAGCAAAAACCAAAGGAAATGATGGACGGAGTGTTGGACATTGCAAGCACTCACCCCCAGTGAACTGATCTGGGTTTAATCCATCACCGTTCTTTAGCCCACTCTGCCACCCTAGTTCAGACATGGCCATATGCAAATCAGTCTGACCCTGTGCCTCATGGGAACAGTCCAGCCTGAACTGCCAAGCCATGTCTTCCCTGGACCAGAATCAAGCTTCCTAGGACCGGTTTCTGGCATTTCAGCCGTCTTCAGCCAGGCTTGCTTGAATCCAGTGGCAAAGTGAGCAAGGGACTCACGTCTGAGCATACCCTGCGAACTTATGGCGAACAAAGCAAAAACCAAAGGAAACGATGGACGGAGTGTTGAACATTGCAAGCACTCCCCCCCAGTCAACTGATCTGGGTTTAATCCATCACCGTTCTTTAGCCCACTCTGCCACCCCAGTTCAGACATGGCCATATGCAAATCAGTCTGACCCTGTGCCTCATGGGAACAGTCCAGCCTGAACTGCCAAGCCATGTCTTCCCTGGACCAGAATCAAGCTTCCTAGGACCGGTTTCTGGCATTTCAGCCGTCTTCAGCCAGGCTTGCTTGAATCCAGTGGCAAAGTGAGCAAGGGACTCACGTCTGAGCATACCCTGCCAACTTATGGCGAACAAAGCAAAAACCAAAGGAAATGATGGACGGAGTGTTGAACATTGCAAGCACTCACCCCCAGTCAACAGATCTGGGTTTAATCCATCACCGTTCTTTAGCCCACTCTGCCACCCCAGTTCAGACATGGCCATATGCAAATCAGTCTGACCCTGTGCCTCATGGGAACAGTCCAGCCTGAACTGCCAAGCCATGTCTTCCCTGGACCAGAATCAAGCTTCCTAGGACCGGTTTCTGGCATTTCAGCCGTCTTCAGCCAGGCTTGCTTGAATCCAGTGGCAAAGTGAGCAAGGGACTCACGTCTGAGCATACCCTGCCAACTTATGGCGAACAAAGCAAAAACCAAAGGAAATGATGGACGGAGTGTTGAACATTGCAAGCACTCACCCCCAGTCAACTGATCTGGGTTTAATCCATCACCGTTCTTTAGCCCACTCTGCCACCCCAGTTCAGACATGGCCATATGCAAATCAGTCTGACCCTGTGCCTCATGGGAACAGTCCAGCCTGAACTGCCAAGCCATGTCTTCCCTGGACCAGAATCAAGCTTCCTAGGACCGGTTTCTGGCATTTCAGCCATCTTCAGCCAGGCTTGCTTGAATCCAGTGGCAAAGTGAGCAAGGGACTCACGTCTGAGCATACCCTGCCAACTTATGGCGAACAAAGCAAAAACCAAAGGAAATGATGGACGGAGTGTTGAACATTGCAAGCACTCACCCCCAGTCAACTGATCTGGGTTTAAACAATCACCGTTCTTTAGCCCACTCTGCCACCCCAGTTCAGACATGGCCATATGCAAATCAGTCTGACCCTGTGACTCATGGGAACAGTCCAGCCTGAACTGCCAAGCCATATCTTCCCTGGACCAGAATCAAGCTTCCTAGGACCGGTTTCTGGCATTTCAGCCGTCTTCAGCCAGGCTTGCTTGAATCCAGTGGCAAAGTGAGCAAGGGACTCACGTCTGAGCATACCCTGCCAACTTATGGCGAACAAAGCAAAAAACAAAGGAAATGATGGACGGAGTGTTGAACATTGCAAGCACTCACCCCCAGTCAACTGATCTGGGTTTAATCCATCACCGTTCTTTAGCCCACTCTGCCACCCCAGTTCAGACATGGCCATATGCAAATCAGTATGACCCTGTGCCTCATGGGAACAGTCCAGCCTGAACTGCCAAGCCATGTCTTCCCTGGACCAGAATCAAGCTTCCTAGGACCGTTTTCTGGAATTTCAGCCGTCTTCAGCCAGGCTTGCTTGAATCCAGTGGCAAAGTGAGCAAGGGACTCACGTCCGAGCATACCCTGCCAACTTATGGCGAACAAAGCAAAAACCAAAGGAAATGATGGACAGAGTGTTGACCATTGCAAGCACTCACCCCCCAGTCAACTGATCTGGGTTTAATCCATCACCGTACTTTAGCCCACTCTGCCACCCCAGTTCAGACATGGCCATATGCAAATCAGTCTGACCCTGTGCCTCATGGGAACAGTCCAGCCTGAACTGCCAAGCCATGTCTTCCCTGGACCAGAATCAAGCTTCCTAGGACCGGTTTCTGGCATTTCAGCCGTCTTCAGCCAGGCTTGCTTGAATCCAGTGGCAAAGTGAGCAAGGGACTCACGTCTGAGCATACCCTGCCAACTTATGGCGAACAAAGCAAAAACCAAAGGAAATGATGGACGGAGTGTTGAACATTGCAAGCACTCACCCCCAGTCAACTGATCTGGGTTTAATCCATCACCGTTCTTTAGCCCACTCTGCCACCCCAGTTCAGACATGGCCATATGCAAATCAGTCTGACCCTGTGCCTCATGGGAACAGTCCAGCCTGAACTGCCAAGCCATGTCTTCCCTGGACCAGAATCAAGCTTCCTAGGACCGGTTTCTGGCATTTCAGCCATCTTCAGCCAGGCTTGCTTGAATCCAGTGGCAAAGTGAGCAAGGGACTCACGTCTGAGCATACCCTGCCAACTTATGGCGAACAAAGCAAAAACCAAAGGAAATGATGGACGGAGTGTTGAACATTGCAAGCACTCACCCCCAGTCAACTGATCTGGGTTTAAACAATCACCGTTCTTTAGCCCACTCTGCCACCCCAGTTCAGACATGGCCATATGCAAATCAGTCTGACCCTGTGACTCATGGGAACAGTCCAGCCTGAACTGCCAAGCCATATCTTCCCTGGACCAGAATCAAGCTTCCTAGGACCGGTTTCTGGCATTTCAGCCGTCTTCAGCCAGGCTTGCTTGAATCCAGTGGCAAAGTGAGCAAGGGACTCACGTCTGAGCATACCCTGCCAACTTATGGCGAACAAAGCAAAAAACAAAGGAAATGATGGACGGAGTGTTGAACATTGCAAGCACTCACCCCCAGTCAACTGATCTGGGTTTAATCCATCACCGTTCTTTAGCCCACTCTGCCACCCCAGTTCAGACATGGCCATATGCAAATCAGTATGACCCTGTGCCTCATGGGAACAGTCCAGCCTGAACTGCCAAGCCATGTCTTCCCTGGACCAGAATCAAGCTTCCTAGGACCGTTTTCTGGCATTTCAGCCGTCTTCAGCCAGGCTTGCTTGAATCCAGTGGCAAAGTGAGCAAGGGACTCACGTCCGAGCATACCCTGCCAACTTATGGCGAACAAAGCAAAAACCAAAGGAAATGATGGACAGAGTGTTGACCATTGCAAGCACTCACCCCCCAGTCAACTGATCTGGGTTTAATCCATCACCGTACTTTAGCCCACTCTGCCACCCCAGTTCAGACATGGCCATATGCAAATCAGTCTGACCCTGTGCCTCATGGGAACAGTCCAGCCTGAACTGCCAAGCCATGTCTTCCCTGGACCAGAATCAAGCTTCCTAGGACCGGTTTCTGGCATTTCAGCCGTATTCAGCCAGGCTTGCTTGAATCCAGTGGCAAAGTGAGCAAGGGACTCACGTCTGAGCATACCCCGCCAACTTATGGCAAACAAAGCAAAAACCAAAGTAAATGATGGACGGAGTGTTGAACATTGCAAGCACTCACCCCAAGTCAACTGATCTGGGTTTAATCCATCACCGTTCTTTAGCCCACTCTGCCACCCCAGTTCAGACATGGCCATATGCAAATCAGTCTGACCCTGTGCCTCATGGGAACAGTCCAGCCTGAACTGCCGAGCCATGTCTTCCCTGGACCAGAATCAAGCTTCCTAGGACCGGTTTCTGGCATTTCAGCCGTCTTCAGCCAGGCTTGCTTGAATCCAGTGGCAAAGTGAGCAAGGGACTCACGTCTGAGCATACCCTGCCAACTTATGGCGAACAAAGCAAAAACTAAAGGAAATGATGGACGGAGTGTTGAACATTGCAAGCACTCACCCCCAGTCAACTGATCTGGGTTCAATCCATCACCGTTCTTTAGCCCACTCTGCCGCCCCAGTTCAGACATGGCCATATGCAAATCAGTCTGACCCTGTGCCTCATGGGAACAGTCCAGCCTGAACTGCCAAGCCATGTCTTCCCTGGACCAGAATCAAGCTTCCTAGGACCGGTTTCTGGCATTTCAGCCGTCTTCAGCCAGGCTTGCTTGAATCCAGTGGCAAAGTGAGCAAGGGACTCACGTCTGAGCATACCCTGCCAACTTATGGCGAACAAAGCAAAAACCAAAGGAAATGATGGACGGAGTGTTGAACATTGCAAGCACTCACCCCCAGTCAACTGATCTGGGTTTAATCCATCACCGTTCTTTAGCCCACTCTGCCACCCCAGTTCAGACATGGCCATATGCAAATCAGTCTGACCCTGTGCCTCATGGGAACAGTCCAGCCTGAACTGCCAAGCCATGTCTTCCGTGGACCAGAATCAAGCTTCCTAGGACCGGTTTCTGGCATTTCAGCCGTCTTCAGCCAGGCTTGCTTGAATCCAGTGGCAAAGTGAGCAAGGGACTCACGTCTGAGCATACCCTGCTAACTTATGGTGAACAAAGCAAAAACCAAAGGAAATGATGGACGGAGTGTTGGACATTGCAAGCACTCACCCCCAGTGAACTGATCTGGGTTTAATCCATCACCGTTCTTTAGCCCACTCTGCCACCCTAGTTCAGACATGGCCATATGCAAATCAGTCTGACCCTGTGCCTCATGGGAACAGTCCAGCCTGAACTGCCAAGCCATGTCTTCCCTGGACCAGAATTAAGCTTCCTAGGACCGGTTTCTGGCATTTCAGCCGTCTTCAGCCAGGCTTGCTTGAATCCAGTGGCAAAGTGAGCAAGGGACTCACGTCTGAGCATACCCTGCGAACTTATGGCGAACAAAGCAAAAACCAAAGGAAACGATGGACGGAGTGTTGAACATTGCAAGCACTCCCCCCCAGTCAACTGATCTGGGTTTAATCCATCACCGTTCTTTAGCCCACTCTGCCACCCCAGTTCAGACATGGCCATATGCAAATCAGTCTGACCCTGTGCCTCATGGGAACAGTCCAGCCTGAACTGCCAAGCCATGTCTTCCCTGGACCAGAATCAAGCTTCCTAGGACCGGTTTCTGGCATTTCAGCCGTCTTCAGCCAGGCTTGCTTGAATCCAGTGGCAAAGTGAGCAAGGGACTCACGTCTGAGCATACCCTGCCAACTTATGGCGGACAAAGCACAAACCAAAGGAAATGATGGACGGAGTGATGAAGATTGCAAGCACTCACCCCCAGTCAACTGATCTGGGTTTAATCCATCACCGTTCTTTAGCCCACTCTGCCACCCCAGTTCAGACATGGCCATATGCAAATCAGTCTGACCCTGTGCCTCATGGGAACAGTCCAGCCTGAACTGCCAAGCCATGTCTTCCCTGGACCAGAATCAAGCTTCCTAGGACAGGTTTCTGGCATTTCAGCCGTCTTCAGCCAGGCTTGCTTGAATCCAGTGACAAAGTGAGCAAGGGACTCACGTCTGAGCATACCCTGCCAACTTATGGCGAACAAAGCAAAAACCAAAGGAAATGATGGACGGAGTGTTGAACATTGCAAGCACTCAGCCCCAGTCAACTGATCTGGGTTTAATCCATCACCGTTCTTTAGCCCACTCTGCCACCCCAGTTCAGACATGGGCATATGCAAATCAGTCTGACCCTGTGCCTCATGGGAACAGTCCAGCCTGAACTGCCAAGCCATGTCTTCCCTGGACCAGAATCAAGCTTCCTAGGACCGGTTTCTGGCATTTCAGCTGTCTTCAGCCGGATTTGCTTGAATCCAGTGGCAAAGTGATTAAGGGACTCACGTCTGAGCATACCCTGCCAACTTACAGCGAACAAAGCAAAAACGAAAGGAAATGATGGACGGAGTGTTGAACATTGCAAGCACTCACCCCCAGTCAACAGATCTGGGTTTAATACATCACCGTTCTTTAGCCCACTCTGCCACCCCAGTTCAGACATGGCCATATGCAAATCAGTCTGACCCTGTGCCTCATGGGAACAGTCCAGCCTGAACTGCCAAGCCATGTCTTCCCTGGACCAGAATCAAGCTTCCTAGGACCTTTTTCTGGCATTTCAGCCGTCTTCAGCCAGGCTTGCTTGAATCCAGTGGCAAAGTGAGCAAGGGACTCACGTCTGAGCATACCCTGCCAACTTATGGCAAACAAAGCAAAAACCAAAGGAAATGATGGACGGAGTGTTGAACATTGCAAGCACTCACCCCCAGTCAACAGATCTGGGTTTAATCCATCACCGTTCTTTAGCCCACTCTGCCACCCCAGTTCAGACATGGCAATATGCAAATCAGTCTGACCCTGTGCCTCATGGGAACAGTCCAGCCTGAACTGCCAAGCCATGTCTTCCCTGGACCAGAATCAAGCTTCCTAGGACCGGTTTCTGGCATTTCAGCCGTCTTCAGCCAGGCTTGCTTGAATCCAGTGGCAAAGTGAGCAAGGGACTCACGTCTGAGCATACCCTGCCAACTTATGGCGAACAAAGCAAAAACCAAAGGAAATGATGGACGGAGTGTTGAACATTGCAAGCACTCACCCCCAGTCAACTGATCTGGGTTTAATCCATCACCGTTCTTTAGCCCACTCTGCCACCCCAGTTCAGACATGGCCATATGCAAATCAGTCTGACCCTTTGCCTCATGGGAACAGTCCAGCCTGAACTGCCAAGCCATGTCTTCCCTGGACCAGAATCAAGCTTCCTAGGACCGGTTTCTGGCATTTCAGCCGTCTTCAGCCAGGCTTGCTTGAATCCAGTGGCAAAGTGAGCAAGGGACTCACGTCTGAGCATACCCTGCCAACGTATGGCGAACAAAGCAAAAACCAAAGGAAATGATGGACGGAGTGTTGAACATTGCAAGCACTCACCCCCAGTCAACTGATCTGGGTTTAAACCATCACCGTTCTTTAGCCCACTCTGCCACCCCAGTTCAGACATGGCCATATGCAAATCAGTCTGACCCTGTGCCTCATGGGAACAGTCCAGCCTGAACTGCCAAGCCATGTCTTCCCTGGACCAGAATCAAGCTTCCTAGGACCGGTTTCTGGCATTTCAGCCGTCTTCAGCCAGGCTTGCTTGAATCCAGTGACAAAGTGAGCAAGGGACTCACGTCTGAGCATACCCTGCCAACTTATGGCGAACAAAGCAAAAACCAAAGGAAATGATGGACGGAGTGTTGAACATTGCAAGCACTCAGCCCCACTCAACTGATCTGGGTTTAATCCATCACCGTTCTTTAGCCCACTCTGCCACCCCAGTTCAGACATGGCCATATGCAAATCAGTCTGACCCTGTGCCTCATGGGAACAGTCCAGCCTGAACTGCCAAGCCATGTCTTCCCTGGACCAGAATCAAGCTTCCTAGGACCGGTTTCTGGCATTTCAGCCGTCTTCAGCCAGATTTGCTTGAATCCAGTGGCAAAGTGAGCAAGGGACTCACGTCTGAGTATACCCTGCCAACTTATAGCGAACAAAGCAAAAACCAAAGGAAATGATGGACGGAGTGTTGAACATTGCAAGCACTCACCCCCAGTCAACAGATCTGGGTTTAATCCATCACCGTTCTTTAGACCACTCTGCCACCCCAGTTCAGACATGGCCATATGCAAATCAGTCTGACCCTGTGCCTCATGGGAACAGTCCAGCCTGAACTGTCAAGCCATGTCTTCTCTGGACCAGAATCAAGCTTCCTAGGACCGGTTTCTGGCATTTCAGCCGTCTTCAGCCAGGCTTGCTTAAATCCAGTGGCAAAGTGAGCAAGGGACTCACGTCTGAGCATACCCTGCCAACTTATGGCGAACAAAGCAAAAACCAAAGGAAATGATGGGCGGAGTGTTGAACATTGCAAGCACTCACCCCCAGTCAACAGATCTGGGTTTAATCCATCACCGTTCTTTAGCCCACTCTGCCACCCCAGTTCAGAAATGGCCATATGCAAATCAGTCTGACCCTGTGCCTCATGGGAACAGTCCAGCCTGAACTGCCAAGCCATGTCTTCCCTGGACCAGAATCAAGCTTCCTAGGACCGGTTTGTGGCATTTCAGCCAGGCTTGCTTGAATCCAGTGGCAAAGTGAGCAAGGGACTCAGGTCTGAGCATACCCTGCCAACTTATGGCGAACAAAGCAAAAACCAAAGGAAATGATGGACGGAGTGTTGAACATTGCAAGCACTCACCCAAAGTCAACTGATCTGGATTTAATCCATCAGCGTTCTTTAGCCCACTCTGCCACCCCAGTTCAGACATGGCCATATGCAAATCAGTATGACCCTGTGCCTCATGGGAACAGTCCAGCCTGAACTGCCAAGCCATGTCTTCCCTGGACCAGAATCAAGCTTCCTAGGACCGGTTTCTGGCATTTCAGCCGTCTTCAGCCAGGCTTGCTTGAATCCAGTGGCAAAGTGAGCAAGGGACTCACGTCCGAGCATACCCTGCCAACTTATGGCGAACAAAGCAAAAACCAAAGGAAATGATGGACAGAGTGTTGACCATTGCAAGCACTCACCCCCAGTCAACTGATCTGGGTTTAATCCATCACCGTACTTTAGCCCACTCTGCCACCCCAGTTCAGACATGGCCATATGCAAATCAGTCTGACCCTGTGCCTCATGGGAACAGTCCAGCCTGAACTGCCAAGCCATGTCTTCCCTGGACCAGAATCAAGCTTCCTAGGACCCGTTTCTGGCATTTCAGCCGTCTTCAGCCAGGCTTGCTTGAATCCAGTGGCAAAGTGAGCAAGGGACTCACGTCTGAGCATACCCTGCCAACTTATGGCGAACAAAGCAAAAACCAAAGGAAATGATGGACGGAGTGTTGAACATTGCAAGCACTCACCCCCAGTCAACTGATCAGGGTTTAATCCATCACCGTTCTTTAGCCCACTCTGCCACCCCAGTTCAGACATGGCCATATGCAAATCAGTCTGACCCTGTGCCTCATGGGAACAGTCCAGCCTGAACTGCCAAGCCATGTCTTCCCTGGACCAGAATCAAGCTTCCTAGGGCCGGTTTCTGGCATTTCAGCCGTCTTCAGCCAGGCTTGCTTGAATCCAGAGGCAAAGTGAGCAAGGGACTCACGTCTGAGCATACCCTGCCAACTTATGCCGTACAAAGCAAAAACCAAAGGAAATGATGGACGGAGTGTTGAACATTGCAAGCACTCACCCCCAGTCAACTGATCTGGGTTTAATGCATCACCGTTCTTTAGCCCACTCTGCCACCCCAGTTCAGACATGGCCATATGCAAATCAGTCTGACCCTGTGCCTCATGGGAACAGTCCAGCCTGAACTGCCAAGCCATGTTTTCCCTGGACCAGAATCAAGCTTCCTAGGACCGGTTTCTGGCCTTTAAGCCGTCTTCAGCCAGGCTTGCTTGAATCCAGTGGCAAAGTGAGCAAGGGACTCACGTCTGAGCATACCCTGCCAACTTATGGCGAACAAAGCAAAAACCAAAGGAAATGATGGACGGAGTGTTGAACATTGCAAGCACTCACCCCCAGTCAACTGATCTGGGGTTAATCCATCACCGTTCTTTAGCCCACTCTGCCACCCCAGTTCAGACATGGCCATATGCAAATCAGTCTGACCCTGTGCCTCATGGGAACAGTCCAGCCTGAACTGCCAAGCCATGTCTTCCCTGGACCAGAATCAAGCTTCCTAGGACCGGTTTCTGGCATTTCAGCCGTCTTCAGCCAGGCTTGCTTGAATCCAGTGGCAAAGTGAGCAAGGGACTCACGTCTGAGCATACCCTGCCAACTTATGGCGAACAAAGCAAAAACCAAAGGAAATGATGGACGGAGTGTTGAACACTGCAAGCACTCACCCCAGTCAACTGATCTGGGTTTAATCCATCACCGTTCTTCAGCCCACTCTCCCACCCCAGTTCAGACATGGCCATATGCAAATCAGTCTGACCCTGTGCCTCGTGGGAACAGTCCAGCCTGAACTGCCAAGCCATGTCTTCCCTGGACCAGAATCAAGCTTCCTAGGACCGGTTTCTGGCATTTCAGCCGTTTTCAGCCAGGCTTGCTTGAATCCAGTGGCAAAGTGAGCAAGGGACTCACGTCTGAGCATACCCTGCCAACTTATGGCGAACAAAGCAAACACCAAAGGAAATGATGGACGGAGTGTTGAACATTGCAAGCACTCACCCCCAGTCAACTGATCTGGGTTTAATCCATCACCGTTCTTTAACCCACTCTGCCACCCCAGTTCAGACATGGCCATATGCTAATCAGTCTGACCCTGTGCCTCATGGGAACAGTCCAGCCTGAACTGCCAAGCCATGTCTTCCCTGGACCAGAATCAAGCTTCCTAGGACCGGTTTCTGGCATTTCAGCCGTCTTCAGCCAGGCTTGCTTGAATCCAGTGACAAAGTGAGCAAGGGACTCACGTCTGAGCATACCCTGCCAACTTATGGCGAACAAAGCAAAAACCAAAGGAAATGATGGACGGAGTGTTGAACATTGCAAGCACTCACCCCCAGTCAACTGATCTGGGTTTAATCCATCACTGTTCTTTAGCCCACTCTGCCACCCCAGTTCAGACATGGCCATATGCAAATCAGTCTGACCCTGTGCTTCATGGGAACAGTCCAGCCTGAACTGCCAAGCCATGTCTTCCCTGGACCAGAATCAAGCTTCCTAGGACCGGTTTCTGGCATTTCAGCCGTCTTCAGCCAGGCTTGCTTGAATCCAGTGGCAAAGTGAGCAAGGGACTCACGTCTGAGCATACCCTGCCAACTTATGGTGAACAAAGCAAAAACCAAAGGAAATGATGGACAGAGTGTTGAACATTGCAAGTACTCACCACCAGTCAACTGATCTGGGTTTAATCCATCACCGTTCTTTAGCCCACTCTGCCACCCCAGTTCAGACATGGCCATATGCAAATCAGTCTGACCCTGTACCTCATGGGAACAGTCCAGCCTGAACTGCCAAGCCATGTCTTCCCTGGACCAGAATCAAGCTTCCTAGGACCGGTTTCTGGCATTTCAGCCATCTTCAGCCAGGCTTGCTTGAATCCAGTGGCAAAGTGAGCAAGAGACTCACGTCTGAGCATACCCTGCCAACTTATGGCGAACAAAGCAAAAACCAAAGGAAATGATGGACGGAGTGTTAAACATTGCAAGCACTCACCCCCAGTCAACTGATCTGGGTTTAATGCATCACCGTTCTTTAGCCCACTCTGCCACCCCAGTTCAGACATGGCCATATGCAAATCAGTCTGACCCTGTGCCTCATGGGAACAGTCCAGCCTGAACTGCCAAGCCATGTCTTCCCTGGACCAGAATCAAGCTTCCTAGGACCGGTTTCTGGCATTTCAGCCGTCTTCAGCCAGGCTTGCTTGAATCCAGTGGCAAAGTGAGCAAGGGACTCACGTCTGAGCATACCCTGCCAACTTATGGCGAACAAAGCAAAAACTAAAGGAAATGATGGACGGAGTGTTGAACATTGCAAGCACTCACCCCCAGTCAACTGATCTGGGTTCAATCCATCACCGTTCTTTAGCCCACTCTGCCGCCCCAGTTCAGACATGGCCATATGCAAATCAGTCTGACCCTGTGCCTCATGGGAACAGTCCAGCCTGAACTGCCAAGCCATGTCTTCCCTGGACCAGAATCAAGCTTCCTAGGACCGGTTTCTGGCATTTCAGCCGTCTTCAGCCAGGCTTGCTTGAATCCAGTGGCAAAGTGAGCAAGGGACTCACGTCTGTGCATACCCTGCCAACTTCTGGCGAACAAAGCAAAAACCAAAGGAAATGATAGACGGAGTGTTGAACATTGCAAGCACTCACCCCCAGTCAACTGATCTGGGTTTAATCCATCACCGTTCTTTAGCCCACTCTACCACCCCAGTTCAGACATGGCCATATGCAAATCAGTCTGACCCTGTGCCTCATGGGAACAGTCCAGCCTGAACTGCCAAGCCATGTCTTCCCTGGACTAGAATCAAGCTTCCTAGGACCGGTTTCTGGCATTTCAGCCGTCTTCAGCCAGGCTGCTTGAATCCAGTGGCAAAGTGAGCAAGGGACTCACGTCTGAGCATACCCTGCCAACTTATGGCGAACAAAGCAAAAACCAAAGGAAATGATGGACGGAGTGTTGAACATTGCAAGCACTCACCCCCAGTCAACTGATCTGGGTTTAATCCATCACCGTTCTTCAGCCCACTCTGCCACGACAGTTCAGATATGGCCATATGCAAATCAGTCTGACCCTGTGCCTCATGGGAACAGTCCAGCCTGAACTGCCAAGCCATGTCTTCCCTGGACCAGAATCAAGCTTCCTAGGACCGGTTTCTGGCATTTCAGCCGTCTTCAGCCAGGCTTGCTTGAATCCAGTGGCAAAGTGAGCAAGGGACTCACGTCTGAGCATACCCTGCCAACTTATGGCGAACAAAGCAAAAACCAAAGGAAATGATGGACGGAGTGTTGAACATTGCAAGCACTCACCCCAAGTCAACTGATCTGGGTTTAATCCATCACCGTTCTTTAGCCCACTCTGCCACCCCAGTTCAGACATGGCCATATGCAAATCAGTCTGACCCTGTGCCTCATGGGAACAGTCCAGCCTGAACTACCAAGCCATGTCTTCCCTGGACCAGAATCAAGCTTCCTAGGACCGGTTTCTGGCATTTCAGCCATCTTCAGCCAGGCTTGCTTGAATCCAGTGGCAAAGTGAGCAAGGGACTCATGTCCGAGCATACCCTGCCAACTCATGGCGAACAAAGCAAAAACCAAAGGAAATGATGGACAGAGTGTTGAACATTGCAAGCACTCACCCCCAGTCAACTGATCTGGGTTTAATCCATCACCGTACTTTAGCCCACTCTGCCACCCCAGTTCAGACATGGCCATATGCAAATCAGTCTGACCCTGTGCCTCATGGGAACAGTCCAGCCTGAACTGCCAAGCCATGTCTTCCTTGGACCAGAATCAAGCTTCCTAGGACCGGTTTCTGGCATTTCAGCCGTCTTCAGCCAGGCTTGCTTGAATCCAGTGGCAAAGTGAGCAGGGGACTCACGTCTGAGCATACCCTGCCAACTTATGGCGAACAATGCAAAAACCAAAGGAAATGATGGACGGAGTGTTAAACATTGCAAACACTCACCCCCAGTCAACTGATCTGGGTTTAATCCATCACCGTTCTTTAGCCCACTCTGCCACCCCAGTTCAGACATGGCCATATGCAAATCAGTCTGACCCTGTGCCTCATGGGAACAGTCCAGCCTGAACCGCCACGCCATGTCTTCCCTGGACCAGAATCAAGAATCCTAGGACCGGTTTCTGGCATTTCAGCCGTCTTCAGCCAGGCTTACTTGAATCCAGTGGCAAAGTGAGCAAGGGACTCACGTCTGAGCATACCCTGCCAACTTATGGCGAACAAAGCAAAAACCAAAGGAAATGATGGACGGAGTGTTGAACATTGCAAGTACTCACCCCCAGTCAACTGATCTGGGTTTAATCCATCACCGTTCTTTAGCCCACTCTGCCACCCCAGTTCAGACATGGCCATATGCAAATCAGTCTGACCCTGTGCCTCATGGGAACAGTCCAGCCTGAACTGCCAAGCTATGTCTTCCCTGGACCAGAATCAAGCTTCCTAGGAACGGTTTCTGGCATTTCAGCTGTCTTCAGCCAGGCTTGCTTGAATCCAGTGGCAAAGTGAGCAAGGGACTCACGTCTGAGCATACCCCTGCCAACTTATGGCGAACAAAGCAAAAACTAAAGGAAATGATGGACGGAGTGTTGAACATTGCAAGCACTCACCCCCAGTCAACTGATCTGGGTTCAATCCATCACCGTTCTTTAGCCCACTCTGCCACCTCAGTTCAGACATGGCCATATGCAAATCAGTCTGACCCTGTGCCTCATGGGAACAGTCCAGCCTAACCTGCCAAGCCATGTCTTCCCTGGACCAGAAGCAAGCTTCCTAGGACCGGTTTCTGGCATTTCAGCCGTCTTCAGCCAGGCTTGCTTGAATCCAGTGGCAAAGTGAGCAACGGACTCACGTCTGAGCATACCCTGCCAACTTATGGCGAACAAAGCAACAACCAAAGGAAATGATGGACGGAGTGTTGAACATTGCAAGCACTCACCCCCAGTCAACTGATCTGGGTTTAATCCATCACTGTTCTTTAGCCCACTCTGCCACCCCAGTTCAGACATGGCCATATGCAAATCAGTCTGACCCTGTGCCTCATGGGAACAGTCCAGCCTGAACTGCCAAGCCATGTCTTCCCTGGACCAGAATCAAGCTTCCTAGGACCCGTTTCTGGCATTTCAGCCGTCTTCAGCCAGGCTTGCTTGAATCCAGTGGCAAAGTGAGCAAGGGACTCACGTCTGAGCATACCCTGCCAACTTATGGCGAACAAAGCAAAAACCAAAGGAAATGATGGACGGAGTGTTGAACATTGCAAGCACTCACCCCCAGTCAACTGATCAGGGTTTAATCCATCACCGTTCTTTAGCCCACTCTGCCACCCCAGTTCAGACATGGCCATATGCAAATCAGTCTGACCCTGTGCCTCATGGGAACAGTCCAGCCTGAACTGCCAAGCCATGTCTTCCCTGGACCAGAATCAAGCTTCCTAGGGCCGGTTTCTGGCATTTCAGCCGTCTTCAGCCAGGCTTGCTTGAATCCAGAGGCAAAGTGAGCAAGGGACTCACGTCTGAGCATACCCTGCCAACTTATGCCGTACAAAGCAAAAACCAAAGGAAATGATGGACGGAGTGTTGAACATTGCAAGCACTCACCCCCAGTCAACTGATCTGGGTTTAATGCATCACCGTTCTTTAGCCCACTCTGCCACCCCAGTTCAGACATGGCCATATGCAAATCAGTCTGACCCTGTGCCTCATGGGAACAGTCCAGCCTGAACTGCCAAGCCATGTTTTCCCTGGACCAGAATCAAGCTTCCTAGGACCGGTTTCTGGCCTTTAAGCCGTCTTCAGCCAGGCTTGCTTGAATCCAGTGGCAAAGTGAGCAAGGGACTCACGTCTGAGCATACCCTGCCAACTTATGGCGAACAAAGCAAAAACCAAAGGAAATGATGGACGGAGTGTTGAACATTGCAAGCACTCACCCCCAGTCAACTGATCTGGGGTTAATCCATCACCGTTCTTTAGCCCACTCTGCCACCCCAGTTCAGACATGGCCATATGCAAATCAGTCTGACCCTGTGCCTCATGGGAACAGTCCAGCCTGAACTGCCAAGCCATGTCTTCCCTGGACCAGAATCAAGCTTCCTAGGACCGGTTTCTGGCATTTCAGCCGTCTTCAGCCAGGCTTGCTTGAATCCAGTGGCAAAGTGAGCAAGGGACTCACGTCTGAGCATACCCTGCCAACTTATGGCGAACAAAGCAAAAACCAAAGGAAATGATGGACGGAGTGTTGAACACTGCAAGCACTCACCCCAGTCAACTGATCTGGGTTTAATCCATCACCGTTCTTCAGCCCACTCTGCCACCCCAGTTCAGACATGGCCATATGCAAATCAGTCTGACCCTGTGCCTCGTGGGAACAGTCCAGCCTGAACTGCCAAGCCATGTCTTCCCTGGACCAGAATCAAGCTTCCTAGGACCGGTTTCTGGCATTTCAGCCGTCTTCAGCCAGGCTTGCTTGAATCCAGTGGCAAAGTGAGCAAGGGACTCACGTCTGAGCATACCCTGCCAACTTATGGCGAACAAAGCAAACACCAAAGGAAATGATGGACGGAGTGTTGAACATTGCAAGCACTCACCCCCAGTCAACTGATCTGGGTTTAATCCATCACCGTTCTTTAACCCACTCTGCCACCCCAGTTCAGACATGGCCATATGCTAATCAGTCTGACCCTGTGCCTCATGGGAACAGTCCAGCCTGAACTGCCAAGCCATGTCTTCCCTGGACCAGAATCAAGCTTCCTAGGACCGGTTTCTGGCATTTCAGCCGTCTTCAGCCAGGCTTGCTTAAATCCAGTGACAAAGTGAGCAAGGGACTCACGTCTGAGCATACCCTGCCAACTTATGGCGAACAAAGCAAAAACCAAAGGAAATGATGGACGGAGTGTTGAACATTGCAAGCACTCACCCCCAGTCAACTGATCTGGGTTTAATCCATCACTGTTCTTTAGCCCACTCTGCCACCCCAGTTCAGACATGGCCATATGCAAATCAGTCTGACCCTGTGCTTCATGGGAACAGTCCAGCCTGAACTGCCAAGCCATGTCTTCCCTGGACCAGAATCAAGCTTCCTAGGACCGGTTTCTGGCATTTCAGCCGTCTTCAGCCAGGCTTGCTTGAATCCAGTGGCAAAGTGAGCAAGGGACTCACGTCTGAGCATACCCTGCCAACTTATGGTGAACAAAGCAAAAACCAAAGGAAATGATGGACAGAGTGTTGAACATTGCAAGTACTCACCACCAGTCAACTGATCTGGGTTTAATCCATCACCGTTCTTTAGCCCACTCTGCCACCCCAGTTCAGACATGGCCATATGCAAATCAGTCTGACCCTGTACCTCATGGGAACAGTCCAGCCTGAACTGCCAAGCCATGTCTTCCCTGGACCAGAATCAAGCTTCCTAGGACCGGTTTCTGGCATTTCAGCCATCTTCAGCCAGGCTTGCTTGAATCCAGTGGCAAAGTGAGCAAGAGACTCACGTCTGAGCATACCCTGCCAACTTATGGCGAACAAAGCAAAAACCAAAGGAAATGATGGACGGAGTGTTAAACATTGCAAGCACTCACCCCCAGTCAACTGATCTGGGTTTAATCCATCACCATTCTTTAGCCCACTCTGCCACCCCAGTTCAGACATGGCCATATGCAAATCAGTCTGACCCTGTGCCTCATGGGAACACACCAGCCTGAACTGCCAAGCCATGTCTTCCCTGGACCAGAATCAAGCTTCCTAGAACTGGTTTCTGGCATTTCAGCCGTTTTCAGCCAGGCTTACTTGAATCCAGTGGCAAAGTGAGCAAGGGACTCACGTCTGAGCATACCCTGCCAACTTATGGCGAACAAAGCACAAACCAAAGGAAATGATGGACGGAGTGTTGAACATTGCAAGCACTCACCCCCAGTCAACTGATCTGGGTTTAATCCATCACCGTTCTTTAGCCCACTCTGCCACCCCAGTTCAGACATGGCCATATGCAAATCAGTCTGACCCTGTGCCTCATGGGAACAGTCCAGCCTGAACTGCCAAGCCATGTCTTCCCTGGACCAGAATCAAGCTTCCTAGGACCGGTTTCTGGCATTTCAGCCGTCTTCAGCCAGGCTTGCTTGAATCCAGTGACAAAGTGAGCAAGGGACTCACGTCTGAGCATACCCTGCCAACTTATGGCGAACAAAGCAAAAACCAAAGGAAATGATGGACGGAGTGTTGAACATTGCAAGCACTCAGCCCCACTCAACTGATCTGGGTTTAATCCATCACCGTTCTTTAGCCCACTCTGCCACCCCAGTTCAGACATGGCCATATGCAAATCAGTCTGACCCTGTGCCTCATGGGAACAGTCCAGCCTGAACTGCCAAGCCATGTCTTCCCTGGACCAGAATCAAGCTTCCTAGGACCGGTTTCTGGCATTTCAGCCGTCTTCAGCCAGATTTGCTTGAATCCAGTGGCAAAGTGAGCAAGGGACTCACGTCTGAGTATACCCTGCCAACTTATAGCGAACAAAGCAAAAACCAAAGGAAATGATGGACGGAGTGTTGAACATTGCAAGCACTCACCCCCAGTCAACAGATCTGGGTTTAATCCATCACCGTTCTTTAGACCACTCTGCCACCCCAGTTCAGACATGGCCATATGCAAATCAGTCTGACCCTGTGCCTCATGGGAACAGTCCAGCCTGAACTGTCAAGCCATGTCTTCTCTGGACCAGAATCAAGCTTCCTAGGACCGGTTTCTGGCATTTCAGCCGTCTTCAGCCAGGCTTGCTTAAATCCAGTGGCAAAGTGAGCAAGGGACTCACGTCTGAGCATACCCTGCCAACTTATGGCGAACAAAGCAAAAACCAAAGGAAATGATGGGCGGAGTGTTGAACATTGCAAGCACTCACCCCCAGTCAACAGATCTGGGTTTAATCCATCACCGTTCTTTAGCCCACTCTGCCACCCCAGTTCAGAAATGGCCATATGCAAATCAGTCTGACCCTGTGCCTCATGGGAACAGTCCAGCCTGAACTGCCAAGCCATGTCTTCCCTGGACCAGAATCAAGCTTCCTAGGACCGGTTTGTGGCATTTCAGCCAGGCTTGCTTGAATCCAGTGGCAAAGTGAGCAAGGGACTCAGGTCTGAGCATACCCTGCCAACTTATGGCGAACAAAGCAAAAACCAAAGGAAATGATGGACGGAGTGTTGAACATTGCAAGCACTCACCCAAAGTCAACTGATCTGGATTTAATCCATCAGCGTTCTTTAGCCCACTCTGCCACCCCAGTTCAGACATGGCCATATGCAAATCAGTATGACCCTGTGCCTCATGGGAACAGTCCAGCCTGAACTGCCAAGCCATGTCTTCCCTGGACCAGAATCAAGCTTCCTAGGACCGGTTTCTGGCATTTCAGCCGTCTTCAGCCAGGCTTGCTTGAATCCAGTGGCAAAGTGAGCAAGGGACTCACGTCCGAGCATACCCTGCCAACTTATGGCGAACAAAGCAAAAACCAAAGGAAATGATGGACAGAGTGTTGACCATTGCAAGCACTCACCCCCAGTCAACTGATCTGGGTTTAATCCATCACCGTACTTTAGCCCACTCTGCCACCCCAGTTCAGACATGGCCATATGCAAATCAGTCTGACCCTGTGCCTCATGGGAACAGTCCAGCCTGAACTGCCAAGCCATGTCTTCCCTGGACCAGAATCAAGCTTCCTAGGACCCGTTTCTGGCATTTCAGCCGTCTTCAGCCAGGCTTGCTTGAATCCAGTGGCAAAGTGAGCAAGGGACTCACGTCTGAGCATACCCTGCCAACTTATGGCGAACAAAGCAAAAACCAAAGGAAATGATGGACGGAGTGTTGAACATTGCAAGCACTCACCCCCAGTCAACTGATCAGGGTTTAATCCATCACCGTTCTTTAGCCCACTCTGCCACCCCAGTTCAGACATGGCCATATGCAAATCAGTCTGACCCTGTGCCTCATGGGAACAGTCCAGCCTGAACTGCCAAGCCATGTCTTCCCTGGACCAGAATCAAGCTTCCTAGGGCCGGTTTCTGGCATTTCAGCCGTCTTCAGCCAGGCTTGCTTGAATCCAGAGGCAAAGTGAGCAAGGGACTCACGTCTGAGCATACCCTGCCAACTTATGCCGTACAAAGCAAAAACCAAAGGAAATGATGGACGGAGTGTTGAACATTGCAAGCACTCACCCCCAGTCAACTGATCTGGGTTTAATGCATCACCGTTCTTTAGCCCACTCTGCCACCCCAGTTCAGACATGGCCATATGCAAATCAGTCTGACCCTGTGCCTCATGGGAACAGTCCAGCCTGAACTGCCAAGCCATGTTTTCCCTGGACCAGAATCAAGCTTCCTAGGACCGGTTTCTGGCCTTTAAGCCGTCTTCAGCCAGGCTTGCTTGAATCCAGTGGCAAAGTGAGCAAGGGACTCACGTCTGAGCATACCCTGCCAACTTATGGCGAACAAAGCAAAAACCAAAGGAAATGATGGACGGAGTGTTGAACATTGCAAGCACTCACCCCCAGTCAACTGATCTGGGGTTAATCCATCACCGTTCTTTAGCCCACTCTGCCACCCCAGTTCAGACATGGCCATATGCAAATCAGTCTGACCCTGTGCCTCATGGGAACAGTCCAGCCTGAACTGCCAAGCCATGTCTTCCCTGGACCAGAATCAAGCTTCCTAGGACCGGTTTCTGGCATTTCAGCCGTCTTCAGCCAGGCTTGCTTGAATCCAGTGGCAAAGTGAGCAAGGGACTCACGTCTGAGCATACCCTGCCAACTTATGGCGAACAAAGCAAAAACCAAAGGAAATGATGGACGGAGTGTTGAACACTGCAAGCACTCACCCCAGTCAACTGATCTGGGTTTAATCCATCACCGTTCTTCAGCCCACTCTCCCACCCCAGTTCAGACATGGCCATATGCAAATCAGTCTGACCCTGTGCCTCGTGGGAACAGTCCAGCCTGAACTGCCAAGCCATGTCTTCCCTGGACCAGAATCAAGCTTCCTAGGACCGGTTTCTGGCATTTCAGCCGTTTTCAGCCAGGCTTGCTTGAATCCAGTGGCAAAGTGAGCAAGGGACTCACGTCTGAGCATACCCTGCCAACTTATGGCGAACAAAGCAAACACCAAAGGAAATGATGGACGGAGTGTTGAACATTGCAAGCACTCACCCCCAGTCAACTGATCTGGGTTTAATCCATCACCGTTCTTTAACCCACTCTGCCACCCCAGTTCAGACATGGCCATATGCTAATCAGTCTGACCCTGTGCCTCATGGGAACAGTCCAGCCTGAACTGCCAAGCCATGTCTTCCCTGGACCAGAATCAAGCTTCCTAGGACCGGTTTCTGGCATTTCAGCCGTCTTCAGCCAGGCTTGCTTGAATCCAGTGACAAAGTGAGCAAGGGACTCACGTCTGAGCATACCCTGCCAACTTATGGCGAACAAAGCAAAAACCAAAGGAAATGATGGACGGAGTGTTGAACATTGCAAGCACTCACCCCCAGTCAACTGATCTGGGTTTAATCCATCACTGTTCTTTAGCCCACTCTGCCACCCCAGTTCAGACATGGCCATATGCAAATCAGTCTGACCCTGTGCTTCATGGGAACAGTCCAGCCTGAACTGCCAAGCCATGTCTTCCCTGGACCAGAATCAAGCTTCCTAGGACCGGTTTCTGGCATTTCAGCCGTCTTCAGCCAGGCTTGCTTGAATCCAGTGGCAAAGTGAGCAAGGGACTCACGTCTGAGCATACCCTGCCAACTTATGGTGAACAAAGCAAAAACCAAAGGAAATGATGGACAGAGTGTTGAACATTGCAAGTACTCACCACCAGTCAACTGATCTGGGTTTAATCCATCACCGTTCTTTAGCCCACTCTGCCACCCCAGTTCAGACATGGCCATATGCAAATCAGTCTGACCCTGTACCTCATGGGAACAGTCCAGCCTGAACTGCCAAGCCATGTCTTCCCTGGACCAGAATCAAGCTTCCTAGGACCGGTTTCTGGCATTTCAGCCATCTTCAGCCAGGCTTGCTTGAATCCAGTGGCAAAGTGAGCAAGAGACTCACGTCTGAGCATACCCTGCCAACTTATGGCGAACAAAGCAAAAACCAAAGGAAATGATGGACGGAGTGTTAAACATTGCAAGCACTCACCCCCAGTCAACTGATCTGGGTTTAATGCATCACCGTTCTTTAGCCCACTCTGCCACCCCAGTTCAGACATGGCCATATGCAAATCAGTCTGACCCTGTGCCTCATGGGAACAGTCCAGCCTGAACTGCCAAGCCATGTCTTCCCTGGACCAGAATCAAGCTTCCTAGGACCGGTTTCTGGCATTTCAGCCGTCTTCAGCCAGGCTTGCTTGAATCCAGTGGCAAAGTGAGCAAGGGACTCACGTCTGAGCATACCCTGCCAACTTATGGCGAACAAAGCAAAAACTAAAGGAAATGATGGACGGAGTGTTGAACATTGCAAGCACTCACCCCCAGTCAACTGATCTGGGTTCAATCCATCACCGTTCTTTAGCCCACTCTGCCGCCCCAGTTCAGACATGGCCATATGCAAATCAGTCTGACCCTGTGCCTCATGGGAACAGTCCAGCCTGAACTGCCAAGCCATGTCTTCCCTGGACCAGAATCAAGCTTCCTAGGACCGGTTTCTGGCATTTCAGCCGTCTTCAGCCAGGCTTGCTTGAATCCAGTGGCAAAGTGAGCAAGGGACTCACGTCTGTGCATACCCTGCCAACTTCTGGCGAACAAAGCAAAAACCAAAGGAAATGATAGACGGAGTGTTGAACATTGCAAGCACTCACCCCCAGTCAACTGATCTGGGTTTAATCCATCACCGTTCTTTAGCCCACTCTACCACCCCAGTTCAGACATGGCCATATGCAAATCAGTCTGACCCTGTGCCTCATGGGAACAGTCCAGCCTGAACTGCCAAGCCATGTCTTCCCTGGACTAGAATCAAGCTTCCTAGGACCGGTTTCTGGCATTTCAGCCGTCTTCAGCCAGGCTGCTTGAATCCAGTGGCAAAGTGAGCAAGGGACTCACGTCTGAGCATACCCTGCCAACTTATGGCGAACAAAGCAAAAACCAAAGGAAATGATGGACGGAGTGTTGAACATTGCAAGCACTCACCCCCAGTCAACTGATCTGGGTTTAATCCATCACCGTTCTTCAGCCCACTCTGCCACGACAGTTCAGATATGGCCATATGCAAATCAGTCTGACCCTGTGCCTCATGGGAACAGTCCAGCCTGAACTGCCAAGCCATGTCTTCCCTGGACCAGAATCAAGCTTCCTAGGACCGGTTTCTGGCATTTCAGCCGTCTTCAGCCAGGCTTGCTTGAATCCAGTGGCAAAGTGAGCAAGGGACTCACGTCTGAGCATACCCTGCCAACTTATGGCGAACAAAGCAAAAACCAAAGGAAATGATGGACGGAGTGTTGAACATTGCAAGCACTCACCCCAAGTCAACTGATCTGGGTTTAATCCATCACCGTTCTTTAGCCCACTCTGCCACCCCAGTTCAGACATGGCCATATGCAAATCAGTCTGACCCTGTGCCTCATGGGAACAGTCCAGCCTGAACTACCAAGCCATGTCTTCCCTGGACCAGAATCAAGCTTCCTAGGACCGGTTTCTGGCATTTCAGCCATCTTCAGCCAGGCTTGCTTGAATCCAGTGGCAAAGTGAGCAAGGGACTCATGTCCGAGCATACCCTGCCAACTCATGGCGAACAAAGCAAAAACCAAAGGAAATGATGGACAGAGTGTTGAACATTGCAAGCACTCACCCCCAGTCAACTGATCTGGGTTTAATCCATCACCGTACTTTAGCCCACTCTGCCACCCCAGTTCAGACATGGCCATATGCAAATCAGTCTGACCCTGTGCCTCATGGGAACAGTCCAGCCTGAACTGCCAAGCCATGTCTTCCTTGGACCAGAATCAAGCTTCCTAGGACCGGTTTCTGGCATTTCAGCCGTCTTCAGCCAGGCTTGCTTGAATCCAGTGGCAAAGTGAGCAGGGGACTCACGTCTGAGCATACCCTGCCAACTTATGGCGAACAATGCAAAAACCAAAGGAAATGATGGACGGAGTGTTAAACATTGCAAACACTCACCCCCAGTCAACTGATCTGGGTTTAATCCATCACCGTTCTTTAGCCCACTCTGCCACCCCAGTTCAGACATGGCCATATGCAAATCAGTCTGACCCTGTGCCTCATGGGAACAGTCCAGCCTGAACCGCCACGCCATGTCTTCCCTGGACCAGAATCAAGAATCCTAGGACCGGTTTCTGGCATTTCAGCCGTCTTCAGCCAGGCTTACTTGAATCCAGTGGCAAAGTGAGCAAGGGACTCACGTCTGAGCATACCCTGCCAACTTATGGCGAACAAAGCAAAAACCAAAGGAAATGATGGACGGAGTGTTGAACATTGCAAGTACTCACCCCCAGTCAACTGATCTGGGTTTAATCCATCACCGTTCTTTAGCCCACTTTGCCACCCCAGTTCAGACATGGCCATATGCAAATCAGTCTGACCCTGTGCCTCATGGGAACAGTCCAGCCTGAACTGCCAAGCTATGTCTTCCCTGGACCAGAATCAAGCTTCCTAGGAACGGTTTCTGGCATTTCAGCTGTCTTCAGCCAGGCTTGCTTGAATCCAGTGGCAAAGTGAGCAAGGGACTCACGTCTGAGCATACCCCTGCCAACTTATGGCGAACAAAGCAAAAACTAAAGGAAATGATGGACGGAGTGTTGAACATTGCAAGCACTCACCCCCAGTCAACTGATCTGGGTTCAATCCATCACCGTTCTTTAGCCCACTCTGCCACCTCAGTTCAGACATGGCCATATGCAAATCAGTCTGACCCTGTGCCTCATGGGAACAGTCCAGCCTAACCTGCCAAGCCATGTCTTCCCTGGACCAGAAGCAAGCTTCCTAGGACCGGTTTCTGGCATTTCAGCCGTCTTCAGCCAGGCTTGCTTGAATCCAGTGGCAAAGTGAGCAACGGACTCACGTCTGAGCATACCCTGCCAACTTATGGCGAACAAAGCAACAACCAAAGGAAATGATGGACGGAGTGTTGAACATTGCAAGCACTCACCCCCAGTCAACTGATCTGGGTTTAATCCATCACTGTTCTTTAGCCCACTCTGCCACCCCAGTTCAGACATGGCCATATGCAAATCAGTCTGACCCTGTGCCTCATGGGAACAGTCCAGCCTGAACTGCCAAGCCATGTCTTCCCTGGACCAGAATCAAGCTTCCTAGGACCCGTTTCTGGCATTTCAGCCGTCTTCAGCCAGGCTTGCTTGAATCCAGTGGCAAAGTGAGCAAGGGACTCACGTCTGAGCATACCCTGCCAACTTATGGCGAACAAAGCAAAAACCAAAGGAAATGATGGACGGAGTGTTGAACATTGCAAGCACTCACCCCCAGTCAACTGATCAGGGTTTAATCCATCACCGTTCTTTAGCCCACTCTGCCACCCCAGTTCAGACATGGCCATATGCAAATCAGTCTGACCCTGTGCCTCATGGGAACAGTCCAGCCTGAACTGCCAAGCCATGTCTTCCCTGGACCAGAATCAAGCTTCCTAGGGCCGGTTTCTGGCATTTCAGCCGTCTTCAGCCAGGCTTGCTTGAATCCAGAGGCAAAGTGAGCAAGGGACTCACGTCTGAGCATACCCTGCCAACTTATGCCGTACAAAGCAAAAACCAAAGGAAATGATGGACGGAGTGTTGAACATTGCAAGCACTCACCCCCAGTCAACTGATCTGGGTTTAATGCATCACCGTTCTTTAGCCCACTCTGCCACCCCAGTTCAGACATGGCCATATGCAAATCAGTCTGACCCTGTGCCTCATGGGAACAGTCCAGCCTGAACTGCCAAGCCATGTTTTCCCTGGACCAGAATCAAGCTTCCTAGGACCGGTTTCTGGCCTTTAAGCCGTCTTCAGCCAGGCTTGCTTGAATCCAGTGGCAAAGTGAGCAAGGGACTCACGTCTGAGCATACCCTGCCAACTTATGGCGAACAAAGCAAAAACCAAAGGAAATGATGGACGGAGTGTTGAACATTGCAAGCACTCACCCCCAGTCAACTGATCTGGGGTTAATCCATCACCGTTCTTTAGCCCACTCTGCCACCCCAGTTCAGACATGGCCATATGCAAATCAGTCTGACCCTGTGCCTCATGGGAACAGTCCAGCCTGAACTGCCAAGCCATGTCTTCCCTGGACCAGAATCAAGCTTCCTAGGACCGGTTTCTGGCATTTCAGCCGTCTTCAGCCAGGCTTGCTTGAATCCAGTGGCAAAGTGAGCAAGGGACTCACGTCTGAGCATACCCTGCCAACTTATGGCGAACAAAGCAAAAACCAAAGGAAATGATGGACGGAGTGTTGAACACTGCAAGCACTCACCCCAGTCAACTGATCTGGGTTTAATCCATCACCGTTCTTCAGCCCACTCTGCCACCCCAGTTCAGACATGGCCATATGCAAATCAGTCTGACCCTGTGCCTCGTGGGAACAGTCCAGCCTGAACTGCCAAGCCATGTCTTCCCTGGACCAGAATCAAGCTTCCTAGGACCGGTTTCTGGCATTTCAGCCGTCTTCAGCCAGGCTTGCTTGAATCCAGTGGCAAAGTGAGCAAGGGACTCACGTCTGAGCATACCCTGCCAACTTATGGCGAACAAAGCAAACACCAAAGGAAATGATGGACGGAGTGTTGAACATTGCAAGCACTCACCCCCAGTCAACTGATCTGGGTTTAATCCATCACCGTTCTTTAACCCACTCTGCCACCCCAGTTCAGACATGGCCATATGCTAATCAGTCTGACCCTGTGCCTCATGGGAACAGTCCAGCCTGAACTGCCAAGCCATGTCTTCCCTGGACCAGAATCAAGCTTCCTAGGACCGGTTTCTGGCATTTCAGCCGTCTTCAGCCAGGCTTGCTTAAATCCAGTGACAAAGTGAGCAAGGGACTCACGTCTGAGCATACCCTGCCAACTTATGGCGAACAAAGCAAAAACCAAAGGAAATGATGGACGGAGTGTTGAACATTGCAAGCACTCACCCCCAGTCAACTGATCTGGGTTTAATCCATCACTGTTCTTTAGCCCACTCTGCCACCCCAGTTCAGACATGGCCATATGCAAATCAGTCTGACCCTGTGCTTCATGGGAACAGTCCAGCCTGAACTGCCAAGCCATGTCTTCCCTGGACCAGAATCAAGCTTCCTAGGACCGGTTTCTGGCATTTCAGCCGTCTTCAGCCAGGCTTGCTTGAATCCAGTGGCAAAGTGAGGAAGGGACTCACGTCTGAGCATACCCTGCCAACTTATGGTGAACAAAGCAAAAACCAAAGGAAATGATGGACAGAGTGTTGAACATTGCAAGTACTCACCACCAGTCAACTGATCTGGGTTTAATCCATCACCGTTCTTTAGCCCACTCTGCCACCCCAGTTCAGACATGGCCATATGCAAATCAGTCTGACCCTGTACCTCATGGGAACAGTCCAGCCTGAACTGCCAAGCCATGTCTTCCCTGGACCAGAATCAAGCTTCCTAGGACCGGTTTCTGGCATTTCAGCCATCTTCAGCCAGGCTTGCTTGAATCCAGTGGCAAAGTGAGCAAGAGACTCACGTCTGAGCATACCCTGCCAACTTATGGCGAACAAAGCAAAAACCAAAGGAAATGATGGACGGAGTGTTAAACATTGCAAGCACTCACCCCCAGTCAACTGATCTGGGTTTAATCCATCACCATTCTTTAGCCCACTCTGCCACCCCAGTTCAGACATGGCCATATGCAAATCAGTCTGACCCTGTGCCTCATGGGAACACACCAGCCTGAACTGCCAAGCCATGTCTTCCCTGGACCAGAATCAAGCTTCCTAGAACTGGTTTCTGGCATTTCAGCCGTTTTCAGCCAGGCTTACTTGAATCCAGTGGCAAAGTGAGCAAGGGACTCACGTCTGAGCATACCCTGCCAACTTATGGCGAACAAAGCACAAACCAAAGGAAATGATGGACGGAGTGTTGAACATTGCAAGCACTCACCCCCAGTCAACTGATCTGGGTTTAATCCATCACCGTTCTTTAGCCCACTCTGCCACCCCAGTTCAGACATGGCCATATGCAAATCAGTCTGACCCTGTGCCTCATGGGAACAGTCCAGCCTGAACTGCCAAGCCATGTCTTCCCTGGACCAGAATCAAGCTTCCTAGGACCGGTTTCTGGCATTTCAGCCGTCTTCAGCCAGGCTTGCTTGAATCCAGTGGCAAAGTGAGCAAGGGACTCACGTCTGAGCATACCCTGCCAACTTATGGCGAACAAAGCAAAAACCAAAGGAAACGATGGACGGAGTGTTGAACATTGCAAGCACTCCCCCCCAGTCAACTGATATGGGTTTAATCCATCACCGTTCTTTAGCCCACTCTGCCACCCCAGTTCAGACATGGCCATATGCAAATCAGTCTGACCCTGTGCCTCATGGGAACAGTCCAGCCTGAACTGCCAAGCCATGTCTTCCCTGGACCAGAATCAAGCTTCCTAGGACCGGTTTCTGGCATTTCAGCCGTCTTCAGCAAGGCTTGCTTGAATCCAGTGGCAAAGTGAGCAAGGGACTCACGTCTGAGCATACCCTGCCAACTTATGGCGAACAAAGCACAAACCAAAGGAAATGATGGACGGAGTGATGAACATTGCAAGCACTCACCCCCAGTCAACTGATCTGGGTTTAATCCATCACCGTTCTTTAGCCCACTCTGCCACCCCAGTTCAGACATGGCCATATGCAAATCAGTCTGACCCTGTGCCTCATGGGAACAGTCCAGCCTGAACTGCCAAGCCATGTCTTCCCTGGACCAGAATCAAGCTTCCTAGGGCCGGTTTCTGGCATTTCAGCCGTCTTCAGCCAGGCTTGCTTGAATCCAGAGGCAAAGTGAGCAAGGGACTCACGTCTGAGCATACCCTGCCAACTTATGGCGAACAAAGCAAAAACCAAAGGAAATGATGGACGGAGTGTTGAACATTGCAAGCACTCACCCCCAGTCAACTGATCTGGGTTTAATGCATCACCGTTCTTTAGCCCACTCTGCCACCCCAGTTCAGACATAGCCATATGCAAATCAGTCTGACCCTGTGCCTCATGGGAACAGTCCAGCCTGAACTGCCAAGCCATGTTTTCCCTGGACCAGAATCAAGCTTCCTAGGACCGGTTTCTGGCATTTCAGCTGTCTTCAGCCAGGCTTGCTTGAATCCAGTGGCAAAGTGAGCAAGGGACTCACGTCTGAGCATACCCTGCCAACTTATGGCGAACAAAGCAAAAACCAAAGGAAATGATGGACGGAGTGTTGAACATTGCAAGCACTCACCCCCAGTCAACTGATCTGGATTTAATCCATCACCGTTCTTTAGCCCACTCTGCCACCCCAGTTCAGACATGGCCATATGCAAATCAGTCTGACCCTGTGCCTCATGGGAACAGTCCAGCCTGAACTGCCAAGCCATGTCTTCCCTGGACCAGAATCAAGCTTCCTAGGACCGGTTTCAGGCATTTCAGCCGTCTTCAGCCAGGCTTGCTTGAATCCAGTGGCAAAGTGAGCAAGGGACTCACGTCTGAGCATACCCTGCCAACTTATGGCGAACAAAGCAAAAACCAAAGGAAATGATGGACGGAGTGTTGAACATTGCAAGCACTCACCCCCAGTCAACTGATCTGGGTTTAATCCATCACCGTTCTTTAACCCACTCTGCCACCTCAGTTCAGACATGGCCATATGCAAATCAGTCTGACCCTGTGCCTCATGGGAACAGTCCAGCCTGAACTGCCAAGCCATGTCTTCCCTGGACCAGAATCAAGCTTCCTAGGACCGGTTTCTGGCATTTCAGCCGTCTTCAGCCAGGCTTGCTTGAATCCAGTGACAAAGTGAGCAAGGGACTCACGTCTGAGCATACCCTGCCAACTTATGGCGAACAAAGCAAAAACCAAAGGAAATGATGGACGGAGTGTTGAACATTGCAAGCACTCAGCCCCACTCAACTGATCTGGGTTTAATCCATCACCGTTCTTTAGCCCACTCTGCCACCCCAGTTCAGACATGGCCATATGCAAATCAGTCTGACCCTGTGCCTCATGGGAACAGTCCAGCCTGAACTGCCAAGCCATGTCTTCCCTGGACCAGAATCAAGCTTCCTAGGACCGGTTTCTGGCATTTCAGCCGTCTTCAGCCAGATTTGCTTGAATCCAGTGGCAAAGTGAGCAAGGGACTCACGTCTGAGTATACCCTGCCAACTTATAGCGAACAAAGCAAAAACCAAAGGAAATGATGGACGGAGTGTTGAACATTGCAAGCACTCACCCCCAGTCAACAGATCTGGGTTTAATCCATCACCGTTCTTTAGACCACTCTGCCACCCCAGTTCAGACATGGCCATATGCAAATCAGTCTGACCCTGTGCCTCATGGGAACAGTCCAGCCTGAACTGTCAAGCCATGTCTTCTCTGGACCAGAATCAAGCTTCCTAGGACCGGTTTCTGGCATTTCAGCCGTCTTCAGCCAGGCTTGCTTAAATCCAGTGGCAAAGTGAGCAAGGGACTCACGTCTGAGCATACCCTGCCAACTTATGGCGAACAAAGCAAAAACCAAAGGAAATGATGGGCGGAGTGTTGAACATTGCAAGCACTCACCCCCAGTCAACAGATCTGGGTTTAATCCATCACCGTTCTTTAGCCCACTCTGCCACCCCAGTTCAGAAATGGCCATATGCAAATCAGTCTGACCCTGTGCCTCATGGGAACAGTCCAGCCTGAACTGCCAAGCCATGTCTTCCCTGGACCAGAATCAAGCTTCCTAGGACCGGTTTGTGGCATTTCAGCCAGGCTTGCTTGAATCCAGTGGCAAAGTGAGCAAGGGACTCAGGTCTGAGCATACCCTGCCAACTTATGGCGAACAAAGCAAAAACCAAAGGAAATGATGGACGGAGTGTTGAACATTGCAAGCACTCACCCAAAGTCAACTGATCTGGATTTAATCCATCAGCGTTCTTTAGCCCACTCTGCCACCCCAGTTCAGACATGGCCATATGCAAATCAGTATGACCCTGTGCCTCATGGGAACAGTCCAGCCTGAACTGCCAAGCCATGTCTTCCCTGGACCAGAATCAAGCTTCCTAGGACCGGTTTCTGGCATTTCAGCCGTCTTCAGCCAGGCTTGCTTGAATCCAGTGGCAAAGTGAGCAAGGGACTCACGTCCGAGCATACCCTGCCAACTTATGGCGAACAAAGCAAAAACCAAAGGAAATGATGGACAGAGTGTTGACCATTGCAAGCACTCACCCCCAGTCAACTGATCTGGGTTTAATCCATCACCGTACTTTAGCCCACTCTGCCACCCCAGTTCAGACATGGCCATATGCAAATCAGTCTGACCCTGTGCCTCATGGGAACAGTCCAGCCTGAACTGCCAAGCCATGTCTTCCCTGGACCAGAATCAAGCTTCCTAGGACCCGTTTCTGGCATTTCAGCCGTCTTCAGCCAGGCTTGCTTGAATCCAGTGGCAAAGTGAGCAAGGGACTCACGTCTGAGCATACCCTGCCAACTTATGGCGAACAAAGCAAAAACCAAAGGAAATGATGGACGGAGTGTTGAACATTGCAAGCACTCACCCCCAGTCAACTGATCAGGGTTTAATCCATCACCGTTCTTTAGCCCACTCTGCCACCCCAGTTCAGACATGGCCATATGCAAATCAGTCTGACCCTGTGCCTCATGGGAACAGTCCAGCCTGAACTGCCAAGCCATGTCTTCCCTGGACCAGAATCAAGCTTCCTAGGGCCGGTTTCTGGCATTTCAGCCGTCTTCAGCCAGGCTTGCTTGAATCCAGAGGCAAAGTGAGCAAGGGACTCACGTCTGAGCATACCCTGCCAACTTATGCCGTACAAAGCAAAAACCAAAGGAAATGATGGACGGAGTGTTGAACATTGCAAGCACTCACCCCCAGTCAACTGATCTGGGTTTAATGCATCACCGTTCTTTAGCCCACTCTGCCACCCCAGTTCAGACATGGCCATATGCAAATCAGTCTGACCCTGTGCCTCATGGGAACAGTCCAGCCTGAACTGCCAAGCCATGTTTTCCCTGGACCAGAATCAAGCTTCCTAGGACCGGTTTCTGGCCTTTAAGCCGTCTTCAGCCAGGCTTGCTTGAATCCAGTGGCAAAGTGAGCAAGGGACTCACGTCTGAGCATACCCTGCCAACTTATGGCGAACAAAGCAAAAACCAAAGGAAATGATGGACGGAGTGTTGAACATTGCAAGCACTCACCCCCAGTCAACTGATCTGGGGTTAATCCATCACCGTTCTTTAGCCCACTCTGCCACCCCAGTTCAGACATGGCCATATGCAAATCAGTCTGACCCTGTGCCTCATGGGAACAGTCCAGCCTGAACTGCCAAGCCATGTCTTCCCTGGACCAGAATCAAGCTTCCTAGGACCGGTTTCTGGCATTTCAGCCGTCTTCAGCCAGGCTTGCTTGAATCCAGTGGCAAAGTGAGCAAGGGACTCACGTCTGAGCATACCCTGCCAACTTATGGCGAACAAAGCAAAAACCAAAGGAAATGATGGACGGAGTGTTGAACACTGCAAGCACTCACCCCAGTCAACTGATCTGGGTTTAATCCATCACCATTCTTCAGCCCACTCTCCCACCCCAGTTCAGACATGGCCATATGCAAATCAGTCTGACCCTGTGCCTCGTGGGAACAGTCCAGCCTGAACTGCCAAGCCATGTCTTCCCTGGACCAGAATCAAGCTTCCTAGGACCGGTTTCTGGCATTTCAGCCGTTTTCAGCCAGGCTTGCTTGAATCCAGTGGCAAAGTGAGCAAGGGACTCACGTCTGAGCATACCCTGCCAACTTATGGCGAACAAAGCAAACACCAAAGGAAATGATGGACGGAGTGTTGAACATTGCAAGCACTCACCCCCAGTCAACTGATCTGGGTTTAATCCATCACCGTTCTTTAACCCACTCTGCCACCCCAGTTCAGACATGGCCATATGCTAATCAGTCTGACCCTGTGCCTCATGGGAACAGTCCAGCCTGAACTGCCAAGCCATGTCTTCCCTGGACCAGAATCAAGCTTCCTAGGACCGGTTTCTGGCATTTCAGCCGTCTTCAGCCAGGCTTGCTTGAATCCAGTGACAAAGTGAGCAAGGGACTCACGTCTGAGCATACCCTGCCAACTTATGGCGAACAAAGCAAAAACCAAAGGAAATGATGGACGGAGTGTTGAACATTGCAAGCACTCACCCCCAGTCAACTGATCTGGGTTTAATCCATCACTGTTCTTTAGCCCACTCTGCCACCCCAGTTCAGACATGGCCATATGCAAATCAGTCTGACCCTGTGCTTCATGGGAACAGTCCAGCCTGAACTGCCAAGCCATGTCTTCCCTGGACCAGAATCAAGCTTCCTAGGACCGGTTTCTGGCATTTCAGCCGTCTTCAGCCAGGCTTGCTTGAATCCAGTGGCAAAGTGAGCAAGGGACTCACGTCTGAGCATACCCTGCCAACTTATGGTGAACAAAGCAAAAACCAAAGGAAATGATGGACAGAGTGTTGAACATTGCAAGTACTCACCACCAGTCAACTGATCTGGGTTTAATCCATCACCGTTCTTTAGCCCACTCTGCCACCCCAGTTCAGACATGGCCATATGCAAATCAGTCTGACCCTGTACCTCATGGGAACAGTCCAGCCTGAACTGCCAAGCCATGTCTTCCCTGGACCAGAATCAAGCTTCCTAGGACCGGTTTCTGGCATTTCAGCCATCTTCAGCCAGGCTTGCTTGAATCCAGTGGCAAAGTGAGCAAGAGACTCACGTCTGAGCATACCCTGCCAACTTATGGCGAACAAAGCAAAAACCAAAGGAAATGATGGACGGAGTGTTAAACATTGCAAGCACTCACCCCCAGTCAACTGATCTGGGTTTAATCCATCACCCTTCTTTAGCCCACTCTGCCACCCCAGTTCAGACATGGCCATATGCAAATCAGTCTGACCCTGTGCCTCATGGGAACACACCAGCCTGAACTGCCAAGCCATGTCTTCCCTGGACCAGAATCAAGCTTCCTAGAACTGGTTTCTGGCATTTCAGCCGTTTTCAGCCAGGCTTACTTGAATCCAGTGGCAAAGTGAGCAAGGGACTCACGTCTGAGCATACCCTGCCAACTTATGGCGAACAAAGCACAAACCAAAGGAAATGATGGACGGAGTGTTGAACATTGCAAGCACTCACCCCCAGTCAACTGATCTGGGTTTAATCCATCACCGTTCTTTAGCCCACTCTGCCACCCCAGTTCAGACATGGCCATATGCAAATCAGTCTGACCCTGTGCCTCATGGGAACAGTCCAGCCTGAACTGCCAAGCCATGTCTTCCCTGGACCAGAATCAAGCTTCCTAGGACCGGTTTCTGGCATTTCAGCCGTCTTCAGCCAGGCTTGCTTGAATCCAGTGGCAAAGTGAGCAAGGGACTCACGTCTGAGCATACCCTGCCAACTTATGGCGAACAAAGCAAAAACCAAAGGAAACGATGGACGGAGTGTTGAACATTGCAAGCACTCCCCCCCAGTCAACTGATATGGGTTTAATCCATCACCGTTCTTTAGCCCACTCTGCCACCCCAGTTCAGACATGGCCATATGCAAATCAGTCTGACCCTGTGCCTCATGGGAACAGTCCAGCCTGAACTGCCAAGCCATGTCTTCCCTGGACCAGAATCAAGCTTCCTAGGACCGGTTTCTGGCATTTCAGCCGTCTTCAGCAAGGCTTGCTTGAATCCAGTGGCAAAGTGAGCAAGGGACTCACGTCTGAGCATACCCTGCCAACTTATGGCGAACAAAGCACAAACCAAAGGAAATGATGGACGGAGTGATGAACATTGCAAGCACTCACCCCCAGTCAACTGATCTGGGTTTAATCCATCACCGTTCTTTAGCCCACTCTGCCACCCCAGTTCAGACATGGCCATATGCAAATCAGTCTGACCCTGTGCCTCATGGGAACACACCAGCCTGAACTGCCAAGCCATGTCTTCCCTGGACCAGAATCAAGCTTCCTAGAACTGGTTTCTGGCATTTCAGCCATTTTCAGCCAGGCTTACTTGAATCCAGTGGCAAAGTGAGCAAGGGACTCACGTCTGAGCATACCCTGCCAACTTATGGTGAACAAAGCAAAAACCAAAGGAAATGATGGACAGAGTGTTGAACATTGCAAGTACTCACCACCAGTCAACTGATCTGGGTTTAATCCATCACCGTTCTTTAGCCCACTCTGCCACCCCAGTTCAGACATGGCCATATGCAAATCAGTCTGACCCTGTACCTCATGGGAACAGTCCAGCCTGAACTGCCAAGCCATGTCTTCCCTGGACCAGAATCAAGCTTCCTAGGACCGGTTTCTGGCATTTCAGCCATCTTCAGCCAGGCTTGCTTGAATCCAGTGGCAAAGAGAGCAAGAGACTCACGTCTGAGCATACCCTGCCAACTTATGGCGAACAAAGCAAAAACCAAAGGAAATGATGGACGGAGTTTTAAACATTGCAAGCACTCACCCCCAGTCAACTGATCTGGGTTTAATCCATCACCATTCTTTAGCCCACTCTGCCACCCCAGTTCAGACATGGCCATATGCAAATCAGTCTGACCCTGTGCCTCATGGGAACACACCAGCCTGAACTGCCAAGCCATGTCTTCCCTGGACCAGAATCAAGCTTCCTAGAACTGGTTTCTGGCATTTCAGCCGTTTTCAGCCAGGCTTACTTGAATCCAGTGGCAAAGTGAGCAAGGGACTCACGTCTGAGCATACCCTGCCAACTTATGGCGAACAAAGCACAAACCAAAGGAAATGATGGACGGAGTGTTGAACATTGCAAGCACTCACCCCCAGTCAACTGATCTGGGTTTAATCCATCACCGTTCTTTAGCCCACTCTGCCACCCCAGTTCAGACATGGCCATATGCAAATCAGTCTGACCCTGTGCCTCATGGGAACAGTCCAGCCTGAACTGCCAAGCCATGTCTTCCCTGGACCAGAATCAAGCTTCCTAGGACCGGTTTCTGGCATTTCAGCCGTCTTCAGCCAGGCTTGCTTGAATCCAGTGGCAAAGTGAGCAAGGGACTCACGTCTGAGCATACCCTGCCAACTTATGGCGAACAAAGCAAAAACCAAAGGAAATGATGGGCGGAGTGTTGAACATTGCAAGCACTCACCCCCAGTCAACAGATCTGGGTTTAATCCATCACCGTTCTTTAGCCCACTCTGCCACCCCAGTTCAGAAATGGCCATATGCAAATCAGTCTGACCCTGTGCCTCATGGGAACAGTCCAGCCTGAACTGCCAAGCCATGTCTTCCCTGGACCAGAATCAAGCTTCCTAGGACCGGTTTCTGGCATTTCAGCCGTCTTCAGCAAGGCTTGCTTGAATCCAGTGGCAAAGTGAGCAAGGGACTCACGTCTGAGCATACCCTGCCAACTTATGGCGAACAAAGCACAAACCAAAGGAAATGATGGACGGAGTGATGAACATTGCAAGCACTCACCCCCAGTCAACTGATCTGGGTTTAATCCATCACCGTTCTTTAGCCCACTCTGCCACCCCAGTTCAGACATGGCCATATGCAAATCAGTCTGACCCTGTGCCTCATGGGAACACACCAGCCTGAACTGCCAAGCCATGTCTTCCCTGGACCAGAATCAAGCTTCCTAGAACTGGTTTCTGGCATTTCAGCCATTTTCAGCCAGGCTTACTTGAATCCAGTGGCAAAGTGAGCAAGGGACTCACGTCTGAGCATACCCTGCCAACTTATGGCGAACAAAGCACAAACCAAAGGAAATGATGGACGGAGTGTTGAACATTGCAAGCACTCACCCCCAGTCAACTGATCTGGGTTTAATCCATCACCGTTCTTTAGCCCACTCTGCCACCCCAGTTCAGACATGGCCATATGCAAATCAGTCTGACCCTGTGCCTCATGGGAACAGTCCAGCCTGAACTGCCAAGCCATGTCTTCCCTGGACCAGAATCAAGCTTCCTAGGACCGGTTTCTGGCATTTCAGCCGTCTTCAGCCAGGCTTGCTTGAATCCAGTGGCAAAGTGAGCAAGGGACTCACGTCTGAGCATACCCTGCCAACTTATGGCGAACAAAGCAAAAACCAAAGGAAACGATGGACGGAGTGTTGAACATTGCAAGCACTCCCCCCCAGTCAACTGATATGGGTTTAATCCATCACCGTTCTTTAGCCCACTCTGCCACCCCAGTTCAGACATGGCCATATGCAAATCAGTCTGACCCTGTGCCTCATGGGAACAGTCCAGCCTGAACTGCCAAGCCATGTCTTCCGTGGACCAGAATCAAGCTTCCTAGGACCGGTTTCTGGCATTTCAGCCGTCTTCAGCAAGGCTTGCTTGAATCCAGTGGCAAAGTGAGCAAGGGACTCACGTCTGAGCATACCCTGCCAACTTATGGCGAACAAAGCACAAACCAAAGGAAATGATGGACGGAGTGATGAACATTGCAAGCACTCACCCCCAGTCAACTGATCTGGGTTTAATCCATCACCGTTCTTTAGCCCACTCTGCCACCCCAGTTCAGACATGGCCATATGCAAATCAGTCTGACCCTGTGCCTCATGGGAACAGTCCAGCCTGAACTGCCAAGCCATGTCTTCCCTGGACCAGAATCAAGCTTCCTAGGGCCGGTTTCTGGCATTTCAGCCGTCTTCAGCCAGGCTTGCTTGAATCCAGAGGCAAAGTGAGCAAGGGACTCACGTCTGAGCATACCCTGCCAACTTATGGCGAACAAAGCAAAAACCAAAGGAAATGATGGACGGAGTGTTGAACATTGCAAGCACTCACCCCCAGTCAACTGATCTGGGTTTAATGCATCACCGTTCTTTAGCCCACTCTGCCACCCCAGTTCAGACATAGCCATATGCAAATCAGTCTGACCCTGTGCCTCATGGGAACAGTCCAGCCTGAACTGCCAAGCCATGTTTTCCCTGGACCAGAATCAAGCTTCCTAGGACCGGTTTCTGGCATTTCAGCTGTCTTCAGCCAGGCTTGCTTGAATCCAGTGGCAAAGTGAGCAAGGGACTCACGTCTGAGCATACCCTGCCAACTTATGGCGAACAAAGCAAAAACCAAAGGAAATGATGGACGGAGTGTTGAACATTGCAAGCACTCACCCCCAGTCAACTGATCTGGATTTAATCCATCACCGTTCTTTAGCCCACTCTGCCACCCCAGTTCAGACATGGCCATATGCAAATCAGTCTGACCCTGTGCCTCATGGGAACAGTCCAGCCTGAACTGCCAAGCCATGTCTTCCCTGGACCAGAATCAAGCTTCCTAGGACCGGTTTCAGGCATTTCAGCCGTCTTCAGCCAGGCTTGCTTGAATCCAGTGGCAAAGTGAGCAAGGGACTCACGTCTGAGCATACCCTGCCAACTTATGGCGAACAAAGCAAAAACCAAAGGAAATGATGGACGGAGTGTTGAACATTGCAAGCACTCACCCCCAGTCAACTGATCTGGGTTTAATCCATCACCGTTCTTTAACCCACTCTGCCACCCCAGTTCAGACATGGCCATATGCAAATCAGTCTGACCCTGTGCCTCATGGGAACAGTCCAGCCTGAACTGCCAAGCCATGTCTTCCCTGGACCAGAATCAAGCTTCCTAGGACCGGTTTCTGGCATTTCAGCCGTCTTCAGCCAGGCTTGCTTGAATCCAGTGACAAAGTGAGCAAGGGACTCACGTCTGAGCATACCCTGCCAACTTATGGCGAACAAAGCAAAAACCAAAGGAAATGATGGACGGAGTGTTGAACATTGCAAGCACTCAGCCCCACTCAACTGATCTGGGTTTAATCCATCACCGTTCTTTAGCCCACTCTGCCACCCCAGTTCAGACATGGCCATATGCAAATCAGTCTGACCCTGTGCCTCATGGGAACAGTCCAGCCTGAACTGCCAAGCCATGTCTTCCCTGGACCAGAATCAAGCTTCCTAGGACCGGTTTCTGGCATTTCAGCCGTCTTCAGCCAGATTTGCTTGAATCCAGTGGCAAAGTGAGCAAGGGACTCACGTCTGAGTATACCCTGCCAACTTATAGCGAACAAAGCAAAAACCAAAGGAAATGATGGACGGAGTGTTGAACATTGCAAGCACTCACCCCCAGTCAACAGATCTGGGTTTAATCCATCACCGTTCTTTAGACCACTCTGCCACCCCAGTTCAGACATGGCCATATGCAAATCAGTCTGACCCTGTGCCTCATGGGAACAGTCCAGCCTGAACTGTCAAGCCATGTCTTCCCTGGACCAGAATCAAGCTTCCTAGGACCGGTTTCTGGCATTTCAGCCGTCTTCAGCCAGGCTTGCTTAAATCCAGTGGCAAAGTGAGCAAGGGACTCACGTCTGAGCATACCCTGCCAACTTATGGCGAACAAAGCAAAAACCAAAGGAAATGATGGGCGGAGTGTTGAACATTGCAAGCACTCACCCCCAGTCAACAGATCTGGGTTTAATCCATCACCGTTCTTTAGCCCACTCTGCCACCCCAGTTCAGAAATGGCCATATGCAAATCAGTCTGACCCTGTGCCTCATGGGAACAGTCCAGCCTGAACTGCCAAGCCATGTCTTCCCTGGACCAGAATCAAGCTTCCTAGGACCGGTTTGTGGCATTTCAGCCAGGCTTGCTTGAATCCAGTGGCAAAGTGAGCAAGGGACTCAGGTCTGAGCATACCCTGCCAACTTATGGCGAACAAAGCAAAAACCAAAGGAAATGATGGACGGAGTGTTGAACATTGCAAGCACTCACCCAAAGTCAACTGATCTGGATTTAATCCATCAGCGTTCTTTAGCCCACTCTGCCACCCCAGTTCAGACATGGCCATATGCAAATCAGTATGACCCTGTGCCTCATGGGAACAGTCCAGCCTGAACTGCCAAGCCATGTCTTCCCTGGACCAGAATCAAGCTTCCTAGGACCGGTTTCTGGCATTTCAGCCGTCTTCAGCCAGGCTTGCTTGAATCCAGTGGCAAAGTGAGCAAGGGACTCACGTCCGAGCATACCCTGCCAACTTATGGCGAACAAAGCAAAAACCAAAGGAAATGATGGACAGAGTGTTGACCATTGCAAGCACTCACCCCCAGTCAACTGATCTGGGTTTAATCCATCACCGTACTTTAGCCCACTCTGCCACCCCAGTTCAGACATGGCCATATGCAAATCAGTCTGACCCTGTGCCTCATGGGAACAGTCCAGCCTGAACTGCCAAGCCATGTCTTCCCTGGACCAGAATCAAGAATCCTAGGACCGGTTTCTGGCATTTCAGCCGTCTTCAGCCAGGCTTGCTTGAATCCAGTGGCAAAGTGAGCAAGGGACTCACGTCTGAGCATACCCCGCCAACTTATGGCAAACAAAGCAAAAACCAAAGTAAATGATGGACGGAGTGTTGAACATTGCAAGCACTCACCCCCAGTCAACTGATCTGGGTTTAATCCATCACCGTTCTTTAGCCCACTCTGCCACCCCAGTTCAGACATGGCCATATGCAAATCAGTCTGACCCTGTGCCTCATGGGAACAGTCCAGCCTGAACTGCCAAGCCATGTCTTCCCTGGACCAGAATCAAGCTTCCTAGGACCGGTTTCTGGCATTTCAGCCGTCTTCAGCCAGGCTTGCTTGAATCCAGTGGCAAAGTGAGCAAGGGACTCACGTCTGTGCATACCCTGCCAACTTATGGCGAACAAAGCAAAAACCAAAGGAAATGATAGACGGAGTGTTGAACATTGCAAGCACTCACCCCCAGTCAACTGATCTGGGTTTAATCCATCACCGTTCTTTAGCCCACTCTACCACCCCAGTTCAGACATGGCCATATGCAAATCAGTCTGACCCTGTGCCTCATGGGAACAGTCCAGCCTGAACTGCCAAGCCATGTCTTCCCTGGACCAGATTCAAGCTTCCTAGGACCGGTTTCTGGCATTTCAGCCGTCTTCAGCCAGGCTGCTTGAATCCAGTGGCAAAGTGAGCAAGGGACTCACGTCTGAGCATACCCTGCCAACTTATGGCAAACAAAGCAAAAACCAAAGGAAATGATGGACGGAGTGTTGAACATTGCAAGCACTCACCCCCAGTCAACTGATCTGGGTTTAATCCATCACCGTTCTTCAGCCCACTCTGCCACCCCAGTTCAGATATGGCCATATGCAAATCAGTCTGACCCTGTGCCTCATGGGAACAGTCCAGCCTGAACTGCCAAGCCATGTCTTCCCTGGACCAGAATCAAGCTTCCTAGGACCGGTTTCTGGCATTTCAGCCGTCTTCAGCCAGGCTTGCTTGAATCCAGTGGCAAAGTGAGCAAGGGACTCACGTCTGAGCATACCCTGCCAACTTATGGCGAACAAAGCAAAAACCAAAGGAAATGATGGACGGAGTGTTGAACATTGCAAGCACTCACCCCCAGTCAACTGATCTGGGTTTAATCCATCACCGTTCTTTAGCCCACTCTGCCACCGCAGTTCAGACATGGCCATATGCAAATCACTCTGACCCTGTGCCTCATGGGAACAGTCCAGCCTGAACTGCCAAGCCATGTCTTCCCTGGACCAGAATCAAGCTTCCTAGGACCGGTTTCTGGCATTTCAGCCATCTTCAGCCAGGCTTGCTTGAATCCAGTGGCAAAGTGAGCAAGGGACTCACGTCTGAGCATACCCTGCCAACTTATGGCGAACAAAGCAAACACCAAAGGAAATGATGGACGGAGTGTTGAACATTGCAAGCACTCACCCCCAGTCAACTGATCTGGGTTTAATCCATCACCGTTCTTTAACCCACTCTGCCACCCCAGTTCAGACATGGCCATATGCTAATCAGTCTGACCCTGTGCCTCATGGGAACAGTCCAGCCTGAACTGCCAAGCCATGTCTTCTCTGGACCAGAATCAAGCTTCCTAGGACCGGTTTCTGGCATTTCAGCCGTCTTCAGCCAGGCTTGCTTAAATCCAGTGACAAAGTGAGCAAGGGACTCACGTCTGAGCATACCCTGCCAACTTATGGCGAACAAAGCAAAAACCAAAGGAAATGATGGACGGAGTGTTGAACATTGCAAGCACTCACCCCCAGTCAACTGATCTGGGTTTAATCCATCACTGTTCTTTAGCCCACTCTGCCACCCCAGTTCAGACATGGCCATATGCAAATCAGTCTGACCCTGTGCTTCATGGGAACAGTCCAGCCTGAACTGCCAAGCCATGTCTTCCCTGGACCAGAATCAAGCTTCCTAGGACCGGTTTCTGGCATTTCAGCCGTCTTCAGCCAGGCTTGCTTGAATCCAGTGGCAAAGTGAGCAAGGGACTCACGTCTGAGCATACCCTGCCAACTTATGGTGAACAAAGCAAAAACCAAAGGAAATGATGGACAGAGTGTTGAACATTGCAAGTACTCACCACCAGTCAACTGATCTGGGTTTAATCCATCACCGTTCTTTAGCCCACTCTGCCACCCCAGTTCAGACATGGCCATATGCAAATCAGTCTGACCCTGTACCTCATGGGAACAGTCCAGCCTGAACTGCCAAGCCATGTCTTCCCTGGACCAGAATCAAGCTTCCTAGGACCGGTTTCTGGCATTTCAGCCATCTTCAGCCAGGCTTGCTTGAATCCAGTGGCAAAGTGAGCAAGAGACTCACGTCTGAGCATACCCTGCCAACTTATGGCGAACAAAGCAAAAACCAAAGGAAATGATGGACAGAGTGTTAAACATTGCAAGCACTCACCCCCAGTCAACTGATCTGGGTTTAATCCATCACCATTCTTTAACCCACTCTGCCACCCCAGTTCAGACATGGCCATATGCAAATCAGTCTGACCCTGTGCCTCATGGGAACACACCAGCCTGAACTGCCAAGCCATGTCTTCCCTGGACCAGAATCAAGCTTCCTAGAACTGGTTTCTGGCATTTCAGCCGTTTTCAGCCAGGCTTACTTGAATCCAGTGGCAAAGTGAGCAAGGGACTCACATCTGAGCATACCCTGCCAACTTATGGCGAACAAAGCACAAACCAAAGGAAATGATGGACGGAGTGTTGAACATTGCAAGCACTCACCCCCAGTCAACTGATCTGGGTTTAATCCATCACCGTTCTTTAGCCCACTCTGCCACCCCAGTTCAGACATGGCCATATGCAAATCAGTCTGACCCTGTGCCTCATGGGAACAGTCCAGCCTGAACTGCCAAGCCATGTCTTCCCTGGACCAGAATCAAGCTTCCTAGGGCCGGTTTCTGGCATTTCAGCCGTCTTCAGCCAGGCTTGCTTGAATCCAGAGGCAAAGTGAGCAAGGGACTCACGTCTGAGCATACCCTGCCAACTTATGGCGAACAAAGCAAAAACCAAAGGAAATGATGGACGGAGTGTTGAACATTGCAAGCACTCACCCCCAGTCAACTGATCTGGGTTTAATGCATCACCGTTCTTTAGCCCACTCTGCCACCCCAGTTCAGACATAGCCATATGCAAATCTGTCTGACCCTGTGCCTCATGGGAACAGTCCAGCCTGAACTGCCAAGCCATGTTTTCCCTGGACCAGAATCAAGCTTCCTAGGACCGGTTTCTGGCATTTCAGCCATCTTCAGCCAGGCTTGCTTGAATCCAGTGGCAAAGTGAGCAAGGGACTCACGTCTGAGCATACCCTGCCAACTTATGGCGAACAAAGCAAAAACCAAAGAAAATGATGGACGGAGTGTTGAACATTGCAAGCACTCACCCCCAGTCAACTGATCTGGATTTAATCCATCACCGTTCTTTAGCCCACTCTGCCACCCCAGTTCAGACATGGCCATATGCAAATCAGTCTGACCCTGTGCCTCATGGGAACAGTCCAGCCTGAACTGCCAAGCCATGTCTTCCCTGGACCAGAATCAAGCTTCCTAGGACCGGTTTCAGGCATTTCAGCCGTCTTCAGCCAGGCTTGCTTGAATCCAGTGGCAAAGTGAGCAAGGGACTCACGTCTGAGCATACCCTGCCAACTTATGGCGAACAAAGCAAAAACCAAAGGAAATGATGGACGGAGTGTTGAACATTGCAAGCACTCACCCCCAGTCAACTGATCTGGGTTTAATCCATCACCGTTCTTTAACCCACTCTGCCACCCCAGTTCAGACATGGCCATATGCAAATCAGTCTGACCCTGTGCCTCATGGGAACAGTCCAGCCTGAACTGCCAAGCCATGTCTTCCCTGGACCAGAATCAAGCTTCCTAGGACCGGTTTCTGGCATTTCAGCCGTCTTCAGCCAGGCTTGCTTGAATCCAGTGACAAAGTGAGCAAGGGACTCACGTCTGAGCATACCCTGCCAACTTATGGCGAACAAAGCAAAAACCAAAGGAAATGATGGACGGAGTGTTGAACATTGCAAGCACTCAGCCCCACTCAACTGATCTGGGTTTAATCCATCACCGTTCTTTAGCCCACTCTGCCACCCCAGTTCAGACATGGCCATATGCAAATCAGTCTGACCATGTGCCTCATGGGAACAGTCCAGCCTGAACTGCCAAGCCATGTCTTCCCTGGACCAGAATCAAGCTTCCTAGGACCGGTTTCTGGCATTTCAGCCGTCTTCAGCCAGATTTGCTTGAATCCAGTGGCAAAGTGAGCAAGGGACTCACGTCTGAGTATACCCTGCCAACTTATAGTGAACAAAGCAAAAACCAAAGGAAATGATGGACGGAGTGTTGAACATTGCAAGCACTCACCCCCAGTCAACAGATCTGGGTTTAATCCATCACCGTTCTTTAGACCACTCTGCCACCCCAGTTCAGACATGGCCATACGCAAATCAGTCTGACCCTGTGCCTCATGGGAACAGTCCAGCCTGAACTGTCAAGCCATGTCTTCCCTGGACCAGAATCAAGCTTCCTAGGACCGGTTTCTGGCATTTCAGCCGTCTTCAGCCAGGCTTGCTTAAATCTAGTGGCAAAGTGAGCAAGGAACTCACGTCTGAGCATACCCTGCCAACTTATGGCGAACAAAGCAAAAACCAAAGGAAATGATGGGCGGAGTGTTGAACATTGCAAGCACTCACCCCCAGTCAACAGATCTGGGTTTAATCCATCACCGTTCTTTAGCCCACTCTGCCACCCCAGTTCAGAAATGGCCATATGCAAATCAGTCTGACCCTGTGCCTCATGGGAACAGTCCAGCCTGAACTGCCAAGCCATGTCTTCCCTGGACCAGAATCAAGCTTCCTAGGACCGGTTTCTGGCATTTTAGCCGTCTCCAGCCAGGCTTGCTTGAATCCAGTGGCAAAGTGAGCAAGGGACTCACGTCTGAGCATACCCTGCCAACTTATGGCGAACAAAGCAAAAACCAAAGGAAATGATGGACGGAGAGTTGAACATTGCAAGCACTCACCCCCAGTCAACTGATCTGGGTTTAATCCATCACCGTTCTTTAGCCCACTCTGCCACCCCAGTTCAGACATGGCCATATGCAAATCAGTCTGACCCTGTGCCTCATGGGAACAGTCCAGCCTGAACTGCCAAGCCATGTCTTCCCTGGACCAGAATCAAGCTTCCTAGGACCGGTTTGTGGCATTTCAGCCGTCTTCAGCCAGGCTTGCTTGAATCCAGTGGCAAAGTGAGCAAGGGACTCAGGTCTGAGCATACCCTGCCAACTTATGGCGAACAAAGCAAAAACCAAAGGAAATGATGGACGGAGTGTTGAACATTGCAAGCACTCACCCCCAGTCAACTGATCTGGATTTAATCCATCACCGTTCTTTAGCCCACTCTGCCACCCCAGTTCAGACATGGCCATATGCAAATCAGTATGACCCTGTGCCTCATGGGAACAGTCCAGCCTGAACTGCCAAGCCATGTCTTCCCTGGACCAGAATCAAGCTTCCTAGGACCGGTTTCTGGCATTTCAGCCGTCTTCAGCCAGGCTTGCTTGAATCCAGTGGCAAAGTGAGCAAGGGACTCACGTCCGAGCATACCCTGCCAACTTATGGCGAACAAAGCAAAAACCAAAGGAAATGATGGACAGAGTGTTGACCATTGCAAGCACTCACTCCCAGTCAACTGATCTGGGTTTAATCCATCAACGTACTTTAGCCCACTCTGCCACCCCAGTTCAGACATGGCCATATGCAAATCAGTCTGACCCTGTGCCTCATGGGAACAGTCCAGCCTGAACTGCCAAGCCATGTCTTCCCTGGACCAGAATCAAGCTTCCTAGGACCGGTTTATGGCATTTCAGCCGTCTTCAGCCAGGCTTGCTTGAATCCAGTGGCAAAGTGAGCAAGGGACTCACGTCTGAGCATACCCCGCCAACTTATGGCAAACAAAGCAAAAACCAAAGTAAATGATGGACGGAGTGTTGAACATTGCAAGCACTCACCCCCAGTCAACTGATCTGGGTTTAATCCATCACCGTTCTTTAGCCCACTCTGCCACCCCAGTTCAGACATGGCCATATGCAAATCAGTCTGACCCTGTGCCTCATGGGAACAGTCCAGCCTGAACTGCCAAGCCATGTCTTCCCTGGACCAGAATCAAGCTTCCTAGGACCGGTTTCTGGCATTTCAGCCGTCTTCAGCCAGGCTTGCTTGAATCCAGTGGCAAAGTGAGCAAGGGACTCACGTCTGTGCATACCCTGCCAACTTATGGCGAACAAAGCAAAAACCAAAGGAAATGATAGACGGAGTGTTGAACATTGCAAGCACTCAACCCCAGTCAACTGATCTGGGTTTAATCCATCACCGTTCTTTAGCCCACTCTACCACCCCAGTTCAGACATGGCCATATGCAAATCAGTCTGACCCTGTGCCTCATGGGAACAGTCCAGCCTGAACTGCCAAGCCATGTCTTCCCTGGACCAGAATCAAGCTTCCTAGGACCGGTTTCTGGCATTTCAGCCGTCTTCAGCCAGGCTGTTTGAATCCAGTGGCAAAGTGAGCAAGGGACTCACGTCTGAGCATACCCTGCCAACTTATGGCGAACAAAGCAAAAACCAAAGGAAATGATGGACGGAGTGTTGAACATTGCAAGCACTCACCCCCAGTCAACTGATCTGGGTTTAATCCATCACCGTTCTTCAGCCCACTCTGCCACCCCAGTTCAAATATGGCCATATGCAAATCAGTCTGACCCTGTGCCTCATGGGAACAGTCCAGCCTGAACTGCCAAGCCATGTCTTCCCTGGACCAGAATCAAGCTTCCTAGGACCGGTTTCTGGCATTTCAGCCGTCTTCAGCCAGGCTTGCTTGAATCCAGTAGCAAAGTGAGCAAGGGACTCACGTCTGAGCATACCCTGCCAACTTATGGCGAACAAAGCAAAAACCAAAGGAAATGATGGACGGAGTGTTGAACATTGCAAGCACTCACCCCCAGTCAACTGATCTGGGTTTAATCCATCACCGTTCTTTAGCCCACTCTGCCACCGCAGTTCAGACATGGCCATATGCAAATCAGTCTGACCCTGTGCCTCATGGGAACAGTCCAGCCTGAACTGCCAAGCCATGTCTTCCCTGGACCAGAATCAAGCTTCCTAGGACCGGTTTCTGGCATTTCAGCCATCTTCAGCCAGGCTTGCTTGAATCCAGTGGCAAAGTGAGCAAGGGACTCACGTCCGAGCATACCCTGCCAACTTATGGCGAACAAAGCAAAAACCAAAGGAAATGATGGACAGAGTGTTGAACATTGCAAGCACTCACCCCCAGTCAACTGATCTGGGTTTAATCCATCACCGTACTTTAGCCCACTCTGCCACCCCAGTTCAGACATGGCCATATGCAAATCAGTCTGACCCTGTGCCTCATGGGAACAGTCCAGCCTGAACTGCCAAGCCATGTCTTCCTTGGACCAGAATCAAGCTTCCTAGGACCGGTTTCTGGCATTTCAGCCGTCTTCAGCCAGGCTTGCTTGAATCCAGTGGCAAAGTGAGCAGGGGACTCACGTCTGAGCATACCCTGCCAACTTATGGCGAACAATGCAAAAACCAAAGGAAATGATGGACGGAGTGTTGAACATTGCAAACACTCACCCCCAGTCAACTGATCTGGGTTTAATCCATCACCGTTCTTTAGCCCACTCTGCCACCCCAGTTCAGACATGGCCATATGCAAATCAGTCTGACCCTGTGCCTCATGGGAACAGTCCAGCCTGAACCGCCAAGCCATGTCTTCCCTGGACCAGAATCAAGCTTCCTAGGACCGGTTTCTGGCATTTCAGCCGTCTTCAGCCAGATTTGCTTGAATCCAGTGGCAAAGTGAGCAAGGGACTCACGTCTGAGTATACCCTGCCAACTTATAGCGAACAAAGCAAAAACCAAAGGAAATGATGGACGGAGTGTTGAACATTGCAAGTACTCACCCCCAGTCAACTGATCTGGGTTTAATCCATCACCGTTCTTTAGCCCACTCTGCCACCCCAGTTCAGACATGGCCATATGCAAATCAGTCTGACCCTGTGCCTCATGGGAACAGTCCAGCCTGAACTGCCAAGCCATGTCTTCCCTGGACCAGAATCAAGCTTCCTAGGACCGGTTTCTGGCATTTCAGCAGTCTTCAGCCAGGCTTGCTTGAATCCAGTGGCAAAGTGAGCAAGGGACTCACGTCTGAGCATACCCCTGCCAACTTATGGCGAACAAAGCAAAAACTAAAGGAAATGATGGACGGAGTGTTGAACATTGCAAGCACTCACCCCCAGTCAACTGATCTGGGTTCAATCCATCACCGTTCTTTAGCCCACTCTGCCACCCCAGTTCAGACATGGCCATATGCAAATCAGTCTGACCCTGTGCCTCATGGGAACAGTCCAGCCTAACCTGCCAAGCCATGTCTTCCCTGGACCAGAATCAAGCTTCCTAGGACCGGTTTCTGGCATTTCAGCCGTCTTCAGCCAGGCTTGCTTGAATCCAGTGGCAAAGTGAGCAACGGACTCACGTCTGAGCATACCCTGCCAACTTATGGCGAACAAAGCAACAACCAAAGGAAATGATGGACGGAGTGTTGAACATTGCAAGCACTCACCCCCAGTCAACTGATCTGGGTTTAATCCATCACTGTTTTTTAGCCCACTCTGCCACCCCAGTTCAGACATGGCCATATGCAAATCAGTCTGACCCTGTGCCTCATGGGAACAGTCCAGCCTGAACTGCCAAGCCATGTCTTCCCTGGACCAGAATCAAGCTTCCTAGGACCCGTTTCTGGCATTTCAGCCGTCTTCAGCCAGGCTTGCTTGAATCCAGTGGCAAAGTGAGCAAGGGACTCATGTCAGAGCATACCCTGCCAACTTATGGCGAACAAAGCAAAAACCAAAGGAAATGATGAACGGACTGTTGAACATTGCAAGCACTCACCCCCAGTCAACTGATCAGGGTTTAATCCATCACCGTTCTTTAGCCCACTCTGCCACCCCAGTTCAGACATGGCCATATGCAAATCAGTCTGACCCTGTGCCTCATGGGAACAGTCCAGCCTAACCTGCCAAGCCATGTCTTCCCTGGACCAGAATCAAGCTTCCTAGGACCGGTTTCTGGCATTTCAGCCGTCTTCAGCCAGGCTTGCTTGAATCCAGTGGCAAAGTGAGCAACGGACTCACGTCTGAGCATACCCTGCCAACTTATGGCGAACAAAGCAACAACCAAAGGAAATGATGGACGGAGTGTTGAACATTGCAAGCACTCACCCCCAGTCAACTGATCTGGGTTTAATCCATCACTGTTTTTTAGCCCACTCTGCCACCCCAGTTCAGACATGGCCATATGCAAATCAGTCTGACCCTGTGCCTCATGGGAACAGTCCAGCCTGAACTGCCAAGCCATGTCTTCCCTGGACCAGAATCAAGCTTCCTAGGACCCGTTTCTGGCATTTCAGCCGTCTTCAGCCAGGCTTGCTTGAATCCAGTGGCAAAGTGAGCAAGGGACTCATGTCTGAGCATACCCTGCCAATTTATGGCGAACAAAGCAAAAACCAAAGGAAATGATGAACGGACTGTTGAACATTGCAAGCACTCACCCCCAGTCAACTGATCAGGGTTTAATCCATCACCGTTCTTTAGCCCACTCTGCCACCCCAGTTCAGACATGGCCATATGCAAATCAGTCTGACCCTGTGCCTCATGGGAACAGTCCAGCCTGAACTGCCAAGCCATGTCTTTCCTGGACCAGAATCAAGCTTCCTAGGGCCGGTTTCTGGCATTTCAGCCGTCTTCAGCCAGGCTTGCTTGAATCCAGAGGCAAAGTGAGCAAGGGACTCACGTCTGAGCATACCCTGCCAACTTATGGCGAACAAAGCAAAAACCAAAGGAAATGATGGACGGAGTGTTGAACATTGCAAGCACTCACCCCCAGTCAACTGATCTGGGTTTAATCCATCACTGTTTTTTAGCCCACTCTGCCACCCCAGTTCAGACATGGCCATATGCAAATCAGTCTGACCCTGTGCCTCATGGGAACAGTCCAGCCTGAACTGCCAAGCCATGTCTTCCCTGGACCAGAATCAAGCTTCCTAGGACCCGTTTCTGGCATTTCAGCCGTCTTCAGCCAGGCTTGCTTGAATCCAGTGGCAAAGTGAGCAAGGGACTCATGTCTGAGCATACCCTGCCAATTTATGGCGAACAAAGCAAAAACCAAAGGAAATGATGAACGGACTGTTGAACATTGCAAGCACTCACCCCCAGTCAACTGATCAGGGTTTAATCCATCACCGTTCTTTAGCCCACTCTGCCACCCCAGTTCAGACATGGCCATATGCAAATCAGTCTGACCCTGTGCCTCATGGGAACAGTCCAGCCTGAACTGCCAAGCCATGTCTTTCCTGGACCAGAATCAAGCTTCCTAGGGCCGGTTTCTGGCATTTCAGCCGTCTTCAGCCAGGCTTGCTTGAATCCAGAGGCAAAGTGAGCAAGGGACTCACGTCTGAGCATACCCTGCCAACTTATGGCGAACAAAGCAAAAACCAAAGGAAATGATGGACGGAGTGTTGAACATTGCAAGCACTCACCCCCAGTCAACTGATCTGGATTTAATCCATCACCGTTCTTTAGCCCACTCTGCCACCCCAGTTCACACATGGCCATATGCAAATCAGTCTGACCCTGTGCCTCATGGGAACAGTCCAGCCTGAACTGCCAAGCCATGTCTTCCCTGGACCAGAATCAAGCTTCCTAGGACCGGTTTCAGGCATTTCAGCCGTCTTCAGCCAGGCTTGCTTGAATCCAGTGGCAAAGTGAGCAAGGGACTCACGTCTGAGCATACCCTGCCAACTTATGGCGAACAAAGCAAAAACCAAAGGAAATGATGGACGGAGTATTGAGCATTGCAAGCACTCACCCCCAGTCAACTGATCTGGGTTTAATCCATCACCGTTCTTTAACCCACTCTGCCACCCCAGTTCAGACATGGCCATATGCAAATCAGTCTGACCCTGTGCCTCATGGGAACAGTCCAGCCTGAACTGCCAAGCCATGTCTTCCCTGGACCAGAATCAAGCTTCCTAGGACCGGTTTCTGGCATTTCAGCCATCTTCAGCCAGGCTTGCTTGAATCCAGTGACAAAGTGAGCAAGGGACTCACGTCTGAGCATACCCTGCCAACTTATGGCGAACAAAGCAAAAACCAAAGGAAATGATGGACGGAGTGTTGAACATTGCAAGCACTCAGCCCCACTCAACTGATCTGGGTTTATTCCATCACCGTTCTTTAGCCCACACTGCCACCCCAGTTCAGACATGGCCATATGCAAATCAGTCTGACCCTGTGCCTCATGGGAACAGTCCAGCCTGAACTGCCAAGCCATGTCTTCCCTGGACCAGAATCAAGCTTCCTAGGACCGGTTTCTGGCATTTCAGCCGTCTTCAGCCAGATTTGCTTGAATCCAGTGGCAAAGTGAGCAAGGGTCTCACGTCTGAGTATACCCTGCCAACTTATAGCGAACAAAGCAAAAACCAAAGGAAATGATGGACGGAGTGTTGAACATTGCAAGCACTCACCCCCAGTCAACAGATCTGGGTTTAATCCACAACCGTTCTTTAGCCCACTCTGCCACCCCAGTTCAGACATGGCCATATGCAAATCAGTCTGACCCTGTGCCTCATGGGAACAGTCCAGCCTGAACTGCCAAGCCATGTCTTCCCTGGACCAGAATCAAGCTTCCTAGGACCGGTTTCTGGCATTTCAGCCGTCTTCAGCCAGGCTTGCTTAAATCCAGTGGCAAAGTGAGCAAGGGACTCACGTCTGAGCATACCCTGCCAACTTATGGCGAACAAAGCAAAAACCAAAGGAAATGATGGGCGGAGTGTTGAACATTGCAAGCACTCACCCCCAGTCAACAGATCTGTGTTTAATCCATCACCGTTCTTTAGCCCACTCTGCCACCCCAGTTCAGACATGGCCATATGCAAATCAGTCTGACCCTGTGCCTCATGGGAACAGTCCAGCCTGAACTGCCAAGCCATGTCTTCCCTGGACCAGAATCAAGCTTCCTAGGACCGGTTTCTGGCATTTCAGCCGTCTTCAGCCAGGCTTGCTTGAATCCAGTGGCAAAGTGAGCAAGGGACTCACGTCTGAGTATACCCTGCCAACTTATAGCGAACAAAGCAAAAACCAAAGGAAATGATGGACGGAGTGTTGAACATTGCAAGCACTCACCCCCGTCAACTGATCTGGGTTTAATCCATCACCGTTCTTTAGCCCACTCTGCCACCCCAGTTCAGACATGGCCATATGCTAATCAGTCTGACCCTGTGCCTCATGGGAACAGTCCAGCCTGAACTGCCAAGCCATGTCTTCCCTGGACCAGAATCAAGCTTCCTAGGACCGGTTTCTGGCATTTCAGCCGTCTTCAGCCAGGCTTGCTTGAATCCAGTGGCAAAGTGAGCAAGGGACTCACGTCCGAGCATACCCTGCCAACTAATGGCAAACAAAGCAAAAACCAAAGGAAATGATGAACGGAGTGTTGAACATTGCAAGCACTCACCCCCAGTCAACTGATCTGGGTTCAATCCATCACCGTTCTTTAGCCCACTCTGCCACCCCAGTTCAGACATGGCCATATGCAAATCAGTCTGACCCTGTGCCTCATGGGAACAGTCCAGCCTGAACTGCCAAGCCATGTCTTCCCTGGACCAGAATCAAGCTTCCTAGGACCGGTTTCTGGCATTTCAGCTGTCTTCAGCCAGGCTTGCTTGAATCCAGTGGCAAAGTGAGCAAGGGACTCACGTCTGAGCATACCCTGCCAACTTATGGCGAACAAAGCAAAAACCAAAGGAAATGATGGACGGAGTGTTGAACATTGCAAGCACTCACCCCCAGTCAACTGATCTGGGGTTAATCCATCACCGTTCTTTAGCCCACTCTGCCACCCCAGGTCAGACATGGCCATATGCAAATCAGTCTGACCCTGTGCCTCATGGGAACAGTCCAGCCTGAACTGCCAAGCCATGTCTTCCCTGGACCAGAATCAAGCTTCCTAGGACCGGTTTCTGGCATTTCAGCCATCTTCAGCCAGGCTTGCTTGAATCCAGTGGCAAAGTGAGCAAGGGACTCACGTCTGAGCATACCCTGCCAACTTATGGCGAACAAAGCAAAAACCAAAGGAAATGATGGACGGAGTGTTGAACACTGCAAGCACTCACCCCAGTCAACTGATCTGGGTTTAATCCATCACCGTTCTTCAGCCCAGTCTGCCACCCCAGTTCAGACATGGCCATATGCAAATCAGTCTGACCCTGTGCCTCGTGGGAACAGTCCAGCCTGAACTGCCAATCCATGTCTTCCCTGGACCAGAATCAAGCTTCCTAGGACCGGTTTCTGGCATTTCAGCCGTCTTCAGCCAGGCTTGCTTGAATCCAGTGGCAAAGTGAGCAAGGGACTCACGTCTGAGCATACCCTGCCAACTTATGGCGAACAAAGCAAACACCAAAGGAAATGATGGACGGAGTGTTGAACATCGCATGCACTCACCCCCAGTCAACTGATCTGGGTTTAATCCATCACCGTTCTTTAACCCACTCTGCCACCCCAGTTCAGACATGGCCATATGCTAATCAGTCTGACCCTGTGCCTCATGGGAACAGTCCAGCCTGAACTGCCAAGCCATGTCTTCCCTGGACCAGAATCAAGCTTCCTAGGACCGGTTTCTGGCATTTCAGCCATCTTCAGCCAGGCTTGCTTGAATCCAGTGGCAAAGTGAGCAAGGGACTCACGTCCGAGCATACCCTGCCAACTTATGGCGAACAAAGCAAAAACCAAAGGAAATGATGGACAGAGTGTTGAACATTGCAAGCACTCACCCCCAGTCAACTGATCTGGGTTTAATCCATCACCGTACTTTAGCCCACTCTGCCACCCCAGTTCAGACATGGCCATATGCAAATCAGTCTGACCCTGTGCCTCATGGGAACAGTCCAGCCTGAACTGCCAAGCCATGTCTTCCTTGGACCAGTATCAAGCTTCCTAGGACCGGTTTCTGGCATTTCAGCCGTCTTCAGCCAGGCTTGCTTGAATCCAGTGGCAAAGTGAGCAGGGGACTCACGTCTGAGCATACCCTGCCAACTTATGGCGAACAATGCAAAAACCAAAGGAAATGATGGACGGAGTGTTGAACATTGCAAACACTCACCCCCAGTCAACTGATCTGGGTTTAATCCATCACCGTTCTTTAGCCCACTCTGCCACCCCAGTTCAGACATGGCCATATGCAAATCAGTCTGACCCTGTGCCTCATGGGAACAGTCCAGCGTGAACCGCCAAGCCATGTCTTCCCTGGACCAGAATCAAGAATCCTAGGACCGGTTTCTGGCATTTCAGCCGTCTTCAGCCAGGCTTACTTGAATCCAGTGGCAAAGTGAGCAAGGGACTCACGTCTGAGCATACCCTGCCAACTTATGGCGAACAAAGCAAAAACCAAAGGAAACGATGGACGGAGTGTTGAACATTGCAAGTACTCACCCCCAGTCAACTGATCTGGGTTTAATCCATCACCGTTCTTTAGCCCACTCTGCCACCCCAGTTCAGACATGGCCATTTGCAAATCAGTCTGACCCTGTGCCTCATGGGAACAGTCCAGCCTGAACTGCCAAGCCATGTCTTCCCTGGACCAGAATCAAGCTTCCTAGGACCGGTTTCTGGCATTTCAGCTGTCTTCAGCCAGGCTTGCTTGAATCCAGTGGCAAAGTGAGCAAGGGACTCACGTCTGAGCATACCCCTGCCAACTTATGGCGAACAAAGCAAAAACTAAAGGAAATGATGGACGGAGTGTTGAACATTGCAAGCACTCACCCCCAGTCAACTGATCTGGGTTCAATCCATCACCGTTCTTTAGCCCACTATGCCACCCCAGTTCAGACATGGCCATATGCAAATCAGTCTGACCCTGTGCCTCATGGGAACAGTCCAGCCTAACCTGCCAAGCCATGTCTTCCCTGGACCAGAATCAAGCTTCCTAGGACCGGTTTCTGGCATTTCAGCCATCTTCAGCCAGGCTTGCTTGAATCCAGTGGCAAAGTGAGCAACGGACTCACGTCTGAGCATACCCTGCCAACTTATGGCGAACAAAGCAACAACCAAAGGAAATGATGGACGGAGTGTTGAACATTGCAAGCACTCACCCCCAGTCAACTGATCTGGGTTTAATCCATCACTGTTTTTTAGCCCACTCTGCCACCCCAGTTTAGACATGGCCATATGCAAATCAGTCTGACCCTGTGCCTCATGGGAACAGTCCAGCCTGAACTGCCAAGCCATGTCTTCCCTGGACCAGAATCAAGCTTCCTAGGACCCGTTTCTGGCATTTCAGCCGTCTTCAGCCAGGCTTGCTTGAATCCAGTGGCAAAGTGAGCAAGGGACTCACGTCTGAGCATACCCTGCCAACTTATGGCGAACAAAGCAAAAACCAAAGGAAATGATGAACGGACTGTTGAACATTGCAAGCACTCACCCCCAGTCAACTGATCAGGGTTTAATCCATCACCGTTCTTTAGCCCACTCTGCCACCCCAGTTCAGACATGGCCATATGCAAATCAGTCTGACCCTGTGCCTCATGGGAACAGTCCAGCCTGAACTGCCAAGCCATGTCTTCCCTGGACCAGAATCAAGCTTCCTAGGGCCGGTTTCTGGCATTTCAGCCATCTTCAGCCAGGCTTGCTTGAATCCAGAGGCAAAGTGAGCAAGGGACTCACGTCTGAGCATACCCTGCCAACTTATGCCGTACAAAGCAAAAACCAAAGGAAATGATGGACGGAGTGTTGAACATTGCAAGCACTCACCCCCAGTCAACTGATCTGGGTTTAATGCATCACCGTTCTTTAGCCCACTCTGCCACCCCAGTTCAGACATGGCCATATGCAAATCAGTATGACCCTGTGCCTCATGGGAACAGTCCAGCCTGAACTGCCAAGCCATGTTTTCCCTGGACCAGAATCAAGCTTCCTAGGACCGGTTTCTGGCCTTTAAGCCGTCTTCAGCCAGGCTTGCTTGAATCCAGTGGCAAAGTGAGCAAGGGACTCACGTCTGAGCATACCCTGCCAACTTATGGCAAACAAAGCAAAAACCAAAGGAAATGATGGACGGAGTGTTGAACATTGCAAGCACTCACCCCCAGTCAACTGATCTGGATTTAATCCATCACCGTTCTTTAGCCCACTCTGCCACCCCAGTTCACACATGGCCATATGCAAATCAGTCTGACCCTGTGCCTCATGGGAACAGTCCAGCCTGAACTGCCAAGCCTTGTCTTCCCTGGACCAGAATCAAGCTTCCTAGGACCGGTTTCAGGCATTTCAGCCGTCTTCAGCCAGGCTTGCTTGAATCCAGTGGCAAAGTGAGCAAGGGACTCACGTCTGAGCATACCCTGCCAACTTATGGCGAACAAAGCAAAAACCAAAGGAAATGATGGACGGAGTATTGAACATTGCAAGCACTCACCCCCAGTCAACTGATCTGGGTTTAATCCATCACCGTACTTTAACCCACTCTGCCACCCCAGTTCAGACATGGCCATATGCAAATCAGTCTGACCCTGTGCCTCATGGGAACAGTCCAGCCTAACCTGCCAAGCCATGTCTTCCCTGGACCAGAATCAAGCTTCCTAGGACCGGTTTCTGGCATTTCAGCCGTCTTCAGCCAGGCTTGCTTGAATCCAGTGGCAAAGTGAGCAACGGACTCACGTCTGAGCATACCCTGCCAACTTATGGCGAACAAAGCAACAACCAAAGGAAATGATGGACGGAGTGTTGAACATTGCAAGCACTCACCCCCAGTCAACTGATCTGGGTTTAATCCATCACTGTTTTTTAGCCCACTCTGCCACCCCAGTTCAGACATGGCCATATGCAAATCAGTCTGACCCTGTGCCTCATGGGAACAGTCCAGCCTGAACTGCCAAGCCATGTCTTCCCTGGACCAGAATCAAGCTTCCTAGGACCCGTTTCTGGCATTTCAGCCGTCTTCAGCCAGGCTTGCTTGAATCCAGTGGCAAAGTGAGCAAGGGACTCATGTCTGAGCATACCCTGCCAATTTATGGCGAACAAAGCAAAAACCAAAGGAAATGATGAACGGACTGTTGAACATTGCAAGCACTCACCCCCAGTCAACTGATCAGGGTTTAATCCATCACCGTTCTTTAGCCCACTCTGCCACCCCAGTTCAGACATGGCCATATGCAAATCAGTCTGACCCTGTGCCTCATGGGAACAGTCCAGCCTGAACTGCCAAGCCATGTCTTTCCTGGACCAGAATCAAGCTTCCTAGGGCCGGTTTCTGGCATTTCAGCCGTCTTCAGCCAGGCTTGCTTGAATCCAGAGGCAAAGTGAGCAAGGGACTCACGTCTGAGCATACCCTGCCAACTTATGGCGAACAAAGCAAAAACCAAAGGAAATGATGGACGGAGTGTTGAACATTGCAAGCACTCACCCCCAGTCAACTGATCTGGGTTTAATCCATCACTGTTTTTTAGCCCACTCTGCCACCCCAGTTCAGACATGGCCATATGCAAATCAGTCTGACCCTGTGCCTCATGGGAACAGTCCAGCCTGAACTGCCAAGCCATGTCTTCCCTGGACCAGAATCAAGCTTCCTAGGACCCGTTTCTGGCATTTCAGCCGTCTTCAGCCAGGCTTGCTTGAATCCAGTGGCAAAGTGAGCAAGGGACTCATGTCTGAGCATACCCTGCCAATTTATGGCGAACAAAGCAAAAACCAAAGGAAATGATGAACGGACTGTTGAACATTGCAAGCACTCACCCCCAGTCAACTGATCAGGGTTTAATCCATCACCGTTCTTTAGCCCACTCTGCCACCCCAGTTCAGACATGGCCATATGCAAATCAGTCTGACCCTGTGCCTCATGGGAACAGTCCAGCCTGAACTGCCAAGCCATGTCTTTCCTGGACCAGAATCAAGCTTCCTAGGGCCGGTTTCTGGCATTTCAGCCGTCTTCAGCCAGGCTTGCTTGAATCCAGAGGCAAAGTGAGCAAGGGACTCACGTCTGAGCATACCCTGCCAACTTATGGCGAACAAAGCAAAAACCAAAGGAAATGATGGACGGAGTGTTGAACATTGCAAGCACTCACCCCCAGTCAACTGATCTGGATTTAATCCATCACCGTTCTTTAGCCCACTCTGCCACCCCAGTTCACACATGGCCATATGCAAATCAGTCTGACCCTGTGCCTCATGGGAACAGTCCAGCCTGAACTGCCAAGCCATGTCTTCCCTGGACCAGAATCAAGCTTCCTAGGACCGGTTTCAGGCATTTCAGCCGTCTTCAGCCAGGCTTGCTTGAATCCAGTGGCAAAGTGAGCAAGGGACTCACGTCTGAGCATACCCTGCCAACTTATGGCGAACAAAGCAAAAACCAAAGGAAATGATGGACGGAGTATTGAGCATTGCAAGCACTCACCCCCAGTCAACTGATCTGGGTTTAATCCATCACCGTTCTTTAACCCACTCTGCCACCCCAGTTCAGACATGGCCATATGCAAATCAGTCTGACCCTGTGCCTCATGGGAACAGTCCAGCCTGAACTGCCAAGCCATGTCTTCCCTGGACCAGAATCAAGCTTCCTAGGACCGGTTTCTGGCATTTCAGCCATCTTCAGCCAGGCTTGCTTGAATCCAGTGACAAAGTGAGCAAGGGACTCACGTCTGAGCATACCCTGCCAACTTATGGCGAACAAAGCAAAAACCAAAGGAAATGATGGACGGAGTGTTGAACATTGCAAGCACTCAGCCCCACTCAACTGATCTGGGTTTATTCCATCACCGTTCTTTAGCCCACACTGCCACCCCAGTTCAGACATGGCCATATGCAAATCAGTCTGACCCTGTGCCTCATGGGAACAGTCCAGCCTGAACTGCCAAGCCATGTCTTCCCTGGACCAGAATCAAGCTTCCTAGGACCGGTTTCTGGCATTTCAGCCGTCTTCAGCCAGATTTGCTTGAATCCAGTGGCAAAGTGAGCAAGGGTCTCACGTCTGAGTATACCCTGCCAACTTATAGCGAACAAAGCAAAAACCAAAGGAAATGATGGACGGAGTGTTGAACATTGCAAGCACTCACCCCCAGTCAACAGATCTGGGTTTAATCCACAACCGTTCTTTAGCCCACTCTGCCACCCCAGTTCAGACATGGCCATATGCAAATCAGTCTGACCCTGTGCCTCATGGGAACAGTCCAGCCTGAACTGCCAAGCCATGTCTTCCCTGGACCAGAATCAAGCTTCCTAGGACCGGTTTCTGGCATTTCAGCCGTCTTCAGCCAGGCTTGCTTAAATCCAGTGGCAAAGTGAGCAAGGGACTCACGTCTGAGCATACCCTGCCAACTTATGGCGAACAAAGCAAAAACCAAAGGAAATGATGGGCGGAGTGTTGAACATTGCAAGCACTCACCTCCAGTCAACAGATCTGTGTTTAATCCATCACCGTTCTTTAGCCCACTCTGCCACCCCAGTTCAGACATGGCCATATGCAAATCAGTCTGACCCTGTGCCTCATGGGAACAGTCCAGCCTGAACTGCCAAGCCATGTCTTCCCTGGACCAGAATCAAGCTTCCTAGGACCGGTTTCTGGCATTTCAGCCGTCTTCAGCCAGGCTTGCTTGAATCCAGTGGCAAAGTGAGCAAGGGACTCACGTCTGAGTATACCCTGCCAACTTATAGCGAACAAAGCAAAAACCAAAGGAAATGATGGACGGAGTGTTGAACATTGCAAGCACTCACCCCCGTCAACTGATCTGGGTTTAATCCATCACCGTTCTTTAGCCCACTCTGCCACCCCAGTTCAGACATGGCCATATGCTAATCAGTCTGACCCTGTGCCTCATGGGAACAGTCCAGCCTGAACTGCCAAGCCATGTCTTCCCTGGACCAGAATCAAGCTTCCTAGGACCGGTTTCTGGCATTTCAGCCGTCTTCAGCCAGGCTTGCTTGAATCCAGTGGCAAAGTGAGCAAGGGACTCACGTCCGAGCATACCCTGCCAACTAATGGCAAACAAAGCAAAAACCAAAGGAAATGATGAACGGAGTGTTGAACATTGCAAGCACTCACCCCCAGTCAACTGATCTGGGTTCAATCCATCACCGTTCTTTAGCCCACTCTGCCACCCCAGTTCAGACATGGCCATATGCAAATCAGTCTGACCCTGTGCCTCATGGGAACAGTCCAGCCTGAACTGCCAAGCCATGTCTTCCCTGGACCAGAATCAAGCTTCCTAGGACCGGTTTCTGGCATTTCAGCTGTCTTCAGCCAGGCTTGCTTGAATCCAGTGGCAAAGTGAGCAAGGGACTCACGTCTGAGCATACCCTGCCAACTTATGGCGAACAAAGCAAAAACCAAAGGAAATGATGGACGGAGTGTTGAACATTGCAAGCACTCACCCCCAGTCAACTGATCTGGGGTTAATCCATCACCGTTCTTTAGCCCACTCTGCCACCCCAGGTCAGACATGGCCATATGCAAATCAGTCTGACCCTGTGCCTCATGGGAACAGTCCAGCCTGAACTGCCAAGCCATGTCTTCCCTGGACCAGAATCAAGCTTCCTAGGACCGGTTTCTGGCATTTCAGCCATCTTCAGCCAGGCTTGCTTGAATCCAGTGGCAAAGTGAGCAAGGGACTCACGTCTGAGCATACCCTGCCAACTTATGGCGAACAAAGCAAAAACCAAAGGAAATGATGGACGGAGTGTTGAACACTGCAAGCACTCACCCCAGTCAACTGATCTGGGTTTAATCCATCACCGTTCTTCAGCCCAGTCTGCCACCCCAGTTCAGACATGGCCATATGCAAATCAGTCTGACCCTGTGCCTCGTGGGAACAGTCCAGCCTGAACTGCCAATCCATGTCTTCCCTGGACCAGAATCAAGCTTCCTAGGACCGGTTTCTGGCATTTCAGCCGTCTTCAGCCAGGCTTGCTTGAATCCAGTGGCAAAGTGAGCAAGGGACTCACGTCTGAGCATACCCTGCCAACTTATGGCGAACAAAGCAAACACCAAAGGAAATGATGGACGGAGTGTTGAACATCGCATGCACTCACCCCCAGTCAACTGATCTGGGTTTAATCCATCACCGTTCTTTAACCCACTCTGCCACCCCAGTTCAGACATGGCCATATGCTAATCAGTCTGACCCTGTGCCTCATGGGAACAGTCCAGCCTGAACTGCCAAGCCATGTCTTCCCTGGACCAGAATCAAGCTTCCTAGGACCGGTTTCTGGCATTTCAGCCATCTTCAGCCAGGCTTGCTTGAATCCAGTGGCAAAGTGAGCAAGGGACTCACGTCCGAGCATACCCTGCCAACTTATGGCGAACAAAGCAAAAACCAAAGGAAATGATGGACAGAGTGTTGAACATTGCAAGCACTCACCCCCAGTCAACTGATCTGGGTTTAATCCATCACCGTACTTTAGCCCACTCTGCCACCCCAGTTCAGACATGGCCATATGCAAATCAGTCTGACCCTGTGCCTCATGGGAACAGTCCAGCCTGAACTGCCAAGCCATGTCTTCCTTGGACCAGTATCAAGCTTCCTAGGACCGGTTTCTGGCATTTCAGCCGTCTTCAGCCAGGCTTGCTTGAATCCAGTGGCAAAGTGAGCAGGGGACTCACGTCTGAGCATACCCTGCCAACTTATGGCGAACAATGCAAAAACCAAAGGAAATGATGGACGGAGTGTTGAACATTGCAAACACTCACCCCCAGTCAACTGATCTGGGTTTAATCCATCACCGTTCTTTAGCCCACTCTGCCACCCCAGTTCAGACATGGCCATATGCAAATCAGTCTGACCCTGTGCCTCATGGGAACAGTCCAGCGTGAACCGCCAAGCCATGTCTTCCCTGGACCAGAATCAAGAATCCTAGGACCGGTTTCTGGCATTTCAGCCGTCTTCAGCCAGGCTTACTTGAATCCAGTGGCAAAGTGAGCAAGGGACTCACGTCTGAGCATACCCTGCCAACTTATGGCGAACAAAGCAAAAACCAAAGGAAACGATGGACGGAGTGTTGAACATTGCAAGTACTCACCCCCAGTCAACTGATCTGGGTTTAATCCATCACCGTTCTTTAGCCCACTCTGCCACCCCAGTTCAGACATGGCCATTTGCAAATCAGTCTGACCCTGTGCCTCATGGGAACAGTCCAGCCTGAACTGCCAAGCCATGTCTTCCCTGGACCAGAATCAAGCTTCCTAGGACCGGTTTCTGGCATTTCAGCTGTCTTCAGCCAGGCTTGCTTGAATCCAGTGGCAAAGTGAGCAAGGGACTCACGTCTGAGCATACCCCTGCCAACTTATGGCGAACAAAGCAAAAACTAAAGGAAATGATGGACGGAGTGTTGAACATTGCAAGCACTCACCCCCAGTCAACTGATCTGGGTTCAATCCATCACCGTTCTTTAGCCCACTATGCCACCCCAGTTCAGACATGGCCATATGCAAATCAGTCTGACCCTGTGCCTCATGGGAACAGTCCAGCCTAACCTGCCAAGCCATGTCTTCCCTGGACCAGAATCAAGCTTCCTAGGACCGGTTTCTGGCATTTCAGCCGTCTTCAGCCAGGCTTGCTTGAATCCAGTGGCAAAGTGAGCAACGGACTCACGTCTGAGCATACCCTGCCAACTTATGGCGAACAAAGCAACAACCAAAGGAAATGATGGACGGAGTGTTGAACATTGCAAGCACTCACCCCCAGTCAACTGATCTGGGTTTAATCCATCACTGTTTTTTAGCCCACTCTGCCACCCCAGTTTAGACATGGCCATATGCAAATCAGTCTGACCCTGTGCCTCATGGGAACAGTCCAGCCTGAACTGCCAAGCCATGTCTTCCCTGGACCAGAATCAAGCTTCCTAGGACCCGTTTCTGGCATTTCAGCCGTCTTCAGCCAGGCTTGCTTGAATCCAGTGGCAAAGTGAGCAAGGGACTCACGTCTGAGCATACCCTGCCAACTTATGGCGAACAAAGCAAAAACCAAAGGAAATGATGAACGGACTGTTGAACATTGCAAGCACTCACCCCCAGTCAACTGATCAGGGTTTAATCCATCACCGTTCTTTAGCCCACTCTGCCACCCCAGTTCAGACATGGCCATATGCAAATCAGTCTGACCCTGTGCCTCATGGGAACAGTCCAGCCTGAACTGCCAAGCCATGTCTTCCCTGGACCAGAATCAAGCTTCCTAGGGCCGGTTTCTGGCATTTCAGCCATCTTCAGCCAGGCTTGCTTGAATCCAGAGGCAAAGTGAGCAAGGGACTCACGTCTGAGCATACCCTGCCAACTTATGCCGTACAAAGCAAAAACCAAAGGAAATGATGGACGGAGTGTTGAACATTGCAAGCACTCACCCCCAGTCAACTGATCTGGGTTTAATGCATCACCGTTCTTTAGCCCACTCTGCCACCCCAGTTCAGACATGGCCATATGCAAATCAGTATGACCCTGTGCCTCATGGGAACAGTCCAGCCTGAACTGCCAAGCCATGTTTTCCCTGGACCAGAATCAAGCTTCCTAGGACCGGTTTCTGGCCTTTAAGCCGTCTTCAGCCAGGCTTGCTTGAATCCAGTGGCAAAGTGAGCAAGGGACTCACGTCTGAGCATACCCTGCCAACTTATGGCAAACAAAGCAAAAACCAAAGGAAATGATGGACGGAGTGTTGAACATTGCAAGCACTCACCCCCAGTCAACTGATCTGGATTTAATCCATCACCGTTCTTTAGCCCACTCTGCCACCCCAGTTCACACATGGCCATATGCAAATCAGTCTGACCCTGTGCCTCATGGGAACAGTCCAGCCTGAACTGCCAAGCCTTGTCTTCCCTGGACCAGAATCAAGCTTCCTAGGACCGGTTTCAGGCATTTCAGCCGTCTTCAGCCAGGCTTGCTTGAATCCAGTGGCAAAGTGAGCAAGGGACTCACGTCTGAGCATACCCTGCCAACTTATGGCGAACAAAGCAAAAACCAAAGGAAATGATGGACGGAGTATTGAACATTGCAAGCACTCACCCCCAGTCAACTGATCTGGGTTTAATCCATCACCGTACTTTAACCCACTCTGCCACCCCAGTTCAGACATGGCCATATGCAAATCAGTCTGACCCTGTGCCTCATGGGAACAGTCCAGCCTGAACTGCCAAGCCATGTCTTCCCTGGACCAGAATCAAGCTTCCTAGGACCGGTTTCTGGCATTTCAGCCGTCTTCAGCCAGGCTTGCTTAAATCCAGTGGCAAAGTGAGCAAGGGACTCACGTCTGAGCATACCCTGCCAACTTATGGCGAACAAAGCAAAAACCAAAGGAAATGATGGGCGGAGTGTTGAACATTGCAAGCACTCACCCCCAGTCAACAGATCTGTGTTTAATCCATCACCGTTCTTTAGCCCACTCTGCCACCCCAGTTCAGACATGGCCATATGCAAATCAGTCTGACCCTGTGCCTCATGGGAACAGTCCAGCCTGAACTGCCAAGCCATGTCTTCCCTGGACCAGAATCAAGCTTCCTAGGACCGGTTCGTGGCATTTCAGCCGTCTTCAGCCAGGCTTGCTTGAATCCAGTGGCAAAGTGAGCAAGGGACTCAGGTCTGAGCATACCCTGCCAACTTATGGCGAACAAAGCAAAAACCAAAGGAAATGATGAACGGACTGTTGAACATTGCAAGCACTCAGCCCCACTCAACTGATCTGGGTTTATTCCATCACCGTTCTTTAGCCCACACTGCCACCCCAGTTCAGACATGGCCATATGCAAATCAGTCTGACCCTGTGCCTCATGGGAACAGTCCAGCCTGAACTGCCAAGCCATGTCTTCCCTGGACCAGAATCAAGCTTCCTAGGACCGGTTTCTGGCATTTCAGCCGTCTTCAGCCAGATTTGCTTGAATCCAGTGGCAAAGTGAGCAAGGGACTCACGTCTGAGTATACCCTGCCAACTTATAGCGAACAAAGCAAAAACCAAAGGAAATGATGGACGGAGTGTTGAACATTGCAAGCACTCACCCCCAGTCAACAGATCTGGGTTTAATCCATCACCGTTCTTTAGCCCACTCTGCCACCCCAGTTCAGACATGGCCATATGCAAATCAGTCTGACCCTGTGCCTCATGGGAACAGTCCAGCCTGAACTGCCAAGCCATGTCTTCCCTGGACCAGAATCAAGCTTCCTAGAACCGGTTTCTGGCATTTCAGCCGTCTTCAGCCAGGCTTGCTTAAATCCAGTGGCAAAGTGAGCAAGGGACTCACGTCTGAGCATACCCTGCCAACTTATGGCGAACAAAGCAAAAACCAAAGGAAATGATGGGCGGAGTGTTGAACATTGCAAGCACTCACCCCCAGTCAACAGATCTGTGTTTAATCCATCACCGTTCTTTAGCCCACTCTGCCACCCCAGTTCAGACATGGCCATATGCAAATCAGTCTGACCCTGTGCCTCATGGGAACAGTCCAGCCTGAACTGCCAAGCCATGTCTTCCCTGGACCAGAATCAAGCTTCCTAGGACCGGTTCGTGGCATTTCAGCCGTCTTCAGCCAGGCTTGCTTGAATCCAGTGGCAAAGTGAGCAAGGGACTCAGGTCTGAGCATACCCTGCCAACTTATGGCGAACAAAGCAAAAACCAAAGGAAATGATGGACGGAGTGTTGAACATTGCAAGCACTCACCCCCGTCAACTGATCTGGGTTTAATCCATCACCGTTCTTTAGCCCACTCTGCCACCCCAGTTCAGACATGGCCATATGCTAATCAGTCTGACCCTGTGCCTCATGGGAACAGTCCAGCCTGAACTGCCAAGCCATGTCTTCCCTGGACCAGAATCAAGCTTCCTAGGACCGGTTTCTGGCATTTCAGCCGTCTTCAGCCAGGCTTGCTTGAATCCAGTGGCAAAGTGAGCAAGGGACTCACGTCCGAGCATACCCTGCCAACTAATGGCGAACAAAGCAAAAACCAAAGGAAATGATGAACGGAGTGATGACCATTGCAAGCACTCACCCCCAGTCAACTGATCTGGGTTCAATCCATCACCGTTCTTTAGCCCACTCTGCCACCCCAGTTCAGACATGGCCATATGCAAATCAGTCTGACCCTGTGCCTCATGGGAACAGTCCAGCCTGAACTGCCAAGCCATGTCTTCCCTGGACCAGAATCAAGCTTCCTAGGACCGGTTTCTGGCATTTCAGCCGTCTTCAGCCAGGCTTGCTTGAATCCAGTGGCAAAGTGAGCAAGGGACTCACGTCTGAGCATACCCTGCCAACTTATGGCGAACAAAGCAAAAACCAAAGGAAATGATGGACGGAGTGTTGAACATTGCAAGCACTCACCCCCAGTCAACTGATCTGGGGTTAATCCATCACCGTTCTTTAGCCCACTCTGCCACCCCAGTTCAGACATGGCCATATGCAAATCAGTCTGACCCTGTGCCTCATGGGAACAGTCCAGCCTGAACTGCCAAGCCATGTCTTCCCTGGACCAGAATCAAGCTTCCTAGGACCGATTTCTGGCATTTCAGCCGTCTTCAGCCAGGCTTGCTTGAATCCAGTGGCAAAGTGAGCAAGGGACTCACGTCTGAGCATACCCTGCCAACTTATGGCGAACAAAGCAAACACCAAAGGAAATGATGGACGGAGTGTTGAACATCGCAAGCACTCAACCCCAGTCAACTGATCTGGGTTTAATCCATCACCGTTCTTTAACCCACTCTGCCACCCCAGTTCAGACATGGCCATATGCTAATCAGTCTGACCCTGTGCCTCATGGGAACAGTCCAGCCTGAACTGCCAAGCCATGTCTTCCCTGGACCAGAATCAAGCTTCCTAGGACCGGTTTCTGGCATTTCAGCCGTCTTCAGCCAGGCTTGCTTAAATCCAGTGACAAAGTGAGCAAGGGACTCACGTCTGAGCATACCCTGCCAACTTATGGCGAACAAAGCAAAAACCAAAGGAAATGATGGACGGAGTGTTGAACATTGCAAGCACTCACCCCCAGTCAACTGATCTGGGTTTAATCCATCACTGTTCTTTAGCCCACTCTGCCACCCCAGTTCAGACATGGCCATATGCAAATCAGTCTGACCCTGTGCTTCATGGGAACAGTCCAGCCTGAACTGCCAAGCCATGTCTTCGCTGGACCAGAGTCAAGCTTCCTAGGACCGGTTTCTGGCATTTCAGCCGTCTTCAGCCAGGCTTGCTTGAATCCAGTGGCAAAGTGAGAAAGGGACTCACGTCTGAGCATACCCTGCCAACTTATGGTGAACAAAGCAAAAACCAAAGGAAATGATGGCCAGAGTGTTGAACATTGCAAGTACTCACCACCAGTCAACTGATCGGGGTTTAATCCATCACCGTTCTTTAGCCCACTCTGCCACCCCAGTTCAGACATGGCCATATGCAAATCAGTCTGACCCTGTACCTCATGGGAACAGTCCAGCCTGAACTGCCAAGCCATGTCTTCCCTGGACCAGAATCAAGCTTCCTAGGACCGGTTTCTGGCATTTCAGCCATCTTCAGCCAGGCTTGCTTGAATCCAGTGGCAAAGTGAGCAAGAGACTCACGTCTGAGCATACCCTGCCAACTTATGGCGAACAAAGCAAAAACCAAAGGAAATGATGGACGGAGTGTTAAACATTGCAAGCACTCACCCCCAGTCAACTGATCTGGGTTTAATCCATCACCATTCTTTAGCCCACTCTGCCACCCCAGTTCAGACATGGCCATATGCAAATCAGTCTGACCCTATGCCTCATGGGAACACACCAGCCTGAACTGCCAAGCCATGTCTTCCCTGGACCAGAATCAAGCTTCCTAGAACTGGTTTCTGGCATTTCAGCCGTTTTCAGCCAGGCTTACTTGAATCCAGTGGCAAAGTGAGCAAGGGAGTCACGTCTGAGCATACCCTGCCAACTTATGGCGAACAAAGCACAAACCAAAGGAAATGATGGACGGAGTGTTGAACATTGCAAGCACTCACCCCCAGTCAACTGATCTGGGTTTAATCCATCACCATTCTTTAGCCCACTCTGCCACCCCAGTTCAGACATGGCCATATGCAAATCAGTCTGACCCTGTGCCTCATGGGAACAGTCCAGCCTGAACTGCCAAGCCATGTCTTCCCTGGACCAGAATCAAGCTTCCTAGGACCGGCTTCTGGCATTTCAGCCGTCTTCAGCCAGACTTGCTTGAATCCAGTGGCAAAGTGAGCAAGGGACTCACGTCTGAGCATACCCTGCCAACTTATGGCGAACAAAGCAAAAACCAAAGGAAACGATGGACGGAGTGTTGAACATTGCAAGCACTCCCCCCCAGTCAACTGATATGGGTTTAATCCATCACCGTTCTTTAGCCCACTCTGCCACCCCAGTTCAGACATGGCCATATGCAAATCAGACTGACCCTGTGCCTCATGGGAACAGTCCAGCCTGAACTGCCAAGCCATGTCTTCCCTGGACCAGAATCAAGCTTCCTAGGACCGGTTTCTGGCATTTCAGCCGTCTTCAGCCAGGCTTGCTTGAATCCAGTGGCAAAGTGAGCAAGGGACTCACGTCTGAGCATACCCTGCCAACTTATGGCGAACAAAGCACAAACCAAAGGAAATGATGGACGGAGTGATGAACATTGCAAGCACTCACCCCCAGTCAACTGATCTGGGTTTAATCCATCACCGTTCTTTAGCCCACTCTGCCACCCCAGTTCAGACATGGCCATATGCAAATCAGTCTGACCCTGTGCCTCATGGGAACAGTCCAGCCTGAACTGCCAAGTCATGTCTTCCCTGGACCAGAATCAAGCTTCCTAGGGCCGGTTTCTGGCATTTCAGTCGTCTTCAGCCAGGCTTGCTTGAATCCAGAGGCAAAGTGAGCAAGGGACTCACGTCTGAGCATACCCTGCCAACTTATGGCGAACAAAGCAAAAACCAAAGGAAATGATGGACGGAGTGTTGAACATTGCAAGCACTCACCCCCAGTCAACTGATCTGGGTTTAATGCATCACCGTTCTTTAGCCCACTCTGCCACCACAGTTCAGACATAGCCATATGCAAATCAGTCTGACCCTGTGCTTCATGGGAACAGTCCAGCCTGAACTGCCAAGCCATGTTTTCCCTGGACCAGAATCAAGCTTCCTAGGACCGGTTTCTGGCATTTCAGCCGTCTTCAGCCAGGCTTGCTTGAATCCAGTGGCAAAGTGAGCAAGGGACTCACGTCTGAGCATACCCTGCCAACTTATGGCGAACAAAGCAAAAACCAAAGGAAATGATGGACGGAGTGTTGAACATTGCAAGCACTCACCCCCAGTCAACTGATCTGGATTTAATCCATCACCGTTCTTTAGCCCACTCTGCCACCCCAGTTCAGACATGGCCATATGCAAATCAGTCTGACCCTGTGCCTCATGGGAACAGTCCAGCCTGAACTGCCAAGCCATGTCTTCCCTGGACCAGAATCAAGCTTTCTAGGACCGGTTTCAGGCATTTCAGCCGTCTTCAGCCAGGCTTGCTTGAATCCAGTGGCAAAGTGAGCAAGGGACTCACGTCTGAGCATACCCTGCCAACTTATGGCGAACAAAGCAAAAACCAAAGGAAATGATGGACGGAGTGTTGAACATTGCAAGCACTCACCCCCAGTCAACTGATCTGGGTTTAATCCATCACCGTTCTTTAACCCACTCTGCCACCCCAGTTCAGACATGTCCATATGCAAATCAGTCTGACCCTGTGCCTCATGGGAACAGTCCAGCCTGAACTGCCAAGCCATGTCTTCCCTGGACCAGAATCAAGCTTCCTAGGACCGGTTTCTGGCATTTCAGCCGTCTTCAGCCAGGCTTGCTTGAATCCAGTGACAAAGTGAGCAAGGGACTCACGTCTGAGCATACCCTGCCAACTTATGGCGAACAAAGCAAAAACCAAAGGAAATGATGGACGGAGTGTTGAACATTGCAAGCACTCAGCCCCACTCAACTGATCTGGGTTTAATCCATCACCGTTCTTTAGCCCACTCTGCCACCCCAGTTCAGACATGGCCATATGCAAATCAGTCTGACCCTGTGCCTCATGGGAACAGTCCAGCCTGAACTGCCAAGCCATGTCTTCCCTGGACCAGAATCAAGCTTCCTAGGACCGGTTTCTGGCATTTCAGCCGTCTTCAGCCAGATTTGCTTGAATCCAGTGGCAAAGTGAGCAAGGGACTCACGTCTGAGTATACCCTGCCAACTTATAGCGAACAAAGCAAAAACCAAAGGAAATGATGGACGGAGTGTTGAACATTGCAAGCACTCACCCCCAGTCAACAGATCTGGGTTTAATCCATCACCGTTCTTTAGACCACTCTGCCACCCCAGTTCAGACATGGCCATATGCAAATCAGTCTGACCCTGTGCCTCATGGGAACAGTCCAGCCTGAACTGTGAAGCCATGTCTTCCCTGGACCAGAATCAAGCTTCCTAGGACCGGTTTCTGGCATTTCAGCCGTCTTCAGCCAGGCTTGCTTAAATCCAGTGCAAATTGAGCAAGGGACTCACGTCTGAGCATACCCTGCCAACTTATGGCGAACAAAGCAAAAACCAAAGGAAATGATGGGCGGAGTGTTGAACATTGCAAGCACTCACCCCCAGTCAACAGATCTGGGTTTAATCCATCACCATTCTTTAGCCCACTCTGCCACCCCAGTTCAGAAATGGCCATATGCAAATCAGTCTGACCCTGTGCCTCATGGGAACAGTCCAGCCTGAACTGCCAAGCCATGTCTTCCCTGGACCAGAATCAAGCTTCCTAGGACCGGTTTCTGGCATTTCAGCCGTCTCCAGCCAGGCTTGCTTGAATCCAGTGGCAAAGTGAGCAAGGGACTCACGTCTGAGCATACCCTGCCAACTTATGGCGAACAAAGCAAAAACCAAAGGAAATGATGGACGGAGTGTTGAACATTGCAAGCACTCACCCCCAGTCAACTGATCTGGGTTTAATCCATCACCGTTCTTTAGCCCACTCTGCCACCCCAGTTCAGACATGGCCATATGCAAATCAGTCTGACCCTGTGCCTCATGGGAACAGTCCAGCCTGAACTGCCAAGCCATGTCTTCCCTGGACCAGAATCAAGCTTCCTAGGACCGGTTTGTGGCATTTCAGCCGTCTTCAGCCAGGCTTGCTTGAATCCAGTGGCAAAGTGAGCAAGGGACTCAGGTCTGAGCATACCCTGCCAACTTATGGCGAACAAAGCAAAAACCAAAGGACATGATGGACGGAGTGTTGAACATTGCAAGCACTCACCCCCAGTCAACTGATCTGGGTTTAATCCATCACCGTTCTTTAGCCCACTCTGCCACCCCAGTTCAGACATGGCCATATGCTAATCAGTCTGACCCTGTGCCTCATGGGAACAGTCCAGCCTGAACTGCCAAGCCATGTCTTCCCTGGACCAGAATCAAGCTTCCTAGAACCGGTTTCTGGCATTTCAGCCGTCTTCAGCCAGGCTTGCTTGAATCCAGTGGCAAAGTGAGCAAGGGACTCACGTCCGAGCATACCCTGCCAACTTATGGCGAACAAAGCAAAAACCAAAGGAAATGATGGACGGAGTGTTGAACATTGCAAGCACTCACCCCCAGTCAACTGATCTGGGTTTAATCCATCACCGTACTTTAGCCCACTCTGCCACCCCAGTTCAGACATGGCCATATGCAAATCAGTCTGACCCTGTGCCTCATGGGAACAGTCCAGCCTGAACTGCCAAGCCATGTCTTCCCTGGACCAGAATCAAGCTTCCTAGGACCGGTTTCTGGCATTTCAGCCGTCTTCAGCCAGGCTTGCTTGAATCCAGTGGCAAAGTGAGCAAGGGACTCACGTCTGAGCATACCCTGCCAACTTATGGCGAACAATGCAAAAAGCAAAGGAAATGATGGACGGAGTGTTGAACATTGCAAACACTCACCCCCAGTCAACTGATCTGGGTTTAATCCACCACCGTTCTTTAGCCCACTCTGCCACCCCAGTTCAGACATGGCCATATGCAAATCAGTCTGACCCTGTGCCTCATGGGAACAGTCCAGCCTGAACTGCCAAGCCATATCTTCCCTGGACCAGAATCAAGCTTCCTAGGACCGGTTTCTGGCATTTCAGCCGTCTTCAGCCAGGCTTGCTTAAATCCAGTGGCAAAGTGAGCAAGAGACTCACGTGTGAGCATACCCTGCCAACTTATGGCGAACAAAGCAAAAACCAAAGGAAATGATGGACGGAGTGTTGAACATTGCAAGCACTCACCCCCAGTCAACTGATGTGGGTTTAATCCACCACCGTTCTTTAGCCCACTCTGCAACCCCAGTTCAGACATGGCCAAATGCAAATCAGTCTGACCCTGTGCCTCATGGGAACAGTCCAGCCTGAACTGCCAAGCCATGTCTTCCCTGGACCAGAATCAAGCTTCCTAGGACCGGTTTCTGGCATTTCAGCCGTCTTCAGCCAGGCTTGCTTGAATCCAGTGGCAAAGTGAGCAAGGGACTCACGTCTGAGCATACCCTGCCAACTTATGGCAAACAAAGCAAAAACCAAAGGAAATGATGGACGGAGTGTTGAACATTGCAACAAGCACTCACCCCCAGTCAACTGATCTGGGTTTAATCCATCACCGTTCTTTAGCCCACTCTGCCACCCCAGTTCAGACATGGCCATATGCAAATCAGTCTGACCCTGTGCCTCATGGGAACAGTCCAGCCTGAACTGCCAAGCCATGTCTTCCCTGGACCAGAATCAAGCTTCCTAGGACCGGTTTCTGGCATTTCAGCCGTCTTCAGCCAGGCTTGCTTGAATCCAGTGGCAAAGTGAGCAAGGGACTCACGTCTGAGCATACCCTGCCAACTTATGGCGAACAAAGCAAAAACCAAAGGAAATGATGGACGGAGTGTTGAACATTGCAAGCACTCACCCCCAGTCAACTGATCTGGGTTCAATCCATCACTGTTCTTTAGCCCACTCTGCCACCCCAGTTCAGACATGGCCATATGCAAATCAGTCTGACCCTGTGCTTCATGGGAACAGTCCAGCCTGAACTGCCAAGCCATGTCTTCCCTGGACCAGAATCAAGCTTCCTAGGACCGGTTTCTGGCATTTCAGCCGTCTTCAGCCAGGCTTGCTTGAATCCAGTGGCAAAGTGAGCAAGGGACTCACGTCTGAGCATACCCTGCCAACTTATGGCGAACAAAGCAAAAACCAAAGGAAATGATGGACGGAGTGTTGAACATTGCAAGCACTCACCCCCAGTCAACTGATCTGGGTTTAATCCATCACCGTTCTTTAGCCCACTCTGCCACCCCAGTTCAGACATGGCCATATGCAAATCAGTCTGACCCTGTGCCTCATGGGAACAGTCCAGCCTGAACTGCCAAGCCATGTCTTCCCTGGACCAGAATCAAGCTTCCTAGGACCGGTTTCTGGCATTTCAGCCGTCTTCAGCCAGGCTTGCTTGAATCCAGTGGCAAAGTGAGCAAGGGACTCACGTCTGAGCATACCCTGCCAACTTATGGCGAACAAAGCAAAAACCAAAGGAAATGATGGACGGAGTGTTGAACACTGCAAGCACTCAGCCCCACTCAACTGATCTGGGTTTAATCCATCACCGTTCTTTAGCCCACTCTGCCACCCCAGTTCAGACATGGCCATATGCAAATTAGTCTGACCCCGTGCCTCATGGGAACAGTCCAGCCTGAACTTCCAAGCCATGTCTTCCCTGGACCAGAACCAAGCTTCCTAGGACCGGTTTCTGGCATTTCAGCCGTCTTCAGCCAGGCTTGCTTGAATCCAGTGGCAAAGTGAGCAAGGGACTCACGTCTGAGCATACCCTGCTAACTTATGGCGAACAAAGCAAAAACCAAAGGAAATGATGGACGGAGAGTTGAACATTGCAAGCACTCACCCCCAGTCAACTGATCTGGGTTTAATCCATCACCGTTCTTTAGCCCACTCTGCCACCCCAGTTCAGACATGGCCATATGCAAATAAGTCTGACCCTGTGCCTCATGGGAACAGTCCAGCCTGAACTGCCAAGCCATGTCTTCCCTGGACCAGAATCAAGCTTCCTAGGACCTTTTTCTGGCATTTCAGCCGTCTTCAGCCAGGCTTGCTTGAATCCAGTGGCAAAGTGAGCAAGGGACTCACGTCTGAGCATACCCTGCCAACTTATGGCGAACAAAGCAAAAACCAAAGGAAATGATGGACGGAGTGTTGAACATTGCAAGCACTCACCCCCAGTCAACAGATCTGGGTTTAATCCATCACCGTTCTTTAGCCCACTCTGCCACCCCAGTTCAGACATGGCCATATGCAAATCAGTCTGACCCTGTGCCTCATGGGAACAGTCCAGCCTAAACTGCCAAGCCATGTCTTCCCTGGACCAGAATCAAGCTTCCTAGGACCGGTTTCTGGAATTTCAGCCGTCTTCAGCCAGGCTTGCTTGAATCCAGTGGCAAAGTGAGGAAGGGACTCACGTCCGAGCATACCCTGCCAACTTATGGCGAACAAAGCAAAAACCAAAGGAAATGATGGACGGAGTGTTGAACATTGCAAGCACTCACCCCCAGTCAACTGATCTGGGTTTAATCCATCACCGTTCTTTAGCCCACTCTGCCACCCCAGTTCAGACATGGCCATATGCAAATCAGTCTGACCCTGTGCCTCATGGGAACACACCAGCCTGAACTGCCAAGCCATGTCTTCCCTGGACCAGAATCAAGCTTCCTAGAACTGGTTTCTGGCATTTCAGCCGTTTTCAGCCAGGCTTACTTGAATCCAGTGGCAAAGTGTGCAAGGGAGTCACGTCTGAGCATACCCTGCCAACTTATGGCGAACAAAGCACAAACCAAAGGAAATGATGGACGGAGTGTTGAACATTGCAAGCACTCACCCCCAGTCAACTGATCTGGGTTTAATCCATCACCATTCTTTAGCCCACTCTGCCACCCCAGTTCAGACATGGCCATATGCAAATCAGTCTGACCCTGTGCCTCATGGGAACAGTCCAGCCTGAACTGCCAAGCCATGTCTTCCCTGGACCAGAATCAAGCTTCCTAGGACCGGTTTCTGGCATTTCAGCCGTCTTCAGCCAGACTTGCTTGAATCCAGTGGCAAAGTGAGCAAGGGACTCACGTCTGAGCATACCCTGCCAACTTATGGCGAACAAAGCAAAAACCAAAGGAAACGATGGACGGAGTGTTGAACATTGCAAGCACTCCCCCCCAGTCAACTGATATGGGTTTAATCCATCACCGTTCTTTAGCCCACTCTGCCACCCCAGTTCAGACATGGCCATATGCAAATCAGACTGACCCTGTGCCTCATGGGAACAGTCCAGCCTGAACTGCCAAGCCATGTCTTCCCTGGACCAGAATCAAGCTTCCTAGGACCGGTTTCTGGCATTTCAGCCGTCTTCAGCCAGGCTTGCTTGAATCCAGTGGCAAAGTGAGCAAGGGACTCACGTCTGAGCATACCCTGCCAACTTATGGCGAACAAAGCACAAACCAAAGGAAATGATGGACGGAGTGATGAACATTGCAAGCACTCACCCCCAGTCAACTGATCTGGGTTTAATCCATCACCGTTCTTTAGCCCACTCTGCCACCCCAGTTCAGACATGGCCATATGCAAATCAGTCTGACCCTGTGCCTCATGGGAACAGTCCAGCCTGAACTGCCAAGTCATGTCTTCCCTGGACCAGAATCAAGCTTCCTAGGGCCGGTTTCTGGCATTTCAGCCGTCTTCAGCCAGGCTTGCTTGAATCCAGAGGCAAAGTGAGCAAGGGACTCACGTCTGAGCATACCCTGCCAACTTATGGCGAACAAAGCAAAAACCAAAGGAAATGATGGACGGAGTGTTGAACATTGCAAGCACTCACCCCCAGTCAACTGATCTGGGTTTAATGCATCACCGTTCTTTAGCCCACTCTGCCACCCCAGTTCAGACATAGCCATATGCAAATCAGTCTTACCCTGTGCTTCATGGGAACAGTCCAGCCTGAACTGCCAAGCCATGTTTTCCCTGGACCAGAATCAAGCTTCCTAGGACCGGTTTCTGGCATTTCAGCCGTCTTCAGCCAGGCTTGCTTGAATCCAGTGGCAAAGTGAGCAAGGGACTCACGTCTGAGCATACCCTGCCAACTTATGGCGAACAAAGCAAAAACCAAAGGAAATGATGGACGGAGTGTTGAACATTGCAAGCACTCACCCCCAGTCAACTGATCTGGATTTAATCCATCACCGTTCTTTAGCCCACTCTGCCACCCCAGTTCAGACATGGCCATATGCAAATCAGTCTGACCCTGTGCCTCATGGGAACAGTCCAGCCTGAACTGCCAAGCCATGTCTTCCCTGGACCAGAATCAAGCTTTCTAGGACCGTTTTCAGGCATTTCAGCCGTCTTCAGCCAGGCTTGCTTGAATCCAGTGGCAAAGTGAGCAAGGGACTCACGTCTGAGCATACCCTGCCAACTTATGGCGAACAAAGCAAAAACCAAAGGAAATGATGGACGGAGTGTTGAACATTGCAAGCACTCACCCCCAGTCAACTGATCTGGGTTTAATCCATCACCGTTCTTTAACCCACTCTGCCACCCCAGTTCAGACATGGCCATATGCAAATCAGTCTGACCCTGTGCCTCATGGGAACAGTCCAGCCTGAACTGCCAAGCCATGTCTTCCCTGGACCAGAATCAAGCTTCCTAGGACCGGTTTCTGGCATTTCAGCCGTCTTCAGCCAGACTTGCTTGAATCCAGTGGCAAAGTGAGCAAGGGACTCACGTCTGAGCATACCCTGCCAACTTATGGCGAACAAAGCACAAACCAAAGGAAATGATGGACGGAGTGTTGAACATTGCAAGCACTCACCCCCAGTCAACTGATCTGGGTTTAATCCATCACCATTCTTTAGCCCACTCTGCAACCCCAGTTCAGACATGGCCAAATGCAAATCAGTCTGACCCTGTGCCTCATGGGAACAGTCAAGCCTGAACTGCCAAGCCATGTCTTCCCTGGACCAGAATCAAGCTTCCTAGGACCGGTTTCTGGCATTTCAGCCGTAATCAGCCAGGCTTGCTTGAATCCAGTGGCAAAGTGAGCAAGGGACTCACGTCTGAGCATACCCTGCCAACTTATGGCAAACAAAGCAAAAACCAAAGGAAATGATGGACGGAGTGTTGAACATTGCAACAAGCACTCACCCCCAGTCAACTGATCTGGGTTTAATCCATCACCGTTCTTTAGCCCACTCTGCCACCCCAGTTCAGACATGGCCATATGCAAATCAGTCTGACCCTGTGCCTCATGGGAACAGTCCAGCCTGAACTGCCAAGCCATGTCTTCCCTGGACCAGAATCAAGCTTCCTAGGACCGGTTTCTGGCATTTCAGCCGTCTTCAGCCAGGCTTGCTTGAATCCAGTGGCAAAGTGAGCAAGGAACTCACGTCTGAGCATACCCTGCCAACTTATGGCGAACAAAGCAAAAACCAAAGGAAATGATGGACGGAGTGTTGAACATTGCAAGCACTCACCCCCAGTCAACTGATCTGGGTTCAATCCATCACTGTTCTTTAGCCCACTCTGCCACCCCAGTTCAGACATGGCCATATGCAAATCAGTCTGACCCTGTGCTTCATGGGAACAGTCCAGCCTGAACTGCCAAGCCATGTCTTCCCTGGACCAGAATCAAGCTTCCTAGGACCGGTTTCTGGCATTTCAGCCGTCTTCAGCCAGGCTTGCTTGAATCCAGTGGCAAAGTGAGCAAGGGACTCACGTCTGAGCATACCCTGCCAACTTATGGCGAACAAAGCAAAAACCAAAGGAAATGATGGACGGAGTGTTGAACATTGCAAGCACTCACCCCCAGTCAACTGATCTGGGTTTAATCCATCACCGTTCTTTAGCCCACTCTGCCACCCCAGTTCAGACATGGCCATATGCAAATAAGTCTGACCCTGTGCCTCATGGGAACAGTCCAGCCTGAACTGCCAAGCCATGTCTTCCCTGGACCAGAATCAAGCTTCCTAGGACCTTTTTCTGGCATTTCAGCCGTCTTCAGCCAGGCTTGCTTGAATCCAGTGGCAAAGTGAGCAAGGGACTCACGTCTGAGCATACCCTGCCAACTTATGGCGAACAAAGCAAAAACCAAAGGAAATGATGGACGGAGTGTTGAACATTGCAAGCACTCACCCCCAGTCAACAGATCTGGGTTTAATCCATCACCGTTCTTTAGCCCACTCTGCCACCCCAGTTCAGACATGGCCATATGCAAATCAGTCTGACCCTGTGCCTCATGGGAACAGTCCAGCCTAAACTGCCAAGCCATGTCTTCCCTGGACCAGAATCAAGCTTCCTAGGACCGGTTTCTGGAATTTCAGCCGTCTTCAGCCAGGCTTGCTTGAATCCAGTGGCAAAGTGAGGAAGGGACTCACGTCTGAGCATACCCTGCCAACTTATGGCGAACAAAGCAAAAACCAAAGGAAATGATGGACGGAGTGTTGAACATTGCAAGCACTCACCCCCAGTCAACTGATCTGGGTTTAATCCATCACCGTTCTTTAGCCCACTCTGCCACCCGAGTTCAGACATGGCCATATGCAAATCAGTCTGACCCTGTGCCTCATGGGAACACACCAGCCTGAACTGCCAAGCCATGTCTTCCCTGGACCAGAATCAAGCTTCCTAGAACTGGTTTCTGGCATTTCAGCCGTTTTCAGCCAGGCTTACTTGAATCCAGTGGCAAAGTGTGCAAGGGAGTCACGTCTGAGCATACCCTGCCAACTTATGGCGAACAAAGCACAAACCAAAGGAAATGATGGACGGAGTGTTGAACATTGCAAGCACTCACCCCCAGTCAACTGATCTGGGTTTAATCCATCACCATTCTTTAGCCCACTCTGCCACCCCAGTTCAGACATGGCCATATGCAAATCAGTCTGACCCTGTGCCTCATGGGAACAGTCCAGCCTGAACTGCCAAGCCATGTCTTCCCTGGACCAGAATCAAGCTTCCTAGGACCGGTTTCTGGCATTTCAGCCGTCTTCAGCCAGGCTTGCTTGAATCCAGTGGCAAAGTGAGCAAGGGACTCACGTCTGAGCATACCCTGCCAACTTATGGCGAACAAAGCAAAAACCAAAGGAAATGATGGACGGAGTGTTGAACATTGCAAGCACTCCCCCCCAGTCAACTGATATGGGTTTAATCCATCACCGTTCTTTAGCCCACTCTGCCACCCCAGTTCAGACATGGCCATATGCAAATCAGACTGACCCTGTGCCTCATGGGAACAGTCCAGCCTGAACTGCCAAGCCATGTCTTCCCTGGACCAGAATCAAGCTTCCTAGGACCGGTTTCTGGCATTTCAGCCGTCTTCAGCCAGGCTTGCTTGAATCCAGTGGCAAAGTGAGCAAGGGACTCACGTCTGAGCATACCCTGCCAACTTATGGCGAACAAAGCACAAACCAAAGGAAATGATGGACGGAGTGATGAACATTGCAAGCACTCACCCCCAGTCAACTGATCTGGGTTTAATCCATCACCGTTCTTTAGCCCACTCTGCCACCCCAGTTCAGACATGGCCATATGCAAATCAGTCTGACCCTGTGCCTCATGGGAACAGTCCAGCCTGAACTGCCAAGTCATGTCTTCCCTGGACCAGAATCAAGCTTCCTAGGGCCGGTTTCTGGCATTTCAGCCGTCTTCAGCCAGGCTTGCTTGAATCCAGAGGCAAAGTGAGCAAGGGACTCACGTCTGAGCATACCCTGCCAACTTATGGCGAACAAAGCAAAAACCAAAGGAAATGATGGACGGAGTGTTGAACATTGCAAGCACTCACCCCCAGTCAACTGATCTGGGTTTAATGCATCACCGTTCTTTAGCCCACTCTGCCACCCCAGTTCAGACATAGCCATATGCAAATCAGTCTGACCCTGTGCTTCATGGGAACAGTCCAGCCTGAACTGCCAAGCCATGTTTTCCCTGGACCAGAATCAAGCTTCCTAGGACCGGTTTCTGGCATTTCAGCCGTCTTCAGCCAGGCTTGCTTGAATCCAGTGGCAAAGTGAGCAAGGGACTCACGTCTGAGCATACCCTGCCAACTTATGGCGAACAAAGCAAAAACCAAAGGAAATGATGGACGGAGTGTTGAACATTGCAAGCACTCACCCCCAGTCAACTGATCTGGATTTAATCCATCACCGTTCTTTAGCCCACTCTGCCACCCCAGTTCAGACATGGCCATATGCAAATCAGTCTGACCCTGTGCCTCATGGGAACAGTCCAGCCTGAACTGCCAAGCCATGTCTTCCCTGGACCAGAATCAAGCTTTCTAGGACCGGTTTCAGGCATTTCAGCCGTCTTCAGCCAGGCTTGCTTGAATCCAGTGGCAAAGTGAGCAAGGGACTCACGTCTGAGCATACCCTGCCAACTTATGGCGAACAAAGCAAAAACCAAAGGAAATGATGGACGGAGTGTTGAACATTGCAAGCACTCACCCCCAGTTAACTGATCTGGGTTTAATCCATCACCGTTCTTTAACCCACTCTGCCACCCCAGTTCAGACATGGCCATATGCAAATCAGTCTGACCCTGTGCCTCATGGGAACAGTCCAGCCTGAACTGCCAAGCCATGTCTTCCCTGGACCAGAATCAAGCTTCCTAGGACCGGTTTCTGGCATTTCAGCCGTCTTCAGCCAGACTTGCTTGAATCCAGTGGCAAAGTGAGCAAGGGACTCACGTCTGAGCATACCCTGCCAACTTATGGCGAACAAAGCACAAACCAAAGGAAATGATGGACGGAGTGTTGAACATTGCAAGCACTCACCCCCAGTCAACTGATCTGGGTTTAATCCATCACCATTCTTTAGCCCACTCTGCCACCCCAGTTCAGACATGGCCATATGCAAATCAGTCTGACCCTGTGCCTCATGGGAACAGTCCAGCCTGAACTGCCAAGCCATGTCTTCCCTGGACCAGAATCAAGCTTCCTAGGACCGGTTTCTGGCATTTCAGCCGTCTTCAGCCAGACTTGCTTGAATCCAGTGGCAAAGTGAGCAAGGGACTCACGTCTGAGCATACCCTGCCAACTTATGGCGAACAAAGCAAAAACCAAAGGAAACGATGGACGGAGTGTTGAACATTGCAAGCACTCCCCCCCAGTCAACTGATATGGGTTTAATCCATCACCGTTCTTTAGCCCACTCTGCCACCCCAGTTCAGACATGGCCATATGCAAATCAGACTGACCCTGTGCCTCATGGGAACAGTCCAGCCTGAACTGCCAAGCCATGTCTTCCCTGGACCAGAATCAAGCTTCCTAGGACCGGTTTCTGGCATTTCAGCCGTCTTCAGCCAGGCTTGCTTGAATCCAGTGGCAAAGTGAGCAAGGGACTCACGTCTGAGCATACCCTGCCAACTTATGGCGAACAAAGCACAAACCAAAGGAAATGATGGACGGAGTGATGAACATTGCAAGCACTCACCCCCAGTCAACTGATCTGGGTTTAATCCATCACCGTTCTTTAGCCCACTCTGCCACCCCAGTTCAGACATGGCCATATGCAAATCAGTCTGACCCTGTGCCTCATGGGAACAGTCCAGCCTGAACTGCCAAGTCATGTCTTCCCTGGACCAGAATCCAGCTTCCTAGGGCCGGTTTCTGGCATTTCAGCCGTCTTCAGCCAGGCTTGCTTGAATCCAGAGGCAAAGTGAGCAAGGGACTCACGTCTGAGCATACCCTGCCAACTTATGGCGAACAAAGCAAAAACCAAAGGAAATGATGGACGGAGTGTTGAACATTGCAAGCACTCACCCCCAGTCAACTGATCTGGGTTTAATGCATCACCGTTCTTTAGCCCACTCTGCCACCCCAGTTCAGACATAGCCATATGCAAATCAGTCTGACCCTGTGCTTCATGGGAACAGTCCAGCCTGAACTGCCAAGCCATGTTTTCCCTGGACCAGAATCAAGCTTCCTAGGACCGGTTTCTGGCATTTCAGCCGTCTTCAGCCAGGCTTGCTTGAATCCAGTGGCAAAGTGAGCAAGGGACTCACGTCTGAGCATACCCTGCCAACTTATGGCGAACAAAGCAAAAACCAAAGGAAATGATGGACGGAGTGTTGAACATTGCAAGCACTCACCCCCAGTCAACTGATCTGGATTTAATCCATCACCGTTCTTTAGCCCACTCTGCCACCCCAGTTCAGACATGGCCATATGCAAATCAGTCTGACCCTGTGCCTCATGGGAACAGTCCAGCCTGAACTGCCAAGCCATGTCTTCCCTGGACCAGAATCAAGCTTTCTAGGACCGGTTTCAGGCATTTCAGCCGTCTTCAGCCAGGCTTGCTTGAATCCAGTGGCAAAGTGAGCAAGGGACTCACGTCTGAGCATACCCTGCCAACTTATGGCGAACAAAGCAAAAACCAAAGGAAATGATGGACGGAGTGTTGAACATTGCAAGCACTCACCCCCAGTCAACTGATCTGGGTTTAATCCATCACCGTTCTTTAACCCACTCTGCCACCCCAGTTCAGACATGGCCATATGCAAATCAGTCTGACCCTGTGCCTCATGGGAACAGTCCAGCCTGAACTGCCAAGCCATGTCTTCCCTGGACCAGAATCAAGCTTCCTAGGACCGGTTTCTGGCATTTCAGCCGTCTTCAGCCAGGCTTGCTTGAATCCAGTGACAAAGAGAGCAAGGGACTCACGTCTGAGCATACCCTGCCAACTTATGGCAAACAAAGCAAAAACCAAAGGAAATGATGGACGGAGTGTTGAACATTGCAAGCACTCAGCCCCACTCAACTGATCTGGGTTTAATCCATCACCGTTCTTTAGCCCACTCTGCCACCCCAGTTCAGACATGGCCATATGCAAATCAGTCTGACCCTGTGCCTCATGGGAACAGTCCAGCCTGAACTGCCAAGCCATGTCTTCCCTGGACCAGAATCAAGCTTCCTAGGACCGGTTTCTGGCATTTCAGCCGTCTTCAGCCAGATTTGCTTGAATCCAGTGGCAAAGTGAGCAAGGGACTCACGTCTGAGTATACCCTGCCAACTTATAGCGAACAAAGCAAAAACCAAAGGAAATGATGGACGGAGTGTTGAACATTGCAAGCACTCACCCCCAGTCAACAGATCTAGATTTAATCCATCACCGTTCTTTAGACCACTCTGCCACCCCAGTTCAGACATGGCCATATGCAAATCAGTCTGACCCTGTGCCTCATGGGAACAGTCCAGCCTGAACTGTCAAGCCATGTCTTCCCTGGACCAGAATCAAGCTTCCTAGGACCGGTTTCTGGCATTTCAGCCGTCTTCAGCCAGGCTTGCTTAAATCCAGTGGCAAAGTGAGCAAGGGACTCACGTCTGAGCATACCCTGCCAACTTATGGCGAACAAAGCAAAAACCAAAGGAAATGATGGGCGGAGTGTTGTACATTGCAAGCACTCACCCCCAGTCAACTGATCTGGGTTTAATCCATCACCGTTCTTTAGCCCACTCTGCCACCCCAGTTCAGACATGGCCATATGCAAATCAGTCTGACCCTGTGCCTCATGGGAACAGTCCAGCCTGAACTGCCAAGCCATGTCTTCCCTGGACCAGAATCAAGCTTCCTAGGACCGGTTTGTGGCATTTCAGCCGTCTTCAGCCAGGCTTGCTTGAATCCAGTGGCAAAGTGAGCAAGGGACTCAGGTCTGAGCATACCCTGCCAACTTATGACGAACAAAGCAAAAACCAAAGGAAATGATGGACGGAGTGTTGTACATTGCAAGCACTCACCCCCAGTCAACTGATCTGGGTTTAATCCATCACCGTTCTTTAGCCCACTCTGCCACCCCAGTTCAGACATGGCCATATGCAAATCAATCTGACCCTGTGCCTCATGGGAACAGTCCAGCCTGAACTGCCAAGCCATGTCTTCCCTGGACCAGAATCAAGCTTCCTAGGACCGGTTTGTGGCATTTCAGCCGTCTTCAGCCAGGCTTGCTTGAATCCAGTGGCAAAGTGAGCAAGGGACTCAGGTCTGAGCATACCCTGCCAACTTATGACGAACAAAGCAAAAACCAAAGGACATGATGGACGGAGTGTTGAACATTGCAAGCACTCACCCCCAGTCAACTGATCTGGGTTTAATCCATCACCGTTCTTTAGCCCACTCTGCCACCCCAGTTCAGACATGGCCATATGCTAATCAGTCTGACCCTGTGCCTCATGGGAACAGTCCAGCCTGAACTGCCAAGCCATGTCTTTCCTGGACCAGAATCAAGCTTCCTAGGACCGGTTTCTGGCATTTCAGCCGTCTTCAGCCAGGCTTGCTTGAATCCAGTGGCAAAGTGAGCAAGGGACTCACGTCTGAGCATACCCTGCCAACTTATGGCGAACAAAGCACAAACCAAAGGAAATGATGGACGGAGTGATGAACATTGCAAGCACTCACCCCCAGTCAACTGATCTGGGTTTAATCCATCACCGTTCTTTAGCCCACTCTGCCACCCCAGTTCAGACATGGCCATATGCAAATCAGTCTGACCCTGTGCCTCATGGGAACAGTCCAGCCTGAACTGCCAAGTCATGTCTTCCCTGGACCAGAATCAAGCTTCCTAGGGCCGGTTTCTGGCATTTCAGCCGTCTTCAGCCAGGCTTGCTTGAATCCAGAGGCAAAGTGAGCAAGGGACTCACGTCTGAGCATACCCTGCCAACTTATGGCGAACAAAGCAAAAACCAAAGGAAATGATGGACGGAGTGTTGAACATTGCAAGCACTCACCCCCAGTCAACTGATCTGGGTTTAATGCATCACCGTTCTTTAGCCCACTCTGCCACCCCAGTTCAGACATAGCCATATGCAAATCAGTCTGACCCTGTGCTTCATGGGAACAGTCCAGCCTGAACTGCCAAGCCATGTTTTCCCTGGACCAGAATCAAGCTTCCTAGGACCGGTTTCTGGCATTTCAGCCGTCTTCAGCCAGGCTTGCTTGAATCCAGTGGCAAAGTGAGCAAGGGACTCACGTCTGAGCATACCCTGCCAACTTATGGCGAACAAAGCAAAAACCAAAGGAAATGATGGACGGAGTGTTGAACATTGCAAGCACTCACCCCCAGTCAACTCATCTGGATTTAATCCATCACCGTTCTTTAGCCCACTCTGCCACCCCAGTTCAGACATGGCCATATGCAAATCAGTCTGACCCTGTGCCTCATGGGAACAGTCCAGCCTGAACTGCCAAGCCATGTCTTCCCTGGACCAGAATCAAGCTTTCTAGGACCGGTTTCAGGCATTTCAGCCGTCTTCAGCCAGGCTTGCTTGAATCCAGTGGCAAAGTGAGCAAGGGACTCACGTCTGAGCATACCCTGCCAACTTATGGCGAACAAAGCAAAAACCAAAGGAAATGATGGACGGAGTGTTGAACATTGCAAGCACTCACCCCCAGTCAACTGATCTGGGTTTAATCCATCACCGTTCTTTAACCCACTCTGCCACCCCAGTTCAGACATGGCCATATGCAAATCAGTCTGACCCTGTGCCTCATGGGAACAGTCCAGCCTGAACTGCCAAGCCATGTCTTCCCTGGACCAGAATCAAGCTTCCTAGGACCGGTTTCTGGCATTTCAGCCGTCTTCAGCCAGGCTTGCTTGAATCCAGTGACAAAGTGAGCAAGGGACTCACGTCTGAGCATACCCTGCCAACTTATGGCGAACAAAGCAAAAACCAAAGGAAATGATGGACGGAGTGTTGAACATTGCAAGCACTCAGCCCCACTCAACTGATCTGGGTTTAATCCATCACCGTTCTTTAGCCCACTCTGCCACCCCAGTTCAGACATGGCCATATGCAAATCAGTCTGACCCTGTGCCTCATGGGAACAGTCCTGCCTGAACTGCCAAGCCATGTCTTCCCTGGACCAGAATCAAGCTTCCTAGGACCGGTTTCTGGCATTTCAGCCGTCTTCAGCCAGATTTGCTTGAATCCAGTGGCAAAGTGAGCAAGGGACTCACGTCTGAGTATACCCTGCCAACTTATAGCGAACAAAGCAAAAACCAAAGGAAATGATGGACGGAGTGTTGAACATTGCAAGCACTCACCCCCAGTCAACAGATCTAGATTTAATCCATCACCGTTCTTTAGACCACTCTGCCACCCCAGTTCAGACATGGCCATATGCAAATCAGTCTGACCCTGTGCCTCATGGGAACAGTCCAGCCTGAACTGTCAAGCCATGTCTTCCCTGGACCAGAATCAAGCTTCCTAGGACCGGTTTCTGTCATTTCAGCCGTCTTCAGCCAGGCTTGCTTAAATCCAGTGGCAAAGTGAGCAAGGGACTCACGTCTGAGCATACCCTGCCAACTTATGGCGAACAAAGCAAAAACCAAAGGAAATGATGGGCGGAGTGTTGAACATTGCAAGCACTCACCCCCAGTCAACAGATCTGGGTTTAATCCATCACCGTTCTTTAGCCCACTCTGCCACCCCAGTTCAGAAATGGCCATATGCAAATCAGTCTGACCCTGTGCCTCATGGGAACAGTCCAGCCTGAACTGCCAAGCCATGTCTTCCCTGGACCAGAATCAAGCTTCCTAGGACCGGTTTCTGGCATTTCAGCCGTCTCCAGCCAGGCTTGCTTGAATCCAGTGGCAAAGTGAGCAAGGGACTCACGTCTGAGCATACCCTGCCAACTTATGGCGAACAAAGCAAAAACCAAAGGAAATGATGGACGGAGTGTTGAACATTGCAAGCACTCACCCCCAGTCAACTGATCTGGGTTTAATCCATCACCGTTCTTTAGCCCACTCTGCCACCCCAGTTCAGACATGGCCATATGCAAATCAGTCTGACCCTGTGCCTCATGGGAACAGTCCAGCCTGAACTGGCAAGCCATGTCTTCCCTGGACCAGAATCAAGCTTCCTAGGACCGGTTTGTGGCATTTCAGCCGTCTTCAGCCAGGCTTGCTTGAATCCAGTGGCAAAGTGAGCAAGGGACTCAGGTCTGAGCATACCCTGCCAACTTATGGCGAACAAAGCAAAAACCAAAGGACATGATGGACGGAGTGTTGAACATTGCAAGCACTCACCCCCAGTCAACTGATCTGGGTTTAATCCATCACCGTTCTTTAGCCCACTCTGCCACCCCAGTTCAGACATGGCCATATGCTAATCAGTCTGACCCTGTGCCTCATGGGAACAGTCCAGCCTGAACTGCCAAGCCATGTCTTCCCTGGACCAGAATCAAGCTTCCTAGGACCGGTTTCTGGCATTTCAGCCGTCTTCAGCCAGGCTTGCTTGAATCCAGTGGCAAAGTGAGCAAGGGACTCACGTCCGAGCATACCCTGCCAACTTATGGCGAACAAAGCAAAAACCAAAGGAAATGATGGACGGAGTGTTGAACATTGCAAGCACTCACCCCCAGTCAACTGATCTGGGTTTAATCCACCACCGTTCTTTAGCCCACTCTGCCACCCCAGTTCAGACATGGCCATATGCAAATCAGTCTGACCCTGTGCCTCATGGGAACAGTCCAGCCTGAACTGCCAAGCCATATCTTCCCTGGACCAGAATCAAGCTTCCTAGGACCGGTTTCTGGCATTTCAGCCGTCTTCAGCCAGGCTTGCTTAAATCCAGTGGCAAAGTGAGCAAGGGACTCACGTCTGAGTATACCCTGCCAACTTATAGCGAACAAAGCAAAAACCAAAGGAAATGATGGACGGAGTGTTGAACATTGCAAGCACTCACCCCCAGTCAACAGATCTGGGTTTAATCCATCACCGTTCTTTAGACCACTCTGCCACCCCAGTTCAGACATGGCCATATGCAAATCAGTCTGACCCTGTGCCTCATGGGAACAGTCCAGCCTGAACTGTCAAGCCATGTCTTCCCTGGACCAGAATCAAGCTTCCTAGGACCGGTTTCTGGCATTTCAGCCGTCTTCAGCCAGGCTTGCTTAAATCCAGTGGCAAAGTGAGCAAGGGACTCACGTCTGAGCATACCCTGCCAACTTATGGCGAACAAAGCAAAAACCAAAGGAAATGATGGGCGGAGTGTTGAACATTGCAAGCACTCACCCCCAGTCAACAGATCTGGGTTTAATCCATCACCGTTCTTTAGCCCACTCTGCCACCCCAGTTCAGAAATGGCCATATGCAAATCAGTCTGACCCTGTGCCTCATGGCAACAGTCCAGCCTGAACTGCCAAGCCATGTCTTCCCTGGACCAGAATCAAGCTTCCTAGGACCGGTTTCTGGCATTTCAGCCGTCTCCAGCCAGGCTTGCTTGAATCCAGTGGCAAAGTGAGCAAGGGACTCACGTCTGAGCATACCCTGCCAACTTATGGCGAACAAAGCAAAAACCAAAGGAAATGATGGACGGAGTGTTGAACATTGCAAGCACTCACCCCCAGTCAACTGATCTGGGTTTAATCCATCACCGTTCTTTAGCCCACTCTGCCACCCCAGTTCAGACATGGCCATATGCAAATCAGTCTGACCCTGTGCCTCATGGGAACAGTCCAGCCTGAACTGCCAAGCCATGTCTTCCCTGGACCAGAATCAAGCTTCCTAGGACCGGTTTGTGGCATTTCAGCCGTCTTCAGCCAGGCTTGCTTGAATCCAGTGGCAAAGTGAGCAAGGGACTCAGGTCTGAGCATACCCTGCCAACTTATGGCGAACAAAGCAAAAACCAAAGGACATGATGGACGGAGTGTTGAACATTGCAAGCACTCACCCCCAGTCAACTGATCTGGGTTTAATCCATCACCGTTCTTTAGCCCACTCTGCCACCCCAGTTCAGACATGGCCATATGCTAATCAGTCTGACCCTGTGCCTCATGGGAACAGTCCAGCCTGAACTGCCAAGCCATGTCTTCCCTGGACCAGAATCAAGCTTCCTAGGACCGGTTTCTGGCATTTCAGCCGTCTTCAGCCAGGCTTGCTTGAATCCAGTGGCAAAGTGAGCAAGGGACTCACGTCCGAGCATACCCTGCCAACTTATGGCGAACAAAGCAAAAACCAAAGGAAATGATGGACGGAGTGTTGAACATTGCAAGCACTCACCCCCAGTCAACTGATCTGGGTTTAATCCATCACCGTACTTTAGCCCACTCTGCCACCCCAGTTCAGACATGGCCATATGCAAATCAGTCTGACCCTGTGCCTCATGGGAACAGTCCAGCCTGAACTGCCAAGCCATGTCTTCCCTGGACCAGAATCAAGCTTCCTAGGACCGGTTTCTGGCATTTCAGCCGTCTTCAGCCAGGCTTGCTTGAATCCAGTGGCAAAGTGAGCAAGGGACTCACGTCTGAGCATACCCTGCCAACTTATGGCGAACAATGCAAAAAGCAAAGGAAATGATGGACGGAGTGTTGAACATTGCAAACACTCACCCCCAGTCAACTGATCTGGGTTTAATCCACCACCGTTCTTTAGCCCACTCTGCCACCCCAGTTCAGACATGGCCATATGCAAATCAGTCTGACCCTGTGCCTCATGGGAACAGTCCAGCCTGAACTGCCAAGCCATATCTTCCCTGGACCAGAATCAAGCTTCCTAGGACCGGTTTCTGGCATTTCAGCCGTCTTCAGCCAGGCTTGCTTAAATCCAGTGGCAAAGTGAGCAAGAGACTCACGTGTGAGCATACCCTGCCAACTTATGGCGAACAAAGCAAAAACCAAAGGAAATGATGGACGGAGTGTTGAACATTGCAAGCACTCACCCCCAGTCAACTGATGTGGGTTTAATCCACCACCGTTCTTTAGCCCACTCTGCAACCCCAGTTCAGACATGGCCAAATGCAAATCAGTCTGACCCTGTGCCTCATGGGAACAGTCCAGCCTGAACTGCCAAGCCATGTCTTCCCTGGACCAGAATCAAGCTTCCTAGGACCGGTTTCTGGCATTTCAGCCGTCTTCAGCCAGGCTTGCTTGAATCCAGTGGCAAAGTGAGCAAGGGACTCACGTCTGAGCATACCCTGCCAACTTATGGCAAACAAAGCAAAAACCAAAGGAAATGATGGACGGAGTGTTGAACATTGCAACAAGCACTCACCCCCAGTCAACTGATCTGGGTTTAATCCATCACCGTTCTTTAGCCCACTCTGCCACCCCAGTTCAGACATGGCCATATGCAAATCAGTCTGACCCTGTGCCTCATGGGAACAGTCCAGCCTGAACTGCCAAGCCATGTCTTCCCTGGACCAGAACCAAGCTTCCTAGGACCGGTTTCTGGCATTTTAGCCGTCTTCAGCCAGGCTTGCTTGAATCCAGTGGCAAAGTGAGCAAGGGACTCACGTCTGAGCATACCCTGCCAACTTATGGTGAACAAAGCAAAAACCAAAGGAAATGATGGACGGAGTGTTGAACATTGCAAGCACTCACCCCCAGTCAACTGATCTGGGTTCAATCCATCACTGTTCTTTAGCCCACTCTGCCACCCCAATTCAGACATGGCCATATGCAAATCAGTCTGACCCTGTGCCTCATGGGAACAGTCTAGCCTGAACTGCCAAGCCATGTCTTCCCTGGACCAGAATCAAGCTTCCTAGGACCGGTTTCTGGCATTTCAGCCGTCTTCAGCCAGGCGTGCTTGAATCCAGTGGCAAAGTGAGCAAGGGACTCACGTCTGAGCATACCCTGCCAACTTATGGCGAACAAAGCAAAAACCAAAGGAAATGATGGACGGAGTGTTGAACATTGCAAGCACTCACCCCCAGTCAACTGATCTGGGTTTAATCCCTCACCGTTCTTTAGCCCACTCTGCCACCCCAGTTCAGACATGGCCACATGCAAATCAGTCTGACCCTGTGCCTCATGGGAACAGTCCAGCCTGAACTGCCAAGCCATGTCTTCCCTGGACCAGAATCAAGCTTCCTAGGACCGGTTTCTGGCATTTCAGCCGTCTTCAGCCAGGCTTGCTTGAATCCAGTGGCAAAGTGAGCAAGGGACTCACGTCTGAGCATACCCTGCCAACTTATGGCGAACAAAGCAAAAACCAAAGGAAATGATGGACGGAGTGTTGAACACTGCAAGCACTCAGCCCCACTCAACTGATCTGGGTTTAATCCATCACCGTTCTTTAGCCCACTCTGCCACCCCAGTTCAGACATGGCCATATGCAAATTAGTCTGACCCCGTGCCTCATGGGAACAGTCCAGCCTGAACTTCCAAGCCATGTCTTCCCTGGACCAGAATCAAGCTTCCTAGGACCGGTTTCTGGCATTTCAGCCGTCTTCAGCCAGGCTTGCTTGAATCCAGTGGCAAAGTGAGCAAGGGACTCACGTCTGAGCATACCCTGCTAACTTATGGCGAACAAAGCAAAAACCAAAGGAAATGATGGACGGAGAGTTGAACATTGCAAGCACTCACCCCCAGTCAACTGATCTGGGTTTAATCCATCACCGTTCTTTAGCCCACTCTGCCACCCCAGTTCAGACATGGCCATATGCAAATAAGTCTGACCCTGTGCCTCATGGGAACAGTCCAGCCTGAACTGCCAAGCCATGTCTTCCCTGGACCAGAATCAAGCTTCCTAGGACCTTTTTCTGGCATTTCAGCCGTCTTCAGCCAGGCTTGCTTGAATCCAGTGGCAAAGTGAGCAAGGGACTCACGTCTGAGCATACCCTGCCAACTTATGGCGAACAAAGCAAAAACCAAAGGAAATGATGGACGGAGTGTTGAACATTGCAAGCACTCACCCCCAGTCAACAGATCTGGGTTTAATCCATCACCGTTCTTTAGCCCACTCTGCCACCCCAGTTCAGACATGGCCATATGCAAATCAGTCTGACCCTGTGCCTCATGGGAACAGTCCAGCCTAAACTGCCAAGCCATGTCTTCCCTGGACCAGAATAAAGCTTCCTAGGACCGGTTTCTGGAATTTCAGCCGTCTTCAGCCAGGCTTGCTTGAATCCAGTGGCAAAGTGAGGAAGGGACTCACGTCTGAGCATACCCTGCCAACTTATGGCGAACAAAGCAAAAACCAAAGGAAATGATGGACGGAGTGTTGAACATTGCAAGCACTCACCCCCAGTCAACTGATCTGGGTTTAATCCATCACCGTTCTTTAGCCCACTCTGCCACCCCAGTTCAGACATGGCCATATGCAAATCAGTCTGACCCTGTGCCTCATGGGAACAGTCCATCCTGAACTGCCAAGCCATGTCTTCCCTGGAACAGAATCAAGCTTCCTAGGACCGGTTTCTGGCATTTCAGCCGTCTTCAGCCAGGCTTGCTTGAATCCAGTGGCAAAGTGAGCAAGGGACTCACGTCTGAGCATACCCTGCCAACTTATGGCGAACAAAGCAAAAACGAAAGGAAATGATGGACGGAGTGTTGAACATTGCAAGCACTCACCCCCAGTCAACTGATCTGGGTTTAATCCATCACCGTTCTTTAGCCCACTCTGCCACCCCAGTTCAGACATGGCCATATGCAAATCAGTCTGACCCTGTGCTTCATGGGAACAGTCTAGCCTGAACTGCCAAGCCATGTCTTCCCTGGACCAGAATCAAGCTTCCTAGGACCGGTTTCTGGCATTTCAGCCGTCTTCAGCCAGGCTTGCTTCAATCCAGTGGCAAAGTGAGCAAGGGACTCACGTCTGAGCATACCCTGCCAACTTATGGTGAACAAAGCAAAAACCAAAGGAAATGATGGACAGAGTGTTGAACATTGCAAGTACTCACCACCAGTCAACTGATCTGGGTTTAATCCATCACCGTTCTTTAGCCCACTCTGCCACCCCAGTTCAGACATGGCCATATGCAAACCAGTCTGACCCTGTACCTCATGGGAACAGTCCAGCCTGAACTGCCAAGCCATGTCTTCCCTGGACCAGAATCAAGCTTCCTAGGACCGGTTTCTGGCATTTCAGCCATCTTCAGCCAGGCTTGCTTGAATCCAGTGGCAAAGTGAGCAAGAGACTCACGTCTGAGCATACCCTGCCAACGTATGGCGAACAAAGCAAAAACCAAAGGAAATGATGGACGGAGTGTTAAACATTGCAAGCACTCACCCCCAGTCAACTGATCTAGGTTTAATCCATCACCATTCTTTAGCCCACTCTGCCACCCCAGTTCAGACATGGCCATATGCAAATCAGTCTGACCCTGTGCCTCATGGGAACACACCAGCCTGAACTGCCAAGCCATGTCTTCCCTGGACCAGAATCAAGCTTCCTAGAACTGGTTTCTGGCATTTCAGCAGTTTTCAGCCAGGCTTACTTGAATCCAGTGGCAAAGTGAGCAAGGGACTCACGTCTGAGCATACCCTGCTAACTTATGGCGAACAAAGCACAAACCAAAGGAAATGATGGACGGAGTGTTGAACATTGCAAGCACTCACCCCCAGTCAACTGATCTGGGTTTAATCCATCACCGTTCTTTAGCCCACTCTGCCACCCCAGTTCAGACATGGCCATATGCAAATCAGTCTGACCCTGTGCCTCATGGGAACAGTCCAGCCTGAACTGCCAAGCCATGTCTTCCCTGGACCAGAATCAAGCTTCCTAGGACCGGTTTCTGGCATTTCAGCCGTCTTCAGCCAGGCTTGTTTGAATCCAGTGGCAAAGTGAGCAAGGGACTCACGTCTGAGCATACCCTGCCAACTTATGGCGAACAAAGCAAAAACCAAAGGAAACGATGGACGGAGTGTTGAACATTGCAAGCACTCCCCCCCAGTGAACTGATCTGGGTTTAATCCATCACCGTTCTTTAGCCCACTCTGCCACCCCAGTTCAGACATGGCCATATGCAAATCAGTCTGACCCTGTGCCTCATGGGAACAGTCCAGCCTGAACTGCCAAGCCATGTCTTCCCTGGACCAGAATCAAGCTTCCTAGGACCGGTTTCTGGCATTTCAGCCGTCTTCAGCCAGGCTGGCTTGAATCCAGTGGCAAAGTGATTAAGGGACTCACGTCTGAGCATACCCTGCCAACTTACAGCAAACAAAGCAAAAACCAAAGGAAATGATGGACGGAGTGTTGAACATTGCAAGCACTCACCCCCAGTCAACAGATCTGGGTTTAATACATCACCGTTCTTTAGCCCACTCTGCCACCCCAGTTCAGACATGGCATATGCAAATCAGTCTGACCCTGTGCCTCATGGGAACAGTCCAGCCTGAACTGCCAAGCCATGTCTTCCCTGGACCAGAATCAAGCTTCCTAGGACCGGTTTCTGGCATTTCAGCCGTCTTCAGCCAGGCTTGCTTGAATCCAGTGGCAAAGTGAGCAAGGGACTCACGTCTGAGCATACCCTGCCAACTTATGGCGAACAAAGCAAAAACCAAAGGAAATGATGGAGGGAGTGTTGAACATTGCAAGCACTCACCCCCAGTCAACTGATCTGGGTTCAATCCATCACTGTTCTTTAGCCCACTCTGCCACCCCAATTCAGACATGGCCATATGCAAATCAGTCTGACCCTGTGCCTCATGGGAACAGTCTAGCCTGAACTGCCAAGCCATGTCTTCCCTGGACCAGAATCAAGCTTCCTAGGACCGGTTTCTGGCATTTCAGCCGTCTTCAGCCAGGCGTGCTTGAATCCAGTGGCAAAGTGAGCAAGGGACTCACGTCTGAGCATACCCTGCCAACTTATGGCGAACAAAGCAAAAACCAAAGGAAATGATGGACGGAGTGTTGAACATTGCAAGCACTCACCCCCAGTCAACTGATCTGGGTTTAATCCATCACCGTTCTTTAGCCCACTCTGCCACCCCAGTTCAGACATGGCCACATGCAAATCAGTCTGACCCTGTGCCTCATGGGAACAGTCCAGCCTGAACTGCCAAGCCATGTCTTCCCTGGACCAGAATCAAGCTTCCTAGGACCGGTTTCTGGCATTTCAGCCGTCTTCAGCCAGGCTTGCTTGAATCCAGTGGCAAAGTGAGCAAGGGACTCACGTCTGAGCATACCCTGCCAACTTATGGCGAACAAAGCAAAAACCAAAGGAAATGATGGACGGAGTGTTGAACACTGCAAGCACTCAGCCCCACTCAACTGATCTGGGTTTAATCCATCACCGTTCTTTAGCCCACTCTGCCACCCCAGTTCAGACATGGCCATATGCAAATTAGTCTGACCCCGTGCCTCATGGGAACAGTCCAGCCTGAACTTCCAAGCCATGTCTTCCCTGGACCAGAATCAAGCTTCCTAGGACCGGTTTCTGGCATTTCAGCCGTCTTCAGCCAGGCTTGCTTGAATCCAGTGGCAAAGTGAGCAAGGGACTCACGTCTGAGCATACCCTGCTAACTTATGGCGAACAAAGCAAAAACCAAAGGAAATGATGGACGGAGAGTTGAACATTGCAAGCACTCACCCCCAGTCAACTGATCTGGGTTTAATCCATCACCGTTCTTTAGCCCACTCTGCCACCCCAGTTCAGACATGGCCATATGCAAATAAGTCTGACCCTGTGCCTCATGGGAACAGTCCAGCCTGAACTGCCAAGCCATGTCTTCCCTGGACCAGAATCAAGCTTCCTAGGACCTTTTTCTGGCATTTCAGCCGTCTTCAGCCAGGCTTGCTTGAATCCAGTGGCAAAGTGAGCAAGGGACTCACGTCTGAGCATACCCTGCCAACTTATGGCGAACAAAGCAAAAACCAAAGGAAATGATGGACGGAGTGTTGAACATTGCAAGCACTCACCCCCAGTCAACAGATCTGGGTTTAATCCATCACCGTTCTTTAGCCCACTCTGCCACCCCAGTTCAGACATGGCCATATGCAAATCAGTCTGACCCTGTGCCTCATGGGAACAGTCCAGCCTAAACTGCCAAGCCATGTCTTCCCTGGACCAGAATAAAGCTTCCTAGGACCGGTTTCTGGAATTTCAGCCGTCTTCAGCCAGGCTTGCTTGAATCCAGTGGCAAAGTGAGGAAGGGACTCACGTCTGAGCATACCCTGCCAACTTATGGCGAACAAAGCAAAAACCAAAGGAAATGATGGACGGAGTGTTGAACATTGCAAGCACTCACCCCCAGTCAACTGATCTGGGTTTAATCCATCACCGTTCTTTAGCCCACTCTGCCACCCCAGTTCAGACATGGCCATATGCAAATCAGTCTGACCCTGTGCCTCATGGGAACAGTCCAGCCTGAACTGCCAAGCCATGTCTTCCCTGGAACAGAATCAAGCTTCCTAGGACCGGTTTCTGGCATTTCAGCCGTCTTCAGCCAGGCTTGCTTGAATCCAGTGGCAAAGTGAGCAAGGGACTCACGTCTGAGCATACCCTGCCAACTTATGGCGAACAAAGCAAAAACGAAAGGAAATGATGGACGGAGTGTTGAACATTGCAAGCACTCACCCCCAGTCAACTGATCTGGGTTTAATCCATCACCGTTCTTTAGCCCACTCTGCCACCCCAGTTCAGACATGGCCATATGCAAATCAGTCTGACCCTGTGCTTCATGGGAACAGTCCAGCCTGAACTGCCAAGCCATGTCTTCCCTGGACCAGAATCAAGCTTCCTAGGACCGGTTTCTGGCATTTCAGCCGTCTTCAGCCAGGCTTGCTTCAATCCAGTGGCAAAGTGAGCAAGGGACTCACGTCTGAGCATACCCTGCCAACTTATGGTGAACAAAGCAAAAACCAAAGGAAATGATGGACAGAGTGTTGAACATTGCAAGTACTCACCACCAGTCAACTGATCTGGGTTTAATCCATCACCGTTCTTTAGCCCACTCTGCCACCCCAGTTCAGACATGGCCATATGCAAATCAGTCTGACCCTGTACCTCATGGGAACAGTCCAGCCTGAACTGCCAAGCCATGTCTTCCCTGGACCAGAATCAAGCTTCCTAGGACCGGTTTCTGGCATTTCAGCCATCTTCAGCCAGGCTTGCTTGAATCCAGTGGCAAAGTGAGCAAGAGACTCACGTCTGAGCATACCCTGCCAACGTATGGCGAACAAAGCAAAAACCAAAGGAAATGATGGACGGAGTGTTAAACATTGCAAGCACTCACCCCCAGTCAACTGATCTGGGTTTAATCCATCACCATTCTTTAGCCCACTCTGCCACCCCAGTTCAGACATGGCCATATGCAAATCAGTCTGACCCTGTGCCTCATGGGAACACACCAGCCTGAACTGCCAAGCCATGTCTTCCCTGGACCAGAATCAAGCTTCCTAGAACTGGTTTCTGGCATTTCAGCAGTTTTCAGCCAGGCTTACTTGAATCCAGTGGCAAAGTGAGCAAGGGACTCACGTCTGAGCATACCCTGCTAACTTATGGCGAACAAAGCACAAACCAAAGGAAATGATGGACGGAGTGTTGAACATTGCAAGCACTCACCCCCAGTCAACTGATCTGGGTTTAATCCATCACCGTTCTTTAGCCCACTCTGCCACCCCAGTTCAGACATGGCCATATGCAAATCAGTCTGACCCTGTGCCTCATGGGAACAGTCCAGCCTGAACTGCCAAGCCATGTCTTCCCTGGACCAGAATCAAGCTTCCTAGGACCGGTTTCTGGCATTTCAGCCGTCTTCAGCCAGGCTTGTTTGAATCCAGTGGCAAAGTGAGCAAGGGACTCACGTCTGAGCATACCCTGCCAACTTATGGCGAACAAAGCAAAAACCAAAGGAAACGATGGACGGAGTGTTGAACATTGCAAGCACTCCCCCCCAGTGAACTGATCTGGGTTTAATCCATCACCGTTCTTTAGCCCACTCTGCCACCCCAGTTCAGACATGGCCATATGCAAATCAGTCTGACCCTGTGCCTCATGGGAACAGTCCAGCCTGAACTGCCAAGCCATGTCTTCCCTGGACCAGAATCAAGCTTCCTAGGACCGGTTTCTGGCATTTCAGCCGTCTTCAGCCAGGCTGGCTTGAATCCAGTGGCAAAGTGATTAAGGGACTCACGTCTGAGCATACCCTGCCAACTTACAGCAAACAAAGCAAAAACCAAAGGAAATGATGGACGGAGTGTTGAACATTGCAAGCACTCACCCCCAGTCAACAGATCTGGGTTTAATACATCACCGTTCTTTAGTCCACTCTGCCACCCCAGTTCAGACATGGCATATGCAAATCAGTCTGACCCTGTGCCTCATGGGAACAGTCCAGCCTGAACTGCCAAGCCATGTCTTCCCTGGACCAGAATCAAACTTCCTAGGACCTTTTTCTGGCATTTCAGCCGTCTTCAGCCAGGCTTGCTTGAATCCAGTGGCAAAGTGAGCAATGGAATCACGTCTGAGCATACCCTGCCAACTTATGGCGAACAAAGCAAAAACCAAAGGAAATGATGGACGGAGTGTTGAACATTGCAAGCACTCACCCCCAGTCAACAGATCTGGGTTTAATCCATCACCGTTCTTTAGCCCACTCTGCCACCCCAGTTCAGACTCGGCCATATGCAAATCAGTCTGACCCTGTGCCTCATGGGAACAGTCCAGCCTGAACTGCCAAGCCATGTCTTCCCTGGACCAGAATCAAGCTTCCTAGGACCGGTTTCTGGCATTTCAGCCGTCTTCAGCCAGGCTTGCTTGAATCCAGAGGCAAAGTGAGCAAGGGACTCACGTCTGAGCATACCCTGCCAACTTATGGCGAACAAAGCAAAAACCAAAGGAAATGATGGACGGAGTGTTGAACATTGCAAGCACTCACCCCCAGTCAACTGATCTGGGTTTAATCCATCACCGTTCTTTAGCCCACTCTGCCACCCCAGTTCAGACATGGCCATATGCAAATCAGTCTGACCCTGTGCCTCATGGGAACAGTCCAGCCTGAACTGCCAAGCCATATCTTCCCTGGACCAGAATCAAGCTTCCTAGGACCGGTTTCTGGCATTTCAGCCGTCTTCAGCCAGGCTTGCTTGAATCCAGTGGCAAAGTGAGCAAGGGACTCACGTCTGAGCATACCCTGCCAACTTATGGCGAACAAAGCAAAAAACAAAGGGAATGATGGACGGAGTGTTGAACATTGCAAGCACTCACCCCCAGTCAACTGATCTGGGTTTAATCCATCACCGTTCTTTAGCCCACTCTGCCACCCCAGTTCAGACATGGCCATATGCAAATCAGTATGACCCTGTGCCTCATGGGAACAGTCCAGCCTGAACTGCCAAGCCATGTCTTCCCTGGAACAGAATCAAGCTTCCTAGGACCGGTTTCTGGCATTTCAGCCGTCTTCAGCCAGGCTTGCTTGAATCCAGTGGCAAAGTGAGCAAGGGACTCACGTCCGAGCATACCCTGCCAACTTATGGCGAGCAAAGCAAAAACCAAAGGAAATGATGGACAGAGTGTTGACCATTGCAAGCACTCACCCCCAGTCAACTGATCTGGGTTTAATCCATCACCGTACTTTAGCCCACTCTGCCACCCCAGTTCAGACATGGCCATATGCAAATCAGTCTGACCCTGTGCCTCATGGGAACAGTCCAGCCTGAACTGCCAAGCCATGTCTTCCCTGGACCAGAATCAAGCTTCCTAGGACCGGTTTCTGGCATTTCAGCCGTCTTCAGCCAGGCTTGCTTGAATCCAGTGGCAAAGTGAGCAAGGGACACGTCTGAGCATACCCCGCCAACTTATGGCAAACAAAGCAAAAACCAAAGTAAATGATGGACGGAGTGTTGAACATTGCAAGCACTCACCCCCAGTCAACTGATCTGGGTTTAATCCATCACCGTTCTTTAGCCCACTCTGCCACCCCAGTTCAGACATGGCCATATGCAAATCAGTCTGACCCTGTGCCTCATGGGAACAGTCCAGCCTGAACTGCCAAGCCATGTCTTCCCTGGACCAGAATCAAGCTTCCTAGGACCGGTTTCTGGCATTTCAGCCGTCTTCAGCCAGGCTTGCTTGAATCCAGTGGCAAAGTGAGCAAGGGACTCACGTCTGAGCATACCCTGCCAACTTATGGCGAACAAAGCAAAAACTAAAGGAAATGATGGACGGAGTGTTGAACATTGCAAGCACTCAACCCCAGTCAACTGATCTGGGTTCAATCCATCACCGTTCTTTAGCCCACTCTGCCGCCCCAGTTCAGACATGGCCATATGCAAATCAGTCTGACCCTGTGCCTCATGGGAACAGTCCAGCCTGAACTTCCAAGCCATGTCTTCCCTGGACCAGAATCAAGCTTCCTAGGACCGGTTTCTGGCATTTCAGCCGTCTTCAGCCAGGCTTGCTTGAATCCAGTGGCAAAGTGAGCAAGGGACTCACGTCTGAGCATACCCTGCCAACTTATGGCGAACAAAGCACAAACCAAAGGAAATGATGGACGGAGTGTTGAACATTGCAAGCACTCACCCCCAGTCAACTGATCTGGGTTTAATCCATCACCGTTCTTTAGCCCACTCTGCCACCCCAGTTCAGACATGGCCATATGCAAATCAGTCTGACCCTGTGCCTCATGGGAACAGTCCAGCCTGAACTGCCAAGCCATGTCTTCCCTGGACCAGAATCAAGCTTCCTAGGACCGGTTTCTGGCATTTCAGCCGTCTTCAGCCAGGCTTGCTTGAATCCAGTGGCAAAGTGAGCAAGGGACTCACGTCTGAGCATACCCTGCTAACTTATGGTGAACAAAGCAAAAACCAAAGGAAATGATGGACGGAGTGTTGGACATTGCAAGCACTCACCCCCAGTGAACTGATCTGGGTTTAATCCATCACCGTTCTTTAGCCCACTCTGCCACCCCAGTTCAGACATGGCCATATGCAAATCAGTCTGACCCTGTGCCTCATGGGAACAGTCCAGCCTGAACTGCCAAGCCATGTCTTCCCTGCACCAGAATCAAGCTTTCTAGGACCGGTTTCTGGCATTTCAGCCGTCTTCAGCCAGGCTTGCTTGAATCCAGTGGCAAAGTGAGCAAGGGTCTCACGTCTGAGCATACCCTGCCAACTTATGGCGAACAAAGCAAAAACCAAAGGAAACGATGGACGGAGTGTTGAACATTGCAAGCACTCCCCCCCCAGTCAACTGATCTGGGTTTAATCCATCACCGTTCTTTAGCCCACTCTGCCACCCCAGTTCAGACATGGCCATATGCAAATCAGTCTGACCCTGTGCCTCATGGGAACAGTCCAGCCTGAACTGCCAAGCCATGTCTTCCCTGGACCAGAATCAAGCTTCCTAGGACAGGTTTCTGGCATTTCAGCCGTCTTCAGCCAGGCTTGCTTGAATCCAGTGACAAAGTGAGCAAGGGACTCACGTCTGAGCATACCCTGCCAACTTATGGCGAACAAAGCAAAAACCAAAGGAAATGATGGACGGAGTGTTGAACATTGCAAGCACTCAGCCCCAGTCAACTGATCTGGGTTTAATCCATCACCGTTCTTTAGCCCACTCTGCCACCCCAGTTCAGACATGGCCATATGCAAATCAGTCTGACCCTGTGCCTCATGGGAACAGTCCAGCCTGAACTGCCAAGCCATGTCTTCCCTGGACCAGAATCAAGCTTCCTAGGACCTTTTTCTGGCATTTCAGCCGTCTTCAGCCAGGCTTGCTTGAATCCAGTGGCAAAGTGAGCAAGGGACTCACGTCTGAGCATACCCTGCCAACTTATGGCGAACAAAGCAAAAACCAAAGGAAATGATGGACGGAGTGTTGAACATTGCAAGCACTCACCCCCAGTCAACAGATCTGGGTTTAATCCATCACCGTTCTTTAGCCCACTCTGCCACCCCAGTTCAGACATGGCCATATGCAAATCAGTCTGACCCTGTGCCTCATGGGAACAGTCCAGCCTGAACTGCCAAGCCATGTCTTCCCTGGACCAGAATCAAGCTTCCTAGGACCGGTTTCTGGCATTTCAGCCGTCTTCAGCCAGGCTTGCTTGAATCCAGTGGCAAAGTGAGCAAGGGACTCACGTCTGAGCATACCCTGCCAACTTATGGCGAACAAAGCAAAAACCAAAGGAAATGATGGACGGAGTGTTGAACATTGCAAGCACTCACCCCCACTCAACTGATCTGGGTTTAAGCCATCACCGTTCTTTAGCCCACTCTGCCACCCCAGTTCAGACATGGCCATATGCAAATCAGTCTGACCCTGTGCCTCATGGGAACAGTCCAGCCTGAACTGCCAAGCCATGTCTTCCCTGGACCAGAATCAAGCTTCCTAGGACCGGTTTCTGGCATTTCAGCCGTCTTCAGCCAGGCTTGCTTGAATCCAGTGGCAAAGTGAGCAAGGGACTCACGTCTGAGCATACCCTGCCAACTTATGGCGAACAAAGCAAAAACCAAAGGAAATGATGGACGGAGTGTTGAACATTGCAAGCACTCACCCCCAGTCAACTGATCTGGGTTTAAACCATCACCGTTCTTTAGCCCACTCTGCCACCCCAGTTCAGACATGGCCATATGCAAATCAGTCTGACCCTGTGCCTCATGGGAACAGTCCAGCCTGAACTGCCAAGCCATATCTTCCCTGGACCAGAATCAAGCTTCCTAGGACCGGTTTCTGGCATTTCAGCCGTCTTCAGCCAGGCTTGCTTTAATCCAGTGGCAAAGTGAGCAAGGGACTCACGTCTGAGCATACCCTGCCAACTTATGGCGAACAAAGCAAAAAACAAAGGAAATGATGGACGGAGTGTTGAACATTGCAAGCACTCACCCCCAGTCAACTGATCTGGGTTTAATCCATCACCGTTCTTTAGCCCACTCTGCCACCCCAGTTCAGACATGGCCATATGCAAATCAGTATGACCCTGTGCCTCATGGGAACAGTCCAGCCTGAACTGCCAAGCCATGTCTTCCCTGGACCAGAATCAAGCTTCCTAGGACCGGTTTCTGGCATTTCAGCCGTCTTCAGCCAGGCTTGCTTGAATCCAGTGGCAAAGTGAGCAAGGGACTCACGTCCGAGCATACCCTGCCAACTTATGGCGAACAAAGCAAAAACCAAAGGAAATGATGGACAGAGTGTTGACCATTGCAAGCACTCACCCCCAGTCAACTGATCTGGGTTTAATCCATCACCGTACTTTAGCCCACTCTGCCACCCCAGTTCAGACATGGCCATATGCAAATCAGTCTGACCCTGTGCCTCATGGGAACAGTCCAGCCTGAACTGCCAAGCCATGTCTTCCCTGGACCAGAATCAAGCTTCCTAGGACCGGTTTCTGGCATTTCAGCCGTCTTCAGCCAGGCTTGCTTGAATCCAGTAGCAAAGTGAGCAAGGGACTCACGTCTGAGCATACCCCGCCAACTTATGGCAAACAAAGCAAAAACCAAAGTAAATGATGGACGGAGTGTTGAACATTGCAAGCACTCACCCCCAGTCAACTGATCTGGGTTTAATCCATCACCGTTCTTTAGCCCACTCTGCCACCCCAGTTCAGACATGGCCATATGCAAATCAGTCTGACCCTGTGCCTCATGGGAACAGTCCAGCCTGAACTGCCAAGCCATGTCTTCCCTGGACCAGAATCAAGCTTCCTAGGACCGGTTTCTGGCATTTCAGCCGTCTTCAGCCAGGCTTGCTTGAATCCAGTGGCAAAGTGAGCAAGGGACTCACGTCTGAGCATACCCTGCCAACTTATGGCGAACAAAGCAAAAACTAAAGGAAATGATGGACGGAGTGTTGAACATTGCAAGCACTCACCCCCAGTCAATTGATCTGGGTTCAATCCATCACCGTTCTTTAGCCCACTCTGCCGCCCCAGTTCAGACATGGCCATATGCAAATCAGTCTGACCCTGTGCCTCATGGGAACAGTCCAGCCTGAACTGCCAAGCCATGTCTTCCCTGGACCAGAATCAAGCTTCCTAGGACCGGTTTCTGGCATTTCAGCCGTCTTCAGCCAGGCTTGCTTGAATCCAGTGGCAAAGTGAGCAAGGGACTCACGTCTGTGCATACCCTGCCAACTTATGGCGAACAAAGCAAAAACCAAAGGAAATGATGGACGGAGTGTTGAACATTGCAAGCACTCACCCCCAGTCAACTGATCTGGGTTTAATCCATCACCGTTCTTTAGCCCACTCTGCCACCCCTGTTCAGACATGGCCATATGCAAATCAGTCTGACCCTGTGCCTCATGGGAACAGTCCAGCCTGAACTGCCAAGCCATGTCTTCCCTGGACCAGAATCAAGCTTCCTAGGACCGGTTTCTGGCATTTCAGCCGTCTTCAGCCAGGCTGCTTGAATTCAGTGGCAAAGTGAGCAAGGGACTCACGTTTGAGCATACCCTGCCAACTTATGGCGAACAAAGCAAAAACCAAAGGAAATGATGGACGGAGTGTTGAACATTGCAAGCACTCACCCCCAGTCAACTGATGTGGGTTTAATCCATCACCGTTCTTCAGCCCACTCTGCCACCCAAGTTCAGATATGGCCATATGCAAATCAGTCTGACCCTGTGCCTCATGGGAACAGTCCAGCCTGAACTGCCAAGCCATGTCTTCCCTGGACCAGAATCAAGCTTCCTAGAACCGGTTTCTGGCATTTCAGCCGTCTTCAGCCAGGCTTGCTTGAATCCAGTGGCAAAGTGAGCAAGGGACTCACGTCTGAGCATACCCTGCCAACTTATGGCGAACAAAGCAAAAACCAAAGGAAATGATGGACGGAGTGTTGAACATTGCAAGCACTCACCCCCAGTCAACTGATCTGGGTTTAATCCATCACCGTTCTTTAGCCCACTCTGCCACCCCAGTTCAGACATGGCCATATGCAAATCAGTCTGACCCTGTGCCTCATGGGAACAGTCCAGCCTGAACTGCCAAGCCATGTCTTCCCTGGACCAGAATCAAGCTTCCTAGGACCGGTTTCTGGCATTTCAGCCATCTTCAGCCAGGCTTGCTTGAATCCAGTTGCAAAGTGAGCAAGGGACTCACGTCCGAGCATACCCTGCCAACTTATGGCGAACAAAGCAAAAACCAAAGGAAATGATGGACAGAGTGTTGAACATTGCAAGCACTCACCCCCAGTCAACTGATCTGGGTTTAATCCATCACCGTACTTTAGCCCACTCTGCCACCCCAGTTCAGACATGGCCATATGCAAATCAGTCTGACCCTGTGCCTCATGGGAACAGTCCAGCCTGAACTGCCAAGCCATGTCTTCCTTGGACCAGAATCAAGCTTCCTAGGACCGGTTTCTGGCATTTCAGCCGTCTTCAGCCAGGCTTGCTTGAATCCAGTGGTAAAGTGAGCAGGGGACTCACGTCTGAGCATACCCTGCCAACTTATGGCGAACAATGCAAAAACCAAAGGAAATGATGGACGGAGTGTTGAACATTGCAAACACTCACCCCCAGTCAACTGATCTGGGTTTAATCCATCACCGTTCTTTAGCCCACTCTGCCTCCCCAGTTCAGACATGGCCATATGCAAATCAGTCTGACCCTGTGCCTCATGGGAACAGTCCAGCCTGAACTGCCAAGCCATGTCTTCCCTGGACCAGAATCAAGAATCCTAGGACCGGTTTCTGGCATTTCAGCCATCTTCAGCCAGGCTTACTTGAATCCAGTGGCAAAGTGAGCAAGGGACTCACGTCTGAGCATACCCTGCCAACTTATGGCGAACAAAGCAAAAACCAAAGGAAATGATGGACGGAGTGTTGAACATTGCAAGTACTCACCCCCAGTCAACTGATCTGGGTTTAATCCATCACCGTTCTTTAGCCCACTCTGCCACCCCAGTTCAGACATGGCCATATGCAAATCAGTCTGACCCTGTGCCTCATGGGAACAGTCCAGCCTGAACTGCCAAGCCATGTCTTCCCTGGACCAGAATCAAGCTTCCTAGGACCGGTTTCTGGCATTTCAGCTGTCTTCAGCCAGGCTTGCTTGAATCCAGTGGAAAAGTGAGCAAGGGACTCACGTCTGAGCATACCCTGCCAACTTATGGCGAACAAAGCAAAAACTAAAGGAAATGATGGACGGAGTGTTGAACATTGCAAGCACTCACCCCCAGTCAACTGATCTGGGTTCAATCCATCACCGTTCTTTAGCCCACTCTGCCACCCCAGTTCAGACATGGCCATATGCAAATCAGTCTGACCCTGTGCCTCATGGGAACAGTCCAGCCTAACCTGCCAAGCCATGTCTTCCCTGGACCAGAATCAAGCTTCCTAGGACCGGTTTCTGGCATTTCAGCCGTCTTCAGCCAGGCTTGCTTGAATCCAGTGGCAAAGTGAGCAACGGACTCACGTCTGAGCATACCCTGCCAACTTATGGCGAACAAAGCAACAACCAAAGGAAATGATGGACGGAGTGTTGAACATTGCAAGCACTCACCCCCAGTCAACTGATCTGGGTTTAATCCATCACTGTTCTTTAGCCCACTCTGCCACCCCAGTTCAGACATGGCCATATGCAAATCAGTCTGACCCTGTGCCTCATGGGAACAGTCCAGCCTGAACTGCCAAGCCATGTCTTCCCTGGACCAGAATCAAGCTTCCTAGGACCCGTTTCTGGCATTTCAGCCGTCTTCAGCCAGGCTTGCTTGAATCCAGTGGCAAAGTGAGCAAGGGACTCACGTCTGAGCATACCCTGCCAACTTATGGCAAACAAAGCAAAAACCAAAGGAAATGATGGACGGAGTGTTGAACATTGCAAGCACTCACCCCCAGTCAACTGATCAGGGTTTAATCCATCACCGTTCTTTAGCCCACTCTGCCACCCCAGTTCAGACATGGCCATATGCAAATCAGTCTGACCCTGTGCCTCATGGGAACAGTCCAGCCTGAACTGCCAAGCCATGTCTTCCCTGGACCAGAATCAAGCTTCCTAGGGCCGGTTTCTGGCATTTCAGCCGTCTTCAGCCAGGCTTGCTTGAATCCAGTGGCAAAGTGAGCAAGGGACTCACGTCTGAGCATACCCTGCCAACTTATGGCGAACAAAGCAAAAACCAAAGGAAATGATGGACGGAGTGTTGAACATAGCAAGCACTCACCCCCAGTCAACTGATCTGGGTTTAATCCATCACCGTTCTTTAACCCACTCTGCCACCCCAGTTGAGACATGGCCATATGCAAATCAGTCTGACCCTGTGCCTCATGGGAACAGTCCAGCCTGAACTGCCAAGCCATGTCTTCCCTGGACCAGAATCAAGCTTCCTAGGACCGGTTTCTGGCATTTCAGCCGTCTTCAGCCAGGCTTGCTTGAATCCAGTGACAAAGTGAGCAAGGGACTCACGTCTGAGCATACCCTGCCAACTTATGGCGAACAAAGCAAAAACCAAAGGAAATGATGGACGGAGTGTTGAACATTGCAAGCACTCACCCCCAGTCAACAGATCTGGGTTTAATCCATCACCGTTCTTTAGCCCACTCTGCCACCCCAGTTCAGACATGGCCATATGCAAATCAGTCTGACCCTGTGCCTCATGGGAACAGTCCAGCCTGAACTGCCAAGCCATGTCTTCCCTGGACCAGAATCAAGCTTCCTAGGACCGGTTTCTGGCATTTCAGCCGTCTTCAGCCAGGCTTGCTTAAATCCAGTGGCAAAGTGAGCAAGGGACTCACGTCTGAGCATACCCTGCCAACTTATGGCGAACAAAGCAAAAACCAAAGGAAATGACGGGCGGAGTGTTGAACATTGCAAGCACTCACCCCCAGTCAACAGATCTGGGTTTAATCCATCACCGTTCTTTAGCCCACTCTGCCACCCCAGTTCAGACATGGCCATATGCAAATCAGTCTGACCCTGTGCCTCATGGGAACAGTCCAGCCTGAACTGCCAAGCCATGTCTTCCCTGGACCAGAATCAAGCTTCCTAGGACCGGTTTCTGGCATTTCAGCCGTCTTCAGCCAGACTTGCTTGAATCCAGTGGCAAAGTGAGCAAGGGACTCACGTCTGAGCATACCCTGCCAACTTATGGCGAACAAAGCAAAAACCAAAGGAAATGATGGACGGAGTGTTGAACATTGCAAGCACTCACCCCCAGTCAACTGATCTGGGTTTAATCCATCACCGTTCTTTAGCCCACTCTGCCACCCCAGTTCAGACATGGCCATATGCAAATCAGTCTGACCCTGTGCCTCATGGGAACAGTCCAGCCTGAACTGCCAAGCCATGTCTTCCCTGGACCAGAATCAAGCTTCCTAGGACCGGTTTGTGGCATTTCAGCCGTCTTCAGCCAGGCTTGCTTGAATCCAGTGGCAAAGTGAGCAAGGGACTCAGGTCTGAGCATACCCTGCCAACTTATGGCGAACAAAGCAAAAACCAAAGGAAATGATGGACGGAGTGTTGAACATTGCAAGCACTCACCCCCGTCAACTGATCTGGGTTTAATCCATCACCGTTCTTTAGCCCACTCTGCCACCCCAGTTCAGACATGGCCATATGCTAATCAGTCTGACCCTGTGCCTCATGGGAACAGTCCAGCCTGAACTGCCAAGCCATGTCTTCCCTGGACCAGAATCAAGCTTCCTAGGACCGGTTTCTGGCATTTCAGCCGTCTTCAGCCAGGCTTGCTTGAATCCAGTGGCAAAGTGAGCAAGGGACTCACGTCCGAGCATACCCTGCCAACTTATGGCGAACAAAGCAAAAACCAAAGGAAATGATGGACGGAGTGTTGAACATTGCAAGCACTCACCCCCAGTCAACTGATCTGGGTTCAATCCATCACCGTTCTTTAGCCCACTCGGCCACCCCAGTTCAGACATGGCCATATGCAAATCAGTCTGACCCTGTGCCTCATGGGAACAGTCCAGCCTGAACTGCCAAGCCATGTCTTCCCTGGACCAGAATCAAGCTTCCTAGGACCGGTTTCTGGCATTTCAGCCGTCTTCAGCCAGGCTTGCTTGAATCCAGTGGCAAAGTGAGCAAGGGACTCACGTCTGAGCATACCCTGCCAACTTATGGCGAACAAAGCAAAAACCAAAGGAAATGATGGACGGAGTGTTGAACATTGCAAGCACTCACCCCCAGTCAACTGATCTGGGGTTAATCCATCACCGTTCTTTAGCCCACTCTGCCACCCCAGTTCAGACATGGCCATATGCAAATCAGTCTGACCCTGTGCCTCATGGGAACAGTCCAGCCTGAACTGCCAAGCCATGTCTTCCCTGGACCAGAATCAAGCTTCCTAGGACCGGTTTCTGGCATTTCAGCCGTCTTCAGCCAGGCTTGCTTGAATCCAGTGGCAAAGTGAGCAAGGGACTCACGTCTGAGCATACCCTGCCAACATATGGCGAACAAAGCAAAAACCAAAGGAAATGATGGACGGAGTGTTGAACACTGCAAGCACTCACCCCAGTCAACTGATCTGGGTTTAATCCATCACCGTTCTTCAGCCCACTCTGCCACCCCAGTTCAGACATGGCCATATGCAAATCAGTCTGACCCTGTGCCTCATGGGAACAGTCCAGCCTGAACTGCCAAGCCATGACTTCCCTGGACCAGAATCAAGCTTCCTAGGACCGGTTTCTGGCATTTCAGCCGTCTTCAGCCAGGCTTGCTTGAATCCAGTGGCAAAGTGAGCAAGGGACTCACGTCTGAGCATACCCTGACAACTTAGGGCGAACAAAGCAAACACCAAAGGAAATGATGGACGGAGTGTTGAACATTGCAAGCACTCACCCCCAGTCAACTGATCTGGGTATAATCCATCACCGTTCTTTAACCCACTCTGCCACCCCAGTTCAGACATGGCCATATGCTAATCAGTCTGACCCTGTGCCTCATGGAAACAGTCCAGCCTGAACTGCCAAGCCATGTCTTCCCTGGACCAGAATCAAGCTTCCTAGGACCGGTTTCTGGCATTTCAGCCGTCTTCAGCCAGGCTTGCTTAAATCCAGTGACAAAGTGAGCAAGGGACTCACGTCTGAGCATACCCTGCCAACTTATGGCGAACAAAGCAAAAACCAAAGGAAATGATGGACGGAGTGTTGAACATTGCAAACACTCACCCCCAGTCAACTGATCTGGGTTTAATCCATCACCGTTCTTTAGCCCACTCTGCCACCCCAGTTCAGACATGGCCATATGCAAATCAGTCTGACCCTGTGCCTCATGGGAACAGTCCAGCCTGATCTGCCAAGCCATGTCTTCCCTGGACCAGAATCAAGCTTCCTAGGACCGGTTTCTGGCATTTCAGCCGTCTTCAGCCAGGCTTGCTTGAATCCAGTGGCAAAGTGAGCAACGGACTCATGTCTGAGCATACCCTGCCAACTTATGCGAACAAAGCAACAACCAAAGGAAATGATGGACGGAGTGTTGAACATTGCAAGCACTCACCCCCAGTCAACTGATCAGGGTTTAATCCATCACCGTTCTTTAGCCCACTCTGCCACCCCAGTTCAGACATGGCCATATGCAAATCAGTCTGACCCTGTGCCTCATGGGAACAGTCCAGCCTGAACTGCCAAGCCATGTCTTCCCTGGACCAGAATCAAGCTTCCTAGGACCGGTTTCTGGCATTTCAGCCGTCTTCAGCCAGGCTTGCTTGAATCCAGTGGCAAAGTGAGCAAGGGACTCACGTCTGAGCATACCCTGCCAACTTATGGCGAACAAAGCAAAAACCAAAGGAAATGATGGACGGAGTGTTGAACATTGCAAGCACTCACCCCCAGTCAACTGATCTGGATTTAATCCATCACCGTTCTTTAGCCCACTCTGCCACCCCAGTTCACACATGGCCATATGCAAATCAGTCTGACCCTGTGCCTCATGGGAACAGTCCAGCCTGAACTGCCAAGCCATGTCTTCCCTGGACCAGAATCAAGCTTCCTAGGACCGGTTTCAGGCATTTCAGCCGTCTTCAGCCAGGCTTGCTTGAATCCAGTGGCAAAGTGAGCAAGGGACTCACATCTGAGCATACCCTGCCAACTTATGGCGAACAAAGCAAAAACCAAAGGAAATGATGGACGGAGTGTTGAACATTGCAAGCACTCACCCCCAGTCAACTGATCTGGGTTTAATCCATCACCGTTCTTTAACCCACTCTGCCACCCCAGTTCAGACATGGCCATATGCAAATCAGTCTGACCCTGTGCCTCATGGGAACAGTCCATCCTGAACTGCCAAGCCATGTCTTCCCTGGACCAGAATCAAGCTTCCTAGGACCGGTTTCTGGCATTTCAGCCGTCTTCAGCCAGGCTTGCTTGAATCCAGTGACAAAGTGAGCAAGGGACTCACGTCTGAGCATACCCTGCCAACTTATGGCGAACAAAGCAAAAACCAAAGGAAATGATGGACGGAGTGTTGAACATTGCACGCACTCAGCCCCACTCAACTGATCTGGGTTTAATCCATCACCGTTCTTTAGTCCACTCTGCCACCCCAGTTCAGACATGGCCATATGCAAATCAGTCTGACCCTGTGCCTCATGGGAACAGTCCAGCCTGAACTGCCAAGCCATGTCTTCCCTGGACCAGAATCAAGCTTCCTAGGACCGGTTTCTGGCATTTCAGCCGTCTTCAGCCAGATTTGCTTGAATCCAGTGGCAAAGTGAGCAAGGGACTCACGTCTGAGTATACCCTGCCAACTTATGGCGAACAAAGCAAAAACCAAAGGAAATGATGGACGGAGTGTTGAACATTGCAAGCACTCACCCCCAGTCAACAGATCTGGGTTTAATCCATCACCGTTCTTTAGCCCACTCTGCCACCCCAGTTCAGACATGGCCATATGCAAATCAGTCTGACCCTGTGCCTCATGGGAACAGTCCAGCCTGAACTGCCAAGCCATGTCTTCCCTGGACCAGAATCAAGCTTCCTAGGACCGGTTTCTGGCATTTCAGCCGTCTTCAGCCAGGCTTGCTTGAATCCAGTGGCAAAGTGAGCAAGGGACTCACGTCTGAGCATACCCTGACAAATTAGGGCGAACAAAGCAAACACCAAAGGAAATGATGGACGGAGTGTTGAACATTGCAAGCACTCACCCCCAGTCAACTGATCTGGGTATAATCCATCACCGTTCTTTAACCCACTCTGCCACCCCAGTTCAGACATGGCCATATGCTAATCAGTCTGACCCTGTGCCTCATGGAAACAGTCCAGCCTGAACTGCCAACCCATGTCTTCCCTGGACCAGAATCAAGCTTCCTAGGACCGGTTTCTGGCATTTCAGCCGTCTTCAGCCAGGCTTGCTTAAATCCAGTGACAAAGTGAGCAAGGGACTCACGTCTGAGCATACCCTGCCAACTTATGGCGAACAAAGCAAAAACCAAAGGAAATGATGGACGGAGTGTTGAACATTGCAAACACTCACCCCCAGTCAACTGATCTGGGTTTAATCCATCACCGTTCTTTAGCCCACTCTGCCACCCCAGTTCAGACATGGCCATATGCAAATCAGTCTGACCCTGTGCCTCATGGGAACAGTCCAGCCTGAACTGCCAAGCCATGTCTTCCCTGGACCAGAATCAAGCTTCCTAGGACCGGTTTCTGGCATTTCAGCCGTCTTCAGCCAGGCTTGCTTGAATCCAGTGGCAAAGTGAGCAACGGACTCATGTCTGAGCATACCCTGCCAACTTATGCGAACAAAGCAACAACCAAAGGAAATGATGGACGGAGTGTTGAACATTGCAAGCACTCACCCCCAGTCAACTGATCAGGGTTTAATCCATCACCGTTCTTTAGCCCACTCTGCCACCCCAGTTCAGACATGGCCATATGCAAATCAGTCTGACCCTGTGCCTCATGGGAACAGTCCAGCCTGAACTGCCAAGCCATGTCTTCCCTGGACCAGAATCAAGCTTCCTAGGACCGGTTTCTGGCATTTCAGCCGTCTTCAGCCAGGCTTGCTTGAATCCAGTGGCAAAGTGAGCAAGGGACTCACGTCTGAGCATACCCTGCCAACTTATGGCGAACAAAGCAAAAACCAAAGGAAATGATGGACGGAGTGTTGAACATTGCAAGCACTCACCCCCAGTCAACTGATCTGGATTTAATCCATCACCGTTCTTTAGCCCACTCTGCCACCCCAGTTCACACATGGCCATATGCAAATCAGTCTGACCCTGTGCCTCATGGGAACAGTCCAGCCTGAACTGCCAAGCCATGTCTTCCCTGGACCAGAATCAAGCTTCCTAGGACCGGTTTCAGGCATTTCAGCCGTCTTCAGCCAGGCTTGCTTGAATCCAGTGGCAAAGTGAGCAAGGGACTCACATCTGAGCATACCCTGCCAACTTATGGCGAACAAAGCAAAAACCAAAGGAAATGATGGACGGAGTGTTGAACATTGCAAGCACTCACCCCCAGTCAACTGATCTGGGTTTAATCCATCACCGTTCTTTAACCCACTCTGCCACCCCAGTTCAGACATGGCCATATGCAAATCAGTCTGACCCTGTGCCTCATGGGAACAGTCCATCCTGAACTGCCAAGCCATGTCTTCCCTGGACCAGAATCAAGCTTCCTAGGACCGGTTTCTGGCATTTCAGCCGTCTTCAGCCAGGCTTGCTTGAATCCAGTGACAAAGTGAGCAAGGGACTCACGTCTGAGCATACCCTGCCAACTTATGGCGAACAAAGCAAAAACCAAAGGAAATGATGGACGGAGTGTTGAACATTGCAAGCACTCAGCCCCACTCAACTGATCTGGGTTTAATCCATCACCGTTCTTTAGTCCACTCTGCCACCCCAGTTCAGACATGGCCATATGCAAATCAGTCTGACCCTGTGCCTCATGGGAACAGTCCAGCCTGAACTGCCAAGCCATGTCTTCCCTGGACCAGAATCAAGCTTCCTAGGACCGGTTTCTGGCATTTCAGCCGTCTTCAGCCAGATTTGCTTGAATCCAGTGGCAAAGTGAGCAAGGGACTCACGTCTGAGTATACCCTGCCAACTTATGGCGAACAAAGCAAAAACCAAAGGAAATGATGGACGGAGTGTTGAACATTGCAAGCACTCACCCCCAGTCAACAGATCTGGGTTTAATCCATCACCGTTCTTTAGCCCACTCTGCCACCCCAGTTCAGACATGGCCATATGCAAATCAGTCTGACCCTGTGCCTCATGGGAACAGTCCAGCCTGAACTGCCAAGCCATGTCTTCCCTGGACCAGAATCAAGCTTCCTAGGACCGGTTTCTGGCATTTCAGCCGTCTTCAGCCAGGCTTGCTTAAATCCAGTGGCAAAGTGAGCAAGGGACTCACGTCTGAGCATACCCTGCCAACTTATGGCGAACAAAGCAAAAACCAAAGGAAATGATGGGCGGAGTGTTGAACATTGCAAGCACTCACCCCCAGTCAACAGATCTGGGTTTAATCCATCACCGTTCTTTAGCCCACTCTGCCACCCCAGTTCAGACATGTCCATATGCAAATCAGTCTGACCCTGTGCCTCATGGGAACAGTCCAGCCTGAACTGCCAAGCCGTGTCTTCCCTGGACCAGAATCAAGCTTCCTAGGACCGGTTTCTGGCATTTCAGCCGTCTTCAGCCAGGCTTACTTGAATCCAGTGGCAAAGTGAGCAAGGGACTCAGGTCTGAGCATACCCTGCCAACTTATGGCTAACAAGGCAAAAACCAAAGGAAATGATGGACGGAGTGTTGAACATTGCAAGCACTCACCCCCGTCAACTGATCTGAGTTTAATCCATCACCGTTCTTTAGCCCACTCTGCCACCCCAGTTCAGACATGGCCATATGCTAATCAGTCTGACCCTGTGCCTCATGGGAACAGTCCAGCCTGAACTGCCAAGCCATGTCTTCCCTGGACCAGAATCAAGCTTCCTAGGACCGGTTTCTGGCATTTCAGCCGTCTTCAGCCAGGCTTGCTTGAATCCAGTGGCAAAGTGAGCAAGGGACTCACGTCCGAGCATACCCTGCCAACTTATGGCGAACAAAGCAAAAACCAAAGGAAATGATGGACGGAGTGTTGAACATTGCAAGCACTCACCCCCAGTCAACTGATCTGGGTTCAATCCATCACCGTTCTTTAGCCCACTCTGCCACCCCAGTTCAGACATGGCCATATGCAAATCAGTCTGACCCTGTGCCTCGTGGGAACAGTCCAGCCTGAACTGCCAAGCCATGTCTTCCCTGGACCAGAATCAAGCTTCCTAGGACCGGTTGCTGGCATTTCAGCCGTCTTCAGCCAGGCTTGCTTGAATCCAGTGGCAAAGTGAGCAAGGGACTCACGTCTGAGCATACCCTGCCAACTTATGGCGAACAAAGCAAAAACCAAAGGAAATGATGGACGGAGTGTTGAACATTGCAAGCACTCACCCCCAGTCAACTGATCTGGGGTTAATCCATCACCGTTCTTTAGCCCACACTGCCACCCCAGTTCAGACATGGCCATATGCAAATCAGTCTGACCCTGTGCCTCATGGGAACAGTCCAGCCTGAACTGCCAAGCCATGTCTTCCCTGGACCAGAATCAAGCTTCCTAGGACCGGTTTCTGGCATTTCAGCCGTCTTCAGCCAGGCTTGCTTGAATCCAGTGGCAAAGTGAGCAAGGGACTCACGTCTGAGCATACCCTGCCAACTTATGGCGAACAAAGCAAAAACCAAAGGAAATGATGGACGGAGTGTTGAACATTGCAAGCACTCACCCCCAGTCAACTGATCTGGGTTTAATCCATCACCGTTCTTTAGCCCACTCTGCCACCCCAGTTCAGACATGGCCATATGCAAATCAGTCTGACCCTGTGCCTCATGGGAACAGTCCAGCCTGAACTGCCAAGCCATGTCTTCCCTGGACCAGAATCAAGCTTCCTAGGACCGGTTTCTGGCATTTCAGCCATCTTCAGCCAGGCTTGCTTGAATCCAGTGGCAAAGTGAGCAAGGGACTCACGTCCGAGCATACCCTGCCAACTTATGGCGAACAAAGCAAAAACCAAAGGAAATGATGGACAGAGTGTTGAACATTGCAAGCACTCACCCCCAGTCAACTGATCTGGGTTTAATCCATCACCGTACTTTAGCCCACTCTGCCACCCCAGTTCAGACATGGCCATATGCAAATCAGTCTGACCCTGTGCCTCATGGGAACAGTCCAGCCTGAACTGCCAAGCCATGTCTTCCTTGGACCAGAATCAAGCTTCCAAGGACCGGTTTCTGGCATTTCAGCCGTCTTCAGCCAGGCTTGCTTGAATCCAGTGGCAAAGTGAGCAGGGGACTCACGTCTGAGCATACCCTGCCAACTTATGGCGAACAATGCAAACCAAAGGAAATGATGGACGGAGTGTTGAACATTGCAAAAACTCACCCCCAGTCAACTGATCTGGGTTTAATCCATCACCGTTCTTTAGCCCACTCTGCCACCCCAGTTCAGACATGGCCATATGCAAATCAGTCTGACCCTGTGCCTCATGGGAACAGTCCAGCCTGAACTGCCAAGCCATGTCTTCCCTGGACCAGAATCAAGAATCCTAGTACCGGTTTCTGGCATTTCAGCCGTCTTCAGCCAGGCTTACTTGAATCCAGTGGCAAAGTGAGCAAGGGACTCACGTCTGAGCATACCCTGCCAACTTATGGCGAACAAAGCAAAAACCAAAGGAAATGATGGACGGAGTGTTGAACATTGCAAGAACTCACCCCCAGTCAACTGATCTGGGTTTAATCCATCACCGTTCTTTAGCCCACTCTGCCACCCCAGTTCAGACATGGCCATATGCAAATCAGTCTGACCCTGTGCCTCATGGGAACAGTCCAGCCTGAACTGCCAAGCCATGTCTTCCCTGGACCAGAATCAAGCTTCCTAGGACCGGTTTCTGGCATTTCAGCCGTCTTCAGCCAGGCTTGCTTGAATCCAGTGGCAAAGTGAGCAACGGACTCATGTCTGAGCATACCCTGCCAACTTATGCGAACAAAGCAACAACCAAAGGAAATGATGGACGGAGTGTTGAACATTGCAAGCACTCACCCCCAGTCAACTGATCAGGGTTTAATCCATCACCGTTCTTTAGCCCACTCTGCCACCCCAGTTCAGACATGGCCATATGCAAATCAGTCTGACCCTGTGCCTCATGGGAACAGTCCAGCCTGAACTGCCAAGCCATGTCTTCCCTGGACCAGAATCAAGCTTCCTAGGACCGGTTTCTGGCATTTCAGCCGTCTTCAGCCAGGCTTGCTTGAATCCAGTGGCAAAGTGAGCAAGGGACTCACGTCTGAGCATACCCTGCCAACGTATGGCGAACAAAGCAAAAACCAAAGGAAATGATGGACGGAGTGTTGAACATTGCAAGCACTCACCCCCAGTCAACTGATCTGGGGTTAATCCATCACCGTTCTTTAGCCCACTCTGCCACCCCAGTTCAGACATGGCCATATGCAAATCAGTCTGACCCTGTGCCTCATGGGAACAGTCCAGCCTGAACTGCCAAGTCATGTCTTCCCTGGACCAGAATCAAGCTTCCTAGGACCGGTTTCTGGCATTTCAGCCGTCTTCAGCCAGGCTTGCTTGAATCCAGTGGCAAAGTGAGCAAGGGACTCACGTCTGAGCATACCCTGCCAACTTATGGCGAACAAAGCAAAAACCAAAGGAAATGATGGACGGAGTGTTGAACACTGCAAGCACTCACCCCAGTCAACTGATCTGGGTTTAATCCATCACCGTTCTTCAGCCCACTCTGCCACCCCAGTTCAGACATGGCCATATGCAAATCAGTCTGACCCTGTGCCTCATGGGAACAGTCCAGCCTGAACTGCCAAGCCATGTCTTCCCTGGACCAGAATCAAGCTTCCTAGGACCGGTTTCTGGCATTTCAGCCGTCTTCAGCCAGGCTTGCTTGAATCCAGTGGCAAAGTGAGCAAGGGACTCACGTCTGAGCATACCCTGCCAACTTATGGCGAACAAAGCAAACACCAAAGGAAATGATGGACGGAGTGTTGAACATTGCAAGCACTCACCCCCAGTCAACTGATCTGGGTTTAATCCATCACCGTTCTTTAACCCACTCTGCCACCCCAGTTCAGACATGGCCATATGCTATTCAGTCTGACCCTGTGCCTCATGGGAACATTCCAGCCTGAACTGCCAAGCCATGTCTTCCCTGGACCAGAATCAAGCTTCCTAGGACCGGTTTCTGGCATTTCAGCCGTCTTCAGCTAGGCTTGCTTAAATCCAGTGACAAAGTGAGCAAGGGACTCACGTCTGAGCATACCCTGCCAACTTATGGCGAACAAAGCAAAAACCAAAGGAAATGATGGACGGAGTGTTGAACATTGCAAGCACTCACCCCCAGTCAACTGATCTGGGTTTAATCCATCACCATTCTTTAGCCCACTCTGCCACCCCAGTTCAGACATGGCCATATGCAAATCAGTCTGACCCTGTGCCTCATGGGAACAGTCCAGCCTGAACTGCCAAGCCATGTCTTCCCTGGACCAGAATCAAGCTTCCTAGGACCGGTTTCTGGCATTTCAGCCGTCTTCAGCCAGGCTTGCTTGAATCCAGTGGCAAAGTGAGCAAGGGACTCACGTCTGAGCATACCCTGCCAACTTATGGCGAACAAAGCAAAAACCAAAGGAAATGATGGACGGAGTGTTGAACATTGCAAGCACTCACCCCCAGTCAACTGATCTGGGTTTAATCCATCACCGTTCTTTAGCCCACTCTGCCACCCCAGTTCAGACATGGCCATATGCAAATCAGTCTGACCCTGTGCTTCATGGGAACAGTCCAGCCTGAACTGCCAAGCCATGTCTTCCCTGGACCAGAATCAAGCTTCCTAGGACCGGTTTCTGGCATTTCAGCCGTCTTCAGCCAGGCTTGCTTGAATCCAGTGGCAAAGTGAGCAAGGGACTCACGTCTGAGCATACCCTGCCAACTTATGGCGAACAAAGCACAAACCAAAGGAAATGATGGACTGAGTGTTGAACATTGCAAGCACTCACCCCCAGTCAACTGATCTGGGTTTAATCCATCACTGTTCTTTAGCCCACTCTGCCACCCCAGTTCAGACATGGCCATATGCAAATCAGTCTGACCCTGTGCCTCATGGGAACAGTCCAGCCTGAACTGCCAAGCCATGTCTTCCCTGGACCAGAATCAAGCTTCCTAGGACCCGTTTCTGGCATTTCAGCCGTCTTCAGCCAGGCTTGCTTGAATCCAGTGGCAAAGTGAGCAAGGGACTCACGTCTGAGCATACCCTGCCAACTTATGGCGAACAAAGCAAAAACCAAAGGAAATGATGGACGGAGTGTTGAACATTGCAAGCAGTCACCCCCAGTCAACTGATCAGGGTTTAATCCATCACCGTTCTTTAGCCCACTCTGCCACCCCAGTTCAGACATGGCCATATGCAAATCAGTCTGACCCTGTGCCTCATGGGAACAGTCCAGCCTGAACTGCCAAGCCATGTCTTCCCTGGACCAGAATCAAGCTTCCTAGGGCCGGTTTCTGGCATTTCAGCCGTCTTCAGCCAGGCTTGCTTGAATCCAGAGGCAAAGTGAGCAAGGGACTCACGTCTGAGCATACCCTGCCAACTTATGGCGAACAAAGCAAAAACCAAAGGAAATGATGGACGGAGTGTTGAACATTGCAAGCACTCACCCCCAGTCAACTGATCTGGGTTTAATGCATCACCGTTCTTTAGCCCACTCTGCCACCCCAGTTCAGACATGGCCATATGCAAATCAGTCTGACCCTGTGCCTCATGGGAACAGTCCAGCCTGAACTGCCAAGCCATGTCTTCCCTGGACCAGAATCAAGCTTCCTAGGACCGGTTTCAGGCATTTCAGCCGTCTTCAGCCAGGCTTGCTTGAATCCAGTGGCAAAGTGAGCAAGGGACTCACGTCTGAGCATACCCTGCCAACTTATGGCGAACAAAGCAAAAACCAAAGGAAATGATGGACGGAGTGTTGAACATAGCAAGCACTCACCCCCAGTCAACTGATCTGGGTTTAATCCATCACCGTTCTTTAACCCACTCTGCCACCCCAGTTGAGACATGGCCATATGCAAATCAGTCTGACCCTGTGCCTCATGGGAACAGTCCAGCCTGAACTGCCAAGCCATGTCTTCCCTGGACCAGAATCAAGCTTCCTAGGACCGGTTTCTGGCATTTCAGCCGTCTTCAGCCAGGCTTGCTTGAATCCAGTGACAAAGTGAGCAAGGGACTCACGTCTGAGCATACCCTGCCAACTTATGGCGAACAAAGCAAAAACCAAAGGAAATGATGGACGGAGTGTTGAACATTGCAAGCACTCAGCCCCTCTCAACTGATCTGGGTTTAATCCATCACCGTTCTTTAGCCCACTCTGCCACCCCAGTTCAGACATGGCCATATGCAAATCAGTCTGACCCTGTGCCTCATGGGAACAGTCCAGCCTGAACTGCCAAGCCATGTCTTCCCTGGACCAGAATCAAGCTTCCTAGGACCGGTTTCTGGCATTTCAGCCGTCTTCAGCCAGATTTGCTTGAATCCAGTGGCAAAGTGAGCAAGGGACTCACGTCTGAGTATACCCTGCCAACTTATAGCGAACAAAGCAAAAACCAAAGGAAATGATGGACGGAGTGTTGAACATTGCAAGCACTCACCCCCAGTCAACAGATCTGGGTTTAATCCATCACCGTTCTTTAGCCCACTCTGCCACCCCAGTTCAGACATGGCCATATGCAAATCAGTCTGACCCTGTGCCTCATGGGAACAGTCCAGCCTGAACTGCCAAGCCATGTCTTCCCTGGACCAGAATCAAGCTTCCTAGGACCGGTTTCTGGCATTTCAGCCGTCTTCAGCCAGGCTTGCTTAAATCCAGTGGCAAAGTGAGCAAGGGACTCACGTCTGAGCATACCCTGCCAACTTATGGCGAACAAAGCAAAAACCAAAGGAAATGATGGGCGGAGTGTTGAACATTGCAAGCACTCACCCCCAGTCAACAGATCTGGGTTTAATCCATCACCGTTCTTTAGCCCACTCTGCCACCCCAGTTCAGACATGGCCATATGCAAATCAGTCTGACCCTGTGCCTCATGGGAACAGTCCAGCCTGAACTGCCAAGCCATGTCTTCCCTGGACCAGAATCAAGCTTCCTAGGACCGGTTTCTGGCATTTCAGCCGTCTTCAGCCAGGCTTGCTTGAATCCAGTGGCAAAGTGAGCAAGGGACTCACGTCTGAGCATACCCTGCCAACTTATGGCGAACAAAGCAAAAACCAAAGGAAATGATGGACGGAGTGTTGAACATTGCAAGCACTCACCCCCAGTCAACTGATCTGGGTTTAATCCATCACCGTTCTTTAGCCCACTCTGCCACCCCAGTTCAGACATGGCCATATGCAAATCAGTCTGACCCTGTGCCTCATGGGAACAGTCCAGCCTGAACTGCCAAGCCATGTCTTCCCTGGACCAGAATCAAGCTTCCTAGGACCGGTTTGTGGCATTTCAGCCGTCTTCAGCCAGGCTTGCTTGAATCCAGTGGCAAAGTGAGCAAGGGACTCAGGTCTGAGCATACCCTGCCAACTTATGGCGAACAAAGCAAAAACCAAAGGAAATGATGGACGGAGTGTTGAACATTGCAAGCACTCACCCCCAGTCAACTGATCTGGGTTCAATCCATCACCGTTCTTTAGCCCACTCGGCCACCCCAGTTAAGACATGGCCATATGCAAATCAGTCTGACCCTGTGCCTCATGGGAACAGTCCAGCCTGAACTGCCAAGCCATGTCTTCCCTGGACCAGAATCAAGCTTCCTAGGACCGGTTTCTGGCATTTCAGCCGTCTTCAGCCAGGCTTGCTTGAATCCAGTGGCAAAGTGAGCAAGGGACTCACGTCTGAGCATACCCTGCCAACTTATGGCGAACAAAGCAAAAACCAAAGGAAATGATGGACGGAGTGTTGAACATTGCAAGCACTCACCCCCAGTCAACTGATCTGGGGTTAATCCATCACCGTTCTTTAGCCCACTCTGCCACCCCAGTTCAGACATGGCCATATGCAAATCAGTCTGACCCTGTGCCTCATGGGAACAGTCCAGCCTGAACTGCCAAGCCATGTCTTCCCTGGACCAGAATCAAGCTTCCTAGGACCGGTTTCTGGCATTTCAGCCGTCTTCAGCCAGGCTTGCTTGAATCCAGTGGCAAAGTGAGCAAGGGACTCACGTCTGAGCATACCCTGCCAACTTATGGCGAACAAAGCAAAAACCAAAGGAAATGATGGACGGAGTGTTGAACATTGCAAGCACTCACCCCCAGTCAACTGATCTGGGTTTAATCCATCACCGTTCTTTAGCCCACTCTGCCACCCCAGTTCAGACATGGCCATATGCAAATCAGTCTGACCCTGTGCTTCATGGGAACAGTCCAGCCTGAACTGCCAAGCCATGTCTTCCCTGGACCAGAATCAAGCTTCCTAGGACCGGTTTCTGGCATTTCAGCCGTCTTCAGCCAGGCTTGCTTGAATCCAGTGGCAAAGTGAGCAAGGGACTCACGTCTGAGCATACCCTGCCAACTTATGGCGAACAAAGCAAAAACCAAAGGAAATGATGGACGGAGTGTTGAACATTGCAAGCACTCACCCCCAGTCAACTGATCTGGGGTTAATCCATCACCGTTCTTTAGCCCACTCTGCCACCCCAGTTCAGACATGGCCATATGCAAATCAGTCTGACCCTGTGCCTCATGGGAACAGTCCAGCCTGAACTGCCAAGCCATGTCTTCCCTGGACCAGAATCAAGCTTCCTAGGACCGGTTTCTGGCATTTCAGCCGTCTTCAGCCAGGCTTGCTTGAATCCAGTGGCAAAGTGAGCAAGGGACTCACGTCTGAGCATACCCTGCCAACTTATGGCGAACAAAGCAAAAACCAAAGGAAATGATGGACGGAGTGTTGAACACTGCAAGCACTCACCCCAGTCAACTGATCTGGGTTTAATCCATCACCGTTCTTCAGCCCACTCTGCCACCCCAGTTCAGACATGGCCATATGCAAATCAGTCTGACCCTGTGCCTCATGGGAACAGTCCAGCCTGAACTGCCAAGCCATGTCTTCCCTGGACCAGAATCAAGCTTCCTAGGACCGGTTTCTGGCATTTCAGCCGTCTTCAGCCAGGCTTGCTTGAATCCAGTGGCAAAGTGAGCAAGGGACTCACGTCTGAGCATACCCTGCCAACTTATGGCGAACAAAGCAAACACCAAAGGAAATGATGGACGGAGTGTTGAACATTGCAAGCACTCACCCCCAGTCAACTGATCTGGGTATAATCCATCACCGTTCTTTAACCCACTCTGCCACCCCAGTTCAGACATGGCCATATGCTAATCAGTCTGACCCTGTGCCTCATGGAAACAGTCCAGCCTGAACTGCCAAGCCATGTCTTCCCTGGACCAGAATCAAGCTTCCTAGGACCGGTTTCTGGCATTTCAGCCGTCTTCAGCCAGGCTTGCTTAAATCCAGTGACAAAGTGAGCAAGGGACTCACGTCTGAGCATACCCTGCCAACTTATGGCGAACAAAGCAAAAACCAAAGGAAATGATGGACGGAGTGTTGAACATTGCAAACACTCACCCCCAGTCAACTGATCTGGGTTTAATCCATCACCGTTCTTTAGCCCACTCTGCCACCCCAGTTCAGACATGGCCATATGCAAATCAGTCTGACCCTGTGCCTCATGGGAACAGTCCAGCCTGAACTGCCAAGCCATGTCTTCCCTGGACCAGAATCAAGAATCCTAGGACCGGTTTCTGGCATTTCAGCCGTCTTCAGCCAGGCTTACTTGAATCCAGTGGCAAAGTGAGCAAGGGACTCACGTCTGAGCATACCCTGCCAACTTATGGCAAACAAAGCAAAAATCAAAGGAAATGATGGACGGAGTGTTGAACATTGCAAGAACTCACCCCCAGTCAACTGATCTGGGTTTAATCCATCACCGTTCTTTAGCCCACTCTGCCACCCCAGTTCAGACATGGCCATATGCAAATCAGTCTGACCCTGTGCCTCATGGGAACAGTCCAGCCTGAACTGCCAAGCCATGTCTTCCCTGGACCAGAATCAAGCTTCCTAGGACCGGTTTCTGGCATTTCAGCCGTCTTCAGCCAGGCTTGCTTGAATCCAGTGGCAAAGTGAGCAACGGACTCATGTCTGAGCATACCCTGCCAACTTATGGTGAACAAAGCAACAACCAAAGGAAATGATGGACGGAGTGTTGAACATTGCAAGCACTCACCCCCAGTCAACTGATCTGGGTTTAATCCATCACTGTTCTTTAGCCCACTCTGCCACCCCAGTTCAGACATGGCCATATGCAAATCAGTCTGACCCTGTGCCTCATGGGAACAGTCCAGCCTGAACTGCCAAGCCATGTCTTCCCTGGACCAGAATCAAGCTTCCTAGGACCCGTTTCTGGCATTTCAGCCGTCTTCAGCCAGGCTTGCTTGAATCCAGTGGCAAAGTGAGCAAGGGACTCACGTCTGAGCATACCCTGCCAACTTATGGCGAACAAAGCAAAAACCAAAGGAAATGATGGATGGAGTGTTGAACATTGCAAGCACTCACCCCCAGTCAACTGATCTGGGTTTAATCCATCACCGTTCTTCAGCCCACTCTGCCACCCCAGTTCAGATATGGCCATATGCAAATCAGTCTGACCCTGTGCCTCATGGGAACAGTCCAGCCTGAACTGCCAAGCCATGTCTTCCCTGGACCAGAATCAAGCTTCCTAGGACCGGTTTCTGGCATTTCAGCCGTCTTCAGCCAGGCTTGCTTGAATCCAGTGGCAAAGTGAGCAAGGGACTCACGTCTGAGCATACCCTGCCAACTTATGGCGAACAAAGCAAAAACCAAAGGAAATGATGGACGGAGTGTTGAACATTGCAAGCACTCACCCCCAGTCAACTGATCTGGGTTTAATCCATCACCGTTCTTTAGCCCACTCTGCCACCCCAGTTCAGACATGGCCATATGCAAATCAGTCTGACCCTGTGCCTCATGGGAACAGTCCAGCCTGAACTGCCAAGCCATGTCTTCCCTGGACCAGAATCAAGCTTCCTAGGACCGGTTTCTGGCATTTCAGCCATCTTCAGCCAGGCTTGCTTGAATCCAGTGGCAAAGTGAGCAAGGGACTCACGTCCGAGCATACCCTGCCAACTTATGGCGAACAAAGCAAAAACCAAAGGAAATGATGGACAGAGTGTTGAACATTGCAAGCACTCACCCCCAGTCAACTGATCTGGGTTTAATCCATCACCGTACTTTAGCCCACTCTGCCACCCCAGTTCAGACATGGCCATATGCAAATCAGTCTGACCCTGTGCCTCATGGGAACAGTCCAGCCTGAACTGCCAAGCCATGTCTTCCTTGGACCAGAATCAAGCTTCCTAGGACCGGTTTCTGGCATTTCAGCCGTCTTCAGCCAGGCTTGCTTGAATCCAGTGGCAAAGTGAGCAGGGGACTCACGTCTGAGCATACCCTGCCAACTTATGGTGAACAATGCAAAAACCAAAGGAAATGATGGACGGAGTGTTGAACATTGCAAACACTCACCCCCAGTCAACTGATCTGGGTTTAATCCATCACCGTTCTTTAGCCCACTCTGCCACCCCAGTTCAGACATGGCCATATGCAAATCAGTCTGACCCTGTGCCTCATGGGAACAGTCCAGCCTGAACTGCCAAGCCATGTCTTCCATGGACCAGAATCAAGAATCCTAGTACCGGTTTCTGGCATTTCAGCCGTCTTCAGCCAGGCTTACTTGAATCCAGTGGCAAAGTGAGCAAGGGACTCACGTCTGAGCATACCCTGCCAACTTATGGCGAACAAAGCAAAAACCAAAGGAAATGATGGACGGAGTGTTGAACATTGCAAGAACTCACCCCCAGTCAACTGATCTGGGTTTAATCCATCACCGTTCTTTAGCCCACTCTGCCACCCCAGTTCAGACATGGCCATATGCAAATCAGTCTGACCCTGTGCCTCATGGGAACAGTCCAGCCTGAACTGCCAAGCCATGTCTTCCCTGGACCAGAATCAAGCTTCCTAGGACCGGTTTCTGGCATTTCAGCCGTCTTCAGCCAGGCTTGCTTGAATCCAGTGGCAAAGTGAGCAACGGACTCATGTCTGAGCATACCCTGCCAACTTATGCGAACAAAGCAACAACCAAAGGAAATGATGGACGGAGTGTTGAACATTGCAAGCACTCACCCCCAGTCAACTGATCAGGGTTTAATCCATCACCGTTCTTTAGCCCACTCTGCCACCCCAGTTCAGACATGGCCATATGCAAATCAGTCTGACCCTGTGCCTCATGGGAACAGTCCAGCCTGAACTGCCAAGCCATGTCTTCCCTGGACCAGAATCAAGCTTCCTAGGACCGGTTTCTGGCATTTCAGCCGTCTTCAGCCAGGCTTGCTTGAATCCAGTGGCAAAGTGAGCAAGGGACTCACGTCTGAGCATACCCTGCCAACGTATGGCGAACAAAGCAAAAACCAAAGGAAATGATGGACGGAGTGTTGAACATTGCAAGCCCTCACCCCCAGTCAACTGATCTGGGGTTAATCCATCACCGTTCTTTAGCCCACTCTGCCACCCCAGTTCAGACATGGCCATATGCAAATCAGTCTGACCCTGTGCCTCATGGGAACAGTCCAGCCTGAACTGCCAAGCCATGTCTTCCCTGGACCAGAATCAAGCTTCCTAGGACCGGTTTCTGGCATTTCAGCCGTCTTCAGCCAGGCTTGCTTGAATCCAGTGGCAAAGTGAGCAAGGGACTCACGTCTGAGCATACCCTGCCAACTTATGGCGAACAAAGCAAAAACCAAAGGAAATGATGGACGGAGTGTTGAACACTGCAAGCACTCACCCCAGTCAACTGATCTGGGTTTAATCCATCACCGTTCTTCAGCCCACTCTGCCACCCCAGTTCAGACATGGCCATATGCAAATCAGTCTGACCCTGTGCCTCATGGGAACAGTCCAGCCTGAACTGCCAAGCCATGTCTTCCCTGGACCAGAATCAAGCTTCCTAGGACCGGTTTCTGGCATTTCAGCCGTCTTCAGCCAGGCTTGCTTGAATCCAGTGGCAAAGTGAGCAAGGGACTCACGTCTGAGCATACCCTGCCAACTTATGGCGAACAAAGCAAACACCAAAGGAAATGATGGACGGAGTGTTGAACATTGCAAGCACAAACCCCCAGTCAACTGATCTGGGTTTAATCCATCACCGTTCTTTAACCCACTCTGCCACCCCAGTTCAGACATGGCCATATGCTAATCAGTCTGACCCTGTGCCTCATGGGAACATTCCAGCCTGAACTGCCAAGCCATGTCTTCCCTGGACCAGAATCAAGCTTCCTAGGACCGGTTTCTGGCATTTCAGCCGTCTTCAGCCAGGCTTGCTTAAATCCAGTGACAAAGTGAGCAAGGGACTCACGTCTGAGCATACCTGCCAACTTATGGCGAACAAAGCAAAAACCAAAGGAAATGATGGACGGAGTGTTGAACATTGCAAGCACTCACCCCCAGTCAACTGATCTGGGTTTAATCCATCACCATTCTTTAGCCCACTCTGCCACCCCAGTTCAGACATGGCCATATGCAAATCAGTCTGACCCTGTGCCTCATGGGAACAGTCCAGCCTGAACTGCCAAGCCATGTCTTCCCTGGACCAGAATCAAGCTTCCTAGGACCGGTTTCTGGCATTTCAGCCGTCTTCAGCCAGGCTTGCTTGAATCCAGTGGCAAAGTGAGCAAGGGACTCACGTCTGAGCATACCCTGCCAACTTATGGCGAACAAAGCAAAAACCAAAGGAAATGATGGACGGAGTGTTGAACATTGCAAGCACTCACCCCCAGTCAACTGATCTGGGTTTAATCCATCACCGTTCTTTAGCCCACTCTGCCACCCCAGTTCAGACATGGCCATATGCAAATCAGTCTGACCCTGTGCTTCATGGGAACAGTCCAGCCTGAACTGCCAAGCCATGTCTTCCCTGGACCAGAATCAAGCTTCCTAGGACCGGTTTCTGGCATTTCAGCCGTCTTCAGCCAGGCTTGCTTGAATCCAGTGGCAAAGTGAGCAAGGGACTCACGTCTGAGCATACCCTGCCAACTTATGGCGAACAAAGCACAAACCAAAGGAAATGATGGACTGAGTGTTGAACATTGCAAGCACTCACCCCCAGTCAACTGATCTGGGTTTAATCCATCACTGTTCTTTAGCCCACTCTGCCACCCCAGTTCAGACATGGCCATATGCAAATCAGTCTGACCCTGTGCCTCATGGGAACAGTCCAGCCTGAACTGCCAAGCCATGTCTTCCCTGGACCAGAATCAAGCTTCCTAGGACCCGTTTCTGGCATTTCAGCCGTCTTCAGCCAGGCTTGCTTGAATCCAGTGGCAAAGTGAGCAAGGGACTCACGTCTGAGCATACCCTGCCAACTTAGGGCGAACAAAGCAAAAACCAAAGGAAATGATGGACGGAGTGTTGAACATTGCAAGCACTCACCCCCAGTCAACTGATCAGGGTTTAATCCATCACCGTTCTTTAGCCCACTCTGCCACCCCAGTTCAGACATGGCCATATGCAAATCAGTCTGACCCTGTGCCTCATGGGAACAGTCCAGCCTGAACTGCCAAGCCATGTCTTCCCTGGACCAGAATCAAGCTTCCTAGGGCCGGTTTCTGGCATTTCAGCCGTCTTCAGCCAGGCTTGCTTGAATCCAGAGGCAAAGTGAGCAAGGGACTCACGTCTGAGCATACCCTGCCAACTTATGGCGAACAAAGCAAAAACCAAAGGAAATGATGGACGGAGTGTTGAACATTGCAAGCACTCACCCCCAGTCAACTGATCTGGGTTTAATGCATCACCGTTCTTTAGCCCACTCTGCCACCCCAGTTCAGACATGGCCATATGCAAATCAGTCTGACCCTGTGCCTCATGGGAACAGTCCAGCCTGAACTGCCAAGCCATGTCTTCCCTGGACCAGAATCAAGCTTCCTAGGACCGGTTTCAGGCATTTCAGCCGTCTTCAGCCAGGCTTGCTTGAATCCAGTGGCAAAGTGAGCAAGGGACTCACGTCTGAGCATACCCTGCCAACTTATGGCGAACAAAGCAAAAACCAAAGGAAATGATGGACGGAGTGTTGAACATAGCAAGCACTCACCCCCAGTCAACTGATCTGGGTTTAATCCATCACCGTTCTTTAACCCACTCTGCCACCCCAGTTGAGACATGGCCATATGCAAATCAGTCTGACCCTGTGCCTCATGGGAACAGTCCAGCCTGAACTGCCAAGCCATGTCTTCCCTGGACCAGAATCAAGCTTCCTAGGACCGGTTTCTGGCATTTCAGCCGTCTTCAGCCAGGCTTGCTTGAATCCAGTGACAAAGTGAGCAAGGGACTCACGTCTGAGCATACCCTGCCAACTTATGGCGAACAAAGCAAAAACCAAAGGAAATGATGGACGGAGTGTTGAACATTGCAAGCACTCAGCCCCTCTCAACTGATCTGGGTTTAATCCATCACCGTTCTTTAGCCCACTCTGCCACCCCAGTTCAGACATGGCCATATGCAAATCAGTCTGACCCTGTGCCTCATGGGAACAGTCCAGCCTGAACTGCCAAGCCATGTCTTCCCTGGACCAGAATCAAGCTTCCTAGGACCGGTTTCTGGCATTTCAGCCGTCTTCAGCCAGATTTGCTTGAATCCAGTGGCAAAGTGAGCAAGGGACTCACGTCTGAGTATACCCTGCCAACTTATAGCGAACAAAGCAAAAACCAAAGGAAATGATGGACGGAGTGTTGAACATTGCAAGCACTCACCCCCAGTCAACAGATCTGGGTTTAATCCATCACCGTTCTTTAGCCCACTCTGCCACCCCAGTTCAGACATGGCCATATGCAAATCAGTCTGACCCTGTGCCTCATGGGAACAGTCCAGCCTGAACTGCCAAGCCATGTCTTCCCTGGACCAGAATCAAGCTTCCTAGGACCGGTTTCTGGCATTTCAGCCGTCTTCAGCCAGGCTTGCTTAAATCCAGTGGCAAAGTGAGCAAGGGACTCACGTCTGAGCATACCCTGCCAACTTATGGCGAACAAAGCAAAAACCAAAGGAAATGATGGGCGGAGTGTTGAACATTGCAAGCACTCACCCCCAGTCAACAGATCTGGGTTTAATCCATCACCGTTCTTTAGCCCACTCTGCCACCCCAGTTCAGACATGGCCATATGCAAATCAGTCTGACCCTTTGCCTCATGGGAACAGTCCAGCCTGAACTGCCAAGCCATGTCTTCCCTGGACCAGAATCAAGCTTCTTAGGACCGGTTTCTGGCAATTCAGCCGTCTTCAGCCAGGCTTGCTTGAATCCAGTGGCAAAGTGAGCAAGGGACTCACGTCTGAGCATACCCTGCCAACTTATGGCGAACAAAGCAAAAACCAAAGGAAATGATGGACGGAGTGTTGAACATTGCAAGCACTCACCCCCAGTCAACTGATCTGGGTTTAATCCATCACCGTTCTTTAGCCCACTCTGCCACCCCAGTTCAGACATGGCCATATGCAAATCAGTCTGACCCTGTGCCTCATGGGAACAGTCCAGCCTGAACTGCCAAGCCATGTCTTCCCTGGACCAGAATCAAGCTTCCTAGGACCGGTTTGTGGCATTTCAGCCGTCTTCAGCCAGGCTTGCTTGAATCCAGTGGCAAAGTGAGCAAGGGATTCAGGTCTGAGCATACCCTGCCAACTTATGGCGAACAAAGCAAAAACCAAAGGAAATGATGGACGGAGTGTTGAACATTGCAAGCACTCACCCCCAGTCAACTGATCTGGGTTCAATCCATCACCGTTCTTTAGCCCACTCGGCCACCCCAGTTAAGACATGGCCATATGCAAATCAGTCTGACCCTGTGCCGCATGGGAACAGTCCAGCCTGAACTGCCAAGCCATGTCTTCCCTGGACCAGAATCAAGCTTCCTAGGACCGGTTTCTGGCATTTCAGCCGTCTTCAGCCAGGCTTGCTTGAATCCAGTGGCAAAGTGAGCAAGGGACTCACGTCTGAGCATACCCTGCCAACTTATGGCGAACAAAGCAAAAACCAAAGGAAATGATGGACGGAGTGTTGAACATTGCAAGCACTCACCCCCAGTCAACTGATCTGGGGTTAATCCATCACCGTTCTTTAGCCCACTCTGCCACCCCAGTTCAGACATGGCCATATGCAAATCAGTCTGACCCTGTGCCTCATGGGAACAGTCCAGCCTGAACTGCCAAGCCATGTCTTCCCTGGACCAGAATCAAGCTTCCTAGGACCGGTTTCTGGCATTTCAGCCGTCTTCAGCCAGGCTTGCTTGAATCCAGTGGCAAAGTGAGCAAGGGACTCACGTCTGAGCATACCCTGCCAACTTATGGCGAACAAAGCAAAAACCAAAGGAAATGATGGACGGAGTGTTGAACACTGCAAGCACTCACCCCAGTCAACTGATCTGGGTTTAATCCATCACCGTTCTTCAGCCCACTCTGCCACCCCAGTTCAGACATGGCCATATGCAAATCAGTCTGACCCTGTGCCTCATGGGAACAGTCCAGCCTGAACTGCCAAGCCATGTCTTCCCTGGACCAGAATCAAGCTTCCTAGGACCGGTTTCTGGCATTTCAGCCGTCTTCAGCCAGGCTTGCTTGAATCCAGTGGCAAAGTGAGCAAGGGACTCACGTCTGAGCATACCCTGCCAACTTATGGCGAACAAAGCAAACACCAAAGGAAATGATGGACGGAGTGTTGAACATTGCAAGCACTCACCCCCAGTCAACTGATCTGGGTATAATCCATCACCGTTCTTTAACCCACTCTGCCACCCCAGTTCAGACATGGCCATATGCTAATCAGTCTGACCCTGTGCCTCATGGAAACAGTCCAGCCTGAACTGCCAAGCCATGTCTTCCCTGGACCAGAATCAAGCTTCCTAGGACCGGTTTCTGGCATTTCAGCCGTCTTCAGCCAGGCTTGCTTAAATCCAGTGACAAAGTGAGCAAGGGACTCACGTCTGAGCATACCCTGCCAACTTATGGCGAACAAAGCAAAAACCAAAGGAAATGATGGACGGAGTGTTGAACATTGCAAACACTCACCCCCAGTCAACTGATCTGGGTTTAATCCATCACCGTTCTTTAGCCCACTCTGCCACCCCAGTTCAGACATGGCCATATGCAAATCAGTCTGACCCTGTGCCTCATGGGAACAGTCCAGCCTGAACTGCCAAGCCATGTCTTCCCTGGACCAGAATCAAGAATCCTAGGACCGGTTTCTGGCATTTCAGCCGTCTTCAGCCAGGCTTACTTGAATCCAGTGGCAAAGTGAGCAAGGGACTCACGTCAGAGCATACCCTGCCAACTTATGGCGAACAAAGCAAAAACCAAAGGAAATGATGGACGGAGTGTTGAACATTGCAAGCACTCACCCCCAGTCAACAGATCTGGGTTTAATCCATCACCGTTCTTTAGCCCACTCTGCCACCCCAGTTCAGACATGGCCATATGCAAATCAGTCTGACCCTGTGCCTCATGGGAACAGTCCAGCCTGAACTGCCAAGCCATGTCTTCCCTGGACCAGAATCAAGCTTCCTAGGACCGGTTTCTGGCATTTCAGCCGTCTTCAGCCAGGCTTGCTTAAATCCAGTGGCAAAGTGAGCAAGGGACTCACGTCTGAGCATACCCTGCCAACTTATGGCGAACAAAGCAAAAACCAAAGGAAATGATGGGCGGAGTGTTGAACATTGCAAGCACTCACCCCCAGTCAACAGATCTGGGTTTAATCCATCACCGTTCTTTAGCCCACTCTGCCACCCCAGTTCAGACATGTCCATATGCAAATCAGTCTGACCCTGTGCCTCATGGGAACAGTCCAGCCTGAACTGCCAAGCCGTGTCTTCCCTGGACCAGAATCAAGCTTCCTAGGACCGGTTTCTGGCATTTCAGCCGTCTTCAGCCAGGCTTGCTTGAATCCAGTGGCAAAGTGAGCAAGGGACTCAGGTCTGAGCATACCCTGCCAACTTATGGCTAACAAAGCAAAAACCAAAGGAAATGATGGACGGAGTGTTGAACATTGCAAGCACTCACCCCCGTCAACTGATCTGAGTTTAATCCATCACCGTTCTTTAGCCCACTCTGCCACCCCAGTTCAGACATGGCCATATGCTAATCAGTCTGACCCTGTGCCTCATGGGAACAGTCCAGCCTGAACTGCCAAGCCATGTCTTCCCTGGACCAGAATCAAGCTTCCTAGGACCGGTTTCTGGCATTTCAGCCGTCTTCAGCCAGGCTTGCTTGAATCCAGTGGCAAAGTGAGCAAGGGACTCACGTCCGAGCATACCCTGCCAACTTATGGCGAACAAAGCAAAAACCAAAGGAAATGATGGACGGAGTGTTGAACATTGCAAGCACTCACCCCCAGTCAACTGATCTGGGTTCAATCCATCACCGTTCTTTAGCCCACTCTGCCACCCCAGTTCAGACATGGCCATATGCAAATCAGTCTGACCCTGTGCCTCATGGGAACAGTCCAGCCTGAACTGCCAAGCCATGTCTTCCCTGGACCAGAATCAAGCTTGCTAGGACCGGTTGCTGGCATTTCAGCCGTCTTCAGCCAGGCTTGCTTGAATCCAGTGGCAAAGTGAGCAAGGGACTCACGTCTGAGCATACCCTGCCAACTTATGGCGAACAAAGCAAAAACCAAAGGAAATGATGGACGGAGTGTTGAACATTGCAAGCACTCACCCCCAGTCAACTGATCTGGGGTTAATCCATCACCGTTCTTTAGCCCACACTGCCACCCCAGTTCAGACATGGCCATATGCAAATCAGTCTGACCCTGTGCCTCATGGGAACAGTCCAACCTGAACTGCCAAGCCATGTCTTCCCTGGACCAGAATCAAGCTTCCTAGGACCGGTTTCTGGCATTTCAGCCGTCTTCAGCCAGGCTTGCTTGAATCCAGTGGCAAAGTGAGCAAGGGACTCACGTCTGAGCATACCCTGCCAACTTATGGCGAACAAAGCAAAAGCCAAAGGAAATGATGGACAGAGTGTTGAACATTGCAAGCACTCACCCCCAGTCAACTGATCTGGGTTTAATCCATCACCGTTCTTTAGCCCACTCTGCCACCCCAGTTCAGACATGGCCATATGCAAATCAGTCTGACCCTGTGCCTCATGGGAACAGTCCAGCCTGAACTGCCAAGCCATGTCTTCCCTGGACCAGAATCAAGCTTCCTAGGACCGGTTTCTGGCATTTCAGCCATCTTCAGCCAGGCTTGCTTGAATCCAGTGGCAAAGTGAGCAAGGGACTCACGTCCGAGCATACCCTGCCAACTTATGGCGAACAAAGCAAAAACCAAAGGAAATGATGGACAGAGTGTTGAACATTGCAAGCACTCACCCCCAGTCAACTGATCTGGGTTTAATCCATCACCGTACTTTAGCCCACTCTGCCACCCCAGTTCAGACATGGCCATATGCAAATCAGTCTGACCCTGTGCCTCATGGGAACAGTCCAGCCTGAACTGCCAAGCCATGTCTTCCTTGGACCAGAATCAAGCTTCCTAGGACCGGTTTCTGGCATTTCAGCCGTCTTCAGCCAGGCTTGCTTGAATCCAGTGGCAAAGTGAGCAGGGGACTCACGTCTGAGCATACCCTGCCAACTTATGGCGAACAATGCAAAAACCAAAGGAAATGATGGACGGAGTGTTGAACATTGCAAACACTCACCCCCAGTCAACTGATCTGGGTTTAATCCATCACCGTTCTTTAGCCCACTCTGCCACCCCAGTTCAGACATGGCCATATGCAAATCAGTCTGACCCTGTGCCTCATGGGAACAGTCCAGCCTGAACTGCCAAGGCATGTCTTCCCTGGACCAGAATCAAGAATCCTAGGACCGGTTTCTGGCATTTCAGCCGTCTTCAGCCAGGCTTACTTGAATCCAGTGGCAAAGTGAGCAAGGGACTCACGTCTGAGCATACCCTGCCAACTTATGGCAAACAAAGCAAAAATCAAAGGAAATGATGGACGGAGTGTTGAACATTGCAAGAACTCACCCCCAGTCAACTGATCTGGGTTTAATCCATCACCGTTCTTTAGCCCACTCTGCCACCCCAGTTCAGACATGGCCATATGCAAATCAGTCTGACCCTGTGCCTCATGGGAACAGTCCAGCCTGAACTGCCAAGCCATGTCTTCCCTGGACCAGAATCAAGCTTCCTAGGACCGGTTTCTGGCATTTCAGCCGTCTTCAGCCAGGCTTGCTTGAATCCAGTGGCAAAGTGAGCAACGGACTCATGTCTGAGCATACCCTGCCAACTTATGGCGAACAAAGCAACAACCAAAGGAAATGATGGACGGAGTGTTGAACATTGCAAGCACTCACCCCCAGTCAACTGATCTGGGTTTAATCCATCACTGTTCTTTAGCCCACTCTGCCACCCCAGTTCAGACATGGCCATATGCAAATCAGTCTGACCCTGTGCCTCATGGGAACAGTCCAGCCTGAACTGCCAAGCCATGTCTTCCCTGGACCAGAATCAAGCTTCCTAGGACCCGTTTCTGGCATTTCAGCCGTCTTCAGCCAGGCTTGCTTGAATCCAGTGGCAAAGTGAGCAAGGGACTCACGTCTGAGCATACCCTGCCAACATATGGCGAACAAAGCAAAAACTAAAGGAAATGATGGACGGAGTGTTGAACATTGCAAGCACTCACCCCCAGTCAACTGATCTGGGTTTAATCCATCACCGTTCTTCAGCCCACTCTGCCACCCCAGTTCAGATATGGCCATATGCAAATCAGTCTGACCCTGTGCCTCATGGGAACAGTCCAGCCTGAACTGCCAAGCCATGTCTTCCCTGGACCAGAATCAAGCTTCCTAGGACCGGTTTCTGGCATTTCAGCCGTCTTCAGCCAGGCTTGCTTGAATCCAGTGGCAAAGTGAGCAAGGGACTCACGTCTGAGCATACCCTGCCAACTTATGGCGAACAAAGCAAAAACCAAAGGAAATGATGGACGGAGTGTTGAACATTGCAAGCACTCACCCCCAGTCAACTGATCTGGGTTTAATCCATCACCGTTCTTTAGCCCACTCTGCCACCCCAGTTCAGACATGGCCATATGCAAATCAGTCTGACCCTGTGCCTCATGGGAACAGTCCAGCCTGAACTGCCAAGCCATGTCTTCCCTGGACCAGAATCAAGCTTCCTAGGACCGGTTTCTGGCATTTCAGCCATCTTCAGCCAGGCTTGCTTGAATCCAGTGGCAAAGTGAGCAAGGGACTCACGTCCGAGCATACCCTGCCAACTTATGGCGAACAAAGCAAAAACCAAAGGAAATGATGGACAGAGTGTTGAACATTGCAAACACTCACCCCCAGTCAACTGATCTGGGTTTAATCCATCACCGTACTTTAGCCCACTCTGCCACCCCAGTTCAGACATGGCCATATGCAAATCAGTCTGACCCTGTGCCTCATGGGAACAGTCCAGCCTGAACTGCCAAGCCATGTCTTCCTTGGACCAGAATCAAGCTTCCTAGGACCGGTTTCTGGCATTTCAGCCGTCTTCAGCCAGGCTTGCTTGAATCCAGTGGCAAAGTGAGCAGGGGACTCACGTCTGAGCATACCCTGCCAACTTATGGCGAACAATGCAAAAACCAAAGGAAATGATGGACGGAGTGTTGAACATTGCAAACACTCACCCCCAGTCAACTGATCTGGGTTTAATCCATCACCGTTCTTTAGCCCACTCTGCCACCCCAGTTCAGACATGGCCATATGCAAATCAGTCTGACCCTGTGCCTCATGGGAACAGTCCAGCCTGAACTGCCAAGCCATGTCTTCCCTGGACCAGAATCAAGAATCCTAGGACCGGTTTCTGGCATTTCAGCCGTCTTCAGCCAGGCTTACTTGAATCCAGTGGCAAAGTGAGCAAGGGACTCACGTCTGAGCATACCCTGCCAACTTATGGCGAACAAAGCAAAAACCAAAGGAAATGATGGACGGAGTGTTGAACATTGCAAGAACTCACCCCCAGTCAACTGATCTGGGTTTAATCCATCACCGTTCTTTAGCCCACTCTGCCACCCCAGTTCAGACATGGCCATATGCAAATCAGTCTGACCCTGTGCCTCATGGGAACAGTCCAGCCTGAACTGCCAAGCCATGTCTTCCCTGGACCAGAATCAAGCTTCCTAGGACCGGTTTCAGGCATTTCAGCCGTCTTCAGCCAGGCTTGCTTGAATCCAGTGGCAAAGTGAGCAAGGGACTCACGTCTGAGCATACCCTGCCAACTTATGGCGAACAAAGCAAAAACCAAAGGAAATGATGGACGGAGTGTTGAACATAGCAAGCACTCACCCCCAGTCAACTGATCTGGGTTTAATCCATCACCGTTCTTTAACCCACTCTGCCACCCCAGTTGAGACATGGCCATATGCAAATCAGTCTGACCCTGTGCCTCATGGGAACAGTCCAGCCTGAACTGCCAAGCCATGTCTTCCCTGGACCAGAATCAAGCTTCCTAGGACCGGTTTCTGGCATTTCAGCCGTCTTCAGCCAGGCTTGCTTGAATCCAGTGACAAAGTGAGCAAGGGACTCACGTCTGAGCATACCCTGCCAACTTATGGCGAACAAAGCAAAAACCAAAGGAAATGATGGACGGAGTGTTGAACATTGCAAGCACTCAGCCCCTCTCAACTGATCTGGGTTTAATCCATCACCGTTCTTTAGCCCACTCTGCCACCCCAGTTCAGACATGGCCATATGCAAATCAGTCTGACCCTGTGCCTCATGGGAACAGTCCAGCCTGAACTGCCAAGCCATGTCTTCCCTGGACCAGAATCAAGCTTCCTAGGACCGGTTTCTGGCATTTCAGCCGTCTTCAGCCAGATTTGCTTGAATCCAGTGGCAAAGTGAGCAAGGGACTCACGTCTGAGTATACCCTGCCAACTTATAGCGAACAAAGCAAAAACCAAAGGAAATGATGGACGGAGTGTTGAACATTGCAAGCACTCACCCCCAGTCAACAGATCTGGGTTTAATCCATCACCGTTCTTTAGCCCACTCTGCCACCCCAGTTCAGACATGGCCATATGCAAATCAGTCTGACCCTGTGCCTCATGGGAACAGTCCAGCCTGAACTGCCAAGCCATGTCTTCCCTGGACCAGAATCAAGCTTCCTAGGACCGGTTTCTGGCATTTCAGCCGTCTTCAGCCAGGCTTGCTTAAATCCAGTGGCAAAGTGAGCAAGGGACTCACGTCTGAGCATACCCTGCCAACTTATGGCGAACAAAGCAAAAACCAAAGGAAATGATGGGCGGAGTGTTGAACATTGCAAGCACTCACCCCCAGTCAACAGATCTGGGTTTAATCCATCACCGTTCTTTAGCCCACTCTGCCACCCCAGTTCAGACATGGCCATATGCAAATCAGTCTGACCCTTTGCCTCATGGGAACAGTCCAGCCTGAACTGCCAAGCCATGTCTTCCCTGGACCAGAATCAAGCTTCTTAGGACCGGTTTCTGGCAATTCAGCCGTCTTCAGCCAGGCTTGCTTGAATCCAGTGGCAAAGTGAGCAAGGGACTCACGTCTGAGCATACCCTGCCAACTTATGGCGAACAAAGCAAAAACCAAAGGAAATGATGGACGGAGTGTTGAACATTGCAAGCACTCACCCCCAGTCAACTGATCTGGGTTTAATCCATCACCGTTCTTTAGCCCACTCTGCCACCCCAGTTCAGACATGGCCATATGCAAATCAGTCTGACCCTGTGCCTCATGGGAACAGTCCAGCCTGAACTGCCAAGCCATGTCTTCCCTGGACCAGAATCAAGCTTCCTAGGACCGGTTTGTGGCATTTCAGCCGTCTTCAGCCAGGCTTGCTTGAATCCAGTGGCAAAGTGAGCAAGGGATTCAGGTCTGAGCATACCCTGCCAACTTATGGCGAACAAAGCAAAAACCAAAGGAAATGATGGACGGAGTGTTGAACATTGCAAGCACTCACCCCCAGTCAACTGATCTGGGTTCAATCCATCACCGTTCTTTAGCCCACTCGGCCACCCCAGTTAAGACATGGCCATATGCAAATCAGTCTGACCCTGTGCCGCATGGGAACAGTCCAGCCTGAACTGCCAAGCCATGTCTTCCCTGGACCAGAATCAAGCTTCCTAGGACCGGTTTCTGGCATTTCAGCCGTCTTCAGCCAGGCTTGCTTGAATCCAGTGGCAAAGTGAGCAAGGGACTCACGTCTGAGCATACCCTGCCAACTTATGGCGAACAAAGCAAAAACCAAAGGAAATGATGGACGGAGTGTTGAACATTGCAAGCACTCACCCCCAGTCAACTGATCTGGGGTTAATCCATCACCGTTCTTTAGCCCACTCTGCCACCCCAGTTCAGACATGGCCATATGCAAATCAGTCTGACCCTGTGCCTCATGGGAACAGTCCAGCCTGAACTGCCAAGCCATGTCTTCCCTGGACCAGAATCAAGCTTCCTAGGACCGGTTTCTGGCATTTCAGCCGTCTTCAGCCAGGCTTGCTTGAATCCAGTGGCAAAGTGAGCAAGGGACTCACGTCTGAGCATACCCTGCCAACTTATGGCGAACAAAGCAAAAACCAAAGGAAATGATGGACGGAGTGTTGAACACTGCAAGCACTCACCCCAGTCAACTGATCTGGGTTTAATCCATCACCGTTCTTCAGCCCACTCTGCCACCCCAGTTCAGACATGGCCATATGCAAATCAGTCTGACCCTGTGCCTCATGGGAACAGTCCAGCCTGAACTGCCAAGCCATGTCTTCCCTGGACCAGAATCAAGCTTCCTAGGACCGGTTTCTGGCATTTCAGCCGTCTTCAGCCAGGCTTGCTTGAATCCAGTGGCAAAGTGAGCAAGGGACTCACGTCTGAGCATACCCTGCCAACTTATGGCGAACAAAGCAAACACCAAAGGAAATGATGGACGGAGTGTTGAACATTGCAAGCACTCACCCCCAGTCAACTGATCTGGGTATAATCCATCACCGTTCTTTAACCCACTCTGCCACCCCAGTTCAGACATGGCCATATGCTAATCAGTCTGACCCTGTGCCTCATGGAAACAGTCCAGCCTGAACTGCCAAGCCATGTCTTCCCTGGACCAGAATCAAGCTTCCTAGGACCGGTTTCTGGCATTTCAGCCGTCTTCAGCCAGGCTTGCTTAAATCCAGTGACAAAGTGAGCAAGGGACTCACGTCTGAGCATACCCTGCCAACTTATGGCGAACAAAGCAAAAACCAAAGGAAATGATGGACGGAGTGTTGAACATTGCAAACACTCACCCCCAGTCAACTGATCTGGGTTTAATCCATCACCGTTCTTTAGCCCACTCTGCCACCCCAGTTCAGACATGGCCATATGCAAATCAGTCTGACCCTGTGCCTCATGGGAACAGTCCAGCCTGAACTGCCAAGCCATGTCTTCCCTGGACCAGAATCAAGAATCCTAGGACCGGTTTCTGGCATTTCAGCCGTCTTCAGCCAGGCTTACTTGAATCCAGTGGCAAAGTGAGCAAGGGACTCACGTCAGAGCATACCCTGCCAACTTATGGCGAACAAAGCAAAAACCAAAGGAAATGATGGACGGAGTGTTGAACATTGCAAGCACTCACCCCCAGTCAACAGATCTGGGTTTAATCCATCACCGTTCTTTAGCCCACTCTGCCACCCCAGTTCAGACATGGCCATATGCAAATCAGTCTGACCCTGTGCCTCATGGGAACAGTCCAGCCTGAACTGCCAAGCCATGTCTTCCCTGGACCAGAATCAAGCTTCCTAGGACCGGTTTCTGGCATTTCAGCCGTCTTCAGCCAGGCTTGCTTAAATCCAGTGGCAAAGTGAGCAAGGGACTCACGTCTGAGCATACCCTGCCAACTTATGGCGAACAAAGCAAAAACCAAAGGAAATGATGGGCGGAGTGTTGAACATTGCAAGCACTCACCCCCAGTCAACAGATCTGGGTTTAATCCATCACCGTTCTTTAGCCCACTCTGCCACCCCAGTTCAGACATGTCCATATGCAAATCAGTCTGACCCTGTGCCTCATGGGAACAGTCCAGCCTGAACTGCCAAGCCGTGTCTTCCCTGGACCAGAATCAAGCTTCCTAGGACCGGTTTCTGGCATTTCAGCCGTCTTCAGCCAGGCTTGCTTGAATCCAGTGGCAAAGTGAGCAAGGGACTCAGGTCTGAGCATACCCTGCCAACTTATGGCTAACAAAGCAAAAACCAAAGGAAATGATGGACGGAGTGTTGAACATTGCAAGCACTCACCCCCGTCAACTGATCTGAGTTTAATCCATCACCGTTCTTTAGCCCACTCTGCCACCCCAGTTCAGACATGGCCATATGCTAATCAGTCTGACCCTGTGCCTCATGGGAACAGTCCAGCCTGAACTGCCAAGCCATGTCTTCCCTGGACCAGAATCAAGCTTCCTAGGACCGGTTTCTGGCATTTCAGCCGTCTTCAGCCAGGCTTGCTTGAATCCAGTGGCAAAGTGAGCAAGGGACTCACGTCCGAGCATACCCTGCCAACTTATGGCGAACAAAGCAAAAACCAAAGGAAATGATGGACGGAGTGTTGAACATTGCAAGCACTCACCCCCAGTCAACTGATCTGGGTTCAATCCATCACCGTTCTTTAGCCCACTCTGCCACCCCAGTTCAGACATGGCCATATGCAAATCAGTCTGACCCTGTGCCTCATGGGAACAGTCCAGCCTGAACTGCCAAGCCATGTCTTCCCTGGACCAGAATCAAGCTTGCTAGGACCGGTTGCTGGCATTTCAGCCGTCTTCAGCCAGGCTTGCTTGAATCCAGTGGCAAAGTGAGCAAGGGACTCACGTCTGAGCATACCCTGCCAACTTATGGCGAACAAAGCAAAAACCAAAGGAAATGATGGACGGAGTGTTGAACATTGCAAGCACTCACCCCCAGTCAACTGATCTGGGGTTAATCCATCACCGTTCTTTAGCCCACACTGCCACCCCAGTTCAGACATGGCCATATGCAAATCAGTCTGACCCTGTGCCTCATGGGAACAGTCCAACCTGAACTGCCAAGCCATGTCTTCCCTGGACCAGAATCAAGCTTCCTAGGACCGGTTTCTGGCATTTCAGCCGTCTTCAGCCAGGCTTGCTTGAATCCAGTGGCAAAGTGAGCAAGGGACTCACGTCTGAGCATACCCTGCCAACTTATGGCGAACAAAGCAAAAGCCAAAGGAAATGATGGACAGAGTGTTGAACATTGCAAGCACTCACCCCCAGTCAACTGATCTGGGTTTAATCCATCACCGTTCTTTAGCCCACTCTGCCACCCCAGTTCAGACATGGCCATATGCAAATCAGTCTGACCCTGTGCCTCATGGGAACAGTCCAGCCTGAACTGCCAAGCCATGTCTTCCCTGGACCAGAATCAAGCTTCCTAGGACCGGTTTCTGGCATTTCAGCCATCTTCAGCCAGGCTTGCTTGAATCCAGTGGCAAAGTGAGCAAGGGACTCACGTCCGAGCATACCCTGCCAACTTATGGCGAACAAAGCAAAAACCAAAGGAAATGATGGACAGAGTGTTGAACATTGCAAGCACTCACCCCCAGTCAACTGATCTGGGTTTAATCCATCACCGTACTTTAGCCCACTCTGCCACCCCAGTTCAGACATGGCCATATGCAAATCAGTCTGACCCTGTGCCTCATGGGAACAGTCCAGCCTGAACTGCCAAGCCATGTCTTCCTTGGACCAGAATCAAGCTTCCTAGGACCGGTTTCTGGCATTTCAGCCGTCTTCAGCCAGGCTTGCTTGAATCCAGTGGCAAAGTGAGCAGGGGACTCACGTCTGAGCATACCCTGCCAACTTATGGCGAACAATGCAAAAACCAAAGGAAATGATGGACGGAGTGTTGAACATTGCAAACACTCACCCCCAGTCAACTGATCTGGGTTTAATCCATCACCGTTCTTTAGCCCACTCTGCCACCCCAGTTCAGACATGGCCATATGCAAATCAGTCTGACCCTGTGCCTCATGGGAACAGTCCAGCCTGAACTGCCAAGGCATGTCTTCCCTGGACCAGAATCAAGAATCCTAGGACCGGTTTCTGGCATTTCAGCCGTCTTCAGCCAGGCTTACTTGAATCCAGTGGCAAAGTGAGCAAGGGACTCACGTCTGAGCATACCCTGCCAACTTATGGCAAACAAAGCAAAAATCAAAGGAAATGATGGACGGAGTGTTGAACATTGCAAGAACTCACCCCCAGTCAACTGATCTGGGTTTAATCCATCACCGTTCTTTAGCCCACTCTGCCACCCCAGTTCAGACATGGCCATATGCAAATCAGTCTGACCCTGTGCCTCATGGGAACAGTCCAGCCTGAACTGCCAAGCCATGTCTTCCCTGGACCAGAATCAAGCTTCCTAGGACCGGTTTCTGGCATTTCAGCCGTCTTCAGCCAGGCTTGCTTGAATCCAGTGGCAAAGTGAGCAACGGACTCATGTCTGAGCATACCCTGCCAACTTATGGCGAACAAAGCAACAACCAAAGGAAATGATGGACGGAGTGTTGAACATTGCAAGCACTCACCCCCAGTCAACTGATCTGGGTTTAATCCATCACTGTTCTTTAGCCCACTCTGCCACCCCAGTTCAGACATGGCCATATGCAAATCAGTCTGACCCTGTGCCTCATGGGAACAGTCCAGCCTGAACTGCCAAGCCATGTCTTCCCTGGACCAGAATCAAGCTTCCTAGGACCCGTTTCTGGCATTTCAGCCGTCTTCAGCCAGGCTTGCTTGAATCCAGTGGCAAAGTGAGCAAGGGACTCACGTCTGAGCATACCCTGCCAACATATGGCGAACAAAGCAAAAACTAAAGGAAATGATGGACGGAGTGTTGAACATTGCAAGCACTCACCCCCAGTCAACTGATCTGGGTTTAATCCATCACCGTTCTTCAGCCCACTCTGCCACCCCAGTTCAGATATGGCCATATGCAAATCAGTCTGACCCTGTGCCTCATGGGAACAGTCCAGCCTGAACTGCCAAGCCATGTCTTCCCTGGACCAGAATCAAGCTTCCTAGGACCGGTTTCTGGCATTTCAGCCGTCTTCAGCCAGGCTTGCTTGAATCCAGTGGCAAAGTGAGCAAGGGACTCACGTCTGAGCATACCCTGCCAACTTATGGCGAACAAAGCAAAAACCAAAGGAAATGATGGACGGAGTGTTGAACATTGCAAGCACTCACCCCCAGTCAACTGATCTGGGTTTAATCCATCACCGTTCTTTAGCCCACTCTGCCACCCCAGTTCAGACATGGCCATATGCAAATCAGTCTGACCCTGTGCCTCATGGGAACAGTCCAGCCTGAACTGCCAAGCCATGTCTTCCCTGGACCAGAATCAAGCTTCCTAGGACCGGTTTCTGGCATTTCAGCCATCTTCAGCCAGGCTTGCTTGAATCCAGTGGCAAAGTGAGCAAGGGACTCACGTCCGAGCATACCCTGCCAACTTATGGCGAACAAAGCAAAAACCAAAGGAAATGATGGACAGAGTGTTGAACATTGCAAACACTCACCCCCAGTCAACTGATCTGGGTTTAATCCATCACCGTACTTTAGCCCACTCTGCCACCCCAGTTCAGACATGGCCATATGCAAATCAGTCTGACCCTGTGCCTCATGGGAACAGTCCAGCCTGAACTGCCAAGCCATGTCTTCCTTGGACCAGAATCAAGCTTCCTAGGACCGGTTTCTGGCATTTCAGCCGTCTTCAGCCAGGCTTGCTTGAATCCAGTGGCAAAGTGAGCAGGGGACTCACGTCTGAGCATACCCTGCCAACTTATGGCGAACAATGCAAAAACCAAAGGAAATGATGGACGGAGTGTTGAACATTGCAAACACTCACCCCCAGTCAACTGATCTGGGTTTAATCCATCACCGTTCTTTAGCCCACTCTGCCACCCCAGTTCAGACATGGCCATATGCAAATCAGTCTGACCCTGTGCCTCATGGGAACAGTCCAGCCTGAACTGCCAAGCCATGTCTTCCCTGGACCAGAATCAAGAATCCTAGGACCGGTTTCTGGCATTTCAGCCGTCTTCAGCCAGGCTTACTTGAATCCAGTGGCAAAGTGAGCAAGGGACTCACGTCTGAGCATACCCTGCCAACTTATGGCGAACAAAGCAAAAACCAAAGGAAATGATGGACGGAGTGTTGAACATTGCAAGAACTCACCCCCAGTCAACTGATCTGGGTTTAATCCATCACCGTTCTTTAGCCCACTCTGCCACCCCAGTTCAGACATGGCCATATGCAAATCAGTCTGACCCTGTGCCTCATGGGAACAGTCCAGCCTGAACTGCCAAGCCATGTCTTCCCTGGACCAGAATCAAGCTTCCTAGGACCGGTTTCTGGCATTTCAGCCGTCTTCAGCCAGGCTTGCTTGAATCCAGTGGCAAAGTGAGCAACGGACTCATGTCTGAGCATACCCTGCCAACTTATGCGAACAAAGCAACAACCAAAGGAAATGATGGACGGAGTGTTGAACATTGCAAGCACTCACCCCCAGTCAACTGATCAGGGTTTAATCCATCACCGTTCTTTAGCCCACTCTGCCACCCCAGTTCAGACATGGCCATATGCAAATCAGTCTGACCCTGTGCCTCATGGGAACAGTCCAGCCTGAACTGCCAAGCCATGTCTTCCCTGGACCAGAATCAAGCTTCCTAGGACCGGTTTCTGGCATTTCAGCCGTCTTCAGCCAGGCTTGCTTGAATCCAGTGGCAAAGTGAGTAAGGGACTCACGTCTGAGCATACCCTGCCAACTTATGGCGAACAAAGCAAAAACCAAAGGAAATGATGGACGGAGTGTTGAACATTGCAAGCACTCACCCCCAGTCAACTGATCTGGGGTTAATCCATCACCGTTCTTTAGCCCACTCTGCCACCCCAGTTCAGACATGGCCATATGCAAATCAGTCTGACCCTGTGCCTCATGGGAACAGTCCAGCCTGAACTGCCAAGCCATGTCTTCCCTGGACCAGAATCAAGCTTCCTAGGACCGGTTTCTGGCATTTCAGCCGTCTTCAGCCAGGCTTGCTTGAATCCAGTGGCAAAGTGAGCAAGGGACTCACGTCTGAGCATACCCTGCCAACTTATGGCGAACAAAGCAAAAACCAAAGGAAATGATGGACGGAGTGTTGAACACTGCAAGCACTCACCCCAGTCAACTGATCTGGGTTTAATCCATCACCGTTCTTCAGCCCACTCTGCCACCCCAGTTCAGACATGGCCATATGCAAATCAGTCTGACCCTGTGCCTCATGGGAACAGTCCAGCCTGAACTGCCAAGCCATGTCTTCCCTGGACCAGAATCAAGCTTCCTAGGACCGGTTTCTGGCATTTCAGCCGTCTTCAGCCAGGCTTGCTTGAATCCAGTGGCAAAGTGAGCAAGGGACTCACGTCTGAGCATACCCTGCCAACTTATGGCGAACAAAGCAAACACCAAAGGAAATGATGGACGGAGTGTTGAACATTGCAAGCACTCACCCCCAGTCAACTGATCTGGGTTTAATCCATCACCGTTCTTTAACCCACTCTGCCACCCCAGTTCAGACATGGCCATATGCTAATCAGTCTGACCCTGTGCCTCATGGGAACATTCCAGCCTGAACTGCCAAGCCATGTCTTCCCTGGACCAGAATCAAGCTTCCTAGGACCGGTTTCTGGCATTTCAGCCGTCTTCAGCCAGGCTTGCTTGAATCCAGTGGCAAAGTGAGCAAGGGACTCACGTCTGAGCATACCCTGCCAACTTATGGCGAACAAAGCAAACACCAAAGGAAATGATGGACGGAGTGTTGAACATTGCAAGCACTCACCCCCAGTCAACTGATCTGGGTTTAATCCATCACCGTTCTTTAACCCACTCTGCCACCCCAGTTCAGACATGGCCATATGCTAATCAGTCTGACCCTGTGCCTCATGGGAACATTCCAGCCTGAACTGCCAAGCCATGTCTTCCCTGGACCAGAATCAAGCTTCCTAGGACCGGTTTCTGGCATTTCAGCCGTCTTCAGCCAGGCTTGCTTAAATCCAGTGACAAAGTGAGCAAGGGACCCACGTCTGAGCATACCCTGCCAACTTATGGCGAACAAAGCAAAAACCAAAGGAAATGATGGACGGAGTGTTGAACATTGCAAGCACTCACCCCCAGTCAACTGATCTGGGTTTAATCCATCACCGTTCTTTAGCCCACTCTGCCACCCCAGTTCAGACATGGCCATATGCAAATCAGTCTGACCCTGTGCCTCATGGGAACAGTCCAGCCTGAACTGCCAAGCCATGTCTTCCCTGGACCAGAATCAAGCTTCCTAGGACCGGTTTCTGGCATTTCAGCCGTCTTCAGCCAGGCTTGCTTGAATCCAGTGGCAAAGTGAGCAAGGGTCTCACGTCTGAGCATACCCTGCCAACTTATGGCGAACAAAGCAAAAACCAAAGGAAATGATGGACGGAGTATTGAACATTGCAAGCACTCACCCCCAGTCAACTGATCTGGGTTTAATCCATCACCGTTCTTTAGCCCACTCTGCCACCCCAGTTCAGACATGGCCATATGCAAATCAGTCTGACCCTGTGCTTCATGGGAACAGTCCAGCCTGAACTGTCAAGCCATGTCTTCCCTGGACCAGAATCAAGCTTCCTAGGACCGGTTTCTGGCATTTCAGCCGTCTTCAGCCAGGCTTGCTTGAATCCAGTGGCAAAGTGAGCAAGGGACTCACGTCTGAGCATACCCTGCCAACTTATGGCGAACAAAGCACAAACCAAAGGAAATGATGGACGGAGTGTTGAACATTGCAAGCACTCACCCCCAGTCAACTGATCTGGGTTTAATCCATCACCGTTCTTTAGCCCACTCTGCCACCCCAGTTCAGACATGGCCATATGCAAATCAGTCTGACCCTGTGCCTCATGGGAACAGTCCAGCCTGAACTGCCAAGCCATGTCTTCCCTGGACCAGAATCAAGCTTCCTAGGACCGGTTTCTGGCATTTCAGCCGTCTTCAGCCAGGCTTGCTTGAATCCAGTGGCAAAGTGAGCAAGGGACTCACGTCTGAGCATACCCTGCCAACTTATGGCGAACAAAGCAAAAACTAAAGGAAATGATGGACGGAGTGTTGAACATTGCAAGCACTCACCCCCAGTCAACTGATCTGGGTTCAATCCATCACCGTTCTTTAGCCCACTCTGCCACCCCAGTTCAGACATGGCCATATGCAAATCAGTCTGACCCTGTGCCTCATGGGAACAGTCCAGCCTGAACTGCCAAGCCATGTCTTCCCTGGACCAGAATCAAGCTTCCTAGGACCAGTTTCTGGCATTTCAGCCGTCTTCAGCCAGGCTTGCTTGAATCCAGTGGCAAAGTGAGCAAGGGACTTACGTCTGAGCATACCCTGCCAACTTATGGCGAACAAAGCAAAAACCAAAGGAAATGATGGACGGAGTGTTGAACATTGCAAGCACTCACCCCCAGTCAACTGATCAGGGTTTAATCCATCACCGTTCTTTAGCCCACTCTGCCACCCCAGTTCAGACATGGCCATATGCAAATCAGTCTGACCCTGTGCCTCATGGGAACAGTCCAGCCTGAACTGCCAAGCCATGTCTTCCCTGGACCAGAATCAAGCTTCCTAGGGCCGGTTTCTGGCATTTCAGCCGTCTTCAGCCAGGCTTGCTTGAATCCAGAGGCAAAGTGAGCAAGGGACTCACGTCTGAGCATACCCTGCCAACTTATGGCGAACAAAGCAAAATCCAAAGGAAATGATGGACGGAGTGTTGAACATTGCAAGCACTCACCCCCAGTCAACTGATCTGGGTTTAATGCATCACCGTTCTTTAGCCCACTCTGCCACCCCAGTTCAGACATGGCCATATGCAAATCAGTCTGACCCTGTGCCTCATGGGAACAGTCCAGCCTGAACTGCCAAGCCATGTCTTCCCTGGACCAGAATCAAGCTTCCTAGGACCGGTTTCAGGCATTTCAGCCGTCTTCAGCCAGGCTTGCTTGAATCCAGTGGCAAAGTGAGCAAGGGACTCACGTCTGAGCATACCCTGCCAACTTATGGCGAACAAAGCAAAAACCAAAGGAAATGATGGACGGAGTGTTGAACATAGCAAGCACTCACCCCCAGTCAACTGATCTGGGTTTAATCCATCACCGTTCTTTAACCCACTCTGCCACCCCAGTTGAGACATGGCCATATGCAAATCAGTCTGACCCTGTGCCTCATGGGAACAGTCCAGCCTGAACTGCCAAGCCATGTCTTCCCTGGACCAGAATCAAGCTTCCTAGGACCGGTTTCTGGCATTTCAGCCGTCTTCAGCCAGGCTTGCTTGAATCCAGTGACAAAGTGAGCAAGGGACTCACGTCTGAGCATACCCTGCCAACTTATGGCGAACAAAGCAAAAACCAAAGGAAATGATGGACGGAGTGTTGAACATTGCAAGCACTCAGCCCCTCTCAACTGATCTGGGTTTAATCCATCACCGTTCTTTAGCCCACTCTGCCACCCCAGTTCAGACATGGCCATATGCAAATCAGTCTGACCCTGTGCCTCATGGGAACAGTCCAGCCTGAACTGCCAAGCCATGTCTTCCCTGGACCAGAATCAAGCTTCCTAGGACCAGTTTCTGGCATTTCAGCCGTCTTCAGCCAGATTTGCTTGAATCCAGTGGCAAAGTGAGCAAGGGACTCACGTCTGAGTATACCCTGCCAACTTATAGCGAACAAAGCAAAAACCAAAGGAAATGATGGACGGAGTGTTGAACATTGCAAGCACTCACCCCCAGTCAACAGATCTGGGTTTAATCCATCACCGTTCTTTAGCCCACTCTGCCACCCCAGTTCAGACATGGCCATATGCAAATCAGTCTGACCCTGTGCCTCATGGGAACAGTCCAGCCTGAACTGCCAAGCCATGTCTTCCCTGGACCAGAATCAAGCTTCCTAGGACCGGTTTCTGGCATTTCAGCCGTCTTCAGCCAGGCTTGCTTAAATCCAGTGGCAAAGTGAGCAAGGGACTCACGTCTGAGCATACCCTGCCAACTTATGGCGAACAAAGCAAAAACCAAAGGAAATGATGGGCGGAGTGTTGAACATTGCAAGCACTCACCCCCAGTCAACAGATCTGGGTTTAATCCATCACCGTTCTTTAGCCCACTCTGCCACCCCAGTTCAGACATGGCCATATGCAAATCAGTTTGACCCTGTGCCTCATGGGAACAGTCCAGCCTGAACTGCCAAGCCATGTCTTCCCTGGACCAGAATCAAGCTTCCTAGGACCGGTTTCTGGCATTTCAGCCGTCTTCAGCCAGGCTTGCTTGAATCCAGTGGCAAAGTGAGCAAGGGACTCACGTCTGAGCATACCCTGCCAACTTATGGCGAACAAAGCAAAAACCAAAGGAAATGATGGACGGAGTGTTGAACATTGCAAGCACTCACCCCCAGTCAACTGATCTGGGTTTAATCCATCACCGTTCTTTAGCCCACTCTGCCACCCCAGTTCAGACATGGCCATATGCAAATCAGTCTGACCCTGTGCCTCATGGGAACAGTCCAGCCTGAACTGCCAAGCCATGTCTTCCCTGGACCAGAATCAAGCTTCCTAGGACCGGTTTGTGGCATTTCAGCCGTCTTCAGCCAGGCTTGCTTGAATCCAGTGGCAAAGTGAGCAAGGGACTCAGGTCTGAACATACCCTGCCAACTTATGGCGAACAAAGCAAAAACCAAAGGAAATGATGGACGGAGTGTTGAACATTGCAAGCACTCACCCCCGTCAACTTATCTGGGTTTAATCCATCACCGTTCTTTAGCCCACTCTGCCACCCCAGTTCAGACATGGCCATATGCTAATCAGTCTGACCCTGTGCCTCATGGGAACAGTCCAGCCTGAACTGCCAAGCCATGTCTTCCCTGGACCAGAATCAAGCTTCCTAGGACCGGTTTCTGGCATTTCAGCCGTCTTCAGCCAGGCTTGCTTGAATCCAGTGGCAAAGTGAGCAAGGGACTCACGTCCGAGCATACCCTGCCAACTTATGGCGAACAAAGCAAAAACCAAAGGAAATGATGGACGGAGTGTTGAACATTGCAAGCACTCACCCCCAGTCAACTGATCTGGGTTCAATCCATCACCGTTCTTTAGCCCACTCGGCCACCCCAGTTCAGACATGGCCATATGCAAATCAGTCTGACCCTGTGCCTCATGGGAACAGTCCAGCCTGAACTGCCAAGCCATGTCTTCCCTGGACCAGAATCAAGCTTCCTAGGACCGGTTTCTGGCATTTCAGCCGTCTTCAGCCAGGCTTGCTTGAATCCAGTGGCAAAGTGAGCAAGGGACTCATGTCTGAGCATACCCTGCCAACTTATGGCGAACAAAGCAAAAACCAAAGGAACTGATGGACGGAGTGTTGAACATTGCAAGCACTCACCCCCAGTCAACTGATCTGGGGTTAATCCATCACCGTTCTTTAGCCCACTCTGCCACCCCAGTTCAGACATGGCCATATGCAAATCAGTCTGACCCTGTGCCTCATGGGAACAGTCCAGCCTGAACTGCCAAGCCATATCTTCCCTGGACCAGAATCAAGCTTCCTAGGACCGGTTTCTGGCATTTCAGCCGTCTTCAGCCAGGCTTGCTTGAATCCAGTGGCAAAGTGAGCAAGGGACTCACGTCTGAGCATACCCTGCCAACTTATGGCGAACAAAGCAAAAACCAAAGGAAATGATGGACGGAGTGTTGAACACTGCAAGCACTCACCCCAGTCAACTGATCTGGGTTTAATCCATCACCGTTCTTCAGCCCACTCTGCCACCCCAGTTCAGACATGGCCATATGCAAATCAGTCTGACCCTGTGCCTCATGGGAACAGTCCAGCCTGAACTGCCAAGCCATGTCTTCCCTGGACCAGAATCAAGCTTCCTAGGACCGGTTTCTGGCATTTCAGCCGTCTTCAGCCAGGCTTGCTTAAATCCAGTGGCAAAGTGAGCAAGGGACTCACGTCTGAGCATACCCTGCCAACTTATGGCGAACAAAGCAAAAACCAAAGGAAATGATGGGCGGAGTGTTGAACATTGCAAGCACTCACCCCCAGTCAACAGATCTGGGTTTAATCCATCACCGTTCTTTAGCCCACTCTGCCACCCCAGTTCAGACATGGCCATATGCAAATCAGTCTGACCCTGTGCCTCATGGGAACAGTCCAGCCTGAACTGCCAAGCCATGTCTTCCCTGGACCAGAATCAAGCTTCCTAGGACCGGTTTCTGGCATTTCAGCCGTCTTCAGCCAGGCTTGCTTGAATCCAGTGGCAAAGTGAGCAAGGGACTCACGTCTGAGCATACCCTGCCAACTTATGGCGAACAAAGCAAAAACCAAAGGAAATGATGGACGGAGTGTTGAACATTGCAAGCACTCACCCCCAGTCAACTGATCTGGGTTTAATCCATCACCGTTCTTTAGCCCACTCTGCCACCCCAGTTCAGACATGGCCATATGCAAATCAGTCTGACCCTGTGCCTCATGGGAACAGTCCAGCCTGAACTGCCAAGCCATGTCTTCCCTGGACCAGAATCAAGCTTCCTAGGACCGGTTTGTGGCATTTCAGCCGTCTTCAGCCAGGCTTGCTTGAATCCAGTGGCAAAGTGAGCAAGGGACTCAGGTCTGAGCATACCCTGCCAACTTATGGCGAACAAAGCAAAAACCAAAGGAAATGATGGACGGAGTGTTGAACATTGCAAGCACTCACCCCCAGTCAACTGATCTGGGTTCAATCCATCACCGTTCTTTAGCCCACTCGGCCACCCCAGTTAAGACATGGCCATATGCAAATCAGTCTGACCCTGTGCCTCATGGGAACAGTCCAGCCTGAACTGCCAAGCCATGTCTTCCCTGGACCAGAATCAAGCTTCCTAGGACCGGTTTCTGGCATTTCAGCCGTCTTCAGCCAGGCTTGCTTGAATCCAGTGGCAAAGTGAGCAAGGGACTCACGTCTGAGCATACCCTGCCAACTTATGGCGAACAAAGCAAAAACCAAAGGAAATGATGGACGGAGTGTTGAACATTGCAAGCACTCACCCCCAGTCAACTGATCTGGGGTTAATCCATCACCGTTCTTTAGCCCACTCTGCCACCCCAGTTCAGACATGGCCATATGCAAATCAGTCTGACCCTGTGCCTCATGGGAACAGTCCAGCCTGAACTGCCAAGCCATGTCTTCCCTGGACCAGAATCAAGCTTCCTAGGACCGGTTTCTGGCATTTCAGCCGTCTTCAGCCAGGCTTGCTTGAATCCAGTGGCAAAGTGAGCAAGGGACTCACGTCTGAGCATACCCTGCCAACTTATGGCGAACAAAGCAAAAACCAAAGGAAATGATGGACGGAGTGTTGAACACTGCAAGCACTCACCCCAGTCAACTGATCTGGGTTTAATCCATCACCGTTCTTCAGCCCACTCTGCCACCCCAGTTCAGACATGGCCATATGCAAATCAGTCTGACCCTGTGCCTCATGGGAACAGTCCAGCCTGAACTGCCAAGCCATGTCTTCCCTGGACCAGAATCAAGCTTCCTAGGACCGGTTTCTGGCATTTCAGCCGTCTTCAGCCAGGCTTGCTTGAATCCAGTGGCAAAGTGAGCAAGGGACTCACGTCTGAGCATACCCTGCCAACTTATGGCGAACAAAGCAAACACCAAAGGAAATGATGGACGGAGTGTTGAACATTGCAAGCACTCACCCCCAGTCAACTGATCTGGGTATAATCCATCACCGTTCTTTAACCCACTCTGCCACCCCAGTTCAGACATGGCCATATGCTAATCAGTCTGACCCTGTGCCTCATGGAAACAGTCCAGCCTGAACTGCCAAGCCATGTCTTCCCTGGACCAGAATCAAGCTTCCTAGGACCGGTTTCTGGCATTTCAGCCGTCTTCAGCCAGGCTTGCTTAAATCCAGTGACAAAGTGAGCAAGGGACTCACGTCTGAGCATACCCTGCCAACTTATGGCGAACAAAGCAAAAACCAAAGGAAATGATGGACGGAGTGTTGAACATTGCAAACACTCACCCCCAGTCAACTGATCTGGGTTTAATCCATCACCGTTCTTTAGCCCACTCTGCCACCCCAGTTCAGACATGGCCATATGCAAATCAGTCTGACCCTGTGCCTCATGGGAACAGTCCAGCCTGAACTGCCAAGCCATGTCTTCCCTGGACCAGAATCAAGAATCCTAGGACCGGTTTCTGGCATTTCAGCCGTCTTCAGCCAGGCTTACTTGAATCCAGTGGCAAAGTGAGCAAGGGACTCACGTCAGAGCATACCCTGCCAACTTATGGCGAACAAAGCAAAAACCAAAGGAAATGATGGACGGAGTGTTGAACATTGCAAGCACTCACCCCCAGTCAACAGATCTGGGTTTAATCCATCACCGTTCTTTAGCCCACTCTGCCACCCCAGTTCAGACATGGCCATATGCAAATCAGTCTGACCCTGTGCCTCATGGGAACAGTCCAGCCTGAACTGCCAAGCCATGTCTTCCCTGGACCAGAATCAAGCTTCCTAGGACCGGTTTCTGGCATTTCAGCCGTCTTCAGCCAGGCTTGCTTAAATCCAGTGGCAAAGTGAGCAAGGGACTCACGTCTGAGCATACCCTGCCAACTTATGGCGAACAAAGCAAAAACCAAAGGAAATGATGGGCGGAGTGTTGAACATTGCAAGCACTCACCCCCAGTCAACAGATCTGGGTTTAATCCATCACCGTTCTTTAGCCCACTCTGCCACCCCAGTTCAGACATGTCCATATGCAAATCAGTCTGACCCTGTGCCTCATGGGAACAGTCCAGCCTGAACTGCCAAGCCGTGTCTTCCCTGGACCAGAATCAAGCTTCCTAGGACCGGTTTCTGGCATTTCAGCCGTCTTCAGCCAGGCTTGCTTGAATCCAGTGGCAAAGTGAGCAAGGGACTCAGGTCTGAGCATACCCTGCCAACTTATGGCTAACAAAGCAAAAACCAAAGGAAATGATGGACGGAGTGTTGAACATTGCAAGCACTCACCCCCGTCAACTGATCTGAGTTTAATCCATCACCGTTCTTTAGCCCACTCTGCCACCCCAGTTCAGACATGGCCATATGCTAATCAGTCTGACCCTGTGCCTCATGGGAACAGTCCAGCCTGAACTGCCAAGCCATGTCTTCCCTGGACCAGAATCAAGCTTCCTAGGACCGGTTTCTGGCATTTCAGCCGTCTTCAGCCAGGCTTGCTTGAATCCAGTGGCAAAGTGAGCAAGGGACTCACGTCCGAGCATACCCTGCCAACTTATGGCGAACAAAGCAAAAACCAAAGGAAATGATGGACGGAGTGTTGAACATTGCAAGCACTCACCCCCAGTCAACTGATCTGGGTTCAATCCATCACCGTTCTTTAGCCCACTCTGCCACCCCAGTTCAGACATGGCCATATGCAAATCAGTCTGACCCTGTGCCTCATGGGAACAGTCCAGCCTGAACTGCCAAGCCATGTCTTCCCTGGACCAGAATCAAGCTTGCTAGGACCGGTTGCTGGCATTTCAGCCGTCTTCAGCCAGGCTTGCTTGAATCCAGTGGCAAAGTGAGCAAGGGACTCACGTCTGAGCATACCCTGCCAACTTATGGCGAACAAAGCAAAAACCAAAGGAAATGATGGACGGAGTGTTGATCATTGCAAGCACTCACCCCCAGTCAACTGATCTGGGGTTAATCCATCACCGTTCTTTAGCCCACACTGCCACCCCAGTTCAGACATGGCCATATGCAAATCAGTCTGACCCTGTGCCTCATGGGAACAGTCCAACCTGAACTGCCAAGCCATGTCTTCCCTGGACCAGAATCAAGCTTCCTAGGACCGGTTTCTGGCATTTCAGCCGTCTTCAGCCAGGCTTGCTTGAATCCAGTGGCAAAGTGAGCAAGGGACTCACGTCTGAGCATACCCTGCCAACTTATGGCGAACAAAGCAAAAGCCAAAGGAAATGATGGACAGAGTGTTGAACATTGCAAGCACTCACCCCCAGTCAACTGATCTGGGTTTAATCCATCACCGTTCTTTAGCCCACTCTGCCACCCCAGTTCAGACATGGCCATATGCAAATCAGTCTGACCCTGTGCCTCATGGGAACAGTCCAGCCTGAACTGCCAAGCCATGTCTTCCCTGGACCAGAATCAAGCTTCCTAGGACCGGTTTCTGGCATTTCAGCCATCTTCAGCCAGGCTTGCTTGAATCCAGTGGCAAAGTGAGCAAGGGACTCACGTCCGAGCATACCCTGCCAACTTATGGCGAACAAAGCAAAAACCAAAGGAAATGATGGACAGAGTGTTGAACATTGCAAGCACTCACCCCCAGTCAACTGATCTGGGTTTAATCCATCACCGTACTTTAGCCCACTCTGCCACCCCAGTTCAGACATGGCCATATGCAAATCAGTCTGACCCTGTGCCTCATGGGAACAGTCCAGCCTGAACTGCCAAGCCATGTCTTCCTTGGACCAGAATCAAGCTTCCTAGGACCGGTTTCTGGCATTTCAGCCGTCTTCAGCCAGGCTTGCTTGAATCCAGTGGCAAAGTGAGCAGGGGACTCACGTCTGAGCATACCCTGCCAACTTATGGCGAACAATGCAAAAACCAAAGGAAATGATGGACGGAGTGTTGAACATTGCAAACACTCACCCCCAGTCAACTGATCTGGGTTTAATCCATCACCGTTCTTTAGCCCACTCTGCCACCCCAGTTCAGACATGGCCATATGCAAATCAGTCTGACCCTGTGCCTCATGGGAACAGTCCAGCCTGAACTGCCAAGGCATGTCTTCCCTGGACCAGAATCAAGAATCCTAGGACCGGTTTCTGGCATTTCAGCCGTCTTCAGCCAGGCTTACTTGAATCCAGTGGCAAAGTGAGCAAGGGACTCACGTCTGAGCATACCCTGCCAACTTATGGCGAACAAAGCAAAAACCAAAGGAAATGATGGACGGAGTGTTGAACATTGCAAGAACTCACCCCCAGTCAACTGATCTGGGTTTAATCCATCACCGTTCTTTAGCCCACTCTGCCACCCCAGTTCAGACATGGCCATATGCAAATCAGTCTGACCCTGTGCCTCATGGGAACAGTCCAGCCTGAACTGCCAAGCCATGTCTTCCCTGGACCAGAATCAAGCTTCCTAGGACCGGTTTCTGGCATTTCAGCCGTCTTCAGCCAGGCTTGCTTGAATCCAGTGGCAAAGTGAGCAACGGACTCATGTCTGAGCATACCCTGCCAACTTATGGCGAACAAAGCAACAACCAAAGGAAATGATGGACGGAGTGTTGAACATTGCAAGCACTCACCCCCAGTCAACTGATCAGGGTTTAATCCATCACCGTTCTTTAGCCCACTCTGCCACCCCAGTTCAGACATGGCCATATGCAAATCAGTCTGACCCTGTGCCTCATGGGAACAGTCCAGCCTGAACTGCCAAGCCATGTCTTCCCTGGACCAGAATCAAGCTTCCTAGGACCGGTTTCTGGCATTTCAGCCATCTTCAGCCAGGCTTGCTTGAATCCAGTGGCAAAGTGAGTAAGGGACTCACGTCTGAGCATACCCTGCCAACTTATGGCGAACAAAGCAAAAACCAAAGGAAATGATGGACGGAGTGTTGAACATTGCAAGCACTCACCCCCAGTCAACTGATCTGGGGTTAATCCATCACCGTTCTTTAGCCCACTCTGCCACCCCAGTTCAGACATGGCCATATGCAAATCAGTCTGACCCTGTGCCTCATGGGAACAGTCCAGCCTGAACTGCCAAGCCATGTCTTCCCTGGACCAGAATCAAGCTTCCTAGGACCGGTTTCTGGCATTTCAGCCGTCTTCAGCCAGGCTTGCTTGAATCCAGTGGCAAAGTGAGCAAGGGACTCACGTCTGAGCATACCCTGCCAACTTATGGCGAACAAAGCAAAAACCAAAGGAAATGATGGACGGAGTGTTGAACACTGCAAGCACTCACCCCAGTCAACTGATCTGGGTTTAATCCATCACCGTTCTTCAGCCCACTCTGCCACCCCAGTTCAGACATGGCCATATGCAAATCAGTCTGACCCTGTGCCTCATGGGAACAGTCCAGCCTGAACTGCCAAGCCATGTCTTCCCTGGACCAGAATCAAGCTTCCTAGGACCGGTTTCTGGCATTTCAGCCGTCTTCAGCCAGGCTTGCTTGAATCCAGTGGCAAAGTGAGCAAGGGACTCACGTCTGAGCATACCCTGCCAACTTATGGCGAACAAAGCAAACACCAAAGGAAATGATGGACGGAGTGTTGAACATTGCAAGCACTCACCCCCAGTCAACTGATCTGGGTTTAATCCATCACCGTTCTTTAACCCACTCTGCCACCCCAGTTCAGACATGGCCATATGCTAATCAGTCTGACCCTGTGCCTCATGGGAACATTCCAGCCTGAACTGCCAAGCCATGTCTTCCCTGGACCAGAATCAAGCTTCCTAGGACCGGTTTCTGGCATTTCAGCCGTCTTCAGCCAGGCTTGCTTGAATCCAGTGGCAAAGTGAGCAAGGGACTCACGTCTGAGCATACCCTGCCAACTTATGGCGAACAAAGCAAACACCAAAGGAAATGATGGACGGAGTGTTGAACATTGCAAGCACTCACCCCCAGTCAACTGATCTGGGTTTAATCCATCACCGTTCTTTAACCCACTCTGCCACCCCAGTTCAGACATGGCCATATGCTAATCAGTCTGACCCTGTGCCTCATGGGAACATTCCAGCCTGAACTGCCAAGCCATGTCTTCCCTGGACCAGAATCAAGCTTCCTAGGACCGGTTTCTGGCATTTCAGCCGTCTTCAGCCAGGCTTGCTTAAATCCAGTGACAAAGTGAGCAAGGGACCCACGTCTGAGCATACCCTGCCAACTTATGGCGAACAAAGCAAAAACCAAAGGAAATGATGGACGGAGTGTTGAACATTGCAAGCACTCACCCCCAGTCAACTGATCTGGGTTTAATCCATCACCGTTCTTTAGCCCACTCTGCCACCCCAGTTCAGACATGGCCATATGCAAATCAGTCTGACCCTGTGCCTCATGGGAACAGTCCAGCCTGAACTGCCAAGCCATGTCTTCCCTGGACCAGAATCAAGCTTCCTAGGACCGGTTTCTGGCATTTCAGCCGTCTTCAGCCAGGCTTGCTTGAATCCAGTGGCAAAGTGAGCAAGGGACTCACGTCTGAGCATACCCTGCCAACTTATGGCGAACAAAGCAAAAACCAAAGGAAATGATGGACGGAGTATTGAACATTGCAAGCACTCACCCCCAGTCAACTGATCTGGGTTTAATCCATCACCGTTCTTTAGCCCACTCTGCCACCCCAGTTCAGACATGGCCATATGCAAATCAGTCTGACCCTGTGCTTCATGGGAACAGTCCAGCCTGAACTGTCAAGCCATGTCTTCCCTGGACCAGAATCAAGCTTCCTAGGACCGGTTTCTGGCATTTCAGCCGTCTTCAGCCAGGCTTGCTTGAATCCAGTGGCAAAGTGAGCAAGGGACTCACGTCTGAGCATACCCTACCAACTTATGGCGAACAAAGCACAAACCAAAGGAAATGATGGACGGAGTGTTGAACATTGCAAGCACTCACCCCCAGTCAACTGATCTGGGTTTAATCCATCACCGTTCTTTAGCCCACTCTGCCACCCCAGTTCAGACATGGCCATATGCAAATCAGTCTGACCCTGTGCCTCATGGGAACAGTCCAGCCTGAACTGCCAAGCCATGTCTTCCCTGGACCAGAATCAAGCTTCCTAGGACCGGTTTCTGGCATTTCAGCCGTCTTCAGCCAGGCTTGCTTGAATCCAGTGGCAAAGTGAGCAAGGGACTCACGTCTGAGCATACCCTGCCAACTTATGGCGAACAAAGCAAAAACTAAAGGAAATGATGGACGGAGTGTTGAACATTGCAAGCACTCACCCCCAGTCAACTGATCTGGGTTCAATCCATCACCGTTCTTTAGCCCACTCTGCCACCCCAGTTCAGACATGGCCATATGCAAATCAGTCTGACCCTGTGCCTCATGGGAACAGTCCAGCCTGAACTGCCAAGCCATGTCTTCCCTGGACCAGAATCAAGCTTCCTAGGACCAGTTTCTGGCATTTCAGCCGTCTTCAGCCAGGCTTGCTTGAATCCAGTGGCAAAGTGAGCAAGGGACTTACGTCTGAGCATACCCTGCCAACTTATGGCGAACAAAGCAAAAACCAAAGGAAATGATGGACGGAGTGTTGAACATTGCAAGCACTCACCCCCAGTCAACTGATCAGGGTTTAATCCATCACCGTTCTTTAGCCCACTCTGCCACCCCAGTTCAGACATGGCCATATGCAAATCAGTCTGACCCTGTGCCTCATGGGAACAGTCCAGCCTGAACTGCCAAGCCATGTCTTCCCTGGACCAGAATCAAGCTTCCTAGGGCCGGTTTCTGGCATTTCAGCCGTCTTCAGCCAGGCTTGCTTGAATCCAGAGGCAAAGTGAGCAAGGGACTCACGTCTGAGCATACCCTGCCAACTTATGGCGAACAAAGCAAAATCCAAAGGAAATGATGGACGGAGTGTTGAACATTGCAAGCACTCACCCCCAGTCAACTGATCTGGGTTTAATGCATCACCGTTCTTTAGCCCACTCTGCCACCCCAGTTCAGACATGGCCATATGCAAATCAGTCTGACCCTGTGCCTCATGGGAACAGTCCAGCCTGAACTGCCAAGCCATGTCTTCCCTGGACCAGAATCAAGCTTCCTAGGACCGGTTTCAGGCATTTCAGCCGTCTTCAGCCAGGCTTGCTTGAATCCAGTGGCAAAGTGAGCAAGGGACTCACGTCTGAGCATACCCTGCCAACTTATGGCGAACAAAGCAAAAACCAAAGGAAATGATGGACGGAGTGTTGAACATAGCAAGCACTCACCCCCAGTCAACTGATCTGGGTTTAATCCATCACCGTTCTTTAACCCACTCTGCCACCCCAGTTGAGACATGGCCATATGCAAATCAGTCTGACCCTGTGCCTCATGGGAACAGTCCAGCCTGAACTGCCAAGCCATGTCTTCCCTGGACCAGAATCAAGCTTCCTAGGACCGGTTTCTGGCATTTCAGCCGTCTTCAGCCAGGCTTGCTTGAATCCAGTGACAAAGTGAGCAAGGGACTCACGTCTGAGCATACCCTGCCAACTTATGGCGAACAAAGCAAAAACCAAAGGAAATGATGGACGGAGTGTTGAACATTGCAAGCACTCAGCCCCTCTCAACTGATCTGGGTTTAATCCATCACCGTTCTTTAGCCCACTCTGCCACCCCAGTTCAGACATGGCCATATGCAAATCAGTCTGACCCTGTGCCTCATGGGAACAGTCCAGCCTGAACTGCCAAGCCATGTCTTCCCTGGACCAGAATCAAGCTTCCTAGGACCGGTTTCTGGCATTTCAGCCGTCTTCAGCCAGATTTGCTTGAATCCAGTGGCAAAGTGAGCAAGGGACTCACGTCTGAGTATACCCTGCCAACTTATAGCGAACAAAGCAAAAACCAAAGGAAATGATGGACGGAGTGTTGAACATTGCAAGCACTCACCCCCAGTCAACAGATCTGGGTTTAATCCATCACCGTTCTTTAGCCCACTCTGCCACCCCAGTTCAGACATGGCCATATGCAAATCAGTCTGACCCTGTGCCTCATGGGAACAGTCCAGCCTGAACTGCCAAGCCATGTCTTCCCTGGACCAGAATCAAGCTTCCTAGGACCGGTTTCTGGCATTTCAGCCGTCTTCAGCCAGGCTTGCTTAAATCCAGTGGCAAAGTGAGCAAGGGACTCACGTCTGAGCATACCCTGCCAACTTATGGCGAACAAAGCAAAAACCAAAGGAAATGATGGGCGGAGTGTTGAACATTGCAAGCACTCACCCCCAGTCAACAGATCTGGGTTTAATCCATCACCGTTCTTTAGCCCACTCTGCCACCCCAGTTCAGACATGGCCATATGCAAATCAGTTTGACCCTGTGCCTCATGGGAACAGTCCAGCCTGAACTGCCAAGCCATGTCTTCCCTGGACCAGAATCAAGCTTCCTAGGACCGGTTTCTGGCATTTCAGCCGTCTTCAGCCAGGCTTGCTTGAATCCAGTGGCAAAGTGAGCAAGGGACTCACGTCTGAGCATACCCTGCCAACTTATGGCGAACAAAGCAAAAACCAAAGGAAATGATGGACGGAGTGTTGAACATTGCAAGCACTCACCCCCAGTCAACTGATCTGGGTTTAATCCATCACCGTTCTTTAGCCCACTCTGCCACCCCAGTTCAGACATGGCCATATGCAAATCAGTCTGACCCTGTGCCTCATGGGAACAGTCCAGCCTGAACTGCCAAGCCATGTCTTCCCTGGACCAGAATCAAGCTTCCTAGGACCGGTTTGTGGCATTTCAGCCGTCTTCAGCCAGGCTTGCTTGAATCCAGTGGCAAAGTGAGCAAGGGACTCAGGTCTGAGCATACCCTGCCAACTTATGGCGAACAAAGCAAAAACCAAAGGAAATGATGGACGGAGTGTTGAACATTGCAAGCACTCACCCCCGTCAACTTATCTGGGTTTAATCCATCACCGTTCTTTAGCCCACTCTGCCACCCCAGTTCAGACATGGCCATATGCTAATCAGTCTGACCCTGTGCCTCATGGGAACAGTCCAGCCTGAACTGCCAAGCCATGTCTTCCCTGGACCAGAATCAAGCTTCCTAGGACCGGTTTCTGGCATTTCAGCCGTCTTCAGCCAGGCTTGCTTGAATCCAGTGGCAAAGTGAGCAAGGGACTCACGTCCGAGCATACCCTGCCAACTTATGGCGAACAAAGCAAAAACCAAAGGAAATGATGGACGGAGTGTTGAACATTGCAAGCACTCACCCCCAGTCAACTGATCTGGGTTCAATCCATCACCGTTCTTTAGCCCACTCAGCCACCCCAGTTCAGACATGGCCATATGCAAATCAGTCTGACCCTGTGCCTCATGGGAACAGTCCAGCCTGAACTGCCAAGCCATGTCTTCCCTGGACCAGAATCAAGCTTCCTAGGACCGGTTTCTGGCATTTCAGCCGTCTTCAGCCAGGCTTGCTTGAATCCAGTGGCAAAGTGAGCAAGGGACTCATGTCTGAGCATACCCTGCCAACTTATGGCGAACAAAGCAAAAACCAAAGGAACTGATGGACGGAGTGTTGAACATTGCAAGCACTCACCCCCAGTCAACTGATCTGGGGTTAATCCATCACCGTTCTTTAGCCCACTCTGCCACCCCAGTTCAGACATGGCCATATGCAAATCAGTCTGACCCTGTGCCTCATGGGAACAGTCCAGCCTGAACTGCCAAGCCATATCTTCCCTGGACCAGAATCAAGCTTCCTAGGACCGGTTTCTGGCATTTCAGCCGTCTTCAGCCAGGCTTGCTTGAATCCAGTGGCAAAGTGAGCAAGGGACTCACGTCTGAGCATACCCTGCCAACTTATGGCGAACAAAGCAAAAACCAAAGGAAATGATGGACGGAGTGTTGAACACTGCAAGCACTCACCCCAGTCAACTGATCTGGGTTTAATCCATCACCGTTCTTCAGCCCACTCTGCCACCCCAGTTCAGACATGGCCATATGCAAATCAGTCTGACCCTGTGCCTCATGGGAACAGTCCAGCCTGAACTGCCAAGCCATGTCTTCCCTGGACCAGAATCAAGCTTCCTAGGACCGGTTTCTGGCATTTCAGCCGTCTTCAGCCAGGCTTGCTTAAATCCAGTGGCAAAGTGAGCAAGGGACTCACGTCTGAGCATACCCTGCCAACTTATGGCGAACAAAGCAAAAACCAAAGGAAATGATGGGCGGAGTGTTGAACATTGCAAGCACTCACCCCCAGTCAACAGATCTGGGTTTAATCCATCACCGTTCTTTAGCCCACTCTGCCACCCCAGTTCAGACATGGCCATATGCAAATCAGTCTGACCCTGTGCCTCATGGGAACAGTCCAGCCTGAACTGCCAAGCCATGTCTTCCCTGGACCAGAATCAAGCTTCCTAGGACCGGTTTCTGGCATTTCAGCCGTCTTCAGCCAGGCTTGCTTGAATCCAGTGGCAAAGTGAGCAAGGGACTCACGTCTGAGCATACCCTGCCAACTTATGGCGAACAAAGCAAAAACCAAAGGAAATGATGGACGGAGTGTTGAACATTGCAAGCACTCACCCCCAGTCAACTGATCTGGGTTTAATCCATCACCGTTCTTTAGCCCACTCTGCCACCCCAGTTCAGACATGGCCATATGCAAATCAGTCTGACCCTGTGCCTCATGGGAACAGTCCAGCCTGAACTGCCAAGCCATGTCTTCCCTGGACCAGAATCAAGCTTCCTAGGACCGGTTTGTGGCATTTCAGCCGTCTTCAGCCAGGCTTGCTTGAATCCAGTGGCAAAGTGAGCAAGGGACTCAGGTCTGAGCATACCCTGCCAACTTATGGCGAACAAAGCAAAAACCAAAGGAAATGATGGACGGAGTGTTGAACATTGCAAGCACTCACCCCGGTCAACTGATCTGGGTTTAATCCATCACCGTTCTTTAGCCCACTCTGCCACCCCAGTTCAGACATGGCCATATGCTAATCAGTCTGACCCTGTGCCTCATGGGAACAGTCCAGCCTGAACTGCCAAGCCATGTCTTCCCTGGACCAGAATCAAGCTTCCTAGGACCGGTTTCTGGCATTTCAGCCGTCTTCAGCCAGGCTTGCTTGAATCCAGTGGCAAAGTGAGCAAGGGACTCACGTCCGAGCATACCCTGCCAACTTATGGCGAACAAAGCAAAAACCAAAGGAAATGATGGACGGAGTGTTGAACATTGCAAGCACTCACCCCCAGTCAACTGATCTGGGTTCAATCCATCACCTTTCTTTAGCCCACTCGGCCACCCCAGTTCAGACATGGCCATATGCAAATCAGTCTGACCCTGTGCCTCATGGGAACAGTCCAGCCTGAACTGCCAAGCCATGTCTTCCCTGGACCAGAATCAAGCTTCCTAGGACCGGTTTCTGGCATTTCAGCCGTCTTCAGCCAGGCTTGCTTGAATCCAGTGGCAAAGTGAGCAAGGGACTCATGTCTGAGCATACCCTGCCAACTTATGGCGAACAAAGCAAAAACCAAAGGAAATGATGGACGGAGTGTTGAACATTGCAAGCACTCACCCCCAGTCAACTGATCTGGGGTTAATCCATCACCGTTCTTTAGCCCACTCTGCCACCCCAGTTCAGACATGGCCATATGCAAATCAGTCTGACCCTGTGCCTCATGGGAACAGTCCAGCCTGAACTGCCAAGCCATGTCTTCCCTGGACCAGAATCAAGCTTCCTAGGACCGGTTTCTGGCATTTCAGCCGTCTTCAGCCAGGCTTGCTTGAATCCAGTGGCAAAGTGAGCAAGGGACTCACGTCTGAGCATACCCTGCCAACTTATGGCGAACAAAGCAAAAACCAAAGGAAATGATGGACGGAGTGTTGAACACTGCAAGCACTCACCCCAGTCAACTGATCTGGGTTTAATCCATCACCGTTCTTCAGCCCACTCTGCCACCCCAGTTCAGACATGGCCATATGCAAATCAGTCTGACCCTGTGCCTCATGGGAACAGTCCAGCCTGAACTGCCAAGCCATGTCTTCCCTGGACCAGAATCAAGCTTCCTAGGACCGGTTTCTGGCATTTCAGCCGTCTTCAGCCAGGCTTGCTTGAATCCAGTGGCAAAGTGAGCAAGGGACTCACGTCTGAGCATACCCTGCCAACTTATGGCGAACAAAGCAAACACCAAAGGAAAAGATGGACGGAGTGTTGAACATTGCAAGCACTCACCCCCAGTCAACTGATCTGGGTATAATCCATCACCGTTCTTTAACCCACTCTGCCACCCCAGTTCAGACATGGCCATATGCTAATCAGTCTGACCCTGTGCCTCATGGAAACAGTCCAGCCTGAACTGCCAAGCCATGTCTTCCCTGGACCAGAATCAAGCTTCCTAGGACCGGTTTCTGGCATTTCAGCCGTCTTCAGCCAGGCTTGCTTAAATCCAGTGACAAAGTGAGCAAGGGACTCACGTCTGAGCATACCCTGCCAACTTATGGCGAACAAAGCAAAAACCAAAGGAAATGATGGACGGAGTGTTGAACATTGCAAACACTCACCCCCAGTCAACTGATCTGGGTTTAATCCATCACCGTTCTTTAGCCCACTCTGCCACCCCAGTTCAGACATGGCCATATGCAAATCAGTCTGACCCTGTGCCTCATGGGAACAGTCCAGCCTGAACTGCCAAGCCATGTCTTCCCTGGACCAGAATCAAGAATCCTAGGACCGGTTTCTGGCATTTCAGCCGTCTTCAGCCAGGCTTACTTGAATCCAGTGGCAAAGTGAGCAAGGGACTCACGTCTGAGCATACCCTGCCAACTTATGGCGAACAAAGCAAAAACCAAAGGAAATGATGGACGGAGTGTTGAACATTGCAAGCACTCACCCCCAGTCAACAGATCTGGGTTTAATCCATCACCGTTCTTTAGCCCACTCTGCCACCCCAGTTCAGACATGGCCATATGCAAATCAGTCTGACCCTGTGCCTCATGGGAACAGTCCAGCCTGAACTGCCAAGCCATGTCTTCCCTGGACCAGAATCAAGCTTCCTAGGACCGGTTTCTGGCATTTCAGCCGTCTTCAGCCAGGCTTGCTTAAATCCAGTGGCAAAGTGAGCAAGGGACTCACGTCTGAGCATACCCTGCCAACTTATGGCGAACAAAGCAAAAACCAAAGGAAATGATGGGCGGAGTGTTGAACATTGCAAGCACTCACCCCCAGTCAACAGATCTGGGTTTAATCCATCACCGTTCTTTAGCCCACTCTGCCACCCCAGTTCAGACATGTCCATATGCAAATCAGTCTGACCCTGTGCCTCATGGGAACAGTCCAGCCTGAACTGCCAAGCCGTGTCTTCCATGGACCAGAATCAAGCTTCCTAGGACCGGTTTCTGGCATTTCAGCCGTCTTCAGCCAGGCTTGCTTGAATCCAGTGGCAAAGTGAGCAAGGGACTCAGGTCTGAGCATACCCTGCCAACTTATGGCTAACAAAGCAAAAACCAAAGGAAATGATGGACGGAGTGTTGAACATTGCAAGCACTCACCCCCAGTCAACTGATCTGGGTTCAATCCATCACCGTTCTTTAGCCCACTCTGCCACCCCAGTTCAGACATGGCCATATGCAAATCAGTCTGACCCTGTGCCTCATGGGAACAGTCCAGCCTGAACTGCCAAGCCATGTCTTCCCTGGACCAGAATCAAGCTTCCTAGGACCGGTTGCTGGCATTTCAGCCGTCTTCAGCCAGGCTTGCTTGAATCCAGTGGCAAAGTGAGCAAGGGACTCACGTCTGAGCATACCCTGCCAACTTATGGAGAACAAAGCAAAAACCAAAGGAAATGATGGACGGAGTGTTGAACATTGCAAGCACTCACCCCCAGTCAACTGATCTGGGGTTAATCCATCACCGTTCTTTAGCCCACACTGCCACCCCAGTTCAGACATGGCCATATGCAAATCAGTCTGACCCTGTGCCTCATGGGAACAGTCCAGCCTGAACTGCCAAGCCATGTCTTCCCTGGACCAGAATCAAGCTTCCTAGGACCGGTTTCTGGCATTTCAGCCGTCTTCAGCCAGGCTTGCTTGAATCCAGTGGCAAAGTGAGCAAGGGACTCACGTCTGAGCATACCCTGCCAACTTATGGCGAACAAAGCAAAAACCAAAGGAAATGATGGACGGAGTGTTGAACATTGCAAGCACTCACCCCCAGTCAACTGATCTGGGTTTAATCCATCACCGTTCTTTAGCCCACTCTGCCACCCCAGTTCAGACATGGCCATATGCAAATCAGTCTGACCCTGTGCCTCATGGGAACAGTCCAGCCTGAACTGCCAAGCCATGTCTTCCCTGGACCAGAATCAAGCTTCCTAGGACCGGTTTCTGGCATTTCAGCCATCTTCAGCCAGGCTTGCTTGAATCCAGTGGCAAAGTGAGCAAGGGACTCACGTCCGAGCATACCCTGCCAACTTATGGCGAACAAAGCAAAAACCAAAGGAAATGATGGACAGAGTGTTGAACATTGCAAGCACTCACCCCCAGTCAACTGATCTGGGTTTAATCCATCACCGTACTTTAGCCCACTCTGCCACCCCAGTTCAGACATGGCCATATGCAAATCAGTCTGACCCTGTGCCTCATGGGAACAGTCCAGCCTGAACTGCCAAGCCATGTCTTCCCTGGACCAGAATCAAGCTTCCTAGGACCGGTTTCTGGCATTTCAGCTGTCTTCAGCCAGGCTTGCTTGAATCCAGTGGCAAAGTGAGCAAGGGACTCACGTCTGAGCATACCCTGCCAACTTATGGCGAACAAAGCAAAAACCAAAGGAAATGATGGACGGAGTGTTGAACATTGCAAGTACTCACCACCAGTCAACTGATCTGGGTTTAATCCATCACCGTTCTTTAGCCCACTCTGCCACCCCAGTTCAGACATGGCCATATGCAAATCAGTCTCACCCTGTACCTCATGGGAACAGTCCAGCCTGAACTGCCAAGCCATGTCTTCCCTGGACCAGAATCAAGCTTCCTAGGACTGGTTTCTGGCATTTCAGCCATCTTCTGCCAGGCTTGCTTGAATCCAGTGGCAAAGTGAGCAAGAGACTCACGTCTGAGCATACCCTGCCAACTTATGGCGAACAAAGCAAAAACCAAAGGAAATGATGGACGGAGTGTTAAACATTGCAAGCACTCACCCCCAGTCAACTGATCTGGGTTTAATCCATCACCATTCTTTAGCCCACTCTGCCACCCCAGTTCAGACATGGCCATATGCAAATCAGTCTGACCCTGTGCCTCATGGGAACACACCAGCCTGAACTGCCAAGCCATGTCTTCCCTGGACCAGAATCAAGCTTCCTAGAACTGGTTTCTGGCATTTCAGCCGTCTTCAGCCAGGCTTACTTGAATACAGTGGCAAAGTGAGCAAGGGACTCACGTCTGAGCATACCCTGCCAACTTATGGCGAACAAAGCACAAACCAAAGGAAATGATGGACGGAGTGTTGAACATTGCAAGCACTCACCCCCAGTCAACTGATCTGGGTTTAATCCATCACCGTTCTTTAGCCCACTCTGCCACCCCAGTTCAGACATGGCCATATGCAAATCAGTCTGACCCTGTGCCTCATGGGAACAGTCCAGCCTGAACTGCCAAGCCATGTCTTCCCTGGACCAGAATCAAGCTTCCTAGGACCGGTTTCTGGCATTTCAGCCGTCTTCAGCCAGGCTTGCTTGAATCCAGTGGCAAAGTGAGCAAGGGACTCACGTCTGAGCATACCCTGCTAACTTATGGCGAACAAAGCAAAAACCAAAGGAAATGATGGACGGAGTGTTGGACATTGCAAGCACTCACCCCCAGTGAACTGATCTGGGTTTAATCCATCACCGTTCTTTAGCCCACTCTGCCACCCCAGTTCAGATATGGCCATATGCAAATCAGTCTGACCCTGTGCCTCATGGGAACAGTCCAGCCTGAACTGCCAAGCCATGTCTTCCCTGGACCAGAATCAAGCTTCCTCTGACCGGTTTCTGGCATTTCAGCCGTCTTCAGCCAGGCTTGCTTGAATCCAGTGGCAAAGTGAGCAAGGGACTCACGTCTGCGCATACCCTGCCAACTTATGGCGAACAAAGCACAAACCAAAGGAAATGATGGACGGAGTGATGAACATTGCAAGCACTCAGCCCCAGTCAACTGATCTGGGTTTAATCCATCACCGTTCTTTAGCCCACTCTGCCACCCCAGTTTAGACATGGCCATATGCAAATCAGTCTGACCCTGTGCCTCATGGTAACAGTCCAGCCTGAACTGCCAAGCCATGTCTTCCCTGGACCAGAATCAAGCTTCCTAGGACCTTTTTCTGGCATTTCAGCCGTCTTCAGCCAGGCTTGCTTGAATCCAGTGGCAAAGTGAGCAAGGGACTCACGTCTGAGCATACCCTGCCAACTTATGGCGAACAAAGCAAAAACCAAAGGAAATGATGGACGGAGTGTTGAACATTGCAAGCACTCACCCCCAGTCAACAGATCTGGGTTTAATCCATCACCGTTCTTTAGCCCACTCTGCCACCCCAGTTCAGACATGGCCATATGCAAATCAGTCTGACCCTGTGCCTCATGGGAACAGTCCAGCCTGAACTGCCAAGCCATGTCTTCCCTGGACCAGAATCAAGCTTCCTAGGACCGGTTTCTGGCATTTCAGCCGTCTTCAGCCAGGCTTGCTTGAATCCAGTGGCAAAGTGAGCAAGGGACTCACGTCTGAGCATACCCTGCCAACTTATGGCGAACAAAGCAAAAACCAAAGGAAATGATGGATGGAGTGTTGAACATTGCAAGCACTCACCCCCAGTCAACTGATCTGGGTTTAATCCATCACCGTTCTTTAGTCCACTCTGCCACCCCAGTTCAGACATGGCCATATGCAAATCAGTCTGACCCTGTGCCTCATGGGAACAGTCCAGCCTGAACTGCCAAGCCATGTCTTCCCTGGACCAGAATCAAGATTCCTAGGACCGGTTTCTGGCATTTCAGCCGTCTTCAGCCAGGCTTGCTTGAATCCAGTGGCAAAGTGAGCAAGGGACTCACGTCTGAGCATACCCTGCCAACTTATGGCGAACAAAGCAAAAAACAAAGGAAATGATGGACGGAGTGTTGAACATTGCAAGCACTCACCCCCAGTCAACTGATCTGGGTTTAATCCATCACCGTTCTTTAGCCCACTCTGCCACCCCAGTTTAGACATGGCCATATGCAAATCAGTATGACCCTGTGCCTCATGGGAACAGTCCAGCCTGAACTGCCAAGCCATGTCTTCCCTGGACCAGAATCAAGCTTCCTAGGACCGGTTTCTGGCATTTCAGCCGTCTTCAGCCAGGCTTGCTTGAATCCAGTGGCAAAGTGAGCAAGGGACTCACGTCTGAGCATACCCCGCCAACTTATGGCAAACAAAGCAAAAACCAAAGTAAATGATGGACGGAGTGTTGAACATTGCAAGCACTCACCCCCAGTAAACTGATCTGGGTTTAATCCATCACCGTTCTTTAGCCCACTCTGCCACCCCAGTTCAGACATGGCCATATGCAAATCAGTCTGACCCTGTGCCTCATGGGAACAGTCCAGCCTGAACTGCCAAGCCATGTCTTCCCTGGACCAGAATCAAGCTTCCTAGGACCGGTTTCTGGCATTTCAGCCGTCTTCAGCCAGGCTTGCTTGAATCCAGTGGCAAAGTGAGCAAGGGACTCACGTCTGAGCATACCCTGCCAACTTATGGCGAACAAAGCAAAAACTAAAGGAAATGATGGACGGATTGTTGAACATTGAAAGCACTCACCCCCAGTCAACTGATCTGGGTTCAATCCATCACCGTTCTTTAGCCCACTCTGCCACCCCAGTTCAGACATGGCCATATGCAAATCAGTCTGACCCTGTGCCTCATGGGAACAGTCCAGCCTGAACTGCCAAGCCATGTCTTCCCTGGACCAGAATCAAGCTTCCTAGGACCGGTTTCTGGCATTTCAGCCGTCTTCAGCCAGGCTTGCTTGAATCCAGTGGCAAAGTGAGCAAGGGACTCACGTCTGTGCATACCCTGCCAACTTATGGCGAACAAAGCAAAAACCAAAGGAAATGATGGACGGAGTGTTGAACATTGCAATCACTCACCCCCAGTCAACTGATCTGGGTTTAATCCATCACCGTTCTTTAGCCCACTCTGCCACCCCAGTTCAGACATGGCCATATGCAAATCAGTCTGACCCTGTGCCTCATGGGAACAGTCCAGCCTGAACTGCCAAGCCATGTCTTCCCTGGACCAGAATCAAGCTTCCTAGGACCGGTTTCTGGCATTTCAGCCGTCTTCAGCCAGGCTTGTTTGAATCCAGTGGCAAAGTGAGCAAGGGACTCACGTCTGAGCATACCCTGCCAACTTATGGTGAACAAAGCAAAAACCAAAGGAAATGATGGACGGAGTGTTGAACATTACAAGCACTCACCCCCAGTCAACTGATCTGGGTTTAATCCATCACCGTTCTTCAGCCCACTCTGCCACCCCAGTTCAGATACGGTCAAATGCAAATCAGTCTGACCCTGTGCCTCATGGGAACAGTCCAGCCTGAACTGCCAAGCCATGTCTTCCCTGGACCAGAATCAAGCTTCCTAGGACCGGTTTCTGGCATTTCAGCCGTCTTCAGCCAGGCTTGTTTGAATCCAGTGGCAAAGTGAGCAAGGGACTCACGTCTGAGCATACCCTGCCAACTTATGGCGAACAAAGCAAAAACCAAAGGAAATGATGGACGGAGTGTTGAACATTGCAAGTACTCACCACCAGTCAACTGATCTGGGTTTAATCCATCACCGTTCTTTAGCCCACTCTGCCACCCCAGTTCAGACATGGCCATATGCAAATCAGTCTGACCCTGTGCCTCATGGGAACAGTCCAGCCTGAACTGCCAAGCCATGTCTTCCCTGGACCAGAATCAAGAATCCTAGGACCGGTTTCTGGCATTTCAGCCGTCTTCAGCCAGGCTTACTTGAATCCAGTGGCAAAGTGAGCAAGGGACTCACGTCTGAGCATACCCTGCCAACTTTTGGCGAACAAAGCAAAAACCAAAGGAAATGATGGACGGAGTGTTGAACATTGCAAGCACTCACCCCCTGTCAACTGATCTGGGTTTAATCCATCACCGTACTTTAGCCCACTCTGCCACCCCAGTTCAGACATGGCCATATGCAAATCAGTCTGACCCTGTGCCTCATGGGAACACTCCAGCCTGAACTGCCAAGCCATGTCTTCCCTGGACCAGAATCAAGCTTCCTAGGACCGGTTTCTGGCATTTCAGCCGTCTTCAGCCAGGCTTGCTTGAATCCAGTGGCAAAGTGAGCAAGGGACTCACGTCTGAGCATACCCTGCCAACTTATGGCGAACAATGCAAAAACCAAAGGAAGTGATGGACGGAGTGTTGAACATTGCAAACACTCACCCCCAGTCAACTGATCTGGGTTTAATCCATCACCGTTCTTTAGCCCACTCTGCCACCCCAGTTCAGACATGGCCATATGCAAATCAGTCTGACCCTGTGCCTCATGGGAACAGTCCAGCCTGAACTGCCAAGCCATGTCTTCCCTGGACCAGAATCAAGAATCCTAGGACCGGTTTCTGGCATTTCAGCCGTCTTCAGCCAGGCTTACTTGAATCCAGTGGCAAAGTGAGCAAGGGACTCACGTCTGAGCATACCCTGCCAACTTATGGCGAACAAAGCAAAAACCAAAGGAAATGATGGACGGAGTGTTGAACATTGCAAGCACTCACCCCCAGTCAACTGATCTGGGTTTAATCCATCACCGTTCTTTAGCCCACTCTGCCACCCCAGTTCAGACATGGCCATATGCAAATCAGTCTGACCCTGTGCCTCATGGGAACAGTCCAGCCTTAACTGCCAAGCCATGTCTTCCCTGGACCAGAATCAAGCTTCCTAGGACCGGTTTCTGGCATTTCAGCTGTCTTCAGCCAGGCTTGCTTGAATCCAGGGGCAAAGTGAGCAAGGGACTCACGTCTGAGCATACCCTGCCAACTTATGGCGAACAAAGCAAAAACTAAAGGAAATGATGGACGGAGTGTTGAACATTGCAAGCACTCACCCCCAGTCAACTGATCTGTGTTCAATCCATCACCATTCTTTAGCCCACTCTGCCACCCCAGTTCAGACATGGCCATATGCAAATCAGTCTGACCCTGTGCCTCATGGGAACAGTCCAGCCTAACCTGCCAAGCCATGTCTTCCCTGGACCAGAATCAAGCTTCCTAGGACCGGTTTCTGGCATTTCAGCCGTCTTCAGCCAGGCTTGCTTGAGTCCAGTGGCAAAGTGAGCAAGGGACTCACGTCTGAGCATACCCTGCCAACTTATGGCGAACAAAGCACAAACCAAAGGAAATGATGGACGGAGTGTTGAACATTGCAAGCACTCACCCCCAGTCAACTGATCTGGGTTTAATCCATCACCGTTCTTTAGCCCACTCTGCCACCCCAGTTCAGACATGGCCATATGCATATCAGTCTGACCCTGTGCCTCATGGGAACAGTCCAGCCTGAACTGCCAAGCCATGTCTTCCCTGGACCAGAATCAAGCTTCCTAGGACCGGTTTCTGGCATTTCAGCTGTCTTCAGCCAGGCTTGCTTGAATCCAGTGGCAAAGTGAGCAAGGGACTCACGTCTGAGCATACCCTGCCAACTTATGGCGAACAAAGCAAAAACCAAAGGAAATGATGGACGGAGTGTTGAACATTACAAGCACTCACCCCCAGTCAACTGATCTGGGTTTAATCCATCACCGTTCTTCAGCCCACTCTGCCACCCCAGTTCAGATATGGCCATATGCAAATCAGTCTGACCCTGTGCCTCATGGGAACAGTCCAGCCTGAACTGCCAAGCCATGTCTTCCCTGGACCAGAATCAAGCTTCCTAGGACCGGTTTCTGGCATTTCAGCCGTCTTCAGCCAGGCTTGCTTGAATCCAGTGGGAAAGTGAGCAAGGGACTCACGTCTGAGCATACCCTGCCAACTTATGGCGAACAAAGCAAAAACCAAAGGCAATGATGGACGGAGTGTTGAACATTGCAAGTACTCACCACCAGTCAACTGATCTGGGTTTAATCCATCACCGTTCTTTAGCCCACTCTGCCACCCCAGTTCAGACATGGCCATATGCAAATCAGTCTGACCCTGTGCCTCATGGGAACAGTCCAGCCTGAACTGCCAAGCCATGTCTTCCCTGGACCAGAATCAAGAATCCTAGGACCGGTTTCTGGCATTTCAGCCGTCTTCAGCCAGGCTTACTTGAATCCAGTGGCAAAGTGAGCAAGGGACTCACGTCTGAGCATACCCTGCCAACTTTTGGCGAACAAAGCAAAAACCAAAGGAAATGATGGACGGAGTGTTGAACATTGCAAGCACTCACCCCCAGTCAACTGATCTGGGTTTAATCCATCACCGTACTTTAGCCTACTCTGCCACCCCAGTTCAGACATGGCCATATGCAAATCAGTCTGACCCTGTGCCTCATGGGAACACTCCAGCCTGAACTGCCAAGCCATGTCTTCCCTGGACCAGAATCAAGAATCCTAGGACCGGTTTCTGGCATTTCAGCCGTCTTCAGCCAGGCTTACTTGAATCCAGTGGCAAAGTGAGCAAGGGACTCACGTCTGAGCATACCCTGGCAACTTATGGCGAACAAAGCAAAAACCAAAGGAAATGATGGACGGAGTGTTGAACATTGCAAGCACTCACCCCCAGTCAACTGATCTGGGTTTAATCCATCACCGTTCTTTAGCCCACTCTGCCACCCCAGTTCAGACATGGCCATATGCAAATCAGTCTGACCCTGTGCCTCATGGGAACAGTCCAGCCTGAACTGCCAAGCCATGTCTTCCCTGGACCAGAATCAAGCTTCCTAGGACCGGTTTCTGGCATTTCAGCTGTCTTCAGCCAGGCTTGCTTGAATCCAGTGGCAAAGTGAGCAAGGGACTCACGTCTGAGCATACTCTGCCAACTTATGGTGAACAAAGCAAAAACTAAAGGAAATGATGGACGGAGTGTTGAACATTGCAAGCACTCACCCCCAGTCAACTGATCTGGGTTCAATCCATCACCGTTCTTTAGCCTACTCTGCCACCCCAGTTCAGACATGGCCATATGCAAATCAGTCTGACCCTGTGCCTAATGGGAACAGTCCAGCCTAACCTGCCAAGCCATGTCTTCCCTGGACCAGAATCAAGCTTCCTAGGACCGGTTTCTGGCATTTCAGCCGTCTTCAGCCAGGCTTGCTTGAATCCAGTGGCAAAGTGAGCAACGGACTCACGTCTGAGCATACCCTGCCAACTTATGGCGAACAAAGCAAAAACCAAAGGAAATGATGGACGGAGTGTTGAACATTGCAAGCACTCACCCCCAGTCAACTGATCTGGATTTAATCCATCACCGTTCTTTAGCCCACTCTGCCACCCCAGTTCAGACATGGCCATATGCAAATCAGTCTGACCCTGTGCCTCATGGGAACAGTCCAGTCTGAACTGCCAAGCCATGTCTTCCCTGGACCAGAATCAAGCTTCCTAGGAACGGTTTCAGGCATTTCAGCCGTCTTCAGCCAGGCTTGCTTGAATCCAGTGGCAAAGTGAGCAAGGGACTCACGTCTGAGCATACCCTGCCAACTTATGGCGAACAAAGCAAAAACCAAAGGAAATGATGGACGGAGTGTTGAACATTGCAAGCACTCACCCCCAGTCAACTGATCTGGGTTTAATCCATCACCGTTCTTTAACCCACTCTGCCACCCCAGTTCAGACATGGCCATATGCAAATCAGTCTGACCCTGTGCCTCATGGGAACAGTCCAGCCTGAACTGCCAAGCCATGTCTTCCCTGGACCAGAATCAAGCTTCCTAGGACCGGTTTCTGGCATTTCAGCCGTCTTCAGCCAGGCTTGCTTGAATCCAGTGACAAAGTGAGCAAGGGACTCACGTCTGAGCATACCCAGCCAACTTATGGCGAACAAAGCAAAAACCAAAGGAAATGATGGACGGAGTGTTGAACATTGCAAGCACTCAGCCCCACTCAACTGATCAGGGTTTAATCCATCACCGTTCTTTAGCCCACTCTGCCACCCCAGTTCAGACACGGCCATATGCAAATCAGTCTGACCCTGTGCCTCAAGGGAACAGTCCAGCCTGAACTGCCAAGCCATGTCTTCCCTGGACCAGAATCAAGCTTCCTAGGACCGGTTTCTGGCATTTCAGCCGTCTTCAGCCCGATTTGCTTGAATCCAGTGGCAAAGTGAGCAAGGGGCTCACGTCTGAGTATACCCTGCCAACTTATAGCGAACAAAGCAAAAACTAAAGGAAATGATGGACGGAGTGTTGAACATTGCAAGCACTCACCCCCAGTCAACAGATCTGGGTTTAATCCATCACCGTTCTTTAGCCCACTCTGCCACCCCAGTTCAGACATGGCCATATGCAAATCAGTCTGACCCTGTGCCTCATGGGAACAGTCCAGCCTGAACTGCCAAGCCATGTCTTCCCTGGACCAGAATCAAGCTTCCTAGGACCGGTTTCTGGCATTTCAGCCGTCTTCAGCCAGGCTTGCTTAAATCCAGTGGCAAAGTGAGCAAGGGACTCACGTCTGAGCATACCCTGCCAACTTATGGCGAACAAAGCAAAAACCAAAGGAAATGATGGGCGGAGTGTTGAACATTGCAAGCACTCACCCCCAGTCAACAGATCTGGGTTTAATCCATCACCGTTCTTTAGCCCACTCTGCCACCCCAGTTCAGACATGGCCATATGCAAATCAGTCTGACCCTGTGCCTCATGGGAACAGTCCAGCCTGAACTGCCAAGCCATGTCTTCCCTGGACCAGAATCAAGCTTCCTAGGACCGGTTTCTGGCATTTCAGCCGTCTTCAGCCAGGCTTGCTTGAATCCAGTGGCAAAGTGAGCAAGGGACTCAGGTCTGAGCATACCCTGCCAACTTATGGCGAACAAAGCAAAAACCAAAGGAAATGATGGACGGAGTGTTGAACATTGCAAGCACTCACCCCCAGTCAACTGATCTGGGTTTAATCCATCACCGTTCTTTAGCCCACTCTGCCACCCCAGTTCAGACATGGCCATATGCTAATCAGTCTGACCCTGTGCCTCATGGGAACAGTCCAGCCTGAACTGCCAAGCCATGTCTTCCCTGGACCAGAATCAAGCTTCCTAGGACCGGTTTCTGGCATTTCAGCCGTCTTCAGCCAGGCTTGCTTGAATCCAGTGGCAAAGTAAGCAAGGGACTCACGTCTGAGCATACCCTGCCAACTTATGGCGAACAAAGCAAAAACCAAAGGAAATGATGGACGGAGTGTTGAACATTGCAAGCACTCAGCCCCACTCAACTGATCAGGGTTTAATCCATCACCGTTCTTTAGCCCACTCTGCCACCCCAGTTCAGACACGGCCATATGCAAATCAGTCTGACCCTGTGCCTCATGGGAACAGTCCAGCCTGAACTGCCAAGCCATGTCTTCCCTGGACCAGAATCAAGCTTCCTAGGACCGGTTTCTGGCATTTCAGCCGTCTTCAGCCAGATTTGCTTGAATCCAGTGGCAAAGTGAGCAAGGGGCTCACGTCTGAGTATACCCTGCCAACTTATAGCGAACAAAGCAAAAACTAAAGGAAATGATGGACGGAGTGTTGAACATTGCAAGCACTCACCCCCAGTCAACAGATCTGGGTTTAATCCATCACCGTTCTTTAGCCCACTCTGCCACCCCAGTTCAGACATGGCCATATGCAAATCAGTCTGACCCTGTGCCTCATGGGAACAGTCCAGCCTGAACTGCCAAGCCATGTCTTCCCTGGACCAGAATCAAGCTTCCTAGGATCGGTTTCTGGCATTTCAGCCGTCTTCAGCCAGGCTTGCTTAAATCCAGTGGCAAAGTGAGCAAGGGACTCACGTCTGAGCATACCCTGCCAACTTATGGCGAACAAAGCAAAAACCAAAGGAAATGATGGGCGGAGTGTTGAACATTGCAAGCACTCACCCCCAGTCAACAGATCTGGGTTTAATCCATCACCGTTCTTTAGCCCACTCTGCCACCCCAGTTCAGACATGGCCATATGCAAATCAGTCTGACCCTGTGCCTCATGGGAACAGTCCAGCCTGAACTGCCAAGCCATGTCTTCCCTGGACCAGAATCAAGCTTCCTAGGACCGGTTTCTGGCATTTCAGCCGTCTTCAGCCAGGCTTGCTTGAATCCAGTGGCAAAGTGAGCAAGGGACTCAGGTCTGAGCATACCCTGCCAACTTATGGCGAACAAAGCAAAAACCAAAGGAAATGATGGACGGAGTGTTGAACATTGCAAGCACTCACCCCCAGTCAACTGATCTGGGTTTAATCCATCACCGTTCTTTAGCCCACTCTGCCACCCCAGTTCAGACATGGCCATATGCAAATCAGTCTGACCCTGTGCCTCATGGGAACAGTCCAGCCTGAACTGCCAAGCCATGTCTTCCCTGGACCAGAATCAAGCTTCCTAGGACCGGTTTCTGGCATTTCAGCCGTCTTCAGCCAGGCTTGCTTAAATCCAGTGGCAAAGTGAGCAAGGGACTCACGTCTGAGCATACCCTGCCAACTTATGGCGAACAAAGCAAAAACCAAAGGAAATGATGGGCGGAGTGTTGAACATTGCAAGCACTCACCCCCAGTCAACAGATCTGGGTTTAATCCATCACCGTTCTTTAGCCCACTCTGCCACCCCAGTTCAGACATGGCCATATGCAAATCAGTCTGACCCTGTGCCTCATGGGAACAGTCCAGCCTGAACTGCCAAGCCATGTCTTCCCTGGACCAGAATCAAGCTTCCTAGGACCGGTTTCTGGCATTTCAGCCGTCTTCAGCCAGGCTTGCTTGAATCCAGTGGCAAAGTGAGCAAGGGACTCACGTCTGAGCATCCCCTGCCAACTTATGGCGAACAAAGCAAAAACCAAAGGAAATGATGGACGGAGTGTTGAACATTGCAAGCACTCACCCCCAGTCAACTGATCTTGGTTTAATCCATCACCGTTCTTTAGCCCACTCTGCCACCCCAGTTCAGACATGGCCATATGCAAATCAGTCTGACCCTGTGCCTCATGGGAACAGTCCAGCCTGAACTGCCAAGCCATGTCTTCCCTGGACCAGAATCAAGCTTCCTAGGACCGGTTTCTGGCATTTCAGCTGTCTTCAGCCAGGCTTGCTTGAATCCAGTGGCAAAGTGAGCAAGGGACTCACGTCTGAGCATACCCTGCCAACTTATGGCGAACAAAGCAAAAACCAAAGGAAATGATGGACGGAGTGTTGAACATTGCAAGTACTCACCACCAGTCAACTGATCTGGATTTAATCCATCACCGTTCTTTAGCCCACTCTGCCACCCCAGTTCAGACATGGCCATATGCAAATCAGTCTGACCCTGTACCTCATGGGAACAGTCCAGCCTGAACTGCCAAGCCATGTCTTCCCTGGACCAGAATCAAGCTTCCTAGGACCGGTTTCTGGCATTTCAGCCGTCTTCAGCCAGGCTTGCTTGAATCCAGTGGCAAAGTGAGCAAGGGACTCACGTCCGAGCATACCCTCCCAACTTATGGCGAACAAAGCAAAAACCAAAGGAAATGATGGACGGAGTGTTGAACATTGCAAGCACTCACCCCCAGTCAACTGATCTGGGTTTAATCCATCACCGTACTTTAGCCCACTCTGCCACCCCAGTTCAGACATGGCCATATGCAAATCAGTCTGACCCTGTGCCTCATGGGAACAGTCCAGCCTGAACTGCCAAGCCATGTCTTCCCTGGACCAGAATCAAGCTTCCTAGGACCGGTTTCTGGCATTTCAGCCGTCTTCAGCCAGGCTTGCTTGAATCCAGTGGCAAAGTGAGCAAGGGACTCACGTCCGAGCATACCCTGCCAACTTATGGCGAACAATGCAAAAAGCAAAGGAAATGATGGACGGAGTGTTGAACATTGCAAACACTCACCCCCAGTCAACTGATCTGGGTTTAATCCATCACCGTTCTTTAGCCCACTCTGCCACCCCAGTTCAGACATGGCCATATGCAAATCAGTCTGACCCTGTGCCTCATGGGAACAGTCCAGCCTGAACTGCCAAGCCATGTCTTCCCTGGACCAGAATCAAGCTTCCTAGGACCGGTTTCTGGCATTTCAGCCGTCTTCAGCCAGGCTTGCTTGAATCCAGTGGCAAAGTGAGCAAGGGACTCACGTCTGAGCATACCCTGCCAACTTATGGCGAACAAAGCAAAAACCAAAGGAAATGATGGACGGAGTGTTGAACATTGCAAGCACTCACCCCCAGTCAACTGATCTGGGTTTAATCCATCACCGTTCTTTAGCCCACTCTGCCACCCCAGTTCAGACATGGACATATGCAAATCAGTCTGACCCTGTGCTTCATGGGAACAGTCCAGCCTGAACTGCCAAGCCATGTCTTCCCTGGACCAGAATCAAGCTTCCTATGACCGGTTTCTGGCATTTCAGCCGTCTTCAGCCAGGCTTGCTTGAATCCAGTGGCAAAGTGAGCAAGGGACTCACGTCTGAGCATCCCCTGCCAACTTATGGCGAACAAAGCAAAAACCAAAGGAAATGATGGACGGAGTGTTGAACATTGCAAGCACTCACCCCCAGTCAACTGATCTTGGTTTAATCCATCACCGTTCTTTAGCCCACTCTGCCACCCCAGTTCAGACATGGCCATATGCAAATCAGTCTGACCCTGTGCCTCATGGGAACAGTCCAGCCTGAACTGCCAAGCCATGTCTTCCCTGGACCAGAATCAAGCTTCCTAGGACCGGTTTCTGGCATTTCAGCTGTCTTCAGCCAGGCTTGCTTGAATCCAGTGGCAAAGTGAGCAAGGGACTCACGTCTGAGCATACCCTGCCAACTTATGGCGAACAAAGCAAAAACCAAAGGAAATGATGGACGGAGTGTTGAACATTGCAAGTACTCACCACCAGTCAACTGATCTGGGTTTAATCCATCACCGTTCTTTAGCCCACTCTGCCACCCCAGTTCAGACATGGCCATATGCAAATCAGTCTGACCCTGTACCTCATGGGAACAGTCCAGCCTGAACTGCCAAGCCATGTCTTTCCTGGACCAGAATCAAGCTTCCTAGGACCGGTTTCTGGCATTTCAGCCATCTTCAGCCAGGCTTGCTTGAATCCAGTGGCAAAGTGAGCAAGAGACTCACGTCTGAGCATACCCTGCCAACTTATGGCGAACAAAGCAAAAACCAAAGGAAATGATGGACGGAGTGTTAAACATTGCAAGCACTCACCCCCAGTCAACTGATCTGGGTTTAATCCATCACCATTCTTTAGCCCTCTCTGCCACCCCAGTTCAGACATGGCCATATGCAAATCAGTCTGACCCTGTGCCTCATGGGAACACACCAGCCTGAACTGCCAAGCCATGTCTTCCCTGGACCAGAATCAAGCTTCCTAGAACTGGTTTCTGGCATTTCAGCCGTCTTCAGCCAGGCTTACTTGAATCCAGTGGCAAAGTGAGCAAGGGACTCACGTCTGAGCATACCCTGCCAACTTATGGCGAACAAAGCACAAACCAAAGGAAATGATGGACGGAGTGTTGAACATTGCAAGCACTCACCCCCAGTCAACTGATCTGGGTTTAATCCATCACCGTTCTTTAGCCCACTCTGCCACCCCAGTTCAGACATGGCCATATGCAAATCAGTCTGACCCTGTGCCTCATGGGAACAGTCCAGCCTGAACTGCCAAGCCATGTCTTCCCTGGACCAGAATCAAGCTTCCTAGGACCGGTTTCTGGCATTTCAGCCGTCTTCAGCCAGGCTTGCTTGAATCCAGTGGCAAAGTGAGCAAGGGACTCACGTCTGAGCATACCCTGCTAACTTATGGCGAACAAAGAAAAAACCAAAGGAAATGATGGACGGAGTGTTGGACATTGCAAGCACTCACCCCCAGTGAACTGATCTGGGTTTAATCCATCACCGTTCTTTAGCCCACTCTGCCACCCCAGTTCAGACATGGCCATATGCAAATCAGTCTGACCCTGTGCCTCATGGGAACAGTCCAGCCTGAACTGCCAAGCCATGTCTTCCCTGGACCAGAATCAAGCTTCCTAGGACCGGTTTCTGGCATTTCAGCCGTCTTCAGCCAGGCTTGCTTGAATCCAGTGGCAAAGTGAGCAAGGGACTCACGTCTGAGCATACCCTGCCAACTTATGGCGAACAAAGCAAAAACTAAAGGAAACGATGGACGGAGTGTTGAACATTGCAAGCACTCCCCCCCAGTCAACTGATCTGGGTTTAATCCATCACCGTTCTTTAGCCCACTCTGCCACCCCAATTCAGACATTGCCATATGCAAATCAGTCTGACTCTGTGCCTCATGGGAACAGTCCAGCCTGAACTGCCAAGCCATGTCTTCCCTGGACCAGAATCAAGCTTCCTAGGACCGGTTTCTGGCATTTCAGCCGTCTTCAGCCAGGCTTGCTTGAATCCAGTGGCAAAGTGAGCAAGGGACTCACGTCTGAGCATACCCTGCCAACTTATGGCGAACAAAGCACAAACCAAAGGAAATGATGGACGGAGTGATGAACATTGCAAGCACTCAGCCCCAGTCAACTGATCTGGGTTTAATCCATCACCGTTCTTTAGCCCACTCTGCTACCCCAGTTTAGACATGGCCATATGCAAATCAGTTTGACCCTGTGCCTCATGGGAACAGTCCAGCCTGAACTGCCAAGCCATGTCTTCCCTGGACCAGAATCAAGCTTCCTAGGACCGGTTTCTGGCATTTCAGCCGTCTTCAGCCAGATTTGCTTGAATCCAGTGGCAAAGTGATTAAGGGACTCACGTCTGAGCATACCCTGCCAACTTACAGCAAACAAAGCAAAAACCAAAGGAAATGATGGACGGAGTGTTGAACATTGCAAGCACTCACCCCCAGTCAACAGATCTGGGTTTAATACATCACCGTTCTTTAGCCCACTCTGCCACCCCAGTTCAGACATGGCCATATGCAAATCAGTCTGACCCTGTGCCTCATGGGAACAGTCCAGCCTGAACTGCCAAGCCATGTCTTCCCTGGACCAGAATCAAGCTTCCTAGGACCTTTTTCTGGCATTTCAGCCGTCTTCAGCCAGGCTTGCTTGAATCCAGTGGCAAAGTGAGCAAGGGACTCACGTCTGAGCATACCCTGCCAACTTATGACGAACAAAGCAAAAACCAAAGGAAATGATGGACGGAGTGTTGAACATTGCAAGCACTCACCCCCAGTCAACAGATCTGGGTTTAATCCATCACCGTTCTTTAGCCCACTCTGCCACCCCAGTTCAGACATGGCCATATGCAAATCAGTCTGACCCTGTGCCTCATGGGAACAGTCCAGCCTGAACTGCCAAGCCATGTCTTCCCTGGACCAGAATCAAGCTTCCTAGGACCGGTTTCTGGCATTTCAGCCGTCTTCAGCCAGGCTTGCTTGAATCCAGTGGCAAAGTGAGCAAGGGACTCACGTCTGAGCATACCCTGCCAACTTATGGCGAACAAAGCAAAAACCAAAGGAAATGATGGACGGAGTGTTGAACATTGCAAGCACTCACCCCCAGTCAACAGATCTGGGTTTAATACATCACCGTTCTTTAGCCCACTCTGCCACCCCAGTTCAGACATGGCCATATGCAAATCAGTCTGACCCTGTGCCTCATGGGAACAGTCCAGCCTGAACTGCCAAGCCATGTCTTGCCTGGACCAGAATCAAGCTTCCTAGGACCGGTTTCTGGCATTTCAGCCGTCTTCAGCCAGGCTTGCTTGAATCCGGTGGCAAAGTGAGCAAGGGACTCACGTCTGAGCATACCCTGCCAACTTATGGCGAACAAAGCAAAAACCAAAGGAAATGATGGACGGAGTGTTGAACATTGCAAGCACTCACCCCCAGTCAACTGATCTGGGTTTAATCCATCACCGTTCTTTAGCCCACTCTGCCACCCCAGTTCAGACATGGCCATATGCAAATCAGTCTGACCCTGTGCCTCATGGGAACAGTCCAGCCTGAACTGCCAAGCCATGTCTTCCCTGGACCAGAATCAAGCTTCCTAGGACCGGTTTCTGGCATTTCTGCCGTCTTCAGCCAGGCTTGCTTGAATCCAGTGGCAAAGTGAGCAAGGGACTCACGTCTGAGCATACCCTGCCAACTTATGGCGAACAAAGCAAAAAACAAAGGAAATGATGGACGGAGTGTTGAACATTGCAAGCACTCACCCCCAGTCAACTGATCTGGGTTTAATCCATCACCGTTCTTTAGCCCACTCTGCCACCCCAGTTCAGACATGGCCATATGCAAATCAGTATGACCCTGTGCCTCATGGGAACAGTCCAGCCTGAACTGCCAAGCCATGTCTTCCCTGGACCAGAATCAAGCTTCCTAGGACCGGTTTCTGGCATTTCAGCCGTCTTCAGCCAGGCTTGCTTGAATCCAGTGGCAAAGTGAGCAAGGGACTCACGTCCGAGCATACCCTGCCAACTTATGGCGAACAAAGCAAAAACCAAAAGAAATGATGGACAGAGTGTTGACCATTGCAAGCACTCACCCCCAGTCAACTGATCTGGGTTTAATCCATCACCGTACTTTAGCCCACTCTGCCACCCCAGTTCAGACATGGCCATATGCAAATTAGTCTGACGCTGTTCCTCATGGGAACAGTCCAGCCTGAACTGCCAAGCCATGTCTTCCCTGGACCAGAATCAAGCTTCCTGGGACCGGTTTCTGGCATTTCAGCCGTCTTCAGCCAAGCTTGCTTGAATCCAGTGGCAAAGTGAGCAAGGGACTCACGTCTGAGCATACCCCGCCAACTTATGGCAAACAAAGCAAAAACCAAAGTAAATGATGGACGGAGTGTTGAACATTGCAAGCACTCACCCCCAGTCAACTGATCTGGGTTTAATCCATCACCGTTCTTTAGCCCACTCTGCCACCCCAGTTCAGACATTGCCATATGCAAATCAGTCTGACCCTGTGCCTCATGGGAACAGCCCAGCCTGAACTGCCAAGCCATGTCTTCTCTGGACCAGAATCAAGCTTCCTAGGACCGGTTTCTGGCATTTCAGCCGTCTTCAGCCAGGCTTGCTTGAATCCAGTGGCAAAGTGAGCAAGGGACTCACGTCTGAGCATACCCTGCCAACTTATGGCAAACAAAGCAAAAACTAAAGGAAATGATGGACGGAGTGTTGAACATTGCAAGCACTCACCCCCAGTCAACTGATCTGGGTTCAATCCATCACCGTTCTTTAGCCCACTCTGCCACCCCAGTTCAGACATGGCCATATGCAAATCAGTCTGACCCTGTGCCTCATGGGAACAGTCCAGCCTGAACTGCCAAGCCATGTCTTCCCTGGACCAGAATCAAGCTTCCTAGGACCGGTTTCGGGCATTTCAGCCGTCTTCAGCCAGGCTTGCTTGAATCCAGTGGCAAAGTGAGCAAGGGACTCACGTCTGTGCATACCCTGCCAACTTATGGCGAACAAAGCAAAAACCAAAGGAAATGATGGACGGAGTGTTGAACATTGCAATCACTCACCCCCAGTCAACTGATCTGGGTTTAATCCATCACCGTTCTTTAGCCCACTCTGCCACCCCAGTTCAGACATGGCCATATGCAAATCAGTCTGACCCTGTGCCTCATGGGAACAGTCCAGCCTGAACTGCCAAGCCATGTCTTCCCTGGACCAGAATCAAGCTTCCTAGGACCGGTTTCTGGCATTTCAGCCGTCTTCAGCCAGGCTTGCTTGAATCCAGTGGCAAAGTGAGCAAGGGACTCACGTCTGAGCATACCCTGCCAACTTATGGCGAACAAAGCAAAAACCAAAGGAAATGATGGACGGATTGTTGAACATTGCAAGCACTAACCCCCAGTCAACTGATCTGGGTTTAATCCATCACCGTTCTTCAGCCCACTCTGCCACCCCAGTTCAGATATGGCCATATGCAAATCAGTCTGACCCTGTGCCTCATGGGAACAGTCCAGCCTGAACTGCCAAGCCATGTCTTCCCTGGACCAGAATCAAGCTTCCTAGGACCGGTTTCTGGCATTTCAGCCGTCTTCAGCCAGGCTTGCTTGAATCCAGTGGCAAAGTGAGCAAGGGACTCACGTCTGAGCATACCCTGCCAACTTATGGCGAACAAAGCAAAAACCAAAGGAAATGATGGACAGAGTGTTGAACATTGCAAGCACTCACCCCCAGTCAACTGATCTGGGTTTAATCCATCACCGTACTTTAGCCCACTCTGCCACCCCAGTTCAGACATGGCCATATGCAAATCAGTCTGACCCTGTGCCTCATGGGAACAGTCCAGCCTGAACTGCCAAGCCATGTCTTCCCTGGACCAGAGTCAAGCTTCCTAGGACCGGTTTCTGGCATTTCAGCCGACTTCAGCCAGGCTTGCTTGAATCCAGTGGCAAAGTGAGCAAGGGACTCACGTCTGAGCATACCCTGCCAACTTATGGCGAACAATGCAAAAACCAAAGGAAATGATGGATGGAGTGTTGAACATTGCAAACACTCACCCTCAGTCAACTGATCTGGGTTTAATCCATCACCGTTCTTTAGCCCACTCTGCCACCCCAGTTCAGACATGGCCATATGCAAATCAGTCTGACCCTGTGCCTCATGGGAACAGTCCAGCCTGAACTGCCAAGCCATGTCTTCCCTGGACCAGAATCAAGAATCCTAGGACCGGTTTCTGGCATTTCAGCCGTCTTCAGCCAGGCTTACTTAAATCCAGTGGCAAAGTGAGCAAGGGACTCACGTCTGAGCATACCCTGCCAACTTATGGCGAACAAAGCAAAAACCAAAGGAAATGATGGACGGAGTGTTGAACATTGCAAGCACTCACCCCCAGTCAACTGATCTGGGTTTAATCCATCACCGTTCTTTAGCCCACTCTGCCACCCCAGTTCAGACATGGCCATATGCAAATCAGTCTGACCCTGTGCCTCATGGGAACAGTCCAGCCTGAACTGCCAAGCCATGTCTTCCCTGGACCAGAATCAAGCTTCCTAGGACCGGTTTCTGGCATTTCAGCTGTCTTCAGCCAGGCTTGCTTGAATCCAGTGGCAAAGTGAGCAAGGGACTCACGTCTGAGCATACCCTGCCAACTTATGGCGAACAAAGCAAAAACTAAAGGAAATGATGGACGGAGTGTTGAACATTGCAAGCACTCACCCCCAGTCAACTGATCTGGGTTCAATCCATCACCGTTCTTTAGCCCACTCTGCCACCCCAGTTCAGACATGGCCACATGCAAATCAGTCTGACCCTGTGCCTCATGGGAACAGTCCAGCCTAACCTGCCAAGCCATGTCTTCCCTGGACCAGAATCAAGCTTCCTAGGATCGGTTTCTGGCATTTCAGCCGTCTTCAGCCAGGCTTGCTTGAATCCAGTGGCAAAGTGAGCAACGGACTCACGTCTGAGCATACCCTGCCAACTTATGGCGAACAAAGCAAAAACCAAAGGAAATGATGGACGGAGTGTTGAACATTGCAAGCACTCACCCCCAGTCAACAGATCTGGGTTTAATACATCACCGTTCTTTAGCCCACTCTGCAACCCCAGTTCAGACATGGCCATATGCAAATCAGTCTGACCCTGTGCCTCATGGGAACAGTCCAGCCTGAACTGCCAAGCCATGTCTTCCCTGGACCAGAATCAAGCTTCCTAGGACCTTTTTCTGGCATTTCAGCCGTCTTCAGCCAGGCTTGCTTGAATCCAGTGGCAAAGTGAGCAAGGGACTCACATCTGAGCATACCCTGCCAACTTATGGCGAACAAAGCAAAAACCAAAGGAAATGATGGACGGAGTGTTGAACATTGCAAGCACTCACCCCCAGTCAACAGATCTGGGTTTAATCCATCACCGTTCTTTAGCCCACTCTGCCACCCCAGTTCAGACATGGCCATATGCAAATCAGTCTGACCCTGTGCCTCATGGGAACAGTCCAGCCTGAACTGCCAAGCCATGTCTTCCCTGGACCAGAATCAAGCTTCCTAGCACCGGTTTCTGGCATTTCAGCCGTCTTCAGCCAGGCTTGCTTGAATCCAGTGGCAAAGTGAGCAAGGGACTCACGTCTGAGCATACCCTGCCAACTTATGGCGAACAAAGCAAAAACCAAAGGAAATGATGGACGGAGTGTTGAACATTGCAAGCACTCACCCCCAGTCAACTGATCTGGGTTTAATCCATCACCGTTCTTTAGCCCACTCTGCCACCCCAGTTCAGACATGGCCATATGCAAATCAGTTTGACCCTGTGCCTCATGGGAACAGTCCAGCCTGAACTGCCAAGCCATGTCTTGCCTGGACCAGAATCAAGCTTCCTAGGACCGGTTTCTGGCATTTCAGCCGTCTTCAGCCAGGCTTGCTTGAATCCAGTGGCAAAGTGAGCAAGGGACTCACGTCTGAGCATACCCTGCCAACTTATGGCGAACAAAGCAAAAACCAAAGGAAATGATGGACGGAGTGTTGAACATTGCAAGCACTCACCCCCAGTCAACTGATCTGGGTTTAATCCATCACCGTTCTTTAGCCCACTCTGCCACCCCAGTTCAGACATGGCCATATGCAAATCAGTCTGACCCTGTGCCTCATGGGAACAGTCCAGCCTGAACTGCCAAGCCATGTCTTCCCTGGACCAGAATCAAGCTTCCTAGGACCGGTTTCTGGCATTTCAGCCGTCTTCAGCCAGGCTTGCTTGAATCCAGTGGCAAAGTGAGCAAGGGACTCACGTCTGAGCATACCCTGCCAACTTATGGCGAAAAAAGCAAAAAACAAAGGAAATGATGGACGGAGTGTTGAACATTGCAAGCACTCACCCCCAGTCAACTGATCTGGGTTTAATCCATCACCGTTCTTTAGCCCATTCTGCCACCCCAGTTCAGACATGGCCATATGCAAATCAGTATGACCCTGTGCCTCATGGGAACAGTCCAGCCTGAACTGCCAAGCCATGTCTTCCCTGGACCAGAATCAAGCTTCCTAGGACCGGTTTCTGGCATTTCAGCCGTCTTCAGCCAGGCTTGCTTGAATCCAGTGGCAAAGTGAGCAAGGGACTCACGTCCGAGCATACCCTGCCAACTTATGGCGAACAAAGCAAAAACCAAAGGAAATGATGGACAGCGTGTTGACCATTGCAAGCACTCACCCCCAGTCAACTGATCTGGGTTTAATCCATCACCGTACTTTAGCCCACTCTGCCACCCCAGTTCAGACATGGCCATATGCAAATTAGTCTGACCCTGCTCCTCATGGGAACAGTCCAGCCTGAACTGCCAAGCCATGTCTTCCCTGGACCAGAATCAAGCTTCCTAGGACCGGTTTCTGGCATTTCAGCCGTCTTCAGCCAGGCTTGCTTGAATCCAGTGGCAAAGTGAGCAAGGGACTCACGTCTGAGCATACCCCGCCAACTTATGGCAAACAAAGCAAAAACCAAAGTAAATGATGGACGGAGTGTTGAACATTGCAAGCACTCACCCCCAGTCAACTGATCTGGGTTTAATCCATCACCGTTCTTTAGCCCACTCTGCCACCCCAGTTCAGACATTGCCATATGCAAATCAGTCTGACCCTGTGCCTCATGGGAACAGTCCAGCCTGAACTGCCAAGCCATGTCTTCTCTGGACCAGAATCAAGCTTCCTAGGACCGGTTTCTGGCATTTCAGCCGTCTTCAGCCAGGCTTGCTTGAATCCAGTGGCAAAGTGAGCAAGGGACTCACGTCTGTGCATACCCTGCCAACTTATGGCGAACAAAGCAAAAACCAAAGGAAATGATGGACGGAGTGTTGAACATTGCAAGCACTCACCCCCAGTCAACTGATCTGGGTTTAATCCATCACCGTTCTTTAGCCCACTCTGCCACCCCAGTTCAGACATGGCCATATGCAAATCAGTCTGACCCTGTGCCTCATGGGAACAGTCCAGCCTGAACTGCCAAGCCATGTCTTCCCTGGACCAGAATCAAGCTTCCTAGGACCGGTTTCTGGCATTTCAGCCGTCTTCAGCCAGGCTTGCTTGAATCCAGTGGCAAAGTGAGCAAGGGACTCACGTCTGAGCATACCCTGCCAACTTATGGCGAACAAAGCAAAAACCAAAGGAAATGATGGACGGAGTGATGAACATTGCAAGCACTCACCCCCAGTCAACTGATCTGGGTTTAATCCATCACCGTTCTTCAGCCCACTCTGCCACCCCAGTTCAGATATGGCCATATGCAAATCAGTCTGACCCTGTGCCTCATGGGAACAGTCCAGCCTGAACTGCCAAGCCATGTCTTCCCTGGACCAGAATCAAGCTTCCTAGGACCGGTTTCTGGCATTTCAGCCATCTTCAGCCAGGCTTGCTTGAATCCAGTGGCAAAGTGAGCAAGGGACTCACGTCCGAGCATACCCTGCCAACTTATGGCGAACAAAGCAAAAACCAAAGGAAATGATGGACAGAGTGTTGAACATTGCAAGCACTCACCCCCAGTCAACTGATCTGGGTTTAATCCATCACCGTACTTTAGCCCACTCTGCCACCCCAGTTCAGACATGGCCATATGCAAATCAGTCTGACCCTGTGCCTCATGGGAACAGTCCAGCCTGAACTGCCAAGCCATGTCTTCCCTGGACCAGAATCAAGCTTCCTAGGACCGGTTTCTGGCATTTCAGCCGTCTTCAGCCAGGCTTGCTTGAATCCAGTGGCAAAGTGAGCAAGGGACTCACGTCTGAGCATACCCTGCCAACTTATGGCGAACAATGCAAAAACCAAAGGAAATGATGGACGGAGTGTTGAACATTGCAAACACTCACCCTCAGTCAACTGATCTGGGTTTAATCCATCACCGTTCTTTAGCCCACTCTGCCACCCCAGTTCAGACATGGCCATATGCAAATCAGTCTGACCCTGTGCCTCATGGGAACAGTCCAGCCTGAACTGCCAAGCCATGTCTTCCCTGGACCAGAATCAAGAATCCTAGGACCGGTTTCTGGCATTTCAGCCGTCTTCAGCCAGGCTTACTTGAACCCAGTGGCAAAGTGAGCAAGGGACTCACGTCTGAGCATACCCTGCCAACTTATGGCGAACAAAGCAAAAACCAAAGGAAATGATGGACGGAGTGTTGAACATTGCAAGCACTCACCCCCAGTCAACTGATCTGGGTTTAATCCATCACCGTTCTTTAGCCCACTCTGCCACCCCAGTTCAGACATGGCCATATGCAAATCAGTCTGACCCTGTGCCTCATGGGAACAGTCCAGCCTGAACTGCCAAGCCATGTCTTCCCTGGACCAGAATCAAGCTTCCTAGGACCGGTTTCTGGCATTTCAGCTGTCTTCAGCCAGGCTTGCTTGAATCCAGTGGCAAAGTGAGCAAGGGACTCACGTCTGAGCATACCCTGCCAACTTATGGCGAACAAAGCAAAAACTAAAGGAAATGATGGACGGAGTGTTGAACATTGCAAGCACTCATCCCCAGTCAACTGATCTGGGTTCAATCCATCACCGTTCTTTAGCCCACTCTGCCACCCCAGTTCAGACATGGCCATATGCAAATCAGTCTGACCCTGTGCCTCATGGGAACAGTCCAGCCTAACCTGCCAAGCCATGTCTTCCCTGGACCAGAATCAAGCTTCCTAGGACCGGTTTCTGGCATTTCAGCCGTCTTCAGCCAGGCTTGCTTGAATCCAGTGGCAAAGTGAGCAACGGACTCACGTCTGAGCATACCCTGCCAACTTATGGCGAACAAAGCAAAAACCAAAGGAAATGATGGACGGAGTGTTGAACATTGCAAGCACTCACACCCAGTCAACTGATCTGGGTTTAATCCATCACCGTTCTTTAGCCCACTCTGCCACCCCAGTTCAGACATGGCCATATGCAAATCAGTCTGACCCTGTGCCTCATGGGAACAGTCCAGCCTGAACTGCCAAGCCATGTCTTCCCTGGACCAGAATCAAGCTTCCTAGGACCGGTTTCTGGCATTTCAGCCGTCTTCAGCCAGGCTTGCTTGAATCCAGTGGCAAAGTGAGCAAGGGACTCACGTCTGAGCATACCCTGCCAACTTATGGCGAACAAAGCAAAAACCAAAGGAAATGATGGACGGAGTGTTGAACATTGCAAGCACTCACCCTCAGTCAACTGAGCAGGGTTTAATCCATCACCGTTCTTTAGCCCACTCTGCCACCCCAGTTCAGACATGGCCATATGCAAATCAGTCTGACCCTGTGCCTCATGGGAACAGTCCAGCCTGAACTGCCAAGCCATGTCTTCCCTGGACCAGAATCAAGCTTCCTAGGGCCGGTTTCTGGCATTTCAGCCGTCTTCAGCCAGGCTTGCTTGAATCCAGAGGCAAAGTGAGCAAGGGACTCACGTCTGAGCATACCCTGCCAACTTATGGCGAACAAAGCAAAAACCAAAGGAAATGATGGACGGAGTGTTGAACATTGCAAGCACTCACCCCCAGTCAACTGATCTGGGTTTAATCCATCACCGTTCTTTAGCCCACTCTGCCACCCCAGTTCAGACATGGCCATATGCAAATCAGTCTGACCCTGTGCCTCATGGGAACTGTTAGAAATGAGGGGGCTCTGGTTGACGCAGGTGTGAACCCACAACAAGCAGGGACCCTTTACTTCTTGTCAGGGCGAAGGATGACTCCCCAGAATAACCCCTGCTCACCCTCTAGGTGCGTGGCGCGAGCAGTCTAGGCTAAGTCTCAGGCGTACACGGTTAAGCAAATGCAATTACACATACAGTAAACCCCTTGCATGCACCACAAACGGACACCAATCAGGAAGTATATAAAAATAAGCTTTTATGTAGTTTCAGCAGATTTAATACAAGGCCCAGTAACATGGAACTGATGGGGCCATAATTCTTAGGAATACGGTAAAGTTCTCTTTGTTTACGGAAAGTTCTTTAGGCGGGCACAAGGTGACTGTAGGCCTCAGCGCACTGCATGCTGAGGCAGCGCCCAGGAAGCACACAGCAGATGACAGGGAAATAAGAACGTTGCGGACCCTGGATCTGATGCGAGCTCGCGGTCGAGTTCGTAAGTACAGTACCTTGTTTCTTGACGCAAAGGCGGGTGCGGGATTTCAGCGGCTCTTCGACAGAAGTGCGAGGCGGCGTCCGTGGCTCCCACACTTCACGATGGGGGTCTGATCTTCAGGCTCACGACAAGAGCGGGGTGTTGCAGGTGGCGGGTGAACAAAGCGGGGCAGCCGGGCACGCAGATTACGTCCGGGCTGTCCGAGGCTTGGAGATGCTCACAACGCTGATTCCGGCGGGAGGGTGAAGGTGCACAGCGAGCCTCCGGCGAGCGAGGTGACAGGGGCAGCCCAGCACAGCGTAGGGGGAGCGGCTCCGATCGAGCGAGGCTCTTCCCAAGGCGGGGGCGGCTAAGCAGTCCTGGTCACGGCTCAGGGAGGGACTGGGCACGAGGGTCACAGCTCCGGCGAGGGAAAGGACACCACAGTCCAGCAGCAGGCGAGTGAAGATTAGGTAGAGCCCAATGGTCCTGGGGCTCAGTTCAGGGGGCAAGCTCAGTTCCAAGCCCTTGGAGATCGTTTTGGAAAAGCACAAGTCTTGAAAGTAAAAGTAAAGTAAAAGTCTTCAGCAACAGTTTCTCTTCTCCCCTTTGGCAGCAAGGTCACCACTGTAGGCCAATCCCCCAGAATAGGGACAGTCTTCCTCCTACAGCTTTCCCGGTGCCTCCTCCTCAGGCAGAGATTCTTCTTGGTCAAAAGCGGATCTAGTTTCTCAGGAGCAGGGCTCCTACATTTATACAGCAAATCTTTTGTTCTCCCAGGCCAGGGGGGCCCTTGCCTAGTTCAGTCCGGTTTCTGAGCACTTTGTTTACGCGATGCAGGCTTCTTCTTTCAGAGTGCAGGGCAGAGTCCTCAGACGCTCCACAGGGGGCAGAGCCGGCATTGAGGTAGCAGAGCACTGTCCTATTCAGAGCCTAGGAGCACTCCTCCCACCCATCTACCGGTTGATCGTCCTATTCACCCCCAGGCCACCTAGCCCTGCCCATCTGGGTTCCCCCAGCCCTGTCACTCACACCAGCCAGACATCAGATACACATCACGCAGAGGCGGCTGAAATGCTTAGGCAAGCAAAGGCCAACTTTCTAAAAGCGACATTTGCAAACCCGGAATATTAAAATAAACCTTGCGAAAAGATGTACCTTATTATTCCGAGTTCAGGCATACTAAACTCGAACTTCTACCATGTTCCCTGGGTCGGTTAGGATCGTAGGGTGTAACAATCCAGGCCGCCCATACTGGCCTATGAGAACAGGGTAGCCTTGCAGTAGCGAACAACAAAATGGCGGTCATTCACTACTAGGACATGCCACGCATCCAGGCTTGTCCTACCTTAGGCTTACAACGCACCCTGCCCGTGGGCCTACCAGAGGGGTGACTAACATGCAGCTAAGGGAAGGTTTTAGGGACCGGATAGTGTGGGCACTTGCCAGTCAGCATGTCAGTACCAGACTGCACGCAGGTTCTGCGATGGCAGACCTTAGACATATTTTACCGGCCGCTTCTGTGGGTGGCACAACCAGTGCTGCAGGCCCACCAGCGGTGTTCGCATTTACATGCCCTGGCGCCCCCGGCGCACTTTACTGGGGTCTGACAGTAAATCAAACAATCCAATCATGGAATCCAACCAACATATACAATTTACATAGGGAGCACTCGCACCGCGACACTGGTTGGCAGTGGCACAGCGCGCTGAGCGACCAACACCATAAAAACACATGAGGCACAGCGACAAAAAGAGGAAGGGAGACTCACGCCAAGGTGCCAGGTCTAACACGTGTCCCCTCCAGCTGAAAAGTGGGGAGAACTACCCTACCCCAGGGAGTTCCTCATCACTAAGGCGGAATAATCTGGACAGACCGTCAGCATTGGCGTGATCTGTACCAGGGCGATGTTCCACCGTGAAATCCATACCCTGTAGGGAAATGGACCACCTCAACAGCTTTGGATTCTCACCCCTCATATGCATCAACCATCTGAGGGGCCTGTGGTCCGTCTGAACCCGGAAGTGAGACCCAAACAAGTAGGGTCTTAGCTTCTTCAGCGCCCAGACCACGGCAAATGCCTCACGCTCAATAGCACTCCACCTTTGTTCCCGTGGAAGTAACCTCCTGCTAAGTTATGCTACGGGTTGATCTAGGCCCTCCTCATTAATCTGTGAAAGAACAGCCCCCACACCATGCTCTGAAGCGTCTGTCTGAACGATAAACTCTTTGGAGAAGTTGGGAGCCAAGAGAACGGGCGCCGTGCACATAGCAGTTTTCAAGGCCTCAAAAGCTTTCTGACAGGTGTCAGTCCAAATCACTTTCCTGGGCTGCTTCTTCGAAGTCAGCGCTGTCAAGGGGGCAACCAGGTTGCCATACCCCTTGACAAACCTCCTGTAGTACCCGGTGAGACCTAGGAAGGCTCTCACCTCCGTCTGGGTTTTGGGCGCCTCCCAATTCAGGATGGTTTCTATCTTGGGCTGAAGGGGTGCCACCTGGCCACTCCCAACTTGGTGTCCCAAGTACACCACGGAACCCTGCCCGATCTGGCACTTACTCGCCTTGATCGTGAGGCCTGCCTTGCGCAGTGCCATCAACACTTCCCAGAGGTGACGCAAGTGTTCCTCCCAAGTGGAGCTGAACACTGCGATGTCATCCAGGTAGGCTGCACTGAACGAATCCAGCCCAGCCAACGCCTGGTTGACCAATCTCTGGAAGGTGGCAGGGGCATTCTTCATCCCAAATGGCAAAACCCGGAACTGGTAGTGCCCATCTGGGGTGGAAAATGCTGACCTCTCTTTGGCCCCCTCGGTCAAGGCGATCTGCCAATACCCAGACGTTAAATCAAACGTGCTGAGGTAGTGGGCAGCCCCTAGCCGATCGATGAGCTCATCAGCTCTGGGGATGGGGTGTGCGTCGGTCCTAGTGACCGAATTGAGTCCTCTGTAGTCCACACAGAACCGGAGTTCGGGTGTGGCTCCCGGCGCTGCAGCCTTTGGGACCAAGACCACGGGGCTGGCCCAAGGACTGCTAGAAGACTCAATTACCCCGAGTGCAAACATCTTGGAGACCTCCTCCTTGATGCATGTCCTCACCCTGTCAGTCACCCTGTAGGCCTTGTGCCGCACAGGTGGACTATCCCCAGTGTCCACATCATGGACGCACCAATCAGTGACACCAGGGACCAGGGAAAACAGGTCAGAAAATTGTCCCAGCAACTGGCGACAATCATTCTGTTGCTCAGGGGTCAGGGTGGAAGAGAGGATGACACCATCCACTGACCCATCTTGCTCCTTGGCTGACAGGAGGTCAGGAAGAGGTTCTGTCTCCTCTTCCATTCCAGCATCTGTTGCCAAGAGCATGCCCACTTGGGACCTCTCCAAGTGGGGCTTGAGGCGGTTGACGTGTAGGACCCTTAAGGGGTTCCTAGGAGACTTTAGGTCCACCACGTAGGTAACAGGACTCTTGCGCTCCACCACCTCAAAGGGACCGGTCCACTTATCCTGGAGCGCACACGGCTCCACGGGGGCCAAGACCCATACTTTCTGCCCAGGCTGAAGCTCTACCAGAGTGGCGTTCTGGTCGTACCACCGCTTCATCTCCTCCTGGCTGGCTTCCAGATTTGCCTCAGCAAGTTGACCGAATCGCCTAGTCTGATTCCTGAAGGCCAGCATGTAACTATATACATTCTGGGGAGGTTTCCTGGGAGATTGCTCCCAGCCTTCTTTGACCAGACTTAGAGGTCCTCTGACTGGGTGACCATACAGAAGCTCAAAGGGACTGAACCCCAGAGACTTCTGTGGCACCTCACGGTAAGCGAAGAGAAGGCATGGTAAGAGGACGTCCCACTTACGCCTCATGGCTCCTTCTAGGCCCATTATCATGCCTTTGAGGGTTCGGTTGAATCTCTCAACCAACCCGTTTCCTTGGGGGTGGTAAGGGGTGGTGAACTTGTAGGTTACACCACACTCTTGCCAAAGAGATTTCATGTACTTGGACATGAAATTGATACCTCGGTCAGACACCACTTCTAGAGGGAATCCCACTCGGGAGAAAATTCCCATCAGTGCCCGTCCCACCACGGGGGCCGTCACTGTCCTTAGAGGAATGGCTTCCGGGTACCGGGTGGCATGGTCCACCAGGACCAGGATGAACCTATTGCCCATCGCTGTCCTGGGGTCCAGTGGCCCTACAATGTCAATCCCCACCCGCTGGAATGGGGTACCGACCACAGGGAATGGCTGGAGTGGAGCCTTCTGCTTCCTTCCACTCTTTCCACTTGCCTGGCAAGTCTGGCATGTCCTGCAGTGAGTATCTGAACTCCTGCGCATTTGAGGCCAATAAAAGTGGGTGACAAGCCTTTCAAAGGTCTTGTCCTGCCCCAAATGCCCTGCCAATGGCACATCGTGAGCCAGCCCCAGTAGGAAGGCTCTGAAGTCCTGGGGTACCACCAGCGCACGGGCTGACCCAGGCTCAGCAACCTTAGGCTCTGTATATAGGAGGTCGTTCTCCCAGTAAACGAAATGTGATCCTGACTGATCACCTGCGGCCTGGTCTGCAGCCTGCTGCCGCATACCCACGAGAGAAGGGCACTCCTTCTGTGCCTTGCAAAAGTCCTCCCTGGTGGGACCCCCTTCCTGCTGCCAATGGGTCAGCTCCGGCAGGTCTCCCAGTTCAGCTATCTGCTCCCCTGTAGGCTCCAGGGCATCCCCCTCAAGGTCTGCTTCCTCCTGGACCGTGGGAACTTCAGGGGCCGGCTTCCCGCGCCCCTTGCTCCTTCTCTCTAAGGCCGGTTCCTGGGCCTCCCTCTCAGGCTCCAGGACCTCTTGAGTACCTCTACTGGCTGCCATGGACCGTGTGGTGACACACGCCCAATCCGGCATACCCAACATCTCCAGGTGAGCACTCCGCTCCACCTTAGCCCAAGGTGAGCTCTCCAAATCGTTCCCCAACAAACAGTCTACAGGCATGGCGGGCCTCACAGCTACCTGAAGAGTACCAGAGACCCCCCCCCACTCAAAGGGAACCTGAGCCACCTTGCAGTGTCTCTCTGTGTTGTCAGCGGCAACAACGGGATAGAATGCATTGGGGACCACCTGCTCCTGAGACACCAGGTGACACCTGACAGCTGTCACACTGGCTCCTGTATCTCTAAGAGCTTCCACTCTATGGCCATTTATGGTCACCCACTGCCTGTACTTCTTAGTGTTCTCAGGCAGCTGGGTTGGAGGGACCACTTCACGGTCTCCTAGCGAGACCAGGGACATCTCTGCGGGACCCCACCCACCTTGGACATCCCTCTCCTCCCCCAAGGCTACACTAGTCACCTGCCGGGGTGGAGCACCAGTGGGTGCTGGTTTACCAAACAATGGACACTTTACATCAGAGGCAAGATGCCCCAAATTGTTACACCTGTAACATCTTACGGGCCCCTTTTGAACAGGAGGACCTGTCGGGGCCCCGGTCGGTTTCTGGGGTGGGGGAGGCTGAGAACCCTTCCCTTGGTTCCCTTGGGGACTATTTTGGGGCCCTTTTTAGAACTGCTTCTGTTTACCCCTGTCCCCCCCACTCTTCTGCTGGGGACCCTGCCCACCTTTGGCGGAATCTCCCACGGTACCCTTGTGGACCCTGGTACTGACCCAGCGGTCCGCCTCCTCAGCAAGCTTCCTAGGGTTAGTCAGCCTACTATCGATCAGGTGCTGGCGTAGCTCAGGAAAACAATTACTGGACAAGTGCTCCCATGCCACTAAATCAAGAAGCCCTTGATAATCATTTACCTTACTACCCTTTACCCAACCATCCAGCGCTCTGCAAAAGAAAGTCACATACTCCACATACGTACTATTGGGAATCTTAGTGCAACCCCTAAACCTCTGTCTATATAACTCAGGGGTCAACCCATACCTAGCCATCAATGCTTCCTTCATATGGGCATAAGAATTATGAACATCAGCAGGTAAATCTAACAGTGTGTCCCGCCCTTCACTCAGGAACCGTCCCCACAACCCCGCTCCCCAATCTTTCTCAGGGACCCGGTGGGAAGACATGGCTACCTCGTAGGCTCTGAACCACTGCCCGATGTCGTCATTCTTGAAGAACTCCTTCACTACATCCTTGGGAATATAAACTCTTGGTTCCGCCGGTACTGGTGGTGTGCTGCCACCAGAGGGATTAAGCTCCAAACTTTTTGCTTTCTGCTCCAGCTCCCTCAGCTTCATGTCATGCTCTTATTGTAGTTTCTTTTCTTCCATGGCTAGTCTTTGTTTTTCCATATCCATCTGCCCATGAAGTTTTGCCATCTCCACCTCGTGTGCCCGGGTTGCTGCCCTGTCTGCCAACTCTTCTGGCGACAGGCCTCTGCCAAACTCATGGACACTTTCTGGTGGAACCACTTCCACCTGATTCTCTGGTGCCTTTGACTCATACCAGGCCCTCAGCGCCTTCACGAATTGGGTCTTGTTTTTCAATCCAGTTTGGGCAATTCTGAACTTGGAGCAAAAACCTTTCAATTCTTCATTGCTATAATTCCGAAGTGCGCTTTCTTCCCAATCTATGTCCTCAAATCCAGAGATTATAGAAGCTGCCCTTCCGGCGGGAAGTGAACCAGGCATGGTTCTAACAACGGAGATTCTTGGCAAAACAAAAACAAATTCTAGTCTTGTGGCTGTGTTACTGGTCTGCCCTCACTACGTGGTGATCAGTGATTCACTATACGAAAACCACAAATGCAAATCCGTAAATCCCACCGCTGCCACCAATGTTAGAAATGAGGGGGCTCTGGTTGACGCAGGTGTGAACCCACAACAAGCAGGGACCCTTTACTTCTTGTCAGGGCGAAGGATGACTCCCCAGAATAACCCCTGCTCACCCTCTAGGTGCGTGGCGCGATCAGTCTAGGCTAAGTCTCAGGCGTACACGGTTAAGCAAATGCAATTACACATACAGTAAACCCCTTGCATGCACCACAAACGGACACCAATCAGGAAGTATATAAAAATAAGCTTTTATGTAGTTTCAGCAGATTTAATACAAGGCCCAGTAACGTTGAACTGATGGGGCCACAATTCTTAGGAATACGGTAAAGTTCTCTTTGTTTACGGAAAGTTCTTTAGGCGGGCACAAGGTGACTGTAGGCCTCAGCGCATTCCGTGCTGAGGCAGCGCCCAGGAAGCACACAGCAGATGACAGGGAAATAAGAACGTTGCGGACCCTGGATCCGATGCGAGCTCGCGGTCGAGTTCGTAAGTACAGTACCTTGTTTCTTGACGCAAAGGCGGGTGCGGGATTTCAGCGGCTCTTCGACAGAAGAGCGAGGCGGCGTCCGGGGCTCCCACACTTCACGATGGGAGTCTGATCTTCAGGATCACGACAAGAGCGGGGTGTTGCAGGTGGCGGGTGAACAAAGCGGGGCAGCCGGGCACGCATATTACGTCCGGGCCGTCCGAGGCTTGGAGATGCTCACAACGCCGATTCCGGCAGGAGGGTGAAGGTGCACAGCGAGCCTCCGGCGAGCGAGGTGACAGGGGCAGCCCAGCACAGCGTAGGGGGAGCGGCTCCGATCGAGCGAGGCTCTTCCCAAGGCGGGGGCGGCTAAGCAGTCCTGGTCACGGCTCAGGGAGGGACTGGGCACGAGGGTCACAGCTCCGGCGAGGGAAAGGACACCACAGTCCAGCAGCAGGCGAGTGAAGATCAGGTAGAGTCCAATGGTCCTGGGGCTCAGTTCAGGGGGCAAGCTCAGTTCCAAGCCCTTGGAGATCGTTTTGGAAAAGCACAAGTCTTGAAAGTAAAAGTAAAGTAAAAGTCTTCAGCAACAGTTTCTCTTCTCCCCTTTGGCAGCAAGGTCACCACTGTAGGCCAATCCCCCAGGATAGGGACAGTCTTCCTCCTACAGCTTTCCCGGTGCCTCCTCCTCAGGCAGAGATTCTTCTTGGTCAAAAGCGGATCTAGTTTCTCAGGAGCAGGGCTCCTACATTTATACAGCAAATCTTTTGTTCTCCCAGGCCAGGGGGGCCCTTGCCTAGTTCAGTCCGGTTTCTGAGCACTTTGTTTACGCGATGCAGGCTTCTTCTTTCAGAGTGCAGGGCAGAGTCCTCAGACGCTCCACAGGGGGCGGAGCCGGCATTGAGGTAGCAGAGCACTGTCCTATTCAGAGCCTAGGAGCACTCCTCCCACCCATCTACCGGTTGATCGTCCTATTCACCCCCAGGCCACCTAGCCCTGCCCATCTGGGTTCCCCCAGCCCTGTCACTCACACCAGCCAGACATCAGATACACATCACGCAGAGGCGGCTGAAATGCTTAGGCAAGCAAAGGCCAACTTTCTAAAAGCGACATTTGCAAACCCGGAATATTAAAATAAACCTTGCGAAAAGATGTACCTTATTATTCCGAGTTCAGGCATACTAAACTCGAACTTCTACCATGTTCCCTGGGTCGGTTAGGATCGTAGGGTGTAACAATCCAGGCCGCCCATACTGGCCTATGAGAACAGGGTAGCCTTGCATTAGCGAACAACAAAATGGCGGTCATTCACTACTAGGACATGCCACGCATCCAGGCTTGTCCTACCTTAGGCTTACAACGCACCCTGCCCGTGGGCCTACCAGAGGGGTGACTAACATGCAGCTAAGGGAAGGTTTTAGGGACCGGCAAGTGTGGGCACTTGCCAGTCAGCATGGCAGTACCAGACTGCACGCAGGTTCTGCGATGGCAGACCTTAGACATATTTTACCGGCCGCTTCTGTGGGTGGCACAACCAGTGCTGCAGGCCCACCAGCGGTGTTCGCATTTACATGCCCTGGCGCCCCCGGCGCACTTTACTGGGGTCTGACAGTAAATCAAACAATCCAATCATGGAATCCAACCAACATATACAATTTACATAGGGAGCACTCGCACCGCGACACTGGTCGGCAGTGGCACAGCGCGTTGAGCGGCCAACACCATAAAAACACATGAGGCACAGCGACAAAAAGAGGAAGGGAGACTCACGCCAAGGTGCCAGGTCTAACAGGAACAGTCCAGCCTGAAATGCCAAGCCATGTTTTCCCTGGACCAGAATCAAGCTTCCTAGGACCGGTTTCTGGCATTTCAGCCGTCTTCAGCCAGGCTTGCTTGAATCCAGTGGCAAAGTGAGCAAGGGACTCACATCTGAGCATACCCTGCCAACTTATGGCGAACAAAGCAAAAACCAAAGGAAATGATGGACGGAGTGTTGAACATTGCAAGCACTCACCCCCAGTCAACTGATCTGGGTTTAATCCATCACCGTTCTTTAACCCACTCTGCCACCCCAGTTCAGACATGGCCATATGCAAATCAGTCTGACCCTGTGCCTCATGGGAACAGTCCAGCCTGAACTGCCAAGCCATGTCTTCCCTGGACCAGAATCAAGCTTCCTAGGACCGGTTTCTGGCATTTCAGCCGTCTTCAGCCAGGCTTGCTTGAATCCAGTGACAAAGTGAGCAAGGGACTCACGTCTGAGCATACCCTGCCAACTTATGGCGAACAAAGCAAAAACCAAAGGAAATGATGGACGGAGTGTTGAACATTGCAAGCACTCAGCCCCACTCAACTGATCTGGGTTTAATCCATCACCGTTCTTTAGCCCACTCTGCCACCCCAGTTCAGACATGGCCATATGCAAATCAGTCTGACCCTGTGCCTCATGGGAACAGTCCTGCCTGAACTGCCAAGCCATGTCTTCCCTGGACCAGAATCAAGCTTCCTAGGACCGGTTTCTGGCATTTCAGCCGTCTTCAGCCAGGCTTGCTTAAATCCAGTGGCAAAGTGAGCAAGGGACTCACGTCTGAGCATACCCTGCCAACTTATGGCGAACAAAGCAAAAACCAAAGGAAATGATGGACGGAGTGTTGAACATTGCAAGCACTCACCCCCAGTCAACAGATCTGGGTTTAATCCATCACCGTTCTTTAGCCCACTCTGCCACCCCAGTTCAGACATGGCCATATGCAAATCAGTCTGACCCTGTGCCTCATGGGAACAGTCCAGCCTGAACTGCCAAGTCATGTCTTCCCTGGGCCAGAATCAAGCTTCCTAGGACCGGTTTCTGGCATTTCAGCCGTCTTCAGCCAGGCTTGCTTGAATCCCGTGGCAAAGTGAGCAAGGGACTCACGTCTGAGCATACCCTGCCAACTTATGGCGAACAAAGCAAAAACCAAAGGAAATGATGGACGGAGTGTTGAACATTGCAAGCACTCACCCCCAGTCAACTGATCTGGGTTTAATCCATCACCGTTCTTTAGCCCACTCTGCCACCCCAGTTCAGACATGGCCATATGCAAATCAGTCTGACCCTGTGCCTCATGGGAACAGTCCAGCCTGAACTGCCAAGCCATGTCTTCCCTGGACCAGAATCAAGCTTCCTAGGACCGGTTTGTGGCATTTCAGCCGTCTTAAGCCAGGCTTGCTTGAATCCAGTGGCAAAGTGAGCAAGGGACTCAGGTCTGAGCATACCCTGCCAACTTATGGCGAACAAAGCAAAAACCAAAGGAAATGATGGACGGAGTGTTGAACATTGCAAGCACTCACCCCCAGGCAACAGATCTGGGTTTAATCCATCACTGTTCTTTAGCCCACTCTGCCACCCCAGTTCAGACATGGCCATATGCAAATCAGTCTGACCCTGTGCCTCATGGGAACAGTCCAGCCTGAACTGCCAAGCCATGTCTTCCCTGGACCAGAATCAAGCTTCCTAGGACCGGTTTCTGACATTTCAGCCGTCTTCAGCCAGGCTTGCTTGAATCCAGTGGCAAAGTGAGCAAGGGACTCACGTCTGAGCATACCCTGCCAACTTTTGGCGAACAAAGCAAAAACCAAAGGAAGTGATGGACGGAGTGTTGAACATTGCAAGCACTCACCCCCAGTCAACAGATCTAGGTTTAATCCATCACCGTTCTTCAGCCCACTCTGCCACCCCAGTTCAGACATGGCCATATGCAAATCAGTCTGACCCTGTGCCTCATGGGAACAGTCCAGCCTGAACTGCCAAGCCATGTCTTCCCTGGGCCAGAATCAAGCTTCCTAGGACCGGTTTCTGGCATTTCAGCCGTCTTCAGCCAGGCTTGCTTGAATCCAGTGGCAAAGTGAGCAAGGGACTCACGTCTGAGCATACCCTGCCAACTTATGGCGAACAAAGCAAAAACCAAAGGAAATGATGGACAGAGTGTTGAACATTGCAAGCACTCACCCCCAGTCAACAGATCTGGGTTTAATCCATCACCGTTCTTTAGCCCACTCTGCCACCCCAGTTCAGACATGACCATATGCAAATCAGTCTGACCCTGTGCCTCATGGGAACAGTCCAGCCTGAACTGCCAAGCCATGTCTTCCCTGGACCAGAATCAAGCTTCCTAGGACCGGTTTCTGGCATTTCAGCCGTCTTCAGCCAGGCTTGCTTGAATCCAGTGGCAAAGTGAGCAAGGGACTCACGTCCGAGCATACCCTGCCAACTTATGGCGAACAATGCAAAAACCAAAGGAAATGACGGACGGAGTGTTGAACATTGCAAACACTCACCCCCAGTGTTAGACCTGGCACCTTGGCGTGAGTCTCCCTTCCTTTTTTTTGTCGCTGTGCCTCATGTGTTTTTATGGTGTTGGCCGCTCAGCGCGCTGTGCCACTGCCAACCAGTGTCGCGGTGCGAGTGCTCCCTATGTAAATTGTATATGTTGGTTGGATTCCACGATTGGATTGTTTGGTTTACTGTCAGACCCCAGTAAAGTGCGCCGGGGGCGCCAGGGCATGTAAATGCAAACACCGCTGGTGGGCTTGCAGCACTGGTTGTGCCACCCACAGAAGCGGCCGATAAAATATGTCTGAGGTCTGCCATCGCAGAACCTGCGTGCAGTCTGGTACTGACATGCTGACCGGCAAGTGCCCACACTTGCCGGTCCCTAAAACCTTCCCTTAGCTGCATGTTAGTCACCCCTCTGGTAGGCCCGCGGGCAGGGTGCGTTGTAAGCCTAAGGTAGGACAAGCCTGGATGCGTGGCATGTCCTAGTAGTGAATTACCGCCATCTTGTTGTTCACTACTGCAAGGCTACCCTGTTCTCATAGGCCAGTATGGGCGGCCTGGATCATTACACCCTATGATCCTAACCGACCCAGGGAACATGGTAGAAGATCGAGTTTGGTATGCCTGATCTCGGAATAATAAGGTACATCTTTTCGCAAGGTTTATTTTAATATTCCGGGTTTGCAAATGCCGCTTTTAGAAAGTTGGCCTTTGCTTGCCTAAACCTTTCAGCCGCCTCTGCGTGTTGTGTATCTGATGTCTGGCTGGTGTGAGTGACAGGGCTGGGGGAACCCAGATGGGCAGGGCTAGGTAGCCTGGTATGAATGGGACGATCGACAGGTAGATGGGTGGGAGGAGTGCTCCTAGGTTCTGAATAGGACAGTGCTCCGCTACCTCGATGCCGGCTCCACCCCCTGTGGAGCGTCTGATGACTCTGCCCTGCACTCTGAAAGGAGAAGCCTGCGTCACGTAAACAAAGTGCTCAGAAACCGGACTGAACTAGGCAAGGGCCCCCCTGGCCTGGGAGAACAAAAGATTTGTGGTATAAATGGAGGAGCCCTGCTCCTAAGAAACTAGATCCGCTTTTGACCAAGAAGACTCTCTGCCTGAGGAGGAGGCACCGGGAAAGCTGTAGGAGGAAGACTGTCCCTATCCTGGGGGATTGGCCTGCAGTGGTGACCTTGCTGCCAAAGGAGAGAAGAGAAACTGTTGCTGAAGACTTTTACTTTACTTTTGCTTTCAAGACTTGTGCTTTTCCAAAACGATCTCCAAGGGCTTGGAACTGAGCTTGCCCCCTGAACTGAGCCCCAGGACCATTGGGCTCTACCTGATCTTCACTCGCCTGCTGCTGGACTGTGGTGTCCTTTCCCTCGCCGGAGCTGTGACCCTCGTGCCCAGTCCCTCCCTGAGCCGTGACCAGGACTGCTTAGCCGCCCCCGCCTTGGGAAGAGCCTCGCTCGATCGGAGCCGCTCCCCCTACGCTGTGCTGGGCTGCCCCGTCACCTCGCTCGTTGGAGGCTCGCTGCGCACCTTCACCCTCCCGCCGGAATCGGCGTCTGTGAGCATCTCCAAGCCTCGGACGGCCCGGACGTATCTGCGTGCCCGGCTGCCCCGCTTTGTTCACACGCCACCTGCAACACCCCGCTCTTGTCGTGAGCCTGAAGATCAGACACCCTCGTGAAGTGTGGGAGCCCCGGACGCCGCCTCGCTCTTCTGTCGAAGAGCCGCTGAAATCCCGCACCCGCCTTTGCGTCAAGAAACAAGGTACTGTACTTACGAACTCGACCGCGAGCTCGCATCGGATCCAGGGTCCGCAACGTTCTTATTTCCCTGTCATCTGCTGTGTGCTCCCTGGGCGCTGCCTCAGCACAAAGTGCGCTGAGGCCTACAGTTACCTTGTGCCCGCCTAAAGAACTTCCCATAAAACAAAGAGAACTTTACCGTATTTCCAAGAATTGTGGCCCCATCAGTTCAACGTTACTGGGCCTTGTATTTGAATCTGCTGAATCTACATAAGAGTTTATTTTTATATACTTCCTGATTGGTGTCCGTTTGTGGTGCATGCAAGGGGTTTACTGTATGTGTAATTGCATTTGCTTAACTGTGTACGCCTGAGACTTAGCCTAGACTGCTCGCGCCACGCACCTAGAGGGTGAGCAGGGGTTATTCTGGGGAGTCATCCTTCGCCCTGACAAGAAGTAAGGGGTCCCTGCTTGTGGTGGGTTCACACCTGCGTCAACCAGAGCCCCCTCATTTCTAACATTGGTGGCAGCGGTGGGATTTACGGATTTGCATTTGTGGTTTGCGTATAGTGAATCACTGATCACCACGTAGTGAGAGCAGACCAGTAACACAGCCACAAGGCTAGCAATTGTTTTTGTTTTGCCAAGAGTCTCCGTTGTTAGAGCCATGCCTGGTTCACTTTCAGCCGGAAGGGCGGCTTCCATAATCTCTGGATTTGAAGACGTAGATTGGGAAGAAGGCGCGCTTCAGAATCGTACCAATGACGACTTGAAAGGTCTTTGCTCCAAGTTCAGGATTGCCCAAACTGGATTGAAAAAGAAGGAACAACTTGTGAAAGCGCTGAGGGCCTGGTATGAGTCAAAGGCACCAGAGAATCAGGTGGAAGTGGTTCCACCAGAAAGTGTCCATGAGTTTGGCAGATGCCTGTCGCCAGAAGAGTTGGCGGACAGGGCTGCAACCCGGGCACACGAGGTAGAAATGGCAAAACTTCATGGGCAGATGGATATGGAAAAACAAAGATTAGCCATGGAAGAAAAGAAACTACAATTAGAGCATGACATGAAGCTGAGGGAGCTGGAGCTGAAAGCAAAAAGTTTGGAGCTTAATCCCTCTGGTGGCAGCACACCGCCAGTACCGGCGGAACCAAGAGTTTATATTCCCAAGGATGTAGTGAAGGAGTTCTTCAGGAATGACGACATCGGGCAGTGGTTCAGAGCCTACGAGGTAGCCATGTCTTCCCACCGGGTCCCTGAGAAAGATTGGGGAGCGGGGTTGTGGGGAAGGTTCCTGAGTGAAGGGCGGGACACACTGTTAGATTTACCTGTTGATGTTCGTAATTCTTATGCCCATATGAAGGAAGCATTGATGGCTAGGTATGGGTTGACCCCTGAGTTATATAGACAGAGGTTCAGGGGTTGCACTAAGATTCCCAATAGTACGTATGTGGAGTATGTGACTTTCTTTTGCAGAGCGCTGGATGGTTGGGTAAAGGGTAGTAAGGTAAATGATTATCAAGGGCTTCTTGATTTAATGGCATGGGAGCACTTGTCCAGTAATTGTTTTCCTGAGCTACGCCAGCACCTGATCGATAGTAAGCTGACTAACCCGAGGAAGCTTGCTGAGGAGGCGGACCGCTGGGTCAGTACCAGGGTCCACAAGGGTACCGTGGGAGATTCCGCCAAAGGTGGGCAGGGTCCCCAGCAGAAGAGTGGGGGGGACAGGGGTAAACAGAAGCAGTTCCAAAAAGGGCCCCAAAATAGTCCCCAAGGGAACCAAGGGAAGGGTTCTCAGCCTCCCCCACCCCAGAAACCGACCGGGGCCCCGACAGGTCCTCCTGTTCCAAAGGGGCCCGTAAGATGTTACAGGTGTAACAATTTGGGGCATTTTGCCTCTGATGTAAAATGTCCATTGTTTGGTAAACCAGCACCCACTGGTGCTCCACCCCGGCAGGTGACTAGTGTAGCCTTGGGGGAGGAGAGGGATGTCCAAGGTGGGTGGGGTCCCGCAGAGATGTCCCTGGTCTCGCTAGGAGACCGTGAAGTGGTCCCTCCAACCCAGCTGCCTGAGAACACTAAGAAGTACAGGCAGTGGGTGACCATAAATGGCCATAGAGTGGAAGCTCTTAGAGATACAGGAGCCAGTGTGACAGCTGTCCGGTGTCACCTGGTGTCTCAGGAGCAGGTGGTCCCCAATGCATTCTATCCCGTTGTTGCCGCTGACAACACAGAGAGGCACTGCAAGGTGGCTCAGGTTCCCTTTGAGTGGGGGGGGGTCTCTGGTACTCTTCAGGTAGCTGTGAGGCCCGCCATGCCTGTAGACTGTTTGTTAGGGAACGATTTGGAGAGCTCACCTTGGGCTAAGGTGGAGCGGAGTGCTCACCTGGAGATGTTGGGTATGCCGGATTGGGCGTGTGTCACCACACGGTCCATGGCAGCCAGTAGAGGTACTCAAGAGGTCCTGGAGCCTGAGAGGGAGGCCCAGGAACCGGCCTCAGAGAGAAGGAGCAAGGGGCGCGGGAAGCCGGCCCCTGAAGTTCCCACGGTCCAGGAGGAAGCAGACCTTGAGGGGGATGCCCTGGAGCCTACAGGGGAGCAGATAGCTGAACTGGGAGACCTGCCGGAGCTGACCCATTGGCAGCAGGAAGGGGGTCCCACCAGGGAGGACTTTTGCAAGGCACAGAAGGAGTGCCCTTCTCTCGTGGGTATGCGGCAGCAGGCTGCAGACCAGGCCGCAGGTGATCAGTCAGGATCACATTTCGTTTACTGGGAGAACGACCTCCTATATACAGAGCCTAAGGTTGCTGAGCCTGGGTCAGCCCGTGCGCTGGTGGTACCCCAGGACTTCAGAGCCTTCCTACTGGGGCTGGCTCACGATGTGCCATTGGCAGGGCATTTGGGGCAGGACAAGACCTTTGAAAGGCTTGTCACCCACTTTTATTGGCCTCAAATGCGCAGGAGTTCAGATACTCACTGCAGGACATGCCAGACTTGCCAGGCAAGTGGAAAGAGTGAAAGGAAGCAGAAGGCTCCACTCCAGCCATTCCCTGTGGTCGGTACCCCATTCCAGCGAGTGGGGATTGACATTGTAGGGCCACTGGACCCCAGGACAGCGATGGGCAATAGGTTCATCCTGGTCCTGGTGGACCATGCCACCCGGTACCCGGAAGCCATTCCTCTAAGGACAGTGACGGCCCCCGTGGTGGGACGGGCACTGATGGGAATTTTCTCCCGAGTGGGATTCCCTCTAGAGGTGGTGTCTGACCGAGGTACCAATTTCATGTCCAAGTACATGAAATCTCTTTGGCAAGAGTGTGGTGTAACCTACAAGTTCACCACACCTTACCACCCCCAAGGAAACGGGTTGGTTGAAAGATTCAACCGAACCCTCAAAGGCATGATAATGGGCCTAGAAGGAGCCATGAGGCGTAAGTGGGACGTCCTCTTACCATGCCTTCTCTTCGCTTACCGTGAGGTGCCACAGAAGTCTCTGGGGTTCAGTCCCTTTGAGCTTCTGTATGGTCACCCCGTCAGAGGACCTCTAAGTCTGGTCAAAGAAGGCTGGGAGCAATCTCCCAGGAAGCCTCCCCAGAATGTATATAGTTACATGCTGGCCTTCAGGAATCAGACTAGGCGATTCAGGCAACTTGCTGAGGCAAATCTGGAAGCCAGCCAGGAGGAGATGAAGCGGTGGTACGACCAGAATGCCACTCTGGTAGAGCTTCAGCCTGGACAGAAAGTATGGGTCTTGGCCCCCGTGGAGCCGTGTGCGCTCCAGGATAAGTGGACCGGTCCCTTTGAGGTGGTGGAGCGCAAGAGTCCTGTTACCTACGTGGTGGACCTGAAGTCTCCTAGGAACCCTTTAAGGGTCCTGCATGTCAACCGCCTCAAGCCCCACTTGGAGAGGTCCCAAGTGGGCATGCTCTTGGCAACAGATGCTGGAATGGAAGAGGAGACAGAACCTCTTCCTGACCTCCTGTCAGCCAAGGAGCAGGATGGGTCAGTGGATGGTGTCATCCTCTCTTCCACCCTGACCCCTGAGCAACAGAATGATTGTCGCCAGTTGCTGGGACAGTTTTCTGACCTGTTTTCCCTGGTCCCTGGTGTCACTGATTGGTGCGTCCATGATGTGGACACTGGGGATAGTCCACCTGTGCGGCACAAGGCCTACAGGGTGACTGACAGGGTGAGGACATGCATCAAGGAGGAGGTCTCCAAGATGTTTGCACTCGGGGTAATTGAGTCTTCTAGCAGTCCTTGGGCCAGCCCCGTGGTCTTGGTCCCAAAGGCTGCAGCGCCGGGAGCCACACCCGAACTCCGGTTCTGTGTGGACTACAGAGGACTCAATTCGGTCACTAGGACCGACGCACACCCCATCCCCAGAGCTGATGAGCTCATCGATCGGCTAGGGGCTGCCAACTACCTCAGCACGTTTGATTTAACGTCTGGGTATTGGCAGATCGCCTTGACCGAGGGGGCCAAAGAGAGGTCAGCATTTTCCACCCCAGATGGGCACTACCAGTTCCGGGTTATGCCATTTGGGATGAAGAATGCCCCTGCCACCTTCCAGAGATTGGTCAACCAGGTGTTGGCTGGGCTGGATTCATTCAGTGCAGCCTACCTGGATGACATCGCAGTGTTCAGCTCCACTTGGGAGGAACACTTGCGTCACCTCTGGGAAGTATTGATGGCGCTGCGCAAAGCAGGCCTCACGATCAAGGCGAGTAAGTGCCAGATCGGGCAGGGTTCCGTGGTGTACTTGGGACACCAAGTTGGAAGTGGCCAGGTGGCACCCCTTCAGCCCAAGATAGAAACCATCCTGAATTGGGAGGCGCCCAAAACCCAGACGGAGGTGAGAGCCTTCCTAGGTCTCACCGGGTACTACAGGAGGTTTGTCAAGGGGTATGGCAACATGGTTGCCCCCTTGACAGCGCTGACTTCGAAGAAGCAGCCCAGGAAAGTGATCTGGACTGACACCTGTCAGAAAGCTTTTGAGGCCTTGAAAACTGCTATGTGCACGGCGCCCGTGCTCTTGGCTCCCAACTTCTCCAAAGAGTTTATCGTTCAGACAGACGCTTCAGAGCATGGTGTGGGGGCTGTTCTTTCACAGATTAATGAGGAGGGCCTAGATCAACCCGTAGCCTTTCTTAGCAGGAGGTTACTTCCACGGGAACAAAGGTGGAGTGCTATTGAGCGTGAGGCATTTGCTGTGGTCTGGGCGCTGAAGAAGCTAAGACCCTACTTGTTTGGGTCTCACTTCCGGGTTCAGACGGACCACAGGCCCCTCAGATGGTTGATGCATATGAGGGGTGAGAATCCAAAGCTGTTGAGGTGGTCCATTTCCCTACAGGGTATGGATTTCACGGTGGAACATCGCCCTGGTACAGATCACGCCAATGCTGACGGTCTGTCCAGATTTTTCCGCCTTAGTGATGAGGAACTCCCTGGGGTAGGGTAGTTCTCCCCACTTTTCAGCTGGAGGGGACACGTGTTAGACCTGGCACCTTGGCGTGAGTCTCCCTTCCTTTTTTTTGTCGCTGTGCCTCATGTGTTTTTATGGTGTTGGCCGCTCAGCGCGCTGTGCCACTGCCAACCAGTGTCGCGGTGCGAGTGCTCCCTATGTAAATTGTATATGTTGGTTGGATTCCACGATTGGATTGTTTGGTTTACTGTCAGACCCCAGTAAAGTGCGCCGGGGGCGCCAGGGCATGTAAATGCGAACACCGCTGGTGGGCTTGCAGCACTGGTTGTGCCACCCACAGAAGCGGCCGGTAAAATATGTCTGAGGTCTGCCATCGCAGAACCTGCGTGCAGTCTGGTACTGACATGCTGACCGGCAAGTGCCCACACTTGCCGGTCCCTAAAACCTTCCCTTAGCTGCATGTTAGTCACCCCTCTGGTAGGCCCGCGGGCAGGGTGCGTTGTAAGCCTAAGGTAGGACAAGCCTGGATGCGTGGCATGTCCTAGTAGTGAATTACCGCCATCTTGTTGTTCACTACTGCAAGGCTACCCTGTTCTCATAGGCCAGTATGGGCGGCCTGGATCATTACACCCTATGATCCTAACCGACCCAGGGAACATGGTAGAAGATCGAGTTTGGTATGCCTGAACTCGGAATAATAAGGTACATCTTTTCGCAAGGTTTATTTTAATATTCCGGGTTTGCAAATGCCGCTTTTAGAAAGTTGGCCTTTGCTTGCCTAAACCTTTCAGCCGCCTCTGCGTGTTGTGTATCTGATGTCTGGCTGGTGTGAGTGACAGGGCTGGGGGAACCCAGATGGGCAGGGCTAGGTAGCCTGGTATGAATGGGACGATCGACAGGTAGATGGGTGGGAGGAGTGCTCCTAGGTTCTGAATAGGACAGTGCTCCGCTACCTCGATGCCGGCTCCACCCCCTGTGGAGCGTCTGATGACTCTGCCCTGCACTCTGAAAGGAGAAGCCTGCATCACGTAAACAAAGTGCTCAGAAACCGGACTGAACTAGGCAAGGGCCCCCCTGGCCTGGGAGAACAAAAGATTTGTGGTATAAATGGAGGAGCCCTGCTCCTAAGAAACTAGATCCGCTTTTGACCAAGAAGAATCTCTGCCTGAGGAGGAGGCACCGGGAAAGCTGTAGGAGGAAGACTGTCCCTATCCTGGGGGATTGGCCTGCAGTGGTGACCTTGCTGCCAAAGGAGAGAAGAGAAACTGTTGCTGAAGACTTTTACTTTACTTTTACTTTCAAGACTTTTCCAAAACGATCTCCAAGGGCTTGGAACTGAGCTTGCCCCCTGAACTGAGCCCCAGGACCATTGGGCTCTACCTGATCTTCACTCGCCTGCTGCTGGACTGTGGTGTCCTTTCCCTCGCCGGAGCTGTGACCCTCGTGCCCAGTCCCTCCCTGAGCCGTGACCAGGACTGCTTAGCCGCCCCCGCCTTGGGAAGAGCCTCGCTCGATCGGAGCCGCTCCCCCTACGCTGTGCTGGGCTGCCCCGTCACCTCGCTCGTTGGAGGCTCGCTGCGCACCTTCACCCTCCCGCTGGAATCGGCGTCTGTGAGCATCTCCAAGCCTCGGACGGCCCGGACGTATCTGCGTGCCCGGCTGCCCCGCTTTGTTCACACGCCACCTGCAACACCCCGCTCTTGTCGTGAGCCTGAAGATCAGACACCCTCGTGAAGTGTGGGAGCCCCGGACGCCGCCTCGCTCTTCTGTCGAAGAGCCGCTGAAATCCCGCACCCGCCTTTGCGTCAAGAAACAAGGTACTGTACTTACGAACTCGACCGCGAGCTCGCATCGGATCCAGGGTCCGCAACGTTCTTATTTCCCTGTCATCTGCTGTGTGCTCCCTGGGCGCTGCCTCAGCACAAAGTGCGCTGAGGCCTACAGTTACCTTGTGCCCGCCTAAAGAACTTCCCATAAAACAAAGAGAACTTTACCGTATTTCCAAGAATTGTGGCCCCATCAGTTCAACGTTACTGGGCCTTGTATTTGAATCTGCTGAATCTACATAAAAGTTTATTTTTATATACTTCCTGATTGGTGTCCGTTTGTGGTGCATGCAAGGGGTTTACTGTATGTGTAATTGCATTTGCTTAACCGTGTACGCCTGAGACTTAGCCTAGACTGCTCGCGCCACGCACCTAGAGGGTGAGCAGGGGTTATTCTGGGGAGTCATCCTTCGCCCTGACAAGAAGTAAGGGGTCCCTGCTTGTGGTGGGTTCACACCTGCGTCAACCAGAGCCCCCCCAACTTATGGCGAACAAAGCAAAAACCAAAGGAAGTGATGGACGGAGTGTTGAACATTGCAAGCACTCACCCCCAGTAAACTGATCTGGGTTTAATCCATCACCGTTCTTTAGCCCACTCTGCCACCCCAGTTCAGACATGGCCATATGCAAATCAGTCTGACCCTGTGCCTCATGGGAACAATCCAGCCTGAACTGCCAAGCCATGTCTTCCCTGGACCAGAATCAAGCTTCCTAGGACCGGTTTCTGGCATGTCAGCCTTCTTCAGCCAGGCTTGCTTGAATCCAGTGGCAAAGTGAGCAAGGGACTCACGTCTGAGCATACCCTGCCAACTTATGGCGAACAAAGCAAAAACCAAAGGAAGTGATGGACGGAGTGTTGAACATTGCAAGCACTCACCCCCAGTCAACTGATCTGGGTTCAATCCATCACCGTTCTTTAGCCCACTCTGCCACCCCAGTTCAGACATGGCCATATGCAAATCAGTCTGACCCTGTGCCTCATGGGAACAGTCCAGCCTGAACTGCCAAGCCATGTCTTCGCTGGACCAGAATCAAGCTTCCTAGGACCGGTTTCTGGCATTTCAGCCGTCTTCAGCCAGGCTTGCTTGAATCCAGTGGCAAAGTGAGCAAGGGACTCACGTCTGAGCATACCCTGCCAACTTATGGCAAACAAAGCAAAAACCAAAGGAAATGATGGACGGAGTGTTGATAATTGCAAGCACTCACCCCCAGTCAACTGATCTGGGTTTAATCCATCACCGTTCTTTAGCCCACTCTGCCACCCCAGTTCAGACATGGCCATATGCAAATCAGTCTGACCCTGTGCCTCATGGGAACAGTCCAGCCTGAACTGCCAAGCCATGTCTTCCCTGGACCAAAATCAAGCTTCCTAGGACCGGTTTCTGGCATTTCAGCCGTCTTCAGGCAGGCTTGCTTGAATCCAGTGGCAAAGTGAGCAAGGGACTCACGTCTGAGCATACCCTGCCAACTTATGGCGAACAAAGCAAAAACCAAAGGAAATGATGGACGGAGTGTTGAACATTGCAAGCACTCACCCCAGTCAACTGATCTGGGTTTAATCCATCACCGTTCTTCAGCCCACTCTGCCACCCCAGTTCAGACATGGCCATATGCAAATCAGTCTAACCCTGTGCCTCATGGGAACAGTCCAGCCTGAACTGCCAAGCCATGTCTTCCCTGGACCAGAATCAAGCTTCCTAGGACCGGTTTCTGGCATTTCAGCCGTCTTCAGCCAGGCTTGTTTGAATCCAGTGGCAAAGTGAGCAAGGGACTCACGTCTGAGCATACCCTGCCAACTTATGGCGAACAAAGCAAAAACCAAAGGAAATGATGGACGGAGTGTTGAACATTGCAAGCACTCACCCCCAGTCAACTGATCAGGGTTTAATCCATCACCGTTCTTTAGCCCACTCTGCCACCCCAGTTCAGACATGGCCATATGCAAATCAGTCTGACCCTGTGCCTCATGGGAACAGTCCAGCCTGAACTGCCAAGCCATATCTTGCCTGGACCAGAATCAAGCTTCCCAGAACCGGTTTCTGGCATTTCAGCCGTCTTCAGCCAGGCTTGCTTGAATCCAGTGGCAAAGTGAGCAAGGGACTCACGTCTGAGCATACCCTGCCAACTTATGGCGAACAAAGCAAAAACCAAAGGAAATGATGGACAGAGTGTTGAACATTGCAAGCACTCACCCCCAGTCAACTGATCTGGGTTTAATCCATCACCGTTCTTTAGCCCACTCTGCCACCCCAGTTCAGATATGGCCATATGCAAATCAGTCTGACCCTGTGCCTCATGGGAACAGTCCAGCCTGAACTGCCAAACCATGTCTTCCCTGGACCAGAATCAAGCTTCCTAGGACCGGTTTCTGGCATTTCAGCCGTCTTCAGCCAGGCTTGCTTGAATCCAGTGGCAAAGTGAGCAAGGGACTAACGTCTGAGCATACCCTGCCAACCTATGGCGAACAAAGCAAAAACCAAAGGAAATGATGGACGGAGTGTTGAACATTGCAAGCACTCACCCCCAGTCAACTGATCTCGGTTTAATCCATCACCGTTCTTTAGCCCACTCTGCCACCCCAGTTCAGACATGGCCATATGCAAATCAGTCTGACCCTGTGCCTCATGGGAACAGTCCAGCCTGAACTGCCAAGCCATGTCTTCCCTGGACCAGAATCAAGCTTCCTAGGACCGGTTTCTGGCATTTCAGCCGTCTTCTGCCAGGCTTGCTTGAATCCAGTGGCAAAGTGAGCAAGGGACTCACGTCTGAGCATACCCTGCCAACTTATGGCGAACAAAGCAAAAACCAAAGGAAATGATGGACGGAGTGTTGAACATTGCAAGCACTCACCCCCAGTCAACAGATCTGGGTTTAATCCATCACCGTTCTTTAGCCCACTCTGCCACCCCAGTTCAGACATGGCCATATGCAAATCAGTCTGACCCTGTGCCTCATGGGAACAGTCCAGCCTGAACTGCCAAGCCATGTCTTCCCTGGACCAGAATCAAGCTTCCTAGGACCGGTTTCTGGCATTTCAGCCGTCTTCAGCCAGGCTTGCTTGAATCCAGTGGCAAAGTGAGCAAGGGACTCACGTCTGAGCATACCCTGCCAACTTATGGCGAACAAAGCAAAAACCAAAGGAAATGATGGACGGAGTGTTGAACATTGCAAGCACTCACCCCCAGTCAACTGATCCGGGTTTAATCCATCACCGTTCTTTAGCCCACTCTGCCACCCCAGTTCAGACATGGCCATATGCAAATCAGTCTGACCCTGTGCCTCATGGGAACAGTCCAGCCTGAACTGCCAAGCCATGTCTTCCCTGGACCAGAATCAAGCTTCTTAGGACCGGTTTCTGGCATTTCAGCCGTCTTCAGCCAGGCTGGCTTGAATCCAGTGGCAAAGTGAGCAAGGGACTCACGTCTGAGCATACCCTGCCAACTTATGGCGAACAAAGCAAAAACCAAAGGAAATGATGGACGGAGTGTTGAACATTGCAAGCACTCACCCCCAGTCAACTGATCTGGGTTTAATCCATCACCGTTCTTTAGCCCACTCTGCCACCCCAGTTCAGACATGGCCATATGCAAATCAGTCTGACCCTGTGCCTCATGGGAACAGTCCAGCCTGAACTGCCAAGCCATGTCTTCCCTGGACCAGAATCAAGCTTCCTAGGACCGGTTTCTGGCATTTCAGCCGTCTTCAATCAGGCTTGCTTGAATCCAGTGGCAAAGTGAGCAAAGGACTCACGTCCGAGCATATCCTGCCAACTTATGGCGAACAAAGCAAAAACCAAAGGACATGATGGACGGAGTGTTGAACATTGCAAACACTCACCCCCAGTCAACTGATCTGGGTTTAATCCATCACCGTACTTTAGCCCACTCTGCCACCCCAGTTCAGACATGGCCATATGCAAATCAGTCTGACCCTGTGCCTCATGGGAACAGTCCAGCCTGAACTGCCAAGCCATGTCTTCCCTGGACCAGAATCAAGCTTCCTAGGACCGGTTTCTGGCATTTCAGACGTCTTCAGCCAGGCTTGCTTGAATCCAGTGGCAAAGTGAGCAAGGGACTCACGTCTGAGCATACCCTGCCAACTTATGGCGAACAAAGCAAAAACCAAAGGAAATGATGGACGGAGTGTTGAACATTGCAAGCACTCACCCCCAGTCAACAGATCTGGGTTTAATCCATCACCGTTCTTTAGCCCACTCTGCCACCCCAGTTCAGACATGGCCATATGCAAATCAGTCTGACCCTGTGCCTCATGGGAACAGTCCAGCCTGAACTGCCAAGCCATGTCTTCCCTGGACCAGAATCAAGCTTCCTAGGACCGGTTTCTGGCATTTCAGCCGTCTTCAGCCAGGCTTGCTTGAATCCAGTGGCAAAGTGAGCAAGGGACTCACGTCTGAGCATACCGTGCCAACTTATGGCGAACAAAGCAAAAACCAAAGGAAATGATGGACAGAGTGTTGAACATTGCAAGCACTCACCCCCAGTCAACTGATCCGGGTTTAATCCATCACCGTTCTTTAACCCACTCTGCCACCCCAGTTCAGACATGGCCATATGCAAATCAGTCTGACCCTGTGCCTCATGGGAACAGTCCAGCCTGAACTGCCAAGCCATGTCTTCCCTGGACCAGAATCAAGCTTCCTAGGACCGGTTTCTGACATTTCAGCCGTCTTCAGCCAGGCTTGCTTGAATCCAGTGGCAAAGTGAGCAAGGGACTCACGTCTGAGCATACCCTGCCAACTTATGGCAAACAAAGCAAAAACCAAAGGAAATGATGGACGGAGTGTTGAACATTGCAAGCACTCACCCCCAGTCAACAGATCTGGGTTTAATCCATCACCGTTCTTTAGCCCACTCTGCCACCCCAGTTCAGACATGGCCATATGCAAATCAGTCTGACCCTGTGCCTCATGGGAACAGTCCAGCCTGAACTGCCAAGCCATGTCTTCCCTGGACCAGAATCAAGCTTCCTAGGACCGGGTCTGGCATTTCAGCCGTCTTCAGCCAGGCTTGCTTGAATCCAGTGGCAAAGTGAGCAAGGGACTCACGTCTGAGCATACCCTGCCAACTTATGGCGAACAAAGCAAAAACCAAAGGAAATGATGGACGGAGTGTTGAACATTGCAAGCACTCACCCCCAGTCAACTGATCTGGGTTTAATCCATCACCGTTCTTTAGCCCACTCTGCCACCCCAGTTCAGACATGGCCATATGCAAATCAGTCTGACCCTGTGCCTCATGGGAACAGTCCAGCCTGAACTGCCAAGCCATGTCTTCCCTGGACCAGAATCAAGCTTCTTAGGACCGGTTTCTGGCATTTCAGCCGTCTTCAGCCAGGCTGGCTTGAATCCAGTGGCAAAGTGAGCAAGGGACTCACGTCTGAGCATACCCTGCCAACTTATGGCGAACAAAGCAAAAACCAAAGGAAATGATGGACGGAGTGTTGAACATTGCAAGCACTCACCCCCAGTCAACTGATCTGGGTTTAATCCATCACCGTTCTTTAGCCCACTCTGCCACCCCAGTTCAGACATGGCCATATGCAAATCAGTCTGACCCTGTGCCTCATGGGAACAGTCCAGCCTGAACTGCCAAGCCATGTCTTCCCTGGACCAGAATCAAGCTTCCTAGGACCGGTTTCTGACATTTCAGCCATCTTCAGCCAGGCGTGCTTGAATCCAGTGGCAAAGTGAGCAAAGGACTCACGTCCGAGCATATCCTGCCAACTTATGGCGAACAAAGCAAAAACCAAAGGTCATGATGGACGGAGTGTTGAACATTGCAAGCACTCACCCCCAGTCAACTGATCTGGGTTTAATCCATCACCGTACTTTAGCCCACTCTGTCACCCCAGTTCAGACATGGCCATATGCAAATCAGTCTGACCCTGTGCCTCATGGGAACAGTCCAGCCTGAACTGCCAAGCCATGTCTTCCCTGGACCAGAATCAAGCTTCCTAGGACCGGTTTCTGGCATTTCAGACGTCTTCAGCCAGGCTTGCTTGAATCCAGTGGCAAAGTGAGCAGGGGACTCACGTCTGAGCATACCCTGCCAACTTATGGCGAACAAAGCAAAAACCAAAGGAAATGATGGACGGAGTGTTGAACATTGCAAGCACTCACCCCCAGTCAACAGATCTGGGTTTAATCCATCACCGTTCTTTAGCCCACTCTGCCACCCCAGTTCAGACATGGCCATATGCAAATCAGTCTGACCCTGTGCCTCATGGGAACAGTCCAGCCTGAACTGCCAAGCCATGTCTTCCCTGGACCAGAATCAAGCTTCCTAGGACCGGTTTCTGGCATTTCAGCCGTCTTCAGCCAGGCTTGCTTGAATCCAGTGGCAAAGTGAGCAAGGGACTCACGTCTGAGCATACCGTGCCAACTTATGGCGAACAAAGCAAAAACCAAAGGAAATGATGGACAGAGTGTTGAACATTGCAAGCACTCACCCCCAGTCAACTGATCCGGGTTTAATCCATCACCGTTCTTTAGCCCACTCTGCCACCCCAGTTCAGACATGGCAATATGCAAATCAGTCTGACCCTGTGCCTCATGGGAACAGTCCAGCCTGAACTGCCAAGCCATGTCTTCCCTGGACCAGAATCAAGCTTCCTAGGACCGGTTTCTGGCATTTCAGCCGTCTTCAGCCAGGCTTGCTTGAATCCAGTGGCAAAGTGAGCAAGGGACTCACGTCTGAGCATACCCTGCTAACTTATGGCGAACAAAGCAAAAACCAAAGGAAATGATGGACGGAGTTTTGAACATTGCAAGCACTCACCCCCAGTCAACTGATCTGAGTTTAATCCATCACCGTTCTTTAGCCCACTCTGCCACCCCAGTTCAGACATGGCCATATGCACATCAGTCTGACCCTGTGCCTCATGGGAACAGTCCAGCCTGAACTGCCAAGCCTTGTCTTCCCTGGACCAGAATCAAGCTTCCTAGGACCGGTTTCTGGCATTTCAGCCGTCTTCAGCCAGGCTTGCTTGAATCCAGTGGCAAAGTGAGCAAGGGACTCACGTCCAAGCATACCCTGCCAACTTATGGCGAACAAAGCAAAAACCAAAGGAAATGATGGACGGAGTGTTGAACATTGCAAGCACTCACCCCCAGTCAACTGGTCTGGGTTTAATCCATCACCGTACTTTAGCCCACTCTGCCACCCCAGTTCAGACATGGCCATATGCAAATCAGTCTGACCCTGTGCCTCATGGGAACAGTCCAGCCTGAACTGCCAAGCCATGTCTTCCCTGGACCAGAATCAAGCTTCCTAGGACCGGTTTCTGGCATTTCAGCCGTCTTCAGCCAGGCTTGCTTGAATCAAGTGGCAAAGTGAGCAAGGGACTCACGTCTGAGCATACCCTGCCAACTTATGGTGAACAAAGCAAAAACCAAAGGAAATGATGGACGGAGTGTTGAACATTGCAAGCACTCACCCCCAGTCAACTGATCTGGGTTTAATCCATCACCGTTCTTTAGCCCACTCTGCCACCCCAGTTCAGACATGGCCATATGCAAATCAGTCTGAACCTGTGCCTCATGGAACCAGTCCAGCCTGAACTGCCAAGCCATGTTTTCCCTGGACCAGAATCAAGCTTCCTAGGACCGGTTTCTGGCATTTCAGCCGTCTTCAGCCAGGCTTGCTTGAATCAAGTGGCAAAGTGAGCAAGGGACTCACGTCTGAGCATACCCTGCCAACTTATGGCGAACAAAGCAAAAACCAAAGGAAATGATGGACGGAGTGTTGAACATTGCAAGCACTCACCCCCAGTCAACTGATCTGAGTTTAATCCATCACCGTTCTTTAGCCCACTCTGCCACCCCAGTTCAGACATGGCCATATGCAAATCAGTCTGACCCTGTGCCTCATGGGAACAGTCCAGCCTGAACTGCCAAGCCATGTCTTCCCTGGACCAGAATCAAGCTTCCTAGGACCGGTTTCTGGCATTTCAGCCGTCTTCAGCCAGTCTTGCTTGAATCCAGTGGCAAAGTGAGCAAGGGACTCACGTCCGAGCATACCCTGCCAACTTATGGCGAACAAAGCAAAAACCAAAGGAAATGATGGACGGAGTGTTGAACATTGCAAGCACTCACCCCCAGTCAACTGATCTGGGTTTAATCCATCACCGTACTTTAGCCCACTCTGCCACCCCAGTTCAGACATGGCCATATGCAAATCAGTCTGACCCTGTGCCTCATGGGAACAGTCCAGCCTGAACTGCCAAGCCATGTCTTCCCTGGACCAGAATCAAGCTTCCTAGGACCGGTTTCTGGCATTTCAGCCGTCTTCAGCCAGGCTTGCTTGAATCCAGTGGCAAAGTGAGCAAGGGACTCACGTCTGAGCATACCCTGCCAACTTATGGCGAACAAAGCAAAAACCAAAGGAAATGATGGACGGAGTGTTGAACATTGCAAGCACTCACCCCCAGTCAACTGATCTGGGTTTAATCCATCACCGTTCTTTAGCCCACTCTGCCACCCCAGTTCAGACATGGCCATATGCAAATCAGTCTGACCCTGTGCCTCATGGGAACAGTCCAGCCTGAACTGCCAAGCCATGTCTTCCCTGGACCAGAATCAAGCTTCCTAGAACCGGTTTCTGGCATTTCAGCCGTCTTCAGCCAGGCTTGCTTGAATCCAGTGGCAAAGTGAGCAAGGGACTCACGTCTGAGCATACCCTGCCAACTTATGGCGAACAAAGCAAAAACCAAAGGAAATGATGGACGGAGTGTTGAACATTGCAAGCACTCACCCCCAGTCAACTGATCTGGGTTTAATCCATCACCGTTCTTTAGCCCACTCTGCCACCCCAGTTCAGACATGGCCATATGCAAATCAGTCTGACCCTGTGCCTCATGGGAACAGTCCAGCCTGAACTGCCAAGCCATGTCTTCCCTGGACTAGAATCAAGCTTCCTAGGACCGGTTTCTGGCATTTCAGCCGTCTTCAGCCAGGCTTGCTTGAATCCAGTGGCAAAGTGAGCAAGGGACTCACGTCCGAGCATACCCTGCCAACTTATGGCGAACAAAGCAAAAACCAAAGGACATGATGGACGGAGTGTTGAACATTGCAAGCACTCACCCCCAGTCAACTGATCTGGGTTTAATCCATCACCGTACTTTAGCCCACTCTGCCACCCCAGTTCAGACATGGCCATATGCAAATCAGTCTGACCCTGTGCCTCATGGGAACAGTCCAGCCTGAACTGCCAAGCCATGTCTTCCCTGGACCAGAATCAAGCTTCCTAGGACCGGTTTCTGGCATTTCAGCCGTCTTCAGCCAGGCTTGCTTGAATCCAGTGGCAAAGTGAGCAAGGGACTCACGTCTGAGCATACCCTGCCAACTTATGGCGAACAATGCAAAAAGCAAAGGAAATGATGGACGGAGTGTTGAACATTGCAACAAGCACTCACCCCCTGTCAACTGATCTGGGTTTAATCCATCACCGTTCTTTAGCCCACTCTGCCACCCCAGTTCAGACATGGCCATATGCAAATCAGTCTGACCCTGTGCCTCATGGGAACAGTCCAGCCTGAATTGCCAAGCCATGTCTTCCCTGGACCAGAATCAAGCTTCCTAGGACCGGTTTCTGGCATTTCAGCCGTCTTCAGCCAGGCTTGCATGAATCCAGTGGCAAAGTGAGCAAGGGACTCACGTCTGAGCATACCCTGCCAACTTATGGCGAACAAAGCAAAAACCAAAGGAAATGATGGACGGAGTGTTGAACATTGCAAACACTCACCCCCAGTCAACTGATCTGGGTTCAATCCATCACCGTTCTTTAGCCCACTCTGCCACCCCAGTTCAGACATGGACATATGCAAATCAGTCTGACCCTGTGCCTCATGGGAACAGTCCAGCCTGAACTGCCAAGCCATGTCTTCCCTGGACCAGAATCAAGCTTCCTAGGACCGGTTTCTGGCATTTCAGCCGTCTTCAGCCAGGCTTGCTTGAATCCAGTGGCAAAGTGAGCAAGGGACTCACGTCTGAGCATACCCTGCCAACTTATGGCGAACAAAGCAAAAACCAAAGGAAATGATGTACGGAGTGTTGAACATTGCAAGCACTCACCCCCAAACAACTGATCTGGGTTTAATCCATCACCGTTCTTTAGCCCACTCTGCCACACCAGTTCAGACATGGCCATATGCACATCAGTCTGACCCTGTGCCTCATGGGAACAGTCCAGCCTGAACTGCCAAGCCATGTCTTCCCTGGACCAGAATCAAGCTTCCTAGGACCGGTTTCTGGCATTTCAGCCGTCTTCAGCCAGGCTTGCTTGAATCCAGTGGCAAAGTGAGCAAGGGACTCACGTCTGAGCATACCCTGCCAACTTATGGCGAACAAAGCAAAAACCAAAGGAAATGATGGACGGAGTGTTGAACATTGCAAGCACTCACCCCCAGTCAACTGATCTGGGTTTAATCCATCACCGTTCTTTAGCCCACTCTGCCACCCCAGTTCAGACATTTCCATATGCAAATCAGTCTGACCCTGTGCCTCATGGGAACAGTCCAGCCTGAACTGCCAAGCCATGTCTTCCCTGGACCAGAATCAAGCTTCCTAGGACCGGTTTCTAGCATTTCAGCCGGCTTCAACCAGGCTTGCTTGAATCCAGTGGCAAAGTGAGCAAGGAACTCACGTCTGAGCATACCCTGCCAACTTATGGCGAACAAAGCAAAAACCAAAGGAAATGATGGACGGAGTGTTGAACATTGCAACAAGCACTCACCCCCAGTCAACTGATCTGGGTTTAATCCATCACCGTTCTTTAGCCCACTCTGCCACCCCAGTTCAGACATGGCCATATGCAAATCAGTCTGACCCTGTGCCTCATGGGAACAGTCCAGCCTGAATTGCCAAGCCATGTCTTCCCTGGACCAGAATCAAGCTTCCTAGGACCGGTTTCTGGCATTTCAGCCGTCTTCAGCCAGGCTTGCTTGAATCCAGTGGCAAAGTGAGCAAGGGACTCACGTCTGAGCATACCCTGCCAACTTATGGCGAACAAAGCAAAAACCAAAGGAAATGATGGACGGAGTGTTGAACATTGCAAGCACTCACCCCCAGTCAACAGATCTGGGTTTAATCCATCACCGTTCTTTAGCCCACTCTGCCACCCCAGTTCAGACATGGCCATATGCAAATCAGTCTGACCCTGTGCCTCATGGGAACAGTCCAGCCTGAACTGCCAAGCCATGTCTTCCCTGGGCCAGAATCAAGCTTCCTAGGACCGGTTTCTGGCATTTCAGCCGTCTTCAGCCAGGCCTGCTTGAATCCAGTGGCAAAGTGAGCAAGGGACTCACGTCTGAGCATACCCTGCCAACGTATGGCGAACAAAGCAAAAACCAAAGGAAATGATGGACGGAGTGTTGAACATTGCAAGCACTCACCCCCAGTCAACAGATCTGGGTTTAATCCATCCCCGTTCTTTAGCCCACTCTGCCACCCCAGTTCAGACATGACCATATGCAAATCAGTCTGACCCTGTGCCTCATGGGAACAGTCCAGCCTGAACTGCCAAGCCATGTCTTCCCTGGACCAGAATCAAGCTTCCTAGGACCGGTTTCTGGCATTTCAGCCGTCTTCAGCCAGGCTTGCTTGAATCCAGTGGCAAAGTGAGCAAGGGACTCACGTCCGAGCATACCCTGCCAACTTATTGCGAACAATGCAAAAACCAAAGGAAATGACGGACGGAGTGTTGAACATTGCAAACACTCACCCCCAGTCAACTGATCTGGGTTCAATCCATCACCGTTCTTTAGCCCACTCTGCCACCCCAGTTCAGACATGGCCATATGCAAATCAGTCTGACCCTGTGCCTCATGGGAACAGTCCAGCCTGAACTGCCAAGCCATGTCTTCCCTGGACCAAAATCAAGCTTCCTAGGACCGGTTTCTGGCATTTCAGCCGTCTTCAGGCAGGCTTGCTTGAATCCAGTGGCAAAGTGAGCAAGGGACTCACGTCTGAGCATACCCTGCCAACTTATGGCGAACAAAGCAAAAACCAAAGGAAATGATGGACGGAGTGTTGAACATTGCAAGCACTCACCCCCAGTCAACTGATCAGGGTTTAATCCATCACCGTTCTTTAGCCCACTCTGCCACCCCAGTTCAGACATGGCCATATGCAAATCAGTCTGACCCTGTGCCTCATGGGAACAGTCCAGCCTGAACTGCCAAGCCATGTCTTCCCTGGACCAGAATCAAGCTTCCTAGGACCGGTTTCTGGCATTTCAGCCGTCTTCAGCCAGGCTTGCTTGAATCCAGTGGCAAAGTGAGCAAGGGACTCACGTCTGAGCATACCCTGCCAACTTATGGCGAACAAAGCAAACACCAAAGGAAATGATGGACGGAGTGTTGAACATTGCAAGCACTCACCCCCAGTCAACTGATCTGGGTTTAATCCATCACCGTTCTTTAACCCACTCTGCCACCCCAGTTCAGACATGGCCATATGCTAATCAGTCTGACCCTGTGCCTCATGGGAACAGTCCAGCCTGAACTGCCAAGCCATGTCTTCCCTGGACCAGAATCAAGCTTCCTAGGACCGGTTTCTAGCATTTCAGCCGGCTTCAACCAGGCTTGCTTGAATCCAGTGGCAAAGTGAGCAAGGGACTCACGTCTGAGCATACCCTGCCAACTTATGGCGAACAAAGCAAAAACCAAAGGAAATGATGGACGGAGTGTTGAACATTGCAAGCACTCAGCCCCAGTCAACTGATCTGGGTTAAATCCATCACCTTTCTTTAGCCCACTCTGCCACCCCAGTTCAGACATGGCCATATGCAAATCAGTCTGACCCTGTGCCTCATGGGAACAGTCCAGCCTGAACTGCCAAGCCATGTCTTCCCTGGACCAGAATCAAGCTTCCTAGGACCGGTTTCTGGCATTTCAGCCGTCTTCAGCCAGGCTTGCTTGAATCCAGTGGCAAAGTGAGCAAGGGACTCACGTCTGAGCATACCCTGCCAACTTATGGCGAACAAAGCAAAAACCAAAGGAAATGATGGACGGAGTGTTGAACATTGCAAGCACTCACCCCCAGTCAACAGATCTGGGTTTAATCCATCACCGTTCTTTAGCCCACTCTGCCACCCCAGTTCAGACATGGCCATATGCAAATCAGTCTGACCCTGTGCCTCATGGGAACAGTCCAGCCTGTACTGTCAAGCCATGTCTTCCCTGGGCCAGAATCAAGCTTCCTAGGACCGGTTTCTGGCATTTCAGCTGTCTTCAGCCAGGCTTGCTTGAATCCAGTGGCAAAGTGAGCAAGGGACTCACGTCTGAGCATACCCTGCCAACTTATGGCGAACAAAGCAAAAACCAAAGGAAATGATGGACGGAGTGTTGAACATTGCAAGCACTCACCCCCAGTCAACAGATCTGGGTTTAATCCATCCCCGTTCTTTAGCCCACTCTGCCACCCCAGTTCAGACATGACCATATGCAAATCAGTCTGACCCTGTGCCTCATGGGAACAGTCCAGCCTGAACTGCCAAGCCATGTCTTCCCTGGACCAGAATCAAGCTTCCTAGGACCGGTTTCTGGCATTTCAGCCGTCTTCAGCCAGGCTTGCTTGAATCCAATGGCAAAGTGAGCAAGGGACTCACGTCCGAGCATACCCTGCCAACTTATTGCGAACAATGCAAAAACCAAAGGAAATGACGGACGGAGTGTTGAACATTGCAAACACTCACCCCCAGTCAACTGATCTGGGTTTAATCCATCACCGTTCTTTAGCCCACTCTGCCACCCCAGTTCAGACATGGCCATATGCAAATCAGTCTGACCCTGTGCCTCATGGGAACAATCCAGCCTGAACTGCCAAGCCATGTCTTCCCTGGACCAGAATCAAGCTTCCTAGGACCGGTTTCTGGCATGTCAGCCATCTTCAGCCAGGCTTGCTTGAATCCAGTGGCAAAGTGAGCAAGGGACTCACGTCTGAGCATACCCTGCCAACTTATGGCGAACAAAGCAAAAACCAAAGGAAATGATGGACGGAGTGTTGAACATTGCAAGCACTCACCCCCAGTCAACTGATCTGGGTTCAATCCATCACCGTTCTTTAGCCCACTCTGCCACCCCAGTTCAGACATGGCCATATGCAAATCAGTCTGACCCTGTGCCTCATGGGAACAGTCCAGCCTGAACTGCCAAGCCATGTTTTCCCTGGACCAGAATCAAGCTTCCTAGGACCGGTTTCAGACATTTCAGCCGTCTTCAGCCAGGCTTGCTTGAATCCAGTGGCAAAGTGAGCAAGGGACTCACGTCTGAGCATACCCTGCCAACTTATGGCAAACAAAGCAAAAACCAAAGGAAATGATGGACGGAGTGTTGATAATTGCAAGCACTCACCCCCAGTCAACTGATCTGGGTTTAATCCATCACCGTTCTTTAGCCCACTCTGCCACCCCAGTACAGACATGGCCATATGCAAATCAGTCTGACCCTGTGCCTCATGGGAACAGTCCAGCCTGAACTGCCAAGCCATGTCTTCCCTGGACCAAAATCAAGCTTCCTAGGACCGGTTTCTGGCATTTCAGCCGTCTTCAGGCAGGCTTGCTTGAATCCAGTGGCAAAGTGAGCAAGGGACTCACGTCTGAGCATACCCCGCCAACTTATGGCGAACAAAGCAAAAACCAAAGGAAATGATGGACGGAGTGTTGAACATTGCACGCACTCACCCCCAGTCAACTGATCTGGGTTTAATCCATCACCGTTCTTCAGCCCACTCTGCCACCCCAGTTCAGACATGGCCATATGCAAATCAGTCTAACCCTGTGCCTCATGGGAACAGTCCAGCCTGAACTGCCAAGCCATGTCTTCCCTGGACCAGAATCAAGCTTCCTAGGACCGGTTTCTGGCATTTCAGCCGTCTTCAGCCAGGCTTGTTTGAATCCAGTGGCAAAGTGAGCAAGGGACTCACGTCTGAGCATACCCTGCCAACTTATGGCAAACGAAGCAAAAACCAAAGGAAATGATGGACGGAGTGTTGAACATTGCAAGCACTCACCCCCAGTCAACTGATCTGGGTTTAAGCCATCACCGTTCTTTAACCCACTCTGCCACCCCAGTTCAGACATGGCCATATGCAAATCAGTCAGACCCTGTGCCTCATGGGAACAGTCCAGCTTGAACTGCTAAGCCATGTCTTCCCTGGACCAGAATCAAGCTTCCTAGGACCGGTTTCTGGCATTTCAGCCGTCTTCAGCCAGGCTTGCTTGAATCCAGTGGCAAAGTGAGCAAGGGACTCACGTCTGAGCATACCCTGCCAACTTATGGCGAACAAAGCAAAAACCAAAGGAAATGATGGACGGAGTGTTGAACATTGCAAGCACTCACCCCCAGTCAACTGATCAGGGTTTAATCCATCACCGTTCTTTAGCCCAATCTGCCACCCCAGTTCAGACATGGCCATATGCAAATCAGTCTGACCCTGTGCCTCATGGGAACAGTCCAGTCTGAACTGCCAAGCCATATCTTCCCTGGACCAGAATCAAGCTTCCCAGAACCGGTTTCTGGCATTTCAGCCGTCTTCAGCCAGGCTTTCTTGAATCCAGTGGCAAAGTGAGCAAGGGACTCACGTCTGAGCATACCCTGCCAACTTATGGCGAGCAAAGCAAAAACCAAAGGAAATGATGGACGGTGTGTTGAACATTGCAAGCACTCACCCCCAGTCAACTGATCTGGGTTTAATCCATCACCGTTCTTTAGCCCACTCTGCCACCCCAGTTCAGACATGGCCATATGCAAATCAGTCTCACCCTGTGCCTCAGGGGAACAGTCCAGCCTGAACTGCCAAGCCATGTCTTCCCTGGACCAGAATCAAGCTTCCTAGGACCGGTTTCTGGCATTTCAGCCGTCTTCAGCCAGGCTTGCTTGAATCCAGTGGCAAAGTGAGCAAGGGACTAACGTCTGAGCATACCCTGCCAACTTATGGCGAACAAAGCAAAAACCAATGGAAATGATGGACGGAGTGTTGAACATTGCAAGCACTCACCCCCAGTCAACTGATCTGGGTTTAATCCATCACCGTTCTTCAGCCCACTCTGCCATCCCAGTTCAGACATGGCCATATGCAAATCAGTCTGACCCTGTGCCTCATGGGAACAGTCCAGCCTGAACTGCCAAGCCATGTCTTCCCTGGACCAGAATCAAGCTTCCTAGGACCGGTTTCTGGCATTTCAGCCGTCTTCAGCCAGGCTTGCTTGAATCCAGTGGCAAAGTGAGCAAGGGACTCACGTCTGAGCATACCCTGCCAACTTATGGCGAACAAAGCAAAAACCAAAGGAAATGATGGACGGAGTGTTGAACATTGCAAGCACTCACCCCCAGTCAACAGATCTGGGTTTAATCCATCACCGTTCTTTAGCCCACTCTGCCACCCCAGTTCAGACATGGCCATATGCAAATCAGTCTGACCCTGTGCCTCATGGGAACAGTCCAGCCTGAACTTCCAAGCCATGTCTTCCCTGGACCAGAATCAAGCTTCCTAGGACCGGTTTCTGGCATTTCAGCCGTCTTCAGCCAGGCTTGCTTGAATCCAGTGGCAAAGTGAGCAAGGGACTCACGTCTGAGCATACCCTGCCAACTTATGGCGAACAAAGCAAAAACCAAAGGAAATGATGGACGGAGTGTTGAACATTGCAAGCACTCACCCCCAGTCAACTGATCCGGGTTTAATCCATCACCGTTCTTTAGCCCACTCTGCCACCCCAGTTCAGACATGGCCATATGCAAATCAGTCTGACCCTGTGCCTCATGGGAACAGTCCAGCCTGAACTGCCAAGCCATGTCTTCCCTGGACCAGAATCAAGCTTCCTAGGACCGGTTTCTGGCATTTCAGCCGTCTTCAGCCAGGCTTGCTTGAATCCAGTGGCAAAGTGAGCAAGGGACTCACGTCTGAGCATACCCTGCCAACTTATGGCGAACTAAGCAAAAACCAAAGGAAATGATGGACGGAGTGTTGAACATTGCAAGCACTCACCGCCAGTAAACTGATCCAGGTTTAATCCATCACCGTTCTTGAGCCCACTCTGCCACCCCAGTTCAGACATGGCCATATGCAAATCAGTCTGACCCTGTGCCTCATGGGGACAGTCCAGCCTGAACTGCCAAGCCATGTCTTCCCTGGACCAGAATCAAGCTTCCTAGGACCGGTTACTGGCATTTCAGCCGTCTTCAGCCAGGCTTGCTTGAATCCAGTGGCAAAGTGAGCAAGGGACTCACGTCTGAGCATACCCTGCCAACTTATGGCGAACAAAGCAAAAACCAAAGAAAATGATGGACGGAGTGTTGAACATTGCAAGCACTCACCCCCAGTCAACTGATCTGGGTTTAATCCATCACCGTTCTTTAGCCCACTCTGCCACCCCAGTTCAGACATAGCCATATGCAAATCAGTCTGACCCTGTGCCTCATGGGAACAGTCCAGCCTGAACTGCCAAGCCATGTCTTCCCTGGACCAGAATCAAGCTTCCTAGGACCAGATTCTGGCATTTCAGCCGTCTTCAGCCAGGCTTGCTTGAATCCAGTGGCAAAGTGAGCAAGGGACTCACGTCCGAGCATACCCTGCCAACTTATGGCGAACAAAGCAAAAACCAAAGGAAATGATGGACGGAGTGTTGAACATCGCAAGCACTCACCCCCAGTCAACTGATCTGGATTTAATCCATCACCGTTCTTTAGCCCACTCTGCCACCCCAGTTCAGACATGGCCATATACAAATCAGTCTGACCCTGTGCCTCATGGGAACAGTCCAGCCTGAACTGCGAAGCCATGTCTTCCCTGGACCAGAATCATGCTTCCTAGGACCGGTTTCTGGCATTTCAGCCGTTTTCAGCCAGGCTTGCTTGAATCCAGTGGCAAAGTGAGCAAGGGACTCACGTCTGAGCATACCCTGCCAACTTATGGCGAACAAAGCAAAAACCAAAGGAAATGATGGACGGAGTGTTGAACATTACAAGCACTCACCCCCAGTCAACTGATCTGGGTTTAATCCATCACCGTTCTTTAGCCCACTCTGCCACCCCAGTTCAGACATGGCCATATGCAAATCAGTCTGACCCTGTGCCTCATGGGAACAATCCAGCCTGAACTGCCAAGCCATGTCTTCCCTGGACCAGAATCAAGCTTCCTAGGACCGGTTTCTGGCATGTCAGCCATCTTCAGCCAGGCTTGCTTGAATCCAGTGGCAAAGTGAGCAAGGGACTCACGTCTGAGCATACCCTGCCAACTTATGGCGAACAAAGCAAAAACCAAAGGAAATGATGGACGGAGTGTTGAACATTGCAAGCACTCACCCCCAGTCAACTGATCTGGGTTCAATCCATCACCGTTCTTTAGCCCACTCTGCCACCCCAGTTCAGACATGGCCATATGCAAATCAGTCTGACCCTGTGCCTCATGGGAACAGTCCAGCCTGAACTGCCAAGCCATGTTTTCCCTGGACCAGAATCAAGCTTCCTAGGACCGGTTTCAGACATTTCAGCCGTCTTCAGCCAGGCTTGCTTGAATCCAGTGGCAAAGTGAGCAAGGGACTCACGTCTGAGCATACCCTGCCAACTTATGGCAAACAAAGCAAAAACCAAAGGAAATGATGGACGGAGTGTTGATAATTGCAAGCACTCACCCCCAGTCAACTGATCTGGGTTTAATCCATCACCGTTCTTTAGCCCACTCTGCCACCCCAGTTCAGACATGGCCATATGCAAATCAGTCTGACCCTGTGCCTCATGGGAACAGTCCAGCCTGAACTGCCAAGCCATGTCTTCCCTGGACCAAAATCAAGCTTCCTAGGACCGGTTTCTGGCATTTCAGCCGTCTTCAGGCAGGCTTGCTTGAATCCAGTGGTAAAGTGAGCAAGGGACTCACGTCTGAGCATACCCTGCCAACTTATGGCGAACAAAGCAAAAACCAAAGGAAATGATGGACGGAGTGTTGAACATTGCACGCACTCACCCCCAGTCAACTGATCTGGGTTTAATCCATCACCGTTCTTCAGCCCACTCTGCCACCCCAGTTCAGACATGGCCATATGCAAATCAGTCTAACCCTGTGCCACATGGGAACAGTCCAGCCTGAACTGCCAAGCCATGTCTTCCCTGGACCAGAATCAAGCTTCCTAGGACCGGTTTCTGGCATTTCAGCCGTCTTCAGCCAGGCTTGTTTGAATCCAGTGGCAAAGTGAGCAAGGGACTCACGTCTGAGCATACCCTGCCAACTTATGGCAAACGAAGCAAAAACCAAAGGAAATGATGGACGGAGTGTTGAACATTGCAAGCACTCACCCCCAGTCAACTGATCTGGGTTTAAGCCATCACCGTTCTTTAACCCACTCTGCCACCCCAGTTCAGACATGGCCATATGCAAATCAGTCAGACCCTGTGCCTCATGGGAACAGTCCAGCTTGAACTGCTAAGCCATGTCTTCCCTGGACCAGAATCAAGCTTCCTAGGACCGGTTTCTGGCATTTCAGCCGTCTTCAGCAAGGCTTGCTTGAATCCAGTGGCAAAGTGAGCAAGGGACTCACGTCTGAGCATACCCTGCCAACTTATGGCGAACAAAGCAAAAACCAAAGGAAATGATGGACGGAGTGTTGAACATTGCAAGCACTCACCCCCAGTCAACTGATCAGGGTTTAATCCATCACCGTTCTTTAGCCCAATCTGCCACCCCAGTTCAGACATGGCCATATGCAAATCAGTCTGACCCTGTGCCTCATGGGAACAGTCCAGCCTGAACTGCCAAGCCATATCTTCCCTGGACCAGAATCAAGCTTCCCAGAACCGGTTTCTGGCATTTCAGCCGTCTTCAGCCAGGCTTGCTTGAATCCAGTGGCAAAGTGAGCAAGGGACTCACGTCTGAGCATACCCTGCCAACTTATGGCGAGCAAAGCAAAAACCAAAGGAAATGATGGACGGTGTGTTGAACATTGCAAGCACTCACCCCCAGTCAACTGATCTGGGTTTAATCCATCACCGTTCTTTAGCCCACTCTGCCACCCCAGTTCAGACATGGCCATATGCAAATCAGTCTGACCCTGTGCCTCAGGGGAACAGTCCAGCTTGAACTGCCAAGCCATGTCTTCCCTGGACCAGAATCAAGCTTCCTAGGACCGGTTTCTGGCATTTCAGCCGTCTTCAGCCAGGCTTGCTTGAATCCAGTGGCAAAGTGAGCAAGGGACTAACGTCTGAGTATACCCTGCCAACTTATGGCGAACAAAGCAAAAACCAATGGAAATGATGGACGGAGTGTTGAACATTGCAAGCACTCACCCCCAGTCAACTGATCTGGGTTTAATCCATCACCGTTCTTCAGCCCACTCTGCCATCCCAGTTCAGACATGGCCATATGCAAATCAGTCTGACCCTGTGCCTCATGGGAACAGTCCAGCCTGAACTGCCAAGCCATGTCTTCCCTGGACCAGAATCAAGCTTCCTAGGACCGGTTTCTGGCATTTCAGCCGTCTTCAGCCAGGCTTGCTTGAATCCAGTGGCAAAGTGAGCAAGGGACTCACGTCTGAGCATACCCTGCCAACTTATGGCGAACAAAGCAAAAACCAAAGGAAATGATGGACGGAGTGTTGAACATTGCAAGCACTCACCCCCAGTCAACAGATCTGGGTTTAATCCATCACCGTTCTTTAGCCCACTCTGCCACCCCAGTTCAGACATGGCCATATGCAAATCAGTCTGACCCTGTGCCTCATGGGAACAGTCCAGCCTGAACTTCCAAGCCATGTCTTCCCTGGACCAGAATCAAGCTTCCTAGGACCGGTTTCTGGCATTTCAGCCGTCTTCAGCCAGGCTTGCTTGAATCCAGTGGCAAAGTGAGCAAGGGACTCACGTCTGAGCATACCCTGCCAACTTATGGCGAACAAAGCAAAAACCAAAGGAAATGATGGACGGAGTGTTGAACATTGCAAGCACTCACCCCCAGTCAACTGATCCGGGTTTAATCCATCACCGTTCTTTAGCCCACTCTGCCACCCCAGTTCAGACATGGCCATATGCAAATCAGTCTGACCCTGTGCCTCATGGGAACAGTCCAGCCTGAACTGCCAAGCCATGTCTTCCCTGGACCAGAATCAAGCTTCCTAGGACCGGTTTCTGGCATTTCAGCCGTCTTCAGCCAGGCTTGCTTGAATCCAGTGGCAAAGTGAGCAAGGGACTCACGTCTGAGCATACCCTGCCAACTTATGGCGAACAAAGCAAAAACCAAAGGAAATGATGGACGGAGTGTTGAACATTGCAAGCACTCACCGCCAGTCAACTGATCTGGGTTTAATCCATCACCGTTCTTTAGCCCACTCTGCCACCCCAGTTCAGACATGGCCATATGCAAATCAGTCTGACCCTGTGCCTCATGGGAACAGTCCAGCCTGAACTGCCAAGCCATGTCTTCCCTGGACCAGAATCAAGCTTCCTAGGACCGGTTTCTGGCATTTCAGCCGTCTTCAGCCAGGCTTGCTTGAATCCAGTGGCAAAGTGAGCAAGGGACTCACGTCTGAGCATACCCTGCCAACTTATGGCGAAGAAAGCAAAAACCAAAGGAAATGATGGACAGAGTGTTGAACATTGCAAGCACTCACCCCCAGTAAACTGATCCAGGTTTAATCCATCACCGTTCTTGAGCCCACTCTGCCACCCCAGTTCAGACATGGCCATATGCAAATCAGTCTGACCCTGTGCCTCATGGGAACAGTCCAGCCTGAACTGCCAAGCCATGTCTTCCCTGGACCAGAATCAAGCTTCCTAGGACCGGTTTCTGGCATTTCAGCCGTCTTCAGCCAGGCTTGCTTGAATCCAGTGGCAAAGTGAGCAAGGGACTCACGTCTGAGCATACCCTGCCAACTTATGGCGAACAACGCAAAAACCAAAGAAAATGATGGACGGAGTGTTGAACATTGCAAGCACTCACCCCCAGTCAACTGATCTGGGTTTAATCCATCACCGTTCTTTAGCCCACTCTGCCACCCCAGTTCAGACATGGCCATATGCAAATCAGTCTGACCCTGTGCCTCATGGGAACAGTCCAGCCTGAACTGCCAAGCCATGTCTTCCCTGGACCAGAATCAAGCTTCCTAGGACCAGATTCTGGCATTTCAGCCGTCTTCAGCCAGGCTTGCTTGAATCCAGTGGCAAAGTGAGCAAGGGACTCACGTCCGAGCATACCCTGCCAACTTATGGCGAACAAAGCAAAAACCAAAGGAAATGATGGACGGAGTGTTGAACATTGCAAGCACTCACCCCCAGTCAACTGATCTGGGTTTAATCCATCACCGTACTTTAGCCCACTCTGCCACCCCAGTTCAGACATGGCCATATGCAAATCAGTCTGACCCTGTGCCTCATGGGAACAGTCCAGCCTGAACTGCCAAGCCATGTTTTCCCTGGACCAGAATCAAGCTTCCTAGGACCGGTTACTGGCATTTCAGCCGTCTTCAGCCAGGCTTGCTTGAATCCAGTGGCAAAGTGAGCAAGGGACTCACGTCTGAGCATACCCTGCCAACTTATGGCGAACAAAGCAAAAACCAAAGGAAATGATGGACGGAGTGTTGAACATCGCAAGCACTCACCCCCAGTCAACTGATCTGGATTTAATCCATCACCGTTCTTTAGCCCACTCTGCCACCCCAGTTCAGACATGGCCATATGCAAATCAGTCTGACCCTGTGCCTCATGGGAACAGTCCAGCCTGAACTGCGAAGCCATGTCTTCCCTGGACCAGAATCATGCTTCCTAGGACCGGTTTCTGGCATTTCAGCCGTTTTCAGCCAGGCTTGCTTGAATCCAGTGGCAAAGTGAGCAAGGGACTCACGTCTGAGCATACCCTGCCAACTTATGGCGAACAAAGCAAAAACCAAAGGAAATGATGGACGGAGTGTTGAACATTGCAAGCACTCACCCCCAGTCAACTGATCTGGGTTTAATCCATCACCGTTCTTTAGCCCACTCTGCCACCCCCGGTTCAGACATGTCCATATGCGAATCAGTCTGACCCTGTGCCTCATGGGAACAGTCCAGCCTGAACTGCCAAGCCATGTCTTCCGTGGACCAGAATCAAGCTTCCTAGGACCGGTTTCTGGCATTTCAGCCGTTTTCAGCCAGGCTTGCTTGAATCCAGTGGCAAAGTGAGCAAGGGACTCACGTCTGAGCATACCCTGCCAACTTATGGCGAACAAAGCAAAAACCAAAGGAAATGATGGACGGAGTGTTGAACATTGCAAGCACTCACCCCCAGTCAACTGATCTGGGTTTAATCCATCACCGTTCTTTAGCCCACTCTGCCACCCCAGTTCAGACATGGCCATATGCAAATCAGTCTGACCCTGTGCCTCATGGGAACAGTCCAGCCTGAACTGCCAAGCCATGTCTTCCCTGGACCAGAATCAAGCTTCCTAGGACCGGTTTCTGGAATTTCAGCCGTCTTCAGCCAGGCTTGCTTGAATCAAGTGGCAAAGTGAGCAAGGGACTCACGTCTGAGCATACCCTGCCAACTTATGGCGAACAAAGCAAAAACCAAAGGAAATGATGGACGGAGTGTTGAACATTGCAAGCACTCACCCCCAGTCAACTGATCTGGGTTTAATCCATCACCGTTCTTTAGCCCACTCTGCCACCCCAGTTCAGACATGGCCATATGCAAATCAGTCTGACCCTGTGCCTCATGGGAACAGTCCAGCCTGAACTGCCAAGCCATGTTTTCCCTGGACCAGAATCAAGCTTCCTAGGACCGGTTTCTGGCATTTCAGCCGCCTTCAGCCAGGCTTGCTTGAATCCAGTGGCAAAGTGAGCAAGGGACTCACGTCTGAGCATACCCTGCCAACTTATGGCGAACAAAGCAAAAACCAAAGGAAATGATGGACGGAGTGTTGAACATTGCAAGCACTCACCCCCAGTCAACTGATCTGGGTTCAATCCATCACCGTTCTTTAGCCCACTCTGCCACCCCAGTTCAGACATGGCCATATGCAAATCAGTCTGACCCTGTGCCTCATGGGAACAGTCCAGCCTGAACTGCCAAGCCATGTTTTCCCTGGACCAGAATCAAGCTTCCTAGGACCGGTTTCAGACATTTCAGCCGTCTTCAGCCAGGCTTGCTTGAATCCATTGGCAAAGTGAGCAAGGGACTCACGTCTGAGCATACCCTGCCAACTTATGGCAAACAAAGCAAAAACCAAAGGAAATGATGGACGGAGTGTTGATAATTGCAAGCACTCACCCCCAGTCAACTGATCTGGGTTTAATCCATCACCGTTCTTTAGCCCACTCTGCCACCCCAGTTCAGACATGGCCATATGCAAATCAGTCTGACCCTGTGCCTCATGGGAACAGTCCAGCCTGAACTGCCAAGCCATGTCTTCCCTGGACCAGAATCAAGCTTCCTAGGACCAGATTCTGGCATTTCAGCCGTCTTCAGCCAGGCTTGCTTGAATCCAGTGGCAAAGTGAGCAAGGGACTCACGTCCGAGCATACCCTGCCAACTTATGGCGAACAAAGCAAAAACCAAAGGAAATGATGGACGGAGTGTTGAACATTGCAAGCACTCACCCCCAGTCAACTGATCTGGGTTTAATCCATCACCGTACTTTAGCCCACTCTGCCACCCCAGTTCAGACATGGCCATATGCAAATCAGTCTGACCCTGTGCCTCATGGGAACAGTCCAACCTGAACTGCCAAGCCATGTTTTCCCTGGACCAGAATCAAGCTTCCTAGGACCGGTTTCTGGCATTTCAGCCGTCTTCAGCCAGGCTTGCTTGAATCCAGTGGCAAAGTGAGCAAGGGACTCACGTCTGAGCATACCCTGCCAACTTATGGCGAACAAAGCAAAAACCAAAGGAAATGATGGACGGAGTGTTGAACATCGCAAGCACTCACCCCCAGTCAACTGATCTGGATTTAATCCATCACCGTTCTTTAGCCCACTCTGCCACCCCAGTTCAGACATGGCCATATGCAAATCAGTCTGACCCTGTGCCTCATGGGAACAGTCCAGCCTGAACTGCGAAGCCATGTCTTCCCTGGACCAGAATCATGCTTCCTAGGACCGGTTTCTGGCATTTCAGCCGTTTTCAGCCAGGCTTGCTTGAATCCAGTGGCAAAGTGAGCAAGGGACTCACGTCTGAGCATACCCTGCCAACTTATGGCGAACAAAGCAAAAACCAAAGGAAATGATGGACGGAGTGTTGAACATTGCAAGCACTCACCCCCAGTCAACTGATCTGGGTTTAATCCATCACCGTTCTTTAGCCCACTCTGCCACCCCCGGTTCAGACATGTCCATATGCGAATCAGTCTGACCCTGTGCCTCATGGGAACAGTCTAGCCTGAACTGCCAAGCCATGTCTTCCGTGGACCAGAATCAAGCTTCCTAGGACCGGTTTCTGGCATTTCAGCCGTTTTCAGCCAGGCTTGCTTGAATCCAGTGGCAAAGTGAGCAAGGGACTCACGTCTGAGCATACCCTGCCAACTTATGGCGAACAAAGCAAAAACCAAAGGAAATGATGGACGGAGTGTTGAACATTGCAAGCACTCACCCCCAGTCAACTGATCTGGGTTTAATCCATCACCGTTCTTTAGCCCACTCTGCCACCCCAGTTCAGACATGGCCATATGCAAATCAGTCTGACCCTGTGCCTCATGGGAACAGTCCAGCCTGAACTGCCAAGCCATGTCTTCCCTGGACCAGAATCAAGCTTCCTAGGACCGGTTTCTGGAATTTCAGCCGTCTTCAGCCAGGCTTGCTTGAATCAAGTGGCAAAGTGAGCAAGGGACTCACGTCTGAGCATACCCTGCCAACTTATGGCGAACAAAGCAAAAACCAAAGGAAATGATGGACGGAGTGTTGAACATTGCAAGCACTCACCCCCAGTCAACTGATCTGGGTTTAATCCATCACCGTTCTTTAGCCCACTCTGCCACCCCAGTTCAGACATGGCCATATGCAAATCAGTCTGACCCTGTGCCTCATGGGAACAGTCCAGCCTGAACTGCCAAGCCATGTTTTCCCTGGACCAGAATCAAGCTTCCTAGGACCGGTTTCTGGCATTTCAGCCGCCTTCAGCCAGGCTTGCTTGAATCCGGTGGCAAAGTGAGCAAGGGACTCACGTCTGAGCATACCCTGCCAACTTATGGCGAACAAAGCAAAAACCTAAGGAAATGATGGACGGAGTGTTGAACATTGCAAGCACTCACCCCCAGTCAACTGATCTGGGTTTAATCCATCACCGTTCTTTAGCCCACTCTGCCACCCCCGGTTCAGACATGTCCATATGCAAATCAGTCTGACCCTGTGCCTCATGGGAACAGTCCAGCCTGAACTGCCAAGCCATGTCTTCCCTGGACCAGAATCAAGCTTCCTAGGACCGGTTTCTGGCATTTCAGCCGTTTTCAGCCAGGCTTGCTTGAATCCAGTGGCAAAGTGAGCAAGGGACTCACGTCTGAGCATACCCTGCCAACTTATGGCGAACAAAGCAAAAACCAAAGGAAATGATGGACGGAGTGTTGATAATTGCAAGCACTCACCCCCAGTCAACTGATCTGGGTTTAATCCATCACCGTTCTTTAGCCCACTCTGCCACCCCAGTTCAGACATGGCCATATGCAAATCAATCTGACCCTGTGCCTCATGGGAACAGTGCAGCCTGAACTGCCAAGCCATGTTTTCCCCGGACCAGAATCAATCTTCCTAGGACCAGTTTCTGGCATTTCAGCCGTCTTCAGCCAGGCTTGCTTGAATCCAGTGGCAAAGTGAGCAAGGGACTCACGTCTGATTATACCCTGCCAACTTATGGCGAACAAAGCAAAAACCAAAGGAAATGATGGACGGAGTGTTGATAATTGCAAGCACTCACCCCCAGTCAACTGATCTGGGTTTAATCCATCACCGTTCTTTAACCCACTCTGCCATCCCAGTTCAGACATGGCCATATGCAAATCAGTCAGCCCCTTTGCCTCATGGGAACAGTCCAGCTTGAACTGCTAAGCCATGTCTTCCCTGGACCAGAATCAAGCTTCCTAGGACCCGTTTCTGGCATTTCAGCCGTCTTCAGCCAGGCTTGCTTGAATCCAGTGGCAAAGTGAGCAAGGGACTCACGTCTGAGCATACCCTGCCAACTTATGGCGAACAAAGCAAAAACCAAAGGAAATGATGGACGGAGTGTTGAACATTGCAAGCACTCACCCCCAGTCAACTGATCAGGGTTTAATCCATCACCGTTCTTTAGCCCACTCTGCCACCCCAGTTCAGACATGGCCATATGCAAATCAGTCTGACCCTGTGCCTCATGGGAACAGTCCAGCCTGAACTGCCAAGCCATATCTTCCCTGGACCAGAATCAAGCTTCCCAGAACCGGTTTCTGGCATTTCAGCCGTCTTCAGCCAGGCTTGCTTGAATCCAGTGGCAAAGTGAGCAAGGGACTCACGTCTGAGCATACCCTGCCAACTTATGGCGAGCAAAGCAAAAACCAAAGGAAATGATGGACGGTGTGTTGAACATTGCAAGCACTCACCCCCAGTCAACTGATCTGGGTTTAATCCATCACCGTTCTTTAGCCCACTCTGCCACCCCAGTTCAGACATGGCCATATGCAAATCAGTCTGACCCTGTGCCTCAGGGGAACAGTCCAGCCTGAACTGCCAAGCCATGTCTTCCCTGGACCAGAATCAAGCTTCCTAGGACCGGTTTCTGGCATTTCAGCCGTCTTCAGGAAGGCTTGCTTGAATCTAGTGGCAAAGTGAGCAAGGGACTAACGTCTGAGCATACCCTGCCAACTTATGGCGAACAAAGCAAAAACCAATGGAAATGATGGACGGAGTGTTGAACATTGCAAGCACTCACCCCCAGTCAACAGATCTGGGTTTAATCCATCACCGTTCTTTAGCCCACTCTGCCACCCCAGTTCAGACATGGCCATATGCAAATCAGTCTGACCCTGTGCCTCATGGGAACAGTCTAGCCTGAACTTCCAAGCCATGTCTTACCTGGACCAGAATCAAGCTTCCTAGGACCGGTTTCTGGCATTTCAGCCGTCTTCAGCCAGGCTTGCTTGAATCCAGTGGCAAAGTGAGCAAGGGACTCACGTCTGAGCATACCCTGCCAACTTATGGCGAACAAAGCAAAAACCAAAGGAAATGATGGACGGAGTGTTGAACATTGCAAGCACTCACCCCCAGTCAACTGATCCGGGTTTAATCCATCACCGTTCTTTAGCCCACTCTGCCACCCCAGTTCAGACATGGCCATATGCAAATCAGTCTGACCCTGTGCCTCATGGGAACAGTCCAGCCTGAACTGCCAAGCCATGTCTTCCCTGGACCAGAATCAAGCTTCCTAGGACCGGTTTCTGGCATTTCAGCCGTCTTCAGCCAGGCTTGCTTGAATCCAGTGGCAAAGTGAGCAAGGGACTCACGTCTGAGCATACCCTGCCAACTTATGGCGAACAAAGCAAAAACCAAAGGAAATGATGGACGGAGCGTTGAACATTGCAAGCACTCACCGCCAGTCAACTGATCTGGGTTTAATCCATCACCGTTCTTTAGCCCACTCTGCCACCCCAGTTCAGACATGGCCATATGCAAATCAGTCTGACCCTGTGCCTCATGGGAACAGTCCAGCCTGAACTGCCAAGCCATGTCTTCCCTGGACCAGAATCAAGCTTCCTAGGACCGGTTTCTGGCATTTCAGCCGTCTTCAGCCAGGCTTGCTTGAATCCAGTGGCAAAGTGAGCAAGGGACTCACGTCTGAGCATACCCTGCCAACTTATGGCGAACAAAGCAAAAACCAAAGGAAATGATGGACGGAGTGTTGAACATTGCAAGCACTCACCCCCAGTCAACAGATCTGGGTTTAATCCATCACCGTTCTTTAGCCCACTCTGCCACCCCAGTTCAGACATGGCCATATGCAAATCAGTCTGACCCTGTGCCTCATGGGAACAGTCCAGCCTGAACTGCCAAGCCATGTCTTCCCTGGACCAGAATCAAGCTTCCTAGGACCGGTTTCTGGCATTTCAGCCGTCTTCAGCCAGGCTTGCTTGAATCCAGTGGCAAAGTGAGCAAGGGACTCACGTCTGAGCATACCCTGCCAACTTATGGCGAACAAAGCAAAAACCAAAGGAAATGATGGACAGAGTGTTGAACATTGCAAGCACTCACCCCCAGTAAACTGATCCAGGTTTAATCCATCACCGTTCTTGAGCCCACTCTGCCACCCCAGTTCAGACATGGCCATATGCAAATCAGTCTGACCCTGTGCCTCATGGGAACAGTCCAGCCTGAACTGCCAAGCCATGTCTTCCCTGGACCAGAATCAAGCTTCCTAGGACCGGTTTCTGGCATTTCAGCCGTCTTCAGCCAGGCTTGCTTGAATCCAGTGGCAAAGTGAGCAAGGGACTCACGTCTGAGCATACCCTGCCAACTTATGGCGAACAAAGCAAAAACCAAAGAAAATGATGGACGGAGTGTTGAACATTGCAAGCACTCACCCCCAGTCAACTGATCTGGGTTTAATCCATCACCGTTCTTTAGCCCACTCTGCCACCCCAGTTCAGACATGGCCATATGCAAATCAGTCTGACCCTGTGCCTCATGGGAACAGTCCAGCCTGAACTGCCAAGCCATGTCTTCCCTGGACCAGAATCAAGCTTCCTAGGACCAGATTCTGGCATTTCAGCCGTCTTCAGCCAGGCTTGCTTGAATCCAGTGGCAAAGTGAGCAAGGGACTCACGTCCGAGCATACCCTGCCAACTTATGGCGAACAAAGCAAAAACCAAAGGAAATGATGGACGGAGTGTTGAACATTGCAAGCACTCACCCCCAGTCAACTGATCTGGGTTTAATCCATCACCGTACTTTAGCCCACTCTGCCACACCAGTTCAGACATGGCCATATGCAAATCAGTCTGACCCTGTGCCTCATGGGAACAGTCCAGCCTGAACTGCCAAGCCATGTTTTCCCTGGACCAGAATCAAGCTTCCTAGGACCGGTTTCTGGCATTTCAGCCGTCTTCAGCCAGGCTTGCTTGAATCCAGTGGCAAAGTGAGCAAGGGACTCACGTCTGAGCATACCCTGCCAACTTATGGCGAACAAAGCAAAAACCAAAGGAAATGATGGACGGAGTGTTGAACATCGCAAGCACTCACCCCCAGTCAACTGATCTGGATTTAATCCATCACCGTTCTTTAGCCCACTCTGCCACCCCAGTTCAGACATGGCCATATGCAAATCAGTCTGACCCTGTGCCTCATGGGAACAGTCCAGCCTGAACTGCGAAGCCATGTCTTCCCTGGACCAGAATCATGCTTCCTAGGACCGGTTTCTGGCATTTCAGCCGTTTTCAGCCAGGCTTGCTTGAATCCAGTGGCAAAGTGAGCAAGGGACTCACGTCTGAGCATACCCTGCCAACTTATGGCGAACAAAGCAAAAACCAAAGGAAATGATGGACGGAGTGTTGAACATTGCAAGCACTCACCCCCAGTCAACTGATCTGGGTTTAATCCATCACCGTTCTTTAGCCCACTCTGCCACCCCAGTTCAGACATGGCCATATGCAAATCAGTCTGACCCTGTGCCTCATGGGAACAGTCCAGCCTGAACTGCCAAGCCATGTCTTCCCTGGACCAGAATCAAGCTTCCTAGGACCGGTTTCTGGAATTTCAGCCGTCTTCAGCCAGGCTTGCTTGAATCAAGTGGCAAAGTGAGCAAGGGACTCACGTCTGAGCATACCCTGCCAACTTATGGCGAACAAAGCAAAAACCAAAGGAAATGATGGACGGAGTGTTGAACATTGCAAGCACTCACCCCCAGTCAACTGATCTGGGTTTAATCCATCACCGTTCTTTAGCCCACTCTGCCACCCCAGTTCAGACATGGCCATATGCAAATCAGTCTGACCCTGTGCCTCATGGGAACAGTCCAGCCTGAACTGCCAAGCCATGTTTTCCCTGGACCAGAATCAAGCTTCCTAGGACCGGTTTCTGGCATTTCAGCCGCCTTCAGCCAGGCTTGCTTGAATCCAGTGGCAAAGTGAGCAAGGGACTCACGTCTGAGCATACCCTGCCAACTTATGGCGAACAAAGCAAAAACCTAAGGAAATGATGGACGGAGTGTTGAACATTGCAAGCACTCACCCCCAGTCAACTGATCTGGGTTTAATCCATCACCGTTCTTTAGCCCACTCTGCCACCCCCGGTTCAGACATGTCCATATGCGAATCAGTCTGACCCTGTGCCTCATGGGAACAGTCCAGCCTGAACTGCCAAGCCATGTCTTCCCTGGACCAGAATCAAGCTTCCTAGGACCGGTTTCTGGCATTTCAGCCGTTTTCAGCCAGGCTTGCTTGAATCCAGTGGCAAAGTGAGCAAGGGACTCACGTCTGAGCATACCCTGCCAACTTATGGCGAACAAAGCAAAAACCAAAGGAAATGATGGACGGAGTGTTGAACATTGCAAGCACTCACCCCCAGTCAACTGATATGGGTTTAATCCATCACCGTTCTTTAGCCCACTCTGCCACCCCAGTTCAGACATGGCCATATGCAAATCAATCTGACCCTGTGCCTCATGGGAACAGTCCAGCCTGAACTGCCAAGCCATGTTTTCCCCGAACCAGAATCAATCTTCCTAGGACCAGTTTCTGGCATTTCAGCCGTCTTCAGCCAGGCTTGCTTGAATCCAGTGGCAAAGTGAGCAAGGGACTCACGTCTGAGCATACCCTGCCAACTTATGGCGAACAAAGCAAAAACCAAAGGAAATGATGGACGGAGTGTTGATAATTGCAAGCACTCACCCCCAGTCAACTGATCTGGGTTTAATCCATCACCGTTCTTTAACCCACTCTGCCACCCCAGTTCAGACATGACCATATGCAAATCAGTCTGACCCTGTGCCTCATGGGAACAGTCCAGCCTGAACTGCCAAGCCATGTCTTCCCTGGACCAAAATCAAGCTTCCTAGGACCGGTTTCTGGCATTTCAGCCGTCTTCAGGCAGGCTTGCTTGAATCCAGTGGCAAAGTGAGCAAGGGACTCATGTCTGAGCATACCCTGCCAACTTATGGCGAACAAAGCAAAAACCAAAGGAAATGATGGACGGAGTGTTGAACATTGCAAGCACTCACCCCCAGTCAACTGATCTGGGTTTAATCCATCACCGTTCTTCAGCCCACTCTGCCACCCCAGTTCAGACATGGCCATATGCAAATCAGTCTAACCCTGTGCCTCATGGGAACAGTCCAGCCTGAACTGCCAAGCCATGTCTTCCCTGGACCAGAATCAAGCTTCCTAGGACCGGTTTCTGGCATTTCAGCCGTCTTCAGCCAGGCTTGTTTGAATCCAGTGGCAAAGTGAGCAAGGGACTCACGTCTGAGCATACCTTGCCAACTTATGGCAAACGAAGCAAAAACCAAAGGAAATGATGGACGGAGTGTTGAACATTGCAAGCACTCACCCCTAGTCAACTGATCTGGGTTTAATCCATCACCGTTCTTTAACCCACTCTGCCACCCCAGTTCAGACATGGCCATATGCAAATCAGTCAGACCCTGTGCCTCATGGGAACAGTCCAGCTTGAACTGCTAAGCCATGTCTTCCCTGGACCAGAATCAAGCTTCCTAGGACCGGTTTCTGGCATTTCAGCCGTCTTCAGCCAGGCTTGCTTGAATCCAGTGGCAAAGTGAGCAAGGGACTCACGTCTGAGCATACCCTGCCAACTTATGGCGAACAAAGCAAAAACCAAAGGAAATGATGGACGGAGTGTTGAACATTGCAAGCACTCACCCCCAGTCAACTGATCAGGGTTTAATCCATCACCGTTCTTTAGCCCACTCTGCCACCCCAGTTCAGACATGGCCATATGCAAATCAGTCTGACCCTGTGCCTTATGGGAACAGTCCAGCCTGAACTGCCAAGCCATGTCTTCCCTGGACCAGAATCAAGCTTCCTAGGACCGGTTTCTGGCATTTCAGCCGTCTTCAGCCAGGCTTGCTTGAATCAAGTGGCAAAGTGAGCAAGGGACTCACGTCTGAGCATACCCTGCCAACTTATGGCGAACAAAGCAAAAACCAAAGGAAATGATGGACGGAGTGTTGAACATTGCAAGCACTCACCCCCAGTCAACTGATCTGGGTTTAATCCATCACCGTTCCTTAGCCCACTCTGCCACCCCAGTTCAGACATGGCCATATGCAAATCAGTCTGACCCTGTGCCTCATGGGAACAGTCCAGCCTGAACTGCCAAGCCATGTTTTCCCTGGACCAGAATCAAGCTTCCTAGGACCGGTTTCTGGCATTTCAGCCGCCTTCAGCCAGGCTTGCTTGAATCCAGTGGCAAAGTGAGCAAGGGACTCACGTCTGAGCATACCCTGCCAACTTATGGCGAACAAAGCAAAAACCTAAGGAAATGATGGACGGAGTGTTGAACATTGCAAGCACTCACCCCCAGTCAACTGATTTGGGTTTAATCCATCACCGTTCTTTAGCCCACTCTGCCACCCCCGGTTCAGACATGTCCATATGCGAATCAGTCTGACCCTGTGCCTCATGGGAACAGTCCAGCCTGAACTGCCAAGCCATGTCTTCCCTGGACCAGAATCAAGCTTCCTAGGACCGGTTTCTGGCATTTCAGCCGTTTTCAGCCAGGCTTGCTTGAATCTAGTGGCAAAGTGAGCAAGGGACTCACGTCTGAGCATACCCTGCCAACTTATGGCGAACAAAGCAAAAACCAAAGGAAATGATGGACGGAGTGTTGAACATTGCAAGCACTCACCCCCAGTAGACTGATATGGTTTTAATCCATCACCGTTCTTTAGCCCACTCTGCCACCCCAGTTCAGACATGGCCATATGCAAATCAATCTGACCCTGTGCCTCATGGGAACAGTCCAGCCTGAACTGCCAAGCCATGTTTTCCCCGGACCAGAATCAATCTTCCTAGGACCAGTTTCTGGCATTTCAGCCGTCTTCAGCCAGGCTTGCTTGAATCCAGTGGCAAAGTGAGCAAGGGACTCACGTCTGAGCATACCCTGCCAACTTATGGCGAACAAAGCAAAAACCAAAGGAAATGATGGACGGAGTGTTGATAATTGCAAGCACTCACCCCCAGTCAACTGATCTGGGTTTAATCCATCACCGTTCTTTAGCCCACTCTGCCACCCCAGTTCAGACATAGCCATATGCAAATCAGTCTGACCCTGTGCCTCATGGGAACAGTCCAGCCTGAACTGCCAAGCCATGTCTTCCCTGGACCAAAATCAAGCTTCCTAGGACCGGTTTCTGGCATTTCAGCCGTCTTCAGGCAGGCTTGCTTGAATCCAGTGGCAAAGTGAGCAAGGGACTCACGTCTGAGCATACCCTGCCAACTTATGGCGAACAAAGCAAAAACCAAAGGAAATGATGGACGGAGTGTTGAACATTGCAAGCACTCACCCCCAGTCAACTGATCTGGGTTTAATCCATCACCGTTCTTCAGCCCACTCTGCCACCCCACTTCAGACATGGCCATATGCAAATCAGTCTAACCCTGTGCCTCGTGGGAACAGTCCAGCCTGAACTGCCAAGCCATGTCTTCCCTGGACCAGAATCAAGCTTCCTAGGACCGGTTTCTGGCATTTCAGCCGTCTTCAGCCAGGCTTGTTTGAATCCAGTGGCAAAGTGAGCAAGGGACTCACGTCTGAGCATACCTTGCCAACTTTTGGCAAACGAAGCAAAAACCAAAGGAAATGATGGACGGAGTGTTGAACATTGCAATCACTCACCCCCAGTCAACTGATCTGGGTTTAATCCATCACAGTTCTTTAACCCACTCTGCCACCCCAGTTCAGACATGGCCATATGCAAATCAGTCAGACCCTGTGCCTCATGGGAACAGTCCAGCTTGAACAGCTAAGCCATGTCTTCCCTGGACCAGAATCAAGCTTCCTAGGACCGGTTTCTGGCATTTCAGCCGTCTTCAGCCAGGCTTGCTTGAATCCAGTGGCAAAGTGAGCAAGGGACTCACGTCTGAGCATACCCTGCCAACTTATGGCGAACAAAGCAAAAACCAAAGGAAATGATGGACGGAGTGTTGAACATTGCAAGCACTCACCCCCAGTCAACTGATCAGGGTTTAATCCATCACCGTTCTTTAGCCCACTCTGCCACCCCAGTTCAGACATGGCCATATGCAAATCAGTCTGACCCTGTGCCTCATGGGAACAGTCCAGCCTGAACTGCCAAGCCATATCTTCCCTGGACCAGAATCAAGCTTCCCAGAACCGGTTTCTGGCATTTCAGCCGTCTTCAGCCAGGCTTGCTTGAATCCAGTGGCAAAGTGAGCAAGGGACTCACGTCTGAGCATACCCTGCCAACTTATGGCGAGCAAAGCAAAAACCAAAGGAAATGATGGACGGAGTGTTGAACATTGCAAGCACTCACCCCCAGTCAACTGATCTGGGTTTAATCCATCACCGTTCTTTAGCCCACTCTGCCACCCCAGTTCAGACATGGCCATATGCAAATCAGTCTGACCCTGTGCCTCATGGGAACAGTCCAGCCTGAACTGCCAAGCCATGTCTTCCCTGGACCAGAATCAAGCTTCCTAGAACCGGTTTCTGGCATTTCAGCCGTCTTCAGCCAGGCTTGCTTGAATCCAGTGGCAAAGTGAGCAAGGGACTAACGTCTGAGCATACCCTGCCAACTTATGGCGAACAAAGCAAAAACCAATGGAAATGATGGACGGAGTGTTGAACATTGCAAGCACTCACCCCCAGTCAACTGATCTGGGTTTAATCCATCACCGTTCTTTAGCCCACTCTGCCACCCCAGTTCAGACATGGCCATATGCAAATCAGTCTGACCCTGTGCCTCATGGGAACAGTCCAGCCTGAACTGCCAAGCCATGTCTTCCCTGGACCAGAATCAAGCTTCCTAGGACCGGTTTCTGGCATTTCAGCCGTCTTCAGCCAGGCTTGCTTAAATCCAGTGGCAAAGTGAGCAAGGGACTCACGTCTGAGCATACCCTGCCAACTTATGGCGAACAAAGCAAAAACCAAAGGAAATGATGGACGGAGTGTTGAACATTGCAAGCACTCACCCCCAGTCAACAGATCTGGGTTTAATCCATCACCGTTCTTTAGCCCACTCTGCCACCCCAGTTCAGACATGGCCATATGCAAATCAGTCTGACCCTGTGCCTCATGGGAACAGTCCAGCCTGAACTGCCAAGCCATGTCTTCCCTGGACCAGAATCAAGCTTCCTAGGACCGGTTTCTGGCATTTCAGCCGTCTTCAGCCAGGCTTGCTTGAATCCAGTGGCAAAGTGAGCAAGGGACTCACGTCTGAGCATACCCTGCCAACTTATGGCGAACAAAGCAAAAACCAAAGGAAATGATGGACGGAGTGTTGAACATTGCAAGCACTCACCCCCAGTCAACTGATCTGGGTTTAATCCATCACCGTTCTTTAGCCCACTCTGCCACCCCAGTTCAGACATGGCCATATGCAAATCAGTCTGACCCTGTGCCTCATGGGAACAGTCCAGCCTGAACTGCCAAGCCATGTCTTCCCTGGACCAGAATCAAGCTTCCTAGGACCAGATTCTGGCATTTCAGCCGTCTTCAGCCAGGCTTGCTTGAATCCAGTGGCAAAGTGAGCAAGGGACTCACGTCCGAGCATACCCTGCCAACTTATGGCGAACAAAGCAAAAACCAAAGGAAATGATGGACGGAGTGTTGAACATTGCAAGCACTCACCCCCAGTCAACTGATCTGGGTTTAATCCATCACCGTACTTTAGCCCACTCTGCCACCCCAGTTCAGACATGGCCATATGCAAATCAGTCTGACCCTGTGCCTCATGGGAACAGTCCAGCCTGAACTGCCAAGCCATGTCTTCCCTGGACCAGAATCAAGCTTCCTAGGACCGGTTTTTGGCATTTCAGCCGTCTTCAGCCAGGCTTGCTTGAATCCAGTGGCAAAGTGAGCAAGGGACTCACGTCTGAGCATACCCTGCCAACTTATGGCGAACAAAGCAAAAACCAAAGGAAATGATGGACGGAGTGTTGAACATTGCAAGCACTCACCCCCAGTCAACTGATCTGGGTTTAATCCATCACCGTTCTTTAGCCCACTCTGCCACCCCAGTTCAGACATGGCCATATGCAAATCAGTCTGACCCTGTGCCTCTTGGGAACAGTCCAGCCTGAACTGCCAAGCCATGTTTTCCCTGGACCAGAATCAAGCTTCCTAGGACCGGTTTCTGGCATTTCAACCGTCTTCAGCCAGGCTTGCTTGAATCCAGTGGCAAAGTGAGCAAGGGACTCACGTCTGAGCATACCCTGCCAACTTATGGCGAACAAAGCAAAAACCAAAGGAAATGATGGACGGAGTGTTGAACATCGCAAGCACTCACCCCCAGTCAACTGATCTGGATTTAATCCATCACCGTTCTTTAGCCCACTCTGCCACCCCAGTTCAGACATGGCCATATGCAAATCAGTCTGACCCTGTGCCTCATGGGAACAGTCCAGCCTGAACTGCGAAGCCATGTCTTCCCTGGACCAGAATCATGCTTCCTAGGACCGGTTTCTAGCATTTCAGCCGTTTTCAGCCAGGCTTGCTTGAATCCAGTGGCAAAGTGAGCAAGGGACTCACGTCTGAGCATACCCTGCCAACTTATGGCGAACAAAGCAAAAACCAAAGGAAATGATGGACGAAGTGTTGAACATTGCAAGCACTCACCCCCAGTCAACTGATCTGGGTTTAATCCATCACCGTTCTTTAGCCCACTCTGCCACCCCCGGTTCAGACATGTCCATATGCGAATCAGTCTGACCCTGTGCCTCATAGGAACAGTCCAGCCTGAACTGCCAAGCCATGTCTTCCCTGGACCAGAATCAAGCTTCCTAGGACCAGTTTCTGGAATTTCAGCCGTCTTCAGCCAGGCTTGCTTGAATCAAGTGGCAAAGTGAGCAAGGGACTCACGTCTGAGCATACCCTGCCAACTTATGGCGAACAAAGCAAAAACCAAAGGAAATGATGGACGGAGTGTTGAACATTGCAAGCACTCACCCCCAGTCAACTGATCTGGGTTTAATCCATCACCGTTCTTTAGTCCACTCTGCCACCCCAGTTCAGACATGGCCATATGCAAATCAGTCTGACCCTGTGCCTCATGGGAACAGTCCAGCCTGAACTGCCAAGCCATGTTTTCCCTGGACCAGAATCAAGCTTCCTAGGACCGGTTTCTGGCATTTCAGCCGCCTTCAGCCAGGCTTGCTTGAATCCAGTGGCAAAGTGAGCAAGGGACTCACGTCTGAGCATACCCTGCCAACTTATGGCGAACAAAGCAAAAACCTAAGGAAATGATGGACGGAGTGTTGAACATTGCAAGCACTCACCCCCAGTCAACTGATCTGGGTTTAATCCATCACCGTTCTTTAGCCCACTCTGCCACCCCCGGTTCAGACATGTCCATCTGCGAATCAGTCTGACCCTGTGCCTCATGGGAACAGTCCAGCCTGAACTGCCAAGCCATGTCTTCCCTGGACCAGAATCAAGCTTCCTAGGACCGGTTTCTGGCATTTCAGCCGTTTTCAGCCAGGCTTGCTTGAATCCAGTGGCAAAGTGAGCAAGGGACTCACGTCTGAGCATACCCTGCCAACTTATGGCGAACAAAGCAAAAACCAAAGGAAATGATGGACGGAGTGTTGATAATTGCAAGCACTCACCCCCAGTCAACTGATCTGGGTTTAATCCATCACCGTTCTTTAACCCACTCTGCCACCCCAGTTCAGACATGGCCATATGCAAATCAGTCTGACCCTGTGCCTCATGGGAACAGTCCAGCCTGAACTGCCAAGCCATGTCTTCCCTGGACCAAAATCAAGCTTCCTAGGACCGGTTTCTGGCATTTCAGCTGTCTTCAGGCAGGCTTGCTTGAATCCAGTGGCAAAGTGAGCAAGGGACTCATGTCTGAGCATACCCTGCCAACTTATGGCGAACAAAGCAAAAACCAAAGGAAATGATGGACGGAGTGTTGAACATTGCAAGCACTCACCCCCAGTCAACTGATCTGGGTTTAATCCATCACCGTTCTTCAGCCCACTCTGCCACCCCAGTTCAGACATGGCCATATGCAAATCAGTCTAACCCTGTGCCTCATGGGAACAGTCCAGCCTGAACTGCCAAGCCATGTCTTCCCTGGACCAGAATCAAGCTTCCTAGGACCGGTTTCTGGCATTTCAGCCGTCTTCAGCCAGGCTTGTTTGAATCCAGTGGCAAAGTGAGCAAGGGACTCACGTCTGAGCATACCTTGCCAACTTATGGCAAACGAAGCAAAAACCAAAGGAAATGATGGACGGAGTGTTGAACATTGCAAGCACTCACCCCTAGTCAACTGATCTGGGTTTACTCCATCACCGTTCTTTAACCCACTCTGCCACCCCAGTTCAGACATGGCCATATGCAAATCAGTCAGACCCTGTGCCTCATGGGAACAGTCCAGCTTGAACTGCTAAGCCATGTCTTCCCTGGACCAGAATCAAGCTTCCTAGGACCGGTTTCTGGCATTTCAGCCGTCTTCAGCCAGGCTTGCTTGAATCCAGTGGCAAAGTGAGCAAGGGACTCACGTCTGAGCATACCCTGCCAACTTATGGCGAACAAAGCAAAAACCAAAGGAAATGATGGACGGAGTGTTGAACATTGCAAGCACTCACCCCCAGTCAACTGATCAGGGTTTAATCCATCACCGTTCTTTAGCCCACTCTGCCACCCCAGTTCAGACATGGCCATATGCAAATCAGTCTGACCCTGTGCCTCATGGGAACAGTCCAGCCTGAACTGCCAAGCCATGTCTTCCCTGGACCAGAATCAAGCTTCCTAGGACCGGTTTCTGGCATTTCAGCCGTCTTCAGCCAGGCTTGCTTGAATCAAGTGGCAAAGTGAGCAAGGGACTCACGTCTGAGCATACCCTGCCAACTTATGGCGAACAAAGCAAAAACCAAAGGAAATGATGGACGGAGTGTTGAACATTGCAAGCACTCACCCCCAGTCAACTGATCTGGGTTTAATCCATCACCGTTCTTTAGCCCACTCTGCCACCCCAGTTCAGACATGGCCATATGCAAATCAGTCTGACCCTGTGCCTCATGGGAACAGTCCAGCCTGAACTGCCAAGCCATGTTTTCCCTGGACCAGAATCAAGCTTCCTAGGACCGGTTTCTGGCATTTCAGCCGCCTTCAGCCAGGCTTGCTTGAATCCAGTGGCAAAGTGAGTAAGGGACTCACGTCTGAGCATACCCTGCCAACTTATGGCGAACAAAGCAAAATCCTAAGGAAATGATGGACGGAGTGTTGAACATTGCAAGCACTCACCCCCAGTCAACTGATTTGGGTTTAATCCATCACCGTTCTTTAGCCCACTCTGCCACCCCCGGTTCAGACATGTCCATATGCGAATCAGTCTGACCCTGTGCCTCATGGGAACAGTCCAGCCTGAACTGCCAAGCCATGTCTTCCCTGGACCAGAATCAAGCTTCCTAGGACCGGTTTCTGGCATTTCAGCCGTTTTCAGCCAGGCTTGCTTGAATCCAGTGGCAAAGTGAGCAAGGGACTCACGTCTGAGCATACCCTGCCAATTTATGGCGAACAAAGCAAAAACCAAAGGAAATGATGGACGGAGTGTTGAACATTGCAAGCACTCACCCCCAGTCAACTGATATGGGTTTAATCCATCACCGTTCTTTAGCCCACTCTGCCACCCCAGTTCAGACATGGCCATATGCAAATCAATCTGACCCTGTGCCTCATGGGAACAGTCCAGCCTGAACTGCCAAGCCATGTTTTCCCCGGACCAGAATCAATCTTCCTAGGACCAGTTTCTGTCATTTCAGCCGTCTTCAGCCAGGCTTGCTTGAATCCAGTGGCAAAGTGAGCAAGGGACTCACGTCTGAGCATACCCTGCCAACTTATGGCGAACAAAGCAAAAACCAAAGGAAATGATGGACGGAGTGTTGAACATTGCAAGCACTCACCCCCAGTCAACTGATCTGGGTTTAATCCATCACCGTTCTTTAACCCACTCTGCCACCCCAGTTCAGACATGGCCATATGCAAATCAGTCAGACCCTGTGCCTCATGGGAACAGTCCAGCTTGAACAGCTAAGCCATGTCTTCCCTGGACCAGAATCAACCTTCCTAGGACCGGTTTCTGGCATTTCAGCCGTCTTCAGCCAGGCTTGCTTGAATCCAGTGGCAAAGTGAGCAAGGGACTCACATCTGAGCATACCCTGCCAACTTATGGCGAACAAAGCAAAAACCAAAAGAAATGATGGACAGAGTGTTGAACATTGCAAGCACTCACCCCCAGTCAACTGATCAGGGTTTAATCCATCACCGTTCTTTAGCCCACTCTGCCACCCCAGTTCAGACATGGCCATATGCAAATCAGTCTGACCCTGTGCCTCATGGGAACAGTCCAGCCTGAACTGCCAAGCCATATCTTCCCTGGACCAGAATCAAGCTTCCCAGAACCGGTTTCTGGCATTTCAGCCGTCTTCAGCCAGGCTTGCTTGAATCCAGTGGCAAAGTGAGCAAGGGACTCACGTCTGAGCATACCCTGCCAACTTATGGCGAGCAAAGCAAAAACCAAAGGAAATGATGGACGGTGTGTTGAACATTGCAAGCACTCACCCCCAGTCAACTGATCTGGGTTTAATCCATCACCGTTCTTTAGCCCACTCTGCCACCCCAGTTCAGACATGGCCATATGCAAATCAGTCTGACCCTGTGCCTCATGGGAACAGTCCAGCCTGAACTGCCAAGCCATGTCTTCCCTGGACCAGAATCAAGCTTCCTAGAACCGGTTTCTGGCATTTCAGCCGTCTTCAGCCAGGCTTGCTTGAATCCAGTGGCAAAGTGAGCAAGGGACTAACGTCTGAGCATACCCTGCCAACTTATGGCGAACAAAGCAAAAACCAATGGAAATGATGGACGGAGTGTTGAACATTGCAAGCACTCACCCCCAGTCAACTGATCTGGGTTTAATCCATCACCGTTCTTTAGCCCACTCTGCCACCCCAGTTCAGACATGGCCATATGCAAATCAGTCTGACCCTGTGCCTCATGGGAACAGTCCAGCCTGAACTGCCAAGCCATGTCTTCCCTGGACCAGAATCAAGCTTCCTAGGACCGGTTTCTGGCATTTCAGCCGTCTTCAGCCAGGCTTGCTTGAATCCAGTGGCAAAGTGAGCAAGGGACTCACGTCTGAGCATACCCTGCCAACTTATGGCGAACAAAGCAAAAACCAAAGGAAATGATGGACGGAGTGTTGAACATTGCAAGCACTCACCCCCAGTCAACAGATCTGGGTTTAATCCATCACCGTTCTTTAGCCCACTCTGCCACCCCAGTTCAGACATGGCCATATGCAAATCAGTCTGACCCTGTGCCTCATGGGAACAGTCCAGCCTGAACTGCCAAGCCATGTCTTCCCTGGACCAGAATCAAGCTTCCTAGGACTGGTTTCTGGCATTTCAGCCGTCTTCAGCCAGGCTTGCTTGAATCCAGTGGCAAAGTGAGCAAGGGACTCACGTCTGAGCATACCCTGCCAACTTATGGCGAACAAAGCAAAAACCAAAGGAAATGATGGACGGAGTGTTGAACATTGCAAGCACTCACCCCCAGTCAACTGATCTGGGTTTAATCCATCACCGTTCTTTAGCCCACTCTGCCACCCCAGTTCAGACATGGCCATATGCAAATCAGTCTGACCCTGTGCCTCATGGGAACAGTCCAGCCTGAACTGCCAAGCCATGTCTTCCCTGGACCAGAATCAAGCTTCCTAGGACCAGATTCTGGCATTTCAGCCGTCTTCAGCCAGGCTTGCTTGAATCCAGTGGCAAAGTGAGCAAGGGACTCACGTCCGAGCATACCCTGCCAACTTATGGCGAACAAAGCAAAAACCAAAGGAAATGATGGACGGAGTGTTGAACATTGCAAGCACTCACCCCCAGTCAACTGATCTGGGTTTAATCCATCACCGTACTTTAGCCCACTCTGCCACCCCAGTTCAGACATGGCCATATGCAAATCAGTCTGACCCTGTGCCTCATGGGAACAGTCCAGCCTGAACTGCCAAGCCATGTCTTCCCTGGACCAGAATCAAGCTTCCTAGGACCGGTTTCTGGCATTTCAGCCGTCTTCAGCCAGGCTTGCTTGAATCCAGTGGCAAAGTGAGCAAGGGACTCACGTCTGAGCATACCCTGCCAACTTATGGCGAACAAAGCAAAAACCAAAGGAAATGATGGACGGAGTGTTGAACATTGCAAGCACTCACCCCCAGTCAACTGATCTGGGTTTAATCCATCACCGTTCTTTAGCCCACTCTGCCACCCCAGTTCAGACATGGCCATATGCAAATCAGTCTGACCCTGTGCCTCTTGGGAACAGTCCAGCCTGAACTGCCAAGCCATGTTTTCCCTGGACCAGAATCAAGCTTCCCAGGACCGGTTTCTGGCATTTCAGCCGTCTTCAGCCAGGCTTGCTTGAATCCAGTGGCAAAGTGAGCAAGGGACTCACGTCTGAGCATACCCTGCCAACTTATGGCGAACAAAGCAAAAACCAAAGGAAATGATGGACGGAGTGTTGAACATCGCAAGCACTCACCCCCAGTCAACTGATCTGGATTTAATCCATCACCGTTCTTTAGCCCACTCTGCCACCCCAGTTCAGACATGGCCATATGCAAATCAGTCTGACCCTGTGCCTCATGGGAACAGTCCAGCCTGAACTGCGAAGCCATGTCTTCCCTGGACCAGAATCATGCTTCCTAGGACCGGTTTCTGGCATTTCAGCCGTTTTCAGCCAGGCTTGCTTGAATCCAGTGGCAAAGTGAGCAAGGGACTCACGTCTGAGCATACCCTGCCAACTTATGGCGAACAAAGCAAAAACCAAAGGAAATGATGGACGGAGTGTTGAACATTGCAAGCACTCACCCCCAGTCAACTGATCTGGGTTTAATCCATCACCGTTCTTTAGCCCACTCTGCCACCCCCGGTTCAGACATGTCCATATGCGAATCAGTCTGACCCTGTGCCTCATGGGAACAGTCCAGCCTGAACTGCCAAGCCATGTCTTCCGTGGACCAGAATCAAGCTTCCTAGGACCGGTTTCTGGCATTTCAGCCGTTTTCAGCCAGGCTTGCTTGAATCCAGTGGCAAAGTGAGCAAGGGACTCACGTCTGAGCATACCCTGCCAACTTATGGCGAACAAAGCAAAAACCAAAGGAAATGATGGACGGAGTGTTGATAATTGCAAGCACTCACCCCCAGTCAACTGATCTGGGTTTAATCCATCACCGTTCTTTAGCCCACTCTGCCACCCCAGTTCAGACATGGCCATATGCAAATCAGTCTGACCCTGTGCCTCATGGGAACAGTCCAGCCTGAACTGCCAAGCCATGTCTTCCCTGGACCAGAATCAAGCTTCCTAGGACCAGATTCTGGCATTTCAGCCGTCTTCAGCCAGGCTTGCTTGAATCCAGTGGCAAAGTGAGCAAGGGACTCACGTCCGAGCATACCCTGCCAACTTATGGCGAACAAAGCAAAAACCAAAGGAAATGATGGACGGAGTGTTGAACATTGCAAGCACTCACCCCCAGTCAACTGATCTGGGTTTAATCCATCACCGTACGTTAGCCCACTCTGCCACCCCAGTTCAGACATGGCCATATGCAAATCAGTCTGACCCTGTGCCTCATGGGAACAGTCCAGCCTGAACTGCCAAGCCATGTCTTCCCTGGACCAGAATCAAGCTTCCTAGGACCGGTTTCTGGCATTTCAGCCGTCTTCAGCCAGGCTTGCTTGAATCCAGTGGCAAAGTGAGCAAGGGACTCACGTCTGAGCATACCCTGCCAACTTATGGCGAACAAAGCAAAAACCAAAGGAAATGATGGACGGAGTGTTGAACATTGCAAGCACTCACCCCCAGTCAACTGATCTGGGTTTAATCCATCACCGTTCTTTAGCCCACTCTGCCACCCCAGTTCAGACATGGCCATATGCAAATCAGTCTGACCCTGTGCCTCTTGGGAACAGTCCAGCCTGAACTGCCAAGCCATGTTTTCCCTGGACCAGAATCAAGCTTCCCAGGACCGGTTTCTGGCATTTCAGCCGTCTTCAGCCAGGCTTGCTTGAATCCAGTGGCAAAGTGAGCAAGGGACTCACGTCTGAGCATACCCTGCCAACTTATGGCGAACAAAGCAAAAACCAAAGGAAATGATGGACGGAGTGTTGAACATCGCAAGCACTCACCCCCAGTCAACTGATCTGGATTTAATCCATCACCGTTCTTTAGCCCACTCTGCCACCCCAGTTCAGACATGGCCATATGCAAATCAGTCTGACCCTGTGCCTCATGGGAACAGTCCAGCCTGAACTGCGAAGCCATGTCTTCCCTGGACCAGAATCATGCTTCCTAGGACCGGTTTCTGGCATTTCAGCCGTTTTCAGCCAGGCTTGCTTGAATCCAGTGGCAAAGTGAGCAAGGGACTCACGTCTGAGCATACCCTGCCAACTTATGGCGAACAAAGCAAAAACCAAAGGAAATGATGGACGGAGTGTTGAACATTGCAAGCACTCACCCCCAGTCAACTGATCTGGGTTTAATCCATCACCGTTCTTTAGCCCACTCTGCCACCCCCGGTTCAGACATGTCCATATGCGAATCAGTCTGACCCTGTGCCTCATGGGAACAGTCCAGCCTGAACTGCCAAGCCATGTCTTCCGTGGACCAGAATCAAGCTTCCTAGGACCGGTTTCTGGCATTTCAGCCGTTTTCAGCCAGGCTTGCTTGAATCCAGTGGCAAAGTGAGCAAGGGACTCACGTCTGAGCACACCCTGCCAACTTATGGCGAACAAAGCAAAAACCAAAGGAAATGATGGACGGAGTGTTGATAATTGCAAGCACTCACCCCCAGTCAACTGATCTGGGTTTAATCCATCACCGTTCTTTAGCCCACTCTGCCACCCCAGTTCAGACATGGCCATATGCAAATCAGTCTGACCTTGTGCCTCATGGGAACAGTCCAGCCTGAACTGCCAAGCCATGTCTTCCCTGGACCAGAATCAAGCTTCCTAGGACCGGTTTCTGGCATTTCAGCCGTCTTCAGCCAGGCTTGCTTGAATCAAGTGGCAAAGTGAGCAAGGGACTCACGTCTGAGCATACCCTGCCAACTTATGGCGAACAAAGCAAAAACCAAAGGAAATGATGGACGGAGTGTTGAACATTGCAAGCACTCACTGTGAGAAAGTGGCTCTGTATATACTGTTCCCTAATAGGTACAGGGTGGACAGAGTCCACAGTCCCCCAGAGGCTGATAGAGGTCAAAGTTAGGTATGACCTTACTCTCAAAAGTGGTAGCTTGGTCGAGCAGTAAGGCAGTACCAGAGGACAGTGTAAAGCATTTATTGTACACACTCAGTCAGCAAATGGTTTCACACACCCAATAACTGAACTCTAGGCCAATGGTTTGTATATATAAAATATATGCTTGTTTTATTTTTAGAACCACAAAGGGGGTAAAAATATACTTTCTCAGAATGAGAGGTTGAATATAAATACTTTTGTTTGAAGCAATAAATTTGTGTAAACAGTCACAGTTGGATGCAATAAACAATCCTATTTCCTAAACAATGCATTGAGCTCAATGGTAAATTCAGGTTATTTGTAATAAATTACTTTTCAGATTACTTTTGGAATTCCAGGTCTGGCTCCTAGAACCAGCCTGGGGTCAGTATTCAGAATCAAGTGATGAAAGTCGACTTAATAACTGTAATGATTTTTAAATAATATTTAGCTATTTCAAAAGTTAGCAGTTAGAAAATATTTCACAGAAAACATTCAATGGATCTCTATGGCAAGAAATTCAAATTGCAGGTAGAGTACTTTATCGTTACTTTAGTAATCCAGGACTGGGTGCCTAGACCCAGGACTGGGGTCCTTATCAAAAGCAGGTAAGTAATTTCGTTTGCAGAAATGGTACGATTTTAAAAGAATATTTCAAATTTGCAAAAGTAGACACTTAGAAGAAATTTCACAGAAAAGCAGACAATGGTTTCCTATGGGAGAAAAATGAGTTAGAGGTAAGTATAGTTGTGAACACTTTTCAGAGTCAGGGCTGGGCACCAAGATCCAGCACTGGGAGCTCACCTAGGAGCAGGTGAGTAAATTCGTTTTTGTCACTTGGCTGATTTTTTGTGAATTTTTGCAGTTTTGAAAAGTTCACACTTAGAAGATTTTTGAAGAAAAAGCCAGTCAATGTTACCCTATGAGGAAAATGAAGTTAGCGGTTTAAGGGTAAGTACTCGACTGGTAGTGTTGAAATTCCGGGCATGGACTCAGGGGTCCCCCAGTGTCAGGTAGGTACAGTTGGTTCACCCTCAGCGGTTTCAGGACGGCCGGGTGCAGAGAGAGTTGGGCCCAATGTTATCCTATGAGGGATAGGGGGGCCTTGGTTGGTGGCTGCTGTCTGGCAAGCCACGCGGCTGTGGGAGCTGGGCTCCTGGTCACTTACTCAGGGCAAGTGGGGAAGTAGGTTAGTGTAGAGAGGGCACTGCCAGGGCCACTCGGGCGGCTGGGTGCAGGGTGCTTTTGAGCCTTAGGGCGCTCAATGGAAATCAATGGGAATGTTCCGGTTTGGAAAGAGGCTGCAGGCTCGGGGACGAGGATGTTTCAGGTGCCACCACCACTTCGAGAGGTAAGTTGGGTAGTTGTAGGTTAGGTGGGTACCCCGGGATTGGGCACAGGGGGTCGCAGGGCGCCGGGTGCAGGGGTGCCTTTTGACGTCGGGAATCTTACCCTCTGGTTGATCGCGGCTGGGGTGGCACTTGGTTCTGAGGCTGCAGGCTTCTTCCGGGATGTCGAGGGGGGTCCTTGGGTGCCGGACTCTGGGTCACAGTCGCCGTGGGGTCGTCCTCTGGGTCTTTGTCCACTCCGGCACTGGCCAGGCTTGGCTGGTGCAGAGTGTGTTGGGTCCGCGGTCCCGGGCTGGTGCCAGGGATAGCAAATAGGTTTCTTGAGTAGAGCCTCTACTCGTGGGAGTCCCAGGGGCTTAGAGCTAAAAGGTAGCCAGGTCCTCCGGGGTTGGTGAGGTTGCTGGCCACGTGGGATGCCGCGCTGGTGCAGGTTCGAGAGTCGACAGGCCGGTAGGGCTGGGGCCAAAGCAGTTGGTGTCTTCTTCTCTTTTTAGCAGCTGCAGGGCAGGTCTTTGTTCTTCTTGCTCTTCTTGTCGTTTTCTATCTGGAATCTAAGGAAGGAAGGTTCAGGGTGCCCCTAAATACTAGATTTAGGGGCGTTACAGGTAGGTGAAGGCCAGGGACCAATGGGTCCTTGTCCTGGGGTGGGTACACCCCCTATCCTGCCTCTCTCCTGTGGGAGGGGGGCAGTAGCCTAATCCTGATAGGGTAGGGCCTCCCATCTTCAAGATGGCGAGAGCCCGGCGATGTGCTTCACCTCGCCTCCCCCACCTGAGGGGTGGGGTGGGCAGGCTGGCACATCCCCTGTCCTTGTATGGGGTTTCCGGCCAAGCTTACCGCCAGAGTGGGGGCTTGCAGTGGCCTGGGGAAACTCCAAATGGCGGCATGCCTTTGAAGCTTCCCTTTGCTCATCCTGGGGGAGGAGATTTCTCACCTCACCCAGGATGTGCATTGTTGCAGGCCCGGGAGAGCAGGGGCTCTCCCACCCAGGGGTCCAGCAACGTGTCTGCTGTGTGGCAGCCTGGGCAGCCTCAGAGCAGACGTGGATTGTAAGTTAGCTGTAAGGGGGCATCTTCTAAGATGCCCTCTGGGGTGCTTAGTACATTAAATCCTACACTGGCATCAGTGTGGGTTCAATGTGCTGAGAAGTTTGATACCAAACTTCCCAGGCTTCAGTGTTGCCAATATGGTGCTGTGGAGCTCGTGTTTGACAAGCTCCCAGCACCATGTATTCTTAAATGACAGCACTGCACTTACAGTGCCCAGGAATGGACCCGGGTACTGTAGGGGCACAGGGCTCCTGCTCCTGTGCCCACACCATAGGCGTAATGCACCCAGCTAGAGGGGTGGCTGACATATGCCTTGGCAGTGTAGGTGATGGGCATGGTACACAGTGATGTGTGCCATGTCGACTCTTTGTTTTGTCCTGCACCCAGACACTCAGCCTGCAAGGGCAGTGTGTGTGTAAGGGTACAGGGCCTCTGAGGGTGGCACAATGAGTGCTGCAGCCCTTAGAGGCCTTCCCTGGTCACAAGGCCCTGGGTACCTAGGGTACCATTTACTAGGGGCTGACATGTGGCTAGGGTTTGCCAATTTCGAGTTTGTGTGGTTTAAGGAAGGAACATAGGCCCTGGGCACCTGATTGGCAGGAACCCAGGGTACACTCAATCGAAGTACATTCAGCAATTTAGCAAAAAGTGGGGGCATACCATGCAAGAAAGATGGCACTTTCTCACACAACCCCCCCCCCAAACGAAAGGAGATGAGACTAACCTTGTCCTATGGAGTCTTCATTGTCTAAGTGGAAGAACCTGGAAAGTCCATCTGCATTGGCATGGGCAGTCCCTGGTCTGTGTTCCACTTCAAAGTCCATTCCCTGTAGGGAGATGGACCACCTCAATAGTTTTGGATTTTCCCCTTTCATCTGCATTAGCCATCTGAGAGGTCTGTGGTCAGTTTGAACTAGGAAGTGAGTGCCAAACAAGTATGGCCTCAGCTTCTTCAGGGACCAAACCACAGCAAAGGCCTCCCTCTCAATGGCACTCCAACGCTGCTCTCTAGGGAGTAGTCTTCTGCTTATAAAAGCAACAGGTTGGTCTTGGCCTTCATCATTGGTCTGGGATAGGACCGCTCCTATCCCTAGCTCAGAGGCATCAGTCTGCACTATGAACTGCTTGGCATAATCTGGAGCTTTTAGAATTGGTGCTGAGCACATTGCTTCTTTTAGGGTGTCAAAAGCCTTTTGACAACTAACTGTCCAGTTAACTTTCTTGGGCATTTTCTTGGAGGTGAGTTCTGTGAGGGGGGTCACAATGGACCCATACCCCTTCACAAACCTCCTGTAGTACCCAGTCAAGCCAAGGAATGCCCTGACTTGGGTCTGGGTTGTTGGAGCTATCCAGTCCATGATGGCCTGGATTTTGGGTTGTAAGGGCTGTACCTGGCCTCCACCTACAAGGTGGCCCAAGTACACCACAGTGCCCTGCCCTATCTGGCATTTGGACGCCTTGATAGTGAGACCTGCACTCTGCAGAGCCTCTAAAACCTTCCCAAGGTGGATCAGGTGATCCTGCCAGGTGGAGCTAAAGACAGCAATATCATCAAGATAAGCTGCACTAAAGGACTCCAACCCAGCCAGGACATGGTTCACCAACCTCTGGAAGGTGGCAGGGGCATTCTTTAACCCAAAGGGCATCACAGTAAACTGATAATGCCCATCAGGGGTGGAGAATGCTGTTTTTTCTTTTGCTCCTGGGGCCATGCCAATCTGCCAGTACCCTGCAGTTAAGTCAAAGGTACTGAGAAATTTGGCAGCCCCCAATTTGTCTATCAGTTCATCTGCTCTTGGGATAGGGTGAGCATCTGTCTTGGTGACAGAGTTGAGCCCTCTATAGTCCACACAGAACCTCATCTCTCTCTTTTCACCCTGTTGATGAGGTTTGGGGACCAGAACCACTGGGCTAGCCCAGGGGCTCTCTGAAGGCTCAATGACCCCTAACTCCAGCATCTTGCTGACCTCAGCTTTGATGCTTTCCTTGACTTGATCTGACTGTCGATAGATTTTGTTCTTGACAGGTGCACTGTCACCAGTGTCCACATCATGGGTACACCAGCTTGTCAGACCAGGGGTCAGGGAAAAGAGGCTAGCATATTGTTGCAAGACTTGCTTGCAGTCAGTCTGCTGTTGGGCAGAGAGGGTGTCTGAGAAAATCACACCATCTACTGACCCATCTTTTGGGCTGTAGGATAGGAGGTCAGGGAGTGGCTCACTCTCTGCTTCCTGTTCTTCATCAGTCACCATCAGCATGGTGATGTCAGCCCTATCATTGTAGAGTTTAAGGCGGTTCACATGGATGACCCTTTTGGGTGTCCTGCTAGTGCCCAGGTCAACTAGATAGGTGACCTCACTCTTTCTCTCTAGGATAGGGTAAGGGCCACTCCATTTGTCTTGGAGAGCCCTTGGTGCCACTGGCTCCAAAACCCACACCTGTTGCCCTGGTTGAAATTCAACCAGTGCAGCTTTTTGGTCATACCAGTGCTTCTGGAGCTCCTGGCTGGCCTCAAGGTTCTTGGATGCCTTTTCCATATACTCAGCCATTCTGGACCTTAGGCCAAGCACATAGTCCACTATGTCCTGTTTGGGTTCCTGAAGAGGCCTCTCCCAGCCCTCTTTTACAAGACACAGTGGTCCCCTTACAGGATGACCAAACAGAAGTTCAAAGGGTGAGAAACCTACTCCCTTCTGTGGCACTTCCCTGTAAGCGAAAAGCAAGCATGGTAACAGGACATCCCACCTCCTTTTGAGTTTCTCAGGGAGTCCCATGATCATACCTTTCAATGTCTTGTTGAACCTCTCAACAAGGCCATTGGTTTGTGGGTGGTAGGGTGTAGTAAACTTGTACTGCACTCCACACTCTTTCCACATGTGTGTTAGGTAAGCAGACATGAAGTTGGAACCTCTGTCTGAAACCACCTCCTTAGGAAAACCCACCCTGGTGAAGACACCCAGGAGGGCCTTGGCTACTGCAGGAGCTGTAGTAGTCCTAAGTGGAATTGCTTCAGGGTACCTAGTAGCATGATCCACTACTACTAGAATGAATTTGTTCCCTGAGGCTGTGGGAGGTTCAAGTGGACCCACAATGTCCACACCTACCCTTTCAAAGGGGACCCCCACCACTGGTAGTGGAATGAGGGGGGCCTTTGGGTGGCCACCTGTCTTGCCACTGGCCTGACAGGTAACACAGGAGCTGACAAACTCCTTCACCTTTTGGTGCATCTGGGGCCAGTAAAAGTGACTCACTAACCTTTCCCAAGTTTTGGATTGCCCCAGATGTCCAGCTAGGGGGATGTCATGAGCCAAAGTTAGGAGGAACTCCCTGTACTTCTGTGGCACTACCACCCTCCTGGTGGCTCCAGGAGTGGGGTCTCTTGCCTCAGCATACAGTAATCCCTCTTCCCAATAAGCTCTGTGGGTACCACTGACATCTCCCCTGGCCTCTGAAGCAGCTTGTTGTCTCAGGCTTTCAAGAGTGGGACAGTCTCGCTGGCCCTGGCACAGCTCTTCCCTAGAGGGTCCCCCTGGGCCCAAGAGTTCAACCTGGTAAGGGTCAAGCTCCATGGACTCAGTTCCCTCAGGGGTATCTACATCCTCTCCAGGGGGAGAGGTGTTCTGAGTGTTTGGCTGTACAGAAGCTGGTCCCCCAGTCTCCTTGCCCTTCCTCTTGGTTGGTTGGGCCATTATTCCAGGCTCCAAACCTACTTTTTCACCCTTCTTCTTGCTCTGTGCTCTGGTTTGCACACACACCAATTCAGGGATGCCCAGCATGGCTGCATGGGCCTTTAACTCAACTTCAGCCCAGGCTGAGGTTTCCAGATCATTTCCAAGCAGGCATGCAGCTGGCAACTTTGGAGAGACCACTACCTGTTTCAGGCCAGTAACCCCCCCCAGCCTAATGTTACCATGGCCATGGGATGACTAGTGGTGACACTGTCAGCGTTGGTGACTGGGTAAGACTTCCCAATCAAGTATTGCTCAGGGGAAACCAGTGTGTCTTTCACCATAGTGACACTGGCACCTGTATCCCTCAGAGCTTCTACCCTAGTTCCATTTACCCAGGGGTACTGTAAGTATTTCTTTAAGTTGGGGGGCCACACAGCCACAGTGGCAAACTCCACTTCTCCCAAGGAGACTAAACTTGCTTCAGTGTGTTCCCAGATTTGCTCAGGGTACACCTCTGATCCCATTTGTATACTTGCTGCCCCAGGAGTGGCTGTACTGGGTGCCTTAGGGGCTTTGTTTTGGGGGCAAGATACAGTTAGGTGTCCCTGCTTCTTACAGGTATTACACCAGGCCTTTAAGGGATCAAAGTTCTTCCCCCTATATGGTTGGGGCACATAGGGAGTAGTTTGGGTCCCACCCACCTGAACAGGTTTTTGGGGCCCTTTGGAAGACTCAGACTTTTTATCTTGGGGATTCTCACCACCTTTCCCCTGGGGAGGTTTTGTGACCACCTTCTTTTGGTCACCCCCAGTGGTTGTCTTGGTCACCCTAGTCTTGACCCAGTGGTCTGCCTTCTTTCCCAATTCTGGGGGAGAAATTAGACCTAGGTCTACCAAATGCTGATGCAACTTTTCATTTGTGCAGTTACTCAAAATATGTTCCTTCATGAATAAATTGTACAATCCAGTAAAATCCTGCACACCATGTCCAGCTAACCAACCATCCAGTGTCTTCACTGAGAAATCTACAAAATCAATCCAGGACTGGGTCTGGGTTTTGTGAGCCCCCCTGAATCTAATTCTATACTCCTCAGTGGTGAATCCAAATCCCTCAATCAGAGCTTTCTTCATGAGGTCATAGGATCCTGCTTCTGGCCCAGAGAGAGTCAGAAGCCTGTCCCTGCAGTTACCAGAGAACAGTTCCCACAGGAGTGCCCCCCAGAGAGGTTTCTTTACTTTCCTGATATCACAAGCCCTCTCAAAGGCTGTGAACCATTTGGTGATATCATCACCTTCCTCAAATTTAGGGACAATCCCTTTGGGGATTTTAAGGTCAGAAGTTTCCTCCCTATCCTTGTTTTTATTATTGCTGCCACCATTGATGGGTGCTAAACCCATCTCTCTCCTTTCCTTTTCTAGAGCCAGGAGCCTGGACTCTAGATCTATTCTTTTGGCCAGCCTCACAAGGCTGTCCTCTTCACTGGGGGGTCCCCCAGTGCTGTCTCTGGGACCAGAGCCACCTGTGTGGTCTCTAGGTGCCCAGATGCTCTGTCTTGAGTTGGAGGGTATGGGTGCCATCTCCTCCCTAGGGAATAGTATGGGGAGGTTGCTGTCCTCCTCCCCTGTTTCCCTTTCCTCATCTGACTGGCCATCACCATGTTCAGATGGGTGGTCTTGAGCATACTCAGCCAGGAGCTCCTGGAGCCCTTGTTTGGTTGGATGCTGACCCATTTGTAAATTTTTGAGTTTACATAAGGACCTCAATTCCTTGAAAGACAAGTGTAAGTAAGGTGTGAGGTCGAGCTCCTCCACCAGGTCCATGTTATTATTATCACTAATAGCTGGGTTTGTTTGAGACATTCTAACCTGACAGTTCTAACCCTCTACCCTGACTATAGTGACTTTTATTTTTCTAAAATTCTAATGGGACTTAAGCAAGGCCCTAGCAAGACTTTTAGTAATTTTGGAAAAACCAATCAGAATTCTAAAGGCAATTTTTAAGAGTTCTGTCGTGTGATCAGATGGTAACCAAGTAGTCCAACAAATGCAAGTTTGTATCCCACCGCTGATCCACCAATGTGAGAAAGTGGCTCTGTATATACTGTTCCCTAATAGGTACAGGGTGTACAGAGTCCACAGTCCCCCAGAGGCTGATAGAGGTCAAAGTTAGGTATGACCTTACTCTCAAAAGTGGTAGCTTGGTCGAGCAGTAAGGCAGTACCAGAGGACAGTGTAAAACATTTATTGTACACACTCAGTCAGCAAATGGTTTCACACACCCAATAACTGAACTCTAGGCCAATGGTTTGTATATATAAAATATATGCTTGTTTTATTTTTAGAACCACAAAGGGGGTAAAAATATACTTTCTCAGAATGAGAGGTTGAATATAAATACTTTTGTTTGAAGCAATAAATTTGTGTAAACAGTCACAGTTGGTTGCAATAAACAATCCTATTTCCTAAACAATGCATTGAGCTCAATGGTAAATTCAGGTTATTTGTAATAAATTACTTTTCAGATTACTTTTGGAATTCCAGGTCTGGCTCCTAGAACCAGCCTGGGGTCAGTATTCAGAATCAAGTGATGAAAGTCGACTTAATAACTGTAATGATTTTTAAATAATATTTAGCTATTTCAAAAGTTAGCAGTTAGAAAATATTTCACAGAAAACATTCAATGGATCTCTATAGCAAGAAATTCAAATTGCAGGTAGAGTACTTTATCGTTACTTTAGTAATCCAGGACTGGGTGCCTAGACCCAGGACTGGGGTCCTTATCAAAAGCAGGTAAGTAATTTCGTTTGCAGAAATGGTACGATTTTAAAAGAATATTTCAAATTTGCAAAAGTAGACACTTAGAAGAAATTTCACAGAAAAGCAGACAATGGTTTCCTATGGGAGAAAAATGAGTTAAAGGTAAGTATAGTTGTGAACACTTTTCAGAGTCAGGGCTGGGCACCAAGATCCAGCACTGGGAGCTCACCTAGGAGCAGGTGAGTAAATTCGTTTTTGTCACTTGGCTGATTTTTTGTGAATTTTTGCAGTTTTGAAAAGTTCACACTTAGAAGATTTTTGAAGAAAAAGCCAGTCAATGTTACCCTATGAGGAAAATGAAGTTAGCGGTTTAAGGGTAAGTACTCGACTGGTAGTGTTGAAATTCCGGGCATGGACTCAGGGGTCCCCCAGTGTCAGGTAGGTACAGTTGGTTCACCCTCAGCGGTTTCAGGACGGCCGGGTGCAGAGAGAGTTGGGCCCAATGTTATCCTATGAGGGATAGGGGGGCCTTGGTTGGTGGCTGCTGTCTGGCAAGCCACGCGGCTGTGGGAGCTGGGCTCCTGGTCACTTACTCAGGGCAAGTGGGGAAGTAGGTTAGTGTAGAGAGGGCACTGCCAGGGCCACTCGGGCGGCTGGGTGCAGGGTGCTTTTGAGCCTTAGGGCGCTCAATGGAAATCAATGGGAATGTTCCGGTTTGGAAAGAGGCTGCAGGCTCGGGGACGAGGATGTTTCAGGTGCCACCACCACTTCGAGAGGTAAGTTGGGTAGTTGTAGGTTAGGTGGGTACCCCGGGATTGGGCACAGGGGGTCGCAGGGCGCCGGGTGCAGGGGTGCCTTTTGACGTCGGGAATCTTACCCTCTGGTTGATCGCGGCTGGGGTGGCACTTGGTTCTGAGGCTGCAGGCTTCTTCCGGGATGTCGAGGGGGGTCCTTGGGTGCCGGACTCTGGGTCACAGTCGCCGTGGGGTCGTCCTCTGGGTCTTTGTCCACTCCGGCACTGGCCAGGCTTGGCTGGTGCAGAGTGTGTTGGGTCCGCGGTCCCGGGCTGGTGCCAGGGATAGCAAATAGGTTTCTTGAGTAGAGCCTCTACTCGTGGGAGTCCCAGGGGCTTAGAGCTAAAAGGTAGCCAGGTCCTCCGGGGTTGGTGAGGTTGCTGGCCACGTGGGATGCCGCGCTGGTGCAGGTTCGAGAGTCGACAGGCCGGTAGGGCTGGGGCCAAAGCAGTTGGTGTCTTCTTCTCTTTTTAGCAGCTGCAGGGCAGGTCTTTGTTCTTCTTGCTCTTCTTGTCGTTTTCTATCTGGAATCTAAGGAAGGAAGGTTCAGGGTGCCCCTAAATACTAGATTTAGGGGCGTTACAGGTAGGTGAAGGCCAGGGACCAATGGGTCCTTGTCCTGGGGTGGGTACACCCCCTATCCTGCCTCTCTCCTGTGGGAGGGGGGCAGTAGCCTAATCCTGATAGGGTAGGGCCTCCCATCTTCAAGATGGCGAGAGCCCGGCGATGTGCTTCACCTCGCCTCCCCCACCTGAGGGGTGGGGTGGGCAGGCTGGCACATCCCCTGTCCTTGTATGGGGTTTCCGGCCAAGCTTACCGCCAGAGTGGGGGGTTGCAGTGGCCTGGGGAAACTCCAAATGGCGGCATGCCTTTGAAGCTTCCCTTTGCTCATCCTGGGGGAGGAGATTTCTCACCTCACCCAGGATGTGCATTGTTGCAGGCCCGGGAGAGCAGGGGCTCTCCCACCCAGGGGTCCAGCAACGTGTCTGCTGTGTGGCAGCCTGGGCAGCCTCAGAGCAGACGTGGATTGTAAGTTAGCTGTAAGGGGGCATCTTCTAAGATGCCCTCTGGGGTGCTTAGTACATTAAATCCTACACTGGCATCAGTGTGGGTTCAATGTGCTGAGAAGTTTGATACCAAACTTCTCAGGCTTCAGTGTTGCCAATATGGTGCTGTGGAGCTCGTGTTTGACAAGCTCCCAGCACCATGTATTCTTAAATGACAGCACTGCACTTACAGTGCCCAGGAATGGACCCGGGTACTGTAGGGGCACAGGGCTCCTGCTCCTGTGCCCACACCATAGGCGTAATGCACCCAGCTAGAGGGGTGGCTGACATATGCCTTGGCAGTGTAGGTGATGGGCATGGTACACAGTGATGTGTGCCATGTCGACTCTTTGTTTTGTCCTGCACCCAGACACTCAGCCTGCAAGGGCAGTGTGTGTGTAAGGGTACAGGGCCTCTGAGGGTGGCACAATGAGTGCTGCAGCCCTTAGAGGCCTTCCCTGGTCACAAGGCCCTGGGTACCTAGGGTACCATTTACTAGGGGCTGACATGTGGCTAGGGTTTGCCAATTTCGAGTTTGTGTGGTTTAAGGAAGGAACATAGGCCCTGGGCACCTGATTGGCAGGAACCCAGGGTACACTCAATCGAAGTACATTCAGCAATTTAGCAAAAAGTGGGGGCATACCATGCAAGAAAGATGGCACTTTCTCACACTCACCCCCAGTCAACTGATCTGGGTTTAATCCATCACCGTTCTTTAGCCCACTCTGCCACCCCAGTTCAGACATGGCCATATGCAAATCAGTCTGACCCTGTGCCTCATGGGAACAGTCCAGCCTGAACTGCCAAGCCATGTTTTCCCTGGACCAGAATCAAGCTTCCTAGGACCGGTTTCTGGCATTTCAGCCGTTTTCAGCGAGGCTTGCTTGAAACCAGTGGCAAAGTGAGCAAGGGACTCACGTCTGAGCATACCCTGCCAACTTATGGCGAACAAAGCAAAAACCAAAGGAAATGATGGACGGAGTGTTGAACATTGCAAGCACTCACCCCCAGTCAACTGATATGGGTTTAATCCATCACCGTTCTTTAGCCCACTCTGCCACTCCAGTTCAGACATGGCCATATGCAAATCAATCTGACCCTGTGCCTCATGGGAACAGTCCAGCCTGAACTGCCAAGCCATGTTTTCCCCGGACCAGAATCAATCTTCCTAGGACCAGTTTCTGGCATTTCAGCCGTCTTCAGCCAGGCTTGCTTGAATCCAGTGGCAAAGTGAGCAAGGGACTCACGTCTGAGCATACCCTGCCAACTTATGGCGAACAAAGCAAAAACCAAAGGAAATGATGGACGGAGTGTTGAACATTGCAAGCACACACCCCCAGTCAACTGATCTGGGTTTAATCCATCACCGTTCTTTAGCCCACTCTGCCACCCCAGTTCAGACATGGCCATATGCAAATCAGTCTGATCCTGTGCCTCATGGGAAAAGTCCAGCTTGAACTGCCAAGCCATGTCTTCCCTGGACCAGAATCAAGCTTCCTAGGACCGGTTTCTGGCATTTCAGCCGTCTTCAGCCAGGCTTGCTTGAATCCAGTGGCAAAGTGAGCAAGGGACTCACGTCTGAGCATACCCTGCCAACTTGTGGCGAACAAAGCAAAAACCAAAGGAAATGATGGATGAAGTGTTGAACATTGCAAGCACTCACCCCGAGTCAACAGATCTGGGTTTAATCCATCACCGTTCTTTAGCCCACTCTGCCACCCCAGTTCAGACATGGCCATATGCAAATCAGTCTGACCCTGTGCCTCATGGGAACAGTCCAACCTGAACTGCCAAGCCATGTCTTCCCTGGACCAGAATCAAGCTTCCTAGGACCGGTTTCTGGCATTTAAGCCGTCTTCAGCCAGGCTTGCTTGAATCCAGTGGCAAAGTGAGCAAGGGACTCACGTCTGAGCATACCCTGCCAACTTATGGCGAACAAAGCAACAACCAAAGGAAATGATGGACGGAGTGTTGAACATTGCAAGCACTCACCCCCAGTCAACTGATCTGGGTTTAATCCATCACCGTTCTTTAGCCCACTCTGCCACCCCAGTTCAGACATGGCCATATGCAAATCAGTCTGACCCTGTGCCTCATGGGAACAGTCCAGCCTGAACTGCCAAGCCATCTCTTCCCTGGACCAGAATCAAGCTTCCTAGGACCGGTTTCTGGCATTTCAGCCGTCTTCAGCCAGGCTTGCTTAAATCCAGTGGCAAAGTGAGCAAGGGACTCACGTCTGAGCTTACCCTGCCAACTTATGGCGAACAAAGCAAAAACCAAAGGAAATGATGGACGGAGTGTTGAACATTGCAAGCACTCACCCCCAGTCAACAGATCTGGGTTTAATCCATCACCGTTCTTTAGCCCACTCTGCCACCCCAGTTCAGACATGGCCATATGCAAATCAGTCTGAGCCTGTGCCTCATGGGAACAGTCCAGCCTGAACTGCCAAGCCATGTCTTCCCTGGACCAGAATCAAGCTTCCTAGGACCGGTTTCTGGCATTTCAGCCGTCTTCAGCCAGGCTTGCTTGAATCCAGTGGCAAAGTGAGCAAGGGACTCACGTCTGAGCATACCCTGCCAACTTATTGCGAACAAAGCAAAAACCAAAGGAAATGATGGACGGAGTGTTGAACATTGCAAGCACTCACCCCCAGTCAACTGATCTGGGTTTAATCCATCACCGTTCTTTAGCCCACTCTGCCACCCCAGTTCAGACATGGCCATATGCAAATCAGTCTGACCCTGTGCCTCATGGGAACAGTCCAGCCTGAACTGCCAAGCCATGTCTTCCCTGGACCAGAATCAAGCTTCCTAGGACCGGTTTCTGGCATTTCAGCCATCTTCAGCCAGGCTTGCTTGAATCCAGTGGCAAAGTGAGCAAGGGACTCACGTCTGAGCATACCCTGCCAACTTATGGCGAACAAAGCAAAAACCAAAGGAAATGATGGACGGAGTGTTGAACATTGCAAGCACTCACCCCCAGTCAACTGATCTGGGTTTAATCCATCACCGTTCTTTAGCCCACTCTGCCACCCCAGTTCAGACATGGCCATATGCAAATCAGTCTGACCCTGTGCCTCATGGGAACAGTCCAGCCTGAATTGCCAAGCCATGTCTTCCCTGGACCAGAATCAAGCTTCCTAGGACCGGTTTCTGGCATTTCAGCCATCTTCAGCCAGGCTTGCTTGAATCCAGTGGCAAAGTGAGCAAGGGACTCACGTCCGAGCATACCCTGCCAACTTATGGCGAACAAAGCAAAAACCAAAGGACATGATGGACGGAGTGTTGAACATTGCAAGCACTCACCCCCAGTCAACTGATCTGGGTTTAATCCATCACCGTACTTTAGCCCACTCTGCCACCCCAGTTCAGACATGGCCATATGCAAATCAGTCTGACCCTGTGCCTCATGGGAACAGTCCAGCCTGAACTGCCAAGCCATGTCTTCCCTGGACCAGAATCAAGCTTCCTAGGACCGGTTTCTGGCATTTCAGCCGTCTTCAGCCAGGCTTGCTTGAATCCAGTGGCAAAGTGAGCAAGGGACTCACGTCTGAGCATACCCTGCCAACTTATGGCGAACAATGCAAAAAGCAAAGGAAATGATGGACGGAGTGTTGAACATTGCAAACACTCACCCCCAGTCAACTGATCTGGGTTTAATCCATCACCGTTCTTTAGCCCACTCTGCCACCCCAGTTCAGACATGGCCATATGCAAATCAGTCTGACCCTGTGCCTCATGGGAACAGTCCAGCCTGAACTGCCAAGCCATGTCTTCCCTGGACCAGAATCAAGCTTCCTAGGACCGGTTTCTGGCATTTCAGCCGTCTTCAGCCAGGCTTGCTTGAATCCAGTGGCAAAGTGAGCAAGGGACTCACGTCTGAGCATACCCTGCCAACTTATGGCGAACAAAGCAAAAACCAAAGGAAATGATGGACGGAGTGTTGAACATTGCCAGCACTCACCCCCAGTCAACTGATCTGGGTTTAATCCATCACCGTTCTTTAGCCCACTCTGCCACCCCAGTTCAGACATGGCCATATGCAAATCAGTCTGACCCTGTGCCTCATGGGAACAGTCCAGCCTGAACTGCCAAGCCATGTCTTCCCTGGAGCAGAATCAAGCTTCCTAGGACCGGTTTCTGGCATTTCAGACGTCTTCAGCCAGGCTTGCTTGAATCCAGTGGCAAAGTGAGCAAGGGACTCACGTCTGAGCATACCCTGCCAACTTATGGCGAACAAAGCAAAAACCAAAGGAAATGATGGACGGAGTGTTGAACATTGCAACAAGCACTCAACCCCAGTCAACTGATCTGGGTTTAATCCATCACCGTTCTTTAGCCCACTCTGCCACCCCAGTTCAGACATGGCCATATGCAAATCAGTCTGACCCTGTGCCTCATGGGAACAGTCCAGCCTGAATTGCCAAGCCATGTCTTCCCTGGACCAGAATCAAGCTTCCTAGGACCGGTTTCTGGCATTTCAGCCGTCTTCAGCCAGGCTTGCTTGAATCCAGTGGCAAAGTGAGCAAGGGACTCACGTCTGAGCATACCCTGCCAACTTATGGCGAACAAAGCAAAAACCAAAGGAAATGATGGACGGAGTGTTGAACATTGCAAGCACTCATCCCCAGTCAACTGATCTGGGTTCAATCCATCACCGTTCTTTAGCCCACTCTGCCACCCCAGTTCAGACATGGCCATATGCAAATCAGTCTGACCCTGTGCCTCATGGGAACAGTCCAGCCTGAACTGCCAAGCCATGTGTTCCCTGGACCAGAATCAAGCTTCCTAGGACCGGTTTCTGGCATTTCAGCCGTCTTCAGCCAGGCTTGCTTGAATCCAGTGGCAAAGTGAGCAAGGGACTCACGTCTGAGCATACCCTGCCAACTTATGGCGAACAAAGCAAAAACCAAAGGAAATGATGGACGGAGTGTTGAACATTGCAAGCACTCACCCCCAGTCAACTGATCTGGGTTCAATCCATCACCGTTCTTTAGCCCACTCTGCCACCCCAGTTCAGACATGGCCATATGCAAATCAGTCTGACCCTGTGCCTCATGGGAACAGTCCAGCCTGAACTGCCAATCCATGTCTTCCCTGGACCAGAATCAAGCTTCCTAGGACCGGTTGCTGGCATTTCAGCCGTCTTCAGCCAGGCTTGCTTGAATCCAGTGGCAAAGTGAGCAAGGGACTCACGTCTGAGCATACCCTGCCAACTTATGGCGAACAAAGCAAAAACCAAAGGAAATGATGGACGGAGTGTTGAACATTGCAAGCACTCACCCCCAGTCAACTGATCTGGGTTTAATCCATCACCGTTCTTTAGCCCACTCTGCCACCCCAGTTCAGACATGGCCATATGCAAATCAGTCTGACCCTGTGCATCATGGGAACAGTCCAGCCTGAACTGCCAAGCCATGTCTTCCCTGGACCAGAATCAAGCTTCCTAGGACCGGTTTCTGGCATTTCAGCTGTCTTCAGCCAGGCTTGTTTGAATCCAGTGGCAAAGTGAGCAAGGGACTCACGTCTGAGCATACCCTGCCAACTTATGGCGAACAAAGCAAAACCAAAGGAAATGATGGACGGAGTGTTGAACATTGCAAGCACTCACCCCCAGTCAACTGATCTGGGTTTAATCCATCACCGTTCTTCAGCCCACTCTGCCACCCCAGTTCAGACATGGCCATATGCAAATCAGTCTGAGCCTGAGCCTCATGGGAACAGTCCAGCCTGAAATGCCAAGCCATGTCTTCCCTGGACCAGAATCAAGCTTCCTAGGACCGGTTTCTGGCATTTCAGCTGTCTTCAGCCAGGCTTGCTTGAATCCAGTGACAAAGTGAGCAAGGGACTCACATCTGAGCATACCCTGCCAACTTATGGCGAACAAAGCAAACACCAAAGGAAATGATGCACGGAGTGTTGAACATTGCAAGCACTCACCCCCAGTCAACTGATCTGGGTTTAATCCATCACCGTTCTTTAACCCACTCTGCCACCCCAGTTCAGACATGGCCATATGCTAATCAGTCTGACCCTGTGCCTCATGGGAACAGTCCAGCCTGAACTGCCAAGCCATGTCTTCCCTGGACCAGAATCAAGCTTCCTAGGACCGTTTTTTGGCATTTCAGCCGTCTTCAGCCAGGCTTGCTTGAATCCAGTGGCAAAGTGAGCAAGGGACTCACGTCTGAGCATACCCTGCCAACTTATGGCAAACAAAGCAAAAACCAAAGGAAATGATGGACGGAGTGTTGAACATTGCAAGCACTCAGCCCCAGTCAACTGATCTTGGTTAAATCCATCACCGTTCTTTAGCCCACTCTGCCACCCCAGTTCAGACATGGCCATATGCAAATCGGTCTGACCCTGTGCCTCATGGGAACAGTCCAGCCTGAACTGCCAAGCCATGTCTTCCCTGGACCAGAATCAAGCTTCCTAGGACCGGTTTCTGGCATTTCAGCCGTCTTCAGCCAGGCTTGCTTGAATCCAGTGGCAAAGTGAGCAAGGGACTCACGTCTGAGCATACCCTGCCAACTTATGGCGAACAAAGCAAACACCAAAGGAAATGATAGACGGAGTGTTGAACATTGCAAGCACTCACCCCCAGTCAACTGATCTGGGTTTAATCCATCACCGTTCTTTAACCCACTCTGCCACCCCAGTTCAGACATGGCCATATGCTAATCGGTCTGACCCTGTGCCTCATGGGAACCGTCCAGCCTGAACTGCCAAGCCATGTCTTCCCTGGACCAGAATCAAGCTTCCTAGGACCGGTTTCTGGCATTTCAGCCGTCTTCAGCCAGGCTTGCTTGAATCCAGTGGCAAAGTGAGCAAGGGACTCACGTCTGAGCATACCCTGCCAACTTATGGCGAACAAAGCAAAAACCAAAGGAAATGATGGACGGAGTGTTGAACATTGCAAGCACTCACCCCCAGTCAACTGATCAAGGTTTAATCCATCACCGTTCTTTAGCCCACTCTGCCACCCCAGTTCAGACATGGCCATATGCAAATCAGTCTGACCCTGTGCCTCATGGGAACAGTCCAGCCTGAACTGCCCAGCCATGTCTTCCCTGGACCAGAATCAAGCTTTCTAGGACCGGTTTCTAGCATTTCAGCCGGCTTCAACCAGGCTTGCTTGAATCCAGTGGCAAAGTGAGCAAGGGACTCACGTCTGAGCATACCCTGCCAACTTATGGCGAACAAAGCAAAAACCAAAGGAAATGATGGACGGAGCGTTGAACATTGCAAGCACTCAGCCCCAGTCAACTGATCGGGGTTAAATCCATCACCGTTCTTTAGCCCACTCTGCCACCCCAGTTCAGACATGGCCATATGCAAATCAGTCTGACCCTGTGCCTCATGGGAACAGTCCAGCCTGAACTGCCAAGCCATGTCTTCCCTGGACCAGAATCAAGCTTCCTAGGACCGGTTTCTGGCATTTCAGCCGTCTTCAGCCAGGCTTGCTTGAATCCAGTGGCAAAGTGAGCAAGGGACTCACGTCTGAGCATACCCTGCCAACTTATGGCGAACAAAGCAAAAACCAAAGGAAATGATGGACGGAGTGTTGAACATTGCAAGCACTCACCCCCAGTCAACAGATCTGGGTTTAATCCATCACCGTTCTTTAGCCCACTCTGCCACCCCAGTTCAGACATGGCCATATGCAAATCAGTGTGACCATGTGCCTCATGGGAACAGTCCAGCCTGAACTGCCAAGCCATGTCTTCCCTGGACCAGAATCAAGCTTCCTAGGACCGGTTTCTGGCATTTCAGCCGTCTTCAGCCAGGCTTGCTTGAATCCAGTGGCAAAGTGAGCAAGGGACTCACGTCCGAGCATACCCTGCCAACTTATGGCGAACAATGCAAAAACCAAAGGAAATGACGGACGGAGTGTTGAACATTGCAAACACTCACCCCCAGTCAACTGATCTGGGTTTAATCCATCACCATTCTTTAGCCCACTCTGCCACCCCAGTTCAGACATGGCCATATGCAAATCAGTCTGACCCTGTGCTTCATGGGAACAATCCAGCCTGAACTGCCAAGCCATGTCTTCCCTGGACCAGAATCAAGCTTCCTAGGACCGGTTTCTGGCATGTCAGCCATCTACAGCCAGGCTTGCTTGAATCCAGTGGCAAAGTGAGCAAGGGACTCACGTCTGAGCATACCCTGCCAACTTATGGCGAACAAAGCAAAAACCAAAGGAAATGATGGACGGAGAGTTGAACATTGCAAGCACTCACCCCCAGTCAACTGATCTGGGTTCAATCCATCACCGTTCTTTAGCCCACTCTGCCACCCCAGTTCAGACATGGCCATATGCAAATCAGTCTGACCCTGTGCCTCATGGGAACAGTCCAGCCTGAACTGCCAAGCCATGTTTTCCCTGGACCAGAATCAAGCTTCCCAGAACCGGTTTCTGGCATTTCAGCCGTCTTCAGCCAGGCTTGCTTGAATCCAGTGGCAAAGTGAGCAAGGGACTCACGTCTGAGCATACCCTGCCAACTTATGGCGAGCAAAGCAAAAACCAAAGGAAATGATGGACGGTGTGTTGAACATTGCAAGCACTCACCCCCAGTCAACTGATCTGGGTTTAATCCATCACCGTTCTTTAGCCCACTCTGCCACCCCAGTTCAGACATGGCCATATGCAAATCAGTCTGACCCTGTGCCTCATGGGAACAGTCCAGCCTGAACTGCCAAGCCATGTCTTCCCTGGACCAGAATCAAGCTTCCTAGGACCGGTTTCTGGCATTTCAGCCGTCTTCAGCCAGGCTTGCTTGAATCCAGTGGCAAAGTGAGCAAGGGACTCACGTCTGAGCATACCCTGCCAACTTATGGCGAACAAAGCAAAAACCAAAGGAAATGATGGACGGAGTGTTGAACATTGCAAGCACTCACCCCCAGTCAACTGATCTGGGTTTAATCCATCACCGTTCTTCAGCCCACTCTGCCACCCCAGTTCAGACATGGCCATATGCAAATCAGTCTAACCCTGTGCCTCATGGGAACAGTCCAGCCTGAACTGCCAAGCCATGTCTTCCCTGGACCAGAATCAAGCTTCCTAGGACCGGTTTCTGGCATTTCAGCCGTCTTCAGCCAGGCTTGTTTGAATCCAGTGGCAAAGTGAGCAAGGGACTCACGTCTGAGCATACCCTGCCAACTTATGGCAAACGAAGCAAAAACCAAAGGAAATGATGGACGGAGTGTTGAACATTGCAAGCACTCACCCCCAGTCAACTGATCTGGGTTTAATCCATCACCGTTCTTTAACCCACTCTGCCACCCCAGTTCAGACATGGCCATATGCAAATCAGTCAGACCCTGTGCCTCATGGGAACAGTCCAGCTTGAACTGCTAAGCCATGTCTTCCCTGGACCAGAATCAAGCTTCCTAGGACCGGTTTCTGGCATTTCAGCCGTCTTCAGCCAGGCTTGCTTGAATCCAGTGGCAAAGTGAGCAAGGGACTCACGTCTGAGCATACCCTGCCAACTTATGGCGAACAAAGCAAAAACCAAAGGAAATGATGGACGGAGTGTTGAACATTACAAGCACTCACCCCCAGTAAACTGATCAGGGTTTAATCCATCACCGTTCTTTAGCCCACTCTGCCACCCCAGTTCAGACATGGCCATATGCAAATCAGTCTGACCCTGTGCCTCATGGGAACAGTCCAGCCTGAACTGCCAAGCCATATCTTCCCTGGACCAGAATCAAGCTTCCCTGAACCGGTTTCTGGCATTTCAGCCGTCTTCAGCCAGGCTTGCTTGAATCCAGTGGCAAAGTGAGCAAGGGACTCACGTCTGAGCATACCCTGCCAACTTATGGCGAGCAAAGCAAAAACCAAAGGAAATGATGGACGGTGTGTTGAACATTGCAAGCACTCACCCCCAGTCAACTGATCTGGGTTTAATCCATCACCGTTCTTTAGCCCACTCTGCCACCCCAGTTCAGACATGGCCATATGCAAATCAGTCAGACCCTGTGCCTCATGGGAACAGTCCAGCCTGAACTGCCAAGCCATGTCTTCCCTGGACCAGAATCAAGCTTCCTAGGACCGGTTTCTGGCATTTCAGCCGTCTTCAGCCTGGCTTGCTTGAATCCAGTGGCAAAGTGAGCAAGGGACTAACGTCTGAGCATACCCTGCCAATTTATGACGAACAAAGCAAAAACCAATGGAAATGATGGACGGATTGTTGAACATTGCAAGCACTCACCCCCAGTCAACTGATCTGGGTTTAATCCATCACCGTTCTTTAGCCCACTCTGCCACCCCAGTTCAGACATGGCCATATGCAAATCAGTCTGACCCTGTGCCTCATGGGAACAGTCCAGCCTGAACTGCCAAGCCATGTCTTCCCTGGACCAGAATCAAGCTTCCTAGGACCGGTTTCTGGCATTTCAGCCGTCTTCAGCCAGGCTTGCTTGAATCCAGTGGCAAAGTGAGCAAGGGACTCACGTCTGAGCATACCCTGCCAACTTATGCGAACAAAGCAAAAACCAAAGTAAATGATGGACGGAGTGTTGAACATTGCAAGCACTCACCCCCAGTCAACAGATCTGGGTTTAATCCATCACCGTTCTTTAGCCCACTCTGCCACCCCAGATCAGACATGGCCATATGCAAATCAGTCTGACCCTGTGCCTCATGGGAACAGTCCAGCCTGAACTGCCAAGCCATGTCTTCCCTGGACCAGAATCAAGCTTCCTAGGACCGGTTTCTGGCATTTCAGCCGTCTTCAGCCAGGCTTGCTTGAATCCAGTGGCAAAGTGAGCAAGGGACTCACGTCTGAGCATACCCTGCCAACTTATGGCGAACAAAGCAAAAACCAAAGGAAATGATGGACGGAGTGTTGAACATTGCAAGCACTCACCCCCAGTCAACAGATCTGGGTTTAATCCATCACCGTCGTTTAGCCCACTCTGCCACCCCAGTTCAGACATGGCCATATGCAAATCAGTCTGACCATGTGCCTCATGGGAACAGTCCAGCCTGAACTGCCAAGCCATGTCTTCCCTGGGCCAGAATCAAGCTTCCTAGGACCGGTTTCTGGCCTTTCAGCCGTCTTCAGCCAGGCTTGCTTGAATCCAGTGGCAAAGTGAGCAAGGGACTCACGTCTGAGCATACCCTGCCAACTTATGGCGAACAAAGCAAAAACCAAAGGAAATGATGGACGGAGTGTTGAACATTGCAAGCACTCACCCCCAGTCAACAGATCTGGGTTTAATCCATCACCGTTCTTTAGCCCACTCTGCCACCCCAGTTCAGACATGACCATATGCAAATCAGTCTGACCCTGTGCCTCATGGGAACAGTCCAGCCTGAACTGCCAAGCCATGTCTTCCCTGGACCAGAATCAAGCTTCCTAGGACCGGTTTCTGGCATTTCAGCCGTCTTCAGCCAGGCTTGCTTGAATCCAGTGGCAAAGTGAGCAAGGGACTCACGTCCGAGCATACCCTGCCAACTTATGGCGAACAATGCAAAAACCAAAGGAAATGACGGACGGAGTGTTGAACATTGCAAACACTCACCCCCAGTCAACTGATCTGGGTTTAATCCATCACCGTTCTTTAGCCCACTCTGCCACCCCAGTTCAGACATGGCCATATGCAAATCAGTCTGACCCTGTGCCTCATGGGAACAATCCAGCCTGAACTGCCAAGCCATGTCTTCCCTGGACCAGAATCAAGCTTCCTAGGACCGGTTTCTGGCATGTCAGCCATCTTCAGCCAGGCTTGCTTGAATCCAGTGGCAAAGTGAGCAAGGGACTCACGTCTGAGCATACCCTGCCAACTTATGGCGAACAAAGCAAAAACCAAAGGAAATGATGGACGGAGTGTTGAACATTGCAAGCACTCACCCCCAGTCAACTGATCTGGGTTCAATCCATCACCGTTCTTTAGCCCACTCTGCCACCCCAGTTCAGACATGGCCATATGCAAATCAGTCTGACCCTGTGCCTCATGGGAACAGTCCAGCCTGAACTGCCAAGCCATGTTTTCCCTGGACCAGAATCAAGCTTCCTAGGACCGGTTTCTGGCATTTCAGCCGTCTTCAGCCAGGCTTGCTTGAATCCAGTGGCAAAGTGAGCAAGGGACTCACGTCTGAGCATACCCTGCCAACTTATGGCAAACAAAGCAAAAACCAAAGGAAATGATGGACGGAGTGTTGATAATTGCAAGCACTCACCCCCAGTCAACTGATCTGGGTTTAATCCATCACCGTTCTTTAGCCCACTCTGCCACCCCAGTTCAGACATGGCCATATGCAAATCAGTCTGACCCTGTGCCTCATGGGAACAGTCCAGCCTGAACTGCCAAGCCATGTCTTCCCTGGACCAAAATCAAGCTTCCTAGGACCGGTTTCTGGCATTTCAGCCGTCTTCAGGCAGGCTTGCTTGAATCCAGTGGCAAAGTGAGCAAGGGACTCACGTCTGAGCATACCCTGCCAACTTATGGCGAACAAAGCAAAAACCAAAGGAAATGATGGACAGAGTGTTGAACATTGCAAGCACTCACCCCCAGTCAACTGATCTGGGTTTAATCCATCACCGTTCTTCAGCCCACTCTGCCACCCCAGTTCAGACATGGCCATATGCAAATCAGTCTAACCCTGTGCCTCATGGGAACAGTCCAGCCTGAACTGCCAAGCCATGTCTTCCCTGGACCAGAATCAAGCTTCCTAGGACCGGTTTCTGGCATTTCAGCCGTCTTCAGCCAGGCTTGTTTGAATCCAGTGGCAAAGTGAGCAAGGGACTCACGTCTGAGCATACCCTGCCAACTTATGGCAAACGAAGCAAAAACCAAAGGAAATGATGGACGGAGTGTTGAACATTGCAAGCACTCACCCCCAGTCAACTGATCTGGGTTTAATCCATCACCGTTCTTTAACCCACTCTGCCACCCCAGTTCAGACATGGCCATATGCAAATCAGTCAGACCCTGTGCCTCATGGGAACAGTCCAGCTTGAACTGCTAAGCCATGTCTTCCCTGGACCAGAATCAAGCTTCCTAGGACCGGTTTCTGGCATTTCAGCCGTCTTCAGCCAGGCTTGCTTGAATCCAGTGGCAAAGTGAGCAAGGGACTCACGTCTGAGCATACCCTGCCAACTTATGGCGAACAAAGCAAAAACCAAAGGAAATGATGGACGGAGTGTTGAACATTGCAAGCACTCAACCCCAGTCAACTGATCAGGGTTTAATCCATCACCGTTCTTTAGCCCACTCTGCCACTCCAGTTCAGACATGGCCATATGCAAATCAGTCTGACCCTGTGCCTCATGGGAACAGTCCAGCCTGAACTGCCAAGCCATATCTTCCCTGGACCAGAATCAAGCTTCCCAGAACCGGTTTCTGGCATTTCAGCCGTCTTCAGCCAGGCTTGCTTGAATCCAGTGGCAAAGTGAGCAAGGGACTCACGTCTGAGCATACCCTGCCAACTTATGGCGAGCAAAGCAAAAACCAAAGGAAATGATGGACGGTGTGTTGAACATTGCAAGCACTCACCCCCAGTCAACTGATCTGGGTTTAATCCATCACCGTTCTTTAGCCCACTGAGGAAATATGAATTTTGTGATCAGTTATGTCCCCTATCGTAGACCCCAACGGCTCCATGTACATGCTACACGTACATGTATGTTCCCTCTTGCTCCAGTTTTGAAGACGCAAATATATGTGCGTCCACCGTCAACATGTCCTCTTTCAGATCCACTATGAATGGGTCAGATATTCCATTCCTAAGTATGAAAGGCCAACGGCTTTATATGGTTCATTCATGCCATTTTACAGTCCAGGCGAGTAGGCCCTGATTCTGCCATTAAGCCTTTTCCTGCCTTCTGCCTCTGAAAGCTCCAGTCTGAGCTCGCATCTGTATCCATGAACTTTGTCCTACTCCCTGCGCGGCTAACGGTGCCTGACGCCAGCCTGTTGCCTGCCAAAAACTGTATTTCACCTTCGAAATTATCTGCTCCGCTCCGCATCCAATGCATTCCTGTCTAGTAGTTTAAGTAAACATTCTTCCAGCTATCAAGCAAAGGGCCCGGCTTCTCTGTCTTTATGCAAGTAATTCATAGCCCTGTTACCATGGAATATTCCTACCCCCTCGCATCTAGTATAGACACTTAGACGCTTGTACACGCACTAGTCAGTATAGTCAGTATAGAATAAGATTCTATCCTAAGAGACCTCTCTTTTTGGATAACACAGTTCTTTAAACATAGGATATTAGATATGATTTGGGATTAGGTTGACATAACCCCAGACTTTTGTCTCCACATGTAGAGCTAAATGTCAAGTCCCTTTCTCCCTCTAGTTGCACGTCAATCACACGTCATGCAGCTGCGCACGCATCTCTGCCAAATATTTCTGCTGACATTACAGGATTCTCTTATGGATCCACCCACGTATGACCTCATGTATGATGACGTTGTCTAGTTACGCCTATTCTAGTTACGCATGCATAGTTTATTTTTTCTTATCAGTTGATACGCCTACTGCATTTGTTTCATTGTAATGTATTTTCTATAAAACTGCTTACCTGTCAATAATATATGTCCCTTCCTTCCTGAACTTTCGTGGTGATGGAATAGAAGGCCCACAATTCGAATTGTGTTCCTTTGTATAGGAATAAAGCCTTTTTAAACCCTCTAATACCACGGATTCTGCCTCTCATTTTACTGAGTTATTTTTAATAGACTTTACCGCATAAAAAATAGTACCGGTAACGAAATATTTACCACATAAATTGGCGCCCGAATAGGGACACTTTCTCATCTCACGCGCCGGCGGTGCGTTGCAGGCCCGGTCTCCTGCCACAGCTGAACGGACAACAAAAACGCGTACCCGCAGGATTTTCTGTATCTCCCTCCGGCCAAGCGGGGACGACTGAGGCTGCGATCAACACCCAGACGAGGCGGTGAGAAGTGCGAAGTATCCCGACCAGAGCCTAGCTGAGAGAGCAAGATCCGAGGTATCCAGAGACCCGCCAGGTTCCGAAGTTCCGAAGCCAGTCCGGTCCAGTCCAGTTTCAGTTCCGTTCCGAGGCCTTCCGTTCCGAGCTACCCGGTGAGTACCATTACCGGGGAGGCATTTAACGTGCACATAGTCTGTGCCGGTCAAGACGGGTTTGGGTACACAAATCCGGTCTGCACTGTTTTAGCAGTGTATCTGTACTGTTTAGCAGTATATATAGTATGTTGTGCATATAAATAAATATAAATAAGTATTATCTGGTATCAGTATAATGTCAGTAACTAGTTTTCTATTAGTTATCATTGTTCGTAAAACTGTTAAGTGTTAAATGTTTTAAATACGTTCTATATACTGTGGTGCGAATGACTGTTCATTATTGTGTTTTTGTAAAGTGTGTTCTAGTAATAAGGTCTAAAAATGCCACTCTTTTCAAAACTAAGACAGATCAAAACTAGAAAAGGTGTACTCGAAGAAGCCGTTCCTATCCCACCTAGGGACACTCCAGGGTACTTTATGTATCATAAGCATGGCCTAGATGCCGTATTATTTCTTGATTTATGGGTGGACTACACCAAAGAATTACCAGAGAGTCAGAGATGGCCCGCAGCGGGGACCTGGGATGCAGATTGCATCATGAGAGTAGAAGAAGAATTATGGAAAAAGAAAGCCAGACAGTCGCAGAAAGATGCCATTGAATTATGGCGTAAAGAATCCTATAGACGCACGGAAAAAGCACTCAGACAGGAAGATAAGAGTAAGGAGAATTCAAATAAAGTCCGAGAAAATTTATTACTTGAGGAAGGTACCCGAGTAAAATCAGAACAAGTAGACAGACAAAGAAACGCTCTTATGAATGGTATGTATCCACTTCTGGCCGAAGGGTTACCTAAGGCTACTCCGGAAATACCAAAAGACTTGCCACCTCCATTGTTTCCGATAAAAACACATCCCAAGGGGCATCCTAGAACCGCAGAAGATGTTTTCCTTTCCTCCTATTTAGATGACGCAGCTCCCGAGTATGCTAATACCGCACCACATAGACCGCTTGTCGATGATGCTCATCGCCAAGATTCTCCGTCTGTACCTCCACAACAACAAGCTCTGACACGCATTCCGACAAACACATCTGTTTCTACAGTTTTTCCCGCAACGACGGTTGCTGTCTCACCCTCAACAAATCCTTTCACGTCCAGCACCCCAGACGGTGCTATAGGAGGTACAACGGACATTTTCTCTACGCCACCCAGAGGAGATAAATTTTCCCTTAGAGAATTAGCACACCAACGTACGCCCAAACTAGCAACTCCCGACATGCTCAAGGAACTTCTAGTAGATTGTAGATATGATCCTGTGCCCGGTAAACGGGACGAAATGCTGCTGTCGTCATTACGTATTCGACGAGCTGCAATATATTTAACGAAGCTACCAGGAATGGCTACACATTTAGAAAATATATATCACTTTGTCCAGTCAGGACGAGGTCCTGAAAGTATTAGCAGAGCCATGGAGTACCAGAAAGTGGAGGTACAGGGACAACTGTTACGTTTTCTCATAAACTGTCTAATCAGAAATCAAGACCGACCAGGGGTAAATCCGGAAGAAATGCAAAAACTTGTCACTTGGGGTAAGAATATATCAGAAGGGAGACATGATAAACTGTTATGTATAATAGCTATGTACCGAAAGATCCGCAAGGAAGTAGAAAGAATACACGAAGAAAGATTAGAGGTAGACCCCACTGACCTAAACAGAGAGGAGGAGGAGCAAGAATCAGACCAAGTAGATACAATAGCTTATGTAGGTAGAGGAAGATCCCATAATAATACCAGAGGTTTTAACGACCCAATACGTCCAATACGTCCAGAATGTAATAGACATCTTCCAAACCCCATGCTAAATACGAAATCTCCTGAACACTTATTCCAAGCCGCTGATAAATTACTCAGAGATCGAAGGGGATACCACGTGCTCGATTCCATGGACGAACAAGAATTAGCCAGGTCAGCAGTACAATGGGCAGACAGTCCCGGCGAATACAATGATGATGTACTTGCACACACATTTCTGAATCTAGACCCATATGAACAGCGTTTAGCTAGTATATACATGATTCAACACCTCCTTATATTATATAAAAACCAACACTCCGATCCAGGACCCTTACCTGACATATTGACAGAACTGCTCACGAATATATGGAGAGGGTCAGGTACTGATTTGATTAAGGAAATTCTAGAATCTCGAAATCAATATTTAAATTTCGTATGCCCAGAACACGTTCCAGTTCCCATCATGGGAAGAAAAATGTATCACATAGATAGACAGAATCCGTTACGCGAAGTGCACCCAATTAGAGGTGCCGATGACAATTTTACACGCGTGTTTGTATACACGCCTATAACTAAACTAGAATTATTAGAAATGAAGAAAGTAGTACCCAGCCATGACAAGGACCCAGCAGGTTTCCACCGTGAGATAAAAGACATGTTACTCATGGGAGAGTATACCTACCCCGATATTATGAAAATATTAAAAGTCCTATTACCCGCCGGTGTTTATGAGAAACTCAAAGAAAAGGAATGGGAGGTGGGAGACCAAAAGATAGATTGGACAGCATTAGAAAATGAAGAAAAGGCCCGAGCTGCAGGAGCAGGGCTTGGGGATAAGACTACAGCATTAGCAGGATTACTAATACAGGTACTGCCACGTTTATTAACTACGAAAAAGGAAGACTGGGGTGCAATCTCAGCCTGTAAACAAAAACCAGATGAAGACACTAGTGATTTCTATTCCCGATTTGAAAAATGTTTTAGTATAAATAGTGGCATAAAAGCCAGTAGTGAGTCATATCCACATCTGTTTGTGACAAAATTAGTTGAAAATTCTCTGCTACAAGTCAAGAATAGAGTATTGAAATTCGAAAGCACCTGGCAAGGTAATACCCCATCACAGATGCTACAGATGTTACAATATCACCACAATAGAATTAGAGAAGAACAAGAACACGAACAAAGACGTATGAAAGATACAAAGATGAAAATGCTTGTTGCACAGTCAGTTACAGCCGATAATCATCAAAAGGGTGATTCCGCAGGTCCTGCGAAAGGGACATGCAACTATTGTAAACAACCAGGTCATTATATACACGATTGTCCAGTCCTGAAACATAATATTGCCACAGGTAGAACACATGAGAGACCACGTCCACCTAGACAGGATCAGAATCAACAGCAACTGCCTCAGCAGGCACAACTTAGGTTGGCTCCGCAACAAATAGCTCCGCAACAGGCAGCTCCGCAACAGATCGTAGCATCACCACAAGCGCAGCCTGTTGCTGCAACACAAGCAACAACACAACAGATGTATCAGTACGCACAAACAGATTATCCCGATTATCAACGATACTCATGAGATAGCCTAGAGAGGGAAGTTGGCTTACCCCTTATAGAGGTTCCTGTAGACCAAGAGGGACCTTATGTACATAGTGAACTATTAGGGGAAGACAGAAAATTTTTACTTGATACAGGGGCAAGCAGAACAACTATAAGACGCAGTGAAGTTCCAGGGGCACCCCTCTCAGGCTCACAAAATATTTCCCTTGGATTCTCAGGAAAACCTATAATTAATGACGTAACACAACCTCTTCCACTTACAGTCGGTCCATTAACACGTACTACAGATTTATTGCTTACTAAATCATGTCCAGAAAACTTGTTAGGTATAAAAACATTGAAAGCTCTAGGAGCCATAATATGTTGTTCTCCGGAAGGAGTGCGACTATTTTTACGTGACTTTAAAGGTCACTACGTATCCAGAGACATGGATCACCGACTGCAGAATTTACCTACACATTTATGGGCACAAGGCCCCACTGATGTTGGTTGCATGAACATTACACCATATCGAGTTACACTAAAGGCAGGAGTGGTACTACCACGAATGCGACAATACAAGTTACCACCAGATGCTGTAGTGGCTTTACTGCAAATCATTGACGAACTCATTACACAAGGAGTGGTTGTCGAAACTGACTCCAATGTATGTAATTCCCCGATAATTCCGATTCTTAAAAGAACGGATCCAAAAGCACCACCAGTATATCGATTGGTTATTGATCTGCGCGAATTAAATAAATGCATTGTACCACAATACCCTGTGGTCCCAGATATCTCCTCATTACTCACAGCTATTGACTCAGAAGCAACGTTTTTCACTGTAATCGATCTCAAGAATGCTTTCTTTAGTGTCCCAATTGATCCAGAAAGTCAATACTTATTTGGTTTTAGTTTAAATGGACGAAGTTTTAAATTCACACGCGCACCTCAAGGATTTACAGAAAGCCCCAGCATCTATAGCCAAGCACTGAAACGAGAACTTGACAGTATCCACATGCCAGTTAACACTGCCTTGCTTCAATATGTCGATGATCTGCTGATCACCGCCCGAAGCGAACATGAATGTGAAACAGCGTCACTGACGGTTTTGAAATTTCTGGCTGACAAGGGGCACAAGGTGTCCCCTTCCAAGCTGCAATTCTGTGTCCAGCGAGTTGTTTATCTTGGGCACTCGCTGTCCAAGGAGGGAAGGCAGCTTACACCCGATCGCATTCAGTTAATTGCTAACATGCCACCACCCAAGACACAAAAGGAGGTGCGTGCTTTTATAGGCCTCACTTCGTACTGTAGGCAGTGGATCCCTCAATATGCATTCCTAGCAAAACCACTCATCCAGTTGACAACACAGGAGGCAGCCACATCGACTGTCCTCCCTTGGACTCCAGAACATACACATGCCTTTGAAAGCTTAAAGAAAGCTTTATGTCAAGCACCTGTCCTAGCAACACCATGTTACAGTAAACAGTTTACACTCTTTGTTACAGAACGCGAAGGTACTGCTTTGTCAGTACTCACTCAGGAACAAGCAGGATCACACAAACCATGTGCTTATTTCTCTAGTACATTAGATCCAGTAGCGCAGGCACTTCCAGCGTGCCTAAAATCAGTGGCAGCAACAGCTTTAGCAATCCGACAAAGCGATGCCATAGTGTTAGGACATCAATTGACAGTACAAGTACCACATGCAGTAGAGGTTCTCCTGAACCGCACACAAACACAACACTTGACTATAGCAAGACTCACCGGTTACGAATTGACATTGTTTCAGCCACACATAGAAATCAGACGTTGTAATACGTTAAATCCTGCCACACTGTTACCAGTAGGCGGAACAGATCCATTGGCACATGATTGTGTCGAAGTCATTACTATCACGACGAAACCCAGACAAGACTTGACAGACATCCCTTTGACAGATCCAGACTTGACATTATATGTAGACGGGTCATGTATGAGAACAAGTACAGGAGAGTTGGTGGCCGCTTACGCAGTCACAACAGACACTGAAGTCATTGAAACAAATTGTATTAACACTTTGTCAGCTCAAGCAGCAGAGCTCACCGCTCTGACACAAGCCTGTATTCAAGCCACAAATAAAAAAGTCAACATATACACAGATTCACGTTATGCATTCGGAGTCGTCCATGACTTCGGCGTACTGTGGCGAGAGAGAGGTTATTTAACTTCTCACGGTGCCCACATCCAACACGGACCCCTCATTCAAGCCCTATTAGACGCGATTCATCTACCTACTGCAATATCGATTATGAAATGCAAAGCCCATACAAAGGTTACCGATATTATTTCTCAGGGTAATGACCTAGCTGACAGAACAGCTAAACAGACTGCTCAGAATCAGACTCACACAACTGACATGACAAAGACAATAGTCCTGACACCAACACATTGCATGACAGTTAAGGATCCCGCCCTTGATGTAATTGACATACAGACACATGCTACACCAGAAGAAATAAAGAAATGGACTGAATTAGGAGGGATCCAAACAGATCAAGGATGGATGACGAAGGAAAAATCTATATGGTTTCTTCCCGACTCAATGGTCCAAGTCATCATTAACACTATACATAGTCCAGCGCACCTAGGAGAAAAAGCTATGCTAGACAGCATTCAACACATTTGGTTCAACAAACATTTACGAGCCGCAGCTAAACAAAAAGTTCGTACCTGTATGATATGTTGTCAGTTTAATCCAGGTAAAAGCATCCCCGTAGAACAGGGTGGATTTCAAACTCCCGATCACCCTTTTGAAGTCCTCCAGATGGATTATATCCAGATGGAACGATGTCGAGGATTCAAATATGTTCTCGTAGTTGTCTGTGCTCTTTCCCGTTGGACAGAAGCATACCCGGTTTCAGATTACACTGCCCCGACTACTGCCAAACAGTTAGTTCGAGAATTCTTCCCACGGTACGGTTTACCACGTGTTGTCTACTCAGATAACGGCCAGCCGTTCTCATCCGAACTAATGAAACACGTTTCCCTTCTATTAGGATATCAATGGAAATTTCACTGTGTCCGACATCCCGAGGCAGCAGGTCTCGTGGAACGTCATAATCAAACTCTGAAAATCAGATTGTCCAAAATATGTAGAGAGAAAGGAGTCGATTGGATAATAGCCTTACCAGTTGCGCTCTTTTACATGAGAATGGTAGCACATTCTCGAACAGGGCTATCCCCGTATGAGGTGATCTTCGGTAGACCACCAAATATGTGGGGGACGCCTATACCTCGTAAAATAACTGACGTTGACTGTAATATGCTGACAGATTACCTGGCTTCCTTGATGTCTGCACTACAATCTTGTCGTTCACAGGTATCCGCAGCTTTTCCCGACAATACTGAGGCGAAGCCCCATGACGTGGTTCCCGGTGACCTGGTGCTGGTCAGGAACTTTGACCGGAAGACCCAACTGGATCCTAGGTGGAAGTCACCGAAGTTAGTTTTGCTCACCACAAGGACAGCCGTGAAAATCGAAGGAAGAAAAGGGTGGTTGCACTCGAGTCATATCAAGAAATTTTATGGACTACCATCCAATGTAGAGACTCAACCCTGTATTCCCTCTCAGACAGACTCAAAGCTCCCCTTTGTTGAGCAATCGAACTCAGAATTATATAAACTAAAATTGAGGTCCAGTAAGTCAGACAATTTGATTGTTTAAGTCCTCTCCAAGGTGAATCGGTTGAATTTGTCTCTGACATGTATCCTCTGGACCGGAATAGAGAAAGAAATAATCAAATGCTGCTCAAGAAGCATGCGTATTGTAAATCATTTCGTAGTCATTGTACAGTAACATTAATAATTTTGTTTTTTCTAAGTCTTTTGATCATCATTGTCAGCATCCTATTGCATATGTATTACCCTATTCCTAAGCATGCTTATAATATAACTGCAGAACATTCTTTTAGTGAATTACCTCCACATGAATTGTCCTATAGATTTGCGCTGCGCAATAACACTTTCATTAGTATGCTACATCATTCTCATCAAACCAGCAATGCCACAAATTGTTGGATATGTGGCCGACTCCCTCCCTATCAGAACTATAAGGGAGTTTTGCCCCTCTTTCCCTATCCGTTCACACACAATGGCTCCTGTGGAGCATGGTTTAGTTTGATCAATTCCCTAGATTCAAATTCCGCAGTTTATCAAGACAACTGGGTATGGGGAAACCTGAACTTAGTTTTGCTTAAAGTCTGCTACCCTAACAAGGAGGGACTTCCCAAAAGAACAGGAACTGATCTAGAAAATGAAGTATATGGATTAGGTAATTTTACGCTTAACCTCATGATCCTGAACGTTGAATCTGAAGCTACACCAATCTTGCCCGCCATGTCAGTATTCCCAGTAAAAGGGGAACTATGTATAAGAAAGAATGGCTCCATACACATGGGCCATAGTAAATGCACCACTGTAATAAAATTCAGTGATCAAGGCAAGTCTACATTTAGAGCTTCTCGTCATTCCTACTTTATATGTGGCCAGACCGCATATATACGCCTACCTTTAGATTGGGATGGTACCTGTTTCATAGCATTCCTCCTACCACCTGTTTTCCTAGCTCCTCCTGATTATCACAGAAATACCCATTTAGTACACAATAGACAGCAGAGAGATCTCCCAATTGTTGATTACACTGAAACAACATGGGAAAAATACACAGATTTCAATAAAGGTTTCTTTCCCTATATAGGTACAGTCACTAATAGTAAGCTGATACGTAGATTAACCAGAACCCTTGAAGCAGTAGTGAACGAAACTATTTCCGCCTTAGGCAATTTAACAGAAGAGCAGTCTGCTATGCGGATTGTTGTGCTTCAAAATCGTCTTGTCCTTGACGTCATCCTAGCTGATAGGGGCGGAGCTTGTAGGGTCATCGGATCAAGTTGTTGTATTTTCATACCAGAAAATTCGCCGTCAGTATATAAAGCTATAACCCGCCTTCATAAGATTGTAAGCCAGATACACCAGAGTCCAGGCACCTGGACTTGGTCCGATTGGTTCTGGGGCGTGTTGTCAGCCTGGGGATGGAGAATGCTCTCCTTCCTAGGTATTGGCTTTCTCATACTATTCAGTTGCTGCTTATGTTTACAATGTGGGCCAGCGATTTGTGGTCTGTGTGCCACCTCGTGTATCCCACATTCAAGTTTTCGTTCGAGATCCCGGAAGAAGAAAGAAGAACAAATGATGCTATATGAACAGATCGATGGATTGATGAAGATCGATATCTCCTAAGGGTCCGAAGGGGACAAGGAGGGAATGAGGAAATATGAATTTTGTGATCAGTTATGTCCCCTATCGTAGACCCCAACGGCTCCATGTACATGCTACACGTACATGTATGTTCCCTCTTGCTCCAGTTTTGAAGACGCAAATATATGTGCGTCCACCGTCAACATGTCCTCTTTCAGATCCACTATGAATGGGTCAGATATTCCATTCCTAAGTATGAAAGGCCAACGGCTTTATATGGTTCATTCATGCCATTTTACAGTCCAGGCGAGTAGGCCCTGATTCTGCCATTAAGCCTTTTCCTGCCTTCTGCCTCTGAAAGCTCCAGTCTGAGCTCGCATCTGTATCCATGAACTTTGTCCTACTCCCTGCGCGGCTAACGGTGCCTGACGCCAGCCTGTTGCCTGCCAAAAACTGTATTTCACCTTCGAAATTATCTGCTCCGCTCCGCATCCAATGCATTCCTGTCTAGTAGTTTAAGTAAACATTCTTCCAGCTATCAAGCAAAGGGCCCGGCTTCTCTGTCTTTATGCAAGTAATTCATAGCCCTGTTACCATGGAATATTCCTACCCCCTCGCATCTAGTATAGACACTTAGACGCTTGTACACGCACTAGTCAGTATAGTCAGTATAGAATAAGATTCTATCCTAAGAGACCTCTCTTTTTGGATAACACAGTTCTTTAAACATAGGATATTAGATATGATTTGGGATTAGGTTGACATAACCCCAGACTTTTGTCTCCACATGTAGAGCTAAATGTCAAGTCCCTTTCTCCCTCTAGTTGCACGTCAATCACACGTCATGCAGCTGCGCACGCATCTCTGCCAAATATTTCTGCTGACATTACAGGATTCTCTTATGGATCCACCCACGTATGACCTCATGTATGATGACGTTTTCTAGTTACGCCTATTCTAGTTACGCATGCATAGTTTATTTTTTCTTATCAGTTGATACGCCTACTGCATTTGTTTCATTGTAATGTATTTTCTATAAAACTGCTTACCTGTCAATAATATATGTCCCTTCCTTCCTGAACTTTCGTGGTGATGGAATAGAAGGCCCACAATTCGAATTGTGTTCCTTTGTATAGGAATAAAGCCTTTTTAAACCCTCTAATACCACGGATTCTGCCTCTCATTTTACTGAGTTATTTTTAATAGACTTTACCGCATAAAAAATAGTACCGGTAACGAAATATTTACCACACCACTCTGCCACCCCAGTTCAGACATGGCCATATGCAAATCAGTCTGACCCTGTGCCTCATGGGAACAGTCCAGCCTGAACTGCCAAGCCATGTCTTCCCTGGACCAGAATCAAGCTTCCTAGGACCGGTTTCTGGCATTTCAGCCGTCTTCAGGCAGGCTTGCTTGAATCCAGTGGCAAAGTGAGCAAGGGACTCACGTCTGAGCATACCCTGCCAACTTATGGCGAACAAAGCAAAAACCAAAGGAAATGATGGACGGAGTGTTGAACATTGCAAGAACTCACCCCCAGTCAACTGATCTGGGTTTAATCCATCACCGTTCTTCAGCCCACTCTGCCACCCCAGTTCAGACATGGCCATATGCAAATCAGTCTAACCCTGTGCCTCATGGGAACAGTCCAGCCTGAACTGCCAAGCCATGTCTTCCCTGGACCAGAATCAAGCTTCTTAGGACCGGTTTCTGGCATTTCAGCCGTCTTCAGCCAGGCTTGCTTGAATCCAGTGGCAAAGTGAGCAAGGGACTCACGTCTGAGCATACCCTGCCAACTTATGGCGAACAAAGCAAAAACCAAAGGAAATGATGGACGGAGTGTTGAACATTGCAAGCACTCACCCCCAGTCAACTGATCTGGGTTCAATCCATCACCGTTCTTTAGCCCACTCTGCCACCCCAGTTCAGACATGGCCATATGCAAATCAGTCTGACCCTGTGCCTCATGGGAACAGTCCAGCCTGAACTGCCAAGCCATGTCTTCCCTGGACCAGAATCAAGCTTCCTAGGACCGGTTTCTGGCATTTCAGCCGTCTTCAGCCAGGCTTGCTTGAATCCAGTGGCAAAGTGAGCAAGGGACTCACGTCTGAGCATACCCTGCCAAATTATGGCAAACAAAGCAAAAACCAAAGGAAATGATGGACGGAGTGTTGAACATTGCAAGCACTCACCCCCAGTCAACTGATCTGGGTTCAATCCATCACCGTTCTTTAGCCCACTCTGCCACCCCAGTTCAGACATGGCCATATGCAAATCAGTCTGACCCTGTGCCTCATGGGAACAGTCCAGCCTGAACTGCCAAGCCATGTCTTCCCTGGACCAGAATCAAGCTTCCTAGGACCGGTTTCTGGCATTTCAGCCATCTTCAGCCAGGCTTGTTTGAATCCAGTGGCAAAGTGAGCAAGGGACTCACGTCTGAGCATACCCTGCCAACTTATGGCGAACAAAGCAAAAACCAAAGGAAATGATGGACGGAGTGTTGAACATTGCAAGCACTCACCCCCAGTCAACTGATCTGGGTTTAATCCATCACCGTTCTTCAGCCCACTCTGCCACCCCAGTTCAGACATGGCCATATGCAAATCAGTCTGACCCTGTGCCTCATGGGAACAGTCCAGCCTGACCTGCCAAGCCATGTCTTCCCTGGACCAGAATCAAGCTTCCTAGGACCGGTTTCTGGCATTTCAGCTGTCTTCAGCCAGGCTTGCTTGAATCCAGTGGCAAAGTGAGCAAGGGACTCACATCTGAGCATACCCTGCCAACTTATGGCGAACAAAGCAAACACCAAAGGAAATGATGCACGGAGTGTTGAACATTGCAAGCACTCACCCCCAGTCAACTGATCTGGGTTTAATCTATCACCGTTCTTTAACCCACTCTGTCACCCCAGTTCAGACATGGCCATATGCTAATCAGTCTGACCCTGTGCCTCATGGGAACAGTCCAGCCTGAACTGCCAAGCCATGTCTTCCCTGGACCAGAATCAAGCTTCCTAGGACCGTTTTTTGGCATTTCAGCCGTCTTCAGCCAGGCTTGCTTGAATCCAGTGGCAAAGTGAGCAAGGGACTCACGTCTGAGCATACCCTGCCAACTTATGGCGAACAAAGCAAAAACCAAAGGAAATGATGGACGGAGTGTTGAACATTGCAAGCACTCAGCCCCAGTCAACTGATCTGGGTTAAATCCATCACCGTTCTTTAGCCCACTCTGCCACCCCAGTTCAGACATGGCCATATGCAAATCAGTCTGACCCTGTGCCTCATGGGAACAGTCCAGCCTGAACTGCCAAGCCATGTCTTCCCTGGACCAGAATCAAGCTTCCTAGGACCGGTTTCTGGCATTTCAGCCGTCTTCAGCCAGGCTTGCTTGAATCCAGTGGCAAAGTGAGCAAGGGACTCACGTCTGAGCATACCCTGCCAACTTATGGCGAACAAAGCAAACACCAAAGGAAATGATGGACGGAGTGTTGAACATTGCAAGCACTCACCCCCAGTCAACTGATCTGGGTTTAATCCATCACCGTTCTTTAACCCACTCTGCCACCCCAGTTCAGACATGGCCATATGCTAATCAGTCTGACCCTGTGCCTCATGGGAACAGTCCAGCCTGAACTGCCAAGCCATGTCTTCCCTGGACCAGAATCAAGCTTCCTAGGACCGGTTTCTGGCATTTCAGCCGTCTTCAGCCAGGCTTGCTTGAATCCAGTGGCAAAGTGAGCAAGGGACTCACGTCTGAGCATACCCTGCCAACTTATGGCGAACAAAGCAAAAACCAAAGGAAATGATGGACGGAGTGTTGAACATTGCAAGCACTCACCCCCAGTCAACTGATCAAGGTTTAATCCATCACCGTTCTTTAGCCCACTGTGCCACCCCAGTTCAGACATGGCCATATGCAAATCAGTCTGACCCTGTGCCTCATGGGAACAGTCCAGCCTGAACTGCCAAGCCATGTCTTCCCTGGACCAGAATCAAGCTTCCTAGGAACGGTTTCTAGCATTTCAGCCGGCTTCAACCAGGCTTGCTTGAATCCAGTGGCAAAGTGAGCAAGGGACTCACGTCTGAGCATACCCTGCCAACTTATGGCGAACAAAGCAAAAACCAAAGGAAATGATGGACGGAGTGTTGAACATTGCAAGTACTCAGCCCCAGTCAACTGATCTGGGTTAAATCCATCACCGTTCTTTAGCCCACTCTGCCACCCCAGTTCAGACATGGCCATATGCAAATCAGTCTGACCCTGTGCCTCATGGGAACAGTCGAGCCTGAACTGCCAAGCCATGTCTTCACTGGACCAGAATCAAGCTTCCTAGGACCGGTTTCTGGCATTTCAGCCGTCTTCAGCCAGGCTTGCTTGAATCCAGTGGCAAAGTGAGCAAGGGACTCACGTCTGAGCATACCCTGCCAACTTATGGCGAACAAAGCAAAAACCAAAGGAAATGATGGACGGAGTGTTGAACATTGCAAGCACTCACCCCCAGTCAACAGATCTGGGTTTAATCCATCACCGTTCTTTAGCCCACTCTGCCACCCCAGTTCAGACATGGCCATATGCAAATCAGTCTGACCATGTGCCTCATGGGAACAGTCCAGCCTGAACTGCCAAGCCATGTCTTCCCTGGGCCAGAATCAAGCTTCCTAGGACCGGTTTCTGGCATTTCAGCCGTCTTCAGCCAGGCTTGCTTGAATCCAGTGGCAAAGTGAGCAAGGGACTCACGTCTGAGCATACCCTGCCAACTTATGGCGAACAAAGCAAAAACCAAAGGAAATGATGGACGGAGTGTTGAACATTGCAAGCACTCACCCCCAGTCAACAGATCTGGGTTTAATCCATCACCGTTCTTTAGCCCACTCTGCCACCCCAGTTCAGACATGACCATCTGCAAATCAGTCTGACCCTGTGCCTCATGGGAACAGTCCAGCCTGAACTGCCAAGCCATGTCTTCCCTGGACCAGAATCAAGCTTCCTAGGACCGGTTTCTGGCATTTCAGCCGTCTTCAGCCAGGCTTGCTTGAATCCAGTGGCAAAGTGAGCAAGGGACTCACGTCCGAGCGAACCCTGCCAACTTATGGCGAACAATGCAAAAACCAAAGGAAATGACGGACGGAGTGTTGAACATTGCAAACACTCACCCCCAGTCAACTGATCTGGGTTTAATCCATCACCGTTCTTTAGCCCACTCTGCCACCCCAGTTCAGACATGGCCATATGCAAATCAGTCTGACCCTGTGCTTCATGGGAACAATCCAGCCTGAACTGCCAAGCCATGTCTTCCCTGGGCCAGAATCAAGCTTCCTAGGACCGGTTTCTGGCATGTCAGCCATTTTCAGCCAGGCTTGCTTGAATCCAGTGGCAAAGTGAGCAAGGGACTCACGTCTGAGCATACCCTGCCAACTTATGGCGAACAAAGCAAAAACCAAAGGAAATGATGGACGGAGTGTTGAACATTGCAAGCACTCACCCCCAGTCAACTGATCTGGGTTCAATCCATCACCGTTCTTTAGCCCACTCTGCCACCCCAGTTCAGACATGGCCATATGCAAATCAGTCTGACCCTGTGCCTCATGGGAACAGTCCAGCCTGAACTGCCAAGCCATGTTTTCCCTGGACCAGAATCAAGCTTCCTAGGACCGGTTTCTGGCATTTCAGCCGTCTTCAGCCAGGCTTGCTTGAATCCAGTGGCAAAGTGAGCAAGGGACTCACGTCTGAGCATACCCTGCCAACTTATGGCAAACAAAGCAAAAACCAAAGGAAATGATGGACGGAGTGTTGATAATTGCAAGCACTCACCCCCAGTCAACTGATCTGGGTTTAATCCATCACCGTTCTTTAGCCCACTCTGCCACCCCAGTTCAGACATGGCCATATGCAAATCAGTCTGACCCTGTGCCTCATGGGAACAGTCCAGCCTGAACTGCCAAGCCATGTCTTCCCTGGACCAAAATCAAGCTTCCTAGGACCGGTTTCTGGCATTTCAGCCGTCTTCAGGCAGGCTTGCTTGAATCCAGTGGCAAAGTGAGCAAGGGACTCACGTCTGAGCATACCCTGCCAACTTATGGCGAACAAAGCAAAAACCAAAGGAAATGATGGACGGAGTGTTGAACATTGCAAGCACTCACCCCCAGTCAACTGATCTGGGTTTAATCCATCACCGTTCTTCAGCCCACTCTGCCACCCCAGTTCAGACATGGCCATATGCAAATCAGTCTAACCCTGTGCCTCATGGGAACAGTCCAGCCTGAACTGCCAAGCCATGTCTTCCCTGGACCAGAATCAAGCTTCCTAGGACCGGTTTCTGGCATTTCAGCCGTCTTCAGCCAGGCTTGTTTGAATCCAGTGGCAAAGTGAGCAAGGGACTCACGTCTGAGCATACCCTGCCAACTTATGGCAAACGAAGCAAAAACCAAAGGAAATGATGGACGGAGTGTTGAACATTGCAAGCACTCACCCCCAGTCAACTGATCTGGGTTTAATCCATCACTGTTCTTTAACCCACTCTGCCACCTCAGTTCAGACATGGCCATATGCAAATCAGTCAGACCCTGTGCCTCATGGGAACAGTCCAGCTTGAACTGCTAAGCCATGTCTTCCCTGGACCAGAATCAAGCTTCCTAGGACCGGTTTCTGGCATTTCAGCCGTCTTCAGCCAGGCTTGCTTGAATCCAGTGGCAAAGTGAGCAAGGGACTCACGTCTGAGCATACCCTGCCAACTTATGGCGAACAAAGCAAAAACCAAAGGAAATGATGGACAGAAGTGTTGAACATTGCAAGCACTCACCCCCAGTCAACTGATCTGGGTTTAATCCATCACCGTTCTTTAGCCCACTCTGCCACCCCAGTTCAGACATGGCCATATGCAAATCAGTCTGACCCTGTGCCTCATGGGAACAGTCCAGCCTGAACTGCCAAGCCATGTCTTCCCTGGACCAGAATCAAGCTTCCTAGGACCGGTTTCTGGCATTTCAGCCGTCTTCAGCCAGGCTTGCTTGAATCCAGTGGCAAAGTGAGCAAGGGACTCACGTCTGAGCATACCCTGCCAACTTATGGCGAACAAAGCAAAAACCAAAGGAAATGATGGACGGAGTGTTGAACATTGCAAGCACTCACCCCCAGTCAACAGATCTGGGTTCAATCCATCACCGTTCTTTAGCCCACTCTGCCACCCCAGTTCAGACATGACCATATGCAAATCAGTCTGACCCTGTGCCTCATGGGAACAGTCCAGCCTGAACTGCCAAGCCATGTCTTCCCTGGACCAGAATCAAGCTTCCTAGGACCGGTTTCTGGCATGTCAGCCATCTTCAGCCAGGCTTGCTTGAATCCAGTGGCAAAGTGAGCAAGGGACTCACGTCTGAGCATACCCTGCCAACTTATGGCGAACAAAGCAAAAACCAAAGGAAATGATGGACGGAGTGTTGAACATTGCAAGCACTCACCCCCAGTCAACAGATCTGGGTTCAATCCATCACCGTTCTTTAGCCCACTCTGCCACCCCAGTTCAGACATGACCATATGCAAATCAGTCTGACCCTGTGCCTCATGGGAACAGTCCAGCCTGAACTGCCAAGCCATGTCTTCCCTGGGCCAGAATCAAGCTTCCTAGGACCGGTTTCTGGCATTTCAGCCGTCTTCAGCCAGGCTTGCTTGAATCCAGTGGCAAAGTGAGCAAGGGACTCACGTCTGAGCATACCCTGCCAACTTATGGCGAACAAAGCAAAAACCAAAGGAAATGATGGACGGAGTGTTGAACATTGCAAGCACTCACCCCCAGTCAACAGATCTGGGTTCAATCCATCACCGTTCTTTAGCCCACTCTGCCACCCCAGTTCAGACATGACCATATGCAAATCAGTCTGACCCTGTGCCTCATGGGAACAGTCCAGCCTGAACTGCCAAGCCATGTCTTCCCTGGACCAGAATCAAGCTTCCTAGGACCGGTTTCTGGCATGTCAGCCATCTTCAGCCAGGCTTGCTTGAATCCAGTGGCAAAGTGAGCAAGGGACTCACGTCTGAGCATACCCTGCCAACTTATGGCGAACAAAGCAAAAACCAAAGGAAATGATGGACGGAGTGTTGAACATTGCAAGCACTCAGCCCCAGTCAACTGATCTGGGTTAAATCCATCACCGTTCTTTAGCCCACTCTGCCATCCCAGTTCAGACATGGCCATATGCAAATCAGTCTGACCCTGTGCCTCATGGGAACAGTCCAGCCTGAACTGCCAAGCCATGTTTTCCCTGGACCAGAATCAAGCTTCCTAGGACCGGTTTCTGGCATTTCAGCCGTCTTCAGCCAGGCTTGCTTGAATCCAGTGGCAAAGTGAGCAAGGGACTCACGTCTGAGCATACCCTGCCAACTTATGGCAAACAAAGCAAAAACCAAAGGAAATGATGGACGGAGTGTTGATAATTGCAAGCACTCACCCCCAGTCAACTGATCTGGGTTTAATCCATCACCCTTCTTTAGCCCACTCTGCCACCCCAGTTCAGACATGGCCATATGCAAATCAGTCTGACCCTGTGCCTCATGGGAACAGTCCAGCCTGAACTGCCAATCCATGTCTTCCCTGGACCAAAATCAAGCTTCCTAGGACCGGTTTCTGGCATTTCAGCCGTCTTCAGGCAGGCTTGCTTGAATCCAGTGGCAAAGTGAGCAAGGGACTCACGTCTGAGCATACCCTGCCAACTTATGGCGAACAAAGCAAAAACCAAAGGAAATGATGGACGGAGTGTTGAACATTGCAAGCACTCACCCCCAGTCAACTGATCTGGGTTTAATCCATCACCGTTCTTCAGCCCACTCTGCCACCCCAGTTCAGACATGGCCATATGCAAATCAGTCTAACCCTGTGCCTCATGGGAACAGTCCAGCCTGAACTGCCAAGCCATGTCTTCCCTGGACCAGAATCAAGCTTCCTAGGACCGGTTTCTGGCATTTCAGCCGTCTTCAGCCAGGCTTGTTTGAATCCAGTGGCAAAGTGAGCAAGGGACTCACGTCTGAGCATACCCTGCCAACTTATGGCAAACGAAGCAAAAACCAAAGGAAATGATGGACGGAGTGTTGAACATTGCAAGCACTCACCCCCAGTCAACTGATCTGGGTTTCATCCATCACCGTTCTTTAACCCACTCTGCCACCCCAGTTCAGACATGGCCATATGCAAATCAGTCAGACCCTGTGCCTCATGGGAACAGTCCAGCTTGAACTGCTAAGCCATGTCTTCCCTGGACCAGAATCAAGCTTCCTAGGACCGGTTTCTGGCATTTCAGCCGTCTTCAGCCAGGCTTGCTTGAATCCAGTGGCAAAGTGAGCAAGGGACTCACGTCTGAGCATACCCTGCCAACTTATGGCGAGCAAAGCAAAAACCAAAGGAAATGATGGACGGTGTGTTGAACATTGCAAGCACTCACCCCCAGTCAACTGATCTGGGTTTAATCCATCACCGTTCTTTAGCCCACTCTGCCACCCCAGTTCAGACATGGCCATATGCAAATCAGTCTGACCCTGTGCCTCATGGGAACAGTCCAGCCTGAACTGCCAAGCCATGTCTTCCCTGGACCAGAATCAAGCTTCCTAGGACCGGTTTCTGGCATTTCAGCCGTCTTCAGCCAGGCTTGCTTGAATCCAGTGGCAAAGTGAGCAAGGGACTAACGTCTGAGCATACCCTGCCAACTTATGGCGAACAAAGCAAAAACCAATGGAAATGATGGACGGAGTGTTGAACATTGCAAGCACTCACCCCCAGTCAACTGATCTGGGTTTAATCCATCACCGTTCTTTAGCCCACTCTGCCACCCCAGTTCAGACATGGCCATATGCAAATCAGTCTGACCCTGTGCCTCATGGGAACAGTCCAGCCTGAACTGCCAAGCCATGTCTTCCCTGGACCAGACTCAAGCTTCCTAGGACCGGTTTCTGGCATTTCAGCCGTCTTCAGCCAGGCTTGCTTGAATCCAGTGGCAAAGTGAGCAAGGGACTCACGTCTGAGCATACCCTGCCAACTTATGGCGAACAAAGCAAAAACCAAAGGAAATGATGGACGGAGTGTTGAACATTGCAAGCACTCACCCCCAGTCAACAGATCTGGGTTTAATCCATCACCGTTCTTTAGCCCACTCTGCCACCCCAGTTCAGACATGGCCATATGCAAATCAGTCTGACCCTGTGCCTCATGGGAACAGTCCAGCCTGAACTGCCAAGCCATGTCTTCCCTGGACCAGAATCAAGCTTCCTAGGACCGGTTTCTGGCATTTCAGCCGTCTTCAGCCAGGCTTGCTTGAATCCAGTGGCAAAGTGAGCAAGGGACTCACGTCTGAGCATACCCTGCCAACTTATGGCGAACAAAGCAAAAACCAAAGGAAATGATGGACGGAGTGTTGAACATTGCAAGCACTCAGCCCCAGTCAACTGATCTGGGTTAAATCCATCACCGTTCTTTAGCCCACTCTGCCACCCCAGTTCAGACATGGCCATATGCAAATCAGTCTGACCCTGTGCCTCATGGGAACAGTCCAGCCTGAACTGCCAAGCCATGTCTTCCCTGGACCAGAATCAAGCTTCCTAGGACCGGTTTCTGGCATTTCAGCCGTCTTCAGCCAGGCTTGCTTGAATCCAGTGGCAAAGTGAGCAAGGGACTCACGTCTGAGCATACCCTGCCAACTTATGGCGAACAAAGCAAAAACCAAAGGAAATGATGGACGGACTGTTGAACATTGCAAGCACTCACCCCCAGTCAACTGATCTGGGTTTAATCCATCACCGTTCTTTAGCCCACTCTGCCACCCCAGTTCAGACATGACCATATGCAAATCAGTCTGACCCTGTGCCTCATGGGAACAGTCCAGCCTGAACTGCCAAGCCATGTCTTCCCTGGACCAGAATCAAGCTTCCTAGGACCGGTTTCTGGCATTTCAGCCGTCTTCAGCCAGGCTTGCTTGAATCCAGTGGCAAAGTGAGCAAGGGACTCACGTCCGAGCATACCCTGCCAACTTATGGCGAACAATGCAAAAACCAAAGGAAATGACGGACGGAGTGTTGAACATTGCAAACACTCACCCCCAGTCAACTGATCTGGGTTTAATCCATCACCGTTCTTTAGCCCACTCTGCCACCCCAGTTCAGACATGGCCATATGCAAATCAGTCTGACCCTGTGCCTCATGGGAACAATCCAGCCTGAACTGCCAAGCCATGTCTTCCCTGGACCAGAATCAAGCTTCCTAGGACCGGTTTCTGGCATGTCAGCCATCTTCAGCCAGGCTTGCTTGAATCCAGTGGCAAAGTGAGCAAGGGACTCACATCTGAGCATACCCTGCCAACTTATGGCGAACAAAGCAAAAACCAAAGGAAATGATGGACGGAGTGTTGAACATTGCAAGCACTCACCCCCAGTCAACTGATCTGGGTTCAATCCATCACCGTTCTTTAGCCCACTCTGCCACCCCAGTTCAAACATGGCCATATGCAAATCAGTCTGACCCTGTGCCTCATGGGAACAGTCCAGCCTGAACTGCCAAGCCATGTTTTCCCTGGACCAGAATCAAGCTTCCTAGGACCGGTTTCTGGCATTTCAGCCGTCTTCAGCCAGGCTTGCTTGAATCCAGTGGCAAAGTGAGCAAGGGACTCACGTCTGAGCATACCCTGCCAACTTATGGCGAACAAAGCAAAAACCAAAGGAAATGATGGACGGAGTGTTGAACATTGCAAGCACTCACCCCCAGTCAACAGATCTGGGTTTAATCCATCACCGTTCTTTAGCCCACTCTGCCACCCCAGTTCAGACATGGCCATATGCAAATCAGTCTGACCCTGTGCCTCATGGGAACAGTCCAGCCTGAACTGCCAAGCCATGTCTTCCCTGGACCAGAATCAAGCTTCCTAGGACCGGTTTCTGGCATTTCAGCCGTCTTCAGCCAGGCTTGCTTGAATCCAGTGGCAAAGTGAGCAAGGGACTCACGTCTGAGCATACCCTGCCAACTTATGGCGAACAAAGCAAAAACCAAAGGAAATGATGGACGGAGTGTTGAACATTGCAAGCACTCAGCCCCAGTCAACTGATCTGGGTTAAATCCATCACCGTTCTTTAGCCCACTCTGCCACCCCAGTTCAGACATGGCCATATGCAAATCAGTCTGACCCTGTGCCTCATGGGAACAGTCCAGCCTGAACTGCCAAGCCATGTCTTCCCTGGACCAGAATCAAGCTTCCTAGGACCGGTTTCTAGCATTTCAGCCGTCTTCAGCCAGGCTTGCTTGAATCCAGTGGCAAAGTGAGCAAGGGACTCACGTCTGAGCATACCCTGCCAACTTATGGCGAACAAAGCAAAAACCAAAGGAAATGATGGACGGAGTGTTGAACATTGCAAGCACTCACCCCCAGTCAACTGATCTGTGTTTAATCCATCACCGTTCTTTAGCCCACTCTGCCACCCCAGTTCAGACATGACCATATGCAAATCAGTCTGACCCTGTGCCTCATGGGAACAGTCCAGCCTGAACTGCCAAGCCATGTCTTCCCTGGACCAGAATCAAGCTTCCTAGGACCGGTTTCTGGCATTTCAGCCGTCTTCAGCCAGGCTTGCTTGAATCCAGTGGCAAAGTGAGCAAGGGACTCACGTCCGAGCATACCCTGCCAACTTATGGCGAACAATGCAAAAACCAAAGGAAATGACGGACGGAGTGTTGAACATTGCAAACACTCACCCCCAGTCAACTGATCTGGGTTTAATCCATCACCGTTCTTTAGCCCACTCTGCCACCCCAGTTCAGACATGGCCATATGCAAATCAGTCTGACCCTGTGCCTCATGGGAACAATCCAGCCTGAACTGCCAAGCCATGTCTTCCCTGGACCAGAATCAAGCTTCCTAGGACCGGTTTCTGGCATGTCAGCCATCTTCAGCCAGGCTTGCTTGAATCCAGTGGCAAAGTGAGCAAGGGACTCACATCTGAGCATACCCTGCCAACTTATGGCGAACAAAGCAAAAACCAAAGGAAATGATGGACGGAGTGTTGAACATTGCAAGCACTCACCCCCAGTCAACTGGTCTGGGTTCAATCCATCACCGTTCTTTAGCCCACTCTGCCACCCCAGTTCAAACATGGCCATATGCAAATCAGTCTGACCTTGTGCCTCATGGGAACAGTCCAGCCTGAACTGCCAAGCCATGTTTTCCATGGACCAGAATCAAGCTTCCTAGGACCGGTTTCTGGCATTTCAGCCGTCTTCAGCCAGGCTTGCTTGAATCCAGTGGCAAAGTGAGCAAGGGACTCACGTCTGAGCATACCCTGCCAACTTATGGCAAACAAAGCAAAAACCAAAGGAAATGATGGACGGAGTGTTGATAATTGCAAGCACTCACCCCCAGTCAACTGATCTGGGTTTAATCCATCACCGTTCTTTAGCCCACTCTGCCACCCCAGTTCAGACATGGCCATATGCAAATCAGTCTGACCCTGTGCCTCATGGGAACAGTCCAGCCTGAACTGCCAAGCCATGTCTTCCCTGGACCAAAATCAAGCTTCCTAGGACCGGTTTCTGGCATTTCAGCTGTCTTCAGGCAGGCTTGCTTGAATCCAGTGGCAAAGTGAGCAAGGGACTCACGTCTGAGCATACCCTGTCAACTTATGGCGAACAAAGCAAAAACCAAAGGAAATGATGGACGGAGTGTTGAACATTGCAAGCACTCACCCCCAGTCAACTGATCTGGGTTTAATCCATCACCGTTCTTCAGCCCACTCTGCCACCCCAGTTCAGACATGGCCATATGCAAATCAGTCTAACCCTGTGCCTCATGGGAACAGTCCAGCCTGAACTGCCAAGCCATGTCTTCCCTGGACCAGAATCAAGCTTCCTAGGACCGGTTTCTGGCATTTCAGCCGTCTTCAGCCAGGCTTGTTTGAATCCAGTGGCAAAGTGAGCAAGGGACTCACGTCTGAGCATACCCTGCCAACTTATGGCGAACAAAGCAAAAACCAAAGGAAATGATGGACGGAGTGTTGAACATTGCAAGCACTCATCCCCAGTCAACTGATCTGGGTTCAATCCATCACCGTTCTTTAGCCCACTCTGCCATCCCAGTTCAGACATGGCCATATGCAAATCAGTCTGACCCTGTGCCTCATGGGAACAGTCCAGCCTGAACTGCCAAGCCATGTTTTCCCTGGACCAGAATCAAGCTTCCTAGGACCGGTTTCTGGCATTTCAGCCGTCTTCAGCCAGGCTTGCTTGAATCCAGTGGCAAAGTGAGCAAGGGACTCACGTCTGAGCATACCCTGCCAACTTATGGCAAACAAAGCAAAAACCAAAGGAAATGATGGACGGAGTGTTGATAATTGCAAGCACTCACCCCCAGTCAACTGATCTGGGTTTAATCCATCACCGTTCTTTAGCCCACTCTGCCACCCCAGTTCAGACATGGCCATATGCAAATCAGTCTGACCCTGTGCCTCATGGGAACAGTCCAGCCTGAACTGCCAATCCATGTCTTCCCTGGACCAAAATCAAGCTTCCTAGGACCGGTTTCTGGCATTTCAGCCGTCTTCAGGCAGGCTTGCTTGAATCCAGTGGCAAAGTGAGCAAGGGACTCACGTCTGAGCATACCCTGCCAACTTATGGCGAACAAAGCAAAAACCAAAGGAAATGATGGACGGAGTGTTGAACATTGCAAGCACTCACCCCCAGTCAACTGATCTGGGTTTAATCCATCACCGTTCTTCAGCCCACTCTGCCACCCCAGTTCAGACATGGCCATATGCAAATCAGTCTAACCCTGTGCCTCATGGGAACAGTCCAGCCTGAACTGCCAAGCCATGTCTTCCCTGGACCAGAATCAAGCTTCCTAGGACCGGTTTCGGGCATTTCAGCCGTCTTCAGCCAGGCTTGTTTGAATCCAGTGGCAAAGTGAGCAAGGGACTCACGTCTGAGCATACCCTGCCAACTTATGGCAAACGAAGCAAAAACCAAAGGAAATGATGGACGGAGTGTTGAACATTGCAAGCACTCACCCCCAGTCAACTGATCTGGGTTTAATCCATCACCGTTCTTTAACCCACTCTGCCACCCCAGTTCAGACATGGCCATATGCAAATCAGTCAGACCCTGTGCCTCATGGGAACAGTCCAGCTTGAACTGCTAAGCCATGTCTTCCCTGGACCAGAATCAAGCTTCCTAGGACCGGTTTCTGGCATTTCAGCCGTCTTCAGCCAGGCTTGCTTGAATCCAGTGGCAAAGTGAGCAAGGGACTCACGTCTGAGCATACCCTGCCAACTTATGGCGAACAAAGCAAAAACCAAAGGAAATGATGGACGGAGTGTTGAACATTGCAAGCACTCACCCCCAGTCAACTGATCAGGGTTTAATCCATCACCGTTCTTTAGCCCACTCTGCCACCCCAGTTCAGACATGGCCATATGCAAATCAGTCTGACCCTGTGCCTCATGGGAACAGTCCAGCCTGAACTGCCAAGCCATATCTTCCCTGGACCAGAATCAAGCTTCCCAGAACCGGTTGCTGGCATTTCAGCCGTCTTCAGCCAGGCTTGCTTGAATCCAGTGGCAAAGTGAGCAAGGGACTCACGTCTGAGCATACCCTGCCAACTTATGGCGAGCAAAGCAAAAACCAAAGGAAATGATGGACGGTGTGTTGAACATTGCAAGCACTCACCCCCAGTCAACTGATCTGGGTTTAATCCATCACCGTTCTTTAGCCCACTCTGCCACCCCAGTTCAGACATGGCCATATGCAAATCAGTCTGACCCTGTGCCTCATGGGAACAGTCCAGCCTGAACTGCCAAGCCATGTCTTCCCTGGACCAGAATCAAGCTTCCTAGGACCGGTTTCTGGCATTTCAGCCGTCTTCAGCCAGGCTTGCTTGAATCCAGTGGCAAAGTGAGCAAGGCACTAACGTCTGAGCATACCCTGCCAACTTATGGCGAACAAAGCAAAAACCAATGGAAATGATGGACGAAGTGTTGAACATTGCAAGCACTCACCCCCAGTCAACTGATCTGGGTTTAATCCATCACCGTTCTTTAGCCCACTCTGCCACCCCAGTTCAGACATGGCCATATGCAAATCAGTCTGACCCTGTGCCTCATGGGAACAGGCCAGCCTGAACTGCCAAGCCATGTCTTCCCTGGACCAGAATCAAGCTTCCTAGGACCGGTTTCTGGCATTTCAGCCGTCTTCAGCCAGGCTTGCTTGAATCCAGTGGCAAAGTGAGCAAGGGACTAACGTCTGAGCATACCCTGCCAACTTATGGCGAACAAAGCAAAAACCAATGGAAATGATGGACGGAGTGTTGAACATTGCAAGCACTCACCCCCAGTCAACTGATCTGGGTTTAATCCATCACCGTTCTTTAGCCCACTCTGCCACCCCAGTTCAGACATGGCCATATGCAAATCAGTCTGACCCTGTGCCTCATGGGAACAGTCCAGCCTGAACTGCCAAGCCATGTCTTCCCTGGACCAGACTCAAGCTTCCTAGGACCGGTTTCTGGCATTTCAGCCGTCTTCAGCCAGGCTTGCTTGAATCCAGTGGCAAAGTGAGCAAGGGACTCACGTCTGAGCATACCCTGCCAACTTATGGCGAACAAAGCAAAAACCAAAGGAAATGATGGACGGAGTGTTGAACATTGCAAGCACTCACCCCCAGTCAACAGATCTGGGTTTAATCCATCACCGTTCTTTAGCCCACTCTGCCACCCCAGTTCAGACATGGCCATATGCAAATCAGTCTGACCCTGTGCCTCATGGGAACAGTCCAGCCTGAACTGCCAAGCCATGTCTTCCCTGGACCAGAATCAAGCTTCCTAGGACCGGTTTCTGGCATTTCAGCCGTCTTCAGCCAGGCTTGCTTGAATCCAGTGGCAAAGTGAGCAAGGGACTCACGTCTGAGCATACCCTGCCAACTTATGGCGAACAAAGCAAAAACCAAAGGAAATGATGGACGGAGTGTTGAACATTGCAAGCACTCAGCCCCAGTCAACTGATCTGGGTTAAATCCATCACCGTTCTTTAGCCCACTCTGCCACCCCAGTTCAGACATGGCCATATGCAAATCAGTCTGACCCTGTGCCTCATGGGAACAGTCCAGCCTGAACTGCCAAGCCATGTCTTCCCTGGACCAGAATCAAGCTTCCTAGGACCGGTTTCTGGCATTTCAGCCGTCTTCAGCCAGGCTTGCTTGAATCCAGTGGCAAAGTGAGCAAGGGACTCACGTCTGAGCATACCCTGCCAACTTATGGCGAACAAAGCAAAAACCAAAGGAAATGATGGACGGAGTGTTGAACATTGCAAGCACTCACCCCCAGTCAACTGATCTGGGTTTAATCCATCACCGTTCTTTAGCCCACTCTGCCACCCCAGTTCAGACATGACCATATGCAAATCAGTCTGACCCTGTGCCTCATGGGAACAGTCCAGCCTGAACTGCCAAGCCATGTCTTCCCTGGACCAGAATCAAGCTTCCTAGGACCGGTTTCTGGCATTTCAGCCGTCTTCAGCCAGGCTTGCTTGAATCCAGTGGCAAAGTGAGCAAGGGACTCACGTCCGAGCATACCCTGCCAACTTATGGCGAACAATGCAAAAACCAAAGGAAATGACGGACGGAGTGTTGAACATTGCAAACACTCACCCCCAGTCAACTGATCTGGGTTTAATCCATCACCGTTCTTTAGCCCACTCTGCCACCCCAGTTCAGACATGGCCATATGCAAATCAGTCTGACCCTGTGCCTCATGGGAACAATCCAGCCTGAACTGCCAAGCCATGTCTTCCCTGGACCAGAATCAAGCTTCCTAGGACCGGTTTCTGGCATGTCAGCCATCTTCAGCCAGGCTTGCTTGAATCCAGTGGCAAAGTGAGCAAGGGACTCACATCTGAGCATACCCTGCCAACTTATGGCGAACAAAGCAAAAACCAAAGGAAATGATGGACGGAGTGTTGAACATTGCAAGCACTCACCCCAGTCAACTGATCTGGGTTCAATCCATCACCGTTCTTTAGCCCACTCTGCCACCCCAGTTCAAACATGGCCATATGCAAATCAGTCTGACCCTGTGCCTCATGGGAACAGTCCAGCCTGAACTGCCAAGCCATGTTTTCCCTGGACCAGAATCAAGCTTCCTAGGACCGGTTTCTGGCATTTCAGCCGTCTTCAGCCAGGCTTGCTTGAATCCAGTGGCAAAGTGAGCAAGGGACTCACGTCTGAGCATACCCTGCCAACTTATGGCGAACAAAGCAAAAACCAAAGGAAATGATGGACGGAGTGTTGAACATTGCAAGCACTCACCCCCAGTCAACAGATCTGGGTTTAATCCATCACCGTTCTTTAGCCCACTCTGCCACCCCAGTTCAGACATGGCCATATGCAAATCAGTCTGACCCTGTGCCTCATGAGAACAGTCCAGCCTGAACTGCCAAGCCATGTCTTCCCTGGACCAGAATCAAGCTTCCTAGGACCGGTTTCTGGCATTTCAGCCGTCTTCAGCCAGGCTTGCTTGAATCCAGTGGCAAAGTGAGCAAGGGACTCACGTCCGAGCATACCCTGCCAACTTATGGCGAACAATGCAAAAACCAAAGGAAATGACGGACGGAGTGTTGAACATTGCAAACACTCACCCCCAGTCAACTGATCTGGGTTTAATCCATCACCGTTCTTTAGCCCACTCTGCCACCCCAGTTCAGACATGGCCATATGCAAATCAGTCTGACCCTGTGCCTCATGGGAACAATCCAGACTGAACTGCCAAGCCATGTCTTCCCTGGACTAGAATCAAGCTTCCTAGGACCGGTTTCTGGCATGTCAGCCATCTTCAGCCAGGCTTGCTTGAATCCAGTGGCAAAGTGAGCAAGGGACTCACATCTGAGCATACCCTGCCAACTTATGGCGAACAAAGCAAAAACCAAAGGAAATGATGGACGGAGTGTTGAACATTGCAAGCACTCACCCCCAGTCAACTGATCTGGGTTCAATCCATCACCGTTCTTTAGCCCACTCTGCCACCCCAGTTCAAACATGGCCATATGCAAATCAGTCTGACCCTGTGCCTCATGGGAACAGTCCAGCCTGAACTGCCAAGCCATGTTTTCCCTGGACCAGAATCAAGCTTCCTAGGACCGGTTTCTGGCATTTCAGCCGTCTTCAGCCAGGCTTGCTTGAATCCAGTGGCAAAGTGAGCAAGGGACTCACGTCTGAGCATACCCTGCCAACTTATGGCAAACAAAGCAAAAACCAAAGGAAATGATGGACGGAGTGTTGATAATTGCAAGCACTCACCCCCAGTCAACTGATCTGGGTTTAATCCATCACCGTTCTTTAGCCCACTCTGCCACCCCAGTTCAGACATGGCCATATGCAAATCAGTCTGACCCTGTGCCTCATGGGAACAGTCCAGCCTGAACTGCCAAGCCATGTCTTCCCTGGACCAAAATCAAGCTTCCTAGGACCGGTTTCTGGCATTTCAGCTGTCTTCAGGCAGGCTTGCTTGAATCCAGTGGCAAAGTGAGCAAGGGACTCACGTCTGAGCATACCCTGTCAACTTATGGCGAACAAAGCAAAAACCAAAGGAAATGATGGACGGAGTGTTGAACATTGCAAGCACTCACCCCCAGTCAACTGATCTGGGTTTAATCCATCACCGTTCTTCAGCCCACTCTGCCACCCCAGTTCAGACATGGCCATATGCAAATCAGTCTAACCCTGTGCCTCATGGGAACAGTCCAGCCTGAACTGCCAAGCCATGTCTTCCCTGGACCAGAATCAAGCTTCCTAGGACCGGTTTCTGGCATTTCAGCCGTCTTCAGCCAGGCTTGTTTGAATCCAGTGGCAAAGTGAGCAAGGGACTCACGTCTGAGCATACCCTGCCAACTTATGGCGAACAAAGCAAAAACCAAAGGAAATGATGGACGGAGTGTTGAACATTGCAAGCACTCATCCCCAGTCAACTGATCTGGGTTCAATCCATCACCGTTCTTTAGCCCACTCTGCCATCCCAGTTCAGACATGGCCATATGCAAATCAGTCTGACCCTGTGCCTCATGGGAACAGTCCAGCCTGAACTGCCAAGCCATGTTTTCCCTGGACCAGAATCAAGCTTCCTAGGACCGGTTTCTGGCATTTCAGCCGTCTTCAGCCAGGCTTGCTTGAATCCAGTGGCAAAGTGAGCAAGGGACTCACGTCTGAGCATACCCTGCCAACTTATGGCAAACAAAGCAAAAACCAAAAGAAATGATGGACGGAGTGTTGATAATTGCAAGCACTCACCCCCAGTCAACTGATCTGGGTTTAATCCATCACCGTTCTTTAGCCCACTCTGCCACCCCAGTTCAGACATGGCCATATGCAAATCAGTCTGACCCTGTGCCTCATGGGAACAGTCCAGCCTGAACTGCCAATCCATGTCTTCCCTGGACCAAAATCAAGCTTCCTAGGACCGGTTTCTGGCATTTCAGCCGTCTTCAGGCAGGCTTGCTTGAATCCAGTGGCAAAGTGAGCAAGGGACTCACGTCTGAGCATACCCTGCCAACTTATGGCGAACAAAGCAAAAACCAAAGGAAATGAAGGACGGAGTGTTGAACATTGCAAGCACTCACCCCCAGTCAACTGATCTGGGTTTAATCCATCACCGTTCTTCAGCCCACTCTGCCACCCCAGTTCAGACATGGCCATATGCAAATCAGTCTAACCCTGTGCCTCATGGGAACAGTCCAGCCTGAACTGCCAAGCCATGTCTTCCCTGGACCAGAATCAAGCTTCCTAGGACCGGTTTCTGGCATTTCAGCCGTCTTCAGCCAGGCTTGTTTGAATCCAGTGGCAAAGTGAGCAAGGGACTCACGTCTGAGCATACCCTGCCAACTTATGGCAAACGAAGCAAAAACCAAAGGAAATGATGGACGGAGTGTTGAACATTGCAAGCACTCACCCCCAGTCAACTGATCTGGGTTTAATCCATCACCGTTCTTTAACCCACTCTGCCACCCCAGTTCAGACATGGCCATATGCAAATCAGTCAGACCCTGTGCCTCATGGGAACAGTCCAGCTTGAACTGCTAAGCCATGTCTTCCCTGGACCAGAATCAAGCTTCCTAGGACCGGTTTCTGGCATTTCAGCCGTCTTCAGCCAGGCTTGCTTGAATCCAGTGGCAAAGTGAGCAAGGGACTCACGTCTGAGCATACCCTGCCAACTTATGGCGAACAAAGCAAAAACCAAAGGAAATGATGGACGGAGTGTTGAACATTGCAAGCACTCACCCCCAGTCAACTGATCAGGGTTTAATCCATCACCGTTCTTTAGCCCACTCTGCCACCCCAGTTCAGACATGGCCATATGCAAATCAGTCTGACCCTGTGCCTCATGGGAACAGTCCAGCCTGAACTGCCAAGCCATATCTTCCCTGGACCAGAATCAAGCTTCCCAGAACCGGTTGCTGGCATTTCAGCCGTCTTCAGCCAGGCTTGCTTGAATCCAGTGGCAAAGTGAGCAAGGGACTCACGTCTGAGCATACCCTGCCAACTTATGGCGAGCAAAGCAAAAACCAAAGGAAATGATGGACGGTGTGTTGAACATTGCAAGCACTCACCCCCAGTCAACTGATCTGGGTTTAATCCATCACCGTTCTTTAGCCCACTCTGCCACCCCAGTTCAGACATGGCCATATGCAAATCAGTCTGACCCTGTGCCTCATGGGAACAGTCCAGCCTGAACTGCCAAGCCATGTCTTCCCTGGACCAGAATCAAGCTTCCTAGGACCGGTTTCTGGCATTTCAGCCGTCTTCAGCCAGGCTTGCTTGAATCCAGTGGCAAAGTGAGCAAGGGACTAACGTCTGAGCATACCCTGCCAACTTATGGCGAACAAAGCAAAAACCAATGGAAATGATGGACGAAGTGTTGAACATTGCAAGCACTCACCCCCAGTCAACTGATCTGGGTTTAATCCATCACCGTTCTTTAGCCCACTCTGCCACCCCAGTTCAGACATGGCCATATGCAAATCAGTCTGACCCTGTGCCTCATGGGAACAGTCCAGCCTGAACTGCCAAGCCATGTCTTCCCTGGACCAGAATCAAGCTTCCTAGGACCGGTTTCTGGCATTTCAGCCGTCTTCAGCCAGGCTTGCTTGAATCCAGTGGCAAAGTGAGCAAGGGACTCACGTCTGAGCATACCCTGTGTTGGAAACAGCCCACTCCCACTCCGCAGGGTGGTGGTGTACTCCCCGAACACACTGTGGTAGCTTGGCTCGAGTGGTCAGGAAACAGGCACCGTGCTAAGCATACAATATACCCATACAATAACCATGCGTGCATCCGTTCCAAAAACGACTCTACACCGTAAAAATTATGAAAATATCTTTCTTTATCTTTTTTTCTTAGTTGCTGATTGGGAAAATAAATAAGTCAATCACAATATACAAATTTTAAATAGTGCAGGTCAAATAAATACTGTCTGGAGATTCAATAAATAGGGGTGATCATAAATATAAAGGACATAAATAACAGTGCAGGTAATACAGGCAATTAAATATTCTGAGGCAATAAATACTGTCACCAATAAATATTGTACACCAACAAGCCCTGTGGACCAATAAATATAGTGAAGCAATAAATATGTAAAAACTCAATAAATACAGTGCCCCCAATAAATAATTAAAAGTATACAGCAACACTCATGTAATCAGATCACTTTTCAATTCTTAAGGGCTGATTTGGCCCAGGCACAGTTTGTAGGGTTGTGGAAGGCTTGAGGGGTTCTACTCCCTGGCTGGGACAAGGCTGAGGCCTAAACTGAGGTAGATCAAGGGGGGAATACCAGTGCCCTGGCTTTCTCTCTCCACACAACCTCTCTAGGTTAGTCCCAATTCACCCCTGGCACAGTCAGGTGGGTTCCAGCACCTCCCTAGCCCCTTAGAGCAGTCTCTCAGGTCTCCACAGGGCCTTAGGCGCCCCCTACTCCACTTACTGCCCTTTTTCTGATGCTCCGACGCCGCTGGAGTCGTGTCGATGCCGTGAGGCGGTTCCGGTTCGATCTCGGCGGCCTCGGCACAATGTCAGTTCTTTGACGACGCCGGTAGGCGGTTCCGGTCCGATGTCGGCGGCCTCGGGCAGTCTCTACTCGATGTCGACTTCGGGCGGCTCCGGTCCGATGGCGCTCTCGGCTTCGATGACGTCGGCCGGCCTGGCCTCGATGTCGACTTCCGGCGACTCCGGGGTGCGATCCTCACCCCCGACCTCCGGTGCTCCTCCTCTCAGGTTCCGGGCGACTCCGGAGTGCGATCCTCACTCCCGACCTCCGGTACACTTCACCTCGGTCTCCGACGACTCCGGAGGGCGGACTTCACTCCTCCGATGACGCCGCTCACTCGACCTCGGTTAACTTCCTCCTCGACCTCTGGTATTCCTCACGACCTCCGTCGGCGCCCTCTCACGACCTCAGGCGGCTCCGGGTACGACGTCTGCTTCTTCAGTCAGCGCCGCTTCTCCACCTCGGGCTCCAGGTCTCAGGCTACTCGACGCCGGACTCCAGGGAAACCAGTTTCCAGGTCAGGATCTTGCTGCTTTCTGCTTCTAAGGCCTGTTCCTGCTGTCCAGGTCCTTAGGATGAGTTTTTCTGGCTTCTTCCCACACAGGGCTACAGGCTGGGATCCATCAGTAGGGACTAGTATCAAGGGTGGGTTTATGGACCCCACTCCAGGCACAAGTTTCCACCCCTGCTGCTTCTCTCCTTCCTCCTTCACTGTTGTGCTGCTCTCTCTTCACCAGTCAGGTGCCAACTGCCAGCTCCAACTGCCAACTCTCTGTCTTAGCTTCCCAACATTCTAAACCGCCTCCAACGGTCACAGAGTTCTGGAATGTTCTGGAAGGTGCTGGTAGGTTCCAGTGGATGCTGGTGATGTCACAGGTGGCCACCATTTTGTGCTTCAGGCCTCCAGACAGAAGTTTCAGGGGTAGCTAAAATGGCTCCCTGAATCTGCAGCAACACGAAAAAGTCTGGTGGTTCCCAAAAAGGAAAAATTCAAACAGGGTTTGAGGCAAAAGTGGGACAAAATAAATAATGATGAGGAGGGACCACCCAAAGGGCTGACAGGTCTAACACCCTGCCAACTTATGGCGAACAAAGCAAAAACCAAAGGAAATGATGGACGGAGTGTTGAACACTGCAAGCACTCACCCCCAGTCAACAGATCTGGGTTTAATCCATCACCGTTCTTTAGCCCACTCTGCCACCCCAGTTCAGACATGGCCATATGCAAATCAGTCTGACCCTGTGCCTCATGGGAACAGTCCAGCCTGAACTGCCAAGCCGTGTCTTCCCTGGACCAGAATCAAGCTTCCTAGGACCGGTTTCTGGCATTTCAGCCGTCTTCAGCCAGGCTTGCTTGAATCCAGTGGCAAAGTGAGCAAGGGACTCACGTCTGAGCATACCCTGCCAACTTATGGCGAACAAAGCAAAAACCAAAGGAAATGATGGACGGAGTGTTGAACATTGCAAGCACTCAGCCCCAGTCAACTGATCTGGGTTAAATCCATCACCGTTCTTTAGCCCACTCTGCCACCCCAGTTCAGACATGGCCATATGCAAATCAGTCTGACCCTGTGCTTCATGGGAACAGTCCAGCCTGAACTGCCAAGCCATGTCTTCCCTGGACCAGAATCAAGCTTCCTAGGACCGGTTTCTGGCATTTCAGCCGTCTTCAGCCAGGCTTGCTTGAATCCAGTGGCAAAGTGAGCAAGGGACTCACGTCTGAGCATACCCTGCCAACTTATGGCGAACAAAGCAAAAACCAAAGGAAATGATGGACGGAGTGTTGAACATTGCAAGCACTCACCCCCAGTCAACAGATCTGGGTTTAATCCATCACCGTTCTTTAGCCCACTCTGCCACCCCAGTTCAGACATGACCATATGCAAATCAGTCTGACCCTGTGCCTCATGGGAACAGTCCAGCCTGAACTGCCAAGCCATGTCTTCCCTGGACCAGAATCAAGCTTCCTAGGACCGGTTTCTGGCATTTCAGCCGTCTTCAGCCAGGCTTGCTTGAATCCAGTGGCAAAGTGAGCAAGGGACTCACGTCCGAGCATACCCTGCCAACTTATGGCGAACAATGCAAAAACCAAAGGAAATGACGGACGGAGTGTTGAACATTGCAAACACTCACCCCCAGTCAACTGATCTGGGTTTAATCCATCACCGTTCTTTAGCCCACTCTGCCACCCCAGTTCAGACATGGCCATATGCAAATCAGTCTGACCCTGTGCCTCATGGGAACAATCCAGCCTGAACTGCCAAGCCATGTCTTCCCTGGACCAGAATCAAGCTTCCTAGGACCGGTTTCTGGCATGTCAGCCATCTTCAGCCAGGCTTGCTTGAATCCAGTGGCAAAGTGAGCAAGGGACTCACATCTGAGCATACCCTGCCAACTTATGGCGAACAAAGCAAAAACCAAAGGAAATGATGGACGGAGTGTTGAACATTGCAAGCACTCACCCCCAGTCAACTGATCTGGGTTCAATCCATCACCGTTCTTTAGCCCACTCTGCCACCCCAGTTCAAACATGGCCATATGCAAATCAGTCTGACCCTGTGCCTCATGGGAACAGTCCAGCCTGAACTGCCAAGCCATGTTTTCCCTGGACCAGAATCAAGCTTCCTAGGACCGGTTTCTGGCATTTCAGCCGTCTTCAGCCAGGCTTGCTTGAATCCAGTGGCAAAGTGAGCAAGGGACTCACGTCTGAGCATACCCTGCCAACTTATGGCAAACAAAGCAAAAACCAAAGGAAATGATGGACGGAGTGTTGATAATTGCAAGCACTCACCCCCAGTCAACTGATCTGGGTTTAATCCATCACCGTTCTTTAGCCCACTCTGCCACCCCAGTTCAGACATGGCCATATGCAAATCAGTCTGACCCTGTGCCTCATGGGAACAGTCCAGCCTGAACTGCCAAGCCATGTCTTCCCTGGACCAAAATCAAGCTTCCTAGGACCGGTTTCTGGCATTTCAGCCGTCTTCAGGCAGGCTTGCTTGAATCCAGTGGCAAAGTGAGCAAGGGACTCACGTCTGAGCATACCCTGCCAACTTATGGCGAACAAAGCAAAAACCAAAGGAAATGATGGACGGAGTGTTGAACATTGCAAGCACTCACCCCCAGTCAACTGATCTGGGTGTAATCCATCACCGTTCTTCAGCCCACTCTGCCACCCCAGTTCAGACATGGCCATATGCAAATCAGTCTAACCCTGTGCCTCATGGGAACAGTCCAGCCTGAACTGCCAAGCCATGTCTTCCCTGGACCAGAATCAAGCTTCCTAGGACCGGTTTCTGGCATTTCAGCCGTCTTCAGCCAGGCTTGTTTGAATCCAGTGGCAAAGTGAGCAAGGGACTCACGTCTGAGCATACCCTGCCAACTTATGGCAAACGAAGCAAAAACCAAAGGAAATGATGGACGGAGTGTTGAACATTGCAAGCACTCACCCCCAGTCAACTGATCTGGGTTTAATCCATCACCGTTCTTTAACCCACTCTGCCACCCCAGTTCAGACATGGCCATATGCAAATCAGTCAGACCCTGTGCCTCATGGGAAAAGTCCAGCTTGAACTGCTAAGCCATGTCTTCCCTGGACCAGAATCAAGCTTCCTAGGACCGGTTTCTGGCATGTCAGCCATCTTCAGCCAGGCTTGCTTGAATCCAGTGGCAAAGTGAGCAAGGGACTCACATCTGAGCATACCCTGCCAACTTATGGCGAACAAAGCAAAAACCAAAGGAAATGATGGACGGAGTGTTGAACATTGCAAGCACTCACCCCCAGTCAACTGATCTGGGTTCAATCCATCACCGTTCTTTAGCCCACTCTGCCACCCCAGTTCAAACATGGCCATATGCAAATCAGTCTGACCCTGTGCCTCATGGGAACAGTCCAGCCTGAACTGCCAAGCCATGTTTTCCCTGGACCAGAATCAAGCTTCCTAGGACCGGTTTCTGGCATTTCAGCCGTCTTCAGCCAGGCTTGCTTGAATCCAGTGGCAAAGTGAGCAAGGGACTCACGTCTGAGCATACCCTGCCAACTTATGGCAAACAAAGCAAAAACCAAAGGAAATGATGGACGGAGTGTTGATAATTGCAAGCACTCACCCCCAGTCAACTGATCTGGGTTTAATCCATCACCGTTCTTTAGCCCACTCTGCCACCCCAGTTCAGACATGGCCATATGCAAATCAGTCTGACCCTGTGCCTCATGGGAACAGTCCAGCCTGAACTGCCAAGCCATGTCTTCCCTGGACCAAAATCAAGCTTCCTAGGACCGGTTTCTGGCATTTCAGCCGTCTTCAGGCAGGCTTGCTTGAATCCAGTGGCAAAGTGAGCAAGGGACTCACGTCTGAGCATACCCTGCCAACTTATGGCGAACAAAGCAAAAACCAAAGGAAATGATGGACGGAGTGTTGAACATTGCAAGCACTCACCCCCAGTCAACTGATCTGGGTGTAATCCATCACCGTTCTTCAGCCCACTCTGCCACCCCAGTTCAGACATGGCCATATGCAAATCAGTCTAACCCTGTGCCTCATGGGAACAGTCCAGCCTGAACTGCCAAGCCATGTCTTCCCTGGACCAGAATCAAGCTTCCTAGGACCGGTTTCTGGCATTTCAGCCGTCTTCAGCCAGGCTTGTTTGAATCCAGTGGCAAAGTGAGCAAGGGACTCACGTCTGAGCATACCCTGCCAACTTATGGCAAACGAAGCAAAAACCAAAGGAAATGATGGACGGAGTGTTGAACATTGCAAGCACTCACCCCCAGTCAACTGATCTGGGTTTAATCCATCACCGTTCTTTAACCCACTCTGCCACCCCAGTTCAGACATGGCCATATGCAAATCAGTCAGACCCTGTGCCTCATGGGAACAGTCCAGCTTGAACTGCTAAGCCATGTCTTCCCTGGACCAGAATCAAGCTTCCTAGGACCGGTTTCTGGCATTTCAGACGTCTTCAGCCAGGCTTGCTTGAATCCAGTGGCAAAGTGAGCAAGGGACTCACGTCTGAGCATACCCTGCCAACTTATGGCGAACAAAGCAAAAACCAAAGGAAATGATGGACGGAGTGTTGAACATTGCAAGCACTCAACCCCAGTCCACTGATCTGGGTTTAATCCATCACCGTTCTTTAGCCCACTCTGCCACCCCAGTTCAGACATGGCCATATGCAAATCAGTCTGACCCTGTGCCTCATGGGAACAGTCCAGCCTGAACTGCCAAGCCATGTCTTTCCTGGACCAGAATCAAGCTTCCTAGGACCGGTTTCTGGCATTTCAGCCGTCTTCAGGCAGGCTTGCTTGAATCCAGTGGCAAAGTGAGCAAGGGACTCACGTCTGAGCATACCCTGCCAACATATGGCGAACAAAGCAAAAACCAAAGGAAATGATGGACGGAGTGTTGAACATTGCAAGCACTCACCCCCAGTCAACTGATCTGGGTTTAATCCATCACCGTTCTTCAGCCCACTCTGCCACCCCAGTTCAGACATGGCCATATGCAAATCAGTCTAACCCTGTGCCTCATGGGAACAGTCCAGCCTGAACTGCCAAGCCATGTCTTCCCTGGACCAGAATCAAGCTTCCTAGGACCGGTTTCTGGCATTTCAGCCGTCTTCAGCCAGGCTTGTTTGAATCCAGTGGCAAAGTGAGCAAGGGACTCACGTCTGAGCATACCCTGCCAACTTATGGCAAACGAAGCAAAAACCAAAGGAAATGATGGACGGAGTGTTGAACATTGCAAGCACTCAGCCCCAGTCAACTGATCTGGGTTAAATCCATCACCGTTCTTTAGCCCACTCTGCCACCCCAGTTCAGACATGGCCATATGCAAATCAGTCTGACCCTGTGCCTCATGGGAACAGTCCAGCCTGAACTGCCATGTCTTCCCTGGACCAGAATCAAGCTTCCTAGGACCGGTTTCTGGCATTTCAGCCGTCTTCAGCCAGGCTTGGTTGAATCCAGTGGCAAAGTGAGCAAGGGACTCACGTCTGAGCATACCCTGCCAACTTATGGCGAACAAAGCAAAAACCAAAGGAAATGATGGACGGAGTGTTGAACATTGCAAGCACTCACCCCCAGTCAACAGATCTGGGTTTAATCCATCACCGTTCTTTAGCCCACTCTGCCACCCCAGTTCAGACATGGCCATATGCAAATCAGTCTGACCATGTGCCTCATGGGAACAATCCAGCCTGAACTGCCAAGCCATGTCTTCCCTGGGCCAGAATCAAGCTTCCTAGGACCGGTTTCTGGCATTTCAGCCGTCTTCAGCCAGGCTTGCTTGAATCCAGTGGCAAAGTGAGCAAGGGACTCACGTCTGAGCATACCCTGCCAACTTATGGCGAACAAAGCAAAAACCAAAGGAAATGATGGACGGAGTGTTGAACATTGCAAGCACTCACCCCCAGTCAACAGATCTGGGTTTAATCCATCACCGTTCTTTAGCCCACTCTGCCACCCCAGTTCAGACATGACCATATGCAAATCAGTCTGACCCAGTGCCTCATGGGAACAGTCCAGCCTGAACTGCCAAGCCATGTCTTCCCTGGACCAGAATCAAGCTTCCTAGGACCGGTTTCTGGCATTTCAGCCGTCTTCAGCCAGGCTTGCTTGAATCCAGTGGCAAAGTGAGCAAGGGACTCACGTCCGAGCATACCCTGCCAACTTATGGCGAACAATGCAAAAACCAAAGGAAATGATGGACGGAGTGTTGAACATTGCAAGCACTCATCCCCAGTCAACTGATCTGGGTTTAATCCATCACCGTTCTTCAGCCCACTCTGCCACCCCAGTTCAGACATGGCCATATGCAAATCAGTCTAACCCTGTTCCTCATGAGAACAGTCCAGCCTGAACTGCCAAGCCATGTCTTCCCTGGACCAGAATCAAGCTTCCTAGGACCGGTTTCTGGCATTTCAGCCGTCTTCAGCCAGGCTTGCTTGAATCCAGTGGCAAAGTGAGCAAGGGACTCACGTCTGAGCATACCCTGCCAACTTATGGCGAACAAAGCAAAAACCAAAGGAAATGATGGACGGAGTGTTGAACATTGCAAGCACTCACCGCCAGTCAACTGATCTGGGTTTAATCCATCACCGTTCTTTAGCCCACTCTGCCACCCCAGTTCAGACATGGCCATATGCAAATCAGTCTGACCCTGTGCCTCATGGGAACAGTCCAGCCTGAACTGCCAAGCCATGTCTTCCCTGGACCAGAATCAAGCTTCCTAGGACCGGTTTCTGGCATTTCAGCCGTCTTCAGCCAGGCTTGCTTGAATCCAGTGGCAAAGTGAGCAAGGGACTCACATCTGAGCATACCCTGCCAACTTATGGCGAACAAAGCAAAAACCAAAGGAAATGATGGACGAAATGATGGACGGAGTGTTGAACATTGCAAGCACTCACCCCCAGTCAACAGATCAGGGTTTAATCCATCACCGTTCTTTAGCCCACTCTGCCACCCCAGTTCAGACATGGCCATATGCAAATCAGTCTGACCCTGTGCCTCATGGGAACAGTCCAGCCTGAACTGCCAAGCCATGTCTTCCCTGGACCAGAATCAAGCTTCCTAGGACCGGTTTCTGGCATTTCAGCCGTCTTCAGCCAGGCTTGCTTGAATCCAGTGGCAAAGTGAGCAAGGGACTCACGTCTGAGCATACCCTGCCAACTTATGGCGAACAAAGCAAAAACCAAAGGAAATGATGGACGGAGTGTTGAACATTGCAAGCACTCACCCCCAGTCAACAGATCAGGGTTTAATCCATCACCGTTCTTTAGCCCACTCTGCCACCCCAGTTCAGACATGGCCATATGCAAATCAGTCTGACCCTGTGCCTCATGGGAACAGTCCAGCCTGAACTGCCAAGCCATGTCTTCCCTGGACCAGAATCAAGCTTCCTAGGACCGGTTTCTGGCATTTCAGCCGTCTTCAGCCAGGCTTGTTTGAATCCAGTGGCAAAGTGAGCAAGGGACTCACGTCTGAGCATACCCTGCCAACTTATGGCAAACGAAGCAAAAACCAAAGGAAATGATGGACGGAGTGTTGAACATTGCAAGCACTCACCCCCAGTCAACTGATCTGGGTTTAATCCATCACCGTTCTTTAACCCACTCTGCCACCCCAGTTCAGACATGGCCATATGCAAATCAGTCAGACCCTGTGCCTCATGGGAACAGTCCAGCTTGAACTGCTAAGCCATGTCTTCCCTGGACCAGAATCAAGCTTCCTAGGACCGGTTTCTGGCATTTCAGCCGTCTTCAGCCAGGCTTGCTTGATTCCAGTGGCAAAGTGAGCAAGGGACTCACATCTGAGCATACCCTGCCAACTTATGGCGAACAAAGCAAAAACCAAAGGAAATGATGGACGAAATGATGGACGGAGTGTTGAACATTGCAAGCACTCACCCCCAGTCAACAGATCAGGGTTTAATCCATCACCGTTCTTTAGCCCACTCTGCCACCCCAGTTCAGACATGGCCATATGCAAATCAGTCTGACCCTGTGCCTCATGGGAACAGTCCAGCCTGAACTGCCAAGCCATGTCTTCCCTGGACCAGAATCAAGCTTCCTAGGACCGGTTTCTGGCATTTCAGCCGTCTTCAGCCAGGCTTGCTTGAATCCAGTGGCAAAGTGAGCAAGGGACTCACGTCTGAGCATACCCTGCCAACTTATGGCGAACAAAGCAAAAACCAAAGGAAATGATGGACGGAGTGTTGAACATTGCAAGCACTCAACCCCAGTCAACTGATCTGGGTTTAATCCATCACCGTTCTTTAGCCCACTCTACCACCCCAGTTCAGACATGGCCATATGCAAATCAGTCTGACCCTGTGCCTCATGGGAACAGTCCAGCCTGAACTGCCAAGCCATGTCTTCCCTGGACCAGAATCAAGCTTCCTAGGACCGGTTTCTGGCATTTCAGCCGTCTTCAGGCAGGCTTGCTTGAATCCAGTGGCAAAGTGAGCAAGGGACTCACGTCTGAGCATACCCTGCCAACTTATGGCGAACAAAGCAAAAACCAAAGGAAATGATGGACGGAGTGTTGAACATTGCAAGCACTCACCCCCAGTCAACTGATCTGGGTTTAATCCATCACCGTTCTTCAGCCCACTCTGCCACCCCAGTTCAGACATGGCCATATGCAAATCAGTCTAACCCTGTGCCTCATGGGAACAGTCCAGCCTGAACTGCCAAGCCATGTCTTCCCTGGACCAGAATCAAGCTTCCTAGGACCGGTTTCTGGCATTTCAGCCGTCTTCAGCCAGGCTTGTTTGAATCCAGTGGCAAAGTGAGCAAGGGACTCACGTCTGAGCATACCCTGCCAACTTATGGCAAACGAAGCAAAAACCAAAGGAAATGATGGACGGAGTGTTGAACATTGCAAGCACTCAGCCCCAGTCAACTGATCTGGGTTAAATCCATCACCGTTCTTTAGCCCACTCTGCCACCCCAGTTGAGACATGGCCATATGCAAATCAGTCTGACCCTGTGCCTCATGGGAACAGTCCAGCCTGAACTGCCATGCCATGTCTTCCCTGGACCAGAATCAAGCTTCCTAGGACCGGTTTCTGGCATTTCAGCCGTCTTCAGCCAGGCTTGCTTGAATCCAGTGGCAAAGTGAGCAAGGGACTCACGTCTGAGCATACCCTGCCAACTTATGGCGAACAAAGCAAAAACCAAAGGAAATGATGGACGGAGTGTTGAACATTGCAAGCACTCACCCCCAGTCAACAGATCTGGGTTTAATCCATCACCGTTCTTTAGCCCACTCTGCCACCCCAGTTCAGACATGGCCATATGCAAATCAGTCTGACCATGTGCCTCATGGGAACAATCCAGCCTGAACTGCCAAGCCATGTCTTCCCTGGGCCAGAATCAAGCTTCCTAGGACCGGTTTCTGGCATTTCAGCCGTCTTCAGCCAGGCTTGCTTGAATCCAGTGGCAAAGTGAGCAAGGGACTCACGTCTGAGCATACCCTGCCAACTTATGGCGAACAAAGCAAAAACCAAAGGAAATGATGGACGGAGTGTTGAACATTGCAAGCACTCACCCCCAGTCAACAGATCTGGGTTTAATCCATCACCGTTCTTTAGCCCACTCTGCCACCCCAGTTCAGACATGACCATATGCAAATCAGTCTGACCCTGTGCCTCATGGGAACAGTCCAGCCTGAACTGCCAAGCCATGTCTTCCCTGGACCAGAATCAAGCTTCCTAGGACCGGTTTCTGGCATTTCAGCCGTCTTCAGCCAGGCTTGCTTGAATCCAGTGGCAAAGTGAGCAAGGGACTCACGTCCGAGCATACCCTGCCAACTTATGGCGAACAATGCAAAAACCAAAGGAAATGATGGACGGAGTGTTGAACATTGCAAGCACTCATCCCCAGTCAACTGATCTGGGTTTAATCCATCACCGTTCTTCAGCCCACTCTGCCACCCCAGTTCAGACATGGCCATATGCAAATCAGTCTAACCCTGTGCCTCATGGGAACAGTCCAGCCTGAACTGCCAAGCCATGTCTTCCCTGGACCAGAATCAAGCTTCCTAGGACCGGTTTCTGGCATTTCAGCCGTCTTCAGCCAGGCTTGCTTGAATCCAGTGGCAAAGTGAGCAAGGGACTCACGTCTGAGCATACCCTGCCAACTTATGGCGAACAAAGCAAAAACCAAAGGAAATGATGGACGGAGTGTTGAACATTGCAAGCACTCACCGCCAGTCAACTGATCTGGGTTTAATCCATCACCGTTCTTTAGCCCACTCTGCCACCCCAGTTCAGACATGGCCATATGCAAATCAGTCTGACCCTGTGCCTCATGGGAACAGTCCAGCCTGAACTGCCAAGCCATGTCTTCCCTGGACCAGAATCAAGCTTCCTAGGACCGGTTTCTGGCATTTCAGCCGTCTTCAGCCAGGCTTGCTTGAATCCAGTGGCAAAGTGAGCAAGGGACTCACATCTGAGCATACCCTGCCAACTTATGGCGATCAAAGCAAAAACCAAAGGAAATGATGGACGGAGTGTTGAACATTGCAAGCACTCACCCCCAGTCAACAGATCAGGGTTTAATCCATCACCGTTCTTTAGCCCACTCTGCCACCCCAGTTCAGACATGGCCATATGCAAATCAGTCTGACCCTGTGCCTCATGGGAACAGTCCAGCCTGAACTGCCAAGCCATGTCTTCCCTGGACCAGAATCAAGCTTCCTAGGACCGGTTTCTGGCATTTCAGCCGTCTTCAGCCAGGCTTGCTTGAATCCAGTGGCAAAGTGAGCAAGGGACTCACGTCTGAGCATACCCTGCCAACTTATGGCAAACAAAGCAAAAACCAAAGGAAATGATGGACAGAGTGTTGAACATTGCAAGCACTCACCCCCAGTCAACTGATCCAGGTTTAATCCATCACCGTTCTTTAGCCCACTCTGCCACCCCAGTTCAGACATGGCCATATGCAAATCAGTCTGACCCTGTGCCTCATGGGAACAGTCCAGCCTGAACTGCCAAGCCATGTCTTCCCTGGACCAGAATCAAGCTTCCTAGGACCGGTTTCTGGCATTTCAGCTGTCTTCAGCCAGGCTTGCTTGAATCCAGTGGCAAAGTGAGCAAGGGACTCACGTCTGAGCATACCCTGCCAACTTATGGCGAACAAAGCAAAAACCAAAGGAAATGATGGACTGAGTGTTCAACATTGCAAGCACTCACCCCCAGTCAACTGATCTGGGTTTAATCCATCACCGTTCTTTAGCCCACTCTGCCCCCCCAGTTCAGACATGGCCATATGCAAATCAGTCTGACCCTGTGCCTCATGGGAACAGTCCAGCCTGAACTGCCAAGCCATGTCTTCCCTGGACCAGAATCAAGCTTCCTAGGACCAGATTCTGGCATTTCAGCCGTCTTCAGCCAGGCTTGCTTGAATCCAGTGGCAAAGTGAGCAAGGGACTCACGTCCGAGCATACTCTGCCAACTTATGGCGAACAAAGCAAAAACCAAAGGAAATGATGGACGGAGTGTTGAACATTGCAAGCACTCACCCCGAGTCAACTGATCTGGGTTTAATCCATCACCGTACTTTAGCCCACTCTGCCACCCCAGTTCAGACATGGCCATATGCAAATCAGTCTGACCCTGTGCCTCATGGGAACAGTCCAGCCTGAACTGCCAAGCCATGTCTTCCCTGGACCAGAATCAAGCTTCCTAGGACCGGTTTCTGGCATTTCAGCCGTCTTCAGCCAGGCTTGCTTGAATCCAGTGGCAAAGTGAGCAAGGGACTCACGTCTGAGCATACCCTGCCAACTTATGGCGAACAAAGCAAAAACCAAAGGAAATGATGGACGGAGTGTTGAACATTGCAAGCACTCACCCCCAGTCAACTGATCTGGGTTTAATCCATCACCGTTCTTTAGCCCACTCTGCCACCCCAGTTCAGACATGGCCATATGCAAATCAGTCTGACCCTGTGCCTCTTGGGAACAGTCCAGCCTGAACTGCCAAGCCATGTTTTCCCTGGACCAGAATCAAGCTTCCTAGGACCGGTTTCTGGCATTTCAGCCGTCTTCAGCCAGGCTTGCTTGAATCCAGTGGCAAAGTGAGCAAGGGACTCACGTCTGAGCATACCCTGCCAACTTATGGCGAACAAAGCAAAAACCAAAGGAAATGATGGACGGAGTGTTGAACATCGCAAGCACTCACCCCCAGTCAACTGATCTGGATTTAATCCATCACCGTTCTTTAGCCCACTCTGCCACCCCAGTTCAGACATGGCCATATGCAAATCAGTCTGACCCTGTGCCTCATGGGAACAGTCCAGCCTGAACTGCGAAGCCATGTCTTCCCTGGACCAGAATCATGCTTCCTAGGACCGGTTTCTGGCATTTCAGCCGTTTTCAGCCAGGCTTGCTTGAATCCAGTGACAAAGTGAGCAAGGGACTCACGTCTGAGCATACCCTGCCAACTTATGGCGAACAAAGCAAAAACCAAAGGAAATGATGGATGGAGTGTTGAACATTGCAAGCACTCACCCCCAGTCAACTGATCTGGGTTTAATCCATCACCGTTCTTTAGCCCACTCTGCCACCCCCGGTTCAGACATGTCCATATGCGAATCAGTCTGACCCTGTGCCTCATGGGAACAGTCCAGCCTGAACTGCCAAGCCATGTCTTCCGGGGACCAGAATCAAGCTTCCTAGGACCGGTTTCTGGCATTTCAGCCGTTTTCAGCCAGGCTTGCTTGAATCCAGTGGCAAAGTGAGCAAGGGACTCACGTCTGAGCATACCCTGCCAACTTATGGCGAACAAAGCAAAAACCAAAGGAAATGATGGACGGAGTGTTGAACATTGCAAGCACTCACCCCCAGTCAACTGATCTGGGTTTAATCCATCACCGTTCTTTAGCCCACTCTGCCACCCCAGTTCAGACATGGCCATATGCAAATCAATCTGACCCTGTGCCTCATGGGAACAGTCCAGCCTGAACTGCCAAGCCATGTTTTCCCCGGACCAGAATCAAGCTTCCTAGGACCAGTTTCTGGCATTTCAGCCGTCTTCAGCCAGGCTTGCTTGAATCCAGTGGCAAAGTGAGCAAGGGACTCACGTCTGAGCATACCCTGCCAACTTATGGCGAACAAAGCAAAAACCAAAGGAAATGATGGACGGAGTGTTGAACATTGCAAGCACTCACCCCCAGTCAACTGATCTGGGTTTAATCCATCACCGTTCTTTAGCCCACTCTGCCACCCCAGTTCAGACATGGCCATATGCAAATCAGTCTGACCCTGTGCCTCATGGGAACAGTCCAGCTTGAACTGCCAAGCCATGTCTTCCCTGGACCAGAATCAAGCTTCCTAGGACCGGTTTCTGGCATTTCAGCTGTCTTCAGCCAGGCTTGCTTGAATCCAGTGGCAAAGTGAGCAAGGGACTCACGTCTGAGCATACCCTGCCAACTTATGGCGAACAAAGCAAAAACCAAAGGAAATGATGGACGGAGTGTTGAACATTGCAAACACTCACCCCCAGTCAACTGATCTGGGTTTAATCCATCACCGTTCTTCAGCCCACTCTGCCACCCCAGTTCAGACATGGCCATATGCAAATCAGTCTGACCCTGTGCCTCATGGAACCAGTCCAGCCTGAACTGCCAAGACATGTCTTCCCTGGACCAGAATCAAGCTTCCTAGGACCGTTTTTTGGCATTTCAGCCAACTTCAGCCAGGCTTGCTTGAATCCAGTGGCAAAGTGAGCAAGGGACTCACGTCTGAGCATACCCTGCCAACTTATGGCGAACAAAGCAAAAACCAAAGGAAATGATGGACGGAGTGTTGAACATTGCAAGCACTCAGCCCCAGTCAACTGATCTGGGTTAAATCCATCACCGTTCTTTAGCCCACTCTGCCACCCCAGTTCAGACATGGCCATATGCATATCAGTCTGACCCTGTGCCTCATGGGAACAGTCCAGCCTGAACTGCCAAGCCATGTCTTCCCTGGACCAGAATCAAGCTTCCTAGGACCGGTTTCTGGCATTTCAGCCATCTTCAGCCAGGCTTGCTTGAATCCAGTGGCAAAGTGAGCAAGGGACTCACGTCTGACCATACCCTGCCAACTTATGGCGAACAAAGCAAACACCAAAGGAAATGATGGACGGAGTGTTGAACATTGCAAGCACTCACCCCCAGTCAACTGATCTGGGTTTAATCCATCACCGTTCTTTAACCCACTCTGCCACCCCAGTTCAGACATGGCCATATGCTAATCAGTCTGACCCTGTGCCTCATGGGAACAGTCCAGCCTGAACTGCCAAGCCATGTCTTCCCTGGACCAGAATCAAGCTTCCTAGGACCGGTTTCTGGCATTTCAGCCGTCTTCAGCCAGGCTTGCTTGAATCCAGTGGCAAAGTGAGCAAGGGACTCACGTCTGAGCATACCCTGCCAACTTATGGCAAACAAAGCAAAAACCAAAGGAAATGATGGACGGAGTGTTGAACATTGCAAGCACTCACCCCCAGTCAACTGATCAAGGTTTAATCCATCACCGTTCTTTAGCCCACTCTGCCACCCCAGTTCAGACATGGCCATATGCAAATCAGTCTGACCCTGTGCCTCATGGGAACAGTCCAGCCTGAACTGCCAAGCCATGTCTTCCCTGGACCAGAATCAAGCTTCCTAGGACCGGTTTCTAGCATTTCAGCCGGCTTCAACCAGGCTTGCTTGAATCCAGTGGCAAAGTGAGCAAGGGACTCACGTCTGAGCATACCCTGCCAACTTATGGCGAACAAAGCAAAAACCAAAGGAAATGATGGACGGAGTGTTGAACATTGCAAGCACTCAGCCCCAGTCAACTGATCTGGGTTAAATCCATCACCGTTCTTTAGCCCACTCTGCCACCCCAGTTCAGACATGGCCATATGCAAATCAGTCTGACCCTGTGCCTCATGGGAACAGTCCAGCCTGAACTGCCAAGCCATGTCTTCCCTGGACCAGAATCAAGCTTCCTAGGACCGGTTTCTGGCATTTCAGCCGTCTTCAGCCAGGCTTGCTTGAATCCAGTGGCAAAGTGAGCAAGGGACTCACGTCTGAGCATACCCTGCCAACTTATGGCGAACAAAGCAAAAACCAAAGGAAATGATGGACGGAGTGTTGAACATTGCAAGCACTCACCCCCAGTCAACAGATCTGGGTTTAATCCATCACCGTTCTTTAGCCCACTCTGCCACCCCAGTTCAGACATGGCCATATGCAAATCAGTCTGACCATGTGCCTCATGGGAACAGTCCAGCCTGAACTGCCAAGCCATGTCTTCCCAGGGCCAGAATCAAGCTTCCTAGGACCGGTTTCTGGCATTTCAGCCGTCTTCAGCCAGGCTTGCTTGAATCCAGTGGCAAAGTGAGCAAGGGACTCACGTCCGAGCATACCCTGCCAACTTATGGCGAACAAAGCAAAAACCAAAGGAAATGATGGACGGAGTGTTGAACATTGCAAGCACTCAGCCCCAGTCAACTGATCTGGGTTAAATCCATCACCGTTCTTTAGCCCACTCTGCCACCCCAGTTCAGACATGGCCATATGCAAATCAGTCTGACCCTGTGCCTCATGGGAACAGTCCAGCCTGAACTGCCAAGCCATGTCTTCCCTGGACCAGAATCAAGCTTCCTAGGACCGGTTTCTGGCATTTCAGCCATCTTCAGCCAGGCTTGCTTGAATCCAGTGGCAAAGTGAGCAAGGGACTCACGTCTGACCATACCCTGCCAACTTATGGCGAACAAAGCAAACACCAAAGGAAATGATGGACGGAGTGTTGAACATTGCAAGCACTCACCCCCAGTCAACTGATCTGGGTTTAATCCATCACCGTTCTTTAACCCACTCTGCCACCCCAGTTCAGACATGGCCATATGCTAATCAGTCTGACCCTGTGCCTCATGGGAACAGTCCAGCCTGAACTGCCAAGCCATGTCTTCCCTGGACCAGAATCAAGCTTCCTAGGACCGGTTTCTGGCATTTCAGCCGTCTTCAGCCAGGCTTGCTTGAATCCAGTGGCAAAGTGAGCAAGGGACTCGCGTCTGAGCATACCCTGCCAACTTATGGCGAACAAAGCAAAAACCAAAGGAAATGATGGACGGAGTGTTGAACATTGCAAGCACTCACCCCCAGTCAACAGATCTGGGTTTAATCCATCACCGTTCTTTAGCCCACTCTGCCACCCCAGTTCAGACATGGCCATATGCAAATCAGTCTGACCATGTGCCTCATGGGAACAGTCCAGCCTGAACTGCCAAGCCATGTCTTCCCAGGGCCAGAATCAAGCTTCCTAGGACCGGTTTCTGGCATTTTAGCCGTCTTCAGCCAGGCTTGCTTGAATCCAGTGGCAAAGTGAGCAAGGGACTCACGTCTGAGCATACCCTGCCAACTTATGGCGAACAAAGCAAAAACCAAAGGAAATGATGGACGGAGTGTTGAACATTGCAAGCACTCAGCCCCAGTCAACTGATCTGGGTTAAATCCATCACCGTTCTTTAGCCCACTCTGCCACCCCAGTTCAGACATGGCCATATGCAAATCAGTCTGACCCTGTGCCTCATGGGAACAGTCCAGCCTGAACTGCCAAGCCATGTCTTCCCTGGACCAGAATCAAGCTTCCTAGGACCGGTTTCTGGCATTTCAGCCATCTTCAGCCAGGCTTGCTTGAATCCAGTGGCAAAGTGAGCAAGGGACTCACGTCTGACCATACCCTGCCAACTTATGGCGAACAAAGCAAACACCAAAGGAAATGATGGACGGAGTGTTGAACATTGCAAGCACTCACCCCCAGTCAACTGATCTGGGTTTAATCCATCACCGTTCTTTAACCCACTCTGCCACCCCAGTTCAGACATGGCCATATGCTAATCAGTCTGACCCTGTGCCTCATGGGAACAGTCCAGCCTGAACTGCCAAGCCATGTCTTCCCTGGACCAGAATCAAGCTTCCTAGGACCGGTTTCTGACATTTCAGCCGTCTTCAGCCAGGCTTGCTTGAATCCAGTGGCAAAGTGAGCAAGGGACTCGCGTCTGAGCATACCCTGCCAACTTATGGCGAACAAAGCAAAAACCAAAGGAAATGATGGACGGAGTGTTGAACATTGCAAGCACTCACCCCCAGTCAACTGATCAAGGTTTAATCCATCACCGTTCTTTAGCCCACTCTGCCACCCCAGTTCAGACATGGCCATATGCAAATCAGTCTGACCCTGTGCCTCATGGGAACAGTCCAGCCTGAACTTCCAAGCCATGTCTTCCCTGGACCAGAATCAAGCTTCCTAGGACCGGTTTCTAGCATTTCAGCCGGCTTCAACCAGGCTTGCTTGAATCCAGTGGCAAAGTGAGCAAGGGACTCACGTCTGAGCATACCCTGCCAACTTTTGGCGAACAAAGCAAAAACCAAAGGAAATGATGGACGGAGTGTTGAACATTGCAAGCACTCAGCCCCAGTCAACTGATCTGGGTTAAATCCATCACCGTTCTTTAGCCCACTCTGCCACCCCAGTTCAGACATGGCCATATGCAAATCAGTCTGACCCTGTGCCTCATGGGAACAGTCCAGCCTGAACTGCCAAGCCATGTCTTCCCTGGACCAGAATCAAGCTTCCTAGGACCGGTTTCTGGCATTTCAGCCGTCTTCAGCCAGGCTTGCTTGAATCCAGTGGCAAAGTGAGCAAGGGACTCACGTCTGAGCATACCCTGCCAACTTATGGCGAACAAAGCAAAAACCAAAGGAAATGATGGACGGAGTGTTGAACATTGCAAGCACTCACCCCCAGTCAACAGATCTGGGTTTAATCCATCACCGTTCTTTAGCCCACTCTGCCACCCCAGTTCAGACATGGCCATATGCAAATCAGTCTGACCATGTGCCTCATGGGAACAGTCCAGCCTGAACTGCCAAGCCATGTCTTCCCTGGGCCAGAATCAAGCTTCCTAGGACCGGTTTCTGGCATTTCAGCCGTCTTCAGCCAGGCTTGCTTGAATCCAGTGGCAAAGTGAGCAAGGGACTCACGTCTGAGCATACCCTGCCAACTTATGGCGAACAAAGCAAAAACCAAAGGAAATGATGGACGGAGTGTTGAACATTGCAAGCACTCACCCCCAGTCAACAGATCTGGGTTTAATCCATCACCGTTCTTTAGCCCACTCTGCCACCCCAGTTCAGACATGACCATATGCAAATCAGTCTGACCCTGTGCCTCATGGGAACAGTCCAGTATGAACTGCCAAGCCATGTCTTCCCTGGACCAGAATCAAGCTTCCTAGGACCGGTTTCTGGCATTTCAGCCGTCTTCAGCCAGGCTTGCTTGAATCCAGTGGCAAAGTGAGCAAGGGACTCACGTCCGAGCATACCCTGCCAACTTATGGCGAACAATGCAAAAACCAAAGGAAATGACGGACGGAGTGTTGAACATTGCAAACACTCACCCCCAGTCAACTGATCTGGGTTTAATCCATCACCGTTCTTTAGCCCACTCTGCCACCCCAGTTCAGACATGGCCATATGCAAATCAGTCTGACCCTGTGCTTCATGGGAACAATCCAGCCTGAACTGCCAAGCCATGTCTTCCCTGGACCAGAATCAAGCTTCCTAGGACCGGTTTCTGGCATGTCAGCCATCTTCAGCCAGGCTTGCTTGAATCCAGTGGCAAAGTGAGCAAGGGACTCACGTCTGAGCATACCCTGCCAACTTATGGCGAACAAAGCAAAAACCAAAGGAAATGATGGACGGAGTGTTGAACATTGCAAGCACTCACCCCCAGTCAACTGATCTGGGTTCAATCCATCACCTTTCTTTAGCCCACTCTGCCACCCCAGTTCAGACATGGCCATATGCAAATCAGTCTGACCCTGTGCCTCATGGGAACAGTCCAGCCTGAACTGCCAAGCCATGTTTTCCCTGGACCAGAATCAAGCTTCCTAGGACCGGTTTCTGGCATTTCAGCCGTCTTCAGCCAGGCTTGCTTGAATCCAGTGGCAAAGTGAGCAAGGGACTCACGTCTGAGCATACCCTGCCAACTTATGGCAAACAAAGCAACAACCAAAGGAAATGATGGACGGAGTGTTGATAATTGCAAGCACTCACCCCCAGTCAACTGATCTGGGTTTAATCCATCACCGTTCTTTAGCCCACTCTGCCACCCCAGTTCAGACATGGCCATATGCAAATCAGTCTGACCCTGTGCCTCATGGGAACAGTCCAGCCTGAACTGCCAAGCCATGTCTTCCCTGGACCAAAATCAAGCTTCCTAGGACCGGTTTCTGGCATTTCAGCCGTCTTCAGGCAGGCTTGCTTGAATCCAGTGGCAAAGTGAGCAAGGGACTCACGTCTGAGCATACCCTGCCAACTTATGGCGAACAAAGCAAAAACCAAAGGAAATGATGGACGGAGTGTTGAACATTGCAAGCACTCACCCCCAGTCAACTGATCTGGGTTTAATCCATCACCGTTCTTCAGCCCACTCTGCCACCCCAGTTCAGACATGGCCATATGCAAATCAGTCTAACCCTGTGCCTCATGGGAACAGTCCAGCCTGAACTGCCAAGCCATGTCTTCCCTGGACCAGAATCAAGCTTCCTAGGACCGGTTTCTGGCATTTCAGCCGTCTTCAGCCAGGCTTGTTTGAATCCAGTGGCAAAGTGAGCAAGGGACTCACGTCTGAGCATACCCTGCCAACTTATGGCAAACGAAGCAAAAACCAAAGGAAATGATGGACTGAGTGTTGAACATTGCAAGCACTCACCCCCAGTCAACTGATCTGGGTTTAATCCATCACCGTTCTTTAACCCACTCTGCCACCCCAGTTCAGACATGGTCATATGCAAATCAGTCAGACCCTGTGCCTCATGGGAACAGTCCAGCTTGAACTGCTAAGCCATGTCTTCCCTGGACCAGAATCAAGCTTCCTAGGACCGGTTTCTGGCATTTCAGCTTTCTTCAGCCAGGCTTGCTTGAATCCAGTGGCAAAGTGAGCAAGGGACTCATGTCTGAGCATACCCTGCCAACTTATGGCGAACAAAGCAAAAACCAAAGGAAATTATGGACGGAGTGTTGAACATTGCAAGCACTCACCCCCAGTCAACTGATCAGGGTTTAATCCATCACCGTTCTTTAGCCCACTCTGCCACCCCAGTTCAGACATGGCCATATGCAAATCAGTCTGACCCTGTGCCTCATGGGAACAGTCCAGCCTGAACTGCCAAGCCATATCTTCCCTGGACCAGAATCAAGCTTCCCAGAACCGGTTTCTGGCATTTCAACCGTCTTCAGCCAGGCTTGCTTGAATCCAGTGGCAAAGTGAGCAAGGGACTCACGTCTGAGCATACCCTGCCAACTTATGGCGAGCAAAGCAAAAACCAAAGGAAATGATGGACGGTGTGTTGAACATTGCAAGCACTCACCCCCAGTCAACTGATCTGGGTTTAATCCATCACTGTTCTTTAGCCCACTCTGCCACCCCAGTTCAGACATGGCCATATGCAAATCAGTCTGACCCTGTGCCTCATGGGAACAGTCCAGCCTGAACTGCCAAGCCATGTCTTCCCTGGACCAGAATCAAGCTTCCTAGGACCGGTTTCTGGCATTTCAGCCGTCTTCAGCCAGGCTTGCTTGAATCCAGTGGCAAAGTGAGCAAGGGACTAACGTCTGAGCATACCCTGCCAACTTATGGCGAACAAAGCAAAAACCAATGGAAATGATGGACGGAGTGTTGAACATTGCAAGCACTCACCCCCAGTCAACTGATCTGGGTTTAATCCATCACAGTTCTTTAGCCCACTCTGCCACCCCAGTTCAGACATGGCCATATGCAAATCAGTCTGACCCTGTGCCTCATGGGAACAGTCCAGCCTGAACTGCCAAGCCATGTCTTCCCTGGACCAGAATCAAGCTTCCTAGGACCGGTTTCTGGCATTTCAGCCGTCTTCAGCCAGGCTTGCTTGAATCCAGTGGCAAAGTGAGCGAGGGACTTACGTCTGAGCATACCCTGCCAACTTATGGCGAACAAAGCAAAAACCAAAGGAAATGATGGACGGAGTGTTGAACATTGCAAGCACTCACCCCCAGTCAACAGATCTGAGTTTAATCCATCACCGTTCTTTAGCCCACTCTGCCACCTCAGTTCAGACATGACCATATGCAAATCAGTCTGACCCTGTGCCTCATGGGAACAGTCCAGCCTGAACTGCCAAGCCATGTCTTCCCTGGACCAGAATCAAGCTTCCTAGGACCGGTTTCTGGCATTTCAGCCGTCTTCAGCCAGGCTTGCTTGAATCCAGTGGCAAAGTGAGCAAGGGACTCACGTCTGAGCATACCCTGCCAACTTATGGCGAACAAAGCAAAAACCAAAGGAAATGATGGACGGAGTGTTGAACATTGCAAGCACTCAGCCCCAGTCAACTGATCTGGGTTAAATACATCACCGTTCTTTAGCCCACTCTGCCACCCCAGTTCAGACATGGCCATATGCAAATCAGTCTGACCCTGTGCCTCATGGGAACAGTCCAGCCTGAACTGCCAAGCCATGTCTTCCCTGGACCAGAATCAAGCTTCCTAGGACCGGTTTCTGGCATTTCAGCCGTCTTCAGCCAGGCTTGCTTGAATCCAGTGGCAAAGTGAGCAAGGGACTCACGTCTGAGCATACCCTGCCAACTTATGGCGAACAAAGCAAAAACCAAAGGAAATGATGGACGGAGTGTTGAACATTGCAAGCACTCACCCCCAGTCAACAGATCTGGGTTTAATCCATCACCGTTCTTTAGCCCACTCTGCCACCCCAGTTCAGACATGGCCATATGCAAATCAGTCTGACCATGTGCCTCATGGGAACAGTCCAGCCTGAACTGCCAAGCCATGTCTTCCCTGGGCCAGAATCAAGCTTCCTAGGACCGGTTTCTGGCATTTCAGCCGTCTTCAGCCAGGCTTGCTTGAATCCAGTGGCAAAGTGAGCAAGGGACTCACGTCTGAGCATACCCTGCCAACTTATGGCGAACAAAGCAAAAACCAAAGGAAATGATGGACGGAGTGTTGAACATTGCAAGCACTCACCCCCAGTCAACAGATCTGGGTTTAATCCATCACCGTTCTTTAGCCCACTCTGCCACCCCAGTTCAGACATGACCATATGCAAATCAGTCTGACCCTGTGCCTCGTGGGAACAGTCCAGCCTGAACTGCCAAGCCATGTCTTCCCTGGACCAGAATCAAGCTTCCTAGGACCGGTTTCTGGCATTTCAGCCGTCTTCAGCCAGGCTTGCTTGAATCCAGTGGCAAAGTGAGCAAGGGACTCACGTCTGAGCATACCCTGCCAACTTATGGCGAACAATGCAAAAACCAAAGGAAATGACGGACGGAGTGTTGAACATTGCAAACACTCACCCCCAGTCAACTGATCTGGGTTTAATCCATCACCGTTCTTTAGCCCACTCTGCCACCCCAGTTCAGACATGGCCATATGCAAATCAGTCTGACCCTCTTCCTCATGGGAACAATCCAGCCTGAACTGCCAAGCAATGTCTTCCCTGGACCAGAATCAAGCTTCCTAGGACCGGTTTCTGGCATGTCAGCCATCTTCAGCCAGGCTTGCTTGAATCCAGTGGCAAAGTGAGCAAGGGACTCACGTCTGAGCAAGCCCTGCCAACTTATGGCGAACAAAGCAAAAACCAAAGGAAATGATGGACGGAGTGTTGAACATTGCAAGCACTCACCCCCAGTCAACTGATCTGGGTTCAATCCATCACCGTTCTTTAGCCCACTCTGCCACCCCAGTTCAGACATGGCCATATGCAAATCAGTCTGACCCTGTCCCTCATGGGAACAGTCCAGCCTGAACTGCCAAGCCATGTTTTCCCTGGACCAGAATCAAGCTTCCTAGGACCGGTTTCTGGCATTTCAGCCGTCTTCAGCCAGGCTTACTTGAATCCAGTGGCAAAGTGAGCAAGGGACTCACGTCTGAGTATACCCTGCCAACTTATAGCAAACAAAGCAAAAACCAAAGGAAATGATGGACGGAGTGTTGATAATTGCAAGCACTCACCCCCAGTCAACTGATCTGGGTTTAATCCATCACCGTTCTTTAGCCCACTCTGCCACCCCAGTTCAGACATGGCCATATGCAAATCAGTCTGACCCTGTGCCTCATGGGAACAGTCCAGCCTGAACTGCCAAGCCATGTCTTCCCTGGACCAAAATCAAGCTTCCTAGGACCGGTTTCTGGCATTTCAGCCGTCTTCAGGCAGGCTTGCTTGAAACCAGTGGCAAAGTGAGCAAGGGACTCACGTCTGAGCATACCCTGCCAACTTATGGCGAAGAAAGCAAAAACCAATGGAAATGATGGACGGAGTGTTGAACATTGCAAGCACTCAGCCCCAGTCAACTGATCTGGGTTTAATCCATCACCGTTCTTTAGCCCACTCTGCCACCCCAGTTCAGACATGGCCATATGCAAATCAGTCTGACCCTGTGCCTCATGGGAACAGTCCAGCCTGAACTGCCAAGCCATGTCTTCCCTGGACCAGAATCAAGCTTCCTAGGACCGGTTTCTGGCATTTCAGCCGTCTTCAGCCAGGCTTGCTTGAATCCAGTGGCAAAGTGAGCAAGGGACTCACGTCTGAGCATACCCTGCCAACTTATGGCGAACAAAGCAAAAACCAAAGGAAATGATGGACGGAGTGTTGAACATTGCAAGCACTCACCCCCAGTCAACAGATCTGGGTTTAATCCATCACCGTTCTTTAGCCCACTCTGCCACCCCAGTTCAGACATGGCCATATGCAAATCAGTCTGACCCTGTGCCTCATGGGAACAGTCCAGCCTGAACTGCCAAGCCATGTCTTCCCTGGACCAGAATCAAGCTTCCTAGGACCGGTTTCTGGCATTTCAGCCGTCTTCAGCCAGGCTTGCTTGAATCCAGTGGCAAAGTGAGCAAGGGACTAACGTCTGAGCATACCCTGCCAACTTATGGCGAACAAAGCAAAAACCAATGGAAATGATGGACGGAGTGTTGAACATTGCAAGCACTCAGCCCCAGTCAACTGATCTGGGTTTAATCCATCACCGTTCTTTAGCCCACTCTGCCACCCCAGTTCAGACATGGCCATATGCAAATCAGTCTGACCCTGTGCCTCATGGGAACAGTCCAGCCTGAACTGCCAAGCCATGTCTTCCCTGGACCAGAATCAAGCTTCCTAGGACCGGTTTCTGGCATTTCAGCCGTCTTCAGCCAGGCTTGCTTGAATCCAGTGGCAAAGTGAGCAAGGGACTCACGTCTGAGCATACCCTGCCAACTTATGGCGAACAAAGCAAAAACCAAAGGAAATGATGGACGGAGTGTTGAACATTGCAAGCACTCACCCCCAGTCAACAGATCTGGGTTTAATCCATCACCGTTCTTTAGCCCACTCTGCCACCCCAGTTCAGACATGGCCATATGCAAATCAGTCTGACCCTGTGCCTCATGGGAACAGTCCAGCCTGAACTGCCAAGCCATGTCTTCCCTGGACCAGAATCAAGCTTCCTAGGACCGGTTTCTGGCATTCCAGCCGTCTTCAGCCAGGCTTGCTTGAATCCAGTGGCAAAGTGAGCAAGGGACTCACGTCTGAGCATACCCTGCCAACTTATGGCGAACAAAGCAAAAACCAAAGGAAATGATGGACGGAGTGTTGAACATTGCAAGCACTCACCCCCAGTCAACTGATCCGGGTTTAATCCATCACCGTTCTTTAGCCCACTCTGCCACCCCAGTTCAGACATGGCCATATGCAAATCAGTCTGACCCTGTGCCTCATGGGAACAGTCCAGCCTGAACTGCCAAGCCATGTCTTCCCTGGACCAGAATCAAGCTTCCTAGGACCGGTTTCTGGCATTTCAGCCGTCTTCAGCCAGGCTTGCTTGAATCCAGTGGCAAAGTGAGCAAGGGACTCACGTCTGAGCATACCCTGCCAACTTATGGCGAACAAAGCAAAAACCAAAGGAAATGATGGACGGAGTGTTGAACATTGCAAGCACTCACCGCCAGTCAACTGATCTGGGTTTAATCCATCACCGTTCTTTAGCCCACTCTGCCACCCCAGTTCAGACATGGCCATATGCAAATCAGTCTGACCCTGTGCCTCATGGGAACAGTCCAGCCTGAACTGCCAAGCCATGTCTTCCCTGGACCAGAATCAAGCTTCCTAGGACCGGTTTCTGGCATTTTAGCCGTCTTCAGCCAGGCTTGCTTGAATCCAGTGGCAAAGTGAGCAAGGGACTCACATCTGAGCATACCCTGCCAACTTATGGCGAACAAAGCAAAAACCAAAGGAAATGATGGACGGAGTGTTGAACATTGCAAGCACTCACCCCCAGTCAACAGATCTGGGTTTAATCCATCACCGTTCTTTAGCCCACTCTGCCACCCCAGTTCAGACATGGCCATATGCAAATCAGTCTGACCCTGTGCCTCATGGGAACAGTCCAGCCTGAACTGCCAAGCCATGTCTTCCCTGGACCAGAATCAAGCTTCCTAGGACCGGTTTCTGGCATTTCAGCCGTCTTCAGCCAGGCTTGCTTGAATCCAGTGGCAAAGTGAGCAAGGGACTCACGTCTGAGCATACCCTGCCAACTTATGGCGAACAAAGCAAAAACCAAAGGAAATGATGGACAGAGTGTTGAACATTGCAAGCACTCACCCCCAGTCAACTGATCCAGGTTTAATCCATCACCGTTCTTTAGCCCACTCTGCCACCCCAGTTCAGACATGGCCATATGCAAATCAGTCTGACCCTGTGCCTCATGGGAACAGTCCAGCCTGAACTGCCAAGCCATGTCTTCCCTGGACCAGAATCAAGCTTCCTAGGACCGGTTTCTGGCATTTCAGCCGTCTTCAGCCAGGCTTGCTTGAATCCAGTGGCAAAGTGAGCAAGGGACTCACGTCTGAGCATACCCTGCCAACTTATGGCGAACAAAGCAAAAACCAAAGGAAATGATGGACGGAGTGTTGAACATTGCAAGCACTCACCCCCAGTCAACTGATCTGGGTTTAATCCATCACCGTTCTTTAGCCCACTCTGCCCCCCCAGTTCAGACATGGCCATATGCAAATCAGTCTGACCCTGTGCCTCATGGGAACAGTCCAGCCTGAACTGCCAAGCCATGTCGTCCCTGGACCAGAATCAAGCTTCCTAGGACCAGATTCTGGCATTTCAGCCGTCTTCAGCCAGGCTTGCTTGAATCCAGTGGCAAAGTGAGCAAGGGACTCACGTCCGAGCATACCCTGCCAACTTATGGCGAACAAAGTAAAAACCAAAGGAAATGATGGACGGAGTGTTGAACATTGCAAGCACTCACCCCGAGTCAACTGATCTGGGTTTAATCCATCACCGTACTTTAGCCCACTCTGCCACCCCAGTTCAGACATGGCCATATGCAAATCAGTCTGACCCTGTGCCTCATGGGAACAGTCCAGCCTGAACTGCCAAGCCGTGTCTTCCCTGGACCAGAATCAAGCTTCCTAGGACCGGTTTCTGGCATTTCAGCCGTCTTCAGCCAGGCTTGCTTGAATCCAGTGGCAAAGTGAGCAAGGGACTCACGTCTGAGCATACCCTGCCAACTTATGGCGAACAAAGCAAAAACCAAAGGAAATGATGGACGGAGTGTTGAACATTGCAAGCACTCACCCCCAGTCAACTGATCTGGGTTTAATCCATCACCGTTCTTTAGCCCACTCTGCCACCCCAGTTCAGACATGGCCATATGCAAATCAGTCTGACCCTGTGCCTCATGGGAACAGTCCAGCCTGAACTGCGAAGCCATGTCTTCCCTGGACCAGAATCATGCTTCCTAGGACCGGTTTCTGGCATTTCAGCCGTTTTCAGCCAGGCTTGCTTGAATCCAGTGGCAAAGTGAGCAAGGGACTCACGTCTGAGCATACCCTGCCAAGTTATGGCGAACAAAGCAAAAACCAAAGGAAATGATGGACGGAGTGTTGAACATTGCAAGCACTCACCCCCAGTCAACTGATCTGGGTTTAATCCATCACCGTTCTTTAGCCCACTCTGCCACCCCAGTTCAGACATGGCCATATGCAAATCAGTCTGACCCTGTGCCTCATGGGAACAGTCCAGCTTGAACTGCCAAGCCATGTCTTCCCTGGACCAGAATCAAGCTTCCTAGGACCGGTTTCTGGCATTTCAGCCGTCTTCAGCCAGGCTTGCTTGAATCCAGTGGCAAAGTGAGCAAGGGACTCACGTCTGAGCATACCCTGCCAACTTATGGCGAACAAAGCAAAAACCAAAGGAAATGATGGATGGAGTGTTGAACATTGCAAGCACTCACCCCCAGTCAACTGATCTGGGTTTAATCCATCACCGTTCTTTAGCCCACTCTGCCACCCCAGTTCAGACATGGCCATATGTAAATCAGTCTGACCCTGTGCCTCATGGGAACAGTCCAGCCTGAACTGCCAAGCCATGTCTTCCCTGGACCAGAATCAAGCTTCCTAGGACCGGTTTCTGGCATTTCAGCCGTCTTCAGCCAGGCTTGCTTGAATCCAGTGGCAAAGTGAGCAAGGGACTCACGTCTGAGCATACCCTGCCAACTTATGGCGAACAAAGCAAAAACCAAAGGAAATGATGGACGGAGTGTTGAACATTGCAAGCACTCACCCCCAGTCAACTGATCTGGGTTTAATCCATCACCGTTCTTTATCCCACTCTGCCACCCCAGTTCAGACATGGCCATATGCAAATCAGTCTGACCCTGTGCCTCATGGGAACAGTCCAGCCTGAACTGCCAAGCCATGTCTTCCCTGGACCAGAATCAAGCTTCCTAGGACCGGTTTCTGGCATTTCAGCCGTCTTCAGCCAGGCTTGCTTAAATCCAGTGGCAAAGTGAGCAAGGGACTCACGTCTGAGCATACCCTGCCAACTTATGGCGAACAAAGCAAAAACCAAAGGAAATGATGGACGGAGTGTTGAACATTGCAAGCACTCACCCCCAGTCAACAGATCTGGGTTTAATCCATCACCGTTCTTTAGCCCACTCTGCCACCCCAGTTCAGACATGGCCATATGCAAATCAGTCTGACCCTGTGCCTCATGGGAACAGTCCAGCCTAAACTGCCAAGCCATGTCTTCCCTGGACCAGAATCAAGCTTCCTAGGACCGGTTTCTGGCGTTTCAGCCGTCTTCAGCCAGGCTTGCTTGAATCCAGTGGCAAAGTGAGCAAGGGACTCACGTCTGAGCATACCCTGCCAACTTATGGCGAACAAAGCAAAAACCAAAGGAAATGATGGACGGAGTGTTGAACATTGCAAGCACTCACCCCCAGTCAACTGATCTGGGTTTAATCCATCACCGTTCTTTAGCCCACTCTGCCACCCCAGTTCAGACATGGCCATATGCAAATCAGTCTGACCCTGTGCCTCATGGGAACAGTCCAGCCTGAACTGCCAAGCCATGTCTTCCCTGGACCAAAATCAAGCTTCCTAGGACCGGTTTCTGGCATTTCAGCCATCTTCAGCCAGGCTTGCTTGAATCCAGTGGCAAAGTGAGCAAGGGACTCACGTCCGAGCATACCCTGCCAACTTATGGCGAACAAAGCAAAAACCAAAGGACATGATGGACGGAGTGTTGAACATTGCAAGCACTCACCCCCAGTCAACTGATCTGGGTTTAATCCATCACCGTACTTTAGCCCACTCTGCCACCGCAGTTCAGACATGGCCATATGCAAATCAGTCTGACCCTGTGCCTCATGGGAACAGTCCAGCCTGAACTGCCAAGCCATGTCTTCCCTGGACCAAAATCAAGCTTCCTAGGACCGGTTTCTGGCATTTCAGCCGTCTTCAGGCAGGCTTGCTTGAATCCAGTGGCAAAGTGAGCAAGGGACTCACGTCTGAGCATACCCTGCCAACTTATGGCGAACAAAGCAAAAACCAAAGGAAATGATGGACGGAGTGTAGAACATTGCAAGAACTCACCCCCAGTCAACTGATCTGGGTTTAATCCATCACCGTTCTTCAGCCCACTCTGCACCCCAGTTCAGACATGGCCATATGCAAATCAGTCTAACCCTGTGCCTCATGGGAACAGTCCAGCCTGAACTGCCAAGCCATGTCTTCCCTGGACCAGAATCAAGCTTCCTAGGACCGGTTTCTGGCATTTCAGCCGTCTTCAGCCAGGCTTGTTTGAATCCAGTGGCAAAGTGAGCAAGGGACTCACGTCTGAGCATACCCTGCCAACTTATGGCAAACGAAGCAAAAACCAAAGGAAATGATGGACGGAGTGTTGAACATTGCAAGCACTCACCCCCAGTCAACTGATCTGGGTTTAATCCATCACCGTTCTTTAACCCACTCTGCCACCCCAGTTCAGACATGGCCATATGCAAATCAGTCAGACCCTGTGCCTCATGGGAACAGTCCAGCTTGAACTGCTAAGCCATGTCTTCCCTGGACCAGAATCAAGCTTCCTAGGACCGGTTTCTGGCATTTCAGCCGTCTTCAGCCAGGCTTGCTTGAATCCAGTGGCAAAGTGAGCAAGGGACTCACGTCTGAGCATACCCTGCCAACTTATGGCGAACAAAGCAAAAACCAAAGGAAATTATGGACGGAGTGTTGAACATTGCAAGCACTCACCCCCAGTCAACTGATCACGGTTTAATCCATCACCGTTCTTTAGCCCACTCTGCCACCCCAGTTCAGACATGGCCATATGCAAATCAGTCTGACCCTGTGCCTCATGGGAACAGTCCAGCCTGAACTGCCAAGCCATATCTTCCCTGGACCAGAATCAAGCTTCCCAGAACCGGTTTCTGGCATTTCAGCCGTCTTCAGCCAGGCTTGCTTGAATCCAGTGGCAAAGTGAGCAAGGGACTCACGTCTGAGCATACCCTGCCAACTTATGGTGAGCAAAGCAAAAACCAAAGGAAATGATGGACGGTGTGTTGAACATTGCAAGCACTCACCCCCAGTCAACTGATCTGGGTTTAATCCATCACTGTTCTTTAGCCCACTCTGCCACCCCAGTTCAGACATGGCCATATGCAAATCAGTCTGACCCTGTGCCTCATGGGAACAGTCCAGCCTGAACTGCCAAGCCATGTCTTCCCTGGACCAGAATCAAGCTTCCTAGGACCGGTTTCTGGCATTTCAGCCGTCTTCAGCCAGGCTTGCTTGAATCCAGTGGCAAAGTGAGCAAGGGACTAACGTCTGAGCATACCCTGCCAACTTATGGCGAACAAAGCAAAAACCAATGGAAATGATGGACGGAGTGTTGAACATTGCAAGCACTGACCCCCAGTCAACTGATCTGGGTTTAATCCATCACAGTTCTTTAGCCCACTCTGCCACCCCAGTTCAGACATGGCCATATGCAAATCAGTCTGACCCTGTGCCTCATGGGAACAGTCCAGCCTGAACTGCCAAGCCATGTCTTCCCTGGACCAGAATCAAGCTTCCTAGGACCGGTTTCTGGCATTTCAGCCGTCTTCAGCCAGGCTTGCTTGAATCCAGTGGCAAAGTGAGCAAGGGACTCACGTCCGAGCATACCCTGCCAACTTATGGCGAACAAAGCAAAAACCAAAGGAAATGATGGACGGAGTGTTGAACATTGCAAGCACTCACCCCCAGTCAACAGATCTGAGTTTAATCCATCACCGTTCTTTAGCCCTCTCTGCCACCCCAGTTCAGACATGACCATGTGCAAATCAGTCTGACCCTGTGCCTCATGGGAACAGTCCAGCCTGAACTGCCAAGCCATGTCTTCCCTGGACCAGAATCAAGCTTCCTAGGACCGGTTTCTGGCATTTCAGCCGTCTTCAGCCAGGCTTGCTTGAATCCAGTGGCAAAGTGAGCAAGGGACTCACGTCTGAGCATACCCTGCCAACTTATGGCGAACAAAGCAAAAACCAAAGGAAATGATGGACGGAGTGTTGAACATTGCAAGCACTCAGCCCCAGTCAACTGATCTGGGTTAAATACATCACCGTTCTTTAGCCCACTCTGCCACCCCAGTTCAGACATGGCCATATGCAAATCAGTCTGACCCTGTGCCTCATGGGAACAGTCCAGCCTGAACTGCCAAGCCATGTCTTCCCTGGACCAGAATCAAGCTTCCTAGGACCGGTTTCTGGCATTTCAGCCGTCTTCAGCCAGGCTTGCTTGAATCCAGTGGCAAAGTGAGCAAGGGACTCACGTCTGAGCATACCCTGCCAACTTATGGCGAACAAAGCAAAAACCAAAGGAAATGATGGACGGAGTGTTGAACATTGCAAGCACTCACCCCCAGTCAACAGATCTGGGTTTAATCCATCACCGTTCTTTAGCCCACTCTGCCACCCCAGTTCAGACATGGCCATATGCAAATCAGTCTGACCATGTGCCTCATGGGAACAGTCCAGCCTGAACTGCCAAGCCATGTCTTCCCTGGGCCAGAATCAAGCTTCCTAGGACCGGTTTCTGGCATTTCAGCCGTCTTCAGCCAGGCTTGCTTGAATCCAGTGGCAAAGTGAGCAAGGGACTCACGTCTGAGCATACCCTGCCAACTTATGGCGAACAAAGCAAAAACCAAAGGAAATGATGGACGGAGTGTTGAACATTGCAAGCACTCACCCCCAGTCAACAGATCTGGGTTTAATGCATCACCGTTCTTTAGCCCACTCTGCCACCCCAGTTCAGACATGACCATATGCAAATCAGTCTGACCCTGTGCCTCGTGGGAACAGTCCAGCCTGAACTGCCAAGCCATATCTTCCCTGGACCAGAATCAAGCTTCCTAGGACCGGTTTCTGGCATTTCAGCCGTCTTCAGCCAGGCTTGCTTGAATCCAGTGGCAAAGTGAGCAAGGGACTCACGTCTGAGCATACCCTGCCAACTTATGGCGAACAATGCAAAAACCAAAGGAAATGACGGACGGAGTGTTGAACATTGCAAACACTCACCCCCAGTCAACTGATCTGGGTTTAATCCATCACCGTTCTTTAGCCCACTCTGCCACCCCAGTTCAGACATGGCCATATGCAAATCAGTCTGACCCTGTTCCTCATGGGAACAATCCAGCCTGAACTGCCAAGCCATGTCTTTCCTGGACCAGAATCAAGCTTCCTGGGACCGGTTTCTGGCATGTCAGCCATCTTCAGCCAGGCTTGCTTGAATCCAGTGCCAAAGTGAGCAAGGGACTCACGTCTGAGCATACCCTGCCAAATTATGGCGAACAAAGCAAAAACCAAAGGAAATGATGGACGGAGTGTTGAACATTGCAAGCACTCACCCCCAGTCAACTGATCTGGGTTCAATCCATCACCGTTCTTTAGCCCACTCTGCCACCCCAGTTCAGACATGGCCATATGCAAATCAGTCTGACCCTGTCCCTCATGGGAACAGTCCAGCCTGAACTGCCAAGCCATATTTTCCCTGGACCAGAATCAAGCTTCCTAGGACCGGTTTCTGGCATTTCAGCCGTCTTCAGCCAGGCTTGCTTGAATCCAGTGGCAAAGTGAGCAAGGGACTCACGTCTGAGCATACCCTGCCAACTTATGGCAAACAAGGCAAAAACCAAAGGAAATGATGGACGGAGTGTTGATAATTGCAAGCACTCACCCCCAGTCAACTGATCTGGGTTTAATCCATCACCGTTCTTTAGCCCACTCTGCCACCCCAGTTCAGACATGGCCATATGCAAATCAGTCTGACCCTGTGCCTCATGGGAACAGTCCAGCCTGAACTGCCAAGCCATGTCTTCCCTGGACCAAAATCAAGCTTCCTAGGAGCGGTTTCTGGCATTTCAGCCGTCTTCAGGCAGGCTTGCTTGAAACCAGTGGCAAAGTGAGCAAGGGACTCACGTCTGAGCATACCCTGCCAACTTTTGGCGAACAAAGCAAAAACCAAAGGAAATGATGGACGAAGTGTTGAACATTGCAAGCACTCACCCCCAGTCAACTGATCTGGGTTTAATCCATCACCGTTCTTCAGCCCACTCTGCCACCCCAGTTCAGACATGGCCATATGCAAATCAGTCTAACCCTGTGCCTCATGGGAACAGTCCAGCCTGAACTGCCAAGCCATGTCTTCCCTGGACCAGAATCAAGCTTCCTAGGACCGGTTTCTGGCATTTCAGCCGTCTTCAGCCAGGCTTGTTTGAATCCAGTGGCAAAGTGAGCAAGGGACTCACGTCTGAGCATACCCTGCCAACTTATGGCAAACGAAGCAAAAACCAAAGGAAATGATGGACGGAGTGTTGAACATTGCAAGCACTCACCCCCAGTCAACTGATCTGGGTTTAATCCATCACCGTTCTTTAACCCACTCTGCAACCCCAGTTCAGACATGGCCATATGCAAATCAGTCAGACCCTGTGCCTCATGGGAACAGTCCAGCTTGAACTGCTAAGCCATGTCTTCCCTGGACCAGAATCAAGCTTCCTAGGACCGGTTTCTGGCATTTCAGCCTTCTTCAGCCAGGCTTGCTTGAATCCAGTGGCAAAGTGAGCAAGGGACTCACGTCTGAGCATACCCTGCCAACTTATGGCGAACAAGGCAAAAACCAAAGGAAATGATGGACGGAGTGTTGAACATTGCAAGCACTCACCCCCAGTCAACTGATCAGGGTTTAATCAATCACCGTTCTTTAGCCCACTCTGCCACCCCAGTTCAGACATGGCCATATGCAAATCAGTCTGACCCTGTGCCTCATGGGAACAGTCCAGCCTGAACTGCCAAGCCATATCTTCCCTGGACCAGAATCAAGCTTCCCAGAACCGGTTTCTGGCATTTCAGCCGTCTTCAGCCAGGCTTGCTTGAATCCAGTGGCAAAGTGAGCAAGGGACTCACGTCTGAGCATACCCTGCCAACTTATGGCGAGCAAAGCAAAAACCAAAGGAAATGATGGACGGTGTGTTGAACATTGCAAGCACTCTCCCCCAGTCAACTGATCTGGGTTTAATCCATCACCGTTCTTTAGCCCACTCTGCCACCCCAGTTCAGACATGGCCATATGCAAATCAGTCTGACCCTGTGCCTCATGGGAACAGTCCAGCCTGAACTGCCAAGCCATGTCTTCCCTGGACCAGAATCAAGCTTCCTAGGACCGGTTTCTGGCATTTCAGCCGTCTTCAGCCAGGCTTGCTTGAATCCAGTGGCAAAGTGAGCAAGGGACTAACGTCTGAGCATACCCTGCCAACTTATGGCGAACAAAGCAAAAACCAATGGAAATGATGGACGGAGTGTTGAACATTGCAAGCACTCACCCCCAGTCAACTGATCTGGGTTTAATCCATCACCGTTCTTTAGCCCACTCTGCCACCCCAGTTCAGACATGGCCATATGCAAATCAGTCTGACCCTGTGCCTCATGGGAACAGTCCAGCCTGAACTGCCAAGCCATGTCTTCCCTGGACCAGAATCAAGCTTCCTAGGACCGGTTTCTGGCATTTCAGCCGTCTTCAGCCAGGCTTGCTTGAATCCAGTGGCAAAGTGAGCAAGGGACTCACGTCTGAGCATACCCTGCCAACTTATGGCGAACAAAGCAAAAACCAAAGGAAATGATGGACGGAGTGTTGAACATTGCAAGCACTCACCCCCAGTCAACAGATCTGGGTTTAATCCATCACCGTTCTTTAGCCCACTCTGCCACCCCAGTTCAGACATGGCCATATGCAAATCAGTCTGACCCTGTGCCTCATGGGAACAGTCCAGCCTGAACTGCCAAGCCATGTCTTCCCTGGACCAGAATCAAGCTTCCTAGGACCGGTTTCTGGCATTTCACCCGTCTTCAGCCAGGCTTGCTTGAATCCAGTGGCAAAGTGAGCAAGGGACTCACGTCTGAGCATACCCTGCCAACTTATGGCGAACAAAGCAAAAACCAAAGGAAATGATGGACGGAGTGTTGAACATTGCAAGCACTCACCCCCAGTCAACTGATCCGGGTTTAATCCATCACCGTTCTTTAGCCCACTCTGCCACCCCAGTTCAGACATGGCCATATGCAAATCAGTCTGACCCTGTGCCTCATGGGAACAGTCCAGCCTGAACTGCCAAGCCATGTCTTCCCTGGACCAGAATCAAGCTTCCTAGGACCGGTTTCTGGCATTTCAGCCGTCTTCAGCCAGGCTTGCTTGAATCCAGTGGCAAAGTGAGCAAGGGACTCACGTCTGAGCATACCCTGCCAACTTATGGCGAACAAAGCAAAAACCAAAGGAAATGATGGACGGAGTGTTGAACATTGCAAGCACTCACCGCCAGTCAACTGATCTGGGTTTAATCCATCACCGTTCTTTAGCCCACTCTGCCACCCCAGTTCAGACATGGCCATATGCAAATCAGTCTGACCCTGTGCCTCATGGGAACAGTCCAGCCTGAACTGCCAAGCCATGTCTTCCCTGGACCAGAATCAAGCTTCCTAGGACCGGTTTCTGGCATTTTAGCCGTCTTCAGCCAGGCTTGCTTGAATCCAGTGGCAAAGTGAGCAAGGGACTCACATCTGAGCATACCCTGCCAACTTATGGCGAACAAAGCAAAAACCAAAGGAAATGATGGACGGAGTGTTGAACATTGCAAGCACTCACCCCCAGTCAACAGATCTGGGTTTAATCCATCACCGTTCTTTAGCCCACTCTGCCACCCCAGTTCAGACATGGCCATATGCAAATCAGTCTGACCCTGTGCCTCATGGGAACAGTCCAGCCTGAACTGCCAAGCCATGTCTTCCCTGGACCAGAATCAAGCTTCCTAGGACCGGTTTCTGGCATTTCAGCCGTCTTCAGCCAGGCTTGCTTGAATCCAGTGGCAAAGTGAGCAAGGGACTCACGTCTGAGCATACCCTGCCAACTTATGGCGAACAAAGCAAAAACCAAAGGAAATGATGGACAGAGTGTTGAACATTGCAAGCACTCACCCCCAGTCAACTGATCCAGGTTTAATCCATCACCGTTCTTTAGCCCACTCTGCCACCCCAGTTCAGACATGGCCATATGCAAATCAGTCTGACCCTGTGCCTCATGGGAACAGTCCAGCCTGAACTGCCAAGCCATGTCTTCCCTGGACCAGAACCAAGCTTCCTAGGACCGGTTTCTGGCATTTCAGCCGTCTTCAGCCAGGCTTGCTTGAATCCAGTGGCAAAGTGAGCAAGGGACTCACGTCTGAGCATACCCTGCCAACTTATGGCGAACAAAGCAAAAACCAAAGGAAATGATGGACGGAGTGTTGAACATTGCAAGCACTCACCCCCAGTCAACTGATCTGGGTTTAATCCATCACCGTTCTTTAGCCCACTCTGCCCCCCCAGTTCAGACATGGCCATATGCAAATCAGTCTGACCCTGTGCCTCATGGGAACAGTCCAGCCTGAACTGCCAAGCCATGTCTTCCCTGGACCAGAATCAAGCTTCCTAGGATCAGATTCTGGCATTTCAGCCGTCTTCAGCCAGGCTTGCTTGAATCCAGTGGCAAAGTGAGCAAGGGACTCACGTCCGAGCATACCCTGCCAACTTAAGGCGAACAAAGTAAAAACCAAAGGAAATGATGGACGGAGTGTTGAACATTGCAAGCACTCACCCCGAGTCAACTGATCTGGGTTTAATCCATCACCGTACTTTAGCCCACTCTGCCACCCCAGTTCAGACATGGCCATATGCAAATCAGTCTGACCCTGTGCCTCATGGGAACAGTCCAGCCTGAACTGCCAAGCCGTGTCTTCCCTGGACCAGAATCAAGCTTCCTAGGACCGGTTTCTGGCATTTCAGCCGTCTTCAGCCAGGCTTGCTTGAATCCAGTGGCAAAGTGAGCAAGGGACTCACGTCTGAGCATACCCTGCCAACTTATGGCCAACAAAGCAAAAACCAAAGGAAATGATGGACGGAGTGTTGAACATTGCAAGCACTCACCCCCAGTCAACTGATCTGGGTTTAATCCATCACCGTTCTTTAGCCCACTCTGCCACCCCAGTTCAGACATGGCCATATGCAAATCAGTCTGACCCTGTGCCTCTTGGGAACAGTCCAGCCTGAACTGCCAAGCCATGTTTTCCCTGGACCAGAATCAAGCTTCCTAGGACCGGTTTCTGGCATTTCAGCCGTCTTCAGCCAGGCTTGCTTGAATCCAGTGGCAAAGTGAGCAAGGGACTCACGTCTGAGCATACCCTGCCAACCTATGGCGAACAAAGCAAAAACCAAAGGAAATGATGGACGGAGTGTTGAACATCGCAAGCACTCACCCCCAGTCAACTGATCTGGATTTAATCCATCACCGTTCTTTAGCCCACTCTGCTACCCCAGTTCAGACATGGCCATATGCAAATCAGTCTGACCCTGTGCCTCATGGGAACAGTCCAGCCTGAACTGCGAAGCCATGTCTTCCCTGGACCAGAATCATGCTTCCTAGGACCGGTTTCTGGCATTTCAGCCGTTTTCAGCCAGGCTTGCTTGAATCCAGTGGCAAATTGAGCAAGGCACTCACGTCTGAGCATACCCTGCCAACTTATGGCGAACAAAGCAAAAACCAAAGGAAATGATGGACGGAGTGTTGAACATTGCAAGCACTCAGCCCCAGTCAACTGATCTGGGTTAAATCCATCACCGTTCTTTAGCCCACTCTGCCACCCCAGTTCAGACATGGCCATATGCAAATCAGTCTGACCCTGTGCCTCATAGGAACAGTCCAGCCTGAACTGCCAAGCCATGTCTTCCCTGGACCAGAATCAAGCTTCCTAGGACCGGTTTCTGGCATTTCAGCCGTCTTCAGCCAGGCTTGCTTGAATCCAGTGGCAAAGTGAGCAAGGGACTCACGTCTGAGCATACCCTGCCAACTTATGGCGAACAAAGCAAAAACCAAAGGAAATGATGGACGGAGTGTTGAACATTGCAAACACTCACCCCCAGTCAACTGATCTGGGTTTAATCCATCACCGTTCTTTAGCCCACTCTGTCACCCCCGGTTCAGTCATGTCCATATGCGAATCAGTCTGACCCTGTGCCTCATGGGAACAGTCCAGCCTGAACTGCCAAGCCATGTCTTCCGTGGACCAGAATCAAGCTTCCTAGGACCGGTTTCTGGCATTTCAGCCGTTTTCAGCCAGGCTTGCTTGAATCCAGTGGCAAAGTGAGCAAGGGACTCACGTCTGAGCATACCCTGCCAACTTATGGCGAACAAAGCAAAAACCAAAGGAAATGATGGACGGAGTGTTGAACATTGCAAGCACTCACCCCCAGTCAACTGATCTGGGTTTAATCCATCACCGTTCTTTAGCCCACTCTGCCACCCCAGTTCAGACATGGCCATATGCAAATCAATCTGACCCTGTGCCTCATGGGAACAGTCCAGCCTGAACTGCCAAGCCATGTTTTCCCCGGACCAGAATCAAGCTTCCTAGGACCAGTTTCTGGCATTTCAGCCGTCTTCAGCCAGGCTTGCTTGAATCCAGTGGCAAAGTGAGCAAGGGACTCACGTGTGAGCATACCCTGCCAACTTATGGCGAACAAAGCAAAAACCAAAGGAAATTATGGCCGGAGTGTTGAACATTGCAAGCACTCACCCCCAGTCAACTGATCTGGGTTTAATCCATCACCGTTCTTTAGCCCACTCTGCCACCCCAGTTCAGACATGGCCATATGCAAATCAGTCTGACCCTGTGCCTCATGGGAACAGTCCAGCTTGAACTGCCAAGCCATGTCTTCCCTGGACCAGAATCAAGCTTCCTAGGACCGGTTTCTGGCATTTCAGCCGTCTTCAGCCAGGCTTGCTTGAATCCAGTGGCAAAGTGAGCAAGGGACTCACGTCTGAGCATACCCTGCCAACTTATGGCGAACAAAGCAAAAACCAAAGGAAATGATGGATGGAGTGTTGAACATTGCAAGCACTCACCCCCAGTCAACTGATCTGGGTTTAATCCATCACCGTTCTTTAGCCCACTCTGCCACCCCAGTTCAGACATGGCCATATGCAAATCAGTCTGACCCTGTGCCTCATGGGAACAGTCCAGCCTGAACTGCCAAGCCATGTCTTCCCTGGACCAGAATCAAGCTTCCTAGGACCGGTTTCTGGCATTTCAGCTGTCTTCAGCCAGGCTTGCTTGAATCCAGTGGCAAAGTGAGCAAGGGACTCACGTCTGAGCATACCCTGCCAACTTATGGCGAACAAAGCAAAAAACCAAAGGAAATGATGGACGGAGTGTTGAACATTGCAAGCACTCACCCCCAGTCAACAGATCTGGGTTTAATCCATCACCGTTCTTTAGCCCACTCTGCCACCCCAGTTCAGACATGGCCATATGCAAATCAGTCTGACCCTGTGCCTCATGGGAACAGTCCAGCCTGAACTGCCAAGCCATGTCTTCCCTGGACCAGAATCAAGCTTCCTAGGACCGGTTTCTGGCATTTCAGCCGTCTTCAGCCAGGCTTGCTTAAATCCAGTGGCAAAGTGAGCAAGGGACTCACGTCTGAGCATACCCAGCCAACTTATGGCGAACAAAGCAAAAACCAAAGGAAATGATGGACGGAGTGTTGAACATTGCAAGCACTCACCCCCAATCAACAGATCTGGGTTTAATCCATCACCGTTCTTTAACCCACTCTGCCACCCCAGTTCAGACATGGCCATATGTAAATCAGTCTGACCCTGTGCCTCATGGGAACAGTCCAGCCTGAACTGCCAAGCCATGTCTTCCCTGGACCAGAATCAAGCTTCCTATGACCGGTTTCTGGCATTTCAGCCGTCTTCAGCCAGGCTTGCTTGAATCCAGTGGCAAAGTGAGCAAGGGACTCACGTCTGAGCATACCCTGCCAACTTATAGCGAACAAAGCAAAAACCAAAGGAAATGATGGACGGAGTGTTGAACATTGCAAGCACTCACCCCCAGTCAACTGATCTGGGTTTAATCCATCACCGTTCTTTAGCCCACTCTGCCACCCCAGTTCAGACATGGCCATATGCAAATCAGTCTGACCCTGTGCCTCATGGGAACAGTCCAGCCTGAACTGCCAAGCCATGTCTTCCCTGGACCAGAATCAAGCTTCCTAGGACCGGTTTCTGGCATTTCAGCCGTCTTCAGCCAGGCTTGCTTAAATCCAGTGGCAAAGTGAGCAAGGGACTCACGTCTGAGCATACCCTGCCAACTTATGGCGAACAAAGCAAAAACCAAAGGAAATGATGGACGGAGTGTTGAACATTGCAAGCACTCACCCCCAGTCAACTGATCTGGGTTTAATCCATCACCGTACTTTAGCCCACTCTGCCACCCCAGTTCAGACATGGCCATATGCAAATCAGTCTGACCCTGTGCCTCATGGGAACAGTCCAGCCTGAACTGCCAAGCCATGTCTTCCCTGGACCAAAATCAAGCTTCCTAGGACCGGTTTCTGGCATTTCAGCCGTCTTCAGGCAGGCTTGCTTGAATCCAGTGGCAAAGTGAGCAAGGGACTCACGTCTGAGCATACCCTGCCAACTTATGGCGAACAAAGCAAAAACCAAAGGAAATGATGGACGGAGTGTAGAACATTGCAAGAACTCACCCCCAGTCAACTGATCTGGGTTTAATCCATCACCGTTCTTCAGCCCACTCTGCACCCCAGTTCAGACATGGCCATATGCAAATCAGTCTAACCCTGTGCCTCATGGGAACAGTCCAGCCTGAACTGCCAAGCCATGTCTTCCCTGGACCAGAATCAAGCTTCCTAGGACCGGTTTCTGGCATTTCAGCCGTCTTCAGCCAGGCTTGTTTGAATCCAGTGGCAAAGTGAGCAAGGGACTCACGTCTGAGCATACCCTGCCAACTTATGGCAAACAAAGCAAAAACCAAAGGAAATGATGGACGGAGTGTTGAACATTGCAAGCACTCACCCCCAGTCAACTGATCTGGGTTTAATCCATCACCGTTCTTTAACCCACTCTGCCACCCCAGTTCAGACATGGCCATATGCAAATCAGTCAGACCCTGTGCCTCATGGGAACAGTCCAGCTTGAACTGCTAAGCCATGTCTTCCCTGGACCAGAATCAAGCTTCCTAGGACCGGTTTCTGGCATTTCAGCCGTCTTCAGCCAGGCTTGCTTGAATCCAGTGGCAAAGTGAGCAAGGGACTCACGTCTGAGCATACCCTGCCAACTTATGGCGAACAAAGCAAAAACCAAAGGAAATTATGGACGGAGTGTTGAACATTGCAAGCACTCACCCCCAGTCAACTGATCACGGTTTAATCCATCACCGTTCTTTAGCCCACTCTGCCACCCCAGTTCAGACATGGCCATATGCAAATCAGTCTGACCCTGTGCCTCATGGGAACAGTCCAGCCTGAACTGCCAAGCCATATCTTCCCTGGACCAGAATCAAGCTTCCCAGAACCGGTTTCTGGCATTTCAGCCGTCTTCAGCCAGGCTTGCTTGAATCCAGTGGCAAAGTGAGCAAGGGACTCACGTCTGAGCATACCCTGCCAACTTATGGTGAGCAAAGCAAAAACCAAAGGAAATGATGGACGGTGTGTTGAACATTGCAAGCACTCACCCCCAGTCAACTGATCTGGGTTTAATCCATCACTGTTCTTTAGCCCACTCTGCCACCCCAGTTCAGACATGGCCATATGCAAATCAGTCTGACCCTGTGCCTCATGGGAACAGTCCAGCCTGAACTGCCAAGCCATGTCTTCCCTGGACCAGAATCAAGCTTCCTAGGACCGGTTTCTGGCATTTCAGCCGTCTTCAGCCAGGCTTGCTTGAATCCAGTGGCAAAGTGAGCAAGGGACTAACGTCTGAGCATACCCTGCCAACTTATGGCGAACAAAGCAAAAACCAATGGAAATGATGGACGGAGTGTTGAACATTGCAAGCACTGACCCCCAGTCAACTGATCTGGGTTTAATCCATCACAGTTCTTTAGCCCACTCTGCCACCCCAGTTCAGACATGGCCATATGCAAATCAGTCTGACCCTGTGCCTCATGGGAACAGTCCAGCCTGAACTGCCAAGCCATGTCTTCCCTGGACCAGAATCAAGCTTCCTAGGACCGGTTTCTGGCATTTCAGCCGTCTTCAGCCAGGCTTGCTTGAATCCAGTGGCAAAGTGAGCAAGGGACTCACGTCCGAGCATACCCTGCCAACTTATGGCGAACAAAGCAAAAACCAAAGGAAATGATGGACGGAGTGTTGAACATTGCAAGCACTCACCCCCAGTCAACAGATCTGAGTTTAATCCATCACCGTTCTTTAGCCCTCTCTGCCACCCCAGTTCAGACATGACCATGTGCAAATCAGTCTGACCCTGTGCCTCATGGGAACAGTCCAGCCTGAACTGCCAAGCCATGTCTTCCCTGGACCAGAATCAAGCTTCCTAGGACCGGTTTCTGGCATTTCAGCCGTCTTCAGCCAGGCTTGCTTGAATCCAGTGGCAAAGTGAGCAAGGGACTCACGTCTGAGCATACCCTGCCAACTTATGGCGAACAAAGCAAAAACCAAAGGAAATGATGGACGGAGTGTTGAACATTGCAAGCACTCAGCCCCAGTCAACTGATCTGGGTTAAATACATCACCGTTCTTTAGCCCACTCTGCCACCCCAGTTCAGACATGGCCATATGCAAATCAGTCTGACCCTGTGCCTCATGGGAACAGTCCAGCCTGAACTGCCAAGCCATGTCTTCCCTGGACCAGAATCAAGCTTCCTAGGACCGGTTTCTGGCATTTCAGCCGTCTTCAGCCAGGCTTGCTTGAATCCAGTGGCAAAGTGAGCAAGGGACTCACGTCTGAGCATACCCTGCCAACTTATGGCGAACAAAGCAAAAACCAAAGGAAATGATGGACGGAGTGTTGAACATTGCAAGCACTCACCCCCAGTCAACAGATCTGGGTTTAATCCATCACCGTTCTTTAGCCCACTCTGCCACCCCAGTTCAGACATGGCCATATGCAAATCAGTCTGACCATGTGCCTCATGGGAACAGTCCAGCCTGAACTGCCAAGCCATGTCTTCCCTGGGCCAGAATCAAGCTTCCTAGGACCGGTTTCTGGCATTTCAGCCGTCTTCAGCCAGGCTTGCTTGAATCCAGTGGCAAAGTGAGCAAGGGACTCACGTCTGAGCATACCCTGCCAACTTATGGCGAACAAAGCAAAAACCAAAGGAAATGATGGACGGAGTGTTGAACATTGCAAGCACTCACCCCCAGTCAACAGATCTGGGTTTAATGCATCACCGTTCTTTAGCCCACTCTGCCACCCCAGTTCAGACATGACCATATGCAAATCAGTCTGACCCTGTGCCTCGTGGGAACAGTCCAGCCTGAACTGCCAAGCCATATCTTCCCTGGACCAGAATCAAGCTTCCTAGGACCGGTTTCTGGCATTTCAGCCGTCTTCAGCCAGGCTTGCTTGAATCCAGTGGCAAAGTGAGCAAGGGACTCACGTCTGAGCATACCCTGCCAACTTATGGCGAACAATGCAAAAACCAAAGGAAATGACGGGCGGAGTGTTGAACATTGCAAACACTCACCCCCAGTCAACTGATCTGGGTTTAATCCATCACCGTTCTTTAGCCCACTCTGCCACCCCAGTTCAGACATGGCCATATGCAAATCAGTCTGACCCTGTTCCTCATGGGAACAATCCAGCCTGAACTGCCAAGCCATGTCTTTCCTGGACCAGAATCAAGCTTCCTGGGACCGGTTTCTGGCATGTCAGCCATCTTCAGCCAGGCTTGCTTGAATCCAGTGCCAAAGTGAGCAAGGGACTCACGTCTGAGCATACCCTGCCAAATTATGGCGAACAAAGCAAAAACCAAAGGAAATGATGGACGGAGTGTTGAACATTGCAAGCACTCACCCCCAGTCAACTGATCTGGGTTCAATCCATCACCGTTCTTTAGCCCACTCTGCCACCCCAGTTCAGACATGGCCATATGCAAATCAGTCTGACCCTGTCCCTCATGGGAACAGTCCAGCCTGAACTGCCAAGCCATATTTTCCCTGGACCAGAATCAAGCTTCCTAGGACCGGTTTCTGGCATTTCAGCCGTCTTCAGCCAGGCTTGCTTGAATCCAGTGGCAAAGTGAGCAAGGGACTCACGTCTGAGCATACCCTGCCAACTTATGGCAAACAAGGCAAAAACCAAAGGAAATGATGGACGGAGTGTTGATAATTGCAAGCACTCACCCCCAGTCAACTGATCTGGGTTTAATCCATCACCGTTCTTTAGCCCACTCTGCCACCCCAGTTCAGACATGGCCATATGCAAATCAGTCTGACCCTGTGCCTCATGGGAACAGTCCAGCCTGAACTGCCAAGCCATGTCTTCCCTGGACCAAAATCAAGCTTCCTAGGAGCGGTTTCTGGCATTTCAGCCGTCTTCAGGCAGGCTTGCTTGAAACCAGTGGCAAAGTGAGCAAGGGACTCACGTCTGAGCATACCCTGCCAACTTTTGGCGAACAAAGCAAAAACCAAAGGAAATGATGGACGAAGTGTTGAACATTGCAAGCACTCACCCCCAGTCAACTGATCTGGGTTTAATCCATCACCGTTCTTCAGCCCACTCTGCCACCCCAGTTCAGACATGGCCATATGCAAATCAGTCTAACCCTGTGCCTCATGGGAACAGTCCAGCCTGAACTGCCAAGCCATGTCTTCCCTGGACCAGAATCAAGCTTCCTAGGACCGGTTTCTGGCATTTCAGCCGTCTTCAGCCAGGCTTGTTTGAATCCAGTGGCAAAGTGAGCAAGGGACTCACGTCTGAGCATACCCTGCCAACTTATGGCAAACGAAGCAAAAACCAAAGGAAATGATGGACGGAGTGTTGAACATTGCAAGCACTCACCCCCAGTCAACTGATCTGGGTTTAATCCATCACCGTTCTTTAACCCACTCTGCAACCCCAGTTCAGACATGGCCATATGCAAATCAGTCAGACCCTGTGCCTCATGGGAACAGTCCAGCTTGAACTGCTAAGCCATGTCTTCCCTGGACCAGAATCAAGCTTCCTAGGACCGGTTTCTGGCATTTCAGCCTTCTTCAGCCAGGCTTGCTTGAATCCAGTGGCAAAGTGAGCAAGGGACTCACGTCTGAGCATACCCTGCCAACTTATGGCGAACAAGGCAAAAACCAAAGGAAATGATGGACGGAGTGTTGAACATTGCAAGCACTCACCCCCAGTCAACTGATCAGGGTTTAATCAATCACCGTTCTTTAGCCCACTCTGCCACCCCAGTTCAGACATGGCCATATGCAAATCAGTCTGACCCTGTGCCTCATGGGAACAGTCCAGCCTGAACTGCCAAGCCATATCTTCCCTGGACCAGAATCAAGCTTCCCAGAACCGGTTTCTGGCATTTCAGCCGTCTTCAGCCAGGCTTGCTTGAATCCAGTGGCAAAGTGAGCAAGGGACTCACGTCTGAGCATACCCTGCCAACTTATGGCGAGCAAAGCAAAAACCAAAGGAAATGATGGACGGTGTGTTGAACATTGCAAGCACTCTCCCCCAGTCAACTGATCTGGGTTTAATCCATCACCGTTCTTTAGCCCACTCTGCCACCCCAGTTCAGACATGGCCATATGCAAATCAGTCTGACCCTGTGCCTCATGGGAACAGTCCAGCCTGAACTGCCAAGCCATGTCTTCCCTGGACCAGAATCAAGCTTCCTAGGACCGGTTTCTGGCATTTCAGCCGTCTTCAGCCAGGCTTGCTTGAATCCAGTGGCAAAGTGAGCAAGGGACTAACGTCTGAGCATACCCTGCCAACTTATGGCGAACAAAGCAAAAACCAATGGAAATGATGGACGGAGTGTTGAACATTGCAAGCACTCACCCCCAGTCAACTGATCTGGGTTTAATCCATCACCGTTCTTTAGCCCACTCTGCCACCCCAGTTCAGACATGGCCATATGCAAATCAGTCTGACCCTGTGCCTCATGGGAACAGTCCAGCCTGAACTGCCAAGCCATGTCTTCCCTGGACCAGAATCAAGCTTCCTAGGACCGGTTTCTGGCATTTCAGCCGTCTTCAGCCAGGCTTGCTTGAATCCAGTGGCAAAGTGAGCAAGGGACTCACGTCTGAGCATACCCTGCCAACTTATGGCGAACAAAGCAAAAACCAAAGGAAATGATGGACGGAGTGTTGAACATTGCAAGCACTCACCCCCAGTCAACAGATCTGGGTTTAATCCATCACCGTTCTTTAGCCCACTCTGCCACCCCAGTTCAGACATGGCCATATGCAAATCAGTCTGACCCTGTGCCTCATGGGAACAGTCCAGCCTGAACTGCCAAGCCATGTCTTCCCTGGACCAGAATCAAGCTTCCTAGGACCGGTTTCTGGCATTTCAGCCGTCTTCAGCCAGGCTTGCTTGAATCCAGTGGCAAAGTGAGCAAGGGACTCACGTCTGAGCATACCCTGCCAACTTATGGCGAACAAAGCAAAAACCAAAGGAAATGATGGACGGAGTGTTGAACATTGCAAGCACTCACCCCCAGTCAACTGATCCGGGTTTAATCCATCACCGTTCTTTAGCCCACTCTGCCACCCCAGTTCAGACATGGCCATATGCAAATCAGTCTGACCCTGTGCCTCATGGGAACAGTCCAGCCTGAACTGCCAAGCCATGTCTTCCCTGGACCAGAATCAAGCTTCCTAGGACCGGTTTCTGGCATTTCAGCCGTCTTCAGCCAGGCTTGCTTGAATCCAGTGGCAAAGTGAGCAAGGGACTCACGTCTGAGCATACCCTGCCAACTTATGGCGAACAAAGCAAAAACCAAAGGAAATGATGGACGGAGTGTTGAACATTGCAAGCACTCACCGCCAGTCAACTGATCTGGGTTTAATCCATCACCGTTCTTTAGCCCACTCTGCCACCCCAGTTCAGACATGGCCATATGCAAATCAGTCTGACCCTGTGCCTCATGGGAACAGTCCAGCCTGAACTGCCAAGCCATGTCTTCCCTGGACCAGAATCAAGCTTCCTAGGACCGGTTTCTGGCATTTTAGCCGTCTTCAGCCAGGCTTGCTTGAATCCAGTGGCAAAGTGAGCAAGGGACTCACATCTGAGCATACCCTGCCAACTTATGGCGAACAAAGCAAAAACCAAAGGAAATGATGGACGGAGTGTTGAACATTGCAAGCACTCACCCCCAGTCAACAGATCTGGGTTTAATCCATCACCGTTCTTTAGCCCACTCTGCCACCCCAGTTCAGACATGGCCATATGCAAATCAGTCTGACCCTGTGCCTCATGGGAACAGTCCAGCCTGAACTGCCAAGCCATGTCTTCCCTGGACCAGAATCAAGCTTCCTAGGACCGGTTTCTGGCATTTCAGCCGTCTTCAGCCAGGCTTGCTTGAATCCAGTGGCAAAGTGAGCAAGGGACTCACGTCTGAGCATACCCTGCCAACTTATGGCGAACAAAGCAAAAACCAAAGGAAATGATGGACAGAGTGTTGAACATTGCAAGCACTCACCCCCAGTCAACTGATCCAGGTTTAATCCATCACCGTTCTTTAGCCCACTCTGCCACCCCAGTTCAGACATGGCCATATGCAAATCAGTCTGACCCTGTGCCTCATGGGAACAGTCCAGCCTGAACTGCCAAGCCATGTCTTCCCTGGACCAGAACCAAGCTTCCTAGGACCGGTTTCTGGCATTTCAGCCGTCTTCAGCCAGGCTTGCTTGAATCCAGTGGCAAAGTGAGCAAGGGACTCACGTCTGAGCATACCCTGCCAACTTATGGCGAACAAAGCAAAAACCAAAGGAAATGATGGACGGAGTGTTGAACATTGCAAGCACTCACCCCCAGTCAACTGATCTGGGTTTAATCCATCACCGTTCTTTAGCCCACTCTGCCCCCCCAGTTCAGACATGGCCATATGCAAATCAGTCTGACCCTGTGCCTCATGGGAACAGTCCAGCCTGAACTGCCAAGCCATGTCTTCCCTGGACCAGAATCAAGCTTCCTAGGATCAGATTCTGGCATTTCAGCCGTCTTCAGCCAGGCTTGCTTGAATCCAGTGGCAAAGTGAGCAAGGGACTCACGTCCGAGCATACCCTGCCAACTTAAGGCGAACAAAGTAAAAACCAAAGGAAATGATGGACGGAGTGTTGAACATTGCAAGCACTCACCCCGAGTCAACTGATCTGGGTTTAATCCATCACCGTACTTTAGCCCACTCTGCCACCCCAGTTCAGACATGGCCATATGCAAATCAGTCTGACCCTGTGCCTCATGGGAACAGTCCAGCCTGAACTGCCAAGCCGTGTCTTCCCTGGACCAGAATCAAGCTTCCTAGGACCGGTTTCTGGCATTTCAGCCGTCTTCAGCCAGGCTTGCTTGAATCCAGTGGCAAAGTGAGCAAGGGACTCACGTCTGAGCATACCCTGCCAACTTATGGCCAACAAAGCAAAAACCAAAGGAAATGATGGACGGAGTGTTGAACATTGCAAGCACTCACCCCCAGTCAACTGATCTGGGTTTAATCCATCACCGTTCTTTAGCCCACTCTGCCACCCCAGTTCAGACATGGCCATATGCAAATCAGTCTGACCCTGTGCCTCTTGGGAACAGTCCAGCCTGAACTGCCAAGCCATGTTTTCCCTGGACCAGAATCAAGCTTCCTAGGACCGGTTTCTGGCATTTCAGCCGTCTTCAGCCAGGCTTGCTTGAATCCAGTGGCAAAGTGAGCAAGGGACTCACGTCTGAGCATACCCTGCCAACCTATGGCGAACAAAGCAAAAACCAAAGGAAATGATGGACGGAGTGTTGAACATCGCAAGCACTCACCCCCAGTCAACTGATCTGGATTTAATCCATCACCGTTCTTTAGCCCACTCTGCTACCCCAGTTCAGACATGGCCATATGCAAATCAGTCTGACCCTGTGCCTCATGGGAACAGTCCAGCCTGAACTGCGAAGCCATGTCTTCCCTGGACCAGAATCATGCTTCCTAGGACCGGTTTCTGGCATTTCAGCCGTTTTCAGCCAGGCTTGCTTGAATCCAGTGGCAAAGTGAGCAAGGGACTCACGTCTGAGCATACCCTGCCAACTTATGGCGAACAAAGCAAAAACCAAAGGAAATGATGGACGGAGTGTTGAACATTGCAAACACTCACCCCCAGTCAACTGATCTGGGTTTAATCCATCACCGTTCTTTAGCCCACTCTGCCACCCCCGGTTCAGTCATGTCCATATGCGAATCAGTCTGACCCTGTGCCTCATGGGAACAGTCCAGCCTGAACTGCCAAGCCATGTCTTCCGTGGACCAGAATCAAGCTTCCTAGGACCGGTTTCTGGCATTTCAGCCGTTTTCAGCCAGGCTTGCTTGAATCCAGTGGCAAAGTGAGCAAGGGACTCACGTCTGAGCATACCCTGCCAACTTATGGCGAACAAAGCAAAAACCAAAGGAAATGATGGACGGAGTGTTGAACATTGCAAGCACTCACCCCCAGTCAACTGATCTGGGTTTAATCCATCACCGTTCTTTAGCCCACTCTGCCACCCCAGTTCAGACATGGCCATATGCAAATCAATCTGACCCTGTGCCTCATGGGAACAGTCCAGCCTGAACTGCCAAGCCATGTTTTCCCCGGACCAGAATCAAGCTTCCTAGGACCAGTTTCTGGCATTTCAGCCGTCTTCAGCCAGGCTTGCTTGAATCCAGTGGCAAAGTGAGCAAGGGACTCACGTCTGAGCATACCCTGCCAACTTATGGCGAACAAAGCAAAAACCAAAGGAAATTATGGACGGAGTGTTGAACATTGCAAGCACTCACCCCCAGTCAACTGATCTGGGTTTAATCCATCACCGTTCTTTAGCCCACTCTGCCACCCCAGTTCAGACATGGCCATATGCAAATCAGTCTGACCCTGTGCCTCATGGGAACAGTCCAGCTTGAACTGCCAAGCCATGTCTTCCCTGGACCAGAATCAAGCTTCCTAGGACCGGTTTCTGGCATTTCAGCCGTCTTCAGCCAGGCTTGCTTGAATCCAGTGGCAAAGTGAGCAAGGGACTCACGTCTGAGCATACCCTGCCAACTTATGGCGAACAAAGCAAAAACCAAAGGAAATGATGGATGGAGTGTTGAACATTGCAAGCACTCACCCCCAGTCAACTGATCTGGGTTTAATCCATCACCGTTCTTTAGCCCACTCTGCCACCCCAGTTCAGACATGGCCATATGCAAATCAGTCTGACCCTGTGCCTCATGGGAACAGTCCAGCCTGAACTGCCAAGCCATGTCTTCCCTGGACCAGAATCAAGCTTCCTAGGACCGGTTTCTGGCATTTCAGCTGTCTTCAGCCAGGCTTGCTTGAATCCAGTGGCAAAGTGAGCAAGGGACTCACGTCTGAGCATACCCTGCCAACTTATGGCGAACAAAGCAAAAAACCAAAGGAAATGATGGACGGAGTGTTGAACATTGCAAGCACTCACCCCCAGTCAACAGATCTGGGTTTAATCCATCACCGTTCTTTAGCCCACTCTGCCACCCCAGTTCAGACATGGCCATATGCAAATCAGTCTGACCCTGTGCCTCATGGGAACAGTCCAGCCTGAACTGCCAAGCCATGTCTTCCCTGGACCAGAATCAAGCTTCCTAGGACCGGTTTCTGGCATTTCAGCCGTCTTCAGCCAGGCTTGCTTAAATCCAGTGGCAAAGTGAGCAAGGGACTCACGTCTGAGCATACCCAGCCAACTTATGGCGAACAAAGCAAAAACCAAAGGAAATGATGGACGGAGTGTTGAACATTGCAAGCACTCACCCCCAATCAACAGATCTGGGTTTAATCCATCACCGTTCTTTAGCCCACTCTGCCACCCCAGTTCAGACATGGCCATATGTAAATCAGTCTGACCCTGTGCCTCATGGGAACAGTCCAGCCTGAACTGCCAAGCCATGTCTTCCCTGGACCAGAATCAAGCTTCCTATGACCGGTTTCTGGCATTTCAGCCGTCTTCAGCCAGGCTTGCTTGAATCCAGTGGCAAAGTGAGCAAGGGACTCACGTCTGAGCATACCCTGCCAACTTATGGCGAACAAAGCAAAAACCAAAGGAAATGATGGACGGAGTGTTGAACATTGCAAGCACTCACCCCCAGTCAACTGATCTGGGTTTAATCCATCACCGTTCTTTAGCCCACTCTGCCACCCCAGTTCAGACATGGCCATATGCAAATCAGTCTGACCCTGTGCCTCATGGGAACAGTCCAGCCTGAACTGCCAAGCCATGTCTTCCCTGGACCAGAATCAAGCTTCCTAGGACCGGTTTCTGGCATTTCAGCCGTCTTCAGCCAGGCTTGCTTAAATCCAGTGGCAAAGTGAGCAAGGGACTCACATCTGAGCATACCCTGCCAACTTATGGCGAACAAAGCAAAAACCAAAGGAAATGATGGACGGAGTGTTGAACATTGCAAGCACTCACCCCCAGTCAACAGATCTGGGTTTAATCCATCACCGTTCTTTAGCCCACTCTGCCACCCCAGTTCAGACATGGCCATATGCAAATCAGTCTGACCCTGTGCCTCATGGGAACAGTCCAGCCTGAACTGCCAAGCCATGTCTTCCCTGGACCAGAATCAAGCTTCCTAGGACCGGTTTCTGGCGTTTCAGCCGTCTTCAGCCAGGCTTGCTTGAATCCAGTGGCAAAGTGAGCAAGGGACTCACGTCTGAGCATACCCTGCCAACTTATGGCGAACAAAGCAAAAACCAAAGGAAATGATGGACGGAGTGTTGAACATTGCAAGCACTCACCCCCAGTCAACTGATCTGGGTTTAATCCATCACCGTTCTTTAGCCCACTCTGCCACCCCAGTTCAGACATGGCCATATGCAAATCAGTCTGACCCTGTGCCTCATGGGAACAGTCCAGCCTGAACTGCCAAGCCATGTCTTCCCTGGACCAGAATCAAGCTTCCTATGACCGGTTTCTGGCATTTCAGCCGTCTTCAGCCAGGCTTGCTTGAATCCAGTGGCAAAGTGAGCAAGGGACTCACGTCTGAGCATACCCTGCCAACTTATGGCGAACAAAGCAAAAACCAAAGGAAATGATGGACGGAGTGTTGAACATTGCAAGCACTCACCCCCAGTCAACTGATCTGGGTTTAATCCATCACCGTTCTTTAGCCCACTCTGCCACCCCAGTTCAGACATGGCCATATGCAAATCAGTCTGACCCTGTGCCTCATGGGAACAGTCCAGCCTGAACTGCCAAGCCATGTCTTCCCTGGACCAGAATCAAGCTTCCTAGGACCGGTTTCTGGCATTTCAGCCGTCTTCAGCCAGGCTTGCTTAAATCCAGTGGCAAAGTGAGCAAGGGACTCACATCTGAGCATACCCTGCCAACTTATGGCGAACAAAGCAAAAACCAAAGGAAATGATGGACGGAGTGTTGAACATTGCAAGCACTCACCCCCAGTCAACAGATCTGGGTTTAATCCATCACCGTTCTTTAGCCCACTCTGCCACCCCAGTTCAGACATGGCCATATGCAAATCAGTCTGACCCTGTGCCTCATGGGAACAGTCCAGCCTGAACTGCCAAGCCATGTCTTCCCTGGACCAGAATCAAGCTTCCTAGGACCGGTTTCTGGCGTTTCAGCCGTCTTCAGCCAGGCTTGCTTGAATCCAGTGGCAAAGTGAGCAAGGGACTCACGTCTGAGCATACCCTGCCAACTTATGGCGAACAAAGCAAAAACCAAAGGAAATGATGGACGGAGTGTTGAACATTGCAAGCACTCACCCCCAGTCAACTGATCTGGGTTTAATCCATCACCGTTCTTTAGCCCACTCTGCCACCCCAGTTCAGACATGGCCATATGCAAATCAGTCTGACCCTGTGCCTCATGGGAACAGTCCAGCCTGAACTGCCAAGCCATGTCTTCCCTGGACCAGAATCAAGCTTCCTAGGACCGGTTTCTGGCATTTCAGCCGTCTTCAGCCAGGCTTGCTTGAATCCAGTGGCAAAGTGAGCAAGGGACTCACGTCTGAGCATACCCTGCCAACTTATGGCGAACAAAGCAAAAACCAAAGGAAATGATGGACGGAGTGTTGAACATTGCAAGCACTCACCCCCAGTCAACTGATCTGGGTTTAATCCATCACCGTTCTTTAGCCCACTCTGCCACCCCAGTTCAGACATGGCCATATGCAAATCAGTCTGACCCTGTGCCTCATGGGAACAGTCCAGCCTGAACTGCCTAGCCATGTCTTCCCTGGACCAGAATCAAGCTTCCTAGGACCGGTTTCTGGCATTTCAGCCATCTTCAGCCAGGCTTGCTTGAATCCAGTGGCAAAGTGAGCAAGGGACTCACGTCTGAGCATACCCTGCCAACTTATGGCGAACAAAGCAAAAACCAAAGGACATGATGGACAGAGTGTTGAACATTGCAAGCACTCACCCCCAGTCAACTGATCTGGGTTTAATCCATCACCGTACTTTAGCCCACTCTGCCACCCCAGTTCAGACATGGCCATATGCAAATCAGTCTGACCCTGTGCCTCATGGGAACAGTCCAGCCTGAACTGCCAAGCCATGTCTTCCCTGGACCAGAATCAAGCTTCCTAGGACCGGTTTCTGGCATTTCAGCCGTTTTCAGCCAGGCTTGCTTGAATCCAGTGGCAAAGTGAGCAAGGGACTCACGTCTGAGCATACCCTGCCAACTTATGGCGAACAATGCAAAAAGCAAAGGAAATGATGGACGGAGTGTTGAACATTGCAAACACTCACCCCCAGTCAACTGATCTGGGTTTAATCCATCACCGTTCTTTAGCCCACTCTGCCACCCCAGTTCAGACATGGCCATATGCAAATCAGTCTGACCCTGTGCCTCATGGGAACAGTCCAGCCTGAACTGCCAAGCCATGTCTTCCCTGGACCAGAATCAAGCTTCCTAGGACCGGTTTCTGGCATTTCAGCCGTCTTCAGCCAGGCTTGCTTGAATCCAGTGGCAAAGTGAGCAAGGGACTCACGTCTGAGCATACCCTGCCAACTTATGGCGAACAAAGCAAAAACCAAAGGAAATGATGGACGGAGTGTTGAACATTGCAACAAGCACTCAAACCCAGTCAACTGATCTGGGTTTAATCCATCACCGTTCTTTAGCCCACTCTGCCACCCCAGTTCAGACATGGCCATATGCAAATCAGTCTGACCCTGTGCCTCATGGGAACAGTCCAGCCTGAACTGCCAAGCCATGTCTTCCCTGGACCAGAATCAAGCTTCCTAGGACCGGTTTCTGGCATTTCAGCCGTCTTCAGCCAGGCTTGTTTGAATCCAGTGGCAAAGTGAGCAAGGGACTCACGTCTGAGCATACCCTGCCAACTTATGGCGAACAAAGCAAAAACCAAAGGAAATGATGGACGGAGTGTTGAACATTGCAAGCACTCACCCCCAGTCAACTGATCTGGGTTTAATCCATCACCGTTCTTCAGCCCACTCTGCCACCCCAGTTCAGACATGGCCATATGCAAATCAGTCTGACCCTGTGCCTCATGGGAACAGTCCAGCCTGAACTGCCAAGCCATGTCTTCCCTGGACCAGAATCAAGCTTCCTAGGACCGGTTTCTGGCATTTCAGCTGTCTTCAGCCAGGCTTGCTTGAATCCAGTGGTAAAGTGAGCAAGGGACTCACGTCTGAGCATACCCTGCCAACTTATGGTGAACAAAGCAAACACCAAAGGAAATGATGGACGGAGTGTTGAACATTGCAAGCACTCACCCCCAGTCAACTGATCTGGGTTTAATCCATCACCGTTCTTTAACCCACTCTGCCACCCCAGTTCAGACATGGCCATATGCTAATTAGTCTGACCCTGTGCCTCATGGGAACAGTCCAGCCTGAACTGCCAAGCCATGTCTTCCCTGGACCAGAATCAAGCTTCCTAGGACCGTTTTTTGGCATTTCAGCCGTCTTCAGCCAGGCTTGCTTGAATCCAGTGGCAAAGTGAGCAAGGGACTCACGTCTGAGCATACCCTGCCAACTTATGGCGAACAAAGCAAAAACCAAAGGAAATGATGGACGGAGTGTTGAACATTGCAAGCACTCACCCCCAGTCAACAGATCTGGGTTTAATCCATCACCGTTCTTTAGCCCACTCTGCCACCCCAGTTCAGACATGGCCATATGCAAATCAGTCTGACCCTGTGCCTCATGGGAACAGTCCAGCCTGAACTGCCAAGCCATGTCTTCCCTGGACCAGAATCAAGCTTCCTAGGACCTGTTTCTGGCATTTCAGCCGTCTTCAGCCAGGCTTGCTTGAATCCAGTGGCAAAGTGAGCAAGGGACTCACGTCTGAGCATACCCTGCCAACTTATGGCCAACAAAGCAAAAACCAAAGGAAATGATGGACGGAGTGTTGAACATTGCAAGCACTCACCCCCAGTCAACTGATCTGGGTTTAATCCATCACCGTTCTTTAGGCCACTCTGCCACCCCAGTTCAGACATGGCCATATGCAAATCAGTCTGACCCTGTGCCTCATGGGAACAGTCCAGCCTGAACTGCCAAGCCATGTCTTCCCTGGACCAGAATCAAGCTTCCTAGGACCGGTTTCTGGCATTTCAGCCATCTTCAGCCAGGCTTGCTTGAATCCAGTGGCAAAGTGAGCAAGGGACTCACGTCCGAGCATACCCTGCCAACTTATGGCGAACAAAGCAAAAACCAAAGGACATGATGGACGGAGTGTTGAACATTGCAAGCACTCACCCCAGTCAACTGATCTGGGTTTAATCCATCACCGTACTTTAGCCCACTCTGCCACCCCAGTTCAGACATGGCCATATGCAAATCAGTCTGACCCTGTGCCTCATGGGAACAGTCCAGCCTGAACTGCCAAGCCATGTCTTCCCTGGACCAGAATCAAGCTTCCTAGGACCGGTTTCTGGCATTTCAGCCGTCTTCAGCCAGGCTTGCTTGAATCCAGTGGCAAAGTGAGCAAGGGACTCACGTCTGAGCATACCCTGCCAACTTTTGGCGAACAATGCAAAAAGCAAAGGAAATGATGGACGGAGTGTTGAACATTGCAAACACTCAACCCCAGTCAACTGATCTGGGTTTAATCCATAACCGTTCTTTAGCCCACTCTGCCACCCCAGTTCAGACATGGCCATATGCAAATCAGTCTGACCCTGTGCCTCATGGGAACAGTCCAGCCTGAACTGCCAAGCCATGTCTTCCCTGGACCAGAATCAAGCTTCCTAGGACCGGTTTCTGGCATTTCAGCCGTCTTCAGCCAAGCTTGCTTGAATCCAGTGGCAAAGTGAGCAAGGGACTAACGTCTGAGCATACCCTGCCAACTTATGGCGAACAAAGCAAAAACCAAAGGAAATGATGGACGGAGTGTTGAACATTGCAAGCACTCACCCCCAGTCAACTGATCTGGGTTTAATCCATCACCGTTCTTTAGCCCACTCTGCCACCCCAGTTCAGACATGGCCATATGCAAATCAGTCTGACCCTGTGCCTCATGGGAACAGTCCAGCCTGAACTGCCAAGCCATGTCTTCCCTGGACCAGAATCAAGCTTCCTAGGACCGGTTTCTGGCATTTCAGCCGTCTTCAGCCAGGCTTGCTTGAATCCAGTGGCAAAGTGAGCAAGGGACTCACGTCTGAGCATACCCTGCCAACTTATGGCGAACAAAGCAAAAACCAAAGGAAATGATGGACGGAGTGTTGAACATTGCAACAAGCACTCACCCCCAGTCAACTGATCTGGGTTTAATCCATCACCGTTCTTTAGCCCACTCTGCCACCCCAGTTCAGACATGGCCATATGCAAATCAGTCTGACCCTGTGCCTCATGGGAACAGTCCAGCCTGAACTGCCAAGCCATGTCTTCCCTGGACCAGAATCAAGCTTCCTAGGACCGGTTTCTGGCATTTCAGCCGTCTTCAGCCAGGCTTGCTTGAATCCAGTGGCAAAGTGAGCAAGGGACTCACGTCTGAGCATACCCTGCCAACTTATGGCGTACAAAGCAAAAACCAAAGGAAATGATGGACGGAGTGTTGAACATTGCAAGCACTCACCCCCAGTCAACTGATCTGGGTTCAATCCATCACCGTTCTTTAGCCCACTCTGCCACCCCAGTTCAGACATGGCCATATGCAAATCAGTCTGACCCTGTGCCTCATGGGAACAGTCCAGCCTGAACTGCCAAGCCATGTCTTCCCTGGACCAGAATCAAGCTTCCTAGGACCGGTTTCTGGCATTTCAGCCGTCTTCAGCCAGGCTTGCTTGAATCCAGGGGCAAAGTGAGCAAGGGACTCACGTCTGAGCATACCCTGCCAACTTATGGCGAACAAAGCAAAAACCAAAGGAAATGATGGACGGAGTGTTGAACATTGCAAGCACTCACCCCCAGTCAACTGATCTGGGTTTAATCCATCACCGTTCTTTAGCCCACTCTGCCACCCCAGTTCAGACATGGCCATATGCAAATCAGTCTGACCCTGTGCCTCATGGGAACAGTCCAGTCTGAACTGCCAAGGCATGTCTTCCCTGGACCAGAATCAAGCTTCCTAGGACCGGTTTCTGGCATTTCAGCCGTCTTCAGCCAGGCTTGTTTGAATCCAGTGGCAAAGTGAGCAAGGGACTCACGTCTGAGCATACCCTGCCAACTTATGGCGAACAAAGCAAAAACCAAAGGAAATGATGGACGGAGTGTTGAACATTGCAAGCACTCACCCCCAGTCAACTGATCTGGGTTTAATCCATCACCGTTCTAGAGCCCACTCTGCCACCCCAGTTCAGACATGGCCATATGCAAATCAGTCTGAATCTGTGCCTCATGGGAACAGTCCAGCCTGAACTGCCAAGCCATGTCTTCCCTGGACCAGAATCAAGCTTCCTAGGACCGTTTTTTGGCATTTCAGCCTTCTTCAGCCAGGCTTGCTTGAATCCAGTGGCAAAGTGAGCAAGGGACTCACGTCTGAGCATACCCTGCCAACTTATGGCGAACAAAGCAAAAACCAAAGGAAATGATGGACGGAGTGTTGAACATTGCAAGCACTCAACCCCAGTCAACTGATCAGGGTTTAATCCATCACCGTTCTTTAGCCCACTCTGCCACCCCAGTTCAGACATGGCCATATGCAAATCAGTCTGACCCTGTGCCTCATGGGAACAGTCCAGCCTGAACTGCCAAGCCATGTCTTCCCTGGACCAGAATCAAGCTTCCTAGGACCGGTTTCTGGCATTTCAGCCGTCTTCAGCCAGGCTTGCTTGAATCCAGTGGCAAAGTGAGCAAGGGACTCACGTCTGAGCATACCCTGCCAACTTATGGCGAACAAAGCAAAAACCAAAGGAAATGATGGACGGAGTGTTGAACATTGCAAGCACTCACCCCCAGTCAACTGATCTGGGTTTAATCCATCACCGTTCTTTAGCCCACTCTGCCACCCCAGTTCAGACATGGCCATATGCAAATCAGTCTGACCCTGTGCCTAATGGGAACAGTCCAGCCTGAACTGCCAAGCCATGTCTTCCCTGGACCAAAATCAAGCTTCCTAGGACCGGTTTCTGGCATTTCAGCCGTCTTCAGCCAGGCTTGCTTGAATCCAGTGGCAAAGTGAGCAAGGGACTCACGTCTGAGCATACCCTGCCAACTTATGGCGAACAAAGCAAAAACCAAAGGAAATGATGGACGGAGTGTTGAACATTGCAAGAACTCACCCCCAGTCAACTGATCTGGGTTTAATCCATCACCGTCCTTTAGCCCACTCTGCCACCCCAGTTCAGACATGGCCATATGCAAATCAGTCTGACCCTGTGCCTCATGGGAACAGTCCAGCCTGAACTGCCAAGCCATGTCTTCCCTGGACCAGAATCAAGCTTCCTAGGACCGGTTTCTGGCATTTCAGCCGTCTTCAGCCAGGCTTGCTTGAATCCAGTGGCAAAGTGAGCAAGGGACTCACGTCTGAGCATACCCTGCCAACTTATGGCGAACAAAGCAAAAACCAAAGGAAATGATGGACGGAGTGTTGAACATTGCAAGCACTCACCCCCAGTCAACTGATCTGGGTTTAATCCATCACCGTTCTTTAGCCCACTCTGCCATCCCAGTTCAGACATGGCTATATGCAAATCAGTCTGACCCTGTGCCTCATGGGAACAGTCCAGCCTGAACTGCCAAGCCATGTCTTCCCTGGACCAGAATCAAGCTTCCTAGGACCGGTTTCTGGCATTTCAGCCGTCTTCAGCCAGGCTTGCTTGAATCCAGTGGCAAAGTGAGCAAGGGACTCACGTCTGAGCATACCCTGCCAACTTATGGCGAACAAAGCAAAAACCAAAGGAAATGATGGACGGAGTGTTGAACATTGCAACAAGCACTCACCCCCATTCAACTGATCTGGGTTTAATCCATCACCGTTCTTTAGCCCACTCTGCCACCCCAGTTCAGACATGGCCATATGCAAATCAGTCTGACCCTGTGCCTCATGGGAACAGTCCAGCCTGAACTGCCAAACCATGTCTTCCCTGGACCAGAATCAAGCTTCCTAGGACCGGTTTCTGGCATTTCAGCCGTCTTCAGCCAGGCTTGCTTGAATCCAGTGGCAAAGTGAGCAAGGGACTCACGTCTGAGCATACCCTGCCAACTTATGGCGTACAAAGCAAAAACCAAAGGAAATGATGGACGGAGTGTTGAACATTGCAAGCACTCACCCCCAGTCAACTGATCTGGGTTCAATCCATCACCGTTCTTTAGCCCACTCTGCCACCCCAGTTCAGACATGGCCATATGCAAATCAGTCTGACCCTGTGCCTCATGGGAACAGTCCAGCCTGAACTGCCAAGCCATGTCTTCCCTGGACCAGAATCAAGCTTCCTAGGACCGGTTTCTGGCATTTCAGCCGTCTTCAGCCAGGCTTGCTTGAATCCAGGGGCAAAGTGAGCAAGGGACTCACGTCTGAGCATACCCTGCCAACTTATGGCGAACAAAGCAAAAACCAAAGGAAATGATGGACGGAGTGTTGAACATTGCAAGCACTCACCCCCAGTCAACTGATCTGGGTTTAATCCATCACCGTTCTTTAGCCCACTCTGCCACCCCAGTTCAGACATGGCCATATGCAAATCAGTCTGACCCTGTGCCTCATGGGAACAGTCCAGCCTGAACTGCCAAGGCATGTCTTCCCTGGACCAGAATCAAGCTTCCTAGGACCGGTTTCTGGCATTTCAGCCGTCTTCAGCCAGGCTTGTTTGAATCCAGTGGCAAAGTGAGCAAGGGACTCACGTCTGAGCATACCCTGCCAACTTATGGCGAACAAAGCAAAAACCAAAGGAAATGATGGACGGAGTGTTGAACATTGCAAGCACTCACCCCCAGTCAACTGATCTGGGTTTAATCCATCACCGTTCTAGAGCCCACTCTCCAACCCCAGTTCAGACATGGCCATATGCAAATCAGTCTGACCCTGTGCCTCATGGGAACAGTCCAGCCTGAACTGCCAAGCCATGTCTTCCCTGGACCAGAATCAAGCTTCCTAGGACCGTTTTTTGGCATTTCAGCCTTCTTCAGCCAGGCTTGCTTGAATCCAGTGGCAAAGTGAGCAAGGGACTCACGTCTGAGCATACCCTGCCAACTTATGGCGAACAAAGCAAAAACCAAAGGAAATGATGGACGGAGTGTTGAACATTGCAAGCACTCAACCCCAGTCAACTGATCAGGGTTTAATCCATCACCGTTCTTTAGCCCACTCTGCCACCCCAGTTCAGACATGGCCATATGCAAATCAGTCTGACCCTGTGCCTCATGGGAACAGTCCAGCCTGAACTGCCAAGCCATGTCTTCCCTGGACCAGAATCAAGCTTCCTAGGACCGGTTTCTGGCATTTCAGCCGTCTTCAGCCAGGCTTGCTTGAATCCAGTGGCAAAGTGAGCAAGGGACTCACGTCTGAGCATACCCTGCCAACTTATGGCGAACAAAGCAAAAACCAAAGGAAATGATGGACGGAGTGTTGAACATTGCAAGCACACACCCCCAGTCAACTGATCTGGATTGAATCCATCACCAATCTTTAGCCCACTCTGCCACCCCAGTTCAGACATGGCCATATGCTAATCAGTCTGACCCTGTGCCTCATGGGAACAGTCCAGCCTGAACTGCCAGGGCATGTCTTCCCTGGACCAGAATCAAGCTTCCTAGGACCGGTTTCTGGCATTTCAGCCGTCTTCAGCCAGGCTTGCTTGAATCCAGTGGCAAATTGAGCAAGGCACTCACGTCTGAGCATTCCCTGCCAACTTATGGCGAACAAAGCAAAAACCAAAGGAAATGATGGACGGAGTGTTGAACATTGCAAGCACTCAGACCCAGTCAACTGATCTGGGTTAAATCCATCACCGTTCTTTAGCCCACTCTGTCACCCCAGTTCAGACATGGCCATATGCAAATCAGTCTGACCCTGTGCCTCATGGGAACAGTCCAGCCTGAACTGCCAAGCCATGTCTTCCCTGGACCAGAATCAAGCTTCCTAGGACCGGTTTCTGGCATTTCAACCGTCTTCAGCCAGGCTTGCTTGAATCCAGTGGCAAAGTGAGCAAGGGACTCACGTCTGAGCATACCCTGCCAATTTTGGCGAACAAAGCAAAAACCAAAGGAAATGATGGACGGAGTGTTGAACATTGCAAGCACTCACCCCCAGTCAACAGATCTGGGTTTAATCCATCACCGTTCTTTAGCCCACTCTGCCACCCCAGTTCAGACATGGCCATATGCAAATCAGTCTGACCCTGTGCCTCATGGGAACAGTCCAGCCTGAACTGCCAAGCCATGTCTTCCCTGGACCAGAATCAAGCTTCCTAGGACCGGTTTCTGGCATTTCAGCCGTCTTCAGCCAGGCTTGCTTGAATCCAGTGGCAAATTGAGCAAGGGACTCCCGTCTGAGCATACCCTGCCAACTTATGGCGAACAAAGCAAAAACCAAAGGAAATGATGGACGGAGTGTTGAACATTGCAAGCACTCACCGCCAGTCAACAGATCTGGGTTTAATCCATCACCGTTCTTTAGCCCACTCTGCCACCCCAGTTCAGACATGACCATATGCAAATCAGTCTGACCCTGTGCCTCATGGGAACAATCCAGCCTGAACTGCCAAGCCATGTCTTCCCTGGACCAGAATCAAGCTTCCTAGGACCGGTTTCTGGCATGTAAGCCATCTTCAGCCAGGCTTGCTTGAATCCAGTGGCAAAGTGAGCAAGGGACTCACGTCTGAGCATACCCTGCCAACTTATGGCGAACAAAGCAAAAACCTAAGGAAATGATGGACGGAGTGTTGAACATTGCAAGCACTCACCCCCAGTCAACTGATCTGGGTTCAATCCATCACCGTTCTTTAGCCCACTCTGCCACCCCAGTTCAGACATGGCCATATGCAAATCAGTCTGACCCTGTGCCTCATGGGAACAGTCCAGCCTGAACTGCCAAGCCATGTCTTCCCTGGACCAGAATCAAGCTTCCTAGGACCGGTTTCTGGCATTTCAGCCTGGCTTGCTTGAATCCAGTGGCAAAGTGAGCAAGGGACTCACGTCTGAGCATACCTTGCCAACTTATGGCAAACAAAGCACAAACCAAAGGAAATTATGGACGGAGTGTTGAACATTGCAAGCACTCACCCCCAGTCAACTGATCTGGGTTTAATCCATCACCGTTCTTTAGCCCACTCTGCCACCCCAGTTCAGACATGGCCATATGCAAATCAGTCTGACCCTGTGCCTCATGGGAACAGTCCAGCCTGAACTGCCAAACCATGTCTTCCCTGGACCAGAATCAAGCTTCCTAGGACCGGTTTCTGGCATTTCAGCCGTCTTCAGCCAGGCTTGCTTGAATCCAGTGTTAAAGTGAGCAAGGGACTCACGTCTGAGCATACCCTGCCAACTTATGGCGAACAAAGCAAAAACCAAAGGAAATGATGGACGGAGTGTTGAACATTGCAAGCACTCACCCCCAGTCAACTGATCTGGGTTTAATCCATCACCGTTCTTTAGCCCACTCTGCCACCCCAGTTCAGACATGGCCATATGCAAATCAGTCTGACCCTGTGCCTCATGGGAACAGTCCAGCCTGAACTGCCAAGCCATGTCTTCCCTGGACCAGAATCAAGCTTCCTAGGACCGGTTTCTGGCATTTCAGCCGTCTTCAGCCAGGCTTGCTTGAATCCAGTGGCAAAGTGAGCAAGGGACTCACGTCTGAGCATACCCTGCCAACTTATGGCGAACAAAGCAAAAACCAAAGGAAATGATGGACGGAGTGTTGAACATTGCAACAAGCACTCACCCCCAGTCAACTGATCTGGGTTTAATCCATCACCGTTCTTTAGCCCACTCTGCCACCCCAGTTCAGACATGGCCATATGCAAATCAGTCTGACCCTGTGCCTCATGGGAACAGTCCAGCCTGAACTGCCAAGCCATGTCTTCCCTGGACCAGAATCAAGCTTCCTAGGACCGGTTTCTGGCATTTCAGCCGTCTTCAGCCAGGCTTGCTTGAATCCAGTGGCAAAGTGAGCAAGGGACTCACGTCTGAGCATACCCTGCCAACTTATGGCGAACAAAGCAAAAACCAAAGGACATGATGGACAGAGTGTTGAACATTGCAAGCACTCACCCCCAGTCAACTGATCTGGGTTTAATCCATCACCGTACTTTAGCCCACTCTGCCACCCCAGTTCAGACATGGCCATATGCAAATCAGTCTGACCCTGTGCCTCATGGGAACAGTCCAGCCTGAACTGCCAAGCCATGTCTTCCCTGGACCAGAATCAAGCTTCCTAGGACCGGTTTCTGGCATTTCAGCCGTTTTCAGCCAGGCTTGCTTGAATCCAGTGGCAAAGTGAGCAAGGGACTCACGTCTGAGCATACCCTGCCAACTTATGGCGAACAATGCAAAAAGCAAAGGAAATGATGGACGGAGTGTTGAACATTGCAAACACTCACCCCCAGTCAACTGATCTGGGTTTAATCCATCACCGTTCTTTAGCCCACTCTGCCACCCCAGTTCAGACATGGCCATATGCAAATCAGTCTGACCCTGTGCCTCATGGGAACAGTCCAGCCTGAACTGCCAAGCCATGTCTTCCCTGGACCAGAATCAAGCTTCCTAGGACCGGTTTCTGGCATTTCAGCCGTCTTCAGCCAGGCTTGCTTGAATCCAGTGGCAAAGTGAGCAAGGGACTCACGTCTGAGCATACCCTGCCAACTTATGGCGAACAAAGCAAAAACCAAAGGAAATGATGGACGGAGTGTTGAACATTGCAACAAGCACTCAAACCCAGTCAACTGATCTGGGTTTAATCCATCACCGTTCTTTAGCCCACTCTGCCACCCCAGTTCAGACATGGCCATATGCAAATCAGTCTGACCCTGTGCCTCATGGGAACAGTCCAGCCTGAACTGCCAAGCCATGTCTTCCCTGGACCAGAATCAAGCTTCCTAGGACCGGTTTCTGGCATTTCAGCCGTCTTCAGCCAGGCTTGTTTGAATCCAGTGGCAAAGTGAGCAAGGGACTCAGAGTCTGAGCATACCCTGCCAACTTATGGCGAACAAAGCAAAAACCAAAGGAAATGATGGACGGAGTGTTGAACATTGCAAGCACTCACCCCCAGTCAACTGATCTGGGTTTAATCCATCACCGTTCTTCAGCCCACTCTGCCACCCCAGTTCAGACATGGCCATATGCAAATCAGTCTGACCCTGTGCCTCATGGGAACAGTCCAGCCTGAACTGCCAAGCCATGTCTTCCCTGGACCAGAATCAAGCTTCCTAGGACCGGTTTCTGGCATTTCAGCTGTCTTCAGCCAGGCTTGCTTGAATCCAGTGGTAAAGTGAGCAAGGGACTCACGTCTGAGCATACCCTGCCAACTTATGGTGAACAAAGCAAACACCAAAGGAAATGATGGACGGAGTGTTGAACATTGCAAGCACTCACCCCCAGTCAACTGATCTGGGTTTAATCCATCACCGTTCTTTAACCCACTCTGCCACCCCAGTTCAGACATGGCCATATGCTAATTAGTCTGACCCTGTGCCTCATGGGAACAGTCCAGCCTGAACTGCCAAGCCATGTCTTCCCTGGACCAGAATCAAGCTTCCTAGGACCGTTTTTTGGCATTTCAGCCGTCTTCAGCCAGGCTTGCTTGAATCCAGTGGCAAAGTGAGCAAGGGACTCACGTCTGAGCATACCCTGCCAACTTATGGCGAACAAAGCAAAAACCAAAGGAAATGATGGACGGAGTGTTGAACATTGCAAGCACTCACCCCCAGTCAACAGATCTGGGTTTAATCCATCACCGTTCTTTAGCCCACTCTGCCACCCCAGTTCAGACATGGCCATATGCAAATCAGTCTGACCCTGTGCCTCATGGGAACAGTCCAGCCTGAACTGCCAAGCCATGTCTTCCCTGGACCAGAATCAAGCTTCCTAGGACCTGTTTCTGGCATTTCAGCCGTCTTCAGCCAGGCTTGCTTGAATCCAGTGGCAAAGTGAGCAAGGGACTCACGTCTGAGCATACCCTGCCAACTTATGGCCAACAAAGCAAAAACCAAAGGAAATGATGGACGGAGTGTTGAACATTGCAAGCACTCACCCCCAGTCAACTGATCTGGGTTTAATCCATCACCGTTCTTTAGGCCACTCTGCCACCCCAGTTCAGACATGGCCATATGCAAATCAGTCTGACCCTGTGCCTCATGGGAACAGTCCAGCCTGAACTGCCAAGCCATGTCTTCCCTGGACCAGAATCAAGCTTCCTAGGACCGGTTTCTGGCATTTCAGCCATCTTCAGCCAGGCTTGCTTGAATCCAGTGGCAAAGTGAGCAAGGGACTCACGTCCGAGCATACCCTGCCAACTTATGGCGAACAAAGCAAAAACCAAAGGACATGATGGACGGAGTGTTGAACATTGCAAGCACTCACCCCAGTCAACTGATCTGGGTTTAATCCATCACCGTACTTTAGCCCACTCTGCCACCCCAGTTCAGACATGGCCATATGCAAATCAGTCTGACCCTGTGCCTCATGGGAGCAGTCCAGCCTGAACTGCCAAGCCATGTCTTCCCTGGACCAGAATCAAGCTTCCTAGGACCGGTTTCTGGCATTTCAGCCGTCTTCAGCCAGGCTTGCTTGAATCCAGTGGCAAAGTGAGCAAGGGACTCACGTCTGAGCATACCCTGCCAACTTATGGCGAACAATGCAAAAAGCAAAGGAAATGATGGACGGAGTGTTGAACATTGCAAACACTCAACCCCAGTCAACTGATCTGGGTTTAATCCATAACCGTTCTTTAGCCCACTCTGCCACCCCAGTTCAGACATGGCCATATGCAAATCAGTCTGACCCTGTGCCTCATGGGAACAGTCCAGCCTGAACTGCCAAGCCATGTCTTCCCTGGACCAGAATCAAGCTTCCTAGGACCGGTTTCTGGCATTTCAGCCGTCTTCAGCCAAGCTTGCTTGAATCCAGTGGCAAAGTGAGCAAGGGACTAACGTCTGAGCATACCCTGCCAACTTATGGCGAACAAAGCAAAAACCAAAGGAAATGATGGACGGAGTGTTGAACATTGCAAGCACTCACCCCCAGTCAACTGATCTGGGTTTAATCCATCACCGTTCTTTAGCCCACTCTGCCACCCCAGTTCAGACATGGCCATATGCAAATCAGTCTGACCCTGTGCCTCATGGGAACAGTCCAGCCTGAACTGCCAAGCCATGTCTTCCCTGGACCAGAATCAAGCTTCCTAGGACCGGTTTCTGGCATTTCAGCCGTCTTCAGCCAGGCTTGCTTGAATCCAGTGGCAAAGTGAGCAAGGGACTCACGTCTGAGCATACCCTGCCAACTTATGGCGAACAAAGCAAAAACCAAAGGAAATGATGGACGGAGTGTTGAACATTGCAACAAGCACTCACCCCCAGTCAACTGATCTGGGTTTAATCCATCACCGTTCTTTAGCCCACTCTGCCACCCCAGTTCAGACATGGCCATATGCAAATCAGTCTGACCCTGTGCCTCATGGGAACAGTCCAGCCTGAACTGCCAAGCCATGTCTTCCCTGGACCAGAATCAAGCTTCCTAGGACCGGTTTCTGGCATTTCAGCCGTCTTCAGCCAGGCTTGCTTGAATCCAGTGGCAAAGTGAGCAAGGGACTCACGTCTGAGCATACCCTGCCAACTTATGGCGTACAAAGCAAAAACCAAAGGAAATGATGGACGGAGTGTTGAACATTGCAAGCACTCACCCCCAGTCAACTGATCTGGGTTCAATCCATCACCGTTCTTTAGCCCACTCTGCCACCCCAGTTCAGACATGGCCATATGCAAATCAGTCTGACCCTGTGCCTCATGGGAACAGTCCAGCCTGAACTGCCAAGCCATGTCTTCCCTGGACCAGAATCAAGCTTCCTAGGACCGGTTTCTGGCATTTCAGCCGTCTTCAGCCAGGCTTGCTTGAATCCAGGGGCAAAGTGAGCAAGGGACTCACGTCTGAGCATACCCTGCCAACTTATGGCGAACAAAGCAAAAACCAAAGGAAATGATGGACGGAGTGTTGAACATTGCAAGCACTCACCCCCAGTCAACTGATCTGGGTTTAATCCATCACCGTTCTTTAGCCCACTCTGCCACCCCAGTTCAGACATGGCCATATGCAAATCAGTCTGACCCTGTGCCTCATGGGAACAGTCCAGTCTGAACTGCCAAGGCATGTCTTCCCTGGACCAGAATCAAGCTTCCTAGGACCGGTTTCTGGCATTTCAGCCGTCTTCAGCCAGGCTTGTTTGAATCCAGTGGCAAAGTGAGCAAGGGACTCACGTCTGAGCATACCCTGCCAACTTATGGCGAACAAAGCAAAAACCAAAGGAAATGATGGACGGAGTGTTGAACATTGCAAGCACTCACCCCCAGTCAACTGATCTGGGTTTAATCCATCACCGTTCTAGAGCCCACTCTGCCACCCCAGTTCAGACATGGCCATATGCAAATCAGTCTGAATCTGTGCCTCATGGGAACAGTCCAGCCTGAACTGCCAAGCCATGTCTTCCCTGGACCAGAATCAAGCTTCCTAGGACCGTTTTTTGGCATTTCAGCCTTCTTCAGCCAGGCTTGCTTGAATCCAGTGGCAAAGTGAGCAAGGGACTCACGTCTGAGCATACCCTGCCAACTTATGGCGAACAAAGCAAAAACCAAAGGAAATGATGGACGGAGTGTTGAACATTGCAAGCACTCAACCCCAGTCAACTGATCAGGGTTTAATCCATCACCGTTCTTTAGCCCACTCTGCCACCCCAGTTCAGACATGGCCATATGCAAATCAGTCTGACCCTGTGCCTCATGGGAACAGTCCAGCCTGAACTGCCAAGCCATGTCTTCCCTGGACCAGAATCAAGCTTCCTAGGACCGGTTTCTGGCATTTCAGCCGTCTTCAGCCAGGCTTGCTTGAATCCAGTGGCAAAGTGAGCAAGGGACTCACGTCTGAGCATACCCTGCCAACTTATGGCGAACAAAGCAAAAACCAAAGGAAATGATGGACGGAGTGTTGAACATTGCAAGCACTCACCCCCAGTCAACTGATCTGGGTTTAATCCATCACCGTTCTTTAGCCCACTCTGCCACCCCAGTTCAGACATGGCCATATGCAAATCAGTCTGACCCTGTGCCTAATGGGAACAGTCCAGCCTGAACTGCCAAGCCATGTCTTCCCTGGACCAAAATCAAGCTTCCTAGGACCGGTTTCTGGCATTTCAGCCGTCTTCAGCCAGGCTTGCTTGAATCCAGTGGCAAAGTGAGCAAGGGACTCACGTCTGAGCATACCCTGCCAACTTATGGCGAACAAAGCAAAAACCAAAGGAAATGATGGACGGAGTGTTGAACATTGCAAGAACTCACCCCCAGTCAACTGATCTGGGTTTAATCCATCACCGTCCTTTAGCCCACTCTGCCACCCCAGTTCAGACATGGCCATATGCAAATCAGTCTGACCCTGTGCCTCATGGGAACAGTCCAGCCTGAACTGCCAAGCCATGTCTTCCCTGGACCAGAATCAAGCTTCCTAGGACCGGTTTCTGGCATTTCAGCCGTCTTCAGCCAGGCTTGCTTGAATCCAGTGGCAAAGTGAGCAAGGGACTCACGTCTGAGCATACCCTGCCAACTTATGGCGAACAAAGCAAAAACCAAAGGAAATGATGGACGGAGTGTTGAACATTGCAAGCACTCACCCCCAGTCAACTGATCTGGGTTTAATCCATCACCGTTCTTTAGCCCACTCTGCCATCCCAGTTCAGACATGGCTATATGCAAATCAGTCTGACCCTGTGCCTCATGGGAACAGTCCAGCCTGAACTGCCAAGCCATGTCTTCCCTGGACCAGAATCAAGCTTCCTAGGACCGGTTTCTGGCATTTCAGCCGTCTTCAGCCAGGCTTGCTTGAATCCAGTGGCAAAGTGAGCAAGGGACTCACGTCTGAGCATACCCTGCCAACTTATGGCGAACAAAGCAAAAACCAAAGGAAATGATGGACGGAGTGTTGAACATTGCAACAAGCACTCACCCCCATTCAACTGATCTGGGTTTAATCCATCACCGTTCTTTAGCCCACTCTGCCACCCCAGTTCAGACATGGCCATATGCAAATCAGTCTGACCCTGTGCCTCATGGGAACAGTCCAGCCTGAACTGCCAAACCATGTCTTCCCTGGACCAGAATCAAGCTTCCTAGGACCGGTTTCTGGCATTTCAGCCGTCTTCAGCCAGGCTTGCTTGAATCCAGTGGCAAAGTGAGCAAGGGACTCACGTCTGAGCATACCCTGCCAACTTATGGCGTACAAAGCAAAAACCAAAGGAAATGATGGACGGAGTGTTGAACATTGCAAGCACTCACCCCCAGTCAACTGATCTGGGTTCAATCCATCACCGTTCTTTAGCCCACTCTGCCACCCCAGTTCAGACATGGCCATATGCAAATCAGTCTGACCCTGTGCCTCATGGGAACAGTCCAGCCTGAACTGCCAAGCCATGTCTTCCCTGGACCAGAATCAAGCTTCCTAGGACCGGTTTCTGGCATTTCAGCCGTCTTCAGCCAGGCTTGCTTGAATCCAGGGGCAAAGTGAGCAAGGGACTCACGTCTGAGCATACCCTGCCAACTTATGGCGAACAAAGCAAAAACCAAAGGAAATGATGGACGGAGTGTTGAACATTGCAAGCACTCACCCCCAGTCAACTGATCTGGGTTTAATCCATCACCGTTCTTTAGCCCACTCTGCCACCCCAGTTCAGACATGGCCATATGCAAATCAGTCTGACCCTGTGCCTCATGGGAACAGTCCAGCCTGAACTGCCAAGGCATGTCTTCCCTGGACCAGAATCAAGCTTCCTAGGACCGGTTTCTGGCATTTCAGCCGTCTTCAGCCAGGCTTGTTTGAATCCAGTGGCAAAGTGAGCAAGGGACTCACGTCTGAGCATACCCTGCCAACTTATGGCGAACAAAGCAAAAACCAAAGGAAATGATGGACGGAGTGTTGAACATTGCAAGCACTCACCCCCAGTCAACTGATCTGGGTTTAATCCATCACCGTTCTAGAGCCCACTCTCCAACCCCAGTTCAGACATGGCCATATGCAAATCAGTCTGACCCTGTGCCTCATGGGAACAGTCCAGCCTGAACTGCCAAGCCATGTCTTCCCTGGACCAGAATCAAGCTTCCTAGGACCGTTTTTTGGCATTTCAGCCTTCTTCAGCCAGGCTTGCTTGAATCCAGTGGCAAAGTGAGCAAGGGACTCACGTCTGAGCATACCCTGCCAACTTATGGCGAACAAAGCAAAAACCAAAGGAAATGATGGACGGAGTGTTGAACATTGCAAGCACTCAACCCCAGTCAACTGATCAGGGTTTAATCCATCACCGTTCTTTAGCCCACTCTGCCACCCCAGTTCAGACATGGCCATATGCAAATCAGTCTGACCCTGTGCCTCATGGGAACAGTCCAGCCTGAACTGCCAAGCCATGTCTTCCCTGGACCAGAATCAAGCTTCCTAGGACCGGTTTCTGGCATTTCAGCCGTCTTCAGCCAGGCTTGCTTGAATCCAGTGGCAAAGTGAGCAAGGGACTCACGTCTGAGCATACCCTGCCAACTTATGGCGAACAAAGCAAAAACCAAAGGAAATGATGGACGGAGTGTTGAACATTGCAAGCACACACCCCCAGTCAACTGATCTGGATTGAATCCATCACCAATCTTTAGCCCACTCTGCCACCCCAGTTCAGACATGGCCATATGCTAATCAGTCTGACCCTGTGCCTCATGGGAACAGTCCAGCCTGAACTGCCAAGGCATGTCTTCCCTGGACCAGAATCAAGCTTCCTAGGACCGGTTTCTGGCATTTCAGCCGTCTTCAGCCAGGCTTGCTTGAATCCAGTGGCAAATTGAGCAAGGCACTCACGTCTGAGCATTCCCTGCCAACTTATGGCGAACAAAGCAAAAACCAAAGGAAATGATGGACGGAGTGTTGAACATTGCAAGCACTCAGACCCAGTCAACTGATCTGGGTTAAATCCATCACCGTTCTTTAGCCCACTCTGTCACCCCAGTTCAGACATGGCCATATGCAAATCAGTCTGACCCTGTGCCTCATGGGAACAGTCCAGCCTGAACTGCCAAGCCATGTCTTCCCTGGACCAGAATCAAGCTTCCTAGGACCGGTTTCTGGCATTTCAACCGTCTTCAGCCAGGCTTGCTTGAATCCAGTGGCAAAGTGAGCAAGGGACTCACGTCTGAGCATACCCTGCCAATTTTGGCGAACAAAGCAAAAACCAAAGGAAATGATGGACGGAGTGTTGAACATTGCAAGCACTCACCCCCAGTCAACAGATCTGGGTTTAATCCATCACCGTTCTTTAGCCCACTCTGCCACCCCAGTTCAGACATGGCCATATGCAAATCAGTCTGACCCTGTGCCTCATGGGAACAGTCCAGCCTGAACTGCCAAGCCATGTCTTCCCTGGACCAGAATCAAGCTTCCTAGGACCGGTTTCTGGCATTTCAGCCGTCTTCAGCCAGGCTTGCTTGAATCCAGTGGCAAAGTGAGCAAGGGACTCCCGTCTGAGCATACCCTGCCAACTTATGGCGAACAAAGCAAAAACCAAAGGAAATGATGGACGGAGTGTTGAACATTGCAAGCACTCACCGCCAGTCAACAGATCTGGGTTTAATCCATCACCGTTCTTTAGCCCACTCTGCCACCCCAGTTCAGACATGACCATATGCAAATCAGTCTGACCCTGTGCCTCATGGGAACAATCCAGCCTGAACTGCCAAGCCATGTCTTCCCTGGACCAGAATCAAGCTTCCTAGGACCGGTTTCTGGCATGTAAGCCATCTTCAGCCAGGCTTGCTTGAATCCAGTGGCAAAGTGAGCAAGGGACTCACGTCTGAGCATACCCTGCCAACTTATGGCGAACAAAGCAAAAACCTAAGGAAATGATGGACGGAGTGTTGAACATTGCAAGCACTCACCCCCAGTCAACTGATCTGGGTTCAATCCATCACCGTTCTTTAGCCCACTCTGCCACCCCAGTTCAGACATGGCCATATGCAAATCAGTCTGACCCTGTGCCTCATGGGAACAGTCCAGCCTGAACTGCCAAGCCATGTCTTCCCTGGACCAGAATCAAGCTTCCTAGGACCGGTTTCTGGCATTTCAGCCTGGCTTGCTTGAATCCAGTGGCAAAGTGAGCAAGGGACTCACGTCTGAGCATACCCTGCCAACTTATGGCAAACAAAGCACAAACCAAAGGAAATTATGGACGGAGTGTTGAACATTGCAAGCACTCACCCCCAGTCAACTGATCTGGGTTTAATCCATCACCGTTCTTTAGCCCACTCTGCCACCCCAGTTCAGACATGGCCATATGCAAATCAGTCTGACCCTGTGCCTCATGGGAACAGTCCAGCCTGAACTGCCAAACCATGTCTTCCCTGGACAAGAATCAAGCTTCCTAGGACCGGTTTCTGGCATTTCAGCCGTCTTCAGCCAGGCTTGCTTGAATCCAGTGTTAAAGTGAGCAAGGGACTCACGTCTGAGCATACCCTGCCAACTTATGGCGAACAAAGCAAAAACCAAAGGAAATGATGGACGGAGTGTTGAACATTGCAAGCACTCACCCCCAGTCAACTGATCTGGGTTTAATCCATCACCGTTCTTTAGCCCACTCTGCCACCCCAGTTCAGACATGGCCATATGCAAATCAGTCTGACCCTGTGCCTCATGGGAACAGTCCAGCCTGAACTGCCAAGCCATGTCTTCCCTGGACCAGAATCAAGCTTCCTAGGACCGGTTTCTGGCATTTCAGCCGTCTTCAGCCAGGCTTGCTTGAATCCAGTGGCAAAGTGAGCAAGGGACTCACGTCTGAGCATACCCTGCCAACTTATGGCGAACAAAGCAAAAACCAAAGGAAATGATGGACGGAGTGTTGAACATTGCAACAAGCACTCACCCCCAGTCAACTGATCTGGGTTTAATCCATCACCGTTCTTTAGCCCACTCTGCCACCCCAGTTCAGACATGGCCATATGCAAATCAGTCTGACCCTGTGCCTCATGGGAACAGTCCAGCCTGAACTGCCAAGCCATGTCTTCCCTGGACCAGAATCAAGCTTCCTAGGACCGGTTTCTGGCATTTCAGCCGTCTTCAGCCAGGCTTGCTTGAATCCAGTGGCAAAGTGAGCAAGGGACTCACGTCTGAGCATACCCTGCCAACTTATGGCGTACAAAGCAAAAACCAAAGGAAATGATGGACGGAGTGTTGAACATTGCAAGCACTCACCCCCAGTCAACTGATCTGGGTTCAATCCATCACCGTTCTTTAGCCCACTCTGCCACCCCAGTTCAGACATGGCCATATGCAAATCAGTCTGACCCTGTGCCTCATGGGAACAGTCCAGCCTGAACTGCCAAGCCATGTCTTCCCTGGACCAGAATCAAGCTTCCTAGGACCGGTTTCTGGCATTTCAGCCGTCTTCAGCCAGGCTTGCTTGAATCCAGGGGCAAAGTGAGCAAGGGACTCACGTCTGAGCATACCCTGCCAACTTATGGCGAACAAAGCAAAAACCAAAGGAAATGATGGACGGAGTGTTGAACATTGCAAGCACTCACCCCCAGTCAACTGATCTGGGTTTAATCCATCACCGTTCTTTAGCCCACTCTGCCACCCCAGTTCAGACATGGCCATATGCAAATCAGTCTGACCCTGTGCCTCATGGGAACAGTCCAGTCTGAACTGCCAAGGCATGTCTTCCCTGGACCAGAATCAAGCTTCCTAGGACCGGTTTCTGGCATTTCAGCCGTCTTCAGCCAGGCTTGTTTGAATCCAGTGGCAAAGTGAGCAAGGGACTCACGTCTGAGCATACCCTGCCAACTTATGGCGAACAAAGCAAAAACCAAAGGAAATGATGGACGGAGTGTTGAACATTGCAAGCACTCACCCCCAGTCAACTGATCTGGGTTTAATCCATCACCGTTCTAGAGCCCACTCTGCCACCCCAGTTCAGACATGGCCATATGCAAATCAGTCTGAATCTGTGCCTCATGGGAACAGTCCAGCCTGAACTGCCAAGCCATGTCTTCCCTGGACCAGAATCAAGCTTCCTAGGACCGTTTTTTGGCATTTCAGCCTTCTTCAGCCAGGCTTGCTTGAATCCAGTGGCAAAGTGAGCAAGGGACTCACGTCTGAGCATACCCTGCCAACTTATGGCGAACAAAGCAAAAACCAAAGGAAATGATGGACGGAGTGTTGAACATTGCAAGCACTCAACCCCAGTCAACTGATCAGGGTTTAATCCATCACCGTTCTTTAGCCCACTCTGCCACCCCAGTTCAGACATGGCCATATGCAAATCAGTCTGACCCTGTGCCTCATGGGAACAGTCCAGCCTGAACTGCCAAGCCATGTCTTCCCTGGACCAGAATCAAGCTTCCTAGGACCGGTTTCTGGCATTTCAGCCGTCTTCAGCCAGGCTTGCTTGAATCCAGTGGCAAAGTGAGCAAGGGACTCACGTCTGAGCATACCCTGCCAACTTATGGCGAACAAAGCAAAAACCAAAGGAAATGATGGACGGAGTGTTGAACATTGCAAGCACTCACCCCCAGTCAACTGATCTGGGTTTAATCCATCACCGTTCTTTAGCCCACTCTGCCACCCCAGTTCAGACATGGCCATATGCAAATCAGTCTGACCCTGTGCCTAATGGGAACAGTCCAGCCTGAACTGCCAAGCCATGTCTTCCCTGGACCAAAATCAAGCTTCCTAGGACCGGTTTCTGGCATTTCAGCCGTCTTCAGCCAGGCTTGCTTGAATCCAGTGGCAAAGTGAGCAAGGGACTCACGTCTGAGCATACCCTGCCAACTTATGGCGAACAAAGCAAAAACCAAAGGAAATGATGGACGGAGTGTTGAACATTGCAAGAACTCACCCCCAGTCAACTGATCTGGGTTTAATCCATCACCGTCCTTTAGCCCACTCTGCCACCCCAGTTCAGACATGGCCATATGCAAATCAGTCTAACCCTGTGCCTCATGGGAACAGTCCAGCCTGAACTGCCAAGCCATGTCTTCCCTGGACCAGAATCAAGCTTCCTAGGACCGGTTTCTGGCATTTCAGCCGTCTTCAGCCAGGCTTGCTTGAATCCAGTGGCAAAGTGAGCAAGGGACTCACGTCTGAGCATACCCTGCCAACTTATGGCGAACAAAGCAAAAACAAAAGGAAATGATGGACGGAGTGTTGAACATTGCAAGCACTCACCCCCAGTCAACTGATCTGGGTTTAATCCATCACCGTTCTTTAGCCCACTCTGCCATCCCAGTTCAGACATGGCTATATGCAAATCAGTCTGACCCTGTGCCTCATGGGAACAGTCCAGCCTGAACTGCCAAGCCATGTCTTCCCTGGACCAGAATCAAGCTTCCTAGGACCGGTTTCTGGCATTTCAGCCGTCTTCAGCCAGGCTTGCTTGAATCCAGTGGCAAAGTGAGCAAGGGACTCACGTCTGAGCATACCCTGCCAACTTATGGCGAACAAAGCAAAAACCAAAGGAAATGATGGACGGAGTGTTGAACATTGCAACAAGCACTCACCCCCATTCAACTGATCTGGGTTTAATCCATCACCGTTCTTTAGCCCACTCTGCCACCCCAGTTCAGACATGGCCATATGCAAATCAGTCTGACCCTGTGCCTCATGGGAACAGTCCAGCCTGAACTGCCAAACCATGTCTTCCCTGGACCAGAATCAAGCTTCCTAGGACCGGTTTCTGGCATTTCAGCCGTCTTCAGCCAGGCTTGCTTGAATCCAGTGGCAAAGTGAGCAAGGGACTCACGTCTGAGCATACCCTGCCAACTTATGGCGTACAAAGCAAAAACCAAAGGAAATGATGGACGGAGTGTTGAACATTGCAAGCACTCACCCCCAGTCAACTGATCTGGGTTCAATCCATCACCGTTCTTTAGCCCACTCTGCCACCCCAGTTCAGACATGGCCATATGCAAATCAGTCTGACCCTGTGCCTCATGGGAACAGTCCAGCCTGAACTGCCAAGCCATGTCTTCCCTGGACCAGAATCAAGCTTCCTAGGACCGGTTTCTGGCATTTCAGCCGTCTTCAGCCAGGCTTGCTTGAATCCAGGGGCAAAGTGAGCAAGGGACTCACGTCTGAGCATACCCTGCCAACTTATGGCGAACAAAGCAAAAACCAAAGGAAATGATGGACGGAGTGTTGAACATTGCAAGCACTCACCCCCAGTCAACTGATCTGGGTTTAATCCATCACCGTTCTTTAGCCCACTCTGCCACCCCAGTTCAGACATGGCCATATGCAAATCAGTCTGACCCTGTGCCTCATGGGAACAGTCCAGCCTGAACTGCCAAGGCATGTCTTCCCTGGACCAGAATCAAGCTTCCTAGGACCGGTTTCTGGCATTTCAGCCGTCTTCAGCCAGGCTTGTTTGAATCCAGTGGCAAAGTGAGCAAGGGACTCACGTCTGAGCATACCCTGCCAACTTATGGCGAACAAAGCAAAAACCAAAGGAAATGATGGACGGAGTGTTGAACATTGCAAGCACTCACCCCCAGTCAACTGATCTGGGTTTAATCCATCACCGTTCTAGAGCCCACTCTCCAACCCCAGTTCAGACATGGCCATATGCAAATCAGTCTGACCCTGTGCCTCATGGGAACAGTCCAGCCTGAACTGCCAAGCCATGTCTTCCCTGGACCAGAATCAAGCTTCCTAGGACCGTTTTTTGGCATTTCAGCCTTCTTCAGCCAGGCTTGCTTGAATCCAGTGGCAAAGTGAGCAAGGGACTCACGTCTGAGCATACCCTGCCAACTTATGGCGAACAAAGCAAAAACCAAAGGAAATGATGGACGGAGTGTTGAACATTGCAAGCACTCAACCCCAGTCAACTGATCAGGGTTTAATCCATCACCGTTCTTTAGCCCACTCTGCCACCCCAGTTCAGACATGGCCATATGCAAATCAGTCTGACCCTGTGCCTCATGGGAACAGTCCAGCCTGAACTGCCAAGCCATGTCTTCCCTGGACCAGAATCAAGCTTCCTAGGACCGGTTTCTGGCATTTCAGCCGTCTTCAGCCAGGCTTGCTTGAATCCAGTGGCAAAGTGAGCAAGGGACTCACGTCTGAGCATACCCTGCCAACTTATGGCGAACAAAGCAAAAACCAAAGGAAATGATGGACGGAGTGTTGAACATTGCAAGCACACACCCCCAGTCAACTGATCTGGATTGAATCCATCACCAATCTTTAGCCCACTCTGCCACCCCAGTTCAGACATGGCCATATGCTAATCAGTCTGACCCTGTGCCTCATGGGAACAGTCCAGCCTGAACTGCCAAGGCATGTCTTCCCTGGACCAGAATCAAGCTTCCTAGGACCGGTTTCTGGCATTTCAGCCGTCTTCAGCCAGGCTTGCTTGAATCCAGTGGCAAATTGAGCAAGGCACTCACGTCTGAGCATTCCCTGCCAACTTATGGCGAACAAAGCAAAAACCAAAGGAAATGATGGACGGAGTGTTGAACATTGCAAGCACTCAGACCCAGTCAACTGATCTGGGTTAAATCCATCACCGTTCTTTAGCCCACTCTGTCACCCCAGTTCAGACATGGCCATATGCAAATCAGTCTGACCCTGTGCCTCATGGGAACAGTCCAGCCTGAACTGCCAAGCCATGTCTTCCCTGGACCAGATTCAAGCTTCCTAGGACCGGTTTCTGGCATTTCAACCGTCTTCAGCCAGGCTTGCTTGAATCCAGTGGCAAAGTGAGCAAGGGACTCACGTCTGAGCATACCCTGCCAATTTTGGCGAACAAAGCAAAAACCAAAGGAAATGATGGACGGAGTGTTGAACATTGCAAGCACTCACCCCCAGTCAACAGATCTGGGTTTAATCCATCACCGTTCTTTAGCCCACTCTGCCACCCCAGTTCAGACATGGCCATATGCAAATCAGTCTGACCCTGTGCCTCATGGGAACAGTCCAGCCTGAACTGCCAAGCCATGTCTTCCCTGGACCAGAATCAAGCTTCCTAGGACCGGTTTCTGGCATTTCAGCCGTCTTCAGCCAGGCTTGCTTGAATCCAGTGGCAAAGTGAGCAAGGGACTCCCGTCTGAGCATACCCTGCCAACTTATGGCGAACAAAGCAAAAACCAAAGGAAATGATGGACGGAGTGTTGAACATTGCAAGCACTCACCGCCAGTCAACAGATCTGGGTTTAATCCATCACCGTTCTTTAGCCCACTCTGCCACCACAGTTCAGACATGACCATATGCAAATCAGTCTGACCCTGTGCCTCATGGGAACAATCCAGCCTGAACTGCCAAGCCATGTCTTCCCTGGACCAGAATCAAGCTTCCTAGGACCGGTTTCTGGCATGTAAGCCATCTTCAGCCAGGCTTGCTTGAATCCAGTGGCAAAGTGAGCAAGGGACTCACGTCTGAGCATACCCTGCCAACTTATGGCGAACAAAGCAAAAACCTAAGGAAATGATGGACGGAGTGTTGAACATTGCAAGCACTCACCCCCAGTCAACTGATCTGGGTTCAATCCATCACCGTTCTTTAGCCCACTCTGCCACCCCAGTTCAGACATGGCCATATGCAAATCAGTCTGACCCTGTGCCTCATGGGAACAGTCCAGCCTGAACTGCCAAGCCATGTCTTCCCTGGACCAGAATCAAGCTTCCTAGGACCGGTTTCTGGCATTTCAGCCGTCTTCAGCCTGGCTTGCTTGAATCCAGTGGCAAAGTGAGCAAGGGACTCACGTCTGAGCATACCCTGCCAACTTATGGCAAACAAAGCACAAACCAAAGGAAATTATGGACGGAGTGTTGAACATTGCAAGCACTCACCCCCAGTCAACTGATCTGGGTTTAATCCATCACCGTTCTTTAGCCCACTCTGCCACCCCAGTTCAGACATGGCCATATGCAAATCAGTCTGACCCTGTGCCTCATGGGAACAGTCCAGCCTGAACTGCCAAGCCATGTCTTCCCTGGACCAAAATCAAGCTTCCTAGGACTGGTTTCTGGCATTTCAGCCGTCTTCAGACAGGCTTGCTTGAATCCTGTGGCAAAGTGAGCAAGGGACTCACGTCTGAGCATACCCTGCCAACTTATGGCGAACAAAGCAAAAACCAAAGGAAATGATGGACGGAGTGTTGAACATTGCAAGCACTCACCCCCAGTCAACTGATCTGGGTTTAATCCATCACCGTTCTTCAGCCCACTCTGCCACCCCAGTTCAGAGATGGCCATATGCAAATCAGTCTGACCCTGTGCCTCATGGGAACAGTCCAGCCTGAACTGCCAAGCCATGTCTTCCCTGGACCAGAATCAAGCTTCCTAGGACCGGTTTCTGGCATTTCAGCCATCTTCAGCCAGGCTTGCTTGAATCCAGTGGCAAAGTGAGCAAGGGACTCACGTCCGAGCATACCCTGCCAACTTATGGCGAACAAAGCAAAAACCAAAGGACATGATGGACGGAGTGTTGAACATTGCAAGCACTCACCCCCAGTCAACTGATCTGGGTTTAATCCATCACCGTACTTTAGCCCACTCTGCCACCCCAGTTCAGACATGGCCATATGCAAATCAGTCTGACCCTGTGCCTCATGGGAACAGTCCAGCCTGAACTGCCAAGCCATGTCTTCCCTGGACCAGAATCAAGCTTCCTGGGACCGGTTTCTGGCATTTCAGCCGTCTTCAGCCAGGCTTGCTTGAATCCAGTGGCAAATTGAGCAAGGCACTCACGTCTGAGCATACCCTGCCAACTTATGGCGAACAAAGCAAAAACCAAAGGAAATGATGGACGGAGTGTTGAACATTGCAAGCACTCAGCCCCAGTCAACTGATCTGGGTTAAATCCATCACCGTTCTTTAGCCCACTCTGCCACCCCAGTTCAGACATGGCCATATGCAAATCAGTCTGACCCTGTGCCTCATGGGAACAGTCCAGCCTGAACTGCCAAGCCATGTCTTCCCTGGAGCAGAATCAAGCTTCCTAGGACCGGTTTCTGGCATTTCAGCCGTCTTCAGCCAGGCTTGCTTGAATCCAGTGGCAAAGTGAGCAAGGGACTCACGTCTGAGCATACCCTGCCAACTTATGGCGAACAAAGCAAAAACCAAAGGAAATGATGGACGGAGTGTTGAACATTGCAAGCACTCACCCCCAGTCAACAGATCTGGGTTTAATCCATCACTGTTCTTTAGCCCACTCTGCCACCCCAGTTCAGACATGGCCATATGCAAATCAGTCTGACCCTGTGCCTCATGGAACCAGTCCAGCCTGAACTGCCAAGCCATGTCTTCCCTGGACCAGAATCAAGCTTCCTAGGACCGGTTTCTGGCATTTCAGCCGTCTTCAGCCAGGCTTGCTTGAATCCAGTGGCAAAGTGAGCAAGGGACTCACGTCTGAGCATACCCTGCCAACTTATGGCGAACAAAGCAAAAACCAAAGGAAATGATGGACGGAGTGTTGAACATTGCAAACACTCACCCCCAGTCAACAGATCTGGGTTTAATCCATCACGCCCACTCTGCCACCCCAGTTCAGACATGACCATATGCAAATCAGTCTGACCCTGTGCCTCATGGGAACAGTCCAGCCTGAACTGCCAAGCCATGTCTTCCCTGGACCAGAATCAAGCTTCCTAGGACCGGTTTCTGGCATTTCAGCCGTCTTCAGCCAGGCTTGATTGAATCCAGTGGCAAAGTGAGCAAGGGACTCACGTCCGAGCATACCCTGCCAAATTATGGCAAACAAAGCACAAACCAAAGGAAATGATGGACGGAGTGTTGAACATTGCAAGCACTCACCCCCAGTCAACTGATCTGGGTTTAATCCATCACCGTTCTTTAGCCCACTCTGCCACCCCAGTTCAGACATGGCCATATGCAAATCAGTCTGACCCTGTGCCTCATGGGAACAGTCCAGCCTGAACTGCCAAGCCATGTCTTCCCTGGACCAAAATCAAGCTTCCTAGGACTGGTTTCTGGCATTTCAGCCATCTTCAGACAGGGTTGCTTGAATCCAGTGGCAAAGTGAGCAAGGGACTCACATCTGAGCATACCCTGCCAACTTATGGCGAACAAAGCAAAAACCAAAGGAAATGATGGACGGAGTGTTGAACATTGCAAGCACTCGCCCCCAGTCAACTGATCTGGGTTTAATCCATCACCGTTCTTCAGCCCACTCTGCCACCCCAGTTCAGAGATGGCCATATGCAAATCAGTCTGACCCTGTGCCTCATGGGAACAGTCCAGCCTGAACTGCCAAGCCATGTCTTCCCTGGACCAGAATCAAGCTTCCTAGGACCGGTTTCTGGCATTTCAACCGTCTTCAGCCAGGCTTGCTTGAATCCAGTGGCAAAGTGAGCAAGGGACTCACGTCTGAGCATACCCTGCCAACTTATGGCGAACAAAGCAAAAACCAAAGGAAATGATGGACGGAGTGTTGAACATTGCAAGCACTCACCCCCAGTCAACTGATCTGGGTTTAATCCATCACCGTTCTTTAGCCCACTCTGCCACCCCAGTTCAGACATGGCCATATGCAAATCAGTCTGACCCTGTGCCTCATGGGAACAGTCCAGCCTGAACTGCCAAGCCATGTCTTCCCTGGACCAAAATCAAGCTTCCTAGGACTGGTTTCTGGCATTTCAGCCGTCTTCAGACAGGCTTGCTTGAATCCTGTGGCAAAGTGAGTAAGGGACTCACGTCTGAGCATACCCTGCCAACTTATGGCGAACAAAGCAAAAACCAAAGGAAATGATGGACGGAGTGTTGAACATTGCAAGCACTCACCCCCAGTCAACTGATCTGGGTTTAATCCATCACCGTTCTTCAGCCCACTCTGCCACCCCAGTTCAGAGATGGCCATATGCAAATCAGTCTGACCCTGTGCCTCATGGGAACAGTCCAGCCTGAACTGCCAAGCCATGTCTTCCCTGGACCAGAATCAAGCTTCCTAGGACCGGTTTCTGGCATTTCAGCCATCTTCAGCCAGGCTTGCTTGAATCCAGCGGCAAAGTGAGCAAGGGACTCACGTCCGAGCATACCCTGCCAACTTATGGCGAACAAAGCAAAAACCAAAGGACATGATGGACGGAGTGTTGAACATTGCAAGCACTCACCCCCAGTCAACTGATCTGGGTTTAATCCATCACCGTACTTTAGCCCACTCTGCCACCCCAGTTCAGACATGGCCATATGCAAATCAGTCTGACCCTGTGCCTCATGGGAACAGTCCAGCCTGAACTGCCAAGCCATGTCTTCCCTGGACCAGAATCAAGCTTCCTAGGACCGGTTTCTGGCATTTCAGCCGTCTTCAGCCAGGCTTGCTTGAATCCAGTGGCAAATTGAGCAAGGCACTCACGTCTGAGCATACCCTGCCAACTTATGGCGAACAAAGCAAAAACCAAAGGAAATGATGGACGGAGTGTTGAACATTGCAAGCACTCAGCCCCAGTCAACTGATCTGGGTTAAATCCATCACAGTTCTTTAGCCCACTCTGCCACCCCAGTTCAGACATGGCCATATGCAAATCAGTCTGACCCTGTGCCTCATAGGAACAGTCCAGCCTGAACTGCCAAGCCATGTCTTCCCTGGACCAGAATCAAGCTTCCTAGGACCGGTTTCTGGCATTTCAGCCGTCTTCAGCCAGGCTTGCTTGAATCCAGTGGCAAAGTGAGCAAGGGACTCACGTCTGAGCATACCCTGCCAACTTATGGCGAACAAAGCAAAAACCAAAGGAAATGATGGACGGAGTGTTGAACATTGCAAGCACTCACCCCCAGTCAACAGATCTGGGTTTAATCCATCACCGTTCTTTAGCCCACTCTGCCACCCCAGTTCAGACATGGCCATATGCAAATCAGTCTGACCCTGTGCCTCATGGAACCAGTCCAGCCTGAACTGCCAAGCCATGTCTTCCCTGGACCAGAATCAAGCTTCCTAGGACCGGTTTCTGGCATTTCAGCCGTCTTCAGCTAGGCTTGCTTGAATCCAGTGGCAAAGTGAGCAAGGGACTCACGTCTGAGCATACCCTGCCAACTTTTGGCGAACAAAGCAAAAACCAAAGGAAATGATGGATGGAGTGTTGAACATTGCAAGCACTCACCCCCAGTCAACAGATCTGGGTTTAATCCATCACCGTTCTTTAGCCCACTCTGCCACCCCAGTTCAGACATGGCCATATGCAAATCAGTCTGACCCTGTGCCTCATGGGAACAGTCCAGCCTGAACTGCCAAGCCATGTCTTCCCTGGACCAGAATCAAGCTTCCTAGGACCGGTTTCTGGCATTTCAGCCGTCTTCAGCCAGGCTTGCTTGAATCCAGTGGCAAAGTGAGCAAGGGACTCACGTCTGAGCATACCCTGCCAACTTATGGCGAACAAAGCAAAAACCAAAGGAAATGATGGACGGAGTGTTGAACATTGCAAACACTCACCCCCAGTCAACAGATCTGGGTTTAATCCATCACGCCCACTCTGCCACCCCAGTTCAGACATGACCATATGCAAATCAGTCTGACCCTGTGCCTCATGGGAACAGTCCAGCCTGAACTGCCAAGCCATGTCTTCCCTGGACCAGAATCAAGCTTCCTAGGACCGGTTTCTGGCATTTCAGCCGTCTTCAGCCAGGCTTGCTTGAATCCAGTGGCAAAGTGAGCAAGGGACTCACGTCCGAGCATACCCTGCCAACTTATGGCGAACAATGCAAAAACCAAAGGAAATGACGGACGGAGTGTTGAACATTGCAAACACTCACCCCCAGTCAACTGATCTGGGTTTAATCCATCACCGTTCTTTAGCCCACTCTGCCACCCCAGTTCAGACATGGCCATATGCAAATCAGTCTGACCCTATGCCTCATGGGAACAATCCAGCCTGAACTGCCAAGCCATGTCTTCCCTGGACCAGAATCAAGCTTCCTAGGACCGGTTTCTGGCATGTCAGCCATCTTCAGCCAGGCTTGCTTGAATCCAGTGGCAAAGTGAGCAAGGGACTCACGTCTGAGCATACCCTGCCAACTTATGGCGAACAAAGCAAAAACCTAAGGAAATGATGGACGGAGTGTTGAACATTGCAAGCACTCACCCCCAGTCAACTGATCTGGGTTCAATCCATCACCGTTCTTTAGCCCACTCTGCCACCCCAGTTCAGACATGGCCACATGCAAATCAGTCTGACCCTGTGCCTCATGGGAACAGTCCAGCCTGAACTGCCAAGCCATGTCTTCCCTGGACCAGAATCAAGCTTCCTAGGACCGGTTTCTGGCATTTCAGCCGTCTTCAGCCAGGCTTGCTTGAATCCAGTGGCAAAGTGAGCAAGGGACTCACGTCTGAGCATACCCTGCCAAATTATGGCAAACAAAGCACAAACCAAAGGAAATGATGGACGGAGTGTTGAACATTGCAAGCTCTCACCCCCAGTCAACTGATCTGGGTTTAATCCATCACCGTTCTTTAGCCCACTCTGCCACCCCAGTTCAGACATGGCCATATGCAAATCAGTTTGACCCTGTGCCTCATGGGAACAGTCCAGCCTGAACTGCCAAGCCATGTCTTCCCTGGACCAAAATCAAGCTTCCTAGGACTGGTTTCTGGCATTTCAGCCATCTTCAGACAGGGTTGCTTGAATCCAGTGGCAAAGTGAGCAAGGGACTCACGTCTGAGCATACCCTGCCAACTTATGGCGAACAAAGCAAAAACCAAAGGAAATGATGGACGGAGTGTTGAACATTGCAAGCACTCGCCCCCAGTCAACTGATCTGGGTTTAATCCATCACCGTTCTTCAGCCCACTCTGCCACCCCAGTTCAGAGATGGCCATATGCAAATCAGTCTGACCCTATGCCTCATGGGAACAGTCCAGCCTGAACTGCCAAGCCATGTCTTCCCTGGACCAGAATCAAGCTTCCTAGGACCGGTTTCTGGCATTTCAGCCGTCTTCAGCCAGGCTTGCTTGAATCCAGTGGCAAAGTGAGCAAGGGACTCACGTCTGAGCATACCCTGCCAACTTATGGCGAACAAAGCAAAAACCAAAGGAAATGATGGACGGAGTGTTGAACATTGCAAGCACTCACCCTCAGTCAACAGATCTGGGTTTAATCCATCACCGTTCTTTAGCCCACTCTGCCACCCTAGTTCAGACATGGCCATATGCAAATGAGTCTGACCCTGTGCCTCATGGGAACAGTCCAGCCTGAACTGCCAAGCCATGTCTTCCCTGGACCAGAATCTAGCTTCCTACGACCGGTTTCTGGCATTTCAGCCGTCTTCAGCCAGGCTTGCTTGAATCCAGTGGCAAAGTGAGCAAGGGACTCACGTCTGAGCATACCCTGCCAACTTATGGCGAACAAAGCAAAAACCAAAGGAAATGATGGACGGAGTGTTGAACATTGCAAGCACTCACCCCCAGTCAACTGATCTGGGTTTAATCCATCACCGTTCTTTAGCCCACTCTGCCACCCCAGTTCAGACATGGCCATATGCAAATCAGTCTGACCCTGTGCCTCATGGGAACAGTCCAGCCTGAACTGCCAAGCCATGTCTTCCCTGGACCAGAATCAAGCTTCCTAGGACCGGTTTCTGGCATTTCAGCCGTCTTCAGCCAGGCTTGCTTGAATCCAGTAGCAAAGTGAGCAAGGGACTCACGTCCGAGCATACCCTGCCAACTTTTGGCGAACAAAGCAAAAACCAAAGGAAATGATGGACGGAGTGTTGAACATTGCAAGCACTCACCCCCAGTCAACAGATCTGGGTTTAATCCATCACCGTTCTTTAGCCCACTCTGCCACCCCAGTTCAGACATGGCCATATGCAAATCAGTCTGACCCTGTGCCTCATGGGAACAGTCCAGCCTGAACTGCCAAGCCATGTCTTCCCTGGACCAGAATCAAGCTTCCTAGGACCGGTTTCTGGCATTTCAGCCGTCTTCAGCCAGGCTTGCTTGAATCCAGTGGCAAAGTGAGCAAGGGACTCACGTCTGAGCATACCCTGCCAACTTATGGCGAACAAAGCAAAAACCAAAGGAAATGATGGACGGAGTGTTGAACATTGCAAACACTCACCCCCAGTCAACAGATCTGGGTTTAATCCATCACGCCCACTCTGCCACCCCAGTTCAGACATGACCATATGCAAATCAGTCTGACCCTGTGCCTCATGGGAACAGTCCAGCCTGAACTGCCAAGCCATGTCTTCTCTGGACCAGAATCAAGCTTCCTAGGACCGGTTTCTGGCATTTCAGCCGTCTTCAGCCAGGCTTGCTTGAATCCAGTGGCAAAGTGAGCAAGGGACTCACGTCCGAGCATACCCTGCCAACTTATGGCGAACAATGCAAAAACCAAAGGAAATGATGGACGGAGTGTTGAACATTGCAAACACTCACCCCCAGTCAACTGATCTGGGTTTAATCCATCACCGTTCTTTAGCCCACTCTGCCACCCCAGTTCAGACATGGCCATATGCAAATCAGTCTGACCCTATGCCTCATGGGAACAATCCAGCCTGAACTGCCAAGCCATGTCTTCCCTGGACCAGAATCAAGCTTCCTAGGACCGGTTTCTGGCATGTCAGCCATCTTCAGCCAGGCTTGCTTGAATCCAGTGGCAAAGTGAGCAAGGGACTCACGTCTGAGCATACCCTGCCAACTTATGGCGAACAAAGCAAAAACCTAAGGAAATGATGGACGGAGTGTTGAACATTGCAAGCACTCACCCCCAGTCAACTGATCTGGGTTCAATCCATCACCGTTCTTTAGCCCACTCTGCCACCCCAGTTCAGACATGGCCATATGCAAATCAGTCTGACCCTGTGCCTCATGGGAACAGTCCAGCCTGAACTGCCAAGCCATGTCTTCCCTGGACCAGAATCAAGCTTCCTAGGACCGGTTTCTGGCATTTCAGCCGTCTTCAGCCAGGCTTGCTTGAATCCAGTGGCAAAGTGAGCAAGGGACTCACGTCTGAGCATACCCTGCCAAATTATGGCAAACAAAGCACAAACCAAAGGAAATGATGGACGGAGTGTTGAACATTGCAAGCACTCACCCCCAGTCAACTGATCTGGGTTTAATCCATCACCGTTCTTTAGCCCACTCTGCCACCCCAGTTCAGACATGGCCATATGCAAATCAGTCTGACCCTGTGCCTCATGGGAACAGTCCAGCCTGAACTGCCAAGCCATGTCTTCCCTGGACCAAAATCAAGCTTCCTAGGACTGGTTTCTGGCATTTCAGCCATCTTCAGACAGGGTTGCTTGAATCCAGTGGCAAAGTGAGCAAGGGACTCACGTCTGAGCATACCCTGCCAACTTATGGCGAACAAAGCAAAAACCAAAGGAAATGATGGACGGAGTGTTGAACATTGCAAGCACTCGCCCCCAGTCAACTGATCTGGGTTTAATCCATCACCGTTCTTCAGCCCACTCTGCCACCCCAGTTCTGAGATGGCCATATGCAAATCAGTCTGACCCTGTGCCTCATGGGAACAGTCCAGCCTGAACTGCCAAGCCATGTCTTCCCTGGACCAGAATCAAGCTTCCTAGGACCGGTTTCTGGCATTTCAGCCGTCTTCAGCCAGGCTTGCTTGAATCCAGTGGCAAAGTGAGCAAGGGACTCACGTCTGAGCATACCCTGCCAACTTATGGCGAACAAAGCAAAAACCAAAGGAAATGATGGACGGAGTGTTGAACATTGCAAGCACTCACCCCCAGTCAACTGATCTGGGTTTAATCCATCACCGTTCTTTAGCCCACTCTGCCACCCCAGTTCAGACATGGCCATATGCAAATCAGTCTGACCCTGTGCCTCATGGGAACAGTCCAGCCTGAACTGCCAAGCCATGTCTTCCCTGGACCAAAATCAAGCTTCCTAGGACTGGTTTCTGGCATTTCAGCCGTCTTCAGACAGGCTTGCTTGAATCCTGTGGCAAAGTGAGTAAGGGACTCACGTCTGAGCATACCCTGCCAACTTATGGCGAACAAAGCAAAAACCAAAGGAAATGATGGACGGAGTGTTGAACATTGCAAGCACTCACCCCCAGTCAACTGATCTGGGTTTAATCCATCACCGTTCTTCAGCCCACTCTGCCACCCCAGTTCAGAGATGGCCATATGCAAATCAGTCTGACCCTGTGCCTCATGGGAACAGTCCAGCCTGAACTGCCAAGCCATGTCTTCCCTGGACCAGAATCAAGCTTCCTAGGACCGGTTTCTGGCATTTCAGCCGTCTTCAGCCAGGCTTGCTTGAATCCAGCGGCAAAGTGAGCAAGGGACTCACGTCCGAGCATACCCTGCCAACTTATGGCGAACAAAGCAAAAACCAAAGGACATGATGGACGGAGTGTTGAACATTGCAAGCACTCACCCCCAGTCAACTGATCTGGGTTTAATCCATCACCGTACTTTAGCCCACTCTGCCAACCCAGTTCAGACATGGCCATATGCAAATCAGTCTGACCCTGTGCCTCATGGGAACAGTCCAGCCTGAACTGCCAAGCCATGTCTTCCCTGGACCAGAATCAAGCTTCCTAGGACCGGTTTCTGGCATTTCAGCCGTCTTCAGCCAGGCTTGCTTGAATCCAGTGGCAAATTGAGCAAGGCACTCACGTCTGAGCATACCCTGCCAACTTATGGCGAACAAAGCAAAAACCAAAGGAAATGATGGACGGAGTGTTGAACATTGCAAGCACTCAGCCCCAGTCAACTGATCTGGGTTAAATCCATCACCGTTCTTTAGCCCACTCTGCCACCCCAGTTCAGACATGGCCATATGCAAATCAGTCTGACCCTGTGCCTCATGGGAACAGTCCAGCCTGAACTGCCAAGCCATGTCTTCCCTGGACCAGAATCAAGCTTCCTAGGACCGGTTTCTGGCATTTCAGCCGTCTTCAGCCAGGCTTGCTTGAATCCAGTGGCAAAGTGAGCAAGGGACTCACGTCTGAGCATACCCTGCCAACTTATGGCGAACAAAGCAAAAACCAAAGGAAATGATGGACGGAGTGTTGAACATTGCAAGCACTCACCCCCAGTCAACAGATCTGGGTTTAATCCATCACTGTTCTTTAGCCCACTCTGCCACCCCAGTTCAGACATGGCCATATGCAAATCAGTCTGACCCTGTGCCTCATGGAACCAGTCCAGCCTGAACTGCCAAGCCATGTCTTCCCTGGACCAGAATCAAGCTTCCTAGGACCGGTTTCTGGCATTTCAGCCGTCTTCAGCTAGGCTTGCTTGAATCCAGTGGCAAAGTGAGCAAGGGACTCACGTCTGAGCATACCCTGCCAACTTTTGGCGAACAAAGCAAAAACCAAAGGAAATGATGGACGGAGTGTTGAACATTGCAAGCACTCACCCCCAGTCAACAGATCTGGGTTTAGTCCATCACCGTTCTTTAGCCCACTCTGCCACCCCAGTTCAGACATGGCCATATGCAAATCAGTCTGACCCTGTGCCTCATGGGAACAGTCCAGCCTGAACTGCCAAGCCATGTCTTCCCTGGACCAGAATCAAGCTTCCTAGGACCGGTTTCTGGCATTTCAGCCGTCTTCAGCCAGGCTTGCTTGAATCCAGTGGCAAAGTGAGCAAGGGACTCACGTCTGAGCATACCCTGCCAACTTATGGCGAACAAAGCAAAAACCAAAGGAAATGATGGACGGAGTGTTGAACATTGCAAACACTCACCCCCAGTCAACAGATCTGGGTTTAATCCATCACGCCCACTCTGCCACCCCAGTTCAGACATGACCATATGCAAATCAGTCTGACCCTGTGCCTCATGGGAACAGTCCAGCCTGAACTGCCAAGCCATGTCTTCTCTGGACCAGAATCAAGCTTCCTAGGACCGGTTTCTGGCATTTCAGCCGTCTTCAGCCAGGCTTGCTTGAATCCAGTGGCAAAGTGAGCAAGGGACTCACGTCCGAGCATACCCTGCCAACTTATGGCGAACAATGCAAAAACCAAAGGAAATGACGGACGGAGTGTTGAACATTGCAAACACTCACCCCCAGTCAACTGATCTGGGTTTAATCCATCACCGTTCTTTAGCCCACTCTGCCACCCCAGTTCAGACATGGCCATATGCAAATCAGTCTGACCCTATGCCTCATGGGAACAATCCAGCCTGAACTGCCAAGCCATGTCTTCCCTGGACCAGAATCAAGCTTCCTAGGACCGGTTTCTGGCATGTCAGCCATCTTCAGCCAGGCTTGCTTGAATCCAGTGGCAAAGTGAGCAAGGGACTCACGTCTGAGCATACCCTGCCAACTTATGGCGAACAAAGCAAAAACCTAAGGAAATGATGGACGGAGTGTTGAACATTGCAAGCACTCACCCCCAGTCAACTGATCTGGGTTCAATCCATCACCGTTCTTTAGCCCACTCTGCCACCCCAGTTCAGACATGGCCATATGCAAATCAGTCTGACCCTGTGCCTCATGGGAACAGTCCAGCCTGAACTGCCAAGCCATGTCTTCCCTGGACCAGAATCAAGCTTCCTAGGACCGGTTTCTGGCATTTCAGCCGTCTTCAGCCAGGCTTGCTTGAATCCAGTGGCAAAGTGAGCAAGGGACTCACGTCTGAGCATACCCTGCCAAATTATGGCAAACAAAGCACAAACCAAAGGAAATGATGGACGGAGTGTTGAACATTGCAAGCACTCACCCCCAGTCAACTGATCTGGGTTTAATCCATCACCGTTCTTTAGCCCACTCTGCCACCCCAGTTCAGACATGGCCATATGCAAATCAGTCTGACCCTGTGCCTCATGGGAACAGTCCAGCCTGAACTGCCAAGCCATGTCTTCCCTGGACCAAAATCAAGCTTCCTAGGACTGGTTTCTGGCATTTCAGCCATCTTCAGACAGGGTTGCTTGAATCCAGTGGCAAAGTGAGCAAGGGACTCACGTCTGAGCATACCCTGCCAACTTATGGCGAACAAAGCAAAAACCAAAGGAAATGATGGACGGAGTGTTGAACATTGCAAGCACTCGCCCCCAGTCAACTGATCTGGGTTTAATCCATCACCGTTCTTCAGCCCACTCTGCCACCCCAGTTCAGAGATGGCCATATGCAAATCAGTCTGACCCTGTGCCTCATGGGAACAGTCCAGCCTGAACTGCCAAGCCATGTCTTCCCTGGACCAGAATCAAGCTTCCTAGGACCGGTTTCTGGCATTTCAGCCGTCTTCAGCCAGGCTTGCTTGAATCCAGTGGCAAAGTGAGCAAGGGACTCACGTCTGAGCATACCATGCCAACTTATGGCGAACAAAGCAAAAACCAAAGGAAATGATGGACGGAGTGTTGAACATTGCAAGCACTCACCCCCAGTCAACTGATCTGGGTTTAATCCATCACCGTTCTTTAGCCCACTCTGCCACCCCAGTTCAGACATGGCCATATGCAAATCAGTCTGACCCTGTGCCTCATGGGAACAGTCCAGCCTGAACTGCCAAGCCATGTCTTCCCTGGACCAAAATCAAGCTTCCTAGGACTGGTTTCTGGCATTTCAGCCGTCTTCAGACAGGCTTGCTTGAATCCTGTGGCAAAGTGAGTAAGGGACTCACGTCTGAGCATACCCTGCCAACTTATGGCGAACAAAGCAAAAACCAAAGGAAATGATGGACGGAGTGTTGAACATTGCAAGCACTCACCCCCAGTCAACTGATCTGGGTTTAATCCATCACCGTTCTTCAGCCCACTCTGCCACCCCAGTTCAGAGATGGCCATATGCAAATCAGTCTGACCCTGTGCCTCATGGGAACAGTCCAGCCTGAACTGCCAAGCCATGTCTTCCCTGGACCAGAATCAAGCTTCCTAGGACCGGTTTCTGGCATTTCAGCCATCTTCAGCCAGGCTTGCTTGAATCCAGCGGCAAAGTGAGCAAGGGACTCACGTCCGAGCATACCCTGCCAACTTATGGCGAACAAAGCAAAAACCAAAGGACATGATGGACGGAGTGTTGAACATTGCAAGCACTCACCCCCAGTCAACTGATCTGGGTTTAATCCATCACCGTACTTTAGCCCACTCTGCCACCCCAGTTCAGACATGGCCATATGCAAATCAGTCTGACCCTGTGCCTCATGGGAACAGTCCAGCCTGAACTGCCAAGCCATGTCTTCCCTGGACCAGAATCAAGCTTCCTAGGACCGGTTTCTGGCATTTCAGCCGTCTTCAGCCAGGCTTGCTTGAATCCAGTGGCAAATTGAGCAAGGCACTCACGTCTGAGCATACCCTGCCAACTTATGGCGAACAAAGCAAAAACCAAAGGAAATGATGGACGGAGTGTTGAACATTGCAAGCACTCAGCCCCAGTCAACTGATCTGGGTTAAATCCATCACCGTTCTTTAGTCCACTCTGCCACCCCAGTTCAGACATGGCCATATGCAAATCAGTCTGACCCTGTGCCTCATAGGAACAGTCCAGCCTGAACTGCCAAGCCATGTCTTCCCTGGACCAGAATCAAGCTTCCTAGGACCGGTTTCTGGCATTTCAGCCGTCTTCAGCCAGGCTTGCTTGAATCCAGTGGCAAAGTGAGCAAGGGACTCACGTCTGAGCATACCCTGCCAACTTATGGCGAACAAAGCAAAAACCAAAGGAAATGATGGACGGAGTGTTGAACATTGCAAGCACTCACCCCCAGTCAACAGATCTGGGTTTAATCCATCACCGTTCTTTAGCCCACTCTGCCACCCCAGTTCAGACATGGCCATATGCAAATCAGTCTGACCCTGTGCCTCATGGAACCAGTCCAGCCTGAACTGCCAAGCCATGTCTTCCCTGGACCAGAATCAAGCTTCCTAGGACCGGTTTCTGGCATTTCAGCCGTCTTCAGCTAGGCTTGCTTGAATCCAGTGGCAAAGTGAGCAAGGGACTCACGTCTGAGCATACCCTGCCAACTTTTGGCGAACAAAGCAAAAACCAAAGGAAATGATGGATGGAGTGTTGAACATTGCAAGCACTCACCCCCAGTCAACAGATCTGGGTTTAATCCATCACCGTTCTTTAGCCCACTCTGCCACCCCAGTTCAGACATGGCCATATGCAAATCAGTCTGACCCTGTGCCTCATGGGAACAGTCCAGCCTGAACTGCCAAGCCATGTCTTCCCTGGACCAGAATCAAGCTTCCTAGGACCGGTTTCTGGCATTTCAGCCGTCTTCAGCCAGGCTTGCTTGAATCCAGTGGCAAAGTGAGCAAGGGACTCACGTCTGAGCATACCCTGCCAACTTATGGCGAACAAAGCAAAAACCAAAGGAAATGATGGACGGAGTGTTGAACATTGCAAACACTCACCCCCAGTCAACAGATCTGGGTTTAATCCATCACGCCCACTCTGCCACCCCAGTTCAGACATGACCATATGCAAATCAGTCTGACCCTGTGCCTCATGGGAACAGTCCAGCCTGAACTGCCAAGCCATGTCTTCCCTGGACCAGAATCAAGCTTCCTAGGACCGGTTTCTGGCATTTCAGCCGTCTTCAGCCAGGCTTGCTTGAATCCAGTGGCAAAGTGAGCAAGGGACTCACGTCCGAGCATACCCTGCCAACTTATGGCGAACAATGCAAAAACCAAAGGAAATGACGGACGGAGTGTTGAACATTGCAAACACTCACCCCCAGTCAACTGATCTGGGTTTAATCCATCACCGTTCTTTAGCCCACTCTGCCACCCCAGTTCAGACAAGGCCATATGCAAATCAGTCTGACCCTATGCCTCATGGGAACAATCCAGCCTGAACTGCCAAGCCATGTCTTCCCTGGACCAGAATCAAGCTTCCTAGGACCGGTTTCTGGCATGTCAGCCATCTTCAGCCAGGCTTGCTTGAATCCAGTGGCAAAGTGAGCAAGGGACTCACGTCTGAGCATACCCTGCCAACTTATGGCGAACAAAGCAAAAACCTAAGGAAATGATGGACGGAGTGTTGAACATTGCAAGCACTCACCCCCAGTCAACTGATCTGGGTTCAATCCATCACCGTTCTTTAGCCCACTCTGCCACCCCAGTTCAGACATGGCCACATGCAAATCAGTCTGACCCTGTGCCTCATGGGAACAGTCCAGCCTGAACTGCCAAGCCATGTCTTCCCTGGACCAGAATCAAGCTTCCTAGGACCGGTTTCTGGCATTTCAGCCGTCTTCAGCCAGGCTTGCTTGAATCCAGAGGCAAAGTGAGCAAGGGACTCACGTCTGAGCATACCCTGCCAAATTATGGCAAACAAAGCACAAACCAAAGGAAATGATGGACGGAGTGTTGAACATTGCAAGCTCTCACCCCCAGTCAACTGATCTGGGTTTAATCCATCACCGTTCTTTAGCCCACTCTGCCACCCCAGTTCAGACATGGCCATATGCAAATCAGTTTGACCCTGTGCCTCATGGGAACAGTCCAGCCTGAACTGCCAAGCCATGTCTTCCCTGGACCAAAATCAAGCTTCCTAGGACTGGTTTCTGGCATTTCAGCCATCTTCAGACAGGGTTGCTTGAATCCAGTGGCAAAGTGAGCAAGGGACTCACGTCTGAGCATACCCTGCAAACTTATGGCGAACAAAGCAAAAACCAAAGGAAATGATGGACGGAGTGTTGAACATTGCAAGCACTCGCCCCCAGTCAACTGATCTGGGTTTAATCCATCACCGTTCTTCAGCCCACTCTGCCACCCCAGTTCAGAGATGGCCATATGCAAATCAGTCTGACCCTATGCCTCATGGGAACAGTCCAGCCTGAACTGCCAAGCCATGTCTTCCCTGGACCAGAATCAAGCTTCCTAGGACCGGTTTCTGGCATTTCAGCCGTCTTCAGCCAGGCTTGCTTGAATCCAGTGGCAAAGTGAGCAAGGGACTCACGTCTGAGCATACCCTGCCAACTTATGGCGAACAAAGCAAAAACCAAAGGAAATGATGGACGGAGTGTTGAACATTGCAAGCACTCACCCTCAGTCAACAGATCTGGGTTTAATCCATCACCGTTCTTTAGCCCACTCTGCCACCCTAGTTCAGACATGGCCATATGCAAATGAGTCTGACCCTGTGCCTCATGGGAACAGTCCAGCCTGAACTGCCAAGCCATGTCTTCCCTGGACCAGAATCTAGCTTCCTACGACCGGTTTCTGGCATTTCAGCCGTCTTCAGCCAGGCTTGCTTGAATCCAGTGGCAAAGTGAGCAAGGGACTCACGTCTGAGCATACCCTGCCAACTTATGGCGAACAAAGCAAAAACCAAAGGAAATGATGGACGGAGTGTTGAACATTGCAAGCACTCACCCCCAGTCAACTGATCTGGGTTTAATCCATCACCGTTCTTTAGCCCACTCTGCCACCCCAGTTCAGACATGGCCATATGCAAATCAGTCTGACCCTGTGCCTCATGGGAACAGTCCAGCCTGAACTGCCAAGCCATGTCTTCCCTGGACCAGAATCAAGCTTCCTAGGACCGGTTTCTGGCATTTCAGCCGTCTTCAGCCAGGCTTGCTTGAATCCAGTGGCAAAGTGAGCAAGGGACTCACGTCCGAGCATACCCTGCCAACTTTTGGCGAACAAAGCAAAAACCAAAGGAAATGATGGACGGAGTGTTGAACATTGCAAGCACTCACCCCCAGTCAACAGATCTGGGTTTAATCCATCACCGTTCTTTAGCCCACTCTGCCACCCCAGTTCAGACATGGCCATATGCAAATCAGTCTGACCCTGTGCCTCATGGGAACAGTCCAGCCTGAACTGCCAAGCCATGTCTTCCCTGGTCCAGAATCAAGCTTCCTAGGACCGGTTTCTGGCATTTCAGCCGTCTTCAGCCAGGCTTGCTTGAATCCAGTGGCAAAGTGAGCAAGGGACTCACGTCTGAGCATACCCTGCCAACTTATGGCGAACAAAGCAAAAACCAAAGGAAATGATGGACGGAGTGTTGAACATTGCAAACACTCACCCCCAGTCAACAGATCTGGGTTTAATCCATCACGCCCACTCTGCCACCCCAGTTCAGACATGACCATATGCAAATCAGTCTGACCCTGTGCCTCATGGGAACAGTCCAGCCTGAACTGCCAAGCCATGTCTTCTCTGGACCAGAATCAAGCTTCCTAGGATCGGTTTCTGGCATTTCAGCCGTCTTCAGCCAGGCTTGCTTGAATCCAGTGGCAAAGTGAGCAAGGGACTCACGTCCGAGCATACCCTGCCAACTTATGGCGAACAATGCAAAAACCAAAGGAAATGACGGACGGAGTGTTGAACATTGCAAACACTCACCCCCAGTCAACTGATCTGGGTTTAATCCATCACCGTTCTTTAGCCCACTCTGCCACCCCAGTTCAGACATGGCCATATGCAAATCAGTCTGACCCTATGCCTCATGGGAACAATCCAGCCTGAACTGCCAAGCCATGTCTTCCCTGGACCAGAATCAAGCTTCCTAGGACCGGTTTCTGGCATGTCAGCCATCTTCAGCCAGGCTTGCTTGAATCCAGTGGCAAAGTGAGCAAGGGACTCACGTCTGAGCATACCCTGCCAACTTATGGCGAACAAAGCAAAAACCTAAGGAAATGATGGACGGAGTGTTGAACATTGCAAGCACTCACCCCCAGTCAACTGATCTGGGTTCAATCCATCACCGTTCTTTAGCCCACTCTGCCACCCCAGTTCAGACATGGCCATATGCAAATCAGTCTGACCCTGTGCCTCATGGGAACAGTCCAGCCTGAACTGCCAAGCCATGTCTTCCCTGGACTAGAATCAAGCTTCCTAGGACCGGTTTCTGGCATTTCAGCCGTCTTCAGCCAGGCTTGCTTGAATCCAGTGGCAAAGTGAGCAAGGGACTCACGTCTGAGCATACCCTGCCAAATTATGGCAAACAAAGCACAAACCAAAGGAAATGATGGACGGAGTGTTGAACATTGCAAGCACTCACCCCCAGTCAACTGATCTGGGTTTAATCCATCACCGTTCTTTAGCCCACTCTGCCACCCCAGTTCAGAGATGGCCATATGCAAATCAGTCTGACCCTATGCCTCATGGGAACAGTCCAGCCTGAACTGCCAAGCCATGTCTTCCCTGGACCAGAATCAAGCTTCCTAGGACCGGTTTCTGGCATTTCAGCCGTCTTCAGCCAGGCTTGCTTGAATCCAGTGGCAAAGTGAGCAAGGGACTCACGTCTGAGCATACCCTGCCAACTTATGGCGAACAAAGCAAAAACCAAAGGAAATGATGGACGGAGTGTTGAACATTGCAAGCACTCACCCTCAGTCAACAGATCTGGGTTTAATCCATCACCGTTCTTTAGCCCACTCTGCCACCCTAGTTCAGACATGGCCATATGCAAATGAGTCTGACCCTGTGCCTCATGGGAACAGTCCAGCCTGAACTGCCAAGCCATGTCTTCCCTGGACCAGAATCTAGCTTCCTACGACCGGTTTCTGGCATTTCAGCCGTCTTCAGCCAGGCTTGCTTGAATCCAGTGGCAAAGTGAGCAAGGGACTCACGTCTGAGCATACCCTGCCAACTTATGGCGAACAAAGCAAAAACCAAAGGAAATGATGGACGGAGTGTTGAACATTGCAAGCACTCACCCCCAGTCAACTGATCTGGGTTTAATCCATCACCGTTCTTTAGCCCACTCTGCCACCCCAGTTCAGACATGGCCATATGCAAATCAGTCTGACCCTGTGCCTCATGGGAACAGTCCAGCCTGAACTGCCAAGCCATGTCTTCCCTGGACCAGAATCAAGCTTCCTAGGACCGGTTTCTGGCATTTCAGCCGTCTTCAGCCAGGCTTGCTTGAATCCAGTGGCAAAGTGAGCAAGGGACTCACGTCCGAGCATACCCTGCCAACTTTTGGCGAACAAAGCAAAAACCAAAGGAAATGATGGACGGAGTGTTGAACATTGCAAGCACTCACCCCCAGTCAACAGATCTGGGTTTAATCCATCACCGTTCTTTAGCCCACTCTGCCACCCCAGTTCAGACATGGCCATATGCAAATCAGTCTGACCCTGTGCCTCATGGGAACAGTCCAGCCTGAACTGCCAAGCCATGTCTTCCCTGGTCCAGAATCAAGCTTCCTAGGACCGGTTTCTGGCATTTCAGCCGTCTTCAGCCAGGCTTGCTTGAATCCAGTGGCAAAGTGAGCAAGGGACTCACGTCTGAGCATACCCTGCCAACTTATGGCGAACAAAGCAAAAACCAAAGGAAATGATGGACGGAGTGTTGAACATTGCAAACACTCACCCCCAGTCAACAGATCTGGGTTTAATCCATCACGCCCACTCTGCCACCCCAGTTCAGACATGACCATATGCAAATCAGTCTGACCCTGTGCCTCATGGGAACAGTCCAGCCTGAACTGCCAAGCCATGTCTTCTCTGGACCAGAATCAAGCTTCCTAGGATCGGTTTCTGGCATTTCAGCCGTCTTCAGCCAGGCTTGCTTGAATCCAGTGGCAAAGTGAGCAAGGGACTCACGTCCGAGCATACCCTGCCAACTTATGGCGAACAATGCAAAAACCAAAGGAAATGACGGACGGAGTGTTGAACATTGCAAACACTCACCCCCAGTCAACTGATCTGGGTTTAATCCATCACCGTTCTTTAGCCCACTCTGCCACCCCAGTTCAGACATGGCCATATGCAAATCAGTCTGACCCTATGCCTCATGGGAACAATCCAGCCTGAACTGCCAAGCCATGTCTTCCCTGGACCAGAATCAAGCTTCCTAGGACCGGTTTCTGGCATGTCAGCCATCTTCAGCCAGGCTTGCTTGAATCCAGTGGCAAAGTGAGCAAGGGACTCACGTCTGAGCATACCCTGCCAACTTATGGCGAACAAAGCAAAAACCTAAGGAAATGATGGACGGAGTGTTGAACATTGCAAGCACTCACCCCCAGTCAACTGATCTGGGTTCAATCCATCACCGTTCTTTAGCCCACTCTGCCACCCCAGTTCAGACATGGCCATATGCAAATCAGTCTGACCCTGTGCCTCATGGGAACAGTCCAGCCTGAACTGCCAAGCCATGTCTTCCCTGGACTAGAATCAAGCTTCCTAGGACCGGTTTCTGGCATTTCAGCCGTCTTCAGCCAGGCTTGCTTGAATCCAGTGGCAAAGTGAGCAAGGGACTCACGTCTGAGCATACCCTGCCAAATTATGGCAAACAAAGCACAAACCAAAGGAAATGATGGACGGAGTGTTGAACATTGCAAGCACTCACCCCCAGTCAACTGATCTGGGTTTAATCCATCACCGTTCTTTAGCCCACTCTGCCACCCCAGTTCAGACATGGCCATATGCAAATCAGTCTGACCCTGTGCCTCATGGGAACAGTCCAGCCTGAACTGCCAAGCCATGTCTTCCCTGGACCAAAATCAAGCTTCCTAGGACTGGTTTCTGGCATTTCAGCCATCTTCAGACAGGGTTGCTTGAATCCAGTGGCAAAGTGAGCAAGGGACTCACGTCTGAGCATACCCTGCCAACTTATGGCGAACAAAGCAAAAACCAAAGGAAATGATGGACGGAGTGTTGAACATTGCAAGCACTCGCCCCCAGTCAACTGATCTGGGTTTAATCCATCACCGTTCTTCAGCCCACTCTGCCACCCCAGTTCAGAGATGGCCATATGCAAATCAGTCTGACCCTGTGCCTCATGGGAACAGTCCTTTACAACAAACAAATAATGGATGGAATGCTGACAATGCAGACATTCTCCCCCAGTCAAGAGATCTGGGTTAAATCCATCGTTCTTTTGCCCACTACGCCACCCCAGTTCAGACATGGCCATATGCAAATCAGTCTTGACCCTGTTCCTCATGGGAACAGTCCAGCCCGAACTGCCAAGCCATGTCTTCCCTGGACCGGAATCAAGCATCCTAGGACCGGTTTCTGGCTATCAGCCGTCATCAGCCAGGATAGCTTGACTCCAGTGGCGTAGTGAGCACGGGACCCACGTCTGGGCATACCCATCCCACTTAGGGCGAAAAGCGTTACAACAAACAAATAATGGATGGAATGCTGACAATGCAGACATTCTCCCCCAGTCAAGAGATCTGGGTTAAATCCATCGTTCTTTTGCCCACTACGCCACCCCAGTTCAGACATGGCCATATGCAAATCAGTCTTGACCCTGTTCCTCATGGGAACAGTCCAGCCCGAACTGCCAAGCCATGTCTTCCCTGGACCGGAATCAAGCATCCTAGGACCGGTTTCTGGCTATCAGCCGTCATCAGCCAGGATAGCTTGACTCCAGTGGCGTAGTGAGCACGGGACCCACGTCTGGGCATACCCATCCCACTTAGGGCGAAAAGCGTTACAACAAACAAATAATGGATGGAATGCTGACAATGCAGACATTCTCCCCCAGTCAAGAGATCTGGGTTAAATCCATCGTTCTTTTGCCCACTACGCCACCCCAGTTCAGACATGGCCATATGCAAATCAGTCTTGACCCTGTTCCTCATGGGAACAGTCCAGCCCGAACTGCCAAGCCATGTCTTCCCTGGACCGGAATCAAGCATCCTAGGACCGGTTTCTGGCTATCAGCCGTCATCAGCCAGGATAGCTTGACTCCAGTGGCGTAGTGAGCACGGGACCCACGTCTGGGCATACCCATCCCACTTAGGGCGAAAAGCGTTACAACAAACAAATAATGGATGGAATGCTGACAATGCAGACATTCTCCCCCAGTCAAGAGATCTGGGTTAAATCCATCGTTCTTTTGCCCACTACGCCACCCCAGTTCAGACATGGCCATATGCAAATCAGTCTTGACCCTGTTCCTCATGGGAACAGTCCAGCCCGAACTGCCAAGCCATGTCTTCCCTGGACCGGAATCAAGCATCCTAGGACCGGTTTCTGGCTATCAGCCGTCATCAGCCAGGATAGCTTGACTCCAGTGGCGTAGTGAGCACGGGACCCACGTCTGGGCATACCCATCCCACTTAGGGCGAAAAGCGTTACAACAAACAAATAATGGATGGAATGCTGACAATGCAGACATTCTCCCCCAGTCAAGAGATCTGGGTTAAATCCATCGTTCTTTTGCCCACTACGCCACCCCAGTTCAGACATGGCCATATGCAAATCAGTCTTGACCCTGTTCCTCATGGGAACAGTCCAGCCCGAACTGCCAAGCCATGTCTTCCCTGGACCGGAATCAAGCATCCTAGGACCGGTTTCTGGCTATCAGCCGTCATCAGCCAGGATAGCTTGACTCCAGTGGCGTAGTGAGCACGGGACCCACGTCTGGGCATACCCATCCCACTTAGGGCGAAAAGCGTTACAACAAACAAATAATGGATGGAATGCTGACAATGCAGACATTCTCCCCCAGTCAAGAGATCTGGGTTAAATCCATCGTTCTTTTGCCCACTACGCCACCCCAGTTCAGACATGGCCATATGCAAATCAGTCTTGACCCTGTTCCTCATGGGAACAGTCCAGCCCGAACTGCCAAGCCATGTCTTCCCTGGACCGGAATCAAGCATCCTAGGACCGGTTTCTGGCTATCAGCCGTCATCAGCCAGGATAGCTTGACTCCAGTGGCGTAGTGAGCACGGGACCCACGTCTGGGCATACCCATCCCACTTAGGGCGAAAAGCGTTACAACAAACAAATAATGGATGGAATGCTGACAATGCAGACATTCTCCCCCAGTCAAGAGATCTGGGTTAAATCCATCGTTCTTTTGCCCACTACGCCACCCCAGTTCAGACATGGCCATATGCAAATCAGTCTTGACCCTGTTCCTCATGGGAACAGTCCAGCCCGAACTGCCAAGCCATGTCTTCCCTGGACCGGAATCAAGCATCCTAGGACCGGTTTCTGGCTATCAGCCGTCATCAGCCAGGATAGCTTGACTCCAGTGGCGTAGTGAGCACGGGACCCACGTCTGGGCATACCCATCCCACTTAGGGCGAAAAGCGTTACAACAAACAAATAATGGATGGAATGCTGACAATGCAGACATTCTCCCCCAGTCAAGAGATCTGGGTTAAATCCATCGTTCTTTTGCCCACTACGCCACCCCAGTTCAGACATGGCCATATGCAAATCAGTCTTGACCCTGTTCCTCATGGGAACAGTCCAGCCCGAACTGCCAAGCCATGTCTTCCCTGGACCGGAATCAAGCATCCTAGGACCGGTTTCTGGCTATCAGCCGTCATCAGCCAGGATAGCTTGACTCCAGTGGCGTAGTGAGCACGGGACCCACGTCTGGGCATACCCATCCCACTTAGGGCGAAAAGCGTTACAACAAACAAATAATGGATGGAATGCTGACAATGCAGACATTCTCCCCCAGTCAAGAGATCTGGGTTAAATCCATCGTTCTTTTGCCCACTACGCCACCCCAGTTCAGACATGGCCATATGCAAATCAGTCTTGACCCTGTTCCTCATGGGAACAGTCCAGCCTGAACTGCCAAGCCATGTCTTCCCTGGACCAGAATCAAGCTTCCTAGGACCGGTTTCTGGCATTTCAGCCGTCTTCAGCCAGGCTTGCTTGAATCCAGTGGCAAAGTGAGCAAGGGACTCACGTCTGAGCATACCCTGCCAACTTATGGCGAACAAAGCAAAAACCAAAGGAAATGATGGACGGAGTGTTGAACATTGCAAGCACTCACCCCCAGTCAACTGATCTGGGTTTAATCCATCACCGTTCTTTAGCCCACTCTGCCACCCCAGTTCAGACATGGCCATATGCAAATCAGTCTGACCCTGTGCCTCATGGGAACAGTCCAGCCTGAACTGCCAAGCCATGTCTTCCCTGGACCAAAATCAAGCTTCCTAGGACTGGTTTCTGGCATTTCAGCCGTCTTCAGACAGGCTTGCTTGAATCCTGTGGCAAAGTGAGTAAGGGACTCACGTCTGAGCATACCCTGCCAACTTATAGCGAACAAAGCAAAAACCAAAGGAAATGATGGACGGAGTGTTGAACATTGCAAGCACTCACCCCCAGTCAACTGATCTGGGTTTAATCCATCACCGTTCTTCAGCCCACTCTGCCACCCCAGTTCAGAGATGGCCATATGCAAATCAGTCTGACCCTGTGCCTCATGGGAACAGTCCAGCCTGAACTGCCAAGCCATGTCTTCCCTGGACCAGAATCAAGCTTCCTAGGACCGGTTTCTGGCATTTCAGCCATCTTCAGCCAGGCTTGCTTGAATCCAGCGGCAAAGTGAGCAAGGGACTCACGTCCGAGCATACCCTGCCAACTTATGGCGAACAAAGCAAAAACCAAAGGACATGATGGACGGAGTGTTGAACATTGCAAGCACTCACCCCCAGTCAACTGATCTGGGTTTAATCCATCACTGTACTTTAGCCCACTCTGCCACCCCAGTTCAGACATGGCCATATGCAAATCAGTCTGACCCTGTGCCTCATGGGAACAGTCCAGCCTGAACTGCCAAGCCATGTCTTCCCTGGACCAGAATCAAGCTTCCTAGGACCGGTTTCTGGCATTTCAGCCGTCTTCAGCCAGGCTTGCTTGAATCCAGTGGCAAATTGAGCAAGGCACTCACGTCTGAGCATACCCTGCCAACTTATGGCGAACAAAGCAAAAACCAAAGGAAATGATGGACGGAGTGTTGAACATTGCAAGCACTCAGCCCCAGTCAACTGATCTGGGTTAAATCCATCACCGTTCTTTAGCCCACTCTGCCACCCCAGTTCAGACATGGCCATATGCAAATCAGTCTGACCCTGTGCCTCATGGGAACAGTCCAGCCTGAACTGCCAAGCCATGTCTTCCCTGGACCAGAATCAAGCTTCCTAGGACCGGTTTCTGGCATTTCAGCCGTCTTCAGCCAGGCTTGCTTGAATCCAGTGGCAAAGTGAGCAAGGGACTCACGTCTGAGCATACCCTGCCAACTTATGGCGAACAAAGCAAAAACCAAAGGAAATGATGGACGGAGTGTTGAACATTGCAAGCACTCACCCCCAGTCAACAGATCTGGGTTTAATCCATCACCGTTCTTTAGCCCACTCTGCCACCCCAGTTCAGACATGGCCATATGCAAATCAGTCTGACCCTGTGCCTCATGGAACCAGTCCAGCCTGAACTGCCAAGCCATGTCTTCCCTGGACCAGAATCAAGCTTCCTAGGACCGGTTTCTGGCATTTCAGCCGTCTTCAGCTAGGCTTGCTTGAATCCAGTGGCAAAGTGAGCAAGGGACTCACGTCTGAGCATACCCTGCCAACTTTTGGCGAACAAAGCAAAAACCAAAGGAAATGATGGACGGAGTGTTGAACATTGCAAGCACTCACCCCCAGTCAACAGATCTGGGTTTAGTCCATCACCGTTCTTTAGCCCACTCTGCCACCCCAGTTCAGACATGGCCATATGCAAATCAGTCTGACCCTGTGCCTCATGGGAACAGTCCAGCCTGAACTGCCAAGCCATGTCTTCCCTGGACCAGAATCAAGCTTCCTAGGACCGGTTTCTGGCATTTCAGCCGTCTTCAGCCAGGCTTGCTTGAATCCAGTGGCAAAGTGAGCAAGGGACTCACGTCTGAGCATACCCTGCCAACTTATGGCGAACAAAGCAAAAACCAAAGGAAATGATGGACGGAGTGTTGAACATTGCAAACACTCACCCCCAGTCAACAGATCTGGGTTTAATCCATCACGCCCACTCTGCCACCCCAGTTCAGACATGACCATATGCAAATCAGTCTGACCCTGTGTCTCATGGGAACAGTCCAGCCTGAACTGCCAAGCCATGTCTTCCCTGGACCAGAATCAAGCTTCCTAGGACCGGTTTCTGGCATTTCAGCCGTCTTCAGCCAGGCTTGCTTGAATCCAGTGGCAAAGTGAGCAAGGGACTCACGTCCGAGCATACCCTGCCAACTTATGGCGAACAATGCAAAAACCAAAGGAAATGACGGACGGAGTGTTGAACATTGCAAACACTCACCCCCAGTCAACTGATCTGGGTTTGATCCATCACCGTTCTTTAGCCCACTCTGCCACCCCAGTTCAGACATGGCCATATGCAAATCAGTCTGACCCTATGCCTCATGGGAACAATCCAGCCTGAACTGCCAAGCCATGTCTTCCCTGGACCAGAATCAAGCTTCCTAGGACCGGTTTCTGGCATGTCAGCCATCTTCAGCCAGGCTTGCTTGAATCCAGTGGCAAAGTGAGCAAGGGACTCACGTCTGAGCATACCCTGCCAACTTATGGCGAACAAAGCAAAAACCTAAGGAAATGATGGACGGAGTGTTGAACATTGCAAGCACTCACCCCCAGTCAACTGATCTGGGTTCAATCCATCACCGTTCTTTAGCCCACTCTGCCACCCCAGTTCAGACATGGCCACATGCAAATCAGTCTGACCCTGTGCCTCATGGGAACAGTCCAGCCTGAACTGCCAAGCCATGTCTTCCCTGGACCAGAATCAAGCTTCCTAGGACCGGTTTCTGGCATTTCAGCCGTCTTCAGCCAGGCTTGCTTGAATCCAGTGGCAAAGTGAGCAAGGGACTCACGTCTGAGCATACCCTGCCAAATTATGGCAAACAAAGCACAAACCAAAGGAAATGATGGACGGAGTGTTGAACATTGCAAGCTCTCACCCCCAGTCAACTGATCTGGGTTTAATCCATCACCGTTCTTTAGCCCACTCTGCCACCCCAGTTCAGACATGGCCATATGCAAATCAGTTTGACCCTGTGCCTCATGGGAACAGTCCAGCCTGAACTGCCAAGCCATGTCTTCCCTGGACCAAAATCAAGCTTCCTAGGACTGGTTTCTGGCATTTCAGCCATCTTCAGACAGGGTTGCTTGAATCCAGTGGCAAAGTGAGCAAGGGACTCACGTCTGAGCATACCCTGCCAACTTATGGCGAACAAAGCAAAAACCAAAGGAAATGATGGACGGAGTGTTGAACATTGCAAGCACTCGCCCCCAGTCAACTGATCTGGGTTTAATCCATCACCGTTCTTCAGCCCACTCTGCCACCCCAGTTCAGAGATGGCCATATGCAAATCAGTCTGACCCTATGCCTCATGGGAACAGTCCAGCCTGAACTGCCAAGCCATGTCTTCCCTGGACCAGAATCAAGCTTCCTAGGACCGGTTTCTGGCATTTCAGCCGTCTTCAGCCAGGCTTGCTTGAATCCAGTGGCAAAGTGAGCAAGGGACTCACGTCTGAGCATACCCTGCCAACTTATGGCGAACAAAGCAAAAACCAAAGGAAATGATGGACGGAGTGTTGAACATTGCAAGCACTCACCCTCAGTCAACAGATCTGGGTTTAATCCATCACCGTTCTTTAGCCCACTCTGCCACCCTAGTTCAGACATGGCCATATGCAAATGAGTCTGACCCTGTGCCTCATGGGAACAGTCCAGCCTGAACTGCCAAGCCATGTCTTCCCTGGACCAGAATCTAGCTTCCTACGACCGGTTTCTGGCATTTCAGCCGTCTTCAGCCAGGCTTGCTTGAATCCAGTGGCAAAGTGAGCAAGGGACTCACGTCTGAGCATACCCTGCCAACTTATGGCGAACAAAGCAAAAACCAAAGGAAATGATGGACGGAGTGTTGAACATTGCAAGCACTCACCCCCAGTCAACTGATCTGGGTTTAATCCATCACCGTTCTTTAGCCCACTCTGCCACCCCAGTTCAGACATGGCCATATGCAAATCAGTCTGACCCTGTGCCTCATGGGAACAGTCCAGCCTGAACTGCCAAGCCATGTCTTCCCTGGACCAGAATCAAGCTTCCTAGGACCGGTTTCTGGCATTTCAGCCGTCTTCAGCCAGGCTTGCTTGAATCCAGTGGCAAAGTGAGCAAGGGACTCACGTCCGAGCATACCCTGCCAACTTATGGCGAACAAAGCAAAAACCAAAGGAAATGATGGACGGAGTGTTGAACATTGCAAGCACTCACCCCCAGTCAACTGATCTGGGTTTAATCCATCACCGTACTTTAGCCCACTCTGCCACCCCAGTTCAGACATGGTCATATGCAAATCAGTCTGACCCTGTGCCTCATGGGAACAGTCCAGCCTGAACTGCCAAGCCATGTCTTCCCTGGACCAGAATCAAGCTTCCTAGGACCGGTTTCTGGCATTTCAGCCGTCTTCAGCCAGGCTTGCTTGAATCCAGTGGCAAAGTGAGCAAGGGACTCACGTCTGAGCATACCCTGCCAACTTTTGGCAAACAAAGCAAAAACCAAAGGAAATGATGGACGGAGTGTTGAACATTGCAAGCACTCACCCCCAGTCAACTGATCTGGGTTTAATCCATCACCGTTCTTTAGCCCACTCTGCCACCCCAGTTCAGACATGGCCATATGCAAATCAGTCTGACCCTGTGCCTCATGGGAACAGTCCAGCCTGAACTGCCAAGCCATGTCTTCCCTGGACCAGAATCAAGCTTCCTAGGACCGGTTTCTGGCATTTCAGCCGTCTTCAGCCAGGCTTGCTTGAATCCAGTGGCAAAGTGAGCAAGGGACTCACGTCTGAGCATACCCTGCCAACTTTTGGCGAACAAAGCAAAAACCAAAGGAAATGATGGATGGAGTGTTGAACATTGCAAGCACTCACCCCCAGTCAACAGATCTGGGTTTAATCCATCACCATTCTTTAGCCCACTCTGCCACCCCAGTTCAGACATGGCCATATGCAAATCAGTCTGACCCTGTGCCTCATGGGAACAGTCCAGCCTGAACTGCCAAGCCATGTCTTCCCTGGACCAGAATCAAGCTTCCTAGGACCGGTTTCTGGCATTTCAGCTGTCTTCAGCCAGGCTTGCTTGAATCCAGTGGCAAAGTGAGCAAGGGACTCACGTCTGAGCATACCCTGCCAACTTATGGCGAACAAAGCAAAAACCAAAGGAAATGATGGACGGAGTGTTGAACATTGCAAGCACTCACCCCCAGTCAACAGATCTGGGTTTAATCCATCACCGTTCTTTAGCCCACTCTGCCACCCCAGTTCAGACATGACCATATGCAAATCAGTCTGACCCTGTGCCTCATGGGAACAATCCAGCCTGAACTGCCAAGCCATGTCTTCCCTGGACCAGAATCAAGCTTCCTAGGACTGGTTTCTGGCATGTCAGCCATCTTCAGCCAGGCTTGCTTGAATCCAGTGGCAAAGTGAGCAAAGGGACTCACGTCTGAGCATACCCTGCCAACTTATGGCAAACAAAGCACAAACCAAAGGAAATGATGGACGGAGTGTTGAACATTGCAAGCACTCACCCCCAGTCAACTGATCTGGGTTTAATCCATCATCGTTCTTTAGCCCACTCTGCCACCCCAGTTCAGACATGGCCATATGCAAATCAGTCTGACCCTGTGCCTCATGGGAACAGTCCAGCCTGAACTGCCAAGCCATGTCTTCCCTGGACCAAAATCAAGCTTCCTAGGACTGGTTTCTGGCATTTCAGCCGTCTTCAGGCAGGCTTGCTTGAATCCAGTGGCAAAGTGAGCAAGGGACTCACGTCTGAGCATACCCTGCCAACTTATGGCGAACAAAGCAAAAACCAAAGGAAATGATGGACGGAGTGTTGAACATTGCAAGCACTCACCCCCAGTCAACTGATCTGGGTTTAATCCATCACCGTTCTTCAGCCCACTCTGCCACCCCAGTTCAGAGATGGCCATATGCAAATCAGTCTGACCCTGTGCCTCATGGGAACAGTCCAGCCTGAACTGCCAAGCCATGTCTTCCCTGGACCAGAATCAAGCTTCCTAGGACCGGTTTCTGGCATTTCAGCCGTCTTCAGCCAGGCTTGCTTGAATCCAGTGGCAAAGTGAGCAAGGGACTCACGTCTGAGCATACCCTGCCAACTTATGGCGAACAAAGCAAAAACCAAAGGAAATGATGGACGGAGTGTTGAACATTGCAAGCACTCACCCCCATTCAACAGATCTGGGTTTAATCCATCACCGTTCTTTAGCCCACTCTGCCACCCTAGTTCAGACATGGCCATATGCAAATGAGTCTGACCCTGTGCCTCATGGGAACAGTCCAGCCTGAACTGCCAAGCCATGTCTTCCCTGGACCAGAATCTAGCTTCCTACGACCGGTTTCTGGCATTTCAGCCGTCTTCAGCCAGGCTTGCTTGAATCCAGTGGCAAAGTGAGCAAGGGACTCACGTCTGAGCATACCCTGCCAACTTATGGCGAACAAAGCAAAAACCAAAGGAAATGATGGACGGAGTGTTGAACATTGCAAGCACTCACCCCCAGTCAACTGATCTGGGTTTAATCCATCACCGTTCTTTAGCCCACTCTGCCACCCCAGTTCAGACATGGCCATATGCAAATCAGTCTGACCCTGTGCCTCATGGGAACAGTCCAGCCTGAACTGCCAAGCCATGTCTTCCCTGGACCAGAATCAAGCTTCCTAGGACCGGTTTCTGGCATTTTAGCCGTCTTCAGCCAGGCTTGCTTGAATCCAGTGGCAAAGTGAGCAAGGGACTCACGTCCGAGCATACCCTGCCAACTTATGGCGAACAAAGCAAAAACCAAAGGAAATGATGGACGGAGTGTTGAACATTGCAAGCACTCACCCCCAGTCAACTGATCTGGGTTTAATCCATCACCGTACTTTAGCCCACTCTGCCACCCCAGTTCAGACATGGTCATATGCAAATCAGTCTGACCCTGTGCCTCATGGGAACAGTCCAGCCTGAACTGCCAAGCCATGTCTTCCCTGGACCAGAATCAAGCTTCCTAGGACCGGTTTCTGGCATTTCAGCCGTCTTCAGCCAGGCTTGCTTGAATCCAGTGGCAAAGTGAGCAAGGGACTCACGTCTGAGCATACCCTGCCAACTTTTGGCGAACAAAGCAAAAACCAAAGGAAATGATGGACGGAGTGTTGAACATTGCAAGCACTCACCCCCAGTCAACTGATCTGGGTTTAATCCATCACCGTTCTTTAGCCCACTCTGCCACCCCAGTTCAGACATGGCCATATGCAAATCAGTCTGACCCTGTGCCTCATGGGAACAGTCCAGCCTGAACTGCCAAGCCATGTCTTCCCTGGACCAGAATCAAGCTTCCTAGGACCGGTTTCTGGCATTTCAGCCGTCTTCAGCCAGGCTTGCTTGAATCCAGTGGCAAAGTGAGCAAGGGACTCACGTCTGAGCATACCCTGCCAACTTTTGGCGAACAAAGCAAAAACCAAAGGAAATGATGGACGGAGTGTTGAACATTGCAAGCACTCACCCCCAGTCAACAGATCTGGGTTTAATCCATCACCGTTCTTTAGCCCACTCTGCCACCCCAGTTCAGACATGGCCATATGCAAATCAGTCTGACCCTGTGCCTCATGGGAACAGTCCAGCCTGAACTGCCAAGCCATGTCTTCCCTGGACCAGAATCAAGCTTCCTAGGACCGGTTTCTGGCATTTCAGCTGTCTTCAGCCAGGCTTGCTTGAATCCAGTGGCAAAGTGAGCAAGGGACTCACGTCTGAGCATACCCTGCCAACTTATGGCGAACAAAGCAAAAACCAAAGGAAATAATGGACGGAGTGTTGAACATTGCAAGCACTCACCCCCAGTCAACAGATCTGGGTTTAATCCATCACCGTTCTTTAGCCCACTCTGCCACCCCAGTTCAGACATGACCATATGCAAATCAGTCTGACCCTGTGCCTCATGGGAACAATCCAGCCTGAACTGCCAAGCCATGTCTTCCCTGGACCAGAATCAAGCTTCCTAGGACTGGTTTCTGGCATGTCAGCCATCTTCAGCCAGGCTTGCTTGAATCCAGTGGCAAAGTGAGCAAGGGACTCACGTCTGAGCATACCCTGCCAACTTATGGCGAACAAAGCAAAAACCAAAGGAAATGATGGACGGAGTGTTGAACATTGCAAGCACTCACCCCCAGTCAACAGATCTGGGTTTAATCCATCACCGTTCTTTAGCCCACTCTGCCACCCCAGTTCAGACATGACCATATGCAAATCAGTCTGACCCTGTGCCTCATGGGAACAGTCCAGCCTGAACTGCCAAGCCATGTCTTCCCTGGACCAAAATCAAGCTTCCTAGGACTGGTTTCTGGCATTTCAGCCGTCTTCAGGCAGGCTTGCTTGAATCCAGTGGCAAAGTGAGCAAGGGACTCACGTCTGAGCATACCCTGCCAACTTATGGCGAACAAAGCAAAAACCAAAGGAAATGATGGACGGAGTGTTGAACATTGCAAGCACTCACCCCCAGTCAACTGATCTGGGTTTAATCCATCACGCCCACTCTGCCACCCCAGTTCAGACATGACCATATGCAAATCAGTCTGACCCTGTGCCTCATGGGAACAGTCCAGCCTGAACTGCCAAGCCATGTCTTCCCTGGACCAGAATCAAGCTTCCTAGGACCGGTTTCTGGCATTTCAGCCATCTTCAGCCAGGCTTGCTTGAATCCAGTGGCAAAGTGAGCAAGGGACTCACGTCCGAGCATACCCTGCCAACTTATGGCGAACAAAGCAAAAACCAAAGGACATGATGGACGGAGTGTTGAACATTGCAAGCACTCACCCCCAGTCAACTGATCTGGGTTTAATCCATCACCGTACTTTAGCCCACTCTGCCACCCCAGTTCAGACATGGCCATATGCAAATCAGTCTGACCCTGTGCCTCATGGGAACAGTCCAGCCTGAACTGCCAAGCCATGTCTTCCCTGGACCAGAATCAAGCTTCCTAGGACCGGTTTCTGGCATTTCAGCCGTCTTCAGCCAGGCTTGCTTGAATCCAGTGGCAAATTGAGCAAGGCACTCACGTCTGAGCATACCCTGCCAACTTATGGCGAACAAAGCAAAAACCAAAGGAAATGATGGACGGAGTGTTGAACATTGCAAGCACTCAGCCCCAGTCAACTGATCTGGGTTAAATCCATCACCGTTCTTTAGCCCACTCTGCCACCCCAGTTCAGACATGGCCATATGCAAATCAGTCTGACCCTGTGCCTCATGGGAACAGTCCAGCCTGAACTGCCAAGCCATGTCTTCCCTGGACCAGAATCAAGCTTCCTAGGACCGGTTTCTGGCATTTCAGCCGTCTTCAGCCAGGCTTGCTTGAATCCAGTGGCAAAGTGAGCAAGGGACTCACGTCTGAGCATACCCTGCCAACTTATGGCGAACAAAGCAAAAACCAAAGGAAATGATGGACGGAGTGTTGAACATTGCAAGCACTCACCCCCAGTCAACAGATCTGGGTTTAATCCATCACCGTTCTTTAGCCCACTCTGCCACCCCAGTTCAGACATGGCCATATGCAAATCAGTCTGACCCTGTGCCTCATGGAACCAGTCCAGCCTGAACTGCCAAGCCATGTCTTCCCTGGACCAGAATCAAGCTTCCTAGGACCGGTTTCTGGCATTTCAGCCGTCTTCAGCTAGGCTTGCTTGAATCCAGTGGCAAAGTGAGCAAGGGACTCACGTCTGAGCATACCCTGCCAACTTTTGGCGAACAAAGCAAAAACCAAAGGAAATGATGGACGGAGTGTTGAACATTGCAAGCACTCACCCCCAGTCAACAGATCTGGGTTTAATCCATCACCGTTCTTTAGCCCACTCTGCCACCCCAGTTCAGACATGGCCATATGCAAATAAGTCTGACCCTGTGCCTCATGGGAACAGTCCAGCCTGAACTGCCAAGCCATGTCTTCCCTGGACCAGAATCAAGCTTCCTAGGACCGGTTTCTGGCATTTCAGCCGTCTTCAGCCAGGCTTGCTTGAATCCAGTGGCAAAGTGAGCAAGGGACTCACGTCTGAGCATACCCTGCCAACTTATGGCGAACAAAGCAAAAACCAAAGGAAATGATGGACGGAGTGTTGAACATTGCAAACACTCACCCCCAGTCAACAGATCTGGGTTTAATCCATCACGCCCACTCTACCACCCCAGTTCAGACATGACCATATGCAAATCAGTCTGACCCTGTGCCTCATGGGAACAGTCCAGCCTGAACTGCCAAGCCATGTCTTCCCTGGACCAGAATCAAGCTTCCTAGGACCGGTTTCTGGCATTTCAGCCGTCTTCAGCCAGGCTTGCTTGAATCCAGTGGCAAAGTGAGCAAGGGACTCACGTCCGAGCATACCCTGCCAACTTATGGCGAACAATGCAAAAACCAAAGGAAATGACGGACGGAGTGTTGAACATTGCAAACACTCACCCCCAGTCAACTGATCTGGGTTCAATCCATCACCGTTCTTTAGCCCACTCTGCCACCCCAGTTCAGACATGGCCATATGCAAATCAGTCTGACCCTGTGCCTCATGGGAACAGTCCAGCCTGAACTGCCAAGCCATGTCTTCCCTGGACCAGAATCAAGCTTCCTAGGACCGGTTTCTGGCATTTCAGCCGTCTTCAGCCAGGCTTGCTTGAATCCAGTGGCAAAGTGAGCAAGGGACTCACGTCTGAGCATACCCTGCCAAATTATGGCAAACAAAGCACAAACCAAAGGAAATGATGGACGGAGTGTTGAACATTGCAAGCACTCACCCCCAGTCAACTGATCTGGGTTTAATCCATCACCGTTCTTTAGCCCACTCTGCCACCCCAGTTCAGACATGGCCATATGCAAATCAGTCTGACCCTGTGCCTCATGGGAACAGTCCAGCCTGAACTGCCAAGCCATGTCTTCCCTGGACCAAAATCAAGCTTCCTAGGACTGGTTTCTGGCATTTAAGCCATCTTCAGACAGGGTTGCTTGAATCCAGTGGCAAAGTGAGCAAGGGACTCACGTCTGAGCATACCCTGCCAACTTATGGCGAACAAAGCAAAAACCAAAGGAAATGATGGACGGAGTGTTGAACATTGCAAGCACTCGCCCCCAGTCAACTGATCTGGGTTTAATCCATCACCGTTCTTCAGCCCACTCTGCCACCCCAGTTCAGAGATGGCCATATGCAAATCAGTCTGACCCTATGCCTCATGGGAACAGTCCAGCCTGAACTGCCAAGCCATGTCTTCCCTGGACCAGAATCAAGCTTCCTAGGACCGGTTTCTGGCATTTCAGCCGTCTTCAGCCAGGCTTGCTTGAATCCAGTGGCAAAGTGAGCAAGGGACTCACGTCTGAGCATACCCTGCCAACTTATGGCGAACAAAGCAAAAACCAAAGGAAATGATGGACGGAGTGTTGAACATTGCAAGCACTCACCCTCAGTCAACAGATCTGGGTTTAATCCATCACCGTTCTTTAGCCCACTCTGCCACCCTAGTTCAGACATGGCCATATGCAAATGAGTCTGACCCTGTGCCTCATGGGAACAGTCCAGCCTGAACTGCCAAGCCATGTCTTCCCTGGACCAGAATCTAGCTTCCTACGACCGGTTTCTGGCATTTCAGCCGTCTTCAGCCAGGCTTGCTTGAATCCAGTGGCAAAGTGAGCAAGGGACTCACGTCTGAGCATACCCTGCCAACTTATGGCGAACAAAGCAAAAACCAAAGGAAATGATGGACGGAGTGTTGAACATTGCAAGCACTCACCCCCAGTCAACTGATCTGGGTTTAATCCATCACCGTTCTTTAGCCCACTCTGCCACCCCAGTTCAGACATGGCCATATGCAAATCAGTCTGACCCTGTGCCTCATGGGAACAGTCCAGCCTGAACTGCCAAGCCATGTCTTCCCTGGACCAGAATCAAGCTTCCTAGGACCGGTTTCTGGCATTTCAGCCGTCTTCAGCCAGGCTTGCTTGAATCCAGTGGCAAAGTGAGCAAGGGACTCACGTCCGAGCATACCCTGCCAACTTATGGCGAACAAAGCAAAAACCAAAGGAAATGATGGACGGAGTGTTGAACATTGCAAGCACTCACCCCCAGTCAACTGATCTGGGTTTAATCCATCACCGTACTTTAGCCCACTCTGCCACCCCAGTTCAGACATGGTCATATGCAAATCAGTCTGACCCTGTGTCTCATGGGAACAGTCCAGCCTGAACTGCCAAGCCATGTCTTCCCTGGACCAGAATCAAGCTTCCTAGGACCGGTTTCTGGCATTTCAGCCGTCTTCAGCCAGGCTTGCTTGAATCCAGTGGCAAAGTGAGCAAGGGACTCACGTCTGAGCATACCCTGCCAACTTTTGGCGAACAAAGCAAAAACCAAAGGAAATGATGGACGGAGTGTTGAACATTGCAAGCACTCACCCCCAGTCAACTGATCTGGGTTTAATCCATCACCGTTCTTTAGCCCACTCTGCCACCCCAGTTCAGACATGGCCATATGCAAATCAGTCTGACCCTGTGCCTCATGGGAACAGTCCAGCCTGAACTGCCAAGCCATGTCTTCCCTGGACCAGAATCAAGCTTCCTAGGACCGGTTTCTGGCATTTCAGCCGTCTTCAGCCAGGCTTGCTTGAATCCAGTGGCAAAGTGAGCAAGGGACTCACGTCTGAGCATACCCTGCCAACTTTTGGCGAACAAAGCAAAAACCAAAGGAAATGATGGACGGAGTGTTGAACATTGCAAGCACTCACCCCCAGTCAACAGATCTGGGTTTAATCCATCACCATTCTTTAGCCCACTCTGCCACCCCAGTTCAGACATGGCCATATGCAAATCAGTCTGACCCTGTGCCTCATGGGAACAGTCCAGCCTGAACTGCCAAGCCATGTCTTCCCTGGACCAGAATCAAGCTTCCTAGGACCGGTTTCTGGCATTTCAGCTGTCTTCAGCCAGGCTTGCTTGAATCCAGTGGCAAAGTGAGCAAGGGACTCACGTCTGAGCATACCCTGCCAACTTATGGCGAACAAAGCAAAAACCAAAGGAAATGATGGACGGAGTGTTGAACATTGCAAGCACTCACCCCCAGTCAACAGATCTGGGTTTAATCCATCACCGTTCTTTAGCCCACTCTGCCACCCCAGTTCAGACATGACCATATGCAAATCAGTCTGACCCTGTGCATCATGGGAACAATCCAGCCTGAACTGCCAAGCCATGTCTTCCCTGGATCAGAATCAAGCTTCCTAGGACTGGTTTCTGGCATGTCAGCCATCTTCAGCCAGGCTTGCTTGAATCCAGTGGCAAAGTGAGCAAGGGACTCACGTCTGAGCATACCCTGCCAACTTATGGCAAACAAAGCACAAACCAAAGGAAATGATGGACGGAGTGTTGAACATTGCAAGCACTCACCCCAGTCAACTGATCTGGGTTTAATCCATCATCGTTCTTTAGCCCACTCTGCCACCCCAGTTCAGACATGGCCATATGCAAATCAGTCTGACCCTGTGCCTCATGGGAACAGTCCAGCCTGAACTGCCAAGCCATGTCTTCCCTGTACCAAAATCAAGCTTCCTAGGACTGGTTTCTGGCATTTCAGCCGTCTTCAGGCAGGCTTGCTTGAATCCAGTGGCAAAGTGAGCAAGGGACTCACGTCTGAGCATACCCTGCCAACTTATGGCGAACAAAGCAAAAACCAAAGGAAATGATGGACGGAGTGTTGAACATTGCAAGCACTCACCCCCAGTCAACTGATCTGGGTTTAATCCATCACCGTTCTTCAGCCCACTCTGCCACCCCAGTTCAGAGATGGCCATATGCAAATCAGTCTGACCCTGTGCCTCATGGGAACAGTCCAGCCTGAACTGCCAAGCCATGTCTTCCCTGGACCAGAATCAAGCTTCCTAGGACCGGTTTCTGGCATTTCAGCCGTCTTCAGCCAGGCTTGCTTGAATCCAGTGGCAAAGTGAGCAAGGGACTCACGTCTGAGCATACCCTGCCAACTTATGGCGAACAAAGCAAAAACCAAAGGAAATGATGGACGGAGTGTTGAACATTGCAAGCACTCACCCCCAGTCAACAGATCTGGGTTTAATCCATCACCGTTCTTTAGCCCACTCTGCCACCCTAGTTCAGACATGGCCATATGCAAATGAGTCTGACCCTGTGCCTCATGGAAACAGTCCAGCCTGAACTGCCAAGCCATGTCTTCCCTGGACCAGAATCTAGCTTCCTACGACCGGTTTCTGGCATTTCAGCCGTCTTCAGCCAGGCTTGCTTGAATCTTGTGGCAAAGTGAGCAAGGGACTCACGTCTGAGCATACCCTGCCAACTTATGGCGAACAAAGCAAAAACCAAAGGAAATGATGGACGGAGTGTTGAACATTGCAAGCACTCACCCCCAGTCAACTGATCTGGGTTTAATCCATCACCGTTCTTTAGCCCACTCTGCCACCCCAGTTCAGACATGGTCATATGCAAATCAGTCTAACCCTGTGCCTCATGGGAACAGTCCAGCCTGAACTGCCAAGCCATGTCTTCCCTGGACCAGAATCAAGCTTCCTAGGACCGGTTTCTGGCATTTCAGCCGTCTTCAGCCAGGCTTGCTTGAATCCAGTGGCAAAGTGAGCAAGGGACTCACGTCTGAGCATACCCTGCCAACTTTTGGCGAACAAAGCAAAAACCAAAGGAAATGATGGACGGAGTGTTGAACATTGCAAGCACTCACCCCCAGTCAACTGATCTGGGTTTAATCCATCACCGTTCTTTAGCCCACTCTGCCACCCCAGTTCAGACATGGCCATATGCAAATCAGTCTGACCCTGTGCCTCATGGGAACAGTCCAGCCTGAACTGCCAAGCCATGTCTTCCCTGGACCAGAATCAAGCTTCCTAGGACCGGTTTCTGGCATTTCAGCCGTCTTCAGCCAGGCTTGCTTGAATCCAGTGGCAAAGTGAGCAAGGGACTCACGTCTGAGCATACCCTGCCAACTTTTGGCGAACAAAGCAAAAACCAAAGGAAATGATGGACGGAGTGTTGAACATTGCAAGCACTCACCCCCAGTCAACAGATCTGGGTTTAATCCACCACCGTTCTTTAGCCCACTCTTCCACCCCAGTTCAGACATGGCCATATGCAAATCAGTCTGACCCTGTGCCTCATGGGAACAGTCCAGCCTGAACTGCCAAGCCATGTCTTCCCTGGACCAGAATCAAGCTTCCTAGGACCGGTTTCTGGCATTTCAGCTGTCTTCAGCCAGGCTTGCTTGAATCCAGTGGCAAAGTGAGCAAGGGACTCACGTCTGAGCATACCCTGCCAACTTATGGCGAACAAAGCAAAAACCAAAGGAAATGATGGACGGAGTGTTGAACATTGCAAGCACTCACCCCCAGTCAACAGATCTGGGTTTAATCCATCACCGTTCTTTAGCCCACTCTGCCACACCAGTTCAGACATGACCATATGCAAATCAGTCTGACCCTGTGCCTCATGGGAACAATCCAGCCTGAACTGCCAAGCCATGTCTTCCCTGGACCAGAATCAAGCTTCCTAGGACTGGTTTCTGGCATGTCAGCCATCTTCAGCCAGGCTTGCTTGAATCCAGTGGCAAAGTGAGCAAGGGACTCACATCTGAGCATACCCTGCCAACTTATGGCAAACAAAGCACAAACCAAAGGAAATGATGGACGGAGTGTTGAACATTGCAAGCACTCACCCCCAGTCAACTGATCTGGGTTTAATCCATCACCGTTCTTTAGCCCACTCTGCCACCCCAGTTCAGACATGGCCATATGCAAATCAGTCTGACCCTGTGCCTCATGGGAACAGTCCAGCCTGAACTGCCAAGCCATGTCTTCCCTGGACCAAAATCAAGCTTCCTAGGACTGGTTTCTGGCATTTCAGCCGTCTTCAGGCAGGCTTGCTTAAATCCAGTGGCAAAGTGAGCAAGGGACTCACGTCTGAGCATACCCTGCCAACTTATGGCGAACAAAGCAAAAACCAAAGGAAATGATGGACGGAGTGTTGAACATTGCAAGCACTCACCCCCAGTCAACCGATCTGGGTTTAATCCATCACCGTTCTTCAGCCCACTCTGCCACCCCAGTTCAGAGATGGCCATATGCAAATCAGTCTGACCCTGTGCCTCATGGGAACAGTCCAGCCTGAACTGCCAAGCCATGTCTTCCCTGGACCAGAATCAAGCTTCCTAGGACCGGTTTCTGGCATTTCAGCCGTCTTCAGCCAGGCTTGCTTGAATCCAGTGGCAAAGTGAGCAAGGGACTCACGTCTGAGCATACCCTGCCAACTTATGGCGAACAAAGCAAAAACCAAAGGAAATGATGGACGGAGTGTTGAACATTGCAAGCACTCACCCCCAGTCAACAGATCTGGGTTTAATCCATCACCGTTCTTTAGCCCACTCTGCCACCCTAGTTCAGACATGGCCATATGCAAATGAGTCTGACCCTGTGCCTCATGGGAACAGTCCAGCCTGAACTGCCAAGCCATGTCTTCCCTGGACCAGAATCAAGCTTCCTAGGACCGGTTTCTGGCATTTCAGCCGTCTTCAGCCAGGCTTGCTTGAATCCAGTGGCAAAGTGAGCAAGGGACTCACGTCTGAGCATACCCTGCCAACTTATGGCGAACAAAGCAAAAACCAAAGGAAATGATGGACGGAGTGTTGAACATTGCAAGCACTCACCCCCAGTCAACTGATCTGGGTTTAATCCATCACCGTTCTTTAGCCCACTCTGCCACCCCAGTTCAGACATGGCCATATGCAAATCAGTCTGACCCTGTGCCTCATGGGAACAGTCCAGCCTGAACTGCCAAGCCATGTCTTCCCTGGACCAGAATCAAGCTTCCTAGGACCGGTTTCTGGCATTTCAGCCGTCTTCAGCCAGGCTTGCTTGAATCCAGTGGCAAAGTGAGCAAGGGACTCACGTCCGAGCATACCCTGCCAACTTATGGCGAACAAAGCAAAAACCAAACGAAATGATGGACGGAGTGTTGAACATTGCAAGCACTCACCCCCAATCAACTGATCTGGGTTTAATCCATCACCGTACTTTAGCCCACTCTGCCACCCCAGTTCAGACATGGTCATATGCAAATCAGTCTGACCCTGTGCCTCATGGGAACAGTCCAGCCTGAACTGCCAAGCCATGTCTTCCCTAGACCAGAATCAAGCTTCCTAGGACCGGTTTCTGGCATTTCAGCCGTCTTCAGCCAGGCTTGCTTGAATCCAGTGGCAAAGTGAGCAAGGGACTCACGTCTGAGCATACCCTGCCAACTTTTGGCGAACAAAGCAAAAACCAAAGGAAATGATGGACGGAGTGTTGAACATTGCAAGCACTCACCCCCAGTCAACAGATCTGGGTTTAATCCATCACCGTTCTTTAGCCCACTCTGCCACCCCAGTTCAGACATGGCCATATGCAAATCAGTCTGACCCTGTGCCTCATGGGAACAGTCCAGCCTGAACTGCCAAGCCATGTCTTCCCTGGACCAGAATCAAGCTTCCTAGGACCGGTTTCTGGCATTTCAGCTGTCTTCAGCCAGGCTTGCTTGAATCCAGTGGCAAAGTGAGCAAGGGACTCACGTCTGAGCATACCCTGCCAACTTATGGCGAACAAAGCAAAAACCAAAGGAAATGATGGACGGAGTGTTGAACATTGCAAGCACTCACCCCCAGTCAACAGATCTGGGTTTAATCCATCACCGTTCTTTAGCCCACTCTGCCACCCCAGTTCAGACATGACCATATGCAAATCAGTCTGACCCTGTGCCTCATGGGAACAATCCAGCCTGAACTGCCAAGCCATGTCTTCCCTGGACCAGAATCAAGCTTCCTAGGACTGGTTTCTGGCATGTCAGCCATCTTCAGCCAGGCTTGCTTGAATCCAGTGGCAAAGTGAGCAAGGGACTCACGTCTGAGCATACCCTGCCAACTTATGGCAAACAAAGCACAAACCAAAGGAAATGATGGACGGAGTGTTGAACATTGCAAGCACTCACCCCCAGTCAACTGATCTGGGTTTAATCCATCACCGTTCTTTAGCCCACTCTGCCACCCCAGTTCAGACATGGCCATATGCAAATCAGTCTGACCCTGTGCCTCATGGGAACAGTCCAGCCTGAACTGCCAAGCCATGTCTTCCCTGGACCAAAATCAAGCTTCCTAGGACTGGTTTCTGGCATTTCAGCCGTCTTCAGGCAGGCTTGCTTGAATCCAGTGGCAAAGTGAGCAAGGGACTCACGTCTGAGCATACCCTGCCAACTTATGGCGAACAAAGCAAAAACCAAAGGAAATGATGGACGGAGTGTTGAACATTGCAAGCACTCACCCCCAGTCAACTGATCTGGGTTTAATCCATCACCGTTCTTCAGCCCACTCTGCCACCCCAGTTCAGAGATGGCCATATGCAAATCAGTCTGACCCTGTGCCTCATGGGGACAGTCCAGCCTGAACTGCCAAGCCATGTCTTCCCTGGACCAGAATCAAGCTTCCTAGGACCGGTTTCTGGCATTTCAGCCGTCTTCAGCCAGGCTTGCTTGAATCCAGTGGCAAAGTGAGCAAGGGACTCACGTCTGAGCATACCCTGCCAACTTATGGCGAACAAAGCAAAAACCAAAGGAAATGATGGACGGAGTGTTGAACATTGCAAGCACTCACCCCCAGTCAACAGATCTGGGTTTAATCCATCACCGTTCTTTAGCCCACTCTGCCACCCTAGTTCAGACATGGCCATATGCAAATGAGTCTGACCCTGTGCCTCATGGGAACAGTCCAGCCTGAACTGCCAAGCCATGTCTTCCCTGGACCAGAATCTAGCTTCCTACGACCGGTTTCTGGCATTTCAGCCGTCTTCAGCCAGGCTTGCTTGAATCCAGTGGCAAAGTGAGCAAGGGACTCACGTCTGAGCATACCCTGCCAACTTATGGCGAACAAAGCAAAAACCAAACGAAATGATGGACGGAGTGTTGAACATTGCAAGCACTCACCCCCAGTCAACTGATCTGGGTTTAATCCATCACCGTTCTTTAGCCCACTCTGCCACCCCAGTTCAGACATGGCCATATGCAAATCAGTCTGACCCTGTGCCTCATGGGAACAGTCCAGCCTGAACTGCCAAGCCATGTCTTCCCTGGACCAGAATCAAGCTTCCTAGGACCGGTTTCTGGCATTTCAGCCGTCTTCAGCCAGGCTTGCTTGAATCCAGTGGCAAAGTGAGCAAGGGACTCACGTCCGAGCATACCCTGCCAACTTTTGGCGAACAAAGCAAAAACCAAAGGAAATGATGGACGGAGTGTTGAACATTGCAAGCACTCACCCCCAGTCAACTGATCTGGGTTTAATCCATCACCGTACTTTAGCCCACTCTGCCACCCCAGTTCAGACATGGCCATATGCAAATCAGTCTGACCCTGTGCCTCATGGGAACAGTCCAGCCTGAACTGCCAAGCCATGTCTTCCCTGGACCAGAATCAAGCTTCCTAGGACCGGTTTCTGGCATTTCAGCCGTCTTCAGCCAGGCTTGCTTGAATCCATTGGCAAAGTGAGCAAGGGACTCACGTCTGAGCATACCCTGCCAACTTATGGCGAACAAAGCAAAAACCAAAGGAAATGATGGACGGAGTGTTGAACATTGCAAGCACTCACCCCCAGTCAACTGATCTGGGTTTAATCCATCACCGTTCTTTAGCCCACTCTGCCACCCCAGTTCAGACATGGCCATATGCAAATCAGTCTGACCCTGTGCCTCATGGGAACAGTCCAGCCTGAACTGCCAAGCCATGTCTTCCCTGGACCAGAATCAAGATTCCTAGGACCGGTTTCTGGCATTTCAGCCGTCTTCAGCCAGGCTTGCTTGAATCCAGTGGCAAAGTGAGCAAGGGACTCACGTCTGAGCATACCCTGCCAACGTATGGCGAACAAAGCAAAAACCAAAGGAAATGATGGACGGAGTGTTGAACATTGCAAGCACTCACCCCCAGTCAACTGATCTGGATTTAATCCATCACCGTTCTTTAGCCCACTCTGCCACCCCAGTTCAGACATGGCCATATGCAAATCAGTCTGACCCTCTGCCTCATGGGAACAGTCCAGCCTGAACTACGAAGCCATGTCTTCCCTGGACCAGAATCAAGCTTCCTAGGACCAGTTTCTGGCATTTCAGCCGTCTTCAGCCAGGCTTGCTTGAATCCAGTGGCAAAGTGAGCAAGGGACTCACGTCTGAGCATACCCTGCCAACTTATGGCGAACAAAGCAAAAACCAAAGGAAATGATGGACGGAGTGTTGAACATTGCAAGCACTCACCCCCAGTCAACTGATCTGGGTTTAATCCATCACCGTTCTTTAGCCCACTCTGCCACCCCAGTTCAGACATGGCCATATGCAAATCAGTCTGACCCTATGCCTCATGGGAACAGTCCAGCCTGAACTGCCAAGCCATGTCTTCCCTGGACCAGAATCAAGCTTCCTAGGACCGGTTTCTGGCATTTCAGCCGTCTTCAGCCAGGCTTGCTTGAATCCAGTGGCAAAGTGAGCAAGGGACTCACGTCCGAGCATACCCTGCCAACTTATGGCGAACAAAGCAAAAACCAAAGGAAATGATGGACGGAGTGTTGAACATTGCAAGCACTCACCCCCAATCAACTGATCTGGGTTTAATCCATCACCGTACTTTAGCCCACTCTGCCACCCCAGTTCAGACATGGTCATATGCAAATCAGTCTGACCCTGTGCCTCATGGGAACAGTCCAGCCTGAACTGCCAAGCCATGTCTTCCCTGGACCAGAATCAAGCTTCCTAGGACCGGTTTCTGGCATTTCAGCCGTCTTCAGCCAGGCTTGCTTGAATCCAGTGGCAAAGTGAGCAAGGGACTCACGTCTGAGCATACCCTGCCAACATTTGGCGAACAAAGCAAAAACCAAAGGAAATGATGGACGGAGTGTTGAACATTGCAAGCACTCACCCCCAGTCAACAGATCTGGGTTTAATCCATCACCGTTCTTTAGCCCACTCTGCCACCCCAGTTCAGACATGGCCATATGCAAATCAGTCTGACCCTGTGCCTCATGGGAACAGTCCAGCCTGAACTGCCAAGCCATGTCTTCCCTGGACCAGAATCAAGCTTCCTAGGACCGGTTTCTGGCATTTCAGCTGTCTTCAGCCAGGCTTGCTTGAATCCAGTGGCAAAGTGAGCAAGGGACTCACGTCTGAGCATACCCTGCCAACTTATGGCGAACAAAGCAAAAACCAAAGGAAATGATGGACGGAGTGTTGAACATTGCAAGCACTCACCCCCAGTCAACAGATCTGGGTTTAATCCATCACCGTTCTTTAGCCCACTCTGCCACCCCAGTTCAGACATGACCATATGCAAATCAGTCTGACCCTGTGCCTCATGGGAACAATCCAGCCTGAACTGCCAAGCCATGTCTTCCCTGGACCAGAATCAAGCTTCCTAGGACTGGTTTCTGGCATGTCAGCCATCTTCAGCCAGGCTTGCTTGAATCCAGTGGCAAAGTGAGCAAGGGACTCACGTCTGAGCATACCCTGCCAACTTATGGCAAACAAAGCACAAACCAAAGGAAATGATGGACGGAGTGTTGAACATTGCAAGCACTCACCCCCAGTCAACTGATCTGGGTTTAATCCATCACCGTTCTTTAGCCCACTCTGCCACCCCAGTTCAGACATGGCCATATGCAAATCAGTCTGACCCTGTGCCTCATGGGAACAGTCCAGCCTGAACTGCCAAGCCATGTCTTCCCTGGACCAAAATCAAGCTTCCTAGGACTGGTTTCTGGCATTTCAGCCGTCTTCAGGCAGGCTTGCTTGAATCCAGTGGCAAAGTGAGCAAGGGACTCACGTCTGAGCATACCCTGCCAACTTATGGCGAACAAAGCAAAAACCAAAGGAAATGATGGACGGAGTGTTGAACATTGCAAGCACTCACCCCCAGTCAACTGATCTGGGTTTAATCCATCACCGTTCTTCAGCCCACTCTGCCACCCCAGTTCAGAGATGGCCATATGCAAATCAGTCTGACCCTGTGCCTCATGGGAACAGTCCAGCCTGAACTGCCAAGCCATGTCTTCCCTGGACCAGAATCAAGCTTCCTAGGACCGGTTTCTGGCATTTCAGCCGTCTTCAGCCAGGCTTGCTTGAATCCAGTGGCAAAGTGAGCAAGGGACTCACGTCTGAGCATACCCTGCCAACTTATGGCGAACAAAGCAAAAACCAAAGGAAATGATGGACGGAGTGTTGAACATTGCAAGCACTCACCCCCAGTCAACAGATCTGGGTTTAATCCATCACCGTTCTTTAGCCCACTCTGCCACCCTAGTTCAGACATGGCCATATGCAAATGAGTCTGACCCTGTGCCTCATGGGAACAGTCCAGCCTGAACTGCCAAGCCATGTCTTCCCTGGACCAGAATCTAGCTTCCTACGACCGGTTTCTGGCATTTCAGCCGTCTTCAGCCAGGCTTGCTTGAATCCAGTGGCAAAGTGAGCAAGGGACTCACGTCTGAGCATACCCTGCCAACTTATGGCGAACAAAGCAAAAACCAAAGGAAATGATGGACGGAGTGTAGAACATTGCAAGCACTCACCCCCAGTCAACTGATCTGGGTTTAATCCATCACCGTTCTTTAGCCCACTCTGCCACCCCAGTTCAGACATGGCCATATGCAAATCAGTCTGACCCTGTGCCTCATGGGAACAGTCCAGCCTGAACTGCCAAGCCATGTCTTCCCTGGACCAGAATCAAGCTTCCTAGGACCGGTTTCTGGCATTTCAGCCGTCTTCAGCCAGGCTTGCTTGAATCCAGTGGCAAAGTGAGCAAGGGACTCACGTCCGAGCATACCCTGCCAACTTTTGGCGAACAAAGCAAAAACCAAAGGAAATGATGGACGGAGTGTTGAACATTGCAAGCACTCACCCCCAGTCAACTGATCTGGGTTTAATCCATCACCGTACTTTAGCCCACTCTGCCACCCCAGTTCAGACATGGCCATATGCAAATCAGTCTGACCCTGTGCCTCATGGGAACAGTCCAGCCTGAACTGCCAAGCCATGTCTTCCCTGGACCAGAATCAAGCTTCCTAGGACCGGTTTCTGGCATTTCAGCCGTCTTCAGCCAGGCTTGCTTGAATCCAGTGGCAAAGTGAGCAAGGGACTCACGTCTGAGCATACCCTGCCAACTTATGGCGAACAAAGAAAAACCAAAGGAAATGATGGACGGAGTGTTGAACATTGCAAGCACTCACCCCCAGTCAACTGATCTGGGTTTAATCCATCACCGTTCTTTAGCCCACTCTGCCACCCCAGTTCAGACATGGCCATATGCAAATCAGTCTGACCCTGTGCCTCATGGGAACAGTCCAGCCTGAACTGCCAAGCCATGTCTTCCCTGGACCAGAATCAAGATTCCTAGGACCGGTTTCTGGCATTTCAGCCGTCTTCAGCCAGGCTTGCTTGAATCCAGTGGCAAAGTGAGCAAGGGACTCACGTCTGAGCATACCCTGCCAACGTATGGCGAACAAAGCAAAAACCAAAGGAAATGATGGACGGAGTGTTGAACATTGCAAGCACTCACCCCCAGTCAACTGATCTGAATTTAATCCATCACCGTTCTTTAGCCCACTCTGCCACCCCAGTTCAGACATGGCCATATGCAAATCAGTCTGACCCTCTGCCTCATGGGAACAGTCCAGCCTGAACTACGAAGCCATGTCTTCCCTGGACCAGAATCAAGCTTCCTAGGACCGGTTTCTGGCATTTCAGCCGTCTTCAGCCAGGCTTGCTTGAATCCAGTTGCAAAGTGAGCAAGGGACTCACGTCTGAGCATACCCTGCCAACTTATGGCGAACAAAGCAAAAACCAAAGGAAATGATGGACGGAGTGTTGAACATTGCAAGCACTCACCCCCAGTCAACTGATCTGGGTTTAATCCATCACCGTTCTTTAGCCCACTCTGCCACCCCAGTTCAGACATGGCCATATGCAAATCAGTCTGACCCTGTGCCTCATGGGAACAGTCCAGCCTGAACTGCCAAGCCATGTCTTCCCTGGACCAGAATCAAGCTTCCTAGGACCGGTTTCTGGCATTTCAGCCGTCTTCAGCCAGGCTTGCTTGAATCCAGTGGCAAAGTGAGCAAGGGACTCACGTCCGAGCATACCCTGCCAACTTATGGCGAACAAAGCAAAAACCAAAGGAAATGATGGACGGAGTGTTGAACATTGCAAGCACTCACCCCCAATCAACTGATCTGGGTTTAATCCATCACCGTACTTTAGCCCACTCTGCCACCCCAGTTCAGACATGGTCATATGCAAATCAGTCTGACCCTGTGCCTCATGGGAACAGTCCAGCCTGAACTGCCAAGCCATGTCTTCCCTGGACCAGAATCAAGCTTCATAGGACCGGTTTCTGGCATTTCAGCCGTCTTCAGCCAGGCTTGCTTGAATCCAGTGGCAAAGTGAGCAAGGGACTCACGTCTGAGCATACCCTGCCAACTTTTGGCGAACAAAGCAAAAACCAAAGGAAATGATGGACGGAGTGTTGAACATTGCAAGCACTCACCCCCAGTCAACAGATCTGGGTTTAATCCATCACCGTTCTTTAGCCCACTCTGCCACCCCAGTTCAGACATGGCCATATGCAAATCAGTCTGACCCTGTGCCTCATGGGAACAGTCCAGCCTGAACTGCCAAGCCATGTCTTCCCTGGACCAGAATCAAGCTTCCTAGGACCGGTTTCTGGCATTTCAGCTGTCTTCAGCCAGGCTTGCTTGAATCCAGTGGCAAAGTGAGCAAGGGACTCACGTCTGAGCATACCCTGCCAACTTATGGCGAACAAAGCAAAAACCAAAGGAAATGATGGACGGAGTGTTGAACATTGCAAGCACTCACCCCCAGTCAACAGATCTGGGTTTAATCCATCACCGTTCTTTAGCCCACTCTGCCACCCCAGTTCAGACATGACCATATGCAAATCAGTCTGACCCTGTGCCTCATGGGAACAATCCAGCCTGAACTGCCAAGCCATGTCTTCCCTGGACCAGAATCAAGCTTCCTAGGACTGGTTTCTGGCATGTCAGCCATCTTCAGCCAGGCTTGCTTGAATCCAGTGGCAAAGTGAGCAAGGGACTCACGTCTGAGCATACCCTGCCAACTTATGGCAAACAAAGCACAAACCAAAGGAAATGATGGACGGAGTGTTGAACATTGCAAGCACTCAACCCCAGTCAACTGATCTGGGTTTAATCCATCACCGTTCTTTAGCCCACTCTGCCACCCCAGTTCAGACATGGCCATATGCAAATCAGTCTGACCCTGTGCCTCATGGGAACAGTCCAGCCTGAACTGCCAAGCCATGTCTTCCCTGGACCAAAATCAAGCTTCCTAGGACTGGTTTCTGGCATTTCAGCCGTCTTCAGGCAGGCTTGCTTGAATCCAGTGGCAAAGTGAGCAAGGGACTCACGTCTGAGCATACCCTGCCAACTTATGGCGAACAAAGCAAAAACCAAAGGAAATGATGGACGGAGTGTTGAACATTGCAAGCACTCATCCCCAGTCAACTGATCTGGGTTTAATCCATCACCGTTCTTCAGCCCACTCTGCCACCCCAGTTCAGAGATGGCCATATGCAAATCAGTCTGACCCTGTGCCTCATGGGAACAGTCCAGCCTGAACTGCCAAGCCATGTCTTCCCTGGACCAGAATCAAGCTTCCTAGGACCGGTTTCTGGCATTTCAGCCGTCTTCAGCCAGGCTTGCTTGAATCCAGTGGCAAAGTGAGCAAGGGACTCACGTCTGAGCATACCCTGCCAACTTATGGCGAACAAAGCAAAAACCAAAGGAAATGATGGACGGAGTGTTGAACATTGCAAGCACTCACCCCCAGTCAACAGATCTGGGTTTAATCCATCACCGTTCTTTAGCCCACTCTGCCACCCCAGTTCAGACATGACCATATGCAAATCAGTCTGACCCTGTGCCTCATGGGAAGAATCCAGCCTGAACTGCCAAGCCATGTCTTCCCTGGACCAGAATCTAGCTTCCTAGGACTGGTTTCTGGCATGTCAGCCATCTTCAGCCAGGCTTGCTTGAATCCAGTGGCAAAGTGAGCAAGGGACTCACGTCTGAGCATACCCTGCCAACTTATGGCAAACAAAGCACAAACCAAAGGAAATGATGGACGGAGTGTTGAACATTGCAAGCACTCACCCCCAGTCAACTGATCTGGGTTTAATCCATCACCGTTCTTTAGCCCACTCTGCCACCCCAGTTCAGACATGGCCATATGCAAATCAGTCTGACCCTCTGCCTCATGGGAACAGTCCAGCCTGAACTACGAAGCCATGTCTTCCCTGGACCAAAATCAAGCTTCCTAGGACTGGTTTCTGGCATTTCAGCCGTCTTCAGGCAGGCTTGCTTGAATCCAGTGGCAAAGTGAGCAAGGGACTCACGTCTGAGCATACCCTGCCAACTTATGGCGAACAAAGCAAAAACCAAAGGAAATGATGGACGGAGTGTTGAACATTGCAAGCACTCACCCCCAGTCAACTGATCTGGGTTTAATCCATCACCGTTCTTCAGCCCACTCTGCCACCCCAGTTCAGAGATGGCCATATGCAAATCAGTCTGACCCTGTGCCTCATGGGAACAGTCCAGCCTGAACTGCCAAGCCATGTCTTCCCTGGACCAGAATCAAGCTTCCTAGGACCGGTTTCTGGCATTTCAGCCGTCTTCAGCCAGGCTTGCTTGAATCCAGTGGCAAAGTGAGCAAGGGACTCACGTCTGAGCATACCCTGCCAACTTATGGCGAACAAAGCAAAAACCAAAGGAAATGATGGACGGAGTGTTGAACATTGCAAGCACTCACCCCCAGTCAACAGATCTGGGTTTAATCCATCACCGTTCTTTAGCCCACTCTGCCACCCTAGTTCAGACATGGCCATATGCAAATGAGTCTGACCCTGTGCCTCATGGGAACAGTCCAGCCTGAACTGCCAAGCCATGTCTTCCCTGGACCAGAATCTAGCTTCCTACGACCGGTTTCTGGCATTTCAGCCGTCTTCAGCCAGGCTTGCTTGAATCCAGTGGCAAAGTGAGCAAGGGACTCACGTCTGAGCATACCCTGCCAACTTATGGCGAACAAAGCAAAAACCAAAGGAAATGATGGACGGAGTGTAGAACATTGCAAGCACTCACCCCCAGTCAACTGATCTGGGTTTAATCCATCACCGTTCTTTAGCCCACTCTGCCACCCCAGTTCAGACATGGCCATATGCAAATCAGTCTGACCCTGTGCCTCATGGGAACAGTCCAGCCTGAACTGCCAAGCCATGTCTTCCCTGGACCAGAATCAAGCTTCCTAGGACCGGTTTCTGGCATTTCAGCCGTCTTCAGCCAGGCTTGCTTGAATCCAGTGGCAAAGTGAGCAAGGGACTCACGTCCGAGCATACCCTGCCAACTTTTGGCGAACAAAGCAAAAACCAAAGGAAATGATGGACGGAGTGTTGAACATTGCAAGCACTCACCCCCAGTCAACTGATCTGGGTTTAATCCATCACCGTACTTTAGCCCACTCTGCCACCCCAGTTCAGACATGGCCATATGCAAATCAGTCTGACCCTGTGCCTCATGGGAACAGTCCAGCCTGAACTGCCAAGCCATGTCTTCCCTGGACCAGAATCAAGCTTCCTAGGACCGGTTTCTGGCATTTCAGCCGTCTTCAGCCAGGCTTGCTTGAATCCAGTGGCAAAGTGAGCAAGGGACTCACGTCTGAGCATACCCTGCCAACTTATGGCGAACAAAGCAAAAACCAAAGGAAATGATGGACGGAGTGTTGAACATTGCAAGCACTCACCCCCAGTCAACTGATCTGGGTTTAATCCATCACCGTTCTTTAGCCCACTCTGCCACCCCAGTTCAGACATGGCCATATGCAAATCAGTCTGACCCTGTGCCTCATGGGAACAGTCCAGCCTGAACTGCCAAGCCATGTCTTCCCTGGACCAGAATCAAGATTCCTAGGACCGGTTTCTGGCATTTCAGCCGTCTTCAGCCAGGCTTGCTTGAATCCAGTGGCAAAGTGAGCAAGGGACTCACGTCTGAGCATACCCTGCCAACGTATGGCGAACAAAGCAAAAACCAAAGGAAATGATGGACGGAGTGTTGAACATTGCAAGCACTCACCCCCAGTCAACTGATCTGGATTTAATCCATCACCGTTCTTTAGCCCACTCTGCCACCCCAGTTCAGACATGGCCATATGCAAATCAGTCTGACCCTCTGCCTCATGGGAACAGTCCAGCCTGAACTACGAAGCCATGTCTTCCCTGGACCAGAATCAAGCTTCCTAGGACCGGTTTCTGGCATTTCAGCCGTCTTCAGCCAGGCTTGCTTGAATCCAGTTGCAAAGTGAGCAAGGGACTCACGTCTGAGCATACCCTGCCAACTTATGGCGAACAAAGCAAAAACCAAAGGAAATGATGGACGGAGTGTTGAACATTGCAAGCATTCACCCCCAGTCAACTGATCTGGGTTTAATCCATCACCGTTCTTTAGCCCACTCTGCCACCCCAGTTCAGACATGGCCATATGCAAATCAGTCTGACCCTGTGCCTCATGGGAACAGTCCAGCCTGAACTGCCAAGCCATGTCTTCCCTGGACCAGAATCAAGCTTCCTAGGACCGGTTTCTGGCATTTCAGCCGTCTTCAGCCAGGCTTGCTTGAATCCAGTGGCAAAGTGAGCAAGGGACTCACGTCCGAGCATACCCTGCCAACTTATGGCGAACAAAGCAAAAACCAAAGGAAATGATGGACGGAGTGTTGAACATTGCAAGCACTCACCCCCAATCAACTGATCTGGGTTTAATCCATCACCGTACTTTAGCCCACTCTGCCACCCCAGTTCAGACATGGTCATATGCAAATCAGTCCGACCCTGTGCCTCATGGGAACAGTCCAGCCTGAACTGCCAAGCCATGTCTTCCCTGGACCAGAATCAAGCTTCCTAGGACCGGTTTCTGGCATTTCAGCCGTCTTCAGCCAGGCTTGCTTGAATCCAGTGGCAAAGTGAGCAAGGGACTCACGTCTGAGCATACCCTGCCAACTTTTGGCGAACAAAGCAAAAACCAAAGGAAATGATGGACGGAGTGTTGAACATTGCAAGCACTCACCCCCAGTCAACAGATCTGGGTTTAATCCATCACCGTTCTTTAGCCCACTCTGCCACCCCAGTTCAGACATGGCCATATGCAAATCAGTCTGACCCTGTGCCTCATGGGAACAGTCCAGCCTGAACTGCCAAGCCATGTCTTCCCTGGACCAGAATCAAGCTTCCTAGGACCGGTTTCTGGCATTTCAGCTGTCTTCAGCCAGGCTTGCTTGAATCCAGTGGCAAAGTGAGCAAGGGACTCACGTCTGAGCATACCCTGCCAACTTATGGCGAACAAAGCAAAAACCAAAGGAAATGATGGACGGAGTGTTGAACATTGCAAGCACTCACCCCCAGTCAACAGATCTGGGTTTAATCCATCACCGTTCTTTAGCCCACTCTGCCACCCCAGTTCAGACATGACCATATGCAAATCAGTCTGACCCTGTGCCTCATGGGAACAATCCAGCCTGAACTGCCAAGCCATGTCTTCCCTGGACCAGAATCAAGCTTCCTAGGACTGGTTTCTGGCATGTCAGCCATCTTCAGCCAGGCTTGCTTGAATCCAGTGGCAAAGTGAGCAAGGGACTCACGTCTGAGCATACCCTGCCAACTTATGGCAAACAAAGCACAAACCAAAGGAAATGATGGACGGAGTGTTGAACATTGCAAGCACTCACCCCCAGTCAACTGATCTGGGTTTAATCCATCACCGTTCTTTAGCCCACTATGCCACCCCAGTTCAAACATGGCCATATGCAAATCAGTCTGACCCTGTGCCTCATGGGAACAGTCCAGCCTGAACTGCCAAGCCATGTCTTCCCTGGACCAGAATCAAGCTTCCTAGGACCGGTTTCTGGCATTTCAGCCGTCTTCAGCCAGGCTTGCTTGAATCCAGAGGCAAAGTGAGCAAGGGACTCACGTCTGAGCATACCCTGCCAAATTATGGCAAACAAAGCACAAACCAAAGGAAATGATGGACGGAGTGTTGAACATTGCAAGCTCTCACCCCCAGTCAACTGATCTGGGTTTAATCCATCACCGTTCTTTAGCCCACTCTGCCACCCCAGTTCAGACATGGCCATATGCAAATCAGTTTGACCCTGTGCCTCATGGGAACAGTCCAGCCTGAACTGCCAAGCCATGTCTTCCCTGGACCAGAATCAAGCTTCCTAGGACCGGTTTCTGGCATTTCAGCCGTCTTCAGCCAGGCTTGCTTGAATCCAGTGGCAAAGTGAGCAAGGGACTCACGTCTGAGCATACCCTGCCAACTTATGGCGAACAAAGCAAAAACCAAAGGAAATGATGGACGGAGTGTTGAACATTGCAAGCACTCACCCCCAGTCAACAGATCTGGGTTTAATCCATCACCGTTCTTCAGCCCACTCTGCCACCCCAGTTCAGACATGGCCATATGCAAAGAAAGTCTGACCCTGTGCCTCATGGGAACAGTCCAGCCTGAACTGCCAAGGCATGTCTTCCCTGGACCAGAATCAAGCTTCCTAGGACCGGTTTCTGGCATTTCAGCCGTCTTCAGCCAGGCTTGCTTGAATCCAGTGGCAAATTGAGCAAGGCACTCACGTCTGAGCATACCCTGCCAACTTATGACGAACAAAGCAAAAACCAAAGGAAATGATGGACGGAGTGTTGAACATTGCAAGCACTCAGCCCCAGTCAACTGATCTGGGTTAAATCCATCACCGTTCTTTAGCCCACTCTGCCACCCCAGTTCAGACATGGCCATATGCAAATCAGTCTGACCCTGTGCCTCATGGGAACAGTCCAGCCTGAACTGCCAAGCCATGTCTTCCCTGGACCAGAATCAAGCTTCCTAGGACCGGTTTCTGGCATTTCAGCCGTCTTCAGCCAGGCTTGCTTGAATCCAGTGGCAAAGTGAGCAAGGGACTCACGTCTGAGCATACCCTGCCAACTTATGGCGAACAAAGCAAAAACCAAAGGAAATGATGGACGGAGTGTTGAACATTGCAAGCACTCACCCCCAGTCAACAGATCTGGGTTTAATCCATCACCGTTCTTTAGCCCACTCTGCCACCCCAGTTCAGACATGGCCATATGCAAATCAGTCTGACCCTGTGCCTCATGGAACCAGTCCAGCCTGAACTGCCAAGCCATGTCTTCCCTGGACCAGAATCAAGCTTCCTAGGACCGGTTTCTGGCATTTCAGCCGTCTTCAGCCAGGCTTGCTTGAATCCAGTGGCAAAGTGAGCAAGGGACTCACGTCTGAGCATACCCTGCCAACTTTTGGCGAACAAAGCAAAAACCAAAGGAAATGATGGACGGAGTGTTGAACATTGCAAGCACTCACCCCCAGTCAACAGATCTGGGTTTAATCCATCACCGTTCTTTAGCCCACTCTGCCACCCCAGTTCAGACATGGCCATATGCAAATCAGTCTGACCCTGTGCCTCATGGGAACAGTCCAGCCTGAACTGCCAAGCCATGTCTTCCCTGGACCAGAATAAAGCTTCCTAGGACCGGTTTCTGGCATTTCAGCCGTCTTCAGCCAGGCTTGCTTGAATCCAGTGGCAAAGTGAGCAAGGGACTCACGTCTGAGCATACCCTGCCAACTTATGGCGAACAAAGCAAAAACCAAAGGAAATGATGGACGGAGTGTTGAACATTGCAAGCACTCACCCCCAGTCAACAGATCTGGGTTTAATCCATCACCGTTCTTTAGCCCACTCTGCCACCCCAGTTCAGACATGACCATATGCAAATCAGTCTGACCCTGTGCCTCATGGGAACAGTCCAGCCTGAACTGCCAAGCCATGTCTTCCCTGAACCAGAATCAAGCTTCCTAGGACCGGTTTCTGGCATTTCAGCCGTCTTCAGCCAGGCTTGCTTGAATCCAGTGGCAAAGTGAGCAAGGGACTCACGTCCGAGCATACCCTGCCAACTTATGGCGAACAATGCAAAAACCAAAGGAAATGACGGACGGAGTGTTGAACATTGCAAACACTCACCCCCAGTCAACTGATCTGGGTTTAATCCATCACCGTTCTTTAGCCCACTCTGCCACCCCAGTTCAGACATGGCCATATGCAAATCAGTCTGACCCTATGCCTCATGGGAACAATCCAGCCTGAACTGCCAAGCCATGTCTTCCCTGGACCAGAATCAAGCTTCCTAGGACCGGTTTCTGGCATGTCAGCCATCTTCAGCCATCTTCAGCCAGGCTTGCTTGAATCCAGTGGCAAAGTGAGCAAGGGACTCACGTCTGAGCATACCCTGCCAACTTATGGCGAACAAAGCAAAAACCTAAGGAAATGATGGACGGAGTGTTGAACATTGCAAGCACTCACCCCCAGTCAACTGATCTGGGTTCAATCCATCACCGTTCTTTAGCCCACTCTGCCACCCCAGTTCAGACATGGCCATATGCAAATCAGTCTGACCCTGTGCCTTATGGGAACAGTCCAGCCTGAACTGCCAAGCCATGTCTTCCCTGGACCAGAATCAAGCTTCCTAGGACCGGTTTCTGGCATTTCAGCCGTCTTCAGCCAGGCTTGCTTGAATCCAGTGGCAAAGTGAGCAAGGGACTCACGTCTGAGCATACCCTGCCAAATTATGGCAAACAAAGCACAAACCAAAGGAAATGATGGACGGAGTGTTGAACATTGCAAGCACTCACCCCCAGTCAACTGATCTGGGTTTAATCTATCACCGTTCTTTAGCCCACTCTGCCACCCCAGTTCAGACATGGCCATATGCAAATCAGTCTGACCCTGTGCCTCATGGGAACAGTCCAGCCTGAACTGCCAAGCCATGTCTTCCCTGGACCAAAATCAAGCTTCCTAGGACTGGTTTCTGGCATTTCAGCCGTCTTCAGACAGGGTTGCTTGAATCCAGTGGCAAAGTGAGCAAGGGACTCACGTCTGAGCATACCCTGCCAACTTATGGCGTACAAAGCAAAAACCAAAGGAAATGATGGACGGAGTGTTGAACATTGCAAGCACTCACCCCCAGTCAACTGATCTGGATTTAATCCATCACCGTTCTTTAGCCCACTCTGCCACCCCAGTTCAGACATGGCCATATGCAAATCAGTCTGACCCTGTGCCTCATGGGAACAGTCCAGCCTGAACTACGAAGCCATGTCTTCCCTGGACCAGAATCAAGCTTCCTAGGACCGGTTTCTGGCATTTCAGCCGTCTTCAGCCAGGCTTGCTTGAATCCAGTTGCAAAGTGAGCAAGGGACTCACGTCTGAGCATACCCTGCCAACTTATGGCGAACAAAGCAAAAACCAAAGGAAATGATGGACGGAGTGTTGAACATTGCAAGCACTCACCCCCAGTCAACTGATCTGGGTTTAATCCATCACCGTTCTTTAGCCCACTCTGCCACCCCAGTTCAGACATGGCCATATGCAAATCAGTCTGACCCTGTGCCTCATGGGAACAGTCCAGCCTGAACTGCCAAGCCATGTCTTCCCTGGACCAGAATCAAGCTTCCTAGGACCGGTTTCTGGCATTTCAGCCGTCTTCAGCCAGGCTTGCTTGAATCCAGTGGCAAAGTGAGCAAGGGACTCACGTCCGAGCATACCCTGCCAACTTATGGCGAACAAAGCAAAAACCAAAGGAAATGATGGACGGAGTGTTGAACATTGCAAGCACTCACCCCCAATCAACTGATCTGGGTTTAATCCATCACCGTACTTTAGCCCACTCTGCCACCCCAGTTCAGACATGGTCATATGCAAATCAGTCTGACCCTGTGCCTCATGGGAACAGTCCAGCCTGAACTGCCAAGCCATGTCTTCCCTGGACCAGAATCAAGCTTCCTAGGACCGGTTTCTGGCATTTCAGCCGTCTTCAGCCAGGCTTGCTTGAATCCAGTGGCAAAGTGAGCAAGGGACTCACGTCTGAGCATACCCTGCCAACTTTTGGCGAACAAAGCAAAAACCAAAGGAAATGATGGACGGAGTGTTGAACATTGCAAGCACTCACCCCCAGTCAACAGATCTGGGTTTAATCCATCACCGTTCTTTAGCCCACTCTGCCACCCCAGTTCAGACATGGCCATATGCAAATCAGTCTGACCCTGTGCCTCATGGGAACAGTCCAGCCTGAACTGCCAAGCCATGTCTTCCCTGGACCAGAATCAAGCTTCCTAGGACCGGTTTCTGGCATTTCAGCTGTCTTCAGCCAGGCTTGCTTGAATCCAGTGGCAAAGTGAGCAAGGGACTCACGTCTGAGCATACCCTGCCAACTTATGGCGAACAAAGCAAAAACCAAAGGAAATGATGGACGGAGTGTTGAACATTGCAAGCACTCACCCCCAGTCAACAGATCTGGGTTTAATCCATCACCGTTCTTTAGCCCACTCTGCCACCCCAGTTCAGACATGACCATATGCAAATCAGTCTGACCCTGTGCCTCATGGGAACAATCCAGCCTGAACTGCCAAGCCATGTCTTCCCTGGACCAGAATCAAGCTTCCTAGGACTGGTTTCTGGCATGTCAGCCATCTTCAGCCAGGCTTGCTTGAATCCAGTGGCAAAGTGAGCAAGGGACTCACGTCTGAGCATACCCTGCCAACTTATGGCAAACAAAGCACAAACCAAAGGAAATGATGGACGGAGTGTTGAACATTGCAAGCACTCACCCCCAGTCAACTGATCTGGGTTTAATCCATCACCGTTCTTTAGCCCACTCTGCCACCCCAGTTCAGACATGGCCATATGCAAATCAGTCTGACCCTGTGCCTCATGGGAACAGTCCAGCCTGAACTGCCAAGCCATGTCTTCCCTGGACCAAAATCAAGCTTCCTAGGACTGGTTTCTGGCATTTCAGCCGTCTTCAGGCAGGCTTGCTTGAATCCAGTGGCAAAGTGAGCAAGGGACTCACGTCTGAGCATACCCTGCCAACTTATGGCGAACAAAGCAAAAACCAAAGGAAATGATGGACGGAGTGTTGAACATTGCAAGCACTCATCCCCAGTCAACTGATCTGGGTTTAATCCATCACCGTTCTTCAGCCCACTCTGCCACCCCAGTTCAGAGATGGCCATATGCAAATCAGTCTGACCCTGTGCCTCATGGGAACAGTCCAGCCTGAACTGCCAAGCCATGTCTTCCCTGGACCAGAATCAAGCTTCCTAGGACCGGTTTCTGGCATTTCAGCCGTCTTCAGCCAGGCTTGCTTGAATCCAGTGGCAAAGTGAGCAAGGGACTCACGTCTGAGCATACCCTGCCAACTTATGGCGAACAAAGCAAAAACCAAAGGAAATGATGGACGGAGTGTTGAACATTGCAAGCACTCACCCCCAGTCAACAGCTCTGGGTTTAATCCATCACCGTTCTTTAGCCCACTCTGCCACCCCAGTTCAGACATGACCATATGCAAATCAGTCTGACCCTGTGCCTCATGGGAAGAATCCAGCCTGAACTGCCAAGCCATGTCTTCCCTGGACCAGAATCTAGCTTCCTAGGACTGGTTTCTGGCATGTCAGCCATCTTCAGCCAGGCTTGCTTGAATCCAGTGGCAAAGTGAGCAAGGGACTCACGTCTGAGCATACCCTGCCAACTTATGGCAAACAAAGCACAAACCAAAGGAAATGATGGACGGAGTGTTGAACATTGCAAGCACTCACCCCCAGTCAACTGATCTGGGTTTAATCCATCACCGTTCTTTAGCCCACTCTGCCACCCCAGTTCAGACATGGCCATATGCAAATCAGTCTGACCCTCTGCCTCATGGGAACAGTCCAGCCTGAACTGCGAAGCCATGTCTTCCCTGGACCAAAATCAAGCTTCCTAGGACTGGTTTCTGGCATTTCAGCCGTCTTCAGGCAGGCTTGCTTGAATCCAGTGGCAAAGTGAGCAAGGGACTCACGTCTGAGCATACCCTGCCAACTTATGGCGAACAAAGCAAAAACCAAAGGAAATGATGGACGGAGTGTTGAACATTGCAAGCACTCACCCCCAGTCAACTGATCTGGGTTTAATCCATCACCGTTCTTCAGCCCACTCTGCCACCCCAGTTCAGAGATGGCCATATGCAAATCAGTCTGACCCTGTGCCTCATGAGAACAGTCCAGCCTGAACTGCCAAGCCATGTCTTCCCTGGACCAGAATCAAGCTTCCTAGGACCGGTTTCTGGCATTTCAGCCGTCTTCAGCCAGGCTTGCTTGAATCCAGTGGCAAAGTGAGCAAGGGACTCACGTCTGAGCATACCCTGCCAACTTATGGCGAACAAAGCAAAAACCAAAGGAAATGATGGACGGAGTGTTGAACATTGCAAGCACTCACCCCCAGTCAACAGATCTGGGTTTAATCCATCACCGTTCTTTAGCCCACTCTGCCACCCTAGTTCAGACATGGCCATATGCAAATGAGTCTGACCCTGTGCCTCATGGGAACAGTCCAGCCTGAACTGCCAAGCCATGTCTTCCCTGGACCAGAATCTAGCTTCCTACGACCGGTTTCTGGCATTTCAGCCGTCTTCAGCCAGGCTTGCTTGAATCCAGTGGCAAAGTGAGCAAGGGACTCACGTCTGAGCATACCCTGCCAACTTATGGCGAACAAAGCAAAAACCAAAGGAAATGATGGACGGAGTGTAGAACATTGCAAGCACTCACCCCCAGTCAACTGATCTGGGTTTAATCCATCACCGTTCTTTAGCCCACTCTGCCACCCCAGTTCAGACATGGCCATATGCAAATCAGTCTGACCCTGTGCCTCATGGGAACAGTCCAGCCTGAACTGCCAAGCCATGTCTTCCCTGGACCAGAATCAAGCTTCCTAGGACCGGTTTCTGGCATTTCAGCCGTCTTCAGCCAGGCTTGCTTGAATCCAGTGGCAAAGTGAGCAAGGGACTCACGTCCGAGCATACCCTGCCAACTTTTGGCGAACAAAGCAAAAACCAAAGGAAATGATGGACGGAGTGTTGAACATTGCAAGCACTCACCCCCAGTCAACTGATCTGGGTTTAATCCATCACCGTACTTTAGCCCACTCAGCCACCCCAGTTCAGACATGGCCATATGCAAATCAGTCTGACCCTGTGCCTCATGGGAACAGTCCAGCCTGAACTGCCAAGCCATGTCTTCCCTGGACCAGAATCAAGCTTCCTAGGACCGGTTTCTGGCATTTCAGCCGTCTTCAGCCAGGCTTGCTTGAATCCAGTGGCAAAGTGAGCAAGGGACTCACGTCTGAGCATACCCTGCCAACTTATGGCGAACAAAGCAAAAACCAAAGGAAATGATGGACGGAGTGTTGAACATTGCAAGCACTCACCCCCAGTCAACTGATCTGGGTTTAATCCATCACCGTTCTTTAGCCCACTCTGCCACCCCAGTTCAGACATGGCCATATGCAAATCAGTCTGACCCTGTGCCTCATGGGAACAGTCCAGCCTGAACTGCCAAGCCATGTCTTCCCTGGACCAGAATCAAGATTCCTAGGACCGGTTTCTGGCATTTCAGCCGTCTTCAGCCAGGCTTGCTTGAATCCAGTGGCAAAGTGAGCAAGGGACTCACGTCTGAGCATACCCTGCCAACGTATGGCGAACAAAGCAAAAACCAAAGGAAATGATGGACGGAGTGTTGAACATTGCAAGCACTCACCCCCAGTCAACTGATCTGGATTTAATCCATCACCGTTCTTTAGCCCACTCTGCCACCCCAGTTCAGACATGGCCATATGCAAATCAGTCTGACCCTCTGCCTCATGGGAACAGTCCAGCCTGAACTACGAAGCCATGTCTTCCCTGGACCAGAATCAAGCTTCCTAGGACCGGTTTCTGGCATTTCAGCCGTCTTCAGCCAGGCTTGCTTGAATCCAGTTGCAAAGTGAGCAAGGGACTCACGTCTGAGCATACCCTGCCAACTTATGGCGAACAAAGCAAAAACCAAAGGAAATGATGGACGGAGTGTTGAACATTGCAAGCATTCACCCCCAGTCAACTGATCTGGGTTTAATCCATCACCGTTCTTTAGCCCACTCTGCCACCCCAGTTCAGACATGGCCATATGCAAATCAGTCTGACCCTGTGCCTCATGGGAACAGTCCAGCCTGAACTGCCAAGCCATGTCTTCCCTGGACCAGAATCAAGCTTCCTAGGACCGGTTTCTGGCATTTCAGCCGTCTTCAGCCAGGCTTGCTTGAATCCAGTGGCAAAGTGAGCAAGGGACTCACGTCCGAGCATACCCTGCCAACTTATGGCGAACAAAGCAAAAACCAAAGGAAATGATGGACGGAGTGTTGAACATTGCAAGCACTCACCCCCAATCAACTGATCTGGGTTTAATCCATCACCGTACTTTAGCCCACTCTGCCACCCCAGTTCAGACATGGTCATATGCAAATCAGTCTGACCCTGTGCCTCATGGGAACAGTCCAGCCTGAACTGCCAAGCCATGTCTTCCCTGGACCAGAATCAAGCTTCCTAGGACCGGTTTCTGGCATTTCAGCCGTCTTCAGCCAGGCTTGCTTGAATCCAGTGGCAAAGTGAGCAAGGGACTCACGTCTGAGCATACCCTGCCAACTTTTGGCGAACAAAGCAAAAACCAAAGGAAATGATGGACGGAGTGTTGAACATTGCAAGCACTCACCCCCAGTCAACAGATCTGGGTTTAATCCATCACCGTTCTTTAGCCCACTCTGCCACCCCAGTTCAGACATGGCCATATGCAAATCAGTCTGACCCTGTGCCTCATGGGAACAGTCCAGCCTGAACTGCCAAGCCATGTCTTCCCTGGACCAGAATCAAGCTTCCTAGGACCGGTTTCTGGCATTTCAGCTGTCTTCAGCCAGGCTTGCTTGAATCCAGTGGCAAAGTGAGCAAGGGACTCACGTCTGAGCATACCCTGCCAACTTATGGCGAACAAAGCAAAAACCAAAGGAAATGATGGACGGAGTGTTGAACATTGCAAGCACTCACCCCCAGTCAACAGATCTGGGTTTAATCCATCACCGTTCTTTAGCCCACTCTGCCACCCCAGTTCAGACATGACCATATGCAAATCAGTCTGACCCTGTGCCTCATGGGAACAATCCAGCCTGAACTGCCAAGCCATGTCTTCCCTGGACCAGAATCAAGCTTCCTAGGACTGGTTTCTGGCATGTCAGCCATCTTCAGCCAGGCTTGCTTGAATCCAGTGGCAAAGTGAGCAAGGGACTCACGTCTGAGCATACCCTGCCAACTTATGGCAAACAAAGCACAAACCAAAGGAAATGATGGACGGAGTGTTGAACATTGCAAGCACTCACCCCCAGTCAACTGATCTGGGTTTAATCCATCACCGTTCTTTAGCCCACTCTGCCACCCCAGTTCAAACATGGCCATATGCAAATCAGTCTGACCCTGTGCCTCATGGGAACAGTCCAGCCTGAACTGCCAAGCCATGTCTTCCCTGGACCAAAATCAAGCTTCCTAGGACTGGTTTCTGGCATTTCAGCCGTCTTCAGGCAGGCTTGCTTGAATCCAGTGGCAAAGTGAGCAAGGGACTCACGTCTGAGCATACCCTGCCAACTTATGGCGAACAAAGCAAAAACCAAAGGAAATGATGGACGGAGTGTTGAACATTGCAAGCACTCATCCCCAGTCAACTGATCTGGGTTTAATCCATCACCGTTCTTCAGCCCACTCTGCCACCCCAGTTCAGAGATGGCCATATGCAAATCAGTCTGACCCTGTGCCTCATGGGAACAGTCCAGCCTGAACTGCCAAGCCATGTCTTCCCTGGACCAGAATCAAGCTTCCTAGGACCGGTTTCTGGCATTTCAGCCGTCTTCAGCCAGGCTTGCTTGAATCCAGTGGCAAAGTGAGCAAGGGACTCACGTCTGAGCATACCCTGCCAACTTATGGCGAACAAAGCAAAAACCAAAGGAAATGATGGACGGAGTGTTGAACATTGCAAGCACTCACCCCCAGTCAACAGATCTGGGTTTAATCCATCACCGTTCTTTAGCCCACTCTGCCACCCTAGTTCAGACATGGCCATATGCAAATGAGTCTGACCCTGTGCCTCATGGGAACAGTCCAGCCTGAACTGCCAAGCCATGTCTTCCCTGGACCAGAATCTAGCTTCCTACGACCGGTTTCTGGCATTTCAGCCGTCTTCAGCCAGGCTTGCTTGAATCCAGTGGCAAAGTGAGCAAGGGACTCACGTCTGAGCATACCCTGCCAACGTATGGCGAACAAAGCAAAAACCAAAGGAAATGATGGACGGAGTGTTGAACATTGCAAGCACTCACCCCCAGTCAACTGATCTGGATTTAATCCATCGCCGTTCTTTAGCCCACTCTGCCACCCCAGTTCAGACATGGCCATATGCAAATCAGTCTGACCCTCTGCCTCATGGGAACAGTCCAGCCTGAACTGCGAAGCCATGTCTTCCCTGGACCAGAATCAAGCTTCCTAGGACCGGTTTCTGGCATTTCAGCCGTCTTCAGACAGGCTTGCTTGAATCCAGTGGCAAAGTGAGCAAGGGACTCACGTCTGAGCATACCCTGCCAACTTATGGCGAACAAAGCAAAAACCAAAGGAAATGATGGACGGAGTGTTGAACATTGCAAGCACTCACCCCCAGTCAACTGATCTGGGTTTAATCCATCACCGTTCTTTAGCCCACTCTGCCACCCCAGTTCAGACATGGCCATATGCAAATCAGTCTGACCCTGTGCCTCATGGGAACAGTCCAGCCTGAACTGCCAAGCCATGTCTTCCCTGGACCAGAATCAAGCTTCCTAGGACCAGTTTCTGGCATTTCAGCCGTCTTCAGCCAGGCTTGTTTGAATCCAGTGGCAAAGTGAGCAAGGGACTCACGTCTGAGCATACCCTGCCAACTTATGGCGAACAAAGCAAAAACCAAAGGAAATGATGGACGGAGTGTTGAACATTGCAAGCACTCACCCCCAGTCAACTGATCTGGGTTTAATCCATCACCGTTCTTCAGCCCACTCTGCCACCCCAGTTCAGACATGGCCATATGCAAAGAAAGTCTGACCCTGTGCCTCATGGGAACAGTCCAGCCTGAACTGCCAAGGCATGTCTTCCCTGGACCAGAATCAAGCTTCCTAGGACCGGTTTCTGGCATTTCAGCCGTCTTCAGCCAGGCTTGCTTGAATCCAGTGGCAAATTGAGCAAGGCACTCACGTCTGAGCATACCCTGCCAACTTATGACGAACAAAGCAAAAACCAAAGGAAATGATGGACGGAGTGTTGAACATTGCAAGCACTCAGCCCCAGTCAACTGATCTGGGTTAAATCCATCACCGTTCTTTAGCCCACTCTGCCACCCCAGTTCAGACATGGCCATATGCAAATCAGTCTGACCCTGTGCCTCATGGGAACAGTCCAGCCTGAACTGCCAAGCCATGTCTTCCCTGGACCAGAATCAAGCTTCCTAGGACCGGTTTCTGGCATTTCAGCCGTCTTCAGCCAGGCTTGCTTGAATCCAGTGGCAAAGTGAGCAAGGGACTCACGTCTGAGCATACCCTGCCAACTTATGGCGAACAAAGCAAAAACCAAAGGAAATGATGGACGGAGTGTTGAACATTGCAAGCACTCACCCCCAGTCAACAGATCTGGGTTTAATCCATCACCGTTCTTTAGCCCACTCTGCCACCCCAGTTCAGACATGGCCATATGCAAATCAGTCTGACCCTGTGCCTCATGGAACCAGTCCAGCCTGAACTGCCAAGCCATGTCTTCCCTGGACCAGAATCAAGCTTCCTAGGACCGGTTTCTGGCATTTCAGCCGTCTTCAGCCAGGCTTGCTTGAATCCAGTGGCAAAGTGAGCAAGGGACTCACGTCTGAGCATACCCTGCCAACTTTTGGCGAACAAAGCAAAAACCAAAGGAAATGATGGACGGAGTGTTGAACATTGCAAGCACTCACCCCCAGTCAACAGATCTGGGTTTAATCCATCACCGTTCTTTAGCCCACTCTGCCACCCCAGTTCAGACATGGCCATATGCAAATCAGTCTGACCCTGTGCCTCATGGGAACAGTCCAGCCTGAACTGCCAAGCCATGTCTTCCCTGGACCAGAATAAAGCTTCCTAGGACCGGTTTCTGGCATTTCAGCCGTCTTCAGCCAGGCTTGCTTGAATCCAGTGGCAAAGTGAGCAAGGGACTCACGTCTGAGCATACCCTGCCAACTTATGGCGAACAAAGCAAAAACCAAAGGAAATGATGGACGGAGTGTTGAACATTGCAAGCACTCACCCCCAGTCAACAGATCTGGGTTTAATCCATCACCGTTCTTTAGCCCACTCTGCCACCCCAGTTCAGACATGACCATATGCAAATCAGTCTGACCCTGTGCCTCATGGGAACAGTCCAGCCTGAACTGCCAAGCCATGTCTTCCCTGGACCAGAATCAAGCTTCCTAGGACCGGTTTCTGGCATTTCAGCCGTCTTCAGCCAGGCTTGCTTGAATCCAGTGGCAAAGTGAGCAAGGGACTCACGTCCGAGCATACCCTGCCAACTTATGGCGAACAATGCAAAAACCAAAGGAAATGACGGACGGAGTGTTGAACATTGCAAACACTCACCCCCAGTCAACTGATCTGGGTTTAATCCATCACCGTTCTTTAGCCCACTCTGCCACCCCAGTTCAGACATGGCCATATGCAAATCAGTCTGACCCTATGCCTCATGGGAACAATCCAGCCTGAACTGCCAAGCCATGTCTTCCCTGGACCAGAATCAAGCTTCCTAGGACCGGTTTCTGGCATGTCAGCCATCTTCAGCCATCTTCAGCCAGGCTTGCTTGAATCCAGTGGCAAAGTGAGCAAGGGACTCACGTCTGAGCATACCCTGCCAACTTATGGCGAACAAAGCAAAAACCTAAGGAAATGATGGACGGAGTGTTGAACATTGCAAGCACTCACCCCCAGTCAACTGATCTGGGTTCAATCCATCACCGTTCTTTAGCCCACTCTGCCACCCCAGTTCAGACATGGCCATATGCAAATCAGTCTGACCCTGTGCCTTATGGGAACAGTCCAGCCTGAACTGCCAAGCCATGTCTTCCCTGGACCAGAATCAAGCTTCCTAGGACCGGTTTCTGGCATTTCAGCCGTCTTCAGCCAGGCTTGCTTGAATCCAGTGGCAAAGTGAGCAAGGGACTCACGTCTGAGCATACCCTGCCAAATTATGGCAAACAAAGCACAAACCAAAGGAAATGATGGACGGAGTGTTGAACATTGCAAGCACTCACCCCCAGTCAACTGATCTGGGTTTAATCTATCACCGTTCTTTAGCCCACTCTGCCACCCCAGTTCAGACATGGCCATATGCAAATCAGTCTGACCCTGTGCCTCATGGGAACAGTCCAGCCTGAACTGCCAAGCCATGTCTTCCCTGGACCAAAATCAAGCTTCCTAGGACTGGTTTCTGGCATTTCAGCCGTCTTCAGACAGGGTTGCTTGAATCCAGTGGCAAAGTGAGCAAGGGACTCACGTCTGAGCATACCCTGCCAACTTATGGCGTACAAAGCAAAAACCAAAGAAAATGATGGACGGAGTGTTGAACATTGCAAGCACTCACCCCCAGTCAACTGATCTGGGTTTAATCCATCACCGTTCTTTAGCCCACTCTGCCACCCCAGTTCAGACATGGCCATATGCAAATCAGTCTGACCCTGTGCCTCATGGGAACAGTCCAGCCTGAACTGCCAAGCCATGTCTTCCCTGGACCAGAATCAAGCTTCCTAGGACCGGTTTCTGGCATTTCAGCCGTCTTCAGCCAGGCTTGCTTGAATCCAGTGGCAAAGTGAGCAAGGGACTCACGTCCGAGCATACCCTGCCAACTTTTGGCGAACAAAGCAAAAACCAAAGGAAATGATGGACGGAGTGTTGAACATTGCAAGCACTCACCCCCAGTCAACTGATCTGGGTTTAATCCATCACCGTACTTTAGCCCACTCTGCCACCCCAGTTCAGACATGGCCATATGCAAATCAGTCTGACCCTGTGCCTCATGGGAACAGTCCAGCCTGAACTGCCAAGCCATGTCTTCCCTGAACCAGAATCAAGCTTCCTAGGACCGGTTTCTGGCATTTCAGCCGTCTTCAGCCAGGCTTGCTTGAATCCAGTGGCAAAGTGAGCAAGGGACTCACGTCTGAGCATACCCTGCCAACTTATGGCGAACAAAGCAAAAACCAAAGGAAATGATGGACGGAGTGTTGAACATTGCAAGCACTCACCCCCAGTCAACTGATCTGGGTTTAATCCATCACCGTTCTTTAGCCCACTCTGCCACCCCAGTTCAGACATGGCCATATGCAAATCAGTCTGACCCTGTGCCTCATGGGAACAGTCCAGCCTGAACTGCCAAGCCATGTCTTCCCTGCACCAGAATCAAGCTTCCTAGGACCGGTTTCTGGCATTTCAGCCGTCTTCAGCCAGGCTTGCTTGAATCCAGTGGCAAAGTGAGCAAGGGACTCACGTCTGAGCATACCCTGCCAACTTATGGCGAACAAAGCAAAAACCAAAGGAAATGATGGACGGAGTGTTGAACATTGCAAGCACTCACCCCCAGTCAACTGATCTGGATTTAATCCATCGCCGTTCTTTAGCCCACTCTGCCACCCCAGTTCAGACATGGCCATATGCAAATCAGTCTGACCCTCTGCCTCATGGGAACAGTCCAGCCTGAACTGCGAAGCCATGTCTTCCCTGGACCAGAATCAAGCTTCCTAGGACCGGTTTCTGGCATTTCAGCCGTCTTCAGACAGGCTTGCTTGAATCCAGTGGCAAAGTGAGCAAGGGACTCACGTCTGAGCATACCCTGCCAACTTATGGCGAACAAAGCAAAAACCAAAGGAAATGATGGACGGAGTGTTGAACATTGCAAGCACTCACCCCCAGTCAACTGATCTGGGTTTAATCCATCACCGTTCTTTAGCCCACTCTGCCACCCCAGTTCAGACATGGCCATATGCAAATCAGTCTGACCCTGTGCCTCATGGGAACAGTCAAGCCTGAACTGCCAAGCCATGTCTTCCCTGGACCAGAATCAAGCTTCCTAGGACCGGTTTCTGGCATTTCAGCCGTCTTCAGCCAGGCTTGTTTGAATCCAGTGGCAAAGTGAGCAAGGGACTCACGTCTGAGCATACCCTGCCAACTTATGGCGAACAAAGCAAAAACCAAAGGAAATGATGGACGGAGTGTTGAACATTGCAAGCACTCACCCCCAGTCAACTGATCTGGGTTTAATCCATCACCGTTCTTCAGCCCACTCTGCCACCCCAGTTCAGACATGGCCATATGCAAAGAAAGTCTGACCCTGTGCCTCATGGGAACAGTCCAGCCTGAACTGCCAAGGCATGTCTTCCCTGGACCTGAATCAAGCTTCCTAGGACCGGTTTCTGGCATTTCAGCCGTCTTCAGCCAGGCTTGCTTGAATCCAGTGGCAAATTGAGCAAGGCACTCACGTCTGAGCATACCCTGCCAACTTATGACGAACAAAGCAAAAACCAAAGGAAATGATGGACAGAGTGTTGAACATTGCAAGCACTCAGCCCCAGTCAACTGATCTGGGTTAAATCCATCACCGTTCTTTAGCCCACTCTGCCACCCCAGTTCAGACATGGCCATAAGCAAATCAGTCTGACCCTGTGCCTCATGGAAACAGTCCAGCCTGAACTGCCAAGCCATGTCTTCCCTGGACCAGAATCAAGCTTCCTAGGACCGGTTTCTGGCATTTCAGCCGTCTTCAGCCAGGCTTGCTTGAATCCAGTGGCAAAGTGAGCAAGGGACTCACGTCTGAGCATACCCTGCCAACTTATGGCGAACAAAGCAAAAACCAAAGGAAATGATGGACGGAGTGTTGAACATTGCAAGCACTCACCCCCAGTCAACAGATCTGGGTTTAATCCATCACCGTTCTTTAGCCCACTCTGCCACCCCAGTTCAGACATGGCCATATGCAAATCAGTCTGACCCTGTGCCTCATGGAACCAGTCCAGCCTGAACTGCCAAGCCATGTCTTCCCTGGACCAGAATCAAGCTTCCTAGGACCGGTTTCTGGCATTTCAGCCGTCTTCAGCCAGGCTTGCTTGAATCCAGTGGCAAAGTGAGCAAGGGACTCACGTCTGAGCATACCCTGCCAACTTATGGCGAACAAAGCAAAAACCAAAGGAAATGATGGACGGAGTGTTGAACATTGCAAGCACTCACCCCCAGTCAACAGATCTGGGTTTAATCCATCACCGTTCTTTAGCCCACTCTGCCACCCCAGTTCAGACATGACCATATGCAAATCAGTCTGACCCTGTGCCTCATGGGAACAGTCCAGCCTGAACTGCCAAGCCATGTCTTCCCTGGACCAGAATCAAGCTTCCTAGGACCGGTTTCTGGCATTTCAGCCGTCTTCAGCCAGGCTTACTTGAATCCAGTGGCAAAGTGAGCAAGGGACTCACGTCCGAGCATACCCTGCCAACTTATGGCGAACAATGCAAAAACCAAAGGAAATGACGGACGGAGTGTTGAACATTGCAAACACTCACCCCCAGTCAACTGATCTGGGTTTAATCCATCACCGTTCTTTAGCCCACTCTGCCACCCCAGTTCAGACATGGCCATATGCAAATCAGTCTGACCCTATGCCTCATGGGAACAATCCAGCCTGAACTGCCAAGCCATGTATTCCCTGGACCAGAATCAAGCTTCCTAGGACCGGTTTCTGGCATGTCAGCCATCTTCAGCCATCTTCAGCCAGGCTTGCTTGAATCCAGTGGCAAAGTGAGCAAGGGACTCACGTCTGAGCATACCCTGCCAACTTATGGCGAACAAAGCAAAAACCTAAGGAAATGATGGACGGAGTGTTGAACATTGCAAGCACTCACCCCCAGTCAACTGATCTGGGTTCAATCCATCACCGTTCTTTAGCCCACTCTGCCACCCCAGTTCAGACATGGCCATATGCAAATCAGTCTGACCCTGTGCCTCATGGGAACAGTCCAGCCTGAACTGCCAAGCCATGTCTTCCCTGGACCAGAATCAAGCTTCCTAGGACCGGTTTCTGGCATTTCAGCCGTCTTCAGCCAGGCTTGCTTGAATCCAGTGGCAAAGTGAGCAAGGGACTTACGTCTGAGCATACCCTGCCAAATTATGGCAAACAAAGCACAAACCAAAGGAAATGATGGACGGAGTGTTGAACATTGCAAGCACTCACCCCCAGTCAACTGATCTGGGTTTAATCTATCACCGTTCTTTAGCCCACTCTGCCACCCCAGTTCAGAGATGGCCATATGCAAATCAGTCTGACCCTGTGCCTCATGGGAACAGACCAGCCTGAACTGCCAAGCCATGTCTTCCCTGGACCAAAATCAAGCTTCCTAGGACTGGTTTCTGGCATTTCAGCCGTCTTCAGACAGGGTTGCTTGAATCCAGTGGCAAAGTGAGCAAGGGACTCACGTCTGAGCATACCCTGCCAACTTATGGCGTACAAAGCAAAAACCAAAGGAAATGATGGACGGAGTGTTGAACATTGCAAGCACTCACCCCCAGTCAACTGATCTGGGTTTAATCCATCACCATTCTTTAGCCCACTCTGCCACCCCAGTTCAGACATGGCCATATGCAAATCAGTCTGACCCTGTGCCTCATGGGAACAGTCCAGCCTGAACTGCCAAGCCATGTCTTCCCTGGACCAGAATCAAGCTTCCTAGGACCGGTTTCTGGCATTTCAGCCGTCTTCAGCCAGGCTTGCTTGAATCCAGTGGCAAAGTGAGCAAGGGACTCACGTCCGAGCATACCCTGCCAACTTTTGGCGAACAAAGCAAAAACCAAAGGAAATGATGGACGGAGTGTTGAACATTGCAAGCACTCACCCCCAGTCAACTGATCTGGGTTTAATCCATCACCGTACTTTAGCCCACTCTGCCACCCCAGTTCAGACATGGCCATATGCAAATCAGTCTGACCCTGTGCCTCATGGGAAAGTCCAGCCTGAACTGCCAAGCCATGTCTTCCCTGGACCAGAATCAAGCTTCCTAGGACCGGTTTCTGGCATTTCAGCCGTCTTCAGCCAGGCTTGCTTGAATCCAGTGGCAAAGTGAGCAAGGGACTCACGTCTGAGCATACCCTGCCAACTTATGGCGAACAAAGCAAAAACCAAAGGAAATGATGGACGGAGTGTTGAACATTGCAAGCACTCACCCCCAGTCAACTGATCTGGGTTTAATCCATCACCGTTCTTTAGCCCACTCTGCCACCCCAGTTCAGACATGGCCATATGCAAATCAGTCTGACCCTGTGCCTCATGGGAACAGTCCAGCCTGAACTGCCAAGCCATGTCTTCCCTGGACCAGAATCAAGATTCCTAGGACCGGTTTCTGGCATTTCAGCCGTCTTCAGCCAGGCTTGCTTGAATCCAGTGGCAAAGTGAGCAAGGGACTCACGTCTGAGCATACCCTGCCAACGTATGGCGAACAAAGCAAAAACCAAAGGAAATGATGGACGGAGTGTTGAACATTGCAAGCACTCACCCCCAGTCAACTGATCTGGATTTAATCCATCGCCGTTCTTTAGCCCACTCTGCCACCCCAGTTCAGACATGGCCATATGCAAATCAGTCTGACCCTCTGCCTCATGGGAACAGTCCAGCCTGAACTGCGAAGCCATGTCTTCCCTGGACCAGAATCAAGCTTCCTAGGACCGGTTTCTGGCATTTCAGCCGTCTTCAGACAGGCTTGCTTGAATCCAGTGGCAAAGTGAGCAAGGGACTCACGTCTGAGCATACCCTGCCAACTTATGGCGAACAAAGCAAAAACCAAAGGAAATGATGGACGGAGTGTTGAACATTGCAAGCACTCACCCCCAGTCAACTGATCTGGGTTTAATCCATCACCGTTCTTTAGCCCACTCTGCCACCCCAGTTCAGACATGGCCATATGCAAATCAGTCTGACTCTGTGCCTCATGGGAACAGTCCAGCCTGAACTGCCAAGCCATGTCTTCCCTGGACCAGAATCAAGCTTCCTAGGACCGGTTTCTGGCATTTCAGCCGTCTTCAGCCAGGCTTGTTTGAATCCAGTGGCAAAGTGAGCAAGGGACTCACGTCTGAGCATACCCTGCCAACTTATGGCGAACAAAGCAAAAACCAAAGGAAATGATGGACGGAGTGTTGAACATTGCAAGCACTCACCCCCAGTCAACTGATCTGGGTTTAATCCATCACCGTTCTTCAGCCCACTCTGCCACCCCAGTTCAGACATGACCATATGCAAAGAAAGTCTGACCCTGTGCCTCATGGGAACAGTCCAGCCTGAACTGCCAAGGCATGTCTTCCCTGGACCAGAATCAAGCTTCCTAGGACCGGTTTCTGGCATTTCAGCCGTCTTCAGCCAGGCTTGCTTGAATCCAGTGGCAAATTGAGCAAGGCACTCACGTCTGAGCATACCCTGCCAACTTATGACGAACAAAGCAAAAACCAAAGGAAATGATGGACGGAGTGTTGAACATTGCAAGCACTCAGCCCCAGTCAACTGATCTGGGTTAAATCCATCACCGTTCTTTAGCCCACTCTGCCACCCCAGTTCAGACATGGCCATATGCAAATCAGTCTGACCCTGTGCCTCATGGGAACAGTCCAGCCTGAACTGCCAAGCCATGTCTTCCCTGGACCAGAATCAAGCTTCCTAGGACCGGTTTCTGGCATTTCAGCCATCTTCAGCCAGGCTTGCTTGAATCCAGTGGCAAAGTGAGCAAGGGACTCACGTCTGAGCATACCCTGCCAACTTATGGCAAACAAAGCACAAACCAAAGGAAATGATGGACGGAGTGTTGAACATTGCAAGCACTCACCCCCAGTCAACTGATCTGGGTTTAATCCATCACCGTTCTTTAGCCCACTCTGCCACCCCAGTTCAGACATGGCCATATGCAAATCAGTCTGACCCTGTGCCTCATAGGAACAGTCCAGCCTGAACTGCCAAGCCATGTCTTCCCTGGACCAAAATCAAGCTTCCTAGGACTGGTTTCTGGCATTTCAGCCATCTTCAGGCAGGCTTGCTTGAATCCAGTGGCAAAGTGAGCAAGGGACTCACGTCTGAGCATACCCTGCCAACTTATGGCGAACAAAGCAAAAACCAAAGGAAATGATGGACGGAGTGTTGAACATTGCAAGCACTCATCCCCAGTCAACTGATCTGGGTTTAATCCATCACCGTTCTTTAGCCCACTCTGCCACCCTAGTTCAGACATGGCCATATGCAAATGAGTCTGACCCTGTGCCTCATGGGAACAGTCCAGCCTGAACTGCCAAGCCATGTCTTCCCTGGACCAGAATCTAGCTTCCTACGACCGGTTTCTGGCATTTCAGCCGTCTTCAGCCAGGCTTGCTTGAATCCAGTGGCAAAGTGAGCAAGGGACTCACGTCTGAGCATACCCTGCCAACGTATGGCGAACAAAGCAAAAACCAAAGGAAATGATGGACGGAGTGTTGAACATTGCAAGCACTCACCCCCAGTCAACTGATCTGGATTTAATCCATCGCCGTTCTTTAGCCCACTCTGCCACCCCAGTTCAGACATGGCCATATGCAAATCAGTCTGACCCTCTGCCTCATGGGAACAGTCCAGCCTGAACTGCGAAGCCATGTCTTCCCTGGACCAGAATCAAGCTTCCTAGGACCGGTTTCTGGCATTTCAGCCGTCTTCAGACAGGCTTGCTTGAATCCAGTGGCAAAGTGAGCAAGGGACTCACGTCTGAGCATACCCTGCCAACTTATGGCGAACAAAGCAAAAACCAAAGGAAATGATGGACGGAGTGTTGAACATTGCAAGCACTCACCCCCAGTCAACTGATCTGGGTTTAATCCATCACCGTTCTTTAGCCCACTCTGCCACCCCAGTTCAGACATGGCCATATGCAAATCAGTCTGACCCTGTGCCTCATGGGAACAGTCCAGCCTGAACTGCCAAGCCATGTCTTCCCTGGACCAGAATCAAGCTTCCTAGGACCAGTTTCTGGCATTTCAGCCGTCTTCAGCCAGGCTTGTTTGAATCCAGTGGCAAAGTGAGCAAGGGACTCACGTCTGAGCATACCCTGCCAACTTATGGCGAACAAAGCAAAAACCAAAGGAAATGATGGACGGAGTGTTGAACATTGCAAGCACTCACCCCCAGTCAACTGATCTGGGTTTAATCCATCACCGTTCTTCAGCCCACTCTGCCACCCCAGTTCAGACATGGCCATATGCAAAGAAAGTCTGACCCTGTGCCTCATGGGAACAGTCCAGCCTGAACTGCCAAGGCATGTCTTCCCTGGACCAGAATCAAGCTTCCTAGGACCGGTTTCTGGCATTTCAGCCGTCTTCAGCCAGGCTTGCTTGAATCCAGTGGCAAATTGAGCAAGGCACTCACGTCTGAGCATACCCTGCCAACTTATGACGAACAAAGCAAAAACCAAAGGAAATGATGGACGGAGTGTTGAACATTGCAAGCACTCAGCCCCAGTCAACTGATCTGGGTTAAATCCATCACCGTTCTTTAGCCCACTCTGCCACCCCAGTTCAGACATGGCCATATGCAAATCAGTCTGACCCTGTGCCTCATGGGAACAGTCCAGCCTGAACTGCCAAGCCATGTCTTCCCTGGACCAGAATCAAGCTTCCTAGGACCGGTTTCTGGCATTTCAGCCGTCTTCAGCCAGGCTTGCTTGAATCCAGTGGCAAAGTGAGCAAGGGACTCACGTCTGAGCATACCCTGCCAACTTATGGCGAACAAAACAAAAACCAAAGGAAATGATGGACGGAGTGTTGAACATTGCAAGCACTCACCCCCAGTCAACAGATCTGGGTTTAATCCATCACCGTTCTTTAGCCCACTCTGCCACCCCAGTTCAGACATGGCCATATGCAAATCAGTCTGACCCTGTGCCTCATGGAACCAGTCCAGCCTGAACTGCCAAGCCATGTCTTCCCTGGACCAGAATCAAGCTTCCTAGGACCGGTTTCTGGCATTTCAGCCGTCTTCAGCCAGGCTTGCTTGAATCCAGTGGCAAAGTGAGCAAGGGACTCACGTCTGAGCATAGCCTGCCAACTTTTGGCGAACAAAGCAAAAACCAAAGGAAATGATGGACGGAGTGTTGAACATTGCAAGCACTCACCCCCAGTCAACAGATCTGGGTTTAATCCATCACCGTTCTTTAGCCCACTCTGCCACCCCAGTTCAGACATGGCCATATGCAAATCAGTCTGACCCTGTGCCTCATGGGAACAGTCCAGCCTGAACTGCCAAGCCATGTCTTCCCTGGACCAGAATAAAGCTTCCTAGGACCGGTTTCTGGCATTTCAGCCGTCTTCAGCCAGGCTTGCTTGAATCCAGTGGCAAAGTGAGCAAGGGACTCACGTCTGAGCATACCCTGCCAACTTATGGCGAACAAAGCAAAAACCAAAGGAAATGATGGACGGAGTGTTGAACATTGCAAGCACTCACCCCCAGTCAACAGATCTGGGTTTAATCCATCACCGTTCTTTAGCCCACTCTGCCACCCCAGTTCAGACATGACCATATGCAAATCAGTCTGACCCTGTGCCTCATGGGAACAGTCCAGCCTGAACTGCCAAGCCATGTCTTCCCTGGACCAGAATCAAGCTTCCTAGGACCGGTTTCTGGCATTTCAGCCGTCTTCAGCCAGGCTTGCTTGAATCCAGTGGCAAAGTGAGCAAGGGACTCACGTCCGAGCATACCCTGCCAACTTATGGCGAACAATGCAAAAACCAAAGGAAATGACGGACGGAGTGTTGAACATTGCAAACACTCACCCCCAGTCAACTGATCTGGGTTTAATCCATCACCGTTCTTTAGCCCACTCTGCCACCCCAGTTCAGACATGGCCATATGCAAATCAGTCTGACCCTATGCCTCATGGGAACAATCCAGCCTGAACTGCCAAGCCATGTCTTCCCTGGACCAGAATCAAGCTTCCTAGGACCGGTTTCTGGCATGTCAGCCATCTTCAGCCATCTTCAGCCAGGCTTGCTTGAATCCAGTGGCAAAGTGAGCAAGGGACTCACGTCTGAGCATACCCTGCCAACTTATGGCGAACAAAGCAAAAACCTAAGGAAATGATGGACGGAGTGTTGAACATTGCAAGCACTCACCCCCAGTCAACTGATCTGGGTTCAATCCATCACCGTTCTTTAGCCCACTCTGCCACCCCAGTTCAGACATGGCCATATGCAAATCAGTCTGACCCTGTGCCTCATGGGAACAGTCCAGCCTGAACTGCCAAGCCATGTCTTCCCTGGACCAGAATCAAGCTTCCTAGGACCGGTTTCTGGCATTTCAGCCGTCTTCAGCCAGGCTTGCTTGAATCCAGTGGCAAAGTGAGCAAGGGACTCACGTCTGAGCATACCCTGCCAAATTATGGCAAACAAAGCACAAACCAAAGGAAATGATGGACGGAGTGTTGAACATTGCAAGCACTCACCCCCAGTCAACTGATCTGGGTTTAATCTATCACCGTTCTTTAGCCCACTCTGCCACCCCAGTTCAGACATGGCCATATGCAAATCAGTCTGACCCTGTGCCTCATGGGAACAGTCCAGCCTGAACTGCCAAGCCATGTCTTCCCTGGACCAAAATCAAGCTTCCTAGGACTGGTTTCTGGCATTTCAGCCGTCTTCAGACAGGGTTGCTTGAATCCAGTGGCAAAGTGAGCAAGGGACTCACGTCTGAGCATACCCTGCCAACTTATGGCGTACAAAGCAAAAACCAAAGAAAATGATGGACGGAGTGTTGAACATTGCAAGCACTCACCCCCAGTCAACTGATCTGGGTTTAATCCATCACCGTTCTTTAGCCCACTCTGCCACCCCAGTTCAGACATGGCCATATGCAAATCAGTCTGACCCTGTGCCTCATGGGAACAGTCCAGCCTGAACTGCCAAGCCATGTCTTCCCTGGACCAGAATCAAGCTTCCTAGGACCGGTTTCTGGCATTTCAGCCGTCTTCAGCCAGGCTTGCTTGAATCCAGTGGCAAAGTGAGCAAGGGACTCACGTCCGAGCATACCCTGCCAACTTTTGGCGAACAAAGCAAAAACCAAAGGAAATGATGGACGGAGTGTTGAACATTGCAAGCACTCACCCCCAGTCAACTGATCTGGGTTTAATCCATCACCGTACTTTAGCCCACTCTGCCACCCCAGTTCAGACATGGCCATATGCAAATCAGTCTGACCCTGTGCCTCATGGGAACAGTCCAGCCTGAACTGCCAAGCCATGTCTTCCCTGAACCAGAATCAAGCTTCCTAGGACCGGTTTCTGGCATTTCAGCCGTCTTCAGCCAGGCTTGCTTGAATCCAGTGGCAAAGTGAGCAAGGGACTCACGTCTGAGCATACCCTGCCAACTTATGGCGAACAAAGCAAAAACCAAAGGAAATGATGGACGGAGTGTTGAACATTGCAAGCACTCACCCCCAGTCAACTGATCTGGGTTTAATCCATCACCGTTCTTTAGCCCACTCTGCCACCCCAGTTCAGACATGGCCATATGCAAATCAGTCTGACCCTGTGCCTCATGGGAACAGTCCAGCCTGAACTGCCAAGCCATGTCTTCCCTGGACCAGAATCAAGATTCCTAGGACCGGTTTCTGGCATTTCAGCCGTCTTCAGCCAGGCTTGCTTGAATCCAGTGGCAAAGTGAGCAAGGGACTCACGTCTGAGCATACCCTGCCAACGTATGGCGAACAAAGCAAAAACCAAAGGAAATGATGGACGGAGTGTTGAACATTGCAAGCACTCACCCCCAGTCAACTGATCTGGATTTAATCCATCGCCGTTCTTTAGCCCACTCTGCCACCCCAGTTCAGACATGGCCATATGCAAATCAGTCTGACCCTCTGCCTCATGGGAACAGTCCAGCCTGAACTGCGAAGCCATGTCTTCCCTGGACCAGAATCAAGCTTCCTAGGACCGGTTTCTGGCATTTCAGCCGTCTTCAGACAGGCTTGCTTGAATCCAGTGGCAAAGTGAGCAAGGGACTCACGTCTGAGCATACCCTGCCAACTTATGGCGAACAAAGCAAAAACCAAAGGAAATGATGGACGGAGTGTTGAACATTGCAAGCACTCACCCCCAGTCAACTGATCTGGGTTTAATCCATCACCGTTCTTTAGCCCACTCTGCCACCCCAGTTCAGACATGGCCATATGCAAATCAGTCTGACCCTGTGCCTCATGGGAACAGTCCAGCCTGAACTGCCAAGCCATGTCTTCCCTGGACCAGAATCAAGCTTCCTAGGACCGGTTTCTGGCATTTCAGCCGTCTTCAGCCAGGCTTGTTTGAATCCAGTGGCAAAGTGAGCAAGGGACTCACGTCTGAGCATACCCTGCCAACTTATGGCGAACAAAGCAAAAACCAAAGGAAATGATGGACGGAGTGTTGAACATTGCAAGCACTCACCCCCAGTCAACTGATCTGGGTTTAATCCATCACCGTTCTTCAGCCCACTCTGCCACCCCAGTTCAGACATGGCCATATGCAAAGAAAGTCTGACCCTGTGCCTCATGGGAACAGTCCAGCCTGAACTGCCAAGGCATGTCTTCCCTGGACCAGAATCAAGCTTCCTAGGACCGGTTTCTGGCATTTCAGCCGTCTTCAGCCAGGCTTGCTTGAATCCAGTGGCAAATTGAGCAAGGCACTCACGTCTGAGCATACCCTGCCAACTTATGACGAACAAAGCAAAAACCAAAGGAAATGATGGACAGAGTGTTGAACATTGCAAGCACTCAGCCCCAGTCAACTGATCTGGGTTAAATCCATCACCGTTCTTTAGCCCACTCTGCCACCCCAGTTCAGACATGGCCATAAGCAAATCAGTCTGACCCTGTGCCTCATGGAAACAGTCCAGCCTGAACTGCCAAGCCATGTCTTCCCTGGACCAGAATCAAGCTTCCTAGGACCGGTTTCTGGCATTTCAGCCGTCTTCAGCCAGGCTTGCTTGAATCCAGTGGCAAAGTGAGCAAGGGACTCACGTCTGAGCATACCCTGCCAACTTATGGCGAACAAAGCAAAAACCAAAGGAAATGATGGACGGAGTGTTGAACATTGCAAGCACTCACCCCCAGTCAACAGACCTGGGTTTAATCCATCACCGTTCTTTAGCCCACTCTGCCACCCCAGTTCAGACATGGCCATATGCAAATCAGTCTGACCCTGTGCCTCATGGAACCAGTCCAGCCTGAACTGCCAAGCCATGTCTTCCCTGGACCAGAATCAAGTTTCCTAGGACCGGTTTCTGGCATTTCAGCCGTCTTCAGCCAGGCTTGCTTGAATCCAGTGGCAAAGTGAGCAAGGGACTCACGTCTGAGCATACCCTGCCAACTTTTGGCGAACAAAGCAAAAACCAAAGGAAATGATGGACGGAGTGTTGAACATTGCAAGCACTCACCCCCAGTCAACAGATCTGGGTTTAATCCATCACCGTTCTTTAGCCCACTCTGCCACCCCAGTTCAGACATGGCCATATGCAAATCAGTCTGACCCTGTGCCTCATGGGAACAGTCCAGCCTGAACTGCCAAGCCATGTCTTCCCTGGACCAGAATCAAGCTTCCTAGGACCGGTTTCTGGCATTTCAGCCGTCTTCAGCCAGGCTTGCTTGAATCCAGTGGCAAAGTGAGCAAGGGACTCACGTCTGAGCATACCCTGCCAACTTATGGCGAACAAAGCAAAAACCAAAGGAAATGATGGACGGAGTGTTGAACATTGCAAGCACTCACCCCCAGTCAACAGATCTGGGTTTAATCCATCACCGTTCTTTAGCCCACTCTGCCACCCCAGTTCAGACATGACCATATGCAAATCAGTCTGACCCTGTGCCTCATGGGAACAGTCCAGCCTGAACTGCCAAGCCATGTCTTCCCTGGACCAGAATCAAGCTTCCTAGGACCGGTTTCTGGCATTTCAGCCGTCTTCAGCCAGGCTTGCTTGAATCCAGTGGCAAAGTGAGCAAGGGACTCACGTCCGAGCATACCCTGCCAACTTATGGCGAACAATGCAAAAACCAAAGGAAATGACGGACGGAGTGTTGAACATTGCAAACACTCACCCCCAGTCAACTGATCTGGGTTTAATCCATCACCGTTCTTTAGCCCACTCTGCCACCCCAGTTCAGACATGGCCATATTCAAATCAGTCTGACCCTATGCCTCATGGGAACAATCCAGCCTGAACTGCCAAGCCATGTATTCCCTGGACCAGAATCAAGCTTCCTAGGACCGGTTTCTGGCATGTCAGCCATCTTCAGCCATCTTCAGCCAGGCTTGCTTGAATCCAGTGGCAAAGTGAGCAAGGGACTCACGTCTGAGCATACCCTGCCAACTTATGGCGAACAAAGCAAAAACCTAAGGAAATGATGGACGGAGTGTTGAACATTGCAAGCACTCACCCCCAGTCAACTGATCTGGGTTTAATCCTTCACCGTTCTTTAGCCCACTCTGCCACCCCAGTTCAGAGATGGCCATATGCAAATCAGTCTGACCCTGTGCCTCATGGGAACAGTCCAGCCTGAACTGCCAAGCCATGTCTTCCCTGGACCAAAATCAATTTTCCTAGGACTGGTTTCTGGCATTTCAGCCGTCTTCAGACAGGGTTGCTTGAATCCAGTGGCAAAGTGAGCAAGGGACTCACGTCTGAGCATACCCTGCCAACTTATGGCGTACAAAGCAAAAACCAAAGGAAATGATGGACGGAGTGTTGAACATTGCAAGCACTCACCCCCAGTCAACTGATCTGGGTTTAATCCATCACCGTTCTTTAGCCCACTCTGCCACCCCAGTTCAGACATGGCCATATGCAAATCAGTCTGACCCTGTGCCTCATGGGAACAGTCCAGCCTGAACTGCCAAGCCATGTCTTCCCTGGACCAGAATCAAGCTTCCTAGGACCGGTTTCTGGCATTTCAGCCGTCTTCAGCCAGGCTTGCTTGAATCCAGTGGCAAAGTGAGCAAGGGACTCACGTCCGAGCATACCCTGCCAACTTTTGGCGAACAAAGCAAAAACCAAAGGAAATGATGGACGGAGTGTTGAACATTGCAAGCACTCACCCCCAGTCAACTGATCTGGGTTTAATCCATCACCGTACTTTAGCCCACTCTGCCACCCCAGTTCAGACATGGCCATATGCAAATCAGTCTGACCCTGTGCCTCATGGGAACAGTCCAGCCTGAACTGCCAAGCCATGTCTTCCCTGGACCAGAATCAAGCTTCCTAGGACCGGTTTCTGGCATTTCAGCCGTCTTCAGCCAGGCTTGCTTGAATCCAGTGGCAAAGTGAGCAAGGGACTCACGTCTGAGCATACCCTGCCAACTTATGGCGAACAAAGCAAAAACCAAAGGAAATGATGGACGGAGTGTTGAACATTGCAAGCACTCACCCCCAGTCAACTGATCTGGGTTTAATCCATCACCGTTCTTTAGCCCACTCTGCCACCCCAGTTCAGACATGGCCATATGCAAATCAGTCTGACCCTGTGCCTCATGGGAACAGTCCAAACTGAACTGCCAAGCCATGTCTTCCCTGGACCAGAATCAAGATTCCTAGGACCGGTTTCTGGCATTTCAGCCGTCTTCAGCCAGGCTTGCTTGAATCCAGTGGCAAAGTGAGCAAGGGACTCACGTCTGAGCATACCCTGCCAACGTATGGCGAACAAAGCAAAAACCAAAGGAAATGATGGACGGAGTGTTGAACATTGCAAGCACTCACCCCCAGTCAACTGATCTGGATTTAATCCATCGCCGTTCTTTAGCCCACTCTGCCACCCCAGTTCAGACATGGCCATATGCAAATCAGTCTGACCCTCTGCCTCATGGGAACAGTCCAGCCTGAACTGCGAAGCCATGTCTTCCCTGGACCAGAATCAAGCTTCCTAGGACCGGTTTCTGGCATTTCAGCCGTCTTCAGACAGGCTTGCTTGAATCCAGTGGCAAAGTGAGCAAGGGACTCACGTCTGAGCATACCCTGCCAACTTATGGCGAACAAAGCAAAAACCAAAGGAAATGATGGACGGAGTGTTGAACATTGCAAGCACTCACCCCCAGTCAACTGATCTGGGTTTAATCCATCACCGTTCTTTAGCCCACTCTGCCACCCCAGTTCAGACATGGCCATATGCAAATCAGTCTGACACTGTGCCTCATGGGAACAGTCCAGCCTGAACTGCCAAGCCATGTCTTCCCTGGACCAGAATCAAGCTTCCTAGGACCGGTTTCTGGCATTTCAGCCGTCTTCAGCCAGGCTTGTTTGAATCCAGTGGCAAAGTGAGCAAGGGACTCACGTCTGAGCATACCCTGCCAACTTATGGCGAACAAAGCAAAAACCAAAGGAAATGATGGACGGAGTGTTGAACATTGCAAGCACTCACCCCCAGTCAACTGATCTGGGTTTAATCCATCACCGTTCTTCAGCCCACTCTGCCACCCCAGTTCAGACATGGCCATATGCAAAGAAAGTCTGACCCTGTGCCTCATGGGAACAGTCCAGCCTGAACTGCCAAGGCATGTCTTCCCTGGACCAGAATCAAGCTTCCTAGGACCGGTTTCTGGCATTTCAGCCGTTTTCAGCCAGGCTTGCTTGAATCCAGTGGCAAATTGAGCAAGGCACTCACGTCTGAGCATACCCTGCCAACTTATGACGAACAAAGCAAAAACCAAAGGAAATGATGGACGGAGTGTTGAACATTGCAAGCACTCAGCCCCAGTCAACTGATCTGGGTTAAATCCATCACCGTTCTTTAGCCCACTCTGCCACCCCAGTTCAGACATGGCCATATGCAAATCAGTCTGACCCTGTGCCTCATGGGAACAGTCCAGCCTGAACTGCCAAGCCATGTCTTCCCTGGACCAGAATCAAGCTTCCTAGGACCGGTTTCTGGCATTTCAGCCGTCTTCAGCCAGGCTTGCTTGAATCCAGTGGCAAAGTGAGCAAGGGACTCACGTCTGAGCATACCCTGCCAACTTATGGCGAACAAAGCAAAAACCAAAGGAAATGATGGACGGAGTGTTGAACATTGCAAGCACTCACCCCCAGTCAACAGATCTGGGTTTAATCCATCACCGTTCTTTAGCCCACTCTGCCACCCCAGTTCAGACATGGCCATATGCAAATCAGTCTGACCCTGTGCCTCATGGAACCAGTCCAGCCTGAACTGCCAAGCCATGTCTTCCCTGGACCAGAATCAAGTTTCCTAGGACCGGTTTCTGGCATTTCAGCCGTCTTCAGCCAGGCTTGCTTGAATCCAGTGGCAAAGTGAGCAAGGGACTCACGTCTGAGCATACCCTGCCAACTTTTGGCGAACAAAGCAAAAACCAAAGGAAATGATTGACGGAGTGTTGAACATTGCAAGCACTCACCCCCAGTCAACAGATCTGGGTTTAATCCATCACCGTTCTTTAGCCCACTCTGCCACCCCAGTTCAGACATGGCCATATGCAAATCAGTCTGACCCTGTGCCTCATGGGAACAGTCCAGCCTGAACCGCCAAGCCATGTCTTCCCTGGACCAGAATCAAGCTTCCTAGGACCGGTTTCTGGCATTTCAGCCGTCTTCAGCCAGGCTTGCTTGAATCCAGTGGCAAAGTGAGCAAGGGACTCACGTCTGAGCATACCCTGCCAACTTATGGCGAACAAAGCAAAAACCAAAGGAAATGATGGACGGAGTGTTGAACATTGCAAGCACTCACCCCCAGTCAACTGATCTGGGTTTAATCCATCACCGTTCTTTAGCCCACTCTGCCACCCCAGTTCAGACATGGCCATATGCAAATCAGTCTGACCCTGTGCCTCATGGGAACAGTCCAGCCTGAACTGCCAAGCCATATCTTCCCTGGACCAGAATCAAGCTTCCTAGGACCGGTTTCTGGCATTTCAGCCGTCTTCAGCCAGGCTTGCTTGAATCCAGTGGCAAAGTGAGCAAGGGACTCACGTCCGAGCATACCCTGCCAACTTTTGGCGAACAAAGCAAAAACCAAAGGAAATGATGGACGGAGTGTTGAACATTGCAAGCACTCACCCCCAGTCAACTGATCTGGGTTTAATCCATCACCGTACTTTAGCCCACTCTGCAACCCCAGTTCAGACATGGCCATATGCAAATCAGTCTGACCCTGTGCCTCATGGGAACAGTCCAGCCTGAACTGCCAAGCCATGTCTTCCCTGGACCAGAATCAAGCTTCCTAGGACCGGTTTCTGGCATTTCAGCCGTCTTCAGCCAGGCTTGCTTGAATCCAGTGGCAAAGTGAGCAAGGGACTCACGTCTGAGCATACCCTGCCAACTTATGGCGAACAAAGCAAAAACCAAAAGAAATGATGGACGGAGTGTTGAACATTGCAAGCACTCACCCCCAGTCAACTGATCTGGGTTTAATCCATCACCGTTCTTTAGCCCACTCTGCCACCCCAGTTCAGACATGGCCATATGCAAATCAGTCTGACCCTGTGCCTCATGGGAACAGTCCAGCCTGAACTGCCAAGCCATGTCTTCCCTGGACCAGAATCAAGATTCCTAGGACCGGTTTCTGACATTTCAGCCATCTTCAGCCAGGCTTGCTTGAATCCAGTGGCAAAGTGAGCAAGGGACTCACGTCTGAGCATACCCTGCCAACGTATGGCGAACAAAGCAAAAACCAAAGGAAATGATGGACGGAGTGTTGAACATTGCAAGCACTCACCCCCAGTCAACTGATCTGGATTTAATCCATCACCGTTCTTTAGCCCACTCTGCCACCCCAGTTCAGACATGGCCATATGCAAATCAGTCTGACCCTCTGCCTCATGGGAACAGTCCAGCCTGAACTACGAAGCCATGTCTTCCCTGGACCAGAATCAAGCTTCCTAGGACCGGTTTCTGGCATTTCAGCCGTCTTCAGCCAGGCTTGCTTGAATCCAGTGGCAAAGTGAGCAAGGGACTCACGTCTGAGCATACCCTGCCAACTTATGGCGAACAAAGCAAAAACCAAAGGAAATGATGGACGGAGTGTTGAACATTGCAAGCACTCACCCCCAGTCAACTGATCTGGGTTTAATCCATCACCGTTCTTTAGCCCACTCTGCCACCCCAGTTCAGACATGGCCATAAGCAAATCAGTCTGACCCTGTGCCTCATGGGAACAGTCCAGCCTGAACTGCCAAGCCATGTCTTCCCTGGACCAGAATCAAGCTTCCTAGGACCGGTTTCTGGCATTTTAGCCGTCTTCAGCCAGGCTTGCTTGAATCCAGTGGCAAAGTGAGCAAGGGACTCACATCTGAGCATACCCTGCCAACTTATGGCGAACAAAGCAAAAACCAAAGGAAATGATGGACGGAGTGTTGAACATTGCAAGCACTCACCCCCAGTCAACAGATCTGGGTTTAATCCATCACCGTTCTTTAGCCCACTCTGCCACCCCAGTTCAGACATGGCCATATGCAAATCAGTCTGACCCTGTGCCTCATGGAACCAGTCCAGCCTGAACTGCCAAGCCATGTCTTCCCTGGACCAGAATCAAGTTTCCTAGGACCGGTTTCTGGCATTTCAGCCGTCTTCAGCCAGGCTTGCTTGAATCCAGTGGCAAAGTGAGCAAGGGACTCACGTCTGAGCATACCCTGCCAACTTTTGGCGAACAAAGCAAAAACCAAAGGAAATGATTGACGGAGTGTTGAACATTGCAAGCACTCACCCCCAGTCAACAGATCTGGGTTTAATCCATCACCGTTCTTTAGCCCACTCTGCCACCCCAGTTCAGACATGGCCATATGCAAATCAGTCTGACCCTGTGCCTCATGGGAACAGTCCAGCCTGAACCGCCAAGCCATGTCTTCCCTGGACCAGAATCAAGCTTCCTAGGACCGGTTTCTGGCATTTCAGCCGTCTTCAGCCAGGCTTGCTTGAATCCAGTGGCAAAGTGAGCAAGGGACTCACGTCTGAGCATACCCTGCCAACTTATGGCGAACAAAGTAAAAACCAAAGGAAATGATGGACGGAGTGTTGAACATTGCAAGCACTCACCCCCAGTCAACTGATCTGGGTTTAATCCATCACCGTTCTTTAGCCCACTCTGCCACCCCAGTTCAGACATGGCCATATGCAAATCAGTCTGACCCTGTGCCTCATGGGAACAGTCCAGCCTGAACTGCCAAGCCATGTCTTCCCTGGACCAGAATCAAGCTTCCTAGGACTGGTTTCTGGCATTTCAGCCGTCTTCAGCCAGGCTTGCTTGAATCCAGTGGCAAAGTGAGCAAGGGACTCACGTCTGAGCATACCCTGCCAACTTTTGGCGAACAAAGCAAAAACCAAAGGAAATGATGGACGGAGTGTTGAACATTGCAAGCACTCACCCCCAGTCAACAGATCTGGGTTTAATCCTTCACCGTTCTTTAGCCCACTCTGCCACCCCAGTTCAGACATGGTCATATGCAAATCAGTCTGACCCTGTGCCTCATGGGAACAGTCCAGCCTGAACTGCCAAGCCATGTCTTCCCTGGACCAGAATCAAGCTTCCTAGGACCGGTTTCTGGCATTTCAGCTGTCTTCAGCCAGGCTTGCTTGAATCCAGTGGCAAAGTGAGCAAGGGACTCACGTCTGAGCATACCCTGCCAACTTATGGCGAACAAAGCAAAAACCAAAGGAAATGATGGACGGAGTGTTGAACATTGCAAGCACTCGCCCCCAGTCAACTGATCTGGGTTTAATCCATCACCGTTCTTCAGCCCACTCTGCCACCCCAGTTCAGAGATGGCCATATGCAAATCAGTCTGACCCTGTGCCTCATGGGAACAGTCCAGCCTGAACTGCCAAGCCATGTCTTCCCTGGACCAGAATCAAGCTTCCTAGGACCGGTTTCTGGCATTTCAGCCGTCTTCAGCCAGGCTTGCTTGAATCCAGTGGCAAAGTGAGCAAGGGACTCACGTCTGAGCATACCCTGCCAACTTATGGCGAACAAAGCAAAAACCAAAGGAAATGATGGACGGAGTGTTGAACATTGCAAGCACTCACCCCCAGTCAACTGATCTGGGTTTAATCCATCACCGTTCTTTAGCCCACTCTGCCACCCCAGTTCAGACATGGCCATATGCAAATCAGTCTGACCCTGTGCCTCATGGGAACAGTCCAGCCTGAACTGCCAAGCCATGTCTTCCCTGGACCTGAATCAAGCTTCCTAGGACTGGTTTCTGGCATTTCAGCCGTCTTCAGCCAGGCTTGCTTGAATCCAGTGGCAAAGTGAGCAAGGGACTCACGTCTGAGCATACCCTGCCAACTTTTGGCGAACAAAGCAAAAACCAAAGGAAATGATGGACGGAGTGTTGAACATTGCAAGCACTCACCCCCAGTCAACAGATCTGGGTTTAATCCATCACCGTTCTTTAGCCCACTCTGCCACCCCAGTTCAGACATGGCCATATGCAAATCAGTCTGACCCTGTGCCTCATGGGAACAGTCCAGCCTGAACTGCCAAGCCATGTCTTCCCTGGACCAGAATCAAGCTTCCTAGGACCGGTTTCTGGCATTTCAGCTGTCTTCAGCCAGGCTTGCTTGAATCCAGTGGCAAAGTGAGCAAGGGACTCACGTCTGAGCATACCCTGCCAACTTATGGCGAACAAAGCAAAAACCAAAGGAAATGATGGACGGAGTGTTGAACATTGCAAGCACTCACCCCCAGTCAACAGATCTGGGTTTAATCCATCACCGTTCTTTAGCCCACTCTGCCACCCCAGTTCAGACATGACCATATGCAAATCAGTCTGACCCTGTGCCTCATGGGAACAGTCCAGCCTGAACTGCCAAGCCATGTCTTCCCTGGACCAGAATCAAGCTTCCTAGGACCGGTTTCTGGCATTTCAGCCGTCTTCAGCCAGGCTTGCTTGAATCCAGTGGCAAAGTGAGCAAGGGACTCACGTCCGAGCATACCCTGCCAACTTATGGCGAACAATGCAAAAACCAAAGGAAATGACGGACGGAGTGTTGAACATTGCAAACACTCACCCCCAGTCAACTGATCTGGGTTTAATCCATCACCGTTCTTTAGCCCACTCTGCCACCCCAGTTCAGACATGGCCATATGCAAATCAGTCTGACCCTGTGCCTCATGGGAACAATCCAGCCTGAACTGCCAAGCCATGTCTTCCCTGGACCAGAATCAAGCTTCCTAGGACCGGTTTCTGGCATGTCAGCCCTCTTCAGCCAGGCTTGCTTGAATCCAGTGGCAAAGTGAGCAAGGGACTCACGTCTGAGCTTACCCTGCCAACTTATGGCGAACAAAGCGAAAACCAAAGGAAATGATGGACGGAGTGTTGAACATTGCAAGCACTCACCCCCAGTCAACTGATCTGGGTTCAATCCATCACCGTTCTTTAGCCCACTCTGCCACCCCAGTTCAGACATGGCCATATGCAAATCAGTCTGACCCTGTGCCTCATGGGAACAGTCCAGCCTGAACTGCCAAGCCATGTCTTCCCTGGACCAGAATCAAGCTTCCTAGGACCGGTTTCTGGCATTTCAGCCTTCTTCAGCCAGGCTTGCTTGAATCCAGTGGCAAAGTGAGCAAGGGACTCACGTCTGAGCATACCCTGCCAACTTATGGCAAACAAAGCACAAACCAAAGGAAATGATGGACGGAGTGTTGAACATTGCAAGCACTCACCCCCAGCCAACTGATCTGCGTTTAATCCATCACCGTTCTTTAGCCCACTCTGCCACCCCAGTTCAGACATGGCCATATGCAAATCAGTCTGACCCTGTGCCTCATGGGAACAGTCCAGCCTGAACTGCCAAGCCATGTCTTCCCTGGACCAAAATCAAGCTTCCTAGGACTGGTTTCTGGCATTTCAGCCGTCTTCAGGCAGGCTTGCTTGAATCCAGTGGCAAAGTGAGCAAGGGACTCACGTCCGAGCATACCCTGCCAACTTATGGCGAACAATGCAAAAACCAAAGGAACATTGCAAGCACTCACCCCCAGTCAACTGATCTGGGTTTAATCCATCACCGTTCTTCAGGCCACTCTGCCACCCCAGTTCAGAGATGGCCATATGCAAATCAGTCTGACCCTGTGCCTCATGGGAACAGTCCAGCCTGAACTGCCAAGCCATGTCTTCCCTGGACCAGAATCAAGCTTCCTAGGACCGGTTTCTGGCATTTCAGCCGTCTTCAGCCAGGCTTGCTTGAATCCAGTGGCAAAGTGAGCAAGGGACTCACGTCTGAGCATACCCTGCCAACTTATGGCGAACAAAGCAAAAACCAAAGGAAATGATGGACGGAGTGTTGAACATTGCAAGCACTCACCCCCAGTCAACAGATCTGGGTTTAATCCATCACCGTTCTTTAGCCCACTCTGCCACCCTAGTTCAGACATGGCCATATGCAAATGAGTCTGACCCTGTGCCTCATGGGAACAGTCCAGCCTGAACTGCCAAGCCATGTCTTCCCTGGACCAGAATCTAGCTTCCTACGACCGGTTTCTGGCATTTCAGCAGTCTTCAGCCAGGCTTGCTTGAATCCAGTGGCAAAGTGAGCAAGGGACTCACGTCTGAGCATACCCTGCCAACTTATGGCGAACAAAGCAAAAACCAAAGGAAATGATGGACAGAGTGTTGAACATTGCAAGCACTCACCCCCAGTCAACTGATCTGGGTTTAATCCATCACCGTTCTTTAGCCCACTCTGCCACCCCAGTTCAGACATGGCCATATGCAAATCAGTCTGACCCTGTGCCTCATGGGAACAGTCCAGCCTGAACTGCCAAGCCATATCTTCCCTGGACCAGAATCAAGCTTCCTAGGACCGGTTTCTGGCATTTCAGCCGTCTTCAGCCAGGCTTGCTTGAATCCAGTGGCAAAGTGAGCAAGGGACTCACGTCCGAGCATACCCTGCCAACTTTTGGCGAACAAAGCAAAAACCAAAGGAAATGATGGACGGAGTGTTGAACATTGCAAGCACTCACCCCCAGTCAACTGATCTGGGTTTAATCCATCACCGTACTTTAGCCCACTCTGCCACCCCAGTTCAGACATGGCCATATGCAAATCAGTCTGACCCTGTGCCTCATGGGAACAGTCCAGCCTGAACTGCCAAGCCATGTCTTCCCTGGACCAGAATCAAGCTTCCTAGGACCGGTTTCTGGCATTTCAGCCGTCTTCAGCCAGGCTTGCTTGAATCCAGTGGCAAAGTGAGCAAGGGACTCACGTCTGAGCATACCCTGCCAACTTATGGCGAACAAAGCAAAAACCAAAAGAAATGATGGACGGAGTGTTGAACATTGCAAGCACTCACCCCCAGTCAACTGATCTGGGTTTAATCCATCACCGTTCTTTAGCCCACTCTGCCACCCCAGTTCAGACATGGCCATATGCAAATCAGTCTGACCCTGTGCCTCATGGGAACAGTCCAGCCTGAACTGCCAAGCCATGTCTTCCCTGGACCAGAATCAAGATTCCTAGGACCGGTTTCTGACATTTCAGCCATCTTCAGCCAGGCTTGCTTGAATCCAGTGGCAAAGTGAGCAAGGGACTCACGTCTGAGCATACCCTCCCAACGTATGGCGAACAAAGCAAAAACCAAAGGAAATGATGGACGGAGTGTTGAACATTGCAAGCACTCACCCCCAGTCAACTGATCTGGATTTAATCCATCACCGTTCTTTAGCCCACTCTGCCACCCCAGTTCAGACATGGCCATATGCAAATCAGTCTGACCCTCTGCCTCATGGGAACAGTCCAGCCTGAACTACGAAGCCATGTCTTCCCTGGACCAGAATCAAGCTTCCTAGGACCGGTTTCTGGCATTTCAGCCGTCTTCAGCCAGGCTTGCTTGAATCCAGTGGCAAAAAGAGCAAGGGACTCACGTCTGAGCATACCCTGCCAACTTATGGCGAACAAAGCAAAAACCAAAGGAAATGATGGACGGAGTGTTGAACATTGCAAGCACTCACCCCCAGTCAACTGATCTGGGTTTAATCCATCACCGTTCTTTAGCCCACTCTGCCACCCCAGTTCAGACATGGCCATAAGCAAATCAGTCTGACCCTGTGCCTCATGGGAACAGTCCAGCCTGAACTGCCAAGCCATGTCTTCCCTGGACCAGAATCAAGCTTCCTAGGACCGGTTTCTGGCATTTTAGCCGTCTTCAGCCAGGCTTGCTTGAATCCAGTGGCAAAGTGAGCAAGGGACTCACATCTGAGCATACCCTGCCAACTTATGGCGAACAAAGCAAAAACCAAAGGAAATGATGGACGGAGTGTTGAACATTGCAAGCACTCACCCCCAGTCAACAGATCTGGGTTTAATCCATCACCGTTCTTTAGCCCACTCTGCCACCCCAGTTCAGACATGGCCATATGCAAATCAGTCTGACCCTGTGCCTCATGGAACCAGTCCAGCCTGAACTGCCAAGCCATGTCTTCCCTGGACCAGAATCAAGTTTCCTAGGACCGGTTTCTGGCATTTCAGCCGTCTTCAGCCAGGCTTGCTTGAATCCAGTGGCAAAGTGAGCAAGGGACTCACGTCTGAGCATACCCTGCCAACTTTTGGCGAACAAAGCAAAAACCAAAGGAAATGATTGACGGAGTGTTGAACATTGCAAGCACTCACCCCCAGTCAACAGATCTGGGTTTAATCCATCACCGTTCTTTAGCCCACTCTGCCACCCCAGTTCAGACATGGCCATATGCAAATCAGTCTGACCCTGTGCCTCATGGGAACAGTCCAGCCTGAACCGCCAAGCCATGTCTTCCCTAGACCAGAATCAAGCTTCCTAGGACCGGTTTCTGGCATTTCAGCCGTCTTCAGCCAGGCTTGCTTGAATCCAGTGGCAAAGTGAGCAAGGGACTCACGTCTGAGCATACCCTGCCAACTTATGGCGAACAAAGCAAAAACCTAAGGAAATGATGGACGGAGTGTTGAACATTGCAAGCACTCACCCCCAGTCAACTGATCTGGGTTCAATCCATCACCGTTCTTTAGCCCACTCTGCCACCCCAGTTCAGACATGGCCATATGCAAATCAGTCTGACCCTGTGCCTCATGGGAACAGTCCAGCCTGAACTGCCAAGCCATGTCTTCCCTGGACCAGAATCAAGCTTCCTAGGACCGGTTTCTGGCATTTCAGCCGTCTTCAGCCAGGCTTGCTTGAATCCAGTGGCAAAGTGAGCAAGGGACTCACGTCTGAGCATACCCTGCCAAATTATGGCAAACAAAGCACAAACCAAAGGAAATGATGGACGGAGTGTTGAACATTGCAAGCACTCACCCCCAGTCAACTGATCTGGGTTTAATCCATCACCGTTCTTTAGCCCACTCTGCCACCCCAGTTCAGACATGGCCATATGCAAATCAGTCTGACCCTGTGCCTCATGGGAACAGTCCAGCCTGAACTGCCAAGCCATGTCTTCCCTGGACCAGAATCAAGCTTCCTAGGACTGGTTTCTGGCATTTCAGCCGTCTTCAGCCAGGCTTGCTTGAATCCAGTGGCAAAGTGAGCAAGGGACTCACGTCTGAGCATACCCTGCCAACTTTTGGCGAACAAAGCAAAAACCAAAGGAAATGATGGACGGAGTGTTGAACATTGCAAGCACTCACCCCCAGTCAACAGATCTGGGTTTAATCCTTCACCGTTCTTTAGCCCACTCTGCCACCCCAGTTCAGACATGGTCATATGCAAATCAGTCTGACCCTGTGCCTCATGGGAACAGTCCAGCCTGAACTGCCAAGCCATGTCTTCCCTGGACCAGAATCAAGCTTCCTAGGACCGGTTTCTGGCATTTCAGCTGTCTTCAGCCAGGCTTGCTTGAATCCAGTGGCAAAGTGAGCAAGGGACTCACGTCTGAGCATACCCTGCCAACTTATGGCGAACAAAGCAAAAACCAAAGGAAATGATGGACGGAGTGTTGAACATTGCAAGCACTCGCCCCCAGTCAACTGATCTGGGTTTAATCCATCACCGTTCTTCAGCCCACTCTGCCACCCCAGTTCAGAGATGGCCATATGCAAATCAGTCTGACCCTGTGCCTCATGGGAACAGTCCAGCCTGAACTGCCAAGCCATGTCTTCCCTGGACCAGAATCAAGCTTCCTAGGACCGGTTTCTGGCATTTCAGCCGTCTTCAGCCAGGCTTGCTTGAATCCAGTGGCAAAGTGAGCAAGGGACTCACGTCTGAGCATACCCTGCCAACTTATGGCGAACAAAGCAAAAACCAAAGGAAATGATGGACGGAGTGTTGAACATTGCAAGCACTCACCCCCAGTCAACTGATCTGGGTTTAATCCATCACCGTTCTTTAGCCCACTCTGCCACCCCAGTTCAGACATGGCCATATGCAAATCAGTCTGACCCTGTGCCTCATGGGAACAGTCCAGCCTGAACTGCCAAGCCATGTCTTCCCTGGACCTGAATCAAGCTTCCTAGGACTGGTTTCTGGCATTTCAGCCGTCTTCAGCCAGGCTTGCTTGAATCCAGTGGCAAAGTGAGCAAGGGACTCACGTCCGAGCATACCCTGCCAACTTATGGCGAACAATGCAAAAACCAAAGGAAATGACGGACGGAGTGTTGAACATTGCAAACACTCACCCCCAGTCAACTGATCTGGGTTTAATCCATCACCGTACTTTAGCCCACTCTGCCACCCTAGTTCAGACATGGCCATATGCAAATGAGTCTGACCCTGTGCCTCATGGGAACAGTCCAGCCTGAACTGCCAAGCCATGTCTTCCCTGGACCAGAATCTAGCTTCCTACGACCGGTTTCTGGCATTTCAGCCGTCTTCAGCCAGGCTTGCTTGAATCCAGTGGCAAAGTGAGCAAGGGACTCACGTCTGAGCATACCCTGCCAACTTATGGCGAACAAAGCAAAAACCAAAGGAAATGATGGACGGAGTGTTGAACATTGCAAGCACTCACCCCCAGTCAACTGATCTGGGTTTAATCCATCACCGTTCTTTAGCCCACTCTGCCACCCCAGTTCAGACATGGCCATATGCAAATCAGTCTGACCCTGTGCCTCATGGGAACAGTCCAGCCTGAACTGCCAAGCCATATCTTCCCTGGACCAGAATCAAGCTTCCTAGGACCGGTTTCTGGCATTTCAGCCGTCTTCAGCCAGGCTTGCTTGAATCCAGTGGCAAAGTGAGCAAGGGACTCACGTCCGAGCATACCCTGCCAACTTTTGGCGAACAAAGCAAAAACCAAAGGAAATGATGGACGGAGTGTTGAACATTGCAAGCACTCACCCCCAGTCAACTGATCTGGGTTTAATCCATCACCGTACTTTAGCCCACTCTGCCACCCCAGTTCAGACATGGCCATATGCAAATCAGTCTGACCCTGTGCCTCATGGGAACAGTCCAGCCTGAACTGCCAAGCCATGTCTTCCCTGGACCAGAATCAAGCTTCCTAGGACCGGTTTCTGGCATGTCAGCCCTCTTCAGCCAGGCTTGCTTGAATCCAGTGGCAAAGTGAGCAAGGGACTCACGTCTGAGCTTACCCTGCCAACTTATGGCGAACAAAGCGAAAACCAAAGGAAATGATGGACGGAGTGTTGAACATTGCAAGCACTCACCCCCAGTCAACTGATCTGGGTTCAATCCATCACCGTTCTTTAGCCCACTCTGCCACCCCAGTTCAGACATGGCCATATGCAAATCAGTCTGACCCTGTGCCTCATGGGAACAGTCCAGCCTGAACTGCCAAGCCATGTCTTCCCTGGACCAGAATCAAGCTTCCTAGGACCGGTTTCTGGCATTTCAGCCTTCTTCAGCCAGGCTTGCTTGAATCCAGTGGCAAAGTGAGCAAGGGACTCACGTCTGAGCATACCCTGCCAACTTATGGCAAACAAAGCACAAACCAAAGGAAATGATGGACGGAGTGTTGAACATTGCAAGCACTCACCCCCAGCCAACTGATCTGCGTTTAATCCATCACCGTTCTTTAGCCCACTCTGCCACCCCAGTTCAGACATGGCCATATGCAAATCAGTCTGACCCTGTGCCTCATGGGAACAGTCCAGCCTGAACTGCCAAGCCATGTCTTCCCTGGACCAAAATCAAGCTTCCTAGGACTGGTTTCTGGCATTTCAGCCGTCTTCAGGCAGGCTTGCTTGAATCCAGTGGCAAAGTGAGCAAGGGACTCACGTCCGAGCATACCCTGCCAACTTATGGCGAACAATGCAAAAACCAAAGGAACATTGCAAGCACTCACCCCCAGTCAACTGATCTGGGTTTAATCCATCACCGTTCTTCAGGCCACTCTGCCACCCCAGTTCAGAGATGGCCATATGCAAATCAGTCTGACCCTGTGCCTCATGGGAACAGTCCAGCCTGAACTGCCAAGCCATGTCTTCCCTGGACCAGAATCAAGCTTCCTAGGACCGGTTTCTGGCATTTCAGCCGTCTTCAGCCAGGCTTGCTTGAATCCAGTGGCAAAGTGAGCAAGGGACTCACGTCTGAGCATACCCTGCCAACTTATGGCGAACAAAGCAAAAACCAAAGGAAATGATGGACGGAGTGTTGAACATTGCAAGCACTCACCCCCAGTCAACAGATCTGGGTTTAATCCATCACCGTTCTTTAGCCCACTCTGCCACCCTAGTTCAGACATGGCCATATGCAAATGAGTCTGACCCTGTGCCTCATGGGAACAGTCCAGCCTGAACTGCCAAGCCATGTCTTCCCTGGACCAGAATCTAGCTTCCTACGACCGGTTTCTGGCATTTCAGCAGTCTTCAGCCAGGCTTGCTTGAATCCAGTGGCAAAGTGAGCAAGGGACTCACGTCTGAGCATACCCTGCCAACTTATGGCGAACAAAGCAAAAACCAAAGGAAATGATGGACAGAGTGTTGAACATTGCAAGCACTCACCCCCAGTCAACTGATCTGGGTTTAATCCATCACCGTTCTTTAGCCCACTCTGCCACCCCAGTTCAGACATGGCCATATGCAAATCAGTCTGACCCTGTGCCTCATGGGAACAGTCCAGCCTGAACTGCCAAGCCATATCTTCCCTGGACCAGAATCAAGCTTCCTAGGACCGGTTTCTGGCATTTCAGCCGTCTTCAGCCAGGCTTGCTTGAATCCAGTGGCAAAGTGAGCAAGGGACTCACGTCCGAGCATACCCTGCCAACTTTTGGCGAACAAAGCAAAAACCAAAGGAAATGATGGACGGAGTGTTGAACATTGCAAGCACTCACCCCCAGTCAACTGATCTGGGTTTAATCCATCACCGTACTTTAGCCCACTCTGCCACCCCAGTTCAGACATGGCCATATGCAAATCAGTCTGACCCTGTGCCTCATGGGAACAGTCCAGCCTGAACTGCCAAGCCATGTCTTCCCTGGACCAGAATCAAGCTTCCTAGGACCGGTTTCTGGCATTTCAGCCGTCTTCAGCCAGGCTTGCTTGAATCCAGTGGCAAAGTGAGCAAGGGACTCACGTCTGAGCATACCCTGCCAACTTATGGCGAACAAAGCAAAAACCAAAAGAAATGATGGACGGAGTGTTGAACATTGCAAGCACTCACCCCCAGTCAACTGATCTGGGTTTAATCCATCACCGTTCTTTAGCCCACTCTGCCACCCCAGTTCAGACATGGCCATATGCAAATCAGTCTGACCCTGTGCCTCATGGGAACAGTCCAGCCTGAACTGCCAAGCCATGTCTTCCCTGGACCAGAATCAAGATTCCTAGGACCGGTTTCTGACATTTCAGCCATCTTCAGCCAGGCTTGCTTGAATCCAGTGGCAAAGTGAGCAAGGGACTCACGTCTGAGCATACCCTCCCAACGTATGGCGAACAAAGCAAAAACCAAAGGAAATGATGGACGGAGTGTTGAACATTGCAAGCACTCACCCCCAGTCAACTGATCTGGATTTAATCCATCACCGTTCTTTAGCCCACTCTGCCACCCCAGTTCAGACATGGCCATATGCAAATCAGTCTGACCCTCTGCCTCATGGGAACAGTCCAGCCTGAACTACGAAGCCATGTCTTCCCTGGACCAGAATCAAGCTTCCTAGGACCGGTTTCTGGCATTTCAGCCGTCTTCAGCCAGGCTTGCTTGAATCCAGTGGCAAAAAGAGCAAGGGACTCACGTCTGAGCATACCCTGCCAACTTATGGCGAACAAAGCAAAAACCAAAGGAAATGATGGACGGAGTGTTGAACATTGCAAGCACTCACCCCCAGTCAACTGATCTGGGTTTAATCCATCACCGTTCTTTAGCCCACTCTGCCACCCCAGTTCAGACATGGCCATAAGCAAATCAGTCTGACCCTGTGCCTCATGGGAACAGTCCAGCCTGAACTGCCAAGCCATGTCTTCCCTGGACCAGAATCAAGCTTCCTAGGACCGGTTTCTGGCATTTTAGCCGTCTTCAGCCAGGCTTGCTTGAATCCAGTGGCAAAGTGAGCAAGGGACTCACATCTGAGCATACCCTGCCAACTTATGGCGAACAAAGCAAAAACCAAAGGAAATGATGGACGGAGTGTTGAACATTGCAAGCACTCACCCCCAGTCAACAGATCTGGGTTTAATCCATCACCGTTCTTTAGCCCACTCTGCCACCCCAGTTCAGACATGGCCATATGCAAATCAGTCTGACCCTGTGCCTCATGGAACCAGTCCAGCCTGAACTGCCAAGCCATGTCTTCCCTGGACCAGAATCAAGTTTCCTAGGACCGGTTTCTGGCATTTCAGCCGTCTTCAGCCAGGCTTGCTTGAATCCAGTGGCAAAGTGAGCAAGGGACTCACGTCTGAGCATACCCTGCCAACTTTTGGCGAACAAAGCAAAAACCAAAGGAAATGATTGACGGAGTGTTGAACATTGCAAGCACTCACCCCCAGTCAACAGATCTGGGTTTAATCCATCACCGTTCTTTAGCCCACTCTGCCACCCCAGTTCAGACATGGCCATATGCAAATCAGTCTGACCCTGTGCCTCATGGGAACAGTCCAGCCTGAACCGCCAAGCCATGTCTTCCCTAGACCAGAATCAAGCTTCCTAGGACCGGTTTCTGGCATTTCAGCCGTCTTCAGCCAGGCTTGCTTGAATCCAGTGGCAAAGTGAGCAAGGGACTCACGTCTGAGCATACCCTGCCAACTTATGGCGAACAAAGCAAAAACCTAAGGAAATGATGGACGGAGTGTTGAACATTGCAAGCACTCACCCCCAGTCAACTGATCTGGGTTCAATCCATCACCGTTCTTTAGCCCACTCTGCCACCCCAGTTCAGACATGGCCATATGCAAATCAGTCTGACCCTGTGCCTCATGGGAACAGTCCAGCCTGAACTGCCAAGCCATGTCTTCCCTGGACCAGAATCAAGCTTCCTAGGACCGGTTTCTGGCATTTCAGCCGTCTTCAGCCAGGCTTGCTTGAATCCAGTGGCAAAGTGAGCAAGGGACTCACGTCTGAGCATACCCTGCCAAATTATGGCAAACAAAGCACAAACCAAAGGAAATGATGGACGGAGTGTTGAACATTGCAAGCACTCACCCCCAGTCAACTGATCTGGGTTTAATCCATCACCGTTCTTTAGCCCACTCTGCCACCCCAGTTCAGACATGGCCATATGCAAATCAGTCTGACCCTGTGCCTCATGGGAACAGTCCAGCCTGAACTGCCAAGCCATGTCTTCCCTGGACCAGAATCAAGCTTCCTAGGACTGGTTTCTGGCATTTCAGCCGTCTTCAGCCAGGCTTGCTTGAATCCAGTGGCAAAGTGAGCAAGGGACTCACGTCTGAGCATACCCTGCCAACTTTTGGCGAACAAAGCAAAAACCAAAGGAAATGATGGACGGAGTGTTGAACATTGCAAGCACTCACCCCCAGTCAACAGATCTGGGTTTAATCCTTCACCGTTCTTTAGCCCACTCTGCCACCCCAGTTCAGACATGGTCATATGCAAATCAGTCTGACCCTGTGCCTCATGGGAACAGTCCAGCCTGAACTGCCAAGCCATGTCTTCCCTGGACCAGAATCAAGCTTCCTAGGACCGGTTTCTGGCATTTCAGCTGTCTTCAGCCAGGCTTGCTTGAATCCAGTGGCAAAGTGAGCAAGGGACTCACGTCTGAGCATACCCTGCCAACTTATGGCGAACAAAGCAAAAACCAAAGGAAATGATGGACGGAGTGTTGAACATTGCAAGCACTCGCCCCCAGTCAACTGATCTGGGTTTAATCCATCACCGTTCTTCAGCCCACTCTGCCACCCCAGTTCAGAGATGGCCATATGCAAATCAGTCTGACCCTGTGCCTCATGGGAACAGTCCAGCCTGAACTGCCAAGCCATGTCTTCCCTGGACCAGAATCAAGCTTCCTAGGACCGGTTTCTGGCATTTCAGCCGTCTTCAGCCAGGCTTGCTTGAATCCAGTGGCAAAGTGAGCAAGGGACTCACGTCTGAGCATACCCTGCCAACTTATGGCGAACAAAGCAAAAACCAAAGGAAATGATGGACGGAGTGTTGAACATTGCAAGCACTCACCCCCAGTCAACTGATCTGGGTTTAATCCATCACCGTTCTTTAGCCCACTCTGCCACCCCAGTTCAGACATGGCCATATGCAAATCAGTCTGACCCTGTGCCTCATGGGAACAGTCCAGCCTGAACTGCCAAGCCATGTCTTCCCTGGACCTGAATCAAGCTTCCTAGGACTGGTTTCTGGCATTTCAGCCGTCTTCAGCCAGGCTTGCTTGAATCCAGTGGCAAAGTGAGCAAGGGACTCACGTCTGAGCATACCCTGCCAACTTTTGGCGAACAAAGCAAAAACCAAAGGAAATGATGGACGGAGTGTTGAACATTGCAAGCACTCACCCCCAGTCAACAGATCTGGGTTTAATCCATCACCGTTCTTTAGCCCACTCTGCCACCCCAGTTCAGACAAGCCAAATATGCAAATCAGTCTGACCCTGTGCCTCATGGGAACAGTCCAGCCTGAACTGCCAAGCCATGTCTTCCCTGGACCAGAATCAAGCTTCCTAGGACCGGTTTCTGGCATTTCAGCTGTCTTCAGCCAGGCTTGCTTGAATCCAGTGGCAAAGTGAGCAAGGGACTCACGTCTGAGCATACCCTGCCAACTTATGGCGAACAAAGCAAAAACCAAAGGAAATGATGGACGGAGTGTTGAACATTGCAAGCACTCACCCCCAGTCAACAGATCTGGGTTTAATCCATCACCGTTCTTTAGCCCACTCTGCCACCCCAGTTCAGACATGACCATATGCAAATCAGTCTGACCCTGTGCCTCATGGGAACAGTCCAGCCTGAACTGCCAAGCCATGTCTTCCCTGGACCAGAATCAAGCTTCCTAGGACCGGTTTCTGGCATTTCAGCCGTTTTCAGCCAGGCTTGCTTGAATCCAGTGGCAAAGTGAGCAAGGGACTCACGTCCGAGCATACCCTGCCAACTTATGGCGAACAATGCAAAAACCAAAGGAAATGACGGACGGAGTGTTGAACATTGCAAACACTCACCCCCAGTCAACTGATCTGGGTTTAATCCATCACCGTTCTTTAGCCCACTCTGCCACCCCAGTTCAGACATGGCCATATGCAAATCAGTCTGACCCTGTGCCTCATGGGAACAATCCAGCCTGAACTGCCAAGCCATGTCTTCCCTGGACCAGAATCAAGCTTCCTAGGACCGGTTTCTGGCATGTCAGCCATCTTCAGCCAGGCTTGCTTGAATCCAGTGGCAAAGTGAGCAAGGGACTCACGTCTGAGCTTACCCTGCCAACTTATGGCGAACAAAGCAAAAACCAAAGGAAATGATGGACAGAGTGTTGAACATTGCAAGCACTCACCCCCAGTCAACTGATCTGGGTTCAATCCATCACCGTTCTTTAGCCCACTCTGCCACCCCAGTTCAGACATGGCCATATGCAAATCAGTCTGACCCTGTGCCTCATGGGAACAGTCCAGCCTGAACTGCCAAGCCATGTCTTCCCTGGACCAGAATCAAGCTTCCTAGGACCGGTTTCTGGCATTTCAGCCTTCTTCAGCCAGGCTTGCTTGAATCCAGTGGCAAAGTGAGCAAGGGACTCACGTCTGAGCATACCCTGCCAACTTATGGCAAACAAAGCACAAACCAAAGGAAATGATGGACGGAGTGTTGAACATTGCAAGCACTCACCCCCAGCCAACTGATCTGGGTTTAATCCATCACCGTTCTTTAGCCCACTCTGCCACCCCAGTTCAGACATGGCCATATGCAAATCAGTCTGACCCTGTGCCTCATGGGAACAGTCCAGCCTGAACTGCCAAGCCATGTCTTCCCTGGACCAAAATCAAGCTTCCTAGGACTGGTTTCTGGCATTTCAGCCGTCTTCAGGCAGGCTTGCTTGAATCCAGTGGCAAAGTGAGCAAGGGACTCACGTCCGAGCATACCCTGCCAACTTATGGCGAACAATGCAAAAACCAAAGGAACATTGCAAGCACTCACCCCCAGTCAACTGATCTGGGTTTAATCCATCACCGTTCTTCAGGCCACTCTGCCACCCCAGTTCAGAGATGGCCATATGCAAATCAGTCTGACCCTGTGCCTCATGGGAACAGTCCAGCCTGAACTGCCAAGCCATGTCTTCCCTGGACCAGAATCAAGCTTCCTAGGACCGGTTTCTGGCATTTCAGCCGTCTTCAGCCAGGCTTGCTTGAATCCAGTGGCAAAGTGAGCAAGGGACTCACGTCTGAGCATACCCTGCCAACTTATGGCGAACAAAGCAAAAACCAAAGGAAATGATGGACGGAGTGTTGAACATTGCAAGCACTCACCCCCAGTCAACAGATCTGGGTTTAATCCATCACCGTTCTTTAGCCCACTCTGCCACCCTAGTTCAGACATGGCCATATGCAAATGAGTCTGACCCTGTGCCTCATGGGAACAGTCCAGCCTGAACTGCCAAGCCATGTCTTCCCTGGACCAGAATCTAGCTTCCTACGACCGGTTTCTGGCATTTCAGCCGTCTTCAGCCAGGCTTGCTTGAATCCAGTGGCAAAGTGAGCAAGGGACTCACGTCTGAGCATACCCTGCCAACTTATGGCGAACAAAGCAAAAACCAAAGGAAATGATGGACGGAGTGTTGAACATTGCAAGCACTCACCCCCAGTCAACTGATCTGGGTTTAATCCATCACCGTTCTTTAGCCCACTCTGCCACCCCAGTTCAGACATGGCCATATGCAAATCAGTCTGACCCTGTGCCTCATGGGAACAGTCCAGCCTGAACTGCCAAGCCATGTCTTCCCTGGACCAGAATCAAGCTTCCTAGGACCGGTTTCTGGCATTTCGGCCGTCTTCAGCCAGGCTTGCTTGAATCCAGTGGCAAAGTGAGCAAGGGACTCACGTCCGAGCATACCCTGCCAACTTTTGGCGAACAAAGCAAAAACCAAAGGAAATGATGGACGGAGTGTTGAACATTGCAAGCACTCACCCCCAGTCAACTGATCTGGGTTTAATCCATCACCGTACTTTAGCCCACTCTGCCACCCCAGTTCAGACATGGCCATATGCAAATCAGTCTGACCCTGTGCCTCATGGGAACAGTCCAGCCTGAACTGCCAAGCCATGTCTTCCCTGGACCAGAATCAAGCTTCCTAGGACCGGTTTCTGGCATTTCAGCCGTCTTCAGCCAGGCTTGCTTGAATCCAGTGGCAAAGTGAGCAAGGGACTCACGTCTGAGCATACCCTGCCAACTTATGGCGAACAAAGCAAAAACCAAAAGAAATGATGGACGGAGTGTTGAACATTGCAAGCACTCACCCCCAGTCAACTGATCTGGGTTTAATCCATCACCGTTCTTTAGCCCACTCTGCCACCCCAGTTCAGACATGGCCATATGCAAATCAGTCTGACCCTGTGCCTCATGGGAACAGTCCAGCCTGAACTGCCAAGCCATGTCTTCCCTGGACCAGAATCAAGATTCCTAGGACCGGTTTCTGACATTTCAGCCATCTTCAGCCAGGCTTGCTTGAATCCAGTGGCAAAGTGAGCAAGGGACTCACGTCTGAGCATACCCTGCCAACGTATGGCGAACAAAGCAAAAACCAAAGGAAATGATGGACGGAGTGTTGAACATTGCAAGCACTCACCCCCAGTCAACTGATCTGGATTTAATCCATCACCGTTCTTTAGCCCACTCTGCCACCCCAGTTCAGACATGGCCATATGCAAATCAGTCTGACCCTCTGCCTCATGGGAACAGTCCAGCCTGAACTGCCAAGCCATGTCTTCCCTGGACCAGAATCAAGCTTCCTAGGACCGGTTTCTGGCATTTCAGCCGTCTTCAGCCAGGCTTGTTTGAATCCAGTGGCAAAGTGAGCAAGGGACTCACGTCTGAGCATACCCTGCCAACTTATGGCGAACAAAGCAAAAACCAAAGGAAATGATGGACGGAGTGTTGAACATTGCAAGCACTCACCCCCAGTCAACTGATCTGGGTTTAATCCATCACCGATCTTCAGCCCACTCTGCCACCCCAGTTCAGACATGGCCATATGCAAAGAAAGTCTGACCCTGTGCCTCATGGGAACAGTCCAGCCTGAACTGCCAAGGCATGTCTTCCCTGGACCAGAATCAAGCTTCCTAGGACCGGTTTCTGGCATTTCAGCCGTCTTCAGCCAGGCTTGCTTGAATCCAGTGGCAAATTGAGCAAGGCACTAACGTCTGAGCATACCCTGCCAACTTATGACGAACAAAGCAAAAACCAAAGGAAATGATGGACGGAGTGTTGAACATTGCAAGCACTCAGCCCCAGTCAACTGATCTGGGTTAAATCCATCACCGTTCTTTAGCCCACTCTGCCACCCCAGTTCAGACATGGCCATATGCAAATCAGTCTGACCCTGTGCCTCATGGGAACAGTCCAGCCTGAACTGCCAAGCCATGTCTTCCCTGGACCAGAATCAAGCTTCCTAGGACCGGTTTCTGGCATTTCAGCCGTCTTCAGCCAGGCTTGCTTGAATCCAGTGGCAAAGTGAGCAAGGGACTCACGTCTGAGCATACCCTGCCAACTTATGGCGAACAAAGCAAAAACCAAAGGAAATGATGGACGGAGTGTTGAACATTGCAAGCACTCACCCCCAGTCAACAGATCTGGGTTTAATCCATCACCGTTCTTTAGCCCACTCTGCCACCCCAGTTCAGACATGGCCATATGCAAATCAGTCTGACCCTGTGCCTCATGGAACCAGTCAAGCCTGAACTGCCAAGCCATGTCTTCCCTGGACCAGAATCAAGCTTCCTAGGACCGGTTTCTGGCATTTCAGCCGTCTTCAGCCAGGCTTGCTTGAATCCAGTGGCAAAGTGAGCAAGGGACTCACGTCTGAGCATACCCTGCCAACTTTTGGCGAACAAAGCAAAAACCAAAGGAAATGATGGACGGAGTGTTGAACATTGCAAGCACTCACCCCCAGTCAACAGATCTGGGTTTAATCCATCACCGTTCTTTAGCCCACTCTGCCACCCCAGTTCAGACATGGCCATATGCAAATCAGTCTGACCCTGTGCCTCATGGGAACAGTCCAGCCTGAACTGCCAAGCCATGTCTTCCCTGGACCAGAATCAAGCTTCCTAGGACCGGTTTCTGGCATTTCAGCCGTCTTCAGCCAGGCTTGCTTGAATCCAGTGGCAAAGTGAGCAAGGGACTCACGTCTGAGCATACCCTGCCAACTTATGGCGAACAAAGCAAAAACCAAAGGAAATGATGGACGGAGTGTTGAACATTGCAAGCACTCACCCCCAGTCAACAGATCTGGGTTTAATCCATCACCGTTCTTTAGCCCACTCTGCCACCCCAGTTCAGACATGACCATATGCAAATCAGTCTGACCCTGTGCCTCATGGGAACAGTCCAGCCTGAACTGCCAAGCCTTTTCTTCCCTGGACCAGAATCAAGCTTCCTAGGACCGGTTTCTGGCATTTCAGCCGTCTTCAGCCAGGCTTGCTTGAATCCAGTGGCAAAGTGAGCAAGGGACTCACGTCCGAGCATACCCTGCCAACTTATGGCGAACAATGCAAAAACCAAAGGAAATGACGGACGGAGTGTTGAACATTGCAAACACTCACCCCCAGTCAACTGATCTGGGTTTAATCCATCACCGTTCTTTAGCCCACTCTGCCACCCCAGTTCAGACATGGCCATATGCAAATCAGTCTGACCCTATGCCTCATGGGAACAATCCAGCCTGAACTGCCAAGCCATGTCTTCCCTGGACCAGAATCAAGCTTCCTAGGACCGGTTTCTGGCATGTCAGCCATCTTCAGCCATCTTCAGCCAGGCTTGCTTGAATCCAGTGGCAAAGTGAGCAAGGGACTCACGTCTGAGCATACCCTGCCAACTTATGGCGAACAAAGCAAAAACCTAAGGAAATGATGGACGGAGTGTTGAACATTGCAAGCACTCACCCCCAGTCAACTGATCTGGGTTCAATCCATCACCGTTCTTTAGCCCACTCTGCCACCCCAGTTCAGACATGGCCATATGCAAATCAGTCTGACCCTGTGCCTCATGGGAACAGTCCAGCCTGAACTGCCAAGCCATGTCTTCCCTGGACCAGAATCAAGCTTCCTAGGACCGGTTTCTGGCATTTCAGCCGTCTTCAGCCAGGCTTGCTTGAATCCAGTGGCAAAGTGAGCAAGGGACTCACGTCTGAGCATACCCTGCCAACTTATGGCGAACAAAGCAAAAACCAAAGGAAATGATGGACGGAGTGTTGAACATTGCAAGCACTCACCCCCAGTCAACTGATCTGGGTTTAATCCATCACCGTTCTTTAGCCCACTCTGCCACCCCAGTTCAGACATGGCCATATGCAAATCAGTCTGACCCTGTGCCTCATGGGAACAGTCCAGCCTGAACTGCCAAGCCATGTCTTCCCTGGACCAGAATCAAGATTCCTAGGACCGGTTTCTGGCATTTCAGCCGTCTTCAGCCAGGCTTGCTTGAATCCAGTGGCAAAGTGAGCAAGGGACTCACGTCTGAGCATACCCTGCCAACGTATGGCGAACAAAGCAAAAACCAAAGGAAATGATGGACGGAGTGTTGAACATTGCAAGCACTCACCCCCAGTCAACTGATCTGGATTTAATCCATCACCGTTCTTTAGCCCACTCTGCCACCCCAGTTCAGACATGGCCATATGCAAATCAGTCTGACCCTCTGCCTCATGGGAACAGTCCAGCCTGAACTGCGAAGCCATGTCTTCCCTGGACCAGAATCAAGCTTCCTAGGACCGGTTTCTGGCATTTCAGCCGTCTTCAGACAGGCTTGCTTGAATCCAGTGGCAAAGTGAGCAAGGGACTCACGTCTGAGCATACCCTGCCAACTTATGGCGAACAAAGCAAAAACCAAAGGAAATGATGGACGGAGTGTTGAACATTGCAAGCACTCACCCCCAGTCAACTGATCTGGGTTTAATCCATCACCGTTCTTTAGCCCACTCTGCCACCCCAGATCAGACATGGCCATATGCAAATCAGTCTGACCCTGTGCCTCATGGGAACAGTCCAGCCTGAACTGCCAAGCCATGTCTTCCCTGGACCAGAATCAAGCTTCCTAGGACCGGTTTCTGGCATTTCAGCCGTCTTCAGCCAGGCTTGTTTGAATCCAGTGGCAAAGTGAGCAAGGGACTCACGTCTGAGCATACCCTGCCAACTTATGGCGAACAAAGCAAAAACCAAAGGAAATGATGGACGGAGTGTTGAACATTGCAAGCACTCACCCCCAGTCAACTGATCTGGGTTTAATCCATCACCGTTCTTCAGCCCACTCTGCCACCCCAGTTCAGACATGGCCATATGCAAAGAAAGTCTGACCCTGTGCCTCATGGGAACAGTCCAGCCTGAACTGCCAAGGCATGTCTTCCCTGGACCAGAATCAAGCTTCCTAGGACCGGTTTCTGGCATTTCAGCCGTCTTCAGCCAGGCTTGCTTGAATCCAGTGGCAAATTGAGCAAGGCACTCACGTCTGAGCATACCCTGCCAACTTATGACGAACAAAGCAAAAACCAAAGGAAATGATGGACGGAGTGTTGAACATTGCAAGCACTCAGCCCCAGTCAACTGATCTGGGTTAAATCCATCACCGTTCTTTAGCCCACTCTGCCACCCCAGTTCAGACATGGCCATATGCAAATCAGTCTGACCCTGTGCCTCATGGGAACAGTCCAGCCTGAACTGCCAAGCCATGTCTTCCCTGGACCAGAATCAAGCTTCCTAGGACCGGTTTCTGGCATTTCAGCCGTCTTCAGCCAGGCTTGCTTGAATCCAGTGGCAAAGTGAGCAAGGGACTCACGTCTGAGCATACCCTGCCAACTTATGGCGAACAAAGCAAAAACCAAAGGAAATGATGGACGGAGTGTTGAACATTGCAAGCACTCACCCCCAGTCAACTGATCTGGGTTTAATCCATCACCGTTCTTTAGCCCACTCTGCCACCCCAGTTCAGACATGACCATATGCAAATCAGTCTGACCCTGTGCCTCATGGGAACAGTCCAGCCTGAACTGCCAAGCCATGTCTTCCCTGGACCAGAATCAAGCTTCCTAGGACCGGTTTCTGGCATTTCAGCCGTCTTCAGCCAGGCTTGCTTGAATCCAGTGGCAAAGTGAGCAAGGGACTCACGTCCGAGCATACCCTGCCAACTTATGGCGAACAATGCAAAAACCAAAGGAAATGACGGACGGAGTGTTGAACATTGCAAACACTCACCCCCAGTCAACTGATCTGGGTTTAATCCATCACCGTTCTTTAGCCCACTCTGCCACCCCAGTTCAGACATGGCCATATGCAAATCAGTCTGACCCTATGCCTCATGGGAACAATCCAGCCTGAACTGCCAAGCCATGTCTTCCCTGGACCAGAATCAAGCTTCCTAGGACCGGTTTCTGGCATGTCAGCCATTTTCAGCCAGGCTTGCTTGAATCCAGTGGCAAAGTGGGCAAGGGACTCACGTCTGAGCATACCCTGCCAACTTATGGCGAACAAAGCAAAAACCTAAGGAAATGATGGACGGAGTGTTGAACATTGCAAGCACTCACCCCCAGTCAACTGATCTGGGTTCAATCCATCACCGTTCTTTAGCCCACTCTGCCACCCCAGTTCAGACATGGCCATATGCAAATCAGTCTGACCCTGTGCCTCATGGGAACAGTACAGCCTGAACTGCCAAGCCATGTCTTCCCTGGACCAGAATCAAGCTTCCTAGGACTGGTTTCTGGCATTTCAGCCGTCTTCAGCCAGGCTTGCTTGAATCCAGTGGCAAAGTGAGCAAGGGACTCACGTCTGAGCATACCCTGCCAAATTATGGCAAACAAAGCACAAACCAAAGGAAATGATGGACGGAGTGTTGAACATTGCAAGCACTCACCCCCAGTCAACTGATCTGGGTTTAATCCATCACCGTTCTTTAGCCCACTCTGCCACCCCAGTTCAGACATGGCCATATGCAAATCAGTCTGACCCTGTGCCTCATGGGAACAGTCCAGCCTGAACTGCCAAGCCATGTCTTCCCTGGACCAGAATCAAGCTTCCTAGGACTGGTTTCTGGCATTTCAGCCGTCTTCAGCCAGGCTTGCTTGAATCCAGTGGCAAAGTGAGCAAGGGACTCACGTCTGAGCATACCCTGCCAACTTATGGCGAACAAAGCAAAAACCAAAGGAAATGATGGACGGAGTGTTGAACATTGCAAGCACTCAGCCCCAGTCAACTGATCTGGGTTAAATCCATCACCGTTCTTTAGCCCACTCTGCCACCCCAGTTCAGACATGGCCATATGCAAATCAGTCTGACCCTGTGCCTCATGGGAACAGTCCAGCCTGAACTGCCAAGCCATGTCTTCCCTGGACCAGAATCAAGCTTCCTAGGACCGGTTTCTGGCATTTCAGCCGTCTTCAGCCAGGCTTGCTTGAATGCAGTGGCAAAGTGAGCAAGGGACTCACGTCTGAGCATACCCTGCCAACTTATGGCGAACAAAACAAAAACCAAAGGAAATGATGGACGGAGTGTTGAACATTGCAAGCACTCACCCCCAGTCAACTGATCTGGGTTTAATCCATCACCGTTCTTTAGCCCACTCTGCCACCCCAGTTCAGACATGACCATATGCAAATCAGTCTGACCCTGTGCCTCATGGGAACAGTCCAGCCTGAACTGCCAAGCCATGTCTTCCCTGGACCAGAATCAAGCTTCCTAGGACCGGTTTCTGGCATTTCAGCCGTCTTCAGCCAGGCTTGCTTGAATCCAGTGGCAAAGTGAGCAAGGGACTCACGTCTGAGCATACCCTGCCAAATTATGGCAAACAAAGCACAAACCAAAGGAAATGATGGACGGAGTGTTGAACATTGCAAGCACTCACCCCCAGTCAACTGATCTGGGTTTAATCCATCACCGTTCTTTAGCCCACTCTGCCACCCCAGTTCAGACATGGCCATATGCAAATCAGTCTGACCCTGTGCCTCATGGGAACAGTCCAGCCTGAACTGCCAAGCCATGTCTTTCCTGGACCAGAATCAAGCTTCCTAGGACTGGTTTCTGGCATTTCAGCCGTCTTCAGCCAGGCTTGCTTGAATCCAGTGGCAAAGTGAGCAAGGGACTCACGTCTGAGCATACCCTGCCAACTTTTGGCGAACAAAGCAAAAACCAAAGGAAATGATGGACGGAGTGTTGAACATTGCAAGCACTCACCCCCAGTCAACAGATCTGGGTTTAATCCATCACCATTCTTTAACCCACTCTGCCACCCCAGTTCAGACATGGCCATATGCAAATCAGTCTGACCCTGTGCCTCATGGGAACAGTCCAGCCTGAACTGCCAAGCCATGTCTTCCCTGGACCAGAATCAAGCTTCCTAGGACCGGTTTCTGGCATTTCAACTGTCTTCAGCCAGGCTTGCTTGAATCCAGTGGCAAAGTGAGCAAGGGACTCACGTCTGAGCATACCCTGCCAACTTATGGCGAACAAAGCAAAAACCAAAGGAAATGATGGACGGAGTGTTAAACATTGCAAGCACTCGCCCCCAGTCAACTGATCTGGGTTTAATCCATCACCGTTCTTCAGCCCACTCTGCCACCCCAGTTCAGAGATGGCCGTATGCAAATCAGTCTGACCCTGTGCCTCATGGGAACAGTCCAGCCTGAACTGCCAAGCCATGTCTTCCCTGGACCAGAATCAAGCTTCCTAGGACCGGTTTCTGGCATTTCAGCCGTCTTCAGCCAGGCTTGCTTGAATCCAGTGGCAAAGTGAGCAAGGGACTCACGTCTGAGCATACCCTGCCAACTTATGGCGAACAAAGCAAAAACCAAAGGAAATGATGGACGGAGTGTTGAACATTGCAAGCACTCACCCCCAGTCAACTGATCTGGGTTTAATCCATCACCGTTCTTTAGCCCACTCTGCCACCCCAGTTCAGACATGGCCATATGCAAATCAGTCTGACCCTGTGCCTCATGGGAACAGTCCAGCCTGAACTGCCAAGCCATGTCTTCCCTGGACCTGAATCAAGCTTCCTAGGACCGGTTTCTGGCATTTCAGCCGTCTTCAGCCAGGCTTGCTTGAATCCAGTGGCAAAGTGAGCAAGGGACTCACGTCTGAGCATACCCTGCCAACTTTTGGCGAACAAAGCAAAAACCAAAGGAAATGATGGACGGAGTGTTGAACATTGCAAGCACTCACCCCCAGTCAACAGATCTGGGTTTAATCCATCACCGTTCTTTAGCCCACTCTGCCACCCCAGTTCAGACATGGCCATATGCAAATCAGTCTGACCCTGTGCCTCATGGGAACAGTCCAGCCTGAACTGCCAAGCCATGTCTTCCCTGGACCAGAATCAAGCTTCCTAGGACCGGTTTCTGGCATTTCAGCTGTCTTCAGCCAGGCTTGCTTGAATCCAGTGGCAAAGTGAGCAAGGGACTCACGTCTGAGCATACCCTGCCAACTTATGGGGAACAAAGCAAAAACCAAAGGAAATGATGGACGGAGTGTTGAACATTGCAAGCACTCACCCCCAGTCAACAGATCTGGGTTTAATCCATCACCGTTCTTTAGCCCACTCTGCCACCCCAGTTCAGACATGACTATATGCAAATCAGTCTGACCCTGTGCCTCATGGGAACAGTCCAGCCTGATCTGCCAAGCCATGTCTTCCCTGGACCAGAATCAAGCTTCCTAGGACCGGTTTCTGGCATTTCAGCCGTCTTCAGCCAGGCTTGCTTGAATCCAGTGGCAAAGTGAGCAAGGGACTCACGTCCGAGCATACCCTGCCAACTTATGGCGAACAATGCAAAAACCAAAGGAAATGACGGACGGAGTGTTGAACATTGCAAACACTCGCCCCCAGTCAACTGATCTGGGTTTAATCCATCACCGTTCTTTAGCCCACTCTGCCACCCCAGTTCAGACATGGCCATATGCAAATCAGTCTGACCCTGTGCCTCATGGGAACAATCCAGCCTGAACTGCCAAGCCATGTCTTCCCTGGACCAGAATCAAGCTTCCTAGGACCGGTTTCTGGCATGTCAGCCATCTTCAGCCAGGCTTGCTTGAATCCAGTGGCAAAGTGAGCAAGGGACTCACGTCTGAGCTTACCCTGCCAACTTATGGCGAACAAAGCACAAACCAAAGGAAATGATGGACGGAGTGTTGAACATTGCAAGCACTCACCCCCAGCCAACTGATCTGGGTTTAATCCATCACCGTTCTTTAGCCCACTCTGCCACCCCAGTTCAGACATGGCCATATGCAAATCAGTCTGACCCTGTGCCTCATGGGAACAGTCCAGCCTGAACTGCCAAGCCATGTCTTCCCTGGACCAAAATCAAGCTTCCTAGGACTGGTTTCTGGCATTTCAGCCGTCTTCAGGCAGGCTTGCTTGAATCCAGTGGCAAAGTGAGCAAGGGACTCACGTCCGAGCATACCCTGCCAACTTATGGCGAACAATGCAAAAACCAAAGGAAATGACGGACGGAGTGTTGAACATTGCAAACACTCACCCCCAGTCAACTGATCTGGGTTTAATCCATCACCGTTCTTTAGCCCACTCTGCCACCCCAGTTCAGACATGGCCATATGCAAATCAGTCTGACCCTATGCCTCATGGGAACAATCCAGCCTGAACTGCCAAGCCATGTCTTCCCTGGACCAGAATCAAGCTTCCTAGGACCGGTTTCTGGCATGTCAGCCATCTTCAGCCAGGCTTGCTTGAATCCAGTGGCAAAGTGGGCAAGGGACTCACGTCTGAGCATACCCTGCCAACTTATGGCGAACAAAGCAAAAACCTAAGGAAATGATGGACGGAGTGTTGAACATTGCAAGCACTCACCCCCAGTCAACTGATCTGGGTTCAATCCATCACCGTTCTTTAGCCCACTCTGCCACCCCAGTTCAGACATGGCCATATGCAAATCAGTCTGACCCTGTGCCTCATGGGAACAGTCCAGCCTGAACTGCCAAGCCATGTCTTCCCTGGACCAGAATCAAGCTTCCTAGGACCGGTTTCTGGCATTTCAGCCGTCTTCAGCCAGGCTTGCTTGAATCCAGTGGCAAAGTGAGCAAGGGACTCACGTCTGAGCATACCCTGCCAAATTATGGCAAACAAAGCAAAAACCAAAGGAAATGATGGACGGAGTGTTGAACATTGCAAGCACTCACCCCCAGTCAACTGATCTGGGTTTAATCCATCACCGTTCTTTAGCCCACTCTGCCACCCCAGTTCAGACATGGCCATATGCAAATCAGTCTGACCCTGTGCCTCATGGGAACAGTCCAGCCTGAACTGCCAAGCCATGTCTTTCCTGGACCAGAATCAAGCTTCCTAGGACTGGTTTCTGGCATTTCAGCCGTCTTCAGCCAGGCTTGCTTGAATCCAGTGGCAAAGTGAGCAAGGGACTCACGTCTGAGCATACCCTGCCAACTTTTGGCGAACAAAGCAAAAACCAAAGGAAATGATGGACGGAGTGTTGAACATTGCAAGCACTCACCCCCAGTCAACAGATCTGGGTTTAATCCATCACCATTCTTTAACCCACTCTGCCACCCCAGTTCAGACATGGCCATATGCAAATCAGTCTGACCCTGTGCCTCATGGGAACAGTCCAGCCTGAACTGCCAAGCCATGTCTTCCCTGGACCAGAATCAAGCTTCCTAGGACCGGTTTCTGGCATTTCAACTGTCTTCAGCCAGGCTTGCTTGAATCCAGTGGCAAAGTGAGCAAGGGACTCACGTCTGAGCATACCCTGCCAACTTATGGCGAACAAAGCAAAAACCAAAGGAAATGATGGACGGAGTGTTGAACATTGCAAGCACTCGCCCCCAGTCAACTGATCTGGGTTTAATCCATCACCGTTCTTCAGCCCACTCTGCCACCCCAGTTCAGAGATGGCCGTATGCAAATCAGTCTGACCCTGTGCCTCATGGGAACAGTCCAGCCTGAACTGCCAAGCCATGTCTTCCCTGGACCAGAATCAAGCTTCCTAGGACCGGTTTCTGGCATTTCAGCCGTCTTCAGCCAGGCTTGCTTGAATCCAGTGGCAAAGTGAGCAAGGGACTCACGTCTGAGCATACCCTGCCAACTTATGGCGAACAAAGCAAAAACCAAAGGAAATGATGGACGGAGTGTTGAACATTGCAAGCACTCACCCCCAGTCAACTGATCTGGGTTTAATCCATCACCGTTCTTTAGCCCACTCTGCCACCCCAGTTCAGACATGGCCATATGCAAATCAGTCTGACCCTGTGCCTCATGGGAACAGTCCAGCCTGAACTGCCAAGCCATGTCTTCCCTGGACCTGAATCAAGCTTCCTAGGACCGGTTTCTGGCATTTCAGCCGTCTTCAGCCAGGCTTGCTTGAATCCAGTGGCAAAGTGAGCAAGGGACTCACGTCTGAGCATACCCTGCCAACTTTTGGCGAACAAAGCAAAAACCAAAGGAAATGATGGACGGAGTGTTGAACATTGCAAGCACTCACCCCCAGTCAACAGATCTGGGTTTAATCCATCACCGTTCTTTAGCCCACTCTGCCACCCCAGTTCAGACATGGCCATATGCAAATCAGTCTGACCCTGTGCCTCATGGGAACAGTCCAGCCTGAACTGCCAAGCCATGTCTTCCCTGGACCAGAATCAAGCTTCCTAGGACCGGTTTCTGGCATTTCAGCTGTCTTCAGCCAGGCTTGCTTGAATCCAGTGGCAAAGTGAGCAAGGGACTCACGTCTGAGCATACCCTGCCAACTTATGGCGAACAAAGCAAAAACCAAAGGAAATGATGGACGGAGTGTTGAACATTGCAAGCACTCACCCCCAGTCAACAGATCTGGGTTTAATCCATCACCGTTCTTTAGCCCACTCTGCCACCCCAGTTCAGACATGACTATATGCAAATCAGTCTGACCCTGTGCCTCATGGGAACAGTCCAGCCTGATCTGCCAAGCCATGTCTTCCCTGGACCAGAATCAAGCTTCCTAGGACCGGTTTCTGGCATTTCAGCCGTCTTCAGCCAGGCTTGCTTGAATCCAGTGGCAAAGTGAGCAAGGGACTCATGTCCGAGCATACCCTGCCAACTTATGGCGAACAATGCAAAAACCAAAGGAAATGACGGACGGAGTGTTGAACATTGCAAACACTCGCCCCCAGTCAACTGATCTGGGTTTAATCCATCACCGTTCTTTAGCCCACTCTGCCACCCCAGTTCAGACATGGCCATATGCAAATCAGTCTGACCCTGTGCCTCATGGGAACAATCCAGCCTGAACTGCCAAGCCATGTCTTCCCTGGACCAGAATCAAGCTTCCTAGGACCGGTTTCTGGCATGTCAGCCATCTTCAGCCAGGCTTGCTTGAATCCAGTGGCAAAGTGAGCAAGGGACTCACGTCTGAGCTTACCCTGCCAACTTATGGCGAACAAAGCACAAACCAAAGGAAATGATGGACGGAGTGTTGAACATTGCAAGCACTCACCCCCAGCCAACTGATCTGGGTTTAATCCATCACCGTTCTTTAGCCCACTCTGCCACCCCAGTTCAGACATGGCCATATGCAAATCAGTCTGACCCTGTGCCTCATGGGAACAGTCCAGCCTGAACTGCCAAGCCATGTCTTCCCTGGACCAAAATCAAGCTTCCTAGGACTGGTTTCTGGCATTTCAGCCGTCTTCAGGCAGGCTTGCTTGAATCCAGTGGCAAAGTGAGCAAGGGACTCACGTCTGAGCATACCCTGCCAACTTATGGCGAACAAAGCAAAAACCAAAGGAAATGATGGACGGAGTGTTGAACATTGCAAGCACTCACCCCCAGTCAACTGATCTGGGTTTAATCCATCACCGTTCTTCAGGCCACTCTGCCACCCCAGTTCAGAGATGGCCATATGCAAATCAGTCTGACCCTGTGCCTCATGGGAACAGTCCAGCCTGAACTGCCAAGCCATGTCTTCCCTGGACCAGAATCAAGCTTCCTAGGACCGGTTTCTGGCATTTCAGCCGTCTTCAGCCAGGCTTGCTTGAATCCAGTGGCAAAGTGAGCAAGGGACTCACGTCTGAGCATACCCTGCCAACTTATGGCGACCAAAGCAAAAACCAAAGGAAATGATGGACGGAGTGTTGAACATTGCAAGCACTCACCCCCAGTCAACAGATCTGGGTTTAATCCATCACCGTTCTTTAGCCCACTCTGCCACCCTAGTTCAGACATGGCAATATGCAAATGAGTCTGACCCTGTGCCTCATGGGAACAGTCCAGCCTAAACTGCCAAGCCATGTCTTCCCTGGACCAGAATCTAGCTTCCTACGACCGGTTTCTGGCATTTCAGCCGTCTTCAGCCAGGCTTGCTTGAATCCAGTGGCAAAGTGAGCAAGGGACTCACGTCTGAGCATACCCTGCCAACTTATGGCGAACAAAGCAAAAACCAAAGGAAATGATGGACGGAGTGTTGAACATTGCAAGCACTCACCCCCAGTCAACTGATCTGGGTTTAATCCATCACCGTTCTTTAGCCCACTCTGCCACCCCAGTTCAGACATGGCCATATGCAAATCAGTCTGACCCTGTGCCTCATGGGAACAGTCCAGCCTGAACTGCCAAGCCATGTCTTCCCTGGACCTGAATCAAGCTTCCTAGGACCGGTTTCTGGCATTTCAGCCGTCTTCAGCCAGGCTTGCTTGAATCCAGTGGCAAAGTGAGCAAGGGACTCACGTCTGAGCATACCCTGCCAACTTTTGGCGAACAAAGCAAAAACCAAAGGAAATGATGGACGGAGTGTTGAACATTGCAAGCACTCACCCCCAGTCAACAGATCTGGGTTTAATCCATCACCGTTCTTTAGCCCACTCTGCCACCCCAGTTCAGACATGGCCATATGCAAATCAGTCTGACCCTGTGCCTCATGGGAACAGTCCAGCCTGAACTGCCAAGCCATGTCTTCCCTGGACCAGAATCAAGCTTCCTAGGACCGGTTTATGGCATTTCAGCTGTCTTCAGCCAGGCTTGCTTGAATCCAGTGGCAAAGTGAGCAAGGGACTCACGTCTGAGCATACCCTGCCAACTTATGGCGAACAAAGCAAAAACCAAAGGAAATGATGGACGGAGTGTTGAACATTGCTAGCACTCACCCCCAGTCAACAGATCTGGGTTTAATCCATCACCGTTCTTTAGCCCACTCTGCCACCCCAGTTCAGACATGACTATATGCAAATCAGTCTGACCCTGTGCCTCATGGGAACAGTCCAGCCTGATCTGCCAAGCCATGTCTTCCCTGGACCAGAATCAAGCTTCCTAGGACCGGTTTCTGGCATTTCAGCCGTCTTCAGCCAGGCTTGCTTGAATCCAGTGGCAAAGTGAGCAAGGGACTCACGTCCGAGCATACCCTGCCAACTTATGGCGAACAATGCAAAAACCAAAGGAAATGACGGACGGAGTGTTGAACATTGCAAACACTCGCCCCCAGTCAACTGATCTGGGTTTAATCCATCACCGTTCTTTAGCCCACTCTGCCACCCCAGTTCAGACATGGCCATATGCAAATCAGTCTGACCCTGTGCCTCATGGGAACAATCCAGCCTGAACTGCCAAGCCATGTCTTCCCTGGACCAGAATCAAGCTTCCTAGGACCGGTTTCTGGCATGTCAGCCATCTTCAGCCAGGCTTGCTTGAATCCAGTGGCAAAGTGAGCAAGGGACTCACGTCTGAGCTTACCCTGCCAACTTATGGCGAACAAAGCACAAACCAAAGGAAATGATGGACGGAGTGTTGAACATTGCAAGCACTCACCCCCAGCCAACTGATCTGGGTTTAATCCATCACCGTTCTTTAGCCCACTCTGCCACCCCAGTTCAGACATGGCCATATGCAAATCAGTCTGACCCTGTGCCTCATGGGAACAGTCCAGCCTGAACTGCCAAGCCATGTCTTCCCTGGACCAAAATCAAGCTTCCTAGGACTGGTTTCTGGCATTTCAGCCGTCTTCAGGCAGGCTTGCTTGAATCCAGTGGCAAAGTGAGCAAGGGACTCACGTCTGAGCATACCCTGCCAACTTATGGCGAACAAAGCAAAAACCAAAGGAAATGATGGACGGAGTGTTGAACATTGCAAGCACTCACCCCCAGTCAACTGATCTGGGTTTAATCCATCACCGTTCTTCAGGCCACTCTGCCACCCCAGTTCAGAGATGGCCATATGCAAATCAGTCTGACCCTGTGCCTCATGGGAACAGTCCAGCCTGAACTGCCAAGCCATGTCTTCCCTGGACCAGAATCAAGCTTCCTAGGACCGGTTTCTGGCATTTCAGCCGTCTTCAGCCAGGCTTGCTTGAATCCAGTGGCAAAGTGAGCAAGGGACTCACGTCTGAGCATACCCTGCCAACTTATGGCGACCAAAGCAAAAACCAAAGGAAATGATGGACGGAGTGTTGAACATTGCAAGCACTCACCCCCAGTCAACAGATCTGGGTTTAATCCATCACCGTTCTTTAGCCCACTCTGCCACCCTAGTTCAGACATGGCAATATGCAAATGAGTCTGACCCTGTGCCTCATGGGAACAGTCCAGCCTGAACTGCCAAGCCATGTCTTCCCTGGACCAGAATCTAGCTTCCTACGACCGGTTTCTGGCATTTCAGCCGTCTTCAGCCAGGCTTGCTTGAATCCAGTGGCAAAGTGAGCAAGGGACTCACGTCTGAGCATACCCTGCCAACTTATGGCGAACAAAGCAAAAACCAAAGGAAATGATGGACGGAGTGTTGAACATTGCAAGCACTCACCCCCAGTCAACTGATCTGGGTTTAATCCATCACCGTTCTTTAGCCCACTCTGCCACCCCAGTTCAGACATGGCCATATGCAAATCAGTCTGACCCTGTGCCTCATGGGAACAGTCCAGCCTGAACTGCCAAGCCATGTCTTCCCTGGACCAGAATCAAGCTTCCTAGGACCGGTTTCTGGCATTTCAGCCGTCTTCAGCCAGGCTTGCTTGAATCCAGTGGCAAAGTGAGCAAGGGACTCACGTCCGAGCATACCCTGCCAACTTTTGGCGAACAAAGCAAAAACCAAAGGAAATGATGGACGGAGTGTTGAACATTGCAAGCACTCACCCCCAGTCAACTGATCTGGGTTTAATCCATCACCGTACTTTAGCCCACTCTGCCACCCCAGTTCAGACATGGCCATATGCAAATCAGTCTGACCCTGTGCCTCATGGGAACAGTCCAGCCTGAACTGCCAAGCCATGTCTTCCCTGGACCAGAATCAAGCTTCCTAGGACCGGTTTCTGGCATTTCAGCCGTCTTCAGCCAGGCTTGCTTGAATCCAGTGGCAAAGTGAGCAAGGGACTCACGTCTGAGCATACCCTGCCAACTTATGGCGAACAAAGCAAAAACCAAAAGAAATGATGGACGGAGTGTTGAACATTGCAAGCACTCACCCCCAGTCAACTGATCTGGGTTTAATCCATCACCGTTCTTTAGCCCACTCTGCCACCCCAGTTCAGACATGGCCATATGCATATCAGTCTGACCCTGTGCCTCATGGGAACAGTCCAGCCTGAACTGCCAAGCCATGTCTTCCCTGGACCAGAATCAAGATTCCTAGGACCGGTTTCTGACATTTCAGCCATCTTCAGCCAGGCTTGCTTGAATCCAGTGGCAAAGTGAGCAAGGGACTCACGTCTGAGCATACCCTGCCAACGTATGGCGAACAAAGCAAAAACCAAAGGAAATGATGGACGGAGTGTTGAACATTGCAAGCACTCACCCCCAGTCAACTGATCTGGATTTAATCCATCACCGTTCTTTAGCCCACTCTGCCACCCCAGTTCAGACATGGCCATATGCAAATCAGTCTGACCCTCTGCCTCATGGGAACAGTCCAGCCTGAACTGCGAAGCCATGTCTTCCCTGGACCAGAATCAAGCTTCCTAGGACCGGTTTCTGGCATTTCAGCCGTTTTCAGCCAGGCTTGCTTGAATCCAGTGGCAAAGTGAGCAAGGGACTCACGTCTGAGCATACCCTGCCAACTTATGGCGAACAAAGCAAAAACCAAAGGAAATGATGGACGGAGTGTTGAACATTGCAAGCACTCACACCCAGTCAACAGATCTGGGTTTAATCCATCACCGTTCTTTAGCCCACTCTGCCACCCCAGTTCAGACATGGCCATATGCAAATCAGTCTGACCCTGTGCCTCATGGGAACAGTCCAGCCTGAACTGCCAAGCCATGTCTTCCCTGGACCAGAATCAAGCTTCCTAGGACCGGTTTCTGGCATTTCAGCCGTCTTCAGCCAGGCTTGCTTGAATCCAGTGGCAAAGTGAGCAAGGGGCTCATGTCTGAGCATACCCTGCCAACTTTTGGCGAACAAAGCAAAAACCAAAGGAAATGATGGACGGAGTGTTGAACATTGCAAGCACTCACCCCCAGTCAACAGATCTGGGTTTAATCCATCACCGTTCTTTAGCCCACTCTGCCACACCAGTTCAGACATGGCCATATGCAAATCAGTCTGACCGTGTGCCTCATGGGAACAGTCCAGCCTGAACTGCCAAGCCATGTCTTCCCTGGACCAGAATCAAGCTTCCTAGGACCGGTTTCTGGCATTTCAGCCGTCTTCAGCCAGGCTTGCTTGAATCCAGTGGCAAAGTGAGCAAGGGACTCACGTCTGAGCATACCCTGCCAACTTATGGCGAACAAAGCAAAAACCAAAGGAAATGATGGACGGAGTGTAGAACATTGCAAGCACTCACCCCCAGTCAACAGATCTGGGTTTAATCCATCACCGTTCTTTAGCCCACTCTGCCACCCCAGTTCAGACATGACCATATGCAAATCAGTCTGACCCTGTGCCTCATGGGAACAGTACAGCCTGAACTGCCAAGCCATGTCTTCCCTGGACCAGAATCAAGCTTCCTAGGACCGGTTTCTGGCATTTCAGCCGTCTTCAGCCAGGCTTGCTTGAATCCAGCGGCAAAGTGAGCAAGGGACTCACGTCCGAGCATACCCTGCTAACTTATGGCGAACAATGCAAAAACCAAAGGAAATGACGGACGGAGTGTTGAACATTGCAAACACTCACCCCCAGTCAACTGATCTGGGTTTAATCCATCACCGTTCTTTAGCCCACTCTGCCACCCCAGTTCAGACATGGCCATATGCAAATCAGTCTGACCCTGTGCCTCATGGGAACAATCCAGCCTGAACTGCCAAGCCATGTCTTCCCTGGACCAGAATCAAGCTTCCTAGGACCGGTTTCTGGCATGTCAGCCATCTTCAGCCAGGCTTGCTTGAATCCAGTGGCAAAGTGAGCAAGGGACTCACGTCTGAGCATACCCTGCCAACTTATGGCGAACAAAGCAAAAACCAGAGGAAATGATGGACGGAGTGTTGAACATTGCAAGCACTCACCCCCAGTCAACTGATCTGGGTTCAATCCATCACCGTTCTTTAGCCCACTCTGCCACCCCAGTTCAGACATGGCCATATGCAAATCAGTCTGACCCTGTGCCTCATGGGAACAATCCAGCCTGAACTGCCAAGCCATGTCTTCCCTGGACCAGAATCAAGCTTCCTAGGACCGGTTTCTGGCATGTCAGCCATCTTCAGCCAGGCTTGCTTGAATCCAGTGGCAAATGAGCAAGGGACTCACGTCTGAGCATACCCTGCCAACTTATGGCGAACAAAGCAAAAACCAAAGGAAATGATGGACGGAGTGTTGAACATTGCAAGCACTCACCCCCAGTCAACTGATCTGGGTTCAATCCATCACCGTTCTTTAGCCCACTCTGCCACCCCAGTTCAAACATGGCCATATGCAAATCAGTCTGACCCTGTGCCTCATGGGAACAGTCCAGCCTGAACTGCCAAGCCATGTCTTCCCTGGACCAGAATCAAGCTTCCTAGGACCGGTTTCTGGCATTTCAGCCGTCTTCAGCCAGGCTTGCTTGAATCCAGTGGCAAAGTGAGCAAGGGACTCACGTCTGAGCATACCCTGCCAACTTATGGCAAACAAAGCACAAACCAAAGGAAATGATGGACGGAGTGTTGAACATTGCAAGCACTCACCCCCAGTCAACTGATCTGGGTTTAATCCATCACCGTTCTTTAGCCCACTCTGCCACCCCAGTTCAGACATGGCCATATGCAAATCAGTCTGACCCTGTGCCTCATGGGAACAGTCCAGCCTGAACTGCCAAGCCATGTCTTCCCTGGACCAAAATCAAGCTTCCTAGGACTGGTTTCTGGCATTTCAGCCGTCTTCAGGCAGGCTTGCTTGAATCCAGTGGCAAAGTGAGCAAGGGACTCACGTCTGAGCATACCCTGCCAACTTATGGCGAACAAAGCAAAAACCAAAGGAAATGATGGACGGAGTGTTGAACATTGCAAGCACTCACCCCCAGTCAACAGATCTGGGTTTAATCCATCACCGTTCTTTAGCCCACTCTGCCACCCCAGTTCAGACATGACCATATGCAAATCAGTCTGACCCTGTGCCTCATGGGAACAGTCCAGCATGAACTGCCAAGCCATGTCTTCCCTGGACCAGAATCAAGCTTCCTAGGACCGGTTTCTGGCATTTCAGCCGTCTTCAGCCAGGCTTGCTTGAATCCAGTGGCAAAGTGAGCAAGGGACTCACGTCCGAGCATACCCTGCCAACTTATGGCGAACAATGCAAAAACCAAAGGAAATGACGGACGGAGTGTTGAACATTGCAAACACTCACCCCCAGTCAACTGATCTGGGTTTAATCCATCACCGTTCTTTAGCCCACTCTGCCACCCCAGTTCAGACATGGCCATATGCAAATCAGTCTGACCCTGTGCCTCATGGGAACAATCCAGCCTGAACTGCCAAGCCATGTCTTCCCTGGACCAGAATCAAGCTTCCTAGGACCGGTTTCTGGCATGTCAGCCATCTTCAGCCAGGCTTGCTTGAATCCAGTGGCAAAGTGAGCAAGGGACTCACGTCTGAGCTTACCCTGCCAACTTATGGCGAACAAAGCAAAAACCAAAGGAAATGATGGACGGAGTGTTGAACATTGCAAGCACTCACCCCCAGTCAACTGATCTGGGTTCAATCCATCACCGTTCTTTAGCCCACTCTGCCACCCAAGTTCAGACATGGCCATATGCAAATCAGTCTGACCCTGTGCCTCATGGGAACAGTCCAGCCTGAACTGCCAAGCCATGTCTTCCCTGGACCAGAATCAAGCTTCCTAGGACCGGTTTCTGGCATTTCAGCCTTCTTCAGCCAGGCTTGCTTGAATCCAGTGGCAAAGTGAGCAAGGGACTCACGTCTGAGCATACCCTGCCAACTTATGGCAAACAAAGCACAAACCAAAGGAAATGATGGACGGAGTGTTGAACATTGCAAGCACTCACCCCCAGCCAACTGATCTGGGTTTAATCCATCACCGTTCTTTAGCCCACTCTGCCACCCCAGTTCAGACATGGCCATATGCAAATCAGTCTGACCCTGTGCCTCATGGGAACAGTCCAGCCTGAACTGCCAAGCCATGTCTTCCCTGGACCAAAATCAAGCTTCCTAGGACTTGTTTCTGGCATTTCAGCCGTCTTCAGGCAGGCTTGCTTGAATCCAGTGGCAAAGTGAGCAAGGGACTCACGTCTGAGCATACCCTGCCAACTTATGGCGAACAAAGCAAAAACCAAAGGAAATGATGGACGGAGTGTTGAACATTGCAAGCACTCACCCCCAGTCAACTGATCTGGGTTTAATCCATCACCGTTCTTCAGGCCACTCTGCCACCCCAGTTCAGAGATGGCCATATGCAAATCAGTCTGACCCTGTGCCTCATGGGAACAGTCCAGCCTGAACTGCCAAGCCATGTCTTCCCTGGACCAGAATCAAGCTTCCTAGGACCGGTTTCTGGCATTTCAGCCGTCTTCAGCCAGGCTTGCTTGAATCCAGTGACAAAGTGAGCAAGGGACTCACGTCTGAGCATACCCTGCCAACTTATGGCGAACAAAGCAAAAACCAAAGGAAATGATGGACGGAGTGTTGAACATTGCAAGCACTCACCCCCAGTCAACAGATCTGGGTTTAATCCATCACCGTTCTTTAGCCCACTCTGCCACCCTAGTTCAGACATGGCCATATGCAAATGAGTCTGACCCTGTGCCTCATGGGAACAGTCCAGCCTGAACTGCCAAGCCATGTCTTCCCTGGACCAGAATCTAGCTTCCTACGACCGGTTTCTGGCATTTCAGCCGTCTTCAGCCAGGCTTGCTTGAATCCAGTGGCAAAGTGAGCAAGGGACTCACGTCTGAGCATACCCTGCCAACTTATGGCGAACAAAGCAAAAACCAAAGGAAATGATGGACGGAGTGTTGAACATTGCAAGCACTCACCCCCAGTCAACTGATCTGGGTTTAATCCATCACCGTACTTTAGCCCACTCTGCCACCCCAGTTCAGACATGGCCATATGCAAATCAGTCTGACCCTGTGCCTCATGGGAACAGTCCAGCCTGAACTGCCAAGCCATGTCTTCCCTGGACCAGAATCAAGCTTCCTAGGACCGTTTTCTGGCATTTCAGCCGTCTTCAGCCAGGCTTGCTTGAATCCAGTGGCAAAGTGAGCAAGGGACTCACGTCTGAGCATACCCTGCCAACTTATGGCGAACAAAGCAAAAACCAAAAGAAATGATGGACGGAGTGTTGAACATTGCAAGCACTCACCCCCAGTCAACTGATCTGGGTTTAATCCATCACCGTTCTTTAGCCCACTCTGCCACCCCAGTTCAGACATGGCCATATGCAAATCAGTCTGACCCTGTGCCTCATGGGAACAGTCCAGCCTGAACTGCCAAGCCATGTCTTCCCTGGACCAGAATCAAGATTCCTAGGACCGGTTTCTGACATTTCAGCCATCTTCAGCCAGGCTTGCTTGAATCCAGTGGCAAAGTGAGCAAGGGACTCACGTCTGAGCATACCCTGCCAACGTATGGCGAACAAAGCAAAAACCAAAGGAAATGATGGACGGAGTGTTGAACATTGCAAGCACTCACCCCCAGTCAACTGATCTGGATTTAATCCATCACCGTTCTTTAGCCCACTCTGCCACCCCAGTTCAGACATGGCCATATGCAAATCAGTCTGACCCTCTGCCTCATGGGAACAGTCCAGCCTGAACTGCGAAGCCATGTCTTCCCTGGACCAGAATCAAGCTTCCTAGGACCGGTTTCTGGCATTTCAGCCGTTTTCAGCCAGGCTTGCTTGAATCCAGTGGCAAAGTGAGCAAGGGACTCACGTCTGAGCATACCCTGCCAACTTATGGCGAACAAAGCAAAAAACAAAGGAAATGATGGACGGAGTGTTGAACATTGCAAGCACTCACACCCAGTCAACAGATCTGGGTTTAATCCATCACCGTTCTTTAGCCCACTCTGCCACCCCAGTTCAGACATGGCCATATGCAAATCAGTCTGACCCTGTGCCTCATGGGAACAGTCCAGCCTGAACTGCCAAGCCATGTCTTCCCTGGACCAGAATCAAGCTTCCTAGGACCGGTTTCTGGCATTTCAGCCGTCTTCAGCCAGGCTTGCTTGAATCCAGTGGCAAAGTGAGCAAGGGACTCACGTCTGAGCATACCCTGCCAACTTTTGGCGAACAAAGCAAAAACCAAAGGAAATGATGGACGGAGTGTTGAACATTGCAAGCACTCACCCCCAGTCAACAGATCTGGGTTTAATCCATCACCGTTCTTTAGCCCACTCTGCCACCCCAGTTCAGACATGGCCATATGCAAATCAGTCTGACCCTGTGCCTCATGGGAACAGTCCAGCCTGAACTGCCAAGCCATGTCTTCCCTGGACCAGAATCAAGCTTCCTAGGACCGGTTTCTGGCATTTCAGCCGTCTTCAGCCAGGCTTGCTTGAATCCAGTGGAAAAGTGAGCAAGGGACTCACGTCTGAGCATACCCTGCCAACTTATGGCGAACAAAGCAAAAACCAAAGGAAATGATGGACGGAGTGTAGAACATTGCAAGCACTCACCCCCAGTCAACAGATCTGGGTTTAATCCATCACCGTTCTTTAGCCCACTCTGCCACCCCAGTTCAGACATGACCATATGCAAATCAGTCTGACCCTGTGCCTCATGGGAACAGTACAGCCTGAACTGCCAAGCCATGTCTTCCCTGGACCAGAATCAAGCTTCCTAGGACCGGTTTCTGGCATTTCAGCCGTCTTCAGCCAGGCTTGCTTGAATCCAGTGGCAAAGTGAGCAAGGGACTCACGTCCGAGCATACCCTGCCAACTTATGGCGAACAATGCAAAAACCAAAGGAAATGACGGACGGAGTGTTGAACATTGCAAACACTCACCCCCAGTCAACTGATCTGGGTTTAATCCATCACCGTTCTTTAGCCCACTCTGCCACCCCAGTTCAGACATGGCCATATGCAAATCAGTCTGACCCTGTGCCTCATGGGAACAATCCAGCCTGAACTGCCAAGCCATGTCTTCCCTGGACCAGAATCAAGCTTCCTAGGACCGGTTTCTGGCATGTCAGCCATCTTCAGCCAGGCTTGCTTGAATCCAGTGGCAAAGTGAGCAAGGGACTCACGTCTGAGCATACCCTGCCAACTTATGGCGAACAAAGCAAAAACCAGAGGAAATGATGGACGGAGTGTTGAACATTGCAAGCACTCACCCCCAGTCAACTGATCTGGGTTCAATCCATCACCGTTCTTTAGCCCACTCTGCCACCCCAGTTCAGACATGGCCATATGCAAATCAGTCTGACCCTGTGCCTCATGGGAACAATCCAGCCTGAACTGCCAAGCCATGTCTTCCCTGGACCAGAATCAAGCTTCCTAGGACCGGTTTCTGGCATGTCAGCCATCTTCAGCCAGGCTTGCTTGAATCCAGTGGCAAATGAGCAAGGGACTCACGTCTGAGCATACCCTGCCAACTTATGGCGAACAAAGCAAAAACCAAAGGAAATGATGGACGGAGTGTTGAACATTGCAAGCACTCACCCCCAGTCAACTGATCTGGGTTCAATCCATCACCGTTCTTTAGCCCACTCTGCCACCCCAGTTCAAACATGGCCATATGCAAATCAGTCTGACCCTGTGCCTCATGGGAACAGTCCAGCCTGAACTGCCAAGCCATGTCTTCCCTGGACCAGAATCAAGCTTCCTAGGACCGGTTTCTGGCATTTCAGCCGTCTTCAGCCAGGCTTGCTTGAATCCAGTGGCAAAGTGAGCAAGGGACTCACGTCTGAGCATACCCTGCCAACTTATGGCAAACAAAGCACAAACCAAAGGAAATGATGGACGGAGTGTTGAACATTGCAAGCACTCACCCCCAGTCAACTGATCTGGGTTTAATCCATCACCGTTCTTTAGCCCACTCTGCCACCCCAGTTCAGACATGGCCATATGCAAATCAGTCTGACCCTGTGCCTCATGGGAACAGTCCAGCCTGAACTGCCAAGCCATGTCTTCCCTGGACCAAAATCAAGCTTCCTAGGACTGGTTTCTGGCATTTCAGCCGTCTTCAGGCAGGCTTGCTTGAATCCAGTGGCAAAGTGAGCAAGGGACTCACGTCTGAGCATACCCTGCCAACTTATGGCGAACAAAGCAAAAACCAAAGGAAATGATGGACGGAGTGTTGAACATTGCAAGCACTCACCCCCAGTCAACTGATCTGGGTTTAATCCATCACCGTTCTTCAGCCCACTCTGCCACCCCAGTTCAGAGATGGCCATATGCAAATCAGTCTGACCCTGTGCCTCATGGGAACAGTCCAGCCTGAACTGCCAAGCCATGTCTTCCCTGGACCAGAATCAAGCTTCCTAGGACCGGTTTCTGGCATTTCAGCCGTCTTCAGCCAGGCTTGCTTGAATCCAGTGGCAAAGTGAGCAAGGGACTCACGTATGAGCATACCCTGCCAACTTATGGCGAACAAAGCAAAAACCAAAGGAAATGATGGACGGAGTGTTGAACATTGCAAGCACTCACCCCCAATCAACAGATCTGGGTTTAATCCATCACCGTTCTTTAGCCCACTCTGCCACCCTAGTTCAGACATGGCCATATGCAAATAAGTCTGACCCTGTGCCTCATGGGAACAGTCCAGCCTGAACTGCCAAGCCATGTCTTCCCTGGACCAGAATCTAGCTTCCTACGACCGGTTTCTGGCATTTCAGCCGTCTTCAGCCAGGCTTGCTTGAATCCAGTGGCAAAGTGAGCAAGGGACTCACGTCTGAGCATACCCTGCCAACTTATGGCGAACAAAGCAAAAACCAAAGGAAATGATGGACGGAGTGTTGAACATTGCAAGCACTCACCCCCAGTCAACTGATCTGGGTTTAATCCATCACCGTTCTTTAGCCCACTCTCCCACCCCAGTTCAGACATGGCCATATGCAAATCAGTCTGACCCTGTGCCTCATGGGAACAGTCCAGCCTGAACTGCCAAGCCATGTCTTCCCTGGACCAGAATCAAGCTTCCTAGGACCGGTTTCTGGCATTTCAGCCGTCTTCAGCCAGGCTTGCTTGAATCCAGTGGCAAAGTGAGCAAGGGACTCACGTCCGAGCATACCCTGCCAACTTATGGCGAACAAAGCAAAAACCAAAGGAAATGATGGACGGAGTGTTAAACATTGCAAGCACTCACCCCCTGTCAACTGATCTGGGTTTAATCCATCACCGTACTTTAGCCCACTCTGCCACCCCAGTTCAGACATGGCCATATGCAAATCAGTCTGACCCTGTGCCTCATGGGAACAGTCCAGCCTGAACTGCCAAGCCATGTCTTCCCTGGACCAGAATCAAGCTTCCTAGGACCGGTTTCTGGCATTTCAGCCGTCTTCAGCCAGGCTTGCTTGAATCCAGTGGCAAAGTGAGCAAGGGACTCACGTCTGAGCATACCCTGCCAACTTATGGCGAACAAAGCAAAAACCAAAGGAAATGATGGACGGAGTGTTGAACATTGCAAGCACTCACCCCCAGTCAACTGATCTGGGTTTAATCCATCACCGTTCTTTAGCCCACTCTGCCACCCCAGTTCAGACATGGCCATATGCAAATCAGTCTGACCCTGTGCCTCATGGGAACAGTCCAGCCTGAACTGCCAAGCCATGTTTTCCCTGGACCAGAATCAAGATTCCTAGGACCGGTTTCTGGCATTTCAGCCGTCTTCAGCCAGGCTTGCTTGAATCCAGTGGCAAAGTGAGCAAGGGACTCACGTCTGAGCATACCCTGCCAACGTATGGCGAGCAAAGCAAAAACCAAAGGAAATGATGGACGGAGTGTTGAACATTGCAAGCACTCACCCCCAGTCAACTGATCTGGATTTAATCCATCACCGTTCTTTAGCCCACTCTGCCACCCCAGTTCAGACATGGCCATATGCAAATCAGTCTGACCCTCTGCCTCATGGGAACAGTCCAGCCTGAACTGCGAAGCCATGTCTTCCCTGGACCAGAATCAAGCTTCCTAGGACCGGTTTCTGGCATTTCAGCCGTTTTCAGCCAGGCTTGCTTGAATCCAGTGGCAAAGTGAGCAAGGGACTCACGTCTGAGCATACCCTGCCAACTTATGGCGAACAAAGCAAAAACCAAAGGAAATGATGGACGGAGTGTTGAACATTGCAAGCACTCACCCCCAGTCAACTGATCTGGGTTTAATCCATCACCGTTCTTTAGCCCACTCTGCCACCCCAGTTCAGACATGTCCATATGCGAATCAGTCTGACCCTGTGCCTCATGGGAACAGTCCAGCCTGAACTGCCAAGCCCTGTCTTCCCTGGACCAGAATCAAGCTTCCTAGGACCGGTTTCTGGCATTTCAGCCGTCTTCAGCCAGGCTTGCTTGAATCCAGTGGCAAAGTGAGCAAGGGACTCACGTCTGAGCATACCCTGCCAACTTATGGTGAACAAAGCAAAAACCAAAGGAAATGATGGACGGAGTGTTGAACATTGCAAGCACTCACCCCCAGTCAACTGATCTGGGTTTAATCCTTCACCGTTCTTTAGCCCACTCTGCCACCCCAGTTCAGACATGGCCATATGCAAATCAGTCTGACCCTGTGCCTCATGAGAACAGTCCAGCCTGAACTGCCAAGCCATGTTTTCCCTGACCAGAATCAAGCTTCCTAGGACCAGTTTCTGGCATTTCAGCCGTCTTCAGCCAGGCTTGCTTGAATCCAGTGGCAAAGTGAGCAAGGGACTCACGTCTGAGCATACCCTGCCAACTTATGGCGAACAAAGCAAAAACCAAAGGAAATGATGGACGGAGTGTTGAACATTGCAAGCACTCACCCCCAGTCAACTGATCTGGGTTTAATCCATCACCGTTCTTTAGCCCACTCTGCCACCCCAGTTCAGACATTGCCATATGCAAATCAGTCTGACCCTGTGCCTCATGGGAACATTCCAGCTTGAACTGCCAAGCCATGTCTTCCCTGGACCAGAATCAAGCTTCCTAGGATCAGTTTCTGGCATTTCAGCCGTCTTCAGCCAGGCTTGCTTGAATCCAGTGGCAAAGTGAGCAAGGGACTCACGTCTGAGCATACCCTGCAAACTTATGGCGAACAAAGCAAAAACCAAAGAAAATGATGGACGGAGTGTTGAACATTGCAAGCACTCACCCCCAGTCAACTGATCTGGGTTTAATCCATCACCGTTCTTTAGCCCACTCTGCCACCCCAGTTCAGACATGGCCATATGCAAATCAGTCTGACCCTGTGCCTCATGGGAACAGTCCAGCCTGAACTGCCAAGCCATGTCTTCCCTGGACCAGAATCAAGCTTCCTAGGACCGGTTTCTGGCATATTAAAGTTGAGGACATATTAGTGCCAGTCTCTTTGTCACTATAGTGGTGTTCCCCATTGAAAACTACTGTGTTAACAGTCCATAGGATTACATAGGCTGCCACCTGGGCAATCTCGAGCTTGGCAGCTCCATTATGGGACAACCAAAATATGCCATGTTTAGTATCAAACAACGTGCCACCCCACCTCTGACATGAATCTTGTGCCCTGGGTGACGTAGCTTGCACCCAGGTGACGACCTTGGAGGTTGCCCACCTAGTTGCCCCAGCTTTCCTGTGCTCTGGCTGCCAAGCCCACGCTTTCCAGCACCTGCTGCCTCTAAGACAGGTTTCTGACCTCATGCCAGGCAGTGTTATCACTCCCAGGAGTCAGGACAAAGGCTTGGGCAGGAAGGAGGACACACCTCCCTCCAAGCAGGCTAGTAAAGTGGCACATTAAGGTGGTGAGCTTCAAAGGCTGCACCGCCTCTGGTATGCATCACGGCTGACTACCAGTGGAGGAAATAGCCCTTCCCCTGTCCCAGGCACTTTTGCACCCAGGCAGGAGGGAAATTAGCTACACAGGGAGGTGTACACGCTCAGAAGGCGGTGAGCAGCCTGGTTTGTACACCACAATTTGATTTGTGCCATCTTTAGGAATGACAGACTTAAGAGCTCTGAGTGGAAAAGGTGAACTACACCCCCAGATGTGGTCACCTCAGGGGTGGACTAGCTGCAGGGATTAGCAGCCCATTAGCTACTAGCTCCCACACCCCTAACTCCTCTAAATGTAGGATTTAAGGGACCCCCTGAAACCAAAACCTCAGATCTGAACAACTTGCATCAAGGAAGAACCAAGAGGAACCCGTGTTGCTGACAACAGGACTTTGCCAACAGCACCAAAGCAAGAGAGGGTTTCTTTGTCCCTGTGGCAACAGATTGGAACAGAGTGAACAAGCCTCGTTCTTGGCTAAACCTTTGCACTCCCTGGAAGAGGGACCACATTTGGAAGCCAGAAGCACCCTCCAACTCCCCTGGGCTAGTGGCACTAGTTCCCTACAAGCTACAGGTTAAAACACTCACCAGATACGAAGAATCGCTGGCCATCAGACTCTCTGTAGGATTGCCCAAATCCAGGTGGTCAAGTGCATTATGGGAGTTGTAGTCCCACCTGCCACAAAGTTGCAGGCTGCTACCTCATTCCCCAGGACTCAGTAAAGTTCCATTCCTTTTTGCTGTGCTTACCAAGGCTTTTTGGTTGCCAATCCAGAAACTAACCCCAACACTCGACACAGCATGTACAGAGAACACCATGCAACCTTTATCTGATGTCAGCAGCTGTGTATCTGTGGTTTTTTTGCATCTTGTTTCTTGCAGTACCACGTAAGCGGTAAAACCAACATCCCGGCGTCTCTCGTTTGGCACCACAGACAGCCAAGACAATACTGCACCCGTACTCCATGGAGTAGGTAGAATTTACCTGACTGTCGTGCCCTGGCCCAGGGGCCAGCATAACCTTAACCCTGTAAGGGTTCCACGTAACTCGACCTTCCAGTGACAGATTGTCACTAGTGCTTTTTCCCAATGACCGCAAATATTTTTCATGTATCATTTTGCACTGAATTAATATCTATAATTCCAGTTATATATATGCTATTTTGTTGTTTTGGTGTCTAAATTAAGATAAAAAAACACTATATTTTATAAACTGGTGTTGCATTTCTCTTGAGTCTTGGCAATTACTTATCGTCCATTTGGTACTCTGAAATGCTTAACACATGTTCCTCTAGCAAATTCGGACTGCTCTTTGTCACACTACCAAGACTGAGCCAAGGATTTATTAGTGTGAATACAAGGACCATCTTTGGGGTATTGTGATAGTATTATACGGTGAAGTCAAACCCCCGAACCACATAATACGCCACATTTCTACAGTGTGTGAGTAGTTTTGTGGGTCTGTGAGTGGGTGTGTGAATGGTTGTGTGGGTGAGTAAGTGGGTGTGTGAGTGGGTGTGTCAGTGTCTGTGTGATTCTGTGAGTTGGTGGGTGCGTGAGTGGTGGTATGAGTGAGTATGTGTGTGAGTGAGTAGATGTGTGGGCCTGTGAGTGGGTGTATGTGTTTGTTTTTTTGGGGTCTGGATCCGCTGATCCAACCGAATCCAGGTGGATCCATGGATCCTCACATGCTAAAAACAACAGACATTTTTGGACAATTTTTTGCCCATGAAGGGTCCCTCACAGACCCCTCTATCCGTCCCATGGGGTCAGGGTACCTCTACCATGACCCCTTCTATCATTTTTACATTTTATTGTGACTCCTGGGAAAAGTGTCCCAATGCACAAAATGGCAGCCGCAACTTTCCTCTCAGGCTGTGCGTAGCCAATCACAGCATTGCTGTTGGCGTGTGGATCCGCGCATGATCCGTGTCTTCAGATATACATGAATATTTTATTTTAATAACCCCAAAGCTGATGAACAGATTAACACCAAATTACAAAAAAGGCACTGTTTTTGGGCCGCCAAGATCTAGCTTTCTGCCCAATCTGGTATAATTCCGTTCTGTGGTGCGACTGTAGTTGTGTCTAAAATCCCTATAAGAAATTGCATGGGGAAAATAAGTTTTGCCTTCCTCCTCTTTTGTTTTGGCTTCCGCTTGATGGATCACTCCAAAACTTTCCAGACAGCAGCTGAAGTTACTGGCAAACTAGTTTTGAAAATTTTGTGAAGATTATTTAAACAGCGCCAAAGTTATTAGGAAAACAAAAAACACTTTTTCTATGTAAACTAGCTCCTAACAAGAACTACCTATACTAACTTGTTGTTCAATATATATCAATAAATTAAACATAACTCCAAATAAAAGTACATACAGTCTATTAGTATTAGTCAACTAGTACAATTTGCCGATGTTTTGACTCTAACAGAAGCCATTTGTAAAAGGGTCATCATCAGGGCACAAAGTGGTAGCAAATTTTAATATTGCGATGAAGCACTGTAGATGAATGAGAAAATACTGATCATCGGTGTCAAGGCACTCTGGAAAAAGATCCAAATTTAAGAGTCATACAACCAATAAGCTGATAAACACCATCAGAGCGTCATATTAGAGAAGCCCGCACTCGGGTGCATGCAGATGGACAATGACTCTCGAAGAAGCTGTCTGATGACCAGACAGCACCTTCAAGAGCCACATCTGCTATATGAATGGCAGCTGCAGTGGTGGGTATCACCAGGGCAGCCATCGCTGGTGGACAGGACAACAGGTCTGGACAACTTCTTCCACCGGCACTAAAGGAAATGAAGTACCAGAACCTTTTGGACCTGGCGGCGCAGGGTACGCCTTAATCTCCTGGATTCTCCTGCTCAGCTACACAGAGACACGGGACACTCTGTTAGGCGTTAGAAGATCAGATTTATTAGCTGCAGCTAGTACAGTTATCCCAGAAGTACACAAGGTAGGTTCTCAGGAGACTGCAACTTCACTCTGTGGCGCACAATCTTTTATACCATACAGGTAACATATACATTAACCAAATATACACCCAGAACATACAAGAAAGAGCCAATAAGGAAAGTTGGAAAACAGGACAGAACCAATAGGAGAGATTGGAAAACAAAAGTGTCAGATGACTCGAAGAAACCTTTCCTCCAACTATGTTTGTCACCCCTCCCTCAAACTAATTCATTAACGGATTCGTAACTAACTTGCAGGTGGCGAGATACGTTTGTGTGTGCTGGAGGACAGTTGTGAAACGAGAGAATGCTAGCAGAGGACAGTGAAGGCCAGACGGTAAGATAAAGTCAGAAAAGAATAGTGTGAACCAACAGATAGTTGAGACGGGGATTAGAAAAACCAGAAAGGGATTAGTGTACTCGGCCAGTCCTAACACCAGCTTTGCAAATAGAGGCAGAAGGGCTATTTCAACACGAAGCTGCGGAAAAAGCAGAATAGACGTTGTTCGCCGTGCTGCCTGAGTGATGGCAACACAAAATGGCGGCGGAGCCCAAAATGGCGGGTCGATTCGATCGCGATCGGAAATCGAAGTTCCTCAGACCCTCCTTTTGCCAGAACTCAGGCAAGATAGGGTCAATGTCGATAGCCATGAGGTCATCGAGCTGTTGCTGTAACATCATTCTTATGTTTTCTGTTCTTGGTGATTTGGGTTTAGGGATGCACATAGTAGCACATAGGTCACAGATGGCGGGACCACAGTGCATACAAAGGCAACATGAGAAAATAATGGTCAAAATCATTCCAAGGAATGTCAATGCTTTCCAACCCCATTTGGACAGTAGTCCCCAAAACCACTCCGTAAGAGACCAATCTCCTTCGTCCTGGTGAATCGACTCAGAGATTATATGCAACTTGGAGATAGCTTGGTATACTGTCGGGGCGTCATTAGGTATGAAAATACAGCAACTTGACCCGATCAATTTGCACACTCCACCACGATCCGCAAGAACAAAATCTAAGGCAACTCGATTTTGTAAGGTCATAAGACGGTCCGCCTGTAGTTCTGCCGTGATATTACTTAAGGCTCCTACAGTGATGTCTATTGTGGTCTCTACGACACGGATCAGTTGCCTTATATTTCTGCTGTTGGCCATTGGACCCCAAAAAGGAAGAAATCCTTTAAGGAAATCTCCTCCCTCTTGTCCTGCTGTGTCTTTCGAATCAATAATCCCTCTGCCATATCTATTTCGATGATAGTTTGCAGAAGCGGTGTATGTAGGGGGAAGAAGGGAAGCTATATAGCAGGTACCAGAAAAACCCGTTGGTAACCATGTGTAAGCTCTATTGTGGCAGATAAAATATGTGCCCTGAGATGGCACTAGAGGAGGCGAGTTCTGAGAGGAATAAACGTATGTGTGGGAACAGTTATTTCTTTGTATGGTGTCAGAAGAGCGATTGTTAATTTGCAGACAAAAATTTTCCTGATGAGGGATCGTCCAAATTGGTGGAGCTTTTCTTTGTTTGACCTTATCACTAAGGCTAGTGACATAATGGGGGACGTTCTAGTTTGTATACGCTTTTCTTTCATCAACGGAAATCTTACTATTTTCCATGATTTTAGCCATAGCTACCATTCCCTTAATTAATGAGCTATGACTAAAATCTGGACCACCAATATGTGAATTAATGGATCGTTTGAACTTGCTTTGATAGGCATTGGAGAAAATAACGAAATAAGCCTAAGCAGAACCCTCATAAGAGAACGGAAGAACTAAATATGGCATTCCTTTCTCTGTGGTATGTGGCATAAGTCCACACACCCAACAGTCAGTCGTATTGACCACTAACTGGTGTTGATGTAACAATTGGACAAAGGAATTGTTATAATATTCAGTTCTTCTAATGAGTTCATGTTGAGGAAGGGTATGAAAAAGATGTGGAGAAACAGTAGAAGAAGACGAAGAGGAAGAAGGAGAGACAACTTTTTGCTGCAGAGCATAAATAATGCAACCTATAAACGCCAAAGCAATACACAATAATATAATAATACATAAAGTTATATTAAAACGACTGTATATTAATTTACAGGATTCTTTCTTCATTTCATCCTTTCTCTCTCTTTTGCCTAGTGTAGTTTCCATCTTTCTAATGGATGCTCACGGCAATCTTCCTCGATCACTTTAATTATGATTATCTGCCGTCCTATGACACTGCAAGTCCTGCAGGCCTGTTGCCACTACTCAGGTCACAATTAAGACTCCTACCGTGACCCTGCAACCGGGACAGAATACTACACAAGAGAGAAAAATCTTAAGTGTTCTTTGGTCTAGGTCTCAAATTATATTGTTCTTTTCCAGGTGTGGTTTGATCTTGGAACAATGTTCGTGGGTTAGTCGTATTCAAGCGACGATGTGATGGTATTGCTTCCTGAAGAATGTCGTCGTCCTCTTTCTCAGACAATGTTCCATTTAGGCGTGCATCACTGAAAGGTACAAATCGTGGAACTTTTCCACATTCTGAGTCACCAACACCTCTACGAACCCACTGATCAAAAGGTAGAGGCAAAGGCACTTTCTTACAATGCACGCCGTGAATCCAATTTTTCTTTCCTTCGACTTTAACTGCTGTTCTCGTGGTCAAAAGCACCAAACGAGGCTCCCTCCATCTGGGCTCCAGATTTCTCGTCCTTTGGAAATTCTTGGTGCAGACCCAGTCACCTGGTCGGATGGAATGACCTGGGTCTGTGGAAGCCTCTGGTAAAGCACTCTGAACCTGTTGATGGAGAACACGCAATTCAGTCGTAAGATCATGCAAGTAGTCAATCAACATTGGATATGGCAAGTCTGAGTATTTCTTAGGGCGAGGGACTCCCCATACATTAGCCGGGCGTCCAAAAACTATTTCGTAAGGGCTAAGTCCCAAACGAGAGTGTACTGCAGTTCTGGTGGACAGCAGAGCTAGTGGTAAAGCATCGGGCCAATTAAGTCCTGTACTAGCCTGAACCTTTGCCAGTTTTAACTTTAATGTACCGTTGTAGCATTCTACTAAACCCGCTGACTGTGGATGATTTGCCGCATGGAACTTTTGCTTGATACCAAGACCTGCACAAACTTTTTGCATGACTTGGCCAACAAATTTGCTCCCATTGTCACTCCAGACAATGCGCGGCAAACCAAACCTGGGGAAGAATTCTTTTAGTAAAGCTTTAGCTGTGGATAAGGCTGTGTTGTCTTTTAAAGGGTATGCTTCTATCCATCTTGAAAAGGTGCATACTACTACCAGAACGTATTTGAGATTGTTGCATCGTTCCATGTGTATGTAATCGATCTGCAACACCTCAAATGGATATGTTGGAGGAGCAAAGTGACCTGCTGGAGTTGGGGTTCCCTTTCCCGGATTGTACATCAAACAAACAATACAATGTTTCACTACATTGTCTGCACATTTTGGGATTCTGTCATTTTGCCACACTGGAGCCAGAAGTTTGCATATACCTTTTGCACTTAAGTGGGCTGGACCATGCGCCATAGTAACCACTGGGAGTACATAGGCATCTGGTAACAGCCAACGTTGGTGTTCAGATAATTCCACCCAACAACCCATCTCATCCAACATTCCTGTACTTTCTCTCCACTTGCTCAACTCTTTCTCTGAAGCCTCCTTTTGAATCGCTCTTACACTTTCCACTGTATCCTCATACATTCCTCTCTCTCTGACCCAATTCGCAGGACCCGCCACATACATTCGACTTGTAACATCTCTCGCTGTCTTTTTCGCTACTTCATCTGCAAATGCATTTCCTCGGCCAACATCATCTGTAATCTTTTTGTGTGCACTACACTTCACAATTGCTATTTGGGTGGGTAAGGCAAGTGATTCAAGAAGATCAGTCACTAACTGACCATGTTGTATTTTGGTGCCATGTGAAGTGAGAAATCCCCTTTCCTTCCAAAGACGTCCAAAGTTGAACGCTACACCAAAGGCATATTGGCTGTCGGTGTACACGTTCACTCTCTTTCCTTTTGACAACACACATGCTCTCGTTAAAGCTATCAATTCTGCTGCTTGAGCAGAATTATGTCTAATACGTTCTGTTTCCACGACTGTATGTAAAGTAGTTACAGCATAGGCTGAAACTGTATCTCCATTAGGCATTTTAAAGCAAGAACCGTCTACCCATAGAGTTCCATCCAGATTCTCTAGTGGTGTGTCTTTCAAGTCAATTCTTCCTTTTGTCTCTTCCTCAGTACGAAAGAAACAATCATGTTGCTCCTCAACACTTTTCTCATCTCGAAGAGGCAACAGAGTGGCTGGATTTAGGGTATTACATCGTTTGATGTGCACGTGACTAGACAAAAGCGTCAGCTCATATCCAGTTAGACGAGCACTCGTAAGATGCTACGTTTTCGTTCTGTTTAGTAAGGTATCCACTGCATGTGGTACCATGACAATGAGAGTGTTATCCAACACTATTCCAGCAGACTGTCGAATAGAAATTGCTGCTGCTTCTGTCGCCTTGAGGCAACTAGGCAATGCTTTAGCTACTGGGTCTAACGTAGCTGAAAAATAGGCACATGGCCGCTGTTTGTCCCCAAATTGCTGTGTTAAAACTGACAACGCACAACCTTCTCTCTCGTGAACATAGAGCGTGAAAGGCTTACTGTAATCAGGGGTGCCTAGTACAGGAGCAGAACATAGAGCAGTACGTAAGTCAGTGAAACTCCTTTGACACTCGTCAGTCCAAGGAAGGGGCTGAGGAGTATCTTTTAAAGTGAGTGTCAACAAAGGTTTGGCTATCAGAGAGAAGTTAGGGATCCACTGCCTACAATAAGAGGCGATACCCAGAAAGGCACGTACCTCCCTTTGTGTGGATGGCACAGACATTTGCGTAATCGCCTGAATTCGTTCTGGTGTTAATCGTCGTCCCTCCTTTGATAGGAGATGACCCAAATAGGTAACCTCTCTACGAACGTATTGTCATTTGGAAGGTGAAACCTTATGATTAAGATTAAACAAATGGCGTAGCAATGCAACGGTGACATTTTTGCAAATATCTTCTGAATCAGCAGCGACTAACAAGTCATCCATGTATTGGATAAGAGCAGCACCGGACGGCAAATGAAAAGTATCAAGATGACATTTTAAAGCTTGACTGTAAATAGAGGGACTTTCACAATAGTCCTGAGGTGCGCGCTTAAACCGGAAGCTTCGGCCTCCAAGAGAGAAGCCAAAAATGTCCCTACTCTCTCCTGCAATGGGAATACTAAAGAAGGCATTCTTTAGATCGATAACAGAGAACCAAGTCGCTGTGGAAGGTATCATTGTCAACAGAGCAGTGATATCTGGGACGACAGGAAATTGTGGTACAACAATTTTGTTTACCTCCCGAAGATCAATCACGAAACGATATACAGGAGGCTGAGAAGGATCAGTGCGTTTAAGAACAGGAAGAATAGGACTATTGCATGTGCTTCCTCTTTTTTCTTCAACCACACCCTTCTGAATCAAATCATGAATGATTTCCAAAAGCGCTTTTTCACCTTCAGTGGAAATTCTATACTGCGGGATGCGCGGTAATTCAACATTGTGCTTGAGAGTGACAACATAAGGTGGAATTTCGAGACAGCCCACATCATTCGGACCCGTGGCCCAAAGCGTTGCTGGAAGAGAAAGCAATTCAGGTGGAAACTGATCTTTGGACAAATACATTGGAGAAGTCAATTTCTGTCCTAGAGTGAGATGTACACCAGAAGGAGAACAATATATCGTAGCATACATTCTTTTCAATAGGTCTAAACCCAACAGATTCTCACCGCAACCATTCGTCAAAAGAAGTGGAGCTTCCAAATCATAAGGGCCAATTGAAATAGGCAAAGGGCAAGAAACTGGATTGCGAACAGGGGCGCCAGAAAATCATACAGAAACATTAGTAAAGCCAGACAAAGGTGCCCCAGGGAGTTTAGAATGAATGATAGAACTTCTCATCGCCCCAGTATCTAGAAGAAACGGCTCTAAAACACCCATTGTAGTGACGTTAACATAAGGACCACTCTGGTCTACTGGAACCGACACAACTCCCTTACTTTGTCCATGACTGTCCTAGTTGGCATGAAGACTTTCATTCCCGTTTTCAATATAATGGTCTTCATTGTAATACTGTGTAGACCTAACATTCTGCTGATCGAAGTAGTTCATGGAATTGGGAGAAGGAAGGGCACGCTGTTCTTGAGTCAACACACCTCGACCTCTACCTCTGTTTGCTGACTGGAGGTCAGCACGACCTCGTGGAGCAGATAATGCTCCATTGCGCTGCAATAAAACCGGACAACTACTTTTAAAATGACCTTCTTCTCTACAATAGGCACATTGATTAGGTCCTAACAAAGGTCGCGGAATGTATGGCTCAGGTTTTTGATACAACCTCTGAAACTGCGGAGGCTGTTGAAATTGAGGCTGAGCATGACGAGGAGGATAAGCTTGTTGCAAGAGAACCTTCGTTTTAAATTCTTTTGTCTTTTTCTCTTGCTTTTCTTTCTCTTCTTTATCCCTGTTTTCATAATATTGTGCAGTAGCCAATATCTGAGCAGAAGAATAAACAGCCCATGAACTTTCTGAATCTTTCAATTTGTGTGACAGCTCGGGAAGCAAATTAAATATGAATTTGTCCACAAATAATCGCTGTCCACCCTCTGTAGCCATATCTTGACCACTGTGATCGATAAATGTCTCCTCGAAAACGAGTAAAGAAATCAGAGACACTTTCATCTTTCTTTTGTTTGCATGCTGCTAGTTTATCCCAATTAACTCTCAATGCAGGCATCATAGTTTTCATTAATGTAATAATCCTACCAGGGAGTTCTGAAATCAATGCTTCAGGCTTTGCACCACCCACTTGGTCTCTATCTGTGGCAATTATAACATCCCAAGTAGCACCTAATTCCTGCGCATGATTCTCCTTACGAATCTTAGCCCATATTGTCTGTGGGACTACATTTCCCATTAACATATCGATATCGGCTAGGTTCATGATGCAAGCGTCAACTGTCTGTGATAGTTCTTTATAATAACCTGCAGGGTTTTTACGAGGATCCGGTAGAGTCTGCTTAAGGGCCAAAACTTCAGATCTCTTCCAAGGGACATGTACCCATATACGCTGAAAATGAGCAGGAATAAGTGGTACGTTACCTGCTGCTGGAACCTCTTCCTTCTATACCGGAGGAACCTCTCTCATGGGATAATTCTTTAGTGTCAATCTAACTGACGGATCAGAATCAAGGAAAGCCTGAGAGAACAATAAGGATCTATAAGAAATAAGTGTCCTTACAGCTTTCTCAACCTTAGAACCCACAACAAGTCCTTTATCAAAATCAGTCTGAACATCTAACAGATCTTGTGGGATCGGACACGAATTTACATCTTCCCATTCTTTAATGAGAGTATCGCACATTGCATTAAAAACATATCTTTGCGTAGGCGCATTCCATTGTGAAAAAGCAGACATGATATCTGAAAGAAACACGTTAGTTAGATTCCTCACCTTAGAATATCCCCAGGCGTCAGACTGGATCCGGAAGATTTTTGTAGCAATACCCCTTGCGCGTCGCTAGGCGTCGTCTGCAGCTCCGCGTCCGTCGGTCGCGGAGCCGCACTCGACATCGTCGCTCTTCTGGCTCGAAGTCTTCGGGTAAGTCGAAGCGCTCTAAGAAGTCCAAGAGGCGACACCGCTCTTCGGACTCCCCTCGCCGGTCGCGCGACTCGGCCGAGGGTCCGGGTGGTTCCACCCCCGCGGCTCCGCTGTAGCCGCAGGCGCCGCGCAAATCCCCATACCCGCCGGTCCCTGGGATTGACGCGACGCCGACGGAGGTCAGTGCCTTCCTCTCGGCCATGAGGAGCCTGGCCCCGCCGTCGACGCCCGCTGGCGCGCCTTCGGGCCCCGTGGACTCGACTGGGCGACCTCGCGTGCCGGCGGCTCCGGCCCCGGTGCCGTTGGAGGCTCCGGCCCCGACGCCGCAGGTCCACGAGGGGCCCGAGCCTGGGCACCCGTCGACGCCGGTCGACCTCGTCACGCCTCCTCCGCCGGCGCCGACACCGGTACCACACCCGACGCCGACTCCGGTCGACGTCGATCCCCGGTTCAGCCGCTGTCCGGTCCCGACGCCGATGCGGCGCCGCCCGACGCCGCTAGAGACACATATTGTCTATCAACCGGCTCCGATCATTCCTCCTGTTTACCAGGAATCGGATGACGGGGCGACTGGGAGGAGTCTGAGGACTTTATGGCCCTTCAAGGGCAACTTTCTCAGGACTGGGCAGATGAACTGGGGGAGGCCAGTGGATTGGATACCTCACCGGACACTGGATTCATCTCTCCTCCGACTGTGGCTTCGGAGGAGGGTGCAGCTTTTTCTGTGGTGCTGCGCAAGGCAGCCGTGGCCCTTGGGCTTGAGCTGCCTGCCGTGGCTGTGAGGACTAACATCCTCACTGAGGTGCTTCAGTCTGCCGCATGCTCCACTGAGCCTCTGCTGCAATTCAATGAGGCCCTCATTGACGTTCTGCAGGGCACCTGGTCCAAGCCCTCCACAGTCCCTCCTGTGGATAGGAACGTTGCCAGGCGCCACCACCCTGCTCCGGGCGACCCCAGTTTTCTGTCCCAACACCCCACCCCCGAGAGTCTGGTTATCCAGGCCTCTACCTCCCAATCCTCCTTCCCGTCCGCTCCTCCGGACCGGGATTCCAAGAGACTGGAACAGTTCGGTAAGAAGCTGTTCTCCTCGCTCAGTTTGGGCCTGCGGTCTTTGAACACCACCTGTCTCTTGGACCGTTATTCCCACTCTCTGTGGGATACGGTGGAGGACGTGCTACCCCTGTGCCCGGAGGAGGCCTGGGCACGGCTTTCCTCAGCTCTGGCCGATGGGAGAGATGCAGCGCGCCATGCAATCCGATGTGGACTCGACACTACGGCCTCGCTGGGTAGGGCGATTTCTACCACGGTGGCGCTTCGACGTCACGCCTGGCTGCGGTCCACGTCCTTTTCAGGGGATGTCCAGAGCACTCTCATGGACATGCCTTTTGATGGCACTCACCTTTTTGGTGAGAAGGCGGACAGTGCGCTGGCTCGCTTCAAGGACTCCCGGGCTACGGCCAAGTCCTTGGGCCTCTCGGCCCCGCGGCCACAAACTTCCGCTTTTCGCTCCTTTCGTGGCCAAGGAAGGGGCACCTCCTCACATCCGCCTAGCCACCGGCCGCAGAACCAGCCTGCACGCGGTCGCGGACGTGGTTTCCGCCGAGGCAGTACTGGAGGACAACGCGGTCAGTCCACATCCACCCCGGCAGCATCCGCCTCAAAGCCTTCCTAGTCCGAGCTTTCAGGCCCATTCCTCGCCAGTGGGAGGCCGGGTTCGCCATCACCTGCTCCACTGGCGTACCATTACTTCGGACAGGTGGGAGCTGCAAATCGTCCACAGGGGCTACTCCCTCCCCTTCGAGACGACCCCTCCAGCCATGCCACCGCAGCACCACCGTATCTCGGAGGATCATTTGAATCTTCTGCGAGAGGAAGTTTCGGCCCTCTTGGCCAAAGAGGCAGTCGAGCGCGTTCCGAGCCCAGAAGTAGGTCGTGGTTGTTATTCCCACTACTTTCTGGTTCCCAAGAAGGGCAAAGGAGGCCTACGCCCTATCTTGGACCTCAGGAACGTCAATGCCTTCCTCCGGAAGGAACGGTTCAAAATGTTGACTTTGGCTCAGGTTCTAGCTGCCCTAGACCCTGGAGACTGGATGGTAGCGTTGGACTTGCAGGACGCATATTTCCATAACCCCGTCCTGCCGGCCCACCGGCGTTACCTGCGGTTCACGGTGGGTTAGGAGCACTTTCAGTTCACCGGGCTCCCCTTCGGCCTTACCAGTGCCCCTCGGGTGTTCACGAAAGTGATGGCGGTGGTCGCAGCTCATCTGCGCAGATCAGGGGTTCCAGTCTTCCCCTATCTCGACGACTGGTCGTCTCCCACCTCCAGACTACGGCGGATCTCGTGCATTTGCTGGGTGTTTCCATCAACGTGCCGAAGTCACACCTGAGCCCCTCTCAGAAGCTCCTCTTCATCGGAGCGGTTCTCGATTCGGCGCAGTTCCGGGTCCATCCACCGGAACAGCGGGTCCGGGATATACAGGCCCTGATTCCCATCTTTCGGCCTCTATCCTGGGTTTCGGTCAGGCTAGTGTTGCGGCTTCTGGGGCTGATGGCCTCCTGCATCCTACTAGTGCATCACGCCAGGCGGCGCATGCGGGCTCTGCAGTGGGACCTGAAGTTTCAGTGGGCCCAGCATCACGGCAACCTGTCCGACCATGTCTTGATCTCGGAGGACACTGCACAGCAGTTGCAGTGGTGGCTCACGGACTGCGATTGGGTCGCAGGCAAGAGCCTCTCCCTACCCCTACCAGAGCATGTCGTCGTGACGGATGGGTTCCTCCTGGGATGGGGTGGCCATATGGGAGAGGCGGAGATCAGAGGCCTCTGGTCTCCGGCGGAGTCTCGCCTCCACATCAACCTGTTGGAGCTGAGAGCGATCCGACTTGCACTGAAAGCCTTCCTTCCCTCTGTCCGGGGAAGTGTCGTGCAGGTGTTCACGGACAACACCACCGCCATGTGGTATTGCAACAAACAGGGCGGGGTGGGGTCATGGACCCTTTGTCAGGAGGCTCTGCGCCTCTGGACATGGCTGGAACACCAGGACATCACCCTGGTGGTTCAACATCTGGCGGGCTCTCTGAACGCCAGAGCAGACGAACTCAGCCGCCGGTGCATGATGGATCACGAATGGCGTCTGAACTCCGAGGTGGCGCAAGGTCTCTTTCAGCAGTGGGGAGAGCCTTGGTTAGATCTATTCGCCACCGACGAGAACGCGCAATGTCAGTAGTTCTGCGCGTTGGAATTTCCAAGGCGGCGCTCGCTAGGCGACGCTTTTCGTCGCGAGTGGAGTTGCGGTCTGTTGTACGCCTTTCCGCCTACACCACTTCTGCCCAGAGTGCTGAAGAAGATCAGGCGCGACCGGGCCAAGTCATCTTGGTGGCTCCGGATTGGGCACAAAGGTACTGGTATCCCGAGCTACTCAGTATGTTGACCGATCCTCCGATACGTCTGCCCTTTCGGGAGGATCTTCTGTCGCAGCAGCAGGGGACGGTCCTCCACCCAAACCTGTCCAACCTCCACCTCCATGCGTGGAGATTGAGCGGCAGCAGTTGATGCCATTTGACTTGCCTCCTGAAGTCTGTGATATCATTCTGGCAGCCAGGCGTCCCTCCACAAAGACGGTATACGCCTGCCGGTGGAACAAATTTGTGGCATGGTGCACAGCAAAGGCTGTGGATCCCCTTTCCGCCCCTCTTTCTGAGGTTCTCCTCTTTCTTCTTTCTTTGGCCCAGCAGGGCTCTGCCTTGAGCACCTTGAAAGGTTATCTTGCTGCCATCTCTGCCTTCTTACGGCTTCCTGATCAGCCCTCTCTTTTCAAGTCCCCTGTAGTTTCACGCTTTCTTAAAGGCATTACTCACACGTTCCCTCCTGTCCCTTTCGTAATGCCTCAGTGAGACTTGAATCTTGTCTTAACATTTCTGATGTGCACTCCCTTTGAGCCTCTTCACAATTGTCCTCTTCGTCTTCTAACTCTTAAGACTGCTTTCCTGGTAGCCATCACCTCGGCTAGACGGGTGAGTGAGCTCCAGGCTCTATCGTCCAAGCCTCCTTTTCTATCTGTTCATCCGGACAAGGTTGTCCTTCGGCCTCGTCCTTCCTTTCTACCGAAAGTGGTGACCCCCTTTCATCTTGGGCAATCTGTCACCTTGCCCACCTTCTTTCCAACTCCGCATCCTTCCAAAGAGGAAGAGTGGCTCCACCGTCTGGACCCAAAACGTGCGCTCTCCTTTTATTTGGACCGCACGAAACAGTTCCGGGTGGACGACCAGCTTTTCGTTGGCTACGTGGGTGCTAAGAAGGGAAAAGCTGTGCACAAACGGACCATCTCCCGGTGGGTCGTTTTGTGTATAAAAACCTGTTTCCTTGGCAAAAAAGGACCCTCCTGTTGGGCTGCGAGCCCATTCTACTCGGGCCACAGTGGCTACTACTGCTTTGGGACGGGGAGTCCCCTTGCAGGACATCTGTCAGGCGGCGACGTGGGCTTCGCTGCACACGTTAGCCAGGCATTATTGCCTAGACAGCCAAGTCCGGAGGGATGGCTTCTTTGGCCGTTCTGTCCTCCAGGACTTTCTAGTGTGATCTTGGTTTGCAGACCCACCACCGGGGTTGGTATTGCTTGGGTATCTATTCTAAGGTGAGGAATCTAACTAACGTGTTTCTTTCAGATGAACAAGTTACTTACCTTCGGTAACGATGTATCTGTAAGAAACATTAGTTAGTTAGATTCCTCACCGACCCACCCATCCTCCCCGTTCTGCGAACCGACATCTAGGGTTAAGGCTATCCTTTTCAGGGCCCTAGATTTTTTGGCACCAGTGTCGGTCTCTTGCATGGCTCTGCGTTCCTGGCGCGGAAAGCTATGTACAAGAACTGACGTCAGCGCGCGAGGGCAGCGTCTAAGTACTCCGACGACGTCATTCCGGCGCACGACGCCAACGACGGACGCGGAGCCGCAGACGACGCCTAACGACGCGCAAGGGGTATTGCTACAAAAATCTTCCAGATCCAGTCTGACGCCTGGGGATATTCTAAGGTGAGGAATCTAACTAACTAATGTTTCTTACAGATACATCGTTACCGAAGGTAAGTAACTTGTTCATCAAGTACACTGTATTGAGGACCCTTTTTGATCCATTTATGTGCGAGAGAGTCCAACCTTTCTCGTTCTTCAAAATCTGGGAACTGACTACGAGACTGTCTTCGAGCAAAAGCCGGAGACACATTTAAAGCTCCAAAGAAAGGAGATAGAATACCAGTGACAGTGTCTGTGAGACGCTTACGCACAGACGGAGAATTAGACATAAGAATTGGAGACAAAGTATTAGGAGAACTGACAGGAGGAGAACCGATAATTGCAGGAGGAGCAGAAGGCAAAGGAGATCTAAGATCAGGAGATGAGGGCAAAGAAGTTGAAGTTAACGGTAAAACTGGCAGAGGCGGTAATACTGGAGGAGGCAAATGCGGAAGAGCCGGAACAGGCGGAGGTACCGCTGCGGCTGAACAGGCTGTAACAATTGGGGTGCATTGGCACTTTGTGCATAGGGCGGAGGCAACCTCAATAAATGGGACATTAGGGGATCTTCTTCTATATCTTTCTTATTATCGGAAGGGGAAACAGGCAACACCGGCTAGCATTTATCTATTGCCATACGATGCTGTCTTTCTGAAATTTCAGTCGCATTATCAATTTCATCATCCTTGAATTGTTGGGCAGCCTGTATAATTGTCATACCCTGTGCTTTTCTATCTCGTTTTGCTTGCTTAATTTCTTTCTGTTTGGCTTCCTTACGCCAAAGGCGGAAAGAGTCAAACATTGCTGGCCGGGCTTTTCTTTTGAATAGAACTGCTTCTAAATTGTCTAGCACATTGGGCTCAAAGCTACCATTTTCTGGCCATTTTAGAACACCATCTTTCTTCGTATATCGGGTCCATGCCTCGTTAAAGACAATGGGGCTAATACCATGTTTCGAATAGAGCTCATATGTGGGAGTTCCAACTGAAGGAATCGGACAAGAGTCCTCAAGCCGGGAATCCCTATTACAACCAAAGCAACAACATTTTCCAAACTTAGTCAGACCAGGCATCTCGTGATATCACCGGACTGTTCACAAACTTCAAGGGAGTAAAACTCAGTTTACGCAGCACAAATGCACTTACCCTCGGCTTCGGCTATTGCAATAGTCGAATCTAAGGACTAGAGGTACTAAGGAACAAAGGACAAAAATTGTGGGCGCGACCCACGAAAATACTTAACTAAGGACGTCTTCTTACACCAACAGAGGCCCGTCTATCGTCTCGCCTTACCATACATCATCAAAGGAAGGGCCAAGGCAGGGCGGCAGTCAGGGCAGCGGTTGTCAGTAGCCGTCAGGAAGGAGTAACCGCGCTGCAAAAGACCTTCGGACCACTTTCGACATACAGGGGTCGCTTAATGTGGCTCGCGAACCCTCCGGAATTTTCTTGCGGGGTTCCTCACGACCTTCAGGCAGAACCGGTACCACTGAAGCCGCCCCACATTGGGTGCCAGTTGAAGAACCAGAACCTTTTGGGCCTGGCGGCGCAGGGTACGCCTTAATCTTCTGGATTCTCCTGCTCAGCTACACAGAGACACGGGACACTCTGTTAGGCGTTAGAAGATCAGATTTATTAGCTGCAGCTAGTACAGTTATCCCAGAAGTACACAAGGTGGGTTCTCAGGAGACTGCCACTTCACTCTGTGGCGCACAATCTTTTATACCATATAGGTAACATATACATTAACCAAATATACACCCAGAACATACAAGAAAGAGCCAATTAGGAAAGTTGGAAAACAGGACAGAACCAATAGGAGAGATTGGAAAACAAAAGTGTCAGATGACTCGAAGAAACCTTTCCTCCAACTATGTTTGTCACCCCTCCCTCAAACTAATTCATTAACGGATTCGTAACTAACTTGCAGGTGGCGAGATACGTTTGTGTGTGCTGGAGGACAGTTGTGAAACGAGAGAATGCTAGCAGAGGACAGTGAAGGCCAGACGATAAGATAAAGTCAGAAAAGAATAGTGTGAACCAACAGATAGTTGAGACGGGGATTAGAAAAACCAGACAGGGATTAGTGTACTCGGCCAGTCCTAACACCAGCTTTGCAAATAGAGGCAGAAGGGCTATTTCAACACGAAGCTGCGGAAAAAGCAGAATAGACTTTGTTCGCCGTGCTGCCTGAGTGATGGCAACACAAAATGGCGGCGGAGCACAAAATGGCGGGTCGATTCGATCGCGATCGGAAATCGAATTTCCTCAGAAAGAATAGGGAGGAAGTAATATATCAACATTTTATCACTATTAGAAATACAGCAAGAAGGGCTTGATATAAAACATGTTGGCATGAAGGAGGAGAATAAGAAAGATAAAATATTGAAGGAGAGAAATGTTAATAATTTCCTGGGTGCATTCAGAGTACTGGCTACAATAACAGTGCAGACTTTCCCCAGTAGCACTGCAAACCTATTTCTGTATAAGCAGATGATTCATGAAGCACAGATAATATATGTGAGGAATGCCTGGCTGATGCATGGCCAAGGTTATTATCCAATTATGAAAACATGGTTGAAGATGGAATAAGATCATGAGGAAGTGTTAGGTTACATTCAGGAAATGGTAGCAACTTGCGGATTGCAAGTGAGGCATGGTTAATTCTTTAGTTTCTCAACATTTAGGCCCTCATTATGAGTGTTTCAGTGTTTTCCAACCCCTGTGTAACCTCTACTTGTACAGGGGTTGAAATTACGGGTTGGGTGGTATTTATGGCATCCAATAATTACTGGGTATGTTAAATATCTAATTCTTCATTAAATGTCGATAGGTCAAACCTGCTTGAATTTAATAGGGGAAAAGTGTTCAGTATTTAACATACTATGCAGCTTTTGGTGCACCAAGCACCAAAAGCCGCATGTTATTCTTTAGAAACTCGTAATAGATGCTGTTTATCACACCAGATATGCAATTTACCCCATGTTACTGTTCTTTATCTGGTGCGATAAATAGGACTTGGATTCAGGCAAGCTAAGAGTCAGGGCATTCATAATAAATTTAAGGCATTTACCAAATTCAGCTCCATATCTGGGCGAAATGAGATACCAGTGCACACGCGGACTGCCACAGTATGCTTGAACAGGGAGATGTTCCATGGTGCCCATGATACAAGTTCAATCACACCTGTGCTAATTGTGAGGAGTCATTCAGCAGGGCAGTGTAACAAATGGAAGGATACACTTTAAGAAAGATTACCCCACCCCCAAAAATGATGCCATTGTATGCATCCTCCTCGTGGATAAGAAGGCTCTTAGCTCTCCTAAATGACTATCAAGGGCAGATGCCATTTTGTTCATGAACACATTTGAAGACGCATTTTAGAGTATCTTACAATGGTCCGTCCCCAAGTGGTAGAAACTGCAGTCATCTGATGTCTGGGCAGGAAAGGGCAGTGACGGTAAGAGCTAAAATTGCCAATGAACAAATAGTAGTAAGAATCCAAGGTTCACTTAAAGGAGCCTGCTTCTGCATCTTGTTGTATTCCCACTAACTGTGGCACTCAAAGAAACCTGGGCAATTCAAGATAATTCATCACCTGTCTTTTCAAGAAGGGAAGTTAGTAAATAGAGAGACTGAGCAAGACCAGCGCTTAGTGTCACAGGCATTAGTAGATAATACCATCGACCTAGTGTCCTGTAGTCCCAATAGTACCCTGTCATGCAGGGCCTACGACGTTTACGGATAACATATATTGTGGGTCTGGTGGCAGACTGACTCTGTACACCCCCGCCCCATAGAATAGCCTATGGTTTGCATTAGCTAGCTCGCAGTGCCACTAGAATCTCCTGCTATCAAAGAGATTAGTTTTTGGCAACCTTAGAACACAATAACCTCAGACTCGTGGAAACAATATATTACTTTTCACCTAGTCACTCGTGCTTTCTTGCTTTTGCTCTCAGAGAGATACCGAGAAGAAACAGTTGAACGTGTTTACAATAAGAATTTATTGTACTGTAGTTCTTCTCATGTAGAATATGTGTGCTGTTACAACTGTAACACAGTAACAGAGATATAGACCCAGCAGTACAGTGAATACAAAGAAATAGTATTGTTCTACCATTTTTCAATAGTCATGAACATATACATGAATATCAAAATGCATTTATAAAATGAAGTGCGTACTCCTAAGATGCTTGACTAGATGTACCTAAGTGTCCCTAGCATGTGAGTAGGTGCTATATAGCCTAAGCCTAAGGGCCTAAGAGTCTAGGAGCCAAGAATCCCATTAGGCTTTAGACAAACCCCTATACCTGAATAGTGAGAGTGTGGGACTTCGTCCTGGACTTGAGCTGGACACCCCGCAAGGGATCGTCAGACCACTGTCAGCTGGAGCGATGGCATGCCGGAGCTGCAGCGTCTCTGGTCAGTGTGTCGGCCGTGAAGTCACGAGTCCCTCCTGCTTTCTGATAGCAAGAGGTGCTGTATTTATACAGTCTATGTATGTGTGTTACCCATTGTTCAGTATGAGGATGACGTTGGGGATTAAACCTTGTGCATCGAAGGGAGAGGTATACCTCCTGGAGAGTGTACTCATCAATTATTCATATGCGCTAAGGATGACGTCTTAGCAATATCGATTGGGAAAAACCCACCCTTGGCATGGAACTAGGTGAAAGGTTTAGTCCATAAAAGGCTGCAGTCCTTATAAATGCGTGATGTCCCTATAAGGCATTCTGTCCTTATTTGGAGTTATGTCCTTATAAGGATCGTTCATATGAAATAACGGGAGCTGATGTATGGAAAGTGTACGATGTTCCCTGGACCTATATTAGGGTACCGATATGAAATATAACACTAGTTACAGCACTAGGTAAAGAGTCACTGCAGATAGTGAAGCTCGTGCTTGTACACCCCAACAGCTTTTACCTTCTTGGTTTCCAGTCTTATGTGACATTTATAAATGCTTGCTAAAGGTTTTTTCAATTTCCTGATTTTACTTAGAAGTTTTCAGTAGTTACGTAGAGTGGGTGCTACACATGACAACTTTTTCAGTAAAAACTGGGATCTGGTAGACCGAAATTAGCTGTGCTGGTGAAACAAACGTGGGCTTCTAGAACTACAACAAACTATTAAAGGTACTTAGTGACCTTTTCAGAAGCTGCACACCTAGAAAACCTGAAGGACACAAGTGAGCTTGCAGCAGTAGTAAAGATATTTTTGCACTATGCCTACACTGCAGGTTAGACTAAGTCATGGGCTCCGGTTCACCTGGCAGTTGTAGCCCATTTCCCCAAGCAAACACAAGATGGACCTTACCAATAGCCACCACCCGAAGGCGGCCTTGACCGGCTGGGGCAGGATATGGATTCTGAAAAGAGACAGCAGGTTGCCAATCGAATTCAAGAGATTGATAGATATCGTAGTGCAGGTCGAGAGTGTCAATGGCACATATGTGGTAATACTGTATAAGGGAGCATTTGCCATGAAGTTTGTGGGACTTTTAGAAATCTGCAAATTTGAGTCACCATCCACAAGGTGTGAGCTGGGACATAGAACATGGCAAGGAAAGTGTAGGGCTTGGAGTCAGACTGTCGAAACTGATCAGAGTGGGAGAGACAAAACCATACATCTAGCCTTTGTGACTGACTTGTGGTTACAGTATGAATAGACCTTCAGGTGGTTTTGTCCTACTAAAGCAAAGAGATGCCCCCTCTGAAGTTTTTAATTTCTAGAAGTCATGCTCAAGTCATTATGAAGGGCTAGACATGAAGCCGATCGCTTTGGTATCATTAATTTAGAAATGGTGCTGCATTTACAACAGTGCAGAAAGGCATGTTAGAGGGGGACATTATGAATTTCAGCAGGTGAGAATCGAACAGCTGCCAATGGCACTCTTTTTTAATTTAGCAGGGAGCTAGAGACAAACGTTCAATGGTTCATCAAGTAATGTTGTAGTGACAGTTGCCAATAATTCAGGCTTTACTGGACAAGAAAGTCCTGCCTGATATTCTGATTGTCCACTTGGTGGGAAAGCTATAACTATTCTGGAAAAAGGTCAGCTGTTTGCCAACATGAATGCAACACTGACCTGTACTTCAAAATTGCTCGGATTTACCTTCGTAATCTGGTCAAATAAAGTTGGAACTCAGCATCTAGGTTTTAAAACCATTGTGTCTAGAGGTCTAGCGGTAGCGTCCTAAACGATTACAATCCTTTAGGTAAAAATGTCATCTTAAGGACATTACAGCGGCCGGCCAGAGAGAAGATGTAGACCATTGATTCGCCTCCGTTTTTCCTGCCTTTCCCTAAAATTGGGTCCGGATTTAGCCCAGAGGTATAAACTGCCTCGAATGAAATCCTTATCCCCAAATATATAGCGTTATCCACCCTACGATTATGTATCAGAACAACATTGTTAGTACAACTACCTGAGTTTTCCCTTTATTCAAATAGTGTCCTGATAGTAAACCAAACATCTGCCAATCTTTCAACTTCCTCCAAAGCCATCTGGTGATTGGGTGTGAGCAAAGCCACGTCATCTACGTATGCTGAAACTTGGTATCAAAGCCATTTACTGTCATTGGTGTAATCGCTGAGTTATCAAACAGCTGAATTAAAAAGGGATCAATATAGAGGGCGAACAATTTTGGGGAACAGAGACAGCCCTTCTTGTACCATGTTTTATCCGATTTTTTTCCAATTCCATGCCCATGATTTGCAGTTGGGCGTAGAGGCGGTGATACATCGCTCTAATGGCCTTCAATAAACCTGGTCCAAACCCCTTAAACCTTAGTACCCCCCAAAGGTACCATCAGGAGACTCGATCAAAGGCCTTCTCGGCGTTGAGGAGGATCATAGACAGAGGGTCACGTTTAGTTTCAGCTAGATCGCATAAAGTAATAGCTCTACGTATATGATCTGATGTTTCTCGGCCTAGGATAAAACCATGCTGCCAAGGTGTTACCATCTTCTCTATGATCTTTCCCAAATAGGTAGCAAGGATTTTCGAATAAAGTTTTGCATTCGAGTTTATCAAGGATATCTGTCTATACGACCCAGGTTTATTAGAAGGTTTTCCCTTCATTTTTAAACTACAATATTAGTGCCCCCCAAGACGCTGGGATCATCCCATCAAGCAGTACACCAAGAAACACCACTAATAAACCCTTTACTAATTGCTGTGAAAACACTGTATAAAACTCCAAGGGAATTCTATCAGGCCCTGCCGCTTTGCCTGAGCCCGGGGATTTTAGAGCATTTTCTAAGTTCTTCAAATTTTATATATGAGTCCAAAATCTCCCTATCACTAAGATCTAACCTACTACCACAAGCTGCTCCTAATTATTCCTCTAACTGCTCTGAAGTTGGACATCTATCTTGACAGTATAATCTCTTATAATAGTCTTCAAACACTTTGCCTACGCCCTCAGGTGTGTTAGCCGTGGTCCCGTCCAATCCCTCAACCGCTACAATATCCATCTCAATCTCCTGCTGGAGTATACGCAGCACCAGTAGTCTACCTACTGATTCTCCACATTCACACATCTCTTTCCTGTAAATCTGGTATTTCTCAGCCATTTTCTTGGGACGCTCGAACGGCTGCTGCTGGGCAGAATACCTTGGCCCGGGGGTGACGAGACTGCTCTTCTGCCTGTTCTGCCACCTGCTATCCCTGACATTATCGGAGCGCAATCCTTTCCCTGCTCTGTGCTGGTAACGACGCTCACATCCACACTGGTGGGACTCCAAGTCTCAGAGTGCAACGGCTGGCTGTAATCCCTCTCAGCTGAGTGGGAATTGGCATCTGAGCCCACTTAAGCGTCGCTCACGTCCCGTGGCGCGGGACGCTCAAACTGCTGCTGTTGGGTAGAATAACTTGGCCCGGGGGTGACAAGTCTGCTCTTTTTTTTTTGTAAACAGATTTTATTCAGCAAGTTTCAAGTTGCCAAGTAATACAATGGGGTTTTAGAGCATATATCATGTGTCCAAATATCAGATATCTACATTAATGGCTGCTGAACATCCATTCCTGGTGCAGGATCCCTCTATATGCGACCCAGGTACAGAATGTGAACGGAGTCTGGCGGTCGATACAGAGTTCTCAGGGTAGCTAGGCTCTGCGTCCCTACAGCAGGAGACCAATATCTCGACAGTCTTCCCCGATTCAGACTCTTTAAATAACGAAACTACCCCTCCCCCATTGTGCAACTCCCCCTACCCCCACCCCCCAGGCATGTGGGTGACGAGTCTGCTCTTCTGCCTGTTCTGCCACCTGCTATTCCTGACATCATCGGAGCGCAATCCTTTCCCTGCTCTGCGCTGGTAACGACGCTTACATTGGAGTCCCAGAGTGCAACAGCTGGCTGTAATCCCTCGCAGCTGAGTGGGAGGTGGCATCTGAGCCCACTTAAGCGTCGCCTACATCCCGCGGCACGGGACACTCGAACTGCTGCTGCTGGGCAGAATAACTTGGCCCGGGGGTGACGAGACTGCTCTTCTGCCTGATCTGCCACCTGCTATCCCTGACATCATCGGAGCGCAATCCTTTCCCTGCTCTGCGCTGGTAATGACGTTCACATCCACTCTGGTGGGACTCCAAGTCCCAGAGTGCAACGGCTAGCTGTAATCCCTCTTAGCTGAGTGGGAGGTGGCATCTGAGCCCACTTAAGCGTCGCTTACATCCCGCGACACGGGACGCTCGAACTGCTGCTGCTGGGCAGAATAACTTGGCCCGGGGGTGACGAGACTGTTCTTCTGCCTGCTCTGCCACCTGCTATCCCTGACATCATCGGAGCACAATCCTTTCACTGCTCTGTGCTGGTAACGACGCGCACATCCACTCTGGTGGGACTCCAAGTCCCAGAGTGCAACGGCTGGCTGTAATCCCTCGCAGCTGAGTGGGAGGTGGCATCTGAGCCCACTTAAGCGTCGCTCACATCCCGCGGCGCGGGCCGCGCGTGGGCCACGGGCGAGCCCATCCTGTGCCCGTCATCACCCAGAAGAGGCAGGGCAGGGCTACCCCCTTGACATCTGGGGCCAGGGTGTAGAACTGTTCCAAGGAGCGAACTTAAGGTACTGTGACACTGTTGATCGCTATGGAACTTTAAGTGCGAACAGCTCATTATTGTATTATTATATGGTTATATTCTTGATTTTAAGTCAATTCGACTGATAACATTTGTTGTTTACACCTCCTTGTGCCTGACTGGTAAAGTAGATCATGAAGTTAAGCAAATTTTTTATATTTGAACAGAAAGGCCCAGTGTAGACCAGGGCCTTGGAAGTATATCCTATTAATGGGGAAAAGAAAGCAGTTGGAAGAGTGTGGGGAGGGGGAGGAGGTTGGAGGGGCAAGAAGGACCCGGGGCAATAGGGGAAAGAAGGCTAAGAAATTTTAAAAAACAGCCGGCAGCAATTGTGTAATGGACCACATTGACAGTTTAATTAGTGAGTGCGAGGACATCCTAGAACCTATATCGATGACATCCATAACCAGTAAGGGAAAAATCCCAAAGCAGAGTCAATCTTCTAAACTGGCGATTCCAGACATGTCCCTCAAACCAAAAAAGAAAGGAGGTAAAATACATAGTAATGATGGGGAAAGGGATAATGTGGGAGTAAAGGATCTAAATACCAGCCCGAAGGAATTACCGTCAAACACTGATCATGTCCACCCTCGAGTTATCTGTACTAACAGATTTCAGCCCTTGATGGCTATTGATAATGAAGATTCTGATGGGGGTGAAAGGCCAATGAAGGACCAGTATTGACAGAAGCTACACAAAGCCAAGCTATAGCGTCAGGGTCAGATGCAGGATGTCAGAATTTGTGCCATCTAGTTAATACATTGAAAGCAGAAGTGGGAACCTTAAGAGGTATGATAGAGGAGTTATCCTTAATGGTTAAATCACTGGTATTAGATTCAACTCGAGGTGGGAAAGGGTGTGTAAATAATAATAACCATACAGTATGTCTGCAAAGTGCCATTCCAGCTATTGAAATAGGCACACGGCCCATCCTAACCTCAGCTAGCAGCGTTAACTCAAGCAGGGTATTACCTCCTCCATATAAGGCCAATTCAAACATGAAAATAGGACCTCCGTTGATGTCCAAACATACACCTCACACTGTATTAAGCAACTGTACTAGTGATATCAAGACAGCTGAAAGGATTCAATTATCTCACAGCAGAAAAACTTCAGGTTTTGAGGAGCAGCCGCAGAGAGGCATTGAGCCTGGACTCTGCCAGCCTGGACCCGGGGCAAAACACTTACCTAATATTTCACATATACATAATCCTAATAGAATTATTATGGCAAATGTACCAAAATATGATGCACGCAGAGGCATAGAGAATGGGGACTCCCTTACCAATAAGGCTATCCATTGGATAAGGCATGTTAGGGGTTGTCATTCAGTGACTAGGGAAGACATAGTAGCAGCCTGAAGGTTGTCTTCTCCTAACCATCATTTTGATTGTATTGAGCTTATTATGAAAAGCACTGGAGTTCCGTACCTCTCCACCTGGGAACTCAGCAATTCAATTTAGATGTTTCCTTCCGAGCAGTAGTAGCGATTATTTGCCCAGATATAGGCCACACTATATGCTCGGGAGCTCCATCTTAGACAACAACGATTGACTGTGTAAAGTTCAACCCCTAAATAAACGAGAATGCATAATTTCCAATTTAAAAATTGGGAATAGCCCTGTGTGCCTTAAGGATTCTACTGTAGGAGTGGCCCAATCTACTTTCACTAATATGGTCCCTAGCGCCCGGACATATGGAGTGGAGGAGGTGGGTAGTTTTCTGTGTCCTAAGGATCTTATTGTAGTAACGGCACAATCCATTATGACTAATGTGGCCTTTTCTGCACGGGTAGAGGGTGCACTGGAGGGGGTTAGTTCTTCTCCCCTTCTATCTGCTGGGTCATCGCCCTCATGCCCAGTACTATCCTAGAATGCCATATTGTCGTGGAATATTGCAGGGTTGAGCAAGAAGATGGTTTCTCCAGAATGGCATGCATTTATAAAGGGATATGATATCTGTCTTTTTCAAGAGACTTGGGCAGAGGCTCCTCTTTTTTGTGAAGGGTACTTAAACGACTTCATCCCAGCCTGTAGGGGAGAAAAGGGGAGGCCATCTGGGGGTTTGACCATCTGGGTAAGGCAAAATTTAGATCTAAATATACAGGAACTCCTAACCCAGAGTAAAGATATCCAGGCAGTTAGATTGAATATGAGTGCACGTTGAAACATAGAAATGTATAATGTCTATGTGAGGGGTACTAGAGGGAAGAAGTCAGGAGTCTTGGCGGCTCTCGACGTTCTCCTTGATTCCCACCAGGAAACCCCGAATATCCTTGTTGCAGGGGATTTCAACACGACGTTTGAGCCCCTATCAGAGGAAGGAGGTCACCACATGGAGGAAGTAGATAATTATTGGGGCATTCCTAAGTTGAAATTATGTCCTATAAGGAAGTGGACCGATGTGGTTATCCAAATTAATACTACTTGTATGGAAAAGGGTTTGAGAGCGGTCAATGGGGGCACACACTCAGATAGGTTTGGGGCTAATACTTTTAATAATGGACACAGCACCAGCAGAATAGACTATGTGCTGTTGAGTCTGGAACTATGGCACGCCCTTAATGATATGCTAGTCATAGATAGGTTGGAAAGTGACCATAACCCATTGTGTGTGACTATTGAACTAGGGGGGTACAAGGTGCTCACAGAACGAAGAAACGGTAACTCTCTAAGTGACGTCATACCATCCAATGATATGAGACGTCTTAAATGGGCACAAATTATTGAATCACCAGACCAGATAGATTGTATAAACATGGACCTGGATAGTGCTATTAGTGAGCTTGAAAACAAGGTGGCAAATCACAAGGCACTAGATCAAATAACAAACACCCATAATCATTTTTTCACTCATCTACGCACCTATTTTTATAAGCAGGGTAGGAATAAAAAGATTTTATGTCAGAAAGTTGAGCGATGGTTTGATAAAGATTGTCGAGAGGCACGGACTGCCCTAGGGGAAGCTATTAAAGCGGGAGATCCTGTAGCAGTTCGAAATGCAAGATGTACCTATAAGAGCACCCAGAAAACTGCAAAGAGAAAATGGGATGATAAAAGATGGCAGGATTTAAGGGAGGCTTGTGCCTCGAAAAATCCCAAAGCATTTTGGAATGTATAATGGGGGAGAGGAGGCCAGCCCAGCAGCCGCAAAATCATGTATCTCAAAGGGACTGGGTGACTTATTTCACACCACAATATGCTCTAAAAATAGTCGCAGAGGAGGGGGATTTTATTAGAATACCCTACCGAGATGCGGCCTTTTGCCGGGTTGACCTGGAAACGGCACTTAGATCTATCATTGTTGGTAAGGCACCAGTGCTGGATGGTATACCCGCCTTTTTGATAAAGAAAAATGGTGCCGATATATCCTCTTGCTGACTAATGCCATTGCCCAAGGAGCCCCAACACCAGACTCCTGGAAAGGGGCAGAAATTATACCTGTTTTCAAGAAAGGGGACAAGTCATGCCCAGGGAACTACAGGCAAATCAGCCTGATTGACTGTATGCAAAAGATAACGGGGAGATTGGTATTGAATAAAGTTCAGGATTGGATTGACGAATCCAATGTTTTATCTCTCCTGCAAGCAGGGTTGCGGGCTTTTGCCAGCACCATAGATCATCAGGTGTTTAGGTTTGTCCTGCTCTACTGGAAGACAGTCATTTTGGGTATCGGCAGTTTGCATGCCGCATTTTTCGATCTTAAGTCGGCATTCGATCTTGTCCCTCGTGCTAAACTCTGGAATGTTTTACAAGAGCTAGGGATGCCATCAGAATTACTGACACTCATGTTACATGAGGATAACAGTGCTAAAATAAGATGGGGGAGCCAAGGTGAAGCCACTGAATCATTCCCTGTAGAAAGAGGGGTGAGACAAGGGTGTGTGATGGCCCCAACGCTATTCTCATTATATATATTAATGGAATAGTGAACAGTATGAGTTCTACCCCCACGGATGCTCCAAAACTAGCAGGAGAAAAAAACCCTATATTGTTGTTTGCGGACGACACATTAATTATCTTCAAGACCCCAGGCGGACTACAAAAGGCCCTAAAAATATTTGAGGAGTTCTGCTTACAGCGAGGATTGGAGGTTGAGGTGTCAAAAACAAGGCTAATGGTATTTAATACACAAAGGGCCCTTAAGGGGGGGGATACAAATGAATGGTAGCCCGTTAGAACATGTTAAAGAGTTTACTTAATTGGCGGTTAACATCCAGGATAACCTGAAATGGAATCATCAGATAGAATTAGCATCCCTTAAACACAGGCAATTGGCTGGGGCGGTACAGAGGGACTATAACACCTCATACACTAAACCCATTAGCCTTGCCTTAGAGATTTATAATACAAAAGTCATCAGCTCAGCCCTTTATGGCTCTGAACTTTGGGGTTGTGAAAATGTATCGGTGCTTACATCCTCTGAAAATACGTTGCTGAGGAATATCACTAGGTTACCCCAAAGTACCCCTACGTGCCCGTTATTGTACGATTTAGGGAGGAAACCTATTGCATTAGCCAAACTGCGTCCCCTCTTGTATTGGCACAGAATATGGACTATACCTGAACTTGCAGGTTTTGCAGCAGTGTTTTTTTATATAATTAGGGCCGATACCTTTCACAGTATAAAATGGTTAAGGGCGGTCAGAGATATCCTGTCCAATATTGGTATGACTTCATTGTGGAATGACCCAATAAACTCGCTTTCCCCACTAAGAAATGTTTGAAAGATAAGTACTGGGAATGGGTTCAGTATAATGCACTAAGAAGTAGCGAGTCTTCCACTCTAACTGGTCAATTTTTGGAATTTAAAGTTACCCCGAAGATGGAGTCATATTGGGATATAATCACAAAGCCGCTCGACCAGAAATTATATTTCCAGTTTAGGGTGGGCACGCTGCCACTGAGAGCATTTACAGCTAGCTGGAACGTATCTAGTGATAAAGTGTGTCCGATATGTAAGGATTGTGTCGAATCTCTGGCACATTTACTGTTGTTTGTGCTGGATATGATGCTCCATGTCGAGTTTGGTTTTCACCAATCTGTAAGCTTTTAGGAACTAGAAGGGCCAGTGATGCTGAAAGAATTTTGCACACTGATACAACAGCGTCCATTGTTATAGCAATGGTAAAATATCTTGGGTGGTCGTGGGCGTTAAGATCCAATTCCCTACGCCAAACCCAAAAAAGTGAATTAGTTAATTACATTTTCTAATGGAGACGTTCTGGTAGATGCGTGATCGAACTTGGTGGGATGCCCGTTCTTCGCCTTGAAAATTGTCAAACTTACTGTGCCCGATAATTGGTTTTAATATATTGATTTTAGAGTAAATTGTACATATTTTACTTCTTCTCTTTTTAAAGGTCAACTTTCATTGTCATGCTGTCTTATATAGGTTATGTATTATACTGTGCTAATTGTTGTTATCTATTCTTTTATCTGTTTTTGTTAAATGCTTTTATGACTTAATTTGTCGAATAAAGCTATTTGATGATGATACCCATTAATCCTTGCTTTAAGTACTGGACGTTTTTTGCAGTATCTCCTGACCACTGACCCCCATCCTGAATAATCGGATATGTTGTGCTTCCAGATTTGCTACCTCCTCATACAGCTCCCTAGTCACATTCGCCTGTTGTTTCCAATGATGGGTGGCAAAAGTAATCATCTCCCCCCTCACTCCAGCCTTGAAGGAGTCCCGAACAACTCATCCTGAAGCACTATTCCTATTTAGTTCCAAAAAATGTAGTATCCACTTTTTCCTATGTTCTATATAGTTGGGGGTTTAGGAGCAATTTCCTTTTTAATGTCCATTTGTCCGGACATCGCACTGCCGCTACCCCTTCGAGTTCTAAGAAAAGTTAATTATGGTCGGAAAAGATTCTAGGTAACTTTTTTAATGCAGCCTTCCCAACAAGCCCAGGAGACACTAGGAAATAATCTAGTTGAACATACTTTTGTTGAGGATAGGAAAATTAGGTGTAGCCTGGAAAGCTGTATCTGAGCTTGTACCATTTATCAACCAGACCATGGCTTTCTTTAAATTGTGATAGTGCCTTGTAAACCCCAGATTCCTAACTCATATATTTAGTTGCTTTTTTCCCAATACCATCAATATCCAAATTAATATTGAAATCCCCACACACAACCAAGGGTGTAGCCCATACCGCCAACTCCATCTCCAACTCTTCCCAAACCACCGCTTCATCCAGATTTGAACCCTAAGTAGGACAAATAGTAAGCTAGCCACCCGGAGTATGACACTCCATGATGACCCAACGATCATGTTTATCAACTAATTTCCACCCCGGAGAATCAAACTCTCTTTGGGCAAATATTGCAACCTCTCTAGTGCGGACCATTTGTGAAGTGCATGCCATCAGGGTATAACCCCTAATCTGAAGATCCCTCTTATCCCAAGATATATGGGTCTCCTGCTCACATATTGTATCCGGTGCCACATTCAAAGTATTTCAGCCACTTTAAACCTTTTGTCCCGATCATTTAACCCACAAACATTTACTGAGCAAATAGGCAATTTTTTAACATACATCATGTTACATCTATGTAATGCCAGGTCATCCGATCCCTACCACATAGTTAACATCTCAACAGGCTTCATTGTTTAGCAGCAAATATTTTTTCCTGATCATGCTCCTTTTTTGATTTCCCACCTTCCTGAGCTACCCTAACCCCCTTACAACCCCAGCCCCCTCCCCACTTCCAACCTCCAGCCCCTCTCTCCCCCACACCCCTCCCACCCATGTGAAGCATGCAGACCACTGTCGGACTATGGTCTGTCTGAGATGGGTGAGCTCTCTCCGTCAAAACCTGGAGCCTCAAACTGTCCTACCCAACCTAAAGGAAAAAAGAATCCCAAGCTCCCTATAGAGAAATACACCCAGAGTAAAGAAAAGACCCAGCAATTTAAATCCCACCCAATTTCTATATTCTTTCCCTCCCCGACTATTATCCCGTGACTACAATGGCTAATAGTCTACAAACTCAGATTCTGCAGACATTCCCTTGCTTTGATTTTGACGTAAACACAGGTGTCTTATTATGCCATATAACCTTGAGTCTTGCCAGATTAATCAGGAACGCCTGGGCTCCCTGATGTTATGTTCTGTTATAAATTTTAAAAAGCGCGCAGCAGCCCCAGCATAGGGGCGTCCCAGCGCTAGACGCAACTGTCAAAGGCAGACCAGGTGACGAACCGATAGACAGATTATATAGAGAAAAGATAGGTTTTTATGACTTTGCGGAAAAATGCGTGGCTTTGAATACTTCTGATGCTCACGGGAAGGGAGTTCAACAGCTTAGGGGCAAGAGCACAGAAGGAGCGCCCTCCTTATCCTGAAATGGTCTTATTAGCTCTCCAAGCCGCCATCTCTGTTCGACTGTGATATGGCAGAAGTCTGGATGTAGAAATAATTCACATCTCTCCGCAGTCTGCTTGGAGTCCAAAGATCGCTTGCCTTAACATAAAGTTGCCGAAATACACCAAAATCACCCTGGGTTTCCCTGCCTCATTCCCCATCTGCCTCAAGACCATTGGGACTCTGTGCGCTGTTTGAATCTCCTGTGACTAGTTCCATCCCTGAAGCTCCGGAAAAGCCTTCTGAAATAAATCCATCAGAAATGCTCTCACCTCTGACCCTTCCACTCCCTCCGCGACCCCAAGAACTTGCAGGTTGTTTCTTCTTTGGTGATTTTCATGCTCCTCCAACCTCGACTCTATTAGATTTGCTTCATGAGCCTCTTAGAGGCGACAACATCAGTTTCTAGGGCTGTAGTTCTCTGCTCTTAATTAGCCATCCTGTCTTCAATTGTGGCACAAGCTTTAGCGACTTTCCACACTGATTCTTGCAGCTTGCACACAGCTACCTGGGCTTTCCTATTGGCAATTTATGCCTCGCCCCTATGTGCCTTAACTGTCTGATAGATAAGGAGCTCCAGTGTTGGAGGGTTCGTGATCAAAGATTGCCTGGGAGTATTATTCGGTAGATGTGCTGGTACACTAGAATAGTCCCAGTTCAGGTCTACTCCTGTCCAAGTCTGCTTCTTACTCCTCCTATGAGGCTTCTTAGTCATTGGCAATTCATTTGTTTCACGGAACCCACAGGATCCACTCATAATGCTGGCATTTGTGCTAGCCAAGTCCTCCTCAGACCATTCTGTGGTGTTGAATAAAAACATTCTGCAGTATCAGCGTCCAGTCCTCCAATCTTAGAACCCACCATGTCACTTATGCATTGCCTTGGTGTTTTGCAAAAGCTATTCAGTGGTCTGGAAGGCTTACGATGAATATCCTCCAAAATGAGCTCAAGAATAGGCATATTGACGTGCAACAATTGCTCCCCGTTCCCCTCTTCCTTCTCCAATATTTCTCACTGACCTCCAGACAGTGCAAGATTCCTACCTATACTCTGCTGTCCCTCTAGAGTGCATAATGCACCAGTACTCTCAGAAAGCAATGAGGTATTAGATTGATTTACCTCAGCGTCACCAGCTGCCTGATCCATAAGCTGAGCTGTTGCTGCCCCCTTTGCCATTGACCCTGCATGTTCATGCTGCACCACCTTCTTCGATTCTTGGATCACTCGAGTAACCTCCGACCACCTTAAGATCAACAATGGAGGGTCCAGACACCTGAGGGGCAGGCAGGGGGTGTGAAGTGAGGAGCAGGTCAGGCTTTCCCTTCTCACTCGCATCCGTTTTTCTTGTAGCATGGCAAGAGCTCTGTCTGGCCAAAGAACCTGTGGCATGCTCGCTCCAACCATTCCCAGAAAGGGCAGGAGCTGGCGCTCCAGCCTTTAATTTGTATCAAAGTGATACCAAAGGGGATGATGATGTTCAAACGCTCCGTCCATCATCCCCTTTGGTATCGCTTTGTTCGCCCTACGTTGGCAGGGTATGCCCAGACGTGGGTCACTTGCTCACTTTGCCACTGGATTCAAGATAGCCTGGTTGATGAGGGTTATGAACCCGAAACCGGTCCCAGGATGCTTGTTTCCGGTCCAGGGAAGACATGGCTTGGCAGTTCGGGCTGGACTGTTCCCATGAGGCACAGGGTCAGACTGATTTGCATATGACCATGTCTGAACTGGGGTGGTGGAGTGAGCTAAAGAATGATGATGGATTAAACCCAGATCAGTTGACTGGGGGTGAGTGTTTGATTTGTTCAAACGCTTCGTCCATCATCCCCTTTGGTATCGCTTTAATTTGTATCAAGCAGCCGCATCTTTGGCCCCATCCGCTTAATACTGTATCGGAAACTCCTGTTCAGCCCTAAAATCTGAGTGGTTAAATGCTCCAACACTCGAAAAACTTCTGTACTTCGGCGGTACGGCTCTTCCCCGCACCACTTTGTAGCCAAACCGGATTACATCCTACGCCAGCTGCAGCAGCACCTGGGAGCATATTTAGGAAACCGCCCAGGTTCCGGAGCTAGTAGATGGAGAAAGCTCCACGCAACCGCTACAAACGGTCGCCAGCTTACTTCTACGAGATTCCTTAGTAGGCAGATTCTCCAGCTTCTTCTGCGTGCAAGTATCATAAACTATTTTTTTTAAATGCATTTAATTTTTTTTAATTTTTTTTATTGAAATGTGATTACAGACATGGTGGTCTGCTGACCCAAGCAAGCCACTATCCCTGTGAAGGCATCCAGTCATAGGGAGTCTTAATTTGTGACCTATCTCATTATTATTCATGAGGTAAGAAGGATTCTGACTCCCTATGATTCGGATTCTTAAGCACTGACCCATTAGTACATTAAGCCAGATGTACAAATATTTGGTAGCTAACTGTGACTAGTATTTTTGCGACTAGTAAAGATTTTAAAGAACCCACCTATGTACTGATAGGAACAGATTAATCAGTGTGTCTGGGTTAGAGTCTGCGCATAGCCATAGAAACAATTAGTTCACTGAAGAGTCCTGTAAAGTACTCAAAGGAAAAAGGGGAAACGGCCAACCACATTCCTAAATATTTTTGTGGACACAGGGTCCCAAAAACCAAAGCAATAAACAGTCGTAATCCTGAGCAAAGTAATAAAAATAATGTTCAAGCGTTTGAAGAGTGTGATCGTCCAATTCTTATTCTTTATTTTCAGGTAGTCATGAAATCCAATAGAACAGATGATTTACAGTAGTTAGTACTGTGGGTTGTTACAGTCACAACCTGATGATGGTCATAATCAATAGGCGTAGCCAACACGTGTTTCGTCATGGGGTCATCATCCACCGACTTACTCAGGGCAATTTATCTACTGTATCAGTAAGTCTTCAAAGAACAGTATTCCCAATAATGTACGAGTATGACCTATATCCACTAATGTTCCAACAAATGGTACGTAGTAGGGGTATCTGGTCAAGAACGGAGAGTATGCGTTGTTTTTTGAGACTTGTGGTCATCTTTTATAATGGAATAAACAAGACAAAAAGTCCCACAATCCAAAGAAAAATAAAACTGGACTGGAGCAGAATCTCATGCATGGGCCTGGGAAATTTGGCATGGTTGCATTGCAGTGATTCCCTTTTCCTCAGAGATTCTCTTCCACAAACGGTGTCCCATAACGCTCCTGCAGAAGCCCTCGCTAAACAGGCCATGCTCTTCTTTCTATGCAGTGCTCTCTGCTGCAATACTTTCCCTATCATGTCGTTCATACCCAAATAGTAGCCTTCTTTCTCTACATTAACTCCCCTCCACCCTCTCCAATCTAGCAACCAACGGACTTGCTACAGTTTCACCCTCGATTTGTGTTCGTATGGATCGCTGCTGTGTTTGTCTCCATGGACACTGCACCCAGTCTAATGGTTGTTTAGTTGAACAGTTGCCTATCCAATCAGACCAGTTGTTGGGAGAGCAGTTTGGTAGATGCTGGAGGACTGACAACTACACAATCCAATGAGGTTCAGGGGGGTTTGTTCCACTGTAGACAGTGCGCGCCAAGCTGTCTCAGGAAAAAGTCGTGTGCCAAAAGATCGACAAGGTTAGCAATCAATCGTTCTGCAGGATCATTCGAAAGAGACCAATGGGAGCTAGCAAAGTGAGAGAGAGTGTCCAATGAGAAAACGCGAGAGGCGGGTGCGTCGGGCGGATGCTCCGGAAGCCGAGAGATGCAGGAAAAATGGCGCCCGGCTCGAAATGCGAGAAAGAGAAAGACAAGCAACGCTGGGAGAGTGGCGGGTCCAAGCGAGGACGGCGGAAGGGCAACGTCTTGCGTCAGCTGGATCGGGTCAAGGTAAGTGATGCAGTGGCAATACCAAGGGTCGCAGGGTACCTTTTGTCCAAAGTGTGCATAGATATAGTGGTTAGCATGTGAGGTGAGTAGGGAGTATTTCGAGGGCGTGAGGCAGTGGCAATACCAAGGGTCGCAGGGTACCTTTTGTCCAAAGTGTGCATAGATATAGTGGTTAGCATGTGAGGTGAGTAGGGAGTATTTCGAGGGCGTTTGAACGGGGAAATGGACATTTCCTTAGAGGTGTGCAGGGTGGTATAGAATTGAATACACAGGGTAGAGGTGCTTGTATAGTGGCAATATGGGAGGGCTTGACTTTGGGGGCAGGAGGGGATGTTAGAAATACAACTAGGCAAGGAAAGATGGGGTGATAAAGGTGCCATTGGTGATCCATTGAGTAACTGGCACTGAGATTTTTTTGGGTTGCGAAGGATGGCTGAGAGCTAAGAGAAGAGGTTGAAAGGTAGTATAGTAGAAAGGGTCACTTTGCAGCCCTAGCATGCATTTTGTGGTGAAACGGTTATACGAAATATGCTGTCTAAAGGGATGGGGTATTAGGTAAAAAGCAACCACCCCCTTTCCCTTTCAGTCAGTGCAATGTAAATGGGTTTGGTTTTCTGAGGTGGTATGTTATTGTCATTGAATTTTGATGGACAGGTAATTTTATATGGTGATAAAGTCTTGAATGAATAGTTTTATATGCGTGTTACTCAGTACAGCTGAAGCTTGTAAAACACCGTTGCCCAAAACTGTCAATACATAATGGAGAGGTGATGATACCAATAGAAATTCAGGTAATTCAATGTGGTGAAAGCGCTTCTGAGTGCTACAGTTAACAGGGCTGTAAATGTCCATTTTTAAATTCAATGTTTGTTTGAAATTAGAACTTTTCAGATTGCAAAGGTGGTGTACTTAGATGGAATGCCTTGTTCAGGGTCACACAGTAACTGAAATGCAGGGATCATGGTTGGAATCCATGTCAGTCTACAGTCACACAGGTGGAGGTTTGCTTGCTTTGTGTCAAACACTTGTTAGGTTGAAAAATGGTAGGGCTGGGAAGATTTAATGTTTGCTGCACTTCTGGATGAATTAACCCTAAACTTACTAGTGTTTCTTTATAATCAAGTTAGCCTATGCTAAAATAATTAGAACAGGGAACTTTTATGAGCATCTTGTGCTAGTGGCACTTAGCAAAAAATATAGGCTCTGAGCATTGTGCATAACGTACTACATCTTTAGCCATCTTCACCACCACCAAATGTCTTCTGAATCCGATGTTTACATGGTGCCTATACAGTGACTGCAATCCTCTAGAACTAAACTTCCGTCTCTTGATCTAAAAGACCTTACCAATAGTGCTGAATTGGAAATTATAAAAGAAACTAGCCAATGTTGGGTAGCTGAACAAAGACCTGTCAACCTGCTTGAATAAAGAACAAAAGATTCTGTGAAGTTTGGAGCAGATGTCTTGGGGAACAAACAATTCAGCAGACCTGGCGCCCCTCATCATAACCTATGAGGAGCTCGGAAGAACATCTCATCATGGATATTCTTTTAAGTATCAGCTTAAAGAACGACGCAATAACAAGTGGTCCTGGTTGGATGAAGAATGCAAAAGGGTGCTTCTTACCCTAAAGTGTAATGAATGATCCAGCAAGTATTACATCGCGAAAAAACAAGCATTGGCAAAGCCAATACGTTTTGCCTATGCCAAATCCATTAGCTTTGACAATGTTTTTTTACTTGTCGCACAGCAGTTTACAATGCTGTACATCATTGCTTAAAATAAAAAAATAAAAGCATGACAACGCAGTGAGCATTGCTGTGTTAGTGCTTTGTTTACTTTGAAATAAAATAGGAAGTGAAGTAAGGAAGTGAGTGCGGGAGCAATAGAGGCATGAGGGGAGAAGTGAGGGAAGGGAAAAGGAAGGGATGAGGTCAGTGAGGTAGGAAGGAACGAAAAGAAGGGAAGGAGAGAGAAGCAAATCGACTGGAAGGAATACCTGGTGGAAGGAAGGACATAGGGCGGTGGGAGAATGGATGAAGTGGAGAAGAATGAAAGACTAGAGGATAGAACAAACAAAGGCAGGAAGAGAAGGGCTTTAGAAGGAGCCCACTCATGCTGGGCGAAGTATGTGCCTGATAAATTCATGGGCTTGGGAGCATGGAATGGGCTGCCATCATATGGGTTCCCTCTGGATAACATAGGGTTGGCATTGGAAGCTGGATACATCCTGGGTGCAGAAGTGAAGCAAAGAGAAATACTTTGTGTTAGAGTAGCAGGTCATGGTACCTGCGGCACCTGCGGCACCTGCAGCTGGACCGAGAGATGCTGCGCCCCATCCGTACTGGAGCAGGCATAACTGCAGCCTAGGAACACGTATAGCTCTCCCACCCTTACTAGAAGCAGATGGTGGTATGGCTCTACCCACTCAGCTGACCGCAGCTTATGATTATTTGTGGCCCTTGGAGGAAATGTCAGGGGATTTGAATGACAATATAAAACAGCGATCTAAAATCAAGCAATAGTGACTGTCCAGCACTCACTAAAACAATTAAACGTCTGAAAGGTAAATAAACAAGCTATTGTAAAGGACTTTAAAGTGTGCATGCACGCCTTCAAATAGACTCCTAGAGACTAAACATGCTACCTAAACTGTCCATGGAATGAATCAGGGCAACAAACCTGAAAGTCTTGTGTAGAAGTGCCCAAAAAATGTATTGCTTTTGCTTGCAGCTGGTGTATACAGCATTGACATTTTAATACCTAATCAAATCTGCAGTCTCTGTTCAAATCGGAACGTATTTGAAACATCTGTTTTGTTAAATTTACTATGTGAGAATTCACAAGTCATCTCTTTTAAGTACATTGCTTCTTGTTCCGTGGGGGGTAAAAACTTTCTCACGAGAAGTTGCTTCAATTTGCATAAACGTCAGTCACCCTAAATGGTGGGTCATTGTGAGCAGGTTTCTCTTTGGTAGGAGTTTCAGGCTAGCTGGTACCTACTGAACAGAACAGAACATAAGTGGGGGCTGCAGTGGAGCTCTGCAGCTGTCTGGCAGCCACCCTTCCTCTGCACTGACTCTTAGTGATGCAGTTGTGGGTGTTAGCTGGTTCACTTGAGCTGTTGAATGAGTTCCCCTCCCTGCACCACTCCAATGCGTGCCTTTTTAGGTCTCACCTGAGCCAGCGCATGCGCTACTCTGGCGAGAATTTTAGTAAGTGGGCTTTAAAAAGCTCCCCACACGCTTTTGGTTATGGCCTAAAGATTGCGGTTATGCGCACAGTTACACGCAGAGGCGCCATCTGGCATTCCTCTCTCATTTGTCATGGCTCATTAAGCGCATCGCTCGCCACTCGCCAGGCGTGCCTCCTTCTTTAAACACTTTACGCCCGGGGCGCGCGCACCACTCGCGTGCTTGTTTTCTTTTTGTCCAACATAGACGGCTGCGCCTTGCTTTTCTTCTGGGCAGTTAACTGAACTGTAAGTAGTGCGCACCCTTAATTTTAAACCATGCCAAATGTTGGGAGATGTAGCAGCATCCACGCTGATCTCCTAGCTCCACTGTGTGTTAGCAGTAAGACTGCAGCTGCAGGTCTGATGAGCTCCTCCTGAAGCCGAGCACATGCACAGCAAGGGAACAGAGCAGCGCGTGTTAACCAGAGTTTGCATTTACTTAACAGTTGCTGCAAGAACAAAGCCTCGCACTGTGGGGGGGGCGCTTTCAATTCAGTGGTTGCATTTGAACGAGTACTATCAGTACAGTCGTTAGTTGCCCACACTCATACAATGATGTACATATTTAGTAAAGCTTTGAACACTCAATCGTTCACAGCCCCCATTTGTTTTCACCGCCTCGTCTGCTTGCTAAGTAAAACACAGGGCTTCTACATGGAGACAAACCCCACTCGTCCCATTGGTCCTGTAACTCGAAGCTCTGCCACACTTTTCCACCGGGCGCCTATTAGAAGCCGCACATCGTACTGTTGCCAGCCGCTGCTGAGCATGGTGACGTAGGGAGCTCATGGACTGCTGGGAGTTCTCGTTGAGTGATGTCATCGCATTCTTCTTAAAGCTGAAGGGTGCATATGATCACTGATCTGCTGTCTATCTCTCTGGATTCTTAAACCCACAATGTTGTTATGCACTTTTATGTAAAGTGTACTAATGGAGCGATTTACATGAGCTTCAAATTACATTACACAATGTCAGATATATATATTTTTTAAACATACGTGGAGATTGTGATTTGCTCAAAATCACTAGGTGATGAGCATAAGTTAAGACTCGAACCTGATTCTCTGGTAAGTCAGCAGCTCTCTTGTCCACCAGTGTTTTGCCTGCAAAATAAACGTGCAGTGCTTGCTTTCATCTGCAAAGTTTAATTCTATGCTCCAGTTTTAAAAGCCTCTGTATATTGTGTACATTGAATTGCGCGGATCAAGAATTTTCAAACTGCAACCAAGCCATTTATCAATCTGCATTTGTCGTACCACAATGCATGATGGAAGTTTGAGCTATTGTAATATTATTATTATTTGCAACGCCAATAGATTAAACTTTCAGTTATGCGAGACCTATTGCATTGTAAATGCTTGTAATGCCATGCACCCCGTGACAAGTTTGCATGCACCATTTGTTAAGCTATTCAAACTTGCTAGCACTATGGTGTAATATGTTAGAATGTTCTTTAGGTATTTGTGATGTCATGGAACATCGAGGTGGATGAGTTGTTGGGAACATTACAACAGCTTGTTTTGCCAGCAACTGCGAGTGGGCTTTTTTGTGGTTATGTTTTCCTCCCACCTGCTTCCCTCCCTCTGTGTTGCCATCCACCTGCTCCGACTGTGTTGCCTTACACCCGACAATAAACAAAACAAGCATTTTCATAGCCAATAGGTCTCGCCTTTGGGACCTTATAAGAGTTTAGCCATGCAACAGTTGATGTTGTTGCACCAAGGATATTGTTCTGTACAACTAAACACTTATAAGGTCGCAAAAGCGAGACCTATTGGCTATGCCAATGCTTGTTAATCCAGACATCACTTTGGTATATAAATAATTTTTCATGTGTATTCAAAAGAAACTGCCCTGCAAGATGGCTGTCTTAAACCACTGCCACTCACACAGCAGGCACTGCATGGCAGCCAGAGTGAAATCTTTCCATTGTGAGGCAGTTTGGTGCCCGTAGTCAGTAGGTCTCACCAACATGCTGCATTTTCTTCACTCTGTAAGCCACTGCAAGCTCCCATCATACAAAGCAAGGGACAGTTGTTCTAGAGTCCGCAGTGAGTAGTTTTTGTTATTTACCTGCATGGTGACTTCCTCAAGCTTCCTATGTGGCAGCAGCTCCTTAAGCAGCTGCATCTTTCCTTCGCGATGTGCGTCATCCTAGGCACATGGATGAGACGGGTGGGACGTGAATGTAATGGGACAAACAATAAAAACATGCAGCAGGCGGGCACTCTTGAAATGTGTGCAGTGTCAGGGAGATTAAGTAAAGGGCAGCAGGCGGGCACTCTTGAAATGTGTGCAGTGTCAGGGAGATTAAGTAAAGGGCAGCAAACAAAACAAGTACAGCTCAAACGCTGTGCAGGAAAAAACCTTAAAAAAGAAGATCCACGAAAGCGGATAAAAAGGAGTACCTGGGCCGTGGGACACTGATAAGAAAGAGCACATGAAGAGCAACAGGTAATAGTATGCTACATTCAAAAGAAATGGAGGAAAAGTAAGTGGCAAGCACGCAAACGAATGTAAAGTAAGGGCGGGATGTAAGCCCCTTTTAAGATTTATATTAAATACAATAGATTTCACAAGCGCAGCTGGCGAAACCTAAAAAAGGCTGTCCAAGGTCAATCCATCTTAAGAAAAGGGAATTTAAAAGGTGGAAAAGTCTTCTTGAAGCTGCTGCAACAGTTTGTCCTCCTAGCTTTTAGTGGTAAACAGCATAGGTAGCTCGCAGTTTAACTTCAACTCAAATATTTACCTTAAATAACGGGTAGCCCACTGCAAGAAAATCTTTGAGATAGTCTTCGAAACAGCTAAGAAGTCTCATATCAAAGGATCGCTGAAGTTACTAGGAATGGGCTGTCCAACTGATTCACATCATCAAAAATAGCCAAAACAAATAAAAGGCTAAAAACAATAAATTACCATTTCCAATATTATTCTACCAGAGTGATTTACACGCTATGTAGAGTGGTGGTCACCTATTCTAGCTGATTTAATTGACATTCTTCACCATCAAGGCACATTTCACAGAATCATGGCAAACCAGCCTTATTTTACCTCTTTACAAACAAGCATTTGCAATGCAATCAGTCTTGCTTTGGGACCTTATATGTATTTAGCTATGCAGCACATTAGCCTGGGTGCTGAAACATCTACTGTTCTTTAATATGGAGGTAAAGTAAGCACCAAACTGTGTGACACGCCAGGTATGGGAACACATGGAGAGAAATATTGCCTTTCAGCGGGAAATAGTATAGTTCAAAGCTCTATTTTTAATATAAAATCTGGTCTTTCAGTGGTCATATCACTGATAATACAAGATTTGAAAAAAATATTATTGTCTACGGGTGCTTGTGGAAGACTACTTCTATGGACTGGGATCTAGAGAATGCTAAAGTGATTCTGGTATTTTACTGACCTCTTTTGGTCGTTTTATATCAAGACAATTAAATAGAGGCATTTGAACAGAAAAAAGGCCCTAAGAGGAAGCAGACAAGTCCTAGGACCGATATCCAGAGCCCACAAAGTGTGTGTGTGTATATATATATATATCAGTGAAAAAAACATAGGTTTCACACACGTTATAGTTAGCTGGACATTTCACTCGTAAAAAACCAATGAAATTCCCCCGTTATAGTTAGTTAAGCTAACTATAACTCGCGCACCCACAATCCACTGCTGATGACGTCACATATTACATCACTCATGACATGGTCAGTGACATCACTCATGACATCACTGATGACATCATCCAGTGAATGTGTATTTTTCTGAAAATTAAATATGTTTTACATATGTATATCTCACGGACGATGGAAGAATAAATGGGTATATGTGTCTAAATGGATGATTTGTTTTTGAAAAATTGATTGTATAACTGATTAAGTATATCTTAGTGAATACATGGCTTACTGAGTAATGTTTAAATATGTAATTATCTGTATCAGTCTCTCACTTTGTGTATAAGTGGCTGCATGGGTTGGTGAGTAGCTACATGGGTGTTTATATAGGATATTAGGTGGTTTTTTGAGTATCAGTCTGAGTGTCTGCATGGTTCGGTGGGGGGTATTACGTAGTGCATAGGTGCATGAATGAGTGACTCACTGGTTGTATGTGTTGAAGACAGCATGTGTGCAGGACTGTATGGGTGTGTTAGTGAGTGAATGACTGTCTCAATAGTGTCTTTATGAGTAACTACATATGTTTTAAACTAGTATATGTGATATTGATGTATATGTATATTGAATAGTATATTGGTGTATATAAGTGAGTATATGTGAGAGTGAGAGATTGAAAGAGTTCCTGTATGAATAAGTATGTGTTTCTATAAGTGATTGTTTAAAAGACTAAGTATGTGTAAGTTTCCGTAGAAGTAAGTGTGGTGGTGTGTGTATAACTGTATATGCAAATAAATCTATGTTTGATTCTTTATTTTCATGAGTAAGTATGTGTGTCAGTAACTCTGTGGATGAGTGGCATTGTGTAGCAGGATGTATAGGTGTATGAGTACATATGATGAGTGAGTACATGTATGAGTGACTGTACAGGACTGTTTGTGAATGAGTGGATGTGTATGTGGATCTTAGAATTACTCAAGAGGTTGTTGTAACTGGTATTGGTATGTCCATTTTTTTGAAAATTTTAGTCTCTATTTTTGAATGTGTGTTTCAAAGGTTTTATTAGGGTGAGAGGAGGTCTGCCACTCTGTCACAAGGATGATGTCATTTGAGATGTCATCAGTGATGTCATGAGTGATGTCACTGACCATGTCATGAGTGATGTAATATGTGACGTCATCAGCAGTGGATTGCGGGTGCGCAAGTTATAGTTAGCTTAACTAACTATAACGGGGGAATTTCATTGGTTTTTTACGAGTGAAATTGTGGAAATGTGGATTTTCCTGATCAGTTATGTCCCCTATCTTGGACCCCAACGGTTCTATGTGCATGTCACAAGTACATGTATGTCCCCTCCAGTTCCAGTTTCCAAACGCAAACATATGTGCGTCCACCGCCAACATGTTCTCTGTCAGATCCGCCATCAATGGGCTGGATATTCGATTCCTAAGTATGAAAGGCCACCGACTTTATATGGCTAAGTTACTCCATTTTTACAGTTCAGGCAAGTAGGCCCGATTCTGTCCTCAAGCCTTTCCCTGCTCTCTGTCTCTGACAGCTTCAGCTTGAGCTCGCATCTGTATCCATGAACTTTGTCCTACTCCCTGTGCAGCTAACGGTGCCTGCCTCGGCCAGTTTTGCCTGCCTGCCAAGAAGCTGTATTTCACCTTCGAATTATCTACTTTGCTCTTCGGCCGATGCATTCCTGTCCAGTGATTTAGGTAAACATTTCCTCTAAGCTCACAAGCAAAGGACTCGGCCTTTCCGTCCTCCTGCAAGTAATTCATAGCCCTGTTGCCATGGAAAGTTTTCTGCCCCTCGCATCTCATATAGACACTTAGACGCTTGTACACGCACACACAGTCAGTATAGAATAGATTCTGTCCGAGAGTCTTTTCTTGTGGATAACATAGTTCTCTAAACATAGGATGTTAGATATGATTTGGGATTAGGTTGACTTGACCCCCCAGACTTCTCGTCTCCACATGTAGAGCTAAATGTCAAGTCCCCTTCACCCCCTAGTTGCACGTCAATCACACGTCATGCTGCTGCGCGCGCATCTATGTTAAGTATTATCTTATAGATCCACCTATGCATGATAATCAGAGCCAATCATGTTTCTTTCTGCTCCTTATTACGCCTAGTTTCGATTACGTACCACTATGTCATCTCTCTTATCAATTGTTACGCCTTTTGCATTCATTTCATTGTAATGTATGAACTATAAAAGTTACTTCTTGTCAATAAAGTATTGTACTTCACTTCCTGAACCCTCGTGGTGACGGAACCTGAAGGCCGCCACTCGAGTCGGCCATTTTGGAATAAAGCCCATTCAGAAAATCTCTTATACCACGGATTCTGCCTCTTGTTATTCTGAGCTATTTTACTTTATTTTAGATTCCGCATGAAATTCAGTCAAGGTAAAAAAGAATATTTACCACATAATGGCGCCCGAACAGGGACACTTTCTCATCTCACGCGCCGGCGGTGCGTTGCAGGCCCGGTCTCCTGCCACAGCTGGACGGACCATAAACGCGTACCAGCAGGATTTCCTGTAAGCTCCCTCCGGTCAAGCGGGGGCGACTGAGGCTGCGATCAACCCAGACGAGGCGGTGAGAAGTGCGAAGTATCCCGACCAGAGCCTAGCTGAGAGAGCAAGATCCGAGGTATACAGAGGCCCACCAGGTTTTCGAAATCCCGATGTCCAGAGGGTCCGCTGTCCGCAGTCATCGAGTCCCGTTCATTCTCTGAGGCCTTCCGTTTCAAGGAGCTACTCGGTGAGTACCATCGCCGGGGAGGCGTGTTGACAGCACATAGGTTGTGCCGGTCAAGACGGATTTGGGTACACAAATCCGGTCTGCACTGTTTAGCAGTGTATATGTACTGTTTAGCAGTATATCAAGTATTCCGAAGTATCTAGTTATTGTCAAGAATTCTGCTTGGTGATTAGTCATGCAGACTGTCATCATCGTCGGTCATTTTTTTAAATGTTTAATGTTTAAATGTTTAAAGTGTTCAAATGTCTTGCATATTGTGGTATGAATGATTGTTCATTGTTCACCGTTCATTATTGTGTTTTCCGTATTAAGTGAATTCAAGAGTAAGTATCAGATCAGTTGTCGAGATGCCGCTCTTCTCGAAGTTAAGACAGATTACTACCAGAAAAGGGGTGCTCGAAGAAGCAGTTCCTATTCCTCCTAGGGACACCCCAGGGCATTTTATGTATCACAAGCATGGCTTAGATGCCATATTGTTTCTTGATCTATGGGTAGATTATACCAAGGGATTGCCGGAAAGTCAAAGGTGGCCCGCAGCGGGAACCTGGGATGCAGAGTGCATCATGAAAGTGGAAGAAGAGTTATGGAAAAGAAAAGTCAGACAGTCACAGAAAGACGCTGTTGAGTTATGGCGTAAAGAATCTCATAGACGTACAGAAAAAGCACGTAGACAGGAAGAGAGGAGTAAAGAGAGTTCAAAGGAAGTTCAAGAAAATATATTAATTGAGGAAGGTATCCGAGTAAAATCAGAACAAGTAGATAGACAAAGAAACGCTCCTATGAGTGGTATGTATCCCCTCCTAGCCGAAGGACTACCTAAGGCTGTTCCAGAGAGGCCAAAAGACTTGCCACCCCCATTATTTCCAATTAAGGTACATCCAAAAGGGCATCCCAGAACCGCAGAAGATGTTTTTCTTTCCTCATATCTAGATGACGCAGCTCCCGAGTATGCTAACCCCACACCACATAGACCGTCTGGCGGAGGGGTTCAACGTCAGGATCAGGTATCTGTCCCCGTGCAACAGCAAGTCCCGACGCGAGCTCCGGCAAGCACGTCTGTTTCCGCATCTGTCCCCGCAGTCGATTCTACAGTGGTATCGACACCTATAGTTGCTGTGTCACGTTCGACGAATCCATTCACACCCGACGCCCCTGAAGGGGCCACGGGAGGTGCAAGCAATACTTTTACGCCACCTAGAATAAATAAACTTATTTTTCAAGAATCAGCGCATTCACGTACACCCAAATTCGTAAGTGAACGTACGCTTAAGGAACTCCTTATAGATTGTAGATATGACCCGGTGGTCGGTAAAGAGGACGAAATGGTCCTGGCATCATTACGTATCAGACGAGCCGCAGAGTATTTAGCGAGGTTACCAGGAATGACTACGCATCTAGATAACATATATCATTTTGTCCAAACAGGGCGAGACCCAGAATGTATTAACAGAGCTATGGAATTCCAGAAAGTAGAGATACAGGGGGAACTGTTACGTTTCCTCATAAACTGCGTGATCAGAAATCAAGACCGTCCGGGGGTAGACCCGAATACAATGCTTATTCTTACAAGATGGAGCCAGAATATATCAGAAGGGAGACACGATAAGAAAAACTGTATAATAGCCATGTGCCGAAAAATCCGTAGAGAAATAGAACGCATTCACGAAGAAAGATTGGAAACAGACGAGTTCGAGCAAGATGAAGTCTCCGAATCAGGGAATTCCGCAAGACAGTCAGAAACCATAGCATACGTAGGCAGAGGAAGATCCTGTGATAATACTAGATGCTTTTCTGATCCCATACACGCTGTATGTCCAAATAATAGCAGAACGTATCCGACGCCTGTAATAAATTTAAAATCTCCTGAACATCTGTTCCAAGCCGCAGATAAACTACTACGAGAACGAAGGGGTTACCACCTCCTCGATTCCATGGATGAGCAAGAATTGGCCAGATCAGCCGTTCACTGGATTGACAGTCCTGAAAAATACGGTGATGAGACCGTAGCACACACGTTTTTTAACCTTAGTGCAGATGAACAACGTTTAGCTGGAATCTATATGATTCAGCAACTCCTTATATTATATAAGAGCCAACATGCTGACCCTGGTCCTTTACCTCATATATTAACGGAACTACTCACGAACAGATGGAGAGGTTCTAGTAACAAGTTGATTAAAGAAATATTAGTGTCACGTAAACAGTATGTCCTTTTTGTAAATCCGGATTCTTTCCCGCTGCCCCGCAGAGACAGAACGCCGTATTATATGGATAGACAAAATCCCTTACGAGAAGTGCACCCAATAAAAGGCGAAGACAATGAGTTTCACCGTGTATTTGTATACACACCCATATCAAAAATTGAATTGTTAGAAATGAAGAAAATAGTACCAAGTCATGACAAAGACCCAGCGGGTTTCCACCGAGAAATTAAGGACATGTTGCTGATGGGAGAGTATACCTATCCTGATATTATGACGATATTAAAGGTGCTCTTACCTGCTGGTATTTATGAAAAACTGAAAGAAAAAGAGTGGGAAGTGGGAGACCAAAAGATAGATTGGACAGCATTAGAAACAGAAGAAAAGGCCCGAGCTGCAGGTTCAGGGCTCGGGGATAAAGTCAAAGCATTACCAGGTTTACTAGTACAAGTACTGCCACGTTTGTTAACTACGAAAAAGGAAGATTGGGGTGCAATCACGGCCTGTAAACAAAAGCATGATGAAGACACAAGTGACTATTATGCCCGATTTGAAAAATGTTTTGGAATAAATAGTGGTATAAAAACAAGTAGTGAGTCGTATCCACATTTATTTGTGACAAAATTAGTAGAAAATGCATTACCTCCAGTAAAGAATAGAATATTGAAATTCGAGAGTACCTGGCAAAGTAACACTCCGTCACAAATGCTACAAATGTTACAGTATCATCACAATAGAATTAGAGATGAACAAGAACACGAACAAAGACGTATGAAAGATACAAAAATGAAAATGCTAGTGTCTCAGACAGTACCGGCTGAAGGACATAAAAAGGGTATGACACATTCCGATTCAGCAGGACCTGTAAAAGGGACATGCAATTATTGCAAAAAGCCAGGTCATTACGTACACGATTGTCCAGTTTTAAAACACAATATCGCCATAGGTAAAACACAAGAAAGATCACGGCCACTCAGACAAGATCAGAATGAACAAGGAGCTATGCCACATTCCCAGGCCATGCCAGCCGCACAACAGCCAATACAGTTTGTGCCAGCTGCACCACCGTTGCCTGTTACTGCCACACAAACCACCACACGACAAATGTATCAGACTGCACAGTATGAATATCCTGAGTATCAGCGTTACGCATGAACCAGCCTAGAGAGGGAAGTTGACTTACCGCTTATCGAGATTCCTGTAGATCAAGAAGGACCTTATGTACATAGTGAATTATTAGGTCAAGATAGAAAATTCTTACTCGATACAGGGGCAAGTCGTACAACTATAAAACGTAGTGAAGTTCCAGGGGCACCCCTCTCAGGCTCTCAAAATGTTTCCCTTGGTTTTTCAGGAAAACCTATTGTTAACGAAGTATCTCAGCCTCTTCCACTTACGATAGGACCTTTGACACGAACTACAGATTTATTGCTTACTAAATCATGCCCGGAAAATTTGTTAGGAATTAAAACTCTGAAAGCCCTAGGAGCCATAATATGTTGTTCTCCGGGAGGAATAAGGTTGTTTTTACGTGATTTTAAAGGTCACTATGTGTCTAGAGACATGGATCCCCGACTACAGACTTTACCAGCACATCTATGGGCACAAGGCCCTACTGATGTTGGTTGCATGAACATTACACCATACCGAGTTACACTCAAGGCAGGAGTGGTATTACCACGAATGCGACAATACAAGTTACCGCAAGATGCTGTAGTGGCTTTGCTGAAAATCATTGATGAGTTAATTGCCCAAGGAGTAGTTGTAGAAACAGACTCCAATGTATGTAATTCACCGATAATTCCGATTCTTAAACGAACTGACCCTACTGCTCCGCCAGTATACCGATTGGTTATTGATTTGCGGGAACTAAACAAGTGCATTGTGCCACAATTTCCTGTGGTCCCCGATATATCATCATTATTGACAGCAATTGATTCCGAAGCAACATTCTTTACTGTAATTGATCTCAAGAATGCCTTTTTTAGCGTCCCAATAGATCCGGAAAGCCAATATTTGTTCGGATTCAGTTTAAATGGGCGCAGCTTTAAATTCTCACGCGCTCCCCAAGGATTCACAGAAAGCCCCAGCATCTACAGCCAAGCACTGAAACGAGAACTTGACAGTATCCACATGCCAGTCAATACTGCACTGCTTCAATATGTCGATGATCTGCTGATCACCGCGAGAAGCGAACCTGAATGTGAAAAGGCTTCTCTGACAGTTTTACATTTTCTAGCTGACAAGGGGCACAAAGTGTCTCCCTCTAAGCTGCAATTCTGTGCCCAGCGAGTTATTTATCTTGGTCACTCGCTGTCCAAGGAGGGAAGGCAGCTTACACCAGATCGCATCCAGTTAATTGCTAACATGTCAATACCCCAGACACAAAAGGAGGTGCGGGCTTTCATAGGCCTCACTTCATATTGTAGGCAGTGGATCCCTCAGTACGCATTTCTAGCAAAACCACTCATTCAGTTAACCACACAGGAGGCAGCCACATCGACTGTTCTCCCTTGGACTCAGGAACATACACAAGCTTTTGAAAGCTTAAAGGAAGCTTTATGTCAAGCACCTGTTTTAGCAACACCATGTTATAGCAAACATTTTACACTCTTTGTCACAGAACGCGAAGGTACTGCTTTGTCAGTACTCACACAGGAACAAGCAGGATCACGCAAGCCATGTGCTTATTTTTCCAGTACATTAGATCCCGTAGCTCAGGCTTTGCCCGCATGCCTGAAATCAGTGGCAGCAACAGCTTTAGCAATCAGACAAAGCGATGCCATAGTGTTAGGACATCCATTGACAGTACAAGTACCACATGCAGTAGAAGTTCTTGTGAACCGAACACAAACACAACACTTGACCATAGCAAGACTTACCGGTCATGAACTGACATTGTTTCAGCCACACATAGAGATCCGACGGTGTAATACATTGAATCCTGCTACACTATTACCCGTAATTGGAACAGACCCACTAGCTCATGATTGTGTTGAAATTATTGAAATAAAGACGAAACCTAGACAAGACTTGACAGACGTTCCATTGTTAGATCCAGACCTGACGTTGTATGTAGATGGATCGTGCATGAGAGCAAGTACAGGAAACTTAGTGGCCGCGTATGCAGTCACAACAGACACTGAAGTTATTGAGACAAATTGTATAGATACTTTGTCAGCCCAAGCAGCAGAACTTATTGCTCTAACACAAGCCTGTATTCAAGCCACAAATAAGAAAGTTAATGTATACACTGACTCACGTTATGCATTCGGAGTTGTACACGACTTCGGCGTGCTGTGGCGAGAGAGAGGTTATTTAACCTCCCATGGTGCCCACATTCAGCACGGAACCCTCATTCATGCCTTGTTAGACGCAATACATCTACCAACTGCCATATCGATTATGAAATGTAAAGCACACACGAAGGTTACTGATATCATTTCTCAAGGCAATGATTTAGCTGACAGAACAGCTAAACAGACTGCTCAGAATCGCACATTAGACATGACAAAGCCAATAGTTCAGACACCAACACAGTGTATGACAATTAAGGATCCCGCACTTGACGTAATTGACATACAGACACATGCTACTGCAGAGGAATTAAAGAAATGGACTGAACTAGGAGGGATCCAGACAGATCAGGGATGGATGACGAAGGAGAAATCTGTATGGTTTCTTCCTGACTCTATGGTCCAGGCCATTATAGCTACAATTCACAGCCCAGCGCATTTAGGAGAGAAAGCTATGCTAGATAGCATTCAACACATTTGGTTCAACAAACATTTACGAGCAGCAGCTAAACAAAAAGTCCGTACCTGTATGATATGTTGTCAGTTCAACCCAGGAAAAAGTGTTCCCGTAGAACAGGGTGGATTCCAGACTCCTGATCATCCTTTTGAAGTGCTCCAAATGGATTATATCCAGATGGAACGATGTCGAGGATTCAAATATGTTCTGGTAGTTGTCTGCGCTCTCTCCCGATGGACTGAGGCGTACCCAGTATCAGATTACACGGCCCCGACTACTGCCAAACAGTTAGTTCGAGAATTCTTCCCGCGGTACGGTTTACCACGTGTTGTATATTCAGATAACGGCCAGCCTTTCTCATCCGAATTAATGAAACATGTCTCACTTTTGTTGGGATATCAGTGGAAATTCCACTGTGTCCGACACCCCGAGGCAGCAGGTCTCGTGGAACGACATAATCAAATTTTGAAAATCAGATTGTCTAAAATATGTAAGGAGAAAGGTGTTGACTGGATAGTAGCATTACCAGTTGCACTATTTTACATAAGAATGGTAGCACACTCTCGAACAGGGCTATCCCCGTATGAGGTGATCTTCGGAAGACCACCAAATATGTGGGGGACGCCTATACCACGTAAAATAACTGATGTTAATTGTAATATGCTGACAGATTACTTGGCTTCCTTGATGTCTGCACTACAATCTTGTCGTTCACAGGTAACTGCAGCTTTTCCTGACAACACTGAGGTGAAACCCCATGACGTTGCTCCGGGGGATCTGGTGTTTGTGAGAAATTTTGATCGGAAGACCCAGTTGGAGCCCAGGTGGAAAGCACCGAAGCTAGTCCTGCTGACCACAAGAACAGCCGTGAAAGTTGAGGGCCGCAAGGGCTGGATACATTCCAGCAACATTAAGAAATTTCATGGACTATCCTCGGATATAGACACTGTGCCCCGCACTCCCTCACAGACTGATTCAAAACTTCCTTTTGTTGAACAGAATGACTCTCAGTGCTATAAATTAAAGCTTAGGCCCAAGCAGTCGAGCAATTTGATTGTTTAGGTCCTCTCCAAGGTGAAGCGGTTGAATTGTCTCCGACATGTATCCCTTGGACCTGAGTAGAGAAAATACCCGAGAAATGTTGAAACGACAGGCGTATTGTAAATCACTGCGTAGCTACTGTATGAGGACATTATTAATTTTGTTTTTATTGAGTGTTTTAATAATTATTACGAGTGTGATTTTGCACATATATCATCCTATTTCTAGACATGTTTATAATGTTGCTGCTGAACATTCTTTTAGCGACCTACCGCCACATGAATTATCTTATAGACTTGCGCTGCGCAATAACACTTTCATTAGTATGTTACATCATTCCCATCAGACTAGTAATGCCACCAATTGTTGGGTGTGTGGCCGACTCCCTCCCTATCAGAATAACAAAGGAGTTCTGCCTTTCTTTCCACATCCGTTCACACACAATGGCTCCTGTGGAGCATGGTTTAGTTTACTAAATTCCATAGACCCAGACACAGCAGTTTATCAACAACATTGGATATGGGGAAATCTGAATCTAGTTTTATTCAAAGTCTGTCATCCTAATAAGGAGGGTCGCCCCAGTAGAACAGGAACTGATCTAGAAAATGAAGTGTATAAATTAGGTAATTTTACACCTAATCTTATGATTCTGAATGTCAAATCCGAAGTTGAACTAATTCTGCCCACTATGTCAGTATTTTCAGTTAAGGGTGAATTATGTGTAAGAAAAGTTGGTTCCATACATATGGGCCATAGCCAATGCGTTACTACAGTAGAATATAGTGATCAAGGTAAATCTTCATTTAGAGCTTCTCGCCATTCTTACTTTATATGTGGTCAGACGGCATATATGCGTCTGCCTCTAGATTGGGATGGTACCTGTTACATAGCATTCCTTCTGCCACCTGTTTTCCTAGCTCCACCTGATTATTATCGGAATGTTCATTTAGTACACAATAGAGAGCGAAGAGATCTCCCAGTTGTCGATTATACTGAGACGGCATGGGACAAGTATGTAGATTTCAATAAAGGTATCTTTCCCTATATAGGTACAATATCTAATAGTAAGCTGATACGTAAACTAACCAAGACTCTCGAAGCTGTAGTAAACGAGACTATAGCCGCCCTAGGCAATCTGACAGAGGAACAATCAGTAATGAGAATTGTTGTTCTCCAGAATCGTCTTGTCCTTGACGTCATCCTGGCCGATAGGGGCGGAGCTTGCAGGGTCATCGGATCCAGCTGCTGCATATTCATACCAGAAAATTCGCCATCTGTATATAAAGCTATAACACGCCTTCATAAGATTGTGAGCCAGATACACGAAAATCCAGGCACTTGGACGTGGTCCGGGTGGTTTTGGAGTGTGATATCAGCCTGGGGATGGAGAGTTCTATCCTTCCTAGGTATTGGCCTTCTTATGCTCTTCAGTTGTTGTTTATGCCTGCAATGTGGACCAGCGATTTGTGGTCTGTGTGCCACATCATGCATTCCATATCAAGGTTCTCGTTCAAAATGCCGAAAGAAGAAGGAAGAAGAAATGAGGCTCCATGAGCAAATCGATGGAATGATGAAGATTGATATCTCTTGAAGGGCAAGTAGGGGACAAGGAGGGAATGTGGAAATGTGGATTTTCCTGATCAGTTATGTCCCCTATCTTGGACCCCAACGGTTCTATGTGCATGTCACAAGTACATGTATGTCCCCTCCAGTTCCAGTTTCCAAACGCAAACATATGTGCGTCCACCGCCAACATGTTCTCTGTCAGATCCGCCATCAATGGGCTGGATATTCGATTCCTAAGTATGAAAGGCCACCGACTTTATATGGCTAAGTTACTCCATTTTTACAGTTCAGGCAAGTAGGCCCGATTCTGTCCTCAAGCCTTTCCCTGCTCTCTGTCTCTGACAGCTTCAGCTTGAGCTCGCATCTGTATCCATGAACTTTGTCCTACTCCCTGTGCAGCTAACGGTGCCTGCCTCGGCCAGTTTTGCCTGCCTGCCAAGAAGCTGTATTTCACCTTCGAATTATCTACTTTGCTCTTCGGCCGATGCATTCCTGTCCAGTGATTTAGGTAAACATTTCCTCTAAGCTCACAAGCAAAGGACTCGGCCTTTCCGTCCTCCTGCAAGTAATTCATAGCCCTGTTGCCATGGAAAGTTTTCTGCCCCTCGCATCTCATATAGACACTTAGACGCTTGTACACGCACACACAGTCAGTATAGAATAGATTCTGTCCGAGAGTCTTTTCTTGTGGATAACATAGTTCTCTTAACATAGGATGTTAGATATGATTTGGGATTAGGTTGACTTGACCCCCCAGACTTCTCGTCTCCACATGTAGAGCTAAATGTCAAGTCCCCTTCACCCCCTAGTTGCACGTCAATCACACGTCATGCTGCTGCGCGCGCATCTATGTTAAGTATTATCTTATAGATCCACCTATGCATGATAATCAGAGCCAATCATGTTTCTTTCTGCTCCTTATTACGCCTAGTTTCGATTACGTACCACTATGTCATCTCTCTTATCAATTGTTACGCCTTTTGCATTCATTTCATTGTAATGTATGAACTATAAAAGTTACTTCTTGTCAATAAAGTATTGTACTTCACTTCCTGAACCCTCGTGGTGACGGAACCTGAAGGCCGCCACTCGAGTCGGCCATTTTGGAATAAAGCCCATTCAGAAAATCTCTTATACCACGGATTCTGCCTCTTGTTATTCTGAGCTATTTTACTTTATTTTAGATTCCGCATGAAATTCAGTCAAGGTAAAAAAGAATATTTACCACATATTGTCCAGCTAACTATAACGTGTGTGAAACCTATGGTTTTTTCACTGAATTTGCAAGGTTTTTTAAATGCTAATTCCTAACTATAACGTGTGTGAAACCCATGGTTTTTTCAGTGATTTTTGTATGGTTTTTTAAATGCTAATTCTTATTAAACGTGGTTTTTTTTTTTTTTGCAAGGTTTTTTACTTTTTTTTTATTTTTACTTTATATTCTCTTTAAACACTATGCTTAAATTTTAAAAATTCTGCAATATAATATTTTTTCTCATTTTTTTTTACCAAACAGGTAAGATATATTAGTATAACATAGTGATTCTTTTTTTCCAATTTTTTTTTTTTTTTTTTTTTTTACGTGCGTGTACAGTAAGCTTACGCTAAGCGTACGTTTTGCGTAATGTACGTAATATTTCTACTCTTTTTGCGTATGGTTACGCAATTTACGTAGACGTGCGTGCTGCGTACGCGGCGCGTAAGCGCATACGATACACGCGCACGTTACGCGGAAGTGTTGGGGCGTGCCTGTTGTGCGCGTGTCTTTTAAACGCGCATGCGTACTTTTACCGTAAGCGCTCCGTAAGCGTAACGTACGCGCACGGTGGGTCATGTGATCAAGAAACAAAACTTTTGATTGGTTTAAAGTACTTTCAGTTCTAGAACTCTCCTACACCACACCCATTCCCCTCATTTCTGCTTGTGATCCCTTAGGAGAAGGAGCTGAGTTGTCTTTGGGATACGATGGCAGACCAGCACTCCTCTTCTGAGAGTGAGGCTAGCAGCACCACCATCAGGCAGAGAAGGAGGAAACAGAAGAGCTCTATTATATGGGAGTATTTTACGTTTCCTGAGGGCCAGAAAAAAGTAAATGCTGCTTTAGTGACTTGCAAGCTTTGCCAGCGTGTACTTTCTAGAGGTAATCCTAACAAGAAGTATTCCTTCGGGAATCACACTATGTTAAGACACCTTGAGGATGTACACCCTAGGACACATGCTCGACATACTGGAGGAAACCCTTCAGTAAGTCGACCAAGCACATCCACAGCAGCTCAGCCGAGTCCATCTTCGGCAGCTCAGCTGAGCCCTTCATCCGTGGGGGGAGATTCACCTTTTTCTGGTCCTCTGGAAACTAACCATCGATTTGCGAGGGTTACAATGCGGTGCTCAAATTGCCATGGTCTAATTGTTCGTGGGGAGACCAGTGTTCCCCTAATTAACAACAGAATAGACCAGCACATTTGTCCTACCAGCTAATATTCCCATTCTTTCTTTCCTCTGTCCCTGCATGAACACAACGGCTCTTTTAAGAGCCAACCTTACCTCTCAACTTTTTTAAATTTTTTCTTAAAAACTTTTTTCTTTTTTTTTTTACCGTACGCGTACGGTAAGCGTATATTTTTTTTTTTTTTTTTTTTAAAACACTAAAAAACAATTACCACATTACAAGGTCCTTGAGGGATTAATAACGAAATACTGAAAATCTGTTTGAGGAGAAGTGGAAAAAAGGGACCATCAAATTTCTGACTTACCTGACCCACCCAAAAATTTTCTGACTTACCTGACCCACCCAAAAATTTAATTATCAATTTAAATTTTATTGAAATTGCTTGAAAAAATGGTTTTATTTTTCGAAAATTTTCTTTCTCAATCTGAAAAAAAAGAAAAAAGTATTAATATTTATTAAAACATTTTATAATACAGTACACGTATTTACATATTTTCCAAAAACAATTTTTTGCCATTTTTTTGCTGTTTTCAGAATATATTGCATTTCACTATAAATCGTGAAAGCAATTGCATTCATCACTTAACAGCGGGCAAAAAAAAAATAACAATCTCAAAGATTGTTTTAAAAAAGCCCAGAATCTCTTCTCACTTAAACATAACATTATAGAAATGCAAAATATTCAAAAAAAATATCATCTAATAACAATAAGTATTTCTAAAAAATACCGTCTGACAATTTTGTTACAGAAGCATAATCACAAAAATAATATATCTCAAATAACTCCACAATACATCTGGTTACCTTTCCTTTAGGCCAAATGGTAATTTTAAAAATCTTTTTATTTGAAAATTCCAATGGTAATCCAATAAAATGGTAAAATTGTTTTGTACAGATGTTGCCAATTCTCTCTAAAATTTAGGTTTCAGGAAGATTAGATAGGAATTTGCTAAATCAAAAGGCAAACGTTGCTTAAAAACCAATTGACAATCATTACACATTGTCCAGCCTTTTTTACATTTTAGATAAACTGTGTAATGACCAGAAGTTACAGTAGGTCCATCATGGAAAATTATTGCAACTGTTACAAAAGTTTTTCCTGAAATTGATAATTGCTGTCCTGTAAACTTCTTTATTAAAGTATCCAATTTTGAACCATCAGCTCTACATCGTTGCATCAGTAAAATTACATACTGTCCGTATTCCTTTAAAATTAACGTTGAAAACATGTCAGATTTACACTCACCGCATTCCATGCTATGATTAGCATCTTTAACTAATTTAGCAAAAGTGACTGTTTTACTCTCTGGCAATGTTAAATAAATAAACCTTTCAGAATCAACATTAGAGCCACATGTATTGAAACAGTTTTCACAACTATGTTCCCATTTATAAGAGAGACCAAACATATTTTCAATTTGTACCCCTTCTTCTTCCAGTACCTGAAGAAAATACATCAAGAATTCCTGTGCGTCTTGCTGTACATTTTGAGAAAACTGTGTACATCCTGAACATACATCTAAAAGTTTTCTAATTTCAGTAGCACTTTCTATTTTAGTTTTATCATTACTCAGCTTTTCAAAAAGGAGACTCAACTCAGAACAGAATCTTTTTCTCTGATTTACTATTATCTGCTCTTGCAAACTTTCAAGGTAAAATACAACATTCAGCACTACATTAGCGTAGCAGTTGACACCAGAGCTATTTTCAAAATGACAACCAACAACCTCTTCAACATTTTCCTTTTTCTTTTTGCTTGCAATTACATCACTCTTCTTTTTTTTTTTCTCCTCTCTACATCCTCATTACAGATATTCTCAATTCTCCTTTTTCGAGAAACAACACGTTTTTCCAACACAGGATACTGACCTAAATGAGGAGCATAGGTTCTTCTTAATCTATTATACTCCTTTACACAATTTGCATCAGCGCTAACATTTGAGTCATCAAAGTCTATCATAAATAAACCAGATAATGTTTTCACTCGTGACAAAGCAACATAAGCCATACCTTCTTTGAACACAGTTGAACCAATGTTCACAAAAGCACAATCTACAGTCAATCCTTGAGACTTGTGAATAGTTACAGCATATGCTAGAGAAAACGGAAACTGCTTCCTACGTACATATAAGTCTTTCACAAGCATGAAACGAACTGTACAATGACAAATGTCTATAACTTCTTCTATCTGATCAAATTTTATTTTTAAACATTCAATTCCATCTTTTTTCTGGTAATTAATAAAACCCACAACTCTTCCCATAGCTCCATTCACTAAACCTTTTTCAACATCCAAATTTCTCCTTAAAAATACTCTACAGTTCATGCAAACATATAGATTTTTTTCTAATCCAGCAGTTTTGGAAATGTTCTTCTCTAGTGAATCCAATTTATTTTTCAGTTTGCCTGTTAATGTAATAGTAATTCTTTCATGCTGAATTTTGTCCACTGCTTCCAATTTCCTAATCTCTTCCTTTTCCAATTTCAAAAGTTCCTCATTGAATATTGAGCATTCACGTAGAGTTGGCATTAAGCAGATTACACTTTTCTTTTCTGCAATGTTCTTGTATATTTTCTCTGCAACTATTTCTTCCTTTGGGAATAAATTTTGTAGCAACCGACTCTGTAATGCTTTCGTGCCAGCTTCAGTGAGTAGTCCAATTCTGATATCTTTCAGAATACTTCCATATTCTTCATCGTTTGCTTGCCTCATATTAGTAGTAAGTTCCTTGTACTCAAAGAAGGACCAAATATTTGCATTACCAATGCTTCCCAATGACTTCTTTGTGTCTTCATGTGTCACAGTATTAAACACTGGTTGTCCTTTAACTGGAGTAAGCTGTAGAAGATCCCCAAAAACTATGACATGTTTTCCACCAAATAACACGACATAGTCTCTCCTTAGAATTTGCTGCATTCTTAAATGCACAAAGGCAAGCATTAAGTTTGATACCATGCTCACCTCATCAATAATGAGAACTTGCATCTTCTTCAATGCTCTTGAAACTTCCAAGCATGCTTCTCCAGTTAGCTTGTGGTATTGTATTTTGTTCTCATGCTCCACTGGTAACATTAGCAAACGATGTAAGGTGATTCCTTTTATGTTATATGCTGCTAACCCAGTTGGAGCAGTAACCACACAAGACAAAGTTGAATCCGTTTTTTGCTGTAGGTAGCTTCTGATGACTTTTATTAAGAAACTTTTTCCAGTTCCAGCTTGTCCGCTTACATACATCTTGATTGGTTGAAATGATGTGCATGAGCACTCTTTTTTTTCATGTAGTAATCCGTGATCAATTTTGTTTCTGATCTCTTCATAAATTTGTTGCTGCTCTTCATTCAGTTGTCCTTCCAAATTTGGTAAGTCTATTAATTCTTCTTGAGCTTGATTCATAGCCGTTTCCACTTCAGTCATAGCTATTGCAGCTTCATTTTCTACGATTGGTTGTCCTAGGGGATCTTGACTGAGCGTTCCAGAACTTTGGCTGTCTTGAGAACTGTCTCTAGCTACTTCAGCTGCAATTGTAGTTTCCTGTTCAATTTCTTCATTTAACATTTGGACATAAGTTATGAAAGTACTGCATTCTATGCTGTCTTTGCAAGCATTAAAGGAATCTTCATAGCTTTGAAATTCTCCCAGTAGTTCGTCCTCTGAACGCCATGGTTTAAACAGCTGTAAAAGAGCCAAGTAGTAAAATTCCTTTTTGTCAGTAGTGTCGCAACTGAGCTTCCTGTGATTTATCAAACTTCCTTTTGTTTGATTCACCAAACATCCTTCCTCACCAATGACTTTATATTTTCCATTGTTGATGTCTTCTGTGGCTTTCCGTGAATAAATGTAGTTCTGCAGCACTTCATAGAGACACATGTTCTCAAGATGATGACTTCTCTTTGGGTAATATGTGTCCAACAGGTTTGATTTCAAAATATCTGTACTTTCTGGGTCATTCTCGGCCAAATATTCAATTTCTTCAACAGATTTCAGTACCCGATTTCTCATTGCTGCAAGGCCTAAACTTGCCCAAATTATTCTTCTTGATTTCGAGTAGAGACTTGCAGAAGATAACCTCGTAGGATCCAATTTCTCGATGCGATAACATCTTTCAACTGAAACTGTATAGCTTCTTACTGACAGTCTTCTCGTGAGAAATCTCTTCCCACATTTCTTTCAAATCAGTTTTTTCTGATTTAGTAATGTAAGACGTTACATATCGAGCAACAGCAATGGAATTGTCAGCTACATACTGTATATCCATGTTAGCATTCCACATGGATAAAATGACTGGGTTGTAGTCATTTATATTTTTTGATTCTTCTTTTCTTTTTAGGTTGTAGGTATTCTTAGGTGATTTTCTTGTAATAGTATGTCTCACAGCTGACATAAAACTGTTTACTCTTCCTTTTGAAAGAACAGGTCTAGGAAATCCAAATCGACATTTAGTGTAGAATTTATCTTTGCTCTTGTATTTCCGTCGACAGTATTTTCCACACCGATGACTTTGGAAACGTAAAACTTGCTCCTTTAACTTTTTCTCTTCTGTGCTTTTTGGTATAGCACATGTTGCATATTCTTCAATGAAAGATAACAGTGCTTCATCAGTATCTGTTCCAAACTTTGGGGCATCCTTGATCCACAACAGCATATGAATGAGGAGCACCTCTTGCTTGGTACTCTTTTCTCCATAAGAAATCCACAACTTCTCCAAGAGGTGGATTTATTTTATTGCAGATGAAGCACATCATGGCCTCAAATCTATGATTGAAATATCTGCAAACATTAACCGGATCCAATGAGCACAGTTCTCCTGCTGTCTTGTATTCGATGTTTTTAATGTTTGAATTTACCTCTCGTAGAAAATCCAGTAAATCATCCCAAGCGTACTCTGCACAGCTTAGGGTAAGGAACCATGTTGGAGTTCCTAAATTCCGTAACATGCATTTTAATTAACCATGGCGTCGGTACCAATATTCATTTGTCCCATGCTGACAAGCCATCAGATTGATCAGTTGTGTTTCAAAATGATCATCTCGGTGCTGCACTTTCTCCATAAAATCCTTAGCAGACACATTTTGTAAATGTACTCCACTTTTTAAAATGTGATTTACTGCATAAGATAATGCAGACAAGTCGCTTTCAAATAAAAGATGGAACAAATAAGGAATACTTTGTCGAAATCTTGGATCTTCTGCATATAGTCTTGTAGTCCGATACTCAGAAGCTGGAATCTGTTCTGGACGTTCATCGTATCGTCCTCCTTTTCCTGTAGGAAACAGCTGGGGAAAACATCGAGCTTCCAAGCTCTCCTCCCATACACTCACGGGAGTTCCTTTTGCCTTCTTCATCTGAAACAGATCAATAGTGTCTCCCATAACTTCTTTTGAATGAAGAGTATGTATGCTAAAATGTTCATAAATTTCTTCTTCCTTTGACTTGTCCACTTTTTCAATTTGTCCAGTTGGTGTTTCTGTGTCTTCTTGTAAATCTTCTTCTTCTTCTATATAAATTGATTCATACCATTTGTTATTCCTTTTCAAATACAAATTTGCTCTTTGTACTTTCCGTACATCTACCAGCTCCTGCCAAATCTTCTTATTCTTTGTAGGTACACCATTAACCAGAATAACTAATGGTTCAGTTTCCAAAGTATCTGCATCAATAGTTTCCATATTTTTTTTCAAATCCAAGGGCAAATACACCACTCTACCTTTTAAACCTCTCAGTAAATCTGAAGGAGGTAATTTACCAGTTTTGGGCTCCATACGTACTATGGTCTGGAACGGATGTACACATTGAATGAGTATAGACTCATATGTATTTAATTCAGAAAGTTCGGCAGGAATAGCATCCAATTCTAAATTATTATGTACAGCTCTGGTCGGCATTCTATTTTCTTCTAACTTATTATAACAGTATTTACAAATACGCTGATCTTCACCCAATTCAAAACAATTTTCAAGAAATATATATGTTGCAAAATCCTTCCACTTACAATTATCTTCATTTTCACTTTTTCTGTAGAGATCAACATTCCTGGTTTGATTTCTATAATGAGTTCTGCGGCAACAAATACAAGTAATATTTGGTCTTTCATTAGAGATTATTGCAAATTTTGTCATTTGATCATCAAATTTCTTACTTACAGAGGGTTCTACATTCTCTTCCACATCTTCCTCAATAACTGTGTCATTACCTGCACTGTCTTGTTCTGGACCAAAGTAACTAAACTGAATTTCATCAGTAACCTTCTCTACATCTGATACCGATCCACGGAACAGAGCCCTATTCAATTCATCTAACTTTATTGCTGGACTTTTAGCAAAATACAATCGTCTCACAAACTTTCTCATTTCAGTATGATGAACAGCCAGCATCCTAAAATGATAAACACTTTTACACACTTTTCTAGATAGACAAGCCAGAGAATGTCCCTGCAAACCAGTATTCTCTCTCACTCTGCATGGATCTAGACTTTGAAGCACCTTAATCTTCTGTTTAACACTTTTTTTACTATATTCTCTTAGAAAGTCACGAAATTTATCAATAGATTCCTGACGCACAGTGCAAATACTACTACAATTCCAAGTATACACTGGGGCTTTAGGACGTCTCCCCATAACCTCATCCGCCATCACTTGTTCCTCATCTCTTGGAACCATTTTCTCCTTCTCCATTATACAACCATTTTTCACTTCATAAGCACGACCTCTGGTGTCAACTGCATGCAGCAAACTATTACTTTGAAGATAACTCTCTTCATTAAAAAAAGGTTCACTACTTGAACTATGCATCCATTCTCCTAAAAACACTTTACAAAAGTTTGTTCTTTTCGCTAGTCTTTTCCTTTTGCTTTGTGATTTCAGTACATTGACCATTTTATCTAATGTACGCATCCTGTTCAAAATTAAAATGAATAGTTTCCTTTTTAATTCTAAAGCCTTTGCTACAATGGCTTCAATTTCTTTTTTTTCTTATAAAATTTTGCCTTTTGCTTATATTTCTTCACATCCTTTATCAAATTGGACATAACTCTTCTCTGAAACATTTTTCTACGAATCTCTTTAAACGCTGTTTTTCTTTTTAAGTTAATCTTGATTGTTTCTGAAGGTATATTTGCATTAACTAAATGCTCAATTTATTCCTGTTTTCTATTTAAAACATTCTTTCCAGTACAGACATTTTGTACATTTTTCCTTTTTTTTGAAGATATTTTTTATAAAATCTTTTGTCTGCTTACCAGAAGACTTTCTCTTTTTCCCAACATGAGCATCTCCAACTAACTTAGGTCCTCCAGTTGTCTTCAAATATAGATTTTTTTTCTGTTTTTTCCTTAGTCTGGATTTTGTAGGCATCTTAAATTTTGTTCACTGCTCTTCAGCAATACCTGAAAAAAACTAAAAAAAAATTCCTTTATTTTATTTAAATATATTACTATATTTTTTATGATCTTTTCAAATCTTAAAATACTATGTACCCCTTTCCTACAAGTGAAAATCACAATAAAACCATCACAAATTAAATATCTAAACAATTCCTGTGTGCACACAGTCATGGTTTGATATTAAGCAGAACACGAAATGACCAGGAACATGTGTAACCTGGGTGAATGACTACACTCCAGCAAAGGCAACCAGCCTTAGTGATGTTGAATGTATTTGCATTACTCACTGCAACCTCAAACCCCACTCGGTTGTGAATACTATGCATGATTCTACAGGGTAAGCAGCTGGGTGTGTGCTAAGAGTCTGCTTCTGCAGAAAAATAGCTGCCCCTTTCCTACTAATGCCAATCTAAAATTACCAGAGTAATACGCAATAAATCTCTTTCAACAATTCCTCTTTGCACATGGTGAAAACATAGTCCATAATATTTTACATGTTCCTTACATTTAAATTTCTCCCAAAACACAAATTGAAAAACACAACTTCAACAAAAGGAATTCCAATTCTATTATTCATTTCTAAATTTACCACATACATCCCCTCTCAAACTCTTAACTCACCTTTAAAATTAGTTAGTTGTGAAAGAAATGTGGCACTCAAACAGATTATCAGAGCCAGGATCTCTGTTCTGTACACCTCTCTCCTCTCACCAGAACCAGATAATGGCAATCTTTCCCTCTTTTTCCACACATATACATGTTAATTACAAATCTCATTGCTTCCCCCTTTTTTTCAAATGAAATCACACATTTCTATTGGTTGAAAACCAACCCTTTTCCAAAAGTACCCTTCCCCCAACTTGACTTCTGCCTGCTACCATAGCAACAGCTCATGGAACACTGCTGTGTGGAGTCAGGTCAGAAGTTCACCACACAATGTTTCATTTTCAAAGTGCAAGAGTGCTTGACTTTTCAAACCTAACAGCAAATCCATAGTAATGTTCTTTGGTAACACATTTTTCTGTACCAATACAAAACATGCTTCTATAAATTTACACATACAGCCTAGTTTTTAGTGTAGAATGGTGTGAAACAGCCAATGAGTTCTTTTTATTTAAAAAAAATATGTATGCCTCCATTTCCAAACTGTCTCATTTCTTTTTCCCATTCTACTGAAATACACCTCCTGAGTGCATCCAGATCTCCTTTGAAGATGTTCACAGTGTGGATTGTAGGGCACAGCTATGTCTTCTGGAGTGAAAAGTATGCAGAGAAAACAGGTATGGTGAGAGACCTTGCTTTGCCAAATGTAGACATTAAATGGATTGGTCAGAGAGGGTTAAAGTGGCACCAATTGATGCCATTGGTGAAATCCTTCATGCAAATCCAACACCCTGACCTCATAATAGTGCACTGTGGTAGCAATGACCTAGGCACTTTGACTTGGGTAGGTCTGGAATGGCTTATGAAGGAGACCTTTGCACAACTGTTTTCACTTTTCCCTAAAACTGCCTTTGCGTATTCTAACATATGCCAAAGGCAAAAATGGAACTGGTCCAATCATTTTTGTCCACAGATTGACAAAGCAAGAAAGCACGTCAACAAATCTGTTTCTGCTTTCCTCCGAGACTATGGTATGGGTTCCATTTACCACAACAACTTGCGTTACAACATGCAAGACATTTATAGAGGAGATGGTGTACACTTCACTGAAGAAGGGAACAGAGTCTTCCTCTTGAACCTTAGACTCTGCGTCGGTACTTACTTGTAGGTACCACTAAAAAATCACTTCATAAACACAACGGCTCTTTTTAGAGCCCCCTAATATCTAAACACTTAAATCTGAATTTTATTTTTTTTTTTATTTTTTTTTTTTACCGTATGCGTACGGTAAGCTTACCGTACGCGTACTCCGCGATTTTTTTTTAAAATTAATAAATGTTTTTTTCGTACTTTTGTGTCCTTCTTTGACCCCCTTTCAAATGTTAGGGGGTCTGTAACTCTCTTCCTTGCCCCCTTTTCACGTTATCTCCCTTTTTTTTCTGTGTGAAACACACGAAATGGTGGCCGACACTTCCTGATTTCGTCCGATTCGAATGTTTACAGTCATGTGACAACCAATCAGATTTGAGCTCGCGCACGGCACCGTACGCGTACGGTAAGCTTACCGTAAGCGCACGGAGTGCGCTTACAGATATATATATTGATTTAAATGCTATTTTCTCAGGAACTACTGAACAGATTTACACCAGACCTACAAAAGGCACATCCTTGACCTACGGACTACCTCTCTGCCAAATTACAAGTAATTCTGTTCAGCCGTTCGGGCTGTAGCTCGGACTAAAGGTCCTATGGAAAAATGCATGGGGAAAACGCGTTTTGGGACCCCCCTTTTTTCTCAGCCCCCGCTTGACGAATCACCCCGAGACTTTCAGGGTAGGAGCGGAGCGTAGCGCCCCATTAGTTTTGAAAATTTCGCGAGGATTCGTCAACCGGCGCCAAAGTTATTCAAAATAGAATTTTGAGATTTCCTATGGAAACACGGTCCTAACTATAACTACCTACTGGCGACCGCCAGTAGGTAATTATATATATATATATATATATATATATATATATATATATATATATATAATCGCTACCAAGTTGCACCAAGGGCCAAGGCACTCGTAGGCGGGTGCTGTAACGCGGTGGTGCCCGCGTTTAAGATCCACGCTACCAACGATGTCCACGCTCTCGGACAAAGCACAGCACTCCGGGAGGATTCCGTATATCAGTTTATTCGGCAACAAGCAAAAAGACAGACGCGTTTCAGGGTATCCTTCGTCAGTGTCTAATTACGCTAGCCGCGCGAGAGCTATTTTGAAATCAAAAGACCCATGACGTCACTTCCTCACCCATACGGCCAATGCAATACAGTCTATCGCATGGCAGCCATCTTAACAGGGTGAAGATAACGTACCAGCCTATAGAGTTATACACAGTTTCAGGTATTGCTCTCGACATTTAAGAATCGCATCAACAACGTTAAAACATAATTGTTACTAATCATGATTGAAAGCAATTGTTAATCAATTTAGCATATTGTAAATGTCATTTAACAATTATGTGACAGAGAGAGCTACAAATCTTAGTACAATTAAGCCGTGGATCGGCATATATATTGTAGCAAGCCTCATAATGTACATTCTGAACCTCAGTGTATTAAATAATTCATTCAATGGTTCAAACATTAAAGCCGTGAATCGGCCTAAACATTTTATAGTGAAGTAGTCCACTGAAATCCATGAGACTAAGTTCCCAACAAATGTAAGAAAGAGTCAAAACATCCTCAAGGGAAACCTAAGTAGGGGACACCAATTATCCTTACCCCTTATATTCCCTGAGTTGCATGTATAAAACGACAGAGAGGAAGAGATTACAGTTACGTCCACAAAGTCTACCAAATTACCTCCCCAGATGCACAGCTAATTCCTCTCCGCTATTCAACCCAAAGGGTGTTTTGGTGTGCAAATCAATAATGTAGCGGGACTCAAGTCTCCGCAAGCGTTGCACTCTATCCCCACCTCTTGGATTAATATATACACAGTCCAAGCCAAAGTACTGTAACCGTTCCCTGTTACTATTGTGTTTGAGGGCGAAATGTCTGGCTACAGGGTAGTTACTATCTTTATTCATGATTGCGCGTTGGTGTTCCAAGATGCGCATCTTTACACTATGAATAGTGCTGCCAATATATTTAAGTCCACAGGGACACAATAGGCAGTAGACTACATGTGTAGTAGTGCAAGTAATGAATTTGTCAATGGGTTTAGGTTTTTTTATCCCATCGATTGTGTAGCTCAAGGTTCTTTTGCTGTTACAGCAAGCTTTGCATTTCCCACAAGGGAAAAAACCCTTCATTTCTTTCAGAACACCTTTAGGTTGACTTATAGGTGATAGGTAGCTCTGAACTAGTTTATCTCTCAGAGACCGTGATTTGCGGAAGGTAATCAGTGGCACTGTCGGGATTTCTTTCCCCATTACGGAATCGGTTTGCAATATATGCCAATTCCTTTTCATTATGTTCCTCAAAGTGTTTGCATCATCCGAGAAAGTTGTTATCATCCGCAATTTGCTACCTTCAGAATTACTCTTTTTTTATGCTGTTCAGCTGGGTATCATTACGGGTCAACAAGTCCTTCCTTTTAATCTTATTGACTCTCACTAGTGCTGCATTCAGAACCTCCTGACTATAGCCCCTGTTAAGAAATCTTGTAAAACAGTTAGCAGCAGCAGATACAAAATCATTATCTCTGGTGCAGTTTCGTTTGAGCCGGAGAAGTTCCCCATAGGGTATGCTATTTATCAGCTTGGGCGGGTGGTTACTACTACCGTGTAAGATTGAATTACCGGCAGTCGGTTTCCGATATAAATCTGTACCAAGGTTGCCATCCCTCACCTGCACCTTTAGATCTAGATAATTCACTTCAGTGGTGCTAATTTCATGTGTGAACCCAAGGTTAAGGTTGTTGTTATTAAGTTCAGAGAAGAAATTTTCAGCTTGTTCAATTGAGCCTCTCCAGATTATAAAAAGATCGTCGATGTAACGATACCACACAACTATGTGTTCGGCCCATTTTTGTCTTTCGTCACTAAGGGCCACCTGCTCCTCCCACCAACCTACGAAAAGATTCGCATAGCTGGGGGCGAAGCAGGTGCCCATAGCTGTACCAGAGATTTGTTTGAATAACTGCCCCTGAAATAAGAAAATGTTATTATGAAGGCAAAATTCAATGAATTCTAACAGCATGCTACTGTGCTCTGCAAACTTAAGGGGCCTTTTATTCAGGAAGTATCGCATTGCCATTATACCCTGATGATGATCTATACAGGTGTATAGGCTAGTAATGTCCATAGCAATTAATTTGAAGGTAGATTCCCAGTGCATGTCCATCAAATGAAGAATAAAGTCTTTGGTGTCCTTAACGTATGACTTCAATTGTATGACAAAAGGATGGAGAAAACTGTCTATATAGATGGACATGTTCTCTGCTAGGCTGCCCTGTGAAGAGACTATCGGTCTCCCGGGTGGGTCAATTTTATCTTTGTGTATCTTCGGTAATTGATAGAACGTAGGTGTAACAGGTTCATTGTTCCGTAAAAAGAGAAATTCATTGATGTCAAGCAAACCTGAATTATGCCATTTGGTAATCATGGCATGATACTTTGTGATACTGGTTTGATATACATCTTTGTGGGTCCTTTCATAGAACTTGGTGTCGTTCAACTGCCGATAAGATTCTCGACAGTACTGTTCTCTAGTGAGTAACACTACGTTACCCCCTTTGTCCGAAGGTTTACAAATGATATTGTCATCCATAGCCAGGTTTTTAAGGATCACTTCTTGTTCATGGGTTAAGTTCCTCTGTTGTTTTGGTGGGTTGGAGGAAGCTTTGATTCTGAATTTCTGAAGATCGTGAAGTACGGCATCAGAGAACGAGTCTATAGCGTCGTATGGCATTTGAGGGTTGAAAATGGAAGGGGGCTTGAAAGTGGTTGAGGGTGTTTCTTGGTCAATTCCTGCCCGATCGGGCAGGAATTGACCAAGAAACACCCTCAACCACTTTCAAGCCCCCTTCCATTTTCAACCCTCAAATGCCATACGACGCTATAGACTCGTTCTCTGATGCCGTACTTCACGATCTTCAGAAATTCAGAATCAAAGCTTCCTCCAACCCACCAAAACAACAGAGGAACTTAACCCATGAACAAGAAGTGATCCTTAAAAACCTGGCTATGGATGACAATATCATTTGTAAACCTTCGGACAAAGGGGGTAACGTAGTGTTACTCACTAGAGAACAGTACTGTCGAGAATCTTATCGGCAGTTGAACGACACCAAGTTCTATGAAAGGACCCACAAAGATGTATATCAAACCAGTATCACAAAGTATCATGCCATGATTACCAAATGGCATAATTCAGGTTTGCTTGACATCAATGAATTTCTCTTTTTACGGAACAATGAACCTGTTACACCTACGTTCTATCAATTACCGAAGATACACAAAGATAAAATTGACCCACCCGGGAGACCGATAGTCTCTTCACAGGGCAGCCTAGCAGAGAACATGTCCATCTATATAGACAGTTTTCTCCATCCTTTTGTCATACAATTGAAGTCATACGTTAAGGACACCAAAGACTTTATTCTTCATTTGATGGACATGCACTGGGAATCTACCTTCAAATTAATTGCTATGGACATTACTAGCCTATACACCTGTATAGATCATCATCAGGGTATAATGGCAATGCGATACTTCCTGAATAAAAGGCCCCTTAAGTTTGCAGAGCACAGTAGCATGCTGTTAGAATTCATTGAATTTTGCCTTCATAATAACATTTTCTTATTTCAGGGGCAGTTATTCAAACAAATCTCTGGTACAGCTATGGGCACCTGCTTCGCCCCCAGCTATGCGAATCTTTTCGTAGGTTGGTGGGAGGAGCAGGTGGCCCTTAGTGACGAAAGACAAAAATGGGCCGAACACATAGTTGTGTGGTATCGTTACATCGACGATCTTTTTATAATCTGGAGAGGCTCAATTGAACAAGCTGAAAATTTCTTCTCTGAACTTAATAACAACAACCTTAACCTTGGGTTCACACATGAAATTAGCACCACTGAAGTGAATTATCTAGATCTAAAGGTGCAGGTGAGGGATGGCAACCTTGGTACAGATTTATATCGGAAACCGACTGCCGGTAATTCAATCTTACACGGTAGTAGTAACCACCCGCCCAAGCTGATAAATAGCATACCCTATGGGGAACTTCTCCGGCTCAAACGAAACTGCACCAGAGATAATGATTTTGTATCTGCTGCTGCTAACTGTTTTACAAGATTTCTTAACAGGGGCTATAGTCAGGAGGTTCTGAATGCAGCACTAGTGAGAGTCAATAAGATTAAAAGGAAGGACTTGTTGACCCGTAATGATACCCAGCTGAACAGCATAAAAAAAGAGTAATTCTGAAGGTAGCAAATTGCGGATGATAACAACTTTCTCGGATGATGCAAACACTTTGAGGAACATAATGAAAAGGAATTGGCATATATTGCAAACCGATTCCGTAATGGGGAAAGAAATCCCGACAGTGCCACTGATTACCTTCCGCAAATCACGGTCTCTGAGAGATAAACTAGTTCAGAGCTACCTATCACCTATAAGTCAACCTAAAGGTGTTCTGAAAGAAATGAAGGGTTTTTTCCCTTGTGGGAAATGCAAAGCTTGCTGTAACAGCAAAAGAACCTTGAGCTACACAATCGATGGGATAAAAAAACCTAAACCCATTGACAAATTCATTACTTGCACTACTACACATGTAGTCTACTGCCTATTGTGTCCCTGTGGACTTAAATATATTGGCAGCACTATTCATAGTGTAAAGATGCGCATCTTGGAACACCAACGCGCAATCATGAATAAAGATAGTAACTACCCTGTAGCCAGACATTTCGCCCTCAAACACAATAGTAACAGGGAACTGTTACAGTACTTTGGCTTGGACTGTGTATATATTAATCCAAGAGGTGGGGCTAGAGTGCAACGCTTGCGGAGACTTGAGTCCCGCTACATTATTGATTTGCACACCAAAACACCCTTTGGGTTGAATAGCGGAGAGGAATTAGCTGTGCATCTGGGGAGGTAATTTGGTAGACTTTGTGGACGTAACTGTAATCTCTTCCTCTCTTTGTCGTTTTATACATGCAACTCAGGGAATATAAGGGGTAAGGATAATTGGTGTCCCCTACTTAGGTTTCCCTTGAGAATGTTTTGACTCTTTCTTACATTTGTTGGGAACTTAGTCTCATGGATTTCAGTGGACTACTTCACTATAAAATGTTTAGGCCGATTCACGGCTTTAATGTTTGAACCATTGAATGAATTATTTAATACACTGAGGTTCAGAATGTACATTATGAGGCTTGCTACAATATATATGCCGATCCACGGCTTAATTGTACTAAGATTTGTAGCTCTCTCTGTCACATAATTGTTAAATGACATTTACAATATGCTAAATTGATTAACAATTGCTTTCAATCATGATTAGTAACAATTATGTTTTAACGTTGTTGATGCGATTCTTAAATGTCGAGAGCAATACCTGAAACTGTGTATAACTCTATAGGCTGGTACGTTATCTTCACCCTGTTAAGATGGCTGCCATGCGATAGACTGTATTGCATTGGCCGTATGGGTGAGGAAGTGACGTCATGGGTCTTTTGATTTCAAAATAGCTCTCGCGCGGCTAGCGTAATTAGACACTGACGAAGGATACCCTGAAACGCGTCTGTCTTTTTGCTTGTTGCCGAATAAACTGATATACGGAATCCTCCCGGAGTGCTGTGCTTTGTCCGAGAGCGTGGACATCGTTGGTAGGGTGGATATATATATATATATATATATATATATATATATATATATATATATACACACACACACACACACACACACACACACACACACACACACACACAAGAGGTCTTGGATACTCGACCTAAAAACGTAAATAAGAAGTGAATTCTCTTGACGTAAAAGGATTTACAAAAAAAAAAGCAAGAGACGTGGGCAACAAGCAATAGAGCAACGCCATCTCTTCAGCCTGAGCTTGTGCCCTCCTTGCAGGGCTGCTTTCCACCGTAAAACTGCGGGTATGCAGATATGTTTGAAGTAGGGGCGTAGTGACTCCACCCCCCCCCCCCCTTCAGCAGCTATAGCGGGGGTGGGGGGGTTTTATTGGCCTCTTATCTGCAACTTGGCAGATATGAGATCATAATTAGCTAAAAGGAAGAAAGAAAGGTGGGTTGCTGGGAAAGGGAGAGAAAGGTGTACAGTGGATGCAGGGTGAAAAGATGGATGGATGAGTGGATGAATAGGTGAAAAGGATGGTAGTGTGAAAGGGTGGATGAATGGGTGAATGGATGGGTGTGTGAAACGATGGATGGATGAGTGGGTGAACGGATGGGTGGATAGGTGGATGAAAGGATGGCAAAATAAATAGAAATCTGAACGGATAGTAGATGATGGATGGCTAAATAGATGGATAAAAGGAACACTTGATGGCTGAAAGGCATTATTGATGGATGAGTGTCATATAATGGATGGATAGTTGCATGCATAGATGGTGGATGTATGAACAGATGGATAGATGGATGGAATTGCTAATGGATGGATGGAATGGTGAAAGACTGAATGAAGGATAAAAGCATGAATGGATGATAGAATGGTGAAAATCAGCAGGTAGATGAAGGGTAAAATGATGACTGCTAGATGATTGAATAGAAGTGACGAGAGAGCTCTTCTATGGAGGTTTGGGCTCACCTGCATCGCACGCTTTGTGCCATCAGAGCTTTGGTTTTAAGTGGGGGGTATTTACATTTTCCTGCTACTCCCTTGGTTTGAAGCGTGGGGAGAAGCACACCACACTGTGTTTGGGAGTGACATGGAGCAGGGTGGAGCTGCGTAGAAGCATCTAAGGGAGACTTCTCAAGAAAACATACACTCTCCTAGAGTGCTTCAGGCAAAAGAAAAAGAGTTCCTGAAAAGCAAAGCACTCGTGGAAGAAACAAAGAAGTCAATCAGAGAGGCGGTAAAGAGGTTATACTTTATGGGAGGGACAAAGAGAAGCTGGGCGAGATAAAACAATAGCCAGCTAATAGAAAGAAAGCAACTGTGTGTGAAAAAACAAAAAGCCTGGGGTAAGCAATGGGAGGGATGCATTCTAAGGAAGCTTACCGAATGTCCCCAATATGTCTTTGTAGGAGAGTAGGGTCTGCTTTCTATGTTCACCCCCACTTTTTGCTTTTGCTTTACTGGTTTTCGACTTAGATGTGGCTGTGGGCCTGCTAATCAGACCCACAGCCCGGCTGTTCTCTCTCTAAATTAATACTATGTACTTTAGGTGCATAACCCATTTGGATAGGATCACCTTATTGGCCCCTGTACAGTGTACCTTAGGTACCCAGGGCATAGGTGTACCCTAGGCCTACCAGGGGCTGCAGCATGTATTATGCCACCCCTGGCCTGGCCTTCCATTATGACACAACTGGCTGATCACTCAGCTGGGGCAAGGTTGTGTACTCACCCCTTGCTTAGGTGTAGTATTCCTATACCTATCTTGTATATAGACACGTGTACCTATCAGCCACTCCTATGGCAGGCCTTAACAATCCTGGAGGCAGAGTGCTTGGTAACATGTGAGATGGTGCTCTAGCATGAGCTGAGCCTGTCTGCAGCTTTCGGAACCATGTCCTTATAGCTGTTCTATGATATAGCCTGAACCCAAAGGAAATGATGGACGGAGTGTTGAACATTGCAAGCACTCACCCCCAGTCAACTGATCTGGGTTTAATCTATCACCGTTCTTTAGCCCACTCTGCCACCCCAGTTCAGACATGGCCATATGCAAATCAGTCTGACCCTGTGCCTCATGGGAACAGTCCAGCCTGAACTGCCAAGCCATGTCTTCCCTGGACCAGAATCAAGCTTCCTAGGACCGGTTTCTGGCATTTCAGCCGTCTTCAGCCAGGCTTGCTTGAATCCAGTGGCAAAGTGAGCAAGGGACTCACGTCTGAGCATACCCTGCCAACTTATGGCGAACAAAGCAGAAACCAAAAGAAATGATGGACGGAGTGTTGAACATTGCAAGCACTCACCCCCAGTCAACTGATCTGGGTTTAATCCATCACCGTTCTTTAGCCCACTCTGCCACCCCAGTTCAGACATGGCCATATGCAAATCAGTCTGACCCTGCTTTGTTCGCCATAAGTAGGCGACGAGAGACGTGGGACCGGCTACCTGGGAAAAGTGGCGAGTATCTTCCAGCGCAGCTTCTGAGGTACCCTCGAAGTCGTGCACCGGGGATTGAGAAGCCCCAACCCCAAGCACCATCTGCACCGAAGATCAGCCCCCCACACTCCACGAGTCCTGCGTGGGGCCCTTCTGCATTTTCCTGCTTGCCGCGTCTGTCCGGTTGCTTGCCCGTTGGCTAGCGGCCTTTGCGACGACACACCTTTGAATCTTCACTGCTGGTTTGGCTCCTCCAGACTGGCTCCCCCTCCTCTGCAAAAGAGAAGCACCCCAGACCTTCCTGGTCTGCACCAGAAGCAAGTCCCCCATTCTTCGTGGGTTCCGCTTGCCAAGGCTTGGTGAGTCCTAGTTCGACTTCGCCGCCACCGACAGCAAGAGCCTTCGTGGGACAGCTCGCCTCCTGGTCCTGGTCGTCCTCGACGTCTCTTGGTACCCGTGGCTGCTGCGACAAGCTTCACCTCTTCGCCTGCAATCTTCACGACATCGCCTGGTTCCTTCCTGGTTCCACGTGGTCACTGGCTAGTGACCTTGACTCTGTCCCTTCTGCTTGCAGGTACCCTTCCTTCTTGATCCCGGCCTTGGGATCCACCGGACACTCTGCACTGACTGCCTGTCAGCAACTTTCCTTCAGGCATCCATAGAAGTCCACGACGAAACCCGACGCAAGGTTACACCTATGCACCCGCAGCCCGTGGGCTAGGTAACTTGGGTACTTCGGTGCTCACAAGGGTAGTGACTATCCTAGGGTCTAGTTTCCGAATCTCGACTTCCTAGTTGCTCCAGAAGTGTCCTAAAACTGCTTATTTCAGAACTGTACTATTTCTATCGACTATACGCATTACGCCTGAGTGTTTCCACTCTGCACCTGAATCCCGTGGGCCTCCCACTTCCTAACTGTTGGTAGTGTAGTGTAGCCCCAGCGATTCCCTAGGCCTATTCTATTTCCGTGACAGTGGTCCTTATACCACTTCTTTAGTATATGGTTTGCGTGGCCCCTAGGGCCTAACTGTATTACTTACCTGTGTGACTTAATGTATGCTTGAATAAGACTGTGTTGTACTTCCCTCGAATCTCATAAAGAGTGCTGAGGGTTTGACTAGAATAAATACACTTTATTTTATATATATATATCTGTTGTGGTGTCCTTTCATTTGGTATTCAAGGAATTATATATGGTATCCGAGCTGGCTTCACCTGCCATTCAGAGTTTAGCCTAAGACTGCTCTTGTCCATGCTACCACTAGGATAGCTGGTCTATAAGGTTGACTTTACAACCAATCACCATAAGGGTTGTTTGGACTGATATAAGGTGTACACTAGAACTAGTGACATCATACATCAGGCCAACTTCTCACAGTCTTTGCACCCTGACAGCTGGGCTGGCCGGCCGGCTTCAAGCTAATAAATCTGTGTAATGTATTGTCGTGCTCATGTAAAGCGCCCCAGTGCCTTTGGGCCGAGGTCGTGCTATGTAAATACTGCACTCACAAAAAAACATATAAACTATACGGAATTCAGGGTCACAGATAAGATTATTTATTTTAAAACCTGCATTCCTAAATTGGTACTACGCATTAAATTACAGTTTCAAGAGCACTTTACTGAGTTTAGAAACTATGCAATATGTACATCGTTGTGTTGATCACACCCATGCTTCAAAGCAGTGCGATAAAAGAACCTGCAAACCCGTAGCACAAAAGAAGAGCTAATGTTTCTCAGCAGGCCATGGTTGCATTTTTTAAAGCCCTCACAAAAAGTCTCGCCAGACCAGCGCATGCGGTCAGGCGAGACCTAAAAAGAAAGGCATCCACATGGTACTCCTACAGAAAAGCAAGCTTGATGGACATTGAAGAAAAAGTATTCATCAAGAGGGTTCCATTTTTTTAGCACAAATAAAAATTTCTTTACAACTTGAACTAGCTGCAGTGGAAATCTACTTTGACAAAATGCCTCTAAAATTCAAACCTTCAAAATATAAGATCATGGTCTTTATGTTATGAAGATTTGCAAAGCACACTATCACCCAGGAGTATATTTTGGTGCTGAGCTGGTGGGAGTCTAGCTAAATCCTAGGGCCTACTGGGACTGCTCGAAAAGCCAGATCTCCAGCTTCATGTGAAATTCCAGAAATGAGAACGAAGGAGCGTCTTATTCGTAGCGGCATGTTTCGCTCTTTAGGTGCGATGTAGAAGGCGGCTCGACCGCCTAATCTGTTTGTCTATATGCATGGGATGAGTGCAAGTAGGTGTCTGGAAGGTTTGTGAAAGCAGATGTTAAAGTATGCTAGGCCATTGATATGTAGTCCCTTGAAAGTGTGGATGAGGAGTCTGAATTGTGCTTGTTTGTGTATGGGGAGCGAGTGGAGGTCCTTCAGGTGTGATGTGAGTGTAACATGGAAGATGAGAGTGAATTTGCCCGCCAAATTGTGAATGGTCTGCAGCCTTCTGGTAAGAGTTTTGTTGTTTTTTTTTTTCTTTTTTTCTTTGCTTTATTCCCGGCATAGAGGGTGCTCTTGCTTGTGACTGAGGTGGTTATGATGGTTTTCTGGGGCCTGATTGGGAGGCATTTGAAAATATTCCTCTGCATCTTCAGGGTATGGAAGGGAAGCATGAGTCAGTGATGGTGTTGTCTTCGGCAGTCATTTCAAATTTGCTGTCTGATGATGACCCTGAGGATCTTAGCGCTAGTAGTGGGGGTGGGTGTTGGTCCTAGCTCTGTTGGCCACTAGGTGGAGTCCTGCAGTGAAGTGCTCTTCCCGAAGATCATGATTTTGGTCTTGGCTGTGTTCAGTTTCTTCAAGTTGAGCTCAGTCTTGTTGGTCTTTATCCAGTAGGTGATTTCATCTGAGTACTGGGCGTTTTGTCCATCAGGAAGAGAATGAGTTTTATGTCGTCGGTGTAGAAGAAGATGTACATGTTGAGAGAGCAGATGATGCTGGCTAGAGGGATTATGCTAGCGATGAAGAGGGTCAGGATTAGGAAGGATCCTTGTGAAACACTGCAGATGAGGTCACAGGGGTCGGAGATGTACTGTGCCAGGTTTGCTGATTCGGTTCTTCTAGTCGAGAAGCAGTAGATCCACCGGAGTGCGTGTCCTTGGATTCCGATTGTCGTGTAGATGTTAGATGAGGATAGGGTAGGAGACCATGTCAAAGGCTGCGGAGGGGTCTAGGAGGATGAGAGCCGCTGTGCCTCGTCATATCTAGTCATGCAGATGCCATCCATGGCAGCGATGAGGGCAGTTTCTGTGCTGTAGTTGGGTCTGAAACCAGAGTGAGTAGTGTCTGAATTGGTGGTCATTGAGGTATTCGGTGAGGTGTCAGTTTAGGATTTTCTCTAAAACCATGGCCGGGAATAGTAGCAGGGAGATTGGTCTGTAGTTGGGGAGTGTTGAATGGTCTGTGGTGGGTTTCTTCAGCAATGGAAGGTTAGATTTCAAGCATCTGGGAATATCGTGGAAGAGGTGGAGGCATTCAGAATGGGTGTCAGCATGGCGCTTAGGGTTTGCAGTCCTCTGGTGTAGGCATGGTGGGGGAAAAGGCCTGATGAGGCCCCTGAGTGATTGGACTTCATGTGGTGGAGGTTTCTTCTGGGTTGATAATGGGCCACGTGGTTAACATTGCTTCTTTGGATAAGATTAGAAAGCATTTGGCAAGGTCCATCATGTCCTGTTGTTGGTTGAAGTTGCTGTAAGGATCTGGGGCCCTAAATCAAATAAAACACAATTCAAAACACGAGCAATTAGAAACAGGCCAATCAAAACAACAAGCACCTTCAGTTACCTTGGTTTTAATACTATCCAGCTTTCCCGGCGAAACCATCTCTAGTGAGGGTACTTGGAACGGCCAAGAGGTATCATAAGGTTTACCAAACGGCATGACCATGTGGAACCAAAAACACTAAAAGCCAAATTTGGCAGACTCGTATGATATAGCATGGTGATGGGGGTGCTTCAGTTGATTTGTCTGCAGTATGCCAACTAGAAATGTGTGAAAAAAGGTGCTCTAATTTGCTCAATCGACAGACCATCTAATTGGAGAAACTGCATGTTCACAGAATTAAATCTCTCAGTCTCCGAACTTAAGCCAAAGTCAAGGTTTCATACATTGATCCAATTAATTCAAAGCAAAAATCGATCCTTATCTTCTAGCTCCAAGTGGACAGACAGTTTAAAGTGCTCCATGCTCATGATCATAAATGTCTCTAACTCAACATGCAGTGTTCTGGGGGAACAGTATCCCCTTTCATCGGGGTTTCACAGGAGCATCAGTAAAGCTCTCCATTCTTGGAATGAAAATAGCTTGAATGCTTCATTACGGCTGATTAGCAAATTAATTTTAATAGGAAGAGAGCAATACTACTTTTGGCTGGAAAATGTGAATAAATGTTTAGAGTCTGTCCATAGGTTAAGAGGTGTGTTTTGAATTAATTATCTGGGCCACACAACTGGTGACATAAATGAGTATATGCAGTGCAGGAGGAAACTGAGGTCAGGGTGAATAGATACATAATGGGCAGTAGAGGATACCCTGCATATCTGTACAACAAATAGATGACATGGAGACTTACCAGTTAATACTCAAACCGTAGTATAGGTCTGAATAGGGGCGACCACATACTTGGGATGGTAAGGGATACTAACAAAAGAAACTCTGCTATGGTATAATGATCCACTGAAGGAGGTGGGGACATTGGAAGGGTTTAGCAAATGGGACCTAATTCGTTTTTCTAATTTGGGGTATCTGTGGATGAAGGGAGGCCCTCTGTGAAAAATATCAACTTGTGGAGTCTGACCTGTATAGATACCTGCAGGTTAGTCATGCTCTGACTTCCCAGATTAAAAAAGAGAATACTGGAAGACTCGATGCTCCTGGAGGACTGACTATTGACCGAACCCTGAACCAGCAGTGCTGTATCATTGGTATTCAAAAAAATAATGAATAACTCCCCTGCTGTCCTCCAGAAATGAAAAGTGAATTGCGGGATTTAGGAGGAGGAATGAGAAAAGACATTGATGACCCCTCAAGTGATTGTGATAATATTGAGCTTCTGACTTCTACAGCTCTGCATTTTGCACAGGTCCCATTCTATATTACTCCTATACAAAATGGAAAAGAGTGTTTCAGGAATTTGTACTAGAGGCTGTAGTCGAGGCCTCTTTCTTTCATATCATCTGGGCTTGTCCAAGAATACAGTGCTAATGGAAACGGATTGAGGAATGCATGACACGAGTGACACGGGTGGCAATCAAACTTTCAGCAAAGTGGTTTGCATTTAATATATAAGGAGAATAAAAGACATCCAACTACTTGAAGCTGTGAGTGGCCTTGTGCCTCATTGTGGTGAAGCAAAACATTGCCTAATCAGTGGGGTGCTAATTATGTGCCAGTCCTCGATGAGTGAAAGAGGGACATAGATTGTTGTATGGTTGCAGAAAAAGTGGTATATGAGGGTACAGGATGACCTAAGAAATGGGAGAAAATATGGAATGCAAGGAGTTCCTTCCGAGAACTATGAACAGGTACTTAAATAGTTAAAAGGCCAATGAACAAATTTAACGACCACCCTACAGGCATTTGGAGGAACATGCTGATTTGTTGGGTTATGCAAACTAGTTGTTTGACGTTGGAAGTTCATGGTGGTTGGTGCTAAATTGTTTATTTTATGATTGTTTATAAAACGTAATAAAAATAGTTTTTAGTGGCATATTAAGTTATTTAAGGTATACAAAAAAGGACTTTCGCATCATAACAGCTGAAAGCTTGCAATCTTTTCGGCTCAGACATTGGGCGATGCTCCCAATGATAAAGAAAAGGGGCTACCAGAAATGTGTCCCCTTTCAAAAACTCGTGCTCCATTTTGCATGGTTTGGGAACTAGTTGCAATTTATTCACAACTGCGCTTCATACAAGTGTAAGTAAGCAAGTACCAACGTATAGCTATTGCTGCAAGGGGATGACCGTGCAAGAGTGGAAAAGTATGCAAAAGGAAATTTTATGGGATGTGTGTGAACAACACAGAGGTCAGATAGATGTTCTAAGAAATGAGGGTGACCTAATGTGTCTGAGTTCCCCAAAAATAAAAACTGGGGTGAAAAGTATGAAAGATATAGAACATGTTGAGTGTCATGACACAGCCAGCATTTCTGAGGAGGGGATAACTTAAGATAACTTTCCATGGAGTGGAGGAGGCATTCTGATGGTAGAGGCAGCTTATCTAATGATTGCATCATTATGGCGAAAATCTCAAGTGCTTTTTGACATAAATGTGGACTATAATATTTGAAGTATGCTCCTTGATGGAACGTTTCATGTATATTCTCAGAGAATGTGGTCGCGTATGGGTCCTTACATGGAAAACATGGCCAAAGACATTTGAAATGTGGATATACCCAGGTCACGTTTGATCTTTGCACATGTTGTTTGTCCTGCAGCCTCCGAAATATTTTGCATCCTTAGTTTTCTAGGTAGGTCTGTTTTTGGAGGAGCCTTTACTGATTGCTTGGAAAATATGTAATGTAAACTGGATTGCATTCAACCCTGAGGTGGTGTGGGAAATTGATAGCTGGTGTGATAGTGAGCCTTTTTCAAAGACCTTAATCTTGACACATAATATGTACTTTATTTTGACGATTATGTTTTTGTCCGAAAATCAAGAACGTTATGGCTGGGGGAGACCTAGAGAATGTCAAACATGTTGAGTGAAAGGCTGTTTTACAACAAGAACGAATTTACCAGCCCTGTGCACTTTCATTAAAGTTAGTAAACGCTAGGAGACACTTCACCAGGGCAAGTATCAAATGAGTAGAAACACCTAAGGAATTGTGTAGGTGACTGACAGTCATTGGGTACAGGGGATCTTCAGTTTCTATTCACCTGAAGAAGGCTTATCCTACCTGTAATGAGGCTGCCTCGATCAACTTCATCATCCATTGATTATTTCAGATGCCATTCACATTTTCGATCCTCCCTCGACAGACAGCACATGAGGGCAGTAGACCAGCCCACATCAGCTATTGGCTCCTTTCGCTGTGAGTGAGGGCTTTTTAGGTGTGCACGTACAACTAAAAAGTAACCTACTTCAGTACCAGGGCTGGTCAGCTTATCTGCTTTCATGTTTTTTGTTTTTTTGCAGTGGTTCATGTTTTACTTAATTTTCTTTGCAACGTTTGCACAGTGGCATTTTCACCTTTTACAGATTTTACACACTTTTAATGCTGGCTGTATATCTTTCACAGAAAAAAATGATCTTTTCAACAGCCAGATCGATATACTTTGATCGTTTAAAATTAGATTTTTATTATATGTTGCATGCAAAGACAGAATGTTATGCTAATAAACAGTCTTGGTGTGTATCCACCAGGTTCATTATTACACTTAATACTTCTTAAAATCAGTCATCATCTTGGTCTCTAGGTCACAATTGCTCCTAAGATGGGGTTTCCCTGCATGTCAGGAAAACAGAAGATTTCACCAACGGACTGTTAAATTCCTAGCCTTATGCAGATGGGGAAGAGCAGATGACAATCATTGCTAATTTTTCATACTGTCCTAATAATCCAATTAAGATGAAAGTGAGCCTTTGCGTAGATCAAATGTTAGATTTTTTTTTAGGTCTCGCCTGACCCAGCGCATGCGCTGGTCTTGCGAGACTTTTTGTGAGGGCTCAAAAAATGCTACCATGGCCAGCCTAGAGCTACAGTGCATGTGCGCGGGCGCGCGCTTAGGAGCAGAGGCTGGCAAACCTCGTCATGCTCATTAACCCCTTCGCTGCTAGGCCTTTTCCCCTCCTGTGCTAAGCCTTTTTTGGGCTATTTGGGGTAGTGCGCGCTTAGGCCCCTGTAACTTTTTGACCACATAAGGTATCCACGCCAAATTTGCGTCCTTTTCTTCCAACATCATGGGGATTCTAAAGGTACCCAGGGTTTGTGGATTCTCCTAGAGGGTTCCCAGAAATTAGTCAAAATACTGCAACATTTTGTTTTTTTGTGATAAATGGGAAAAACTGGCTGCAAATGAAAGCGTCAGGGTTTTTCTCTGCAAATGGTATCAAAAAAGGGTTTGTGGGGCTGAAATTACCATTTTTCCAGCTTTTAGGGAATGACAGATTTTTGTCAGAAATCCAACATTTTTTACAGTTTTGGCATTTTTCTGGGACATACCCTATTTGTGCTATTTTTTGTGCTTTCAACCTTCTTCCAGTTAATGGTAGAAATGGGTATAAAAGCAATAATGGATCCTGGAAAGCTATACATTTTTGAAAAGTAGACAATTCTGAATTCAGCAAGGGGTCATTTGTGTAGCTCCATCAAAGTTTCTTTATAGAAACGTAACAGTTAAATATAGGAAAAATTAAACATTAGTTGAAAAAAGCAGCCTTTTGTGTCAACGTTTTCACCTGTAACTTCTTCTAATTATGACATGTCTTTGAAAGCAATGTACCGTTACATCCGCTGGATCTTCCTGGTTGTGGGGATATATAGGACTTGTAGGAGAGCCCAACGAACCCAGAGTAAAAAACTGAGCAGCATTTTGTAATGATTTTTTATTATGTTCCGGGTATATAGCAATTATTGTGGGAAAATGTATGCATGGAAAAATCGGTATGAAAGACACCTATGTATTTCTGAAATGGGAACAAATTACAGAGTTTAGAAACAGTGCATATTTGCACATTTTCGAAATTGGTAATACTCATACTAGCATGAGAATTATTGGTCATTTTTCAAAATGACTTTTTTTTTTTACACAATGTCTTTCATTTGGAAGGGAGACATGCATCAAAAATCAATAGATAATAACAGTTGCTTTACAAACCTGAACTACCCCAAGTCTCCCGATAAAAATGGTACCTCACTTGTGTGGGTAGGCATAGTGCCCACGACAGGAAGTGGCTCAAAACCTAGCGTGAACACTCCACATTTTCACAATGAAAATGTACAAATTGTTTGCGAAGAGTCTAGCTGTAGTTTTTGAACCCTAGGTCTGCCGGCACCTAGGGAAACCTAGCAAACCTATACATTTTTGAAAAGTAGACACCCAGGGGAATCCAGGATGGGGTGACTTGACTGCCTCCCACCATGATCTGTTACCCAGAATCCCTTGCAAACCTAAAAATTGACCAAAAAAAACACTTTTCCCCCCACATTTCTGTGGTGGAAAGTTCTGGAATCTGCATGGATCCATAAATTTCCACCCACCCCGTGTTGTCCAAAGTCTTAGGAGAAAAATGGTACCTCACTTGTGCAGGTTGGCCTACTGCCCGCGACAGGAAACGGCGCAAAACGCAACGTGGTCACACCTCAATTTTGCAGTGAAAAATGACTCTTTTTTGGCAAAGTGCCTATCTGTAGTTTTTGAACCCTAGCCCTGCCGGCACCTAGGGAATCCTAGCAAACCTATATATTTTTGAAAACTAGACACCCAGGGGAATCCAGGATGGGGTGACTTGAGTGCCTCCCACCAGGGTCTGTTACCCAGAATCCCTTGCAAACCTTAAAAATGGACAAAAAAAACACATTTTCACCACATTTCTGTGATGGAAAGTCCTGGAATCTGCGTGGATCCACAAATTTCCACCCACCCCGCGTTCCCCAAAGTCCTACAAGAAAAATGGTACATCACTTGTGCGGGTCGGCCTAGTGCCCGCGATAGAAAACGGCACAAAACGCAACGTGGTCACACCTCAATTTTCCACAGAAAAATGACCCTTTTTTGGCAAAGTGCATAGCTGTAGTTTTTGAACCCTAACTCTGCCGGCACATAGGGAAACCTACCAAACCCATACATTTCTGAAAACTAGACACCCGGGGGCTTCCAGGGAGGTATGGCTTGCGTGGATCCCCCAACGTTTCCTTACCCAGAATCCCCTGCAAACCTCAATTTTAGCTGAAAAAAATCACTTTTTTCACACATTTTGGTGTGGGAAAGTTGTGGCATCACCGGGCTCACACAAATTTTCCACCACCCAGCGTTCCCCCAGGTCTCCCTGTACAAATGGTGCCTCACTTGTGTGGGAGGCCCAAGTACCCGCGGCAGGCAAGGGCTCAAAACGTTGAGGTGAAATCAACATTGCCTATCCAAAAAATGTTTGGGCCCTTGCCTGTCACGGGTACTTGGGCCTCCCACGCAAGTGAGGCACCATTTTTACCGGGAGACCTGGGGGAACGCTGGGTGGAAAATTTGTGTGAGCCCGGTGATGCCACAACTTTCCCACACCAAAATGTGTGAAAAAAGTGATTTTTTTTTTTCGGCTAAAATTGAGGTTTGCAGGGGATTCTGGGTAAGGAAACGTTGGGGGATGCACGCAAGCCATACCTCCCTGGAAGCCACCGGGTGTCTAGTTTTCAGAAATATATGGGTTCGGTAGGTTTCCCTAGATGGCCGCCGAGGACCGGCCCAAAAACCCAAGTGACAACCCCCCCCCCCTTGCAAAACCAGGTGGTTTTGCGATAGGCCATTTTGATGTCCCCTCACTACATTTTGGGCCCTTGCCTGCCGCGAGTACTTGGGCCTCCCACACAAGTTAGGCACCATTTTTACTGGGAGACCTGGGGGAACACTGGGTGGTGGAAAATTTGTGTGAGCCCGGTGATGCCACAACTTTCCCACACCAAAATGTGTGAAAAAAGTGATTTTTTTTTTTCCAGCTAAAATTGAGGTTTGCAGGGGATTCTGGGTAAGGAAACATTGGGGGATCCACGCAAGCCATACCTCCCTGGAAGCCGCCGGGTGTCTAGTTTTCAGAAATGTATGGGTTTGGTAGGTTTCCCTAGATGGCCGCCGAGCACCGGGCCAAAAATCCAAGGGACCCCCCCCTTGCAAAACCAGATTGTTTAGACATAATTATTGGATTGTTTCTACAGCGTGAGAATTTTGGAACAATATTGCAATGAAAATGTGGCAGACATTTTGAGGTTTGCAGGACATTGGAGATAAAAAAAAACTTTTTGAATTCACAAGAGAGACATCACCATGCACTCCCATGGATTTTCGACAATATCTACAGTTGGTGGGTTATTCTTACATGGAAAGTACACCTTGGCAGAGAAACTAAAGACAAAGATTCCTGCACAACCATCTATTCCTCAAACACACACACATACTGGTTGGATTTGGCACGAGGGTAAGTCATGGTTCAGTGTATTACATTTTATTAACAAGAGATTTCACAAAAATGAAATGCACTGTCAATAATTAAATGCACAAAAAACCAAACGACTCGCAGCTCGTGAGCTGTAAAGCCATGTCAAGGCACCAACCACTTTACAGGCCATTCACACACCTTTCATACGTGATACAAACAAGACCATTCACACCACCAGGCACAAAAGCAACACATTACAAAATTCACAAAAAGGGACAAGGTACACCCTGCTTCAGAAAGACAAATATTACTGCACAGCCATCTAATCCTCAAGCACACACACCTGCTGGTTGGATTTGGCACGAGGGTGAGTGATGGTTCAGTATATACAATTGTATTAGCAAGTGATTTCACAAAAATGAAACGCACTGTTAATAATTGAGAAACTGAACCATTGACTCACAGCTCGTGAGCTGTAAAGCCACGACAAGGCACCAACCTCTTTACAGGCCATTCATTCACCTTTCATACGTGTGAGACATACAAAACCATTCACACCGCCAGCCGCGGGCCCATCACATAACAAAACTCACACCAGCACACAGCGCCATTCAAGGGCCCATCACTTTCACACGCCCACAATCCTGACACAGCAACTACACAGGCTGATGGATTGCGTGGAGTGGTACTTAGCTAGCAGTGTGTGTAGTGACCAGCAGAAAGTCACTGCTCACACACAGCCAGCCGAGCGCCAGTCCACGCACACCGCTAGCCAAGCGCCAGTCCACGCACACCGCTAGCCAAGCGCCAGTCCACGCACACCGCTAGCCAAGCGCCAGTCCACGCACACCGCTAGCCAAGTGCCAGTCCAGGCACACCGGCAGCCAATCGCCAATCCACGCACACTGCCAGCCAAGCTCCAGTCCACGGACACCACCAGCCAAGCACCAGTCCGCACACACCACCAGTCCACGCACACCGCCAGCCAAGCACCATTCCACGCACACCGCCAGCCAAGCACCATTCCACGCACACCACCAGCCAAGCTCCAGTCCACGCACACCACCAGCCAAGCACTAGTCCACGCACACCGCCAGTCCACGCACACCGCCAGCCAAGTACCAGTCCACGCACACCGCCAGCCAAGCACCATTCTACGCACACCACCAACCAAGTGCCAGTCCACACACACACCAACAGCCAAGCGCCAGCCTACACACACCACCATCACATTTAAGATTTTTTTAGAAAAAAATAAAAACACAAACAAATTGCAAATAGATACAAATCTACAAACACAAAATCAGGAAAATAAATACATTGCACTAACGCCAACCTTGAAACAGAATCAAATTTTCCAAAGAATACAGACCAGGCAATTCACTTTACCACTCATGAATGCTCCCAAAAATTATTTTGCGTGTGGTACGCTCTAAAACAAGCAGGGACACACAGCCCAGGTTTAGAAGGACAGTCGGGGCAGTACATACGAATCTCCTTCGGCGTACCTCTTCGCCAACAGACTCTGCATCTCCTAGTGGGAAAATCTTTTGCCGGTGTGGGAGGAATGTGATCCGGAAAGTGGCGATCTCTCAATCTAGCAACATCCTCCACCACTCCTACTCTAGGAACACTTGCCTGTTCCACTACAACAAGGCTGCCTATTACAGACTCCTGAAACTTAGCAAAAGTCATCTTTGACTCAGGGCAAGAATCCTGGAACACAACAAAAGCATTAAAGATTGGCAAGTGGAAAAGATGGATAGCCAACTTCTTGTACCAAATGTAAGCCTTACGAAGAGCAGCGTAAGGTTCCAACCTCTGATCTACTCTGTCAACACCACCCATGTGTCTATTATAGTCTAAAATGCACACAGGTTTGCGCGCTTCAGCGACCTGACCCCAAACAGTCACAGGTGCAGTGCTTTCATCATGGATGGTAGTCAGCATGTAGACATCTCTCCTGTCTGAAAACTTCACAGCAAGAAGCTCCTCGCAACGCACTGCACTGTCCCCGCACAAGCTTTTGACAAACAAGTTCTTTTGGGAAACCTTTACGGTTAGAGCGGATTGTGCCACAAGCAACAGTGTCCACTTTGGCCAATTCCCTGAACAACCGCACACCAGTGTAGAAGTTATCTACATATAAACGGTGTCCTTTGTTAAAAAATCCTCTACCAAGTTCCCAAACAATTTTCTCAGTCACTCCAAAAGTGGACGGACAACCAGGGGGGTTAATCCTGGATTCCTTACCGGTGTACACCCTGATATTAGAGACTTAACCAGTCCTACTGTCACACAGCATATACAGCTTAATTCCATAGCGTGCCCTCTTACTAGGAATGTATTGCCTAAAAACCAAGCGGCCCTTGAACAACACCAAAGACTCATCCACTGCAATTTCTTTCCCAGGAGCATAGATCTCAGGAAATCGATCAACAAAGTGATCAAGGACAGGCCTAATCTTAAAAAGACGGTCACAGTCAGGGTGATCTCGTGGCAACGCTAAACCATTATCAACAAAATGCATCATCCGAAGCAGAAGCAAATACCTGTCACGACTCATGACTGCCGGAAAAATAGCAGTTGCCATCAAGGGACTAGTAGACCAATATGAAGACATTGATGGCTTCCTTAGCAAGCCCATCAAAAAAGTTAAACCCAAGAACTTCATCATCTCTTCAAGATTTGTGGGAGTCCACTGGGTAGCTCTATAGTGTGGCTTAAGACTGGCACTGTTGTCCCTCAAAAACTGTTCGGCATACAAATTAGTCTGCTCAACAATCTCTGCCAAAAACACATCGTCCATAAACAACTGAAAAAAATTTATCGGCAAAAAGTTTTCAGTATTCACGCTACACCCTGGAACACCAGTAAAGTCTGGGAATGCCGGCTGCACCATGCCAGGGGCAACCCAGAGGTCATCACTTTCAAAGAGAAAGAAGAAAAAAAAACAAATTACTGACAAGACCACAAAATACACATCGAGCACAAATGCAAACAGTTTTTGACACTCAAAAACCAAACCTACTGCTATTACACCATTTGCCAAAAAATATTCATGCAGAGAAATCAAACACCTTTACATTGTACAAAAAAAAGTCTCTTACCAAACTACACAAACAGCAGAACCACCAGTAACAAAACCACAAACTGGAAAGAGCAAAAGCCTTCACCTAGAACAAAAAAGTAAAAAAAAAAAAACATTACAATTGCAATTCACAAAAAATATAACCAATTAGAACATGCTATGTTACTACCCAAATGGTCAATCGGGTTGTGTGCCAGGTGGGGCAGGAAAAAAAAAAGCTAATCTGTCCCGGGGGGAGGGGGGGGGGGGCAAAATACATATTATAAAAAATTGCCACCTGGAAGCGACCCTTGCCCAAGGGGTCACTTCCATTTTTATTTAAACTAATTCCCTGGTGTCTAGTGGGCTTTTCTGCCCCCCCTGGGACCAGAAACGGCTACACAAAAAACCGATCTGCCCCCAGGGGGGGGGCAGAAAAGTCTTGATAAATAATTGGGACTCCAGGAAGCGACCCTTTCCCAAGGGGTCGCATCCTTTACTTAAAAAATAACATCCCTGGTAGCAGAAACTGCTACAAAAACGACCGATCTGCCCCCGGGGGGGGGGGGGGGGGGGCAGAAAAGTCTTAATTATAATTATGGCCCCCAGGAAGCGACTCTTGCCCATGGGGTTGCTTCCTTTACTCAAAATATAACATCCCTGGTGTCTAGTGGGCTTTTCTGCCCCCCCTGGGAGCAGAAACAGCTACATAATCGACCGATCTGCCCCCAGAGAGTCTTAATAATATTTTTAGCCCCCAGGAAGCGACCCTTGCCCAAGGGGTCGCTTCCTAACACTAAAAAATACATCCCTGGTGTCTAGTGGGCTTTTCTGCCCCCCCCCCCCCGGGAGCAGAAACGGCTACCAAAAAAAAACTATCTGCCCCCAGGGGGGCAGAAAAGTCTTAATTTGTTTTGCCCCCAGGAAGCGACCCTTGCCCAAGGGGTCGCTTCCTAACGCAACAAAAATAGATCCCTGGTGTCTAGTGGAGCATCCCTGCTCCACGATCGCGACGCTGTGCGCGATCGTGAAGCAGGAATGCCCAGCATTGAGACATCAGGGGAGAGGAAATGCTCTTTCCTCTCCCCTGATGCCTCAATACTTTCAAAAATCGCCCCCGCGGCCCCACCGGAGAAGGAAACTCACCTGCTGCTGCTGGGACGCCTGGAAGCAATTGGCTTCCAGGCGTCCCGGCGCTTCCTGACGACGTCGGCGCGTGCTGACGTCATGGGGAAGCGTGGGGGGGCTCGGGGGTGGCAGCGCCAACCCCCAATTGGTAAAAAAATCGAGCCCCCGGGGGGGAGCTCATGACGGAGCGGTTCCGTCATAAGCACAGCCCAACCGATGCTCATGACGGAACCGCTCCGTCATGAGCATCGAAGGGGTTAAGCGCCCGCGATCACTTTCGCCCGCGATCACTTTCGCGGCGCCCCTTTGATGGTCTTGTTCAAAGAACATGTTGTTGTGTTAATGCTTTGCTGCGCCTGTTTGACTTACAATGTGCTTTCTCTTTCCACAAACTCAATGTTTGTGTTTCTTTATTTTGAGAGGCTTTTAGTATTACTGTTTTGTGACTCAAAGAACATTAAGGAAATGTTACTGTGAAACTGGACAACGTTCACAGTGGTTATTTCTGATCGCAGCGGCTGCTTCATGTCCGTTGCACCATTCAGGGAGTCCTTTCGTTGGCGCTTTCATGAGGAACATGATGAGGAAGTTGTAAACTTTTGGCACATTCTCTTTAAAAGCACAGCATGTTGGCGACTGGTAAATCGATTAGACCTATGTAGCGCTTTAGATCTCAAAGTGCTATGGTGGGTGCAGCAGTTACAACTCATGAAGTATGGGGTGCAACTCACAAGGAGGGGGCAGGTTTGAGTGCACATTGGCTGCAATCGAACTCTTAAGATGATGGGCTGTGTGTATCCATTATCAGCACTCAGTCTTAACTAAGTGATCTTGTTTGTTTTGTTGTTGTGTTAATGCGTTGCTGCACCCGTTTGACTTACAACCTGCTTTCTCTTTCCAAAAACTCGATGTTTGTGTTCCTTTATTTTGAGATGCTTTTAGTATTACTGTCGCCACACAACCACACATACAACCATACACCCACCCACACACACCCAACCACCCACACACACCCAACCACCCACACACACCCAACCACACACACACACCCGCCCACACACCCACCCGCCCACACACCCACCCGCCCACAAACACCCCCGACCACACCCCCCACCGACCACACCCCCCACCGACCACACACACCCCCAACCCCACACACCACACACACCCACAACACCCCCAACCACACACACACACAACACCCCCAACCACACACACACACAACACCCCCAACCACACACACACACAGCACCCCCAACCACACACACACAGCACCCCCAACCCCACACACACACACACAACACCCCCAACCACACACACACAACACCCCCAACCACACACACACAACACCCCCAACCACACACACACACAACACCCCCAACCCCACACACACACACACACACACAACACCCCCAACCACACACACACAACACCCCCAACCACACACACACAACACCCCCAACCACACACAACACCCCCAACCACACACACACACAACACCCCCAACCACACACACACAACACCCCCAACCCCACACACACACACACAACACCCCCAACCCCACACACACACACACAACACCCCCAACCACACACACACAACACCCCCAACCACACACACACAACACCCCCAACCACACACACACAACACCCCCAACCACACACACACAACACCCCCAACCACACACACACAACACCCCCAACCACACACACCACCCCCAACCACACACACCACCCCCAACCACACACACCACCCCCAACCACACACACCACCCCCAACCACACACACCACCCCCAACCACACACAACACCCCCAACCACACACAACCCCCCCAATCACACACAACCCCCCCAATCACACACAACCCCCCCAATCACACACAACCCCCCCAATCACACACAACCCCCCCAATCACACACAACCCCCCCAATCACACACAACCCCCCCAATCACACACAACCCCCCCAATCACACAACCACGCGGCCACGCGCGCGCAACCACGTGCGCGCAACCACGCGGCCACGCGCGCGCAACCACACGCAGCCACGCGCACGCAACCACACGCAGCCACGCGCACACAACCACAGGCAGCCACGCGCACACGCAGCCACGCGCACACAGGCAACCACACGCACGCAACCACACGCACGCAGCCGCACGCCACCAGCCGCGCGCACACAACCACACACAGCCGCACGGTTTTTACTAACACGATTCAGGTTAAATATTTTATTTAGATTTCTAAGCTTCCCCAAGATGAATGACTGGACAAGACAACTTTATAAATGTCCATGCGATGATATGTCTAGTCAATCAGACATACACGTTTTGTTCTTCTGTAAGTTCTACTCCATACCGAGGAGAAGATGGATAGTACCAATATTTAAGTTCTACTCCATACCGAGGAGAAGATGGATAGTACCAATATTGAAGAGTATGGAACTTAGGCAATGTAGCCCTGCATTTCTGGCCATTCAAAAATTAGACAATATATTTACTGTTGCATCTGTTTCCGTGTTTTTTAAAAACGTTTTTAAATCACGGAAATCAATTAATGTATGAAATTTTATTACTTATTTTAATGAAGGTTGACTTCTTTTTTTATTTTTTTTGCATTTTTTAATATATATTGTAAATGTGTTTTAAACTGTACTTTTATGGCTACTCAGCATAATAACCGAATAAAGTTATTTTTGATTTGATTTGAAGTCACGCATTGACAAAACCAAAAGGCTGACCACCAATTTCAGACCTACTGGCTTTGCCAATGCTTGTTAATTTTTGTTTCCCACAATCATATTTAAACTGGTTACTCTGCTTTTCCATTATGAATATTTTTGGGAAATACAAGCATACATCAACATGTTACTAAATGATGCAGCAAAGATATGGTACCTAAAATATTACAGTAGTTTAGCAAAAGTTTTTTTTTTCCTACTTGCATTTTTTTGTGAACATTTTATTTTGAAAGCAAAGAATCATCACTCTTGCTTTCAAGCTTCTGCAAATATTTGAATATAATCAGAGCATTCTGGGAGCATTACACATAGCCTCATATTACTAAACTTTGAAAACTTGTGTACACATTTATATTGGAACCACCGTCAGTAGTGAAGGCCGAGCTTACAACATTTACTTTTAGCGCTCACCCTATTAATAAGGCTTTGCATTAATGAACCATAAATACAAGCTTGAACAGCATTTAACACATGGACACAAATATTACCTTAACTGCAGACATTGCCCTTTCCTGATCCATAATGTGGTACAGTAAACTGGCAGCCAAAGGGTTTGTGCTGTAGGGGGTTGGGCCTACTTGTCTCAAGGACAAAATACACATGAAAACTTGTTGCCCTTGACCCCAAACAATGTGTCCCGGGCGTCGGGCTATAGGAATTCCACATCCCTGCACACACCCGCACCCATGCACACACCCGCACCCATGCACACACGCACACCCACACGCACACCCACACCCACACGCACCCACCCACACGCACTCACACACCCGCACCCACCCACACACCCGCACCCACCCACACACCCACACACACCCACACACGTGCACCCACGCACACGCACACCCACGCACGCACACGCACCCACACACACGCACCCACACACGCAGCAACCCCCACACACACACAACCACACACAACCCCCACACACACGCAACCCCCACACACACGCAATCACACGCAACCCCCACACACACACGCAACCCCCACACACACGCAACCACACGCAACCCCCACACACACGCAACCACACGCAACCCCCACACACACGCAACCACACACAACCCCCCACACACACGCAACCACACACAACCCCCCACACACACGCAACCACACACAACCCCCCACACACACGCAACCACACACAACCCCCCACACACACGCAACCACACACAATCCCCCACACACATGCAACCACACACAACCCCCCACACACACACCCCACACACACAACCCCCCACACACACACACGCAACCACACACAACCCCCCACACACACGCAACCACACACAACCCCCCACACACATGCAACCACACACAACCCCCCACACACACGCAACCACACACAATCCCCCACACACATGCAACCACACACAACCCCCCACACACACGCAACCACACACACACGCAACCACACCAAGCATTGGCATAGCCAATAGATCTCGCCTTTGGGACCTTATAAGTGTTTAGCCACTCAACAGTTGATGTGGTTGCACCAAGGATATTGTGCGGCATAACTAAATACTTAGAAGGTCCCAAAAGCGAGACCTATTAGCTATGCCAATGCTTGTTTTGTATGATCTTGGGCCTTATTTTGTCTGCATGCATCACCACCATACTGTCTGTCGATGGTTAGTCTGTAAGATAGTTCACGTAGTTAAGCATTTAGTGGAGTTTTTGACAATCGTCTTGTTCTCGTTAAGATAATATCCTGAGATTTTACCAAAATCTTTTGCTTCCCTTTCTACCTCGTTACTAGCATGGGTTAGTTGTAATTGTAGCTAGATCATCTGCGTATGCTAAAATCTTAGTATCTCCTCCGATAGAATGGATGGCCTGTATCCTATCATTCGCCGCAATTTTTCTGATTAAAGGATCTATATAGAGTGCAAATAATAGCGGAGAGCAAGGACACCCTTGCCGCGTGCCTTGAGTAATTTTAATTAGGTCAGATGTAAAGCCCATCATAGCTATTCTAGCCACGGGCTCCTGATACATACATCTGATAGCTCCAATAAAATCCTTGCCCAAACCTTTCCTTTCCATAATTGCCCATAAAAAGGACCAGGAGACCCTATCGAATGCTTTTTCAGCATCCAGTAGTATTGCAGCCATAGGGCCTCCTGAAACCTTTGTATAATCAATTAACGTGACTATATGCCGAATGTGTTCCGTCGTGCCCCTTCCCGGGACAAACTCGTATTGGAAACGGGATACTAGCTTCTAAATAACCATGGCTAGTCTATTTGCTAGTATTTTAGAGAAAATGTTTACATCGCTATTAACCAGTGTAATTGGTCTGTACGAACCCAATTCCTTTGTGGATTTGTATTTCTTAGGGAAGACTATAATATTAGCGCTTTTCCAGAAATCGGGGGCCAGCAAATCTGATTTTGCGCTGCAAAATATCTCCAGCATAAGTGCCAAAATCTGTCTTAAACTTTTTATAAATTTCCCCTGGTATTGAATTGGTTCCCACGGCTTTACCTACCGGTATAGAATCTATTGCTGTTTTTAATTCATCCTTTGTAAATGGTGCGCCTAAGCAGTCTTTCTCTACAGGAGATACCTTATCAAAAATGTGCCCCTTTAGATAATCCTCAATTTCTTCATCCCTATCTTTAATATCCTCGGTATATAATTTTTGATAAAATGTTTGAAATGCAGAGAGGATGGCATCCGGCTCACTTACCATACCTACGCTAGGGTCCCTAATTTCACTGATCCAAGTTTGAACTATTTTCTCCCTAGTACGTGTACAGCAAGTAGGTGACCCACCCTCTCACTATTTTCATAAACCCTGCTCCGCCATGCCACATACTTCCCAGTCGATTTCCTAATAGATATCTCAGTGATGGCAGATCTAGCAATAGTAATCTTCGATTGGGCTGACCCTAAATCTCCCCTTTCAGACAATACCTGAATTAATTCTGCTTCTGCCTTACCTAATTCCTCATACAGAGTTTGTGACAAAATCTTATACTTCCTTTGTGACTCCCAGCCATACTTAGTTGTTTCTCCTCTGACCCGTGCTTTTAATGTATCCCAAACTATACTTATATTGGTGCTCCCCAAATTTTCTCCAATAAACCTAGGAATTCATTCCTCAAAGTGCTGTATGTACTCTTCTTCACTTAATAAAGCCCTATTAAATGTCCATCGTGTCTGTAAGGATTCAAGCTTGATATTTAATTCTATCACCAAAGGATTATGATCAGACATAACTTTGGGATATTTACTTATCTCGCAATCTTGTAAAAGCTCCTGTGACACAAATAAGTAATCTAATCTTGCATGCACTTAATGTGGTGCAGAAAAGTACGTGAAGCCAGGATCATTCCCCTTTTGCTCTGCCCATACATCTGATAACCCATGCAAAGATCTAAGTTGCGACAGTGATTTAAAAACCTTGTGTTTCCGACCTTGATACATCACTCCTTTGTGGATGGAAACCTGACAGCCATATTAATATTCATATCTCCGCAAAAAATCAGAGGAAGAGGCCATCCAACGAGCTCAATATTCAAACAATCAAATAATACAGGATCATCCAACACTGAGCCGTATACTGAGCAGAGAGTAAATATCTTGCTATCAAAACATTGCATAATTACCCATCTACCCATTTTATCTACGGATGAGCGCGGAAAGCTACCCATTCCCTTCCTTACCAAAACCGCCTCCCTTCCTTACCAAAACCGCCACCCCTCTTGTCCTAGTTTCTTGTGTAGTACTAGCAATAACTTGGTAACCAGCCATCTCCAGAACCCCCCCCCCCCCCCTTCTGCCTGCTTCAATGTGTGTCTCATGAAGACATATAATATCTGCCTTCAAAAATTTAACATCGAGACTAATTCTCCTTCTCTTTAGGGGGCCGTTCAGCCCACAAATATTAATGGAGGCAATTCTGAGCTTCTTCATTGGTGAAAATACAATAATTCCATAACAAATAACAATGCAATCTGTTAGAAATGGGATTTCTGGTTGACTAGGGCTTGCGCCAAAGCCAGGCAGAAACCACCACTCTAAGTCAGGGCTGGGGAGTTACACGCCAAAGATAACCCCTGCTCACCCCCTTGGTAGCTTGGCACGAGCAGTCAGGCTTATCCCGGAGGATATGTGTAAAGCGTTTGCGCGCGCACCCAGCAACCACACCCAAGGCCCACCACAAAAGAAACGCCACACAAGGTTATATATAAAAATAGCCTTTGTATTATACCAAACACATTAGATAATATTCACACACATTACACTGTGCTAACTGGCACTGGGCGGAATTTACAGGGGACTATTTACACAAGACAGGGCCACATGGACCACTTGTCAGAATCATCACAAATCACCAAATTGTAAATGTAGAACAAATAATAAATGTAGCGCACAACCAGTAACCCCTGGTAAAAAGGTAAGTACTCCCTACGCAATCCTAAACACCTTCGGCATTTATCACGCAGAGAACCATGAACACACTAGCATAACCTATACTAGGAAAACAGTCTCCTACGCATAGACACAGTTAGGAATGAAAATAAGCATGAAGGCAATGCACATTGCGCAAAAGTACACATGCAGAAATCACCATGTACCCTAGGTGAGGGCACAACACAGGAAAACTGTCCCCAGGCCAACTTGGCCTCTCCGGGGCGCAAACGCCCTTTGTCCCAAATGTCAGGGCTGGGCTGCGCAGGCAGCCAAGGCAGAAGGCACAAAGATCTGGCCTAAACGTTGCAGCTGCCCACTACTTGCTGGGCAGCTGTGTAATCACCAAGCGGGGCACAAGCACTCCGTGTGCCCTTCTGTGCCAACCTGCGCCAACCGTCGCCGCTGCCTGCGCTCTCGCAGGGCAGCTGGGGTCTGGGAAAAGCGGGCCCTGGCACGACTGTGCCCTCTGGGCCTTTCTGGGGCTTTTAAAACAATATTGCCCCCGTGGGAGCCACACGGCTCTAAAGTAATGATGCTCAAGCGTTTGAGCCTCTCTGGGCTCTAGACTAGAAATGCCCCCTTCGGGGGAGCGGACTGGAGCTCTTTACAACACATGCCCCCAAAGCGCTGCCGCTGCCCACTGTCAGGTGGGGCAGCGGGAGGGAGGAATGAGCACTGCACCCGCAGTGCCCGACTTCGTCACGGGGGCGGGCACCGAAAAACGTGCCCCGACGCACCCCCAACCATCCAGCAGCTGATCCCCACTCACCGGAGACATTCGGCGGATGGCAGTCTCTGGGACCCGCGAGGCTCCAGTCTTCTGTTATGCGCCTCCTTCTCTGGGCTGCAGGCTCAACACGGCGGGGTAGGCTCCCGCCTGTAGGTCGGCTTCTGCGGGCCGTAGCGCATTAGCGGGACTCCCAATCTTCTTTTTTTTTTTTTTTTTTTTTAAATTTTTTTTTATAAGAAACCTTTATTACACATTAAAAAGATACAAACAAGGGCCTACAACCACAAGGGCCGGCCGCTAGAAAGCTCGGGAGCCAGCAAGGCAACGCCATACATTCAAATGAGCCAGAAGCAAATGCTCCCGAAAGTTCATAAGCACATATAACAGGCCGCGGCCACAGTCCAAGGGCGATCAAAAAGGACGGTTTCATATTTTCTATTAAAAAACAAACAATAACACACAAACAAGGCAATAAGAGTCCGAAATAGCAGCGTGCACTCCCCAGGACGGGGGAAGATCCATGTTATCTGGAATAACTCTTGACAGGAGGTGGTAGTGGGGGGCGGCGGAGAAGAGGAAAAAGCATACACAATTACGTAGAATGTGCGGCTAGGGGGACAAAGCGACGTCGACCTCTCGCGGCAGAGGCGGAGCGCAGATATTTCCACGATAGGAATTCCATGGACCCCACACCTTAGTCCACCTCGCAGGCTTGCCTCTCGCCACATACACCGTCTTTTCCCTGAACATACACCAATCCATATTCTCCTTCCATACCGAAATCGTAGGCGGCCTCGGGGAACCCCACAACTGTGCGATATTGCGCTTAGCCACCATGTACCCCAAAGTCACCCACTGCGTCTGCGCCGCATTATAGTCATTTGGTTCCCAGACATTCAGCAAACACCTCCTGGCCTCTGGTAACAAAGCGACATGCGTGACCTCCTCCATTACAGTATGTACCCCGTTCCAAAATCGTACGACCGCCGAACATTCCCATAGGATATGAAGAAAGGTACCCAACAAGCCACAGCCACGCTTACATATTCCATCCCTCGAATAACCCATACGTATCAAACAAGGCCCTGTGACATACACTCTATGGAGTATCTTCAGCTGCACAAATCTAAGGCGGGCCGGGATCGCCACCTCTTTCGGGGAGGCCACCGCCGATACCCAATCCTCATCGTCCAGTTCCAATCCATCTGCCGTCCACGCCTCCCGCAGATGGGTCAGCAAGTCCGTACGATCATTAATAAGTTTTTTATAGATCAGAGAAATAGTGCTGTCGGGCACATAGCCATCTAACACCCTATCTTCCAACGGGGAATATTCTGTGATAGCAGCAACATCCGGAAAAACCGAACACAGCGCATGGTAGACCTGTGCATATCGGAAGTACTCCCTATCATTTAATTTGTATTCAGTCTTGAGCATTTCAAACGTTTTAAAGGACCCTTTCGCCCAGAGGTCACCCACCTTACTTATACCAATCATATCCCATTTCTCAAAGCCTTTCGTTTTCCACAGACAACCCAAGCGCTGGGAGGCATACAACGGCGTCGCTCGAGTCAAGCGATCCCTCCACCCCATCGCAGCATTCGCCGCATGCCACACGGGGACTCCCAATCTTGAGGGGAGGCCCGCGCCGCGGTAAGCCTAACTTCACCCGGTCCCCCTCCTCGGGACTGGGACTTCGTTTTGGAGCCCGCGAGGCTCCGGGTTTCCTCCGCCTTGTCCCGCGGTCTTCCCTGGAGCCGGGACTTCGTGCTTCCGCTCAGCGTCGTAATAACGTGGCGGTTGGGGTCCCGGTTGGTGGGCAACCCTCTGGCTTCCCTCGGGTCCGGCGTCACTTCTCGTTTCTGCGTCTCGGGCTCGCGGCGGCAATGTGCAGGGACACAGCGCTCCTCCTTGCTGGAGACTGCAGGCGGTGCGGGGTGGGCACCCGCCAACGCGTACCGTGATGCGTGGTGGGCTCCTGCTTGTGGAAACAAATCCCCAACGGTGGCAACGCGGGGTGGGCACCCGCCGCTTGTTATATCACCATAAAGCGGGGTAGACTCCCGCTGACAACCGGCCAAACGCGGGGTGGGCACCCGCTATTAATTTTAAAAAAAGCACCAAAGCGGTGGGACTCCCTATTTAAAATGCTTGCAGCCCCGTGCTGCCATTAAAAAAATAAAAATAGTCGAGGTCTGCATAAGAGCGCTTCCAGGCGCTAGGGATCCACAAGGTCTCCAGGAAGGCAAAATCAGAGGATCTATGGTGCTGGGGGACCCCAGCAAGGCGCAGCCAGCCAGGCCAGCACGCAGGGACCCACAGGAAACAGCAGCTGGGTCCCGCGGCGGTTCCTCCTGGCAGAGTGTCCCCTCAAGAACACAGGCACAACAGAACACTTTACATGGGGTCACAACCCCTTTTTATGCACAGGTTTCCTTTGTCTCAAGGTGCAGGGAAGGGGCGAACCAGATGCAACTGGTTCCTGAGCACTTTGTTTTGCTCAGCCCCTCTACCTATTCACAGGACAGGCTAGGGACATCAGTCGCACCACAGGGGGCGGAGCCAGCATTGTGTGGGGAAAACCCAGCCCTATTCAGGTCCCAGGTGTACTCCTCCCACCCATCTGGATGTAAATCTCCCTATCCACCGCTGGGGCAGACCCATCCTGACTCCTGGAGCCAGGCACACCAGCCAATCCCAAGCCAGACAGTCACTTCATATTTATGTCGGCGTCTAGAAGTGGCACTTCTACACTAGACACAGCAACGCCGCACACATCATCGCGCAGCATTCACTCTCACGAGTTCGCACATACCAAACTCGACCCTGCAATCCCCACGCATCAGGAACTATCATCGACACACACATTCCCCATGCATTCCTATGGGAGGGCAGGTCAGTCTCACTAAAGACATACACAGCGCACACGCACTCTCCACTGGGACACTGTGTAAAAGCGCCTAGAGGTTTAAAACGACTTACACGACATAGGGAAAAAGCTAGGATAATCGCAAAAAGTTTAGGGGTGAACCTGCCAGAAGGGCCAAGTCCAACACAATCCAAAAGATACCCATATACTAATCCCAGTGCAAACCTCCCCCCCCCCAACTTCTCATCCCCAAAAAAAGGCAAAAAAGGTCCAAGGACCCTTGTGATGCCTCCTGCATGTTGTTGTGCCCCTAGCCGCTTCCTACCGAGAGACCAACAGTATAGAGATAAAGGAGAAAAAAAAACGGCAAAGGAACCAAATGATTATTTGTTGACATTTACAGTTAAGCATTTACTGATGAGGTTTCTGAACTCCTTGCGGTTCGAATCTTTAAGAGGGCCAACTTCAATGTTAATGTTTGTTGATAGAAAGAGTACGTTTGAATGGATAATAGTAATGGCTACAAATTTTTGGTTTTGGTAGAAGGAAAACTCTTGTTTGCATGTAGCGGAAATGTTTGATTTGTTACGCAAAAGTTAATTTAGGTGGACACGTGGGTGCATAAAACTTAAGAATCCTAGATGTTTACCTCATTTAACGATTTTATATAGCACTATGTCACTGAAGTGGTATAGCAAACAATGCATGAGCTGCATGGAGAACATGAGTAAAAAGAGCTACAGAGAGGCATCTGGGGAAGGGAAGATGAAGGGTAGGAATGAGACGAGGGTAAGGTGGAGAAAGCAAACACTTGAAATATATAGGGTACAAAGTATCAAGTGAAGTTCCAATATTCGGTGTCCATTTACTTGTCAAACTCCTAGCATAGTCTAGATCATTCATAAATCAATTGAGGAGTCGTAAGGATAAGAACTGCCTTGGTTAGTCCTGAGTAAGTGAGTTTTGAGGCACTTTCTGAACAGCAAGATGTTAGGCTCTACCCTTAGCTGATGTGGCAGAGAATTCTGTAACGTGATGCAGTGCCAGAGAATGATTAAGAGCTTGAGTGGATCGGAATTAAGGTGATTTTTAGGGTGAAAGAGATCGTAATCGTACATTGTTTTAAACCCCCTGATAAGGATAGGAGATCTGCTAAGTAGTTGGGTCTGTCATAACGTACAGCTTTGTAGGTGAGGCAGCAAATTTTGAACTTGATCCGTGCCTCTAGTTGGTAGCCCATGTGGCTCTCTTGAGGTAGGCGAAATGTGGTCTAATCTTCTTTATTGTGCTATGTGGCATGGAGTGGGGAATAGCTTTGAGTGAGGACAGCATGTAAACTGGTAAATAAACTGATGTAATTGCCCGAGCCAATTTTGGATATGAACGCAAGGGCTACAACTCTTAATTGTATACTAGAAAGAAATTGTTTTATTTTCTTTAGTTGGTGGAGAAGAGCGTTGGCAGAGTGCACTCATTTGTTTACACAAGGCTGCATAGGGAGCAAAGAGTCAATTGTGAATCCTTGGCACTTGACTGTTGCATTGGGTGCTGGCACATAATCATCCTCTGCTAGTTCTTGAGCCAGTGATAGGTCCATTTTATTGGATCTGCTGTAGACAAGCAGCAGTCCCATAGGTCCCACATATAGATTGAATAGACATGGGGAGAGCGTGGAAACCCTAAGGGACCTACAAACTACCAGTTTTGCTCGAAATGAGCAGTTTTACTTACTGCCATAGTCTTTTCTGAACCCACTTAGCACTGAATCTCTTAAGGCCTTTTTTTGTTCAAGTCTTAAAAGCCGCTTCTAGTGTCTTAAATCTTCCTTCATGGTTAGTTTTACTTTAAATACAATTCTGAGAACAAATAACTTTTTTTAAATTTAAAGTACAGGCCTTTGAGACGGATGTAGCGCTCTTGTGTTTTTTGGTCAGTGAGTTTCATCCAGTGGCCACAGCTATATAGTATGAGGCAGTGGGTTAGCCTGCTTTTACCCAGTGGCTTCCTTCACTGTGAGTGACTGCACAAAACCTGTGCAAGTTCACATGTGTCTAAAATTAATTCCTTTTACTTCAGTTGTAAAGCTGGTTCAAAGAGTCTTGTTTATATAAACGTTAAATAGTGGCTACTTATTTTGCCTGCAGCCCTTTTTAAAGTTTTTTAATAAAGTGTTATAGTGACTTTGTGAAAGTGCAGCTGCCTACAGTTAGAGTGCTTGGCTAGGTGTTGATTTATTTTGGTCTCCTTCATAAGCCGTAATTCTGAAATCCATAACTCAGTGGAGAAGTTGTTTTTGTTCCATTTCATTGTTTTGTCATATGCTTGCAGTGGAAAAAAAACACACACAAGATTGCCAAGGCCAGGCCTTTTTGACTTTGCCAATGCTTTTTAGCGATATGGTTTTCTTGTGCAGGTTGTTTAAAATTTAATTGAACAACTGTGTCCAGTACTTACATTGTAGTTGGGATACCCAGCATTAAGTAGAAGTAATCTACCTGAGTCAGCTCCGAGTTGTTGAGTGTACGCATGACATAAAGGTGTAACAAACTATCTTTAACTAAACATCTAAAATTACAGTATTGTTGCATGAGTGTGTATATGCTGCCTTTGTAGGTGGACTATTCACAGCAGACCTGTTTATAGTAATGCTGCCTTTCTATTGTGATCTCGGTAGTTGGATTAGAGAAAGTGACTTGCTGTTGTGAAGCATTCTAGATGAAAGGGAGTTTTTACATTGCCTTATTTGCTAATATAGCTTGCATCGGTGGGACCAGTGGTGGAATAATCTCTTGCATAATTATTTTAACATTAACACCACTATCACGGTCTTTCTTTTTATTCTCAGATAAGCGGGCAGCTTTCACCTAGACTCTTTCGGAAGCTCCCGCCCAGAGTCTGTGTCTCTCTCAAGAACATTGTGGATGAAGATTTCCTGAGATCCGGGTGAGTGTAGTTGATCTTCAACTGACCGCTGCTGGAAGAAATAAGGTTGTGGTTACTGGATGTGATTTCCTTTTTCGTTTTCTTCTTTGAGGGAGGAGTGGCGTGTGTTGAGGCGTTCTTCTCTCAACAATTGTCTGACTGGAGCTTGTGGAGATGCACCCTCTGTCCCCATTTGAGGGGTCCTGTGTTATACTTGCCCTGTTATAGCTTGGAATGGGAAAGATAGACGTGGGTGATAGGACTGTTCTTACTAATCAAGTAGAGCAAGAGTAGACTTTTGAGGGAGCTGCATGTGCAAAACATCTTAGTTAAGGCAATGAGAATGCTAGTATGCCTTGGGAAAGGCAAGAAGGCAGCTGTCATCTCTTTAGGGAGCATGCGTACTGGGCTTTATTCACGTACACTGCTTCTCCTGCCTGGAGTACTGTTGGAATGTGTTTGAATCGTTCCGAAATTCAAAGCTGCCAGAACCAGTGTGGGATTCTAGGCTTAAATGTGCATATTTTGGGGTCAATTGGAGAAATGCTGGAGGAGTTATTTTCTAATGGGGTTGTGTGAGATACCTTTTACCTGTTGACTGCGTTGGTGGACTTCTTTGGTACAGACAATGCTGGACTAACAGATGCATATGTATTTTTTCTTAGTAAAGTAATATGAAAAACAGGGAGCAGTTGTAGGACGGCTGGTAATTTCTGATTCTGTGAAGAGATCCACACAGTTCTTTGATTGTATAGTGCAAGAGCAGATGTTTATCTCTCTTCTCAAGAGCCTAGAGTTGACAAATATTGGCAATACATCATTGCTGATCAGGATCTTAGTTTCTTGTAGCTCAAATTACCTTAGAAATGTAACCATGGGAAGAAGATGCAGGAAGTCATGCAGGTACTGGCAAGGTAGGAATGTAGGAACTGCATGCCCAGTAAAGTCCCTGTATCCGATCAGAAAGACACTCGTATTATTTGCAGTTGATAGATCTTCCTGCTCTTCAGTACTGTACAGATTTTTATTCAGAATGTTATTTTTTTCTAGGCACATCTTCCTGGGATTCTCAAAGTGCGGCCGTTATGTCCTCTCCTACACCAGCAAAGTTCTGGATGATGACTTTTCCTTTTCCTTTTATATCTACCATTTATACTGGTGGGAATTCAACATTCTCAGCAAACTTAGGCTGGTAAGAGCCCTTCCAAATCTATAAATTGCCTTCCAGAAAAGGGGGCATGTGTCTGCAACAAAGTGGGGTATGTCTTTGAATCCAAAGGGAGAGTTTTGGCTCTCAAGAGCTTGCCCTCTCCCGCACCGTGTTTTGTGCTTTCATCCAGTGCCTCAGACAATGTCTCCTTTATGCAATGATTTGGTGTAAAGGTTCCATAATGGGGGCACTGGTGTTTCATTTGCTGTCTTGTGGTGTCCCTTTTTACCAACTTCTTCCTCAGGAATGATCTTTTTTCCATTCACAGGTTCGCCAGGTGCGTCTCTTTCAAGATGAAGAGATCTATAGCGATTTGTACTTGACGGTGTGCGAGTGGCCGAACGACTCCTCCAAAATCATAGTGTTTGGTTTCAAGTAAGACATTTTGTTTAATACCTTGTATTCCAGTTGAGACTTTTAACTCTTTTGGTGTTACTTTGAAATGGTTAATCACATACTTCATGATGTTCTGGGGTCCCCGGGGCTGTTGTGGGGTAACAGCAATTTTATCACCGTTTTATTTAGTTTCTCAAGTCTTATGATCATAGCTCCTTTGTTTCTCAGATTTATTTAATTATGTAAATGTTTGATGGCCATGAACTTGACCTAGTCTAGAATAAGGTTTATAACAATTTTTCTAATGGCTTTTTCAGTGACTAGTAAAGTCTGTTTTCTGCAGCTTACTCTAGTTACGGTAATCCAGAAGAGGCACTTTACTAGTATGATATATCTTTAGACTTGGTAAACTGATGGGCCAGTTATTAAAGCTTTACTTCAGCGCTAGATTTCTGCGTTGCTGCATATCAGTTGAGCTTCACTACCATGGACATGTTGTAGTGTCTCTTGGGTTAAAGCCCTGTACAGTATATGCAAAGTTAGTTGCTTCCCCCGTTTACTGATTACATTTTGGGCATCTCTTTCATGGTCTGTTCTGTCCACGCTTTCCTTTCAACTGTCACTTCTCTTGTTTACAGTGACCAGCTCCCCTCTCCCAACTTCTGTATCATTTTCCTTACACTGGTCAGCGTCCCTGTGATCCCAAGCAGCTTTCTGTCTACCCCTTGAACGAGGCTGCGGAGTCACATGCTGAGTTCAGTGTAACCTCGGTAGCATATCCACCTGCTGTGCAAATTCTGCACACCAGTACTCTCTAAGGTTTCGCCCGTGTGCCTTCTGCCCACCAGCTCCATGTTGTCTTTTGTTTGATTTTCCCCACACCTTCCTGAGGTTTTCTGTCAAGTTTTCATGGTTCTCTTAGGCAGTTAGTATGGCTTTGTTGCGTCCCCCACTACATTTTATATTTTATTCAGACTTCTTTCTCATAAAAATCGGAGAACAGTTTGAGAGGAGGCCCCTATCTGATCGAGACATCTAGCCGCAGATTCCTTATCTTTGAACTTCCAGGTGTCAGACTGGATCCAGAAGATTTTTGCTAGCAGTACCCCTGCGCGCCTGTCGGTTGACTCCATGTGACGTCCGCGTTAATATAACCACCACTCCGGCGAGCGGACTTCAGTTCTTTTCTTTCTGTAGTAGGGGATCTCTGTGGATAGTCATAATGTATGAATAGTCCCGCCCATGTGCGGGGACCCCGGAGCAATCAAAATATCTCTTAAGCTGTCCTGCATTTGCAAACCTGCAAAGACACTTAAGAGACAGACAAAATAATACAGCCTAATAACAATATGGCTGCACTGGCCAGCACTTCATCTGAAGTGAACACAAAAGCCAAAATAAAGTTTAAATGTCATTTTTATTCACATCTGACATGTTCCTTTATTGTATCACACTCCCTTCACCAAAATCCCTTTAAACAATAGAGAGGAAGGGGTGGACAGACAAGCCCTATAGGCTGTCATTATGTGTCTGCTAAAAGGATACCGTGCCTTTAAGGAACTCTCCAGAGACCCCCGGTATCCCAGGATGCACAGCCAAAGCAAGTTACTTTCAGTTCTTTTTTCCGGCTCCTGCTAGGAGGACCCAGGAGCATTGAGCTCTACCCTTTTGGGTGGATATTTTGACTAAAATTGTTTTTTTGGAAATAAAAGTTTGTTCATTCGACGTCTAGAGCCTTTCTCTGCTGCATCCTGTAGTTTGGTGCAGTTTGACCCACTCTTAGCATGGCTTTATTTGATAAATGCCCTGAGTGTGGGAGGAAAATGGCCAAGACGGACCCACATGATGTCTGTATTCTCTGCTTATCATCTTCACATGTCCCTGCTACATGTGACCTCTGCAAGACCTTCTCCAAGAGGACCCTGAGGGACAGAGAGAAGATTCGCCTTCAGGGACAGGAGAAGAAGAGAACAGGTGGGACTTCTGGGCATGGAGGATCTCCTTCCCCATCCTCTGCCCATGCTTCAGCCACTGGAGGGACCTCCGGGCAGAAAAAGGAGCAGAAACGACGCCTACCGGCAGTAAGATCCCGTTCGACGTCGAGGACGTCGACGGCGAATGGTACAGCACCGGTGTGTTCGCCGTCGATCCAGGGCTCTGGATCTCGGCGTCCTCGACGTTCGACGTCGAGAGAGGGGCCGGCGAGACCTCGGACTAGGTCGCCGTTGAAGGCTTCACAGTCGACGTCGCCACACCATCGACGTCGTACTGAGCCCCGCAGACAGCGCCGCTCGCCGTCGAGGCGAGCCCGCTCGCCTCCTTCGCCGTCGACTCATGGAGCGACGTCGACTGCATCGACGCGCAGACGCCGGCGACGGACGTCGAGGCGAAGGAGATCGCCGTCGAGGCGAAGGAGATCGCCGTCGAGGCGACATCGCTCAACGTCGACGTCGAGAGGCTCGCCGTCGAGACGAAGGCGCTCGACGTCGAGAAAAGGCAGTGGACGCCGTTCGACGTCGAGGGGACGACGTTTGCGTTCAACGGCGAGGAGAAGCCGTACGAGGTCGACGCACGGTTCGACGTCGAGGACGAGATCACCTGGTAACACTTCTTCAGTGATTTCGATATCCAGTCGTGGATCTAGGAGAGGAGAACGCTCTCCCTCGTTCACTTCGGCCTCTTCACGGGGTAGACCCGCAAAGAAGAGAAGGGTGGACGGAAGTCCGGACAGGGCTAGTCCGGGTTATCCTGCAAGGAGTGATGGACGGAGAGAGTCTCCAATGGACCCCCTGCCACTGCCTCTACCGCGGCCGCAACCTCAGCCGCGGCCTCAGAAGCCTCCTCCTCCTCCTCCTCCTGACCCCCGGCTCCCAGTGGCGCCTCCTAAGCGACCTATGCCACCTCCGCTACCACCGCCTCCGGTGTCACAGCTCCCGCCTTCTCCTCGGCGACCAGTGGCTCCTAAGAGACTGAGATCACGCTCTAGATCGCGCCGGAGGTCACGGAGCAGACACAGATCGTCCACTCACACAAGGCATGGACGACTGAGGTATAGATCTCGATCCAGAGGCACGAGGTATTCGGACTCTTCTGGCACTGGACGGCTTTCCCCCACGTTATCGGAAACACCGCCTACTAGAATCTCGCCAGTGGATGATATTGCCACTTTCCAAGATGTTCTGATGAGAGGGGCGGCAAAATTGGGAATCTCAGTGACAGTACCGGTTCCCCCTACCTCTGTGATATTCGAGACATTACACAAGGCGCATCTATCACGCCCCCTCCTCCCTTTGGTTCCAGGTCTGGAGGAACCAGCCATGGAGGTCTTCTTGACACCGGCCGTGGTGAAGTCTGCTCCCTCAAGGTTGCAAAAGAAATACAGGGTCCCTGATTCGGACCCGGCGTTCCTCAGGGTGGACCCTCCCATGGACTCTGTCATTGTGGTTGCGGCGAGGAAGCAACATGCCAAGTCGCCCTCTTCAACAGCTCCTCCGGATAAGGAGAGTCGCAAGATGGACTCCTTGGGGAGGAGGATGTGCTCTACGTCGGCCTCGACTATGAAGGCTGCTAGCGCCTCCGCTCTGCTGGGTCGCTATGACCGATCATTATGGGACTCCCTGCAACAGTTTGCTGACTCCCTGCCTAGGGATAAACGGGAAGACTTCCAGGAGGTGTTGAATGAGGGCATGATGGTCTCCAACCAGATCATCTGTGCAGCGGGGGATGTGTCATTGCTGGCGGCCCATGGGTACTGTCATGGAGTACACATGAGGAGACATTCCTGGCTGAGACTTACCTCTCTCAAGCCTGAAGCGCAGCAAAAGATTGCTAACTTACCTTTCTCCGGCACGACGTTGTTCGGGTCTCATGCGGATGACGAAATGGCCCGCATGAAGGCCGAAGCAGAAACCCTGAAGGCCGTGGGGTTGGAAAAACCCAAGGAACAGAAGAGATCATTCCGTTCCTATGGCAGGCGTTATTCTAAACAACGCGGCCAAGGGCGTCAGTCTGGTCAACAACAACAACACCAGCAACAACAACAGTTCCCGAGGCAGTCCTTTCAAAAGCGCCAGAGTGGCAGAGGACAGCATCAATCCTCGTCGGGGAACAAAGGCCCGGCAGGGTCGGAGCCCTGAAAGGTCACTTCCCCCTCATCCGTTACCCGCTCCGGTGGGGGGGAAGTATTCAATACTACCTGGCAGAGTGGAGAACAATTACTCAGGACAAGTGGGTGCTGAATATTGTTTGCAATGGGTACAGTCTTTGTTTCACCAGCCCTCCTCCACAGGTCCCACCAGTGCGCTCTCCCTACATGGTGCGAGAGCTCCAGTGGGAGGCGGACATTCTGTTAAAGAAGGCGGCGATAGAGACTGTGCCTTTGAGGCAAAAAGGAAAAGGTCTTTACTCAAGGTTCTTTCTCGTCAGAAAAAAGGACAAGAACGAGTTAAGGCCTATTCTAGATCTGCGTCAAGCAAACCAGTGGATCCGCAGAGAAAAGTTCCGTATGTTGTCCCTGCATCAGATTTACCCTCCGTTGCATCGAGGAGACTGGCTGTGCGCCATAGATCTGCAGGACGCTTACTTTCATGTGCCGATCGCACAAAAGCATCGCAAGTTCCTCAGGTTTTTAGTAGGCAACAACCATTACCAGTATACAGTACTCCCGTTTGGTCTGAAGTCTGCACCAAGGACGTTCTCCAAGTGCATGGCAGTGGTGGCAGCGCACTTGCGGAAGAACAAAGTGTTTGTGTATCCCTACCTGGACGATTGGCTGATCAAAGCTTCCACGTACCAGGAAGCCCAGTGTCATTTCAACGGGACAGCTGCCTTGCTTCATCGCCTGGGACTGCACATCAACATGACGAAGTCAGTGCTGATCCCTGTGCAGTGTCTCCAGTACTTGGGGGCCTCAGTCAATACTTTGAACGCAAGCGTGTGTCCTTCGGAGGAGAGACGCTTATCTATCTGTTGGAAGGCCCTGCACCTCCTTTCAGCCCACTCTCCTGCAGTGAGGACGGTGGCCTCTTTACTGGGGTCGATGGCTTCATGCATCTTTCTCACCCCCAATGCACGTCTGCATATGAGGCCTCTGCAGGAATGTCTGGAGGATCAATGGGACCAGAGGCGGGGGCGTTGGGAGGACAAGATTCATCTGCCCCAACATGCTCTACAGTCTCTGAAATGGTGGTGCTCTTTAGAGAATGTCTGCAAGGGGACTCCCGTTCACAAGGATATTCCGGTCCAGACCATAGTGACCGATGCGTCTCTCCGGGGCTGGGGAGCGCATTCGGGCCCTCTTCAGATTCAGGGGATATGGTCACAGACGGAGATGACTTACCACATCAACTTTTTGGAACTCCGAGCAGTACACTTGGCCCTGAAGGCGTTCCATTCCTCCTTCAAGACGAACTCCCTGCTAGTTCAGACGGACAATACTACTACCATGTATTACCTCAACAAGCAGGGGGGCTCCCGTTCACGCACGCTGTCTCGGGAGGCACAGACGATCTGGAATTGGCTGGTGGCCAGGAACCTAACGATCACGGCAACCCATCTGCCGGGAGTGCAGAATGCCCAAGCCGATGCGCTCAGCAGGCTCGTTCAAGAAAATCACGAGTGGGTGCTAAACGACGACGTGCTAAGAGACGTCTTCGCAGAGTGGGGCACTCCGGATATCGATCTGTTCGCTACGGCAGAAAACGGCAAATGCCGCGACTTCGCGTCCAGGTACTACCAACCAGGGACACTGGGGAATGCACTATGGATCAGCTGGTCCAACAGCTTTCTCTACGCCTTTCCACCCATTCCCCTGATTCCGGCGGTGCTGATCAAGCTGTCGCAATCCAGAGCCAGGATGATCCTGATTGCTCCGGAGTGGCCGAGGCAATGGTGGTTCACCGACCTTCTTCACCGGTCTGTTCTACCACACCGGCGCCTGCCGTGTCGGCCGGACCTTCTCACGAAATTCGGAGGACAGATGGTTCACCCCAATCTCTCGTCCTTGAGTTTGGCAGCATGGCTCCTGAGCTAGTACAGTATGGACACTTGAACCTACCTCAGGACTGTATGGAGATCTTGAAGGAGGCGAAGAGACAGTTTACGAGGACTTCTTACGCCTATAAGTGGAAGAGATTCTGCTTATGGTGCACGGCAAAGGACATTGACCCTACATCCTGTAAAGATGTTATTCTGCCTTATCTACTGCAGTTAGCTCAATCTGGGCTTAACTTTCAGTCTGTTAACCTCTTCAATGCCCATGACGAGATAGTCTCGTCATGGAGCACGGTTGCGCTGTGCCCATGACGAGACTCTCGTCATGGACCCCGCCCGCTAATGAAAGGCCCGGCACAGGAGGGGGAAAGGGCGGGGCACTGAAGGGGTTAAAGTTCATCTCGCAGCTTTGACTGCGTATAGAAAGGGCCCTTCCCAAACCTCATTTTTTCAAATCCCTGTGATTAAAGATTTTTTGGAGGGTTTGCGTAAGGTGTTTCCCCCTGTTAGACGACCTTCTCCACCATGGGAATTAAACGTGGTGTTGTCCAGATTAATGAGGGAGCCTTTTGAGCCTATTCATAAGGCTTCTCTGCAGCATTTGTCTTGGAAGGCTGCCTTCCTTGTGGCCATTACATCGGCCAGGAGAGTAAGTGAGATTCAGGCTCTGTGTTGTCAAGAGCCGTATACGGTATTCCATGCTTCTAAAATGGTAATGCGTACTCATCCTAAGTTTTTACCTAAAGTGATATCTGATTTCCATGTAAATCAAATGATAACTTTGCCTACATTTTTTCAGCATCCCTCCTCTCCGGCGGAGAGGTATCTGCATTCACTAGATGTGCGTAGAGTGTTGAAATTCTATCTAGATAAGACAAAAGACATCCGCAGGTCGGATCGACTGTTTGTCAATTATGGTTCGGTAAGAACTGGTCTAGCTACCTCGAAACAGTCCATCTCCAGATGGATTGTGTCCTGTATTCAGCTCTGTTATCAGAAAGCTAATAAGATGTTAGGGGGTAAGCCTACAGCGCATTCGACTAGGGGCAAAGCAGCGACTACAGCTTTGCTTAGTAATGTTCCAATCGCTGACATTTGTAAGGCTGCCACCTGGAAGTCGGTCCATACGTTTACAAAGCATTTCTGCCTGGACTCTGATGCTAGGGCAGATACGCAGGTTGGACAGGCTTCGCTGAGGAATTTGTTTGCACAGTAATTTGTTGGTGTTCGGTTTTTACTCCACCGCTGTTTATTGGTTGGGATGGGCTTGCCATTCTATTCATAGATTATGACTATACACAGAGATCCCCTACTACAGAAGGAGTAGTTTCTTACCTGTAACTCCAGTTCTGTAGTAGGGGTATCTCTGTTATAGTCATAAGCGACCCTCCCTCCTCCCCGGTGGAGTAAACTGACAGTATCAGGCCTGTTGTTATACACCTTCAAAAAGAACTGAAAGTAACTTGCTTTGGCTGTGCATCCTGGGATACCGGGGGTCTCTGGAGAGTTCCTTAAAGGCACGGTATCCTTTTAGCAGACACATAATGACAGCCTATAGGGCTTGTCTGTCCACCCCTTCCTCTCTATTGTTTAAAGGGATTTTGGTGAAGGGAGTGTGATACAATAAAGGAACATGTCAGATGTGAATAAAAATGACATTTAAACTTTATTTTGGCTTTTGTGTTCACTTCAGATGAAGTGCTGGCCAGTGCAGCCATATTGTTATTAGGCTGTATTATTTTGTCTGTCTCTTAAGTGTCTTTGCAGGTTTGCAAATGCAGGACAGCTTAAGAGATATTTTGATTGCTCCGGGGTCCCCGCACATGGGCGGGACTATTCATAGATTATGACTATAACAGAGATACCCCTACTACAGAACTGGAGTTACAGGTAAGAAACTACTCCTTCCACGCCATCCAGCGCTGATCATTGAAGAGAGCTACCCCCTGTCACTTTTTGACAGTTCTTTTGACCTTTTGTCGACTCCTTTTGGTGTGTTAGGCATGTACAGTAGGAAGACTTCAGGGTTCAAGCCTTGTGGCGCCTGTCACCATGCCATGTCAGTAACGGACCCCCACCTCGTGTGTCTTGTGCCTGGAGTACAAACATGACACTAAGTCGTGCTCCGATTACCGGGTCATGGCGCCAAAGGCTTTGAGTGAGCAGTCCCTAAAACTACCCGCGGCCCAGCACACATCGTGGAGGTAGCATCGTCAGTCTCGGTCAAGAGGAAGGTCCAAGCATCGTTCTGGGGGCTTGAAGTCCTCTTCGTCGAAGTAGTCTGGTAAGAGGCACCACAAGAAGTCAAAGCATTCTTCGATTTCGCCCTGCCTGCCACACGGCGAGACGGAGGAACCTCTGTGTTCTAGACCCCTATCCGTGAAATGGGCAACTGGGTCGACTCTGCGTCTTCCTCACTTACTGGGGGCAGGTGCGACCCCCGCCCAACTTGAGGAATTTTACGATGTCATGTGGGCCATGTTTGGGCAGCCTGATCCTGCCGGCGTGCCTTCGGGCAAACAAGCCCAGGTGAAGGAGATCCCGTGGACCCCACACCTCCACAGCCACCTTCACATTTTGAGCAGGAAAAATAGTCGACTCTCTAAAATCAGCTGGATGAATTAAATGATCCTAAATATCCACCTTCCCTCTTCTCCATTGTTGTTCACTCCGTTGTTTTTCAAGGGCTCTTGTGCGCTGCTCCTCCTGCTAAACCCCCTGCCTCGTCCATGCTAAGTGTTGCTTTTATGCTCGTGAGCTTTACCCCTGTGTTGCTCTCCCTTGTATGTCATGTTTCCCTTTTCTGCCCACTCTGTAGCCCCTATGCTAACTGTCTTTAAAAAAAAATTAATATATGTTTTATTAAATGGCTCCTGCATCAGTTTGTAGGCATGCATGTGCAATGTCACTTGCATGTACATCATAGGGACATGTTGGTTCTTTTTTTGTAGATTTTCATTTTATTGTTTTTTACCTTGCTCTGTCTGGGCAGTCATGCTGTCTGGACGTGCTGCATCACTTGTCGAGTACCAGCAACTAGCCCTTTGAACAAATCCATGAAAGGTGCGCTCTCAATATCACAGTTCATTCAGAATTTGCGTTCATTACCTGTTGCTGTTTTTTATGCAATTGTTTTCCTTGACTGAACATTGTTTTAATGTGATGTGCTTACTGTCTTTTGATGGATGCATGGAATGTAATTGAAAATACGACTAATAGCTCTGCCATAAGCTATTTGCTGTGCTCTACAACTGACACACTACATAGCTTTCTTGGCTGAGGGGCGTACACCTACAAATAAGCTATTTCCTGCCTTATACAATGTTGTGTCCCTGGACAATGAAGTAATGCATAATTTGCACTCTGCCTTTCAGGAAATGTATGAAATGAGACTGGGCAAATATCTTCCTTCTTTACTGCTGTGGATGGCTCATCCACCCTACTACTTAGTCCTCCATCCCGAGTTGCTCTTTTGTTGCCAAGAATCATGATTGAATGTATTTATACAGTGTCTGCACTTGTTAATTTTAAGGCATTTGTTTCATGAGAATCACATGGAGTGAGTGTGTGTCGCATTTAAAAAATGCTGCCTTTGCCAGCATTTTATGGAAAGTTTCACTTTGGAACTACAACTTATTACTTCTATGGAAGCAACTATCTGATGGTAATGTCAGATCCTCTTTGCTTCTTGTTTCCATTTACACAAGGTGTCACTGTTTAAAATGGGAATGGTTCATGAAGTCAAAAGGGAGTTGGCTTTTTAGCCAGGCTTTGATATTGACACCAGTAGGCCTTTGTCTTCTTCTGTAGGGCACTTTCTACCGCTGAGCAAGGGAGATGGTTGGTGGCCCATATTCACATTGCTTGGAGCACTGCTTTTGAACATAAACCCGATCTGCTAGCTGTGTGTGTTATAACTCTACTGTCTTCCTACAGTACCTCTGCCAATGGCATGTTGATGAACATGATGAGTGATGAAAACCATCGAGATATCTACATCAGCATGGTTGCTATGCCACCTCCCAGACACTGTGGGTTGTGTCGTGAGGCTGCTCTAGCACATCCGAGTGAGTATTGACTGTTTGTATCCAGAGGTGTTCCATGTTCCCACACAGGCTTTCAGTTCTGTGTCATGCTACTTATGCTGTCTTGTCAGTATGCACTATTAATGTGTAAATATGGCCTTGTTCTAGCCACTGCCAGCATTCCAGGCAATACAAGCAGTAACATTACTATAAACCCCCCCCCCCTCATTTCAGTAAGTATACACTAATGTGGTGACTACATAAGTGTTCCTCATGTTTTGTCAGTTAGTGGACTGTTGTTAGGTGGCCTGCCACCTTCTGCCGTGTCCCCCTCAACCCACATGGCTGGTTATGTTGGGAGACTGCCCAGTGAGTATACACTATTTAGATCAGAAGGTGGGCTGTCATGAGGCTGACCATGATGTGTTTTGAAGCACTGCCAGTTAGCTGATCCTATTTAGGTGGCCATGTCACCAGATTCTGTGGACTGTGTTGGGAGCTACCTAGGCCTGCCGCAGTGGCTATAAGCCACCCCACGTGACTCTTCTGTGCTGGGCAGGTGCCTCTGCCCCTCAATGGCTATATATCCGGAAGCTGGCTGTTAATATTGTATATCAAAATGAGACCTATAGTGCAAAGAGTCCAGAGGTTCCCTTATAAGTGGACAGGGGCTTCCTCTAGCAATCCCAAGGTGCTCTTCTATAGGGTAGTGTGGTCGAGCAGCCTTAGGCTTATCTTAGAGGAGTGCAAGACATTCGCATATACACACAATAGTCAATAAGTAATACATACGACTCAATAAGGATATCCACACTAATTTATAAAAATAACAGGTATCTTTATATATGTTTAGGCACCAGAAGCAATTCGTTCAGGTAAGTGCGTTTTTAAATAGAAATTCTTTTCAGTTCAAAAAGTTGACACTTAGGGGTCTCAGCAGCTACAGGACAAGTTTACTTTTGGCGCTTTTGTCGAAGTCAGCAGGTAGGCCGGCAGGGTTGGCGCCAGGTCAGTTGCTGGGTCTTCAGTTCTTGCAGAATGTAACTCTTCACATCCTTCTGCTCTCAGGTCGGCAAGGTCTGTTGCTTTGGTGCCAGGGTCTCCCCTAAATCCTGAATTTAGGGGCGTTAGTGGAGTGTAAGGTAGTAGCCAATTGGCTACTGACCCTTACGGTCACTATGGCCAATATAAAATATTTTTAAAGCGCAAACTACCATTACGGGTCTCAAGGCGCTGGGGGCCGTCGTGGAAATTAAGTGTCGCATGGTGCTGGGCTGAGCTGCCGCCGGAGCTGAGGATCGAACCGTGAACCCTGTGCTCCGAAGGCAGCTGCCCTGGCCGCTGCACTACACCTCTCCACTTTAAAGTGCAACTAACACATTCAGGTTTTTAGGCGCTCAAACAGTGTCAAACGGAGCAACCAGCTTCAATATAAGTGACTTTTAAGTGATTTCTGGAGAGCCAGATAGTCTCTTACTTTTCTGATGTTAAGGGCAAGGCATTTCACAGGGTAGCAGCCAAATCTCTCGGACATCCCAAGTGGTACAGGGATAAAGATGCTGAAAATGAGCTTACAACAAGAATCATCTTGTATGGTGAAGATTTTCTTCAGAAATATTCAGCCTACACCAGAGATTGCTTTGTGCTCAGTACGAAGAACCTTAAAGAAAATGTCTTTGGACGCGCAGCCACTGCAATGAACAGCACCCTTCAGATACGTGGGTCTGGGTCTGAAATTGGTTAGCTGAACTGACCGCAAACTTTGGATCAGCTGTAGTTGTAGTTTGTTCTACGTCTTGACAGATAATCCTACACACAGTCATGTCGCAGATGGTGTCGGGCACAGTAGCAAGAGATGGTGGGGGGGGGGTCAACAGTAGCAACACTAAAATATAGAATAGAACTTACCTGAATGCCCGCCGCATCTCCGCTCCTCTGGCTTCACTGCAGCACAGGCTCTCAGACTTCCCTGCAGCCGATCTTAACGCTGATCTCATGCGGCATGTGAACAGCATCAGGATTGGCCTGCGCGCCCTCGATTTGCACTCCCAGAGAGACTGGGAGTCTGTGCCTGCTTTCTCCAACCTGACAACTCAGCTCGGGTTGGAGACAGCTCAGTGCGCATGTCGGTTTGGTCATCCTAAGACGGCTGGCAAACCCACGTGCACACTGATAACAGTGCACCTACCAGTCTTACTCCATGACGATCATGGATTAGGCCCCGCCCCCAAGACTCAGCCAGAAAGAAAAATAAAACTATAATAGACCTGCTTTATTATAGTTTTATTTTTCAAGTTTTGCAGTTGCTGCTGCTGGCAGGGGGGCAACGCGCCTCCACCATAGCGAAGGAGCCGCTGCTTGTACAAGGACTTGCCGAAGTGAAGACATGCATTAACACATGCCCTAACCACTGTTCTATTTATTTGTTTAGGAATGTATGTCATGATCCTGTGGTCCAGAGCTGAAAAGCCATGATGATGTAGTTATTTCATTTGCTTGGTTTTCCAGAGTGAGTTACTGATCTAAGAGTAGACCCAAATGTTTTACTTAAGTTACGGACTGAAGCTGGTTGTTTTTGGAGTTTGTCAAAGACTTGGGGTCTGTAGGGAACGCTTGTGGCCGATAATAAGCACCTTGTTTAATTTTTGGGTTTTAAAAGTGTAGCTCAATCCAGTGGAGTATTAAGCTTAAGCAGTGTTAAAGGTGACCAACAATAGTATAGTGTCTGTGTGCTGGTCAAGTCTTATTAATTCTAGTGATGTATCATTCTCGTAGGGTAATGCTGAAGCCTGTGGGAAGTTGCATAACCTGTCCCAGAATTCTTAAGTTTGCCATCGTAAAGATGGCTGCTTCTGAAAAGTTGTGTCCATCTCAGATTAGGGCACCTTAGAGGTGGTACTAGCCTGGGGTCAGCTTCCTCGCCTGTTAGGGTAGCCAGACTCTCATTTCAAAGGCGGTAGATTGTAATCAGCAGGTTATCCTCTGGCAGGGGGTGTAATCACCCCCTTCCTGAGCAGTCTTTGTTTCTGACATCCTGAGAGCAAAGGCTCCCACCTTAGGGGGCCAGACACTCATCTCTGGTGGCAGGCTGGCAAAAACCAGTCAGCCAACACACCAGGCACTGGTAGCTTTTCAGGGGCCACCTCTAAGGTGCTCTTTGGGTGCATTTATTAATAAATTCAACAGTGGAATCAGTGGCGGGTTATTAATACAAGGTGTTGGATACCTAACATCCCTACCTTCAGTGAAGCCTTCATGTAGCTGGGGAACTAGTTTTCACCAGTGTCCAGTACATGTCTTAAGATGGCTACCCTGGTCACTTGTACTGGCAGTAATGGAACTGACCAGCACAGCGGCATATCTGCTCATGTAGGTATTCCCTCACATGTAATTTTAAACACCTTGCCTTAGGGCTGTCAGGCCTGCTGTACGGGTGACTTACAAATATTACATGCAGTGTTAGGGGACATGGCCCACAGTGATGTCATGGCGTATTTTCACTTTTGTATGCACCAAAACATGCAGGCCTGGAATGGCAGTCGTGCATTGATTTGGTGAGGGCTCGCTTAGGGTGGCACAATTGGTGCTGCAGCCCATGGGGCTCCTCTTTAGTATCTCAGGCCATCGGTACCAGGTGTACTATTTACTAGGGATTTACAGAGAGTGCTAAAGGTATTGCCAATTGGGGTAATTAATTATACAGTTTTGGAAAAGAGATCTGGCACTGGGGACCTGGTTAGCAGGGGCCCAGTGCACTTCCAGTCAAAATCACATGAAATAACAGGCAAAAAGTGAGGGTGACCATTTCAAAACCCAATACTTTCCTATCTACCCTCTGTAGGCTGTCTCAGAAAGATTTGACCACATGATTGTTTGTATCATGAACCAGGCCCTCCCTGTCCCCACCCAAGGCATAATGCCCTTTTTCTCATTTCTATATTATACTATTAGTAAATAATGCTTGGTGCGCTGTTTTCAGGGGGTGGGGGAGGAGGGGGTTGTCCCTGACCAACCATTTTCTATTTATAGCTGTGGTTTAGTTTTTGTTGTCTGAGCAAAATAGTGTGATATAACAGTTTAGTGTTTAGTTGCATATTCCTGTTATTGAACCTTCCTAAGTTACTGCGGTCTCATTGCTTTCCTCCCCGTCACTCACTCGGATAGTTAACATCTGGGTGTAGGTTTACTCAACACAGCCATTCACAGTCTGATCTTGTGACCTACTGCCAAGCCATGCAATTTTGCAGGAATGAGGCATGGGTGTTGTGCTGTGGGCTTTCTTTAGGATACGTTGTAGTGTTGGTATCAGATTGTGTGTTTGTACTCTCTCTAAAACTTTTGGTGTTGAGAGTGAGATGCATATGCTTTCTCTGGTAATGGTTGGGACGTAAACTAGCCATACATTGTTCCCCTTTCACTGCTTCTTTAAATAGAAAAAGACCTTGTGTTTGTAAATGTTGGTCTACTGGCATAAGGATGCCAGAATGAAACCTCAGTTCACTTCAAACAGCAACCCCAGGTTACTGAAACCGGACTGAAGTAATGTTAGTTATCACAATTGTGGATACACATTGGGTTCCAGAATGACAATGTATGATGTAGGTAAACATAGATGTTGAGCCAGGCCCTAAAGTGATGACATTTGAAGGTCCTGATAAGCTTTGGTCTCACTGGATGTGTTTTGTGTTGCAGGTGATACAAACGCCCACTGCCTCCAGCATGGCTTTATGCTGCATACCAAGTACCAGGTGGTCTACCCCTTCCCCACCTTCCAGCCAGCCTTCCAACTCAAGAAGGACCAGGTGGTGCTGCTAAACACCAGCTATTCCCTGGTAGCCTGTGCAGTGTCGGTGCACTCCGCAGGTTAGATCTATGACCAGTGTATCTGACTTTATTTTTTTTTTTAAACGCATCTTTTTACATTTAAACCCAACCCACCCTGCCATGTGGCACATTGGCTTTCTCCACTGCAAAGCTGTTTCTGCTCTTCCCCTTCTGCCTAATTACTGCATAGACCACTTTCTCTCAATCAATTTTTGGGCCCTCTGGCTCTTTTTTTCTCTCTCTCGCTCACTCACCTACACACCCCTACACCTACAGACCTACATGCGCACACCTACCTACACGCACACCTCTACAGACCCTACAGACCTACACGCACACCTCTACAGACCTACACGCACACCTCTACAGACCTACACGCACACCTCTACAGACCTACACGCACACCTCTACAGACCTACACGCACACCTCTACAGACCTACACGCACACCTCTACAGACCTACACGCACCAGGCACGCGCACCTACCTACAGGCACGCGCACCTACCTACAGGCACGCGCACCTACCTACAGGCACGCGCACCTACCTACAGGCACGCGCACCTACCTACATGCACACCCACACACACACACGGCACTGCCTTCATTCCCCACTCAACTAGAGTCTGTCATAGGATTTTGTGGGATTCAGTAATATCTTTGTTGTTCTGCCAATGGGAATGCACTCTCTAATCTTACACTAACCATTCGCTGAGACTAATCTGTGATAATTCATAACATTTGGCCTGTCATCTGGCATGGGTATGTATGGCCAGTTCACTGTATTTTATCTGCACTTGCCAATGCACCACTGGTCAGCAGCGGGGCAGTTTTACGTTTGTCCCAGATCTGTAAGGGAAGCTCACCATGTCACTCACTTAATAGTGGCAGTGGTAGCTTCTTAAGTTGAAGCACTAGGCAAATGTAGGTACTAATTTGCTTGCAAATGCCTATCTTAGCAAGAACCTACTTTGAATAAGCCAGTGGATTCTGTTCCCTCCGATCATAGACCTCCTCTTTGTCCTAGAAAGTGTCCCTGCCTCTCTTTCAAACCCATTGCCAATTGAACAAAAGCCTCCGAAGTCCTCTGATTTGGTCTCTGACAAGCTGGCAATGTCTGATTTAGGACAATGCTATGCCTGGGAGCAGAACACTGCGGAGCTCTTCTAACCTCCAACCCATAGATAGAAAAATGACATTAAGTAAGCCCTACTCCTTGCCCCTGCAAAAATTAGAGTTGCAACTAATTTAAAAATGTATATATCTTTTTTTAAATGGTTGTATTTTTTTTTTTTACGTTTTTCCAGTAAGGTAGGGGTTTTTAGGCAAGAACTTCAGGGTCTCTATAACCATTTTAAAGAATTGTAGAATTCTGTCCCTCTCCACTAGACTCTATATAGTGTTGAGCTTAATTCAGTGCTTAATTTGAGCCGGTGGTTTCCGGGACTTAATTGTCAACACCAGCGCTTGTGACTATCTGCTACAAGGTGGCACTGTCTGGCTAATTTAGTATTGACCGCAACAACAGTTAATTATAAATTCAATATACATTAAAAATGACTGATGATTGGCAGACTGCATTGATGTCCCCAAGAGAAACAGCCATAAACCATTGTTTTAGGTTGATCCAACTTAAGGTGTTGCACATGACATATTTCACCGGGGTAACACTTGCAAAAATAGGATCTAGGCAGGACGCACTCTGTCTACGCCATTGTCGCCAAGTGGCGACATTTTACCATATCCTTTGGGAATGCCCCCAGATACGCCCCCTGTGGGAGAGCGTAATAGACAAACTGCAGGATGCGTTGGGGAAACAGATTACCCTGACACCACGACTGGGGATCTTGAATATTTGGGAGCCTACTGATTTAACAGAAATAGAACAGCAAATAGCCACCCTAGGATACACTCTAGTGAAGAGAGTAATAGGTATGAAATGGGCACCGGATCGACCATTGACAATAGGCTGGGTGGCAGAGATGGGCAAATGCATGGTTGCCGAAAAAGATGTTTATAAGTCCAGCGGTGGAATTGGAAATATCAAAAAGGGAGACAACGAACGAGTACGAATCGCCTACAATATTGTGCAAGATACATGTAGATATATAAATGTCTTCTCTGTAACTAAACATACGCAATCTGTGCTTCTAAAAGTGACTGGTTTGATTTCAATAAAAATGTTAAATTAAAAAATTAAATTAACTGACTATTATCTGCCACCCATGCTATTCTTATAGCTCTTTTGGGGGCCTGAAATAGTCCGAGTTGTCACACTTGTAGGAGTGTGATAGCTAGTAGTTGTTTTTGTAACTATCATTAGTAGCATGGCAGTGGCCATGTTTGGTGCAAGCTACAGTGGCCTTCTGACTAAAGTTCTGGCACTTTGTTTGTGTTTTTTGTTTTACAAATTTAGCACTGGCTTTTTAAATTTATTTTCATCTTATTAACTTGAAACCCATATTGTACTCTTAATGTAAATATGACTTTAAAATACTTCACTTGCTGGTTTGGTGTTTGTATTTGAAAACATCATACATAGTGGCTTCATACATCTAACTTCACTTAAAATCTGCACTGTGGCAAGAGAGGAATGTAAACTTCAGGTTAGTTGCTGAGATGGATAGCCTCTTTCACAGAAGGGGCTGGAATTCACAGGAAGGTGAGATACGGTGGGTGCTTTGTATAGACCACTACTTATAATTGTGCTATTTATTATTGTGTTGTGTGTGTTTGTGTGACGGAACGACAGATAAGGTTCCTGGTTCTATCTCCAGAAGTATGTTGGGGCGGCATTCAAGTAAGGCTCTACCCATTATCCCTCTGGCTGATCTTGTAACCACTTTCATGGCTGCGGTTCTACTTGACCTTTCCTCTCTCTTTCAGGGGATGGAGAAAGCTGCCAAGTCTTGTATGACCGGAAGAACAGGAAGCATTTGGTTCTGGGTGAAGAGTGGAAAGAGACTCCGACGCCAACCTCTTCATCAGACATTGGAGGGAAATTTGAAAGGGGTATCTGCCAATGCCAGGTTCCTTCAACTTGCCCTCAAACAACACAGGACACTCGGAGCTGTGAAAAGCCAGCTGAACCCTCCCTGGCTGTGACAAAGGCCAAGGAATTTGTGGCTGACATTTTCCGAAGAGCTAAAGAAGCTGCGGGCTCTTCAGTGGATAAGGAAGAGGGTGGCTGCCCTGAAGGCTCCCATCAGGGGCAGGACTCCGAGTCCAGTTCCAGCCCTGCCTGCCCTCTCTTAGCAACATCTCACTTTCTGCGTTCCTGTAGCCATTGTCATAGTGCAGGGGATTCCGATAAGAGAGCTTGTGATGGAGAGCACTTTGGTCTGGACTCCAGCCCTTTGCTGGGCAGTCAGCAAGAATCTGGCTCCTCGGGTGACTGTCATCAGGCAGAGCCAGGTTATGTGAATTATACAAGGCTGCGCTATGTAATGGAGCCAGTGGAACTGTCCGAGCAAGAGACAGGTGAGATTTTCCATGGTTTGTGAGCAGGCTGGGCTTTCTTTGTAACATTTGAAGGATGGTTGCTAGAGATGTGGCTGTGTTGCACACTGGAGCAGGCAAAGATCTCTGCTTGTAGTGAGGCAGTCGCTGATTCCGACTTTTTGGAAGAAGTTGAAACAAGTTTGTTTCGAGATTGCTATCCAGTGAATGACTAGGTAGTATTACAGTTTGTGCAGTAAACGGTCTTGTCTGCTGAACTTCCACTGTTTATGTATGAGACTTAGTATAGGTTGTGACCGAGTGGACAATTACTCTTATTCCAGAAACGAGTTTACACAAGATCATAGTAAACACCAGCAACATTTGGGAGTGTTTCTAGCACTGCATGTTGCAGATTGGATCACTTCACCTTGCTTTTGGCAGGAGTACATGTATATTTCTGCTTAGCTGTGTGCTTTGCTGGTTAACAACTTTAAGGATTTATGATTCCATTTGAATGTTTTCAGCATCAGTCGCGCAATGGTCAGAGGGTAAATAGGTCAGCGGACTCAATTAAAGTTTGAAGTGCCTAATAATCTTTTGAGGGGTGGAATGGTTTAATTCACTTTGTTGTCCTCCATCTCTGGCCGATAGCTTGCTGAGGATGGGTCCTACTTTTTTAAAAACCAGGGCAGCAAAATTTTCATGGGGTTGGGCCAGAAATCTAAACAAGATGTTTGCACTGCATTTTTATTTCCAGTGTTTTTACCTAGTGCTATATAACCAGCAAAACCGCTTTAGATTTGCTTTAATAGTGCTTGGTAAAGATTTCTGTGAGGAAGATCAAGGGGAACAGAATTAAGACAGTAGAACACCTCAAATTAATCAAAGGATATGTGTAAAACCAATACTTAGATGGATAACAGGAGTAAACTACAGCTTTTTAAAATACCCATTCCAGGTGTTACTAATCATAGCTTCTCCTTTCTTAAACCATTTTATAAATAAAGCATGTTAACATCAATTATATCCATGTCTTGAACTACTCCCCATGGTGTTGACTCAAAGCTCACGATGCCTACCACGTCTATTTCCTGACACTGGGTTTGGGAGCGTGTACATGGTGAGAAAAACTAGAAACTAGAATCATTCATCAAATGACATTACATTTCCAAAGAAAAAAAATGCATAATAGTTGCTCCCGGTTTCTTTTGCCATTTTTAGGGTACTTTTCTATGTAACAGAGTGTCATTTAGATGTTTTCCCTTGGAGATTTAGGAGACGGAGAGACTCGCACAAAATGTGTAATCATTGACGCGTAACTGGCCACAATACTGGCCAACTGCAAAACATGTCTGCATTTGCGTGAAAATTCAAAAACTTTATATTTGGGTTCTTGGGTGATGGTGTCAGAGCTATTACGATGGGGAAATGGTCTGCTGAGGTGACTCGGGCCATCGTGGTTCTTACTCCAAAGCAGAGCTGTCTAACATTAAGGTCGATGTAAGTTGGGCTTTGCACCAAAGATGATATTGAGATTTAGATTGTGCACCTTTGGTGTTCTAAACATTACCGAAGAAAAACAGATTGACTTTTTGGAAGTTGGTCACATTAAAATAAGAACAGTTGCACCTTTTAGAAAACCTTCTACACACGGGCCAGATACAGCAGGCTTGCGGTGTTGCATTTACCCAGATTTTTATTATCAAGATCTAGAAATACATTCCTTACGAGCAAGACGCAAATGAGTTTGGGAGAGCACTACAGAGTAGATTTACTCGAGTTCTTTGGTATCAATCATTTCATGAGGATCATAAGTACAGGCACAGGACTTCAACATGCTTTTCTTAAATGTAGGCCTGGGCGGTCAATTCCGTTTCCGCTTGCGGAATTTGGGTAATTTTGCGTTCGCAGAGAGCGCGGAATTGCCAAAAATTCTGCGATCCGCAGCTTTGCGGAATGTTTTGCTTGTTCGCACTTTCAAAATGCGTGTTCGCAAGATATTTCTCCCCTTGCACGCAAACAGCGTTCACGAACAAAAAAGCATCGCGAACGTTTGGAACACGCAATTACGCATGTTCGCGGAACTTTTGCGCGCTCGCAGAGATTTTTTACCATTTTGCGGAGCGTTGCATAGCATGACTACGCAAATTCCGCCCACCCCTACAAGTTAAATGGCAATGTTAGCCTATGACTGAAAAAAGACTTAAGGAAAAAATAATAGTAGTTCGTATGGCCATTTAATAGTCTCTGGCCCGAGTGGAGTGCTGAAAAGGCAGATTTCCAGGTGGGTTCCACGCTCCATACTAGAACATGAAACCAAGCCACATCACAGGCTGCTCCTTTGTGAGCTTGTTTCACCGATGCAGATGTTGATAGTACCTGCGTACTTTGGCTGACCTGGAAGTAAAACTCCAGTGTTCCATTTGTCAAAGATTGCCAGCGCTGCTTGTCTGGTGAAATATTCGGCTTGTAGTATAACATTTTCCAGGCCCACTTTTTGTTCATTGCACTGCATTTTTGAAGGCTCTACACAAATGATGATAACCTACTGCTGTGTAGGCAAACATCATAAGTAGGGTTTATGGTTTTCAATTAAAGATCATAACCAAGAATACCTTACCAGAGAATATATTTGCTTTTTAGTGGAAATGGGGAAAACGCCGTCTTTTTCTACTTTGGTGCCCTCTAATCTCAAAGCAGTACAAGCGCGGGCCCGGCCTCTAGGCTTCTTTCTATGGTAGTTGCACCCATTAGGACTCTTGAAGGCTATAATAAGCCACTTCATATGTCTGTGGGAGAGATGACTTCCATTTTGGAAGTAGGACTCGCCTCCAATGGCTTCAGCTCACTGTTCGCTGCTTTGTAGTGGTCAGCAGGTTCACAGTTTACTTTTGTGCAGGATATTTATCAAGGGAAAGAGGCACCACTATTCTGCCGCCCTGCTTAAGGAGCAGGACGGACTGAGCTTTCCTTTCTTAATGCTCGAGTATCAGGATTGTGGCAACGTAGATAACTGTGCATACAGATGCCTCAAAATCAAAAATGTTCTTTGTTTTACATTGTGAAGCTTTTACAAGCATACTGATGGAAGCCACTTCCCCTCTTAGAGAAGAATCAGGGCTGTAAAATAAACCTATTCATGCACAGGCATTTCGCAATAACTGCTTTGCTGACATCACAAACATTAACTCAAACCTGCGAGTTGGGTTATGAACAGTACAGATCATAAACATGAAAAGCAACTGCTCTGCAATTCCTAATATGTGCGTCAGCAAATTTAAAGTGCATAGGCCCCTTTTTTTTTAAACTTGTTTTTATTTTATTCATCAGCAGCAGCACAATACAGCAATCAGACACATGATTTTCCACGATGAAGAGCAATGCAGTAGCCCCTGAATGCGGCAAGTTGGCAGAAAACAGTTCAACAGCGGTACATTTCTCCAACATCCCCCATCCCGCTCCCCCATCCTAGTCTGAGTCTGAGGCATCGTCTTCAGGGTCCGAGGGCGGGTCATAGATGTCACCCCTATAGGAGTTCCACGCTCCCCATACTTTACTCCATTTGCCAGGACAGCCCTGTCTAATAAAGGCCGACTTCTCTGCAAACATGGCCTCGTCCATGTCTGTGCCCCAAGCAGTGAGGCGCGGCAGTTCCCCTGTCCCCCATTTTTGAGCTATGTTGCGTTTAGCTATCATTAATCCTAATGTGGCCCAGCCCTGCGCCAGGCGCGAGAGGTCGTTAGGCTCCCATATATTCAGCAGGCAGCGTCTGGGCTCCGGCACCAGCGTGACTCCCCCCGACTGTGACAGCATGTTCATCACCCCCCGCCAGTACTCCTGAAGCACGGGGCATTCCCATATGGTATGGAAGAAGCCTCCCACCTCCCCGCAACCACGCAGGCAGAAAGGATGTGTCGCGCTGCCGATATTATGCAGTGTGTGCCTGGTGTAATAGGAGCGGTGGAAGATGCGAAGCTGCACCAGCCTGAGCCTCAATGGTATACCCGCCTCCCGTGGCGAGGCCAGTGCCTCTCGCCACTCCGGTTCGTCGAATTCCCCCAGATCACGGGACCATTTCTCGCGGAGAGGGCCCATTGGGTCTGGCAGGTTGTTAATCAGCTTACGGTACGTAAACGATGTGGCCCTTTTCGGCATATAATCCGTTAATAACCGGTCCTCCAAGGGCGATGCCTCTGGTACCGCCACACCCGGTGTTAGCCGTGCCAGCAAGGCGTGTTTAATTTGCGTGTAGCGGAACCATTCAGAAGGCGCCAGTTCATATTGCTGTTGGAGACGGTCGAATGTGATAACGTCATTCCCATGCCACATGTCGCCAATCGTAGAGATCCCTATAGCGTCCCACTTGTCAAATCCCCTGCTGTGCCGGAGCCTCCCAAGCTGCCTGGTGTCCCACAGCGGTGTGAGCTTGGTCAGCACCCCGCGCCACCCTAACCTGGCCTGTGCTGCATGCCATATGGCCACCGTTTGTCTGAGAGGGCCGACGAGAGCCGGAGTCAGCCCACCATCCTACAGGGTTGCCAACACACCTCGCTCCCCCATTATGTCCCTATCTGCTCTGAATGCCGGGTCCGTATGCGGGACATGAAGCCACTGGTTTATTACTTTGAGCTGCGCTGCCCAATAATAGAGCTGAATGTCGGGAAGCGCTATCCCCCCCGTCGTACCAGCCGCGAGTCAATTTTGACTGCGCTATGCGCGGCGGTCTGCCACCCCACAGAAGGGTAGTCACCTGCGCTGCTATCGCGCGGAAGTAGTCTGGCGGGACGCGATACGGTGTGTTTTCCAGCACGTAGACGAACCGGGGCAGGGCCATCATTTTAAAGAGGGCCGCCTTCCCCAGCAACGTGAGCGGTAGCGTACCCCAGTGACGCACATCGTGCCTGAGACGGTCTAATGGGGGCTGCAGATTTAGTTGTAGGAAGTCCGCGGGGTTGGCCGTGATGTGGATACCCAGATACTTAAACGACTCCGTCACCGTCTGCAACGGGCAGTCCACGGGGAGCCGGGGAGCGGGGCCGCATAGCACATAAAGCACCGATTTCGACCAGTTGATAGTATAACCGGACGCTCTCCCGAAAATATCACAAATGTTGAGTAGTGCAAGGATAGAGCGTCTCGGGGAGGAGAGATAGAGTAGCACGTCATCTGCGTAGAGGGAGATACGATCCTCCCAGTCATTTGTCCATTTAAGTCCCCGTATCTGGGGTTCCCAGCGGATCCAAGCCGCCATGGGTTCTAGCACCAGAGCGAAGAGCAGGGGCGACAGGGGGCATCCCTGTCAGGTGCCACGCGTCAGGGGAAAGTCTCTCGATATGTGTCCGTTCACGGCCACATGGGCCAGTGGTTGAGCATATAAGAGCCGGACCCAGGCCCTAAATTTGGGCCCAAAGCCCAAGTGCGACAATACGGCAAAGAGGAAGGGCCATTCGACCATGTCGGATGCCATTCGCGCATCCAATGAGAGCAGCACCGCCGGTTCCCGCACCTGTCCCACACGGGCCAACACTCCGTGTAATCGCCGCAGATTAAGGGCCGTGCTCCTGCCGGGCATAAAACCCGATTGGTCTGGGTGCACAATGTCTGGCAAATGCGGCGTTAGCCTGGATGCCAAGAGTTTCGCGAGGATCTTCGCCTCTGCGTTCAGCAGAGAGATAGGGCGATAGGAAGTGCATTCTGACGCCGGCTTGCCAGGTTTTGGTATAGCCACGATAGTAGCTGTCCGTTGGTCCTGCGGGAGTACACCCGCTCGGAGACTATCCGTAAACATGTTGAGCAAATGAGGGGCGACCGCTCCGGCCATTCGCTTGTATAGCTCGACCGGTATACCGTTAGGTCCCGTCGCCTTACCAGACTGCAGCGCAAGGACTGCCATTTGCACCTCCTCCACTGTAATGTCAGCCTCCAAGACATCCGCCGCCTCAGGGGCGAGCCGGGGCATCGCCAGATCCTGCACATACGTCCCTGCCTCCTCTTCTGTCATGGAGGAGCTGGAGGAGTAGACCCGCCGAAAGTGACGCGCGAGAATGTCCGCTATCTCGCCAGGTTTTGTTAGCACCTGACCTGCCTCAGAGGTGAGCTGCGCTATCCACCTGGTTCCACCCTCCCTCCTGTCAAGCCACGCCAGGAGCTTCCCTGTCTTATCCCCCAGGTCGTATATCCTGTGCCGTGTGGCCAGCAGCTGCTGCTTCGTATGCTCCGTAAGGTGCGCCCGATACTTGGTCTGCGCAGCCCTCAGGGCTGCGGCTGACTCCAGAGTTGGGTCCCGAGCCTGCCGAGCCTCCGCCAAGCGCAGGTCCCGTTCAAGCAACTGTAGCTCCGCCAGCGTCGCACGCCTGTGCGCCGCCATGGTAGTGAGCGCCTGATCTCGGAGGACTGTTTTGTATGCCTCCCATAATATCGTCGGTGAAGCAGCAGAAGGGGCATTTTCCTTAAAGAAGAGAACCGTCGCCTTTGACAGCGCTTTATGTATCGCTGGGACCTGGAGACAACCGGGACGTATCACCGGAATACGGCGACGTGCGAGGCAGTAACAGTCATATTTCAGAAGTATAGGGGAGTGATCGGAGATACCCCTAGGTCTAATCTCAACACTATCTATATTGCGAGGACAGTTAGTGGAACCCAGGAAGTAGTCAATCCTATTAAGACTGTTATGCACCCCCGAGTGGTACGTGTATTGCTTTGTCGTTGGATGGTGCAAACGCCATAAGTCCAGCAGGCCCATGGCCTCCAGAAAACCTCCGAACCGGGACAGTCCCGCCCCACCCGCTCGCTGAGGGTGCCTATCAAGTGCTTCGTGCACTACTGCATTAAAATCACCGCCAATGAGCAGTTCCCCCTCCGGTAGGTCGAGGAGGAATTCGCTAAGCGCCGGCAGCGCGTGAAGTACTGGGTATTTTAGTCCCAGCGGTGCAGGGGCACACACCCTATGACTTCGGGGTTTCACCCTGTTCCGGACCTACAGAAACACAGAGTCTTCTGGGTGAAGTCAAAGAATCGTTTATTGGCTGCAGACCAATGACAGATATCCTAGAAGTACAACAGCGTGTATGTTCTCAGGAGACTGCTGAAAATCATAGGAACGGACTTCTCCTTAAGTACAAAATATCATGCTCCAGGCACACATTCCTTGGTTTACGATATGGTCATATAAAGGCATACATTACAAACGAAAAAGCAGAGTCATGATGACCATCCCACATTCCAGTTCGGCCAGCCCACAATGATTTACACAGGAAGGTTCAGATCCCATGTTTGAAGTAAATAGACCCCCCAATAAACATGAGCATCTCCTGTTTTGGGAAACAAGTCATAAAGCAAGAACAAGCAGGTGTGGAAGAGATTAGCCGGGGGATTGTGTAGAAGGAAAGGGTTTTATGACGGGTCAAGCCCTGATACGAATCACAGGTGGAGAGAGGAAGGGGAGCTCGTGAGACCGGTTTGACCCGGGGCAGCAGAGCCAGCTGCCCAGGTCACAGAGAAGTCAGAGGGAAAGCCCATGTACTGTGAGGCCCGTATTTACTCCATTATAGCCTATGTGAGGGCAATAACAAGATGGCCACTGCTTCCAAAATGGAACCCGCGTAGTGGAGCAGAATAACGTGTACACAGTGCATTCATAGCTAGAACGGCACATAAAGCACTCGTACGTGCCGCATTTACCATTTGCGGTTCGCTAATACCAAGATAGACAGAGGTAGGGCCCTGTCCCCTACGCGGTTCCGAATATCAAAGTACGACAGACCCTCCTTTTGCCCTTACATAGGCAATCACTATACTCATCTTAATCCGAGTCTAGGTCAATGTTCACGAAGTCATGGAGATGTTGCTGTAGCATCATCCTATTACTTAGCTCGTCCCTCGATACAGGTTTCCTTACACATAAGGTAGCACAGAGGCCACATATCGCAGGAGCACACTGTATGCATAGACAGAACAGGAAAAGAATGGCTAAGATCATTCCAATGACCATCAGAACTTTCCAACCCCAGGCAGATATCAATTCCCAGAACCATCCCATCAGTGACCAATCTCCCTTATCCACGTGTATGGCTTCAGATATTTTATGGAGTTTGGAGATGGCTTGATACACTGTTGGAGCATTATCTGGTATGAAAATGCAGCAACTGGATTGGATGACCTTGCATACCCCACCGCGGTCTGCAAGAATAACGTCTAGAACCATGCGGTTCTGCAAAGTCATAAGGCGATCCGCTTGGAGCTCAGCTGTCAAATTACTAAGGGCACCAGCCGTTACATTGACGGTGGATTCAACCACACGAGTCAGCTGTCTCAGGTTCCTACTATTGACCATAGGTCCCCAAAACGGCAGGAAACCCAAGAAGAAGTCTCCTGCTTCCTGACCGGCAGTGTCCTCCTTACTAATCACACCTCTCACAACTCTGGTCTTGTGATAGTCAGAGGCGGCAGTAAATGTCGGCGGTAGCAAGTTCGCAATATAACATGTGCCCGAGAAATCGGGGGGCAACCACGTATATGCTCGGTCATGACAGATGAAATATGTGCCCTTAGCAGCCAAAAACGCAGGGGAAAACTGTGACGGGAAAGTGTACGTTTCAGTACAGTCACTCCTTCCCAGTTGAGCCCTTGGATTCTGACCATTACCCTGTAAGCAGAACCGACCCATGTGGGGTACGACCCAGATTGGAGATGAGATTTTTCGCTGTCTTTCACCCAGACTAATACTATACCCCGTCGCGTTCCATCCTACATAAGGTCTCAGCTCTTCTTTAGGAATGGATGAGTATGCATCAATATCTCTACTCATATCGGCAACTCCTTTCATCAAAGACTTATTATTGGTGATGGGTCTGATAGAACGCGGTGGGCGAGGGGAGTATGTATCTAGAGCGTAGAGAAACATGGTTTGGAATGCCCATGACGATCCATTGTAACTGTACGGTAGCACCAGGTAGGGAATACCCTTGTTAATGGTATGGGGCATTAACCCACAGACCCAGCAATTGGTCGTATTCATTACCAGTTGGTGTTGGTGCAAGAGTTGGATAAACGAGTTATTTACGAACTCTGATCGTCTGGTCTGTTCGTGCTCAGGCAAAGGGTGAAAAGAGTGAGAGGAGGCAGTAGAAAGAGATATAGGCTGTTGAGTGGGTGCAATGGGTTTTGGAGCAGAGAAAAACACACATCCTACAATAAACATCATGATACTACACAGTGTAAAAAAGCACAAAAAGACAAAACATTTACTTTTTACAATTCTACACATCCTTGTTTGAGAGTTCATTTCCTCAATCGGTCTCTCCATCTTACAAAACTCCATCCTCTACTCGGGCCGCTCGCGGTGGATGAGTTTCTTCTGCTAAGGAGTACGCCTGTCAGTCCAGGGAAACGCCCTAGACCAACCAGAACCGTTGACCTAGCGTCTTCGGCCTGTACCCCAAAGTCTTGGCACCGCGACCCTGCGGCAGAACCCGGATGGTGGTTCGAAAAACAAAAATCAAGAAAGTCCTTCAGATGGGAGAGCAAAAAATGTCAAAAGGGAAAGAGTAAGGAAATCTTTATTTGTCCATGGGCCTAGGTCTCAAATTATAGCGGAGACGGCCAGGTGCTGTTTGGTCTTGAAACAAAAGTTCAGGCTCAGTGGTGTCCAGTCGATTTGATGGCGGCACAGCTTCCTGCAGAATATTGTCACTCTCTTGGACTGAAGCTGTGTCTCTTAGGCGTGCGTCACTGAATGGTACAAAACGAGGTACAATGTCTGTCTCTGAGTCGGCGATACCCTCTTTGACCCACTGGTCATATGGCAGAGGCAAGGGAACTACCTTGCAGTGAGTACCATGAATCCAGTGTTTCTTCCCTTTCACTCGCACTGCTGATCTTGTCGAAAGAAGAACAAGATGAGGGCCGATCCAGCGAGGCTCGTCGTTGCCCTTACGCTGGAAATTCCGGACCAGGACCCACGAGCCAGGGTTGATGGGGTGTCCAGGAGGTTCAGAGGCTTGGGGAAGAGTATCATGTACCTGTTGGTGCAAAACACGCAGTTTAACAGTCAAATCATACAGGTAATCGAGCAGTACTGGATGCTCTATTTCACTGAACTTCGTAGGCCTTGGCACACCCCATACGTTGGCCGGGCGGCCAAAGACTACTTCATAAGGACTAAGTCCCACTCGTGAGTGTATCGTCATTCTGGTGGACAAGAGTGCTAAAGGCAGAGCGTCAGGCCATTTAAGACCAGTGCTCGCCTGAATTTTGGCTAACTTGAGCTTTAAGGCTCCATTGTAGCGTTCTACTAGTCCAGCTGATTGGGGGTGATTTGCAGCGTGGAATTTCTGCCTTATGCCTAAACCTTCACATACATTCTTCATCACTTTACCCACGAACTCACTTCCATTATCACACCACACCATTCTCGGCATCCCAAACCTGGGGAAAAATTCCTTCACAAGGGCTTTGGCTGTGGATAGGGCAGTGTTATCTTTCAGAGGATAAGCCTCTACCCATTTGGAAAAAGCACAAACAACCACCAATACATATTTTAGGTTGTTGCATCTTTCCATGTGAATAAAGTCCAGCTGCAAAACTTCGAATGGACATGATGGGGGTGCAAAGTGACCGGCTGGAGTTGGGGTTCCCCTACCAGGGTTGTACTTCAAGCATACCATACAATTCTTGACCACATTCTCTGCACACTTGGGAATCCCAACATTCTGCCATACTGGAGCCAACAACTTGCATATACCTTTCGTACTGATATGTGCCATTCCATGCGCCATAGTAACCACTGGAAGCACATATGCATCAGGCAACAACCATCGCCTATGTTCTGTCAGGTCAATCCAACAACCATTCTCATCCAACTTACCCATACTCTCTCTCCACTTGCTTAACTCGTCTTCCGTAGCTTCAGCCTGAAGCGACTTCACACTCTCTATTGTGTTCTCACACATTCCCACATCATTAACCCATCTTGCGGGGCCTGCAACATACATTCTAGTCTTCACATTCTGTGCGGTTTCTCTTGCGGTCTCATCAGCAAACGCATTCCCACGTCCAACATCATCTGTGACTTTCCTGTGCGCACTGCATTTCATGATCGCAACTTGCAAAGGTAGGGTCAATGACTCAAGGAGATCATTCACCAACTTGCCATTCTGAATTTTAGCTCCATGCGACGTCAGGAACCCACGCTCTTTCCACAAACGCCCAAAATTATGAGCCACGCCAAAGGCGTACTGGCTATCTGTGTATATGTTCACTCTCATTCCTTCAGACAACACACATGCTCTCGTGAGGGCGATCAATTCCGCTGCTTGGGCCGAATTATGTGGCACTCGTGCAGTTTCCACGACCGTATGTAAAGTCGTGATAGCATATGCGGCAGTCGTGTCACCATTAGGGAGCTTGAAACATGACCCATCTACCCATAAAGTGCCATCACATTCAGTCAGGGGAGTATCTTTGAGATCTATTCTCCCTTTCGTCTCTTCTTCTGTTCTGAACAGACAGTCATGTTGCTCAATCTCATCTGAGTCTGCTGGAATCGGCAATAATGTGGCTGGATTCAGCGTATTGCATCTTTTTATGTGTATGTGATTAGCTAACAGTGTAAGTTCATAACCTGATAGCCGCGCACTAGTCAAGTGTTGTGTCTTGGTCCTATTTAATAATGTGTCTACAGCGTGTGGAACCATGACAATCAATGTGTTGTCCATTACCAAACCAGCAGATTGTCGGATAGACATCGCTGCAGCAGCTGTCGCTCTCAGACAGCTTGGCAATGCCCTCGCTACAGGGTCCAAGGTGGATGAAAAATATGCGCATGGGCGCGGTCTGTCGCCAAAAGGCTGTGTTAACACTGACAACGCACATCCATCTTTCTCGTGAACATACAATGTAAAAGGCTTGCTATAGTCAGGAGTGCCCAACACAGGAGCTGAACACAACGCATTGCGCAATTCCACAAAACTTTTCTGGCACTCTTCAGACCATGGGATAGGATTCGGTGTATCTTTGCATGTTAATGCTAATAAAGGTTTTGCCAACAAAGAAAAACTTGGGATCCAATGCCTACAGTATGAGGTAATGCCCAAGAAAGCACGCACTTCTCTCTGTGTCTTTGGCACACTCAACTGTGCAATAGCTTGAATTCTTTCTGGGGTCAGTCTCCTTCCCTCCTTCGATAAGAGATGACCTAAGTAGGTCACTTCTTGTCGACAATATTGCAGCTTAGAAAGAGACACTTTGTGATGGAATGCGGATAAATGGCGCAACAGTGACAATGTGGCTTCTTTACAGATCTTCTCAGTATCCGCGGCGATCAGTAAATCGTCCACGTACTGAATCAGGATAGCGCCACTAGGTAAAACAAGTGCATCAAGCTGCGCTTTCAGAGCTTGACTGTATATGGATGGACTCTCGCAGTAGCCTTGGGGAGCGCGTTTGAAGCGGAAGCTTCGGCCTCCCAGACTAAAACCAAAAATATCTCTGCTCTCTTCTGCAATTGGGATACTAAAGAAAGCATTCTTTAAATCGATCACTGAAAACCATGCAGCAGAGGCTGGAATCATCGTTAACAAGGCAGTTATATCGGGGACAACCGGAAACTGAGGCACAACAATCTTATTAACCTCTCTAAGATCAATCACAAATCTGTAAACAGGTGGCTGTGAAGGGTCCGTTCGTTTTAAGACAGGTAAAATCGGACTATTGCAAACGTTGCCTCTTGTCTCTTCAATCACACCCTTATGAATCAAGTCGCTGACAATGTCTAACAATGCTTTCTGCCCTTCATTAGAGATCTTGTACTGGGGAATACGTGGCAGTCTGGCATTAGCCTTTAGAGTCACCACATATGGTGGTATCTCCAAGAGGCCCACATCATTGGGACCAGTAGCCCAAAGGGCATCCGGAAGGGATGACAATTCAGGTGGCATCGTGTTTTTAGACAAATACATTGGGGAAACCACTTTCTTGCCTAATGTAAGTTGTACTCCTGAAGGAGAACAATACAGTGTAGCGTGCAATCTTTTCAACAAATCTAATCCCAGCAAATTCTCACCACAACCTGTTGTCCGGATCAGGGGCGCTTTCAGCTCGCAAGGTCCAACAGAAAGTGACATGGGACTGGAAATCGGGTTCCTAACTGGGGCGCCAGAAAAACCTACTGAAACATTCATATCGCCAGACAAAGGTGCGCCAGGGAGTTTTGAATGCATGATTGAACTCTTTGCAGCACCAGTGTCTAGCAGAAAAGGCTCCGTTACATTTGCTGTAGTCACCTCAACATACGGTCCACTCTGATCCACTGGCACTGAAACAACTCCCTCTCTCTGTCTATGGCTGTCCTAGTAACCATTATTTTCTGCATCGCCATCCTCCACATAATAATCATTATTGTAATACTGTGCCGTATTACCAGTCGCGTTAGCTTGCTGATCAAAACTATTAATGGCGCTTTGGGGCGGAAGAGGACGCGCGTTTTGGGGAACACTTCCACGCCCTCTGCCTCTAGGAGCTTGCTGACCACCTCTACCTCTGGCGCCATACGTATTACCGTTCCGTTGCATTAATTTAGGGCAACTATATTTAAAATGACCTTCCTCTTTGCAGTATGAACATTGGTTGGGACCTACAGGGACACGTGGTTGATAATACCCATTCATTTGCTGATTGTTCTGAAACTGTTGGGGTTGGTGATAGGCACCTTGGGGTTGTCCATAATTATTACCACCTCCACGTGGCGGATAGGCCTGCTGTAAAAGGACCTTTGTCTTTAGTTCCTTCGTTTTCTTCTCCGTTCTATCTTTCTCGTCTTTATCTCTGTTTTCATAATACTGTGCAGTAGCCAGTATTTGCGCTGAAGAAGAAACGGCCCAAGAACTCTCTGAATCTTTCAACTTTTTACACAGGTCAGGAAGTAAATTCTGCACAAACTTATCCACAAACAACCGTTGGCCACCCTCAGTACTCATATCTTGTCCACTGTGGTCAATAAACGTTTCCTCAAACCTAGTAAAGAAGTCTGACACTGTCTCATCTTTCTTCTGCTTGCATGCAGATAACTTGTCCCAATTTACGCGCATCGCAGGCATTAGTGTCTTCATATACGTGATGATTCTACCAGGCAATTCAGCTACTAAAGGTTCTGGTTTCGCACCACCCGTTTGTCTAGCATCAGCAGCAACAATGTTAGCCCATGTATCCCCTAGTTCTGCATTGTGATCTACATTACGAATTGATCCCCATAGAGGCTGTGGAACAACATTACCAAACAACATGTCTATGTCGGCCAGATTCATAACGCATGACCCTGCCGTCTGTGACAACTCTTTATAATAACCTGCTGGGTTTTTACGGGGATCAGGCAATGTCTGCTTAAGTGCTAACACCTCAGAGCGCTTCCATGGAACATGCACCCAAACACGTTGGAAATGCGCTGGCACAGCGGGGTTATTGCCGACAGCTGCAACTGCTTCTTTCCATACCGGGGGAACTTCTCTCATAGGGCATTGTCGCGCTTTTGCCTTTTTCCCCACAAGGACCTCTTGTTCAAACAATGACTGTTGGCAATCGTCATTCCTTAAGGACAATACAACCGCAACTGCTTTATCTACTTCGCGGTCCACAATTATACCAGTTCCAAAATTGAACCTCACTCTACACAATTCCTGCGGGTTCGGATTTCTACCACTATCCTCCAATTCTTCACAGAGAATTTCGCACATTTTCTCAAACACATATCTCTGTTTCGGGGCATCCCATTGATGGAAAGTGTTAACAACCGATTCCACATCATACAGTGAAGGAAAAACGATCCATCTACGCGCCATGTGATCTATTACCTTTTTCTCATCGGGGTTAGGCAATTGGCTGCGCAACTGCTTACGCTGTACACCAGGAGTTGCACCAGATGACCCAAAGAGAGGCGACATTAATGTAGTAACCACATTAGCTAAACGCTGTCGCGCTGAAGGAGAAGCTGAGGCGAGAACGGGGGGAAAAACAGAGGGAAGAAAAGAGGATGTAGAGACGGGTACTGGAGTGGTAGAAGGAAGAGTGTTAGGGGAGGCAGTTACTGGATTAAGCAAAGTCGCAGGAAGTGCGGGGACAGTTGGAAGCACAACTGGAGGCGCTTGAGAGGACTGCGCTACAGGAATAGGAACTGGTTGCAAAGCAACTGGCGGTTGCGGCAAGGCTTGCAGTATATGCACTGGAGGTGGCATATTTACAAGCTGGGGAGGCGCCGTGGCAGTTTGAGCATACGGGGGTGGCGAACTCAACAAATGTGACATCAGGGGATCTTTCTCCTTTTCTTCTGACTCATCCTGCTTAGAATGTGGCAAAGCTGGGTAACATTTGTCAATCCCTAACTTACGCTGCCTGTACAATTGCTCATTCATTTGCTCCTCTTCATTGTCTTTAAATTGTACAGCTGCTTGCATTACTGACATACCTCTCTCTCTCTTATTCTTTTTCGCTAGCTTAATTTCCTTCTGTTTGGCTTCCTTTCGCCATAAGCGGAAAGAGTCAAACATCGCCGGCCGGGCTTTCTTCTTAAACAATTTAATTTCCAGATTATCTAAAATATCGGTATCAAAACTACCATTTTGGGGCCATTTTAAAACACCGTCTTTCCTGGTGTAGTGGATCCACACTTCGTTATATGCAATGGGGCCTACGCCATGTTTCACATAGAGCTCATAAGTTGGAGTTCCAACCGGAGGAACCGGACATGATTCCTCTAGCTGGAAATCTTTTCCACAACCCAAACAGAATAATCTACCAAATAGTCCAGAACCAGGCATCTTCGCTCACTAGTCTAGATCCAAACGTCAAAGGATTATCGATTACGATATTCTCGTGAATACACGAGTCCTCTGGCTTTGGGGTTTGCAAACACCAAATCACCAATTACCAAATCAAACCAAACGATCCCGAGGGATACCAAAACAAATGGGAGACGCTCCACTTATACTTAACTGAATATTGCTGATCGATGACGTCACCAGAAGACTCTCTCGATTGTTTCGCTCTCTCAAACTCGTCAAGGGTCCAAAACAGGTCGATTAATCAGGGCAGCAGTCCTTCGTAGCCGTCGGGACGCGGAGAACCTCGCAGAAAAGACTTTCGGACCACGTCGACATGCAGGGGTCGATGAAGTGGCGGCCTTCCTCCGGAATTTCCACACGAAGCTCCTCACGAACCTCTGGCTTGGACTGGTACCGCTGAAATCGGCCCGAGTTGGGCGCCAAACTGAAGTACTGGGTATTTTAGTCCCAGCGGTGCAGGGGCACACACCCTATGACTTCGGGGTTTCACCCTGTTCCGGACCTACAGAAACACAGAGTCTTCTGGGTGAAGTCAAAGAATCGTTTATTGGCTGCAGACCAATGACAGATATCCTAGAAGTACAACAGCGTGTATGTTCTCAGGAGACTGCTGAAAATCATAGGAACGGACTTCTCCTTAAGTACAAAATATCATGCTCCAGGCACACATTCCTTGGTTTACGATATGGTCATATAAAGGCATACATTACAAACGAAAAAGCAGAGTCATGATGACCATCCCACATTCCAGTTCGGCCAGCCCACAATGATTTACACAGGAAGGTTCAGATCCCATGTTTGAAGTAAATAGACCCCCCAATAAACATGAGCATCTCCTGTTTTGGGAAACAAGTCATAAAGCAAGAACAAGCAGGTGTGGAAGAGATTAGCCGGGGGATTGTGTAGAAGGAAAGGGTTTTATGACGGGTCAAGCCCTGATACGAATCACAGGTGGAGAGAGGAAGGGGAGCTCGTGAGACCGGTTTGACCCGGGGCAGCAGAGCCAGCTGCCCAGGTCACAGAGAAGTCAGAGGGAAAGCCCATGTACTGTGAGGCCCGTATTTACTCCATTATAGCCTATGTGAGGGCAATAACAAGATGGCCACTGCTTCCAAAATGGAACCCGCGTAGTGGAGCAGAATAACGTGTACACAGTGCATTCATAGCTAGAACGGCACATAAAGCACTCGTACGTGCCGCATTTACCATTTGCGGTTCGCTAATACCAAGATAGACAGAGGTAGGGCCCTGTCCCCTACGCGGTTCCGAATATCAAAGTACGACACGCGGTGGCGTGCATTGCAGGAGGGATGTAAACAGAGACTATGTTAAGGGGCTGTCCCTCCCACTGGATGGCTATCGCCGCAAACCGCCCCGCTCTGTCCGTTTTATGTTTGTGTATAATAAGTGGGTAGTGCTTCCGTACTAAAATACCCACCCCTCTAGACCCGGAGGTAAACTCCGAATGTACTACCATTTTGTACCCCCACCTGTCCATCGCTTTACTGGTGGTGTCGATCAGGTGGGTTTCCTGCAGCAGGACAATCGCTGGGGCGCATCTCTTAAGACTGTGTAAAACGAGGCCTCGCTTAATTTTGTCCCCCAGGCCACGCACATTCCACGTGAGCAGGGAGAGTGGTGGTATCGGAGCGGAGGGCCCCACCTCAGGCGCCTCCTCCCAGTCCGTAGCCATCAGAACGCTTGTGTACCAGGGGGACTACCGGCGCGCAGCAAACGGCGCGCAGTGTGTGCTCTGTAGTGGTTGCATGTGCCGCACAACAAACATTACTGCCAATGTAAACCTTAACTACTAAAAAAAAAACAACAAATTACCCTCATACCCTCCAACCCTCTCCCTGCCTCCCTGCCATGCGGACTCCAAACTGCCCGCCACCCCAACTCAGCAGAGCGCTTTGACCCCATATCCCAGCACCTAACTCGTGTGCAAGGAGCGGAAGGTCCGAGGAGGACCAGTACCTTCCCCAGTTCGAGTGTCCATATGTCCTGGGCTACTTTAGGAAGCACAGCCACCTCCCCACCCCAGGGTCATCCCCCTTACCCTGCACCGTCCATTTAAGTAAGCAGTGTCCAACGCCTTCGGGTTAAGCCTCGTGCTGCAGTCGCGCCGCAGCCATCAGAGCTTCATCTCGGCCAGTGGGGTCCGGCACCTCTCCTGCCGGTCGTTTTCGCCTGTCAGAACGGCCTGACTGTTTCACTTGTTGCCACCCCTCCAGCCAGTCATGTGCTTCCTCTGGTGATTCGAAGAACCAAGTCTTTCCCTCTGCCACCACTCGCAGTCTGGCCGGAAATAACATAGAGTAGGAAAGTTCGCGGGCCCTCAGGCTCTTTTTGACTTCCAGGAAGCTCCGCCGCCGCGCCGACACCGCCGCCGTGTAGTCCGGAAAGAAGGATATTTGGGAGTTCTGGATACGCAAGGGTGGGGCCACGCGGGCCGTCTGCAAAATGGCATCGCGATCGCGGAAATTGAAAATGCGGGCCAGGACCGCCCGGGGGGGAGCCCCGACCCTCGGCCTCCCCCCCCGGGCACCCTGTGCGCCCGCTCCACGGAGAAGAAGGCAGAGAGCCCCCTGGGCTGCAGTTCAGTTTTTATAAGGTTCTCCACATAGAGGTCCATGGCTGGGCTCCCCTCACTCTCCGAAATGCCCGTGATGCGGACATTGTTGCGGCGGGAGCGCCCTTCCTGATCCTCAAGCCTCTCGACCATGCGTTTATTCTCGGCCTCCAGTCGCAACACCCTTTGAAGCAGCGTGCCAGTGTCCCTCTTCAGAGTGGTAGTCACCTGTTCAACCTCTGTGACTCTGGCGGACATTTTTTGGAAGTCCGCCCGGAGGAGCGTCACGTCCGTGGATATCGACCCCACCGTCGCTTGCACAGTGGTCAGGGCGGCCATGATGTCCTCCAGCGTTACTTTAGGCGGGCCGGCCGGGTCAGAGGCCGTGTCTGCGCGCTTGTCGTGGTCCGTCGGCGGGGATGAGCCTTTAGTAAACGCATATTTGTCCCGTTTCCCTTGGTGGTGCGCCCTACTCCCCTTACCGCTCATGGTGAGGCTGGGGACCAAACTCCGTGAAGGGCCGTCGTCCCCACGACTCCAGGGGGGATAGAAAGCCGGGGGCTGCTTCACTCCACACTGGACCCAAGGCAGTATTGCCACCCCTCAGGCGCCGGTACCTCTAGGGGGCAGGGCGATCAACGGACGGCACTTCTGCAAGCCAACACCAGCGCGCCAGGGCCGCCGCAGTCACATCTGCCCAGGGGCCGCACTCCTCCTCTCCCCCTGACCCCGGTCACCGCTTCTGCTGCTGTGCGTTGCTGGTGGCACCTTCAGGCCGTCCCAGCTCTCCCAGCGTCGCCAACGGTGCTGATCCGGGAGTGTTGTCCCGCAGAGGAATCGCCGCTGGCGCCGAGCCGCCACTGCTCCGCAGCGCCTCCACGCTCCTCACTCGGCGATGCCCCGGATGCACCGGGGGTCTGCGTGGCTAGTGGGCGCCCTCCAGGGCAGTCAGGCTCCAGGCTGCTCCCCCGTGCCGTCCGCCACTCGTTCCGGCCAATAGCAAGGCAGGGGTGGGGGGCCGCTACTCAGCGACCCCGGGGCTCGTGCACTGTACCCGGGCACACTGTCGCACTCGAGGTCCCGGCTTCCGCCGAAGGTACAGGCCCAGTTGCGCGGCGCGGCCGCGGCTGCCTTCCCGGTCACGGAGAGACCCCCGGGTGGCACAGACAGGCGCCGCTTCGTTGCGGCGCTGCAGGCGTAGTCTGGAAGCCCGCCACAGGACGCGGATCAATGCGCGGATGGCGGGGAGGACGGTCTCACCCCCGGAGCTCCTTCAGGCTGCGGCCATTGCGCTCGGCAGCTAGCCAAGCCCCCCATAGGCCCCTTTTGAGCCTGCTACTGACAGACTGTATTTATTGTGAAGCCCTACGATCACCATGTTGAACATTGGTTTTGCATCCAAGTCAAAATGAATTGTGGAGCCTTTGGTAGTACAGCAAGGCTTCACGCTTAGCTTCATTAGCAAATAGGACAAGGATTATACTATGCCTACTTCCTATTTCTGACACAAAATATGGGACTTTAAGACCTATACTGGACTTTGAGCTTTAAACCAATGTCACTGAAGCATCAGCTGTGTACAGCTCAAGTGTTTATCAAATGTCGAACATTTGCTGAAGCTCACTTCCTCAGGAAACGTTCATGTGTACCGATGGAGTAGACAGTTGACTGATTTCTCTGTGTACAATTGACAAGCAAGAGGAAATCAATTTAAATTCAACTGATGTTGTTAAGAATAATTTCTTGAGCAGTTATAGAGAAATTACGGGCCGTAGCTGATCCTATGATGAAGTGACCACATTCTCCTTTTCTACAGGTCCATCTTTGACATCTAGAATTGGGGGTGATTGCATCATATATTCAATGAGCTCATCTGACTACTTACATAAGTGGCCACATCACAGGGGTCATAATAATCACTTTGCAGAACCAAAATCAAATATTCAAAGAAAAACGGTAGTATTCGAATGTAACGCTAGATGGCAGAAGAGTACACAGAATGTGAATGTGTAACTTTACGAACTGCAAACAGTGTTCTAGGTGAGTATCTTTTTGCAGCATGAATCCTTTTCTGGATTCACATGCTGTGCAATTCTGGAATTCCCAATAACTCCATCTCCCCCCCCCCCCCTCCCCCCCCGCCACTCTGTTGGCGTCATCGAACCACTATTTGGTGGTATGTCCACCATGGTGCCAATGAAGTTCCTGTTCGTAGTTGCCATCTTCAGATTCTATTTTCCGCCGTTGGGTCTGGAAGCAACAGAAGAGCGTTGAAAGTTTTTTTTTTTTTTTCTTTTTTTTTCGAGAACTCAAAATTTAATTTTGGAAGAAAACTGACCAATTCTCCGAAGACCACAAGAGGAGTGACAATGAGGGAGACCCTTCTATTTGCCCCAACAGGTGACCCCCGCCAGTACCAGCCACTTTGTCTAAGAATAAAAGCAGACAAGGGTCATGGAAAACACCCCCTTTAAATGCTGCCCCAGCTGCCAGCCAACGTTTGCCTGGAGTGAGCCCCACAAGGTCTGCATACTCTGTCTCCCAAAAGATCAAAGACTAGGACTGTGAGGCGTGCGCTACTTTCGTACCCAAGACTCTAATGGTACGTCGAAGACAAAGGCTGGAACACTACTTCACCATGGCCAGCACTCAAGGACACCGGTTTCGCTGCAGGACCTTGACCTAACCAGCGATGACTAGGACCATGTCGAGGAAGCAGCTGATACAGAGAAAAAGCAAGCAGTGAAAAAGGCGGTGAAAGACACTGAAAAGAAGAAGCCTTAGGTAAAAAAAAACACTGAAAGGCTTGTGACCCAAAGCCCTGGGCAATAAGTCTCACAAAGCAACCTCAGCTTTGAAACTCTTGTCACTCAAAGGTCAGTCGAAACACAGGTAGCCACACTGATCTCAACCGCAGGATACCGATAGAGGCAAGGCACCGTCAACCTTCGACACCATCCACTTGTGAGAGAGAAGACCAAGGCTTCAGAGATGGGAAAGCAGTCTATGCCGAAAAAGAGGCAGACGCCGAAAAGAAAGCACTCCAGGTCGGACGTAAGAAAAGGCTCGAAGACGTAATGGCCGAACTCCTGCAAAGGAAGGAGTTCGACTCCTTTAGGGAATTTCATATTTCTGCCAAGCCTTAGACTATAGAAACCAAAGACGACCAATCGACTTTAGAGGCACCAGCAACTCCGAAACCTCACGAAGAGGACCAGAAAGAGTTCTACAGACTCTAGGAAACCGAAGAGGCAATCAGATTTTGATAAAGAATCTTGGCACAATTCTGGTGCTCAATCCGCAGAAGGTGGTGTGGACAACTACCCTTCGAGCCCATTCCCTCTAGACTACCTATCCCTGTACAACACCCTCATAAAGAGGGCTACAGAGACATGGGGTCCAGATAGAAGGAAAGAGGAGGCTCGTGCTTTCTCTTCAAAACCTTAATGCTCACACACATGGGGTACTTATATGTTCGAGGCATATGAGCTGTAGATCATATGCTATGCATAGATCGCCATCTAGTGTTGGGTCCGGAGGTTTGCACTTTGTTTTTCTTCGAAGAAGTCTTTCCAGTCACGAGGTAGGTGACTCCTCCTTTCGGTAATAGTGCGCATGTGCATAGACTCCATTGTTAGATTGTTTTTTTCCGCCATCGGGTTCGGATGTATACCGTTGTGCTCTGGTTCAACACCGTTCCTCTGGTTTTGCCTCGGCGCATAAGATACTCCCCTTTAACGGTATTGTTTTCGATCATCGCGTCTTTCTTTCGCGTATCGGAATTACTTAAAGTAATCTTTTGAACTGAAAGTTTGTGAAAGGCCTTCGTGCCTACCCACGTGGGGTCGACCTGCAGTCGATGAAACTAACTCTTTAAATTCTGCCCTCGGTGTCGCATGAAATACCCGCGCATCGACTCACGCACTGTAACCGGTGTTTGTCCCCCGAACACAGAGAACAAGACTGCGACGCGTGCCAGGCTTTCCGCTCCAAGAAAACACTTTGCGACCGTCGGGCTCGACGTCGCAACATGCAGAGCCAGCACACAAGCTCCATTCCGGACAGCTTCGGTCAACAGTCAGATGAAGAAGACAGCGAGGCCATGGGAACAGAGGAGGACCAGGAGCCAGTCGACATCGCATATTTCAAATCCGACCAAAAGGAGCACATCCCACATGGTTAACGTACCGTAAATAAAGCTTCCCCCTCATCTCAAGAGACCCCTTCAATTAAAAAGGCTTCGGTCCAACCCGTGCCCTCGTTGGCATCGAGACCATGCTTCTGACGCCCCGCCCTCTGGCTCGGCACCGAAGCTTACCAAAAAGCCTTCCAGCTCCGAAAGACTCCCTCCTAACCAAGTTCGGAGCCTAAACCTTCGGGGACGAAACACAAGTCTGGCACTGACCCACACCATTCGGCCCCGAAAAAATCATCGGATCCAAAAACACTGTTTCGACTTTTCGGTGCCGAAACAGACTGAAGTGCAGAAAACAACTATGAAGCCCAGTTTCGATGCCCCAATTGAAAAACCGGATCCAAAACAAAAGCTTTTGTATATCCATCCACAGACTGGTCATATGCCCACTAAAGTGACTCTAAAAAGAAAGGCTGATGTAGAAGAAGAATATCGCATCCCTTTAAAGAAGAGATCTGCTGGAACTAATCCTTCCCCTCCTCCTCTTCCTCCACCTATTCTGCCTTCATCACCACCTTCCCCCTCAGCTTCAACCAATTTCACCAGAACATTCACCACCACATACACCTGACAACCAGGATGATAGGGATGATGGTCAGGATAGGGATGATGATCCACCATTACAAGACCCATGGGACAATTATAACACCAATTCGCCCACAGGCAATGATCCCGACCTGTACCCCACCAAACCCTCCTTAACAGATGATATTGTAGGCTACATTGAATTACTGGGTAGAGCTGCCAACTATCATAGGGTACAGCTACATAATGACTCATTATAATAGGATTTCCTCTTTGAAACCCTCAGTACCACACAAAAGTCATCACATACACTACCCATGCTTAAAAGATTGGTCAGGCATGTAGATGACGTTTTAATGACCCAGGCAGAGCTCGTATTATTACACCTAGAGTGGACAAAAAGTACAAGCCAGCACAATCAGACCCAGTATATATAAGGGGACAATTGCCACTAGACTCTATGGTTGTATCTAATGCAAGGAAAAGAGCCAACTCAGACAACCGGAGAGGCTCCACCTCCTCATAAGGAATCAAGACAGATTGACGCTTCGGGGAAAAGGGTGGCTTCTCAAGCAACCGATTTCTGGCGTGCCTCCAACACTCGGGCACTGTTAACGCGATATGAACGTGCGCACTGGGATGAAATGGAACAACTGATCCAATATTTATCCCCGGAACACAAATCAAAAGCACAAGATCTGGTTCATGAAGGGCAACTTATTGCTAACAATCAAATAAGATGCTCTCTAAATGCTGCAGACACTGCTTTTAGAGCAATAAGCACTAGTGTCCTCTTAAGAAGGCACGCACAGCTCCGTGTATCTGGTTTTAAACCGGAGGTTCAAACCTCTATTTTAAATACCCCAATCGATAAGGAACATCTAGTTGGCCCAGCGGTAGACTCTTCACTTGAGAAAATGAAGAAAGATACTGAGGTAGCCAAATCTATAGGAGCCCTTCAGTCCACACAGGGTCTTGCTTTCTTTCAACGCTCTTTTTACCGAGGAGGCTCCAAAAACAACTCCTCAAGCCACCTCTACTTATAAGGGCAATAACTAACCCTCTCCATCTAAGGTTTATTTCAGGGGAGGTTACATGGGTAAAAACGGCAAGGGCAGGGGACAGGATTCAAACACATGCAACTCGCCCGCCAACACAAAGCATTGACTTACCTTCAACCCCCCCGGACACCTGTCGGGGGAAGACTGTCAGAATTTCTACCAATCTGGCAATCAATAACAATAGACAATTGGATACTCCAAATTATCCGTTCTAGTTACTGCCTGGAATTGATCAACACGCCTCCAAATATACCACCAATGCCTCACAAACTATCACCAGACCATCTAGACCTCCTCAAACAGGAAGTTAATTCTCTACTTCTAAAAGGGGCTATAGAGCCTGTGCCGCCCCAACATCATGGGTCGAGCGTATACTCCTTTTATTTCCTCATTCCCAAAAAAGATGGCTCTCTCAGACCAATTTCAGATCTCCGAGAACTCAACCGGTACAATTAGTCAGACCATTTCCACATAGTGACACTTCGACAGGTACTTCCACTACTACAGAGAGATGACTTTCTATCTACTCTAGATCTAAAAGACGCCTACTTTCATATACCAGCTCACCCTGCGCATCGCAAGTTCCTCAGGTTTGTGGTAGTGGGTCAACACTACCAGTTCAGGGTACTCCCATTCGGTGTCACCACCGCCCCCAGAGTTTTCACAAAGTGTCTGGTGGTGGTAGCTGCTCACCTAAGGAGACAAAGCATCCACGTCTACCCCATACTTAGACAATTGGCTCATCAAAGCCAACACGTACCAACAATGTCTGCAGCACACTTTCAAGACAATTCGGCTACTGCATCAACTAGGTGTCACAATCAATGTGCCAAAGTCACATCTCTAACCAACCAATACAAAGGACTACCTAGGAGACACAATAGATACTCCAAGAACTTTTGCTTTTTCCAGCTCAGCCAGAATTCAAAATATTCAGGCTTTAGTTCTCAGTTTCCAACCCAACCATTGGATTCCAGCTCGAACTTACATGCTGCTACTGGGAATGTCATCCTGCATCACGATTGTTCCCCATGCCAGACTGTACATGCGTCTACTTTAAGAATGCTTAGCCAGTCAGTGGAACCAGTCTCAAGGTCTAATAACTGATCTAGTGTTGGTAAGCGGCCATACTCCTCGCTCTGGCTGGAGAGCTCTTCTACAAAAGCACACAGTGCAAGGCTTGTGGAGCGAACAACAGAAGTTGCTCCACATCAATCACCAAGAGCTGCTTGCAATATTCCTAGCACTCAAGGCATTTCTAACTCACCTAGAGAGCAAATCTGTCCTAATTCGTACAGACAACATGACAGCCATGTATTACATGCAAAACAGGGGGGAGACACACTCCAACTGTTCCGCTTGGCCCAAGACATCTGGAGGTGGGCCATTCACCACAAAATGTATCTCCTAGCTGAACATCTCCCAGGAGTCCACAACCAGCTTGCATATCTCCTCAGCAGGCAGAGACAGCAAATACACAAATGGTAACTTCACCCTTAGGTCCTCCTTCCATACTTTCAACGTTGGGGAGTCCCTCGCATAGACCTGTTCGCCACATATCACAACGCAAAATGCCCAAACTTCGCATCCAGGTATCCACACCCATTGCCCAAAGGCAATGCACTATAGATGAATTGGTCAGGGATACTTGCTTACGCTTTTCCACCTCTCCCACTCATTCCATTAGTGGTTCAGATACTCAAACAAGCGTCCCTGACACTAATCCTAGTTGCTCCCACATGGGCACGGCAACCATGGTTCACAACCCTATCAGAACTCTCACTAGTTCCTCACCAAAAATGACGTCTTACACCCAATCTTCTCACACAGAACCATGGAGACATAAGACATCCGGACCCCAGTCCACTCAATCTGGCTCCTGAGCTCTTAGACTTTGGCTATCTTAATCTACCGCCAGACTGCATGAATATTATCAAAGAGGCTAGACTTCCTACTACAAGAGACTGCTAGGCAGCAAAGTGGAAGCGGTTTGTAATATACTGTAATAACCACATCAACCCGCTTGAAGCTTCTGTACAAAACATCATATGTTATGTTACATCGGCCACTGTCCAATTTAACGTACGCTCCCTTACGCTTACACCTGGCTGCAATAGCTGCATACCTCCAGGATAGGCAACATCTATCTCTTTTTATACATCCAAATCCAGGCACACATCAGAGTAAATCAACAGTATGTAAAGTCTCTACACAATTTGTACACAATCAAAAGATGATGATTTTGCTTCGTCTTTAATTCAGTATTTCATTGGACCTAAACCAAACCAGCCGACACGTGTTTCGTCGCATTTGGAAATAGTTCCGCAACTTCCTCAGGGCTGAATGGATGATTACTGTGTCCGTACCCGGAACACAGTGATCATCCGTGAGGCAGTCCTTAGCATACTCACTATAGATCTTTGCTTAGTGCGGCCACCGTCCGACGCTCTGCACCCTCACGGCACCCGCTTCAAGAAAATTATTCCAAACGGACGCGTTCGTACATATATCGTTATTACCTTGAGGGTATAGCCCAGCTGGGTAGGAATTATCACCGGCAGCCTGATTACAAAGACCGTTATCTTCTCCATTCAGCCCTGAGGAAGTCGCGGAACTATTTCCAAATGCGACGAAACACGTGTCGGCTGGTTTTGTTTTGGTCCAATGAAATACTGAATTAAAGACGAAGCAACATCTTCTTTTGATTGTGTACAAATTGTGTAGAGACTTTACATACTGTTGATTCTCTGTGTGCCTGGATTTGGATGTACATTTTGTAAGTGTGAGAACCTCTTCCCACACAATATTGAGGGGTTATAGGGCTCCTCCCCTCTCCCAGTAGCACCATCCTAATATTTTTCGAAACAACAAGTTACATTACACAGCTGAGCGGCCACATTCCCTGGCCTTCTAAAACCCTTCTCTATAGATGTATCTATCTCTTTTAGTGCCGGTTATCAAAGCATTTATGGAGAGACTCAAGAGTAATTCCCCCAAGACATCCACCTGCTCCTGTATGGAATCTCAACATTGTTCTCTCCAGACTAATGGGTCCACCCTTTGAGGCCTTGCACAAATGTGAACTGCAATTTCTCACATGGAAAACTGCTTTCCTCGTGGCTATTGCATCACTTAGAAGAGCTTCAAGCATTAACTATAGAAGAACCCTTTTTACAAATGCACCAAAATAAAGTGGTTCTTCTGACTAATCCTAAATTCCTTAATAAAGTCATTCCTGCTTTTCACTTCAATCTGTTGAGTTACCTGTGTTCTTCCCTCAACCAGATTATGTGGCAGAACGCGCCCTACACACATTAGATGTAAAGAGAGCATTGCTTTATTGCATAGACAGGACAAATCCTTTCTGTACACGTCAACTTTTTGTCGCTTTTGCTCCACCACACAAAGGCAATCCCTAATCAAAATCAGGAATTGCAAAGTGTATAGTCCAGTGCATTCAAATATGCTATGCAAAAGCAAAACGAACGCTAAAAGTTCCCCCTAGAGCACACACTACATGCAAACTGGGGGCCTCTATGGCATTCTTAGGAAATATCGAAAAGATAAATTTCAGAAGAATCTAGGCACATCTTGAATCGCGCACACACATTCTATCAAACCAAACACAGACACATACCCATACATACTCTCTCATCCCATCAAGTCGGGATTCATTGAATAAAAAATTACACCCTAGTTGGTGTTTTCTTTCACTAACCAGCTACGGTCGGGAAACGTTTTGCTTGCTCGCAGTAGACCTCATTGCACCTGTGACGCGACAATGACTATTGCGTTTCTGCTTTTGTGGAGGAGGCAGCCAGGCAGTAGGAAGAGAAGGCGGAGTCTCTTCTGAAGATCTGACTGTACTATGTTCTCAACAGGGTGGCGACCTAGGCTACGAGCATGGATTTACTCCGACTCGAAGACACACAAGGCTTCGATAAGGTAGGTTATGAACAGATACACCCTAAGCTCGACTGTTTGGCCCACAGCGCTGCTGCCAAAAGTGAGCGCAGTTAAAAACAAACACTGGTCCGGCGGCAAGCTCCTAGACCGGATGTGGGACACCCTAGGAGCTCGGCAGAAACCGACCCTTTAACGCACTTCTCACCGCCACGCCCCTTGGGAACCAGGAGCCACGCACCAGCCCGCTGAGCCTGGGAGGACGGACAAAAGAGCACAGAAAATGTTAATAGTTTAGTCGGCGGTGACGAGTGGGCTCTTCTCATGCCCCCACCACCTCCCCCCGGGGGACCTGGGATGAGGGCTGAAATATGCAACTCGCGTCCTTCAATTGTACTCCTGGCGACACTACAGCGAGTCTGTATGTCAGGTCAGAGTCAGAATAACTCCTATACTGCGAGGGGGAAAAGAACTTGCATTAAGTTTAAATCTGAGCACATCGCCGCTTCACGGACACCGCGCTCGGTTTTTTAAATATATTTTTTAACTTTAACACTGAGCGCGGTGTCCTTGAAGCAGGCGCCGCGCTCAGTTTCAAAGTTAAAATAAAACAGCAGCTCTGTCTCAGAGAGACAGAGGGAAGGGTCTGCTCGGGGAGAGAGACGGAGGGAAGGAGAAAACAAATAGTGCTCACCCAGTAATTAATGGGCATAGTCTAACGCCGCCAGTAAAGGATCCAATACCGGTGGATGGGGCCAAAAGGAGACAAGGCGGCAACAAGGAGGGACTAAGAAACCTCCTTTACAATGAGTAGCCTGAGTTTAGCCTAAGCTATGATGCAAGCCAATGGGAAGAGGGGGTGGGGCTTCAAGTCCCCTTCCTCGACCGGATTGATTTCAAGACGCTCTCGGATGCAGAGAGCAGCGCATGCACGCTGCTATCGACAGCCAAGACCTAAAAAGGGCGCAACACTTGGATTCCTAGCAAACTTACCCATGGACGCAATCTGCGTAGCAGCAACATGGCTATCACCACACACATTTGCAAAACATTATGTGAACGTTCAAATGTACAAGGAAGAACGGATGGGACAAAATGTACTATAACACCTGTTTCCAAACACTTTTCATCCCAACCAACCCAAGGGAAGGGATACCGCTACATGATCTAATGCACAGCATGTGCATCCAGAAAACGATTCATTCTGCAAAACGAAATGGTTACTTACCATTGGGAGTAGTTTTGTAGCTTGAAGAGTTTTCTAGATTCACATGCAACCCACCCGCCTCCCTGGAATTGGGAGATGATGAGATGATGCAACCAGGCGGGGGGGGGGGGGGGGGGAGGAACAAAGAGGAAGCATACAAGAAAGAATAAAGAACCAAAAGATGGTGACTGCTCACAGGAACTTCCCGGCCACTGTCTAACGTCACACTTGGTATGGACATACCACCGAAAGGTGGTTGACGATTCCCACAGAGGAAAAAAAAGACCTTTCCAGACCCAATTGCTAGATGGCGGAATAATGCACAGAATGGGATTCCAGAAAACTCTTCAAGCTGCAAAACTACTCCTACTGGTAAGTAACCATTTTGCTTTCTTTCCGTCTTGTGGGGCAGATAATTAACCTTATGTGATGGACCTGGTGACACAGGATAAGTGAGTGTTCAATACGCCACCCTACATAAGAAACGTACATATTGCTAGAAGTCAAGGACCATCTACCTAAGTTTATATACATCATGAGAACAATTGTACATAAGAAGCCCACATCAGTGACATGAGAGGGGTTAATGGGAGGTGAAGTAGGAGGGATCTGGAGAAGCGCTCAAGAGAGGCAAAGTGCAGGCAAGAGGGGCCGCGGAGAACCAGCATTGGACCGAGGCGAGGGAGTGATCCTCTATGCACCAGCAGCCGCCACGGGCGATGAGCCTGTGGGGAGTGCGGGAGAGGTCGCAGAGGGCGGGGCACCCTGGCATTGGAGGCATGAAACGAGGTGACCCCAGATGTCAAGCAGCCGGCTACGCGCCGGCATCAAGTCCCAGAATTCGGACAGAAGCGTCTGACAACGCGCAGCATCCTCGAGCCAAGCGCCGACCTTGGGCGCAGGTCTTCAGCCCCAATGCATGGCGACCCTGCGGGGCGCGAGAACAAGCAGCATGGCGACGAGTCGATAGGAGGCATCGGGACAGTGTTTCACGAAGCCCAAGAGGCATATCAGCGGGTCTGGTGTAACCGGCGCAGAGGTAATCTCAGTGATGGCGGTGCACACCTCACGCCAATATGCAGAGACCCTGGGGCACAGCCAGGCGAGATGAGAGAAATCGGCAGCGGGTCAGAGCAGCGGAGACATCGATCGCTGGGATCAAGGCCCATTCTGTACAGTTGAGCAGGAGAGCGGTTCAGTCTGTGCATATATTTAAAATGTATGAGGAGCAGGCGGTAGTTAGGGGACAGACGTTTGGTCTGCTTGCAACAATACATCCAGACCTCCTGGGGGAGGTCGGTGCCCAGGTCCACACTCCAGCCAGTACGGGCTCGGTCAGCAGAAATCGAGGAAGCTGCCAGTGTATGGGCATAAAGGCTGGAGACCAGTTTACGGGGGGAGAACGAAGTGTATGCGAGGTCAAGGGCAGCCATTCAAGGAGGGGGCTGGGGGAACGTGGGGTGCAACTTCCGGCAGGCCACTCCAAGTTGATAGTAGTGCAGGGTGTCCAAGGGGCCGGACCCAGTTGGAAGAGAAAAGAAGTTGCCTGCAGGATAGAGATCTGACAACGTGGACAACCCCAGGCGTTTCACCATCCTGGCTATCTGTAGGGAAGGAAATACCGGGTTGTATGCGATGGGCATGGTGTTGGCAGAGAGCAAGCTGGAGCCGGAGTATCTCTGAAGACCGTCCCAAGCCCAGCGCAGGGTCTCCGCCGTGTCAATCTCTCGCCACAGGGCGAAGATAGCCATCCAGAGCGGCAAGGGGGCCACAAGGTCAGCCTCCACCGCCACGTGGGGCTGAAAGGGCGTCTGATGCAGCCAGAAGTGAAAGAAGCTGGCTTGGGCACTGAGGGCGTATAATTTGAAATCTGGAGCACCCAGTCCGCAACACGTTAAGGGGAGAGTGAGAATGTCAAATGCAATTCTAGGCTGACGCCTAGCCCAGACAAGCGAGGATGAGGGAGCGAAGTGTACGAAAAAAATGAGCCGTGAGAGGAATGGGGATATTCAGGAACAGGTATAGAAACTTCGAGAGCACCACCATCTTGGCGATCGCTATGCGTCCCACCAAGGACCAAAGCAGGCGCCTCCAGAGAGGATTCTTAGTCTCCAGCCAGTAGACTGCCCGACCGAAATTTGCCCTCCAAAGTTCATCCACGTTCCTGCTGAGCAAGACACCCAGATACCTAGTGGGTCCGGAAGCCCACACAAACGGATAGTCCGGGGTGAAGGGGACAGTAGTGTCCGTTAGAGGAAAGAGAATAGATTTACCCCAGTTAACCTGGATACCAGACAAGCCCCCGATACGCACCACCTTGCGGACCATGGGGCCGAGATTTTCCTGGGGGTTGCGAAAATAGTGTGACGTCATCCGCATACATGGAGACGATCAAGGCACAAGCCGCGAAGCCGAGACTCCTCTGGGTATGATGTTGCCGGAGCCTAGCAGCAAAGGGCTCCATAGCTACAGCAAAGAGCATTGGTGAGAGTGGGCACCCCTGCCTAGTGCCCCTAGAGACTGGGATGGGCTCTGAAATCTGACCGTTTATACGGAGGTAAGCAGTAGGGAGAGAACAGAGGAGATTGACTTAGCGCAAAAAAACGGGCTGAAGCATAAGCGAGGGCGGAGGTAGAAGAGGAAGGGCCACTCGAGTGTCAAAGGCTTTGGTAGCATAAAAAAGGGCAGCCACGGCTGGGAGAGTGGGGTTAATTTGGTGAAGAACAGCAACTATAGTCCGAAGATTATACGATATGGCACGGCCAGGGATGAATCCAGACTGGTTGGGGCGAGCTATCGGGGGCATAAGAGGAAGACGGCGGGAGGCGAGTAGTTTGGCAAAACTCTTATTGTCTGTTGATGAGCGATAAGGGGCGGTAAGAGTCAAGGAGTTCTGGGGACTTGTCCGGTTTCAAGAGCAGTGTCAACAGGGCCTCGCGAAGTGACGGAGGGAAATGGCCGCACTCAAAGCAGTCCTTATACTTGGCTGCAAGGTGCAGAACGAGAAGGGGCGCATAGGCTTTGTAGAAGGAAGGATGCGGGTAGACCATCCGAGCCCGGAGCCTTATCGCCAGGGAGACTGTTAATGGCGGACAGGTTCTCCTCTTTAGAAAAAGGTTCGTCAAGGTACTCCCGATGACTATTGCCCAGCCAGAGGAGTTCAAGAGTGTCAAAGTATTGGTCCAGGATATTGTGCAAAGGAACGAACCCAGCAGTGTAGAGTTGAGAATAAAAGGAGGTGAACCTGGTTACCACCTCGTCAGGAGAGGTAGTCCGTTCAGGACCTCCGTCCTGAAGCGCGGTGATATAAGAGCCAGCGTGAGGCAGACGCAGAAGATTGGCTAGAGTCTTACCCGGGCGATCCCCTTTGCCATAGCGACGCGCCCTCGCCTCCCGGCTTAGAAAGGAAAGTTCCCTATCAGCCTCATCGTTAAAGTCGGAAAGTTTGCCCCGGAGCTGCGCGAGGGTGTCGGGAGAGGGGCTAAAAGAGTGAAGAGTCAAGAGCCTTCCAGTCGTTCCAGGGTGCCGCGGATAGAGCGCAGTACATCAGCCTGTTTGGAAATGCATTTGCCACGAATCACCACCTTGAAACCCTCCCACAGTGTGGAAGGGGAGTCCACTGAGCCGGCGTTAAGGTCAAAGTAGTTTGTGATGGCGGTTTAAATCTCATCGCGAAACACCGAATCGCGGAGCGAATTGGGAGGCAGCCGCCAGGCAAACGCACGCTGCAAGGAGTGCGGGGGGAGTACGCTAAGGCAGACGGGAGCGTGGTCAGAAAGGGTACACGCCATATGGTCTACGGAGGTAACTCATGCAAAGGCGTCCTGAGTGGTGATCCAGAGGTCCAGGCGGGACCAGCAGTCGGAGGAGCCCGTGACGCATGTGCCCTCGCGCACCTCAGGGTGGGCATGCCGCCACGCGTCAAGCAGTGAGTTGTTAGATAGAATGGAATGTAGAAGAGATGTGCGGGTGCAGGGCGCAAGGCCCAGAGCGATCAAGGGTGGTAGATGGTGTAATATTGAAGTCCTCCCCTCCCCCAACACCACAGAGTAGCACGGCAGGGCCTAAGGAGGAAATGTCGCCAGACTTGTGCAAAGAAGTCAGGGTCATCGGAGTTGGGGCCATACACACCTGCCAGGATCAGTGGTTGGGCCAGGAGAGTGCCATGCAGGATGATGGAGCGCCCCTCAGGATCTGCAATGACCTGGGATGTGTGCCAGGGAAGCCCCTTGCGCATGAAAATGGATACCCCACGAGAATAACAGGAGTAGAAGGCGGAGTGAATTTCGCCCCAATGTCGAGAGTGAAGCCTAGCGGCAGTGGCGGGTAATAGGTGGGTTTCCTGAAGGAAACAGATATCAACCTTATGTTGGATAAGGTTGGGTGTGTACTAAGCGGGCCTTCCGATGGTCATTAGGACCTCGTATGTTCCAGGTCCAGAGTGTAGTGGCAGTCATGTTGCCACATCATGTTGGTGAGTGACGGATGGGACCCGATGCAGGATAGGTATCAGATCTGATAGAGAAGGGATGTGCAGTACGAAAGACAGTGTGGCAAGTAACACAGTGCAGAAGAGGTCATGGAAGAAACATTGCATACATACCTCTGTAGCAACTAAACAGAAACCCCATCCCCTAAACCCCCCCATCTCCCACCCCAACCCCCCAATCCGGTTGTGAGAACCCCCCAATACACCCACCCCAACAATCCTGTAAACAGAGCAAAAAAAAAAGGACCATGCGAGATCTCCCAGTGGGGACATGGGTCACCGGCAAACACCCCCATTACACGACAGGGTGGCTTGGCTAAACCATAAACCGGAATCGGTTAGCAAAGACATAAAGGAAAAATCTGCACACCAGCGGTGCTAATCAGCACCACAAACATCAAAAATAGAATGCAGAGCAAACAGAAGCTACATATGTAGTGGAAATAGGGTTGTAAGATTAGATTAATAGCATGCAATCAGTCATTGTCACTGAGGTTGGCAGCATTATCCGGAGACTGTGAGGAATGTGGCGAGCGTCGCCCAGCACAAATGTGTTTAGCATATTTGTGGGCCGATTTTGCATCTGTGAAAAAGTGTGCCTGGCCATCATAAGAGATTTTAAGTTTGGCCAGGTAGAGCATGGCGTATGGGATTTCTGCTTTCTGGAGAAGGCGCTTGGTAGGGAGGAATTCCTTGCGAGCAGCCTGAACTAGTGGGGTAAAGTCAGGGAAAATAGAAATGTTATTTCCCTGATGGATAGGACCGTGAGCCGTAGCTGCTTTGAGGATAGAATCTCGGTTCTGGTAGTTTAGGATGTGTGCGATGATGAATCTTGGGGTACCTCCAACAGTTGGCCGGGGACCCAAGGATCTGTGGGCTTTTTCTACTACGAAGACAAAGGATAAGGCCGAAGGAAATAAGTCTTGCAACAGTGTCTCGACATAAAGCTCCATTTTGGGAATAGCAGTGGTCTCTGGCACACCAGAAATGCGAAGAATATTGCGTCTCGAGCGCGCTTCCAAGTCGTCATTCTTGGCTTGGATGACTGATGAAATCTTCTACACACCAAGGAGGTGCCGTTTCAATTCAGTTTGAAATTCGGTGGCCTCAGTAACATGGTTGTCTAGTACATCTAATCTGGTTTCATGAACATCAACCTGTCGCTTCACTGAGTCAAGCCTGGAAGTGAGTGCATCCAGTTTAGTGTCCATGGACCTCAGGTTGGAACATAAGTCCAGCATTATAGAGCCTTGATCTTCTTCCTGTGGATCGTTCTGTGGTTGGGACTCCGGGTCTGGCTCGGATGTAGAGTCCATGTTGCGAGTCTGGCGTTTGTTTTCAAAGTTAATTTTGGGCTGCTTTGGATCGTTCTTGCCCATATTGTTTTCGGGGACACAAAGCCTTTATCGTATAAACAGCTATGGGGCAATGTGGATGAGAGTTCCAGGCAGGATCCCTAGTGGGAATACAGTGGAACCCCTGGCAGTGTGGACGCGCGCACCGGGCTTGGGGTCCCAAGAGGCACGAACAGGCACAAACCCTGCAGCGTGGAGAATGGCAAGGGAGTGCGAGGCTTAGCCGGACCATGCACCCCACGCCCCAGGCCAGCACCCACTGTCACACCCCCCCCCCCCATGGGCCCCAAAATGTCCCCAGTACTCCGGCCCCGTCACCTCTCGTTCCATGCGATTCGCCTGGCACTCCAGCACCCAGTACAACTGAAAAGCGCAAAAGGCCTACGGGCGACCGCGCATCAGCACAAGGCGCCAAGGTCAGCAAGCCCAGGTGGGCACTCACTATGGTTATGAAAGATATCTTGGACGGTCCAGATGGCAGCAGGTTGTCCACGATGCCCTGGAACTCAGCATGCAGTTCGCAGCCAGGCAGCAGGGCCCGAACTCCGCTACCAAGGCCACGAAGAGGTCCGATGTCACACCGCACTCAAGAGTCCGCAGTCCCTTCACAAGTCCTCATGTGGTTGTGGGAAGAGGGGTGACCGAGCAAAGCACATATCGACTCCAGTGCCAGCCCGCCCTCGCGGCTCCCTCCTGGTCCCACCGCGACCGGAACGCTCCCGAAGCAGGCTCCGTTGCGCAACAAAATCCAAAGGGCCCCGATCTTAGGCCGAAACCGCGTGGGTCATTGAGGGCCGGGCCGCCGCAGCTCAAGCACTTCAGACGTACCACGCAGCCAGGGCAAGAGAGGACGGTCGGGAGCCTCCGCTGGCCGCAGGTATGAATATGGCACAGGTTTGTATGCAATAAACCTGTTGGGGGTTCTGCACGCGATCGCTCCCCCCATGCAGATGATGTGGAATCCAGGCCCTAGCGCAGATCAGTGTATCCCCTCCAGGGCAGCCGGGGTCGTCCAGAGCAGGCACTAGGCAGTCCAGGTAGCAACTAGGCCGCAGCCGTGGGGCGGGATAATGCCTCCGGGCACACCGCAGCAGCCACCAGCAACCCGGGAAGTCCGGAGAGTGTATATAAGCAGTGGTATCCCTTAATAGAGGTGAAAGTCAGTGGTGGGAGGAGGAAAGGCATGGTTATCACCATATATAAAATATCCTATTTGCAGTGGAACTTGGCCCTTGTCGGATTATATTGAGGTAGTAGGCTCTGTTTCAGGGCAACCTGGAATTCCTTGGCTTGAGCTACAAATATTTCTTTCCACAAGTCCATAGAGGCGAGGGGGTGTCAGGTCATCACCAGTTAAATGTGGTTATTAGCATAGGAGTATTCAGAGCTAGGAAGATAATCATTTGGAAGCTTGAGTGGTTTGAGCCAAAATAATTGTGGAGTTAATAATAAACTTGAAGTTGATGTGCCGCTGGGGCTCTGTATCTGAAACAAACTGCTGTGCATCATTTTGATGTTGTGTTGGGAGGCGGTAGAAATCAAACGGCAATTTGTATAGTTACAGTCTAAATTTGGAGATCACAGGAATAGAGTTCTCATTATCAAATACAAGCTCAAGGCACATGTTACTTTGTCTCTTAGACAAAGAACTCAATGGGTTTTATTTTGGGGGAAATTTGGGCACGGTGGTTTCACTAATATCAAAGGGAACTGAGCTCACATTGTAACAAATCTTTGAGTAATGCGGTCAGCTTGAAATTGTTTTAACTTCTAGTCTGCTCTCTTCTCCGAGACAGAGCAGATTTCCAGGAACATCAACCACAGTAACAATCCAGTCTCCCGACACTTGATACTAAGGAGAGCATATAGCTCTAATCTAATTATAATATGAAAGATATTCAGGGAGGTGTGAGGCTTTTACCGGGGGGGGGGGGGGGATGACTGGCTAAGAAGGGTTACTCATAGAAATTAATAGTTCTTGGACAGCAACGCCAGTCCTCGTACTTTTGAAGATTGTGGGATGGCTTTTCTTCATTTTCTAGGAGCCTTTATCATGGGAGGACACCAGAATAGTCTTTGTGACAAATGAGAATCTCCGTTCTGACTGTAGATCGGCATTTAGAAGGAAAATGAGTCAATACGGAAAGATTTATGTAAAGGTAATAGCCACCTTTTTGGACAAATATGGTTTGTTAACTCAGTCGCATAGGGTATTCTTCCTAAATGGAGAACCCGCCTTGCTTGCCAATTTTGCAGTGCTTCTTTTCAACCATTCATGTAATTACGGGAAACCATGCCCATTATTTTTTTTTAGATGCCAAAGGGGCATTTAACTGTGTGTCGGGGCCATAGCTCTGAGAAATGGTTGAAACCATGAATGTAGACGGGTGATTTAATAACATTGACTGAAGTTGCTCTATCACAACCTGTGGGCAAGAGTTGGTGCGAAAGGGATGCATTCTGAATCACCTAAAATATGCACAGGAACCCTGAAAGTCTGTACCTCTTTTTCTAAAATTGAACCTCTTCTCTTAGTTACTTTACTATGATGGAATTCCTTCATTATTTATAATCCTGACTCGGCCCAAGCTATTACACACCAAAGGATTTGCAGAAGTTTTTACTTGTTAGCGGCTATTGACTCTACCGTGAAAAGACTGCAGTTATTTTAGCTAAAGGAGCACAGTAAGCAGATAGGCAAGCTGCGAATATAGTTGGATATCTTGAGTTTTCATTGACCCAAGAGCCTCAGCTTATTAAGAATTTTAACTATGATCATCTAGCTGAATGTGATGGCTGAACCTCCCAGTTGCTATAATCAGCGGTATCAGTTGCTTAAAGATGGCGATGAGATCCTAATTCTATCATCTTTACACATTTGTATACCTGCATTCTTGTGAATAGATTGGACTCTACAATTTCCAGTTATCAACTGTGACAAAGGAAAATTAAGATAAATACAGAAGATGGGTTTGACTGATTTCCCTATTGAATGGAATGGTTGACCCACTGGAGATCAGAAGGGAATGCAAGGACCATCATCTAGTCAAGGATTCTAATGATGGGAAAGCCTTTTTGCTGAGAGGGTTAAGTTATGGCTGACCTATTGATCTGATCGACATTAGTATTTTGACAAATTAACCAAATTGGATGATGTCCTGAGGAAGGTGGATATATTTTATAAAACCACAAAACTGCATTTCAACATATCCTAAAGTTTTGACCAAGATGGAGTCCAAATATGGTATAAAATATTTGACATGGGTGTGCATGGCTTTTTTTCTTCTTGAGTGCGGCTCTGGGAGCAGCGCAGGGTTGATGGTCGATGGTCTGTGGCCTGCTTGGTTGTGGGTGTCCTACCACCCCACCCCCCCCCCCCTCGCACATTAGAATACCCCTGGGCTGCGCCGGATGCCCCAGAAGCAGCCCATTTTGGTGAAAGGGACTGGAGGCCCTAGCGCTGCTGTGGGAAATAGGGCCTGGAACTGGGGTGGCTAGAGTTCCTACCCTAGACTCCAGAACTGCCTGGGAGGCTGGAGATTTCTCTACTCGCCCTAACCGAGACTGCTGCAGGCACAACGGAGGCTGCTCTGGGCCCTCATGGTTGAGATGGGCTGAGGGCTTAGCTCCCTGGTGGCTGTAAATGGTAGCTGAAGATAGGCTCCACTGGGGAATTTGTCTCGATAGATGGGCCTTGCTTTCGTCCCCTCAGTTACCTGACCACTACACCAAGTGGTGGGGCACTAGCCCTGAGGGATAGCACCAACAGTGCTGCGGGTGGGTCCTGTAAGAGCGCTACATCACCTGGCCGCTTCTGAGGGTCACTGAAGAAAAACAGCCCCAGTTAAAAGGGATGCTTCTGAGTGGCGCGTGCCACGTACTCAGCGGGGCCCTCACACCTATCCCCTGTCCTGCTTGACGCTATCTGGGAGACTAGGTGGGGTCATCTGAATTTCCTTGCTTGAGACCTGGGATAGCCAGCATTGGTGGCAAGAGGCTGCTCCTAGAGGCGCAGACTGCACAAGCTGGGTGCCCTGAGGCAAGAAATAGCGCTGAGCATCTGAGTGGTCTTTGGCTCCTGTTTTGCGGACTGCATTCGGGTCCCTAGCAGAGCTGGGTGTCATGTGGGTTTTGCCTCTACCAAGTAAGGTGGGAGTTGGATGACACTTATTGAAGTATCGGACATTGGTGCCTCCATGGGCAAATCAAGGGCCAAACCACTGAGACCACCCTAACGTCCTCCAGGATGCAATGCAGGATGGCTGACGGCATGGGAGCTCTACCTAGTTGCTCTCGGGGTTTGGGATCTGGTTATACCCTCCCATCCATAGCAATTGTCAGCAGCTAAGAGAGGCGCTGTTGACAGTATGCAGAATTGGTAACTTACTTGACATTGACGAGCTCCGGACTGATGTTTTGAGTATCATCCTTATTTTATCTGATGTTTTTGAGTATTATTTAGAAGTGCATATTGTATATTTCCTTAACTACTCTACTCCCAGTCGACTAGCAAATATGCTATTTTCACAATTGAAGCTCCCATGCGCTTCAAATTAGGCAAACGTATTGCTCACTGTATAACGTCCCTCTTCCACAGCGCCCTTTCCCACCTTCAATGCCTTCGTCTCTGCATTCCTTTACTTTTCCTCATCTTATTGGACATCTGTAACCAGACTTTATATCTCCCACATTGTTTCTCCACAAACCCTTCGACACTGCACTCTTAGATATGTCCCCAACTCATGGAGCTTCAGGTATCCCAAAAATGTCTCCAATAATGCAAAAAAGAATTTCAAATACAGACTACTGAAACCGCTCCCGTAAACACTAATAGCCTATACCTACCACAGCGTGATCAAGGGAAAAAGAAAAACTACTTCGTCTTCTATTCCAAACGCCTTGCAAAGTGGAAAAACATCTTTCTTCTCCACTTACAAGTTGCTAAGTCAATCAAAATATCCTATGGAACGAAACTCATCACATACCCCGCCCTAACCTTTAGAGGGGAAATCACTATTCCTATTTCAGGACAGGGAACATACTTAAACAAGCTACAGACCCTCACCTCACCTTACCTTCTTTGATCAACACTTCCTGTCACTTTTCACCTCATGAACACAACCAGGCCATGTCCCCAAACTCATCTCCCCCTTACCCCTGGCCACCAATCCAGAACTGACCTGCCTTCTTTTTTCCCACTGAGTTGCTATGCACCTCTGCAACACCCTCTGGCACTCTGAGCAACCTTGCTGGCCCCATTAACGCACACCTTCAACATATATCCACTAGAAGTCCTTCTCTTGCTTCCACCCAAACCAGCAAACCCACTGTAACCAAACTCTATGATCCACACCCCGGGCCGGATGGAGCACGCTTCAACTCCAGAACATCAGCTGCTGAACCCTCTGCGGATGCACCCCTCCCTACAAATGCAGACCCTTCTTAGCTCACACAAACTGTCTACTATTCAGTCCTAATGAGACTGACCATCCCCATAGCGTAGTGCACTCTCCTTCCTTTTACTCAGGACTTGCTGCTTCTCATCCCACTCTGTGCTGAAAGCCTGATGGACACACTTATCCAGCTCCTGAACCAAGCTAATGAACTCTTACATCTAATACAGGACCTCTCAAACCATGCGAAGTTATCCCGCTCCCGCTCTCACACTCATGGTAATTATAAATTAAGTTTTCCTTCTGCCATACAATGCAGCCTCTGGCCCTCTACTCCCTTATATTGTCAGTCCCACAGACCCCACTGAGCTCTCAGCCCGATATCCACTCTGGAAGCTTATGCGATTAGCACATTTTACCTCACAAAGAACCAGAATATGGTTCACAATCCCAATAAGGGTGGGCACAAATAGAATCCCTAGAATGATCTACTCGCCCAGACCTCTTGCTCAATACACCACCATTCAAACACTACATACCACTAACAATAATCCCTGCCCTCTAACATGCATGCTCCGCAACTGTAGATCAGCCGTTTAACAAGTTACAGATATCCGAAACTATAGTCTGTGAAGAAATAGACATCGCTTTCCTCACCAAATCCTGGCTTAATGATCACTCAACCCCCATTCTAGACCTGGTCACACCACCTGGATACCCCATCATTAGAAATGACAGACTACAAAGAACAGGTAGTGTACTAGCTATCATTCACAAAGTAGGAATATATCTTTCCATCTTAAAAACCGCAGAATACTTGACTTTGGAATACCTCAGAGTTGAACTTAAGCCAAAGGCTCCTCTCCTACCAAACTACACACCATCAACCACTCTCCTGTTGATCGCACCCTCTTCGCTTAAAAGTTAACTGACCTAATAAAACAGTTCTCCCTAACTGACATGTTCTTGAGTGTGTTCAGTATTCACTGGAACAACCCAGAAGACACCACAGTCCGGAACCTCAAACCTTTTTGAAATAAACGACCTTAAACAACTCGGCAATGAGCCAACTCATAATAAAGTCTCCACTCTAGATGCGATTATCACTAAAAATGAGCTTGTCACTTAGATCCATCTCACCTGTTGACTTCCACACTGACTCCCTTCCCTCCATGGGAGCCCCAACATCAGAACAAACTAATGAGCAAATGACCCCCAAAAATCCCAATGTCAACCAGAATCTCACTCAACTGAAAAACGATGCTAAGTGGTCTTCAAACCCATGACAGAAAATGAAGTATTCTATATAATTGCAAACTTAAAGCCCACCTCCCGCATCACGGATCCCCTCCCATCCCCAATAGTTCAAAATCTCAACCACTTCATCGCCCCGTTATGGTAAAAAATCATTAATACATCTCTTGCCTCAGGCTGTGTACCAGACTCCCTCCAACTAGGACAAATCACACTCCTACTCAAAAAACCGGGGGCAGACCCCAATGATCTCAACAACCTCAGACCTAGCTCATGCAACATATAGATTAATTCAACCTCCATAACACCTTCCAATCAGGATTCAGGCAAGGCTGTAGCACAGAAACTACCATGCTCAGTATCTCCGATGACATCCATAGATCCTTAGACGAAGGTGACGCATGCCTACTTATCCTACTTGACTTAGCAGTGGCTTTTGATACCATAAATCACCCAGCATTACTTGCGACACTTAAGATCCGCTCTGGTATTAATGGCACAGTCCTAAGATGGTTTTGCATCTTACCTGCAACACCGCTCGCAACAAATTAAAATCAACACCTGTCTCTCTAAGCCCACATCAGTTACTTTTGGTGTACCCCAAGGCTCAATTTTCTCGCCTTTTCAGTCTCTTCATGGAACCCCTTACAATAATCCTGAAGCAGGCAGGGGTCAAATATCACCTATATGCTGATGACACTCAACTCTACTACAAAATCCAAGCACTCCGTGACATCCTACATCACAATGTCCTACTAATCAAGATAATCAAAGCTCACAATGACATCCTACATCTCAACGCCATACTAATCAAGATACAAACTTGGCTTAATCCCAACCACTTAATGTTGAACCCCAACCAAACTGAACTACTGCAGTTCTTCCCCCCCCCCCCCCCCCCCCTCCCAAAAAAACCTCTACCTATCCAAGACTGGCACAAAAACCTGGATGCCCTAAATTGCGCTCTCTGTCCAGCTCCGTAAAGTCCTTAGGCATTACACTGGACAAAAACATATCAATGAAGGATCACATCAAATAGTCAGCAAAAGGAGCGCATAACACACAAAAACACCAAGGAAATCAAACCGTTCATCCCCCAGGTGATTTTGAAACGATAGTATAATCTCTAGTCCTCTCCAAACTGGACTATGGAAAAGCCATCTTCAAAGGGATGCCGAAAATTCACCTCACCACCCCTTTAAGATCAGTTTTCAACATGGTGGCCGGGCCCATAACTCGTTTTAAAGAGTTTGAACACATCACACCGACCTTCAAGATACTCAACTGGCTTCCCATCGAAGAAAGATGTATTTACAAGATTGATTGCATCACCCACAAAGCCCTTAACACACATACCTCCAACTATCTAGACCACAAACCTACGAAAGCAGGAAAAACCAGAACTATGAGAACCTCCAACTCACTTCTTATCATACCTCCAAAACTGAATACTAAATCCACCCTGACTCGCTCTTTTTGTGGTAATGCACCCAGGATATAGAACTCGCTCCCTAGAGATCTCCAATGCAACCCCTCCTTCCCCTGCTTCAAAAGGGACCTGAAACCCCTTTTCCTCAACAAATACTTTAACACGCACGCTTACTGAATTGTTCCAATAGCTCAGTCTCTCCCTGACTAGACCCTTTGACAGTCTATTGTTTGATTGTTTCCGCTGTCTAATATGTAATTTACTCCTTTAACTTAATCTGTTCTAATTGTGCGCTTACTGTAACCACTCTAACTGCCTAACAATTCTCTTTGTCTCTATTTATGCATGTAGCTGAATCTAAGGGTCTCGCATTATATGTAAAGCTATTTTATGTAAAGCGCTCGAATACTTTCAGATCTAGCTAGCGCTAATCAAAATGTATAAATAGATAATTTGGGGGCTAATGTTTTAATAGTATACAAGTTAATGATATGAATGTGGGTTGAGATGAGCGGTGATATTCACATAGTATACATATAAATAAATCTTGAAGAAATTAAATTAGACTTGTATGTTCCTGTACATGTTTGTGACGTAGTAGAAAGCAAAATCAGGACTTGGGCCTTGTCTGGAAGAGTAAGTAAAGTGGTTTCAAGATTAAGCAACAAAGTAGAAGAACAAAGGCTTGATTGAAGGTATGCAGGGCATGGGCTATTTAAAAAAAAAAAATTGTTTTACTTGAAAAGAAATTGTGAACTACACAGCAATGCCTATCTTACACAGTGCCTCAAGTATCTGGTGCCATCCCATACTCCCCATAATGTGTTTGGAATGGTAACTTTGTTACCAATTTGTTGCTAATTGCAAAGCTTGGGTATTATGATATTGGGTTTAAGTACCCCAAAATCCATGAGTACTTTAGCCATAAATGTAATTTACACAGAAAAACCCATAATATTTTGCACTTCTCTTGGGACAAGTATTTTAATCAATCTGAAGCCTTTTTTTCTCTGTACGTTGGCAAATAGGAAAATGTCTGCCTGATCTGATAGCCATGTTGGACAAATGGTCCAGTTGCTTCAGAAAAACTCTTCCTTCTCAGTTGCAGAAACTGAGAAGATACTGCTTTGTTTAGATCTTGAAAGCTGCTATGGTTAATCAAAATGAGACTTATAACAAGGAATCTGAAGTTTAATTCTTGTAGTACCAATGTCGCAGCCGATGCTCAAATATGCCCTGCAGGGACTTGCCTTTTATAGGTTTTGTTTGTGACTATTACTTCAACAAGTCAGTGAATTACTCGCTCTCAACCAGAGAGCCTTTTGTACAGATGGGGAAGGACAGGCTAGTTTTTATGCCACACTTGAAACTTCTGCTGCAAACGTATTTGCATTTTTCTTTAGCAAATACTCAGTTGCCAACTGAGCACTCCAAAACTCTGCTACTTTGTATAGCATTTGTTTGTCATGTGGACCATTGTTGGTAATATATTTGGCATCATTTGATGCTTGCAGGTAGCTTCTGAGTGCCAAGTAGTAAATAGGTGTCTGGAAACAGTTTATATAAGGTGTGTGGAAAACTACTAAGAGTAGGCATAAGCAGGTGTTTTCACTTCTCCCTGCTCGTCACATTCTAGTTTCCGGTTCCCCCCCTCAGACTGTGGCTTTTTTTCTGTAAGAAAAGACAAAAAGGAAGAGTTAATTTATTTACTGTTAGATTTGGGGTCTCTAGTTGGCATAGGTAGGTACCTGTGACAAATGGGGACCCTTGCGTCTCGTCCGGGTAAGGGGCTACACTCTTAAAATAACCCCTGCTCACCCCCTTGGTAGCTTGGCACGAGCAGGCAGGCTCATCTCAGAGGCAGTGTGTAAAGCATTTGTGAACACATACAGTAATAGTGACAACACTACAAATGGACACCACACAGGTTGTATTATAAAAATAAGTATTTTTATATAGATTTAACACAAGTCTAAACTACAAAAATCCACAATACTGTACTCAAAAATAGTCTCTCAAATGTTATAAAATAGCTCAATTCTCTCAAGTTGTAAATGCAACACTTTACTCCCAATGAACCTTAGATGCGTAGCGCAAAGAAAACAAAAGGGTGGCAGGGAAGGTGATGCGCCAGTTCCTTACATGCAGGGGAGTGGATGAGTCGGTTCCTTACTGCTGCGCAGGGGAGTTGATGCTCGCTTCCTTACTGTGTGGGGAGTTGATGCGTCGGTTTCTTACTGCTCTCCGGTGCGATGCGACACGCTGGCACCTCGATGCGATACGCTTCTCCGATGCGACAAAATGGCGTCCTGGTTGCGATGCAACAACGTTGGTGTGATGTGTGCACACCCGACGGCTGTGCGGCGACTCGATCTTTGGAGCCGCGACAGGCCCTGTGATGTGCTTCTCCGGCGATGCGATAACCTCTGTGGCAGTGTCCTGCTTCTCCGGCGATGCGCTGCGCTTCGGCGATGCGATGAGGGCCGTGGCAGCTTGCTTCCTCAGCTATGCGATGACAGCGGCTGAGGCGGCGACACGCTTCTCGTTGTTGCGTCGCGCTTCCAGCTCCCAGCGACAAGCAGTCTCTCAGAAGGCCCAGCACAACAGAAGGCACTTCAATACCCAGCAAGGGAATTCAGGGGGAAGCTGGTTGGTGAAGTCTTGTATCCCTGAGACTTCAGGCAGGAGGCAAGCTCTAGTTCAAGACCTTGGAGATTCTTCTTCAAGTTGATAGAAAGCACACTGTCCTTTTCTCCTCTCTTTGGTAATGAAGCCAACCCCCAAACACACAGCACAGGGGTAGTCTCCCCCTTCAGCTTCCTGGTTCTTCTCCTCAGCAAAGGTTCGTCTTGATTCCCAGAAGTGATCTAAAGTTCTTGGGTCTGGGTCCCAATATTTGTACTTAATTTCTCTTTGTTCTCTGAAGGCAGAGAGGCCTTTGCCTAGTCCAAACCAGTTCTGGTCAGTCCTGCAGCACTTTGTTGACATGTCTCCTACTTTCCTTTCACAGTGCAGGGACATCGGACACACCACAGGAGGTCGAGCCAGCATTTTGGAGGGAAGGCCCAGCCCTATTCAGGTCCCAGGTGCAACCTCTCCCACCCGTCTAGATGCAGATCTCTATTCAGCCTTGTGGTGACTCACCCTGTCTCCTGGAATCCCCCAGCCCCTGTCACTCAAACTCCTGACAAGGAATACACAGCCTAGCAGAGGCAGGTTTGGACGGTTAGACAAGAAAATGCCTACTTTCTAAAAGTGACATTTTCAAACACAGAATGTTAAAACCAACTTCACTAAAATATGTATTTTATTATTCTGAGTTCAGGCATTCTAAACACGAATTTCTACCATGTTCCCTGAGTCAGTTAGGATTATAAAATGTAATAATCAAACTGCCCATTCTGGCCTATGGAGAACAGGTAGCCTTGCAATAGTGAAACACGAAAATGGCTGTAATTCACAATTAGGACATGCCACACACACCAGGGTATGTCCTACCTTTTACCTACAATGCACCCTGCCCATGGGCCTACCATAGGGGTGACTAATATGTATAAAAGGGAGGGTTTAGGGACTGGCAAGTGGGTGCGCTTGCCCAGTCAACATGGCAGTACCAGACTGCACACAGGCTCTGCTATGGCTGACCTGAAACACACTTTACAAGCTGCTTCGGTGGGTGGCACAATCAGTGCTACAAGCCCACCAGCAGCATTGGTTACAAGCCCTGTGCACACGCAGTGCACTGTACTAGGGTCTGACAAGTAAACCAATCAAGCCAATCATGAAGTCACTAATCCATACATCAATTTACCATAGGGAGATCAGCAGTGGTAAAGTGCCCAGAGTCCTAAAACCAACAAAAACAGGTCCGTCAAAATACAGGAGGAAGGCAAAAAGTTCAGGGATGATCCTGCAAAAAGGGCCAAGTCCAACATTTACCATATAATTCTCCAGGACATGTTACTTAGAAGGCTAGACTTGCTAGCGGGCTAATCTTTGTTATTCCCTTACTTTACTTAAAAGTTCGGGTCAGCTAAAAAGGGTGATTAAATATTGTTTGTTGATTTAATGAGCCATTAATTTGGAAAGACTAGCAGAAGAGTTTTCAACTCTTTATCTGATGGCAAGGTTGATTGTTTCAAGCTGTTGGGCCATGTATTTCTAGGGTCTCCCTGCCAATTCCCTTCTTGTTGTGATTTTTGCTGGGCTTATCCTGATGCCAGTATGTTTGTGTTTTGACTTGTACGGTTTGATTAATTAGTTACTTTGGGCCCCGACACCAGTAAGCTTTCGGAAATATGAAGTTCATTGCGAGGGCTGTATATTGTACCATTGGTAGGCAGTATATGCTGGAAAGTTAAGGAGTGATGTGGTTTATTCTTTTCCTGGCTTAGTCCTGTTTCGTCTTTACTGTATTCTTGACCCATTTATATTTTGTCATAATAGCCTACGTGTGTCAGTTGGTAAACTGACAGCGTCCGCTCTGTGATGAAAGCTGAGTGGCTTAGTGCATGAAGGGGTGTAGTTGTGCGCTGATGTCAAGGTAAATGAATGTTGGATCACATGTAATTCCTTGTTACCTTTATTTGGTTGATAGTGTTGATTGTTCAGTTAGCAATGGTTGTCACTGCAAAGGTAGCTATCTTGGCTATAGCTTCACAAAACGTATGGTTACAATTCTAGCATCCTTGAGCATAGATTGCTTTTAATCATTTATTGCGGTACATGAGGTAGATGGGTAGAGATTGCTTATCGATTTTACCTCTGATCAAGAAAACCTTTGTGGTTTCTTAATAGATTTGAAATAATGCCTTACACAGCTGCTTTGCTTCGGCTGTGGGGTTTAAATATACATTAAGTGGTGTGCACAGAAGGTGGAACTTTAGAGAAACCCCATTATATTCCATGGGTGTCAAGATTTGTTTGTTGCAATCAGGGAGTAAAGACCAGAACCATGTTAGGGTTGTCTCAGTAAAGGCCATATATTTCTTGAGGCTACGGAGTAAGATGTCGCAATAACTGCTTTGAAGGCTTCTGACCAGCTAAACATAGTTGGTTGATTAGCTCCAAGGCTTGTGTGTAGCTCCTTATTTCATATTGACATACATAGACTCTATCTACTCTGACTGTCTGTAAGAGGGATAGTTCTCTGCATTTGATGAAGCACCGTTTTTATCAAGCGGGCTAGGACATTGCCATGGTGAAGTGAGCAGTTAATGACCTCTTTCTGAGCCGGGGTAATCCTGGTAATCTGGTTCTTAACCAGACTTCCTTGGAAAGAGTACATTAAATCCAACATTGATTTCATATTTATTAGCCATTTTGGTAATTTCTTCAGCTGACTTCTGTATATAATTTGTGAATGCTCTTGTTGGTGTTTTTTCACAGATATGTAATGGAAAAGTGGTGTCCAAGATGTCCATTACTAAACGGATAGTAAAATGTATTTAATAGTTACAAATTAGCTTCTCCTCTTGGGAAAGAGCATATTCAATCTAAAAGAAAGCAACACTGAAATCTTAAACTGTTAAGCAACTCGTTTGCTACGACTCTGCCATCGCACCTATCTCCAGTTTTGGAAGTCAACCAGTGTTATAAAATCAGTGTCTGGCATGTAAATCTAGAAAAGGTTTGTGTTGTCTAAAAAATGTTTTACTTACCTGTAACTTTAGTTTTGCATCTTTATTTACATATGCGACATACTATAACTACTACTTAAGTTGGTGGTTAAACATTTATGTTAACTTTTAATATCACTACTTTTGTTAATCACACAACAAGATGGCAGGGAAGATTGCAATATGAAGGCGAAATTGAGATCTGATTGACTGCCACTACACAATGATGAATAGTTGCCCAGCATGTGAATGTGTAATCTGTAAAAGCTGAAAATGCACACTTATAGGTAGGTAACCTTTTTCTTTTCCAGTCTTTTGCTTGTTTTAACTTTGAATGAGGTGACTCCTGTGTGCTCTGCTATCTCCCCTTATTTTCCAGTTTCTTCTCAGGGGCACATTTGCCTTCATTTTGATTTGTTCTTTACTTGTATCTGTAACTCAATGGGCCGTGTTTATTTAGCTTCTTGTTCATATTTGTTCTCTCGTCCCCACTTAGAATATGAAGATGATAAAATCTCGCTGCCCTTTGTTGTCACAGACCTGAGAGGAAGGAACCTTAAACCCTTGAAAGCCAGTGCCATTGTGCCTGTGAGTATCTGCGAGGAAGGTGGTACCCAGTGCTCGCCATGCTTTGAACGTTGTATTTAACTGTAATGAACAGGGTAACCCTTAAGTATTGTGAAGGCTTGGAGACTGACTGGGCGCTGGTGCAATGGTGTGCTCTACAATGACTGAATTAGGATGCTGTCTACTATGCTGATTTTTAGATGTGGAGTGAAGTCATCTGCATAGTTCAGTGCTTACGTTTGCTCTGTGCCCAGTGGTTAGACGGGCGTGCTATGATTAAAGATTCTGACTGGGTGACCCTGAAATCTGAGATGCTTTCACCTATTACCTTAGGAGATTGGAGGCTGTTGACAGTCACTCTCCCTCCTTGCACCCTTTTGAGTCTTCACTCCACAGTCTCTTTTGGTCAAAATGTCGGGGGTGAGCAAGCCAGTATGCTTAACTCAAACACTCTGGACCTTTCAATTTGAATCATTTAAAACTGGAAGTCCACGATGGTGTAGTTTATTAAAACTTAGAGAAATGTTTGGCTCCACAATACATAAGGCTTTAAAAAAAAGTCTGTCATAAACACTCTAAAAAGGGTCCATTGTAAAACATCAGAAATAATTTTGGGTGAATGAGCTCTTGAAGCTACCGTACAAACTTCCCTTAACACTTATGTTTACAGTTGGGTGTTGTGGACTGTCATGCAGCCCAGGCTTCACTAAGGACTGAGCACTGTGCCACCCCTGCATCCTACCTCTACGAGCAAATGCATGGAGGTATCTTGCAACATATGGACTAAGTACTTGGACAAGAAAAGCAGGGATATGTGGGATTACTTATTCCTAGAAACCAAAAAAGGGCAGTGATCAAAGGGATTCTGGGACTGTGGATTCAGTCATCAGTTGAGCTGCCTGTACTGCAAATAGTGTCCCACTCAGCCATGTGCCGTGCATGTCTCTTGCACATGCAAGAGATTAGTAAAGCCCAGAGCTGCAACACACTTGCCAAACAGGAGTGTGCCTAGGATGTACACATGCTTCCTGGTTCCTTTTGCTCTTTCGTTATCTAAAGAGGTCCTACGTCCGCTCATAGAGAGGTCTCCTAATGACATTGTGGCCAGGTCTGGAATGAGAAAGAGACATCTTTACCACACAGGAAAGCAATATCCAAAGGTTAGCTAGGATTGTTAGTTTGGGGAACAACGTGATGTGAAAGTAAAGAAATTTAAAACAAATTTAACGTGAGCAAATGGTTGTTGTGAAGCTTTCCCATTATTAAAAGGTTTGCAACCAATGTGAAGACCCTCGTAACCTAGTTGGAGTTTTAGGCAGGTCTCGCATAAAGAAAATGGACACGCCTTCAAATGGTTTGTTGCAGTACTCCAGAAGAAAAAAGGTTTGTTTCGCGGTGATTAGCAATTTTGGGAATCTACACTTAAACCCTAGAAAAGTCATACCCGTGCGTATGTATGTACAGTAATTTAGATGGTGAACATCTACACCTAAAGTGTAACAAATGAGAAAAAACATCTATCTCGATTTTAAACAGTTCAATACCAGAAAAAATGATTTATAAAAGTACTTTGCAGTATACCCTCATTTTGCTGCCTTAACCCACATTTAACAACTTGTAGGAAATTAAGGGAAATGCAATCAGCTAGACTGAAACCATGTGAAACTGAAATCATTAAGGTGCAGCATCTTCCATAGCCCATCATGCAACTGCTCCAGCACTCAGCCCCGGCCGCTGCAGGTAAGAGCGGTAGGGAGGTGGGGCCGGGGAGGGTTTTGAGAGAAGACAACGAGGAAAAATTAGTTATTTATTTAATTTGCCCTCGTGGCTGTCTCTCGAAATCCCCAACCCCCCACCACCGGCCCCACCGCTCTTACCTGCAGTGGTGCAGTTGCCAGAACTACAGTTCTTGTAACTGTGAGAGACCTTACCCAATAATTCAAGCAGGGAAGGAGTGCGGGTTGTTCATAATGTCAAGGAAGATTCCTACAATGCAGAGCTAGACTTGCAGGTGAGACACACCCCTTTGCATTGTAGGATCCTCATTGGTTGTCCCAAACAGGAGTACAAAATAAAAAGCAAATCTCAAACTTCTGGAGCTTCAATAAACTTGGACTGCGGCACCCAACCAGTACAGTGGGGAGGAAACTAGCTGAACAAATGTCTCAGAAAAGCTTGACTAACTAAAGTGTCTACCTAGACATTCAAATACAGGCAATAATGCTTAATGAAGGGAAGCATAGATTTCCAACCTGCAGCCCTGCAACCCAGCAGTAGCGGCGACTGTAGAGTGGTGGTTGGGGGTGGAATTCATGAATAGTTCTAAGAATTCTTACCACACGGGGGGTGGGGGGCAACCCAGCTATTCTTGGGGTTGGGGTGGTATTCACAAATACTTCTAAGAAATCTTAACACTGGAAAAATTGATAGGTGACTTTATGTAGGAAGCAGTTGTTACCAAATGTATTGGAACATTGATCTGACCAGGTGAAAAAGTACTGGTAAACTGTTATTTCTAGGCAGGCAGAGGAGTCCCTGTTCTTTTACTAGCTACAGTAATAAAATATTTTCAATTTGAAGGAATCTGTTCTTGTTATTTTTACTCTTTAAGAATGTCCATACTGTCTTAATGAAATTTCAGGTGTTCACATTGCACAAGATGAAGGACATCTGACAGGTATGGAACACTTTCCCTGGAAGTTTTATGGAAGATTTGTTTTGCATGACAACCTTTTGTGCATTCTCCTGGAAAAGTGAAGTAATCGGTAAACCGTCATGGTCCTTGGTATTTCAGGGCAATGGTAATCATCCTGGAATATTTCAGTTTTAACAGACTCGGTGGTAGCAGGTGAATCTAAGGGAAAGCACCTAGAAAATGTGTTTACAGCTCCATCAAAAGGGCATTCCCCAGTGATTTTGGCCCTGAATACCTTTACGCAAAGCATAAGCATTTCGTCTACAGTCGTGGCAGTGTTCTATGTGTAAAAAGGCTTATTCCTTGAAAATGACTTGGAAGAACTTGTCCAACAATCATTTGTGGTTTTCTTTGCATACTCAGTTGGGAGTGCCCACTTGCATCTTTTCCACACATTACAGATGTATTGCACTGACTGAGAAAATTACACTGATTGAGAAACCTCTGTGAAAGAAACTTCTCCAGAAGGCTTGGGAGTGCTTTGAAAAAATCTGGTGCCAAGTTTTGTTAAGATGGGGGTTGTGTTATCAGTTTGGAAAATAATCTTGTCCATCGCCTGACAAGGACTGGCTAGAGGGATAATTGCACTGCCCCTAGTTATTGCATTTTGTGATTCCAGTGGATTGAGTCAGTAACTCCTGATAGACAGGAATTCTTTGCAAAAAAGTTGAAATGATTTTTACGCCAAAGCAGCGAGTGGAAATTTTCTTTAAAAAGGTGTAGTTTCTTTATGGTTATGACTCTGGCTCTATTGATCCTCTAGGCGTTGTAGATGAGGTTCTATGTGAAATGTTGTCTTGGGGATTATGGAAATGCACAAGACTGTGAAACCCAGAAAAAATTAAGCTTGTCTTGAAGGTGGACTCTGGTGTTTTTTTGGCAGTTGCAGGCATTTCATAATAAATTATGGTACACACTCCTCCAAAGAAAGCACTTTTTGCTAACTACTGATTTAGAGTGGCCCCCATATAATTGAAAGCTTAATGGGGCGGACTTTTGAAAGGTGACTGTGACTGAGTTTGCTCAGATGACTCCATGTTGGAAACCTTTGATCCGTTTTGAAGACTATCTGCGTTTGAGTCTAAATTTGATTAAGACCAAATATTCTAAACTTTTCCATTTTGTTCCACTTAGCGTTTTTTCAAATTGTGGTTTGACCTTTAACTTTTTCTCAGACCTTTCTTCGGTATGAAAGCTTTTGTGGACACCTTTTCTCCTTTGCAATTGAGGAATGTGTTTTGAGGCCAACTTAGTGATGAGATTGTGTTTCCTCTTTCAGAAATTCTAATTGGAACTTCGAAGCCACTTTCTGGTAAAGGAACAGGTGCATAACCATTTTGCACAATGTTCAGTACCCCTCTGTCTCTAGTTATGCTTCGCACTTCTTCTTAATAATCTTTGATACTTCACCCCACCTGCACCTGTATCAATGTACAGAGGCAGGGAAGTAAAGAAGAATGTGTTGGTTTTTCTGAGACTTCCTACCCTAGTCTTGCTGCTGTGAACTCCACATTCAAAGATATTCTCTGCTGCTATCTCGGTCTTCCAGACTTTTATTGCTGTTAATGAGTTTGCCGGATGAAGCGTTAAAAAGGTTGGTATGGGTGGGAATTCTCTCCTCAGACTGAACTTTCAATTAAAGTTCCTGGTTCAATCCTCAGGACCCACAGCTTACAGAGTGTCTACTTTTATCCTCTCCTCAGCATTTCTTCATTTATGCGTGGAGTGAAGAGAGCTTGACCAAAGAAAGGATTGGAAAATATTGTCAGTCTCCCAAAATGCTCTGTTGTAGCACCCTTGAAGAGCTGTTGCAGTAGCCGCTTTTAATGCTGTCCCTTCATTGCCACAAACCTTTGTATGCAAAACATCCTGGAGTTTATTTTCTGCGTTCAAGGGCATTGTTTACTGAGCTGAAGCATGGTTACTTCTGACTGCAGAAACAATGACCACATTTGGTCTGGGATCGGACTGAAAAAACACTGGATCTTGTGAGGAAGTTTGTATAATTTCAGCAAGTGTGGATGAGCTTCTTTTGTGGTTGCTAGTGTAAGGAATTTCTCTTCTGCAATCTCACTATGCCCCAAAACCATAGACTGCACTTTTTGTTGAATTTTCTCCATAATGACTGAAACCAGTGGTTGTGGCGACTCGGGGCTGGAGCATTCAATTTCTGTTCACCTCTAGTTACCCACTAAAAGATGGTAATATCAAAGGGAGGCAGACGGGATGGAAAGCCAGACAGAGACCTAGGTCAATGTATTGGAATTATTGCCCTGATCTGTATATTTAGGAGGAGACAGTAGGAGTTGTAGTTGTCTTTTTCTGAGGCACCAGAATCATCATTGGTAGGAACCAACTGTTCATTAGGCATGATGCGACCATTCAGCACCATTGGGAAGTTGATGTACCTGCTGGTGAAGACTCCATTTCCGCTAGGCTCCACTTATGGTCGAATATTTCTACTCTGATGGAAAAACCATTTTACTAAGCATTGGGAGCATTTTGTGAGGTTTTGGAGTTTGTGGAATCTGGAACTGTGTGTGTACAGGGTCATACGATTATATCCCTGACTATGACAGGAGCCTCCTCACTTTTGAAGTTTTGTGCTTCAATGTCTGAAGCCCCTGTCTCGACATTGAGTGCTCCATAGATGCGTGTCTTGAATTTGAATGATGTGACGGGGCACGCCTCCCTGTCAAAACCGTTTTAACGGAAGATGGTGCATTCACTTCAGCATTGTAATACCCTATCAGTCTTCCGCAAACTGGTTGAAAGTGCGTCCATTCTAAATATAGAATAGATGCTTTGGAGTGGCAATGCTTTGTGTGTGCCTCCTCTTTTGGATCTCCCTGTCTGAGTCCTTGGAGGTAGAAAGCTGTTAGATGGTGAAGGATTCTCTCCACTGGCTGCTCCCCTGTAGTCCTTCCCTTCTTCTCTTGAGGTCAGCCTCCATTCTTTCTCTAAGTTGAATTCTTTCACTGTCTTTGAGAGTCCTGGACGTTTTTTTGTCAATTTGAGTGTCCACCTCAAGGGGGTGTGGCTAGTATGACCAAGATTGCGAACGCACTCTAGGGAGGCCCTGCACCCCTACCACGTTATCCGTAACTAATCCTAAAAACCGTCAGGCATCTGACACCGTCATCTACCCTATTCTACTCCCCTCATTGTCCTGCACAGGGTTTCTCCTGTTGGGCTGGCCTCTCCTCACATACGTGCAGTGCTTGTGTTGGAGACATTGGGGACTGGATCAGGACTGGCTCCTGCTATCTGCTGGAACTTCCATGCAGGCATGGGCACCCACACCCCCAAACCCCCTCTCTTTGGTGGCTATGGTTGCACCCTGTGGTTGCATTCCCCCTATCCCCTCCTGGAACACAGACCTGACACCTGTACACTCCTTTCTCTGTTGCGCTATGGCCACTGGGTGTTTGGGAGACAGATTGAGCCCTGGTCTGACTACAACCACCACCATTTGTTTGCTGGCACATGCCTGTTGGATGCCGGGGCACTATGCAACAATTTAGCCCCTACCTGGGCTTCTCTGCCAATACAGGCGCGCCTTATTGCTCCCCTGCATTATCAAATTGCACGTACACGCATTAACCTTTGTGGCGCTAGGCTTCCTTTCTCCTAGCTGGGCTCTTGTTGAGGACACAGTGGCCTCTGTTCTCCTGCTCCCCTGCACTTATGTTTCTCTTTAGGACGTTAAGCGTTGCAACAGCTTTCATCCCTTCTGAGTCATTGTGTGGCCTTAGCTTCAAAGCCATGTTACGTGATGTCCCTGGGACGCGGTGATATGTCTCCCGTGATATACCTACTCACCAGGCCTGGTTCACCTGGAGTTTTTTCCCCCACCACGTTGTCCTAGATACCATACCTGGACCTGGTTTGTCTGGGGGATCGCGGTCACTCCAGACCCATCGGTTACCCATCAACAGGACCTCTGTGCGGTGGGGCCTTATGGTGTGAGGTTGTAGACTGTGCACGGCTGCTCGTACTGTGACACCACGGCGCTCACTAAGGTGTCAGCAAGTGGGCTCATCTGGAACACAACATAGAGGTGGAGACATACGAGTGCCAAGCCTCCACACCAGTCAATGAGTTAGTCCTCAAACAGCGTAGAGGGCCAGACATCAAGGGCTGTACGCAAACGGGCCCCAAGCTACGCTGCTTCCCTGCGCTTATTGATTGTAACGATTGCCTGGGGACTCCCTGGGCTGTTCGTGCTGCAGTGCCCAGTCACATGCTAACAATTGATCCTGGACCTTTCTTTTCACACAAAATACTTCCTGTAACGGTTATCATTTATATGACTTGGTGCACGCATAAAGTCAGCACATGGTTGCATAGATCCAGATAGACAATACTTTGATGTGCAACAACCATGAGTTTGACAAAGCATGTATTTATTGATCACAAAATTATTTCAACAGATGGTAGACATCCTACCATGCCTATAACTTAAAACGAAGAAGAAAGTTGCTCCAACGGAACGTGTATGAGAAAGTGCTCTGGTGTGAGGTGTAGAGATGAGAAATAGGAAAAAAGAATCTCAATGGAATCCGAAAACAAGCATCAATAAAATTGTTCTGAGTATGACGGATAACAAAAATCGGTCCAAATAGGCCTGTCCAATATTGATTATTATACAATTAGCTGGTTTAATATGATTCACAAACAATGCACAGAAATATCTGTGGCAAGGGAGGAGACATGTGGTCCAGGCCTGTTGGGGGTAAGCGTCAACATTTCGACCCGACTTGTGGGCATAGAGGGTAATTGTTGCCTCAGCCTGCGGGTCTTCTTCAGGACAAGGGGCAGGGAAGAAGCAGCCTTAGTGATAAAAATGATGGCAAGTTACTTAATAGCCTGATAATGATTAATTACAAGGAGTTGACATGCCTCTCCTACCAACCTATTCAGGATGTAGGTAGATCTGACTCCGGAGGTGACCAACTGAAAATGGGCGAGAGAACAACGGGAAGGAGTGCACATCAGTAAACTACTCTGGATTATAAAATGTATTAGAAAATAAAATCTTCAATAAGGGCTCACCCGCCTCCACGTTGCGGTTCAATAACTATTTGGCTGCATATGAGTCCATATGTAGGGAAGGTGAAGTAATCGTCATCTGAAACAAACATGAGCGTTCGATAAATAGATTGGAACAGCCCAGTCATGTTAAGCAAGGAGCCTCTCTGAAATAATATAAATCGCTTACCCGCACTAGCGTTGCGGTGTAAGAAAAGGGATTTGATCCTTGGATGTGCCTAGTATTCGAGAGATTCAATCAGTGACTACAAAACTAAAACAAAAAGGGCAAAATGAAAACCTTTCAATAACTTGAGGGAGAGGCTGTAAACGCTGTAAATGCTTCTGTAATCCAACTCACATTTACCTTAATTTATAGCAGCCCTGTACGGAGTCTTCACTACGGCGCGGCAGGGTCAGACTGACACGAGCAAGCAATGATGCTTATGGATGCTCGGTAGCGCGAGGACGTTCCTGTTTACGCGCGTGAGGCATCTGCCTGACGTTGTCTTACCGCCCAGCAGTAGCGGGTCAGTCATGTTAATTAGAGCAAGAAAAGACTACCTCCTTTTAAAAGTGTGGGCATTAATTCTCCGACCACAATGTGCTAGCTGGCAAAAACAATTGCCATTTGTATTAATAGAACATTAAAAAGACATGTGACAACAAATTATTTACATGTATACCTTTCTATATACATATATTACATCGATGGAAGAGAGTCAACCCACAATGTATACGAGTCAGATGGGTGACCTAGGCAAGAGTGAGAAGGTAAATTTACAAAAAGATTGAGAAGGTAGAATTACAGTACAACCTCTAACAGCCTTTTAAAGGTGAATTACTATACATAAAATTCATGATGGCAACCAATACTATTCAGACACAACACATTTTGTACATGTGACAGGTTAAAAATTGCGTGTAGCAGATTATATATAGGCAGCATAGTGGATGTTAGACGCATCTGTGGTCATAGGACAGCGTTACTCAACTGGTGTGACTGCGCTACCCAAGTTATTGTTCTGAAAGCATGAAGACTAGTAAGTGAAATCGTACTTGTCATTCATAATTCAGAAAGGCCACCTGTCTAGTGATTTCCTCATATTCATTGTAGCCTCTCGCCACAGTGTCAAAAAGATGAATCCACCTGCACTCATGAATATTTAGGGTGTTAGAAAAATCTCCTCCCCTCGGGTTCACTTTCCCTTTTTCTATGACCCACCACCTGAGACTTTCTGGTGTGCGTCCAAAAACTTTGAAATGTTCAACTAGATGTGCGCCCTGTACTTGTCAGCGTATGCGACTGCAGTATTGCAGAATGCGTGTTTATACTTTTTGTATGGTCTGTGTAGGAAGGTGGATATCTGACTATGGTTACCCCCAACTTTTTGCCTAGTGTCTAGCTGGTTTTTCGACTTAGTTGGCCTGAGATCCTGCCATTCAGGGTCTCAGGCTGTCTGCTCTCTCTTTAAAATGGACTCCATGTACCCTAGGTTCATTCTCAATTGGTAAGGATCACCTTATTGGACCCTGTACAGTGTACCCTAGGTACCCAGGGCATAGGTGTACCCTAGGCCTCCCAGGGGCTGCAGCATGTATTATGCCACCCCTGGTCTGGCCTTCCAATCAGACACAACTGGCTGATCACTCAGCTGGGGCAAGGTCGTGTAATCACCCCTTGCTTAGATATAGTATGCCTATATCTACCCTTATATATAGACACATGTGTACCTATCAGTCACTCCTATGGCAGGCCTTAACAATCCTGGAGGCAGAGTGCTTGGTAACATGTGAGATGGTGCTCTAGCATGAGCTGAGCCTGTCTGCAGCTTTCGGAATCATGTCCTTATAGCTGTTCTATGATATAGCCTACCATATACTCTTAAAGTGCCTTATAATCTTAAACGGTTATGGTAACTATGGTTTGGCTTTATCAAAACATGTCGTGTAAGGTGTCTAACACTTTGGAATAATACCCCCATACCATTTCTGGTGATGAGGATATTATTCCTCCCTTCTAGAGGGAGAGACATGTTAAAATCCTACTTTGCTGTTTAACTCTAACCAAAGCCTCAGCATCACAAAATGGATGCTGCTGCCACAGACACAAGTCTGACCTCCTGCTGCTGGGAGTGATCCCAGCAAGGGAGGCTTGGACAATAGGTTTCCTGCTTGGGGAGGTGCTAGCACCTCCCCAGACAGACTTTAGTGTATTGGGGCAGGGAGGGCTGAAAGGAATGAGACATGCCTGGGGCACACAAGGTGTCCCATGCATAGTCCAGTTCAAACCGGTGCTGGGGCACACCAGCCCCAGTCCTGGCGCGAAACTGGCCAAAGGGAAGGGGGTGTAACCACTCCCCTCCCAGGTCCCACCCATAAGGCGTGACCTAGCAGGTATCCCAGCCCCCCAGATTAGTATAAGAGTGGGAGTTGGGCCCCAGGACTTTGGATTATCCTGAACCTGCAACTTGAACAGAAACTCTGGACCTTCGACATTCGACGAAAGAAGAAGACTGAAGAATCTCCCTTGTGGCCAAGGAGTGGCTACCCTGTGCAATCAGGCACCATCAAGAGACTACCCTTTGCTTTGCTAAAGTTCTACGAGGGACCGACTGCAGAGCCCGACCAGAGCCTTGACTTCCAGACTTCTCCGACCCTGATCCACATCCACAGCCGAGCTGAGATCCGTGGAGGCGACGAGAGACGTGGGACCGGCTACCTGGGAAAAGTGGCTAGTATCTTCAAGCGCAGCTTCTGAGGCACCCTCGAAGTTGTGCACCGGGGATTGAGAAGCCCCAACCCCAAGCACCATCTGCACCGAAGATCAGCCCCCCACACTCCACGAGTCCTGCGTGGGGCCCTTCTGCATTTTCCTGCTTGCCGCGTCTGTCCGGTTGCTTGCCCGCTGGCTAGTGGCCTTCGTGACGACGCAGCCTGAAATCTTCACCGCTGGTTTGGCTCCTCCAGACTGGCTCCTGCTCCTTTGAAAAAGAGAAGCACCCCAGACCTTCCTGGTCTGCACCAGAAGCAAGTCCTCCGTTCTTCGTGGGTTCCGCTTGCCAAGGCTTGGTGAGTCCTAGTCCAACTTCGGCGCCGCTGACAGCAAGAGCCTTCGTGGGACAGCTCGCCTCCTGGTCCTGGTCGTCCTCGACGTTCCCTGGTCCTCGTGGCTGCAGCGACAAGCTTCACCTTCACCTGCAATCTTCACGACATCGCCTGGTTCCTTCCTGGTTCCACGTGGTCACTGGCTAGTGACCTTGACTCTGTCCCTTCTGCTTGCAGGTCTCCTCTCTTCTTGATCCCAGCCTTGGGATCCACCGGACACTCTTCACTGACTGCCTGTCAGCAACTTTCCTTCAGGCATCCATAGAAGTCCACGACGAAACCCGACGTAAGTTCACACCTATGCACCCGCAGCCTGTGGGCTAGGTAACTTGGGTACTTCGGTGCTCACAAGGGTAGTGACTATCCTAGGGTCTAGTTTCTGAGTCTCGACTCTCTAGCTGCTTCAGAAGTGTCCTTAAACTGTTAATTTCTAACTGCTAGTAATTCTATCGACTTTTACGCATTACGCGTGAGTGTTTCCACTCTGCACCTGAATCCCGTGGGCCTCCCACTTCCTAACTCTTGCTAGTGTAGTGTAGCCCCAACGATTGCCTAGGCCTATCCTATTTCCGTGACAGTGGTCCTTATACCACTTACTTAGTATATGGTTTGCGTGGCACCTAGGGCCTAACTGTATTACTTACCTGTGTGACTTAATGTATGCTTAAATAAGACTGTGTTGTACTTACCTCTAATCTCATAAAGAGTGCTGAGGGTTTGACTAGAATAAATACACTTTATTTTATATATATATCTGTTGTGGTGTCCTTTCATTTGGTATTCAAGGGATTATATATGGTATCACAGCTGGCTTCACATGCCATTCAGAGTTTAGCCTAAGACTGCTCTTGTCCATGCTACCACTAGGATAGCTGGTCTATAAGGTTGACTTTACAACCAATCACCATAAGGGTATTTGGACTGATATAAGGTGTACACTAGAACTAGTGACATCATACATCAGGCCAACTTCTCACAGTCTGACCAATATACATAGTCACATGGGCATATTATTGTGTACACTACATCTGTGGAGTTACAGTTAGTGTGGTCCTGCAATGTATGTGTATGGTTATTATGAGTAAATTGATTCACTTCTCTGACCACGGAGCAAGGGTGGGGCGATAGTCATCCAAAACACAAGGGACTACAGGAAAGAGATTGTAGCCCAATTGGGAGTGCAAGGTAACTACAACAGATTGAGATCTGACCCAACGAAAGAGATTGCGCATACCATCAGGCACATTATCCTTAAAGGATTAGAGGAGGGGTTTATAAGTAAACATGAGTTTCAGTATCTAAATAAACATCCCAGGATGCTCACTATGTATACACTCCCCAAAATCCATAAACGCATGCACGACCCACCCGGGAGACCCATCATCTCCGGTTGTGGATCAGTTTTGGAGGGACTATGTAAGTTTATAGATGTGTTTCTGAAACCTATTGCTGAAAACACAACCACATACCTGAGACACCACGCAAATCATCAAGCTGGTGGATAATCGACCATACAACCTGAGTAACAATCTTATCCAGTATTAGGGTATCTTTCATAGATTCACATGCCTGAATCATTCCCCGTCGTCGGGAATGGGAGTCACCGGTAAATAACAAAGTAATGTCCAGAAGACATAAGACAGCCATAGGCCTCAGAGGCCTTAGCTTAGTAAGCTATCAACGTCCTTATGTAAAAAGGACCAAATTTTGGCCAGAGCCAATCAGCTAACACCACCCTCTAGAACCTTCCTGGTAGGAGCTCTAGTCCCTCAGATTTTCTACCGCACGTCGTGCTAAGGGAGTCTCCACTGAGCTCTGCTCATTTCTTTGGATTTGACAGCATTTCTTCTCAACATTCTGGATTTTCAGCATGGCTGATACACCTAAGAAGGGTTTATTCAGGCCCTGCGCCTCTTGTGGAAAAAAGAGGCTACATATCGACGACCAACACAAGGACTGCTTGTATTGTCTCTATCCCAGTCACAGTTCTAAGGACTGCAAGGTATGTCGGACTTTCTCTTCTAAGACCTTGAAAGACCGAGAGGGGCGCCTTTTAATCTGGCTGCAAAGGCTAAAGGACAAGGAGGATGTGGCCTCTGAGGAGAGTGAGAGTTCTTCAGTTGCGTCTCACTCCTCATCTAAAAGACCAAGGGTGGCATCGCCGGGCCCTTCGTCGCAGCCACCTCAAAAGAAGACGCAGAAAAAGTCTTCAGAGGTCCAGGATTCGCCTGTTCCAGGGAGCTCGTCTCCTAAGGTGATGCCCCACGCCTTCAAAAAGCCTATTGCCACCTCGTCGACGACAACAATGTCGACAGTAGCGTCGACGAGAAAATCTCCTTCGACAACGATTTCAGTTACATCGTCGACGACGACTCTATCGACGATGACATCCCATTCCATGTCCTCGACGACGACAACTCCATCGTCGACGGCAGGCAAGTCAATCCCGTCGACGTTAGCCATAAAAAAGTCGTCGTCGAGTAAGCTGTCGACGGGAGGGTCGGCGACGACGACACCGTCGACGAGAGCTTCATCGTCGACGACAACACCGTCGACGAAGCTACCAACGACGAAGACACCGTCGACGACGAAGACACCGTCGACGAGAATATCACCGACGACGCCGTCGTCGACGTCATCGTCGACGTCATCGTCGACGAGGAGACCGTCTTCATCATCCTCGTCGTTGACGACGACCCCGACGACGATCCCGTCGACGGCATTGATACCTGTAACGTCGGTTACAGCTATACCATCGAGCCCCTTGAGGAGTATGGACACGGACGACCAGAGTACGTTTGTGCATGTACAAATAACCAAGCGTGCATTGACTCCGGCCCTCACTTCGCCCAGTAAGGTCTCAACCTTGCCTCCCACTCGCCTCTTTGAAGAGGAGGATTCGGACGACGCTAGTCTCTTTCCTGCGGCGACTAGTCCATCACAACTCCATGTGAAGTACCAGGATGTCTCGGATTACGAAGACAATCCCCAGGATTATGAGGAGGTTCCTCATCAAGAATACATGCCGCCTCCACCTTCCATGGTGTGTCTACCGGCAACCTTGGTCACAGACCTTCAGCTCTTAATAACGGACTATAAGCAGCGTTTTCCGACTCCGGCACCTCCACCGATGCCTGCGGGGCCTTCCAAGGAGGAGGCTACACGGCCACGACCGCCTCCGCTGCGTTTGGAGAGGACGGCACCTCCGCCTCGGCCCACCACGGACGACGAGGAGGAGGAGGAGGAGGAGGAACCTGAGGAAGGAGAACTCCAGGACGTCCAATCCCAACAAGATGAATGGGACGATTACATCCTTCCGGCTCCTGTTTCGCCTGTCCCTACCACAGCCGACTCACCGCCCGACGACATCGGCGGTTTCCACAACATCATTGAAAGGGCGGCCCAGCGCTTCCAGATCCCGATGCCTTCGCATCAACAGGACTGTTTCTTATATGACTTTAAGGAACCCTTCAAGAAGACCGTCCGGGCAATTCCGATAATAGATTACATTTGGGACCAGGGCATAAAGATAATGCAGAACCCTTCATCAATGCCACCGGTTCTACCACGCCTGGACAAGAAGTATAAAGCTCCGGACACTGCTCCGGTTTGTCTTACAGGCCATCCAAAGCCGGACTCGGTTATCACTCAGGCTGCGCAGAGGAGGTCAAACAACCCAGCTGCGCTGTTGACAGCTCCGCCGGATAAAGAAGGGCGACGTATGGATAACATAGGGAAACGTTTCTCCTCTATGTCAGCCTTGACAGTGCGTGCCTCCAACGCTACTGCACTATTGGGACGGTACAACCGACAAATGTGGGCGGACATTGCCCCATATCTAGCGGATTTGCCTTCTGACTTAAAAGAAGAGGCAAGGAAGATTCTGTTGGAGGGTGAACGATCTGCCATGGAACTGATAGACTGTGCAATGGATATTGCTTCCACAGGCTTTAGACAGCTGGCTGGTGCGGCTGCTCTCCGGCGCCAGGGTTGGCTCAAGGCAACTTCTTTCAGGCCGGAGGTCCAGACAAAAGTCCTGGACATGCCTTATGATGGCCAGTTTCTATTCGGTTCTCTTATTGACGAGGCATTGCAAGGTATCAAAAAAGATACAGATACTGCCAGAGCCCTGGGGTCTCTGCAATCTCGGAACCCTTCCTTTCGTGGGTCAAGAGGAAGAGGCCAGACTTCCTCCAGAGGAGACTTTCAACAGCGTTCCTCTTTCTCCTCTTCCCAGCAGTACCGTCCACAATCTCAGCAGCGACAACAGTCGTCTTACCACAAAACTTCCTTTCGTAACAGAGGAGGAAGACAAAAGGGTGCCGCGCGGCGGCAATGACTTCCAGATGCAGCCGGTCTCAAACTTGTCTCCACCCTACAAGATTGGCGGAAAAATCTCCCATTTTCTCAAAAATTGGCAAACGATAACTACGGACCGATGGGTCCTTCAATTAATACAATTCGGCCATTCCCTGGAATTCACACAAATTCCTCCTCAAACTCCTCCCCGCCAAAGGGCTCACAAAAACCTACGCCCATTACTCCAAGAAATAAAGATTATGCTTCTAAAGGGAGCTATAGAAAAAGTTCCCCTAAGCCAACGAGGGAGAGGGTTCTACTCCCATTTCTTTCTCATCCGAAAGAAAGAGAAGAAATGGAGACCCATATTGGACCTCAGAAATCTCAACAAATTTCTGAAAAAACAGTCGTTTCGAATGATTACCATACAGGAGGTTTTGCATTTACTCAACGCAAACGACTACATGGTGTCGGTGGACCTTCAAGACGCCTATTTTCATGTCCCAATACACCGCAACCACAAGAAGTTCCTGCGTTTCATGGTGGCGGGCAGGCATTACCAGTTTCGGGTTCTGCCATTTGGGCTCAAATCGGCGCCACGCATTTTCACCAAATGCCTAGCACCAGTGGCGGCGTACCTACGCCGGTTCCACCACCAAGTCTTCCCGTATTTAGACGACTGGCTTATCAAGTCCCCATCACAAGAAGGCGTGATAAGTTCTTCCAACGCTTGTCTGACACTCTTCGAGTCACTGGGGCTCACTCTCAACCACGACAAATCTGTCCTGCAACCATCCCAATGCATGCAATTTTTGGGGGCCACACTGGACACCATCCACAAGAAAGCATTCCCGTCACAGGAACGCCAGGACAAACTTCAATCTCTGGCACTCCAGGTAATGACAAGAAAGACACTCTCGGTGCGCCTCTTCAAATCCCTCCTCGGGATGATGTCCTCCTGCATTCTATTAATCCCACATTGCCGCTTACGGATGCGACCCCTACAAGAGGCTCTGTCGAACCAGTGGATTCAGTGTACAGGGTCTTTCGACGACGTCATCCAAGTAACCCCGGCGATCAAACAGGCTCTGCAATGGTGGGTTTGCCCCAAGAACCTTTCGCAAGGCTTGCCTTTCTTGCTTCCTGCTACTCCTCATATAATCACCACGGACGCTTCCTTAGAAGGCTGGGGAGCTTTCCTTCAGGAGCTACAGATAAGCGGAAAGTGGTCCTTTTCGGAGAAAATGCTTCATATCAACCTTTTAGAGCTCCGAGCAGTCTACCTAGCTCTAGTGGCTTTCCTCCCGAGGATAAAGAACTCAGTAGTGCTTGTCCGGACAGACAACACCACGACAATGCACTACCTGAACAAGCAGGGAGGGACTCGTTCACTGACACTTTCGCGCGAATCGCAGAAAATCTGGAACTGGCTGCTCCGCCACAACATCTCTCTCCGAGCAGATTATGTTCCAGGCACCCACAATGTGTTGGCAGATTATCTAAGCAGGAGGCAGGCAGCGTGCCACGAGTGGGAGCTGGATCAGCAGGTCCTCAACAATATCTTCGCCCAATGGGGCACACCTCAGCTGGACCTATTCGCCACCCAACGCAACGCCAAATGCCAATACTTTGCAAGCTGGCATCCCCAACCAGGATCCCTGGGGAATGCCTTTTCGATAGCATGGTGCAACGTCTTTGCATACGCCTTTCCGCCATTTCCCCTGATCCCCAGGGTACTACGGAAGATGAAGGCGGAACCTTGCACTTTGATATTGGTAGCCCCAGCTTGGCCACGCCAACACTGGTTCTCGGAACTTCACCTCCTCTCCCAGGAACCTCCGATCAGGCTGAAAACGTTTCCATCTCTTCTGACGCTCAGCGATCAGCAGATTCAACATCCGGATCTAGCCTCTCTCAGGTTATCAGCTTGGCTCCTGAGTTCAGAGAGTTTCGGGGCCTAGACATTCCTCCAGACTGCAGGCGAATTCTAGCTCGGGCTCGAGCAGATAGTACCAACAAGACCTATTCACTCAAGTGGAAAAGATTCTGTATCTGGTGTAAGACTAATAAGTTGCATCCTTTCTCTTCCACCCCAGGACAAGTCTTACCCTACCTTTTACATCTAGCAGAATCTGGTCTTGCTCATGCCTCCATTAAAGTTCACCTAGCTGCAATCTCACGTTTCAGAAGATCTTCTTCCGGCCCCTCTTTATGGTCTCATAGACTCATAAAGCAATTCATGAAAGGACTGTTTCGCACATTCCCTCCAGTAAAGCCTGTTCCACCGGCCTGGCACCTTAACATAGTTCTAGCTCAACTAATGAAGCACCCGTTTGAGCCCATCCACAGAGCTGACCTTAAATTTGTTTCCTGGAAGGTGGCACTTCTACTAGCTCTTACCTCGGCAAGGCGAGTGGGAGAGCTCCAAGCATTCTCTATCCAGGACCCATTCCTGCAATTCAAAAAGGATAGAGTCCTTCTCCGCACAAATCCAGCTTTCATTCCCAAGGTTCCATCTCACTTCCACCTCAACGAACCTATTGTTTTACAATCATTCTTCCCAAATCCACAAACAGTGGCGGAACGAACTCTACATTCACTAGACATTCAACGTTGCTTGAAATTTTACATTGAGAGAACGAAATCTTTTCGAAAATCAAATCAGCTATTCATAGCCTACAGCAGACCTCGACGAGGGCTTCCGCTCACAAAACAGAGCATTTCCCGCTGGATTTCTTCGGCCATTTCTTTCTGTCACCAACAGGCAGGACGTCCGTTGAGAACAACGGTCCGTGCCCACTCCACAAGGGCCATGTCTACTTCCATGGCTCTTTTTGCTGGGGTGCCCATTGTGGACATTTGTAGAGCGGCCACATGGAAGACGCCGCATACCTTCACCAAGCATTACTGCCTGGATGCGGAGATCATGAAGGATGCGTCAGTGGGTCAAGCGGTACTACGTCATCTTTTTAAATAGAGGTGAGCCCTTTCTTTCATCCCACCATCCTCAGTTTATGCACATTTCGCACTATAATGTATGCTTTACTTATTCATTGCTTTACAGTAGCACTGTTGCTTATCTCAGATAGATGTGGTTATCTAATACCTGTATGTTATCCATATCTTTCGAAATGTGCTTTTTTCACTGCTTGCTACTCTGATTCAGGCATGTGAATCTATGAAAGATACCCTAATACTGGATAAGGAACGCGTTACTTACCTGTAACTGCGGTTATCCAGTATTGGTATCTTTCATAGATTCACATGCAACCCACCCGCCTCCCCTGGAAGGGCTCTCTCGGATCTCTCAGTATACAGCTGCTTAGCACTGTGCTCACGAAAATCTGAGGGACTAGAGCTCCTACCAGGAAGGTTCTAGAGGGTGGTGTTAGCTGATTGGCTCTGGCCAAAATTTGGTCCTTTTTACATAAGGACGTGGATAGCTTACTAAGCTAAGGCCTCTGAGGCCTATGGCTGTCTTATGTCTTCTGGACATTACTTTGTTATTTACCGGTGACTCCCATTCCCGACGACGGGGAATGATTCAGGCATGTGAATCTATGAAAGATACCAATACTGGATAACCGCAGTTACAGGTAAGTAACGCGTTCCTTCTGGCCACTATGGACATGCATCACTATACACAAATATTCCCCAGGAGGCAGCACTTAACGATCATTAGAAAAGCTCTTGAAGACAGTCTCAAACCACACCAGGTACCTATTGATTTCATAGTGGACCTTTTGGAGGTCGCAGTGACGAAAAACTTCTTCAGTTTTCAGGGGAATTTTTACCTCCAGACCAAATGAGTAGCGATGGGCGCAAAACTAGCCCCCAATCTAGCCATCATCTACATGGACAATTATGAACATACTTATATCCTTGGTGAGGAAAACCCCTACAGCGAATGTATTGAATTGTGGCGACGTTACATAGACAACGTCTTGGTTATATGGAAAGGCAGTGAGGAACAACTGAATGACTTTCATGTCTGGCTTAATTCCTGCTCTGAGGATATCCAATTCTCATTAGAAACAAGTTGTTGGTCAATTTTTGGGATATCTCAAATGGAGCTGACCAAGATGGACTATATACATGTCTATATAGAAAAACCAGTGAAAGAAACACACTTTTACGATACTCTAGTCACCATCCTTGCAACCTCGGGGATAATTTACCATTTGGTCAATTCTTGAGGTTGCGTAGGAACTGCACTAGGAAAGAAGATTACTTTGAGGAATCTGCGGATTTGACGATATGCCTCTCTGAAAGAGGCTACCCTGTAAGACTACTGAAGAAAGCACGTAAACGTGCGTGGTTTAACCACAGGGAGTTCCTCCTTGAACTGAAACAGAAGAGTGTCAATGACCAGGAACGCTTAGTGTGTTTCTACTTTCTGTACGAAAAGTAATATGATTAAGAAGATAATAAACAGTCATTGGCATTTGATAGCAGATGAACTAGAGAATATGTCACCACCCATGCATGCTTTCAAAAAGGGTAAACATGTGAGGGACCATGTAGTCAAATCTCTACTGCCAATCGAAACGAGGGACTAACAGTCCACATTATGGGATATCCCCCCCCCCCCCCCCCCCACCCCCCCAGTGAAAGGACACCATAAGTGCGGACAATGTAGGGCTTGCACCGTGGTCAGAGAAGTGAATACATTTACTCAAAATAACCATACACATACATTGCAGGACCACAATAACTGCAACTCCACATGTGTAGTGTATGCAATAGTATGCCGATGTGACTTTATGTATATTGGTCAGACCATACAAAAAGTAAAAACGCGCATTCTGCAACACTGCAGTCGTATACGCTGCCAAGTACAGGGCACACCTCTAGTGGAACATTTCTGAGTTTTTGGACGCACACCAGAAAGTCTCAGGTGGTGGGTTATAGAAAAAGTGAAAGTTATCCTGAGGGGAGGAGATTTTTCGAACACCCTAAATATCCGTGAGTGCAGGTGGGTTCATCTTATTGACACTGTGGCGAGAGGCCTCAATGAATGAGGAGATTACATGACAGGTGGCCTTTCTGAATAATGAATGACCAGTACGATTTCACTTACTAGTCTTCATGCTTACAGAACGATAACTTGGGTAGCGCAGTCACACCAGTTGAGTAACGCTGTCCTTCTATGACCACAGATGTGTCTAACATCCACTATGCTGCCTATGCATAATCTGCTACATGCAATTTTTAACCTGTCGCTTGTACATAATGCGTTATGTCTGTCTGTGTCCTCGAATAGTATTGTTTGCCATCATCAATTTGATGTATAGTAATTCACCTTTAACGGCTGTTAGAGGTTGTACTGTAATTCTACCTTCTCAACCTTTTTGTAATTTTACCTTCTCACTCTTGTCTGTCAACCATCTGATTTGTTGTATACATTGTGGTTTGACTTTCTTCCATCGATGTCATGTATGTATATAAAATGGTATATATGTAAATAATTTGTTGTCACATGTCTTTTTAATGTTCTATTAATACAAATGGTAATTGTTTTTGACACATAGCACAAAGTTTTTCGTCAGCAGTACCTCTGCGCGTCGGAAGGTGGCGTCGGTCGGCTCCACGTCGGTCGTCTGCGTCATGGTCGCTGGGATGCCGTTGCGGTAGCTAATTAGACACGGCCCTCGCGTGCTGACTTCAGTTCTTTGTTTTTCTGCGCCAGGCAGCACAGATCCGGAGAGAGCTTTTTGACTGAACGTTTTGAGCGACTTTTGTCGACGTCTTTTTGAGTCCTACCGACTCCTGGTGCACATAGGGATGTCTGGCTTCAAGGCTTGCAGTTCCTGTACTTAACTGATGTCAGTGACTGATCCACACCGCCTGTGCCTCTTTTGCTTGGAGCGCGACTACGACCCCAAGTTGTGCTCTGACTGCCGGACCATATCTCGGAAGTCTTTGCGGGAGCGGTCCTGAAAGCTTCTTGGGCGCCGGTAGTCGGCTCTGTGCCGTTCGAGGTCCCGGTCGCGACGAAGGTTGAGGGACCGGTCTCGGAGCCATCACCGCTCTTCATCCAAGTCTTTTCACTCTGGGTGAGGTAAGTTGAAGCCCCAGAAGTCGGTGAAGAAGCATCGTCGCTCTTTGACTTTCCCCGTTGGTCGGCTGATGCGCGAGGGATACAGGCGGCGACCCTCCCGCGGAGCCTGAAGAGTCTACTCAGAGTTTCCCTCCCTGGGAACTGGAGCGACTCCTGCCCAGCTTCGTAAGTTTTACGAGGCGATGCATGCCATCTTTGGGCAGACCGACCCCTGTGCCGCGCCTTTGGGCCCCGCGGACTCGTTTGGGTGTCCTAGGCCTTCTCTGCCAGTGGCCCCGGTGCCGCAGGCCCCCATGGATCCAGGCCTAGATCCGGATCGGCATCTGTTGACCTCACTACGCCTTCCCCGGTGCCGTTTCCTGATGCCGGTTGTGCGCGCCCCCCCCCGCCGGTGTCGACCCCGGCCTCCATCCTGATGTGGTCACGGAGCAGAGTGGGGTTTTTGTGCCCCTGTTCACTCCTGGGGTCCTTTTCAGGCCAGATTGGCACCCAGAGGACGAGGAGGAGGACTGGGAGCGGTCAGGTGACCCTATGACCGACCAGTTGGATGAGGATCTGGACTGGAGGGAGGAACTGGGGGAAGCCAGTGGTCTTGTAACCTCCCCAGACCTTGACATGTTCTCCTCCTACCGTGGCTACGGAGAAGGGAGCTTCCTATGCAGTGGTCTTGCGTAGGACGGCCGAGGCTCTCCACCTCGAACTTCCTACGGTGGCAGTCAGGACTAACTCCTGACAGAGGTTCTTCAACCGCAAGCAAGCTCTTCAGAACCCATGCTGCAGTTTAATGAGGCCCTCACTGACATCCTTTTGGGCACCTGGTCCAGGCCCAACACGGGAGGCTCCCGTGGATAGGATGGTTGCCAGACGCCACCGCCCGGTTCCTGGCGACCCCACTTTCCTCTCCCAACACCCCACCTCTGAGAGCTTGGTGGTCCAAGCCTCTGCTTCCAAGAGCGCATTCCCTTCTGCACCACCGGATAGAGAATCCAGGAAGCTGGATCATCTTGGGAAGAAGGTTTTCTTCCGCCAGCTTGGGACTGTGGTCGGTAAACATTGCATGTCTATTGGGCTGTTATTTCCACTCTGTGTGGGACAAGGTTGCGCACGTGCTGCCTCGGTGTCCTGAGGAGGCTCGGACTGTACTCTTCCAGGCTGTGGCCGCAGGGAGAGACGCAGCAAAGTTTACCATCTGCTGTGGGCTGGATACCGCCGACTCTCTAGGCAGAATGATTTCCACGTCGGAAGCCCTTAGACGCTACGCCTGGATGAGATTGACTGGCTTTTCTGTGGATGTCCAGAGCACTCTTATGGACATGCCTTTTGATGGCCGTCTCCTTTTTGGCGACAAAGCAGATCACACCCTAGAGCGTTTCAAGGACTCGGGCCTCTCCAGCCACCCTGCACAGTCTGCTTTTCGCCCCTTTCGTTGCTACGGAAGGGGTGCCCCACTACGTTCTGCCCAGAGCCACAGGCCGACGCAAGTTCCCAAACATTCGCGCGGCTGGGGACGTGGGAACCACTGCCATGGTTTAGGGGGCCACCGGGCGGGCCAGTCAACCAACCCCCCCGCCCCCCCCGTGCAGCAGTCTCCAAACCGTCCTAGTCCGACTTTTCAGGCACATCAAACGCCAGTGGGCGGCAGGATCCGCCATCACCTCCCCCCACTGGCACACCATCACGTGGTGGGTTTTGCAGATAGTCCGAAGGGGTTACTCCCTCCCCTTCTAGGCTACCCCTCCAGCCATGCCACCTCCGTACCATCGTATGTCGGAGGATCATCTGGGCCTTCTCCAACAGGAAGTCACAGCTCTCTTGGCCAAGGGAGCAATCTAGCGCGTTCCTGCCCCAGATGTAGGTCGTGGCTGTTGTTCCCACTACTTTCTGGTACCCAAGAAAGACCAGGGCCTGTGTCTTGGATCTCAGGAACGTAAACCGCTTCCTCTGGAAGGAGAAGTTCAAAATGTTGATGCTCGCTTAGGTCTTGTCTGCCCTCGACTCTGGAGACTGGTTGGTAGCTTTGGACTTGCAGGATGCTTATTTTCACATCCCCATCCTGCCGGTGTGAACTGTGGTTCACCGTGCTCCCCTTTGGCCAAACCAGCACCCCTCGGGTGTTCACGAAAGTGATGGCGGTGGTCGCAGCTCATCTGCGCAGATCAGGGGTTCCAGTCTCCCCGTATCTCGACGACTGGCTGTTGAAGGCGGGCTTGCCCCAGGTTGTCGTCTCCCACCTCCATACTACGGCCGGCCTCCTGCATTCGCTGGGGTTCTCCATCAACGTGCCAAAGTCACACCTGACCCCCTCTCAGAAGCTCCTCTTCATCGGAGCGGTTCTGGACACAACGCATTTTTGAGCTTATCGTCCTGAGGAGCGAGTCCGGGATATTCGGACTATGATTGCGATCTTTCAGCCTCTATCCCGGGTTTGCCAGGATGACCCTTAGGCTGCTGGGCCTCATGGCTGTCAGCATCCTGCTGGTCGATCATGCCAGGTGGCATATGCGGGCTCTGCAATGGGACCTGAAGTTCCAGTGGGCACAGGATCAGGGGAATCTGTCCGATTACGGCCAGATCTCTGAGGGCACTGCACAACAATTGTAGTGGTGGCTCACGAACCAGGATTGGGTCAGCGGCTGATCCCTGTCCCTCCCCCAACCAGAACACACAGTGATGACAGACGCATCCCTTCTGTGATGGGGTGGCCACAAGGGAGAGGCGGAGATCAGAGGCCTCCGGTCTCCGGCGGAGTCCGGGCTCCACATCAACCTTCTGGAGCTTCGGGCGATCCGTCTTGCACTCAAAGCATTCCTTCCCTCTGTCCGCGGAAGAGTAGTGCAGGTGTTTACAGACAACTCCACCGCCATGTGGCACTGCAACAAACAAGGCGGGGTGGGGTTGTTGACCCTATGTCAGGAGGCCCTCCGCCTCTGGACATGGCTGGAACATCAGGGCATATCCCTGGTGGTTTAACACCTGGCAGGTCGGACGAACTCAGCCGCAGATGCATGATGGATCACGAATGGCGTCTTCACTCTGAGGTGGTGCAAGGTCTCTTTCGGCAGTGGGGAGAGCCTTGGTTAGATCTATTCGCCACCGAAGAGAACATGCAACGTCAGCAATTCTGCGTGTTGGAATTTCCAAGGCGGCACTCGCTAGGCGACGCTTTTCGTCGCAAGTGGAGTTGCGGTCTTCTATATGCCTTTCCACCTATACCACTTCTGCCCAGTGTGCTGAAGAAGATAAAGCGCGACCGGGCCCAAGTCATTCTTGTGGCTCTGGATTGAGCATGGAGAGTCTGGCATCCCGAGCTGCTCAACATGGCCATCGATCCTCCAATCAGACTGCCTCTTTGGGAGGATCTTCTGTCGCAGCAGCAGGGGACGATCCTCCACCCGAACCTGTCCAGTCTCCACCTCCTCGCCTGGAGATCGAGCAGCGGCAGTTGACGTCATTTGACTTGCCTCCTGAAGTGTGTGATGTAGTCTTGGCAGCCAGGCGTCCCTCCACTAAGACTGTATACACCTGCCGATGGAACAAATTTGTGGCATGGTGCACAGCAAAGGCTGTGGCTTGCCTTTCTGCCCCTCTTTCTGAGGTTCACTTGTTCCTCCTTTCACTATCTGGGCACTATCAAGGGCTATCTTTCGGCCATTTCTGCCTTTCTAACGCTTCCTGATCAGCCTTCTCCCTTCAAGTCCCCGTTTGCGAATCGTTTCTTAAAAGGCATTACTCCTCTCTTTCCTCCTTTTCCCTTTGTAATGCTTCAGTGGGACTTGAATTTGGTCTTGACCTATTTGATGTGCGCTCCTTTTGAGCTGCTTCACATCTACCCTCTGAGACTCTTAACGCTTAAGACTTCATTCCTGGTAGCCATCACATCTGCCAGAAGAGTGAGTGAGCTCCAGGCTCTTTCATCCAAGCCTCCTTTTCTGGCTGTACATCCGAACAAAGTTGTTCTACGAACTCGTCCATCCTTTCTTTCCAAGAGGGTCACCTCCTTTCACATCGGGCAAACCATCACTTTGCCCACCTTCTTTCCACCTCCACATTCTTTAAAAGAGGAAGAAAGGCTCCACCGTCTGGACCCAAAATGTGCGCTCTTTCTATCTGGATCACACCAAACCGTTCCGTGTGGTTGATCAACTCTTTGGGTACGTGGGCGCCAAGAAAGGTCGGGCTGTACACAAGCGGACCATCTCTCGAAGGGTCATTTTGTGCATTAAAGCGTGCTAATCTCTGGCTAAAAAGGAGCGCCGAGTGGGGCTACGCGCCCATTCCATTAGGGCAATGGCAGCCACTACTGCGTTGGGACGAGGGGTCCCTCTAAATGACATCTGTCAGGAAGCTACGTGGGCATCGCTGCACACGTTTATGAAACGCTACTGCCTGGACAGCCAAGAGAGACTGCTTCTTTGGCCGTTCTGTTCTCCAGGACTTTCTGGTGTGAACCGACGCCGCCACCACCACCACGCGCGGAGCCGACCGATGCCGCCACCACCACGCGCGGAGCCGACCGATGCCGCCACCACCACCACCACGCGCGGAGCCGACCGATGCCGCCGCCGCCACCACCACACGCGGAGCCGACCGATGCCGCCACCACACGCAGAGCCGACCGACACCACCACCACACGCAGAGCCAACCAACGCTTCGGCCGCCGCCGCCACCACACGCGGAGCCGACCGCCGCCACCACCACACGTGGAGCCGACCGCCGCCGCCACCACCACACACGGAGCCGACCGCCGCCGCCACCACCACACACGGAGCCGACCGCCGCCACCACCACACGGAGCCGACCGCCGCCACCACCACACGGAGCCGACCGCCGCCACCACCACACGGAGCCGACCGACACCACCACCACCACACGTGAAGCCGACCGCCGCCGCCACCACCACCACACATAGCCGACCGACACCACCACCATACGCAGAGCCGACCGACACCACCACCATACGCAGAGCCGACCGACACCACCACCACACGCGGAGCTGACCGCCACCACCACCAAATTCAGAGCCGACCAACGCCACCACCACCACACGCAGAGCCGACCGACACCACCACTCGCGGAGCCGACCAACGCCGCCACCACCACACGCGGAGCCGACCGATGCCACCTTCAGACAAGCAGAGGTACTGCTTACGAAAAACTTTCTGGATCCAGTCTGACACCTGGGGTTAATTCAAAGGTAAGGAATCTATGACTAACCTATGTTTCTTACAGATCTATCGTTACCGAAGGTAAGTAACTTGTTCTTTAATGCCTCACCATACAGCCTACACATTAAAATAAACTGTTTCGTTGGGACGACCAGCCTGCTCCCTACTATGCCGCAAATGTATTACTTGGGTCGTACGCACTCTGACCACAATCCCTTATTTCTATAGCTTACATGGGAGGAGGGTAGACCTGCCATCTGCACGTGGCGTTTCCTGCTTGCATCACATGGGGATCGCCTATTTCACTACTCTTGGCACTGCTATCGAGGATTACTTTGAGTTTAATCTCAATACTGCAACTAACTAATTGACTGAATGGGACGCCTTTAAGGTGACCATCAGAGGTCATTGCTTGGGGTTGAAATGGAATATTCCACGCAACTTGACTGCAACATCTCCCGTATTGTGTGCGCACTTATACGACACAAGACCCAGTTGGTGCATGACCCGGCACATGCCTGTCGTTTGGCCGAAGCGCTCTGCGAACATACTCCATTGCTGGAACGGCTCTGCTGTCTTAACTATACTGCGCACTACCCTTGCACTCGTGCATCTGTAGACCGCGCGGGCAGGTTACTGGCGTGGCTGATATGTCCGGATCATTCCAGGCACCCATTTATTTTATTACAATCTTCTACAGGTTGTCTCCTATATACCCAACTGGACATACACACGGAATTGATAAGCCATTCAACGTTGCTGTACCAATCAGTCACAGAAGCCAGCCAGGACGACATAGGTGCATTCTTTTCCGTGATACACCTGCCCTGCATCACACCTGAGTAGCGGGCAGAGCTCAAAGACCCATCACACTCACTGAAATCCAGGAGGCCATTGTGGCCCTAGCAACAGGCAAGACCTTGAGTGCACAGCCTGCCGGCTGAGTACTATAAAGCATATGCTCATCTACTAGCCCATTAACTACACACTTTGTGGAGAGTCCCTATGCTTCCCTAGTCCCTTTGGGAGGCCCTGCTCATCTCCTTACCAAGGCCAGACAGAGATCCCACAACTTTGGACTCCTACCAATCCTTGGCCTTACTCAATACTGACTACAAGATAGTGGCCAAGGTCTTTGCACACCGCCTAGTGCCCCTGGTCCCATCATTGGTACATCTGAACCAGAACGGGTTCGTCCTGGCTGGTAATACCTCCTTTACCTTGCAGCACTTCTGTTTTTGTCTTCAAATATTCCTCACATTGTTGGCCTCATTCCGGGTGTCTGGTACCAGACCTCGAAATCTTTTGATTCCCTGGTATAGGCCTTTTTATTTGGTGCCCTGCCCAGATTTGGTATCAGGAATTTCATTCTCTCCTTGATCCAGTTGTTCTACACCCAACCGCTCACTAGAGTCAAAACTGTTTCCTATAATCGGACCCAATTCAATTACGCAGGGGAGCCTGCCAAGGTTGCCCGCTCTCTCCGCTACTTTTTTCCTTAGGCATAGAACCACTTGCAGCCACTATCCAGACTCTGGATGCTGACTGGGGCATTCCTTTGGGAGACGATACTAATGCAATTTCTCTCTATGCTGACAATCACCTTCTGTACATATGCTTGATTCCTGCCACAATAGCTCATGCGCTTAATGACTTTGCCGCTCTTTCTGGTTTGAAGGTTAACTGGGCCAAATCATGCCTGCTTCCATTTGCCTCTGCATACCCTGAGCTGAACTTAGTCCTTAATGGAGTTTCCCTACTCTAGCAACCTGGCACATTTTGGTATTTGGGAGGGTGTTTCATCTGCCAGCTGATTTGTTTGATGCTAATCTTGCGAGCTACAATAGTCATTTGGTCCCAGATGTCCTTCTGGTGTCCAATCCCACTGTCTGGGATTGGCCAGTAAGCCCTCTTAAGATGGTGGTCCTACCCCGGTTGCTCTGTTTTACTAATTTGACCCTATATATCATCCCTCTATCCCGCTTGTTTGAGGGAACCATGAGGGTTCCTCTGGAATAAGTGACGTTGCAGGGTGGCTCTTTCAAATCTTTTTAGCCACAGACCAGGGTTGACTTGCAGTGCCGAACCTGTAACAGTGTTACCTTGCCCCCACCCCAATTGGTGGCAAGTTGGTTGCAGGGTTTACACCTGACCGACACTGTCACGCTGTCGCAGGCCTGGACACACTCAGCAATTCTTAGACTTTCACACATGCACCGCTGGAGTCACTGCTTCTTGGAGTCATGTACCGTTGTTCTAGACAATGCCTGTATCTCATGTGAACTACAATCCCATATGTGCCAGCTCTATTGCTACTCGGCACACCTAGGGGCTGCACCACCACCACTACATCTGCGGAACTCTCCGCCTGGCTGGAGACTGGCTTACACACCCTAGGCGATCTCTACCGGTATGGTGCCCTTGTGCTGTACGACTCATTGGAGGATGACAGCCTACCGCCTGGCAAATCTTTTACATAACTCAATACTCACGCCGCTGGGCAACAAAAGGGGTGACATGTATCAGGAACATTCAACACACTTCACTATACAATACCTACATGTCATGGGAACAGGCAGACATCTCGCACGTTGATTTGTGGACTGGCTACACTACCACACGGCAATACAGCTCCTACCTTTGCGGCACCACTGGGAGGGATATCTGGCCAATCCCTGCACGGACCAGGACTGGGCTGCCGTATTAGAAGGCCCGGTCAGAGTCCCTTGCACCGCTCACTTCTGTCTTATCCAGTATTACATTGTGCAAAGGGCCTACCTCACTCCTGGCAACATTAACCGCTACTTTCATTGCACCGACACCGATTGCCCTAGATGTCTTCTTCCCTTCACTGACCTCCATTTGCTGTTGCCTTGCCCACTCCTTTCTGCTTACTGGCGAGGCATCACGACTCAGTTGTCAACCTGCACAGGGCTCCCAGCTTTACGTATGTGGAAAGAATGTATTTTGGGTCTATTTCGTAGGGGTAAGAGGCAAAGGGTCATCTCCTGCTTCCTTGACTCAGGCATGCTGACCGCTAAATACCTAATTACAAAGCTTTGGAAATCATCCAAGCCAGCGGCCTGGAGGCAGTTGCTCCTGATATGGGCTCAGTTCAGGGCTGCCTAAATACCCTATAGCTGACACATGGGACACTTTACCGAGGGAAAGGTGAGGTGCAGCGCCCAGAGAGGCTGACTCTGGATCGCGGGGCTTGCAGTTCGATCCCCGGTGCCAGCTCAGCATCGTGTGACTCTGGGCAATAGCTCACTTAATCTCCCAGACAGCCCCCAGCGTCTGGATACCCTTAGGGTGGATAAGTCACGCTTTACATATCTTGGATTAGCACTTCATGGATTTCAAAATGAGTTACACCCTGATCCAGATCCACCGGGCCGTTCCCGGGGAGGGGGGGTGGGCGGCAGTGTAGGTGTGGGGGTCCTGACTTGTCATTTCACAACGGATGCACGTAGCGGTGACTTGCACATCCTTGCTCACCACACAACAGACTACAGACTGCCTGGATGTGTCTGTGGACTCGTGTGTTGGTGAAGCTTAAAGGTGATTAGGTGGGCGGAGTGTGGCGGGAGATTTAGTTTGAACTAGTTTCTTTAGTTTCTTTTTTTGCTTATGAAAACCATCTGTACCTCTGCCGACTTCATATGCCGTGGATCCTACAGCTGGTTCAGCATGAACATCTTGCCTGGACTCCATTACAAAGAGGTGCACGTACTATCTGTTCTTGTATTACCATTTGCATATTTTTCTGTTAAATACGGCCCTGTATTACGCACTCTGTAGCATGTTAAGGATGGCTAATGTTCTAAACGCTGCAATTGTGCATGAATGGAATGTATCTCATTCCCATTCTGACATGACAGCTACTTATCCTTGTTAAAAATGTAATAAAACGGATTCAACCAAATATGAGTGTTCCACCTCTGTCATTAGCAAACCGACTACACGATGTATGAGAGTTGTTGGGAGATTACTTCCTTCCACAGATGTGAAACTTGACAAACTGAGATTGCATGCCTTCTGTTGTCTGAGGAAATGAGTGGAAAGATATATTCACAAAAGATTCTCTTAAAACACTAGTCTTTTTTAAAAATGTCAGGTGAAACCAGATTATAAAAGGTGGGATAAAAAAAAATTCAAGACTTGTTCAGAGATGCCCTTCAAAGTGGACTGAAGATCTGGATCAACTTCCAGGAGAAGGCAGGATGAAATATGGAATTACTGGATCCTTAAAGGAGCCGAATCCTGGTTTAATCTTTACCTGCTTCTTGCCAATTTGGATGGGGTCTCCTTCATTTCCTGCATGTGTTCAAAGAGATGTATGGCAGCAACGTTAAGGGTATGCGGAAAGGTGGTTTACTTCTTCATTTTGTCAGCTTTTTTTGTTAAGAATTGATTGCAAAAGCATAACACTTTTGGGAAACTGGGCCTAAGGTAGGCAGAAGTTCTCGTTTCCTGCATTTAGTGTTTCAAGATCCCACACATAAGCTAGTGTAGGAAAGTAGGATCCGCTTCTTATGGTTACCCCCACTTTTTGCTGGATCGAACACTGTGTCTGACTGGGATCCTGCTAATCAGGACCCCAGTCTATCTGCTTTCTCCCTAAACTGTTATGTACTTTGGTACACTCCAAATTGGATACTGGGGTACCCTTGTCAGTCCCTAGTATATGGTACACATGTACCCAGAGCATAGGCCCCCCAGAGGCCTCCCATGGGCTGAAGCTTGAATTATGCCACCCATGAGAGGCCATGCAAAATGGAACTACAGGCACTTAAAACCTATAAGTCACCCCTGTAGCAGGCCTTTACAATCCTGAAGGCAGGGTGCTTGGTTCTAAGTGAGTGGGTGCCCCTGCAACGTACGGAATCCTTTTTCTCGGTTTGTCAGTGAAGCGGCCATATACAATATATAGAGGGGAATTACGCGACCGTGTGATGACCAACTCTAAAACGTCAAACTAACTCTGTTTGGTGTCAAACATGTTGGAATCATACCCCCACACCGGTAACCGGTGTGGTAGGTAAGATTCCACCCCTCAGAAGCGAGCTTCGTGGGGTCCCTGGTGTTCCCGGTACCAGCTTTCTAACTCCGGACAGCACAAAATGGTTACTGCCGACCAGAGAGACATTTCTGCCCGCCTGCTGCTGAGTCAAGCTCGAGCAGGGGAAGGCAGAACAATGGGCATCCTGTCACAGGGAGGTGTGACCCCCTCCCAGACAGGATTTAGTGTATTGGGGCTGGGTGGGTGCGCTTGCCAGTGACTGAAAGACTGCATGAGGGGCACATTTGGTGTCCCTGTGCATAGTCCAGTTCAAACCAGTCCTTGGAGCCGTTGGCTCCTGCTCTGGCACGAAACTGAACAAAGGACATGGGAGTAACCTCCCCCCTGGGAGGGTCGCCTCAATCTTTCCAACCCTCTCCCGTGGGTTCTCAAGGGCTTACCTGGCTGTAGGACCTTAGATCCGTCGTGGACCAGATTCTGACCAGAAACCACTGCACTTTGACCATCTGGGCACTCTGGACTTAGCTGGACTTCGTTTAGGTCGGACTCCGTCTCCCTCTGTCTGCTGCATCGTCTGTGCCTGTGCACTATACAGGATCCGTGCAGCACCTGTGGAGCATCAAAGACAACTGAAGATAATCTCCCTCAGAGTGGAGGAGTCCATCCCCTGCATTCGCAGGCACCACAACACTGCTGACCGGTCTGCTGATCCCGAGCTCCTATGGACTCCGAAGGGTCCAGCAAAACAGGAGGTGGGTTTCTACGTTCCCCGAGGCCCAAGCTGCCCTCTCACCAAGTTTTGAGGCCAGTATCCCTTGTGGTGCCTGCAAAACCTGAACCCTTGTGCACTGTGTGTATTTGCAAGTGCATGTGCTTGTTGGCAATTCCTTGACAAGTGCATTGGGCTCCAAGTTGCCCCAACCTCTGGCGACTTTCTCCACAAAGATCTTCATCCACCTTGCACTGAGTGCTCCGTGGATTGCTGTTTTGTGAAGCTGCTCGAGGTCCTCTCATGCCCCACCCCCACCCAGGGCCCGCTGTGTATTAGTGCTCTTGACTGTCATTTCTATGCTTAAGTATTGTGTGCATCTCAGTGTAGGAGATGCTGTAAAGTACTAGATAGTGTTATAAAACACTTATGTTCAAGGCATATGACCTGCAGATCTCACACTTAGCATAGATCGCCATCTGGTGTTTGCACTTGTTTTTGTCCTGGAAAAATCTTTGGAAGTCAGTTGTTAGGTGACTCCTCCTTCGGACGATAGTGCGCATGGTCATTGGCTCCATCCACAGATTGTTTTTTTTTCCGCCATCGGGCTCGGATGTGTTTGTCGCGCTCCAGTTAAGAACCGTTACCGATTCCACTTTCGACGTGCATCTCGCCAAATCGAAGTCCTCGATTCCAATCGTCGACGAAAGCCTTCGGGCCTATCTGGGCCTTGGCTTTTGGCTCATGGAAAGGATGCAGTTCAAGAAGTGTCCTCAAGGTAGATCGAAGTTTCCCCACACCGATCTGCATGAGGTGTGCAACCTCTGCCTTTCACCAGTGCACAAGGCCAGAGACTGTCCAGCTTGTGTCTCTTTCCGCTCCAAAAAGACCATTCGAGACCGATGCGCTCTAAGAACCATGGCTCGATCATCTACATCAATCCCAGACGACATCTTCCAAGAGGGCGTCGACGTGCCAGAGCGGGTCGAAGGCCTCGTACACGCCTCAGAAGCCGATGACTCCGATGTCGAAGAGATCACTCCGGCGCAGAGGGTCGTAAGTAAGAACGTTGACCTCAACACCCTCCCTACACCATCGAAAAAGGCTTCGGTCACACCTTCGCCTTCGGGCCCAGGTGCACACCGAGAGAATGCTTCCCATGCCCTGCCCTCGGGGCCGGCAAAGAAGCATACTAAGCCTTCAGTCAGCTCAGACTAGAGTCAGCCTGCCGTCGGTACTGACACACAATCACCAGCACCGAACAAGAAACAGCCCTCCTCCATGCCAACAGCTGCTTCCACATTCAAGCACACGGCACCAAAACCCACAAGCACCGATTCGTCGACACCGAAAAGACATTCGGAGCCGAACAAAAAACCACTCCCAAAGGGTTCGGATACGGAGCCAACGAAAGCCTCGGAACCGAAAAAACAAGGTCCACAGGCCAAGGAGACTGTAAAAACGCACGGCTCCAAACCAAAACAACACAGAACCACTACAGAGTCGGTGCCAAAGAAGCCTACGGAACCGAAACGCTTGGCACCGAAAGACCAACCACAAGCAGAAGAGCTGTTCGCACCAGACCCTGCTCAAAAGACTCTAATAAGGGATCCTAAAACTGGTCAATTGACTTAGTTCTAGGAAAAGACTACTAGATGCGCCTGCACTGGCTCCACCACCTAAAAAGAGCAACTTTGCCACAACTCCTCTAAGGGTCCCTTCTCCAACTCCTCCTCTACCACCTCCTCCACCTCCCCCACCACACCGTTCCCCTACACCATCTCCTACACCAGTAGGCGATGATGGCACCTTGGATGACATAGGGGAGGGTCCAGACGATGTGCCACTAGGGGATCCTAGTCCACCTTCTTCCCCAGACCCCTGGGATGATTATAACACGCCAGATGTCCCTAATGTTCCACAGGATGACATCTACCCCTCCAGGCCTTCCCCTCCAGAGGACACCATGGGCTTTAATCAGCTTGTCCACAGAGCTGCACATTACCACGGGGTTGACTTGCATACAGACCCGATTTCCTAATGGATATATTTGACACCAATCAAAGGTCCACCTCAATACGACCTATGCTTAAAGGGGTTATTAAGCATGCACCTGAAGTCTTTAAAGATCCTGTTGGGGCTCGAGTTATTAACCCCAGGATCGAGAAAAAATATAAAGCAACCCCTGCTGACCCAGCTTACATTAAAAGCCCAGTACCCTTAGACTCCCTGGTAGTTTCTAATGCTAGGAAGAGGGCCAATTCCCAGACGGGTGACGCTCCACTACCCGACAGAATCTAAACTCTTGGATGCCTCCGGCAAAAGAACAGCCTCACAGGCGGCTAACATATGGCACATCGCCAACACTCAGGCGTTGTTAGCCAGGTATGATAGGGCACATTATGATGAACTAGAGTCCATAATGCAGCACCTTCCAGATAAATTCAAAAACGGGGCCAATGAATTCATACAGGAGGGTAAGCTTATTACCAACACCTCCATCCGTTGCGCTCTTGACGTGGCAGACACCGCCTCCAGAACGGTAAACACAAGTGTCCTTTTGCGTAGGCATGCCTGGCTACGCATCTCGGGTTTTAAACCAGAAGTTCAAAGTTCCATACTCAACCAGCCATTTGATCAGGAGCACCTATTTGGCCCAAATGTTGATTCAACCCTTGAAAAAGGATATGGACACAGCTAAATCAATGGGAGCCTTGCAGTTGCAAGCTCCCAGACGTTTTTATTCGCTCGCCTTACAAGGGCACCCCCAGAGACTACACCTCAGACAACCCCTCCACCTCTTACAAGACTCCCTCCCAGTCTACGTTTACCAGAGGTTACCTGAGAGGAGGCTACAGAGGCAACAATAATAAAGGTAGAGGCAAGACCAACAACACCCGCTCTGCCTCCACCCCTACCCAATGACTTTCCTCCACTTCCCCCAGACCATTCCACTCCGGTCGGGGAAGACTAAAACAGTTCCTGCCTGTCTGGATCAACATCACTACAGACAGGTGGGTGCGACAAATAGTTCAATCAGGTTACTGTCTGGAACATACTTCTACCCTCCACACATACCACCTAAACAACGCCCAATGTTGTCAGATCACTTATCTCTGCTAAAGCACGAGGTAATCTCCCTCCTACAAAAGGGTGCAATAGAACCAATCCCCCTGCACCAACAAAAAACAGGAGTTTACTCCCTGTATTTTCTCATACCAAAGGACGGCTCTCTCAGGCCTATTCTAGACCTCAGACCTCTAAACCTGTACATACAATCGCACCACTTTCACATGGTTACACTCTAGCAGGTCCTTCCTCTTCTTTCACAAGGCGAATTCCTTGCTACTCTAGATCTCAAGGACGCCTATTTCCATATTCCCATTCACGCAGCTCACAGGAAGTATCTAAGATTTGTAGTGGATGGCCAACACTATCAATTCAAAGTACTCCCTTTCGGAGTCACAACTGCACCACGGGTATTCACCAAGTGCCTAGCGGTAGTGGCAGCCCACTTAAGACAACACATTCACGTCTTCCCATATCTGGACGACTGGCTCATAAAAGCCAGCTCGTACAGTCAGTGTGTACATCACACTCGCACCACTATCCAACTACTCCACAACTTGGGGTTCACAGTAAACTACGCAAAGTCTCGTTTACAACCGTCCCACATACAACAATACCTCGGTGCCACAATAGACACCTCAAAAGCATTAGTCTATCCCAACCCGGCCAGGATAGCAAGCATGCAAGCTCTCATAACCAAATTTCAGCCTCAACACTCTCTCCCAGCACGAGTGTTCATGCAGCGAATAGGGATGATGGCCTCTTGCATAGTTATAGTACCTCATGCAAGACTCCAGATGCGTTCTTTCCAAGAGTGCTTAGCACACCAATGGAACCAGGCTCATGGTCCGCTAACAGATCTGGTGTTGGTAGACGGTCGCACTCATCGATCTCTGCAATGGTGGAACACCAAGAACCTTTCCAAAGGGCGACCGTTCCTAGAGCCAGTTCCACAGATAGTCATAACAGCAGACGCATCGCTCTCCGGCTGTGGAGCGCACCTATTGCATCACACCATGCAAGGCAGGTGAACTCCTCAACTAAAGTTACTCCACATCAACCACCTGGAGCTACTAGCCATTTTCCTAGCCTTAAAGGCTTTCCAAAAACAAATATCAGGCAAAGCTGTCTTAGTCCCCACAGACAACATGACAGCCATGTAGTACATACAGAAACAAGGCGGGACACACTCTCTGCAGCTCTCTCAACTGGCACAGATCATATGGAGATGGGCTATACCCCAGAACATCTTTCTCCTAGCTCAACATTTTCCAAAACTCCATAGCCGATCTGTTAAGCCGTCAAATGCAACAGATTCACGAGTGAGAACTTCATCCACAAGTTCTTCAGCAATTCTTTCAAATGTGGTGGCAACCAGAAATAGACCTCTTTGCCACGCACGAAAACACCAAATGCCCCAGCTTCGCCACCAGGTATCCACACCCATTGTCCATTGGATGAATTGGTCTGGCAGATTTGCGTACACCTTTCCACCTCTCCCACTCATTCCAATGGTGGTGCGCAAACTACAGCAACATTCACTGGCTCTCATCCTAGTTGCTCCAACTTGGGCCAGACATCCGTGGTACACCACGTTACTGGAACTGTCGGTATTTCCGCACCAAAAACTATACCTGTCCCCATGCCTCCTAACCCAGAACCATGGAGAGATCCGACACCCGGACCCAGCTCAGCTCAACCTTGCGATCTGGCTCCTGAGGTCTTAGAATTTGGTTACCTTAACCTTCCTCCTGAATGCATGAACGTCATTAAAGTAGCTAGTCGTCCCACCACTAGAGCCTGCTGTGCAGCCAAGTGGAAAAGATTTGTAATATACTGTCATAACATCATCAATCTCCTAGACATGTCTATCCAACACGTCATAGGTTACCTACTACATCTCCAAAGGTGCAACTTAGCCTACACATCTATTAGGCTGCACCTCGCTGCCATAGCAGCCTATTTACAAAATAGACAACACCTATCACTTTTCAGAGTGCCTGCCATCAAAGCCTTTATGTAAGGCCTCAAAAGGATAATTCCTCCCAGGGTACCACCCTCACCTGTGTGGAATTTAAACATCGTTCTCACAAGACTAATGGATCCTCCTTTTGAACCTCTACATAAATGTGAGCTCCAGTTTCTAACATGGAAAGTTGCTTTCCTAGTAGCTATCACTTCTCTTAGAAGAGTTAGTGAACTGCAAGCGCTAACTATTCAGGAACCGTTCCTACCAATCCATCACAATAAGGTTGTTCTCAGAACCCATCCAAAATTCCTCCCTAAAGTTATTTCTCATTTCCCCCTCAATCAGTCTGTAGAGTTGCCAGTGTTGTTCTCGCAGCCACAGACAGTCGCAGAAAGAGCTCTTCATACCCTAGATGTCAAAAGAGCATTGATTCATTACATTGAAAGGACACAAATTTTTCGTAAGACCAAACAACTTTTTGTGTCATTCTCCCCACCACACAAAGGCAACCCCATATCAAAGTCTGGGATAGCTAGATGGATTGTTAAATGCATACAGATTTGCTATCACAAAGCAAAACGTACTTCACCTGTTCCTCCTAAAGCCCACTCTACACTAAAGATAGGGGCTTCAATGGCATTTTTAGGGAACATTCCCTTAGATGACATCTGCAAAGCAGCTACATGGTCTACACCGCACAAATTCACAAAACACTATTCTGTGGATGTGCAAACAAAACAACAAGCTAGTGTGGGCCAGGCTGTACTCAAAACACTATTTCAAACTACTGCAACAGGTACTGGTGGTCGCCACTAGAGATGGGTACTGCTATACAATCTATGCTAAGTGTGTGATCTGCAGCTCATATGCCTCGAACGGAAAATGCTACTTACCAGTATGCATCTGTTCTTGGCATGTAGAGCTGCAGATCCACACACGCCCACCCGCCTCCCCGGCTACCTTTATCTGTTCCAGTACTATCTTATTTAGATACAGCACACATGGCCATCTTTCCTGTTTCTTACATAACTCCATAATTACCCTGCTGGCGAAAAACAATCTGAGGATGGAGCCGATGCCCATGCGCACTATAGTCTGAAGGAGGAGTCACCTATCCCGTGACTTCCAAAGACTTTTCCAGGACAAAAACAAGAGCAAACATCCAGGCCCAACACCAGATGGCGATCTATGCTAAGTGTGTGGATCTGCAGCTCTACTTTCCAAGAACAAATGATACTGGTAAGTAGCATTTTCCTTTTTATAACTATTGTGTGGTTCTCTTTTCATTTAATCTATACTATAAGAATGTATTCTGGTAAAACAAGCTGCTTTACACTTCAAGACTTAGCCTGAAGGCTGCTTTCTACAGCTACCACTTGGATAGCTTTCTAAGGTGGTCTGAGACCTCTTAAGTCACCATAATGGTTGTCTGGATTGGTGCAGGGTGCCCACTTACATTAGTGGACAGCATATACCAGGCCAGCCTCTCACAGCTAGACTTTCCAGTAATTGAATAGCATTGAACATCCTGTGATGCAGAACACCTGCTTCTCATTATTGAAAGGGTAGTTTCAAGAAAAAGTGGAAACAACTTGCCATGTACCTCAAACCTATCTGGGTCTGGTAAGTGTTGCATTTGTGCAGGTCCCTAGCAGTAGTCATATGTAAGATTAATGTGATTGTGATTGGTCTACCTGTTTATGTATTGGACTGGAAAACGTCCTGAGTTGTCATTGTGCGTGCTACCCTTAAGACCTGGGTAGTGAAAGCCTCCTGACATGGAATGTGCAGCGCCCAAAGCATGAAAGAATAAACGCCTCTTGCATTGCTGCTAGATGTGTGGTGCTCTGAATTTGTGGAGTTGTTGAAAGCTCATGTGGTGGTGTTGGGCATGCAGCATACTTTGCTTGGTAGGGTGGGAGGTTTTTGTGGGAGCATGGAGAAAAAAATCAAACATTTACCCAATGTTCCCTGTCCACCTCACATGGCTGTTTCATTTTCCCAGGGAGAGTATCTCAGTGTGGAACAACTGACTCTGGACTTCGAGTACGTCATTAATGAGGTGATCCGGAATGATGCTGCATGGTCCAAGCAGTTCTGCTCCTTTAGTGATTATGACATAGTCATCTTAGAGGTGAGTGTGTGTTGTGAAGGAAAGGTGTTGTGTGCAGCTCTAGTCCTTTTAGCACAAAGGGAGAGACCTAGGGGGATCACCATTTGAGAGCATAGAGACTTATACTTTTTATTGTCTCACCTGAGACTATGCATTCGCTGTCTGTGAGACATTGTTAGCTTACAGTGGGATTGGAGCCCACCCATTGCTTACCATTGGTTGGCTTTGTAACACATCTGCTTGCTTCTTATAAGGCAGCTTCCATAGTCTTTCCTTCATCATCTTTGTCTCTTCCCTGGAGCATGGCCTCATCACGTGTGACCTTCCACTGCTCATTTTTTTCATGCAATACTTTTGTTTTCTTTTTGTACATGCACTCTACGAGAGTGCATGTGTTTTCCAGGTGCCCCCACCCCCTTTCTCCTGTTCTTGCTTCCCTACCACACCCTTGTTTGTTTCCCAAGATCTGGCTTTTCCAGCCTTCATTGTCTATTTTTGCCTCCTCGGCCCTCTGCTGTCCCTTTGCTTCCCCCACCCTCTGTTGTGTATTTGCTTCCCTAGCTCTTCTCACCATCCATCGTCGGTCCTCACCCCCTGCTGGCCCTCTGTCAGCTTGCTTACCCATCCCGCCCACCCATTTAATCAGCTTGCTGCCCCACCCTCTGTTGTAAGAATGCTGCTGCTCCCACTCGCTCTGTGTTGTCATTTACTTCCAAGCCCCTCCCACCCACCCTCTGTTGTCCATTTGCCTCTGCTGTGTCTGTCCTGCCACCTACATCCTCTTCTCCTGCACACCTACCAAGTCACGTCCTCTCCTTCCCACCCATGTCCTCCTTTCCTGCCTTCCCTCTCTGTTGCCTCCTACCATAATCCACTCCTCCGTTTTAAAAATAAAATAAATAAAAAGGCATTTTGGCACTTGGCACATCGTTGTTAAAAAAAAAAAAAAAAGCAAAAAAATAAAGTTTTACCACGCTGTACAGCAGCTGTGCTGCTATATAGTATGGCTGAACATCTTTGCAATACCTGTTAACTCTCATAGGCGTCACCTATTGGCTTTACCGATGCTAATTTCCACGTATGATTTAATTTGTTAATTGTACCTCTGCCATAGTTGTAGCTGTTTGACTTGTTTCTATCAAGGTCACGTTTGCGTTCTCCCTGCCCTAAATGGTTTCTCTGTCTCGATGGTCCTCTTAAATCCCTTCCCTCCCAACCATAAATACCCTTGTTTTGGTGGGAGTCCCCATTGCTCAGAACGATTAGCCACACACACGTTTTCTCTAGTCATGTGATAGGACATTCACACAGTCGTTCTGCATTTCAGGTATGTTCCGAAACGAATCAAGTTATAATCAACATTGGGCTGCTACTCTTGGCCTTCCCTGCGCCCGACGAGGAGGGCCAATTAAGGTGAGAATCTGCTCTGTTCTTTGTTACTGCATCCCATTCTGTATCTGGTCGTTTAGCCTAATGCTCTACTCTTCATCCTGGTAGCAGAGTGATCACTGTAGTTCTGTGGTGATAAGTAGTTGTTCCTAGGTGGATGTTTCACAGCATCCTTCTTGGGGTAAGAGTAAATACCACCATTGAGTTTGCTTGCTGTTTTTATTTTTTCACAGACCAAAGACTTACCACACAAGCTTAAAGGTAGCTTGGGATCTGAACACTGGCATTTTCATCACGGTCAGCGTGGGCGATCTTACAGAGGTCAAAGGGCAGACAAGGTAAGTGCTTGATACTGCTCCATATCCATACAACTGCATTGTCGAAGTGCTTCTAAGTTCCTAGCAAAGAGAGTAAAGTTGGGATTTTTTTCATTTTGTGGGTCAGCTGTGAATGGTCTATAGCTCTTTTGTAGGGTAGGAGGGGGGTGAGTGCACCCTGCCTCACACTCCAGCACTCAGTTTGCCCCGATGCATCATTATAAATGCAGTGCATGATCGCACTTTCAGGATAGTTGTCCTCCAGTAGAGAGCAACACTTTTTTGGGGGGTGCTGGAGATGCTGCCCAAAGTCTTCTCAGGTCTCAGTACCACTCGCTAGGCGCTGGTGCATCAACCAGAGCTAGTCAGCTCAACGGAGCCTTTTCAAATAGGAGGGGGGGTGGACGCACACTGCCCCACACTCCAGCACTCAGCCTGCCCCGATGAATCATAATAAATGCAGTGCATGATAGCTCTTTTGTAGGGTGCAGCTTTCTAGCCCTCCTAAGGAAGCACACTGCCACTTTTAGTTCCGTTCTTGGAATTATTTGGTTGCGTTCCCAAATATCTAATTATCCTTAAAGCTATATTGTGGTATTGAGCTGCAAAATCGTTTTGTTCCCTTTCAATCCTGGCCAAAGCATTTGAACCTGTTCAAGTCTTGATGGGAGGTAAGGGCTGGAATGACCTAATTCTTAGGCTCTGGGACCGGTATTAAGTTTTAAGTTAGTCCCAGACCATGGCGAGTTCTCCTTTTTCATGTACTTTTATAAGCAGATATCCAAATAAGTCGGTTTTTTTGTTGACACTTTGACTGTATTCAGTATCATTTTTGCTCATTTGCTATTTGACATCTTTAGTTTTTATCTAAGACTTTTATCATTGCATTTATTTATTCTTTGATAATGCATGTAACAAATTGTTTTAGGCTCCTTGGTTAATTTTGGGTCTTTTATTGTCAACGGTCAGTCCTGGCTCCACTTTTCAGACTTATCTTAGTAGCAGTGTTAGATGAATGCTCACGGTACTGCTTGCCACTTAGTCATGCCTAATCGGAATAAACATTGTAGCACGCAGATGCCTCAGTCATCCAAGACTATGGATCTAAATGGCTAGCCAATTTACGTGTGAGCTATTACACGGCCTTCCACTTATTTTGCTTCTGCACAATTTATGGACCTTGTGCTCCCAATAAATGTTGAGGGCACCCAACGAGAAGCAATTCATGGAAGTATTTCAATTAAAATTACCTGCTTTTCCACTCCATTATAGTTTTGTTCATTTGTGTGGCTACCGAAGTGTGCTAACCATATGCAAATCGGACTCTGCTTCGCCCCAGAAGGAGTAGTTCAGACTGAACTGTTGGGTTATGTCCCCGCTCAACTTGCACAAACAACCCCAGCTGTCTTTCAGCATTATTCTGCCACATCAGTGATCCACAACTGTTGCTACACACAGCCATGTATAGGGCACCAGCCGGTAACAAAGCAGTTTTTTCCCATTGAAGGTATGCTCATCGACTAAGGCTTCCTCTTTTACCATTAATTTCAAAAACATTCTTCACGTATCCCAGGACTTGGAATTGAAATCTGTCAAGTGAGACCAGTGATGTGGGAGACCCGTTAGCGTTGAGACCCAATTTTAGAAGTTGGGGCAATTTTTAGCGATCCTCTATTGAGAATAATTTCTGGTTCAAATTACCTCCACATGATTAAGTTTCCTCTTGCAGACGTTGTGCAGTGGATGTGTTGTAGTCTAAAACAAACTTCGACAGACAGAAATGCATGCATCTTATCTATTTAATTTTTATGACCCATCTTAAAGGTCAGGCATTATAGGGTAAGCCAATGCCAGATCTTAAAAAAATATAGTATAGCCTTCCCGGCAGTGCCATAGTATGATGAAATACAGGCACATTCAAAGGTGCCTGATTTGCCTTCTGCTCACCCAAGAGCAAATAGAATGTTTGACTTTGCCCACTATCTCTTTGAGGGTAGGTGTTTTCTCTTACAATCATTGGGACGTATTTGTCTGCACCTTTGGAACAAGATGATCGCCATGAAGACTTTGTGTACAAACTGAGGCCCTATTGCAGGATAGGCTTGTGCTGTTTAGTTACTTAATCGGAATGGCTGCAGATGAAGCAGACCTTGTGTTACTCCCTACTATGATAGGTAGCAGTCCTTACAATTCTTCCATGAGAGGTTGAAATGGCTGTCATTCCTTTCTTCACAGGTGACGTAAGGGGACTCTTGTCCCTGAACTACTGGAAAAAAATGCTTTTACTAGTCACGCTACAATATGTGTAAAGATTGTAAAGAGTTGAAAACCTAATTCAAAACTTTGAAATTTGAAGAGATCTGCATCCACGTATCTAACAAAGTTTATGCCAGAGAGTAATTCAGCTTTAAGAAAATATTTAGCACTTGGCACAATATATTTTGTAATCGCGTCATTCAGTGTAACTGTAGTCAGAAGAGAGACTGAGTTTAGGAGCATTGTGTTTTTTAAGCATGTCATTTGGTCAGTGTTACTACTGCAGAGTCTTGTATTTTATTACCCTAATAGTCCTCGCTCCAAGATGTCTTTTCATGGTTCTGTAATGTTTTTCTTTGAGTATTTGCCAAGACTTTGTCTTTAGGCAATTCGGGGACTAGTGAAAGAAAAATGTTTGAGTTGCAGAATTCTTAAGTTCCGTGTCTGGGATTTAGTGGTAGTTTTCAGTTAAATCTCAGAACCTCATTAAAACAGGGTTTTCTTCTCCATGGGACGATTCATATTTTAAAATAATGGTAAAAAACGTGAATGTATAGATTAACAGGACCTCATTGGCAAAACCAAATTTGTTTGTTAAAGTTCAACGTATAATTATCCCATTTATGTTACTGCTTTGTCGTTGGAGGCCTGCATTTTCTCCCCTAATTTGACTGAAAATGCATAGGATTTTAAATTTCAATGTTTATTTTTTTGCACCTTTTGGTTGTATAAATATACCATAGTTTAACATAATCCAATGCGTAGACCACCTTGTTTGTGTGAAAGTGAAGTGTAGGCCAAAGAATCGGATCTTTATTCATTCTGGCCTCCTCGTCTCGCCTCCGTCCTCTCTTTTCCCAACCTCCGTTGCGGATTGTAAGTAGTCTGTGCATGTGCGAATGGTAGTGTTGGTGTAAGAAAGTGCCCTCTTTTTGCATGGTTGCCCCCACTTTTTGCTAAACTTCTAATGTACTTTGACTGAGTGTGCCCTGGGTTCCTTCCAAACAAGTACCCAGGGCCAATGTTCTTTAACTAAAACTGCATTAAGACAAAACCCAATTGGCACTCTTTGGCCACAGGTCAGTCACTTGTAAATGGTACCACAGGTATCAAGAGCACCAGGGCCAGGGAAGGCCTCTAATGGCTGCAGCACTTATTGTGCCACCCTTAGAGGCTTTGTACCTTTACACACACACACACACTGCCTTTGCAGGCTGCGTGTTTCGGTGCAGAACTAAGTGAAGAGTCGACATGGCACACATCCCTGTGTGCCATGCCTGCAATCCACTGCCCTGGCATAGGTCAGCCACCCCTCTAGCTGGGTGCACTATACTAGTGTTGAGGGCAGAGGTGCATGAGCCCTGTACCCCTACAGTGTCTAAGCCAATTCTTAGACATTGTAAGTGCAGTAATGCCATTAAGAATATATGGTGCTGGACGTTTGTCATTACTAACTCCACAATACGATAATGGCTTTACTGAAAACTGGGAAGTTGGGTATCAAACTTCTCAGCACATTAAACCCACACTAATGCCAGTCTTGGATTTAATGAAAAATTCACGCAGAGGGCCTCTTAGAGATGCCCCCTGAGAAACAACTTAACACTAGTGTCCAGGCTGATTGGCTGCTCGCCAGCTGCCACCACCAAGCATATTTCTGGACCCCTGGGTAGAGAGCCTGCTGCTCTCGGGGGTCTGAAACAATGCACATCCTGGGACGAGGTGCCAAGCCTCCTCCCCCAAGATGGGCAGCGTCCACGAAGGGGAAGCTTCAAAGGTTTTCCACCTTTGTGACCTTCCCCAGGCCTTTGCTGCTTCCAGCAACTGGCCCCCACCAGTTCTGACCCCCACTTTGGGGGGAGAATCAGAGGGAAAACCAAGTGAGGGAGAGAGGTGTGCCCACCTTTGCCAATCCCACCCCTCAGGTGGGGGGAGGCGAGGTGATGCACAGCACAGTCCCCACCATCTTGCAGATGGGGGGAAACCCAGCCAACCAGAGTGAAGCACATGCCCACCCTCCCACTGCAGGGTGGCATAATATGGGGTGTACCCACCCCAAGGAAGGGACCCACTGGTCCCAACCTTTTACTTACCTGTAAGACCCCTAAATCTAGTATTTAGGGTCAACCCTGAACTTTGCCTCTTCAGAGAAGAACCGACCAAGAAGAGAAGGACCGAAGAGCCGTGCTGAACCTGAGAATAGAAGGACGCCCACTGGCTTGGCTCCAGCGCCATTGGCCTGTCCTCACCTCGAACCTGCCCCAGCGACATCTTGCTGTGTCCTGCAGCCAGCATTTACACTGGAATTGCTGTTAGTCCTTAAGTTATAGCTGTCTATTGCTGATGATAAATCTTTGTTTCCATACCGGTCTTCTCGGAAGCCCTTCCAGAAACAAATTGAGACCCACAGAAAATGTGTGTTTGAGGCATATGAGCTTTAGATCACACACTTGGGATAAGATCGCCATCTGGTGTTGGGCTCGGATGATTGCAGGTTGTTGTTGTCTTCGGAAGAAGCCTTTTGGTCACAAGATAGGTGACTCCTCCTCTGGACAACAGTGCGCATGGGCATCCACTCCATCCTCAGATTGTTTTTTTCCGCCATTGGGTTCGGATGAACTTTTCCACTCCGGCTGAAAACTTCTAAAAATCAAGCTTTCGAAGCGAAAAACATTTACATACTTCAACTCGACGTCGATATTCAATCGGACCGGTTCCGGACACGGCTCATGGAAAGGACACCTTTTAAAAAATGCCCCCGAAGTGGAGCAAAGTTCCCCCACAGTGACCACCACGAGGTCTGCAACCTGTGCCTCTCGCCGGAACACAACGAATCCAGCTGAGATGCATATTGGTAAGTAGCATATTCCTTTAGGAAACTTGTGGAAGTATGCTTGTTCTGATTTGTCCTCCGCATTTCCATGAGCACCATGATGCCTGTGTATTGTTTAAAAGTGACTAATGAAGATTCTGGAACCCTCCAGGCAAATCTGCAAATTCACCCTCATCAACATACATGACAAAGAATTAGTTCCCAAGCAAGGCTAGACTGTCAGCATACAAGAATACTGACCAAATGCTCTCAATAGACGTTTATCAGAGATTGAATGGGAGATTGTGTGGCTGTTCTCTGGTTACTGAACAATGCCCTTTCGATAAACTAGCAGATGAAAACGTTATGCTTTTCTGAAAGGCCAACCAGCCAGTTTAGAAATGTAGCTTTTCAGTATGACACAAGGACCTTACTCTATTATCAGTAACTCACATCAGACTTCTTACAATCCCAGTCCACTAGGGCGGATGCAATTGAAATCCGCTGGTTAATCATTCCCAACACCTCTGAGCATAGTGTCTGGAAGTGTTTAGGCTCTGCCACTGTGCACCAAGAATAATAAAATGTTGAAATGTAATGTCTGGTTTGAGGATGTTTGTGAATTCTTTTTTTCAGATCAGGAAGTTGTATCACCTTTATTTAACAGAATCAAGTATATCTGCGATTACTTTATTTCTGAATTATTATTCCAAGGTTGTTTTTTTCATATATCTATATCTTCCTCTGTGTTTGTCCCTTCCCTGGAGCATGGACACATTACTGTCGTTACACAGCTACTTATTCAAGCGCTACTTTGCCGTTTGTTTAAGCGCTACACAAGAGTGCATGTGTGTTCTAGATTTTCCACTAATGTGCTTCTCTTCCCCTCGTCACTGCTCTCTTGCTCATGTGCTCTCAATCACTCCTATCTATGATGCGCTCACCCACTTGTGCTCTCCCACCCGCAAGCATTGCTTTCTTGCCTGTCTTTCCCCTTCCCAGTTCTAAGTTGCCCTTTCCATCTCACTCCTATGTTCCCCCTTCACTGTTATGACTCCTGCACCATTCTACAATATCCATGTTGCTTCAGCCTCCACCATCCATCTGTATTGCTTTGCCCAGTATTGCTTCCTTGTCCTCATCTGCGTTATTTCCCCACACCTTCATTCCCCCCCAAAAATTGCTTTTGCTTTCATTCATTTTATTTGCCCATTCGAGTTGGATTGGCAATTAAAAAGAAAAAAGCAGCTGCGCCATTTTGTTATTGGCCACATGCTTGGTGTTCGTGCCTAAAAAAAGACACAATCGGTTTTTTTTCTTATTTAGCCCTGCTGCACCGCATCAGGAATGCGACCCAGCATGGCTAAAAGGTGTTGGCAAAGCTAAACAGTTTCAAAGGTGGACCTTTAGGCTTTGCCATTGCTTGTTTCAAATGACTTGGTAATATTTAACAGGCCTTTTGGACTCTTTTTGTTTGTATGAGAAGATCTACAGTGATGCCAGTTTTGCCTGAAACACTGTTGGCAGATCTCTTAAATCTGATTAGTGTTTTTCTGAGATTTATCCTCTGCCTGGTTTTCTGGGTACAGCTTTTTAGCAGTTGAAGGCTTCTGATTCTGGGGAGGAACAAAAACTTTCCAGGAGCTGCCTGTCCATTTAATGTATTCCATTTGAGTTGGTGCGAGTACAGCTCTGTGTATCACACTTCGGCGGTAGTTGATGTTTATGGTTGTTTGTATGCACTTTGTGCGTCACCATCAGGGGTATAATTTCTTTTTTTCAGCCTTGGGTTGATTGTAAGCATGTCTCCTTTATTACTCCCATCAGTGGCAGTGTGTGGAGCGCCTATCGGAAGAGCTGTGTGGACATGGTTATGAAATGGCTGGTTCCAGAGAGCAGTGGGCGATGTGTAAATAGGATGACCAACGAAGCCCTCCATAAAGGTAACATATGGGTATTGGACGCAGGGGTATTTATATACGGAGGACAGCTTATAATTTGTTGGAATGCAAAAAAGGGTAGATGACTCGTCAGTCAATTTGAAGTTGGGTGATTTAGAAACACTAGCATGCGTCAAGTTCTAACGCTACAGGGGGAAGCTGTTTGTGGGCTTCGGGGCAAAAAAGGTGCCCGTATGTGTGCGTGCGTGTGTATGTGTGTATTGACTATACGGATGCATAAAGTGTAAAATGCTCTTTATTCTTATTTTCGAAGGTGTGAAGGGGCCATGAGTCACAAGGCGAAGTTTTAAGTGAGTCGTGATGCTGCTCTCCACCCTCAACATTAGTAATGAATAGCATATTACACTCTGCATTTTAATATATATATATATATATATATATATATATATATCTCTATATATATATATATATCTCAGTGGGGAGTGTCCCTCGGACGAACCGCACTCGAGCAGCGAGAGGCTCCCCCAAAGCCAAATCACAGGTATGAACAGTCAAGGTCACCAATAATGTTCCAGTCGGCCGCACACCAGACGCGTTTCAAGTTCACCTCTTTATCAACAGCATGCAGCCGGAAAGCGCTAAGATGGCTCCACCTACCAATTAATTATGCGCGATCACCTGCCTAAATAGGCAACTCTGAATGAGAAGGTGTTGCATCATGGGAGATGAAGTCTTTTATTACAGCATGAATTGCAGCGCTTCGGTAATAAATGGTAAAAAGGCTCTGCATGAGCCCCGGTGCTTCCTTGCTGTTCTCATCCTCTTTTCGCTGCCCCACAATGTAGCTCTGACATCCAAGAGCTGCGTGGCCTCCCAGTTAGGGGTGGTGCAGGTTCAGCGGCAGGACGGCCGCTAGTTATATAAAGCTCGGTGGGGAGTGGGGCTTTGGGGGAGCCTCTCGCTGCTCGAGTGCGGTTCGTCCGAGGGACACTCCCCACCGAGCTTTATATATATATATATATATATATATCTACTGGCGGCCACTAGTAGATAGTTATAGTTACAACCTAGTTTCCATAGGAAATCTCAAAATTCAATTTTGAATAACTTTGGCGCCGGTTGACAAATCCATGGGGCGCTCCGTTCAGCTCCTACCCTGAAAGTCTCGGGGTGATTCGTCAAGCGGGGGCCGAGAAAAAGGGGGGGTCCCAAAACGCGTTTTCCCCATGCATTTTTCCATAGGACCTTTGGTCACAGCTACAGCCCGAACGGCTGAACAGAATTACGTGAAATTTGGCAGAGAGGTAGCCATAAGGTCAAGGAAGTGCCTTTTGCAGTTCTGGTGTAAATCTGTTCAGTATTTCCTGAGAAAATAGCATTTAAAAGCATATCAATATCTATACGCGCGCACGGTGCGCGCACCCTGCCGTGCGCGAGCGCAATTCTGATTGGTTGTTAGATGTCGGTAAACATTCGAATCGGTCGAAACCAGGAAGTGTCGGCCGCCATTTTGTCTCTCGCAGTCTGAGGGGGTGAAAAAAAAAGGTGGAGAACGTGAAAAGGGGACAGAGTGGACAGTTCCTGACCCCCTAGCCTTGGTCATGGGGTCACAAATGGACCCCCAAAAATCGCGAGGTGCGCGCACGGTGAACTGTGGGCGCACGGTGCGCGCACGGTGAAAAACCTGAAAAAAAAATAATAAATACATAACTTAGCATTTAAAAAACCGTACAAATTCAATGAAAAAACCATAGGTTTCACATACGTTATAGTTACGAATTAGCATTTAAAAAACCTTGCAAATTCACTTAAACCATAGGTTTCACACATGTTATAGTTAGCTGGACATTTCACTCGTAAAAAACCAATGAAATTCCCCCGTTAGTTAGTGCAGGCAACTATAACTCACGCGACCGCAATCCTCTGCTGATGACGTCAGATATTACATCACTGATGACATATGTGTCTTTATGAAAAATAAATATTTGTAATATATGTATAGCTAAAGATTAATGGAAGAAGACATGGGTAAATAAGTGTCTAAATACAGTGAAGTAGCAGTTTAAGATAACATTCTCACTACCACAGGAGACCAATGTAGAGATCACCAATGTTGCAGTCTAGGGCATCTGCATCATCCTGCTCACTGTTGAAGGATGGCTTAATCTCAACACCTCCACAATTAGAACATGAACTGCCATCGGCGTTCAGCAAATTAGATTGATGTTATCTTCACGGGAACTCCATCAACACAGAATGTCTACTTTAAAAAAACACCGATCGCTGTAGGCCACTTTGCCATTTGAGTTGAAGAAAAAAGTTACTAAACTGTTTAAGATGTCAAGTGTGTGGTAAGCATCACCTTTAATTGGCCACTCAATTTACTCAACAGCTTCTCAGGCTGGAATAACTTTTTTCTGTGGAGCAAGAATAACCCTCTTCCAAAGAGACAAAGAAATTGGATTATTATTTGGGGTTAGTGACTACCTACTTTAAGAAATAATCACAGCCCTTGTCAGAATGAACGCTTAGTCACTAAATTAATCTAAGCTCAACCCCTTGTTAGCTATGGCACAGAGTGCATAGGCTTAACTTGGGGTAATGTGTAAAGTATTTAATCTGAAAGAAACACGTTAGTTAGATTCCTCACCTTAGAATATCCCCAGGCGTCAGACTGGATCCGGAAGATTTTTCGTCAGCAATACCCCTTGCGCGACGCTAGGCGTCGTCTGCGGCTCCGCGTCCGTCGTCGGCGTCGTGCGCCGGAATGACGTCGTCGGAGTACTTAGTAGCCGCCCTCGCGCGCTGACGTCAGTTCTTCTTTTTTCCGCGCCAGTAAGCGCAGATCCGGGAGAGCTACCCCTTTAGTCAATTTTTGACTAACTTTTTTTATCCTTTTTGATCGTGTCTCGACACCGGTGCCGGAAGGATGCCTGGGTTTAAAGCCTGTACGGACTGTAACCGATTGATGTCGGTTACGGCCCATCACCGCCGGTGCCTTTACTGCTTGGGCCTCGATCACGACGCGGAGTCGTGCTCGGACTGCAAGGCCCTGACCTCGAAGGCTAGACGGGAGCGGTCCCGTAAGCTTCTCGAGATTCGCCACTCGGCTCCGCGCGCCTCTCGATCCCGGTCCAGGAGGAGGTCCAAGGATCGGTCGCGGAGCCGCAGCCGACATCACCATCGGTCGTCGGGATCCAAGTCTTCGGGTAAGTCGAAGCATTCCAAGAAGTCCAAGAGGCGACACCGCTCTTCGGACTCCCCTCGCCGGTCGCGCGACTCGGCCGAGGGTCAGGGTGGTTCCACTCCGGCGGAGCCGCAGGCGCCGCGCACGTCCCCATACTCTCCGGTCCCTGGGACTGATGCGACGCCGGCGGAAGTCAGTGCCTTCCTCTCGGCCATGAGGAAGCTGGCTCCGCCGTCGGCGCCCGCTGGTGCGCCTTCGGGCCCCGCGGACCCGACTGGGCTGCATTGCCTGCCGGTGGCTCCGGCCCCGGCGCCGTTGACGGCTCCGGCCTCGACGCCGCAAGCGCCCGTGGGACCCGTTCTCGAGTCCCCGTCGACGCCGGTCAACCTCGTCACGCCTCCTCCGCCGGCGTCGACACCGGAACCACCCCCGACGTCGACTCCGTTCGACGTCGAGCCCCGGTTCAGTCCCACTCCGGGCCCGGCGCCGGTACGGCATCTATGGACGCCGCGATCGGCGCCGCTAGAGACACATTTTGTCTACCGCCCGGCTCCGTTACTTTCTCCTCTACACCAGGAGTCGGATGATGGGGACTACTGGGAGGGATCCGAGGATCCTATGGCGGCTCAGGCCCAACTGTCCCAGGACTGGGCAGATGAACTGGGGGAGGCCAGTGGCCTGGATACCTCGCCAGACACTGGATTCATCTCTCCTCCGACTGTGGCTTCGGAGGAGGGTGCTGCTTTCTCTGTGGTGCTGCGCAAGGCGGCCGCAGCCCTTGGGCTCGAGCTACCTGCCGTGGCTGTGAGGACGAACGTCCTCACTGAGGTGCTTCAGTCTGCAGCAAGCTCCACTGAGCCTCTGCTGCCATTCAATGAGGCCCTCACTGACGTTCAACAGGGCACCTGGTCCAAGCCCTCCACAGTTCCCCCTGTGGACAGGAACGTCGCCAGGCGCCACCGCCCTGCTCCGGGCGACCCCAGTTTTCTGTCCCAACACCCTACCCCTGAGAGCCTGGTTATCCAGGCCTCCACCTCCCAGTCCTCTTTCCCGACCGCCCCGCCGGACTGGGATTCCAAGAGACTAAAGCAGTTTGGCAAGAAGCTGTTCTCCTCCCTTAGTTTGGGCCAGCGATCTTTGAACACCGCTTGTCTCTTGGACCGTTATTCCCACTCTCTGTGGGATGCGGTGGAGGACGCGCTGCCCCTGTGTCCGGAGGAGGTCCGGACACGACTTACCCAGGCTCTGGCCGATGGGAGGGATGCCGCGCGACATGCTATACGATGTGGGCTTGACACCACGGACTCGCTGGGTAGGGCGATTTCTAACTCAGTGGCGCTTAGACGTCACGCCTGGCTGCGGTCCACGTCATTTTCGGGTGATGTCCAGAGCTCTCTCATGGACATGCCCTTTGATGGCACTCGCCTTTTTGGCGAGAAAGCGGACAGTGCGCTGAATCGCTTTAAGGACTCCCGGGCTACGGCCAAGTCCTTGGGCCTCTCGGCCCCGCGGTCGCAAACTTCCGCCTTTCGCCCCTTTCGTGGCCAAGGAAGGGGTGCCTCCTCACGTGCGCCTAGCCACCAGCCGCAGAATCAACCTGCGCGCGGTCGCGGACGTGGTTTCCGCCGAGGCGGTTCTGGAGGACGACTAGGTCAGCCCACATCCACCCCGGCAGCATCCGCCTCAAAACCTTCCTAGTCCGAGCTTTCAGGCCCATTCCACGCCAGTGGGCGGCAGAGTTCGCCATCACCTGCTCCACTGGCGGTCCATCACATCGGACAGGTGGGTGCTGCAAATCGTCCAAAGGGGCTACTCCCTCCCCTTCGAGACGACCCCTCCAGCCATGCCACCGCAGCACCACCGTATCTCGGGGGATCATTTGAATCTTCTCCACGAGGAAGTTTCGGCCCTCTTGGCCAAGGGGGCCGTCGAGCGCGTTCCGAGCCCAGAAGTAGGTCGTGGTTGTTATTCCCACTACTTTCTGGTTCCCAAGAAGGGCAAAGGGGGCCTACGCCCTATCTTGGAACTCCGGAACGTCAATGCCTTCCTCCGGAAGGAAAGGTTCAAGATGTTAACTTTGGCTCAGGTTCTAGCTGCCCTAGACCCTGGAGACTGGATGGTAGCGTTGGACTTGCAGGACGCATATTTCCACATCCCCGTCCTGCCGGCGTTACCTGCGGTTCACGGTGGGTCAAGAGCACTTTCAGTTTACCGTGCTCCCCTTCGGCCTCACCAGTGCCCCTCGGGTGTTCACGAAAGTGATGGCGGTGGTCGCAGCTCATCTGCGCAGATCAGGGGTCCCAGTCTTCCCCTATCTCGACGACTGGTTGTTGAAGGCGGGTTCGCCCCAGACAGTCGTCTCCCACCTCCAGACTACGGCGGATCTCCTGCATTTGCTGGGATTTTCCATCAACGTGCCGAAGTCACACCTGAGCCCCTCTCAAAAGCTCCTCTTCATCGGAGCGGTTCTCGATTCGGCGCAGTTCCGGGCCCATCCACCGGAACAGCGGGTCCGGGATATACAGGCCCTGATTCCCATCTTTCGGCCTCTATCCTGGGTCTCGGTCAGGCTAGTGTTGCGGCTTCTGGGGCTGATGGCCTCCTGCATCCTACTAGTGCATCACGCCAGGCGGCGCATGCGGGCTCTGCAGTGGGACCTGAAGTTTCAGTGGGCCCAGCATCACGGCAACCTGTCCGACCATGTCTTGATCTCGGAGGGCACTGCACAGCAGTTGCAGTGGTGGCTAATGGACCGCGATTGGGTCAAGGGTAAGAGCCTCTCCCTTCCCCAACCGGAGCATGTAGTAGTGACGGATGCGTCCCTCCTGGGATGGGGTGGCCATATGGGAGAGGCGGAGATCAGAGGCCTCTGGTCTCCGGCGGAGTCTCGCCTCCACATCAACCTGTTGGAGCTGAGAGCGATCCGACTTGCACTGAAAGCCTTCCTTCCCTCTGTCAGGGGAAGTGTCGTGCAGGTGTTCACGGACAACACCACCGCCATGTGGTATTGCAACAAACAGGGCGGGGTGGGGTCGTGGACCCTTTGTCAGGAGGCTCTGCGCCTCTGGACATGGCTGGAACACCAGGGCGTAACCCTGGTGGTTCAACATCTGGCGGGCTCTCTGAACGCCAGAGCAGACGAACTCAGCCACCGGTGCATGATGGATCACGAATGGCGTCTGAACTCCGAAGTGGCGCAAGGTCTCTTTCAGCAGTGGGGAGAGCCTTGGTTAGATCTATTCGCCACCGAAGAGAACGCGCAATGTCAGCAGTTCTGCGCGTTGGAATTTCCAAGGCGGCACTCGCTCGGCGACGCTTTTCGTCACGAGTGGAGTTGCGGTCTGTTGTACGCCTTTCCGCCTATACCACTTCTGCCCAGAGTGCTGAAGAAGATCAGGCACGACCGGGCCCAAGTTATCTTGGTGGCTCCGGATTGGGCACGAAGGTACTGGTATCCCGAGCTACTCAGTATGCTGACCGATCCTCCGATACGTCTGCCCCTTCGGGAGGATCTTCTGTCGCAGCAGCAGGGGACGGTCCTCCACCCGAACCTGTCCAGCCTCCACCTCCATGCGTGGAGATTGAGCGGCGGCAGTTGATGCCATTTGACTTGCCTCCTGAAGTCTGTGATATCATTCTGGCAGCCAGGCGTCCCTCCACAAAGACGGTATACGCCTGCCGGTGGAACAAATTTGTGGCATGGTGCACAGCAAAGGCTGTGGATCCCCTTTCTGCCCCTCTTTCTGAGGTTCTCCTCTTTCTTCTTTCTTTGGCCTGGCAGGGCTCTGCCCTGGGCACTCTGAAAGGCTATCTTGCTGCCATCTGTCTTCTTGCGGCTTCCTGATCAGCCTTCTCTTTTCAAGTCCCCTGTAGTTACACGCTTTCTAAAAGGCATTACTCACACGTGTGAGAAGTTGGCCTGATGTATGATGTCACTAGTTCTAGTGTACACCTTATATCAGTCCAAATACCCTTATGGTGATTGGTTGTAAAGTCAACCTTATAGACCAGCTATCCTAGTGGTAGCATGGACAAGAGCAGTCTTAGGCTAAACTCTGAATGGCATGTGAAGCCAGCTGTGATACCATATATAATCCCTTGAATACCAAATGAAAGGACACCACAACAGATATATATATAAAATAAAGTGTATTTACTCTAGTCAAACCCTCAGCACTCTTTATGAGATTAGAGGTAAGTACAACACAGTCTTATTTAAGCATACATTAAGTCACACAGGTAAGTAATACAGTTAGGCCCTAGGGGCCACGCAAACCATATACTAAGTAAGTGGTATAAGGACCACTGTCACGGAAATAGAATAGGCCTAGGCCTAGGGAATCGCTGGGGCTACACTACACTAGCGTTAGTTAGGAAGTGGGAGGCCCACGGGATTCGTGTGCAGAGTGGAAACACTCACGCGTAATGCGTGAAAGTCACTAGCAATAGTACAGTTTAGAAAACGATAGATTTAGGACACTTCCGGAGTAGCTAGGAAGTCGAGACTGGAAAACTACACACTAGGATAGTCACTATCCTGATGAGCACCGGAGTACCCAAGTTACCTAGCCCACAGGCTGCGGGTGCATAGGGGTGAAGATGCGTCGGTTTTCGTCGTCGACTCCTATGGATGCCTGAAGAAAGATGCTGACAGGCAGTCAGTGAAGAGTGTCCGGTGGATCCCAAGGCTGGGATCAAGAAGAGAGGAGACCTGCAAGCAGAAGGGACAGAGTCAAGGTCACTAGCCAGTGACCACGTGGAACCAGGAAGGAACCAGGCGATGTCGTGAAGATTGCAGGTGAAGGTGAAGCTTGTCGCTGCAGCCAGGAGGACCAGGAAGCGTCGAGGACGACCAGGACCAGGAGGCGAGCTGTCCCACGAAGGCTCTTGCTGTCAGCGGCGTCGAAGTTGGACTAGGACTCACCAAGCCTTGGCAAGCGGAACCCACGAAGAACGGAGGAAGGTCTGGGGTGCTTCTTCTTTGCAGAGAAGCGGGAGCCAGTCTGGAGGAGCCAAACCAGCGCAGAAGATTTCAGGGTGCGTCGTCACAAAGGCCACTAGCCAGCGGGCAAGCAACCGGACAGACGCGGCAAGCAGGAAAATGCAGAAGGGCCCCACGCAGGACTCGTGGAGTGTGGGGGGCTGATCTTCGGTGCAGATGGTGCTTGGGGTTGGGGCTTCTCAATCCCCGGTGCACAACTTCGAGGGTGCCTCAGAAGCTGCGCTTGAAGTTACTAGCCACTTTTCCCAGGTAGCCGGTCCCACGTCGCTCGTCGCCTCCACGGATCTCAGCTCTGCTGTGGATGTGGATCAGGGTCGGAGAAGTCTGGAAGTCAAGGCTCTGGTCGGGCTCTGCAGTCGGTTCCTCGTAGAACGTGGGCAAAGCAAAGGGTAGTCTCTTGATGGTGCCTGTTTGCACAGGGTAGCCACTCCTTGGCCACAAGGGAGATTCTTCAGTCTTCTTTCGTCGAATGTCGAAGGTCCAGAGTTTCTGTTCAAGTTTGCAGGTTCAGGATAATCTAAAGTCTTGAGGCCCAACTCCCACTCTTATACTAATCTGGGGGGCTGGGATACCTGCTAGGTCACGCCTTATGGGTGGGACCTGGGAGGGGGTGGTTACACCCACTTCCCTTTGTCCAGTTTCGCGCCAGAGCTGGGGCTGGAGTGCCCCAGCGCCGGTTTGAACTGGACTATGCAAGGAACACCTTGTGTGCCCCAGGCATGTCTCATTCCTTTCAGCCCACCCTGCCCCAATACACTAAAGGATGTCTGGGGAGGTGCTAGCACCTCCCCAAGCAGGAAACCTATTGTCCAGGCCTCCCTGGCTGGGATCACTCCCGGCAGCAGGAGGTCAGACTTGTGTCTGTGGCAGCAGCATCCATTTTGTGATGCTGAGGCTTTGGTTAGAGTTAAACAGCAAAGTAGGATTTTAACATGTCTTTCCCTCTAGAAGGGGGGAATAATATCCTCATCACCAGAAATGGTATGGGGGTATTATTCCAAAGTGTTAGACACCTTACACGACATGTTTTGATAAAGCCAAACCGTAGTTACCATAACCGTTTAAGATTATAAGGCACTTTAAGAGTACATGGTAGGCTATATCATAGAACAGCTAAAAGGACATGGTTCCGAAAGCTGCAGACAGGCTCAGCTCATGCTAGAGCACCATCTCACATGTTACCAAGCACTCTGCCTCCAGGATTGTTAAGGCCTGCCATAGGAGTGACTGATAGGTACACATGTGTCTATATGTAAGTTAGGTATAGGAATACTACACCTAAGCAAGGGGTGATTACACGACCTTGCCCCAGCTGAGTGATCAGCCAGTTGTGTCAAAATGGAAGGCCAGGCCAGGGGTGGCATAATACATGCTGCAGCCCCTGGTAGGCCTAGGGTACACCTATGCCCTGGGTACCTAGGGTACACTTCACAGGGTCCAATAAGGTGATCCTTACCAATTGGTTATGTACCTAGGGTACATGGAGTCCATTTTAAAGAGAGAGCAGACAGCCTGAGACCCTGAATGGCAGGATCTCAGGCCAACTAAGTCGAAAAACCAGCTAGACACTAGGCAAAAAGTTGGGGGTAACCATAGTCAGATATCCACCTTCCTACAACACGTTCCCTCCTGTCCCTTTTGTAATGCCTCAGTGGGACTTGAATCTTGTCTTGACATTCCTGATGTGCGCTCCCTTCGAGCCTCTTCACAATTGTCCTCTTCGTCTTCTGACTCTTAAGACTGCTTTTCTGGTAGCCATGACCTCGGCTAGGCGGGTGAGTGAGCTCCAGGCTTTATATCTTCAAAGCCTCCTTTTCTGTCTGTTCATCCGGACAAGGTTGTACTTCGGCCTCGTCCCTCCTTTCTTCCGAAAGTGGTGACTCCATTTCATCTTGGGCAGTCTGTCACCTTGCCCACCTTCTTTCCGCATCCTTCCAAAGAGGAAGAGAGGCTCCACCGTCTGGACCCAAAACGTGCGCTCTCCTTTTATCTGGACCGCACAAAGCAGTTCCGGGTGGACGACCAACTTTTCGTTGGATACGTGGGTGCTAAGAAGGGGAAAGCTGTGCACAAACGGACCATCTCTCGGTGGGTCGTTTTGTGCATCAAAATTTGTTACTCCTTGGCAAAAAAGGACCCTCCTGTTGGGCTGCGCGCCCATTCTACTTGGGCCACAGCGGCTACTACTGCTTTGGGACAGGGTGTCCCTTTGCAGGACATCTGTCAGGCGGCGACGTGGGCTTCGCTACACACGTTTGACAGGCATTATTGCCTTGACAGCCAAGTCCGGAGGGATGGCTTCTTTGGCCGTTCTGTCCTCCAGGACTTTCTGGTGTGATCTTGGTTCGCAGACCCACCACCGGGGATGGTATTGCTTGGGTATCTATTCTAAGGTGAGGAATCTAACTAACGTGTTTCTTTCAGATGAACAAGTTACTTACCTTCGGTAACGATGTATCTGTAAGAAACATTAGTTAGTTAGATTCCTCACCGACCCACCCATCCTCCCCGTTCTGCGAACTGACATCTAGGGTTAAGGTTATCCTTTTCAGGCCCCTAGATTTTATTTTTGGCACCAGTGTCGGTCTTTGCATGGCTCTGCGTTCCTGGCGCGGAAGGCTATGTACAAGAACTGACGTCAGCGCGCGAGGGCGGCGTCTAAGTACTCCGACGTCATGCCGACGACGGACGCGGAGCCGCAGACGACGCCTAGCGACGCGCAAGGGGTATTGCTGACGAAAAATCTTCCGGATCCAGTCTGACGCCTGGGGATATTCTAAGGTGAGGAATCTAACTAACTAATGTTTCTTACAGATACATCGTTACCGAAGGTAAGTAACTTGTTCTGCAGTACCAAAACAGTAAATCTAAAAGCAAAACAATTAAAATCCCAAACCAAATTAGAAAAATAGACTCCAATTTAAGAAACAAAATTACACCAAATGACGCCAATCCGATAAGGGGAACCGGAGATTAGAATTTTTCAAGTTTCAAATAGGAATAGCTCCAAGAAGCACAAAGTGCCAATGCTAGTAAATGATTGCCGTAGACTGGAACCTGGGCTCAATTTGGCAAAGACCGCAATTGAGCATGGGTCAGATACAACAACCAGGTTTGTCCTAGTCAAAGATTTTACCTTCTGACTTTACTCCTTTAAGTCCCCTTCCACCACAGGAGCACACTTCTGAAGAGCTCAGGAGCGCACTTAGACTCACAGGATTTCATGTAGACGACAAACAGCAGGGTCCAGATTGAGTTGCCAGCGGTCTGCTGGGTTTGCAGGAAAAGGCCTCTTGTAGCTTGGTGTGTCCCTGTAGCTTGACCAGGAGGTGAGTCTTATGACCCCCTGGAGTCCACTTGTTTTGTTCTGGGCACAAGAGCAGGTCCAGGTCGTTCAGGGCTTTTCTCAGGTTGCAGATAGCAGGTTCAGTCCCCTTTTGATTTTACTCAGGCCGAAATCTGTTCTGAAGTAGGTGCCAAGAGTTGCTACGTGTATGCCTGGCTGATGCTAGTGGTGTGGAATGACTCCTGGACATGCCCTAACCAATGGGGTAAAAGTTCCCAGAGCCAACCCTACCCACTTTGGGCATTTTCAAGATGGTGAGGTCTTCAGACACACTAAACATGGGGCTTAAGGACTGGTAGTGTGTAAGGGGGTGTACTTATGGCCAGATTTAAATGTTGGTGTGTACTTCAATGCAACAGAGTATAGATACTGCCAACATGAAGTCCCGCTCGACCATTGTTTTGGCTAGGGCATAACTACTCCGTCACCACCATAGCCAAACCTCTCCGAGGGTCTGACAGAGTAAGGGCCATTGGAGAAATGGCTACAGGCCCGCCCAATCAGAATGGGCAGACATGTAGCCAATCTTTTCACTCCGTCACCACCAGTCAAACCCTAATGGTGAGGGGCAGTAAAAACCAAATCATGACCGCCAGCTTGGCAGTCCTTTATAAATTCAGCTGTAGGGACCTCCAACAGGACGACTGAGGTATTTGCTCTGTCGCCTGGTGGAACAATGGTTCGACCGTCAAAATATCAATCAGGACCTTGGTATCCTCCTACATCTAACAATAAAATCCAGTTTGGGGACAGTCACCGTATCTACAATAAACCCAGGGACTGATGTCTGGTAAAACAAGTCTGGTTTTCTAGCAACTAGACAGTGAATACACAAGTTTTAAGGCATCCTTGTAGGAAGCTGGCTCTTTATGTGATATAGCAATAAGTTGATATACTGTATAAAGAGTCTAGGGGTTCCCTTATGAGTAGACAGGGACTTGCTATGCAATCCTGAAGTGCTCTGTTAGGGGGTAGTGTGGTCAAGCAGCCTTAAGCTTAACACAGAGGAGTGCAAGACATTTTCTAATAAACAATGATAAATAAACAATGATTAATAAATGACAACACAACTCGGGAAGGATATCCACACTAATTTATAAAAATAGCAAGATCCTTATATATGTTTAGTCATCAGAGAAAGATTGTTCAGGCAAGTACGTTTTTAAATATACATTATTTTCAGTTAAAGTGGACAGAGTACAATTTTTGAGTTCTGCAATGTTATCCTATGGAATAAAGAACAAGTTCTTCAAACAGGTACAGTACATCAACTTACAGGAGCAATCTCCAGGGGTTAAGGTGAGTGGTGGGCAAGGTCCAATGCAGCACCAACAGTACACCACCAGCATCACGAGGGTGGCTGGATTCAGGGTGCAAAACCGCATTGGGAGCCCAATAGGTTTCAATGGGGATCAGTCACTGTAAGAAGAGGCTGCAGGTTCTGGCTAGGAAGCCAGTTGGGGTGAACCAACTTCAATGTGTTTGTGATCCTCTGGGACATAAGGACACCTGCGGTCCTCTTCTCGACGGCCCTGGGGCGATGGATACAGAGGTGTCTTTAGGCATCTGGTTTCTCTTACCGGGAGCAGTCACCGTCGAGGGGGGCCTGCGTGCAGAGGCTGTAGGCGATGCCGAGGAGTCCCTGAGGAGTGAAACCACAATGGACTGGAGGGCTGGGGAACCTTGTTGGCACTGGTGGCCCACTTTAACTCGGACTGGAGGCGAAGGGTGCAGTGGTGACTTACGGTGTCTGGTTTTGGCAGTTCCGGAGGCCTCCGTCTTTTTTTGGGGCGTTTCAGCAGGATACATGGAACAGTTCCTCTAACTTTGGGAGGTCTTGGTCTTTATTGAAGGCAGGCAGTCCTCCCAGGTTTTAGAGGCACACAGCTGCAGGAGTAGTCGTCTTTGATACAGGTTCGATAGAGAATGGCAGACAGGACAGCAGGGCTGGGGCCCGCTTTTGCGGCTCTTCATGTCCTTCGTAGGTCGTTGGGATCTGCTTCTCTGGTGCCAAGGACTCCCCTAAATACTGAATTTAGGGTTGTTAGGGGAGTGTAGGGTACTAGCCAATGGGCTACTTACCCTTGGGGGTCACTATGCCCTCTATATGACCACTTCCTGTAGGAAGTGAGCATAACCCTGTCCCAGAATTCCTAAGTATGCCATCACAAAGATGCCTACTTATGAAAAATCGTGTCCACCTCAAAGTAGTCCACCTTAGGGGTGGTACTAGCCTGAAGGTGGCACATCTCCCTGACTAGCTCATTTTTTCACCTTTCCAGGTGCCAAGAGTGTTCTGGTGGCTTTCTTTCCTTTGAGGGGAGCCAGATTCTCATTCCAAAGGCGGCTCATTCTTTGAAGCGCACTGGCCCACGGAGGCTAATCAGCAGGTCATCCAGTGAGAGGCGGTGTTGCACCCTCTTCCCGAACAGGCTTTTGTTCTAGGTCTGCTGAGAGCAAAGGCGCTCACCCTAGGAGGTTAGAAGAGCGTCTCAGGTGGCAGGCCAGCTGGAACCAGTCTGCAAGCACTCCAGAGGCTTGTAGGTTTTCACGGAGCATCAGTGTGGATTTACCAATTCGAGATATTTGATACCAAACATCCCTATTTTCAGTGAAGCCATCATGTAGTTGGGGGAACTCATTTTCACCAGTGTCCAGCACATGTTTTAAAACGGCTTTCCTAGTCACTTGTACTGGCAGGAAAGGGACTGACCAGCACAAGGGCAAATCTGCTTATCCAGGTATGCCCTCACATGTAATATTCAGCACCCCGTCTTAGGGCTGTTAGGCCTGCTGTATGGTTGACTTAAAAATATTACATGCAGTGGAAGGGGACATCGCACACAGGGATGTGTGACATGTTGTGTTGTCACTTTTTTTTGCACCAAGACACACAGCCTTCAATGGCAGTATTGCATGTGCTTAGTGTGGGGTCCCTTAGGGTGGCACTATTTGTGCTGCAGCCCTTAGGGGCTCTCTTCAGTAACTCAGGCCCTTGGTACCAGGGTACCATTTACTAGGGACTTACAGAGGGTGCTAAAGGTTTTTGCCAATTGTGGTAACATTTGTACAGTTTGGGGGAAAGAACACTGGTATTGGGGACCTGGTTAGCAGGAACCCAGTACACTTCAGTCAAATGTGCATCAAATCACAAATGTGTTTGTGTGTGGGGGGGGGGGTTTCCCTTCCTATTAAGTGAGACCCCAGCGTTATGTATAAAACGCCATAGACCTTTCCAGCTGGATTTTACCTTCGAGAAGGAATTGATACTCTAATGTCAAAAATGATGCTCAAAACCCTGCCCTCCATATTCTGTCAGGTTCAGAGGAGTCTTCTGTGCCCATTCAAGTCAACCTATTGTTGGCTCCTGAAACTTGTTCACACTTATTCAAGTGCTAATTACTGGGTGGCAGAAGTGGAAATGCAAATTTAGCCTCTGAAAACTTCAGGCAGAGAAAAAGTAACTCTCTTAAACTTTTCCTTAATGTTTATAAAAAAAACATACTTCACCATTGAGTTGGATTTTTGATAACTATTAAAAAATAGTTCTAGTTATTCCCATCCCAGAGATTCAGTATTCGGGTATCTGGTAGAGATGTCTAGCCACAGATTCCTTACCTTAGAATATTCCACAGAAGTTTGACTGGATCTGGAAATTTTCAAGCAGTACCTCTGAGCACCAGTAGGTGGTGTTTTTCGGCTCTGCGTCAGCTGCTCCATAAGTGATGGCACAGACCCAAAAAGTACTACCTAGGTCCACTTTTTGGGCAATTATTTTTTTATTTATTGAATCTTTTTAAAGCTTTGCCACTTTGACTCCCCACCCCAAATGGTGGGGTTCAAATCCTGTGGTTCCACCCCCATCTTGGTTGTCTCTGATGCCTGCAACCGCACTAAGACTTCAAGGCCTGTGAGGACCGTTGTGCCAGCAACACCAAGGTGCTGCTGTAGCTTTCCTCACAGCTTCTTGTCGCCCGACGCCTGTCGCCTAAATGATGATCCAGGCCCTGGTTGCGAGTAAGGTCCCGCCCTCATTCGCAGAGTCGTACTAGGTGCTTAGTAAGGTGCTTAGTATTGCGCTCAAAGTCATTGGATAAGTCCCAGAAGTCCACGAAGTCGAAGTACTTTTCAACTTCGCTGTGCTTGTCTAAGTCATCGGCCAGACACGGAAACGATGTAAATCTATGCTTCACTCCCACGAAGAGCCTGCCTCTGCGTCCACCCTTAGTCTACCCTTTGTCTCGCTGAGTTTCCTGTTGCCAGAACAACCCCCGCCCAACTCAGAATTTTGAAGCCATGCACATTTGAGGGGGGGGGGGGGCAGATCTACTCCTCTGGAACGCCTCTGGCTCCATTGGTTTGGTGGGTCACCCCCCCCCCCCCCATGGGTTCCCACTGGTGGGTACGCCCTCTGTGCCAGTTGGACCCTCTGGATCCGAAACCGCTCTAATAGCAAGACCGCAACCTTCCCCGGAGCCTGATCCAGCGACGCTCTTCCAGGCCGACCCGTCATACCCCACCCCACCCCACTCCGATCCCGATCCGAATCTGCATCACCTAATGTCGACTTCAGCTAGAACTCGACCTTCCGAGTAAGAGCCATGGCCTCCTTTCTTTGATGGGCCCTGTGAGGAGTATGATTAGAATGGATCTGAGGATCCTTATAGATACCAGAACCCCTTGGAAGAGCCAGATGATTACTGGTATGAGGAGCTGGCAGATGCTTGTGATCTGGACACCTCCCCAGACACTAGCTTAGTCCCTTCTCCTAGTGTGGCCACAGAGGGAGGGACTTCCTTTTCCCAGGTTGTGAGAAGGGCAGGTTAGCGCCTGGACCTTATGCTGCCCTCAGTGGCAGTTGAGACGAATGCTTCAGCTGAGACTCTCCCACACTGAACCTCTTCTCCCCTTTTAATGAAGCAAATGTCCTGCTTGGGCATGGGCTAAGACTTGGTTAATGATCAGCCCTGCTGTGCCACTGGGTTGTGACTCTTATCTTGGGCTCTCTCTAATATTTTAGCCCTACTTTCCAATTCTGCTGCTGTCCTCCAGTCTGCTAACACAGCTGCACTGTATAATGCCTTTTAAAAGAAAAGTTCATACCATAAAGTCAAAATCAAATTCAACACTGGTGGTGCAGACCGTGTTATTCTAACATGAGTAACGCATCAATCCCTCTTCTGTGCATACCTCTGCCTATTTACTGAAATGTTTTTACTTTGACAGTACACAGAACACAGTTTTGTTGTACATGCTAGCTTAGCAAAGAGGTTCACTTCATTTTCTTCCCAGCAAAACGATTGTTAAAATCCATAGCTGGAAATTTTTTCACATGCTGTGGAAAAAAATGAAGGACAAGCAAAAATTGGTTACGAATTTGTTGAAAGTATGCAGTTATACCAAAAACCCCAGACTATTTTCTTTACACCATTGTGACTATTTAAAAAAAAAAAGAAAAAGGTATACTAATTGAAAAGTTGTATCTAATTTTCTTTCTTAGTCTGCTGACACTGTGCCATAGGCCCTCAGAAGATCTTGTGTTCATGTTGAATGGCAGCCGGAATTCCTCACACAACTGTCCCTCACCCAAGAGGGCAGCATCATAATGAAGAAAGTACACTAAATCTTCTATATGTAGTTGATTTGCATGCTAAACTGGCAGGAAACTTAAGTACCTTATTCCATGTAAACGCAAAGCTCTCTGGCCCCTGGCAACGGAATCAATCAATCAAATACAATGCAGAACTTTATGTGGATTTTTACTTCGTAAAACAGAATGGGTCAGCCAGGACTGCACCTCCAACAGGTATGCAGTGTTGAGCAACACAGGGTGAGAGACTGAAGAGGAATGAGAGGGGAAAAAAGAACAAAGAGAAATAGTTATTTGCAATATTAATGGGAAAAGATGCAAACTTACACACTTGACAATTCAGTGATAGTGTTCTCATGAAAATATCCCTAAAATTAGGAGTTAGCAGCAACTTGCTTAAAAGCCTTTTTTTATACTGCCTCCTCTGCATAACAGGTACCAATACAAAGGAGGGGAATGTACTGCTGGACTCTTTGGGTCTGAGCTTCTTATTTTATACTGACAAGTTATTTGATGTTGTGCTGCCCTCTGTTATTCAATTTAGGTAGTTTTTGGTTTCAGCTGAAAACCCATAATTTTGTCTGGTAGATTTTTACCGGCAATATCTGATAGACTGCTAGCCGCAGATTCCTTAACGTAGAATTATCACCAGGCGTGAGACTGGACCTGGAAAACTTTCTTGCCCAGCATCTCTGTGCGCCGGGGGGCGGTACCACACGACTCCGCCCGACATAATCCGCGGGCGTGACGTCACCGAGGTCACATAAGCCCCATCCCGGCACGCTGACGTCAGTTTTCTTCTTTTCCGCGTGCAACGTGGATCCGGATCGTGTTCCTGGCCTGTTTCAGGCCTTCTTTTTCCGTGTGCGAATGCCTTCGGGCTTCAAGACGTGCTAGTCTTGCGCGCGACAGATGGCGGCGGATCCTCACCCCATCTGCATGTGGTGTTTGGGGGAGCACCACGAGTCCACGGACTGCGAGGCGCGTCAGCAAATGAAGCCGAAGTCCCAGCGGGAGCGCCGGATGAAACTCCTTTCGGCACACTTGTCCAGGTCGGTATCGTCGCCGCGCCCGACCCCCGCGGAAGGCTTCAAGACCCACCGCTTCCGTCTCCGACATAGTCCCTCTCCCAGGCCGCAAGGGCGTCGCTCACCTGTTGGTAAGTGTTGCAGTTTGTCCCCGAGGACCGGTCCCTGGCCTGTTGGGGGCGCGGGTTTTCTGCGGGTGGAGCGGCCCTGCACGTCGCCACCCTATCCGCCATTCCCCGGCGCGGGGGCGACCAGAGCCCAGATGAAGCCTATGCAGCCGCCTTGCAGGCCTCTTTGGCTCTTCCCTCTTCTCCTTCTCTACCTGGGACGTCTGCGGAGCCCTTGCCGCGTGCCGGGCCTTCTGCGGCGTCGCCAGGTTCGGCTCCAGGTTCTGAAGATGTAGTGCCATCTGGGTGCGGCCCTTTGGGGTCCCTCCTTCGGACCACGGCGCCTCTGCCTCACCGCAAACCCCGCGCGGGTCTCAGTGGTGTCGCGGGAGGTTGCCGCGGCTCGGGCGTCTCCTCGAGTCGCCCTCGGTCCTCTGGGTAGGCGCGGCCTTGGCTGAGGCGACGCTGCGCAGGTGCCGACGACTGCTGGCCCTGGCGGCGCCACAGTGGCCGGCTAGGGGTCAGGGCATATCCCCGGACCCCCCTCGTTCCTCCATGCAGGCGGCTGCCTCGTTGGAGGTTGAGTCGATGCCTTTTCGGCGCCGTTCCTTAGCCGCTCCGACCCAGCCACGGTCTCCCGCGCCGCGCATTATGGCGGAGGTCGTTCCGGCGTCCCTTTCGGAGCCGGTTGAAGTTGACCGGACGCCGGTGGCGGACTCTACTGCGCCGTGCCGGCGTCTGGTCATTGATTAGTCTTCGGACGCCCCCTCTTCTCCAGAGGTTCGGCGGTTGTTGGTTTCATCTTCTCCGGAGACGGGTCGCCGCGTCGTGGCCTTTTTCCCGGCGTCCTCTAAGGAGGGCTCTTCCCCGTCACTGCGCCTGCAGTCTTCGCCGGAGGCACCTCAAGTTCCCCAATCCTCGGTCCACCTTCCCCCTTTCCTGGCTTGGCCTTTCCTTCCTCCGGTTGGTCTGGGGGACGGCCGCCTTAGCTTGCAGCCGTCGCCCACGGAGGAACTGCTTTCCCCGCCGCGGGGCGCTACGGAGGCGAGTGCTGCCTTCGCTCAGGCTGTTTCCACGGCTGCGGGTATCTTGCGCATAGGCGATCCAGCTGCCCATTTCCCCACAGATCATCTGCTGGAGGTCCTCCATCAGGGCTCTGGTGGTTGGGAGCTGCTTCTTCCCTTCGAGGCTTCGCTCCACACTTCTCGTTTGGGCGCTTGGGGGTGTCCTGCCACGGGGGACCCGGTGCCCCAACCACTTCTGCCTTGCCACGCATGATCCGGTCTGTCTTTCCCTCCACCCCTCTACCAGGGGCCCTCTTTTACAGACTGCCTTTCCCTCCCTGCCATCGGTGTTGTCTCCTCCGTCACGGGGGCCCGCTGGTTAGATTCCTGGGGGTGCAATATCTTCGCCTCCTCCAGTGCGGCTTTGAGGGCCCTTAACACTGTGTATTGGCTAGGGCCACTTCTTGCTTATGGGATTCGGCGGAGTCTCTTACGTCTTCCGCTTCTCAGGAGGGTGCCTGTGTTGATCTGCGGCACCATGTGTTGGATGGCTGGGAGCTGGCGGCGTTTATTCTTCGCTCGGCTCTGGACATTTCGGAGGTGGCTTCGGTGGCCCTTCGTCGCCATGCTTGGCTACGGCATAGTGTATTCCCTGAGAACGTTAGAGAACAGCTGGTTGACCTTCCCTTTGATGGCGCTCTTTTGTTCCACGACCCTGCGGATTCTGCCATCCAGAGGTTTCTTGCGGGGCTTTGTCCTTCTGCCCCCCCCCCCTCAGTGACCTGTATGTGTCTGTGTTTTGGGAGGTGTTCTTCCGTTGTTTTCCTGGGGTCTTGTAACGAGTAGCCCCGGTTGCATGTTCTGTGTGGTTGATGTGCCTCAGGGTCCCCTTTTTTCTGGGACCTTGGTGCTGTTGGCTGCTGGTCCGGCCCTTTTTTGAGTTGTGGTTTTGGCTGTTGGTAAGCCTGTGTTTTCCCTGAGATTAGGCCTTCTGTGTATTTTTTATTGGCTGATTGGCAAGCCGTCTGCGATTTTCTCCGCAGGTCTTTCGGTTTTTCCTCTGCTGCGGAAACTTTTTACTAAGAGGTGTTCCCATGTTCTTGGGACGTAACGTACCCTATGTGGGGTAATGGTAGCTATTGCATAGCTCTATCGTGCTGGGGAGGTGTGGTCGGGCTTCGGGCTTCTGCTCTCCGTGGCGTTGCGGTATGTCACAGGTGCGATCTTCTTGCTGATTGTTTTGAAGCAGCTTGTGTTGCGCCCCGGTCCGTCCTTCTCCTGGTTCGCTATGTCGCTGGCCCAGTCTGCTGCTGTCTGCGGCATTGTGTTGTAGCGGCTCCACACTTCTGTCCGGTTTTCGGCTTGGTCCTCTGTCTGGTGTTCCTGGGGGACTGGCTTTCCTTGGTTTTTGTGTTCTGGTGGACGGGTTGGTCCGTCCTCCGTCTTTCTTTTCTGCCTGGTTCCACTTCTTTCGTGGGTCAGTGTGTGTTTTTTGGACCGGCCCCTCCCTTGGGGTGTGTCCTGGCCATTCTGGCTTGTCCTGGGTGCACCGTTCCGTGGTGTTGCCTGCTGTTGGCGGCGTATGCCCGTGAGGGCCTGCTTGTTCTAACCCACAATTGTGGCCTTTGATGTATTCCCTTGTGCCCTGCCTCTGGTTCTGCTGGGGCTTTGTGCAACTGTGCCTTTTCTTTTTCGTCTGAGCTTTGGCAGTGGGGCTGTTCCTGCCTGGTCCACTGCTTGTGGCTGAGGTGTGTTCAGCTTTTTCTGTCACTGTGTATGTGTTTCTTATGGTGGGCCCTGCTTCCGGTTCTACCTCTTCTTCCTGGAGGTTGAGGTGGTCCTTGTGTTCCTTGGGGCTTTCGGGTGCTGTCCGTCCCTGCCGGGTGTTGGGCAGTTCTCCCTTGGTTGGGCTTAAGATATCCTGGCCTTTCCCTTCTTGTCCCTGTGACCTGTCCTTTGCTGGGACCCTGTGTCTCTCCTGGCAGGGAGGCACTCTCGCAGGCCATCCTCCTCCCTTCTGGGTATGGCTAGGGTATCTATTCTACGTTAAGGAATCTGCAGCTAGTAGTCTCTAGCAGATGTACAAGTTACTTACCTTCGGAAACAATGTATCTGGTAGAGACGATTCTAGCCGCAGATTCCTTCACTGCCCGCCCTTCCTCCCTGTTCTGCGAGGACCCTCTGCTTGGGTTTTTGCAGTCGCCTCCCTCTGGGTGGCTTGTCTTCTGTGGGTGTCCTCTTCGTTTTCTTCTGGTCAGGCATCCCTCCAGCTGGTTTCTTTCCAGGGTGAGGGCCTACTTCTGCTCTTTCCCTCTCTTGTTGGATAGCTGACCCCCACCGATCTTCTTCATTGGGGGTTCTTTTGCCTGTCCTTTGACCTCCTACCCCTTTCAGGGGTTATGGCCCTCCTTGGCAGTGTGGTCTACGGATCGCTTGTCGTCCTCCTTTCAGGAGGTGGGCCATCCTTGGCGGTGTAGTCTGGCGATGGTTTGCTGTTGCTCTTCTCTTCCGGGCTTGTGGCCCTTCCCCTTGTGGTTGTGCTTGCAGACTCTCTTTTTGTCACTGTGCTTTCACATGCTTGTGCCTCCAGGATGGCTCTCGTGGTGCTTTGCGCTTTTCTTGCGATGGCTTCGCTTCTCTGGCCTTCTGGTGCTTTACTGCCACCTGCTGCTTTTGCCTTGGCTTGCACGGTTGTTCCTCAGAGTGGTGCTCTGTTCTTTTCCTGCTCTGGCCTGCTTTTGGTGCCTTGGTGCCACCTGGTGATGTTTCTTCCTTTTTGTTTCTCTGTTTCGCACACGGTTCCCATGCTCTCCTCAGTTTTGTTGTGATGGGTCCGCGTTGTGGCGCGGAAAAAGTTCTCCGGAACAAACTGACGTCAGCGTGCCGGGGTGAGGCTTATGTGACCTCGCTGACGTCACGCCCGCGGAACACGTCGGGCGAAGTTGCGTGGTACCGCCACCCGGCATGCAGAGATGCTGGGCAAGAGTTTTCTGGGTCCAGTCTTGCGCCTGGGGCTAATTCTACGTTAAGGAATCTGCGGCTAGAATCGTCTCTACCAGATACATCGTTACCAAAGGTAAGTAACTCGTAGAATTGGTTTAAACTGAACCGTATAGCCTAGCAACATACTTGGGACTTATATGCAAGTTAAATATATCAGTTAGAAATATGCCAATTCAATCATGTTTACAGAGGAAGCACAGGTAGTTTACTAGTGGCAAGCAGGGGTAAAGTGCATAGAGTTCTAAAACCAGCAAAAATGTAGGGTCCAGCCAGATGCAAAAAAATACAGGTGACCACCCACAAAAGGCAGATTTCTGACCGGGAAGAAACATTTACACCTTTTTGGGTGGAAAAATATTCTCTAGAAACATCCCAAAGGAGCAAAGTTGTTTCAAATCAGTTCTCCTAAATGTGGTCGCAGATCGTACACCCAGTCTTGCTTTCTGTGTTATGATTCAGATTTATCTCACTCTTCATACACTCCCAAATCTCCAGCACAAACTCCATCTGACGTGTTGCTAGCGCATGACATCCTCACCTTTCATGAGGCACTGGTGAGAGAGGCAGCCAAACTAAATATCACATCTGATAGAGACTACTAGCCGCTGATTCCTTCACGTAGAATTATCCCCAGGCGTGAGACTGGATCCGGAAAACTTTCTTGCTCAGCATCCCTGCGCGCCGGGGGACGGCATCGCGCAACTCCGCCCAGGCGTCGTCCGCGACGTCAGCGAGGTCACTTAAGTCCCACCCCGGCGCGCCTAAGTCAGTTTTTTCCTTTTCCGCGTTCAACGCGGAACCGGTTTGTGATCTGGGCCTGTTTAGGCCTTTCCCTTATGCTATTGCTGCGTGTGTGGGAACAGTGTGCGAATGCCTTCGTGCTTTAAAACTTGCTCGTCGTGTGTCCGCCTCATGTCGGCGACGGATCCTCACCCCATCTGCATGCGGTGTTTGGGGGGAGTACCACGACTCCACTGATTGTGAGGCGTGCCAACAGATGAAGCCGAAGTCCCGGCGGGAGCGCCGGATGAAACTTCTTTCGGCTCGGGTGTCAAGGTCGGCGTCTGCCTCTCGCCTGGCCCCTGTGGAGGGTTCTCGCACCCGCAGCTTCCCTCGCCGACTTCGATCTTCTCCCAGGTCGCAAGAGCGCCGCTCACCTATTGGCGAGTGTCGCAGTTTGTCCCCGAGGGTCTGGTTCCGGCCTGTCAAGGGCGTGGGCTCTCTGCGGGTGGTGCGGCTCCGCGTGTCGTCCCCTTATCCACTGTTTCCCAGCTTGGGGGTGACCAAAGCCCAGATGGAGACATATGCGGCGGCTTTGCAGGCCTTGCTGGCTTCTCCTCCTTCCCCTCCTGGGACGTCAGCGGATCCCTTGCAGTGTGCGGGGCCCTCCGCGGCGTCGCCGGCAGCTCCGGCGCCGACTGGTTCGGATCCAGGCTCGGAGAATGTGGTGCCGTTGGGGTACGGCCCTTCGGGGGTCCCTCCTTCGGACCACGGTGCCTCTGCTTCGCTGCAAACTCCCGCGGGAGTCCCTGTGGTGTCGCGGGATGTCGTCGGGGCTCGGGTCGCACCCCGCGCCCCTCTTGGTCCTCGGGACAGGCGGCAGCCTTGTCCGAGGTTACGACGCCGGCGGCTGCTGGCCCTGGCAGCGCCACAGGGGTCGACGGAGGGCCCATATGGCCCTGTCATGAGTCGCGGGGACTCCTCGTTCCTCCCCGGGCCCTTATCGTCCCTCCACGCAGGCTGCTGCCTCGTCGAAGGTCAGGTCGGCTCCATCCCATCTCCGGTCTCCTGCGCCGCGTGCTGTGTCGGAAGTCGTCCCGCGGACTCTATGGCGCCGGGCTGACGTCGGGTCGTTGACTTGTCTTCGGACGCCTCCTCTTCTCCAGAGGTTCAACGGTTGCTGGTGTCCTCCTCGCCGGAGGCTTTTTCCACGACGTCTAAAGGCGGCTCCTCGCCGTTTCCACGACCGCGGTCTTCGCCGGAGGAGCCGCAGGTCCCCCACTCGGTCCCTCTTCCTTCCTTGGCCCTTCCTTCCTCCGGTTGGCTTGGGAGATGGCCGCCTTAGCTTGCAGCCGTCACCTAATGAGGAGCTGCTTTCCCCTCCTCAGGGCCCTACGGAGGCGGGTGCGGCTTTCGCCCGCGCTTTTTCCATGGCTTTGGGAATTTTTGCACATGGGTGGTCCAGCTGCCCATTTCCCTGCAGATCATCTTCTGGAGGTTCTCCATCAGGGCTCTGGTGGTAGGGAACTGTTGCTTCCCTTCGAGGGTTCACTCCACTCTTCTCTCTTGGGGACTTGGGGCCGTCCCGCCACGGGGGACCCGGTGCCCCCAGCACCTTCTGCACCGCCACCATCCGGCACCGCGTGATCCGGTGTGCCTTTCTCTTCACCCTTCGACCAGAGGCCCCCTTTTGCAGTCTGCCTTTCCTGCTTTGCCGCTGCTGTTGTCTTCCCCCCCCCCGTCACGGGAGACCCGCTGACTGGACTCCTGGGAGCGCAATATGTTTGCCTCTGTGGGCCCTTAACAGTGTGTTTTGGCTAGGGCCACTTCTTGCTTGGGAGATTCGGCGGAGTCCCTTATGTCTGCCGCTTCTCAGGAGGGTGCCTGTGTGGATTTGAGACACCATGTCTTGGATGGTCGGGAGCTGGCGGCGTTTATCCTTCGATCCCCTCTGGACATCTCGGAGGTGCTGGGTCGTGCCATGACTTCTTCGGTTGCCCTTCGTCGCCATGCCTGGCTTCGGAACAGTGTGTTCCCGGAGAATGTTCGAGAACGGCTGGGTGACCTTCCCTTCGATGGTGCTCTTTTGTTCCATGCCCCTGCGGACTCAGCCATCCAAAGGTTCTTGGCGGGGCCTCCTCCTCCTCCTCCTCCTCCTCCTCCTCCTCCTCCTCCTCCCCCTCTCCCCCTCCTCCTCCTCCTCCTCCCTCTCCCCCTCCCCCTCCTCCTTCTCTGTGACCTGCGTGTTGATCTGGTTCTTGGAGCTGTTCTTCCGTTGGGGCGGGTCGCCCCGGTTGTCTGTTCTGTGTGCTTCATGGCCGCTCGAGTCCTCCTTGCTGAGGCTGTGTGGCCTCCTGCTGGCGGGGGTTTCCCTTTTGCCTGGGGGATGGGGCTCTTTGTCCTGTTTTCGGACTCTTCCCCCGTGCGGCCCTCTGTTGTGCCTAAGTGAGTGGGGACCTCTCACATACCCTACTTCCCCTTGGGTATGGCTAAGGTATCTATTCTACGTGAAGGAATCTGCGGCTAGTAGTCTCTATCAGATGTATGAGTTAGTTGCCTTCGGTAACGATGTATCTGGTAGAGACGATTCTAGCCGCAGATTCCTTCATGGCCCGCCCTTCCTCCCCGTTCTGCGAGGGCTTGTGATTTGGTCTTTTGCACTTGCTTCCCTGTGGGTGGCTGTGTCTTCTATGAGTACATTCTTTCCCACTTTCTGTCAGGCTGTCCTTTTTTCCTCCCCGTTGTCACATGGGAGGATAGGTTTGTTGGTACTTCTGGCTCTCTGTGATCCTTGAGGTTGGGGTCTTTTGACTGTACCTCTGCCCTTGTTCCTGATAAGGGTTGTCACACTCTGTGATGGGGATGTCTTGGAGTTTTGTCGTTCCCTGTGTTTCCCCGACTGGTTCCCCTTCCTTGTCTTTGGTTGGGGTTGTAGTCCTGCTGCATGTTGTTGTGAAATTTTTACATATGTCCCTTGTCTCCGGGGGGGGGGGGGGGGGGAGGACTCTGTCTCTGTACTGTTCTTTATTCTTTCCCTGCCTTTGGGTACTGCAGTGCCGGGCACTGCTCTTTATGGTTGTGTTCCTCACCATTCCTTTTTCTGCACTCTCACACACTGTTCCTATACTCTCACAGTTTTGTCTGCTGGCTCCGTGTTGTGGCGCGGAAAAGTTCTCCGAAGAAAACTGACATAGGCGCGCCGGGGTGGGACTTGTGTGACCTCGCTGACGTCACGTACGCGGACGAGGCCTGGGCGGAGTCGCGTGATGCCGTCCCCCCTGGCGCGCAGGGATGCTGGGCAAGAAAGTTTTCCGGATCCAGTCTCACGCCTGGGGATAATTCTACGTGAAGGAATCTGTGGCTAGAATCGTCTCTACCAGATAGATCGTTACCGAAGGTAAGTAACTCGTACTTTAGAGATGCCCCAAACAGCGTTTTCCCTAATATTTGAGACTCTACCACCAAGGGTTGCTCTTAAACCTCTGTTGCCTCCTGGTTTGTGATTTGATAGAGGTACCTGAAAAAAGTGTATGATTCTGGTCACTGAATGTAGTAACAGCACCCTGCAGAAAAAATATAGGGCCTCTCCACAACACCCTGTTCCTTGGGTAAGAACCTAGACCCCATATTCAATAATTATAACAGTGGTGAAATGAAAATGTGCATTGGCTCTAGAATCTGCAGCTCCACCTGAAAGAGTTAAAAAGGAAGAAAATAAGTTACTTACCTCTTACTACAGTTATTCAGTATTGGTATCTTTCATAGATTCACATGCCTGAATCATTCCCCGTCATCGAGATGGGAGTCCCACCGTACCATAATCAAGCAGTAATTAAATAATGCTATAGGCTATAATGGCCTATCTGTCCTTTTTGAAAAATGACTCAATGTTGAATGCAGCCAATCAGCTGCTAGCACCCTCTAGGACCTTCCCAGCAGAGGCAGTTTCTCAAGTGAGAAGTGAGTGTCTTAATGAATAGTATGGAAACAGCCTCTACGGGGAGGAGGGTGGGTGCATGGGAATCTACGAAAGATACCAATACAGGATAAGTGCAGTTACAGGTAAGTAACTTATTTTCTTATCCAGTATTGGGGATCTTTCATAGATTCACATGCCTGAATCAGAGTAGCAAGCAGTCCCATCCAGTCCTAATTTGTCTGTTTGGGATGGTGGGTGACTTCTATCACTTAGCGACCCTCAAAATTTCAAGGTTACTTGAAAAAAAGACATCTGAGAGCTATAGGTGTGCCCATTGTTATGTTTATCATTATACTCTTAAAAGAAAGGTAAAGTTCGAGGCATGTGGGCTGCTGAATTCATATCTGTGCATAGATCGCCGCCTAGTGTTGGGTCCGGATGTTTGCACGTTGTTGTCCTGGAAGAGTCTTCGAAGTATCCTGAGATAGGTGACTCCTCCCCTGGACCACAGTGCGCATGGGCATCCTCTCCATCCTCAGATTGTTTTTTTCCGCCATTGGGTTCGGATGTGCTTATCTTGACTCAAGTTAGGAAAATTTAGTTCTCAGGCCAAAAGGCCTTTAGTTTTCGACGGTACTGTTCCCGATCGGTATCGACAGTTTACAGACTAGTTTTTCACGGCTTTAACAACTTTTCGGATCCATTAAATCCGACCATCGACCGAACTTCGACGATGGAATCGAGGACCCCATTCAAGCGGTGTCCTGTTTGCCACGCCAAATACCCCCATATCGACGTCCACCCGGTGTGCAACAAATGCCTCTCACCGGATCATGACGAATCGAAATGCATGGCCTGTGCCCGATTCAGATCCAAGAAGACTCTCCGGAATCGACGCGCCGCGCGACTGGAAGCGCAGCAAGTGGCACCGGCCCCGACCAACATCTTCAGCACCGAGGACGAAGATGTGGAAAGCGTGGAAAATACACCCTCCAGCCCCACTTCCGAACACGGTTCCCGATCGGAAGATGTCGATGAAGAGCTTTTTCACAGGGAGGAAGCCGACGACGAGGTAGGAGACTACGATGAGGCCTTAGGGGCCGAAGAAGGTAGCTCCGGTGAGGAGCAAGGCCAACCCGTACAAATTGAGGTTATCCCAGTGTGTCAGTCGACGGCTCCGGTCGAGGGATCGCCTTCGGGCCTTACCCAAGACCAATCCCGCAGTTCTTCGGCCCCGCCCTCCGGCCCGGCCACGGACATACAGCAAGAGCCATTGTTACCTAAAAAGACTGGTTTCCCTACCACGAAACCGAAACCAATCATCGCACCGGTTAAATAGAAACCGAAAGTGAAACGGACACTGGTCGGCTCGAGGACCACCACACCTTCGACGCCAGCCAAACCCGTCGGCTCCGACCGCACCAAAAGGGACTTCGGTGCCGAACTCGCTGCAGCCGATGTCGGCGCCGACCCAAAAAGAAAAGCCGTCGGTACCGTCAAAGCGCCTCGGCCCCCGGCACCGAAGCAATCTGCACCAACCACCAAGGTGAAAATAGCCACTGCATCGCTATCCACCTCGAAGGCAGCGACTACGGTACACTCATCAATGCCGTCGAGGGCTCCTACCCCTCCTCGACTCGATGACCCGGTCACTTCGAAGAAGTCCACACCTGCCTCTACGGAACCACTCGGCGCCAAAGAACCGTCGGAGTTCCAGGTGCGACAAGTGGCAGCGTCCTTGCAACGCATCAGGGAAAAGGCAGCCCTCCAGACCTCGTCGGGCTCCGAACCGACACGGGCACAGAAGGCACCTTCGGCACCAGCCAACATCACCTTTGGTTTGCCGCCATCCACGGCGCCGAAAATGTTCGAAATCAGAACCCGCGTTACCCAGACAAGGTCCCCATCTACCGAACACTCGACTACTGGGACATCGCCGTCCCACTTCATCGACGCCGACACCGGCAGGCTCATGCTCCGAAAGCGGAAGATCACTTCAGGGCAAGCTTTGGACTCTTACAGGATCCCGCTAAAACAAAAAATGCCGGCGGAATCGGAACCAGTTCTTTATGAACGCATCCACACCTCTTACACAGATCCATCATTCTCTCCAACGCACTCCGACACGGATGCAGTGGAGGACTACATGGGTGATGACACCACCTACCCCGAGGACATAGACCCTGAGGGGCAGCAAGACCCTGATCAAGTCTGGGATGACCCTGTAGACCCAGGTGCCGCTCTGGATCCACCTACCCCGAGGACATAGACCCTGAGGGGCAGCAAGACCCTGATCAAGTCTGGGATGACCCTGTAGACCCAGGTGCCGCTCTGGATACACAGGACACGCAACTTTATGGCGCAAAAACGTCCCCCACAGAGGACACTGCTGCATTCAACGCCCTCATTGAACGTGCCGCAGCCAATCATGGAGTGCAACTCCACTCAGACACTATCGAGGATGATTTCTTAGTGGACACTTTCACATCCTCCGAGAGGACTGTAAAGACTCTGCCCATGTTAAAAGGTGTCCTCAAGCCAGCAAAGGACATTTTCAAGGAAACCACCAGGGCACGGGTAATAAACCCCAGGATCGAGAAAAAGTACAAGCCCGCACCTGGGGACCCCACGTACATTAGAAGCCAGTTGCCTCTGGACTCCATTGTAGTTGCCAATGCTCGCAAACGGGCACACTCTCAGACTACTGGTGATGCTCCTCCCCCGGACAAAGAGTCCAAGGTTCTAGAGACCTCCGGCAAACGGATTGCAGCCCAGGCAGCAAACATATGGCGCATCGCCAATACACAGGCCCTCCTAGCTCGCTACGACCGCTCACACTATGACACGTTAGAGACCCTACTCCAACACCTGCCAGACGAGTACAAAGAGGCAGCGGAGCTCCTCATCAGGGAGGGACAACTGCTCACAAACGCATCCATCAAGTGTGCACTGGATGCCGCAGACACTGCTGCAAGGGCAATAAACACCAGCGTCATGCTACGACGACACGCCTGGTTACGAATCTCCGGATTCAAACCTGAGGTCCAAAATAACATCCTCAATCAGCCGGTCAACCCCGACTACTTATTTGGACCGGAGGTTGACACCACCTTAGAAAAGATAAAGAAAGACACGGACACTGCGAAGTCAATGGGGGCTCTGCAAACGCAGACATTTCGTAGTGGCTTCTTTCGTCGCCCCGGAAATAGAGGTGCAGGTAGAGGACAGGGGGCACAGCAAACCTACAATAAAGGGGGCACACAGAGTTCGTACGATAAAAACACCCGAGGTGGATATCGTGGCTCCAGCACCAAGGGCAGAGGACGTGGTTACGGCAATACCAGGTCCTCCCCCAAGAACAAACAGTGACGCCCTCTCCCTTCCCCCCGCCCACATAACACCTGTCGGGGGAAGGCTCCAGCGGTTCCTGTCCACGTGGGATTCCATCACCACGGACAGGTGGGTCAAAGATGTTATCCAACACGGTTACTGTCTCGAATTAACCTCCACTCCACCCACCATACCGCCAAGGCACCGTCCTATGTCCTCAGAGCACTTAGCGTTATTACAGCAGGAGGTGCTAAGTATGCTGCAAAAAGGCGCAATAGAGGTCGTGCCCGTACACCAGCAGGGAACAGGGGTGTACTCTCTGTACTTCTTAATACCAAAAAAGGACGGGTCACTCAGACCTATCCTAGACCTGAGACCCCTCAACCACTACATTCTCTCAGAGCATTTTCACATGCTCACCCTACAGCAGGTTCTCCCGCTCCTCCGACAGGGAGATTTCCTAGCCACGCTAGACCTCAAAGATGCGTATTTCCACATACCCATACACCCGTCACACAGAAAATATCTCCGGTTCACCATTCAGGGGCAGCACTATCAATTCAAAGTCCTCCCCTTCGGAGTGACAACAGCACCCAGAGTTTTCACAAAGTGCCTAGCTACCGTGGCTGCACATCTACGAAGGCAACACATTCACGTCTACCCTTACCTGGACGACTGGCTTGTTCAGGCAAAGTCAGCCCAGCAATGTGCCAGCCACATGTCCCGCACCATTCACCTTCTTCACAGTCTGGGATTCTCACTAAATTACCCGAAATCACATCTCCAACCCGCACACGTACAACATTTTGCAGCGTGAATCTTTCTGGATTCACTATGCTGTGCATTATTCCGCGATCTTGTGGTTGGGTCCGGATTCGTAGTCTTTTCTTTGTTTTTTTTTTTTTTTTTTTTGTAGCCCAGGTGGGCGTCGACGTACACCATTTGCCTCCCGTGACGTCGTCGTGCTTCCTGCGGAAGTCCCACCTTTGGGGCGCCATCTTCAGATTCTTTTTTCCGCCGTTGGGTCTGGATCGTCATCGGGAAGCTCCAGAATTACACTCGAAGGAAGAAGGAAGAAAAGCGAGTTTCGTCGATAGAAACACTAGAAGATATCAGGAAAGGAAAAGATTTCATCAGGAGCGCGAAGAAAGGAGGACCAGCGCCCTTTTTCTTCGACGGCCTTGGAGAATGCACGCTCAGAGACCCTGAGCGCAATGGACAAGACGCCATTCAAGTTCTGCCCAAACTGCCACCACAAGTTCGCGCAGAGAGACCAGCATCCGGTCTGCAACCTCTGCCTACCGGTCGATCACCAGAGTATCGACTGCAACGCCTGCTCAGCCTTCGCGCCGAAGACACTCAGGGTGAGAGAGCGGCAGAGAAGGGCCAACGCCAGCATGGACGGCAAGGGGAAGCCCCCGACGCTCTACGCTCTGGGCCTCTCCTCAGACGACGAGGACAACGTCGCCGAGACAGCCGAAAACTTCACGGTCGTAGAGACCGACAAGAAAAAAGAAGACGAGGTAAGAGAATCGCCGAGCGCAAAACAAAAAGTACCTCGACAACACGAGGGTGACTCGAGAAAATCTGAGTCAAAGTCCACGAAGGGAGCCCCGGCGCCGAAAACTTCGACGTCCAAAGGGGGAACCACGGACAAGAGGCCGAGCGGATCCTTAGATAAGGACTCCCCGGTGCCGAAAGACGCCGAAAGGCAAGGGTCGTCGAAAGCATCCCATGAAACGGGCCGATCGACGCAGAAAGAACGTTCGACGTCGACGCAAGGTTCATCGAAAAGACCCGCGGTCGACGCCGAAAGCATCTCCGAGATGGAGAAGAAGAAGAGGCGGCTCGAGGCCGAAATGGAGAACATCCTTCAAAGAAAGGAGTTTGACGCCAGAATGAAGGAATTCAAGATTCCAACGGTTCCATCGGCGGACGTCGAGGAGGTCGAAGACGAGTTCGACGCCGAAGGGCTGACAAGGGAACTCGAAGAGGAAGAAGAGCCCTATTATGAGGAAGAAGCCGAGGAAGAAGACCAACGGTCGTTCTACGAATCGGCGGCATCTACCAGCAACGACGTCGAATGGCACGATCTCGACACCGAAAACCCGGAAGAGCCCGTGGACACGTACCCTTCGAGGCCTTCGCCACCCGACGACATCGGGGTCTACAATATGGTGGTCAGGAGCGCAGCAATGGCCTTCGGCGTCAAACTCGACGAGGAGAAACCGAAAGCCGATTTTCTCGTCGAGACACTGCTCCCCATCCAGACAAGGAGCCAGTTCCTCCCCATGCTACAAAGCGTGATGAATCAGGGGAGAGAAGCCTTCAAGGAACCTGCAACCTGCCGGTCGATCACGCCCAGGACAGAGAAGAAATGTAAGCACTCCTCCCTGGACCCCCCTTACATCAAGGGTAGCGTGACCGCGGACTCCATCATAGCCTCCACGGCCAGGAGAAGGGCCAACGTACCAGCAACTTCGGGCCCACCCCCGGATAAGGAGAGCAGGAGGATTGACCTCACAGGAAGAAAGGTCGAGAGGAACGCCGCAATGCACTGGCGCATGGCGAATTCAAATGCACTCCTCAATAGACACCAGTACCAGCACTGGGATGAGATGGGGGAGTTAGTAAAGCACCTCCCCGAAGAATTCCGGCAGAGAGCCTCTCACCTGATAGATGAAGGCAAAAACATCGCCAACTCCTGTATAAAGACGGCGTTGGATGGGGCAGAGACTTCAGCAAGACTCATGGCCATAGGGGTCACAGAGAGGAGGCATGCATGGCTAAGAATCTCGGGATTCAAGCCGGAAGTGCAGAACAACATCCTTGGCACCCCCTTCAATGGAGAGACACTGTTCGGAGCAACAGTGGACGACAAGCTCACCCAGCTGAAAAAAGAAAACGAGACGGCCAGGTCCATGGGGGCCCTACAGCTGAGGGGAATGAGGCGAGGAAATCCCTCGAGAAGACCCTACGGTAGGGGAGGAAGCCAGCAGGGGACGTCGCACCAGGCGTTCCAACAAAGTCAGCAGGGTGAAGGTCACGGACAAGGTCAACAGAAGCAAACTTGGCAATATCAACCTCGGGGCCAGTCCTTTCGCGGGAGAGGGAACGGACGTGGCCAAAGGAGGAGAGGGGGCGAACAGCCCTCGACAAAGTGACTCAGCACGCAAGAGGACGCCTACCCTCGTCAGGACCCCAAGGGTGAGGCGCAAAAAAGTGTCATCAGGGGGAAGAGAAAATTCAAGAGCCTACGAGCATACGACACCAGTAGGCGGAAGACTGAGGTTCTACCTTCAGGAGTGGCGGCGTATAACCACAGACAAGTGGATACGGAACGTTGTGCAGTACGGGTACTGCGTAGATTTGGAGAAAAGACCTCCAAACAGGAAACCAAGGGGAAGACTGAGATCGGCCCAAGAACTGGCAATACTCAGAGAAGAAACGCGGAAACTCCTGCAAAAGGGAGCCATAGAGACAGTGCCGTTCAGAGAACGCAACAAAGGGGTCTACTCAAACTACTTCGTGGTTCCGAAGGTAGACGGAGACCTCAGACCCATACTAGACCTCCGTTACCTAAACAAGTTCATCAGAACGCAAAGGTTCAAAATGACTTCACTGCAGGAGGTTCTACCACAGATAAGGGAAGGGGACTTCATGGTCACCGTGGACCTCAAGGATGCCTATCTTCACATCCCAATAAACAGAAGGCACAAGGGCCTTCTAAGATTCAACATCGAACAAGAACACTACCAGTTCACGACCCTGGCCTTCGGATTAAAATCAGCACCAAGGGTCTTTACAAAATGCCTGTCGGCGGTAGCGGCGCACCTACGAAGGCAGGGAATACATGTCTACCCCTACTTGGACGACTGGCTGGTCAAGGCAAACTCACGCGGAAAGTGCGAGAGGCACGCAAAACGCGTAACAGACACCCTCACAAAACTGGGATTCTCGATCCACTGGGGAAAATCATCGATGGAACCAGAGCAGGTGAAGATTTTCCTGGGGGCAAAGATCAACTCCCGCAAGAGTACAGTAGTGCCCAGCGAGAGTGGACAGAGGCTCTACTGAAGGAGGCGAAGCTCTACCAGAAGGGGCGAGCTCTGACAGTGAGGGCTGTGAGCAAGATGATGGGGATGATGGCGTCCTGTATCCAGCTGGTGCCGAATGTGCGCCTGCACATGAGACCATTCCAGGAATGGCTGCAACAGCAATGGTCACAAGCAAACGGAAGCTGGGAGGATCTAGTGGTTGTTACGCACGCAGTGCAGGAGGAGATAACTTGGTGGAACAGAGGCAACATAACAGCAGGGAGAAGCCTGACACCACCAATCCCAACAGTGACCATTACCACGGACGCATCGCAGAAGGGATGGGGAGCGCACATGGACAACCTCAGAGTGAGGGGTCTATGGGCCCCAGCAGATGCGGTCCGCCATATCAACTACCTCGAGTTGAAAACAATCCTGCTAGCCCTGAAGGCATTCCAGAGGCACCTGTTCAACAAGAGGGTGTTGGTCCAAACAGACAACACCACGGCGATGTTCTACATCAACAAACAAGGGGGGACACAGTCGTTCCCGCTCTCATCCCTAGCTCAGGAGATTTGGAGATGGGCCATACCTCTCAGGATAGACCTACTGGCAATTCACCTACCGGGGAAGGACAATGTGGAGGCAGACTGGCTAAGCAGGCAGACCTCAGCATCACACGAGTGGGAGCTCAATGGCCAGGAAACGGAGAAACTCTTCCGGAGATGGGGGACTCCCACAATAGACCTTTTTGCAACACGCCACAATGCAAAATGCCAAAGCTTCGCGTCCAGGCAACCAGATCAGCAATCCAAGGGAAATGCCCTATGGATAAGCTGGTCGAGGACATTTGCCTACGCCTTTCCACCGATACCCCTGTTGCACAGAGTGCTCGACAAGTGCAGAACCAGCAACATGACCCTGATCCTGGTGGCTCCGCAGTGGGCGAGGCAGACATGGTTCTCACAAATTCAAGAAATGGCACAAGGCGACCCATACAGGTTCGAGAGGAGGAAGGACCTGCTCTCAATGCAAAACGGAGAGGTCCTGCACCCAGAGCCAGAGACCCTCAACCTGGCGGCATGGCTCCTGAAGACATAGAGTTCGCGCACCTAAGATTGCCGCCGAGCACGATGCGAGTGCTACGGGAGGCGAGGAAACCAACTACACGAAAATGCTACAGCGCAAAATGGAAGAGGTTCACTGTGTGGTGCCGGAAAAAGGGCCTGCAAAACAGAATGACAAGAGACTCAACAGTACTGAGGTACCTCACACACCTTCTAAAGAGTAACCTCTGCTCGAGCTCACTAAGGGTACACCTGGCGGCCATCGTGGCCTACACCAGAGGTGAAAAAGGTGGAAGTTTCTTCAGCTCGCAGGTGGTGAGGAGATTCATGGAAGGAGCCAAAAGGATGGCCCCCCCGAAAAGGTTGCCGCCGCCGGCATGGAATCTGAATGTGGTCCTGACGGAGCTCATGAAGGCACCGTTTGAACCCATTCACAAGGCCACACTGCAGATGTTGACTATGAAAACAGCCTTTCTGGTGGCCATAACCTCACTACGCAGGGTGAGCGAGCTTCAAGCACTAACGCTGCAGGAACCCTACATTCAGATTCACAAAGATAGAATAGTCCTGAGAACGGACCCACACTTCATGCCAAAGGTAGTGTCGGCGTTCCACATAAATCAGGCTATCCAGATACCAAGTTTCTTCCAAAACCCGACTACAAACGCAGAAAAGGCACTGCACACCCTCGATGCCAGAAGAGCGGTGATGCACTACATTGAGAGAACCAAGGAACTCAGGAAGTCGAAACAGCTGTTTGTGTCCTTTGCTACTAGCTTCATGGGTAGACCAGTGACTAAGGGCACCATCGCAAGGTGGATTGCCCTCACTATTCAATTCTGCCACAAACAGGCTGGACAGGAGCTAGCGGAGGGGCCGCAGGCTCACTCCACAAGGAAGAAAGGGGCCACCGTGGCCTTCCTGGCGAACACGCCCATCCAGGACATATGCCTCGCGGCAACTTGGGCATCTGTGCACACGTTCACGAAACACTACTGTGTGGACATTCAGATGAACAAGGAGGCACAGGTTGGACAGAAGGTGCTTCAGCACATTTTCAACGACCAACGCTCATCTACCACCCAGCCGCCACAGAACTAGGAAAACCGCTACAAAATCGATGCACAGCATAGTGAATCCAGAAAGATTCACGCTGCAAAACGAATAGTTTCTTACCTGTCGGTGTAGTTTTGCAGCTTGAAGATCTTTCTGGATTCACTAGCGAACCCACCCACCTCCGCCAGGAAGATGAGGCTGGAGGAAGAGGGGGTAAAATGGAAAAGATCAAAGAAATACAAACATACAGATAAAGGAACAAGAAGGATTAATCAATCGCCTAGGGTTAAAAAAAAAAAAAAAAAAGAGGAAAGGAAAAAAGAACCCGAAGATGGCGCCCCAAAGGTGGGACTTCCGCAGGAAGCACGACGACGTCACGGGAGGTGCACCAAATGGTGTACGTCGACGCCCACCTGGGCTACAAAAAAAAAAAACAAAGAAAAGACTACGAATCCGGACCCAACCACAAGATCGCGGAATAATGCACAGCATAGTGAATCCAGAAAGATCTTCAAGCTGCAAAACTACACCGACAGGTAAGAAACTATTCGGTACCTAGGTGCGACCATAGACACTCTGGCAGCCACAGCTCAGCCAAATTTAGTGAGGATCAACAGCATGCAAATGCTGATTTCCAAGTTCAAACCCCAACACTCCCTTCCTGCGCGAGTGTTCATGCAGTTGATAGGCATGATGGCCTCCTGCATTTTCATAGTCCCACACGCGAGACTACATATGCGCCCGCTTCAGGAGTGCTTAGCACGTCAATGGAATCAGGCTCACGGGCAATTAAAAGACCTAGTGTTGGTGAGCGGTCGGGCATACAACTCTCTGCATTGGTGGAATCCACAAAACCTTTGCAAGGGCCGACCATTCCAAGAGCCTGTTCCACAAATAATACTGACAGCGGACGCGTCTCTCCAGGGATGGGGAGCCCATGTACTCAATTACACAGTGCAGGGACTATGGACTACACAACAAAAGAAGATGCACATCAACCTTCTGGAACTGATGGCAATCTTCCTGGCTATGAAAGCATTCAAAGTACACCTGTGCAACAAGGTCGTGTTGATCCGGACGGACAACATGACTGCCATGTACTACATACAGAAGCAGGGAGGAACACACTCTCCACAGTTGTCTCATCTGGCTCAGAGCATGTGGAAGTGGGCCATTCAGAGGAACATATTCCTCATGGCGGAAAACCTCCCCGGCAAGGACAACCAGATGGCGGATCTGCTCAGCAGACACAGCCACCAGATGCACGAGTGGGAGCTACATCCGTCAGTTCTCCAACCGTACTTCCAACAGTGGGGTCATCCAGAGATAGACCTATTCGCCACAAGGGAAAACGCAAAATGCCAAAGCTTTGCCGCCAGGTTCCCACATCCACAGTCGCAGGGCAATGCGATATGGATGAACTGGTCCGGCAGATTTGCGTACGCTTTTGCCCCAGCGCCGTTGATACCGCTAGTGGCACGCAAACTGCGACAGCACTCACTGACACTCATCCTGGTTGCTCCAACATGGGCACGCCAGCCATGGTACACCACCTTTCTGGAACTTTCCGTGGTGCCGCATCAAAGGCTGCGGATCAAACCCGCGCTTTTAACGCAGAACCATGGAGAAATTCAGCACCCAGATCCGCAACAGCTGAACCTGGCAATCTGGCTCCTGAAGTCCTAGAGTTTGGCTACCTAAACCTGCCACCTGACTGTATGGAGATCATTAAGGAAGCTAGGAGACCCACTACCAGAGCTTGCTATGCAGCCAAATGGAAGAGGTTTGTCATTTATTGTAATAACAATGACATTAACCCGCTAGACGCATCCACTCAAAACATAATCTGTTACCTCTTACACCTATACCGATGCAATCTGGCATACACCTCAATACGTATCCATTTAACCGCAATAGCAGCCTATCTCCAAAACAGGCAGCACCTCTCTTTATTCAGAGTGCCTGCCATCAAAGCCTTCTTGGAGGGACTTAAATGAGTAATTCCCCCAAGACACCCACCAGCACCAGTGTGGAACCTCAACTTGGTCCTCACCCGACTGATGGGTCCACCCTTCGAACCTCTCCACTCATGTGAGATTCAATTCCTCACCTGGAAGGTAGCTTTCCTAGTAGCAATCACTTCGTTGAGAAGAGTTAGTGAACTCCAGGCACTAACCATTCAAGAGCCATTCAAACAGGTTCACGCAAACAGGGTCGTACTACGTACCAACCCCAAATTCATGCCTAAAGTAATATCGCAGTTCCACATGAATCAAACCATTGAACTGCCTGTTTTCTTTCAGAATCCACAAAATGTCGCTGAAAGGATGCTCCATACACTAGACGTACACTAGAGCCCTCATGTACTATATAGACAGAACTAAAAACTTTAGGAAAACGAAACAACTTTTCGTCGCCTTTTCCCCACAACACAAAGGCAACGCAATCTCCAAAGCAGGTATAGCCAGATGGATCGTTAAATGTATTCAAATTTGCTATCAAAAGGCTAAACGCACATTAACGATTCCCCCACGGGCCCACTCAACACGTAAGTTAGGGGCCTCCATGGCTTTCCTGGGAAACATTCCTTTACATGATATATGTAGAGCAGCCACATGGTCCACTATACATACATTTACCAAACACTATTGTGTAGATGTACACTCAAAACAGCAGGCAGCTGTAGGACAGGCTGTTCTCAAAACTCTTTTTCAGACCGCTGCAGCTGGCACTGGTGGCCGCCGCTAATGGGAGGTACTGCTATGTATTCTATGCACAGATATGAATTCAGCAGCCCACATGCCTCGAACTGCTACTTACCAGTATGCATCTGTTCTTGGCATGTAGGGCTGCTGACATTCATATCGCCCACCCTCCTCCCCGGCGCCTGTAGCAGCTGCAGCTCTCAGAATTACTGTATAGCATGGTCATCACTTTCTATATCTACTCCATCACTGCCACAATGGCGAAAAACAATCTGAGGATGGAGAGGATGCCCATGCGCACTGTGGTCCAGGGGAGGAGTCACCTATCTCAGGATACTTCGAAGACTCTTCCAGGACAACAACGTGCAAACATCCGGACCCAACACTAGGCGGCGATCTATGCACAGATATGAATGTCAGCAGCCCTACATGCCAAGAACAGATGCATACTGGTAAGTAGCATATTCATTATGCCTTGTATACTAGATTTTCCTTATACACAGCATTAGCAATAGGAAAGGAAAAAGAAACCAGACTGTAGCTAGTAGTACTCTTTACTTGGTTATGCTTTACTTCTTCCAGTACATGCCAGTATTGGAAATTACCAATTGCCCTCTTTGCAGAGTTGGAACCTTCTTGATGGCTCCTTTTGCGAGCATAACTTTTGTTTCTTTCTGCAATAAGTGAAGACCAGGGGGAGGGGCTTCCCCGGGTTGTGTAGTTGGATGTTTTTGTACTAACTCCAGCGTGTGACCGAAGGCAATAAAATCCAGCATCCAACAGTCCAATGTTATACTCTTCCATTGCCAGAAGAAACTAGCCATCTTTGCACCCACGGGAGGGGAAAAAGAGGGGGAAAGCTGGTACTCTGGTGAGATCATTGTTTTCTTCCATTGTCCCTGGCTTGGATCAGTGTCGACCCCCTTGACGAGAGAACCCAGCTGTGGCTGGTTGACGGTAGGCAGCAGGTTGATAGGATTGCCTATATTGTGGTTGATAGGGCTGGTATTGTTGTGTCCTCTGGATATTTCCTCTGTAAGTGGTAAAACCACATCCTTTTGCCGCCCTGAATGGTACTTTCCTGTATTGGAGGGAACCTAAGGATTCGCTGTATTTGTGTCCTTTTTAATGGATAGAAGCGTTTCATCTATGTGTTTGCCAAACAAAGCGTCTCCATCAAACACCATATCCTGAACCTTTGACTGGACCCCTTTCAACCACCCTTGGTGCCTTAAGACTGCCGCACTTGCCAGTTGGCGGAACCCCGTGTTGGCTATGTCAAGAACTCAGTCAATTGTCTCCGAGGCCGCCCACTCTCCTTCTAAGAGGATCCTTCTGGCTTACTGTCCTCAGGAATGAGGTCAAGTAAAGAGGCCATATCGGACCACATTTGTCTATCGTAGCGGCCGATGATAGCCAAAGCGTTGGCGTCCTTGATGTTAGTTGCAGCCATGGTGGAGAAACGCTTCCCCATGATGTCTGACTTACGCCCTTCTTTGTCCGTAGGAGTTGAAATCTGGTTTGCTGGGTTCTTGGATCTCCTTTGTGCCGCCTGCGAAATAACAGAATCCGGCTTAGGGTGGCCTTTCTGGTAGGAAGGAAAATTTTCTGGGGCTCTGTACTTTTTCTCAATGCAAGAGAGCACTGGGGGTATCGTGGCTGGGGTCATCATTCTCTTTATCCCCTCTTTATCCCCTCTTGCCAGATGTAGTCTATTATTGGGATTGTGAGCATTGATTTTCTGGCTTCCTCTTTAAATTCATACAGGAATCTAGTCTGTATGTGTAACATCCATGTGGAGATGGAATCTAATAGAAGCCCTCCCCATTAAGTTGTTGTAACCCCCTATGTCTTCTGGAATCCTCGGGATAGTGTGACTGAGGGGAGGGAGTGGGAATGACGTAGTCCTCCCAAGGGTCTGTGGGCATTGGGTCTGGAATTTCGCCGCCTTCTCTCTCCTCATCCAAGGAGGAAGGGTCGACCGGATCTTGCATAAAAGGTCATGGCACTGAAGGTGTTGCTGGCGAACTCTGTTTCACAAGGGCCTGTGGTTGCACCGGCAGCTCCTTGGGAACATCTTGAGATGGAAATCTTTGTTTGTAGTCTGCCAGCATAGCTTTAAAGGTCTTGAATCAAAGTTGGCGGCAGGTGAGCCATCTCTCTAGGGCGAGGTTGGTGATATTCGTAGTGTCGATAATGACGTGGCGGTGCCAGATATGGCTGGTAGTATTGCTGCTCCTCATAGTCCTTGTCATCTTTCTGGCAGTTAACGTGCTACTCCGAAGAACTATGCGCCACTCCGTATATTCCATCATCTTCATTTGACTCCTGAAGATCCAAAAGGTGTGAAGGAGACAAAGGAGATCTTAACTGAAAGCTGACATCTCCAGATGAAAATATTTCTTCACCTTAATCATTGTCGACAGACTGCTGGCCACTGACAATGGAAACCGGTCGTCGACGGTGTCGTCAACAGATTCGCAACTGCCGATGACCTCATCGACGGTGTAGTTGTCGACGGACCTGTTGACTGTGTCGGTGACAGTAGTGATGTCGACGGTATCTTCGTCCACTTCGTCACTGCAACCCTCGCCGACTGCAAATGGGCTGGATGTCAACGATGATGGCGTCAATGATACCTCGTCGATAGTATGGGCCCATAGATTGCCGTTGTCATTGTACTGGACGTCGACGGGGCCGACAACATAATTGTGTAACTTGTCATCGACCCAGTCACTGTTGTTGATGGGGATTTTTCAGTTCTGCTCTTCCCCGGATCCGATGAGGAGGCTCTATGATGCTGCTTTTCTTTCCTCACTGGAGTAGAGGAAACAAAAGACGAAGGCTCAGAGCAATCCTTGGAATGTTTCTCCTGTTTTGAACACTTGCTTTCTGGAGAGGGTTTGAAGTGTTTCCTGCCCTCTCCAGAGTCTTTCTCTTGATCTTGCTCTCTTGTGAACCCTGGATGAGCCATCACTGTCCTCCTCTGATGACTTACTGTGCTTAGTGGACTTTAGCCACAAAAGCAGCCTCACCTCTCTCTCTTAAAGTTTTAGAAGAGAAAGTGCAACAGATCTTGCACTGTTTTACCTCATGGGCTGGGTGGAGGCAATAAATGCAGCCCTTGTGAGCATCATCAACATGGACTCTCTTCTTGCCACAGGTCTTGCAGGCCCGAAAGAGTCCTTTCTTATCAGACATGATGAAAATAATTTTTTATGAAGAAAAACCTAGAAGGTAGAAGAAAAAAACGGAGTAGAACTCTGGGAGACTCCCTTCACACAGGACGTGCAGGGAAACTGCCTCTGCTGGGAAGGTTCTAGAGGGTGCTAGCAGCTGATAAGCTGCATTCAACATTTAGTCCTTTTTAAAAAAGGACATAGGGTATGTTAGACCTACCCGATGGCCATTTTAGCCTATAGCATTATTTAAATACTGCTTGATTATGGTACCGTGGGACTCCAATCTTGACGGGGAATGATTCACACATGTGAATCTATGAAAGATGCCCCAATACTGTATAAAAAGGTGTGGCACAGTTTCAACTTATCTAAAGAAAGCCAGCAGTACAGCGCAGCTCGGAAGGTGTCTTGGATGGAATTAAAATCTTTGTGTCGGATTTCCTGAAACAGACGTGATTACTTGGATAAAGGTTTCCTGGTCTCAGACCAGGTCATTAGTGCTGCGGTGGTATCTGATGCACTTGCTGCTACAGAATACTGCCAGAATGTTAAACCCTGATGCCCAGTTCAAGATAACCAACCTACCCCTTTCAGGAACAGCACTCTTTGGGCAACAAATGGTGGAAGAGATGCTTTGTATCAAGAATGAAGCATAAACCCTGAAGGATTTGGGCTAGAGAAACAAAAGAAGATTTTCAGACAATATAGGTGCTAAAAGCACTGTTTGGTCAATCAGAGGGTTCAATCCCAGAGAGGGTGTTACGAGGCACAATATCAACAAAAACCAGGAACATCAATACCCTTGAAGATACTAAAAGAGCAAATCAACTTGCTGATGACCTCTCACTTCAGTGGGAGAAACTTCTCTAGTAATCGCCAACATCCCCATTCCCCTTTCAAGTTACTGCTCTCCTAAGGTAAGCAGTGATGTATCGCCTGGAAGAGTGGACGTCTATAACCACAACAGATCGTTATGAACATCATAAGCCGAGGCTATCTAATTTGATTTAAGGCAGTACCACTGCCTATTCTACCTAACCAACATGGAATCACCATCTTCCTGCAGTGAAAGAAGAATCTCTGCTCCTACTAGCCAAACAAACAGTAGAAAAAGGTCTGCCAGCACAGAAAACAAGGTACTTCTGGTGCATAAAAACGGGTCAGTTAACCCATTATCATCCAATATTAAATATGATTCATCAACACCTTCATTCTCAGAGAAATTCAAGATTCTGAACCTTAATCGCATTTTACAACACATCAAAAGGAACAATTGCCTATGTTACATCGATCTGCAGAGCTCCCATTTTAGTCCGAGTCTAACACAGAAAATAAATAATTACTTATTGGAGCCATTCACTATTAATACTCTCTTTCCATTCTTACTAAAGTCTGCTCGCAAGACATTGACTGCAACAACTGCCATGCACTTTAACAGTCTAAAAGGAAAGAATGTTTATTTAGCCATACTTGGAGGACTAGCTCATAAAAGCAGACTTCAAAGCCTTGGTCCAACAGCTAAAGAGGCGATGTCTGAATGTCCATGTGGAAAAGTGAACCCCAACGCCAGTCCAGTGTCGAGCATATTTATGAACAAAAAATAGATACAAAAAGAGAAGTGTATAATTTGGGGGAGAATTTCATCAAAGAGAAATGCTTGCATTAGAGGAATAATGTTAATCTTATGTTAACCAGCCCACTTCTTCAGCTGCTTTAATATTGGGCAGTAATATGTAGCCATTCTCTAGTCTATACAGTTAAAAAGAAGTGACTCTGGGCAGCAACTGCCAGCACAGTGCCCTCTGGAAAAGAGTGCTTTCCAGGTTCTTAAAGGGCCAGGCTTTTTTTCCTCATTGTTTATAATGTAAGTGTAAGAAACTGGGTTCCTGGTTGAGTGGTGTAACCCTTCTCAAACTGCAACCGCAGTTCTTCTTGAGTTTAAGTCACAAGCAAACCCTAAATTAACCTGTGCTCAGCCCTCTGGTTGCTTGGCACGGAGCAGTCTGGGTTAACTCAGAGGCAATTTGTAAAGTATTTGTGCAACATTTCAAACAGTAACTGCAAAAGGGTCCCACAATAGATTTAGAGAAATAGAGTGATGTGTAATGAATACAACAAGACTATAACAAAAATCCAGTAACCAGAACCGGAGATATGCAATTTTAAAGATTTTAGTGAAAATCATGCCAAAAAGCCAACTGTGGATATCTTGTCTTGCCATTCCAGGACAAAATCAAAAGTTCAGTCCGACTATAATAGAGCGCCAGCTGGTTGCAAGGACCGAGGCGCGCCCACTGAACAAAGTACCTTCAATCTTGGTTTGCGGAGCTGTGCAAGGATGTAAGTCAAAGATGCGTAGTGCAGCTGAGGTGATGCGTCAGTTCCAAGATGAGGAGAGGCCCTGCGTCGGCATTCAGGATCTTGTCGGTGGGGGCGTGCGATGCGAAGTCCGGCATAGAGGATGCGATGCTCAGTCTAGGTAATGCCGTCCGTACCGAAGAGCTGCGTGGCTGTGTTGCTGATGCTGCCATTGACTAGGGATGTGAGTGGCTGACAGAGGATGTGCCACACAGTTGCGGCTCCGAAGAGGTTGCGGAGGCGATGTGGGTCCTTGCGACAGTTCCAACCAATGCAGCAGCGGCAATGCATCGGTTCTCCTTGAGGTTGTGCCGTGCAGCAGAAGAGATTCATTGGTTCTGCTGGATCGACAGAGCAGCTTCGGCCCACTTCCAAGGGTCCAGGACTGGGGTGGCAGCACTTGGCAAGGTAGACTCACAGATGGCAAAGTACAAGGCTGTTGGAAGACTGCCCCTGAGGCTTCAGATCAGGAGGCCAGTCAACTAGCCCATGCAGTCAGTCTGGGGTTCTTGGTTCAAGAGATGTAGGCCCGGTCCTCATCCAGGCAAGAGGACAGCAGGTCAGCACAGCAGTCCTTCTCGGCAGAGTATACAAGGGATCAGATGTGTACTAAAGAGTTGGTGACAGAGGTCCAGTTTTTATACCCAGTTGTGCTTTTGTAGTGGGGAGAAGCTTCTAGAGGCATTCCTTTTAAAGTGCTCAGGTGCCATGCCTTCTGAACCTGACTCCAGACTAAATACTCGGGGTATGCAGCCCTTTGTCTGGCAGCAGGATACATCCTATTCAAGCTTCTCCCCACCCCCTTCCTGCCAGTGAAGGCCCATCCTGGCACCCCTAAGCTCCCTAATTTGTGTGGCTGTCTAGGTGGAATACACAAAGCCCAACTGTCAATTACACCCAGTCATGTGACCCAGAAACAGGCTACAGGCTCTAAATGGACAAGTGAGGAAGAGGCCAACTTTCTAAAAGTAGCATTTTCAAAATTGGAATTTAAAATCCTACTTCATAATAAGTTAGGATTTTTCATGACCATTCCCAAGACTCTAAACCTGAATAAGTTACCCGCTCCCATTTGAAAATTACAGTGTGTTAAATGTAACAAGGTAACTCCAATGTTAGTCTATGGAAGAGGTAAGCCTTGCATTAGTGAAATACGAATTTAAGAGTTTTTCACTTTCAGGACATATAAAACTGAAAAATATATGTTCGAGGCATATGAGCTGCAGATTATACACTGTGCATAGCTCGCCATCTGGTGTTGGGCCCGGATGTTTGCAGTTTGTTTTTCCTCTTGGAAAGTCTTTGGAAGTCACGAGGTTGGTGACTGCTCCTTTGGTTCGTATTGCGCATGGGCTTCGGCTCCATCCTCAGATTGTTTTTTTCCGCCATCGGGCTCGGATGTAATACTTCACGCTCCGGTTCCGAACTTTCCAGTTCAACGATCGACGCAAAAATCCTCGCTCATCGAGCTCCTTCAGATAATTAATCATCTTAATCACCTTCTCTTCGGCACTTCTTCGATTCCGGTCGTCGACGGCGGCCTTCGGGCCTATTCCGGCTCCGGTCTCGGCTGATGGTAAGAACTCCCTTCAAGAAGTGCCCTCGATGTGGGTCCAAGTTTCCCCACACCGATCTTCATGAGGTATGCAACCTCTGCCTCTCCCCTGAACACGAGGCCCGAGACTGTCCTGCTTGCAAGTCTTTTCACTCGAAAAAGACTATTCGAGATCGACGGGCTAGACGCAACATGGCGCACTCCTCGACCTCCAGTCGACATCTTCGGGGACGACGTCGAAGCTCCGGGACAGCAGCACATCGAAGAAGACGACGACGACCTCGTCAGTGCTTCCAAGGCCGACGACTCAGATGTGGAGGACATCACCCTGGCGCAGAGGGTCGTGAGTACAATACCCCCTCCCACACCCACGCCGATACCCAAAAAGGCTTCGGTCACACCTTCGCCTTCGGGCCTAGGCAAGACCAAGGATACTGCTTCTCACACCCCACCTTCGGGCCCGGTAAAGAAACCTATTAAGCCTTCCGGCAGCTCGGGCTCGAGCCAGCCTACCAGCGGTACCGAAAAACACCCTTCGGCACCGAAGAAAAGATCGGCCTCCATCTCCACACCGAACCCAGTACCAAAGCCTTCGGTGTCGAAACCTGCCCTTCCGGTGCCGACCAAACCTCACAAGGCCCTCGGCACTGACACTCCCGTGCCGAAGCCTTCTTCGGCACCGACCAAAAAATCGGAGGTCCCAAAGAAGCACGGCTTAGAAAGCTGTCAGCCCCGAAAACTTCGGCGCCGACCGAACAACCAGTGTCGCAGGAACTTTTCACACCGGATCCTCTGCAAAAGACACTCACCAAGGATCCAAAAACTGGACATTTGACATTGTCTTCAAAAAAGAGACACTTGGACAAACCAGCTCCACCTCCAAAGAGGAAAGACACTGCTATCTCCCCTTTCAGGGTGCCTTCCCCACCACCTCCACCCTCCCCACCTCCACCCTCTCCGCCCCTGCCTCATCGTTCCCCAACCTTGTCTCCTGTCCCAGACGATTTATGAGACCCTTATTATGATCCAGCAGACGTGCCACAAGACCCCACACCTACTGGATCTCCAGACCCATGGGACGACTATCACAATCCGGACATCCCAGATGTCCCACAGGATGACCTTTACCCATCTAGGCCATCCACACCTGAAGATTCCTTAGGTTTTCACCACCTGTTACAAAGGGCGGCACACTACCACAGGGTGGAGTTACATACTGACCCAGTGGAGGAAGATTTTCTCCTAGACACCTTCGACAATGCACATAGGTCAACTGCCATTCTACCTATGTTAAAGGGAGTAATTAAACATGCACCGGAGGTTTTTAAAGACCCAGTCAGGGCCAGGGTCCTAAACCCCCATATAGAGAAAAAATACAAAGCCGCCCCCACAGACCCTTCATACATTAAAGGCCCTGCACCATTGGATTCCCTAGTGGTATCTACAGCTAGGAAGCGCTCAAACTCTCAGGCTTCGGGCGAAGCACCACCACCTGACAGAGTCCAAGCTCCTAGACGCGTCAGGGAAGCGCACTGCGTCACAAGCCGCCAATATATGGCGTATCGCCAATACGCAAGCGCTGTTGGCCAGATACGACAGGGCGCATTATGAGTTAGAGACCATCATGCACCATCTCCCTGAAAAATACAAGAATAGGGCTAACGAATTGATCCAAGAGGGAAAAATAATAACTAATACCGCTATACGCTGTGCCCCAAATGCAGCAGATACAGCCTCCAGGGCCATAAACACCAGTGTCCTTCTCCGTCGCCATGCCTGGCTCAGAGTTTCAGGTTTTAAACCTGAGGTACAAGCCTCTATATTGAACCACCCATTCGACCAAGATCATCTATTTGGCCCCAAAGTTGATGAAGCCCTCAAAGATGAAAAAAGATACTGATACGGCGAAATCCATGGGAGCCCTACAGTCTCACACTCCTAGGCGCTCTTTTTGCCGCTCTTCCTTTCGGGGCACGGGTAGAGGCTACTCCTCGGATAGTGCATCCACGTCCTACAAATCCCCACCTCAGTCTACCTTCACAAAAGGTTATCAAAGAGGCGGATACAGAGGCAATAATAATAAGGGCAGAGGCAAGACAAATACCGCCCGCTCTGCCACACCGCCTACCCAATGACTTCCCCCCGCTCCCTCCAGACAGTTCCACTCCGGTCGGGGGCAGGATACAACATTTCCTTCACGTCTGGGAGACCATCTCAGACAGATGGGTGTTGCCTAGAATTAACATCTACCCCCCCCCAAACATTCAACCCAGGCAACGCCCAATGTCTCAAAAACATGCGACGTTACTAAAACCGGAGGTAACCTCCCTCCTGCAAAAACAAGCCATAGAGCAGGTCCCCATCAATCAACAATTTAGGGGTCTACTCCCTGTACTTTCGGATTCCAAAGAGAGACGAGACTCTACGACCTATCCTAGATCTCAGACCTCTAAATGCTTACATACATTCAGACCATTTTCACATGGTAACCCTTCAACAGGTTCTTCCGCTCCTCTCCCAGAACGACTTTCTCACCACTCTGGACTTGAAAGACGCATACTTTCACATCCCAGTACACCATGCTCACAGAAAGTGCCTCAGATTTGTAGTGGACGGGCAACACTACCAGTTCAAGGTGCTCCCGTTCGGGGTAACAACAGCACCACGGGTATTCACCAAGTGCCTAACAGTAGTGGCGGCACACCTCAGAAGACAGCACATTCACGTCTTCCCATATTTGGACGACTGGCTAATAAAAGCCACGTCCTACGAACAATGTGTGCAACACACTGCCGCTACAATCCAACTACTTCACCAGCTAGGCTTCACGGTGAACCACCAAAAGTCCCACCTGGTACCATCACACACAAAACAATACCTTGGTGCTACCATAGACACCTCAAAAGCCATAGCCTATCCCAATCCTGCCAGGATTGCAAACATACAGGCTCTGCATCAGAAATTCATATTTCAACACTCTCTCCCAGCAAGAGTGTTTATGCAACTGATAGGGATGATGGCCTCTTGCATCTTCATAGTGCCCCATGCAAGACTCCAGATGCGTCCACTCCAAGAGTGTTTGGCACGCCAGTGGAACCAGGCCCTGGGGCAACTGACAGACCTGGTGTTGGTAGACGGTCGCACCCATCGCTCTCTGCAGTGGTGGAACACCACAAACCTTTCCAGAGGTCGACCGTTCCTGGACCCGGTTCCACAAATAATACTAAGACTCATCGCTCTCCGGCTGGGGAGCTAATCTGTTACATCTCACAGTACAGGGCACATGGACTCCGCAACAGAAGTTACTCCACATCAACCATTTGGAGTTACTGGCAATCTTCCTAGTCCTAAAATCCTTCCAGACGCAGATTGCAGGCAAGGCAGTCCTCATTCGCATAGACAACATGACTGCCATGTACTACATTCAAAAACAGGGGGGCACACACACTCCACAGCTCTCTCAATTAGCACAGAGCATATGGAGATGGGCAATTCCACAGAAAATCTTTCTCCTGGCCCAACATGTCCCAGGAGTCCAAAACACCATGGCAGATCTGCTCAGCAGACAAACGCAACAGATTCACAAATGGGAACTTCACCCACAGGTTCTTCATCCGTTCTTTCAGAAGTGGGGGCATCCACACATAGATTTATTCGCCACCCACGAAAACAAAAAATGCCCAAGCTTCGCCGCCAGATATCCACACCCATTGTCCAAAGGCAATGCGATATGGATGAACTGGTCAAACAAATTTGCATACGCCTTTCCACCTCCCACTAATTTCATTAGTGGTGCGAAAGCTACAACAGCATTCCCCAACACTGATCCTAGTAGCTCCAACATGGGCCAGACAACCGTGGTACACCACACTGCTGGAACTCTCAGTAGTACCACACCAAAAGCTACACCTCTCACCATGCCTCCTAACCCAGAACCATGGAGAGATCAGGCACCCGGACCCAGCTCAGCTCAACCTTGCGATCTGGCTCCTGAGGTCCTAGAATTCGGATACCTTAACCTTCCCCCTGATTGCATGAATATTATCAGGGAAGCTAGACGCCCTACTACTATGGCATGCTATGCTGCAAAGTGGAAAAGATTTGTTGTTTACTGTCACAACAACACAATCGATCCTCTAAATGTGTCCATACAGCACATCATATGTTACTTGCTCCATCTCCAAAGGTGTAACCTAGCATATACATCCATTCGGTTACACCTCGCAGCAATTGCTGCTTACTTACAGAACAGGCAGCACCTATCACTTTTCAGGGTGCCTGCCATTAAAGCCTTTATGGAAGGCCTCAAAAGAGTAATTCCACCCAGAGTACCACCCTCACCTGTCTGGAACTTGAATATAGTTCTCACAAGGCTAATGGGACCCCCTTTCGAACCATTACATAAATGTGAGCTGCAATTTCTCACATGGAAAACAGCATTCCTAGTGGCCATCACTTCCCTTAGAAGGGTTAGTGAAATACAAGCACTCACCATTCAGGACCCTTTTCTTCAAATGCATCATAACAAGGTGGTACTCCGCACCAACCCAAAATTTCTACCCAAAGTCATTTCTCCCTTCCATCTAAACCAGTCTCTTTCTCACAACCTCAAACCATTGCGGAAAGGGCTTTACACACACTGGATGTTAAAAGGGCCTTACTTTACTATATCCAAAGAACACAACCTTTCAGAAAAACCAAACAGCTATTTGTTTCTTTCTCTCCACCACATGAAGGCAACCCTATTTCTAAATCGGGGATAGCTAGGTGGATTGTAAAATGCATACAGATTTGCTACCACAAAGCAAAACGAACGCTATCTGATCCCCCTAAAGCCCACTCTACAAGGAAGATAGGGGCTTCTATGGCTTTTCTAGGAAACCTACCACTAGATGACATCTGCAAAGCAGCGACATGGTCAACAGCGCACACTTTCACAAAACATTACTGTGTAGATGTGCAAACCAAGCAACAAGCTAGTGTGGGCCAGGCTGTACTAAAAACACTGTTCCAAACAACTGCAACGGATGCCGGTGGTCGCCGCTAGGGTTGGCTACTGCTATATAGTCTATGCACAGTGTATAATCTGCAGCTCATATGCCTCGAACGGAATATGCTACTTACCAGTATGCATCTGTTCTTGGCATGTAGAGCTGCAGATCTATACACGCCCACTCGCCTCCCCGGCTACCTGTATCCGTTCCAGTCTATCTTATTTAGATACAACACACATGGGTCTCTTTACTGTTATCAATACGATCCATCTTTCCCTGCTGGCGAAAAACAATCTGAGGATGGAGCCGAAGCCCATGCGCAATACGAACCAAAGGAGGAGTCACCAACCTCGTGACTTCCAAAGACTTTCCAAGAGGAAAAACAAACCGCAAACATCCGGGCCCAACACCATATGGCGAGCTATGCACAGTGTATAGATCTGCAGCTCTACATGCCAAGAACAGATGCATACTGGTAAGTAGCATATTCCTTCCTGTTTTTTAAATAGATTTCACCCTGCTCTCTGGGATGTCGAGGGCCTGCCCTAGGGGTGACTAATGTGTATTTAAAAGGAAGGCTTAGGCCTGCCAAAAAGTTCATTTTGTCACCAGGTCGAACTGGCCGTTTAAAAGCTGGTGACAGAAGCTGCGCAGGCAGGCCTGAGAAGTTTGAAAGGGCTACTTAACTGGGTGGCACAATAAGTGCCGCAGGCCCACATATAGTATTTCATTTACAGGTCCTGGGCACATGTAGAACAACTTTACAAGGGACTTGTAAGTAAATTAAATACGCCAATTGGGTACAAGACTAATCCCTCATGTTTTAAGTAGCGAGCACTTTAGCACTGGTTAGCATTGGTAAAGTGCATATAATCCTAAGGCCACTTATTGCGGAATTCATTTTTTGGTGGAGTGTAAAGGGTGACCCTACAGAGAGGGCTAGGTCTAACAGTAACCCTATCAGTCTGCACTTTTAACTTCGTGTTCACTGCTGAAAAGCGTTTTTTCTGCATTTGGATGCTGTAATGCCGTTCTATGACAATCTGGAGAATTATTTTTAATGTTTATGGAAAAAGTAGGATATTTTTTGAGGCTTCCATTTCATCTATCTGAATATGAAGTCATAGATGTAGACATTCTATAATGCAGTTTCCATGGAGAAAAAAATGGTTAGGGTTTTCCAGGGTCCTCGCAGACAGTAGGGAATTATTCAAGTATTTGCCTTTATTGATTCCTGCAATGCAGAACCAGGATTACTGGTAGATAACCTTTTCTTTTAACAAAAGGCATTTAACCAAAACCAGGATATAAGGTATTAAATTTGTGCAGCAACGTAAAATCACACAAAGAATTTTGTGAATACTAACAGTTGTTTGCATTTGTAACTGTTAAATACATTCTGCGAAGTAGTAAAGTGATTTTTCTCACTTTCTGTACTGTGGGAATTAACTCTTATTTCACCTTTACACTGTATTAATGTGTGAATGCATCTTTATTAGTACAGTTGCTGTAAATAACAATAGTTATTTGGACATGTTTATTTTCACTGCCATAGCATAAATATATAGGAGTATGTGTTTATATGGGTATCTGTAGATAGATGTGGATAAGGAGATGTGTGTATGTATGTATATATATATCTACGTCTGAAGTTAACATTTGATTTAAAAACAAAAACTTTGATATTGTCTGGAAAAAACAGTACTGGTGTTGCGGTTACAAAACCTAAAAACCACTTAAACTTGCCACCTATGGTTATGTAGACTAACCATAACACATACCCCTGTCATGCACTGCTTATGATCTCACAGGACATATCTGTAATATAAAGCCATCAGCTGGGCTTTTTGCTGTGAGCTAACATTGTGTAATGATCAGGAGGTGGTTAGACTTTTTTTGTTTTTGTTCCTCACGCTGCGTGTGCATGCTCTGTTCCATCATACAACCAAGAGTCTGTTACATCGCATGCCTTAACATGGTCCATACCGCGACTGCGTCTTTACCTAAAATGCATATATAACGAATTTCTTTGTAAAGGCATTGTTGGTAAAGGCATATGCATGGTAAAGGTTACACCTCAGCCTCACACCCTGAGACCTAAAACCCTTCCCTGAAAACTACCCCACCGCTTACCACATATGAGGCAAAGTTTTCTAAAATGGCTTGAGTTTGTTGATTTTGTTTGGTTTTAGTGCCTCACTACCGTGGATATTATCTGACGGCCGTACCTTGAAGCTATTGTAACCCGCTGCTGTTTTTCTTTGACATTATCCTACTAATCAAAATCTAAGGGAATCCATCTGACAGGGAAGGCCCCTCTGTTTTGGATGTTTGCTATGTCAGGTTACCTAATCCCCTTCTCTATGTAAGATGCAGATTACTTGCTTGCCCTTATCCTTTTACACCATAACAACCATGCCCTATGAGCAATAATCGCACTTTTATGATTTTCACTCCCCATCCTTAAATTGGGCCGATTTCCAGAAGAATAACATAACAAAAGGCTAACACTAGAATATGTATACAAAGAAAATCTATTTAGAGGAGCTATACACAGGACAGCATAGCGATGTAAGATTTATATATTTTTTTTTAAAGTAGACTGTGCCCAAAAGCAAGATTCCTCCGTGGTCAACCAGGGCCTTAGTTTAGCAGGTAAATATGTTCATGTCCTTTGTAGTGGGAGTGGATTCAGAAGTTTTAACATCCTTGCGATAATAAAAAGGCAGCTGAGTTTTGCATGTACACCCATGCCTAATGACCTTTTTCTGGGGATGTTGCTGCTCCAGAGTAACTGGTTAAGTAGACTTTTCTCCATTCCAAGGAAAACTACACATCTGCAGTTTAAGCAGCGTTAAGGCTGGTGGGCACTCTTGAGAAGCTGCTCTGCAGCCTATGTACCACTGGCAGTCTGTTAAAATCCACTATTAAAATAATACCTTCACCAAACAGCGGGTGCACAACTTTATACCATACTGCTCTCCTGCATAGTTGGTCCTTCAACCATTTAAGTACGAGGGCTTTAAAGCAACTTAGATACTGGTCTAACCAAAGCTTCTATAGTTATCAGGACACTCCTGGCATCTGTCTGCTCATTTGCAGTTTGACTTATTTAGCTGCCCTTGTCTCATTTCATCATGCTGCCATCTCTTTACCTAGTGCACGCTGATTCTCATGATATTATCTAAATGTCTTGTTTGTTTTCTCCTGAAGGTTGCTCCTTGAAGGTTTTGGCCGACAACGTGCGCTACACGTGGATTGTATTGTAATGTGGCACAGAGGATGCAGAGACATGGCTTTGAATTCTAGAAACTTTGACAAAGATTTCCAGCCATCTAAAAACACTACCTCCTCAAGATTTGTTTTGTTCCTTATTGCACAGCTTTTCTTCGAGTAGATCCTGTGGGTGCTCTCTGGAAATTGATAGCAATTGTAAATGCCATTTAAAAATGCATATATGTAACTTTTTGTTGGGCAATGGCTAAATATTGGAGGAGGGGGAAAGAAGGGCAGCTAGGAGACAGGCCCATGGATTAGCACTGACCTTGGTCTTTTGTGCTTTTTGGTACTTCTGGAAAGGTGCAAGATAATGTCCTTGGATGCGTCTTTCTATTTCATGTCTCCCAGGGCCTGCATGGTCACAGAGTAAGAAACTGCTCCTTCCCATGTTTTTTTTTTTGCCCATATGAAGTATGTAATTTGTTGGACAGGTTGACTGCTTTTACCACTAAAACATGGGGTTGGAGATCAGGATTCCTCCTCTGGACGTTTTCACAACCAGATGTCATGTTTTCACTCTAGAATTTGATACCTGCGATTCAGTCGTTGCCTATCCTCATGGATGGGGTAGGTGGGCAGAGTATCGATGTTCATAGAGATGCCTTAGGATCTGCTCTGGAAGAAGCCTGTAAACCCCTAAAATACCTGCACTTTGTGTCCAGTAAACAGTATATCTTATTAACCCTTTTCAATATAGCAATGATGGTGGGAGACGTCTGCTTTGGAGCTTGGTTCTTGACTTTTTGAGGCAGTTTGAAGTTCTGACCTATGACCAGGAACCCTTTATCTCCTTGTGCCATTCCAGGGATGTCTCCAAGAAGCCCTTGAGGCATTGGTCATGTACATGCCCCCGTGGATCTCTTAATCTTAGCAGAATGTTTGCGTTTGCACGACAAGTGTTTGTGTGTGTACATATATACATATAAAAAAATGTATAGAGATCCAGTTGCTATAGACCAGTATTTTTTTTTAATCTTCATAGTCATTATATTGGTGTAGAACTTAGCCTACATTGATGGTCTGTTCTAACTTTGTAGATGTAAAGCGCTTTCCTCTGTCAGTCCTGAACCATAGCCGTAGAACACATTCCTGGGCCCGGTCCCATGCTTCTCTGAGTGTATTGATATAAATAAAAAATGCCTATTGGCAAGTCCCACCAAACTCTGTCTTCATGTGGGACACATCCTTTTTGTTATACATCATCCCAACTCATTTAGTCGTTAAAGGAACATCGCCCGTCCTTCCAATTCCTATGCCATCTATCATAGTAATCCCAGCCCAGATTTTTCCATCTCCTCTTTCCATCTGTGATGTTGCTTATTTCGAGACTATTTAACAGTAGGTGGGTTGCGTAAAATTCACAGCTGATCTCGTTTGCTATGGGGTGACCCTGTACATTGCAAGATATTGGTTAACCCATTTGCTTGATCAGTCTGCTCTTGAGCTGTTTGTGCAAAACTCCCAACGTTCTGCTATCACACATAAGGCGCCACCCATCCAGAATTTTGCATGTGCGTTGCCCTTTAGTGATCTAGGTTTTCTTTTGGGGGGGGGGGGGGGCTGAGATAGTCTGGGTTTACATTGCACTTGATGAGGTTGTGGATCACTGGTTGCCACTGTCTTCTATTGGGAGCACTTTGTTAACCTTTGGGTTGGAAAGAACACTTGATGGCTTTCAGCAGTTCGAAACCATCTGTTAACTTCTGGTTATGGGGCTCCTCCTTGTTGTCTAGCACTTTGGGTTCCAATTTTGGAGTACTGTAATGACTTGTTGGGTTGGAGTGCCTTTGATGCTTTTAAGTTGGCGTTCTTCTGGTTATTTGTTTCGCTTGAATGATCCCACATTATGGGATTGCTCTCCAGTTAAGGGATGTAACTTTTGAGAGGTTCAGTTCTGAGTTGATATCTGTCCGTTAACTCTTATTTTCCTTCGGTCATTAAACAGTTTCTAAATTGGGAGTTTGAGAACGGGGCAGGGGTTGCTTGTTAGCATTGTTAATCTCTTCTACGTTTAATAAATGTTTGATTTCACAGGCTCTGTTTTCTTGCATGTTTTTTTTTTTTTGATAATCAAATGTATTGGATTTAACGGACACTTGCATGTTTTTTAATTACGTTTTTTTTTTGTAATGTCTAAGCTCAAAGAAAGCCAGGAAATTGGCGACATTTTGAATTAATACAGTTGAGCAAGCCACTAACAATAGCATTATTATTGACAAATCAGGCAGTTCACGACCAAGAAAAAAGGAACTTGAACAAGTACATTTTTAGTAAGCAGAATAGGCACATTTGTATCACTGACTTTGCTTCCTTGTTTGTCACTACCAAGAACTGCCTCCTTTCTGCATAATCTCTCTAGCTTATTTTATTGCAAACCATCCTTACCGTTCTATACATTGCATTTTAACATGTACAAACTGAAATAAGCCAAAGGCCATGTAGGTAGAAAAGGCAGCAAAACTGACTAGCGTAATTTATAACATGCAAGTACTATTAGTGGTGTTCAATTATCTACATGATTTTTCTATACTCGTCTAGTTTCTGTGCTGGAGTACTCGAACATAAATCATTTTTGACAAGCGCATAGTAGGTTCCAGTACTCCAGCCCTTTGCTCATGCAATTGTGTGCATAGGTCTTTTTGATCATTGTGTGAACTTTTCTGTACTGAAGTACTAGTACACAAGGCATTTTTCCCATAGTTATTCCTTGTCATTCGTTACTGGAGCCCTTTGGCAATGTACCTTGAGTTTTGCTCTGCTTTTTTTTTTGTGTTTTGGGTTGTTCCCCCCCCCCCACACTTTTGTAACCCTGTTGGCATGTTTGTCTGCATGCTATTTCCTAGCTGAGTGAGAATGTAGGGGTTGTGTGTCTACCTCTTCATTGGGCTTTTATGTCCAAAGTTCCATGGGCCCTGGTCCTTGATCCCAAGGTGCCCTTTTGGGCTGTGTTCTGAAATATTCCAATTCACTGTTGTGGGATCTGGCCCTATACAGTACTCTAGTGCATAATCTTCACACTCAAACTTAATCGGTTCAGCATTTAATGTGTGAACGTAGGTGCTGCTGGGAGGGACTACTACCCCATCCTATAAAATTAATATCTGAAAGAAACACGTAGTGATAGATTCCTTACCTTAGAATTACCCCCAGGCATCAGACTGGATCCCGAAAGCTTTTGTCAGCAGTACCACTGCGTGTCGGAAGGTGGCGTCGTGCGGCTCCGCGTCTGTCGTTGGCGTTGTGGTTGCCGAGAAGACGTTGCGACAGCTACTTAGACGCTGCCTTTGCGCGCTGACGTCCGTTCTTTCTTTTTCTGCGCCAGCAAGCACAGATCCGGAGAGAGCGGTACCCCCAGTCACTTTTTGACTGAGTTTTTCGAAGCTTTTTGTCTCTATTTTTCGAGTCAATCGACTCCTGGTGCCGTAGGGATGCCCGGCTTCAAATCTTGTGGGGACTGTCATCACATGATGTCGGTGACGGACCCGCACTGCGTGTGTCACTACTGCCTGGGGCACAACCACGACCCCAAGTCGTGCCCCGACTGCCAGGCCATGGTGCCAAAGACTTTGCGGGAGCGGTCCCAAGAGTTGCTTGAAGTCTGGCAGTCAGCTCCGCACCGCTCAAGGTCCCGGTCCCGTGGGAGGTCGAGGGACCGGTCGCGGAGCCACCACCATCGTTCGTTAGGGTCGAAGTCTTCGCACTCTGGGTCAGGTAAGACGAAGCATCACAAGAAGTCAAAGAAGCGCCATCGCTCTCCGGCTTCCCCTCGCCCGTCACGCGATGTGGCTGAGGGAGCGGGTGATGCCTCCCCGTGGCTCCGGCGGAGCCTATGTAGTCGCCGTCGGCCTGCCTGCCTGCCCTTCCTGGGTCTGTTGGCGACTCCGGCCCAGCTGCAGGAATTTGTCGGCCATGGCTCGCCTCCTTGGGCTGTCGGGCCCTGCCCAACTGGGGGTCCTCACCCTTTACTGTTGGTGGCTCCGGCATCGCTTTCAGTTCCAGCCTGGGCGCCGCAGGATCCCCATGGATCCCGACGTGGATCCCAGTTGACGTCGGTTGACCTCGTGAAACCTCTGACGTCGACCCCACCGGCACCACTTCCGACGTCGCCCGTGGCACCGGATATCATCATCCCTGGTCTCAGCCCCGATGTGGACACGGCGCCGGAACGGCGTCACTCTGCGCCGATGGGGCCTTTCTAACCCTATGTCCAGCCTTCTTATCTTAGGCCTGTACATCAGCCTTCAGAGGAAGGGGAGGACTGGGAGGGGTCTGATGACCCTCTCTCAGCTCAGTGTGAGTATGACCCGGACTGGGCAGAGGAGCTGGGGGTTACCAGTGGTCTTGATGCCTCTCCTGACCTTTGCATGCTAACTCCTCCTACTGTGGCTACGGAGGAGGGTGCAAGTTACGCCGTGGAGTTGCGTAGAGCGGCTACCTCTGCGGAGCCACTGCTGCCTTTTAATGATGCACTTTCAGACGTTCTTTTGGGCACCTGGTCCAGGCCCAACATAGGGGCTCCTGTGGATACGAACGTGGCCGACACCATCGCCCGGCTCCGGGCGACCCCCTTTTTCTTTCCCAACACGCCACCCCTGAGAGCTTGGTTGTCCAAGCCTCCACGTCCCAGAGCACATTCCCTACCGCACCCCCGGACAGGGAGTCCAAGAGACGAACAGTTTGGGAGGCTGATTTTTAATTCCGCCAGTTCAGGGCTGCGGTCTGTAAACACCCCATGCCTCTTGGGCTGTTATTCCCACTCTGTACGGTGGCGCAAGTGCTGCCTCAGTGTCTGGAGGAGGCCCGGACGGTGCTCTCTCAAGCTATTGCTGAAGGGAGGTATCCAGCCAAGTTCACAATCCTATTCCCTGCTGACGAGAGGTAATAACCTCGAAACACGTGTCCAGGGATGGCCAACGCGACTTTAATTTTGCTTAATACTCTGGCAGAGGCGCACTCGCTGATGGCCCATAATGCTTTGGCGTAACACGCTGGTAGGACGAGCAGTGTGCGACCAATTGGATTGTGCAAGTTCGCAATCGGTTGTGGACTTGACACCGCCGACTCACTGTGCAGGGTTATTTCCACGACAGTGGCGCTCTGCCGCCACGCCTGGCTGAGGACAACTGGCTTCTCTGGGGATGTCCAGAACACTCTCCTAGACATGCCCTTTGATGGCATTTGCCTTTTTGGCAACAAGGCAGATTGCGCTTTGGAGCGTTTTAAGGACTCGCAGGCTACGGCCAAGTCCTTGGGCCGCTCGCCCTCCTCCGCCGTCTGCTTTTCCCTCCTTTCGTGGCCACGGAAGGGGCGCCCGACACGTTCGCTTCAGAGCCACAGGCCTGCACAGCAACAGTCTCAGCGTGGCCGCAGACGTGGGACCCGCCGAGGTGGGTCAGGGGGTCTGTCCAGTCCACCTCCACCACTGCCTCCGAACCTTCCTAGTCCGGTTTTTCAGACCCATCAAACACCAGTGGGCGGCAGGATTCGCCATCACCACCCCCACTGGCGCACCATCACTACGGACAGGTGGGTTTTACAAATAGTCCGAAGGGGCTACTCCCTCCCCTTTGAGACTACCCCTCCAGCCATGCCACCCCAGTACCACCGCATGTCGGAGGATCACTTGGCACTTCAACAGAAAATTGTGGCCCTCTTGGCCCAGGGGGCGCCATCGTGCGCGTTCCTGCACCAGAAGTAGGTCGTGGTTGCAACTCCCACTACTTTCTGGTGCCCAAGAAGGACAAGGGCCTTGTTCTATTTTGGACCTCCGGAACGTAAATCGCTTTCTCTGGAATGAGAAGTTCAAGATGTTAACTCTAGCTCAGGTCTTGTCTGCCCTGGAGACTGGATGGTAGGGTTGGATCTGCAGGACGCATATTTCCATATTCCCGTCCTGCCAGCCCACCGGCGCTACCTACGGTTTACGGTAGGCCACAAGCACTTTCTGTTTACCGTGCTCCCCTTTGGCCTTACCAGCGTCCCTCGGGTGTTCACGAAAGTGATGGCGGTGGTTGCAGCTCATCTGCGCAGATCAGGGGTTCCAGTCTTCCCCTATCTCAACGATTGGCTGTTAAAGGCGGGCTCGCCCCAGGCAGTAGTTTCCCACCTCCAAACTACAGCCGACCTCCTGCATTTGCTGGGGTTCTCCATCAGTGTGCCGAAGTCGCACCTGATTCCCTCTCAGAAGCTCTTCTTCATCGGAGATTCTGGATACAGCACATTTTCGGGGCCATCCTCCCGAACGGCTAGTCCAGGATATTCAGCCTCTGATTCCGATCTTTCGGCCTCTATCCTGGGTTTCGGTCAGGATGACCCTGAGGCTGCTGGGCCTCATGGCATCTTGCATCCTGCTGGTCGATCATGCCAGACTGCATATGCGGGCTCTGCAGTGGGACCTGAAGTTCCAGTGGGCGCAGCATAAGGGAACCTGTCAGAGTCCGACCAGATCTCGGAGGGCACTACACAACAATTGTAGTGGTGGCTCACAAACCGGCATTGGGTCAATGGCAGATCCCTCTCCCTTCCCCAACAGGAGCACACAGTGGTGACGGATGCACCCCTCCTGGGATGGGGCGACCACATGGGAGAGGCGAAGATCAGGGGCCTCTGGTCTCCGGTGGAGTCCCGGCTCCATATCAACCTTCTGGAGCTCCGGGCGATTCGACTTGCACTGAATGCATCCCTTCCCTCAAGGGGAGAGTGGCGCAGGTGTTCATACAACACCACCGCCATGTGGTACTTCAACAAACAGGGCGGGGTAGTGGACCCTATGTCAGGAGGCTCTGCGCCTCTGGACATGGCTGGAACATTAGGGCATTTTCCCGTTGGTTCAACACCTGGCAGGTTCACTGACCTATAAATAACAAAAGAGGAAGTGGAGAGGGGGTGTCCTACACGAACGCCGGGGAAGATTCGACCTCCCCTTGCAATTATTTGTAAACAGTAGGATCCACCCATGTTAGATTGCGTTAGAGGATTTGAATCAAGAGTCATGTGCATTTCCTACATTGGTTGGAAGCACATAGTGTTTCTTAAATACCCCTTCTGAGAAGGTGGCCTGATATATGCTGTCCACTAGTTCTAGTGGGCACCTTGTATCAGTCCAAACAACCCCTTATGGTGAATGGTTAAAGACAACCTTATATGAAAGCTATCCTAGTGGTAGCTATGGAGAGCAGCCTTCAGGCTAAGTCTTGAAGGAATGTAAAGCAGCTTGTTTTACCAGTCTGTAATCTCTTTAATGATCAAATGAAAGGACAACCACACCAGGTATATATTTAAAATATATGTATTTAGGTTAACACACACCCCTCTAGTCTCTTTATGAGACTGGAGTTCGAAGTACTTAAGTTACAAGATAGCACTCAGAAAAAGCACAAATACACGTTTGGGCCCTAGGGGCGTACCAAACCATATACCAAAAAATTGGTACAAGAACCACGACTGGAACAGGCACTAGGCCTATTGCCCCTAGAATTGCTGGGACCCCAAGGAACCACCCAAGGTAGTGACACAGGGGACCCACGGGGACTGTATGCAGTGTGTAAACACAACCGCGGGTTCCTATTATCTTCTATGGGCAATGTTGGGGTTGGAAATTTAAAGATTAGGGACACTTCTAATCGAGTCTGGACCAAACCCTTTTGGACTTAAGAAGTTCTAGGGCTAGCACCCACGTGAGCACCGGAGTACTCGAGTTACCTCACCCAGGGAAGCCGGATGCATAGGTGTCTTTTGGTGTCGGGTCGTGTACTGCATTACCATTTTGTGCTGCTTTGACCTGTAGTTACACTTCAGCAGTAACATAAACATGTTTTTCACGTAAACCAGCACAAGCTGGTGCGAGACATATCTCGTGAGGTTATTTTGTACCTTGAGCTTGTTTTTGTGCATTCTATGCTCATCTCTTGGACAGAGGGAGGATGCACTGTGCAAGGCTCTCCAAGGCCGGAGATAGGGAAAGGAATGTCTTTTGCCTCGGCGCACCCAGACAGAATCTGGCCAGGTCTGTATGGGTGGATCTGACGCAGAGATGCGGCCAGCACCTATGATGGATATATGGGCGAGAACGCCTTCTAGAGGGTTCTTGAAAGTGTTGATTTAACTATAAAAAGCAGTGTCTGTGGGGTGGAGCTCGGGAACTCAGTCTTGGAGTGGACGCACTCGCGGGACGACTTTGGTGCCCAGAGAGATTACTTCCTGTGCCCCAGTCTCTACAGGGTTTCCCGACTTGGTGTTTTCGGTGCTTGGCCAGGGATGTTGAAGACTCCGGTGCAGACGCATCTGGTGAGGTGCTTTGTACATTAACTGTTTATGTATTTCCATATTCAAGACCTTTTATTTGTATGCATTACTGTGTGTGTGTGTGTGTGTGTGTGTGTGTGTGTGTGTGTGTGTGTGTGTGTGTGTATATATATATATCTATAGTGTGGTGTATTCATTGTTTCACTTGGTGCCTAAGAACTTACTAGCTTCAGTGACTTATTGCCCTTGTCTACGATACTAATAAAGCTAATTTTACCTCCAGAGGAGTGTTGGAGTTTCTGTGTAAGTAAGTGGTGTGTAAAAGTTTAGATTACGCAAGTGGGCAAGGCAATACATTTTGGCGTAGTCGGGCAGGATACGTAAATAACGCGGGTAGGAACATGTTTAAAAAGATGAAAGGTGGTTTTGGTTCTTTGGCACCAAGAGAAATTCCTTTTGCCCCCAGGCAAATTCCTGGATGGGAGGCGACGTCTTACTCCGCGCTGGCGCGTGAGTACTCTAACAGTACAGGATTAAGTGAGAGCTGGTTTGACCGTTTGGGCGAAGCAACGCCAGAAGATGTTTTAAATTGTTTACGGAAGGTTCCTGTGGAGAAAGGTAAAGAATTATGGACAGTGAGCCGTCGAGGTTGGGCTCTGTTGCATGTCTACAGTCAAGTTTTTGACAAATACTTATCTCTTCAGCGGGAAAAGTTGAGCTTAGAAAATCAACTCGTTGAAGCTAAGAATATGTCTACGATGCTTTCCTGTCAGAATAAGTTATTACAAGACAAATTAGAAACATATCAGACTATAGCAGAACGGGCTGCCGTCCGTGTCGCTTAATACAGATATAGGAAAAGGAGGGGTAGAGTGAGTAAGCGAAAAGTCCATTTAGCGATTGCCAAAGCAGGCTTAGATTTTGATCCATCCACCTGGGCTCTAACATCTGGGAATCATCTGAGTTCTCCTCAGAAGGAGAGCAGCCTTTACAGAGAGAGAGAGAGACCGGAGGAGGAGATAAAGAATAGTAAGAGAGTGGAAGCGCAGCCCATTCTAAGACGGAAACTTCAAACCAGTCCACATAACCCGGGTGAAGTTATGTTAAATAGTCTGGAGGATTTTACTCAACAGGAGATCAGTGATATTTTAGAGAGATTTAGACAGAAACCTGGCGAGGCACTATTAACTTGGATGGTGCGCCTTTATGATCAAGGCGCTTCTGGGGTCATGTTAGATGGAGGGGATGCTGCCAAATTTTGTACTCAGTACTGATCCCACTGTGCAGGGACACTTCCAGACTTTCCGCGGTGATGACCAAACTACCCTGTTGCAGCTAGCCGCACACGGGTGTGGTCATAAGTACCCCACAGATTCAGATTGGCCTGGGAATGAAAAACCATGGTTTACCCTAAGAGATGCCTCACAGAGAATTAAGGAGGAGGGGATGAAGCTGGCTATCCTTATAAGTGAGACGCATAATTTGATGGGTCAGATAATGACTGTGTCCATGCGAACAAAATCATTCGTTTGGCACGCCCTGCATACAAAGCGGTGATGAGACTGTTAATTAATCAAACTGGTAATACCATAGGAGAAGTAGTCGAGGTGGGCCGTGAGCTGGGAGAGCTTGGGGAATGGACCAAGCCAGACAGGACTTCGCGTTCAGAGTCCCGCACTGACAATAACCGAGTGACCCGACGTGATATGTTTTTGGCGCTGTTAAAGGATGGGGTGTCAAGGAGTGAGATTGATGGTATTGAGACCAAAAGCATGTGGGAAATGTACAGTAAGCGAGGACTGGATAGGAAGGAGGGGAGTAGGCATGTGAATAGAAAAGATAACAAGAAAGTAAGTCGCAGGGAAGCAGATCCTGAGGAGAAGCACAACAAAGCAAGTCAGGAGAGAGAGAGAGCATCTCATGTGAAAGTGACAAAAGAGAAAGGTTGGGACTGAGACTGCACAGATTCAGATGGGGACCGGGAAGAGGAGGAGTTGTTCCCTGAGGTTTACCCGACATTGTATTCAGACCTGCGCCGGGCAGATGCAGAGCTGCGCAGGAGAAAATTAATTAGGAAATGGGCCAAGCTCCGGTGCAGGGATGGGCTCGCAAAGATAATAGACCGGATGTGAGGGTTGAGATCTATCGGAAAAATAGAAACATTCAGGAGGTGCGGGCTTTAGTAGACACCGGAGTGGAGGCCACGTTGATACATGGCAATCCACGAAAATTTAAAGGACAGTATTTTACTATCACGGGTTTGGGTGGGCAGGAGACACCAGCAGTGCAAACGGTAATTCAGATGAAAATAGGCAGACTTTCCAAGAGAGCATACACTGTCTTGATTGTGCCCATTCCAGAGTACATCATTGGTATTGACATTTTGAAAGGTATGACCCTATATTTAGATGACGGATGCTATCAGTTTGGGTCAAAGCAGTACCTCTCGGTGGCTGCTGTGAGGGTGGGGCGCTTGAAGATTCCCCCAGTGAAGGTGCCCCAAACAACAAAAGTGGTTCACATGAAGCAGTACAGGATCCCAGGGGGACATAATGAGATTACCGCAGCCATTCAGGACTTGGTGGAGGCGGGGGTGGTGAGACCGGTTACCACGGCGTGGAATAACCCTGTGTGGCCCGTGCGCAAACCGGATGGAAGCTGGCGCATGACTGTTGATTACCACGAGCTGAATAAGCATACGCCCCCCTTGACGGCCGCGGTCCCAGACACCATCACTTTGATTGAGAAAATTCAGAAACGCAATGGGACATGGTATGCGGCACTTGATATTGCCAATGCTTTTTTCACGATTCCAATTGCCCCAGAGTCCCAGGAACAATTCTCCTTCTCATGGAATGGTAGGCAGTGCACATTTACGTCTTTGCCACAGGGGTACTTACATAGCCTTACAATCTGTCACCGGTTGGTGGCAGAGCACTTGGATGAGGTGTCAGTTATTCCTGGGGTACAACTTTGTCATTACATTGATGTGTTGTTTCAATGAGAGACCCACGAACAGGTGCAGGCTCAACTAGACAGAATGGTAGAGCACTTGCAAAGGGTGGGTGATTAACCCAGAGAAGGTGCAGGGACCCTCCCAGAGTGTGAAGTTTTTGGGTATTCAGTGGCATCGGGGGCATAGAGAGGTGCTGCCACAAGTAAGGCAAAAGATCAAGGAGTTTGCAGTGCCGCAAAACAGGAAGGAGGCGCAGCGTTTCATTGGATTATTTGGTTTTTGGAGACCGCACATTCACCATTTGAGTCAGATTTTGGCCCCTCTGTACAAGGTTACACGTAAGAAGCATGAGTTTGAGTGGGGGGAGGCCCAGCAACAGGCATTTGAATCAGCGAAGGAGGCTATACAGCGTATCCTGGATCTTTGGCCCATACGAGAGGGAAGCATTGATTTGAATGTAACAGTCCAGGATCAATATGCGACCTGGAGCCTGTGGCAAAAACAGGGGAGACAAAGTGCCCCTAGGGTTTTGGACAAAGAAATTACCTGATGCTGGAGAGCGCTACACTCCTTTCGAAAAGCAGTTGTTGGCATGTTATTTGGGCTCTGGTGGATACCGAGCAATTGACCTTGGGACACAATGTGTTTTTGAGACCTGAAATTCCTATCATGCAATGGGTGATGAGCTCACCCAAGACGCACAGGATTGGCCATGCACAGGAGGCTAGCGTCATAAAGTGGAAGTGGTACATACAAGACAGAGCCCGAGTGGGTCCTAAAGGTACCGCAGTGCTGCATGAGCAAGTGGTGCAGACTCCAGTAGCAGATGCAGAAATGTTGCAAGATGTACCCAAAGTACGAGAGTCCCCAGTGAAATGGGGCGGGCCATTCTCAGAGTTGTCCGCGGAGGACAAAAAGCATGAGTGGTTTACAGATGGCTCAGCCAGATATGTGGGGACCAAGAGACATTGGAAGGCAGTGTCATGCAATCCTGTCACCAAAAAGTTGCTGTCGACTACTGGAGAGGGAAGAAGTAGTCAGTTTGCAGAATTGTACGCGGTTTACCAGGCTTTAAAGCAAGAGCTCCCTGGTACATGTCACATTTATACTGATTCATGGTCTACGGCCAATGGGTTAGCCACTTGGCTTCCCACATGGCATGCTCACAATTGGATGATTCACAATAGGGAGGTTTGGGGAAAGTAGTTGTGGCAGGAGATTTGGGAATTGTGCCAGAGTACAGTCACAGTTTATCATGTTGAAGCTCATTGCCCGACTGACCCACTAGAGCATTGGTGCAATTCCTTTGTAGACCAAGAAGCGAAAATTTGTGAAGCTGAGGTGGCGACGCAGGATTCTGACTTGGAAGGCATGGCTAAATGGGCGCATCAGAAAAGCGGACATTTGGGCGAGCGAGCCACTAGCAGGTGGGCAGAAAGTAGAGGGATTTATATTCCCCCTAGATTTGATTAAAACTGTGATCATTCACTGTCCCGTTTGTCAGCATACAGCAGGTAGTGAGAGGCCACCTACGTAGAGGGAAGTTGCCAGGGCAAATATGGCAAATTGATTTCATCGGGCCAATGAGTCGAGGATGTCGGTATGCATGCACGGTGGTGGATACCTATTCTGGCTATCTCATCGCCTTTTCATGCAAGAGAGCAACCCAGTCTAACACTCTGAAAACTTTGAATTTGTTGATTTTGTATTACGGAATTCCTTCGCAGGTCCAAAGTGACAATGGGTCACACTTTAAAGGAAAGATGATGCAAGATGTTTGTGTGCAGCATAACATTGAGTGGATCTATCACATACCCTACTACCCACAGGCAGCGGGCTTGATTGAGAAAATGAATGGTTTGTTGAAAGAGCGGTTGAAAAAGTTGTCTGATGGGTCATTGAAGGGGTGGAGGGATCACTTGGCTGATGCATTGCAAATTTTGAACAACCGACCCCTTGCCAATGCAGAGACTCCTTTGATGCGCATGTTGACCCCAGCTTTGCAGATCAAGCCTCATGTGGCCACAAACACGATTCTGTATTGGGAGACAGCTCCCGGAGCTTTAGCTCCGTATCGTGCCACAGCAGACGCTGCTGGTCTTGATTTGCATGCCCTGAAACTCTATCGACTGCAACCACGAGACATTACCTTGATTGAGACAGGAATTGGAGTTCAAATTCCCCCAGAGCATTTCGGACTGATCGCTCCTCGATCTGGGCTTGCCCTTAAAGGCATCCAGGTTTTGGGAGGGGTGGTCGATGCCGATTACCAGGGGGAGATCAAAGTTATTCTATTGTACAGTGGAGACAATTATCTGATTGTGCAACCCGGTGACTGAGTTGCCCAAATGGTCATCATGCCGGTTTATGGAGGAAATGTCATGAAGGGGACAGCCCCAGCCCTTCTAACTGTGCGAGGAAAGGGCGGGTTCGGATCTACTGACAAGAACCCAGGGGCGAAAGTATGGGTAGAGTCCCCAAACAAACCTCCTGAACCTGCAGAATTAATCGCTAAGGGAAAGGATAATATCCTTGTCATCACGAGACCCGGACAGGAAAAGTGGGAAAATGTACCTGCTGAAATTTTTTTATTTACGAGAGTGATTATACCAGTTTGTTTTCTGTTTCTAGATCACAGTATGGCTTGCCGCTGCGATGCTTGCGCTGTGTGGTCTTTGTTTGGGAGTGTCCGGAGGGGTCCGGGAGAGCCCGGGGATGCCGAAGGGGATCAACCGCCCGAGTCGGATGACAGCATTGTAGCAGCAACCGGACAACATCTGGACCTACTTGGCCGGGAATTTGCTGAACCCTTCCCACTTCTGTATGAGAAATCTTCAGAGTACAGCTGATATGATATCCACTTGTCTTGTTGCCGTACCTACCCCTGCACATGTGCTTCTGCACATCTTTAACCAAACTAACTTTGATGGGGTAGTGAAGGAAACTGATGTCCAAACACATCTGAGTCTTTGAGTACTGTCGTTTTTGTCCGGAGGTTACAGATAACCTCTGGAGGAACATGACAAGTATTGTTACCTACAATATCGCTACTGGAGACGTTTGCTATCAACTAACTTGTGACCCTGCCAAAATTGGCAAGTGTGGCCAATTGAAACTAGAGAAAAGCACACAATTGACCACTGATCAACAAACATTGTCACTCACAACATGATAGTTCTTGCAGTAATGTTACTAATTATATGGTCTGTAATCATACAGTATTAACCGCTAGCCATGTTAACCATGTGAAACTATCTAAGGGATGCCTGTTCTCGTGTGGCAATATTTCATACACTTGCATACCAGCTAATATAACTGGAGGACCTTGTGCCTTATCACGTTTAAGTCTTATGCTTTTTCCCATGCATTCTGTCACACACATTCGCTCTTCTAGAGCCGCTGTTCAATTACCTGAAGATTGTGACTTCAATATTTACTTGCTTTCTAGAGCAGAGTATACCAGTTTGGCTATTTCCATTGTAGGAGTGCCAGGACTGTCCGTTTATAATGCAAGAACTATTGCTAAGCTTGCCTGTTTAATTGTGAAAAATCTCAATCATACTTCTGCAGCTTTAGCTGACTTGTTATTAGATGTTCAAGGAACGAGAAAAGATGTTTTGCAGAATAGGGCACCTGTGGACTATTTGTTGTTGAAACACAACCACGGTTGCGAGGACTTTGATGGACTCTGTTGTTTCAATTTATCTGATCATTCTACATCTATCCATGCGCATATTAATGCTTTAAAAGATTTAGTGAAAGGGGTTACCCAAAACGTTGATCAAGGATGGTGGGATTGGTTGTTTGGGTGGCTACCTAATTTTGGTCAGCTTCATTATATCTTGGGTATTATTATAGTGATTATTTGCATTTTTATCTCACTATGTTGTTGTATTCAGTGCATTCCTAATCTTCTCTCCCTTCGTCCCAGATCCATTGTATTTAGGCCAATGGGGTATGATGGGTGAATCGAGGATCAAGGGGTGGAATGTACTGCATTTCCCATTTTACACGTGCTAAACTGCATCTTGACCTAGATTCCATGTGACGCTCTGATCCTCCATTTTGTTGCACTGCATTTCCATTTTGTGCTGCTTTGACCTGTAGTTACACTTCAGCAGTAACATAAACATGTTTTTCACGTATACCAGCACAAGCAGGTGCGAGACATATCTTGTGAGGTTATTTTGTACCTTGAGCTTGTTTTTGTGCATTCTATGCTTATCTCTTGGACAGAGGGAGGATGCGCTGTGCAAGGCCGGAGATAGGGAAAGGAATGTCTTTTGCCTCGGCGCACCCAGACAGAATCTGGCCAGGTCTGTATGGGTGGATCTGACGCAGAGATGCGGCCAGCACCTGTGATGGATAGATGGGCGAGAACGCCTGCTAGTGGGTTCTCGAACGTGTTGATTTAACTATAAAAAGCGGTGTCTGTGGGGTGGAGCTCAGGAACTCAGTCTTGGAGTGGACGCACTCGTGGGACGACTTTGGTGCCCGGAGAGAGAACTTCCTGTGCCCCAGTCTCTACAGGGCTCCTGACTTGATGTTTTCGGTGCTTGGCCAGGGATATTGAAGACTCCGGTGCAGACGCATCTGGTGCTTTGTACATTAACTGTTTATATTTATCCATATTCAAGACCGTATATTTGTATGTATTACAGTATATGTATATTTATGTTCAAGGCATATGAGCTGCAGATTACACACTTGTGCATAGATCGCCATCCGGTGTTGGGCCCGGATGTTTGCAGTTTGTTTTTCCTCTTGGAAAGTCTTTGGAAGTCACGAGGTAGGTGACTCCTCCCTTGGATCGTATTGCGCATGGGCTTCGGCTCCATCCTCAGATTGTTTTTTTCCGCCATTGGGCTCGGATGTAATCTTCGTGCCTTGGTTCCGAACAGCTTCCAGTTCGACGATCAACTCGCAATCCTCACCCCAATTCGCGGTATTGTTTCGATCGCGAACTCCCCACTCGACGCGCCTCTCATCGGCAAGACCTTCGGTTCCAGACGGCGGCCTTCGGGCCTACCCAAGCTCCGATCCTGGCTAATGGAAAGGACTCCATTTAAAAAGTGCCCTCTGTGGGTCCAAATTCCCCCATACCGATCTCCACGAGGTGTGCAATCTCTGCCTCTCCCTTAAACACGAGGCTCGAGACTGTCCGGCGTGTAAATCCTTCCAGTCCCAGAAACTATTCGGGACTGAAGAGCCAGAAGAACCATGGCACACTCCTCGACGACATCTTCGGGGAAGGCGGCCATGCTCCAGAACAACACCGACGAGTGACTAGTCAGCGCCCCCGCCGACGACGATTCAGATGTGGAGGACATCACTCCGGCACAGAGGGTCGTGAGTACTAATCTACCCCTTCCCACACCCTCGCCGGCACCGAAAAAGGCTTCGGTCATGCCTTCGACTTCGGGCCTAACCAAGACCAAAGACACTGCTTCCCACACCGCACCTTCGGGACCGGTAAAGAAGCCAATTAAGCCTTCGGGCGGCTCGGGCTCGAGCCAACCCACCGTCGGAGCGGATAAACACTCTTCGGCACCGAAAAAGAAACCGGCCTCCATCTCGACACCGAAACACTCTGGGTCGAGACCCAGCTCCTTGGCACCGACCCCATCTTCGGTGCCGACAAAAGCACACAAGGCCACTGGCACCGACACTTCGAAGCCAAAATCCATCTCTGCGCCTACTAAACAATCGGAGCTTTCCAAGCATGGTTCCAAACAACGAACCAACACAGATGAACATAAGAAACTAATGGCCACGATGGACCAACCAACCTCTCCAGAACTATTTGCACCGGATCCCTTACAAAAAACACTAACTAAGGATCCTAAAACTGGACATTTGATGCTCTCTATCAAAAAGAGACAGTTAGAGAAACCTGCTCCGCCTCCACCTCCAAAAAGGAAGGACTCTGCTACCTCCCCTTTCAGACTGCCTTCCTCACCTCCACCACCTCCTCCACCTTCCCCTCCTCCACCTTCTCCACCCCACCTCCTCATTCCCCGACCCCATCCCCGGATGATGATGAAGAAGGGGATCCATACGATGACATAGGCAATGTACCTCAAGATATACCTACAGGGGACCCCACTCCCACAGGATCCCCAGACCCATGGGACGATTATAATATCCCTGATATCCCTAACGTCCCACAAAACGATCTTTACCCTTCCAGACCTTCTCCACCAGAAGACTCCTTGGGGTTTAACCATTTACTGCAAAGGGCGGCACATTACCCTCTCCCTCTCTCCCTCCCACTCTCTCTCTCTCACTCTCTCACTCTCTTTCCCTCCCACTCTCTCTCCCTCCCTCTCTCCCACTCCCACTGACAATTCATGAGGACACAGTTCCAAATTCAGCAGCTCTGGCCATAGTGCCACATCCTCTCCCCCACTGAACACCATACTGTCCCACTGAGAAAAACTCACACTGCCTTCAACTACAACCCAATTGCTGCCGGCTATAAACACCTGGATGAGACTCAATTTAAATGACGCAATAGACAAAAGCAATATGCGGCCTACAAGAAAAAGTAACATCATCCTGGAAAAAGCAAACACTCATAGGGGAATGCAAAATTTAGCAAACCATGTGAAATGCAAGCAGGAACAACATTGTTATCTTAACGCTTTTACACTCACTACTCAGAAATCAGTGAGTGCTTTTGCCTTAAAGGGGCCTTGAATGGTCCCATTTCAATGTCCATTGCTGATATCCTTACAAAATGTTAGCAGTATGGTAAAAAGACCACATCCCTGGACGCAGAGCCGCAGTACACATTTTGTTTTCCAATCCACACTTTGCAGTACCTCCAGGATTGGTGCATTAGTTGCAAGCCCAGGGAAAACAAAGACAAGAACTGCCGCTTCCGAAATATCTAAACAGATTTGAACGAAAAATTAGCAAGATGGAAAAAGCGTTGAGTGCAGTCCGACGATAACCCGTAAATAAAACCTGTGTCTTGTTTCCAGGGGCCAGGCTGCTAGTCTGGGAGAGGAAACTTACAGCACACCCTTGTGCTATCTTGGCTCCTATGCAGAACTCATAAGCAAGTTCCACAAAACCTGTGTACTTTTGCGTATGCCAAAAAGCAACTTGCACCACCGCACTTTAAAAGAAGTCTTTTGTACCATCTGGGGCACCAACTTTTGACTATCTTAATCTGCTATTTTAAATAGATTTTTAAACTCGAATGTTTTGTATATTGTTGCAAGGGTTTTAATAACTGAAGCAACTAAAGTTTACTTACTGAAGATAACTTGTATCAAACATCTTTTACCTTCACACGTCACAAATTGTTTTTTCCTCATAAATACATTTTTTTTCTTCAACCAATCACACGCTAACTGACTTTCCCTGTCAAGGTAATTCCTTCATCCACTTTGGTTTGATTAAATCACATTCCATTCCCACCTTGACTCGATTCTCAGACTACTTCGGTTCCGTACTGTACACAATACAATGGAGGCACTTTGTAATTATCTAACTGGGACCTGCTTAACGTACTAGTATACCATTCTATAAAGTTTACGTTTTTGCTTCTTTCTCTCTACAGGCAATCTTTCTTATGCACCTCTTACCTGTCTCTCATCACTATTTCATTACAAAGGGACGTGATAAATACATCAGATATGATTACAACTGACCCTCCTACTACATCATAATCTATACTCCAGTGCAAACTCCATTTAGGTTTCAATGTTCTTGCCTAAACGGAAAAAAAACGAGGAAGCATATCCTGAACCCTTAACGTCCTCTGAACTCACATGTATAAATCAAGTTGGATGGACAGGTCATATGTCCAGCTTCAGATGTCCATGGGTAATCCACTGAGTACAGGTGTATCAGTGAGAGTGCTCTGTATAGTAATCAGCACATTAAAACTGACAATTGGTGTCCTAAAATGGGACAGGGCTCGAGGTGATCAACAAAGTGGGTGCGTTGTAGTGGGCTCCAGTCTCAAATATACCGTCTCAGATGGGGAAAGGATGTGGTGTGGTCGAAAGGTTTTAAAGGTAAAAGTGGTAGCGGCGGTCTGAAAAGAAGGATACCTAGAGAGTGTTGGATGCTTAGAAAACAAGATTCGACTCTTAGAAGGGATAAGCTCACAGGAGACTGGGTGCTGAAGACATCCGCAGGAGGGGACCAGGAAGAACCCTCGTCATAGGTGGAGACTATGCAGAGATCGGTAACTGTTCTCAAGGCACCAAGTTATTTCTACTCTCAACAAAGGCGGCAGACTGAACTCCGTATATTAGGCCAATTTCCGGGCACGTCACGCTATCGCTGAGCTACCAATTTGAGAGATGGAATGGAAGATTCATTAAAATGGGGAGGGTTTTGTATAGAAGACGGGTTTGTGGGAGAGAAGCTCTTGATTTTGCAGTACCTCGTTTGAGGTGAGTGGGTTACACGGGGTAAGACAATTTTTTTGGGGGGGGGTAGGCAGAGAATAAAGCATGGGAGCTCACCGGTGGGAAGTGCGCATTGTACTTCTTCTTGCTTGGCATGGCTGTTGCTTCACACACCGTACACAAGGAGCGGCCACCAGTGCCGCTACAAGAGCCTCTGCAGCACCGCCGCCCGCTGTAGCCGGTATCCACAGGAGTCCCAGCGCCTGCTTCGCTCCGTAGAAGTAGAAAAGACTATCATCAGAAACAGCGGTGGCTTGACTTCAGTCAAAACGTCGCTCCTTTTGCGTAATGCGAGACCTATTGCATTTGCACCCACACACAGAGCCACACACACAAAGCCACCCACACAGAGCCACTCACATAGAGCAACCCACACACAAATAGAGCCACCCACAGAGTCACCTACACACACACAGTTACCCACACACAGGCAGACCCACCACGTATAGAGCCACCTACAAAAAAAGCCACACACACACAGAGCCACACACACAGCCACCCACAAACACAGAGCCACCCCCACACACACAGAGCCACCCCCACACACAGAGCCACCCCCACACAGAGCCACACAGTTGAAGTTAATGTTTTACTCAATGTTTATATGTTGCAGACATGCCGCTCTGCTGTCATATTGCACGAAAAAACAAACATCTGGAAAACACAAATTATCTAAGGTGAAGATAAATATAAACGGGACCTGCAGCGTGGACTTAGATGGCCATAAGGATTTTTAACGTAGTTGTTGACGACTTAATCAGTATTGTACCTTGCAATTTTATGACGATAAATAATGGACCCTGATACAAAAAAAAAATAAGTAGTTCTACCGTCCAAGCGTCTAGACAAGCTTCCCCACCCCCAAACTTTCCATTCTAGTTCCAGACACCAGAGCTCTTTACTTATGTAGATGTATCTAAAGATGCATTAGAATTGATAGAGCGCATGCAATTGCTGCAGATAAGCGCCCAGAGACTCCACAACTCGTTCCCTTCTTTCCCAGCAGCACTTACTCCCCGTGTTGATGATGTAGAGTTTTCCGACACAGAGAACACGTAGTCCCCGGGGATTGTGGTCGAGTCGCGCACCAGGAACGTCCCGTGTCGCTGGCCTTGCAAAAGGGCCACTGCCTCGACTCGGGTCTGTCGCCTCCAGTACCAAGCATCGCGGTCCTCTGAATCGAAGTGCCCGGACATGGCGCCACCGCCCCCGAGCGCAGCCCGAAATGGCGGCCGGAAACGCGGCCTCACCTACCGGAAGTGACGTTGAGAGCCGAGATCGCAACCAATGGGTGTTAACGGTAACCGGATTATCGGTCAGACGTTGCAGCTTTTCCTGTAACTATAGTAGGTGCCGCAAGTAACATAGAAAGGAGACAAAAGAAGTATGGCAACAAAATGAGGACTACATTTACCCTGTTGGGAATGGAGATAAAAAGAAGTCAGCATGTTAGGATTTCGAATTGAATAAACTTAAGTTGCAAGAGAATAACACTTTTGTAATCATTTACAGCAATTTGGAACACGCCAGCAGCAAGCCAGTGCCCCTCGTTCCGAGTCCATTGCCCCCACATCGTTCTAACTATAAATATCTCATAGAACAGAGACCGCGGGGCACGTTCCATATTGCATCATCTCATATCAGTGTCCATCTCAGCACATCGTCTCTTATAAAAAAAAGATTTGGCAAAACCTATTGGTCTTGGCTCTATTGTTTAGCCTCTAAATCTAAGTATACTCACGGCGGAGGCAAGTCGTGACCAACATCTCGGTGAGCATGACGAGTTAAACAAGCTACTACTTTTTGTACTTTAAATCGGGGGACAGTTGCAGTGAAATAGATTATTTTTTTAGGTCCCCCTCTCGTGAATCTGCAGACCGACACGGGAGCCGACAGCAGGGGTAGAGGACGCCATTAACACCGCCGCCTTTCTCCGAGATGAAGCAGAAATGCCTCGGAGAAACGCAGCGGCGTTTTCGGATTCGGGGGCGTGTTTTTCTTTTTCTCTCCTCTTGCCATTGGCTGGAGGAGAGAAAAACACGCCCAGCGAAAAGTAACGAAAAAACACGCCCCCGAATCCGAAAAGGACGGGGCTTGTTTTGCGAGACATGCCTCTTCTCCAATGGCTGGCCAGCATTTAAGAGGCCAGCCAATGGAGAAGAGGAGAGAAGAGGGGCGGATTCAAGCCCCTCTTCTCCAAGTCATTAAATCTCGCGAGCGAGACTGCGCAAGCGCAGCCTTCGTTAGCCGAGGCCTAAAAAGGACACTGACACGGCGAAATCCATGGGAGCCTTACAATCTCACCCTCCCAGACGCTCCTTTCGCCGCTCTTCCTTTCGGAGCACATCCAGAGGCTACTCCTCAGACACCGCCTCCACTTCATACAAATCCCCTACTCAGTCCACCTTTACAAGGGGTTACCAAACAGGCGGCTACAGGGGCAACAATAACAAAGGCAGAGGCAAAACAAACCCCGCCCGCTCTGCCACCGTGCCTACCCAATGACTTCCCTCCACTTCCCCCCAGACCATCCCACTCCGGTCGGGGGCAGACTCCAACATTTCCTTCCGGTCTGGACTACCATCACCTCAGACAAATAACACAAATAATTCAGTCAGGCGACTGCCTAGAAGTAATATCTACCCCCCCAAACATTCCACCCAGACAACGCCCAATGTCACCAGAACATCTACTGCTACTCAAGCAGGAGGTAATCTCCCTCCTAGACAAAAAGGCAATAGAACACGTTCCTACCAACCAACAAAATATGGGGGTCTACTCCCTATATTTTCTCATACCAAAAAGGGACGAGACTCTACGACCCATCCTAGACCTTCGCCCCCTAAACAAATACATACACTCAGACCATTTTCATATGGTGACGCTTCAGCAGGTACTTCCGCTACTTTCCCAAAATGACTTCCTCACCACTTTGGACCTAAAAGACGCTTATTTACACATTACAGTGCACAACACTCACAGGAAGTACCTCAGATTTGTAGTGGACGGCCAACACTACCAATTCAAAGTGCTCCCATTCGGAGTCACAACCGCACCACGAGTATTCACCAAGTGCCCAGCAGTGGTGGCAGCACATCTGCGAAGACAACCCATTCACGTCTTCCCATACCTAGACGACTGGTTGATAAAAGCCAGTTCATACAATCAGTGTGTACAACACACACACACCACGATCCAGCTACTTCACCAGCTAGGCTTCACGGTAAACCACAAAGTCCCATCTACAACCATCCCACATAAAACAATATCTAGGTGCCACTATTGACACCTCAAAAGCGCTTGCCTACCCCAATCCTGCCAGGATTGCAAGCATTCAGGCTCTACGCGCAAAATTCATAGCACAACACTCCCTTCCAGCTCGGGTGTTCATGCAATTAATAGGGATGATGGCCTCTTGCATCTTCATAGTACCTCACGCAAGACTCCAGATGCATCCTCTCCAAGAGTGCTTAGCGCACCAATGGAACCAGGCCCAGGGTCAATTAACAGATCTGGTGTTGGTAGACGGTTGTACCCATCGCTCTCTGCAGTGGTGGATCACCACAAACCTTTCCAAAGGTCGACCGTTCCTGGACCCGGTTCCTCAGATAGTACTAACAAACGCATCGCTCTCCGGCTGGGTAGCTCATCTATTACATCTCACCATGCAAGGCAAATGGACACCTCAACAGAAGCTACTCCATATCAACCATCTGGAATTACTAGCAATCTTCCTAGCCCTAAAATCTTTTCAAAGACAGATTTCAGGCAAGGCAGTCCTAATCCGCACAGACAACATGAAAGCCATGTATTATATTTAAAAACAAGGCGGCACACACTCTCCACAGCTCTCTCAATAAGCACAGAGCATATGGAGATGGGCCATACCCCAGAAAATCTTTCCCCTAGCCCAACATGTCCCAGGAGTTCAAAACACTATAGCAAATCTACTCAGCAGACAAACCCAACAACTCCACGAGTGGGAACTTCACCCGCAAGTTCTTCACCCATACTTTCAAATGTGGGGGCATCCACAGATAGACCTCTTCGCCACCCACGAAAACACAAAATGCCCACGCTTCGCCGCCAGATACCCACACCCATTGTCCAAAGGCAATGCGATATGGATGAACTGGTCAGGCAGATTTGCATACGCTTTTCCGCCTCTCCCACTCATTCCACTAGTGGGGCGCAAACTACAACAGCACTCCCTCATACTAATATTAGTAGCGCCAACTTGGGCCAGACAACCGTAGTACGCCAAACTGCTGGAACTATCGATAGTACCGCATCAAAAATTACGCCGCTCTCCACACCTCTTAACCCAGAACCATGGAGAGATCCGACACCCAGCTCAGCTCAACCTTGCGATCTGGCTCCTGAAATCCTAGAATTCGGGTACCTAAATCTTCCCCCTGACTGTATGAACATCATCAAAGAAGCTAGACGCCCTACCATTAGAGCGTGCTACACCGCCAAGTGGAAACGTTTGTTGTCTATTGTCATAACACCATCGATCCCCTAGATGTGTCCATTCAACACATCATAGGCTACTTACTCCACCTACAAAGGTGCAATCTAGCCTATACCTCCATTCGACTACACCGCGCAGCCATAGCAGCTTACCTACAAAACAGGCAACATCTCTCTCTTTAGAGTACCTGCCATTAAAGCCTTCATGGAAGGTCTTAAAAGAATAATTCCCCCCCAGAGTGCCACTCTCACCTGTGTGGAACCTAAATATCGTTCTCACCAGACTAATGGGACCTCCTTTTGAACCACTACACAAATGTGAACTTCAATTCTTAACATGGAAAACCGCTTTTCTTGTAGCCATCACTTCCCTCAGAAGGGTCAGTGAGCACTTACTATTCAAGAACCTTTTCTACAAATGCACCATAATAAGGTGGTTCGCCGTACCAACCCAAAATTCCTTCCCAAAGTAATTTCTCCATTTCACCTAAACCAATCTGTAGAACTACCAGTATTTTTCTCGCAACCACAGAACATTGCAGAAAGAGCTCTTCACACACTAGATGTCAAACGAGCCTTACTCTACTACATCGAGAGAACACAACCTTTTCGTAAGACCAAACAACTTTGTCTCTTTCTCTCCACCACACAAAGGCAACCCCGTCTCCAAATCAGGGATAGCTAGGTGGATTGTCAAATGCATTCAAATTTGCTACCACAAAGCAAAACGAATGCTATACGTTCCCCCTAAAGCCCATTCTACACGTAAAATAGGGGCTTCAATGGCTTTTTTAGGGAACATCCCATTAGATGATATCTGCAAAGCAGCTACATGGTCAACACTGCACACTTTCACTAAACACTATTGTGTAGATGTGCAAACTAAGCAACAAGCTAGTGTGGGCCAGGCTGTACTCAAAACATTATTTCAAACCACTGCAACAGATACCGGTGGTCGCCGCTAAGGATGGGTACTGCTATATAATCTATGCACAAGTGTGTAATCTGCAGCTCATATGCCTCGAACGGAATATGCTACTTACCAGTATGCATCTGTTCTTGGCATGTAGAGCTGCAGATCTACATACGCCCACCCGGCTACCTGTATCTGTTCCAGTTTATCTTATTTAGATAACACACACATGGGCCTCTTCACTGTTATTACTACGCTCCATCTTTCCCTGCTGGCGAAAAACAATCTGAAGATGGAGCCGAAGCCCATGCGCAATACGATCCAAAGGAGGAGTCACCACCTCGTGACTTCCAAAGACCTTCCAAGAGGAAAAACAAAGTGCAAACATCCGGGCCCAACACCAGATGGCGATCTATGCACAAGTGTGTAGATCTGCAGCTCTACATGCCAAGAACAGATGCATACTGGTAAGTAGCATGTTCAACGCTGTGGGCTGCTGAATTCATATCTGTGCATAGATCGCCGCCTAGTGTTGGGTCCGGATGATTGCACATTGTTGTCCTGGAAGAGTCTTCGAAGTATCACGAGATAGGTGGCTCCTCCCCTGGACTACAGTGCGCATGGGCATCGTCTCCATCCTTAGATTGTTTTTTTCCGCCATTGGGTTCGGATGTGACTATCTTAGCTCAAATTAGGAATACTCAGTTTTAGGCCAAAAGGCCTTTAGTTTTCGTCGGTACAGTTACCGTTCGGTGTCGACTACTAGCTTTAGTGCTCCGCACCCTCTTCCAACTTTCAGACCGGATCGGTCCGAACTTCGAAGCTCGATCGACGATGGAATCGAGGACTCCATTCAAGAGGTGTCCGTTATGCCAACTTAGGAATACTCAGTTCTGTAGTAGGGGATCTCTGTGTATAGTCATAATCTAGTGAATAGTCCCGCCCATGTGCGTGGACCCCGGAGCAATAAAAAATAATCTCTAAAAGGTGAAAAATCATGCAGACCTGCATACACCTTTAAGAGAGAATTTAATTTAAAGACAGATAATGCAGCCTATACCCACAGGCTACACTGTCCAGTACTTCAACTAGAATTCCACCAATATCCACAAACAGCACTGCCTGTCTAGTTTTTCTCCACATAGGAAAAAACCCTGCCTCTACCAGCAAAAGCCTCTGGAATGATAGAGAGGAAGGAGTGGACAGACAAGCCCCATAGGCTGCCATTATGTGGCTTGGAACAGGATACTGTGCCTTTAAGAAAACTTTCCAGTTTTCCAGAACTTTCCCCAGTATCCCAGAATGCCCAGCAGGTCCCATTTACTTTCAGTTCTTTTTTCCGGCTCCTGCTAGCAGGACCCTGGAGCATTGAGCTCTCCCCTTTTCAAGGGTTTAATTGAGATTTTGGCAATTTTTGTCACTTTTTCTTGTGTTTAGTAGCTGGTACTGTCAACATGCCTGGCTTGTTCGACAAGTGCCCGGAATGTGGTCGAAAGAAGGCTAAAACTGACCCACATGAGGTGTGCATAGCTTGCCTTCCCCAGTCCCACGTGCCTGAAAGCTGTACCATCTGCCACTCGTTTTCAGCCAGGACCCTGAGGGACAGGATGAAGAGCAGGCTTCAAGCTCTGGAGGAGCGAAGACTGAAGGCACCAGGTGGGTCTGGAGGGGCTGATTTGGCCCATACTGAGGCCTCTGGGGGGCTCCCCAGGGGCAGGAAGACCAGTAAGCGCTCCCGCTCCACGTCGAGGGCGTCGACGGCGACGTCGAGGAGGATGACCACCGTCTGTTCGCCGTCTCCCCAGGGCTCTGGGGAGAAGCGCCGTCGACGATCGCCGTCGAGGGACCTGAATAGGCCGCCGTCGACTACATCGCCGTCGTCGGCGACGACGCCGTCGTCGGCTTCGTCCAGCGGTCGGCGTCGAGTGCAGACCCGGCGTCGGCGTTCGGCGTCGAGGGATCGCAGCTCGCCGTCGATGAAGAGAAGGAGGTCGCCGTCGAGGCGAAGGTCGCCGTCGAGGCGAAGGTCGCCGTCGAGACAAAAGTCGACGCCGAGAAGATCGCCGTCGAGGCACAGGTCGACGTCGAGGCACAGGTCGACGTCGAGGAGAAGATCGACGTCGAGGAAGAGAGAGTCGCCGGGATCGGTGTACTCGGTGGTGTATACCCCGCCTCGGATGCCTCCGTTGCCTCCTCCTCTCCCACCTCTGCCACCTCCTCCTCCACCGCCGCCACCTCCTCCACCACCGTCTCCACCTCCGCCACCGCCTCCTCCGCGGCCGCGGACGCTGTCTCCGCCACCCCAGCCTCTGTTGCTGCCACGCACTCCTGCGGGACCGCCGCCGGTTCCCCCGAGGTCGGTTTCCCTTCCACGGTACCCGACTCCGCCGCAGGGGACCCCGAAGCCACGACGCCCACGGTCGCCTGGACCAGCGAGACCGGCGGACAGGCCTAAGCCGAAGAGGTCGCGCTCCCGCTCTCACAGGAGGCGACGATCGCGGAGCCGAGGGCGATCCTCGTCAGACTCAAGACGACGCCGCAGGAGGTATAGGTCCAGGTCGCGCTCCTCGGACAGGGACCTTTCCCCGACGCTGTCGGACTCCCCGGGGACTAGGGTGTCGCCGGTGGACGACTTGGTCTCGTTCCAGGAGGTGCTGTTGCGAGGGGCTGCGAAGCGGAATATCACGGTGACGGTTCCAACACCCACGACGTCCGTGATATTTGAGACGCTTCATAAAAGACACTTGTCTCGCCCCCTCCTGCCTCTCGTGCCTGGACTGGTAGAACCAGCCTTGGAACTGTTCCTCACTCCCGCAACGGCGAAGGCCGCTCCGTCCAGGCTCATGAAGAAGTATAGGGCCCCGGAGTCGGATCCGTCCTTTATGAGAGGGGACCCGAAGCCGGATTCGGTTATCGTGACGGCGGCGAGAAAACAACATGCGACCGCCCCGGCCTCCACGGTTCCACCGGACAAGGAAAGCCGCTGGCTGGACTCTGCGGGCAGGAAGGTGTGTGGTACCGCCGCCACCACGATGAAGGCGGCAAGTGCAGGGGCGTTGTTGGGCCGTTACGACTGGGCCCTGTGGGAATCCCTGCAGCAATATGCGGACCTCCTGCCACGAGACAAGAAGGAGGACTTCTTGGAGACGGTGCGCAAAGGCATGCTGGTTTCTAACCAAACGATCAGCGCAGCGGCGGATGTATCGCTATTGGCCGCCCACGCCTACTGTCATGGCGTCCACCAGCGGCGCCATTCCTGGTTGCGCCTGACGTCCCTCAAGCCGGAGGTGCAGCAAAGAGTGGCCAACCTGCCCTTCTCGGGGAAAACCCTGTTCGGGAAGCATGCGGACGATGAAATGGGCCGCATGAAGGCTGAGGCGGAAACCCTGACGGCCGTCGGGTTAGAGAAGGCCGAGAAAAAGAAACGACCGTTCCAGAGGAGGTTCGGGCCGAGGGCGTGGGCAGGGCTCGGGACAGCAGCAGCCACAACAGCAGCAGTTCCGCAAGCCCTTCCAGAAGCGCCAGAGGGGTAGAGGAGGCCAGCAGGCTACTACCACAAACAAGGGCCCGGCCGGGTCTCGGCCCTGAGCTGTTACTTCCCCCTCAACCGTTACCCACTCCAGTGGGGGGAAGCATTCAATTTTTTCCGGCAGAGTGGAGAAAAATTACTCAGGACAAGTGGGTGCTGAATATTGTTTGCAATGGATACAGTCTTCGGTTTATCAGCCCGCCTCCAGCGATTCCGCCGGTCAGCTCTCGCTTCCAGCTGAGGGAGCTCCAGGCGGAGGCAGACATCTTGTTGAGAAAAAAGGCGGTAGAAGACGTACCTTTGTCTCAAAGGGGAAGAGGTCTGTACTCTCGGTTCTTCCTCGTTCGCAAGAAGGACAAGAACGAGTTCAGGCCTATTCTGGATTTGCGACAAGCAAACAAGTGGATTCGCAGAGAGAAGTTTCGCATGCTATCGTTGCACCATATTTACCCTCAGCTGCAACGGGGAGACTGGCTCTGTGCCATAGATCTACAGGATGCGTACTTCCATGTGCCCATAGCTCGGAAGCACAGGAAGTTCCTGCGATTCCAAGTCGGCGCCAATCACTATCAATACACAGTACTGCCATTCGGGCTAAAGTCTGCTCCCAGGACTTTTTCGAAGTGCATGGCGGTGGTGGCGGCACACCTGCGGAGGAACAAGGTGTTTGTCTACCCGTATCTGGACGATTGGCTGATCAAGGCATCATCCTTCGAGGAAGCGCAAGAACACTTCCGATGGACGTGCGAGCTCTTGAACAAGCTGGGGTTACACGTCAACATGTCCAAATCGGTCCCGTCTCCGGTACAGTGCATACAGTACCTGGGGGCCTCCATAGATACGCGGTCAGCAAGCGTGTCTCCTTCGGAGGAGAGACGGTTATCACTCCTTCGGAAGGCTCAGGACCTCAGGACTGCTCCATCGACGACTGTGAGGAAGGTGTCGTCTCTACTGGGATCGATGGCCTCCTGTATCTTCCTCACTCCGCACGCACGTCTACACATGCGACCACTGCAGGAGTGCTTGGAGGATCAGTGGGATCAGAGGACAGGCTCTTGGGACGACAAGATCCGACTGTCTCTACATGCTCGTCAGTCTCTGAAGTGGTGGTGTTCGGCGGAAAACCTCCTCAAGGGGGTTCCCTTCCACAAGGACATTCCCACGACGAATGTGGTGACGGATGCTTCTCTCCAGGGCTGGGGTGCGCATTCCGGGGACCTGCAGATTCAAGGGAAGTGGTCTCCTTTGGAATCGACGTACCACATCAATTTCCTGGAACTCAGAGCTGTCTTCCTGGCACTGAAGGCTTTCCTTCCGTCCTTCCAGACCAACTCGCTGCTGATACAGACGGACAATACAACCACGATGTATTACCTCAACAAGCAGGGGGGGTCGAGATCGCGCACTCTGTCGCAGGGGGCGCAGGCGATCTGGCGCTGGCTGCTGGCCCGAGGACTGACGATTACGGCCACGCATCTGCCAGGGGTGCAGAATGCTCAGGCGGACGCCTTGAGCAGGCTGATTCAGGAAAACCACGAATGGGTCATAAACGACGAAGTACTAGGAGAAGTCTTCGCAAGGTGGGGGACTCCAGACGTAGATCTGTTCGCCACCGCCGAAAACAGCAAATGCCGAGACTTCGCATCCAGGTACTACCAGCGGGGGACGCTGGAGAATGCGCTATGGATCGATTGGTCGAACAGCTTTCTGTACGCTTTTCCACCCATTCCCCTGATTCCGGCGGTGCTCATCAAGCTGTCCCAGTCCAGGGCGCGGATGATCCTGATCGCCCCGGAGTGGCCCAGGCAGTGGTGGTTCACGGACCTTCTTCACCGGTCTCTCCTTCCTCACATGCGATTGCTGTGCAGGCCGGACCTTCTCACGAAGTTCGGGGGGCGGATGGTGCACCCCAACCTCTCGTCTTTGAGTTTGGCGGCATGGCTCCTGAAATAGTGCAATATGGTCATCTGAATCTACCAGACGATTGTATGGACATTCTGAAGGAGTCTAAGCGACCTTCCACTAGGACATCCTATGCTTACAAGTGGAAGAGGTTCTGTATCTGGTGTAAGTCCAAGAACTTTGATCCGACAACATGTAAGGAAGATGTCATCCTTCCATACCTTTTACATCTGGCGCAGTCTGGCCTTAATTTCCATTCCATTAAGGTTCATCTGGCTGCTTTGACTGCTTACAGGAAGTGCCCTTCACAGACGTCCTTCTTTCAAATTCCTGTGGTCAAGGATTTTTTGGAAGGCTTGAAGAAGGTGTTTCCTCCTGTCAGACTTCCCTCGCCTTCTTGGGACTTGAATGTGGTGCTGTCCAGACTGATGAGGGAGCCTTTTGAACCTATTCACAAGGCTTCATTGCAGCACCTATCCTGGAAGGCGGCGTTCCTAGTGGCCATTACATCGGCCCGCAGGGTGAGTGAACTTCAGGCATTATGTTGTCAAGAACCTTATACTGTGTTTCATGCTGCTAAGGTTGTGATGCGTACTCACCCTAAGTTCCTTCCTAAGGTTATCTCTGACTTTCATGTCAATCAGACCATAACTTTACCTACGTTCTTTCAGAATCCCTCTTCACCAGCGGAAAGGGCTCTCCATTCCCTGGATGTCCGAAGGGTGTTGAAATTTTATCTGGATAAGACCAAGGATATTCGTAGGTCTGACCAATTGTTTGTTAATTATGGCTCAGTCAGGACTGGTCTTGCGACCTCTAAGCAGTCCATCTCTCGGTGGATTGTGTCCTGCATACAGTTGTGTTATCAAAAGGCTAATAAGACCTTAGGGGGTAAACCTAAGGCTCATTCCACCAGGGGCAAAGCTGCCACGACGGCTTTGCTGCGTAATGTTCCGATTGCGGAAATCTGTAAGGCGGCCACTTGGAAGTCGGTCCATACCTTTGCTGCGCATTACTGTCTGGACACGGATGCCAGGGCAGATGCTCAGGTTGGGCAGGCTTCGCTGCGAAATTTGTTCGCCCAGTAGTGGTAGTGTCTTGTGTGTTCTCCACCGCTTTTGTTGTGTGGGGATGGGCTTGCCATTCTATTCACTAGATTATGACTATACACAGAGATCCCCTACTACAGAAGGAGTAGTTTCTTTTCTGTAACTCCAGTTCTGTAGTAGGGGTATCTCTGTTATAGTCATAAGCGCCCGCCCTCCTCCCCGGTGGAGAGATACTTATTCATATGTAGAATGCTACAGGTCTGGCGTGCTACGCCTTCAAAAAGAACTGAAAGTAAATGGGACCTGCTGGGCATTCTGGGATACTGGGGAAAGTTCTGGAAAACTGGAAAGTTTTCTTAAAGGCACAGTATCCTGTTCCAAGCCACATAATGGCAGCCTATGGGGCTTGTCTGTCCACTCCTTCCTCTCTATCATTCCAGAGGCTTTTGCTGGTAGAGGCAGGGTTTTTTCCTATGTGGAGAAAAACTAGACAGGCAGTGCTGTTTGTGGATATTGGTGGAATTCTAGTTGAAGTACTGGACAGTGTAGCCTGTGGGTATAGGCTGCATTATCTGTCTTTAAATTAAATTCTCTCTTAAAGGTGTATGCAGGTCTGCATGATTTTTCACCTTTTAGAGATTATTTTTTATTGCTCCGGGGTCCACGCACATGGGCGGGACTATTCACTAGATTATGACTATAACAGAGATACCCCTACTACAGAACTGGAGTTACAGAAAAGAAACTACTCCTTTTAGGCCAAAAGGCCTTTAGTTTTCGTCGGTACAGTTACCGTTCGGTGTCGACTACTAGCTTTAGTGCTCCGCACCCTCTTCCAACTTTCAGACCGGATCGGTCCGAACTTCGAAGCTCGATCGACGATGGAATCGAGGACTCCATTCAAGAGGTGTCCGTTATGCCACGCGAAGTACCCTCATATCGACGTCCACCCAGTCTGTAATAAATGTCTCTCGCCGGATCACGACGAATCGAAATGCATGGCCTGTGCACGGTTCCGATCTAAGAAGACTCTGCGGAATCGACGGGCAGCAAGGCTGGAGGCGCAGCAAGCAGCGCCTGCTCCCACCAACATATTCAGCACCGAGGACGCCGAGAGCGTGGAAGAAGTAGTCTCTAGCCCCGCTTCAGAACATGATTCCCGATCGGACGACGTCGATGAGGTAGGAGACTTCGACGCGGCCTACGGGGCCGAAGAAGACAGCTCTCCTGAGGAGCTAAGCCAATCCGTCGAAACGGAGGCCGAAACTGTACGTCGTCATCAGGCTCCGGTCGAGGGATCGCCTTCAGGCCTTACCCAAGATCAAATACATGGTTCCTCGGCCCCACCTTCCGGTCCGGCCTCGAACACTCTGCAAGAGCCACTATTACCGAAGTCGACCGGGTTATTAAACCCAAAACCATCCATCGCTCCAGTCCCTTCAAAAACGAAAGTGAAACTGGTGGTGGTCGGATCGAAGGCGTCGAAACCATCCACTGCTCTGACGCCGAAAAAAGTCGTCTGCTCCGACCGCGTACAAAGAGACTTCGGCGCCGAGCTCACCGCAGCGGATACGGTTGACACCCAGAAAAAGCACGCCCTCGGGCACCGCAAGGCACCGAGACCTTCGGTGCCGACATCGAAGGCCGTAACCTCCGCAGTCAAAATGGCCGCCCCGGCTACGTCAACGCCTAGCGCACCGGTGCCGACTAAGTCCTCGACTACGTTGACTGTCGATACATCCCTTCAGACCAGTGACCTTCCGACAAAAAAGTCGGGGCTGGCCTCGACGTCCACTACTAAGGTGCCCATCAAACCACCATCTGCGTTCACTGTGCAGCAGGTCTCCGCATCTTTGCAACGCATCCGTGACCGGGCAACCCTCCACTCTATCTCGGGTCCCGACACAACCAAACCCAGTAAATTGCACTCGGAGCCCACCAACATTACGTTTGGGCTGCCACCGGCATCGGCACCGAAACTATTTCAAATTCGGACACGTGTCCTCCACACACAGTCCACCACCTCTGGCCTTACAGAACAAGACTCTTCGGGGCCACAATTTATCGACGCCGTCACTGGCAGGTTAATGCTCCACAAGCGCAAAATAACGCCAGTTAGGGAAGAGGAGCCCTACAAAATTTCTCTTAAACGCAAGCTGCCAGCGGAGCAGGAACCAGTGCTCCAAGAACACTTCCAACTCTTCCATCCAGATCCGCAGTCCTTTTCTCCTACCCCTTCCGAATCGGACGCAATACAGGACTATGGCGGGGAGGATACCATCTACCCTGGGGACGTAGATCCTGATGAGCACCTACAAGACCCGGATCAGGCATGGGATGACCCCACAGACCAAAGTGTCGCGCCACATACTCAAGATGCGCAACTCTATAACGTAAAAACATCTCCTACAGAGGACACCGCTGCATTTAACGCCCTCATCGAACGGGCTGCTGCTCATCATGGGGTGGAACTCCATTCTGATGCCATTGAGGAAGACTTCCTGCTTGACACTTTCGCATATTCAGAAAGAACTGTAAAAACTCTGCCCATGTTAAAAGGGGTTCTCAAACCTGCCAAAGACATTTTCAAGGACACCACAAGAGCCCGGGTGTTAAATCCCAGGATTGAAAAAAAATACAAGCCTGCACCCGGTGACCCTAAATACATTAGGGGTCAGTTGCCATTAGACTCCATGGTGGTTGCCAATGCTCGCAAGAGAGCCCGCTCACAAACGACTGGTGATGCTCCTCCCCCAGACAAGGAGTCAAAAGTACTAGAAACATCGGGCAAACGCATTGCAGCGCAAGCAGCGAACATCCTGCGCATTGCCAATACACAGGCACTCCTGGCACGTTATGACAGGTCACATTACGACACGCTGGAGTCACTGCTCCAACATCTACCAGATGAGTATAAAGAGTCAGCGGAGCTACTCATTAGAGAAGGACAACTCCTCACTAATGCATCCATAAAATGCGCCCTTGACGCAGCTGACACAGCGGCTAGGGCAATAAACACAAGCGTCATGCTACGGCGCCATGCCTGGTTACGCATCTCAGGCTTCAAACCCGAGATCCAAAACAATATTCTGAACTTACCAGTTAACACAGAATTCTTATTTGGCCCAGACGTTGACACTACCCTAGAAAAAATAAAGAAAGACACTGACACTGCGAAATCAATGGGGGCTCTGCAAACGCAGCAATTTCGTAGTGGCTCCTTTCGTCGCTCCGGAAATAGGGGAACAACAAGGGGTCAGGGGTCACAACAGCAGTATGCTAAAAGTGGCGCACAAAGCACCTATGACAAAAACAACAGGGGTGGATATCGTGGATCCAGCACCAAGGGCAGGGGATGTGGCTATGGCAACACCAGGTCCTCTCCAAAGAACAAACAGTAACGCCCTCTCCTTACCCCCCGACCACATAACACCTGTCGGGTGACGACTCCAGCTGTTCCTGTCCGCGTGGAAGAACATCACCACGGACAGGTGGGTCAGGGACATCATCCAGCACGGGTACTGTCTAGAACTAACTTCCACTCCACCCAACATACCACCAAAGCACCGTCCTATGTCAGCCGAACACTTAGATTTACTCCAGCAGGAAGTGCTTGCTATGCTCGCAAAAGGGGGAATAGAAGTAGTGCCCATCGACCAGCAGGGCACAGGGGTGTACTCTCTGTACTTCTTAATCCCCAAAAAGGACGGCTCGCTCAGACCTATTCTAGACCTGCGACCCCTAAACCTATATATTCTGTCAGAGCATTTCCATATGCTCACCCTCCAGCAGGTTCTCCCACTACTCAGTCAGGGGGATTTCCTAGCCACGCTAGACCTGAAGGATGCATACTTCCACATACCCATACACCCTTCACACAGGAAATACCTCCGATTCACTATTCAAGTGAATCACTATCAGTTCAAAGTTCTCCCCTTCGGAGTAACAACAGCACCCAGGGTCTTTACCAAGTGCCTGGCAACAGTGGCCGCGCAACTGCGAAGACAAAACATTCACGTCTTCCCTTATCTGGACGACTGGCTAGTTCAGGCCAAGTCAGCACAACAATGTGCCACCCACATGTCCCACACCATTCACCTTCTTCACGATCAGGGATTCTCACTAAATTACCCAAAATCAAGTCTCCAACCTGCGCACGTACAACAATACTTAGGCGCAATGATCAACACTCTGGCTGCCACAGCTCAGCCAACTTTAGTGAGAATCAACAGCATACAACTGCTGATCTCAAAATTCCATTCAACACTCCCTTCCTGTGCGAGTGTTCATGCAGTTGATAGGCATGATGGCCTCCTGCATTTTCATAGTCCCACACGCGAGACTACATATGCGCCCGCTTCAGGAGTGCTTAGCACGTCAATGGAATCAGGCTCACGGGCAACTAAAAGACCTAGTGTTGGTGAGCGGTCGGGCATACAACTCTCTGCATTGGTGGAGTCCAAAAAACCTTTGCAAGGGCCGAATGTTCCAAGAGCCTGTTCCACAAATCATACTAACAGCGGACGCGTCTCTCCAAGGATGGGGAGCTCATGTACTCAATTACACAGTGCAGGGACTATGGACAACACAACAAAAGAAGATGCACATCAACCTTCTGGAACTGATGGCAATCTTCCTAGCCATGAAGGCATTCAAAGTACACCTGTGCAACAAAGTCGTGTTGATCCGGACGGACAACATGACTGCCATGTACTACATACAGAAGCAGGGAGGAACACACTCTCCACAGTTGTCTCATCTGGCTCAGAGCATGTGGAAGTGGGACATTCAGAGGAACATATTCCTCATGGCAGAACACCTCCCAGGCAAGGACAACCAGATGGCGGATCTGCTCAGCAGACACAGCCACCAAATGCACGAGTGGGAGCTACACCCATCAGTTCTCCAACCGTACTTCCAGCAGTGGGGTCATCCAGAGATAGACCTATTCGCCACAAAAGAAAACGCAAAATGCCAAAGCTTTGCCGCCAGGTTCCCACACCCACACCCACAGTCGCAGGGCAATGCGATATGGATGAACTGGTCCGGCAGATTTGCGTACGCTTTTCCCCCAGCACCATTAATACCGCTGGTGGCGCGCAAACTAAGGCAACACTCACTGACCCTTATCCTGGTTGCTCCAACGTGGGCACGCCAGCCATGGTACACCACCTTTCTGGAACTTTCCGTGGTGCCTCATCAACGACTGTGGATAAAACCAGCATTTTTAACGCAGAACCATGGCGAAATTCAGCACCCAGATCCCCAGCACCTGAACCTGGCGATCTGGCTCCTGAGGTCTTAGAATTTGGCTACCTAAACTTACCACCTGACTGTATGACTATCATCAAAGAAGCCAGGAGACCCACTACTAGAGCCTGCTATGCGGCCAAATGGAAAAGGTTTGTCATTTACTGCAACAACAATGACATTAACCCACTGGACGCATCTATTCAAAACATCATATGCTACCTCTTACACCTATACCGCTGTAATCTGGCATACAACTCAATACGCATCCATTTGACCGCGATAGCAGCCTACCTCCAAAACAGGCAGCACCTCTCCTTATTCAAGGTACCTGCCATCAAAGCTTTCTTGGAGGGACTCAAACGAGTAATTCCCCCAAGACACCCACCAGCACCAGTGTGGAACCTCAACTTGGTCCTCACCAGACTGATGGGTCCGCCCTTTGAACCTCTCCATTCATGTGAGATCCAATTCCTCACCTGGAAAGTGGCTTTCCTGGTGGCCATCACTTCCTTAAGGAGAGTTAGTGAACTCCAGGCACTAACCACTCAGGAGCCATTCATTCAGGTCCACGCAAACAGGGTTGTCCTACGCACCAACCCCAAGTTCATGCCCAAAGTCATATCACAGTTCCACATTATTCAAACTATCGAACTGCCCGTTTTCTTCCAAAATCCGCAAAATGTCGCGGAAAGAATGCTCCATACACTAGATGTAAAGCGGGCTCTCATGTACTATATTGACAGGACAAAGGTTTTTAGAAAAACTAAACAACTCTTCGTTGCCTTCTCTCCACAACACAAGGCAACGCCATTTCCAAAGCAGGAATAGCCAGATGGATCGTTAAATGCATTCAGATTTGCTATCACAAAGCTAAACGCACATTAACGGTTCCCCCACGAGCCCACTCAACACGAAAGTTAGGGGCATCCATGGCTTTCCTAGGAAACATCCATTTAAACGAAATTTGTAGAGCAGCCACATGGTCCACTATACATACATTTACCAAACACTACTGTGTAGATGTACACTCAAGACAGCAGGCAGCTGTAGGACAGGCTGTTCTCAAAACTCTTTTCCAGACTGCTGCAGCTGGCACAGGTAGCCGCCGCTAGGGGAGGTACTGCTATATATTCTATGCACAGATCTGAATTCAGCAGCCCACATGCCTCGAACTGATTATGCTACTTACCAGTATGCATCTGTTCTTGGCATGTAGGGCTGCTGACATTCATATCGCCCACCCTCCTCCCCGGCGCCTGTCGCGGCTGCAGCACTCAGTATTTTCTGTATAGCTTGGTCATCACTTACTATATCTACTCCATCACTGCCACAATGGCGAAAAACAATCTGAGGATGGAGAGGATGCCTGTGAGAAGTTGGCCTGATGTATGATGTCACTAGTTATAGTGTACACCTTATATCAGTCCAAATACCCTTATGGTGATTGGTTGTAAAGTCAACCTTATAGACCAGCTATCCTAGTGGTAGCATGGACAAGAGCAGTCTTAGGCTAAACTCTGAATGGCATGTGAAGCCAGCTGTGATACCATATATAATCCCTTGAATACCAAATGAAAGGACACCACAACAGATATATATATAAAATAAAGTGTATTTATTCTAAGCAAACCCTCAGCACTCTTTATGAGATTAGAGGTAAGTACAACACAGTCTTATTAATGCATACAGTAAGTCACACAGGTAAGTAATACAGTTAGGCCCTAGGGGCCACGCAAACCATATACTAAGTAAGTGGTATAAGAACCACTGTCACGGAAATAGAATAGGCCTAGGGAATCGCTGGGGCTACACTACACTAGCGTTAGTTAGGAAGTGGGAGGCCCACGGGATTCGTGTGCAGAGTGGAAACACTCACGCGTAATGCGTAAAAGTCAATAGCAATATTACAGTTTAGAAATAGATAGATTTAGGACACTTCCGGAGTAGCTAGGAAGTTGAGACTTGAAAACTAGACACTAGGATAGTCACTATCCTGATGAGCACCGGAGTACCCAAGTTACCTAGCCCACAGGCTGCGGGTGCATAGGGGTGAAGATGCGTCGTTTTCGTCGTCGACTCCTATGGATGCCTGAAGAAAGATGCTGACAGGCAGTCAGGGGAGAGTGTCCGGTGGATCCCAAGGCTGGGATCAAGAAGAGAAGAAACCTGCAAGCAGAGGGGACAGAGTCAAGGTCACTAGCCAGTGACCACGTGGAACCAGGAAGGAACCAGGCGATGTCGTGAAGAGTTGCAGGTGAAGGTGAAGCTTGTCGCTGCAGCCAGGAGGACCAGGAAGCGTCGAGGACGACCAGGACCAGGAGGCGAGCTGTCCCACGAAGGCTCTTGCTGTCGGCGGCGTCGAAGTTGGACTAGGACTCACCAAGCCTTGGCAAGCGGAACCCACGAAGAACAAAGGACTTGCTTCTGGTGCAGACCAGGAAGGTCTGGGGTGCTTCTTCTTTGCAGAGAAGCGGGAGCCAGTCTGGAGGAGCCAAACCAGCGCAGAAGATTTCAGGGTGCGTCGTCACAGAGGCCACTAGCCAGCGGGCAAGCAACCGGACAGACGCGGCAAGCAGGAAAATGCTGAAGGGCCCCACGCAGGACTCGTGGAGTGTGGGGGGCTGATCTTCGGTGCAGATGGTGCTTGGGGTTGGGGCTTCTCAATCCCCGGTGCACAACTTCGAGGGTACCTCAGAAGCTGCGCTGTAAGTTACTAGCCACTTTTCCCAGGTAGCCGGTCCCACGTCGCTCGTCGCCTCCACGGATCTCAGCTCTGCTACAGATGTGGATGAGGGTCGGAGAAGTCTGGAAGTCAAGGCTCTGGTCGGGCTCTGCAGTCGGTTCCTCGTAGAACGGTCGCAAAGCAAAGGGTAGTCTCTTGATGGTGCCTGTTTGCACAGGGTAGCCACTCCTTGGCTACAAGGGAGATTCTTCAGTCTTCTTCTTTCGTCGAATGTCGAAGGTCCAGAGTTTCTGTTCAGTTTTGCAGGTTCAGGATAATCTAAAGTCTTGAGGCCCAACTCCCACTCTTATACTAATCTGGGGGGCTGGGATACCTGCTAGGTCACGCCTTATGGGTGGGACCTGGGAGGGGGTGGTTACACCCACTTCCCTTTGTCCAGTTTCGCGCCAGAGCTGGGGCTGGAGTGCCCCAGCGCCGGTTTGAACTGGACTATGCAAGGAACACCTTGTGTGCCCCAGGCATGTCTCATTCCTTTCAGCCCACCCTGCCCCAATACACTAAAGGCTGTCTGGAGAGGTGCTAGCACCTCCCCAAGCAGGAAACCTATTGTCCAGGCCTCCCTGGCTGGGATCACTCCCAGCTGCAGGAGGTCAGACTTGTGTCGTGGCAGCAGCATCCATTTTGTGATGCTGAGGCTTTGGTCAGAGGCTAACAGTTGAAGTATGATTTTAACATGTCTTTTCCCTCTAGAAGGGGGGAATAATATTCTCATGTCCAGAAATGGCATGGGGGTATTATTCCCTAGTGTTAGACACCTTACACGACATGTTTTGATAAAGCCAAACCATAGTTACCATAACCGTCTAAGATTATAAGGCACTTTAAGAGTATATGGTAGGCTATATCATAGAACAGCTATAAGGACAAGGTTCCGAAAGCTGCAGACAGGCTCAGCTCATGCTAGAGCACCATCTCACATGTTACCAAGCACTCTGCCTCCAGGATTGTCAAGGCCTGCCATAGGAGTGACTGATAGGTACACATGTGTCTATATGTAAGTTAGGTATAGGAATACTACACCTAAGCAAGGGGTGATTACACGACCTTGCCCCAGCTGAGTGATCAGCCAGTTGTGTCAAAATGGAAGGCCAGGCCAGGGGTGGCATAATACATGCTGCAGCCCCTGGTAGGCCTAGGGTACACCTATGCCCTGGGTACCTAGGGTACACTGTACAGGGGCCAATAAGGTGATCCTATCCAAATGGGTTATGCACCTAAAGTACATAGTATTAATTTAGAGAGAGAACAGCAGGGCTGTGGGTCTGATTAGCAGGCCCACAGCCACATCTAAGTCGAAAACCAGTAAAGCAAAAGCAAAAAGTGGGGGTGAACATAGAAAGCAGACCCTACTCTCCTACACAACCCCCCCCCCCCAAACTTAGGGACATTAAACTAACCTTGACCAGTTGAGTCTTCATGTTCTAAGTGGAAATATCTGGAGAGTCCATCTGCATTGGCATGGTCAGTCCCAGGTCTATGTTCCACTGTGAAGTCCATCCCCTGTAGGGAAATGGACCACCTAAGAAGTTTGGGATTTTCACCCTTCATCTGATTTAGCCACAAGAGGGGCTTATGGTCTGTCTGAATCTTGAAGTGAGTGCCAAACAAGTATGGCCTCAGCTTCTTCAGGGCCCAAACCACAGCAAAGGCCTCCCTCTCAATAGCTGACCAACGTTTCTCTCTAGGGGTCAGCCTTCTACTTATAAAAGCAATGGACTGGTCTTGACCATCTACATTCAGTTGTGAAAGAACAGCTCCCACACCTAACTCAGAAGCATCTGTCTGGACAATGAACTCTTTGGAGTAGTCTGGACTTTTCAGAATAGGTGCACTGCACATGGCCTGCTTCAGGTCATCAAATGCTTTTTGACAGCTTACTGTCCACTGAACTTTCTTTGGCATCTTCTTGGAGGTCAAGTCATTAAGTGGTGTCACTATGGACCCATAGTTCTTAACAAACTTTCTGTAGTACCCAGTCAGGCCCAAGAAAGCTCTGACCTGAGTCTGGGTAGTTGGAGGAGCCCAGCCCTTTATGGTCTGGATCTTGCTCTCCAGTGGTTGAACCTGCCCCCCACCAACTAGGTGGCCCAGGTATACAACCTTGCTCTGCCCTATCTGGCACTTAGTGGCCTTGATAGTGAGGCCTGCCTTTTGCAGGGCCTCTAAAACATTCCTCAGGTGGACCAGGTGATCCTCCCAGGTGGAGCTAAAGACAGCAATATCATCAAGATAAGCTGCACAATAATCATCCAACCCAGTAAGGACTTGATTCACCAGCCTTTGGAAAGTGGCAGGTGCATTCTTCAAACCAAAGGGCATTACCACAAATTGATAATGTCCTCCTGGGGTCGAGAAAGCAGTTTTGGCCTTTGCACTCTCAGCTAGTCTGATTTGCCAGTAGCCTGCTGTTAGGTCAAATGTGCTCAAAAACTTAGCAGCTGCCAGTCTGTCAATGAGCTCATCTGCCCTAGGTATTGGGTGGGCATCTGTCCTAGTGACAGCATTGAGACCTCTGTAATCCACGCAAAACCTCATCTCTCTCTTACCATCTTGGGTGTGAGGTTTTGGCACAAGGACTACAGGACTAGCCCATGGGCTCTCTGAAGGTTCAATGACTCCCAGCTCCAACATCTTTTGTACCTCAACTTTTATGCAGTCCCTGACATGGTCAGGTTGCCTGTAGATTTTACTCTTCACAGGCAGACTGTCACCAGTGTCCACCTCATGGGTGCACCAGTTTGTCTGACTTGGGGTCAGAGAGAACATATGTCTGTAGGCCTGCAGAACTTGTCTGCAGTCCTGTTGCTGATGGACAGTGAGGCTGTCAGAAAAGACCACACCATCAACTGAGCCATCATCAGGGTTCTGAGTCAACAGGTCTGGGAGAGGGTCACTCTCTTCCTCCTGCCCCTCATCTGTAGCCATGAGTAGCCCCATGTCTGCCCTGTCAACATATGCCTTCAATCTGTTGACATGAAGCACCCTGTGGGGGCTTCTGGGAGTCCCAAGGTCCACCAAGTAGGTGACTTCTCCCTTTTTCTCAACAATAGTGTGGGGTCCAGACCATTTGTCTTGGAGTGCTGCTGGGGCCACTGGCTCCAACACCCACACTTTCTGTCCTGGCTGGTAAACAGTCAGTACAGCCTTTTGGTCATGCCAAGCTTTTTGGAGTTCTTGGCTCGCCTCAAGGTTTTTAGAAGCCTTCTTCATATACTCTGCCATCCTGGAGCGGAGACCAAGTACATAATCCACTATGTCTAGTTTGGGTTGTCTGAGAGGTCTCTCCCATCCTTCCTTCACCAAACACAGGGGTCCTCTTACAGGATGCCCAAACAAAAGCTCAAAAGGGCTGTAGCCAACCCCCTTTTGTGGGACCTCTCTGTAAGCAAACAGAAGGCAGGGTAAAAGGATGTCCCATCTTCGCCTAAGCTTGTCTGGTAATCCTTTTATCATTCCCTTTAGGGTCTTGTTGAATCTCTCAACAAGCCCATTGCACTGTGGGTGATAGGGTGTGGTGAACTTATAGTTAACACCACACTCCTTCCACATTGCAGTCAAGTATCCTGACATAAAGTTGGCACCTCTGTCAGAAATGACCTCCTTTGGAAAGCCCACTCTGGAGAATACTCCAAGCAGGGCCCTTGCCACAACAGGAGCTGTTGTGGTCCTCAGGGGAATTGCTTCTGGGTACCTGGTGGCATGGTCCACTATCACCAGTATGAATCTGTGCCCAGATGCTGTTTGTGGGTCCATTGGTCCTACAATATCTATGCCCACTCTTTCAAAGGGGACCCCCACCACAGGTAGTGGTATAAGGGGGGCCTTTGTGGTGCCACCTGATTTGCCACTGGCTTGGCAGGTGACACAGGAGCGACAAAACTCCTTAGTATCTTCCGACATATGGGGCCAGTGAAAGTGAGGGACAAGCCTGTCCCAAGTCTTGTTCTGGCCTAAATGTCCTGCAAGGGGAATATCATGGGCCAAGGTTAGAAGGAAGCCTCTGAACTTCAGTGGTATGACCAACCTCCTGGATGCACCAGGCTTGGGGTCTCTAGCCTCTGAGTACAGTAGCCCTTCATCCCAATACACTCTATGGGTACCTTGAGCATTCCCTGCAGCCTCAGCAGCAGCCAGCTGTCTGAGGGGTTCAAGAGAGGGGCAGTCTAATTGAGCCTGCCTCAGATCTGCCCTGGAAGGTCCCCCTGTCCCAAGAAACTCAACCTGATCAGGTTCAAGTTCTTCTAGGACAGTTCCTTCAGGGCTCTCAGAATCATCCTCCTGGGAGGGCTGATCCACCACCTGAGGCAGGGGGGAAGGCACAGCCTTAACCCTACTGCTCTTTCTCTTGGGTTGTGACTGGTCCATAGTTTCAGGATCCAGCACTTGTTCAGTGTTGCACTTTTTGGCCTGTGACCTGGTCACAGCAAGGACATGTGCATCTATCCCCAGCATTTCTGCATGGGTCCTATACTCCACTTCAGACCAAACTGAAGTTTCAAGATCATTGCCCAGTAAACACTCTACAGGAAGGTCTGAACTAACAACAACTTTCTTGAGGCCAGTTACCCCTCCCCAGGAGAAGTTAACAATAGCCACACTATGGGAGGTAGTGGCATTGCTAGCGTTGGTCACTAGGTAATTCTCACCTAGTATGATCTGTCCAGGGTCCACAAAAGCAGGTGTCACCATTGTGACACTAGCTCCAGTGTCCCTGTAGGCCTGAGCCATTCTTTGGTTGATAAAAGGTGTCTGTCTGTACTTGCCCAGGTTACTGGGGCCTACAGTAGAGGACAAAGCTAAGTCCCCATCACAGATCAGGACAGCCTGAGTAGGTACTCTGACTAGGCCAGAATCCTCCTCAGTTCCCAGGGTTAACCCTACTACACCCTTTTGCTGGGAACCACCACTTACAGCTGAACTAGGGGGTACAGTTGCCTTAGGGGCAATGGTGGCTGGGGGCTTATCCTTTTTGGTGCACTCACTAAACCAATGTGAGTTGGACTTACAATAGTTGCACCATGGTTTCTTTTGGCCATCTTTCTTCTTATCCTTTTTGGAACCACCCTCCCCCTGAGCCTTTTGGGGGCCTGGTGAAGACTTCTGGTCTTTTTGTTTCTGCTCATTACCCTTCTGGTCTGCCTTTTTCTGATCACCGCCCTGGTTCTGGTTTTTCTGCTTAACTCTAGTCCTGACCCATCTATCTGCCTTCTTTCCCAATTCTTGGGGAGAAGTCAGATCAGAATCAATCAGGTGTTGATGCAATAGCTGGTTTTGACAGTTGTTAAGTATTTGCTCTCTCATGATCAAATTATACAATCCTGTATAGTCCTTAACCTTACTTCCCATTAGCCAGCCTTCCAGAGCCTTAGTGGCACAATCTACAAAGTCAGTCCAGTCCTGAGTCTGTGTCTTCTGGGTATCCCTGAACAACAACCTGTATTGTTCAGTGGTTAGGCCAAACCCATCAATCAGAGCACTCTTCAGGACAGTGTAATTATCTGCATCCTCATCACTAACTGTGAGGAGCTTGTCTCTTCCTTTCTCAGAGAAGGAGAGCCACAAGATAGCTGCCCACTGACTTTGGGGTACCTGCTGTACTTTGCAAGCTCTCTCCAAAGCAGTTATACATTTGTGGATGTCATCCCCACACTTGTAGGGAGGGACAATCTTGCTCAGGTTTCTATTATCATAGTGCCTGTCTCTATCTCTAGGAATGTTGCTGCCACCAGTGGGTTCTAACCCACTTAACTTTTGCTCTCTAGCCAGAGCAAGCTTCTCTTTGGCAAGGGCAAGTTCTTCCCTCTGAATCCTCAGATTAGCCTCCCTCATTCTGGCTGCATGCTCCTTTCTCTCAGGTGAAGTCATTCCCCTGTGAGAGGAAGCATTAGAGATGCTAGAGACATGGGAGTGGATGGATTCCCTTGAAGGGGATCTGTCCCTCCTGCTTCTCTGTGAATGCCTACTTGTGGGTCTGTATGGGGGGACCCCATGCAAACTCCCATGTAAACTTAAGTTAGCCTGGCTAAGTCTCCTTACTTGGCTCTGGCTGTCTACCTCCCCATCTGAAGCCCCATCTGACTCCTCTGTGGTGGGTAGACCCTCCTCTGTGCCTAGGGCACCTGCCTGAGATGCCCTCTGAGCATCATACTCCTCTAGGAGTTGTCTTAACTGAAGGAGGGTAGGGTTTGCACCCTGTTTTATTCCTCTGGAGGTACACAACTGTCTCATCTCCTGGAATGTTAAGGTATCATATCTAGAGGGGATCTTTTGCAGACCTGATCCTCCTGAGAGAGCATCTACTTGATCTACTCTCAGAGACATGATCTAGTGAGGGTGTGGTGTGTGCACCTACCTACACTAGTTGTATCTACGAAACCTTTCTAGTAGTTGTAGTCAGGGTGTGTTATTCCCTTCAACCTACAACTACAAAGTCCAGTAGGACTTAAGTATAATAATCTATGTTATATGTACCTAGACAATATCTGTGTGATCTTTCAATTTAGTATCTCAAGATTACAATGGTATTACAACAGCAAGCTCAGATCCCAACCGCTGCTCACCAATGTGAGAAGTTGGCCTGATGTATGATGTCACTAGTTATAGTGTACACCTTATATCAGTCCAAATACCCTTATGGTGATTGGTTGTAAAGTCAACCTTATAGACCAGCTATCCTAGTGGTAGCATGGACAAGAGCAGTCTTAGGCTAAACTCTGAATGGCATGTGAAGCCAGCTGTGATACCATATATAATCCCTTGAATACCAAATGAAAGGACACCACAACAGATATATATATAAAATAAAGTGTATTTATTCTAAGCAAACCCTCAGCACTCTTTATGAGATTAGAGGTAAGTACAACACAGTCTTATTAATGCATACAGTAAGTCACACAGGTAAGTAATACAGTTAGGCCCTAGGGGCCACGCAAACCATATACTAAGTAAGTGGTATAAGAACCACTGTCACGGAAATAGAATAGGCCTAGGCATAGGGAATCGCTGGGGCTACACTACACTAGCGTTAGTTAGGAAGTGGGAGGCCCACGGGATTCGTGTGCAGAGTGGAAACACTCACGCGTAATGCGTAAAAGTCAATAGCAATATTACAGTTTAGAAATAGATAGATTTAGGACACTTCCGGAGTAGCTAGGAAGTTGAGACTTGAAAACTAGACACTAGGATAGTCACTATCCTGATGAGCACCGGAGTACCCAAGTTACCTAGCCCACAGGCTGCGGGTGCATAGGGGTGAAGATGCGTCGTTTTCGTCGTCGACTCCTATGGATGCCTGAAGAAAGATGCTGACAGGCAGTCAGGGGAGAGTGTCCGGTGGATCCCAAGGCTGGGATCAAGAAGAGAAGAAACCTGCAAGCAGAGGGGACAGAGTCAAGGTCACTAGCCAGTGACCACGTGGAACCAGGAAGGAACCAGGCGATGTCGTGAAGAGTTGCAGGTGAAGGTGAAGCTTGTCGCTGCAGCCAGGAGGACCAGGAAGCGTCGAGGACGACCAGGACCAGGAGGCGAGCTGTCCCACGAAGGCTCTTGCTGTCGGCGGCGTCGAAGTTGGACTAGGACTCACCAAGCCTTGGCAAGCGGAACCCACGAAGAACAAAGGACTTGCTTCTGGTGCAGACCAGGAAGGTCTGGGGTGCTTCTTCTTTGCAGAGAAGCGGGAGCCAGTCTGGAGGAGCCAAACCAGCGCAGAAGATTTCAGGGTGCGTCGTCACAGAGGCCACTAGCCAGCGGGCAAGCAACCGGACAGACGCGGCAAGCAGGAAAATGCTGAAGGGCCCCACGCAGGACTCGTGGAGTGTGGGGGGCTGATCTTCGGTGCAGATGGTGCTTGGGGTTGGGGCTTCTCAATCCCCGGTGCACAACTTCGAGGGTACCTCAGAAGCTGCGCTGTAAGTTACTAGCCACTTTTCCCAGGTAGCCGGTCCCACGTCGCTCGTCGCCTCCACGGATCTCAGCTCTGCTACAGATGTGGATGAGGGTCGGAGAAGTCTGGAAGTCGAGGCTCTGGTCGGGCTCTGCAGTCGGTTCCTCGTAGAACGGTCGCAAAGCAAAGGGTAGTCTCTTGATGGTGCCTGTTTGCACAGGGTAGCCACTCCTTGGCTACAAGGGAGATTCTTCAGTCTTCTTCTTTCGTGAATGTCGAAGGTCCAGAGTTTCTGTTCAGTTTTGCAGGTTCAGGATAATCTAAAGTCTTGAGGCCCAACTCCCACTCTTATACTAATCTGGGGGGCTGGGATACCTGCTAGGTCACGCCTTATGGGTGGGACCTGGGAGGGGGTGGTTACACCCACTTCCCTTTGTCCAGTTTCGCGCCAGAGCTGGGGCTGGAGTGCCCCAGCGCCGGTTTGAACTGGACTATGCAAGGAACACCTTGTGTGCCCCAGGCATGTCTCATTCCTTTCAGCCCACCCTGCCCCAATACACTAAAGGCTGTCTGGAGAGGTGCTAGCACCTCCCCAAGCAGGAAACCTATTGTCCAGGCCTCCCTGGCTGGGATCACTCCCAGCTGCAGGAGGTCAGACTTGTGTTGTGGCAGCAGCATCCATTTTGTGATGCTGAGGCTTTGGTCAGAGGCTAACAGTTGAAGTATGATTTTAACATGTCTTTTCCCTCTAGAAGGGGGGAATAATATTCTCATGTCCAGAAATGGCATGGGGGTATTATTCCCTAGTGTTAGACACCTTACACGACATGTTTTGATAAAGCCAAACCATAGTTACCATAACCGTCTAAGATTATAAGGCACTTTAAGAGTATATGGTAGGCTATATCATAGAACAGCTATAAGGACAAGGTTCCGAAAGCTGCAGACAGGCTCAGCTCATACTAGAGCACCATCTCACATGTTACCAAGCACTCTGCCTCCAGGATTGTCAAGGCCTGCCATAGGAGTGACTGATAGGTACACATGTGTCTATATGTAAGTTAGGTATAGGAATACTACACCTAAGCAAGGGGTGATTACACGACCTTGCCCCAGCTGAGTGATCAGCCAGTTGTGTCAAAATGGAAGGCCAGGCCAGGGGTGGCATAATACATGCTGCAGCCCCTGGTAGGCCTAGGGTACACCTATGCCCTGGGTACCTAGGGTACACTGTACAGGGGCCAATAAGGTGATCCTATCCAAATGGGTTATGCACCTAAAGTACATAGTATTAATTTAGAGAGAGAACAGCAGGGCTGTGGGTCTGATTAGCAGGCCCACAGCCACATCTAAGTCGAAAACCAGTAAAGCAAAAGCAAAAAGTGGGGGTGAACATAGAAAGCAGACCCTACTCTCCTACAATGCCCATGCGCACTGTAGTCCAGGGGAGGAGCCACCTATCTCGTGATACTTCGAAGACTCTTCCAGGACAACAATGTGCAATCATCCGGACCCAACACTAGGCGGCGATCTATGCACAGATATGAATGTCAGCAGCCCTACATGCCAAGAACACTTGTCATCATGGTCGGCCCCAAGGCAGTAGAGACACTGATGGTGGGGGTCGGTAACCGACATCAGTCGGTGACAGACGTCACACGGCTTTAACCCGTCCATCCCTACCGGCACCAGGAGTCAAGGTCGACTCGAAAGAATAGACCAAAAAAGTCCAAAAAGTTAGTCAAAAAGTGACTAAGGGTATGCTCTTCCCGAGTCTGCGCTTACTGGCGCGGAAAAAAGAACTGACGTCAGCGTGCGAGGCCGCGTCTAAGTACTCCGACGTCATCCCGGCGATCACGATGCCGACGAAGGAGGCAGAGTTGCAGACTCCGGAGTTGCAGACGACGCCTACCGACGCGCAAGGGTACTGCTGACGAAAAATCTTTCCGGATCCAGCCTGACGCCTGGGGATATTCTAAGATAAGGAATCTAACTAACGTGTGTCTTTCAGATGTGTCAAGTCAGGGAAGAGGCTGGTTTTGTACTCAGCTATGAGGGTGTGTCCTAATGGGGTATTGCTGTCAGGTGTGTTGTGTGGGTTGTCCTGGAATTTATATTTTTGTAGTTGCCATGTGGTTGTGTCATTGGGGTGTGTTCTGTGTTTTTGGGGGCATGGCTAGTTTGCTGTGTGCACTTTGTGGCCTCCTGTCGACCGCCATATTTGTCACGGAGCGTCCGCAGCGGTGGCTATGCTACAGCTCGCCCGCCAGCTATCCCATTCATCACTGTTAGCGAGCGCCGCGGTCGGAAACAGCGGAACGTAGTGGTAACATCGGGGATATCCTAATCTTCCGTGCAATGTCCCCACTGTCATGGCGGCGGGTTTGTGATTTTCCCCCGCAAATCGTTTTTTTTGGGCGGTTGATCCTGATTGTACAGCCGGTTTTGCCATGGTACCGGCGGGCGCTTGTTTTCCGCTACCATGGCGGTCGGGTGGTATTCCGACCGCCATCCTAATGGGCTCCTTTGTCTTCACTGCTGTAAAACTGATTTTTTGCCCAGTGACGTCAGAGGCCTGACATCATCACGCAAGGCTTCAGCAGTGCGCATTACCCTGTAAGGCTAGTTCCGTCGGCGAGGTTCCACGTCACAGATATTGCATCTCCCTCATGGTAATCACTGGCTGTAAAAAAGTAAGCCTTACATAAGAATGTCGCAGGTGTGCATAGGGCCTCACAATCTTGTCTGACTGCATGTCTGTGCTCGGAGAAAGAATTAAGCAGTCAGGGTCTGACTGTCAGGCACTTCAGACACTGCTTTTGAAATGAAAGATGGAGTAAAATTAGTGTAAAGTCACACAAGTAAGAGGGGCGGAGCACTATAGCAAAAGCCGCCCTTTCTTAAGCTGAGGAATCTGTGGTTAGAAGAACCCATCAAAATTAAAGAGACTTCTCTGACTGTGGGTTATGAGTTGACTGATGGCAGCAGGGCTTTAAGTGGGCCGGGTCTGAGCACCGGCAGTTTATTAAGGGAGGCCCCGAAACGGGTCTCTATCGGGCTCTGTTTTGTGCCCTAGCACAGGCGGCCCGTTATTTTTTCCGGACTGCACTGAGAGCAGGCACATCCATGTGAGCTGCTCACACTGCTCACTTCTCACTGGTGGAGAAGTTACTGCATGACTTCATGCCAGGTGAGCGTTGTAGGGGAAGAGAAATCCTTTAAAGAGAGTCTTTTTCTCGCTGGATTTCTTTCCCTTCTCTTTTTGAAACTCTGGAGCAGCAACATTGTCCTGTGGTAACCAGGGCTTTAAGTCGAAGCTTTTTCAATAATATTCAAGCCATAGTTGCTGCTTATTTATCTTATGCAACTATCGACCATCGACAAAGCCAATAGTCCTGACTTGTTGTAGGTATGATGCTACTTGTTGTATCATATATCTAGATGCAATGACCGAAACAGCAAAATACAAGTTGGGCGGCACACTATGGTAAACACAGATTTTTAGCTTACATATTTTTAAGCCACGCCCTTAATTACATTGGCCGTGCCCCTTTAAGAGACCCCCTCCCCCCCCCCCCCAGTTTTTACATCCCACTTAAAGCCCTGGATGGCAGTAATATTTTTCCTACATAGATAATAGTATCCACTATTGTGCTTTTTGTGTCCTGAACTAATTACACTTGCCTTGTACTGGGGTGACAGAAGCTGTAACTGCAATGATGATGCCTATTCTTTAAAGAGGGTCTACTGTTGCTAAAAAGCCATGGAATAACTGTTGCCTTGAGTTCACATTAGTCAGTCAGGTCCAGGCTTCATAAATAAGTTTATTTGAGACAATGCCCCTTAAACCATTTGAAATGTAGGAGTATTATATGGCAGCCACTGCTTCAGTGCCCTTAGAACCGAGGTGATAATATTAGTAATAAGTCTCCCTAACATTGCATGATTTATCACTCAAATTTCAGCTTTAAATAGATTTTGGAAATCCTTTTTTCTCAGAACGTTAGTTTATGAATTCTGAAACTACATACTTTTTCATATCAAATATAAAAATATGTTTGTCAATTTTGGTAACCATATATTAATTCAAACATGGGAAACCCTTTGATTTATTAGGCTGGGCTTCAATTAGGAGAGCTACTTGCAGGTTTCTGGAGAGCTACCAGTAGCTCGCGAGCTACTCGTTGGAGAAGCCTGTTTTGGGGATTATATCTTCTACTGAAGACTCAGAAAATAAAGCCAAGGTCTCACTGGCTACGGGGTCAAAGATCTGTGCGGCGAAATCACCCTTTCCCTTATAAAGTCCAGTTATGAACTCAACCCCCGAATCTTTTGGTAGCATGTTAATTTCGCCGTCCCCATTCCCTAGGAGGCCATATTTGGCCAGTTTCCAAATGTTTTGGACATCTTTCCATTCAATGGCCGACATCATCCCCTCCATTTTCCTTATAAAATGTTTCTTTAATATACTTTATTATACTTTTAGAACTGTTTTAACAATTCACAGTATGATAATCTATTTCTAATTGACTTCAAGGCCTACCGTAACTTAATTAACTTTCGCTTCATTAACTGGCTCTCCCTATCAAACCACCTATTCCTTTTCATCCCTTAATAAGTGCAAGGCTTTAATGTATTTAATTTCTTACGCCATTCTCTAACTAGGCACGTAACTCACAATGTTATTGTATTTACATATATATTTATAGGATCTCCCTCTTGAGATAAATGACAGTGTAGGTCAATATTGTTTTGTAGTTCCACTAGCGCATGGGTATGTTAAGCACTTATCCTCGTTGTAAGGTGCTTAGGAAATTCCATATCTAAGGGCATAATCGCTTCGCTACCTGCCATTTTTAAATGCAGTTTGGCTGTCAATGGGAAGTGATCACTCATTCGGTTTGGCAAAACCTGAAAGTCTTCAACCAGGGAGAAAAACCACGTTTGAATTAAAATATATAATGTATCGGCCATTCTATGGTACCATGCCTAAACGTCCGCTGCTCCGATATATCTGAAGCACAGCAGCTGTTTAGGCAGACAAAACTACAGCTTTGTAGAAAACCCTATAATTTGATCGATGTCTTGGAATTTTGGCACCATGGAAAGTAAGTCAAAGGTATCTTAAGGGCTTCCAATAAATCCCCAGTACTAGTCTCTTCCTGATCTGGTTGCATATTAAAAATCCCCAAAAACGAATATCAGACTTGATAGGTATAACACTACAATTTGACCAACATCTTCCTCCAATAATCTATAATGGATTACATAATATTTATATTCTCTCTGATTGATATACACCTTTACAATAACCATACTATATGCCTTTTCACCATAATTAAACAGATCTATCTTAGGCGCATGCAACACCTGGCTTACCCCCTTAGCAATTTGCGTAGAGATTAGAGTGAGTAATCCTCCCGAGTTGTACCCAGAGCCACTTGATGAAGCTTCACAGTAGATCTGAATAAAACCCGGGAAGGGCATGTATTCCCCCGACAGCCAGGTCTCCTGGAATTATAAAATCTTGTATTTCTCCAGATTTGTTTCCATTTGGTCAAATTCCAGGATACGTCTTAGCCCACAAACATTCCAAACTAATAGCGAAAGACTGTCAGGAGAAGTCCTGTCCTAATCAATATCATTTAACCTAGAAAAATTCCTGCCAGGTTACCTCCTACAGGCGAATTGGGCCACATCTATTGTAACCAAAGTTCCCTCTAATTTGTTTCCTCTGTGTGCGGCAGTGTAGGGTCTCTGTGCGCTGCAGCCATGGCTATGTGCGCCAGGAAATAGGCCGCGCGTGTGTGAAGCACCAAATATCACTCCAAACTTTTGCTTGAAAACCCAATCACCCCGCAGCCCAGCTCTGTTAAGAAGAGAAATTGTATTCCTCTGTCTGATGTAACATTTCCTATACATTGATTTACACACTATGATTCAGTGTCTCTGTGTAATGTGTATGCATTGTAAAGTGCTTAACACCTTTCACTGGTATGAGTGGCGCTAATAACAAAATACATATGAAAGAAAGAGGGGCTATGGAGACTTGAGGGGCACTGTTTAAGGTTGGTAATGAGAGTATCCATGGCGGAGGTGGTCATTGGGGCGCCAACAAACATTGTGACACCAGGCGCCACCAGCTCTAAAACCTGCCCTGTTCAATTGGCACTAATAATTACAGTGAAATTATGAAAACGTCCCACATTGCAATTTGAAACCTTGGCAGCTATGTTGCTGCATTTCTTTTCTTAATAGGGCTGGGCTGCGGGGTGATTGTGTGCATTTGTTAAGGTTTTCGTGTTAATTGCAGCTCATGATGGGGGCTGCGATTATCATGAAAACTTTAACAAAGGCACAGGGATATCTTAAGGATTTTGAGGGCCCTGGGCCAAACTTATTTCTGGGGCCCCTGATCAGAACAGCTTTTGATTTAAGATCCAATCTCAGCTTTTTCATGTCCTTTTTGGCCAGGTCACCGACACTGCAGAGGCACGCTGGTCCAAATTCTAAATGTACTTCCATCTAATATTCAGGGATAGTAATATGTGTTTTCAAAATTGTAACATAGCAGCCAGAAGTAAAATGAGAGGATACTAGTGAGAAATAGGATTTAGTGGCGGAGAAAGGGGGAGAGAGAACCAAAGGAGAAAAAAAGTAATGGCGCAAAGATGAGAAATGGAGAAGGGGGTAATGGAGAAATTGGTAAGAGAGGGACGGAACGAGAAAGGCAGCCAGAGGGTCTGGAGAACTGGGAGGGAGAACGGAGAATGGAAAACCGGTAAGAGAGAAAGCAAAGAACAGGCAGCGAGAGGGTAATGGAGACAAGAATGGGATGGGTGAGAAGGGGAAAGTGGGTAAATGTGGAGCGGGACAGATATGAGGAAGAGGAAAAAGAAGAGAAGGAAACGGCGAGAGCAGCTGAGGAGTGGAAGAAAAAAGGACAAAAGATATGCCAGAGAAGACAGCGAGTGTGATATGGCAAGGCTTCAGAAGTAGCATCTCTGCATTTCGACGTTGGGGTTCTGAAGGAGACTTTTTCGCCATCTTGTCATTTCTAAACGCTCGCTCCATGTAACCGTGCTCACTTGAACTAACTAAGAAGGGTGGAAGGCTGGTTAGGCCTTGCCAAGATTTTGAATCTTGCCAAGATGTAGGTCTTAGCAGTTGGCAGCTGCAAGTGTGTAAATGACTGATCCATCTGTCGGGACTATTCTCTTCACTAACACTTGCTCATTTCCTACCACACTCTCCAAACCACTTCCTGCAGGCACGATCTCAGGCTGCGGGTGCTTTGAATGGACTAGTCTTGCACTGGCATGGGGTCTATCCAGAGTGACCTCCCCCCCCCCGCATGGAAGACCCAACGCTTCCTGCAGCTTTTGGCTTCCACCCAGAAAACTCCCTTATTCGTGACATTTCCTCCTGGTAGTCTCCAAATCTCACATGTAGTGCCAGGTCTCATGTGCTAACTGGCAGATTTAGACTCTTTGTTAATCAGCACCTAAAGTGCCCTTCCTCACATTCTGATTGTGTGATGTTCCTAGCTGACAGTGGGTGACTTATGATGGACACAACGTTCAGGGCTCCAAGTGGGCCGGGTCTCACCGGTGCTGAGCACCTGCAGTTTTTTAAAGGGTCTCTATTGGGCTCTGTTTTGTGCCCTGGCACAGACAGTCAGTTTTTTTCCAGACTGCAGTGACAGCAGGCACATTGATGTGCGCGTGCCCACACTGCTCACTTTTCACTAGTGGAGAAGTTACGGCATGACGTCATGCCAGGTGAGCGTTGTAGGGGAAGGGAAATCCTTCAAAGAGAGTCTTTTTCTCTCTGGATTTCCCTTCTCTTTTTGAAACTCATGGGCAGCAGCAATGCCGTGGTATCACCAGGGATTTAAGTGGAAGCTTTTTCAATACTATATTCAAGCCATAGTTGCTGCTTATTTATCTTATGCAACTAACAACCACTGACAAAGCCAATAGCCCAACTTGTTGTAGGTATGATGTTACTTGTTGTATCATAAATCTGGATGCAATGAAAGAAACAGCAAAATATAAGTCAAGTGACGTACTATGCCCAGCACAGAAAAGTTTAATAAGTCACACAATCACCCCCAAGCTGCGCTCTATTAAGAAGAGAAATTCAGCAAGTCTACAAACAGGGGTGTGCTTTACATGCCATGTTTGTAGAGTTGCTACATATCTTTTCTTAATAGAGCCGGGCAGCGGGGTGATTGTGTGACTTAGCTAAACTTTTCAGGTTAATTGCAGCGCCCGTCACGAGCTGCAATTAACAAGAAAACTTTAACAAAGTCATACTATCACCCCGCAGCCCAGCTCTGTTAAGAGGAGAAATTCAGCAAGTCTACAAACAGGGGTGTGCTTCACACGCCGTGTTTGTAGAGTTGCTGCAAATCTTTTCTTAATATTTATTTATTTTAAAAGTTTTATATAGCGCTAGCTTCACCTGTGGGTATCAGAGCACTTTACATATACACAGGAGATAAAGGTTGCATTACATAGCATGATCTAAGGAAGCAAAAAAGATATAAGCAAAAGCATAATAATTAGGCACAACAGTGAGAGCTAAAGGTTGCATTACATAGCATGATCTAAGGAAGCAAAAAAGATACAAGCAAAAGCATAATAATTAGGCACAACAGTGAGAGCTAAAGGTTGCATTACATAGCATGATCTAAGGAAGCAAGACATACAAGCAATCCTCAGGAGGCGGAACGACGCACCAAACAGTCAAATATCAAATGGCATGAGCTGTGAGAAATACTCTTCTGAATGGAGCCAAAAGGACCCTATGAATATTTTACAGAACTGGTAACAATAGGTATGTAGAAAGCTGTGCTGTCTAGCCGTACCTACAATACTTGTAAGTGAATGGGTCTTTAGTTGAGTATTCTTTGGATCACACCAGCAACGCAGCCATTTACAACGCGCTGGAAAGTAGGAAGGGTCATCGAAAAGCAGAATAGGTAGCTTAAGTCAATCCAACCTCTTAAGTCTTGACAGCCCCCAAAAACACAATCTCTAAAACTCTTGAAAAACCATCTGCTTCGATAACTGGACTATAAACTGTAACTACAGTAAGAGCAGGATGTGTAACAGCAGCAAGTGGTCCCATCCCCTACAGAGGTTTGACTAACTACCACTTTCTGGAGGGAGGGAAGATGGTCCTCACTCTCTGCTTTGCTAGAGGGCATTCTAGCTAGAACCTTCTACATTGTCTTTTCCGAAATTATGTACCTCACAGCTTACTTTACCGCCCCCAAATGAAAAGCCAAAAAGCGACACCCGACGCCATACAAAATAAGTAAAATATTAATTCAAAAGAGAAACTTAACAAGATAAAATTATTATAACAACACGTTAATGTTCAGCATTAAAGTTGCTTCCCGTTAAGTCTGCTCACTACCAGATGGATAGCGAAGGATCGGCTCATTAATCTTTACCCAGCAAGCAAAAGACAGCGCTTTTTCAAACAGTAGCTATGGATCAGACGTCTGTATCTGGGTCAAAGAAGGGATTCCCTTGGGAGATGCCTCATTGCCCAGGGGAACCAAGGGCATATATTCGCTCTATGCATGAAACTGATAATCTATGGGCAGCGGGATGATTGTGTGACTTTGCTAAAGTTTTCAGGTTAATTGTAGCGCCCGTCCGAGCTGCAATTAACAAGAAAACTTTAACAAAGTCACACTATCACCCAGAGCAGCCCAGCTCTGTTAAGAGGAGAAATTCAGCAAGGTTACAAACACTGCGTGAGCTTTACACGCTGTGTTTGTAGACTTGAGAATTTCTTTTGTTACAAATGCGCTTATGTGGGCAGATTGTGAGCTTTTGTTTAACGTATTATGTTAATCGCAGCTCGTGACGGGCGCTGCAATTAACATGAATACTAAAACAAAAGCACACAATATGCCCAGCAGCGTGCTCTAGGTACAAAAGAATAAAGCAAGTGCCCTCCATAATCCCCCAGGAGGCTGCAAGACTTACCTGCCACTCCCTCGTCGTCTTTTCATAATTCCGCCCAGGAAATACCGTTTTTTCGCGCCGCTCGCTTTATTAAATGCAGCGGCGCAAATGCTCTTGCGGGATCATGTGCTGTGTGTGCGCGCTCCACACACAGCACTGCGCGCTCATGGCAACAGAGGTGCACGGGCGCGCATGCGCACAGCTTATTGCGAACAGTGATTGTAACTAGTCACTTCTATAATCATGCAGAGGTTATATCTCTTATATCCCATAGTTCTCCTTGAGCTATTGATCCTACCGTCTTCTAAAACCAGATCTACCTGTCTGGCACCAAGACCTGCATGATCATTTAAGAATGACTCCACATGCCTAACATCTGTTTTTTGGGAGAGGTACGAGTTTTATACCTTTTAAGGCTATTTCATCCCTTGCCTCCTCTACAATTGTCTTTATTAGCTAAAAAATAATGTAAGGTATGGTGTCTTACCTGTAATCCAAGTTCTCTCCTAGGGGAATCTCCAGTGAAGTCATAAGCATTGAATAGTTCCACCTACTTGTGAGAATCCCGGATCACTTTTCCATAGTATATCTTCTTAAGTGTAGATGTTCGCCTTTCTTCCAGAAGCCTGTAGAAACACTTAAGAAACAACATATTATGCAGTCCATAAGAACAGATTACAGAGGTGAAGTTCTTCAGATTGTACTTGCAAAAGGGTCATAATACCCATATATATACATAATTGAGATTTTCCTAGCGTTGGTGTCAGAAAGGCTAGATTTTATTAAGAACACAGAGGTGAGTATCATGCATTTTTTCTTGCTTTATTTTATAACAGCAGCCAAGAGAAGAAAAGACTACATAACCCAGAAAACCCTGGGAAAGAACTACATTACTTCACAATAGAACATCCAAAAGGACGTCGAGTACAGCCATAACTGTCTTGAGTGAGAGCAACAAATCCTCTTTTCTTGTCAAGAGTCAGCCAACATAAGATCCAAAAAGCCATAACAGAACAGAAACGTTAATAGAACAGTCACCAAATCCTTGAGAAAATCCAAAAGGAGTAGAGGACAATGTTACAAAAGGATGGCCTTGGAGCGGGTTTCTGCCATGAGGAATCCAGAGGAATAGATTCTCCAACAAGGTTAAGTTGACGATGCATTACTGGTTGAAGGCACTAGGACTGTGAAAGAAAGAAATCATGGAGGGATAGTAAAAACAGCAGTGGGGTAATACTCGCCTCCTTGTCTTTAATAAAAATCTAGCATTTCTGACACCAAGGCTAGGAAAATCTCCAGTTTATTACAAGACCAGAGGCTCATATTATGCTTGTTTGAAGAATTGAAATTACAGTGTCAGATGAGAAGTTGCTGTACAGTAACAAGTCCTGAACATATTAACGTTTGACCAACTACGAGCAGCAAGAAAAGAGGATTTATTGCTCTCAGTCAAGATAGTTATGGCTGTACTCGATCTCCTATTGGTAGTTCAATTGTGAAGTAATGTTGTAGTTCTTTCCCAGGGCTTTCTGTGTAATATAGTTATTTCTTCTCATGGCTGCTGTTAAAAATAAAACAAGAAAAGAATGATTAATATGAGCCTCCAGTCTTGTAATAAAATTTAAAGCCAATACTTTATAAAATAGCTTAAATCTTGTTCACAAACCCTTTCTGTAAAAGTAGAAAGATGAAGGATAGCAGGACAGAGTATTCCTATAGGCTGCTATTAAGTGAGTTTTAAAACCGCCTCTGTGCCTTTAAGCGCCCAGATACCACCAGTATCCCATCATGCCTAGCCGGTGGCAGTTGCCTCAGTTCTTTTTGACAAGATGCGTCAGTGATAGGGAAGTCCAAAATGTTCCTCTGTTTTGCCCACTGGGGGGGGGGGTAGGGTTGCTCATGACATTAATGGAGATTCCGCTAAGAGAGAACTGGGATTACAACTAAGAAACCATATCTTCACTCTTAGGGGAGCTCCATTGATAGACATAACCACTGAATAGAATAGCAAGTCCATTCCCACCAAGAGCGGTGGGAAAGACAGAGGAATGACGAAAGGACTGAATTAGGCAAATACATTTCTGAGAGAAGCTGGTCCTACTTGAGCATCTGCTCAAGCATCCGAATCCAATCGTGTGGCAGGGGATGTAATTATTCTAAATTTTAGGGATGCCTCTGCCGTCGAATATATATGCAGTACTGAAACCCATAGGCATAATACCCAAATAACCGCATTACATCTTTCATATTTTTACCCTACCCCTAGCCTGGAACCTTACCGCCCCAGAGCTAGGTTTGCCACTATGGGGCACTACCCTCCATCCTGCAATCTGGAAAATAGGGGAACATATAGGGAAGGTTGGTCCACCCGTGTCCCCCTTTCCCCGCTAAAACCACACTGGAATAGATTCAGTGTATTGGAAGAGGTAGATTGACTTAGTTTAGGCCCAAAAATAAACCATCAACCCACTACTGAAGCCCATACTAGGGTAAGCGCCCCAGAAGGGAAAGCACCATTAACAAACCCTAGTGCCAACCCACGAATTGACCAGATATCTGGGGGAAGGGCTAATAACATGACTAATTTGGCTACTGAGGGCCCTGAAAATTTGACTCAAGGTTGTGTAACACTGATTTCATGGAACATAGCCGGCCTTAAAAACAAATTGTGTACCCCAGAATGGCCTGCATTTATGGCAAATTTCGATATTTGCATAATGCAAGAGACCTGGGCATTGGAAGAGAGTTCCAGCCCGGCCTTTGCTACTTATGACATCTTGGCAACATTTACAGGCAAAGGCCGCCCATCCGGTGGACTAACAATCTGGATAGCTACGCATTTGGGAATCCAGGCTACGCAAATACCAACAAAATCCATGGATCTCCAATGCGTCCTATTAAAACCACCAAATAGTCCACCAGTAGCACTAATTAATGATTATTCGAGGCCAACCAGAAACGGTAAAGAATCGGACACAATCAATGACTTGGCCTCCTTTATCCTAGGGCTAGACTCCTCCATTGCCATAATCCTTGGTGGGGATTTTAACTGCCAATTCGAACCGCTGGGTGGTGTCGAGCTAGGCGACCAGGACGAAGTAGATGCGCTATGGCATATCCCAGATCCTGATATCACCCCAGTTAGAGCCTGGACACCTTTGGTGTTACAATTAAAATCTCTCTCGCTCACAATGTCCTTGCGGGCATGTAATGGGAGAATGGATTCTGACCGTCCTGCAACAGTAACATTTAATTGGGCTAATAAAGTATCCATCATTGATTATATAATGGTAGAAGCTAAAAATTGGGACAAGCTGAAGGACTTTAGAATAGAGAAAAGACGGGACAGTGACCACAATGCCTTAGTCCTAACTTTAAAGCCAGGGTCTTTTGGGCTAAATAACTGTGAGATTAAATCAACTATGGTAATGCCCCCACTCGTACTTACTAACAATAGAAGAAGGGTGAAATGGCCCCATTTGGCAAAGTCACCTTCGCAGCTAGCAAAAATCTACCAATTAGCGATACCTTTTATATCCCAGATGGCTGTCGCAACCGGGCATATACAGGCTGTGGAAATACACAAGCAATTAGTCACGACGCTAGGAGATGTCTTTTACCCTGTAGCCAGAGCCAAGAGGTCCGCGCCGAAAACCCACCCTTGGTATAACGGTGCCCATAAGAAATCAAAAAAGGAACTCCTTGCAGCTATTAAAGCAAAAAATAAATTGACTATTAGAGCTGCACGACAGTTATATAAGAAGGAATTGTCCAGAGGTAGGATGGAATGGGAAGAGGAGATGTGGGACAAATTAAGGGATGCCCTAGTGTCAAAGGATGCTAAACTCTTTTGGACACTAGTGAACTCCACTACGAGAGATAGTGGGGAATCTTTTTTCCCAAATATCGCTTCTTCAGTGTGGGAAACACACTTTGCCACACTGTACACTTCCCCTTCGGCCGCAATCTTGGAGAAATCGAATAGTGAAATGGCAATACAACTAGATGACTACCTCTGTACACCACCGGACTCAGATCCCCTGTGTGAGTCTCGACTACAGAGCCCAATGGATTGTGGGGACCATGTATGCCATCTAGATACCAGGCTGTGGCTGGCCCCTGGAAGTGTGGAGAGGATCTCAACTAAGGAAGTAGAACTCGCAATTGCTAGGCAGCCTTCTAACAAAGCACCCGGTCTCGATAAAGTCCCAGGAGATCTCTTTCGCTCCCAACCCAAAATTTGGGCACCATACTTAGCCTCACTGTTTAATGCAGTTTTACTGGGAGCCAATCTGCCAGAAACCTGGGTCGGGGCCGAGATTGTCCCTATTTTTAAAAAAGGATGCCCTTTAGCTCCCTCAAATTACAGGCCGATAAGCCTCTTGGATACTACCCAGAAACTTATGGGACAGATCATCCTGGACAGAATACTTGGCTGGGCAGATGAGAATAAAATAACTACTACTCTCCAGGCTGGGTTCAGAGCTGGGATTTCGACTTTGGACCAGCTTTTTAGGTTACAGGTCCTGTTTTGGAAGACTGTAAGATTGGAGGGTGGCAGTCTCTATCTGGTCTTCGTAGACCTACGGGCCGCTTTTGACCTCGTGCCCAGGGAAAATTTATGGAGGGTCTTGAAAAACTTAAATCTCCCCCCCTACTTATTAGACGTTTTAAAGCGTTTTCATAAAGGGAACTATGCCCAGGCACGTTGCGGGAAACACGGAGAGCTATCGGGCCGCTTCTTTGTTACTAGAGGAGTGCGCCAGGGCTGCGCCTTGGCTCCCACACTTTTTAGCCTCTACATAAACGGTCTGGTGGGTGAGCTGAACAATGTTAGGAATACTGATGTCCCTCGGTTGTCATCTGGACGGGTGCCTGCCTTGATGTTCGCAGACGACACTTTGTTGTTGTCGCGAACATCGACAGGCATCCAGAGGGTATTGGACGGCTTTGTCACATTTTGTGCCTCGCGGGGCCTTGAGATCAATTTAGAAAAGACGAAGTTTATGATCTTTGGCCCCCCAAAGCACACTCGCCCCTGCCCAGTTCTAAATGGTATCCCACTCGAAAGGGTTAGGACTTTTGTATATCTGGGTGTCACTCTGACTGAAGATTTCAGCTGGGGTCCCCAGGTAGTTAAATCTGCCCTGAGGCTTACACAGACAGCGGGTGGTATTAACAAATTTCAAAGGAAAACACAATTTAAACCAGTCTCCCCAGGCCTTGAAATGTATGGTGCCCAAGCCAGATCCGCCGCAATATACGGCACAGAACTCTGGGGTCATACCTGTGCACCGACCCTTTCCAAGGTAGAACATTTATTTATTAGAAACTTGCTAGGGCTCCCCCAGAGCACCCCGCTTATACCCCTGAGATTCGATTTAGGTCTAGAGCCCATTTCTGAACTCTTATCGAGTCGACCTCTCCTGTATTGGAGAAGGCTGTGGACGGCACCCGAGCTCGAAGACTTTAGAGCCGAGTTTGCTGCAATTTGGGTTCAGCTGAAGAGTAGAAACATACCCTGGCTATCCCATATTAAAACTGTATTATATCAGATAGGCCTCCCCCAATTATGGGAGACCCCCGAGGAAAGCTGTGTAGTGGTACAGAGAACAGAGCTGTTGGCTCTATTTAGACAGCATAATTTAGCTCTGTTACACCGCTTACCACCTAAGGGCAGGTTGACCATAGAATTTTTACAAATAAAATTGGTGCCGAGTAGGGAGGAGTTTCTAGATTTGATCCAACCCCCTATGGCAAAAAAGCTGTATATCCAATTAAGGCACGGTTGCCTTCCAATCGGGGAATTGACCTGTAAATGGGCGGGAAGAGATGTGGGGATTTGCCCAGTGTGCAATGAAACTAAATAAGATTTACCACATGTTCTATTCTTCTGTCCTGCCTACAAGGGAATACGCAGATCTTGGCTTGTGCCACTGTGCAGAAATCTGGGACTAAAAAAATGTGCCCAAGCCTGTAGGATCCTACGTTATGATACCTCACCTCCCATCGTGTTCTCCGTCTCTCGCTTTTTATATAGTATGTGGCGAAGGAGGTCCGCCCGGACTAATTAATTAACTGACTGTTTTTAACCCAGATGAATTAAATAGCTCATTATATTCTGCATGATAACCTTTGTTTAATAACCTTTTATTTCTTCAACTATTTATGTATTTTATTCTGTATGTACATATTTTATCTGTGCTTTTATGGTCATCGACCGAAATAAAGTTATCAAGCAAGTTTGGTGAATGTGTTAACAGATTTCTATGTAGCCGCTTTACAATTCTGCACAAGAGACATTTTTTTAATTAAAGTGGCAGTAGCTGCTTTGCCCTAGTAGAACGAGCCTTAGGTATTTGCTGAACGGGTTGATGGCCGTTTAGCCTCCTTGAGGATGTTCATGCAGTCTTGTGGCAGGTTCAAGTGTCTATACTGCACTAGCTCAAGACCAATGCTGACTAATTCAAGGAGGAGGGATTGGGGTGAACCATCTGGCCTCCGAATTTCATCAGTCTGGTCTGCATGGCAGCTTAACATGTGAACACTCTGACCAGTGAAGAAGGTCCGTGAACCACCATTGACATGGCCACTCCGGGGCTATTAAGCTCATTCTGGCTCATGAGTAGGACAGTTTGATGAGGACCGATGGGAACAGGGGGATCGGCCAAAAGGCGTAGATAAATTTGCCGGACTAGTCGATTCATAGGGCATTCCCAATTGTCCCTGATTGAAAGAATCTCGAGGCCAAGCCTTGGCATTTTTTGCTTTCTGCGGTGGAAAGCCGCACAGCCTGAAAATGCTTTGCACACTGTCTTCATGAAGGAACCATTTGGGGTTTTCTTGCAGAACTCTGCTGAGGGTGTCTGTCTGAACATTTTGTACACCCGAGAGGTGAGTCACCATGATCCATAGGTTTCTGACTATGAGCCATTTCTAAATTGCCTGGGCCTCGCAGGATAAGGGTCAGGACCTCGTTCCCCCCTGCTTGTTGAGGTAGAACATGGTGGTCGTATTGTCCATCTGAACAAGCAGGGACTGGGTCTTGAATTACGGGTGAAAGGCTTTTAGTGCTAGGTTAAATGCCCGAAATTCGAGGAGATTAATGGGATAGGTCATCTCTCTTAGAGACCATGTGCCTTGAATTTGGAGATGATCCATGTGGGCTCCCCACCCTAGTACTGATGCATCTGTCACTATGGTCTGAGAGGGAGCCTCTTGATGGAATAATGGTATCCCTTGAAGCAGGTTGGGTGGAGAACACCACCATTCCAGAGACAGCTTTGCATATGGGGAGAGTATGATCCTGTCCTCCCAGTTGGCCATCAGCTGGTCCCACTGATCCTTGGGGTATCCCCGAAGAGGACGCATGTGGAGCTGGACATTCGTAGTTAGGAAGCTACACAAGACCATCGAGCCCAGGAGAGATGACACTGACCTCACCTTGGGATCAGCTACTTTCATGAGAGAGTGATATTTAAGATGGATTGATTACAATCTCTCCTTCGAAGGACAACACACTCTTGCCTGAATGATGTCGATGGAAGCCCCCAAATAATGCAGAGTCTGAACAGGGCTAGACGTTGACTTGCTGTGGTTTATATGAAGCACTAACCGTTGAAGGACACTGCATGTCTAGTTGTAAAGGAGCTTGGCTTCCTGGGAAGAGGAGGCCTTGATCAGCCAACTGTCTAGGCGGTGGTAGATGAAGATTCAATGTTGCCTGAGGTGGGCAGCTACCTTTGCCATGCATTCCGAAACATTTCTGGGTGGCAACGTGATGCCAAATGGAAGTACTTTGTACTTATAATGATTCTGCCTTTTGACAAACCTCAAGCACATGAGATGTTTCTAGGTGATCGGTACAGGAAAATATATATCTTGAAGGTATATGGGGCAGATCCAATCCCCCTGGTGTAATTGGGGATAGATCTGATGTAATGCCAGCATCCAAAACTTTTCTCAACAAATCCATTTGTTGGCCAATTTCAGGTCGAGAATTGGTCAGAATTTGTTCTTGCCTTTCTTTTTCATGAGAAAGTATCTGGAATAAATGCTTGTTCTCTGTTGTTTGTGAGGAACAGGCCTCCACAGCATGCTTCTGCAGCAGGATATTGACCTCTGATTGTAACATTTGCAGATGGTGATTTGTTGATTTTGGTGGTGTGGTCGGTGGAGGACTTGTGAATCTGAAACAATACCCAGGCGTCTTTTGTGATTTTTTTGCCATTCTGCAAGAAAAAGAGAAATGCTTCCCCCCCGTGGTGGGTAATGGACGAGGGGGAAGAAAAGATTCAAGGCTTGGAGCCTGTTGTAGGTTTACCACTGTGAACAGGCTGTTGGGAGGATCAGGCTGCCTTCGCTGCTATTGTTGGTACAGTCGTTGCTGTTGAGTCTGCTGGCGATCATGAAACTAGTGAGGAGTTTGAACCCTCTGAGAGTTCAAACGCCACTGGTAGGGCTTGAAAGACCTCCTTTGTTCTTTTGGCCTTTCCAGGTTAACTGTTTAAGGGTCTCCATTTCGGATTTCATCTGAGCCATCTCGTCGTCAGTGTGGCTGCCGAAGAGTGTGGATCCAGAGAATGGGAGATTAAGGATCCTTTGTTGAGACTTTGGTTTGAGAGTCATGAGACAGAGCCAAGCAGGTCTACGTAAGGCCAAGCCATGACAATATCCATGTGCCGCCATCAAGCCTTCATTGACTATCTCTAGGAAGCCACCCCATTTGTTCCTGGGAAGACGTTGGCAAACTTTTGTATAGAGTCCTAAATGCACTATCATACCTGCCCAGAAGGGCTGCTGCACTGGCCCCCTTCATGGTGGTTGTAGCTGTGTTACATACTTTGCGACCTAGAGTCCAGCTTCTTGCTCTCTTCATCCGGTGGTACAGAAGAAGCATGCTGTTTCTTGGCTGCTAATATGACCACTATATCCTGAGGTGGGTCGGAGCGGAGGAAGAGAGGACCCTGCACGGGAGGTCAGTATTTTTTCTGTAGCCTCGATGGAGCAGACTTAGTTGAGGTCGGAGTCCAAAACATTTGCATTGCTGGCGCTAGGAGGCCTGGCACCAGATCTGGATCTTGTATGACTAAGATGGTGAGAGTGCCTTGAAGTTGGATGAACGCCGGGATCTGTGGCTTCTGGGATGTCGTGAACGATTGCACATTCCTGAACGCGATTTAGATCTTGGTAAAGGAGCTTCCACTAGTGGAATTGGTGCTGGTGGAAGGGGAACTGAAAGTGAAGGTGGAGATGGCGGTGGAGGAGGAGATTGTGGGGGAGGAGAGTCCTGTATAACTATCAGTGAAGAAGGAGTGTATACCCTCAAGTTTTCAGAGTCTGTTGACGAATAAATATGTCTCTCTTTCTCCTATGGTGATGTCCTCTGCACCGATATACTTGCCAACTCCGACCTCCTTCAATGTCTTAACGCCGCTAGATTTCTATTCGTTGACAGCTACGCACTCCTCAATGTCAATCTCAATCTGCACGTTGATGGCGTAGGTATCTTTGTGGTCAACCTACGCTGTCTTGACGTCGACCATCGCCTCTTCGTTGATGTCGACCCAGACCTTGACAGCGAACTAGTGGGTGCCGTACCTTGTCTTGACCTCGATCCTCTTGGTAGTCGGGAACAATGTTGTTTTTGGCTGGAACCCTTTTTTGGACCTTCCTCATCCTTCAGAGGTAGATGGCAGAGCCCTGGAAGAGGACTGACTCTCTCCTCGCTCTAAAGTCCCACCTTCAGACTGTGCCTGCTTCTTGCATCTTTCCTCAGTGCCATGGAAGCAAATTTTCTCCCTTTCTCTCAGGGTGCACCTTGAAAACTTCCTGCAATGCTGGCATTGTTCAGGAACATGACTTGCTGGAAGTCAGAGAATGCAGACGTAGTGATAGTCTGATTTGGCCTTCTTTCTTCACGGGCGGGACGCTTGTCAAACAAAGATGGCATTTTATTTGAAAAAATACCACAATTTTCTGGCGGAGAGATGAAAAACGTCAAATTAAGCGGTTGTCACCAAAATTTACTGCTGAATTTTGAAGAAAAAAAAGCCTAAAAGGCAGAGCTCAGTGCTCCAAGATACTGTCACCAAGAGCCAGAAAAAAAGAACTGTGGCAACTGCCACCTACTAGGTATGATGGGATACTGGTGGTCTTTGGGCCCTTAAAGGCACAGACGCTGTTTTAAAACTCACATAATAGTAGCCTATAGAGCTACACTGTCCTGCTAGCCTTCATCTTTCTACTTTTACAAAACAGTTTGTGAAAGAGATTTAATCTGTTTTTATAAAGTATTGGCTTTAAATCATGCATATATATGGGCATTTCAACCTTTTTTTTAACACAATCATCACTGTAGCCTGTTCTTATAGGCTGCATAATATGTTCCTAAGTGTTTTTACAGCCGTTCTGGAAGAAAGGTGAACATCTACACTTAAGATGATGTGCTATGGAAAAGTGCTCCAGGATTTCTGCATGTGTCAGGACTATTCAATACCTATTCAATGCCTATGACTATCAATAGAGGGCTGTACATGTATGGAAGACCTCAAGGAGCTTCAACCTATTTAGAGGTGTCATCTTCCTGACTCTCTTTCCTTGTTTGGCAATAGCAAAGTGCAAATACTAATGTCTCATTAAGTGGTTGCTGTCCCTCGACATATCTAGTTTTATTGGTTTTATCAATGTTGGCTCTGGTAACACACAACATTAGTTTTGACTGTTTTGGCAATAGTAATCCCATATGACTTCCTATGACTTTCCTGGGTAGATTCTAAAGCCCCACTTACATGGGCCGATGTTGTCCACATTTGTTTGCTGGTACCCTTATTAATGAATTGACCATAGCTCATTTGGCCAGCACCCCTAGGGAACCCCTTAGCTCTGGGCCTCAAATTTGACACTTGCTTCCCCTCTTGATATGACTTTTCTAATTCGCCTTTTTTGGGGGGGTTGTTTCTGACCAGAATATTTCTCCAGGTATTTGGTCTCTTTACTAGCAGCAGAATCTTGTCCCTTTGTATACAATTTCCTAACTTTTGGCTTCATCACCTTTTTACTATTCGTTTGTACCTCCTTTCATACCTTAAATTTCCCTTAGGTTTTCTCACCCTTTTGCAAGATGGTGCAGAGACAGAATATTGAATCACAAATATTGAGTTGCACAAAGATTGAGTTGCAAATATCGTGAGTCAGAAATATCGACAGCAAGAATTGACTTAAAGGTAGTAATACCGATTTAAAAAATATGAAAGTGTTTAATATCATTTGCAAAAATATAGGTGCCGATTCCGATCCTGGAAAAACCGGGTACGAACCGTTGGTCGGAGCGTTTTCTCCGTCCGACTCGTACCCGGTCTAAAAACATTACAACAATGCAAGTACGATTCGTATGGAAACACTATTTCCGTACGAATCGTACAAAACACCGACCGACAAAAATATACAGACAAATGTGATCCGGGAAAGCGCCGACGTGACGTCGGGACGCATCCAGGCTGCGTTTCACGAACCAGGAAGTACGATCCATACCGACGTCACCCCGCACGGATTATATTTTCCGGCTGCCACCATCCGCGTATGAATGGAGCGTTCACCCCACCAGTGTATGTAAGGCGCGTACCAACACCCCACCCGTGTATGGACGGCGCGTACCCCCACCCCTGTATGTACGGCGCGTACCCCCACCCGCGTATGTACGGCGCGTATCCCCACCCGCGTATGTACGGCGCGTACCCACACCCCACCAGTGTATGTACGGCGCGTACCCCCACCCGCGTATGAATGGAGCGTACCCACACCCCACCAGTGTATGTACGGCGCGTACCCCCACCCGCGTATGAATGGAGCGTACCCACACCCCACCAGTGTATGTACGGCGCGTACCAACACCCCACCCGTGTATGGACGGCGCGTACCCCCACCCCCATAAGAATGGAGCGTACCCACACCCCACCAGTGCATGTACGGCACACCCCCCCACCAGTGCATGTACGGAGCATACCACCACCGGTGTATGTCCCCAGCGTACATGGCCAGACACAGGAGGGGTGGGTGCCTATCACTCCCAGCAGTGCCCAGACACAGGAGGGGTGGGTGCAGAGTCCTCACAGCAGTGCCCAGACACAGGAGGGGTGGGTGCAGAGTCCTCCCAGCAGTGCCCAGACATAGGAGGGGTGGGTGCAGAGTCCTCCCAGCAGTGCCCAGACACAGGAGGGGTGGGTGCAGAGTCCTCCCAGCAGTACCCAGACATAGGAGGGGTGGGTGCAGAGTCCTCCCAGCAGTGCCCAGACACAGGAGGGGTGGGTGCAGAGTCCTCCCAGCAGTGCCCAGACATAGGAGGGGTGGGTGCCTATCACTCCCAGCAGTGCCCAGACACAGGAGGGGTGGGTGCAGAGTCCTCCCAGCAGTGCCCAGACACAGGATGGGTGGGTGCAGAGTCCTCCCAGCAGTGCCCAGACATAGGAGGGGTGGGTGCAGAGTCCTCCCAGAAGTGCCCAGACACAGGAGGGGGGGGTGCAGAGTCCTCCCAGCAGTGCCCAGACATAGGAGGGGTGGGTGCAGAGTCCTCCCAGCAGTGCCCAGACATAGGAGGGGTGGTGCAGAGTCCTCCCAGCAGTGTCCAGACACAGGAGGGGTGGGTGCAGAGTCCTCCCAGCAGTGCCCAGACATAGGAGGGGTGGGTGCAGAGTCCTCCCAGCAGTACCCAGACATAGGAGGGGTGGGTGCAGAGTCCTCCCAGCAGTGCCCAGACACAGGAGGGGTGGGTGCAGAGTCCTCCCAGCAGTGCCCAGACATAGGAGGGGTGGGTGCAGAGTCCTCCCAGCAGTGCCCAGACACAGGAGGGGTGGGTGCAGAGTCCTCCCAGCAGTGCCCTGACATAGGAGGGGTGGGTGCAGAGTCCTCCCAGCAGTGCCCAGACACAGGAGGGGTGGGTGAAGAGTCCTCCCAGCAGTGCCCAGACATAGGAGGGGTGGGTGCCTATCACTCCCAGCAGTGCCCAGACACAGGAGGGGTGGGTGCAGAGTCCTCCCAGCAGTGCCCAGACACAGGAGGGGTTGGTGCAGAGTCCTCCCAGCAGTGCCCAGACATAGGAGGGGTGGGTGCAGAGTCCTCCCAGCAGTGCCCAGACACAGGAGGGGTGGGTGCAGAGTCCTCACAGCAGTGCCCAGACATAGGAGGGGTGGATGCAGAGTCCTCCCAGCAGTGCCCAGACACAGGAGGGGTGGGTGCAGAGTCCTCACAGCAGTGCCCATGGAAATAAATGTGTGCAGTACCCACAGATACAATGCCCACAATTGTCAGTCAGGTGCACAAAGACCCTGCAGAACACGTTACACATGTGTGCGAGGCTGGGAGTACACACATGCATAGTGTGTAAAAGGGAACATGTCCACATGAAGTCACGTCTACATACTCGAAAGTCAAGTACAGTGACCACCCAGGATGCCACGAAGGATGCATATGGAGACATTGGCCAGCATGCATGGGCAAAGTTGAATGGATCCGTCACACACCAAGGATATGTAGACACAGCTCAGTACAACATTTAGGCAACACCCTGCAGGGAAGATGTCAGGGTCCACAGAGGAAGGAACACACCTTGGGACAATGTCACCATGCAGTAAGAGCTGAAAAGGAACAAAGTTATTTTGCAAATACCTTGTGATGGCACACAGATACCAGGGTCCACCCCATGAGCAGCACACTACTACATTTCCTAGACACCTAACACATTATCCCCACCCCAAATCATGGAGCAGCACCACCAACAGCAAGTCCAGGAAAGCATAAGTGTGCAAAAGAAAAACAAAAAGCTTTAATCAGCATTCGAATTGTCATTTTTGTAAATGTCCATTATTTACAAGGCCCATGGACCAGGCCATCAGCAAAGTCCTGGGGGGGTACACATCGGGACGTGTGTCCCCTAGCTTGCCTGCGCAGTTCACATGTCCATTTCATCCACAGAAGAGGGGGCATCATGTGGGGGGGAAGGACCAGGCACCGCAGGGACAGGAGGGGCAAGGGTAGGTGTTGTGGGTGCAGGGACGGAGGACTCCACCACAGGGGGTGGGGCAGCGCCAAAGGTGGAGGTGAGAAGGGCGCTGCACACGGTTGCAAGGTTCTCCAGCGTCTCCCCTGCACCCGAAGGAACCACAAGCCCCTAGGAGGGGGGGGGTCAGAGGGATGGGTCGCAGCGCTACTGGGGGAGGGTGTGGACAGGGGGGGGACTCAACTACCCTGACCGGGGACTTCTTTGACCGCTTGCGGGGTGGTGTCACCTTGGGGCTCAGGGAGAGAGCGGCCATGAAGGATTCCTTGTTGGAATCGTGGCCAGGAGAGCTGAGGGGAGTGGATTTGGAGGCAGGGGGTTGTGAAGAATGTGGACTCCCACTGTGGCTGCATGTCTTACGTTTTCCCCCGACCCAGTGGGTGTGCCTACTTCACCCTGTGTGTGCGTGACAGGAGGTGTGCGCTTGGGCTTCCCTGGTGGTGTGGTGCCTGTGTCTGGTGGGGTGCGTGCATGGGTACGTCTGGGTGTGCTTGGGACAGGCATGGGAGTGGGAAGTGTGGATGGTGCAGGGGTAGTGGGGGGGACGTAGCGCTGCAGGAGACCCACTGCTGCAGTCAGTGTCGAGTCTATGGACCTCAGCAACTGGCGTTGGTCAGACTGCGCAGCTGAGATGCCCTCCAGGTATGCCTCCATCTGGGTGATCACTCTGGTGTGGCCATGGAGGACATTCAGCATCGCAGTCTGACCAACCTGCAACTGGCGCAGGGTGTCCACAGACTCGGCATTTGAGGCAGCAGTGGAGACAGGGGCAGGGGGCGCGGTGCCTGGCAAGAAGGAGACACGTGGTGACCTAGCACGGCGGGAAGGGACCAGAGCAAGTTGGAGGCCGGTGATGGGAACGGAGGGGGCGGGTAGAGATTGTGTGCTGCTTTCAGCTGTGGGAGCAGCCTCCGCCCCCTCTTGGAGCTCAGCCTCGGACCCGTCTGCGTCATAGTCGGAGGTGTAACTGGACAGGTCCTCCGCCTCACTCCCCTCGGCCCCCGTACCTCTCGATGTGCCAGACAAGATAGCACTGCTGCCACTGGTGCTTGGTCCCTCCTCACGCTCCGTGCCAGTGTCTCCCTCGGAGTCCCCCGACGATGCTGTGGGCAAGGTGAAGAGACAGGAAATAATCAGACACCTGTATACATATGTCACATGAGTCAGATCTACATAGGTCACAGTGCATAGCCTGAAAAGCAACATGAGTAACATCTACAATACAAGGTACATATGTAGGCCCTGCAACACACAGCTGGTTGACCCACCATGCCACTGAGAAACAATGGAGTGCATGACACAACAGCAAATTACTTGATATCAAATTGGACAGAGGAGCCAGGCTCTGGGGACAATCGTGCACTGCATCTGTACCACACAGCATTGCCAAAAAAGGGATGAGCAGGAACCATGTCTATTGACTTTTTGCACATGCTGCAAAGCTAACGCATTGAAACATGCCCAACATGACTGGGTCACTGCACCTTGAGTGTATGTCCAGACAAACATCACACACAGGCCAGACCTAGCAAGGAGAATACAGATTTTGACATGTAGGCCTTGCCCGCACAAACCACCCCCTACCTGAGACAATGTGATTGAGACAGAGGAAGTACTGACACCTCTTACTCTGGATGAAAACACATGGGCTGCACTAAATCCTGATTGTACACAAACCACCACTGTTGCGCCTGTCCACATACATCATTGACAATCAACCATCATCAGATTGTCGTACCAAGACACACAGGCACTGCCCACCGTGAGTATGCACAAGCAAAATTGGGTCACACTGTAACGTGGACACATGTAGCACAGTTTATGCAAATACAGATGAGGCCAGGGTACAATGCCACAGAGCCAAACCTATGCCGAAGACACAGAGAATGTCCACATTGTTGGATGACACACATGATACCTAGGAAAAGGTGCCCCAGGGCACGGTAGTGGCCACACACCTCCATGGTCCTGGATGGATATGACTGCAACTGAAGCAACCGTACCAGCACTATGCATTACTCCCACTCATGCACATCATGTCAGAGGGCACAACATTAGACATGCATGCTGTAAGGCAGTACACTTCTAATACACACTCCTATGTCGGGACTCAGCATCAGTGCCAACTGACATGGACCCCACAATGACTGACCTGGCCAGGGCACAGGCAAGGTCCCAAAACCGCTTACACACCACCCCCACACATGATGCTGCAAGCATTGGGCACTTGGATTAACTGCCAGCCTAGATTACCTTGTGCAAGAGTGACTACCCACAGACCCAGGAACACATGGCAAGGAGGGGAGGGGAGGAAGAACAGCAGGTGTTCAATTTGGGGAACTGGTTATGCACTGCACATTTAAACCCTGGCAGTGTATCCATGCAACTGCGCACTTCCAAAAGCTGGGGACACACAACAAACACACATGTACCTACCCCCTTCCTGCTGCTGCTTCTCCTGTAAGCGCCTATCCAAGTCGGGGAAGACCACCGCCAGCACACGCTTATGGATGTGGGTCAGACGCCGGCGACCACTGTTCTTGGTGCTCTCAGGTGAGTCCCCCAGCAGGACCCGTGCAATCCTCCTTATCCAGCACCGGATATCCTGCCAGCGTTTCCTCACCTGGGCTAGGCGCCGCTTCCGACCCTCCGTCTTCCGCACGACACTGACGGCTCGCCTCCATATCTCCCCCTAGGCATGGACGCCTACCTGTGAGGATGCAAAAGTGAGAATACTTTAATACACCTGAGCAATGACACAGAGACACACATATAAATAATTTGTCTGGTTTGAACAGGCCATGGTATGCAGAAAACTCATTGCACCTTTGTCATAGGGACATTATCCTCTGGGCAAGGCAAAATGCACTACGTGGCAGTGAAAGTACACAGGTGGCATGAGGGGTGCCACACAATTAAGGATCCTGGATCACACTGTGCATCACAAGCTACACCAGGATTATGTACAGCACCTCAAAGCAGTCACATGCCCCAGCCCACTGACGCAACCTCAGCAGAGTACACAGACACACACAGGTACAGGACAATAACCTGCCATTGCCAACTGCGGGTACAAATCTCACTCTGCCCATGTGCCACTACACTGGGGGGTGTCACAGGTGTGGGGCTGGCTCAGCACGGCAGTCACACAGCACTGCTCCCTGCACACATCACATGGCCAGGGTATATCCATCCCTCATGCAGCTGGTGTACAACACTCCCCATATGCACTCACCCACATGACAGGGGACTTACACACACACACCAATGTCCAGGGGACGAACACATCATTTGGACACTCACAGCACAGGTACACTAAACAAACACACATCTATGGGTACTGTCACCTGTCACACTGGGGGGACCACAGAATCACATCAGGACTGTAGCAACAACATTCCCAGGAGGAGTAGCTAGGCAGAATGCGACATGCACCATGCATTGTTTTTCACAGTAAGCACTATGCAAGTGAGGAGTGCACACAGGAACTACAGCATGCGCTGCATGGGAGACATGAGGCCTTCCCCACCCTGGGACCCACTCCAAACAACATTGCATGTCTGTCACACAGGGACACAATGCCAGAAGTCACAATCATATAAAAGGGGCACAGTCTAAGCTAGTGGAGTCAGCCCTCACCTGCTCCCCTGGTCGACCATACAGCATGGTGTACTGTGGGAGGATCACATCCAGCAGGGCAAGGTTCTCCTCCTGTGTGAATGGCTGGGCCCTCTCCACAGACCTAGACATGGTGCCAGAGGAATCACGAGCAGCAGCAGTGTTGTGGAATGAAAGGATGTGCAGGCAAGTGCTCTCTCATGGGACCTGGCTGCCTTATATCTGCCTTGCTGGCCTGTTACATTTACCGGAGTACAGAGAGATTGGTCAGTCACATTAGCATCCTACGTTTCCTCCAATCCCTTTAAACCTACCCCAGTGAGGGGCTTTGCATGGTTTAAAAATTGAGCATGATGTCAAGTCAACAACCACTTTGCAACAAAGTATTTGTTTCAAACCGACTTCTGCTGGCCACCTGTTGCAAAAATTCAAACTGTAAACTCGGTCTCCATGACAACCAGCATGCATTTAGGCCATTATACTTGTCCCTCATGTGTCCCCTATGTTATTTCAACATTTTCACACAGGTACGGTGCGTTCCACGGCCCTAGGGCACCCCAAATGCAGTAATACGGACCGTACACGCGTGTGTAGGGTCCCTATCCCTATGGGTGTGCTGGCGTATGCGTACGCCATAGTAATACGGACCGTACACGCGTGTGTACGGTCCGTATCACTATGGCGTACGCATACGCCAGCACACCCATAGTGATAGGGACCCTACACACACGTGTACGGTCCGTATTACTATGGCGTACGCATACGCCAGCACACCCATAGTAATACGGACCGTACACACGCGTGTACGGTCCGTATTACTATGGTGTACGCATACGCCAGCACACCCATAGTAATACGGACCGTACACACGCGTGTACGGTCCGTATTACTATGGTGTACGCATACGCCAGCACACCCATAGTGATAGGTACCCTACACACGCCCTCAGAGCGTATGTACGGTGCGTTTCACACCTGACAGTGGTGACAGGCGGCACACAGACAGGAATAGAGCTGTCATACTTGGCCAAGGATGGACATCAAGGCATTGTCTGTGCAGTACTACATGTGTCGGGCACAGGTGTGTCAGGCTGTGATGTGGCACATTATTCCTGAGGTGTGAAGCTAATTTAAGTATGATGAGCTGCGTACACATGTCATGTGTGATGGTGCACTATGTGCCACACATCCCCTTCACTCCATTGACATGTGTGCATGTAGTACAGACTTGTTGAGCCATGCGTCACTGGCATGGCACAGTCACCGACACCCGCAACTGTCCCCTGATGCCAGGTAAACGGAATATCACCCCTGAGATGTGAATGCCCGCGTTGCACGCTGTGACTATGTCATGTGTGTGTCATGTGTTCCCATAGGTTTGCTGTAGGTGTTTGGTCAAATGCATCTGCAGTTGCTGCAACCAACATGTGTCTGTGTGTAGATGGGCATGGCACACTGTTACGCACACCAGCCCACATGTGTAATCCGACGTAAGGTGTGTATGTATGCATGGACGCGGAGTTTCATAACAAGGACATATCTGCATACTCTCAATGTATGTGTGATCAGTCTTGACATGTACTCCCTCATGGCAAGGTGTGTGGTCTGTCCTTTTTCTATGACATGTGACATGTGCATCTAGTGTTCCGCAACCTGTCTGTACAATAAACATCCTTCTTCTGCACATATGTGGATGTCTGTAACTCCTGTAATGCGTCTGCCTGTTCACTTACACTGGCCCACAGCTAGTTTCATGGCATGGCATATTGAGGTTGAGAATCGACGTTTGTAGCTGGCTCTTGGTAGGAGTGTCCCCTGCCTGGCATACGTGTCCAGGGCTCATTGCACAGACCTGACGCTGTATGTAGCATAAGTGTATTGCCTGTTGAACATGTGCTCAGAACATTGACATTGGTGGTGTACTGTACTCACTCTTCGTTGTCCCTTCAAATTCACTGCAGGGCTCCGCCTCTCCCTCGACCAATTCCGGACTTGGCTGACCTGAGGGAACATGACTGTATACGCCGCTACCGCTTCCCCCAACGTTTGATTGAGGACTTGACGACACGGCTGGCACCACACCTCCAACCGCTACACAGGTATCCTGGTGCACCGACACCCAAGATGAAGGTGATGGCAGCCCTACATTTCTTTGCCACGGGTACCTTTCAACATACCATTGCTCACGTTGGTGGCATGTCCCAAACCATGTTCAGCCGTGTGCTGCATGATTTTTTGGAGGCCATGTTGGTTCACCTAGATGAGTTCATTAAATTCCCAACTCCTGAGCAGTTGACAGGTGTCAAGCGTGAGTTCTATGCCCTGGGAGGGATGCCCCATGTCATTGGGTCCATAGATGGAACACATGTGGCTTTGGTACCACCACAGGCACAGGAGGTAGCGTATAGGAACCGCAAGAATTACCACTCCATTAATGCCCTTGTGGTGTGTCTTGCCAACATGGTGATTTCCCATGTCTGTGCTCGTTTTCCAGGATCAGCACACGATGCCTACATCATGAGGCGTAGCAGGGTGCCTGAAATGATGATGCTGCCGCTGCGCAACGAACGGGCATGTCTTGTTGGTGGGTATACTATGTCAGTCCTGTATTTAACGTCATCTTCCTGTCTTACTGCTTCTCCTGACCCACTTTTGTCCATGATATTTCCATGTAGGGGACGCTGGCTATCCCAACATGCCATGGCTGATCACGCCTCTCCGCAACCCCAGCACGGCTGCCCAGCACCGCTACAACAACGCCCATGGGCGGACCAGGCGAGTGATAGAAAGGACGTTTGGCCTCCTGAAGAGCCGATTCCGTTGCCTCCACAAGACCGGTGGCGCACTCCCATATGCACCGGTGAAGGTATGCAAGATCTTCCTCGTGTGCTGCATGCTGCACAACATGGCAGTGGAGAAAGCTGTGCCACTCATCCTGGATCCGGATGAGCAGGACCATCCACCCGTGGAGGATGAAGGGCTTGGTCACGAGGCAAGTGATGTGGAGGAGGAGGAAGCGGAAGAGGACATCCGGAGTCGCCTCATACGCAACTTCTTTGCTTAGTGGTGAGTTCCAGTGTCTGAGTGTGCACGCATTGGGCCGTGTGTGGTATGTGTTGCAATGTGTGTGTCCATCTGCATGTCTGCCAGGTGAGTCAGAGGTGTGTTTGGATGTGTCACTCGAGTGATGGTGCAATAGATGAATGTTTTTCCAGAGTCATCCTTGTCACCTAGCATGTTGACAACCTTATACGTGTTGAGTACCTGCACATGCATGCGGATGTGCTTCTAATGGCTGACTTCTGGTATGTCTCTCATCCACAGGTACTTGCGCATGCTGTCTGCTGGTGGCATTGTTGTGCTCCTGCTATTCCTCATGAACACGGCAACATGTGCTGAATCAGCGTTACATGCACGGACACGTTTGGAAATCGCCTTAGGGTAAGGGATGCAGTACGGCTTTTTGGGTGTGGTATTTGTTTTGATTGTGTGTGCACTGCTCCTGTTCATGTTTGGATACTTAGCATACATGTAGATTCACCATGGGGCACATGACATGGAGCTGAATTCACCTGAATTGATGGTCAGACTTGCTTACAGTCATCTGTAATGGGATTGTGGATTGTGATGGAGCCATCAATGTGTGTAACACTGCCCTCGGAAACATACGGGTTGCACCGGGTTGACATGGTGTGTGAATTCCCCATTGGAGGCACAATGGTGTATGGCAGCCTCTCCGTGAGCAGCAGGGGGTGTTTAGCTGTAACCCGTCACTTGTGTGCCAGTTCTATGGATTTCCAGCATATGTGGTGCAAGGGGGGTGCCAGTGTCGGTCCCACATGTTCATCCACATGACCTGTGTATGTGTTGACAGAGTTGCATTAGCATTCCGACACACATGACTAATAAAGGTGTCACTCTGCCTCCAAGGTGCCTCATCTCTGTCAATGGTGGTCTGTTGCCACTGTGCATGCGGCATGTCTGGCATAGTTATCAGAGATGGTGCATATGGGTCTATGTGTAGAGTGGCAAGATGCAAGCTGATTGTCAGGGATTAGAATCTGTATTGTGCATGATGTCCATGGCTGTCTAGGTATTGTGGCATGTCAGTCTCCACGACGGCCACTGTGCTGCATGTGCATCCATTGTGTGTGTGTGTGGCATGTTGAACTAGACATTCCTTCCTTGACATACACCTTTTGCATAGTTCCTTCCTGAGATCCTTGTATTTGTGTGCAACTTGGGGCATTGTTTTCTTGACATGGCGCATGCTGCTGCAGGGCCTGCAGCAAGGGCACCCAGTGTCAATGGAAACAAGCTGGTGTTCATCATGGATTGCTAGCTGACATGTGCTATGCTGATCAGCGGCATCTGTGCCTCATGCTGCAGCACACTCTGCATTATGCACAAGTTCCCCAGTTCCATCCACCTCAAGGCAAGAGAGACCATCCCCCAGGTCAACTACGACATCCGTGTCTAATCCTACCCTGCACTCTACAGACATGTGCGTTACAACTCCCATGATACTTGTCCACATTCAGGGTGCATCTGCACAGCTCTGCTTCTACATCCGGCGACCAGGCCACATCAACGTCAAACAGCGATGGGGGGAATGGATCACTGCCAGCAGCAGGTTGACCTTCTCAATCCACGCACACACTCAGGATGCAGCCCACAACCACAACACAACCTTGTGGCACTGTGATCCAAGACCCCATTGTGCCATCTCCAGGCATCCAACCTTGGCCGGACCACCATTCTCCACATCCACCTGACTCAAGCATGCAGGCCATGGTTCTGCCACCTGTCTACACATACCTGGGAGTTGCACCCCAGGACACTCCACATGATCCCTGACCTCTGCGCATGACTGTTGCTCTTCTAAATAGGTCTGTGGGCACAGTTGTGCGGGCACCCCCTCAGCTGGTTGGGCCTATCACGGGTGAGTATGGTGCTCCATGTCTGTATTGGATGATACATTGTGAGCCATGTAGGTCCTGTGCCAGACTCAGACCCCAGGGTATGCATGGTTGGAGTTACTTCAAAACTCAGGCATGGTTTGACTTTACAACACACACATGTAGTGGAATAATGCAAAATGAAGGCATCATCTCGTGATTGTGAAGATATTTATTTGTGGTGGGGTACGTGTTTGGGGGGATGACAAGAGGTGCTTGGCGGGAGTGTAGAATCCAAAGTTCACTGGGGGAGTTGGTATCCTTGCCAATGGAAGTCATCAGAGTCTTTGCCACAGTCTTTGTCAACATTGGTCAGACAGTGACCAGCAAGTCCATGTGGCAGAGAATGTCATTTGCTGTAGTGCTGCTGTTGGGCCCGAGGGCCAGGTGCCAGGCCAGGTGACCTGGGAGATGGTGATGTTCCGCTGACTCTCACGGTCTTTTGCGTGGACGACCCACCCTCCTGCGGGTACCCTCAGATGCAGGCCGTGACGATGCTTGTGATGCTCCGTCGGATGAATCCTCCTCCTCCTGATCCCTCCCTGTGGGTGGTGATGTTCTGCGCCTGGTGGCACAGGGAGGGTTGCCCATGTTGTCGGCAATCCGACGGAGTACATGGGTCATTTCCGTTTGCACCGCCACGAGCTCAGCCTGTCTTGCCTCCATCCGTCCTTGGTGTCGCTGTTGACAGGCATGTTGCTCGGCCTGCAGGGTCTTGATCTCCTCGAGGGTCCCCTTGATGTCGGTGAGGGTGGACGCAGTCTGGACCATGCCTCTGGTGTCACGCCGGTATGAGTCGAGGATGTTGCTGACGTGTGACATTACCGGTTCCTGAGCCAACTGGTCAGGTTCGCGCCTCCGCCGTCCTCCACTCCCACCACCCCTGCCCACTTGCACCTGGCCTGCCGTTGTGGGCACATCGGGTCTCCGGGACCCCTGAGGGATGGCATTTGCGGTGTCACCTGCCTCCTCCTGGGTGCCCGGGGAACCTTGTCCCTCCTGGACAGACTGGCTGTGTTGTTGTGTGCGGGCAGGGCTCCTGGGTGTCTCCTGGGATGTGGCAGGAATGGGGGTGGTGGTTGGCACAGTTGTACCTGACGCAGGTGCTGCAGGTGGTTGGACACCAGAGGGGCCAGGTTGGTCTGGGTCGTCCACGGAGTGTTGAGAGTCGTCGCTGCCGGTGGGGTCCTCTTCACGCAGAGCCTGGTCCTGTGAGTCTTCCCCCCCAGTGTTGGGGGGAGATCGACGACGTTGACCTGTGTGTGAGAGGGACAATGTTAATTGTGTTACATGCGACATCCATGTTTCATTCATTTTTGAGTTGGCACAGTTCCTCCGGGTGGTTGGATATGGCTTGCATTCCTCTCGCAGTGCACTTGTGCATGGGTATGTCCCTTGGCCACAGCTTTCGACACTTTACCCATGTGTGACACAATCTTAGTTGATGCATCTTTTTGGAACGCAGTGAGCAGTGTAGTGAGCGGACGTAGCAAGCCATGCAGAGCCACCTTACGTGTTGCACTGTACTTTGCCAAATGGTGTTTTCACCATGCTATTTGAGAATGCAGGTAGGTGACTTGAGCATTTGTGACAGGGTTCTACCAAACACAGTGGGTAGGTTTACTGGGTGTAAGGTTAGGTTTGTGCCTGCAGCACGGATGTACTCACTCGTGCACAGATTGACACATGTCCCAGTGTTTACCACAGGAAAAAGGGGGGGTTCAGGCACTGCCAAACCTTGTCTACATGCACACAGTCCACCTGCTGACGAGCGGACATGGCCACACCACCCAAGGGTGATTTGGTCTCCCTCTGTCTCCCTTTCTCCCTCCCTCTGTCAGCCTCCTCCCTCTGTCCGTCACTCTCTCTCTGTCTCCCTTTCTCCCTCCCTCTGTCAGCCTCCTCCCTCTGTCCGTCTCCCTCTGTCACCCTTTCTCCCTCCCTCTGTCAGCCTCCTCCCTCTGTCCGTCTCCCTCTGTCTCCCTTTCTCCCTCCCTCTGTCAGCCTCCTCCCTCTGTCCATCTCCCTCTGTCTCCCTTTCTCCCTCCCTCTGTCAGCCTCCTCCCTCCCTCTGTGTGTCACCCTCTGTCACCTCAGCCCAGCTTCCTGGGGACACACAGTCTGCAGGTCTTTCAAAGGCCATTGGCTTGTTCATGTGGGTTTGTTTGCATCTTGATTAGCTGCTGTTATGTGCTAATTGTGCCTCATACCCATGTCATCCGGCAACGCGGCCACCATTTGCAGGCAACACAGTACTGTGTGGGGACACACTGTTTGTATGGCTGTGCCCTAGGCCATATGGGCTGAGGGCATTGTTGTGTGCTTCAGAGTTGCTCTGTTAGTTTTGGGGCCCACCCTCCCGGCATCGGGGACATCCTGTCTTGTGTTGGTGTTTTGTGTGGCCTGTGACTTGGCATGGCCTTGCTTGGTGCATGGGGCATGGAGGCGCTAGTGGCATGTGTGTGTTTTTGGAGTGTGGTTGTGTCCGGTGCTGGCTTTGGGGGGGTTGCGTGCATGATTGGGATTTTGGTTGTGTATGGTGTTCCCCCCATGTGAGGTGAGTTGTTTGTGTACTCACCAGGGTCTGGGACTCCTTGTACTCCGTCTACTCCCACCGGCGGCAGCGTGGCCATCACCTTCTCCTCCCAGGGATGGTACTGTGCCGGTCTGCGGGGCGGCCCTCCTCCAGTGATGTTCCCCTGGTTGTGATCGTCCGTCATTTTGCGGCGGACCGTCCTCCGCAGATCGTACCACCTGGCTTGGCACTCATGCCTGGTCCTTCTGGTGGCCCCAACAGCATTCAAAGCATTGACTATCCTCTGCCACATGTCTGATTTTTCTGATATGCTGGTCCGTCTGACCAATGTTCCAAAGAGCTGTGGCTCGACTCTGATGATTTTGTCGACAAGGACCTCCAGCTCCTCCTTTGTGAAGTTTGGATTCTTGTTAGTGGGCATGGTGTGGGGTGTGGGTGTGGATGGTTGTGGGGGTGTGGGTGTGGATGGTTGTGGGTGTGTGAGTGTGGTTGTGAAGGTGTGTGTGTGTGAATGTGATGAGGGGGTGTTTGTGATGGTGGTTGTGTGAAGGAGTGCAAGTGTAAGGTGTATTGATGGCTGTAGTATGGTGCAGTGCGTTGTCTCTGTGGTCTGGCAGTGGTGGATCTGTTGCAAAGGATCATGGTTTGTGTGTGTTGGGCCTTTTTATTGGTCCATTTGTGGGTGTGGCTGCGTTTGAACTTTGGGTGGGTGTGTTATAAGGAGTTGTTGTGTTTTGGGCCTCTGTTTAGCTGTTTGCCAGTTGCAGGTCAGTATATGGGGTGTATTCGGGCTTGTTGGACATGTTTTGTGGTGTTGTCTGAATTGAATTGACTCTCCTTGTGTTGTTTGGGGTTGTCCTGGTTCAGTATGTGTGTTTTTGGCATCTGTACGGTATGTACATGCACTGGTGGGGTGTTGGTACGCGCCGTACATACACTGGTGGGGTGTTGGTACGCGCCGTACATACACTGGTGGGGTGTTGGTACGCTCCATTCATACACGGGTGGGGGTACGCTCCGTACATACACGGGTGGGGGTTCGGTGCGTACATGCACTGGTGGGGTGTTGGTACGTGCCGTACATACACTGGTGGGGTGTTGGTACGCTCCGTACATACACGGGTGGGGGTTCGGCGCATACATGCACTGGTGGGGTGTTGGTACGCGCCGTACATACACTGGTGGGGTGTTGGTACGCTCCGTACATACACGGGTGGGGGTTCGGCGCATACATGCACTGGTGGGGTGTTGGTACGCGCCGTACATACACTGGTGGGGTGTTGGTACGCTCCGTACATACACGGGTGGGGGTTCGGCGCGTACATGCACTGGTGGTGTTTTGGTACGCGCCGTACATACACTGGTGGGGTGTTGGTACGCTCCGTACATACACGGGTGGGGGTTCGGCGCATACATGCACTGGTGGGGTGTTGGTACGCGCCGTACATGCACTGGTGGGGTGTTGGTACGCTCCATTCATACACGGGTGGGGGTACGCTCCGTACATACACGGGTGGGGGTTCGGCGCGTACATGCACTGGTGGGGGTGTTGGTACGCGCCGTACATACACTGGTGGGGTGTTGGTACGCTCCGTACATACACGGGTGGGGGTTCGGCGCGTACATGCACTGGTGGGGTGTTGGTACGCGCCGTACATACACTGGTGGGGTGTTGGTACGCTCCGTACATACACGGGTGGGGGTTGGGCGCGTACATGCACTGGTGGGGTGTTGGTACGCGCCGTACATACGCTGGTGGGGTGTTGGTACGCTCCATGCATACACGGGTGGGGGTTGGGCGCGTACATGCACTGGTGGGGTGTTGGTATGCTCCATGCATACACGGGTGGGGGTACGCTCCGTACATACAAGGGTGCGGGTTTGGCGCGTACATCCGCGGCCGGGGGGGGGCGTTTGGCGCGTACATACGGGGATGGGGGGGGGTACATACGGGGGCTGGGGGGGGTGTTTGGCGTGTACATACGAGGGCAGGGGGGGTGTTCGGCGCGTATGCGGGCACATGTCTCCATGGTTGCTATAGGAGTTCGGTCCGTACGGTGTTTTTTCCATACGGTTGTAAAATTGGGAGGACGGGACGGATCGTACTTGCGCGGTCGGACTTCATTTTTCCGATTCGTACGGTAAATCGTCCGGGGATGTGTCGGACACATTTTCCGACCCGAGGACGTGTGGGGAAATTTTCCCAATGCGATTCGTATGGTCTTTTTCCCATACAAATCGTACTTGGCAGTTTGTACGCTACTTGTATGATTCGTACAGTAAAAAGACCGGATACGAATCGTACGGGGACATTTTTTCCTGGATCGGAATCGGCACCATAGTTGTTAAAAATATCATTTGTTTATTAATGTTATGTAATTTAGGAACTCATTATGATGGCGTGAGGATCGCCACCGCCGGCCCGGCGGTGGCGAGCCTCCTGCCATCACAATGTGATTTACCCACCGCCATATTAGGATGGCGGTGGGAATCGCATACGTTCCACGGCGGATGGAAAGTCTGTCCGTTATGGTCCCGCAAGGCGGTCCTTTTCCGCCCGTCTTGCGGAACCCGGAACCAGGGCATCATTGCGGCGGTGCCATGCAGGCACCACCGCAGTGATAAGGATTAGCTCTTCCGCCTGTCTTTTTGCGGCGGATATCACCCTGCAAAAAGGCAGCGCTACCCCCCTACATTTCCGTGCAAAGGTGGCAGGCACCACGTGGTGCCTGCCACGTTGTGCATGGAAATGCACATCGTGGACTTTTACCATTGCAGACGGTGCTTCAGCCACCAGCACCGTCTGCAAAGTTAAAGGGCCAGGATGTATCCTAATTGAGCTGGTGGGACCGCCGCATGTCTGGCGGGCTGTCCCATCACCGTTATGATGGCGGGCGGACTCATGTCCGCCCGCCATCATAATGAGCCCCTTAGTATATATTTTATATGTATGTGTTGTATTTTTTTGTGTAAGAATTGTTTTATATTTTTTTTTTATAACTCTTTTTATTAACCAAGAAGAAGTTTGTTGGTCATTATACATTTGCACGCAAGACTTTACAGTGTTGCATCTACAGACTGTCATACAAGAAGATCACCTCAAGGCTAGTAGTACTCAAGCCGATATCAGAGCAGGAACACTACGGTGTTAATGGTTCGTCAAGGGAAGGGAGCATGGGAGGTTCACACAAATGCCCACGGTATGCATTCCATTTTGACCAAACTGCCACCCATTTCATCGGGCACCCCATGCCGTATAAACTGTCTTCTCTTGCAGTATGCACCAGTCCATGTCCTTCTTCCATTCGCTAATCGTTGGAGGTGTTCCCGCTCCCCACAGGCGTGCTATATTTCGTTTTGCAATTGCCTGTCCAAGTGTTGCCCACATTCTACCTTTAACAGACAGGTCCGTGGGCTCCCAGATGTTTAAGAGGCACCTTTTAGCTTCAGGTCGTAATCTTACCCCCCAGATCGCACTCATACAATCGTGTACCTGCTTCCAATATGTTTATATTTGAGGGCATTCCCATACTATGTGAAGAAATGTCCCCTAGAATTGTTTATATTTTTAATATGTGTTACATTTTTAGTGGTCATTATTTTTTTTATTTGAATTTCGCATTTTTAGTTCTGTAGTGGGTTGTGGGTTTTTGGGGGGAATAGGGTGGGAAGTAATTTAATTATGTTAAATGTATTGATTATTTTTTATTTATTAATATTTGTTCAATTGAGATGTAGTGTTAAATATGTAAGGTTATTTATTATTAATTAATTGTGGTAATTGTGTAATTAATTTTAGGTGTGTGTGTGTGTGGTGTTAAGGGTGAGAAGTCATTTATTTTTAATTGGATGCTAATTAATTTTAATTAATTAATTAGGGTAATTGTGTAATTAATTGTAGATGTGTCTTGTGTTTATAGGTGTTAAGTAATATATTTTTTTAATTGTATTAATGAATACTTGGATGTTAATTTTAATTAATAATTGGTTATTATAATAATTGTGTAAATGCTTTTAGTTGTGTATTGTTGTGTTTATAGGTGTTACAGGTGGGAAGTAATTTATTTGTAATTGGTGAATTAATGATGTTAATTAATTTTAATTAATTGGTAATTATGGTAATTGTGTAATTAATTTTAGATGTTTGTTTTGGTAATTTGTATTTAATGAATATATAGTTGTTAATTAATAATAATAATTTGATATGTATTTTGGGTAATTGTTTTTATTTTTTTGTCTGTTTTTACTTTTAAAGGGGAAAATGGTGGGTCATATATACATTGTAATTATTATTATTTGTTAATAGTAATAGTTTTTAATTTATAAATAAGTTTTGATTGTTTTTTATTATTTTAGAGTTTAATTTAGGTGTGTGTTGTGGATATCATAGTGTTAAATTGTATGGAGTCAATTGATGTGTATTAGTTTTTTATTAATAATATTTTTAAATTGATTATTAATTATACTAATTTTGAGAAAAATTAATTAAAAATGTTGAAGTGTTTTGTTATTGGTATGGTGTTATAGGGTAGGAAATATAATAAATACATTTATGTATTAATTCATTTATTTGTAAATATTTTCTAGTTTAAAATACATTTTTAAATAAATGTATTTATTATTTTATATTACATATTTGTAGTTTGGTTTATATTTGGTTAATATTATAATATATTTTTTTAATGTATTTAATATATTTGATTTTCCATTTCTAAATATTGTTTATTTATTTTTATGATGTTTTATCATTTTTAATTAATTAATGTATTTATTTTTACGGTTTTGTATAGCGCAAACAAGACCCTAGCGGGTATCAGAGCGCTTTACAGGGCAAATATAGGTGAATGACATATACATATAAATACACAGAATTATGTGAATACAGTACTGGTAACTATTAGAGATTAGCAAATAACTACAAGTGAATTTGGATATGAGAATCGATTTCACTTCTTTTTTTAAAAAAGGAGCGGAGGGATTAAGTTTCGTTTCTGGGGGTAAGGCGTTCCAAATCCTGGGAGCCATTCCTAAAAAGGTACGATGTATGTTTTCTTCTTGGAGAAACGTTGTGGTTTAAGTAGAAGATTATCAGAACTCCTGGTAGATCTGCTACCACCCGATAGCACTAGTTTCTCCGCTAGGTACCTCGGGGTTTTGTGATGCAATGCCTTATGTGTCATTCAGGCGATTTTTTAATGGATTCTGGCATCAAAAGGTAACCAGTTGAGGGCATGAAGGTCAGGGGAAATGTGGCAGTTTCTTTTGTTGCCAGTGATGAGTCTAGCGGCTGTATTGATTGAGGCTCTTAGCAGAGCGGTCGTTAATTTAGGAAGGCCACAAAGAGCGACACTCCTATAATCAACTCAGGGAATTACTAGAGTTTGAACTCCCTGTTTAAAGTCATTTGCGGGTATGAAGGGTTTCATTTTTCTCAGGGTGCTTATCTGAAAATGTGCTCCTTTAGTTGCAGTGCTGATGTGCTTCTGCATATTTAGTTTATTATCCAGGGTTATTCCTAGGGATTTAGCGGAATCGATGATGAGAGGTTGACCGTCGAGTGCAGTTAGGTGCTTCATCCACTCGTGGATGATGGTTGCTTGGTTGAGGGGAGCAATTAAGAGGAATTCTGTCCTTAGTGTGTTTAGTTTTAAATGGTTCCTAGCCAGCCAGGTCTGTGTTTTTTGGAGCGTTGAGTTAGGGACTTGATGTCTTCAAGAGAATGGACCTTAATGTAGAGTTGTGTGTCGTCGGCGTACATGTGATATTGGATATTTGCGGAGTTGAGAAGCTCAGTGAGTGGTTCCATAAACAAATTGAAGAGTGTTGGGGAGAGGGAAGATCCCTGGGGTACTCAGAAAGTGACTGGGGTGGGGTTAAATAAGGATTGGTTGATCTTGAATATTTGTGTTCTATTTTGGAGGAAGGAGGTGAACCAGTTTAACACAGTTCTAGATATTCCCATTCTTTGCTTCAAGAGGTTCACATAGGTTGTCGTGTTTGACTGTATCGAAGGCTGAGGATAAGTCAAGTAAGATTAGCAAACAGGCTTTATTTTGATCCAGTATTTGTAATGCGTCATCTATTATGTGGGTCATGGCTGATTCGGTACTGTGCCCTCAAATCAAATCAAATCAAGGAGCATTTATTTTGCGCACACATCACCCGAAGGTCTCATGGCGCAGGCGGACGGCTCTCCTATTGTCGGCGGAAAGAGCCAGAGCTAGTGGTCAAACAGCAATGTTTTTGAGTTTCGGCAGAAACAATTATGGTCAGAAATAGTACGTACATCTGGAGGCAATTTATTCCATAGAGAAGGAGCAAGAAAAGAGAAAGCCCGACCCCCATTTCTGACAGTACGTACTCTAAATGGGGTGAGAAGAGATTTGTTACGAAATCGCAGGGGCCTACTTGGCTGGTACCAGCTGAGTTTTTTCCCCCAGTAGCCTGGACCCCTCCCATACATGTTTTTGTGTGTTAGGCATAAGATCTTAAAACATATTCTCTTCTTCACAGGTAACCAGTGAAGATGTCTAAGACTAGGCGCTGAGGGGGTTCTAGATGGAAGGTTTAACACCAGCCTGGCTGCAGTATTCTGCAAGACCTGAAATCTGGAAAGAAGGTCAGCATTTATTTCTGACAGCAGAGCATTACCGTAGTCCATACGGCTAACAATTCATCCCTGTACGAGAGGTTTTCTGGCTTCCAGTGGGATCCACTTAAATACCTTACGCAGATTGCGCATAATACCAAAACAGGTACCAATTATGTGGTTAACCTGTTTTTTCATTGATAACTGATTATCAATTTGGATTCCCAGATTCCTCACTGTCTGTTTGGGGGGAGGACAAGAGCCCAGGTTTGGTAGCCACCAATCGTCTGACCAATGTTCATGGGCCTTACCAAATAAAACGATCTCAGTTTTACTTCCATTCAATTGTAAGTGGTTGGTATTCATCCATTTATCTATATGGAGCATACAATTCCTGAAACGAGACTTTGTCTCGATGGGGTCAGGACCAAGGGTGATCAGAATCTGAGTGTCATCTGCATACGACACTACATCAAAGCCGTATGTTCTAATCACTGTGGCCAGAGGAGTCATATAGAGATTGAATAGTGTGGGGCTCAGAATTGAGCCCTGAGGCACACCCATCCTAACAGGCCTACTACAGGAAACCAGATCGCCAATCTGTACTGCAGAGACTCGGACCCTCAAATAACTTTTAAGCCACTCCAGGGCTTTCCCTCTGACACCAATATCCCAGAGCCGTTGTACTACAGTGCTGTGGGATATGGTGTCAAAAGCTGCTGATAAATCCAGCAAGATGAGAATAGATGACTGTCCTCTGTCTAATGCAATTCGGATATTATCAGTAACTTCTACCAGCGCGGTTTCAGTGTTATGAGCGGCCCTGAAACCGGACTGTAAAGGGTCTAATAGGCCGTCGCTCTCAAGATGGTCCACGGGCTGCCTATTGACCAGAGACTCGAGTACCTTCACAAAAAATGGGAGCAGCGAGATAGGGCGATAGTTGGTTAAAAGTTTAGGATCTGCAGTAGGCTTTTTCAAAATTGGTCTGACTCTGGCTGCTTTCCAAATCCTTGGTACCACTGATGTTGAAAGTGACCTATTAAATAAAATTGTGATGTCGTCTAATAGCACCGGAAGATTTTTAGACAAAAAACGTGGTGATACCGGATCGATTGGTGAGCCTGATTTAATTTTTCCCAAGGCCTTTGCCACTTCCTCAGGGCTATATTGGGAGAATACCTCTAGAAGAGGAAGAGGATCGTCTGGGGGGGGCGTGATGGTTTTCCTGAATGTTTAAATGTTGTTGCACAGGGAAAGAACTATGAATGATGGCAATTTTAGTTTCAAAGAATTCGGAGAGAGAGTCTGCCCACTCCTGTGAAACAGGAATTTCTGGCTGACCAGGAGGATTGGTAAATTCCTTTACGATGTTATAAAGTTCTTTGTTGGAGTTTGCCGCTTCTTCAATTCGGTTTAGGAGAAAAAATGTTTAGTTTGCCTAATGGAATCCATGTAACTACGATGGATATATTTATAGTTTTCCCGGTCAATTTGGGCTTTGCTTTTTCTCCATTTACGTTCTGCTGTCCAACAGGAGACCTTTAATATTTTTAATTGATCTGTAAACCAAGGGGCAATTCTGCATTTTATACTGACCTTGGTGAGAGGAGCTGTTTGGTTTAGTGTAGTTATTATTTCACCCTCAAAAAGAGAAGCTGCCTGGTCAATATTCTCCTCTTTACATAACGGTGAGAGGTTGAAATGGGCTGCAAAAGAGGTGGAGGTAACTTTCCGCCATGATCTGCGCCACATTTTCTTACTCCTCGTCTCATTTTGACTGGTTTGAAAGGGGCTTGTAAACTTCAGTAGGTCATGATCTGACCACAGTAGCGGAAGAGGAGGTTCTAGTATAATACTAGTGGCATTCGTGAATAAGAGATCAAGCGTATGACCTGCAACATGGGTGGGGCCAACCACCATTTGAGTTAATCCCAGAGTATTCATAGTGGTGATCAACTGATTTGTGTCTGAATCCAAAAGAATCTCGCCATGATAGTTAAAATCACCTATTAAAAGAAAAACGTCTGCAGCCAGAGCATGAGGAGCAATAGCTTCTAACAATTTATGAACAAAATCATTCTTTGGACCCGGAGGTCTATATATTAAAGCACCTCTCATAGTGCCTTGTTGAGCCAAGCCCTTTAAACCGAAAATGAAGAGTTCAAATTGACCTGTACCCATGGATTCTAGGGAGATGACTTCCAAACCCATAGTAGTTGCTATAAGAACCCCACCCCCTCTTTTCCCCTTCCTATTCAATCGGTTTATATTGTAGGTGGGTGGAAAGGCCGTAACTACATCCGTGGTGGCATTATCGTGTAACCAGGTCTCTGTTATAAAGCAAATATCTGGCGCTTCCATATCTAGAAGGTTCCAGAGCTCTATCGCGTGTTTAGGGATTGAGCGAGCATTCAAGTAGATTGCCTTTAGTAATTTAGTAAATGTGGTATTGTCTGATTTAGACCGAGGTCTAGGTGGGACCCATGGTATTGGGGCTTGTAAACAATGCTTTTCAAATGAACATGTATTGGTTAACTCCCTTAAATCAGCCGAGAGTTTACAATAGGGTTTATTTAGGCTTTTGAGCTCTTTACTGGAGTAAGATAATCTGGCCATAATCAACAACACACAGAAAAGTGCCAAGATGTATAACAATAAAATAGTGTAAAGTACCTTGGCTAGAACGGACCCCTGACCTGACAGCGTCCTGGCGTGGACGGGCGCAGACGGGCTTGCCTTTGGCGCGCCGCAGGCGCGTCCGTGCCCCGCCCCGCTTTAAGTAGGCCCGGGGACTGGTGGCATACCAGCTAGCGCGCTGACTGCAGTTCCGGTGAAAAGACTGGAAGAGTGAAAGAAATGGAGCCCGGTCGTCCCTCCGCTTCAAACGGCACAGGCCGTGACGGAACGGGGATTGAGGGCTAAATATACAGGTAAGCACTTTAAAAACATACAAATAGAAGCTTAAAAACCAACATGGAATACAATACGTCAATATGCAGGCAGAGACAGATAAAGTGGAATAGGGTGGAAAAACTACACTTCCGCCGATATTTTTAAGTTCCCTTAAGTCGCTATTTGCAATTAATATTCTAAAAACGGTTAGGCTTGTTAAAACAATTCCGTACTCAATAATAGCCGGCACTGAAGAGTGTCCCTGAACGAAAGCCCGATTGGAATTGGTCGAGCAGGTTGAAGTGGTCTATGTGGTTACTAAGCTGCACGTGGACACATTTTTCAAGCAGTTTGGCCAGGGTTGAAATGTTAGATATTGGGCGATAGTTATTCAGGTCTGATGGGTCTGCTGATACTTTCTTTAGGATGGGGGAAACCTGACCAGCTTTGAGGATGTCTGGGAAGGTTCCTTGCAGAAGAGAGATATTTATAATCCTAGTCCATAGGGGCACTAGCAGTGGAATGAAGGTCTTTAAGTGGGATGCTGGGAGAGGGTCTGTGAAATGATTGGAGGGATTCAAAGTAGTGAGCGCGTTTAGGATAGTTTCTTCGCTGTAGAAGTTAAAGGCGGTCTAGGAGGCGTTGTGCTTGAGGTCGAGCTTTGCAGAGCAGTTAAGCGGGGTCCCTGGTGTGGTCAGTGAGGAGTTTGTGTGTGGGTCGGTAAGGGATAATAGATCGTTAAGTAGGTCTGTCTTTAAGTTTTCAGTTTTTGTTGTGAAAAAGGAGGCAAGATCCTCGCAATTGGGGAGTGTATCCGGATTGGCTTGGGGGGAGTAGGAGACACCCTTAGATTGAGCTTTGATTATTTTGAACAGTTTTTTGGGGCGATTCTTAGCTTGGTCTAATTGTTTGCATATGAAATCAGCTTTTGGGCGTCTAATCCTTCTGTAATAGGCATTTTTGGTGCTTCTTAGTAATTTGAGGTGGGAACGGATGGGGTGGCTCTCCATTGTCTTTCAATTGCTCTCAATGATCTTCTGTCCTCATTTAGTCTACCATCATACCAGGGGTTTGAGATTTTTGTAGTGACTCTTTTTAATTGTAAGGGAGCTAAGGTGTCAAGTACCCTGTTCATAGAGTGGAAGTAGTGAGTGGTCATATCTTGTACATCCTTTAATCAATCCGGTGGGGGTGTGAGGATGTGACTAGCAGGATTGATGTTTTCTAGGTTCCTCCTCCAGATTTTCGCTCTTGATGGTTGGACAGAGAGTAGTTTAATTACTTCCCTGAAATGGAAAGTGATTATGTAATGGTCGGACCAATCGCAAGGGAGAATCGATTCCAGCTTGGTAGAGTCTGCTTTGGAAATTAATAGATCAAGGATTGAGCCTTTTCGTGGGTAGGGCTGTCACAGATTTGGGACAAGTTAAGGTCGGACAGGAACGCTTTGAGGCTATTGACCTCTGGGTCGTCAGGATCGTTCCAGTGGAGGTTGAAATCCCCCAGGAAGATCTGTGTATTCTGTTGTCCGACATTTGTGGCTAGGATATCCATCATGTGTTCGATGAAGGTAAGGTTGTTACCCGGAGGATGGTAGAAAGAGTGTAGTGAGCATATTGGCTTGTTATTGCTAGTGATGTGTAGGCAAAGGTATTCACAGGAGGAGTACACCGGGGAGTTGGAGCGGTTCACAGAGAGGTTGTTCCTATGGATGCAGGCAGTACCACCACCTAGCCTATCGGGTCTATCTAGTCTTGTGATGTGATAGTTTGGGGGAACTAGTATGTCTAAGATGGGCGTAGATGATTCATTTAGCCCAGTTTCCGTAAAAATTATAAGGTCGGGTTCATTGGTTATAATGAGGTCAGCTATATCGGCGGCATGACGAGCTGCCGATCTACAGTTTAGTAGGATACATTTTATCTGGGCCTTGGTCGGGGTGGTGTTCTGGTCGTGGTAGATGGGTACTCTTTTGAGGTTGTTTTCAACAATACCTCTGGGAGTGTGTCTAGTAATTTTGGAGGCAATGGAATGGATGGGTTGGATTAAGGACAGTTTCTGTGTATTCTCCGTGTGCGCAGATCTAGAGGGTAGGGAAGGGGGTTCGTAGGAATGAAGTAGGGAAGTAAGATCATTCGGTGATAGTATTTTCTTTTCCCTGATTGGACGGGATGAGGCATTGGGGTAAGGAACTGTTTTCCATCTGGGGAACAACTGAGGCGAGGGGCTAGTGCATGGCCGCTGGATGGGTTTCGCTTGTGGTTTGGGTTGTTGCCGAATCAGGACATGAAGAGTTTGGATGTCCTCTTTTATTTGTTGTAAGAATAGTAGTACCTCATCTAATCTGGGGTCAGATGTAGAAGTTGTCATATTGATCGCTTGGCCTTTGGTTAAGTGAGGAGGGGTTGTAGCTTGTGTGGAATCCCAGGCGTGACGTGAAGTTTTAACTGTTTGAGTGTGAATAGTAATTTTTACCTCTCCGCTATCCAGCACTTTCCCTACTGTTGCACTCATAGGAGTGGGAGTAGTAATTTTTATCCCTCTGCTATCCAACACTTCCTCTACTGTTGCACTCCCTGGAGTGGGAGTAGTCATTTTTACCCCTCCGCTATGCAACACTTTCCCTACTGTTGCACTCACTGGATTTGGAATAGTAATTTTTACCCCTCCACTATCCAGCACTTTCTCTACTGTTGCACTCACTGGAGTTGGAATAGTAATTTTTACCCCTCCACTATCCAAAAGTTATTCTACTGTTGCATTCAGTGGAGTGGGAATAGTAATTTTTACCCCTCCGCTATCCAACACTTTCCCTACTGTTGCACTCTTTGGAGTGGGAATAGTAATTTTTACCCCTCAGCTATCCAACAATTTCTCTACTGTTGCACTCTTTGGAGTGGGAACAGTAATTTTTTTCTCTCTAGTATCCAACACTTTCCCTACTGTTGCTCCCACTGGAGTGGGTATAGTAACTTCAGCACTGAAACTGCCCTGCTGGAGGTGGCCGAGACGGTTAAAGCCACGTTGGATAGGGGTGGGAGCGCAGTTCTGGTGCTTCTTGATCTCTCCGCGGCCTTCGATACCGTCCCTCACAAGCGTCTATTGCAAAGACTGGAGGAGGGCGGGCTTGGAGGCTCGGTACTGAAATGGATGCGATCTTTTCTCAGTAACCGTTCCCAAACAATCTGGACACCTCCTTTTTCAGCTGAAATCCCCTCCTTGAATGTGGGGGACCCGCAGGGATCTATACTTAGTCCCACGCTGTTTAATTTGTACATAGCCCCTCTTGCCCTTCTCGCCGAGAAGCATGGCGCTAAAATAGTGTCATACGCGGATGACACTCAACTGTTGTTGACGTGCGAGAAGGGCCCGGAGTTTAATGGGGACTGCATAAAAAACTGCCTCATGGAGATTTTTGCATGGTTTAATGACAACCAATTAAAGTGTAACTCTGATAAATCGGAGATCATCTTTTTTGGTTCCCAACCCCATGAAACTTGGCATTCCTGGTGGCCACAGGACATGTCCTCCCCACTATCGGAAGTCACGATTGTGAAAAATCTGGGGGTTAAATTGGATTCTACTCTCTCCATGAGGATGCAAGTCCAATCTGTGGTAGGCACATGCTTTGGGATTTTGAAGATGCTGAAATTTTTCTTCCACTTCTCCCACTATCACATCGTAAAACAGTGGTCCAGGCCTTGGTGTTATCAAGACTGGATTATGTCAACTCGCTGTATCTGGGACTCCCCGAGTATTTACTGAGTCGTTTGCAGATCATCCAGAATATGGCTGCCAGGGCTATTTTTCTAACGAAGCCTAGAACACATACTTCACGTCTTTTGTCTTCACTTCACTGGCTTCCAGTGCAAAAAAGAATTTATTTTAAAGCTCTAGTCCTGGTTTTTAAGGCCTTCCATGGGATCGGGGCACCGTACCTACGGGAAAGATTTCAGCCTTACTTACCTCAGCGCCCTTTAAGATCTTCCTCCCAGTCCCTGACTCCAAGGGTCAGGCTCTCGCGGGTAGGAGGAAGATTGTTTCAGGTTCTGGCCTCCCGACTTTGGAACGGTCTTCCTCTCTCACTGTGCCGGAGCCCGGACCTTTTGACTTTTAGACGAAACCTGAAGACGTGGCTTTTCCAGTTTTAGGTTTCTTTTCTGTTACGGTGACTAGGGACGTTTCGTTTTTGTTAGTTGTGGGTGGTCTTCTGCAGCGCCGGGACACTCCTTGGAGTAGCCGCGCGCTCTACAAATCACAGATAACATAACATAACATCCAACACTTTCCCTACTGTTGCACTCACTGGAGTTGGAATAGTACATTTAATTATTTTGCTATCCAACACTTTCCCTACTGTTGCAATGATTGTATAGGGAAATTTAAGTTGAAATATTTTTTAATAGATTAATGTTTTAATTTATTACAGATTTTTTAAAAAATATTTTAAATGATATATATATATTATTTTTATATAATTTTAAAGTTTTCAAATAAATTAAAGATAATAGTTTATCAATTATTTTAAAGTAAATATATATGTATTAATTATTATGTTTGTGTTTATCTTTTTAATTAAGTTTATTTGTTATATTTTGGTAAAATGTATATTAAATTTAATTTATTTTGTTGAAATTAATATTAATATATTATTTTATTTATATGTATATTTAAATTGATATTTTTTACATCTATATTTCTACATCGATATTTTAGATTCAATATTTTTCTACTTACCTTTTTAGGTATGGGAGTCAATATATTTGTAGTCTATATTTTTTCTCGATATTTTGAACATTGATATTCTATCAGTGAACCTTGCAAGACATCTGTGTCCTCCTTCGCTCTAAAGTCCTTCTCCTATAGACAACATAGTCACCTGTTTTCTTCACTAACATCGGGACTCTAGCTACAAAAATATCGGAGGCACCCCTTGCTCCTACTTCATTCTCCAAATGCCCTATTGGTATATTAGAATCATTCACCAACTCCACTGGTCGCACTAAGGAAGGCATACATTCATTAATAGCTTTCAATTCAGTTGCAATACAGTTGAGATACCCAATTTGTTTCTTTGATACATCATTATTTGCCACTGTTACTTTAAAAATCCCCTTCAGTTTTCTACATCAGTAATAATACATCAGCGAGAGACCCCTCCACCCTAATGTGCCGTAGAAATGTCTAGATTTGTGTAGATAACTGATTTGATTTGTCCAATAGGGATGGATATGCAGGGCAGTTAATGTCTTTCCGGCCTTTGTCTCTTTCATCCTTTGAGAAAGACAGTTCTTCATGATGCTTCTTACTCTTCTCCCAGAGAGAACTCCCCCCGTTCATCTTCTCTTTTGGGATCAGACATATTCACCAGCCGAATCACTGGAGAAGAAGATAATCGTGGTTCTGGTACATATAGTGAGTCTACACCCGGTTGAGAGACAAAAAGACTCCCTTCCAAACTGTTGATTTTCTTGCATCCACTACCATTGGATGCCTTGGGTACAGTAGTTGTTCCCCTGTTAACTTTTTCACAAAAATATTTCTCTACAAATTCCTTTATAGATGCAACCATTGGGGTTGTCTTAAGAGATTAGAGAGATCATATTTCTAAAAGCCTTCATGAAGCTCCTTTTGACAGTCAACACCAAATAGAATTTACCAGTCAATAGTCTTGGTAGTAATAAATAAAAATGTACTTGCAATGTAGAGTAGTTTGTAATACCACCAGCACTTGGAAAATGGACAAGAGACAGGGCTGAAGAGGAGCACTCTTACTTGATACAGTGCCCATCGGAAATACTGAAAATTTCTGTGCCTCGTGCAGATAGGGATATGGAAATATGCATCATGGACAGTAAATACCCTTGTACATTTGTAAATACCCTCTTCCGCACAGATCTGAGAGGCTCTGCATTGGTCTTCGTTCTAAAGAATTTCTTTGCCTGCATGAGAACATAAGGAAGAACATGAAATAGGAAGATCAGAAATTTTATGTAGAGCCTGTGTGGTAAATCAGGTAAGACACAACCAACACAACCATAAGGTTCACACCCCCAGCCAGTCCGCAGCGGTAGTTGAAGGAAGGTGAGTCTGCTGGGTTTTCAAAGCACTGCCTTCTTCAACCTCTCATGGAAGTATACTCTTTGTTTTCTCTGGGGAGGCATTTAGTAAATTGCTCCAGAGAATCCCATATGTGATCATAACCTGCTTAAAGAAAAGCTGTCTTCTGGGAGAACGTGTGAAGAGGCACTTTGTGTATAGGCTAGAATGGGTAATTAATGAGAGCTCCCAAGTCGGTGGGCTTTCAACAGAGGGGGCAAATATACACAAACATCCTTCCATGATGTCCTTCACTACTCTAGTCGAGAAGAGGGTAGGACCACTTGGAGCTATGAGATATCTGGAAATAGCCGCCAGATATGCTTTCAAAGAGTAAAGCTGTAATCCTGAGGTACTCAAAGAGTAAAGCTGTAATCCTAGGTATAGAAGATAAGGCAGGAATTCATGAGGACAGATCAATGCCTTGAAAGGAGGCCCAAAGCAGAACAGTTTTCAAGGACAGCAATATGCCTTTGCAGTGGAGAGTGCATGTTTCAATAATTTTCCTAGTTTGGTGGAATATTGAGGAAACCATACTTGGGTCTAAAGTAGCTACGTAGTCAGGTGTAGAAAGGCCATGCCATGTTGTAGAATTTGGCCCTGGTTCTTTGAGAGGAGATTTCGATGTATGTTTCTACTGAAAGATCCCAGTGATCTGAGTACCAAAATTGCTTGGCACACACTGGTGCGATTAGTATAAACCTGCATGGTTCTTTCCGAAGGACATGGGGAATTGAGGAAACGTGTAAGCAAATACACCTGACCAGGAAATCAAAAGCAATTCCCCCTTTGTCCTGGGACATCACCACCTGCTTGGAAAGTTTTTTCATTAGATTCATCTGGCATGAAGAGATCCAGGAGGTGTTTCCCACCTTCAAAACATCAAGCACAGCTGTCTTGTATCCAGTTCCCATTTGTGACAACCTACATTGCGTCTGCTTAAGTCATCAGACATGATGTTTTACAGTCCCAGCGCATGCTCCATTAATGTGATCCTTTATTTTAGAAACCAGTGCCGAAGAAAACGAGCTTCCTGTGGCAATGCTTTTGATTTTGTTCCTCCTTGTTTTCTAATGTAGTAAAAAGTTGTCATATTGTCTGCCATATAAGCACATTTTGGTGTATGATTAACAACAAGAATGCTTTCAGGGCAGACTTGCCTGCTCTGTGCTTCAGAATGTTTAGAGGCAGATTCTGTTCTTAAGGAGCCCAGAGAATGCTCGTGGAAAGATTTCACATACGTGAGCATCCTAACCTTCATGTGAAGTAAGTCATTTTCTGGAATTGTAGTTCTACAGAGTGAAGGACTTGGGCTGCATAAATATTTAATTTTGTGTCCCTACCAAATAGGGCTCATTTGATTTTGGAGGTTGTTAGAATTTGTTTATCCTATAGTCTTGAAATGCGTTTCCATTGCATATCTAGCTGTACGTGGAATGCTTACATTCTCAACCGACACTGTGGAATCAAGAGAATGAATGATATCCCCAACGGTATTTTGTATTTCATTACTGTATTGTGGGATTTTTCCTGGTTGTCCTGTCCCGATATTTTTTTTCTCTCTTTTTTGAGAAGGGTAATATTTTAGAGTATCAATAGTGAAGTGTGCTCCAAGAGGCAATGTCTGCTGAGGAGTGAGCATCGACTCTCTTTCACAGCAGGTTAGGCTCCATTTTTTTCACTCCTTTTCATGTCAGACCAACTGCTTTTATAGGTTGCTGCAATGAATGGGCTTTGATAATGCAGTGGTCTAGATATGGGAAAAGTTGTGCCCTCTGAAGCCATTGATATGCAGCCACTCAAGCCAGATATTTCATAAGTATTCTTGGTTCTGTCTTGAGCCCAAACTGAAGTGCTTTGAATTGTTAGTGACACTGTTACAGAGACAGACAACGTTTCCGTTTTTTGCTGATACAATATTTGAAATTATGTATCCAAGATTGTCTTTAACTAAAACTGCTGCCTCTCATTTGTATCAACCAACCAACCTACCTCTTTTTGCTGATACTTAATTTTACCTTGTCTTATTTTATTTTGGTTCTGGTTTGTTTACACACCTGGGGTCTTTTGCTACTATATTCTCTGTTGAGACACTTTCAAACTTAATTGTTTGAATGTTGTGGTTGTTTTGATTAAAACTCGGTTCGGCGGAACCGTATTACATATTGGCTGGCTTATCATTGCTGTTTCCAAATGTTTTTATTAACATTGTTATATCTGGATTTAATGTGCACAGAAATTTGTGTAATATTCATAATTTTCTTTTGAATGAGTACTATGTGAAGGATAAGTTACTTACCTGTAATCCTAGTTCTCTTCCAGGGGTATCCTCATCAAAGTCATAAGCACTGAATATTCCCGCCCATGTGCGGGACCCCGGAAATAATAAAATTATATATGCAAAAAACATACATATAAACAGCTCTGTATATGTATAAACATATATCATTTTTTCCAAGCAAATGCAGCCCCCATAATAGGCTAGACAATGTATATATAAATATCCAATAAAACATATAGGTATAATAATACACCTAAATCTCTTTTTTTTTTTTTTTTTGGTTAATGAGGTAAACACTCATAAGAAAGAAAAGAGAACACTGTGAGAAACACAGATCCACAAAACATTGTTAGCCTGCAGGCTGCATTGCAATACAATACCATAGAGACTGAAAAGCCTTGTACAGGTAAAAACTGGCACCGTGCCTTTAAGGCAGCCCTGACTCCAATATCCCATCATGCCTCAGGGGTGACAGTTGGGTCAGTTGTTCTTTGCGGGACCGTAGTCCTAAACACAAACATATATATCGTCCATGTGAAATAAGACACTCCTCTCGTTTGCCTGGGGAGGCGGGTGGGTTGCTTATGACTTTGATGGGGATACCCCTGGAAGAGAACTAGGATTACAGGTAAGTAACTTATCCTTCTCTTCCAGGGGATCCTCATCAATAGTCATAAGCACTGAATAGAATAGCAAGCCCACCTTCCACCTGCAGGCAAATGAAAAATGTACTATACATGGAGTAAGAAAATCATGAAACCAATTAATTATTGAACAGATTCCTCAAGGAGGCTTGTCCTACTTGAGTGTCTGCTCTGGTGTCCGAATCCAGACAATAATGTCTGGTAAAGGTATGGACAGATCTCCAAGTGGCTGCTTTGCAGATCTCGGAGAGTGGGACGTTAAGGAGAAAAGCAGCGGTAGCCGCTTTCCCTCTTGTAGAATGCGCTTTAGGGCGCGCCACCAACGGCTTCTGAGCCAGTTGGTAAGCCAATTTAATACTTGATACAATCCACCTAGCAATGGAACGTTTGGATGCAGCAAAACCTGTGCGGACAGCACCATAGTTCACAAACAATTGGTCAGATTTCCTGACAGCCTTAGTCCTATCTAGGTAGAATTTTAGGACCCGCTTAACATCCAAAGAGTGCAACGCCCTCTCCGCTGGCGAATAGGGGTTGGGAAAAAAGGTTGGTAAAGAGATAGCTTGATTGACATGAAAGTCTGACACCACCTTTGGTAATAAAGATGGATGAGTCCTCATCACTACCCTATTAAGATGAAACATCGTGTAGGGTTCTTTAGAACAAAGGGCTTGTATTTCACTCACCCTCCGTGCTGAAGTGATAGCTATTAAAAAAGCTGTTTTCCATGTAAGGTGCTGTAAGGTAGCTTTATGTATGGGCTCGAAAGGTGAACTCATGAGCTTTGAAAGAACCAAGTTCAGCTCCCAAGAAGGCGAGGGAGGCCTTACTGGGGGATAAACTTTTTTGAGCCCCTGCAAAAAATCCTTCACCACCTGCAGCTTAAAGAAAGACTGTTGCGATGGGGAGCGCCTATACGCCGTAATGGCCGCTAGGTGAACTTTGATGGATGAAAATTTCAACCCCGCCCTCGCTAAGTATAGAAGATAGGGCAAAATTACATCCTCTTGACATTTTGTAGGATCATACTGATGTTGACAACACCATATATAAAACCTCTTCCACTTACAGAAGTAAGAGTGTCTTGTCGAAAGCCTCCTGGCTTCCTTCAGTATGGACATACACTCCTGGGGAAGGTTCAAATGGCCATACTGGAGGACTTCAGGAGCCATGCAGTTAAGCTCAGCGAGGGAAGGCTGGGATGGTAAATCTTCCCCTGCATCTTGGTTAACAAGTTCGGCCTGCACGGCAGTCGCTTGTGAGGTCGGATCGACATGTGGAGGAGATCCGTGTACCACCACTGCCTCGGCCAGTCCGGTGCTCTGAGGATCATTTTGGTAGACAAATTCTGCAGCTTGGTCACCACCTTGGGGATTAGTGGGAGAGGCGGAAAAGCGTACACAAATGTCATTGACCAATCGATCAAAAGGGCATTCCCTATGGATCCTGGCCGATGGTATCTTGAGGCGAAGCCTCGGCATTTTGTGTAGTACTCGTCCGCGAAAAGATGTATTTGCGGACGCCCCCACTCCCCGAAGATGTCTTCTAGCACCTCGTCGTTGAGCACCCAGTCCTCTGGCTCTTGAAAATGACGACTGAGCAAGTCCGCTTGAACGTTGAGTTCTCCTGGCAGGTGCACCGCCTTTATCGAGATGTTCCTTGCTAGGATCCAGTGCCACAGGGACTGAGCTTCCAGCGAAAGCGTCCTGGATCGAGTACCCCCCTGCTTGTTCAGGTAGTACATTGTGGTGGTATTGTCCGTCTGTACTAGAATGGGACTCGTCCTGATGGCGGGCAGGAACGCCTTGAGAGCTAGGTGGACTGCTCTGAGCTCCAGCATGTTGATGTGGTACAACTGCTCGCTGCTGGACCACTGCCCCTGGGTTTGTAGTGATCCGAAATGTGCACCCCAACCTTGAAGAGATGCGTCGGTGATCAACGTCTGAGTTGGGGGTTCTTGATGGAAGAGAATCCCCCCCTGTAGATTGAGTGGCTTCAACCACCACTTGACTGACTGTCTGGCCGCTGAGGAAAGGCAAACTTTTTCTTCCCACCGGGAATTCCTCTGGTCCCATTTGTCCTTGAGATCTTGTTGGAGAGGACGCATCCTCAATCTGGCATTGGGCACTAGGAAAATGCAGGATGCCATGGCCCCTAGCAGAGACGAGATTTGTCTTGCCGTAGACAGATTGTTGGATATAATCTGCTTGCCTTTGAGGATAATGGATGACTGTCTCTCCTCCGAAGGAAACACTTTTCCTACTGCGGAGTCTATAGTTGCACCCAGGTAGTGAATTCTTTGTGTTGGCGAGAAGGTGGATTTCTTGACATTCACCCTGAGCCCCAATCTGTGACACAAATTCAGGCAAAGAGCCAGCTGCGAGTGAACACTCTGAGGCAATGGACCTTTCATCAGCCAGTCGTCGAGATAGGGATAGACGAAGACTCCTGCGCGCCTCAGCGCAGCCGCTACTACTGCCATGCATTTTGTAAATACTCGAGGAGCTGACTTCAGGCCAAATGGTAGAACCTTGAACTGATAGTGAGAGGTCCCCACCACAAACCTGAGAAACTTTCGATGACACTGTAGGATGGGAATATGAAAATATGCGTCCTGCAGGTCCAGCGAACACATCCAATCGCCTCTCCGGAGAAGAGGATATATTTGGTGGAGCGCCAGCATACGAAATTTTTCTCTTTTGATGTGTTTGTTCAGTATTCACAAGTCCAAGATGGGTCTGAACTCTGCTTTTTCGCTCCTTTTTTGAATCAGAAAATATCTGGAGTAAACTCCTCTCCCTCTTTGCGTTCTGGGCACTCTTTCTATTGCGGATTTGAGCAGAAGAGTTGCCACCTCTTCTCTTAGCCTCTTGAGATGTTGGCACAGGGCGAATCGAGGGAGGTTGACTCCGGAAACGAAGCGAGTATCCATGTCGCAGTATATTTAGAACCCACTTGTCTTTTTTGATGGATTGCCACTCTGGAAGATGGTGTGCAATACTTCCTCCCACTGGAGCGGTGGACAGCATCGGAGGAAGCGGTCCCTCATTGCTTTCCTGGAGCCTTGTTTCCAGAGTTAGATTGACGGTTGTTTCTACGTCCCCTAGATGGTCTGCGGGACTGGTATTGCTGCTTCTTTTGCCCTTGTTGGTCCTGATTTTTCTGCCACTGACGGGTTTGAACCCTCTGTTGGTAGTTACGCCTATCGTTCCCCCTACGGCGACGAAACTCCTTTCGTTTTTCTAGCCCCACGGCTTTCATGGTCTTAAGCTCTGCCTTCATGCGAGCCATTTCTTCATCCGTATGAGACCCGAAAAGCGAACTACCAGAGAAAGGCAGATTCAGTATTCTTGCTTGAGCTTCAGGCTTCAGAGCTGTCAACCTTAGCCACGAGGATCTTCTAGCTGTAATCCCATGGGCATACGAATGAGCTGCCAACGTTGCTCCATCCGCTGCTGCACTTATTACTTGGTTCGAGACCAGACTGCCCTCCTGTAGAATCTCTTCAAAGTCCTTTCTATCCTCTGAAGGAACTTTATCTATAAATCTCTGGAGGGAGTCCCACAGTGATCTGTCGTAGCGCCCCAGAAGCGCTGAGGCACTGGCTACCTTCAGGCTAGAGGATGCCGAGCCACATACTCTTCTCCCCCAAGAGTCTTGAGATTTACTGTCTTTATCTGGTGGCACTGTGGATGACCCAGCCACTGCATGAGTTTTTCTGGCAGCGGCAGTGATTACTGAATTCGGTGGCGGATCTGACTTGAGAAATAGAGGATCCTCAGGAGCCGGACGATACTTTTTAAGAATCCGCGCCGGCGCAGATTTGATAGACGCTGGCGTGAGGAAGATGTCCATTACCGGTTGCAGCAAACCAGGGACTAACGGCAAAAGTGGTCGAGATGCTGTTCGCTCATGAAGGGTTTCAAAAATGACAGAGGAGGTGGTCACTTGAACTGGCATTGGAATGTTTAATTTCGACGCTCCTCTGCACAACACTTCTTGGAAGGTGCTAATGTCATCCACCGGCGACACTCTAGAAGGTGGTGTATCTGAGAGTGTGGGCGAATAATCCCTTCTGGATGAACGGCTTGACGGAGATGATGTGGGGGACCTACGCCGCCTTCTCCCCGATCTGATTGATTCCCTTCTGCGAGAGGAGGACCTGGATCGCCTTCGTGGCGTACCAGAACAACGTTGGTATTCTCTTTCTCGAGAACGTGATCTTACTGCTCTCGACGGTAGAGTTACGTCTGTCAACCTCGCCAAGGAAGCATTAACTGCCTGAATCATGGAAGTGTCCTGCGGTATCTCCCTAGTAGGACTTTGAGTCAGAGCATTGTCTTCTTCTTGAGAGCTATGCTCCACTGGAGGAGCTGGAGATAAACCCAAAACCTCCGGCGATCCGGACCTAGATCTCGAACCATCGGATGCTGAAGGTGAAATCGAGATAGGACGCGGTGAATCGTGCTCAGATGTGGTATATACCAGCTTATGTGGAGATTTGCGTCTCGATACTGGCTTGAAAGTCAGACGTATGTGTGACGTTTCCTGATATCCCACCGCAGAGGAACGTCTCGGCGGTGATAGGCCTATCACCGGAGACCTGGATCTTGACACCAAGTGGATAATTGGCGATTTGTCCTGCCTCGACGTCGAGAGCCTTGTCGTCGACGGAGGACTTGTTCTGGACGGAGGCCTAGACCCCGACGGGGAATGTCGCCTCGACGTCGCTGTCTTCTCCAAAGCCTTGGAGACCTGTGAGGACGGAGGCACCTGCCTCGACGTCGATCCCGACGGAGGCGCATGCCTCGACGTCGACTCCGACGGAGGGCCCTGCCTCGACGTCGGTCTTGACGGAGGCGCCTGCCTCGACGTCGAATGTTCCGACGATGAATGCCTCGACGTCGTAAGTATATCCGCCGATGGTGGGTTCTTCTTCGACGGCGAACCTGGCCTCGACGACGATCTTGGCCTCGACGTCACTGTAGACTTCGAAGTCGAACGCCTACGATCTTCATGCGACGTCGACTTTTCTCTTGTTGATTTCGACGTCGAACGATGTCTTTCTCTTGACGTCGAGCGAAGTCTTCTTGACGTCGAACGATGATGACGTTCCTTCGACGCCGATAGATTCTTTGACGTCGAAGTTGCCGACGACTAACGCATCCGCTTCGCCGCCGGATCTGGAGTCGACGTTGATTTTCTTTTCGAAGCATGACTCCCCCTGGACTCCTCACCTCTCAGCGACGATCCCGCCGCTGGAGTCTTCGACGCCGAGCCCGACGCCGATGGAGAGCAAACAGGGACCAGCTGCTTCGACGTCGACCGCTCTGACAGGCCATAGAGCCTAATCCTCTCTCTCTCCTTCAAAGTTCTTTTGGAAAGGTCTTTGCAATGACGACATGACGCCGGAGAGTGAGATTCTGGCAGACAGACGATACACACAGCATGTGTGTCTGAAGAGGAATTCTTTTTGCCACAGGATGGACAAGGCATGAATAAAGAAGGCATTTTTCTGACAGAGAAAAATGTTGAAATTAGTCAGAAAACACAGGGTATACGCTTCCTCCACAGATATTAACAAGAGGAAGCCAAAAAAAAATTACAATAAAAGTAACAATTCTTGACTGACAATTCAAAAAGAAGAGAGCTGAAATCCAGGGTCCTGACTGAAGGAGCCGAAAAGAACAACTGACCCAACTGTCACCCCTGAGGCATGATGGGATATTGGAGTCAGGGCTGCCTTAAAGGCACGGTGCCAGTTTTTACCTGTACAAGGCTTTTCAGTCTCTATGGTATTGTATTGCAATGCAGCCTGCAGGCTAACAATGTTTTGTGGATCTGTGTTTCTCACAGTGTTCTCTTTTCTTTCTTATGAGTGTTTACCTCATTAAAAAAAAAAAAAAAAAGAGATTTAGGTGTATTATTATACCTATATGTTTTATTGGATATTTATATATACATTGTCTAGCCTATTATGGGGGCTGCATTTGCTTGGAAAAAATTATATATGTTTATAAATATACAGAGCTCTTTATATGTATGTTTTTTACATATATAATTTTATTATGTCCGGGGTCCCGCACATGGGCGGGAATATTCAGTGCTTATGACTATTGATGAGGATCCCCTGGAAGAGAACTCATGTTTCAAGGATCATACTCATCAGAGGCTGCCTCAAAAAAACGGAATGTAATGTATGAGGCTTAGATTTTTAAAGTTTTTTCTACGACTTACCCTGAGATTTAGAATGCCATGACGACTGACCTCTGGATGGAAAACAGGTCTGGGAACAACTGTTGGACTTGAACCTATCTTGCTGCGGAGTCTTACGATACTTGGGTGCGCATAGTATCGCCATTGGCACCCCTCAGTCCCCCCTCCAACAAAATACATTACCCAATAATAACACACACTCAGAATGTTTGATTGGGTACAAAATGCTGCAGGTTTATTACATACACCGTTATGTAATAGGTGGGTTATCTTACGGGCGATCCAAGGGCAGGCAACAAACTGGGCCGCCTGCCCGCCTGATGAGCCGGGTAGCACTGGGGCGAACCCCGCCTTTTCTGCCGTCCAAGTGATTCTCTTCCAGGATCACGTGACCGTTAGTAACTTCTACTCACGCCCCTTCCCGGGGCGGAGCGGAGCATAGCAAATCCCCGGTTGTTCACGCCCACAACCGCCCGAAGGACTAGCGGGGCGCCGACACGGCTTCCGGGACCCTCTCATGAGGCTCCTCGGATTTGGCTCTGGCACCCCCTATGGTGCCGCGCAGAGGTACCCTTGGTACCGGCCTGCTTCCAGATCGCCCTGTAACTCCGCCTGCAACGAAAAAAGGAAATATTACAATATTCTCACCCCCACCCACCTGCCAACCACGCCGGGTAAGCGGTAGGGAGGGATGCGGCGTGCGAGGCAACAAGAGGTCGCCGGCATGGTGGGGGAAGGCTATATAGCCTTCCCCCACGCCCAGCGGAGCCACGGAAGTGACGCCCGTCACGTCACTTCCGGGCAGGAAAGAGGAGGGGGACACTAGCCGGAGTCCCTGCCCCCCAGGAGGGGGGGGGCGGGGAGGGGTGACCGGTGCCCAGGCGACACTAGGGCGCCGACCGCTCTAGTGGCCCCCTGCGGGGGCCGCGGTCAGCGGCATAGTATCGCCATTGGCACCCCTCAGTCCCCCCTCGAACAAAATACATTACCCAATAATAACACACACTCAGACTGTTTGATTGGGTACAAAATGCTGCAGGTTTATTACATACACCGTTATGTAATAGGTGGTTTATCTTACGGGCGATCCAAGGGCAGGCAACAAACTGGGCCGCCTGCCCGCCTGATGAGCCGGGTAGCACTGGGGCGAACCCCGCCTTTGCTGCCGTCCAAGTGATTCTCTTCCAGGATCACGTGACCGTTGGTAACTTCTACTCACGCCCCTTCCCGGGGCGGAGCGGAGCATAGCAAATCCCCGGTTGTTCAGGCCCACAACCGCCCGAAGGACTAGCGGGGCGCCGACACGGCTTCCGGGACCCTCTCATGAGGCTCCTCGGATTTGGCTCTGGCACCCCCTATGGTGCCGCGCAGAGGTACCCTTGGTACCGGCCTGCTTCCAGATCGCCCTGTAACTCCGCCACAGCTCTGGAGGAGGCCACCGTCGCCGCCAGAGCCCCCCACCAAAGCAGCTCTAGTCTTACCTGCCACCTCTCCTGTCTGGAGCTTCCTGCAATCCAGATGAAAGAGCACCATCCCTGCTGGTTATAGATGGCCCCATCTATATCCCAAGCCCTTGACGCTATCCTGGGTCAGATAGTGACTGCTGAAACAAGAGGACCGTCAGGCCTGGGGAGTTGTGCCAAGAGCAATTCACCCCCATGCGTGAAAGTTCCACTGCTTCACTTGCCTCAGCCCCGAGCCAGCTCTGGGCGGGGTGACCGCCGACCCCCAGGCTCGCAAGGCCCCGTTTATGTGCTGATCTCACCTAGCTGTCGTTCTCCTAGCACTGAGTGCGCCTGAAGAACAAGTTACTTACCTTCGGTAACGCTTTTTCTGGTGGATACAGTATCTGCCTGTGGATTCCTCACCTTGTGAATATCCCTTGCGCCAGCATTCCACGGAACTTTTTTCCCGCAGCACTCCACGCCGACGACGTCATAATGCATCGGCTCCGCTCGCGACTCGTATGACGTCCCCGGAGCCATAAGAGAACCACGTCGGCGTGATGACGTCAGTTCCACCCATTTTTTCCGTGTCTCCGAGGCGAACAGGTGGACCAACGACACAGTATACAATATACAACCACATATACATAGTATACAAAGAAAAGGAATGCTAAATAACCAAGCATTTCCTACCAATGTACAAGAAAGTATAACAACATTTCAAACAAGACCTCTTTCACGGTATACAAAGGTGGACAACGGGGAGGCGGGTGGGCCAGTGAGGAATCCACAGGCAGATACTGTATCCACCAGAAAAAGCGTTACCGAAGGTAAGTAACTTGTTCTTCTGATGGATACATCTGCCAGTGGATTCCTCACCTTGTGAATAGATTCCCACAGCAGTCCCCACTCCCGGAGGAGGGTGTCCACCTTCCTATACCAGAAAGTCTTGCAAGACAGAGCACGCAAAGTAGCCCTCCCTCCTCATCTCAGAGTCCAAGCAATAATGCTTTGCGAAAGTATGGAGGGAGGCCCAAGTTGCGGCTTTACAAATATCTGCCTCAGGAACACCCCGGGCCAAAGCAGATGTAGATGATTTAGCTCTATTTGAATGAGCTCTAATACCCTCAGGAGGAGTCTTACCAGCCAGGGCGTAACAGATCTTGATGGTAAGGATAATCCATCTCGACAAAGTGCGCTTGTGCACCGCTCTTCCTTTCGAATGACCAACATAGCCAACGAAGAGCTGATCATCCAGACGAAAGTCTTTCGTTCTGTCCACATAAAAACTCACAGCCCTCTTTGGATCCAGGCGATGGAGTCTTTCCTCCTCTTTGGAAGGATGAGGAGGTGGATAAAAAACAGGGAGAGTAATAGACTGCCCCAAATGAAACGGAGTAACAACTTTTGGCAGGAAACCAGCCCTGGTCCTGAGAACCATCCTTATAGCATGTAATGTAAGAAAAGGGGGTTTAGAACTAAGAGCCTGAAGCTCACTCACCCTCCTTGCCGAGGTTATGGCTACAAGAAAGACCACCTTAAAGGACAACAGCCTCAAAGGACAGCTATGAAGAGGCTCAAACGGGGACCCCATCAGAAAAGTTAAGACAAGATTGAGGTCCCACTGTGGCATTACAAAGGGAGTGGGAGGAAACATGTTTGTAAGGCCCTTGATAAACCTCAGTACAACCGGAGATTTAAACAGTGACGGTTGATCAGGAAGGCATAGAAAAGCCGATAAGGCCGAAAGATAGCCCTTGACCGTGGCCACAGCTCAGCCCTGCTGAGCCAAGGAAAGAGCAAACTGGAGCACATTAGAAAGATGGGCTTTTAAAGGGTCAATGGACCTCTCTCCACACCATTTCACAAACTTAGACCACCTGTAAGAGTAAATGGACTTGGTGGAGTGTCGCCTGGCCGATAAAAAAACATCCACCACATCAGGCGGGAGAGAGAATGAACTCAGGTTGCCCCGTTCAATCTCCAGGCATGAAGGTGTAAGCTCTGGAGGTGGGGGTGTAGAACCTGCCCCTCCGACTGCGAGAGGAGGTCTACCCTCAGAGGGAGACGGCGCAGAGGGCACGAGGAGAGGTGGAGAAGATCTGTATACCACACCCTTCTTGTCCAATCCGGGGCGACCAATATGACTCGGGCCCGGTCTTGGCGAATCTTCCTCAGAACCCGAGGAATCAAGGGTATGGGAGGAAACGCGTAAAGGAGTTGCGAGCCCCAACTCAACTGAAACGCGTCCCCCAACGCTCCCTGCATCGGAAACTGGAGACTGCAGAATGACGGGCAGTGCGCGTTCTCGCGGGTGGCGAACAGGTCCACCCGAGGAATTCCCCACGTCCGAAAGACGAGGCGAACCACCTCCGGATGAAGCCTCCACTCGTGATCGGCGGAGAACTGCCGACTGAGACTGTCCGCACGTACGTTCAGCACCCCGGCCAGATGATTTGCCATCAGACAAATCTGATGGTCCTGAGCCCAGGACCATAGACGTAAGGCCTCTCTGCATAGACAAAGAGACCCCACTCCTCCCTGCTTGTTGACATACCACATCGCAGTAGTGTTGTCTGTCAGGACTTGAATCGACTGACCGCGAAGGGAAGGGAGGAAGGCCTTGAGCCCCAAACGAATCACCCGCAATTCCAGAAGGTTGATGTGAAGCAACCTTTCCTCTGGAGACCAAAGACCCTTGATCTCCAGATCCCCCAGATGAGCGCCCCACCCTAAGGTAGAGGCATCCGTTATCACCGTGGCCACCGATGGAGGTAGATGGAAGGGCTTTCCTTGAGACAGATTGCCCTCCACGCTCCACCAAGATAGATCCGCTGCAGCTTCTCTGGAGATCCTGATCGACTCCCTGAGATCTCCGTTGTGCTGATACCACTGCTTGCGGAGGCACCACTGGAGCGCCCTCATGTGCCAGCGTGCATGGCTGACCAACAGAATGCAGGAAGCGAACAGACCGAGCAGGCGAAGGACCTTCAGAACTGGAACAACCGCTCCATTGTGGAATAAAGGGACCATCTCCTGAATGTCGAGAATGCTTTGAGGAGGAGGAAATGCTCGACACACAGTAGTGTCTTGTACCGCCCCTATGAACAGGTTGCGTTGAGAGGGCACCAGGTGAGATTTGGGCACATTTATCGAAAAACCCAAGTCGAATAACAGCTGAGATGTTACCTGCAGATGATGTTGCACCATCTCTGGGGACTCTGCCTTCAGAAGCCAGTCGTCCAGGTAGGGGAAAACTGGAATCCCCGACCTCCTGAGATGAGCAGCCACCACTGCCATCACCTTTGTGAAGACTCGAGGTGCAGTAGTAAGACCAAACGGGAGAACCGCAAACTGGTAATGTTGCGACCCAACCATAAAACGGAGATACTTCCTGTGCGACTTCAGGATTGGGACATGGAAGTACGCGTCCTGCAAGTCGAGCGACACCATCCAGTCTCCTTGCTGCAACGCTTGAAGAACCTGCGCAAGGGTCAGCATCTTGAATTTCTCCTGTTTCAGGTAAAAGTTCAAGATTCTGAGATCCAGGATTGGACGCAATCTGCCGTCCTTTTTGGGAATCAGGAAATACCGGGAGTAGCATCCCTGACCCCTTTCCTGCTCCAGAACCACCTCTATCGCCCCTTTTTGAAACAAAGCCAGAACCTCCTTCTGTAAAAGAAGCAGATGGTCCTCTGAGCAGCAACCTTGGCAAGGAGGGTAAGGGGGAGGAAACTCCCGAAAGGGAAGGGCGTACCCAGTCTCCACGAGGTTCAAAACCCAAAGGTCTGATGTAATAGATTCCCAACCCCGCAGAAAGTGGGACACCCGACCCCCCACAGGTCTTACATGATCCGGGATGGGGGATCTAGGGCTGCTTCCCTGAAGCCTCATTGGGAGTAGAGGAGGAGGAAGAAGAAGAGGGGTTACGCCCAGAACCTCTCCGACCCCTTTGTCTCCCTCTATAGGACCTATAGAGGGGATTCTGTTGTTGCTGCTACTGCTGCTGCTGAGGCTGTCGGAAGGAGCGAAATGAAGACCTTCCGAAACCCCTACATTTTTTAAAACGGCTTTAGCAGGTGCTTGCAGACCCAAAGATTTAGCAGTCACCCTACTGACCTTGAATCTTTGAAGTGCGGAGTCAGCTTTTTCTCCAAATAATTTCTGTCCATCAAACGGCAAGTCCACCAATGTAGCCTGAACATCCGTGGAGAATCCAGATGAACGGAGCCATGCCTGCCTTCTTGTGGTTATAGACGAGCCCATAATTCTCGCCACTGAATCTGCTGTATCAAGCCCCGATTGGATAACTTGTCTAGCAGCAGCTTGGGTATCTGCGACCACCTCCATGAAGGACGCCTTATCATTATCTGGCAGCTTAGGGGCTAAAGACTTCATTGAATCCATTAAGGCATGCACATAACGACCCAGCAAGCACGTGGCATTGGTAGACTTTAACGCCATACTTCCTGAGGAAAAAGTCTTCTTAGCCGCCTGGTCAACCTTTTTGGACTCCCTATCAGCAGGAGACTGAGGGAACGCCCCTGAAGCATGCTTTGAGCAGGACGCCTGCACAACCAGGCTCTCTGGAGACGGGTGTGTTGACAGAAAATCCGGATCTCCAGGTGCCACCCTGTATCTTCTCGCCACCTGCCTGGAAACTGCCGGAGAAGAAAATGGTTTTCGCCAAACCTCCAAAACAGGCTAAAAAATGGCCTCATTAAAAGGCAGCAAAGGCTCAGATGTTGAAGTGGGTGAATGCAACACCTCTGTCAATAGATTAGACTTATATTCCGCAGAGGGTAGCTGCAAGTCCAACAGTTCTGCGGCCTTTTTAATAACCATATGGTAGGGAGCCAATTCCTGTGGTGGAGAGGATCTAGACGAAGTATGCTCCCACTCAGGGGTCATATCCAGGCCACTAGCCTCTTGTATCCCCTCAAACTCATCAGAGGATGTGTCCACTTCACCTTCCTCTACCTCCACTCTATACCTTCCTTCTTCCAATACCCTTTGGGCCTCCCTTCTTGATCGAATCCGTGGAGCCGGCGTCGTCGGCGTCGTAGTTGGAGCCAGAGGTGTCGGAGTCGGCGGCGCCAGAGACGGAGTCGGCGGCGTCGGACGCGGCGCCGAGGGAGTCGGCAACGGCGTCGAGGAAGGCTCCGAAGAAGGTCTATCCTGACGAAGCTGAGATGGGTCCCCAGACGGCGCCGGAAACTGCCACGAAGGCGCCATCGGCAGAAAGGGCATAAAGGGGGCCTGAGCGTAATGCTGCGGCACCCCTAACGTATACGCCATAGGACCCACGGGACCAGTCGGTGCACCGGATGGGAAGGCAGCCCGATTAAAGATTCCATACATGGCATTTGAAAAATGCAAAGAATCAGTACCTGGAGCCGGGAACTGTGGATAAGGTGCCGAACCTGTATCCTTCTGCGGAGTACCTGGCAGCGGCGCCGCAGTGTCCTCCACCGGAGCCGCAGAATCCTCAGTCCCTGGAGGAGGCTCTTCCCTTTGTTCCTGACTACCATTAGAGCCAGGCGACTCCACTGGAACCGGAGACGACGCCGGTGACTGCGCCAGTGACTGCGCCGGGGACTGCGCCGGTGATCGCGCTGGAGTCCGCTTCGGCGAAGAAGATCCTCCCGGAGACTTAGAAGGAGAAGGAGAAGGAGACAAGTCCTTACTTCGACGTCGTCGAGGCGAAGCCGACCTCGACCTCCTGTTCTTCGAGGACCGACGTCGAGAAGAATGTTTCCTTTTTTTATGATGTTTCTTCGACTTCAATGACCTCGAAGTCGACGACTCCGGCCTCGACCTCTCCTTCTTTCTCCCTCTCCTCTCCTTTCCGATCTTGGCCATAAAAAGCTTAGCCTTCCTCTCCTTTAATGCCTTCGGATTCATCCTTCTACAGCATACACAATCTTCAACATCGTGGTCAGACGAAAGGCACCACAAGCAATCCTCATGGGGGTTCGTCATCGACATATGGCCCCCACATTCCCTGCAGGGCTTAAAGCCCGACTTCCTCGTCGAAGACATTACAGATTTTACGAACAGTAACACCTAACAACTACAAAGTAGCAGGAGAGTACTGGAAAAACCGTTGCGCGTCGACGGCGTGGAAAAAAGGGAACTGACGTCATCACGCCGACGTGGTTCTCTTATGGCTTCGGTGACGTCATACGTAGTTGCGAGCGGAGCCGATGCATTATGACGTCGTCCACGTCGGCGTGGAGTGCTGGGGGAAAAAAGTTCAGTGGAAGGCTGGTGCAGGGGATATTCACAAGGTGAGGAATCCACTGGCAGATGTATCCATCAGAAACCTGCGTGCCCATCTATGGGACAGCAGCCCGCTAGCTAGGTGACGACTCCCCCACCCGCCTGGCTGCTCTGGCTATTCTGGCGAGAGGGATTCTATTTAACCTTTGAACAGTCCCCTTTGTTTGCTAAATCCTGTTGCGCAGGAGTGTTCATAACTGAAGTGTGTGGCCATGGACAAGGGACTCTCATGCCCTTGCCATGCATCCCTTATTCCTTATGGGAATTATGCCCGTTCAGCTCCTTCGGTGGTGAAACCCCCCAGGCATACTGGCTTAGAGAATCTGTCTGATTTAAGCAGTGCGCATTACCTGCGGCATGGTCCAAGCATCACGGATTGGCTAAGTCCTACTTTACCCATCCTAGAATGCTCCCAGATAAGAAGGTGTCAATGGGGGAGGGGAGGGGATACCCACCACCAGCCCAGGGCATCCCCAGTGGTGACAAATTACCTGCTCCGTTGAAGTTTAGTTTTAGTTACACACTGGGCGTGCCAAATGTTCTATTGACATAGTGTCCCATTGTGTTTGACACGCTGCTACCCCCATTATTGGGATGGCAGCACACTATGTTGGCTGACCGCAACCCCACCAAGCGAGGTACACGTGTCAGTATCACAGGTTCCCAGTTTCCTGCTAGCTCCAGTACACTACCATTGGTTCCGCTGGGAGGTACCCCAAACCGCAGTGGTCATCCGGACCTTAAGAAGCACCCCATTCTCACCTGGGCGCACCTCTAAATGATAGTGGTTTCACACAGCTGTAAGGCTAGAGACACACCTCTTAAACCTATTGACTGGTTTTGCTATTTGGCACCCTTATGATTGGAGCTCTGTGTTTACGCAGCGCGCATGCCCCCCTGGCACGGTGTTGCTGAAGAGCCGGGGTCTGTTACCTTAAATGTCTGAGGTGAGGGGTTGAGGAACACAAGACAGGTAGTATGCAACTGGAGGATGCATGTACTTCTGCCAATCCCTGGCAGCGGCCCAGCTGTGCCCCAAGACCTCGCAGAATTCACACCCTTGGGCTGTAAGCCGGTGGCATGGCAGGCTGTAGTTTAGCAGCTCATGACATTGCCTCCGTGTATAAACCCACACACTGTGCCCCACTACATGCCAGTGCCTATGGCTTAAACAATGCTTGTTAGTTGTATAAGAAGGATGAAGCAAAATTCCAGCTTCCCTGCGTAGCCTACTGCGGATGCTTCAATTCTGACCTGGTGGGACTGTCACCTTAACGTGTTGAACCTTCCTCAACCGTCTCCCTTCGATGAATAGCGAGCTCAACCACAAATGAACCAACACACTAATCAACTTCTGCAACAGCCAGACAGGTTACATACCCGTGATCAAGGTGCGAGAGCCCTTTGGAATCGGAGTGGTGGCGCACAATCCCCACCTTGGAGACCAAATGTTTTACCTCGTTGTACTGCGAGATCGGTGCATGCAGGAACAACACAACTATCCGTTGCCAACCCTGGGCCAGACGATAACTTTAGTCTAAATTGGGACCAGGGAAGACCCTGGTGATGTCACTGTTCAAGTCTGTGATGTCATATATGACCTCTCCCCCTGTGCTTTGTGTGATATTGGCCCTCCTAAGTGTGGGCAGAGCCCCGGGAAGTATACATGGGTTCTAGGCCGATAATGCACCCTTGTTCGTGGAGAAAGCTGAAGTCATGCTTGCCGGTACCCGGCCAAAAACCGACAGCCTTTTTCAACAGCAGCACATGCATCAAAAGACCTTGGTAAGCCCGGTTCCAAAGTAATCCCAATGTGCCTTGGCTGTAGAAGAGCTATCCCTGTACCTACTGGAAATGAAAACTTGGAGCTGAAGCCGCGAAAGCTAACTAACTGAAGACCAGGGACCGGGGTACTCCACAGGAGTATATACTCGCAAAGCTGGAGTCATGGAACACGACACGTATAGGATACCAGAGCCTGACCAGTGGACAGCGAGTCAACCGATACTCAGTTAAATATTGATGGATTTTGAGACACAGGCACCATCCAAACTACTGAAACCAAGTTGGCGAGACTAGTTCTATGGAGAAAAGCATTGAAATAATCGCTCCTCAACGTCAAATGACACAACTACGGTAACCAAGGCAGATGTACCGCAATGCCAACTGAAGGCAGAGTAAAACACAATTTCTGGCCTAGGGCTGTTCGCGGCAACACCTACATCGTGACGCCCAGTATTGCGCAAAGCTAGAATCGGCATACGCGCGCTTCTTACCGCAAGGCAGTTCTAAGGAACACCTGACAATTGTGCCACTATAAGCCAGGACTCCTGTCCGGCGGCCACTTCCTTATGCACCACACCTTGCTAACTTGTGCAAACTTGAAAATTCAGCCTATTTCAAGCCCTCAAAACTAAAAGGATGGCTTGGACGGCTGGCAACAGTGATTTTAATGCCAATTGCATTAATCCATGCCTTCGGGGTCATCTCACCAATAGACAGACAGTGCCAACTCCTGGCCGGCTGTCGCAAGCGCCAGTGAGCAATTAAGTCACGGGCAGCGCACCAGCACCCACTTAGTCAAATTACACAGTAAACTTTGTGCTGTAATTCAGCCTAGTGGCCGCTGTGTAGTTTGCCGCTATGTAATGGTCGCTATGTCATTGTATCCCTGTGATCAATACAATATGGGCACTCCCCTACAAGTTCATCTTATGCTTAGTCAATGCTTCTATTTTCATCAGATAAGTAAGCCACAAATCTGGCTCATTTGCGTAGCCACCAAGAGCTAGCCACCCCCATCGTAACTCAAAGTGTACTACGGGGGCCATATCAACTGTTAGGCAACACATCCCTTGCCTCTGCGAGATAAGCCGTTAACCAACCCTAAACCAAGGGACTCGTGCAAAGTGTATACACTATTAGCCATCGTCCCTTCTTCACTGAGGCTGCCTATACAAAGAATGGATAACACGCACCATTCCCATGGTCCTCCTGCTAGTACAAAGTAACGGCTCGACACAGTGCAACCCGGAATCCCAGTAGCTGCTTCTCAATCCTCCTGCTCACTGCTTTGTTTAGTACGGAGTTGACTGGATGTGCCTGTGCAGCAGGGCAAGATGACCAACAATTCACTGTGAATGTGGTTACCTACGTAGGGGTCATGAATTAATCCATCAAATATTTCCCACAGCATCTATGTTCCACAAAAGCACCACTCCGACGCAAACTGACGCCTCCCAGGTCCAAGGGCATCACTGATGTAAAGTGAGAGAAAGGGACCCCTGCCAGTGCCGTAAGCCGGTCCCCCTACTCAAGGCCTGTGCCACTCCCTGCTGGCCAGGCCAAACCGGTCGCTGCCCATGCTTCCGCATTGATCTCCAACAACCACTCCGCACCAGTGAAATAGTTATGTGGCAGAAAACCCATCCCACGGATGGGACAGCAACCCACTCGATCGATAAAGTGAACGAAACAACCCCAATCCATGATCATTCACGTAAACCACCGTGCCACCAAGGTGTGCCAAAACCCTTTGGTGCTACCGCCAACAAATTCGATTCCAGGTCGGCAATGTTCCCCCCTTGTGAAAAGGTTGCCTCTACCAAGGGGGGGGGGGGGAGGCCAGCTACAGGCGGCCTCTCTAACCTTGTAGTTTCCTGCAGCGCAGAAAAACATGGCAATGGAGTGGCAGATATTAATTAGGATGCATCGTGCTGTGCTCTGCCTGGTGAGGAGGCAGCGCTATCGTCCGCATGCACCGCGTGGCCTCAGGGAAGATAGTGCACGAAGCAAACCCCCTAGGGGCCCTGCCAGCCGCGTGATGACGTGCCCACAACCCAGCTCCTATTTCAGTCTCCAAGCGCAAATGGCACCGTGGCTGCAGGAAGACACTCCGGTGGAGATCAATTGGCCGCCTCTGCTCGCGCAGGGGTATGCTGCCCAGGGAGGAGTTGGCTAACTTCGCACTATGAAACTTATGTGCCATTTGGGACGTCGGGCTGCGGTCCCACTCCAACCGGGTCACTTGTTAATTTGTACACAGCAAAGCCTTAGCCTCTGCCCTGCAGCCTGAAATAACGCCCTAAACTATCCCGCCGGTCGTGCTGCCGTCACAGAGAAGCGGACCTTTGCTGTGACTGGCCTGGGGAAAACTGCCTCTAACCATACGTGCGCTCCGCTGTTCTGCTCCTACAGGCACCCGGAGCTTGCACAATTTGACCGGCCTCCCCCGGGAAAGGGACATAGCGCGCACCAATTATGCCCGCCCCTTCACCTCCTGTGGCCCGCGGTTGCTTTGTGGAAACCGCCACCCTTGCCTTGCCAACAGCAATCCCCCCCAGGTTCCTATCGCGCGACTCGAGAAACAGCAAGGCTTATTTATTTATTTATTTAGCATATTTATATCGCACGAACTCGAACCGAAGGTATTGGAGCGAAACAAACAGGACTGTACACGCCCTGCATATTTATATAGCGCGATCTCGACCCAAAGGTATTGGAGCGCATAACATGCGCACAGTGTTTGCATTCCCATTCAAAAGGGGAGATCGGGTAAACACGGAGTGATGAAATGACCCGCGCGACGAAACAGCAAGATTTTCCCATTGTTGTATATTTATGTAGCGCAAACTCCAACCAAATGTATTGGAGCGCTTAACGTCAGCACCGTGTTTACATTCACATTTGGGTAAACACGGAAGGATTAGATGATTTGCCCAAAATCGGGGACGTGGACGCGACCTCGAGGCCTCACACAAATGGCCTCCCCTCCAAACTCTGCCGGGCCCGACCGTGCTTCGCCGCCGGGTTAGGCACAACGAACCTAGTCAGAAATCAGCATGCGCGAGTTCCCTTCAATATTAATAACCGTGCTCGCGCGGGCATTTAAAAGACTACATAGTGTAACATGTGGGCGCATTCCCGGGCTATCGAGCGCGCGCATTTGAGCAGTATAATCCGCCCAGCCCCGCCCAGTACCGGAGCAGGGGCGCCGTGGTTGAGCTCCTATTTGACACCGGATCACATGTCCAAACCAGCGCACTGGCAGTTCCACTCGCCCAAGCAACACAGCAGAGACCGCGCAGGCATTCAAAAGACTGCACCTCTCAACACGTGGGCGCTCCCCATCGAACGCGCGCGGCGAGCAGCACATTTCGCCCAACCCCACCCCGGGCCGGAGCAGAGGCACCGCAAACAAGCCCTCGTTCAACACACGATCGAACGGCCCCGTTCGCGCACCGGCGGCTCGCTTGCCCAAGTCACAGCACAGGCGTCCTCAAAGCTCTCCGACCGTGGCAAATTCAACCCAGCGCGGGGGCGTCGCGGCCGACCCCGGGTGCCAGGCGGCATGCCTCCGCAGCATGCGGATGCCCCCCGGGGGCCTCCGAAACCGCGCGTCGTGCGGTTCGACTCGCCCGAGTCACACAGCGCAGGCATAGGGCACCGCGGCCAGGCCCTGACCCAATGCCCGGTCGAGAGTCTCGAACGCCACAGCATGCATCCACATACACGCTGGCGCCCCCCGGAGCCCCCGCCTCATGCACCGCAAAGCACCATGCGGGGCCTCGAACCCTGAAAGGGAAGGGCGCGCACATCGATCAGGCGGCACCTATCAGTAGCGCCGCCGGGAAACGCGAGGCCGCCCAAACCGCCCTGGATCGCAAGGCCTCTGTCCCTGGTTTCTTTGATCATACCAGGGAGGCTGGGTAGTCTGAACAGGTTATTACCAGCACTCCCACCCGCACCAATCTATACTTCTGCAAGCAAGGATGCAGACGACAGCCCCGCCCTTCCAAACCAGGTTCCAGGTAGCGCTGCTCGCCCCGAAGGCAGCGAAGCGCTCCCCTGAGCACCAGCTACGCCTTACCCGGGCACGGGGTGATGAAGAGCTTTGCCCAGAGTCCCCGTAGGTGGCGCGGCCCCGAGGCCCGGGGCCTGGTTTCAGCACCAAAGTCGGGGGCCTAGCCGACGGACCACATCCTCTTCCCAGCCAAACAAAGGGGGGGGGCCCGCAGCAGCCACAACCAGCCCGCGACCCTCCATGGGTTCCCGATCCGGGCGGCCGGACGGGCCGCATGCGCCCGGGTCCCCTTGCGTCCCACGCCTCGCACCTAGCCTTCTGCTCCGCACCCCACCCACGCTAGTGCCAGTCCGCCAAGCCAAATCAACCCACCTAGGGCCTGTGGGGCTCGTGCACCCCCCCCCCCCGCCCGTGGCAATCCATACCACAGGGCCCCGTACGCCTGGTACTGCCCAGGGACAGAGCCGGGGTGGGGGCGGGGTGCAAGCGGGACTCACCGTTATTCTGAAACACACGAAACGACGACGAGCAGGATGCGGCGTGCGAGGCGACAAGGGGTCGCCGGCATGGTGGGAGAGGGCTATATAGCCTCCCCCCACGCCCAGCGGAGCCCCGGAAGTGACGCCCGTCACGTCACTTCCGGGCAGGAAAGAGGAGGGGGACACCGGCCGGAGTCCCTGCCCCCCAGTATAGTATAGATTAGTGCGGGTGGGAGTGCTGGTAATAACCTGTTCAGACTACCCAGCCTCCCTGGTATGATCAAAGAAACCAGGGACAGAGGCCTTGCGATCCAGGGCGGTTTGGGCGGCCTCGCGTTTCCCGGCGGCGCTACTGATAGGTGCCGCCTGATCGATGTGCGCGCCCTTCCCTTTCAGGGTTCGAGGCCCCGCATGGTGCTTTGCGGTGCATGAGGCGGGGGCTCCGGGGGGCGCCAGCGTGTATGTGGATGCATGCTGTGGCGTTCGAGACTCTCGACCGGGCATTGGGTCAGGGCCTGGCCGCGGTGCCCTATGCCTGCGCTGTGTGACTCGGGCGAGTCGAACCGCACGACGCGCGGTTCGACTTGGAATGTCGTCAGTGCTGTGCAGAACTGCACCACCTGGTGGCAGACAGAGGTACTACTAAAAAGTTTCCGGATCCAATCAGACTCCTGAGGAAATATTTAAAAGGTGAGGAATCTATTAAAAAGGTGCGGAATCAGCGGTTATGAGGCTCTGTCAGAAACTACGACACATCAGCTAGCTATATGGAAAAAACACATGAATGCTGGCTAGGGACACCAACGAATATTGCATTGGTAGTGGTTTAAATTATAAAAATTTAAATAGAATATCTATGAAGTAATTGGCCAAACAAGACACCCACATGAGGTATCTACTAAGTAGGTGCTCACTGATAGCTGTTGGTGGATTTAAAAATAGTTTTTCTTGGAAGCACTGTGAATAAAATCATTAGCACCTAAGAATTTTACAGGGACACAATTGCTTATCTATATATAATTTTATGTATTTGAACTTACCAACTGATGGTCTGGTCCTTAATAAGGATTTCAGAGTTTATAAGGGAATACCAAAGGTATCCTGCCAGGCATTACAGCATTTTCCTGGCACCAGCGAAGGCCCAAAGAGACAGAGCAATCATTACAGTCTGGACCTGAAAAATTTAGTAAATAGGCGTTCTGTGTCCTTGCCAAATAATAATGGCTATAATGCACACAGAAAAAGGCTTGAGGAGATTTAACGACCGGCAGGGGGCAACTCCCCTCGTATCAAACTTGGCAACACAAACAAGCCACCCTGGGTCAGAATTGTAACAGCGGAGTCCCTTTTATAGGACGAATTCCCTCACTCACCCGTAGGTGGCATGCTTCACCTTCAGGGACCTTCTAGCACTGTGAACCTAGACACAGTGTGGGCTACACCCCTTCACTGTGAGGGAGGAGCTCAGGGATGTTTTATTTGAGATAGTGGGAGGCAAGAAAGAAAGCAGCGTCACACCTCTGCAGAGGGCATTTAGGCTGAAACATGTTGACCATTTGACCACGTAAAGACAATGCTAGGTTGAATCTTACTGTCATGGCCCACATTTTTCTTTTAATCCAGACCCCTGGATGTTCCATAAAAATGTATCTTTAACATACCAGGTAGTTAGTTTTAACCTCCCCTTCACTTTCTTCACACACTCCCTCCACGCCCGGCTCATTGGAAGGTTTTAGTATACCTCCGCACTATCTTAAATAAAACATCCCTGAGCTCCTCCCTCACAGTAAAGGGTTTGTAGCCCGCACTGCGAATAGGTTCGCAGTGCAAGGAGGTTCCAGATGATGAAGCATGCCACCGGGTGGGTGAGGGAATTCGTCCTATAGAAGGGACTCCCCAGCAATCCGCTTTTACAATTCTTACCCAGGGTGGCTCGTTTGTGTTGCCACAAATAATAATGGCTCCCAGTCCATGATCGAGCTCTGAAGCATGCAAGGCATGAAACGCAACTGTTACTGTCATGTCCTGCTCATTGGGGAAGGGGTGTGGCAAGAACACAGCACAGAAAAAGCTTGCTGTAAAGCAAACTTCAAGCGCTCTTTTAGGAAACAAAAAAGATGTAAACAATATGAATATATCAGCCTCACTGGCTTTCACTTTACAGCTCAGGTTTGAGCAGGAATGGAAGAATTACTCCTTTATTAGGGGTGAAGCAGCTAGTGTCTTTTTGTCTGGAGTACGGGTTGATGTACATCAGTCTTCATCAAGGGTTTTTTGTTTGCTTTTACTGTCCACATTTGTGTCTGGAATGGTGCTACACTGGAGTGTATTTATACTTAACTAAAATATGATTTAACCACAAGAGTAGGTTCTTTTTAAATCCACTCGATGTTCAAAAAATAACTTGAGAATGCCACCAAATGGAGAGGGGTTTTAAGGGTTTTGGCGACATACAGGGAGCATGACTACATGCATGTCCAACACTTACTGCCCACAATTGTAGTTTCTTGACAACTCTCATGGACAGTACTGCATCCTTCCACCATATCACAGGCCAACACATAGCATGGAACCCTGAATCAGGTATGAAGCAGCAAAATACTCAACAGCTTTCAGTCACAGAGCCTGAATCAAACATGTTTCAGAAAACAAAAGTCAAGTTAAGAAGTCAAAGAGCCCAGTGGAATTTATTGATTTTAAGAAATACTACAAAAAGGTAGAAAACATCACTGGCACTCCTACGTAAATGGACGTCTGCAGCACGGGCACTGCCCCAGGAGGCACGGACCAGGATAAAGACAACAGTCTCCCATTGAACAGCACGGCAAAAACACTGCTGCTGTAGCACACACAACTTTATATAATTTATATAAAATACAATATGTAGATTTGCAATAAAACATCTATATCACAGAATCAAATGCACTGAAAAGATTACATAAATAAGGCCATGATGGTTGAACACCCCCCAAATATTTGATATCTTTCCCCAAATCTCACAAGTCACACAACTTATCATACAGATCAGAAAATATCTACACAAATCACATGGTTAGTCGAACTACTGGGATGATTGGTTATCTGTTCACTCAGGTAGGGTGGTAAAAGAGCCACAACCACTAGGCCTGGTGTGCGGTGCATGAGAGCAACATCTCTGGGCAAGGTCGCGAATGGGCCATAGCCATGAGACCTGGCATGACAGATGGCAAAAGCACATTTGAGAACTTGAGGATTTATGAGGTGCAGGAAGGAAGTGAATGATGGTGAGCGGCAGACACCATGAGATGGTGAGTGACTGGAAGGCTGGTCGAGGGTTTCAGAAGGCAGGCTTTAGGTTGATGCTGAGCTGTGAGAACCTTCGTGATGCTTTGAGGTTAACAGGTAGGCCTAGGCAATGCTGAGTGAAGGGACGGCAAAATTAGCACTGTACTGAGGGGTTAGATGGCAAGAATGCAGATGAGCTGGGAAGGCAAGACCACGGTGATGCAAAAGAGAATGAAAGGGAAGGCCCAAGTGAGGCTGAGGGATGCAGGGAGGGGTTCAGGCAGAGGGATAAGAGGGAAGTTTCTGAACAATACTGAGGGACAATGAGGCGAGACTTGGACAATTCTCTGAGGGGTAACAAGAAAAGGACTTGGGAAGTGCTAACGGGGTCCAGAGGCAGTAAATGGGCCATGCTGGGTGGATGAGAGTGCAGGCACAACTGCGGAGGGCAAGGAATTGCCAATAGTGAGTGAGCAGAACTTGGTCAGTCGTGAGAAGGTAGGCCTGAGTGCTAATAATGCAGGGCATGTCAGATGGTGAAATCTGAACTATATTGATGAGATAAGAGGGAGAGAGCACTACATGGTGGATGCGGAGTCAGTGAGCAGGCAAACAATGCCTGATGGCGTAGGACACTGGTGACACTGAAGGCCATCGAAGGTTGCAGAAATGACTATGGTTCCTTTTGTCTGTTCTCTTGTCTCTCTCCAAGTAGGGATGTTTTAACATTCTCAGGCTTGTTAATGTCCCTGGATATTGTTGAGGAAAAGGCAGGGTTAAGGCAATATTTATCAACAAAGGAACATGCACACTACTTTCATCTGGAACCAGGCAACCAGCAGTATGGACAATCATCTACATACTATAGTCAGACCTTGTCCAAAGGATGGCAATGCTAGCAGGCGGTACGGCAAGACTTGGGTTGATAAACACAGTGTCAAAGCACGAAAGCTTATGGATCAGAGAGGAAAAGTCATGCTAGCTAAACTTAGCACTGATATTCTTAACTCATAAGGTTTGCAACTCCAGGGGCAGAATGACACCACGCCAACACTGCATTGATGAGAGCACACCAGGATAGTATAAAGTATGCAAGTGGCCCCTGCCTGAAGGCTGTCAGGAGGGAAATAGTTGGTAGCACTGTGTGGACAAGGGACCTCCTTTGCTGGCACTCCACAGGTGAGATAATATCACAGTGGCAATTCATAGACAAAACAATACCAGCTTGTTGTAGGAGCTTAGCCATATTGGACAGGAGAATGCTTAGTCATTACTGCATGGTTCCAAAACACCATGAAGGTTGGATGGGCAAAGGCTACCTATGACGAGGGCAGAGGGGCATGGATGGCACTGAACTTGCTGTAATTAATTAACAGCCCTTAACAGTTAGTAGCTAGTAAATCTGGCTGCAGGGAACAACATGCTGTTGCTCTTCTACACAAAAGGCACAACACACCCCTGCAGTGCCAGCTGCAACTCTAAGACATCTGCACAGCAAAGCATTTGCTACAGCTTACAACTGCTGCTCAGATGCACACAGAGCATCACACTGCGATTTCAGCACATGGTCTACCACCTGCCTGAGATAGCACACCTCATTGCCAGACTACTGCTGAAATACCTATAGGCACAGAGCACCCTACAGGAAAGGCTGATGCTGCTCCATTATCTTCAGCTCTCTACAGCACTACTGACAGCTTCAGCTCCAAAACCCATAAGTCAGGGAATTCAGACCTACTACAAACCAGCATAAAAAGGGAATGAAAACCACAGCGGTGTAGTGTCCAAGTATAGTACACTGCATAGTACTGCATGAGAAGGGACTCTATCACATAGTATACTACCCTGTACAGCAGCATCTGGGACTGCATGTTACTGCACAATGCTGGCTTAAGGTCTAATGCAGTGCAGCTACAGAGGACTATGGTCAGCTTCCAAGCACTGCAACATCTGGCTATTTCATAGACAACGTATGTCAAACTGTATCAGGTGCGCATATAAGATTCCTATTTTTGAGAGACCTTGACTGACTTGCATATATTTAAGGGTCATGCCAAAGGGTAACAATTTCTCATTGTACGTAGTGGCTTTGCGTTCTTTCTGGCAAATCAAATATATTTTGACGTGAAAAGATTTACCCAAGATAATCTTCAACTCCTATGCACTTACTACCCAGTAGAGACTGAGCCACGAAGAGAGCTTAAACACTGGGAATAGTATTAGCCCCTGGCATGGATACCCCATAATAGAGGCACACAATCCTGGGAAAGAATGAGAACCGAGGAAAGGTCAAAGAGACAGAAGAAAATAGGCCCGGGAAAAGAATCAGCTCCAGAGAATAAGGCAATGTGAAAACTTTGCATTTTGGCCTTACTGGAATCCGATGTTAAGCAGAAACCTTTACAAAAGGGCTACTAGCAGGCCTCTCCACAGAAAGAGAGGCGTAGCACATACACAATTGCACACATTCATTCCATATACACACCTGCACACATTTTACACAATAATGCAGAGAACACCGGCCTGCCGCGGAGGTCACTCTGCTCCACTTGTGCAGAATGTGTTTCTCTGCATGTGTTTTGCTGGTATGATGTTCTCACCCAGCACATCTGTCCAAAGTCTTCTGAGCATTACGAGGACCTTTGGCGTCATCTCCAGCAGGCGGCTTACCAGAAGGAGGCACTGCTGTCGGTGGGGGCTTTGCCCCTGAAAATTCCATTAGTATTCATGATGAGGACTTCTTGCAGTTATGATCTCCCAAGAGATAGGAGGATATCCTTCCCCAAGGGTCTTACTCCATGAAATGGCCAAATCCACTCAATGGAAGATTCCTTCAGTGGTTCTGAAGGCAGCAGAGCCAACAGAGCAGTTTGGCTCCCTCTGTTCGATTCAGGCTCCATCAACGCTAGGTGGAAGGGGGAGCTTGGACAAAAACCCCTCTGCTGTCTGTCCGTGCCAGCTTGAGTGGGGGCTCCATGGATTCTGCTACTAGGGTTGCAGAGTCATTGGTATGGAGGGAGATGTCCTGAGACATTTCATCATCACTTTCATCTTCTTCTTCTTCTTCCTCATCTAGTTGAGAGACAGAGAAAGACGCTGATGGTTATTTTCCAATTCAGTTCAGATCCTGCGCTTGACTAAGCAAGATTGACCTACCCATCCCCTTTACTTGTGAGATAAAAGCTAAAAGTCTACACTCCATATCCCCTTCCTTTCCTTTTCCTAGGATTCCATGGAGAAATAGGACATCCACTGTACAACTGCTTCCACTAAGCTAATCCTCCCAGTTCAACCACAGTGACCGGTAAGTCCACCTGCCCATTTCTTGAACACCCATTGTCCAGTGTGCAATCTTTCAGAGATTCACATAAGTCTGCACTTCCTGCTAAAGGTTGCGTTGCAGAGGGCCAGCACTGCATTACTGTTTCAGACCATCTAATAAATCCGAACTGTGAACCTCATGAAAAGGCCCCTTTTAACACAAGACCAGCTTCTGTCCTACAAGACATCTGTATTTACCTAACAGGCTTGCTTCTTCTGACTTACACAAGATCTGCTTAAAAACATATCTCCCTCTGCTTTACACCTGACCGGCCTTACATCAGACCTGACGCACAGCATCTTCTGTACCCTAGACCTGCTTGCATCCTTTACCAATCTTGGCTCAACCTCAAACCACACCTTTCTTCCGCCACATCTGCCTTACTCTAGACATGCCTCACAACACATCAGATTTTGCAACACATCAGACCAGCCTCCATCTTACAACAGCATGAAAATCCAGAATGCCCCCTCATTTCAGAGGGCAGCTTGCAGGACTCACCTTTATCAGGGTCAAGTGGGTTCAAGGTGCTCCCAAGGTTGGCAAACTAGAGATTGAAACAACAGGCAGGTTAGTCTTTGGGCATCTTTAGACTGTGCATTCCACAACAGTACACTTGCCACTACCTTTCACCGCTCATTCATTATGTTCCTTAAGAGGGGGGTCTACCACCAGTGACCTGTCGGTGATTTTTTATTTTGTCCCCTTGCTCTGTAAGCCTGTTACACAGGGGTCATGATTGTAGCAAAAGAAAGAATGAGAGGCATTGCCTCGTTTAATTCATGAAATGTGTCCCTGCACTTTAACACAGTGCCTGGCTGGGTCTCTATAGCTTGCTATACCCTGTTAAGCACAATCTAATACTTCCTTTCTGAGGGGGTTAGTTGTAAATATCAGGTAAATTATCTATACCTATTGCTTATGCAGGGACTGCACAGGTACTTTTCTTCATGCATCTGGGGTGAACCCTTGCAGTTCCTTCTGTCCTTTCTTTGGTCAATTCCAAGTTTGAAAGACCGAAATCAAGGCATATCATGTAAGTGGGTTTCTTATTTGTTTGTCATCGGCGTCTATACCGTTTCTATTTCCTTCTTTTTGTGTTAAAGTCAAATAAGATGTCCTTGATTTAGCCACACTGTTTGAGTATTTTCAGCTAAAAGTAGCTTTTCTATTTTTATTCAAATCTACCCCAGGCGATAACCTGAATTGCTTGTGCCTGCTGACACCTTGTAGATGGTTATCAGAGCACAAAGACCTTACATGGGTTAGGCTAGACTGATGATGGCCCTCAAGCTTTGGGATCTTTAATTGATTAACATGCTTTGAATTCCCAGAAACGTTATACACATATGAATTAAAACACATACATTATATGATAACTATATGTCAACAATTATATCCCAGAAAAATATGCATGGATCACCTCAGGCATAAGCAAAAGGTCTATGTCCAAAAAGTTAAAACACCATAGAAATAATGAACAGACAGAAGTAGGATAACCATACATATCCTAAAGTTGAATTCACAAATATGAAGAATTGTATTTCAGCAAGTTTGAATGAGGGATGATATATAACCACTCTACTCGTCCCCCACTGCCTACCCCAGCATTACTTGTCCTTTCAACTCTTTGTCTCTTTATGTATCAGTGGCATTTACTTTTTACTCACCCCACAACATTGTGTTATTGGTGTTATGTATACATTGCTCCTAAAGTTAAGTAACATTACCAGAATTTGGAACGTCAGTTATACAGTCTAGGGCTGTGATTACTGTTGTATTAATCTGAATGTTTACTGTACATGTTTAGGTAGAATGTTCTCATCCTACCTTAAGAAGATGATCAATCTTAAAACTTTTTAAACAGAATTAGGCATCAAGGAGACCTAGTTCATAAATTTATTTTCAGATCCTGTGCTTGATTAAGCAAGATTTCTATTCTCTTGAAACACCGGTAAAACCCATGCCACAGGAAACCGCAAACAAATAATCAACTGTTTAAGAATAATAACGATATACAAATAAGATACAAATGCGGAAGAAGAAAAAGTTACTTCCCCATAGTCCTAGTTCTCTGCAATGGGAATAACGTAGTAGGTCCATGAACTATCACTGTTGTGCCCATTCTAGCACTATCAGGACCAACCTAGCCTTGGAACGATACTGCTTAACCAGAACTGGGTATCAGCAGAATGTGAGGTGCAGGAAAATGTGAAAAGAAATTTCTTTGAATTATCTTTCAGAAGGCAGTCCATTTCGGCCCTGACTGGTAGTATCTGGAGGCATAACCTAGCAAGTCCTGTATCCTGCATCTGTAAACAAATCTGTTTGGGGATAACCACAGTCTTGGAAGGCATTTGGCAGAATGCAATTATTGAGAACCAGTCATAGTTTTCTTGCAATGACTTACTAAGGGGCATATCAACAACAACCAGCGATAATTATCGCTAAGCGCACTTAGCGCTAGGATAATTATCGCCGGCTAGCGTTGATTTTTATCGCTGAGATAGCGTGCTATTAGCAACGCTTATCTCAATAGCGATAAAAATCCTCACGCTAAGTGGCTAACGTGAGATTATCACTGGAAACCCAGCGATAATCACATGTTAGCTTGTTGATAGGGACAGACAAACTTAGCCATGATATCCTCCTTCCATAGGATATCATGGCTAAGTCAGAAAAATACCAGACGTAAAAAAGCAGCGTTAACCGCGGTTAGCGCTGCTTTTTTTGTCTCTAACAGGGTTAGCGATATTCTTGATAATAGGAGAAATGTGGCTTAGCGACATTTCTCCTATTATTTTACTCTGGAACGCCCCCTTTGCATCTCATTAGAGATGCAAGGGGAAGCGTAGAGTAAAAGGGTGCTAACATGCGAATTTGCATGTTAGCACCCTGTTGTTGATAGGGTGCTAGTTTTATCTCTGCTTCTTTGGCTTTTAAAGCCAAAAAAGCAGAGATAAAGCCCTTGTTGATATGCCCCTAAGTGAGTCTACTTCTGTTTTTTGAATCCCTGGAAGGGAAGAGCAGTGATGAGCAAGTCTATTAATCATTGCCAGATCGCTTGTGATTCCACAGAGAGAGGTCTGAAATGAGTCCGTCCCTGCTTGTTCAGATAATACAATGTTGTTGTATTGTACTTCTGAGGAAGGGAGTTTGATGTGAATAAAGGAACGACTTCAGAGCCAGAGGACTAATATCAATTGATATGAAAGATTTTCGGCTCTGACCATCTGCGTCATGAGCCTTTAGGTGACCTTTGTGAGCTCCCCGTTCCCAGAGAGACACAGCTGTAATTGATGTTTGGGCTAGAATGTCCTGATTGAATGTTATTCTCTTCAGTAAATTGTTATAATTGACATCACCATGGCATTTATTAGATTGCTGATTGCAACCGTGTCACCAGCTGCCTGAGACCTGATTCCACTGGTCCTCCTGGCGCTATTGTAAAGGCCTCATATGAAGTCTTGCATGACGAACCAGAAAAATGCAGGAAGTCATTTATCTTAGGAGGGATGATATATCTTGTGCCGTCGGATGAGGTGTTCATAACACACTGAGACAATTCAGATGAATAGATGATAGTCTCTCCTCCGAAGGGATAATATTTTCTGACCATAGTATCCAAGTTTGCTCCCAGAGAGGGTAACCTTTATACTGGAGTGACTATCAATATTTTTAGTTTGAAGTGACAACCCAATCGGGCCAGACACTTAAAAAAATGTTTCAGAGTTTCTTCCAATGGTGCTTGCTTTATTAACTAGTTATCTAATTTGGGCTAGATGAAGATTTCCTGTTTCCTCAGATGTGCTGCATTGACGGCCATATACTTTGAGAGTGTTTGAGGAGCTGCTTCAGCCCGAATTCTAGGACTTTATACAGGAAATGGCTATTGATCACCATAAAACATAGGACTTTCTGATGCTTCTTTATTATGAGAATGTGAAAGTAGGCATCCTAAAAGTCTATCGCTCACATCCAGTCCCTCTTACGTGATTGAGGGTAAATTTGTTGTAAAGTCAGCATCAGGAATTTTTCTCTCCTTCTTTATAACTTTGTTGTCCTGAGAAGAGTTTTGAATTCTTCATTTGGACTCTGGAGAACGTAACCGATAAATCCCTGTTACGTTTTGGTGAATGGAAACCACCTCCACTACATGCTTCTGTTTTGCAGTGTTTGCTTCCCTTCAAGGCAACTCCTCATGACAAGGAGAAGTCTTCTTTCGTTATTGAGTGGGAAAAGGAGACTTGAATCAACAAGAATATCTATTGTGAACAAATATTTAAGACCCATCTATGTGTTGTTATCAAGCGCCACTCTTGAAGATGATTTTCTGCAGCCACAGATTGTTGCTGGCCTCTCCTTTCTCTTGACGGCTTACGTGATTGGTGTGTCTGCCTCTGATGGTGTTGTTGATGTGACTATGGACAGGCTTGAACCCTCGGCAGGAAGAAAATTCTATCATATGACATGTATTGCTTCTTATATTCTTTCTTCTTCTCACGACTCCTAATATTTCAATCTATCTTTTCATTTGGCTTATTACTTAATTCACATGTGAGCCGAAGAGAGAGTTTCCTGAAGAAGAAGTTACCTTTGGTAACGCTCTTTCTGGTAGAGACTCTATCTAGCTACAGATTTCTCCCCTTTTGAATACTCCCAAAGCATCAGACTGGATCAGGCAGCAATTTTGTAGTGCCTCTGCACGTCGGAAGGTGGCACAGCACAGCTCTGCACTGACACTGTTCTGCTCTGGAAGTGATATGCAGGGTCTATAAAGGCACCCCGCCTGTGTGCTAATGTCAGCTGCTTTCTAGACTGTCCGTGCCTCCAGATGGGGAGCCCCAAAAGCAAACTGGTATACCAGTGTGCAGATTCCTACACTTGGGATCTTATTATGAGGTAGAGGCCAGTCGCAGACTAGGAAGGATGGAAATGTTTGTGAGGAATCTACGGCTAAATAGAGTCTCTACCAGAAGAACAAGTTACTTACCTTCGGTAACGCTTTTTCTGGTGGATACAGTATCTGCCAAGATAATCCATCTGGAAAGAGTGCGCTTGTGCACCGCTCTGCCTTTCCTGCAGCCAACAAAACCCTGGTCATCCACTCGAAAGTCTTTAGTCCTATTGAGGTAAAAGCTCACCGCCCTCTTAGGTTCCATGCGGTGAAGCCGCTCCTCTTCCTTGGAAGGGTGAGGGGGAGGATAGAAGGTAGGAAGGGTAATGGACTGCCCCAGATGGAAAGGAGTTACCACCTTGGGCAGAAAAGCAGCCCTGGTCCTGTGTACCATTCTTTCAGCATGAATGGTCAAGAATGGGGGTTTTGAACTCAGAGTTTGAAGCTCACTTACTCTCCTTGCCGAGGTAATGGCAATGAGAAAGACTGCTTTAAAAGATAATAGCGTTAAGGGACACTTGTGCAAGGGCTCAAAGGGAGAACCCATCAAGTAAGTTAAGACAAGATTTAAGTCCCATTGAGGCACAATAAATGGAGTGGGCGAAAATTTGTTGGTCAGGACCTTAATGAACCGTAATACAATAGGTGACTTAAACAAGGACGGCTGATCCGGCAAGCAAAGGAATGCCGACAAAGCCGATAAGTAACCCTTCACAGTAACTACAGCAAAGCCTTGCTGAGCAAGAGAGAGAGCAAACTGAAGGATGTTGGATAAACGAGCCCTCAAAGGGTCAAAAGACTGCTCTCCGCACCAAAGGACAAATTTAGGCCACCTGTAGGAGTAGATAGACTTGGTGGACTGTCGCCTGGCCGATAATATAACATCCACAACGTCAGGCGGGAGAGAAAAAGAATTCAGGTTGCCCCGTTCAATCTCCAGGCATGAAGGTGTAAGCCCTGGACGTGGGAGTGTAGAACCTTCCCCTCCGACTGTGAGAGGAGGTCTGCTCTGAGAGGGAGACGGAGCAGAGGGCACGAGGAGAGGTGGAGAAGATCTGTGTACCACACCCTTCTTGGCCAGTCCAGGGCGATCAATATGACTTGGGCCCGGTCTTGGCGAATTTTCCTCAGAAACCGAGGAATCAAGGGTATGGGAGGAAACGCATAAAGGAGATGTGAGTCCCATCTCAACTGAAACGCGTCCCCCAAAGCTCCCTGCATCGGATACTGGAGACTGCAGAATGACGGGCAGTGAGCGTTCTCGTGAGTGGCAAACAGGTCCACCCGAGGAGTTCCCCACGTCCGAAAAACGTGACGAACCACCTCCGGATGAAGCCTCCACTGTTGGTCGGCAGAGAACTGACGACTGAGACTGTCTGCATGCACGTTCAGAACTCCGGCCAGATGATTTGCCATCAGGCAAATCTGATGATCCTGAACCCAGGATCAGTGACGTAGAGCCTCTCTGCAGAGACAATGCGACCCCACACCTCCCTGCTTGTTGATATACCACATCGCGGTAGTGTTGTCCTTCAGGACTTGAACCGACTGATCGCGAAGGGAAGGGAGGAAGGCCTTGAGTGCTAAACGTATCGCCCGCCACTCCAAAAGGTAGATGTGAAGCAACCTTTCGTCTAGAGACCAAAGACCCTTGATCTCCAGATCCCCCAGATGCGCACCCCACCCTAAAGTGGATGCATCCGCTATCACTGTGGCCACCGATGAAGGAAGATGGAAGGGCTTTCCTTGACATAGATTGCCCTCCATGCTCCACCAAGAGAGATCCACTGCAGCTTCTCTGGAGATCCTCACAGACTCCCTGAGATCTCCGTTGTGCTGATACCACTGCCTGCGGAGGCACCACTGGAGCACCCTCATGTGCCAGCGTGCATGGTTGACCAACAGAATGCAGGAAGCAAACAGACCGAGCAGACGAAGGACCTTCAGGACTGGAACGACCGCTCCATTGTAAAACAAGGGAATCATTTCCTGTATGTCGAGAATCCTTTGTGGAGGTGGGAATGCTCGACACACAGTAGTGTCCAGTACCGCCCCTATGAACAGGTTGCGCTGAGAGGGCACCAGGTGAGATTTGGGCATGTTTATCGAGAAACCCAATTTGTACAACAGCTGAGTTGTAACCTGCAGATGATGAAGCACCTTCTCTGGCGACTCCGCTTTGATCAGCCAGTTGTCCAGATAGGGGAAGACTGGAATCCCCGACCTTCTGAGATGGGCTGCCACCACCGCCATCACCTTGGTGAAGACTCGAGGTGCAGTAGTAAGACCAAACGGGAGGACCGCAAACTGATAATGTTGCGACCCTACCGTAAAACAGAGATACTTCCTGTGCGACTTCAGGATGGGGATGTGGAAATACGCATCCTGTAAGTCGATCGACACCATCCAGTCCTCCTGTTGCAGCGCTTGAAGAACCTGCGCAAGGGTGAGCATCTTGAACTTCTCCTGCTTCAGAAAAAGGTTCAAGATCCTGAGGTCCAGGATTGGACGCAGCCTGCCATCCTTCTTCCGAATCTGGAAATACCGGGAGTAGCATCCCTGACCCCTTTCCTGCTCTGGAACCACCTCTATCGCACCTTTTTTTAGCAATGAAAGGACTTCCTCCTGCAGGAGAAGAAGGTGGTCCTCCGAGCAAGCACCTTGGCGAGGAGGGTAATTCGGAGGGAATTCCCGAAAGGGAAGAGCATACCCATTTTCTACAAGATTTAGAACCCAAAGGTCTGTAGTGACCGATTCCCAATCTTGTAGAAAATGGGTAAGCCGACCCCCCACAGGACCAACATGATTCAGAATGGTGGATCTAGGGCTGCGCTGCAGTGGTAGGAGGGAGGGAGGAAGAGGAGGAGGAGGAGAGCTGATGACCTCGCGCACAACCTCTGTTCCTGCCCCTGTAGCTCTTATGAAGGGTATTTTGCTGCTGCTGTTGCTGCTGCTGAGGCTGCCTGTAGGTCCGAAAGGACGACCTCCCAAAACCTCTGTATCTCCTATAAGATGAACCTCTAGGCTGTGCCTACAGGCCCAGAGACTTGGCCGTGGCTTTGCTATCTTTGAATCTTTCCAAGGCTGCATCAGTCTTTTTACCAAACAGCCCAGAACCATCAAAAGGCAGGTCCAGAAGCGTTGCCTGCACATCAGGGGAGAACTCTGAAGATTTAAGCCAAGCACTCCTCCTTGTGGCGACCGAGGAACCCATAATCCCCGCAGTGTCCAAGCCACTCTGGATAACCTGACGTGCAGCCGCCTGAGTGTCCGACAGGACTTCATTAAAATTCTGCCTGTCCTTCTCAGATAACTTAGGAGCTAGCTGTTTAGCAGAATCCATGAGAGCGTGGATATAACGGCCCAAGAGACAGGTGGCATTAGTTGACTTTAAGGCCATACTCGCCAAGGAGAATACCTTCTTGGCCGATTGGTCGAGCCTTTTCGAGTCCCTATCACTTGGAACCTGTGGAAAGGCCCCAGAAGACTTTTTTGAGCAGGCAGCCTGAACCACCAGACTTTCAGAAGAAGGATGGGAAGTAAGAAAGTCCGGATCTCCTGGAGCCGCCCTGTACCTCCTTGCAACAGACTTAGAAACAGCCGGAGCCGAAAAGGGCTTACGCCAAACCTCCATGACTGGCTCAGTGATGGCATCATTAAATGGCAGTAAAGGCTGTACCACGGTGGAGGGAGAATGCAGAACCTCAGTCAGGATGTTGGGTTTAAATTCAGCAGTTGGGAGCTGTGAGTCCAAAAGCTCTGCTGCTTTCCTTATGACCGTGTGGTAAGGAGCCACAACTTTAGAGGGAGCATAAGTAGGAGGAGTAAGCTCCCATTCCGGTGACAAATCAAGGCCACTTGCTTCTTTAAGTTCCTCAAACAAGTCAACAGACTCCATGAGCTCACCCTCTTCCATGTCTTCCACCTGGTACCTTTGCTCCTCCAAAATTCTCTGTGCTTCTCGCCTGGATCTAATCCTCAGAACTGGCGTCGGCGGCGCCGCCGCACACGACTCCGACGGAGCCGGAGCCGGCGTCGAACACAGATCCGGAGGAGGAGCTGGAGTCGAACGAGGTCGAGCTGGAGCCGGAGAAGAAGGGAGCGGCGTCGACGTCGTCGGCGCCGGGAAATGCCAAGACGGCATCGCTGGAAAGAACGGCATAAATGGAGCCTGAGCGTTGGCCTGAGGGACCCCCAGATTAAAGGCCATGGGACCCATAGGACCCGAAGGTGCTCCAGAGGGGTACATCGCTCTTGAAAAGACGCCATACACAGCATTTAAATAATGCGATGGGTCTTACCCCGGGCCAGGAAAGGGAGGGTAAGGCTCAGATTGAGGCATTACCGGACTCGGGCCAATCGCCGCAGACGGTGGAGCCAATGGAGCCGAAGACTCATCAGGAGCCTGAGCCTCTTCCACCGGAGCCGGAGAATGCGTCAGCGTCAGTGATGGAGCCGGAGCCGGAGAGCGCTCCGGAGAAGCCACAGGCGAAGTCGGGACAGGAGAAGCCGGATTTGACACAGAAGGAGAGGGAGAAACATAGTCCTTACGACGTCGAGGAGCAGGTGAAGTAGATCTCGGAAGCCGTCTCCATATCCGAACGGCATCGAGAGCCGTGCCTCTTCTTCTTTTATGTTTCTTCGACTTCGAAGCATGGCCCGACGTCGACTTCGAGCCCGACCTTGACCTCGACCTTGAGCGCCTTCGACCTCTCTTCTCCTTCCTCATTTTCGCTATAAATAGCTTAGCTTCTCTTTCCTTTAATACCTTTGGATTCATCTTGCGACAGCAAGAGCATCCCTTGACGTCGTGATCCGACGACAGGCACCAGACACAATCCTCGTGTGGATCCATGATGGAAATGTGTTTACCACACTCTCTACACGGCTTAAATCCTGACTTCTTCATTGACATCTTGAAAAGGAGAAAAGGAGAAAAGAAGAAAGCAGAAACACAAAGTAACCAGTAAAGCTACGGAGAGTCCCAGCAAACCATTAGCGTCGACGGCGCGGAAAAAAGGGAACTGACGTCATCACGCCGACGAGGTCCTCTTATGGATCCAGTGACGTCAGCGGAGCCGCGTGCGGAGCCGTGCTTCTGTGACATCGTCCTCGTCGGCGTGGAGAGCTACAAAAGTTTCCGAATGTTGCTGGCACAGGGGATATTCACAAGGTGAGGAATCCATTGGCAGATGTATCCATCAGAAAGTGTGTTACCAAAGGTAAGTGACTTGTTCTTCTTATTGAGACTTCTAAACGCAGATTCCTAACCTTTTGAATAGACACCCAAAGCGTTAGGGAGGTGGGCTGTAAATGGATTTACACCATAAAGTCCTTCAGGACCAAGCAGGCAAAGTGCCCTTCTCAGCAGACTTGACCATCTAGACAAAAAGTGCTTTCTACAAGAACATATGGAGGGACACCCACGCAGCTGCCTAGCAGATATCTAGGACAGTGATTCCATGTGCCAAAGCAGTGGTAGCAGCTTTGGCCCTAATGGAATGGGTATGTAGTCTTTCCGGAGGCTTCTTCTTCTCTTAATGAACAGATCTTAATGCAGAGCATGATCCAGCATGAGATGATAAACTTCTGCACAGCACAGCCTTGTTTTCACTCTAGTGAATCCCACAAAGAGCTGATCGTCTAACTGGTGCTCTCTGGTGCTATCAATGTAGAAGCTGAGTGCTTTTTTTGGGTCCAACTGATGGAGTCTCTCTTTCTCCTTATAAGGGCGAGGTGGAGCATAAAATGCCAGTAGAGAGATGGTTTGGTCAACATGGAACTGCGTCACATCTTTTGGGAGAAAGAGTGCCCTAGTACACAGAACCAGCTTGTCGGAAAAGAAGGTGGTGTATGGTGGATGAACACACAGAGCCTGAAGCTCACTCACATGACATGAGGAAGTAATGGCAACTAGGAATACAGTTTTGATGGTGAGAAGCTGTAAGCACACTGCGGAGCGGCTCCAATAGAGTAATAGAGTACACATCAGATACGTAAGGACAAGATCGAGGTCCCACTGGGGAATCACAAACAAAGATAGGGGAAACATATGCAGCCCTTTAAAAAAAAACACCTCACAACAGGGAATTCAAAGTGGGTTGATCAGGCAACCGTATGAAGGCAGAGAGGGCCAAAAGGTAACCTTTTAACTGTGCCTAGAGCAAGGCCTTGCTAGTCGAGAAACAGAACAAATAAAAAAACATCGGACAGTTTGGCCTGTAGAGGGTCAAGTGGGCGAGACCTGCACCAAACCACAAATCAGTCAACAGACCTATACAGTGTGTCGAGGGACGCCTGGCTTCCAGGATGACATCAACCAACTCCAAAGGAAGTTCAAAGGTGTTCAGCTTTCTCACTTAATCTCCACGCATGAAGGTGGATGTTGCAAAGGCTGGGATGGAAAACCAGACAGTACTGCTGTGACGACTGATTATTCTGCAGAGGCAGTCTGACTAGTGGGTAGATGCTCAAGCCCATGAGTTCTAGATACAATACTCGATGTCCCCAGTACAGAGTGATTAAGATGAGTTGGGCCTGGTCGTGCCTGTGGTCAGTTGGGCATCCGGATGGTGATAATTGTTGAGGGCTGCAGGGAAATCCTAGCAGCCCTAGCAGGCTTCCTGTGCAGCACACAAGAGTGGGCACATCTGTTTTTTGCTCCCACCCAGCGGGAGCAGTTTTTGTACTCCTTTCACCTTCAGATAGGAGCCGCAGACTTTTCAATGGATTGTTCCACTTTTTACTACCTGATTTTTATATTTTAATGTGAGTGGGCCTCACTACAAAAGTCTCACTCTTGGTCAACAGGCTGAGTGTGATAATCAGATTTGTATTATGGATGTCCAGACGGAATTTAAAATACCAATAACGTCTGTTTAAAAAACAAAACAGGCTGAGTGTGATAAGTGCCATTGTCTGAATTTTAAGATAAGGCAGCTACTGCACAGCTAGGTTAAGAGGCTCTGGGCTGCCTAAATGCGTGTTGCACTTGTGTGACTACTGTCTTGCGCAGCCAGGTATCTGCGCAGATGTAGTTTGTCTACGAAGAGACTCTTCAAGAATAAGTATTCAACGAACCCTCTAGAACGTTGTGTGTACCTGGGACATCATCTGCTTTGAGTTGTATTTGGTGTTGAGGTGCCCATTTCCAAATCATTTGGGCTTCTTGAGACAAAGCTTGAGATTTTGTACCACTCTGTTTGTTAATGTAGTGCACCATGGTGGTATTGTCCGTGCAAACCAATGCTGACAAATCCCTTATTCTGGGAAGAAAAGACTGAAGACTCAAAGATACAGCCCTGAGATCTAAGTGATTTATGTGAAGATCTATTTGGTGTTTTCCAGTGATCTTCAAGTCACATAGGTGAGCTCCCCACCCTTGAAGTGAAACATTGGCTGTGACAATTTGTGGTAGGAAATTTAATCCTGCCAAGAGATTTGTATCTAGAGTCCACCAAGGAAGAGTTGTCTTCATGTTAGGAGTGATGTGGATTAGATCTCCGTAAAAGCCTTGAGTTTGCACTCATTTTTTGTCCAGCTCTTCCTGCAGAAGTCGCATTTAAAGATGGCAAAATGGGACCAAAGGAAATCAAGATAACGCCATCCCTAAAAGGGACTTGAACAGGCAAACTGAAGCAGACTTTCTTTTCAGTAATATCTGTGCTATAAGCTTGAGCCTGTTTCTCTTTCTGTTGTTAACTATGCCATGTCCCATATGGGGAGGGGGAGGGGGGGTTTAAGAAAGCACAGGAACTTTGTTGACACACAAGTACCGCGGTTCCCAGTGTATGTCCTGCTGAATCCACTAACCTACCCTCTGAAGTCCTTAAAAGGTCATGGCGATGGCCCTAGGGGCAACGCAGCATGCAGTCCAGTCCCTTTGGGGCTCGAATAGAGTCCCTGACCACACCACATAACTACACTGAATGTGGCACTTGCTAAGCAAGGGAAAACTATCTTTATCTATAGAGAACAAATTGGACACATATCCAGTCTTGGGCCGCCTTTATTGCTCTCCTCTCCACCAACTTCAATGAGCTCACATGACCCAAATATCTTAAACGGCTACTACTCAAGTCCCCCCCCCCCCCCTCCACACGCAGGGCGGTGATGGACTCCAATTAGCAAATCACATTGGGGAATCAGAGACAACAGAAGGACCTTTGTAAGTGGGATATACTGTGATTTAACAGTGTGAAATTACTCAACTCTTTATTTACATCCGTTGAGATTTATTTCCGAGCCATGAGCTTCTGCTTTTTTAGTTTCCTTTGAGATATCTTTTTCTTTATAGCAACTTCCTTTTCTGGTTTAGGAACAATCTGCTCCTTTTCAGTGAGAATCATCTCAATATGGCAGGGAGAGCTCATGTAGGGGTTGATTCGGCCATAAGGTCAGTAGGTACGCCTGCGCATTTTGGGCGCCTTGTTCACTTGGATGTGCTCAATGACCAGTGAATCAACTTCCAGTCCCTTGAGTTCAGCGTTACTTTACGCGTTTTTCAGCATATGAAGCAAGAAGTCGTCACTCTTTTTAGGCCATCACCCCTGGCTCCAACCCCACTGCTTGGCCTGAGCACATCTTCCAACTCCACCATTGTAACGACGGAAAGGAACACACTGCTTCTAAAGAGTGACATCCTTCAGGTATTTAGTGGCTTTATGGATATGCATATCCTGGATAGCTTGAGGAGTCTCGCAGGTGTTCTTGAAATGGACCCGAAGGTTGGAACGCGTGCCTTGCATGATTTAGGAGGTTTTCTGGGTCGAGCGAAAAGCGCACCATTTTCAGATGAAATTACACATTACTTCTGCTATTGTGTGAAGGGGGGGTTCGGAGCGAGGGGGTTTATTCCGTCCTGGGGTAAGTTTATAATGCATCCCATGTATATGCTCCCGGCCTCTGGGTTGTAGGCAACAGAGCTGTGTGTTTGTTCTGTCTTTTCTTTGCCATCGATCAATTAAGCAAAAATCCTCCTAAAAAAAACCCCACTGACTAGCACTGATTTATTGAGTATTGCTGTTGAGTACCAGCAAGCTATGGTTACTAGCCCACAGCACCTCCCCAGAGCAGGCCTTAGACTGCTCAGCTTAGCTACCATTAGAGAGTCAATGTACTACAATGGGGTACTAGAGTCTCAGTAAAAAGACAATTGTGGACTTATTACTTGTGACGGGCTTGCATCCTTTGCAACTAATAAACAAATTTCCTTCCATCACCAGCACATTTCATGCATGTCATTAAAAAGTGTCCCACCCATCAGTGGTCCTCCCTCTTAAATAAGCACAATAATGCATTATCTACCAGTAGTCACCTACCTCTCCCATGACAGCGATTGGTGTTTCCCCCTTGGCTTGGGCCACACGGTGTTCGATGAGGTAGTACATGTACTCATCATAGAGAAGTCGGATGAGATGGAACGATCCAAAGCTTGCTGCACTTCGTAGAGTCAAATCACGAATTACCATGGAACTGGAAGAAGTGACAAAAAAGTTCATTAAATGGTGAAATTACCTGCCACCGTTCTTAACAGAGACAAGGCGAGGTGACCCAAACATGCACTGTAAAATAACAAGCCATCCCAGACAGTGCATCAAGCTAAATGAATTGCATTCAACTGTTACTGAAACACTACAGACCCAAAGCAGTCACACAGACAAAACAAACCAGAGTCAGGAATCAACACATAACAAGACCAAACTACTTCAACAAAGCAGTATACAAACCAACGCCATTTTAAGATCAGGCAGCCAGAAATACAAGGTGTCAATGAGCTGCAAAAGTGCAAGACAATGAAAATTCAGCAAAGCAACAACATCGCATTACCAAACCAGCCAAAGAAATAGACATGATGAAGTGAAGCTTACAATTGGGTAAGATGAAAAGGCAAAGGTGCGAGACCAAGAGACCCAAACAAAAGGACTTTAAATATCTCATACTTTTACAAGTTGAACCAAGTCAAAAAAAGCCTTGAAGAATCGCACATTTGAAACCTACCATAGCCATGAAAACAGTGTTAAGAACATCAACATTGCAAAACCAAACAAACCGCAGTGAAAAGCTGGCACCTCTGCAAGACCAAGTGCACCAAACAAACAGGCGCCCCACATTGTATGTGCGTTTCTGATCTTTGTTCTTCTCCAGTGAACATGCCAATCTGGGTGTCAAAAATGAAGGTCGTACACCTGTTATCAAGAGCTGTTTGACACAAGGGCTAAGGATCTGCTGAAAGAGGGTGTAATCCGAGTGTCCCCTCTCCCTCTACAACACACATTTGAGGATTGTTGCTATCCCGTTGGACCAAGCACTGAGGTGATTGGCAATTTGGGGCAGCTGGGTCTAGTTTCTCGTGTACTGGGCTTTTATTAACAGCACCCGCAAAACAGGTGGCTTCCTACTGTTCACACCACCATACCATAGCAGTTTTCCTTAATTGAAGTTCCTGCTTTTTCATATGTGTGGCATGCCATGTATGTACTTGTGTACATGTTTCACATACATGCAGGGTGGCTCGTATCCATATGGGGTAAAAGATATGGGCTGCACAGGACGATGGATGTTTTCCCTGCAGACTATCATGGTAAAGAAGTGGACACTGTGAACAAGCTACTTACCTTTGGTAAAGCCTTATCTGGTGGAGACTCTATCTACCCACAGATTCCTTACCTTAAAATATTTCCTAGACTGGATCCAGAAAATCTTGAGCAGTATCTCTGCATGCCGGTAGGTGGCGCAGATCGTCTCTGCAATGGCACTGTACACACCGGATGATGTGACGTGTGCGGTGTCTATAAAGGCGCATCAACATCAGTTTCTCTACGTGACTTTTTCCATGTAATAACCACAGAGTCACGCCTGAAGGCTGATTTATCAGTGTGCAGGGACTAACTGCCTACAGCCAGACAGATGTCCAAGACAGGGACTCCGTGAGCTAACGCAGTAATTGCAGCTTTGGCAGAATGAGCCCACAAGCCCTCAGGGAGTTGCTTTTTGGCCAATTGTAAGAAACTGGCTCTATATATACTGCACCAAAGTGAGGTACAGTGTGTATAGAGTCCATGAGTCCCCAAAGGTCGGCAGAGGTTAAAGTTAGATAGAACCTTACTCTCTAATAGTGGTAGCTTGGTTGAGCAGTAAGAGTATCAGAGGACAGTGTTAAGCATTTGATGTACACACTTAGTCAGCAAATGAATTCACACGCTCAAGAACTGAACTGTAGGCCAATTGTGTTTGTATAAAAAATATACTGTTAGAACCAAGCAAGCCTGGTACAGGTAAGCAATAAATAATTTTTAGTAATAAGTTATTGGATATAGAACAGTTTGAAAATGCAATAGAAATTGTACTTTGTTTGATTTACAGGGGAGCAGTAGTATGCAACACTTAGCAAATACAGTACATTGAAATGAATCGGCTTTTTCAGTAAATTACAGGTAACTTTTTGGAAGCACTGGGACATTTCCTGCAAACAGGTGAGTAAATACGTTTTGGTTATTTGAGCCATTTTTAAAGAATATGTTTAGTTTTCAAAACTCCACACTTAAAAACTTTTTGGAGAAAAAGTGTCAATGTTATCCTATGGAAGGAAAACAGGTTAACGGTTCACAGGTAAGGAATCGACTGTGGGAGTTAAGGTTCTGGGGTTAGACTCAGGGGTCTCCCAGGGTCAGTGATGCACTGTTGTTGCACCCTCAGCGGCACTAGGGCGGCCGGGTGCAGAGTGTTGAGGCCCAATGTTATCCGATGGGGGATAGGGGGCCTCCGGTTGGTGGCTGCTGGCAAGCAGGCCACTGGGTTGTGGGAGCAAAGCTCCTAGGGTTAAGCTTAGGGCAAGTTGGGGACCAAAGTAGCACTCAGCGGCACTAGGGCGGCCATGTGCAGTTTTGAGGTCGGGTGCCCTGTTATTTTCAATGAGAACCTCCGGGACAAAGAAACACTGCAGGTTCGGGGACGAGGATCTTCTGGGTGCGACCACCACTTCGAGGGGTAAGTTGGGATGTCGTGGTTTGGTTAGGCACTGTTGGTGTTGGCACACAGGGCCGCGGGGCGTCGGGTGCAGGGGTGCCTTTTGAGGTCGGATTTTCTTACCCGCTCTGGTCGCGGTAGGGGGGTCCTCTGGATTGAGGCTGGTCAGGGGTCGCCGGATCTCGGGTCAGGATCACCGGGGGGGACCTCCTCGTGGTGTTTTTCCACTCGAGCTCGGGCCGGGTTCAAAGTGGGCTGGATTTGCGGTTCTGGCTGGCACCAGAAGCTGCAGTTTAAACACGTCTGGTGTTCACGGTAGAAACAGTCTGGGAAGTGAAGGCAGGCAGATCCTCCGGGGTTTGTGAGGTTGCTGGTAGCTGGACACGCCTGGATTTCGCAAGAGCAGGTTCGAGGGGAGACAGGCCTGTAGGGCTGGGGCCAAGTCAGTGGACGTCGTCCTCTTCTTAGCTCTGCACGGCTCTTCGTCCTTCTTCTTCTTTTCTTCTTGTAGGTAGGCTGGATCTGCCTTCTTGGTTCAGGGCTGCCCCCTAAATACTGTATTTATGGGGCGTTTTAGGGGTCTTGAGGTCAGTAGCTAATGGGCTACTGATCTTAGGGTGACTACACCCTTGGTGTGCTCACCCCACGTGGGGGAGTGAGCACAATCCCTAGTCCTGATTGGGAAGTGCCTGCCATCTGCAAGATGGTGAGCACTGGAGAGTGGGCTTTACCTTGCCTCCCCCACCTGAGAGGTGGAGTTGGCAGAGGTGGGCACACCTCCTGGGCTGGCTAGTTTTTCCCGCCCGTCTTCCGGCCGAAAGGGAGGGGAGACAGGAAGGGGGCCTGCTCCTGATAGCAGGAGAGGCTGGGGGTCGCATTACAAAGGCTGCCAGGCCTTTGAAGCTCCCATGCCACAGATGGCTCTTCCTGGCCTGGGGGAAATGTGAACACCTCCACCCAGGAAAGGCTTTGTTTCTGGGCTCAGGGAGCATAGGCTCCCACCCTAGGGGTCCAGAAACATGCCTCGTGGTGGCAGGTTGGTGTGTACCAGTCAGAGAACCCACCAGAGGATGGTCGTTTTTCAGGGGGCATCTCTGAGATGCCCTCTGTGTGCATTTTTCATTAAATCCCGCACTGGCATCAGTGTGGGTTTAATGGGCTGAGAAGTGTGGGTTTAATGGGCTGAGAAGTTTGATACCAAACTTCTCAGCTTTCAGTGTAGCCATTATGGTGCTGTGGAGTTCGTAATGACAAGCTCCCAGCACCATATACTCTTAATGGCAGCACTGCACTTACAATGCCTAAGAATGGACTTAGACACTGTAGGGGTACAGGGCTCATACACATGTACCCTCACCACTGGCATAGGGCACCCAGCTAGAGGGGTGACTGATCTATGCCAGGGCAGTGGGCTGTAGGCATGGCACACAGGGATGTGTGCCATGTCGACTCTTTACTTTGTTCTGCACCAAAACACTCAGCCTGCAAAGGCAATGTTTGTGTATGTGAAGGTACAGGGCCTCTAAGGGTGGCACAATAAGTGCTGCAGCCCTTAGAGGTCTTCCCTGGTCACAGTGCCCTGGGTACCTGTGGTACCATTTACCAGAGGCTGACCTGTGGCCAGAGATGCCAATTGGGTTAGTTTTGGGGCAGGAACACAGGCCCTGGGAACCTGATTGGCAGGGACCCAGAGCACACCAAGAAAGAGTGCATCAGTAGTCTGGCAAAAAGTGGGGGGGGGGGTTACTGCAACAGGAACCCACTTTCCAACACCAATGTGTAGCAGATCTTAATGCAGAGTACCATCCATCTGAGTATGGTCCATTTCTGCGCGGTTTTCCACTTTTTCACGCCAGTGAACCCAACAAAGAGCTGATAATCCACCCGTTGTTTGTTGGTGCAATCAATGTAGAATGACAATGCTCCTTTCTGGTCCAACCTGTTGAAGTCTCTCCTCCTTCTAGGAGGGTAGAGGCAGAGGAATGAAGGTAGGCAGCAAGATGCTTCGGCCGATGTTGGAAAGTTTCACCAAGTTCAGCAAAAAGGGGGCACAGGAGCCTGTCTGGGAAGAAGTTGACTGTACAGAAGGTTAAAAGAAAGCTTCTGCAGCTTGCTGACCTTCCTGGCTGATGTGATGACCACCAAAAAGACTGTTTTGATCACAAGACATCTTAGGGGGCAATTATGCATGGGTTCAAATAGAGCATATATAAAAAAAAGTTAAAACCAAATTAGGGTCCCACTGAGGCATAACAAATGTTTGCAGGGAAATGATAAAGACCTTACAGAAAATGTTTCACAAAAGACAACTTGACTAGGGAAGGGTGGTCCAGCAACTGCAAAAAAGCTGTCCTCCACACCACTATAACAAAAGAAGCCACTTCTTCCGTAGCCACACCAGGAGCAGAGACCAGGCCAGTATCTGGTGAGGTGTCCACACCACTCGCATCAGTCAGTTCCTCATATCAATAATCCTCTGCCAATGGCACCTCAAGGGGGCCAGGGTAGCCATATGGATCCTTAGATCCGTCCCAAGCATATTTCTCACAGGGCCTGTCAAGAAATTAATACACTGCCTCCGATCTGACAGGTCATGGTCCAGTTGGCACAGGAGTTGATGTCTGATGACCCCGTCCGGTTCCATATCTAAGTTGTGAATTACAATGGGGTCGGCAGCGCTGGGAACCGCGCCTAATCCAAAGAAGGTTGTGGATTTGCACCCGCAGCTTGTCTGGATCTGGTAAAAGATCCAAAGGGTCCAACTGGTACTGAGGGCGAACCTGCCGGCGGGAATCCAGTTGGGGCACCTTCCAAGCCCATGGGTGCCTGAAGGGGCTCCAGAGGGGCCGGCTCGGCCAAAGATGAGGTATATAGCCTCATGGAATTTCTTCAATTGGGCGGGGTCGCTCCTGCTCTGGGAAATTCTGGGAGGCACGGAGTGAGCCAGACCCAGGCTTCGCAGTGGAAGTGTGGGAGCAGGTCCGAATTTGTGGCGTTGTTCTCACGCCATGTCCGATGACTTGTACTAGCAGAGTGAAGTCAGAGAGCGCTTTGACTTCTTGGTGGGCCCAGGATCTTCCACGCGATTGGGACCTGGAATGAAGCTGAGTTGTTCAGTGCACAGCAACCAGGAGCTTCATTTTGCTCTCCTGGACTGCTTAGAGGTTCATCACACAGCAGTCAGGGCAGACGTTGAAGTCGTGGGCCGGCTCCAGGGACCACAAGTAAGCCATGTGAGGGTCTGTCACAGACATTTGCAGCAACAGGCTCCACAGGGCTCAAAGTACACATTTCTTGGGGGACAATCCTAAGGCACACTGGGAGTAAGATTGCTTGAAAAATATTGATAAACGGTCAGAAAAAGGCAGTAAGAAAATGACTGTGGCAGCAACTTCCGTGTCCGTGCGGATGGCAAGAAAATAAAATAACTGATATCAGCGTGTTGGGATGGCCCCTATATAGGCACTGCATGCGTCACATGTCTGACGCGCTGCTGATTATTGCCACCTACTGGCAGAGGTACTTCTCAAGACTTTCCGGATCCAGCCTGACCCCTGGGGAATATCTTGAAGTAAGGAATCTACAGCTAGAAGTCTCTATCAGATATCCTACACATCCTTTGCAATAGAGCATTCTCCTCGATCCTGTGTGTGGGAGGTGGTTGAAAAGCACCATCCTGTCCGAAAACCAGGTCCCCTACTCTCCTTTGCACACCTGACACTCTGATCCCTTACTGAGCAGGTAATCATCAGCAACAAAACCACTTGGCTCAAAGCATTTGGATTTAATCAACAGAACATTGTGACAAGTTCTGACCAAGCTCACCAATGCCTACCTCGAAAGCACAGGGAGGAACAGGATTCAGAAGAAAGAAGCAAATCCTTTGATTTAAGAAAGAATTTGAATTTCAAAGAACGCGGGCCCTTTGATTGTCTCAGGCTTCCTATAAGAGGCCCAGAAGCAGATAAAAACTTGTCCCTCAAACAATAAAACGTGCTCTATGATTAAGAAGCTGCAAAGAAGCTACGCACGAGTGAAGCTTTGGTGAGTCTGCACTAGGTCCAACATGGCCAGTAACATCAGGGAAGACGTTTCTAGGGGGACGTGGCTTGGCCGGAGCCGATGGCGGATGCGTGAGTGACGGGCTCCACATCAGCCTCGCTGTTATCCTGCCTTAACTAAAGTCCGGGCCCCGGTATCACCCTGCCGACTATGCAAGGGAGGCGAAGGGACCTGGAGAGTGTCTCAACGGACCAGCGGCTCAATTTGACCCCGATTGGCGGAGTGTTACGAGGGAAATATCCCGAGGGGTTGAAGAGGCACAAAATGGCGGCGATCGAGGCTATGCTGCGCAGCTAAGCAGCACCCTGATACAGACTGGGAGTGCCCCGGAATCGGCGCGGCGCCTGGACTAGCGGCACCCTACTGTGCTGAATGGCGAGAACGGAATTGAGTTGAGGGGGCCGGCGCGGGGCCATACCGTTGAACTGAGAGTGCGCAGCCCTGCCCTGCGCTACGACATCGAGAGCCAGGACAGTCCCGCGACGAGGCCGCTGGAGACCTGGGACTGCCGTGGAGCCCACCAGGGCAGGCAGTGAGTCAGGGGCCGCCTGGGGACACGAGGACGGCCTGGGGAGAGAGACCAGCAGCGGTGGAACAGACGGTCGAGGGAGGAGCGCGCAGAGGCTGTGCACGCTGCCCGTGTCCGGGTAGATGCGGGAAGCTGTCGGACCCTCCCGGGGGCGCACTGAAGTTTGTTAATCGGGCGCTGTGAGGAGGAGGCTGACCTGATGAGAGGAGATACCAGCACGGAGGTCTGAGGAATATATGTAGGAGGCCGCACTGCAATGACCCTGGTGTAGAGCGAGAGGCGGTTGTGCAGACTAGCGCCCACTGAACTGGGGCCTGTGGTTGGACTGATCAGCAGTAGCGGAATCGAGCTGAGGGGACCGGCGCGGGACCGCACCATTGAAAGAGTAGACAGCTCGCTGCAAAGCGATAATAGCACGGAGGCCTGAGGTGTGTATGCAGGAGGCAGCGCTGCAGTGACCCCAGCACAACGCGTGGAAAGGCTGGGCAGACTAGCTCCCACTGAACTGGGGCCTATGGCTGTGAACGTGCGGTAGAAAATCTGAGGGACTGAGGCTCCTGCCAGGAAGGTTCTAGAGGGAGGTGATAGCTGATTGGCTGACTCTAAGAGTTTGGTCCTTTTTACATAAGGACTAGGATAGGCTGCTAAGGGGAGGCCCTTAGGCCTATTTTTCTCTATGTATGTCTATAAGACATTACTTTTTTATGTACCGGAGGCTCCCGTCTCGACGACGGGGAATGATTCAGGCATGTGAATCTATGAAAGACACCCCTAATACTGGATAATCCTAGATGGCACCACGCATTATATGGAATCCCCTAACGAGGCATGGGACTGGCTGGAGACCTATAGAAAGGAGGCGCCGAGAAGTGAGAACCCGGAGGGTTTACAGGAGAGCAATGCAAACAGGCCGAGGGGCTGACGCAGACGGCCCCGTAACGGAACCCAGAAGAAGCCCACAGATTCTCAAACGGCGCGGGAAAGAGCGGAAGTACTGCAGACAGTAGTGGCACTGGCGTGAGATCGAGCTGTTGGGTCGACCAAAGAAGCTGGCACCACAGGGGACTCAGCGGGCAATGACTCGGACACTTCATTGGGTAGCAGGGATCCCATGCCAGAGGTGACGCCACAGACGGCGGATGGCCTCATTTGATGGGAGGGAGTCCTGTCGAGGGTGTAAAGAGAAGCCCTGTTTGATTACTGAGCATGAGGGGCTGCTAGTATTGAGCCAGGAATGCTTTCTCTGCGAGAGGGCTGATGCACATGGAGGAGAGGGATCCAAGCCAACTGCGTACCCCAGCGCCTCTGTAAGCTGACAGAGGAATTTGTGTGTTTTTGAGGTTTGGATGGATACCTGTTCCAGAGTAGCTGTCCTGGGGAGGGGGAGGGGGAGTTGGGGATGTTGTTTAGTTTTGGGGAGTGTTGGGGACAGGCATGTCGCTACAGTCACTTTCAGTGTTGATTATTTAGTATGGCTGGGATGGGCTCCGCCAATAATCTGAAGTGTTTGTCATGGAATGTGCGGGGTATGCACTCTATGTGGCGCCGTCAAAAGTTACATGCCTACTTGATACGGAGGGGAGTGCACATAGCATTCTTACAGGAAACACACTTACAAGCACAGGAAGGAGTAGCATTATAGTGAAGATGGCGTGGTCAATTGTTCTATACAACCTATTCTGCTTTTGCTTGAGGGGTGTTAATTTGGATCAGGGCGGGGTGCCCTTACTATGTAGGGAAAAGCTCATAGACCCAGAAGGGCGGTATGTAGTGGTCCTGGGGAAATTGGATGGGCATGATATTGCTCTAGGGAGCATTTATGCTCCCAACACGGAGCAGCCAGCCTTTTTCTCGCAATTGTCTGGGAAACTGGCTCCTTATTTCACAGGCTCTGTGTTATGGGGAGGAGATTTTAACTGCATCTCAGGATTGGATCGCTCACACCCCCCGCTTCCAACTGCCCCCACACATAAGATTGCAGAGGCTAGACGTAATTGGCAACAAAGGTGGGGCTTAGTGGACATTTGGAGGGCTCAGCACCCGGAAGAGCCTGATTACTCGTATTTTTCCGCATTACATGACCTTCACCTGCGGCTGGATGCATTACTATGTACTCCGGACGTACATGCAGGAGTACAGGGGAGCGAGTATCTTGCTAGGACACTTTCAGACCATAACCCTGTCTTGATTTGGATGCAGTGGTCACGAATCCGGGCCCGGATACCAACATGGCGCCCGCGCCCGGAGGCTTTAGAAGACCAGGTATTCCGCGTAGCAGTGGGTGAATCTATCACGCAATATTGGAGGGACCGCCTCCACGCCCTTAGTGGAATGGGACGCCTTTAAGGCGGTGATTCGGGGCCGTAGCATTGCTGAGACAGTAGGGGTACGGAAGGTGTTGTTGGCAGAAGTAGCAGAGGCAGAACAGCGACTGCGAGAGGTAGAAAAAGACCGACCTGGGAGGCCTGACAAACAGACAGAACTGCTAGAGGCAAAAGAGGTAGTAGCAGGGCAGGTAGAGCGCTTGTGTTGTTTTGACTAAAAGGCTTATCTCGCCCGTACCCATGTAGAGGGGGACAAGTCGGGAGCTCTCCTGGCCTGGTTAGCTAGCCCATCGCGAAGAGGGACACCAATATTAGAGATCAGAGATGACCTGGGGAAGCCTGTTTTACTCAGGAGGGCATTAACGGGTTGTTCTATGACTTTTACAGGGAATTGTACAGGAGCAAGACGGCCAGCATGGGAGATGACTTATTTGAGTTTATGCACGAGCTTCAGCTTCCTCGACTAGATGACGATCAAGCGGAGGCGCTGGGCGGAGATATTGAACTACGAGAGGTGTGGGCGGCTATTAAACATATGGCACGGAATAAGAAACCGGGGTCGGACAGCCTCCCGATTGAATTTTATCTAACCTACACTGAGCTCCTGGCTCTGCACTTAGTAGACTTATATAACGAGGCCAGACGCCTGGGTCACCTCCCGGCCTCCACGAGAGAGGTGGTTATCATCCCTCTACTTAAGCCAGGAAAACCAGCGTGGGACAGGGCAGCATATGGCCCGCTCTCCATGCTTAACACGGACTACAAGATATTAAGTCGCGTATTGGCCACTCGGTTACTACCACACATGCCGACCTTAATCCATCGGGACCAAGCCGGCTTTATTCCTGCCCGAAATACAGCCTTAAATATTCAGCGCTTTTTGAAGGTGCTTAAAGCGGATACTTAGGCGAAAGACACTGCTGCAGTGTCTGCCGTTGATATAGAAAAGGCGTTCGATAGTTTAGAATTGCCGTATCTAGTCCATGTTATGGCTGGCTTCGGGTTGGGAGACACATTTTCAGCATGGACAGCGTTGCTCTGTCAGTCCTCCACGGCGAGAGTTAGAACAGGCGGGGTGATATCTGAAGCTTGTGAAGGGAGTCGGGGCACGAGGCAGGGGTGCCCACTGTCTCCACTCCTATTCGCACTAGCTATGGAACCCTTGGCGGTGAAAGCTAGAACTGGGAGGTACTACCGGGGTCTACAAGTAAGAGACCAGAACCACCATATCGCCATGGACGCGGACGATTTACTCATGTTCTTAGTGGATACGGCGCAAGCGTTAGAGGGGGCGAAGGCGCTGTTATGTGGCTTAGGTGAGGTTTCTGGCCTCAGAGTTAATTGGGCCAAATCTGCTCTATTTCCAACAGACGGTAGTAGGGGTGGCTCGCAGAGTGTAGCAGGAGTGCGGTGGGATAATAGATGCCTCCTGTATTTGGGGGTCCAGATTTATCATGCAAGACCGGATTTATTAGAGGGTAATGTGATTAGAGCAATGAGAGGACTGGTGGGCAGTTTTGAGTTCTGGGGCACGCTGCCATTGTCGGTGACGGGGCGAGTGGCCTTACTTAAAATGGTAGCCCTCCCTTGGTTGCTCTACTACTTTGCGACCATACCGCTTTGGATACCGGAGCGGGTTTTTAAACAACTTACGTCTATGATCTCAGGCTTTTTGTGGGGCACTGGGAGGCGCCGGGTAGCCCGATCTATACTACAGCGACCGCGTTCGGAGAGTGGATGGGCGGTTCCGGACTTCGAAACTTACTATTTAGCTGCACAGCTGCAGTGGTTGACACAGATAGTAGCGATGAGGTTGAGGGGCCCAGAACAGGAAAGAGGGGGAGCTCCGGAGCTGAAGTTGCTATCACAACTCGTCTTGGACCTTCCTGTTCGGATAGGAGACCTGCCTGAGGACCTTAAGACAGCGAGGCAGTGTTGGAGGAGGAGTGTTAAACGAGCGGGTACGACATTGCCATATGCTCACGATATACCGCTTTCCATGTGTGCGGCGCTTCCCCATGGGGGGTCTTGGCGAGAGCTGATCGACTGGGATGAGAAAGGTCTAACTACTATTAGGGACCTATATGAAGACGGGACTATGCTGCCCTTCCATGTATTGCAGGAGCGGTTTGACTTGCGAGGGGGAGACTTTTTGCTGCACGCGGCTCTTACGGCGGCCATTCGGGCGCACTGGAAGGAGGGCCAGACTGAACCCAGGACTTCTTTGGGTTGTCAGTATATTGTGACTTCTGCAGGGAAATATTAGGCAGTCACGTACCTCTACAAGCGATTGACCTAGGAGCAGCTGGCTCCCTTGGAAGTGCTTAAGCAAAAATGGGAAGTGGATGTGGGTGCTGAGATACCAGACAGAGTTTGCCTGACATAGTAACGCGGGTGTGGAAGAGCACTAGAAATGCTCGGTTTCAGTTGGCGCATTTCTATATTCTGCACAGGGCTTACCTCACCCCAGCGAAGATCAAAGCATATTTCAACACAGACGCGGATGAATGTCCACGCTGTAGAAGGGAGGGAGCGGATTTCCCTCATATGCTATGGGGATGCCCGTTATTAGCAAATTATTGGATGGAGGTGGTTGACCTGCTGAATGTAGTGACGGACAGAGGTTTGGAATTGGCTTTGAGGACATGCATGCTACACTGGTTTCCTCATACGGCTAAAAACAAGGTCACTAGTAAGTTCATAGACATGGGGTTATTGTTGGCCAAAAGGGCAATCACAATGCACTGGAAAGCGAGAATGCCCCCTGGAGTAGCTAGATGGAAGAAGGAATTTCTGAAATGGGCGGAATGCGATGGGGTAGTGCGGCTGCAACTGGCAAAGAGATCGGGGAACGAGAGGGCACTGTAGGCGGCCAGGGCATGGGAGCACTTGGTAGGATTGCTAAAAGACCCAGACAGTGATAGGGACGATAATACTGCGCCGCCCATGCAGAAGCTAGAGCAACGTCACGATGGTTCATAACAGCAATGAAGGGGATGCATTTGCAGCTAGTAGGATTGGCGGCCGGGGATGGAGCCACGCACATGTCCACATTTTCAGGCTATGGGACTAATCCAGCTTATGAGATGCTAAAGGTTACTGAAAGTAAGGTACAATATTAGACGCGACATGCCTGGGGGGAGGGAAGGGGGGAGGGTAGATGAGTGGTTTAGTGGCTTAGCTCTGAATTATTATGACTCATAGTGAGCTTATAACGCACAGATATTGTTTAATAGGGTGGTTTGGATTATTTTGGATTAGACTGAGGTTCATGCTTTTGTTTTTTTCTTTATTCTTGAATTGTTGATTGGATGGGAGTGGGTGGGAATCTAAGGGAGACCTCATCACAGAATAGGGAATTGTATGAATACAGTGGCGTATGAGATTTATGTAGCCAAGAATTGTCACCAATACGTGCCTAATGGATGTCAATTGGAAAACCAATAAAGGTTGTTTTAAAAAAAATCCCCCAAAAAATCAGGGAAGACGTATCTACCCCACTCAGACCTGGAGGTTTTTCCTCTCCACCTCAAATTTTAGGATTATGTTCCACTGCAACCATTTTGAGAGCAGAACCGTTCTTTAGGTCCTGTGAATACATAGTGACATAGGCATCAGAAGTTTAGACTGGACCCTAATCTTATATCTAAAATTCTTGTTTCTAACTGGTTGATCATGTGGAAGCCTTAAGCCCATTTGGTACCCTCAACTGGAGAACAGTGATCAGCTAAGTCTGAAATGCAAGCTTTTGAACTTTGGTACTCACTAATGGACACTGTTGTGGGTGCATCCACTATTTAGTGCCATGTCCTCCTTGCAGAGACTCGAGAGCAGTTAAGTCCCTATAGAGTCTCTCCCCCAGAGACTGTTCCCAATGTAACAGAACCCTGCAACTAGTAGTGCTTGCGAAAGGAGACCAAGACTTGTTTGAAGGGCCTTTCACACAATGAACTAATTGATTACACTGAATGTGGTCCCTGATTTGGTTTTAGGTGATGGATTTTGGATCTACTGGTTCTCCAAAGTCCCTCACCCAGTAGGTCAGAATAGGGCCCAATCTGTGTCATTGCCTCTATCTGGGATTTGCAGACAGAGCACTATCTTTTTCATATCTTGAAATTCTCATATTCTAAATATCTACTCATGCCATGTGAGAACCTTATTTGTACCTTGCAGCACTAGTATTGTCTGCAGTGCAGCTCTTAGGGTTATCACCACTTATCTCCCTCTCTGGGACCTCAGCAACTTTTCCAACATCTCCTCTATAACTGTTAACACATTCTACCAGAAGACAGTAAGCTTAAAAAATGCCACAGTAGGTATACTAATGTGCCCCTTTACATGCCACCCTCTCTAGCAATTCTGAGGATTGCTCCTATCCAAATCATGCATTATAGACAGGGTTTGATATCAAGACAACAATACATCACTAGTTTAGCATACAGGCTTCCTCCTCTTAGTGTTGTAGATGATTGTGTGTGTCATTTGACAGATACAATGTCAGTTTTCATCAGTGAGATGTTTCCCCAGCTCTTTCTCTCACCACCTTTGCCTGATGTGTTATCTGCCTGCTGGCTCGAAATTAGCCGCTCATAAATGGAAGATATGAAATGCCGATCATGGTTTTCGTTTAACATCCCTTTTCTAAAGTCTGTGAGGTCTCTGACAGATTGGAACCTCTCTTGCTCTGTCAAACCAAACTCTTTTTTCAGATCCTCAAAAGGGTTGATGTAAGACGTGTTTGTCATATGCCTCTATGTAGTTGCCAGAGCTTGTAATGAAGTCTGGGTTGGAGCAATGGGTATAAATGGGGACCGGTATATGGGGAATCCCTTATTAACAGCCACATTATTCCACAATCCCCTTGTTTCTGTTTTCCTTCTTAACCAATTTCTAACAAGTAGTGCAGTTGTGACACCTGACAGTAGAATGTCAAATTCGGCAGCGCCAAACTACCACTTTCTATAGGTAGGTGTAAAGTTTAATTGTCATGCATGGCTACTTCCCCGCTCAGACAAAATAGTTAATCAACAACTGATTGGGAGAGATAAGAGGTGCTAGTGTTTGCAAAAGGTACAGACACATTTGGAAGATTGTCATCTCCATTATGGCCACTCATGCCAAGTCTGAGAAGCACCACCGGTTCTATGTATGAAGGTTAGAGTGCACCTCTGCCAGGGGCAAGGAAGAAAATAAGTTACCTGTAAACTGTGGTTCTCCTGTATTGGTATCTTTCATAGATTCACATGCTTGACTCATTCCCCGTCGAAGTGGGAGTCCCACGGTGCATAAAAAGCAGTAAGTAATCACACTAACATTGATTTTTCTCTGTGAACTTTATTCACTTTAATATCAAGTCCTAGTCATTAGGTATGGTCCAAACTCCAGCCAATCCGTCAACAGCACCCTCTAGAACCCTCTCTACAGAGGCTACAGGCTCTCAGATTTTCGAGCACAAGTGTAGTATAAACCTATTAATAAAACAGGGGAGCCTCTATGGGGAGGAGGGTGGGTCGCATGTGAATCTATGAAAGATACCAATACTGGAGAACCACAGTTTACAGGTAAATAACTTATTTTCTTCTCCAGTATTCGGGTATCTTTCATAGATTCACATGCACAAATCCGGAAAGATAGCAGTTATAACATAGGTATGTATGTTCATACAAAGAGGTATGCAGTACACAATGTAAACAATCCTGTTCATCACCAAGTGTATATCAAACTCCTATACCACTTATTTATATATATATACATATATATATATATATATATATATATATATTATCTACTGGCGGTCGCCAGTAGATAGTTATAGTTAGGACCGTGTTTCCATAGGAAATCCGCAACATTCTATTTGGAATAACTTTGGCGCCGGTTGACGAATCCTCGCGAAATTTTCAAAATAGGTGGGGCGCTCCGCTCCGCTCCTACCCTGAAAGTCTCGGGGGGATTCGTCAAGCGGGGGCTGAGAAAAAAGGGGGGTCCCAAAACGCGTTTTCCCCATGCATTTTCCCATAGGACCTTTAGTCCGAGCTACAGCCCGAACGGCTGAACAGAATTACTTGAAATTTGGCAGAGAGGTAGTCCTCAGGTCAGAGATGTGCCTTTTGCAGGTCTGGTGTAAATCTGTTCAGTAGGTCCTGAGAAAATAGCATTTAAATCAATATATATATCTGTAAGCGCGCTCCGTGCGCTTACGGTAAGCTTACCGTACGCACCGTGCGCGCAGGGTGTGCGCACTGTGAAAAATCTGAAAAATAAATAAAAAATAAATACATAACTTAGCATTTAAAAAACCGTACAAATTCACTGAAAAAACCATAGGTTTCACACACGTTATAGTTAGGAATTAGCATTTAAAAAACCTTGCAAATTCACTTAAAAAACCATAGGTTTCACACATGTTATAGTTAGCTGTACATTTCACTGGTAAAAAACCAATGAAATTCCACGTTATAGTTAGATCAGGTAACTATAACTTGCGCGACCGCAATCCACAATGTGTCATTTCAGATGTCATCATTGATGTGATGAGTGATGTCAATGACCATGTCATGAGTGATGTAATATGTGACGTCATCAGCAGTTTATTGTGGGCGCGCAAGTTATAGTTACCTGATCTAACTATAACGTGGAATTTCATTGGTTTATTACGAGTGAAATGTACAGCTAACTATAACATGTGTGAAACCTATGGTTTTTTAAGTGAATATATATATATATATATATATATATACACACATACCTACACCTATGCATGTATATAAAAATGTATATACATACATTAGAATCTGACAATGCATATGCACAGAATAACAGTGACATCGACTATCGAAATAGCAGTTGTAAAACATAAAGGAAGGTGGGAAGGATAGAGGCTCACCTTATGAAAAAGATCATGTAGTACCGCCTTACTTGCAGCTTGGAGACCGTAATGCTTGGTGAAAGTGTGCCTGCTACGACCAAGTTGCAGCTCTGCAAATCTGCTGAATAGGCACACCGGCAAAGAGAGCCGTTGAGGAAGATACTGCTCTCGTAGAGTGAGCTTTCACTGTTGAAGGTAGAGGTTTGCCTGCTTGTTGATGGCAAAACTGGATTACAGAAGATATCCAATGTGCTATAGTTGAATGTATGACGTTACAACGCATACATTTACAACGCATGCTTTTACAACAGTTTTTACATCGCAACATCCTTTACAACGCATACATTTACATCGCATGCCACTACAACAATTTTTTTTAAAAATACATTTACAACGCATTCCATTACATCGCATTATACATTTACAATGCATACCATAACAACGCGTACCATTACATTGCATTTAATGTAAGTGTTGCATAGTGAAGGGGTAAAAATTACTATTCTAACTCCAGGGGGTGTAACAGTGGGTTAAGTGTTGTATAGTGTAGGGGTAAAAATGACTATTCTAACTCCAGGGGGTGCAACAGTAGGGTAAGTGTTGGATAGTGTAGGGGTAAAAATTACTATTTTAACTCCAGGGGGTGCAACAGTAGGGTAAGTGTTGGATTATGTAGGGGTACTATGCGTTGTAATGGTATGCGTTGTAATGACATGCAATGTAATACCTACGTTGTAGTGACATGCGTTGTAGTGACATGCGTTGTAGTGACATGCAATGTAATGGCTGCGTTGTAGTGACACGCGTTGTAAAGGATGTTGCGATGTAATGACTGCGTTGTAAATGTAGTGCGATGTAATGACTGCGTTGTAAAGGTTGTTTCCCATGAAGGATTTGTCCGAAGTATGACAGAGCCTTTAGTGAACTGGAGGAAAGGATGACGAGAAGTGAAAGCATGTATGTCTCTTACTCGTCTGACTTAAGTAAGAGCCAGTAGAAGAGACGCTTTTCATGTAATGTATTTGAGGTCAGCCCTATGAATAGGCTCAAAGGGGGCTTTCATAAGTTGCGCTAGTACAATGTTGAGATGCCAAGGCGGAGGTGGACGCCTAATTGGAGGGAACATTCTAAACAATCCTTTAACAAATTGTTTTATTATTCTTGATGACCAAAGAGACTGTGATCCATTCTGCAGTCGAAACCTGGAAATCGCGGCAAGGAACACTTTAATAGAAGAAAGAGAAGGGCCAGATTTAGCCAGTTGTAGGAAAAAAGGCAGTAACTGTTCCGGTGAAGATTGAATAGGGTGCACTTCAGAGCTTGCACACCAATGGCAGAATCTCTTTTACTTGAGTTTGTAAGTCTTGATAGTAGAACGCGCTCTGGCATTAGCCAGGACCTCCCGACAGTCAGCAGGTATTACTAGGTCGGCAAACTCATAGTGTTCAGGAGCAAAGCTGCTAATCATAGAGATGTTGGATCCGGATGGCAGACCTGGCCGCAATTCATTGTCAGCAAGTGCTGTAATGGGCGTAACAACCTGGGTTTGTACTCAGATAGGAGCAGAAGCTCTGTGAACCATAGAGGGCGAGGCCACCTGGGAGCTATGAGATAAATTAGGCAGGGTTCTTTCCTCATCTTCCGAAGCACCCTTGGGACTAAAGGAATCACAGGAAAAGCGTAAGCATAAATCTTTAGCCACTTTATGGAAAACGCATTCCCGTACGATCCCTGTTCGGGTAGCCAACTCGCGAAGAGTTGGCATTTGCAGTTCAGACTAGTTGCAAATAGATCCAACCTCGGTTTGCCCCACAACCGAAAGATGTGATCCAGCGTTGGCTGGTGAAGTTCCCATTCATGGTTGGTTGTAATCAACCTGCAATGAACCTGTCAGGATGTTGGCCACTCCTGGAACATGTTCTGCTGTTAGTGCGGTAGAAAATCTGAGAGCCTCGAGCCTCTGTGGAGAGGGTTCTAGAGGGTGCTGTCACCTGATTGCCTGGAGTTTGGACCATACCTAATGACTAGGACGAGATATTAAAGTGAATGGTTTTTCTCTATTAACTTTAATGTTAGAGTGATTTTTTACTGCTTTTTATGTACCGTGGGACTCCCACTTTGACGACGGGGAATGATTCAAGCATGTGAATCTATGAAAGATACCCCAATACTGGAGAAGCGCGATAACCATAGAGGTGAATGGCATTATGGATACACCCAGATACATCACTGCTTTTCTTTAAAGGGGAAGACTTGCTAAAGAGTCTCACATTGTTCTTGGGGGTGTGCCATGCCATGGCTTCAGACTTGGCTAAGTTTATCTTGAAGCCAGAGATCAGGCTGATAATGACTACAATGGGGCTGACAGCAATAACATAACATCATCTGAAAACATTGTTGAAGTTGTCCATACAAAGGGGATTGTTTTTATTTTTGCAGACAAGTGCAGCAAGGGCCTCCATCATGAGGCACACAAAAGGGGTGACAGGGGACATCCCTGCCATGTTCATCTATAGATTGCAATGGCAAAGATGTCATCACATTTGCCTTAACCCCTGGGGCTATGGTAGCTCGCCAAGGCCCCCGTCGTTAAGTAAGGCTCTACGTCAAATAATGAAAGTCTGGCCTTCTTGTAGGGCTGACTGACAATTACCTTCTTAGCATCTAGCAAGAGATGGATAGTATTTACTTCATGTCCCCTACAAACCCTCCACCGTATAGAGAATGTTCTTGGTATTGCACCACACTACTGGTCTGGGTCTACGTCTTATCTTTCAACAAATAAATAAATAAACAAACAAAGAAATTAAAAATCGCTGTATAGCTGTTAGACTTGGCTTTTTCAGCTTGTTTACCTCCAGACTTTTTGCTTTTTGGCCTCCTGTTTTTGACCCTTTTTTCGTTGGTTTTGGGACTCTGGGCACTTTACCACTGATATTCAGTGTTGAAGTGCATATGCTCTCTATGTAAATTGTGTTTATGGATTGGTGTTTTTCTTAGTTGGTCTATTTGATTTACTACTAAGTCCCTAGTACGGTGCACTGTGTGTGCAAAGGGCCAGTAAATAAAATGCTACTAGTGGGCCTACAGCACTGGTTGTGCCACCCACACAAGTAGCTTTTCAAAGGTGTCTCAGACCTGCCATTGCAGTGTCTGCATGCGTTTTTAACTGCCATGTCGACCCAGCAAGAGCACCCACTTGCCAGGTCCTTCCTTTTTCTTACATTTAATCACTCCTAAGGTAGGCCCAAGGTAGCCCCATGGGCAGGGTGCAGTGTATTTAAAAGGTAGGACATGTAGTGGTGTATTTTTGCATGTCCTAACAGTGAAAGAAGAATTGAGTTTAGTATGTCTGAACTGAGGATTTAAAACTACATCTTTTAGCAAAGATGATTTTTATATTGTGTGTTTGAAAATACCACTTTTAGAAAGTGGGTATTTTTTATTTGTCGAACCATCCCGTGTGCCTCTGCCTGTTTGTGTATTCCCCGTCTGGGTTCAGAGTGACAGGAGCAGGGGATATGCATTCATACTAGATGGACACATGAGGGAGGGGGGGGGGGATTTGAGGTGTGTTCTGCTTTTCCTGGGTGTCTCATATCCAGGCTGAATACACCTGGCTACATTTAGAGTAGCGGGAGGAGTTGTCGTTTGCCTCCGATTGGACTGTGGCTGTCTCTCACAACGCTGTCTCCACCTCTTGTGGTGAACCTGGCCTGAGCCAGGCTGAACTGGTTTATGAGTGCCAGAGGAACTTTGTTTGTACCAACTTCAAAGGAAAATGTGCTATAAATATTGGGGCCCAGAACTTTAGATTACTGCTGGACTAAGTAACCTACCAGAAGAAGTTGCTGCTTCTTTCGTGGGCAGGGAAAGGACTGGACTTTGCTTTTTGCATCCTAAGTATCTCCAAGGGCTTGATGTAGAGCTTGCCTCCTGTTGGAAGTCTCAGGAAAATCAAAGACTTCAACATCTTCTGGGTACCGGCTTCTGAATGTTTCAGCTGCCACAGTAGAGAAAAGGTAACACAACACAGTCAACGATGCTGCTGCCGGCTCCGTGACCTGAAGGCACCACAGAGGAGATCTCCACTCTTCGCATCGAACCCTGGTCCTACCGATGACACAGTTTGAAGCCGCCACTGATCCACTGCTTGCACCGTGATCTGTGCGCACCGCACTCCGCACCACCTCGCTACACACCGCCTCCCTGATGACACCACAGCACCATCACTGATGTGGCTGCCTGCACTGTGACCTGTGGACACCGCTTGTGGTGAACACGGAGCACCGTCCCACTTTGCACCGCAGCCCTGGTCTCACCAATGCTGCTGCCCCAAGCTGACATCGACGCCGCTGCCTGTACCATGGTTTGGGGGCACCGCTCGTAGGTTACTCGAGGCTCCGACCTGTGGGCCCCACACACCGCATTGCCCCTTCTCGCACCGCAGCCTTGGGTGTACCAACAACAGCGCTTCAGCAACAACAATGCCGGTGCCTGCACCAGGAAGAAAACAAGTTACTTACCTGTAACTGTAGTTCTCCAGTATTGGAGCTTTCATAGATTCACATGCCTGAATCATTCCCCGTCGTCGAGACGGGAGTCTCCAGTACATAAAAAAGCATTGCTTAGTATAGCAAACTGAAAAAAGGCCTAGGCCCATTTTCCTTTTACAACCCATAACCTTTGTTATGTAAAAAAGGACTAAACTAGTCTCTGAACCAATCAGAGCCTCTCACCCTCTAGAACACTCCTGAGAGAAACTTCAGCCCCTCAGATTTTTGTGCACTTGTGCAATAACACTCCTGGTGTTAAATCCGAGGTGAGCCTCTCAGGGGAGGAGGGATGTTGCATGTGAATCTATGAAAGCTCCAATACTGGAGAACTACAGTTACAGGTAAGTAACTTGTTTTCTTACTCCAGTTTTGGAGCTTTCATAGATTCACATGCCTGAATCAGAATAGTGAGCAGTAAATGAATGCACATTTTTTGTTACCCAATACCTGGAACAAGGGAACATAGGTAGTGTGATAAAAGCGGTATCCCTATACCAAAGCACACATATCAAAAATACTTTGCAAAATTACATCCAATACAATAAACAACAATAAAATGTGCAAATGTAGCTAATAAAGGAAGGAGGGATGGTAAAGAAGGCTCACCGTTACTGGATAAGGTTCCTCAGCACCGCTTCTCCCACCGCCACATCTCTTCCTGTAGCTGCATCCAAGCAGTAATGCCTGGTGAAGGTGTGCGTACTTGTCCAGGTTGCTGCCCTGCAGATATCCTGGATCGGCACTCCCGCAAACAAAGCAGTAGAAGTGGACACTGCTCTTGTCGAATGGGCACGGACTCGTGCATTCAGAGGTCGCCCAGCTGCCTGATGACAATACTCTATCGCACTGGAAATCCATCTGGCAATTCCCCTTTTTGACAAAGGGAAACCCTTCCTGGGTACGCTGAAGGCGACAAAAAGTTGTGAAAACTTGCGGAAAGGTTTAGGTTTTTGCAAATAGAACTTTAGACAGCGTTGGACATCCAGCGAGTGGAGAGTTTTTTCCGCCGCCGTTGTTGGTTGAGGAAAGAATCGTTTGAGAATTAGTGGTTCATTCAAATGAAAATCAGTTGGTACTTTTGGAATGAATTTTGGATTAGTCCTGAGTATCATTCTATCCTCCTTGAATTGTAAGAAAGGGTCTTGAACCGTGAGAGCCTGTATTTCCCCCACTCTCCTGGCTGAAGTGAGCGCGATGAGAAGTGCCACTTTCCACAACAGGAATTTAAGATCTGCCCTGTGTATTGGGTCGAAGGGCTGCTTCATTAACTGGGAAAGAACAATGTTCAATTGCCAGGGAGGTGGTGGAGGCTTTACTGGAGGAAAAACCCGGAACAATCCCTTCAAGAATTGTTTGATGACTCTTGCGGACCATAGAGACGGTCCAGAGGAAGTCCTTCTGTAGCGTGATATTGCGGCTAGGTGTACCTTTATAGATGCATGCGCCAAACCAGACTTTGCCAACAGTAAAATGTATGGAATAATCTCATGTGCTGCAGAGTTCAGAGGATGAATGTTACATCTTTTGCACCATAAACAGAATCTCTTCCACTTCATCCTGTACGTTTTGTTCATACTATCCGCTCTGGCTCTAGATAAGATCTCTCTGCACTCCGTTGTGATGTTTAGATGCTGAAATTCGCAGTATTCAGGAGCCAGGCCGCTAAGTGCAGTGATTTCGGATCCGGATGAAGTACTTCCCCCTGGAACATCGTCAGGAGTGATGGTATTGGCTGGAGGCGAATCAGGCGTTCCTCCGACAGTAGTAGAATCTCTGCGAACCAGTGTTGCCTGGGCCACCATGGAGCTATCAGGATTATCCTGCATGGTTCTTTTTTGATCTTCATAAGAACCCGCGGCAGGAACGGAATTGGAGGAAAGGCGTAGGCAAAGATGCCTGACCATGCCATCAAAAACACATTCCCCCAAGATCCCCGTTGGGGAAGCCAGCTTGCGAAGAACTGGCATTTTTTGTTCTCCACTGTTGCGAAGAGGTCTACTGTCGGTTTTCCCCATCTTTGGAAGATGTTGTCTAGACCCTTGGTCGATCTCCCATTCGTGGCAGGCGGATTTGAGCCTGCTGAGAGTATCCGCCTTGATGTTCTGATCTCCTGGAAGATGTTCCGCTGTTATGGATGTTATGTGTTGCAGTGCCCATTCCCATATCCATTGGTGTTCTTGAGACAGGGAGAGTGATCTTGTTCCTCCCTGTTTGTTTAAATAGTGCATTGCTGTTGTGTTGTCTGTTCTTATCAACACGGCTGATCCTTGAATCCTTGGTAGGAACGCTAACAATGCTAGGCGGACGGCTCTGAGTTCCAAGAGGTTGATGTGCATTTGCTGTTCGTGCAACTTCCAGCGACCTCTGACTTGGAGGTCCTGAAGGAACGCTCCCCAGCCTTCCAAAGACGCATCTGTCGTAATCACTAGGGGGGCTGGTTGAGTAAGGAATGAAAGACCTTGAGAGATGTTCCATTTTTGGGTCCACCATGTTGCCGCGTGGACCATGGTCGGCGTTACCCTGAGTATATCGTCGAAGGATCCTTTCGCCTGATGCCATTGAAGATCCAGCTGCTCTTGCAACGGACGCATCCTTAGCCTGCAGAAAGGTACAAGGGGAATGCAAGATGACATCGTTCCAGCAATGATTTGTACTTGCGTACTGAAAGAGACTTTCTTTCTATAAAAGCCTGGGATAGAGATATTATTCCCAGCTGTCTTTCCTTGGAGGGGAACGCTTTGTTTACCTCTGTATCTAGAATTGCTCCCAAGAAGGTGATGTTTCTTGTTGGCTGAAGAGATGATTTTCTTCGTTTAAAGTCAGACCTAATCTGGCAAACAGTTCCACGCAAGCCTTTGTTGACGACCGGGCCGACGCTGCTGATGGTGCTTTGACTAACCAGTCGTCGAGGTAAGGAAATACTTGGTGTTTTTGCTTCCTTAGAACCGCAGCCACTGGAGCCAGGCATTTCGTAAAAATTCTCGGGGCTGACTTCAGGCCAAAAGGCAGTACCTTGAATTGGTAGTGTTCTCCGGCCACCATGAAACAAAGGTACTGCCTGTGGGAAGGATAGATGGGGATGTGAAAGTACGCATCCTGTAGGTCCAATTTGGTCATATGATCCCCTGGGTTTAATAGCAGCAGAATATCTTGGAGCGAAATCATTCTGAAGGATTGCTTCTTGAGGAAAGTGTTTAGGGACCGGAGGTCCAAAATAGGGCGCCACTGGAGAATGTTTTTCTTGATTAAGAAAAAACAGGAATAAAATCCCCTTCCTCTCTGGGAATTCGGTACCGGTTCTATTGCTCCCTTTCGGAGCATTGTCCGAATTTCTCGACGCATCTGATGTAAGTTTTTGACCTCTTGGTGCTTTGGCGGTGTACAAGGGGGCGTTTGCAGAAGCTCTAGAGTGTGTCCGAATTGTATTATGTTGAGGACCCATTGGTCTGTAGTTATTTGCTGCCAATTTTGAAGATGATAAGAAATTCTTCCACCCAGGGGAACATTAGAGGAATAGGTGTAGCCGGATTCAGAACATCGTCATTGTCGACGTGTATTGTCCTTCCCCTGACGACCTCCTCGACCTCTAGGAGTAGATTTTGTGTAACCTCCTGCTTGTCGTGTATACTGCTGACGGTATGGCTGAGATGAGGTGGAGTAAGATGTGTATCTGCCTTGTTGGTAACCTCCTCTATAGGAGGATTGGCCCCTACCTCTTGAGCCTCGAAAAGGAACCTTCCTATATTGTAGCGTTCCTAGTGATTTTGCAGTGTCTGTATCTTTTTTGATACTCTGCAAGGCCTCGTCAATGTGCTTCCCGAACAAATCCTCTCCATTGAAGGGAAGGTCCAAGATTTTATCCTGGACTTCAGGCCTAAACGCTGTTGCTGTCAGCCATCCTTGTCGGCGTAAGACTGCCGCTCCCCCCAAAGATCTGAAGGCCGTGGTCGCAATGTCCATTGCGCAATCTATGACTTCAGCAGAAGTCCTTTCTCCTTCTTGGAGGATCTTTCTGGCTTCCTGTCTATCAGCCTCAGGAATGGTGTCCATGTAAGGCGAGAGGTCGCACCACATTTGCCTATCATACCTGCCCAGGATGGCCAGGGCATTAGCCGCCTTAACTAGAAGGGCAGACATGGAAGAAAACCTCTTCCCCGCATTGTCTAAGCGCCTGCCCTCTCTGTCGGGAGGTGGCGTAATTGGAGCTGATGGATTCCTTGATTTTTGCTGAGCCGCCTGGGTTATAACTGAGTCCGGCTTGGGGTGGCCTAGTAGACTAGCTGGAGCATCCGAGGGCGCTTTATATTTCTTGTCCAGTCTGGCGAGTACTGGAGTAACCGTTGCTGGTGTCTCCATGACCTTGAGACCTTCTTCCCATAAATGACTGACAATCGGGAGAGATCGAACTGTCATGCGATATGGCTCCTTGAAATCATACAAGAAATATTCCGTCATATCAGATGACATGGTGAGCGCATATCTCTGTGCAGCTCTCTCCATTAGATTATGGAACCCCCCGATGTCCTCCAGAGGAGAGTCGACAGGTCTCGATGAAGGAGATGAAGGGGACGGAATGAGATAATCGTCCCATTCTTTACTAGGGTCTGTTATCTCTCCCTCTTCCTGTTCATCATCAGAGGTCACTGGATCTTGTTGTGGTAGTGGTGATATAGGCAAGGACTCCGGTAAAACCTCTTGCTGTCCAACTGGCGTACATGGAATAGAGCGTGGCTGGAATGTAGTCACCGGAATTCTTTGAAAAGTCTGGGGTATAGGATGCCTCCTTTTATAATCGCCCAACATAAACTGCAGATCCGTTAGCAGTAAAGATGGAACGCTCACCATTTCTTCTTGGTATTCCTTACGATAGTGTTGCTGGGGATGATCCTGAAGCCCCCCATATTCGTCTTCCCAGTCATCCTCTTGGCACTTTACATGCAATTGCGAGGGGCTACTGGCATAGCCAAAAGGTCCATCATCATCTTCCTCCTGTGACTCTTCCTCCTCTAAAAGGTGGGATGGTAATAGAGGTGTCACCTTGCTTAGAGAAGTAAGATCTGAGGTAATTCTCCTCTTCCTTGCAAAATCCCGTTTTTCTGGGGGTTTTTGTCTCGTCGACGAGATCGCCGTCGAAACCACTGACGAAACTATCGTCGTCAACGCTGCCGTCGACGCTGCCGTTACCGTCGTCGTTGTTGCCGTCGATGATCCTGTTGTTGTTGCCGTCGACGATCCCGTCGACGATATAATCGTGATCGTCGTCGATGTCGTCGTCGTCGAAGGTCTCGTCGTCGACAGTGCTGCCGACGACGCTGTTGTTGATGGAAATATAGCCTTAACATTAAGTTTTACCTCACTTTTCTTCGTCGACAACACTACTTTCTTCGTCGACGCCCCCGTCGACAATGTAGATTTCTCTAATTTCTCTTCAGGAGGTGTGGAGGCTGGCTTCTTGAGAGAATGTTGAACTTTAAGGGGTGATTTTGAGGGCTCAGAGCTTGTCCTCTTAGTATGTTTTACCCCTGAAGCATGACCCTTGCTCTCCTTTTCCACACGTGGAGGAGATTTTGAGGGACTGCGCCCTGAAGACCCAATCGTGGTCTTTTTAAGAGCCTTCTCAGGTCTTTCCCCTGAGGTATTAGCCTGAGGAGATCTGTCTCTTTTCTGAGATCTCCTAGAAGTTGTTGATGCCTCCTCACTGTCACTAGACACAACGTCTTTCCTGGTCTTAAGTTTCTGAAGCCACAGTAAAAGCCTCCCTTCACGATCCCTCAGCGTTTTATTAAAAAAGTTATGACATACCTTACATTCTTTTGCCTGATGGTGTGGGTAAAGACAGTATATGCAATCCTTATGAGGGTCGTCTGTATATAGCCTTTTCTTTGAACAGTTGGCACAGGCTCTAAATAAACCTTTCTTTTCCTTGTCAGCCATCCTCAGAAGTTGGTGAAGAAAAAAGCAGTTGAATAAACTCTTCAATCTAGAATGAAGTAGAACCAAACTGTAGAATTTGAGCAGACCTCAAAGGAGACTCCCTAGCACAACGTGCGGTAGAAAATCTGAGGGGCAGAAGGTTCTCTCAGGAGTGTTCTAGAGGGTGAGAGGCTCTGATTGGTTCAGAGACAAGTTTAGTCCTTTTTTACATAACGAAGGTTATGGGTTGCAAAAGTAAAAGAAATAGGCCTTTTTTCAATTTGCTATACTACTAAGCAATGCTTTTTTATGTACCGGAGACTTCCGTCTCGACGATGGGGAATAATTCAGGCATGTGAATCTATGAAAGATCCAATACTGGAGTAACCGTCAGCACCGCAACGAGCACTGCCCTGCTTTGCACCACAGTCCTGGTCTTACCGACACGGCAAGACGACCATCACGAGCTGCTGCCTGCACCGCAACCTGAGGGCACCACACGTCGTACCACTCCGCTTCACACCGCAGCCCCAATGCCCGCCGACGCAAGTGCTCCTGACCTCAAACTCACAGAGTTTGATCTGCCACGCGTGTGAGCACCCCTACAGCAGCAATTTGAGCCCTAAGGCAGGGTGCATTATATTTTATGATATCTGCATGAGCAGATATGCCACTGTTATCTCTAGTTCTATAGCTAGATATTGCAAGTGAGAAGGGAAGTCATCTAGGATATGTACTGGGCACTGGTCAACACGAGTTTTCCAGCTTCATAATGGCTTCACTGAAACATGGTGTTTAGTATCAAACACCTCATATTAACAAACTCACCCTGATTCCAGTGATGGATTAATTAATACACACACCCAAAGGATACCTTTGAGGTACCCCTGGACCCTATTAGCCTTCTAGTGTGCTGGCGAACAAGTACAGTCTAGTCTGCCACCACAGACGAGTTTCTGATACCTAGGAGGTGAAAGCCCTGCTCTCACAGGACAGAAACAATACCTGCTCTGTGGAGAGGTGTTATCACCTCCTTCCCCCGAAAGGCTGGTAAATCACCATACCAAGGCAGGAGGCTTGAAAGGCCTTTGCTGCCTTTGATATGCGACCCAAGGCTTCCCCAGACAGGGAAAATGCCACCCTCTGCCCTGAGCCATCTGGCACCAAGACAGACGGGAAAATTAGCTATGCAAGAGGCGTGTTGCACTGCTACTGCACTCTTCTAGGGTGACCAAACCTGAAGTGAAAACGAATTTAGAAATTCCACCATTATGTGCAGGAACTCTGGGACAGGGTGATGCCCACTCCCCAAAGGAAGTGGTCATCTAGGGGCTGTAGTGAGCACAATGGTAAGTAGCCCATTGGCTACTTTCCTTAATGCCCCTAAATTGAGTATTCAGGGGAACCCCTGTTACTAGGACTTGAGATTTTGATGGACACAAAAGGAGTGGACACAGAAAACTGCTGAGCTGAGAACCGAGGAGCATGACTAACTCGGCGCCAACTCTGCCAGCATGCCTGCTGCGCCCGACCCTTGTGGATCCACTAACTCGTCCTGCAGCTGTACAGACTCTCCAAGAAAACCGGAGGTCTACCAGCGCTACGCCAATTGCCAAAGAAACTCCCTTGGAGTTGAGGCGCTACTACCCTGCAGCCGCAGGCACCAAAGACGCAAGACCCAGTTCACCAACCTGCCGCTCAACTGGACTACTGACACAGCAGCTGCCCAGAAAGAGGTAGCAGTGCTTCCACAGGTCAGGTCTGTGCTCCCTCCAAGTGTGGTGAAGCCAGGATCGATCAGAGCCACACAATAACAATACCTGGGGTACTGAACCCCTTGCAGCAGCCAAGGCTTGATGTGTCCAGAGCAGACAACAATGCAGAGGAAAACCAACCTGTACATCGAGGGACTTCAAGGAAACTGAGACCATTATCGTGAGTAGCCCAGCTGCCTTGTTTGCCGAGACAAAGAATTGAGTCTGCGACTGCCGCCACCTGACGCATCAAAGTAAACCTGCACCCGCACTCCACAGCTCAAGAAGTGGACCAATGGTGTCCCTACATGCCCGAGGATATCAAGGACGAGCCCCCCTGTAGGTCCCCACAGACTGGTCCCCAAGTCTCAGCTGGCAGCCTCTTTATGACCAGACTGTTTCCCATTGCAGTGAATGGGACACCGGACGCTGTAACACACCTCTGCACCCGGGCGCCCCAGAGTCATTAGAGGTGACCTACTGGTTTGGCCTTGGACCTTGCCCCATACTCACCTTAGGTTCCGGAGAACAGTCCCATAAGTCGCTGTTAAGTGCCCGAATGCAGTACATGTTTTCCCCCCATAGGATAACATTACCGCACCCACAAATTGCACTGTCAACTTTTGAAAACTGTAAAAATTGATAACTCGAAAAGTACTTACCCGATTCTGATGATCCTGGTATCTAAATTCATATAAAAGTATCTTATTTTTATAAATTAGTATTGGATTTCTTTATTGAGTGTGTGTCTCACTTACTGCCTTTGTGTGTGCAATAAATTTATGTAAGTATTAGAGTTTTATATAGCGCGACCCAAGAGGGTATTAGAGCGCTTTACAAAGGATCAAGGTGAGAGAAAAAGTCCAACGATAATAAACAGTAATAACAATCACAACAACAGTACAGGAAATAGCATAACCCAGGCGGGGTGAAAAACTTCTAAGCATACCGCTTTATAAATGATCAGGATGAGAGAAACAGGTAAGGCAGGCAATAATATACAATAATACCAATCTCAATGACTGTACAGGAAGTAGCAGTACCAGGGCGGGGTGAAAAACTCCCTCTAGTCCAACAGATAGATCAACAAAAAAGGCCAAAGTGTCAGAGATAGATTATTAGTGCGGACAGTGTGCGTTATCAGTGTTGAGATCATGGGAGCTAGAGCAAGAATTTGTTCATCAATTGCATTTTCATTTGTTTTTTGAAAGATGAGGTGAAGGGTTAACTCAGATTTCAGATGGTAGAGAATTCCAGAGTCTCTGGGCAATGCCAGAGAAGGCTTGATTGTAGGTTTTCTTCTTCTTGGATTTCTGCGGTTTCAACAATAACAACAAGGTGCTTCTTGAGGATTTAGAGTAACCAAACAACTCCAGTAGTTGTGCAATGTATCTCAGGTGTTGAAGTGTATGGCTTTGTGTGTCATGCAGGCAATTTTTAAATGAATTCTTGCTTCCTAAGGGAGATAGTTTAGTGATTTCAAATCAGGTGTGATGTGGTTATTGCCTTTAGATCCAGTAATGAGCCTTGCAGCTGAGCTCAGGGAGGCCCCTTTGGGGGGTCAACTTTGATCTAGGTAGGCCACAAAGGGTTATATTTCCATAGCTATGCCGGAATATCACTAGGGCTTGAACAACTGACTTGAAGTCATCTGGGGGAGGAAGAGTTTGAATTTCCTTAAGATGCTCAATCAGAAAATAGCTCCTCTGGTGGCTGCGCTGATGTGATCCTGCATGTTCAAGTTCTCATCAAACGGAATTCTCAGGCATTTTGTGGAATCGCTAACATGTGGAATGCAATTGAGGGTGGTTAAATGTTTTATCGATTTATCAATGTCTAGTGATTGTTTGGGGGGTTCAATTAGAAGGAATTGAGAGTATTTAGTTTGAGTTGGTTGCAGGTCAGCCAAGTTTGAGTTTTCTGTAGAGTTGCGTTGAGGGACCTAATATCTTCCAAGGAAGAGATTTTCAGGTAAAGTTGGGTGTCATCGGCATACATGTGATAATTGATGTTTGATGCTTTCAGAATTTCCTTAATGGCTCCACGAACAGGTTAAAGAGAGTGGGTGAGAGCAAGGAACCCTGCAGTACCCCTAATGAGACAGGTGTGGAGTTGGACAGGGAATGATTAATCTTTTGGATTTATTGTGGAGGAAGGAGGCGAACCAGTCTAAGATGGGACCACAAAGCCCCATCCTGTGTTCTATTAGGCAAGGAGGCTGTCATGTTTGACCATATCAAATGCTGACGAGAGGTCAAGAAGGATTAGAAGGCAGTATTAATTTCGATCGAGCATTTGTAATGAGTCAACAGCTATGTGAGTAAGGGCAGATTCAGTGCTGTGTCCCTGACGGAAGACAGATTGATATTGGTGCAAGAGTTGGAATTGCTCTATGTGATTGCATAGCTAGGCATGGATTCATTTCTCAAGGAGCTTTGAAAGAGTCAAAATGCTGGAGATATGGCGGAAGTTATTTTGATCAGTGTGGTCAGCCATGGGTTTTTTAAGAATGAGGGTTACTTGTCCGTACTTAAGGCAGTCTGGCATAGTGCCTTGAAGCAATGAAGCATTTACTATTTTGGTCAAGAGTGGGAGCAGAGAGGTTTTAATCTCACTGAAGAGATTCAAGGGAAGTGGATTGCTGAAGTCATTGAGGGTTTATGTGTTGACAAGATTTTAATATGGTAGTTTCATCAAAAGGTTTGAATGTGCTCCACAGGGCATTGTTTTTGCAGGTGTATGTGCAGGACGCTCAGGCCACACGGGTGGGTGGTGGCTGATGTGTGAGAGCACCGGTAGCAGATCCAAAGCAGTCCGTAGGTCATTTTCCATCTTACCCACGAAGAAGGCAGAAAGTTCTTCGTAGTTAGGTTGCGGATTAGACCCAGAGGGTTGGGTTGCCTGTTAGATTGCAATTTGACAAGTTCAAAGTTTTTTTGGTTGGTTCCTGGTGTAATTTAGCTGTTTCCTAAAGAAGTTTGTTTTTTAGCTACGTATGCATTTGTTGTAAATACTTCTCAAAGTTCAGGTGTTTGAGGTGTTCGAGAGAGGGGAAGAATCTTTATGACCATTCAGCCAATCTTAGATTGCGTCTTTCAGCATTTACGCTACCATTGTACCAAGATTTGGAGCCTTTGGTGGAAACTATTTAGTTGGAGGGGTGCATTAGCATCTAGAATAGTTGTCCTTGAATTAATGTAATGATCCGTAAGGACCTCAGTAAGTAGTCTGCCACTTGGGGGATATTTAAAAGGTAAGGAATCTGCAGTTGGAAGTATTCATCAGAAACCTAGACATCTAACCTCTTGAACTGCTAAGGTAGTCTTCACTGCCTTCAAATTAGGGGGTCCCATTTTTCGGATTAGAGAGCGGAGACATAGGAATAAACCTGATATATCAATTCAACAGATGATAGGGTTAGCTATGAACTGTGAATTTAACAGATGAAATCAGAATTATCGATCTAACAGTAGCAGAATTATTCAGTCTGTGAATCTAACTGATGACACCTGGCATGATTATAGAGTCATAGTAATGCAAAGAATGAGAATCTAGAACTGATGAGACCCAAAATAGCAATAGCATACCTGTAGAAGGACCACTTAAGGAGGAACAGTTTTGCTGCCTTTGGGAAACTAAGATTTCCCTGGTATGGTTTCAGCACTTGGTTCACTACCCCATCCAGCCAGGCTGCCCACTGCTCCAAAGAGTTTTGTTGCTGGAGGGTCAGCTTAAAGTCTTGCTCCAGGCGCTGCACCACTCGGTCCTCACAACGACACACCCAGGATGCCTGCTCCTAAAAGAAGGGAAAATCATATGCAGAAAAAGTTAATGTGACATGACCGTCACAGTATTAATGCTACATGCCGTGTGCAGTCCTCATAGGTCTAGGCCTCCAAGAAGGGAAATCACAGACAAAGGGAATGACTTGAAGAGATCTAGAACAGGCTTCACAAACCTGAACGAATGAAGACCGCATAGGCTCTTGCACATATAAAAAAAACACAAGACAGGGCCCAGATGGCAGGCACATAGATTGACTAGTCACCTGCCCTTGATGGAATGAAGACCAGACACATACAGACATGCAGGATGAAAAAAGGACAGGCTCTTTATGGCATTAACACAGATGAACTGCAGGTGGTCTACTTCTAAGGGAATGAAGAGTGCACTGAGACATGCATGGAGGGACGTATACCCACACACGCGAACCGGGTCTAGATGGCAGGCATACAGAGGAATCATAGGTTGTGTGGCTTTACTGTCCCTCATCAGGTTAGTATAATTATGAGGTAAGGTGACCCATAAGAGCTTCTGAGATTCCCCGCTTGGGTCCAGGAACATAGAGTGGATAATAGTTGGTATCCTAAGGCACTCTTAACAAGTTGCATAGAGGTGATGAGGTGCAAACACCACACTGATAATTACTTGTAACATACGATAACACCCCACCAGTACTGCACGTGTATGAGTTAAACCTCATAGAACGGAGACTAACTGCTGCTGAACCGGTTTCACCACTTCATAATTCTGTGGGGTTTCATGCTCCTATTTACCACATGGTTCATCAAGTAGTAAATGGGAGCAGGGGTTTATGTGCTTGGCAGTGGTAGCCTCAGGCATAAAGGAAGGGGTCAAAGTGTTCTGGCAAGGGGCACTGCTGCATCATCCCGTTTGCTAGAAAAGGTGGTCAAGCGGAGCCAGAGATGTGGCCTGCCTGCTGTTGCAGTGGAAGGCTAAAACAATTTTACTGGCCTTTTTTTCCAGGCAGTAAAATAGAGTGCTTTGTTTCAACACCCAGGAAACGAAGTGCGCAAACACTGGGCCACTCGTGATCAGGCAAGTGGAATTCCATACGGCAATTCTGCTCTGTCTGGCTCATAATGAGGGCTACATTTATTTTTTATTTTTCTTTGCTTTTAAAACACTGGTGTCCCAGGTCCACCAAGGTATTGCACTTGATTTTCCAGAGAAGGCAAGGAATCAAGGCTTAATCTGGATGTGATATGAGTTAGAGACCCAGATCAAGAATGACTCCTTTACGAAATTAAGAAAACACTCAGAAAAAAGTACAGAATGTGAATGGCATGTGCATACTTTTGTACACCTGCACCTGGAAACCTTGTACTGTCTCTGAAGTCATGGTGGAGAGAGGTGGAATAACCAAGTAAGAAATGAGTTACTTATCTGTAACTCCAGTTCTCCAGCACTGGTGTCGTAATATATTTACATGCTTAAATCACTACGTCATCAGGGTGGGTGTTGGAAATCCATCCCATATGTAAGCCTTGTTGCCCACAGGGGGAGGTGGGGTGTTTATTATTTAAACTTAGGACATGTAAAAATATAATGTTAATATGTACTTACACTGACAAACACCCAAAAGCTAATTTTCACTGTGACAGGCTTAGCTGTCCTATGTAGAAAACCAGAGTACATAATAAAATTATACTACTGCATCTCAAGAATGAGATGATCTAAAAACATAAGTAGACAACTATTTTAATAGATATTAAAAAACTCCAATTCAATGGTGAAGTCAGATTTGTATTAAACATTAAGGAAAATAACCTTTAGAAAGTTACCTTTTCCTTGCCTGAGGTTCCTGGGGACTAAATTTGTATTTGCAGCCTCACTTCTGCCAGCCTGAAATTAGCATCTGAACAGATGTCAAAATGGTGCAAAGTGCCACCACGAGCAAATAGACAGAACTGAATGAATGGGCACAGATGACTTCTCTGAACCTCTCAGAATATGCAGGGTAGTGGCCGTGAGCATCCCTTTTGACATTACAGTGTCAAATCATGTTGACAGGTCTGCTGGATTTTTACCATATAACATTGGGGTGCCTTCGGTATCTACTGTCTGGTTGCCACTTCAGAACAGTCCTGGACCTTAGAAAGATCAGAAGTGGACCGAACCTGCTATCTGCAACCTAAGAGCCCTGAAATGACTGGACCTGCTCTCTCTTGTACCCACGACAAAGATCTGGACTATAAGGCTGACCCCCGTTAAACTTACAGGCAAACAACACACTACTAGAGGTCTTTTTCTGCATCTATCCAGCTGATCAGTGGTAAATGGACCTGGAATGGACACTGCTATTTGGCCTTTGCCTGTCACCCTGTGAGTCTCGAAGTGCATCCCCTGAGGTCCTGGGGAGGCTTTAGAAATCTACTCCTGTGGTAGACTGGGACTTAAAAGACTCAAGGCAGAAGGGAAAATGTTTCACCAAGATGAACCTGGTTGGTGTATCTGACCCGCGCTCCATCACGGTCTGCATAAAAAGTGCACCAAGATACCGGTCTACCTTGCTAATGTATCACTGCCACTCTATTCTTCTTGAAGTAGTCCTATTGCAAAACGTTTTGTAAATTGATATCTCCGGTTCCCCTTATTGGATTTTTGTCATGTTTGTGTTATTTTGATTATTAAATTCTGCTCTACTTTTATAATTCGGATTTGGATTTTTGATGTTTTGAATTTTAGATTGATTACTGTTTTGGTACTGCATAAATACTTTATACTTTGCTCTAAGTTAAGCCCGTCTGCTCTGTGCCTTAATTACCAGATAGTTGAGCTCAGGTTAATTTAGTGAATTTGATGGTTTCACCCAGAAAAGGGTACTAGTGTTGTGAATATTCCTTGAAGTGGGTAGTCACCCACCCTAAATATTGATGCAGTGCCTTACTCTGGGAATCCCCTGGAATCTCTAATAGCAGCAAAACAATGTGAAAATGGCAAAAGGCCTCAACTTTTGTTTAGTAGCACATCCCCTTCATTTGAAGCAGCCCGAACGTCAGCCAATGAGGCTGAAAGGCAAGCCCTCCTACTTCCCTTAGAGGCCACTATAAAATTAGATTTCATAGCACAAAGTGTGAGAAGAGCATATAAGAACGGAACAGGAATGAGGGAGGGGTGCTTGTGAATATAACAAAGATGCCAACACTCAAGAACTGGAGTTACAGGTATGTAACTAATTTCTTCTCCAGCATTGGATCTTTCATTTATTCACATGCTTGAATCAGAATAGTAAGCAGTGCATAACACTCTTAATAAATATAAAATAGTGGGAAGCAGGCAAACCTTCACTGAAACAGGTTACGTAGGACAGCATGCCCCAATGCTGAGTAAGCTTGTGCGTTCACATCATAGTAAATGCATGCATTTCTCCATCTCCGTCTGCTGACGTACATGGCAAGAGAATCATTGTATTCTATGAAGTTAACTTTAGATGTGTTCTGTGGATCGGATTCACGGCGACAGCATGAGCTGGCTCAGGACAGTATTAAGCTCCAAGGGTACTGGTAGGCACCGTACAGGAGAACATTTTATTAACTGTGAGAAACAAGTGGTCGAATTACCTCCCGCTCTTCAAATTCGTGAGTTTACTGCCAGATGGACTCTTACAGACTAGTATTTAGACGCACTCGTGGCTAGGCTCAGCAAATATGGAAATATTTGGTGAGGTGCTAATGCGTCACTGGGAGGAACTCTTGGTTGTTTTACGGACATGGAAATGATGGATAATGCTGTGATAAGTTCTTGGAGTAACAGGTGCCTGGGCTTGTGCTAGAATGTTTTTATGCTCTATTGTGAGATCTAGATGATCAAACTCTAGGTCGTCGTGTACCATGCTGTCAAGCTCAATGACTGGAGAATTGTGGTATAGAATTTCCCAGTTGTACCTGGAGAGGAGATTGGGATGCATCTTCAATGGTACCGATAGGCATACAGGTAGGGTCAGAAATTCAGTGAACCAGTACTGATGAGACCAGACAGAAGCAGTGAGAATAAGAGTACAATGTTCTGCCTTAGCTTTCCTTGGGTCCCAGGGGATCTGGGAAAACCGCGGAAAGTCGTACTCAAAGACATTGGACATTTGATTCAAAAGGCATTGCCCCTGGACCCTAGTTGCCAAAACCTATTTGAGTAACAATGTTATTTCTAGTTGTTCTGGGTGGCAAACAAGTCCAGAGTGGGCCGACCCCCATTTGTAGAAGAGGTAGTCAACGTGATCTTGGTAAAGCTCTCATTCATGACAATCCAATAGTGTTCAACTGAGTGCGTCCCTCTAATTGTTTTGACATCAAGGGAAGGGCTCCATGGCGATGCCCACCTGGTGTGAAAGGGCCCAGTTGTATAGCATCTACCCCTCTTCCGACAGAGGTCAGGGCTTTGTTCCCCACCTGTTTGGTAATGTAAACATTGATGCAATGCAATAGCAAGAACGTGACCCAGCGCTGTTAAGAGTAAGCGCTATGTTTTAGGCTTTTTAATCTGAGGCACAGTTAAGCAAGTATGTGACGCTGCCGCTCTTAATAGGGCGCTGTATTGTACACCCTGTTAATTTGAGGCATTGTTCGGCAAGTAAGGGTGTGATGCCTCTGTCTTTGAGTTCGTTTTGGGAGTCTGCACAGAGATATGCCCTTAATAGCCGATAGGAATCTATCGATGACTGTTTACTTAGGTCTTTACAGCATTGAGATGTTATGCTCACTGCGCGAGGCTTTATAACATGAATGCGTTTAGAAACATCTAGAGGGGAGCCGCTAGAATCTCATGTGGTTATCATTACAGTTTATTTTTCGTATGCTCTACACCAATTAAGTTTGGCAGCAAATGTATTCCCTTTGTTGGCATTTACTGCAATAATATCGCCAAGTTACTTTTACTGAAGATATTTCTGTGATGTTTGCTAGGAGAAGTAATGGTGTCAGCTATTGGATAGTAACATCGCATACTCTGTTTGCTTACACCTAATGCTGCTTTAAAATGAATTCTTTTGAATACTAGTTTTCAGTTGAAGACTGAATCGCCATTTGTACGATCTTTGGATTGTGGCGTTATTATAATTTCGATTCCAAAATCATTGTAGGAGCCTGTCCATTTGTTTGATGTACTGTGTTTATGTATATAGAGTGCTATCACTGGTCATTGGTTGTTGACAATATCAGAACACGTTTTGAGTTTTGGAGCTGCTCATAGTGTTCGTTTATATCTTATGTTCCAAATGAGAGTTTTTTCAAAGTTGGTTAAACTCTTTTACAGAGTGGTGCCTCACGACCTGAGCTGTAGCCAGGTGAGGTGTTGTCCCTTACTCGCGAGAGGCGGGTAAGTCATGTTTGTACATCAGTGGCGTTATTATGTTAAAACTGATCTTTATGCACTGTTTTTAATCCTGACATTAAGAGGCAACCATTAAAGAATCTTTTGTCTCTTGATAGCCAGTTTTAGTTCACATTAGCACATTTTTTGCTTTAGTTTGCACTGCGCTAATCACTCACATTCAACAACATTAGCTCTTCATTCTGGGTTTTAGGAACCCCTAGATAGGGACATTATATTTGAAAACATCCCTGTGCTCTTTCCTCACAGTGAGGGGGTTGTAGCCCTCGGCTGTACTATGGTTTACAGCCGGGAGGAGATCCCAGATGATGAAGCATGTCACTTTGGTGAGTGATGGGATTCCATACTTTAAGATAGGACTTCCTCTGTAGATTTAGTTTTCATGGTGCACTTGTAGGCACATGAGTCATCATAACCTTAGGTGGCTTTCGTAGACCCTCCGACTGGTTGGTTTTATACATGTTGATTGGGGATTTAGTCTGAGCTGGTCTTTAACCCCTTCAGCGCGGCGCGGATTTCCGCGCCGCGCTGAAGGTTCCGTGCGCGGGCGGGTCATGACGGAGCGGTTCCGTCATGCGCACAGCGCAACCGACGCACATGACGGAACCGCTCCGTCACAAGCGTCGAACGGGTTAAAAGTTTCCCTTTGGACCTCCCTTCCAGGTTTTGTATTGTTGTTTTTGAGCGGCCATGGCTGCGGGCCTTTGTTTTTAGCTTCCAACATATTTGGTGAGCTTTTGTCAACACTTTTATTCTAGTTATTGGTCTTTTGTTTGTCATTAACTGGTATATCTAGCCTTCGATGATGACTTTGTTCAATCTATTCTAACCACCCCTATCATCGTGGACACGGTCCAGGGAAACAGCAGCAGCACCCAGTTAGATGACTGGGCATCACTCCTGGTATTATGGAAATCTCATGCCCGCACCCAGATACATGGGGCGGTCATGACCGAATACCTGAGAGCTAATTGTGCCCCCACTGGGTTCATTGTAACAAATGCACCTAGACTTTTTCTGAAGGATCAGAAATTCGTCAAAGATTGGTCACTGATTGCGTGGCGTTGCACGCGGGATTGGTTAGTGCTAATTATTAGCACGGCCAAACGCGTAGCAGACACCATACTCATTGAAATACAAGAGTTGGAAGCTCAAATTAAATCTGTAATCACAGTCACCGTTTTTAAGAAAAACAATGACGAATCAAACAAAACCACCAAAGAATTTAGAGATTCGATTCTGACCATGAAAATTGAGAAATTTAAGAAAGACCTGGCGAAATTTTCTTTGGAAAATATTTATCCTTATACCAGTGAGGGTTATATGCCACCTGAATTCAGTAAGAAAGGCCGCCGATATGGCTACAACTACTCCTCATCAGGAACCGATGAGTGGTCCAGTGACTCTGACTCATCAAATCCAACAAGCCAGAACAATCGCAATCAAGGGCGAGGCTGCAGGTTTTATCCAAGAGGTGGCGCATATGGACCTCCACCCCCTCCTCAACCTCAGTGGTGGCCACCGGGATCATGGGGTTATTCTAATACCTCTTTTCCTCCCCATGGCGTCCCTTTTCAACCACATTTTCATACTTACCCTGATCAGCCTTTTTTAAGGTATGGCAGAGGGCACGCACGGGGCAGACGAAGAAATCCTCAAGCACAGGTACACTAGGACTCACCGGTATCACCGATAGGCACGTGGAGCACGAAGAAGCTGACTCCACAACCAGGGACAAGCTCGAAAGGAATCTAGTGGTGAATCTTAGTGATCATGTTTTGACATCTGATGAATACGCGGCACTAAAAAGGGGACTCGGGTTTGTTCCCAGTTTTGAGGGAGATGCCTTTCAAACACAACGTGAATTGGCACAATTTTTTAGGAAGATACTGAATATGCTACTTACCAGTATGCATCTGTTCTTGGCATGTAGGGCTGCTGACATTCATATCTGTGCATAATTCGCCGCCTAGTGTTGGGTCCGGATGATTGCACATTGTTGTTCTGGAAGAGTCTTCGAAGTATCACGAGATAGGTGGCTCCTCCCCTGGACTACAGTGCGCATGGGCATCCTCTCCATCCTTAGATTGTTTTTCGCCATTGTGGCAGTGATGGAGTAGTTACAGTAAGTGATGACCATGCTATACAGTAATTCTGAGTGCTGCAGCCGCTACAGGCGCCGGGGAGGAGGGTGGGCGATATGAATGCCAGCAGCCCTACATGCCAAGAACAGATGCATACTGGTAAGTAGCATATTCAGTTCGAGGCATGTGGGCTGCTGAATTCATATCTGTGCATAGATTATATAGCAGTCCCTCCATTAGCGGCGGCTGCCCGTGCCAGCTGCAGCAGTCTGAAAAAGAGTTTTGAGAACAGCCTGTCCTACAGCTGCCTGCTGTTTTGAGTGTACATCTACGCAGTAGTGTTTGGTAAATGTATGTATAGTGGACCATGTGGCTGCTCTACAGATTTCCTGTAAAGGAATGTTTCCTAGGAAAGCCATGGATGCCCCTAACTTTCGTGTTGAGTGGGCTCGTGGGGGAATCGTTAATGTGCGTTTAGCTTTTTGATAGCAAATTTGAATACATTTAACGATCCATCTGGCTATCCCTGCTTTGGAAATGGCGTTGCCCTTGTGTTGTGGGGAAAAGGCAACGAAAAGTTGTTTTGTTTTCCTGAAGTCCTTAGTTCTGTCTATATAGTACATGAGGGCCCTCTTTACATCTAGTGTATGGAGCATTCTCTCTGCGACATTTTTTGGACTCGGGAAGAAAACAGGCAGTTCAATAGTTTGGTTCATGTGGAACTGCGATATCACTTTGGGCATGAATTTGGGGTTGGTACGTAGTACAACTCTGTTTGCGTGAACTTGTATGAATGGCTCTTGAATGGTTAGTGCCTGGAGTTCACTAACTCTTCTTAACGAAGTTATTGCCACTAAGAAAGCTACTTTCCAGGTGGGGAATTGAATCTCACATGAATGGAGAGGTTCAAAGGGTGGACCCATTAATCTGGTGAGGACCACATTGAGGTTCCACACTGGTGCCGGTGGGTGTCTTGGGGGAATTACTCGTTTGAGTCCCTCCAAGAAGGCTTTGATGGCAGGCAATCTGAATAAAGAGAGGTGCTGCCTGTTTTGAAGATAGGCTGCTATCGCGGTTAAATGGATACGTATGGAGTTGTATGCCAGATTGCATCGGTATAAGTGTAAGAGGTAACAGATGATGTTTTGAATGGATGCGTCCAGCGGGTTAATGTCATTGTTATTGCAGTAAATGACAAACCTCTTCCATTTAGCCGCATAGCAAGCTCTGGTAGTGGGTCTTCTGGCCTCCTTGATGATGTCCATACATTCAGGTGGCAGGTTTAGGTAGCCAAACTCTAAGACTTCAGGAGCCAGATTGCCAGGTTGAGCTGTTGCAGATCTGGGTGCAGAATTTCGCCATGGTTCTGCGTTAAAAGTGCGGGTTTGATCCGCAGCCTTTGATGCGGCACCACGGAAAGTTCGAGAAAGGTGGTGTACCATGGCTGGCGTGCCCATGTGGGAGCAACTAGGATGAGTGTTAGTGAGTGTTGCCGTAGTTTGCGTGCCACTAGCGGTATCAATGGCGCTGGGGGAAAGCGTACGCAAATCTGCCGGACCAGTTCATCCATATCGCATTGCCCTGTGACTGCGGATGTGGGAATCTGGCGGCAAAGCTTTGGCATTTTGCGTTTTCGTTTGTGGCGAATAGGTCTATCTCTGGATGACCCCACTGTTGGAAGTACGGTTGGAGTACTGACGGATGTAGCTCCCACTCGTGCATCTGGTGGCTGTGTCTGCTGAGCAGATCCGCCATCTGGTTGTCCTTGCCGGGGAGGTGTTCCGCCATGAGGAATATGTTCCTCTGAATGGCCCACTTCCACATGCTCTGAGCCAGATGAGACAACTGTGGAGAGTGCGTTCCTCCCTGCTTCTGTATGTAGTACATGGCAGTCATGTTGTCCATTCGGATCGACACAACTTTGTTGCACAAGTGTACTTTGAATGCCTTCATGGCTAGGAAGATTGCCATCAGTTCCAGAACGTTGATGTGCATCTTCTTTTGCTGAGTCGTCCATAGTCCCTGCACTGTGTAATGGAGTACATGAGGTCCCCAACCTTGGAGAGAGGCGTCCGCTGTCAGTATTATTTGTGGAACGGGCTCTTGGAACGGTCGGCCCTTGCAAAGGTTTTGTGGATTCCACCAATGCAGAGAGTTGTATGCCCGACCGCTCACCAACACTAGGTCTTTTAGTTGTCCGTGAGCCTGATTCCATTGACGTGCCAAGCACTCCTGTAGCGGGCGCATATGTAGTCTCGCGTGCGGGACTATGAAAATGCAGGAGGCCATCATGCCTATCAACTGCATGAACATTTGCGCAGGAAGGGAGTGTTGAGGTTTGAATTTGGAGATCAGCAGTTGCATGCTGTTGATCCTCACTAAATTTGGCTGAGCTGTGGCTGCCAGAGTGTTTATGGTCGCGCCCAGGTACTGTCGTACGTGTGCTGGTTGGAGATGTGATTTTGGGTAATTTAGGGAGAATCCCAGACTGTGAAGAAGGTGAATGGTGAGGGACATGTGGCTGGCACATTGCTGGGCTGACTTTGCCTGAACAAGCCAGTCGTCCAGGTAAGGGAAGACGTGAATGTGTTGTCTCCGTAGATGTGCAGCCACTGTTGCTAGGCACTTGGTAAAGACCCTGGGCGCTGTTGTTACTCCAAAGGGGAGAACTTTGAACTGATAATGATGGCCCTGAATAGTGAATCTGAGATATTTCCTGTGTGATGGGTGTATGGGTATGTGGAAATACGCATCTTTCAAGTCCAGTGTGGCTAGGAAGTCTCCCTGACTGAGTAGCGGTAGAACCTGCTGAAGGGTGAGCATATGGAAATGCTCTGAGAGAATGTAGTGGTTGAGGGGTCTCAGGTCTAGTATAGGTCTGAGCGAACCGTCCTTTTTTGGGATTAAGAAGTACAGAGAGTACACCCCTGTCCCTTGTTGGTTGACGGGCACGACCTCTATTGCACCTTCTTGCAGCATACTTAGCACTTCCTGCTGCAATAATGCCAAGTGCTCTACTGACATAGGACGGTGCTTTGGCGGTATGTTGGGTGGAGTGGACGTTAATTCAAGACAGTAACCGTGCTGGATAATGTCCCTGACCCACCTGTCTGTGGTGATGGTTTTCCAGACTGACAGGAACTGTTGGAGTCTCCCCCCGACAGGTGTTATGTGGTCGGGGGGCAGGGAGAGGGCGTCACTGTTTGTTTTTGGGGGAGGACCTGGTGTTGCCGTACCCACGTCCTCTGCCCTTGGTGCTGGATCCACGATATCCACCTCTGGTGGTTTTATCATAGTTACTTTGTGTGCCCCCTTTATTGTACTGCTGCTGTGACCCCTGACCTCTAGCTGCTCCTCTATTCCCGGGGCGACGAAAGGAGCCACTACGAAACTGCTGCGTCTGCAGAGCCCCCATTGATTTCGCAGTGTCAGTGTCTTTTTTAATTTTTTCGAGGGTAGTGTCAACTTCAGGGCCAAATAAATAGTCTGGGTTGCCTGGTTGACTTAAAATGTTGTTCTGAATCTCAGGCTTGAAGCCTGAGATTCTCAACCATGCGTGCCTCCGTAACATGACGCTTGTGTTGATTGCCCTCGCCGCAGTGTCGGCAGCATCCAGTGCGCATTTGATGGATGCATTGGTAAGGAGTTGTCCCTCTCTGATAAGGAGCTCCGCTGCCTCTTTATATTCATCTGTCAAATGTTGTAGCAGTGATTCTAGTGTGTCGTAGTGGGACCTATCATAACGGGCCAGGAGTGCCTGTGTGTTGGCAATGCGCCAGATGTTTGCTGCTTGCGCTGCAATCCGTTTGCCTGATGTCTCCAGCACTTTGGACTCCTTGTCTGGGGGAGGAGCATCACCCGTTGTTTGTGAGTGGGCCCTTTTGCGAGCATTAGCAACAACCATGGAGTCTAAAGGTAACTGACCCCTAATGTACATAGGGTCTCCGGGTGCAGGCTTGTATTTCTTCTCGATTCTGGGGTTCAGCACCCGTGCCCTGGTTGTTTCTTTAAAAATGTCTTTTGCAGGTTTTAGAACTCCTTTTAACATTGGCAGAGTTTTGACAGTTCTTTCAGAGGAGACGAAAGTGTCCACTAAGAAGTCTTCTTCTACAGTGTCAGAATGGAGTTCCACTCCGTGATTGGCAGCAGCCCGTTCTATGGGGGCATTAAAGGCAGCAGTGTCCTCTGTGGGAGATGTCTTTTTATTATAAAGCTGCGTGTCAGGAGTATGTGGTGCGGTACCCTGGTCGGTGGGGTCATCCCATGCCTGATCTGGGTCATGCAAGTGATCATCAGGATCGATATCCCCAGGGTAGGTGGTATCATCCCCTATATAGTCCTCTCCTGCGTCTGCCTCTGAATGCGTAGGAGAAAAGGACGGTGGATCCTGATGGAAGGGTTGAAAGTGTTCATGAAGCACTGGTTCTGATCCTGCCGGCAATTTGTGTTTGAGAGGAATTTTGTAGGAGTCCAGTCCCCTGTCTGGCGTGATTTTCCACTTGCGGAGCATCAACCTACCAGTGTCGGCGTCGATAAATTGTGCCTGTGAAGGCTCGATATCCTTTTGTCCAGTGGATGGGGACTGTGTTTGGCGGATAAGTGTCCGAATCTCGAACAGTTTCGGCGCCGTGGGTGGCGGCAACCCAAACGTGATGTTCGCCGGCGCCGAGGGTGACTTTGCGGCCTTGTGCGTGTCGGGACCCGACATAGAGTGGATGGTTGCCCGGTCTTTGATGCGTTGCAACGATGCTGAGACCTGTTGCATGGTGAACGCAGATGGCGCCTTGGGACCGATCGACACCTTGGAGGTAGGCGTCGAAGCGGCATCCGAATTTTGCAGTCTTTGGGTCGTGGATCCGAAGACAGGTATCGACGCTCGTCGGAGTCGATGACTTGGTAGGCGCCGCCGTCTTCGACGTCGACGCAGACGGGTTGGCCACTTTGACTTTGGTGGTTTGGGCCGTAATCTTCGGTGCCAGAGGCCGAGGTGCCATGTGGGGACCGAGGGCCTTCTTTTTCGGCTCGGCGCCCGAATCCGCTGCGGTGAGCTCGGCACCGAAATCTCTTTTGGCGCGGTCGGAGCCGATGACCTTTGCCGGCGTCGAAGGAGTGGAGGGCTTTGAGGCCTTCGAGCCGATCGCAACCATTTTCACTTTCGGTTTCGATGGAACCGGTGCGAAGGACGGTTTCGGTTTCACTGAAGGGAATCCCGTCGTCTTCGATAATAATGGCTCCTGTGAAATGTTCGAGGCCGGGCCTGGAGGCGGGGCCGAAGAACCGTGAGATCGATCTTGGGTAAGGCCCGTAGGCGATCCCTCGACCTGAGCCTTATAACCACTTGTTTTATCGGCCTCCGTATCGACGGCTTGGCCTAGCTCTTCGTTGGAGCTATCTTCCCCGGCCGCAAGGGCCTCATCGTAGTCTCCTACCTCTTCGACGACTTCTTCTCCCTGAAAGATCACCTCATCGTCGTCTTCCGATCTTGAGTCGTGTTCGGAAGCGGGGCTGGAGTCTACGTCTTCTACGCTCTCGGCGTCTTCGTCCTCGGTGCTAAAGATGTTGGCCGGGGCAGGCGCCCATTGCTGCGCCTCCAATCTCGCTGCCCGTCGGTTCCGGAGAGTCTTCTTCGAGCGGAACCGTGCGCAGGCCATACATTTCGAATCATCGTGATCGGGTGAGAGACATTTGTTGCATACCGGGTGGACGTCGATATGTGGGTATTTTGCGTGGCATAAAGGACATCTTTTAAAGGGAGTCCTCGATTCCATCGTCGATCGAAGTTCGATGTTCGGACCAAGCGGATCCGAAAAGCTGGAAGAAGGTGCTAAAGCACTAAAGAAACTGGTCGATACCGAACGGGAACAGTACCGACGAGAACTAAAGGCCTTTTGGCCTTAAACTAAATTTTCCTAACTTGAGCTAAGATAAGCACATCCGAACCCAATGGCGGAAAAAAACAATCTAAGGATGGAGAGGATGCCCATGCGCACTGTAGTCCAGGGGAGGAGCCACCTATCTTGTGATACTTCGAAGACTCTTCCAGGACAACAATGTGCAATCATCCGGACCCAACACTAGGCGGCGATCTATGCACAGATATGAATTCAGCAGCCCACATGCCTCGAACGTCTTCATTTCTTCTTTAAAGGTAAAGATCCAAACAGTGCTGTAACAGAGGCTGTTAATACTGGTCTTAAAGTTCGATCTCTGTTTAATCCACCTGCACACTCTGTTCCACCTCAGCTATTGGCATTCGAGAAAGCAGTCATTAATGAGGTTGGCGCATTACCAACATGCCAGAAACGGCAATTTCAGATTTTACCGAACAACGAGAGAAGAGCACTACAAACATTGCCGAAAGAAACGCAGATTACCATCAAGCCCGCCGACAAAGGCGGTGCCATAGTCGTCATGAATACATCTACCTATCGTTCGGAATGTCTCCGCCAGTTGGGTGATGTTCGATTTTATCAACTATTGAGAACAGATCCCACTGAGAGACTTTCATGTGAGATTAGTGATCTCGTGGAAGAAGCTAAGATCGCAGGTTGGATCACCAGCAATGAAGCTAATTTTCTCACTACCACGTATCCGGTAATACCATATTTTTATGTTTTCCGAAGATACATAAGTCCCAAAGACCACCGTTGGGGCGCCCTATTATTTCAGGTATAGGGTCTTTGCTTGAGCCTCTTTCCACTTTTGTTGATTACTTCCTATGCCCTGTGGTCAGTGAGATGCCCACCTATCTTAAAGACACTTCTGACATACTCAGACTATTACCAGACATTGAATTCAACCTGGCAACTGACTATTTGGTCAGTTTTGATGTATTATCTTCATATACCTGTATTCCCCAGGATGAAACTCTAGATGTCATCAGAGTTCTACTGGATAATCGAGATCTTGATTCCATCACTCCTGTTAACTTCATCATGGAGTGTGCCAGGTTGGCCATGAAGGAAAACTTCTTTCAATTTGAGGATTCAATGTACTTACAAATCTCAGGTACATCGATGGGCAGTGTTTTTGCGCCAAGTCTGGCGAATTTATATGTCCATCAGTTTAAACAGGAACACGTGCTCAACCTCACGAATCCCTTCCATGACCGCATTCTAACATGGAAACGATGTATTGACGATGTTTTCGTGGTCTGGAGAGGAGAAGAAGTTACAATCCATGAGTTTCAAACGTGGTTGAATTCAAGAAATGCTTTCCTGAAGTTTACTGTTGAAATCAGTAAGGCTAGTTTGCCATTTTTAGATCTGAGAATTTTTCCCATGGTGGATGGGTTGCAAAGTGACCTGTATAGAAAACCGATGGCTCGTAGTTCATTACTACTATATAGTAGCCATCATCCCAGGTCACTTCGCAATAATCTGCCTTTTGGACAGTTTTTGCGGATCAAACGCAACTGTTCAACTACAGAAAAATATAGAGAACACGCAGCCTCTCTCTCTTTACAATTAAAGGAAAGGCAGTATCCTAAAAAGCTGATTCGACAGTCTATGAAACGGGCATCCAATAACAACAGAGATGCGCTCCTAGAAGTCAAAACTACTAGGCCAAACACTGCCAGGCTCACGAGTGTCAACACATTCAATAGCGCGTTGAATGGTATTCAGAAAGCCATTAGAAGGCACTGGCGATTTCTGAACATTGAGAACGAAACTTTACCACTACCGCTCTTTGCCTTCAAAAGAAGCTCTAACATCAAAGACAGTTTAGTGCACACACGGCCTTTTGGTAAGGCTCTGACATCCTCCACTCAGAACACACTGTGGAATTTGCCACCGGTTAAGGGTCATTATCCTTGTGGGTCATGTGCGGCTTGCCCGCAGACGAGTCACACTACTACTGTCGACATTGGAACTGCGAGACCCTGGGCCCAAATGAAACATACGAATTGTAATAGCGATAAGCTCATCTATTTGATCACGTGTCCCTGCCAATTGAAGTACGTTGGCATGATGACTCGTAAGATCAAACTCCGTATATCAGAGCACAAAAGCACGATAAGGTGCAACAAGCAATCTACAAAACTGACCAGCCATTTCTTAACGTTTAAACATAGAGCAGATAAACTACGTTGGACAGTTTTGGAACAAACTACTATTTTCCCGCACGTTTCAGACATCACCCGTTTTCTTTTTCAAAAAGAACAACGCTGTGTGTTCAAACTTAAGAGTGATAGCTTAGGTCTTAATGATGAAGTACCTTGGACTCTGCTATATTTATCACAGTCCTCTTTTTACTACACAGTAATGACTTTTGTTTTGACTAATTGCCTTAATTTTATCGGGTCCTTAGTCATCACTTTAGCTTTTGATAGTGACGGTAGAAATCCAGACTGCTTGTGCGAAGTATCAAGCATTCTATGTCTTTACTTTTCTGGTCATCTTAACAAACATTGCCAAGTATATACGTTGTTGAGCAATTATATCTGTGTGCTACATCAGTATTTGACCAGATCAAGACATGCTGTCGAGGGTAACTTCTGGGTACTATGGAAGCACCTACTTTTGTTTTTGCGATTCTACCACTACGCAATATGGGCTCCAATGTACTCGTTCTTCTATATTGCCTACTGTATAGGTTTAATATGTTGTATTCTGATGTTAAGTTTATCTCTATTTCTATTTTCTGCCAAGTTGACACCGATTATAGGAATAGGTATCTCCAGGTTTGTTAACACAGTTTTTATGACGTGCTGGTTGTTTCAACATACTGCCAACTCAATGATAATTAGCTTATTGTTGATGAAACAATCAAGGTATTTTTAATCAGTTCAGAAATTGTTGGGTAAGCGATTAGCTTGGAAACCGGCAGACCAATATTACTCGGTCAGGAGTTTTGGTTTGAATTTGGTTTTTTCTAGGTTTATGAGTCGGGTTGCCCGAACGTATTACGTACTACATTCTCCATCATGCAAAGCGCCTCCGTCGCGTCAGGTCCAGCGCGACGTTGTTTGCCATTGATTGTTACACTATATAACGGCAACGAGGAGCCTCCCACGGTACCTTCGGTTGCAGCCTTGTACAGCCCGGGGTACCGACGGAGAGGTAAGTCTCTCAATAGGAGCGCTGTGTGTCCAGCTGGTTAATTCCATATTTTAGGCTTAGCCCGCAATGAAATAGCAAGAACGTGACCCTGCCGCTGTTAAGAGTATGCGCTATGTTGTAGGCTTTTTAATCTGAGGCACAGTTAAGCAAGTATGTGACGCTGCCGCTCTTAATAGGGGCGCTGTATTGTACGCCCTGTTAATTTGAGGCATTGTTCGGCAAGTAAGGGTGTGATGCCTCAGTCTTTGAATTCGTTTTGGGAGTCTGCACAGAGATATGCCCTTAATAGCCGATAGGAATCTATCGATGACTGTTTACTTAGGTCTTTACAGCATTGAGATGCTGTGCTCACTGCGCGAGGCTTAATAACATGAATGCGTTTAGAAACATCTAGAGGGGACCCGCTAGAATCTCATGTGGTTGTCATTACAGTTTATTTTTCGTATGCTCTACACCAATTAAGTTTGGTAGCAAATGTATTCCCTTTGTTGGCATTTACTGCAATAATATCGCCAAGTTACTTTTACTGAAGATATTTCTGTGATGTTTGCTAGTAGAAGTAATGGTGTCGGCTACTGGATAGTAACATTGTATACTTTGTTTGCTTACACCTAATGCTGCTTTAAAATGAATTCTTTTGAATACTAGTTTTCAGTTGAAGACTGAATCGCCATTTGTACGATCTTTGGATTGTGGCGTTATTATAATTTCAATTCCAAAATCATTATAGGAGTCTGTCTATTTGTTTGATGTACTGTGTTTATGTATATAGAGTCCTCTCACTGGTCATTGGTTGTTGACAATATCAGAACACGTTTTGAGTTTTGGAGCTGCTCATAGTGTTCGTTTATATCTTATGTTCCAAATGAGAGTTTTTTCAAAGTTGGTTAAACTCTTTTACAGAGCGGTGCCTCACGACCTGAGATGTAGCCAGGTGAGGTGTTGTCCCTTACTCGCAAGAGACGGGTAAGTCATGTTTGTACATCAGTGGAGTTGCTACAATGCACTATTATATGCATGTATCTTGATAACATCTGAGTAACTGATGTCTTGTAACCTTTTCTACACAGGTTGACCTTTACACATGGAACCTTCATCGGAATGGTAGTGTGGTATAGGTTGTATCGTATCCATTTAAAAAGTTTTTGGTTTACACGTTTTTTTAGCACATTTTACGCAGTAGCAATATATATCTAGGTCCTGAAGAAGGCTAGACACTCTTGGGTCATAGAGCCGAAACATGTAGACCACGTTTGCAGTTATTATTTTAAAACTGCTCGTTAGCCACTGTTTTTAATCCTGACATTAAGAGACAACCGTTAAAGAATCTTTTGTCTCTTGATAGCCAGTTTTAGTTCACATTAGCACATTTTTTGCTTTAGTTTGCACTGCGCTCATCACTCACATTCAACAACATTAACTCTTCATTCTGGATTTTAGGAACCCCTAGATAGGGACATTATATTTGAAAACATCCCTGTGCTCCTCCCTCATAGTGAGGGGGTTGTAGCCCTCGGCTGTACTAGGGTTTACAGCCGGGAGGAGGTCCCAGATGATGAAGCATGTCACTTCGGTGAGTGATGGGATTTCGTCCTTTAAGATAGGACTTCCTGTGTAGATTGTTTTCTTGGTGCACTTGTAGGCACATGAGTCATCATAACCTTAGGTGGCTTTCGTAGACCCTCCGACTTGTTGGTTTTGTACATGTTGATTGGGGATTTAGTCGGAGCTGGTCTTTAAACGTTTCCCTTTGGCCCTCCCTTCCCGGTTGTGTATTGTTAGGAATGCCTATGGACCATGTCTGTACTTCCTGACTGTGACCAACTGTTTGGCAGAGAAGGTCCTTGCCATGTGCCAAAACTTTATTAGCTTTTCTGCAGAGGAGTAAGTTTTTCCCAGGTGAGTATCCAGTATTGCTCCCAAGAACTGAAGCTTTGTTTGAGAATTGGAGAAATTTTCTGTGTTTAGTCATAGTCTCTGGATGAAGTGATGCCAGCAGTTGTAGAAGACTGTGCCTCTTCCCCCACGGTGCCTACCATGATGAGCCAGTTTCCTTGGTGTAGGTCCCTTGGTAACCCTTTTTGTCTGAGGAAGGCAGCAACTGGTGCTAGGCAATCGGTAAATATCTGAGGCACTGACTTGAGGCCAAATCGTAGTGCCTTGAATTTGTAGTGCTTCCCCACTGCTGCAAGACAGAGGTATTTCCTCTGCTTCTAGTGGATTGGGATGTGGAAATATGCATCTTGAAGATCCAGGGACGTCAGTTAATTGTTTTCCTGAATCACTAGAAAGACTTTCTGGAGCATTACCATGCGAAAGATTTGTTTCTTGAGGTACTTGTGATGGAGCAAGGACTCGTATAAAAGAGACTTGCTCGGATGCAATCTTCTCAGATAACTCATAATACTGTAATAATTGTGTTTGTAAATACTAATAATGCATCACAATTCGTACATTTAAGCTTAGGGGAAGCTTGCCTATGTGTCATACTAGCAAGTAACCAGAGTGTGACTAAAAGGGCTGCTAATGCAAAATTCTGTACTGCGTATGCGTCAACTACATCTATGTAGTAATGATGAGTTCTTGCTTGGAGGGAAATCTTTGCAGCTGCACAATCGCTTTCAAGATGGCCGCTTGGAACTTACATGTTAATGTGCATACTTTTGCTGAAACTAAACCATGCAAATTTAATAAAATGCTAATGCGAAAGATTTATACAAGTAAAGGGGTTTAGTGTAGAGATAGGTGGTATACAGTGAAATCATTTTATTTTGAATTTAATATGTCTCTTTCTGACTGCTTTATTAGTTCATATTTTGGGCCTCAAAGGATGACTGATGTCCATACCCCACGTGGTCTCCGCACAGGCGCACTTGTAACCCACCAGGAACCATGAAAATGTACTTGAAACTCCGCCAAGGACATGACCGCTACATGTCCTGGGAAAGAAGTTGTCTTCCTGACTGATGAATAAAGAAACTACTAAATGTATATTTTTGATCAATAAAAATGTGAATGCGGGTGGGAAATAAAGCTTGGGAAAGAAAAATTAAGGGGCAGGAACACTGAACAATAAGTTAAAAGAAAAGTATTAAAACTTAGCATGATGTGATGATCATCTCCCCTTTTCTGTCCAGGAGTTTCATATATTTGTTAGGAGTTTCATATATTTGAAACATTTAGGGGTGGTACATGCCATTAGAAAAGTATAATTGAGGTAGTTTAGTTAGTCAAAAACACCACAGCGAGACGAGAATGCTGAGAGACCGGGATGCTGTCCGAGAGTTGAATAAATGCTGAAGAGGAACCATTTTCCAGACTCAGAATTTTGAGCCAATTAATTAGAAGAACATCGCGGAAGAACCGAGGAGGCACACAATAGAAGAAGATCGCGGAAGAATCGAGGAGAAAGATAGTGTCAGAGAGGGGTGCGACGCAGGCGTCGTATCTAGAAGAGGTCATCTATCCTGTCTCTGAATCTTGTCCTGAGCCTTTTGTCACCTGATCTGTCCCAGGGGACCCATTTCAGCTCCTTGGCCAAGGGGTTGGTTTCCACACCATTCTAGGTAACTATAATTCTGTGTACTGCTCTCTCTGTTTTCTCCCTATTCAGGTACTGTCAATTTTTACCTACAAAAGTTAACTAAAAGGTCCATTGACCGGAGGAAAGTACATTTGGTCAGAAAGGTTTGGTAAGAAATGATTAAATACATTCATCTTACAGGTATTAGTACAACAAACTGACCCCAGCGGTATCTACTAGCCTATGTGAATGTGTGTGTGTTTATGGGCCCAGGTGAGTATATGGTAGTTGAGTACCTGAGGTTGGTAACCCGCTGGATCACTTGTTCATCTCCACAATATCCATAATAGATCTTCAATGTCCTGTTTTCTTCCTGATCAGAAAGAATCTGGAATGAAAACCCTTATTTCTTTAGGTATTTGGGGCTGTCTCTTTTGCTCCTTTGAGATGGAGGAGAGAATTTCCTATTGCAGCTCCCTAAAATGAAGGTGATGTTTTTGTCTGGGACGGCAAGCCTGTAGTTTCTGTAAGAACTCCAAAGTATGGTCTGAGTGTATAATATGCAACACCCAAAGGTCTGATGTTATGTCAAAAGTGGAAATTTCCTCTCTATATGCTGAGATGGAGATGTTAGAAGGGAGGCAGCTGAGAAAAGTAAAGTTGTTGGGGGGCGTGGCCAACCATAATGGCCTCGCGGACGTGATACGGATCGGCTCCGCTCCGAGCCTCGGAACTGCGGCTTCTGCAGTGCACCGAATGCCACGAACTTCGCCTAGAGATGTGGGGAGCGCTGTTAGCAGAGGACACTTCTTGTGCTTTCTAAAGCGGCTGGAGGAACGACTTTCTTATAGCAGCTGGGGCCGCAATGAAGACCTGCGCAACACTCAAGATGGCAGCAACTCCTGCCTCGCAATGATCGGCTCTGCCGGACTGAATCTCTACCCACTTTTGAGCCTGCTATACTGCGCGACGCCAGACCCCCCCCCACGTGACTGAAGAGAAGGCTGAGCAGGGCTGAACTCGGATCAGGAGTGAGGCCGGCAGAGCTCCCCTGGCCAGCATGACTGGGAGGCACGACCAGGAAGCACAGACCCAGGTGGAAGCGCGCGCTTTGAGCGGTGAGGGTGGGGTCTTCCTGGGCACCCACCACAGACCCACTTATGGACCCACAGAAAGTAGCCTTGGGGAGGGTGCCTCTGGCTCAATTGTTTGCTGCCTGACTTTAAGATGGCGCAGGGCAGGCTAATAGAGCCATCAGAGGTCCTGGCCGGTGGCTGATTCAACAGGGAGAGCTGACCGACATAAGGGTCACAAGCCCAGTGGAGCTGATCTTGTGAAGGATTCTCTCCCCACATTGGTTACAAGGAGCGAAGGAGCAACATGCCAAAGGACTTTGGCACTGCTCTGATTTGAGGCCCATCCATGGCAAGACCCCTGGGCCCGGAGCGTGCACCACACCCTGTCCTAGATCACACCGCTTTAATCAAATGCCCGCACGGTCCGGAAGCAGCTTCACGCTGACTGAGGTCCTCGCTCGTATGCCACCAAAAAAGACTCACACCAACAGTGTCTAAAGCTATTTCGCCCCAATGGAGTCCCGATTGGAGAACGAAGCAGAGAGCTGCATGCTGAGCGGGATGGCGCTCACCCGAGAAGAGAACCTGGTGACATTGAGAGACTTCAAGAAGGAACTCAGGGAAGACATTAAAGCAGACATTGGCGCCTTGTTTGACGCATTACGAGCAGAGGTGGGATCAAAGTTGGTTGCACTTCAGGCAGAGATCTTGAGGAGCAACTGAAACCTCTGGAGGAATGTAGGAAGGTGGATATCTGACTATGGTTACCCCCAACTTTTTGCCTAGTGTCTAGCTGGTTTTTCGACTTAGTTGGCCTGAGATCCTGCCATTCAGGGTCTCAGGCTGTCTGCTCTCTCTTTAAAATGGACTCCATGTACCCTAGGTACATAACCAATTGGTAAGGATCACCTTATTGGACCCTGTACAGTGTACCCTAGGTACCCAGGGCATAGGTGTACCCTAGGCCTCCCAGGGGCTGCAGCATGTATTATGCCACCCCTGGTCTGGCCTTCCAATCAGACACAACTGGCTGATCACTCAGCTGGGGCAAGGTCGTGTAATCACCCCTTGCTTAGATATAGTATGCCTATATCTACCCTTATATATAGACACATGTGTACCTATCAGTCACTCCTATGGCAGGCCTTAACAATCCTGGAGGCAGAGTGCTTGGTAACATGTGAGATGGTGCTCTAGCATGAGCTGAGCCTGTCTGCAGCTTTCGGAACCATGTCCTTATAGCTGTTCTATGATATAGCCTACCATATACTCTTAAAGTGCCTTATAATCTTAAACGGTTATGGTAACTATGGTTTGGCTTTATCAAAACATGTTGTGTAAGGTGTCTAACACTTTGGAATAATACCCCCATACCAATTCTGGTGATGAGGATATTATTCCTCCCTTCTAGAGGGAGAGACATGTTAAAATCCTACTTTGCTGTTTAACTCTAACCAAAGCCTCAGCATCACAAAATGGATGCTGCTGCCACAGACACAAGTCTGACCTCCTGCTGCTGGGAGTGATCCCAGCCAGGGAGGCCTGGACAATAGGGTTCCTGCTTGGGGAGGTGCTAGCACCTCCCCAGACAGCCTTTAGTGTATTGGGGCAGGGTGGGCTGAAAGGAATGAGACATGCCTGGGGCACACAAGGTGTTCCTTGCATAGTCCAGTTCAAACCGGCGCTGGGGCACTCCAGCCCCAGCTCTGGCGCGAAACTGGACAAAGGGAAGTGGGTGTAACCACCCCCTCCCAGGTCCCACCCATAAGGCGTGACCTAGCAGGTATCCCAGCCCCCCAGATTAGTATAAGAGTGGGAGTTGGGCCTCAAGACTTTAGATTATCCTTAACCTGCAAAACTGAACAGAAACTCTGGACCTTCGACATTCGACGAAAGAAGAAGACTGAAGAATCTCCCTTGTAGCCAAGGAGTGGCTACCCTGTGCAAACAGGCACCATCAAGAGACTACCCTTTGCTTTGCCCACGTTCTACGAGGAACCGACTGCAGAGCCTGACCAGAGCCTTGACTTCCAGACTTCTCCGACCCTGATCCACATCTACAGCAGAGCTGAGATCCATGGAGGCGACGAGCGACGTGGGACCGGCTACCTGGGAAAAGTGGCTAGTAACTTAAAGCGCAGCTTCTGAGGCACCCTCGAAGTTGTGCACCGGGGATTGAGAAGCCCCAACCCCAAGCACCTTCTGCACCGAAGATCAGCCCCCCACACTCCACGAGTCCTGCGTGGGGCCCTTCTGCATTTTCCTGCTTGCCGCGTCTGTCCGGTTGCTTGCCCGCTGGCTAGTGGCCTTTGTGACGACGCACCCTGAAATCTTCTGCGCTGGTTTGGCTCCTCCAGACTGGCTCCCGCTTCTCTGCAAAGAACAAGCACCCCAGACCTTCCTGGTCTGCACCAGAAGCAAGTCCTTCGTTCTTCGTGGGTTCCGCGTGCCAAGGCTTGGTGAGTCCTAGTCCAACTTCGACGCCGCCGACAGCCAGAGCCTTCGTGGGACAGCTCGCCTCCTGGTCCTGGTCGTCCTCGACGCTTCCTGGTCCTCCTGGCTGCAGCGACAAGCTTCACCTTCACCTGCAATTTTCACGACATCGCCTGGTTCCTTCCTGGTTCCACGTGGTCACTGGCTAGTGACCTTGACTCTGTCCCTTCTGCTTGCAGGTTTCTTCTCTTCTTGATCCCAGCCTTGGGATCCACCGGACACTCTTCACTGACTGCCTGTCAGCATCTTTCTTCAGGCATCCATAGGAGTCGACGACGAAAACGACGCATCTTCACCCCTATGCACCCGCAGCCTGTGGGCTAGGTAACTTGGGTCCTCCGGTGCTCATCAGGATAGTGACTATCCTAGTGTCTAGTTTTCAAGTCTCAACTTCCTAGCTACTCCGGAAGTGTCCTAAATCTACCGTTTTCTAAACTGTACTATTGCTATTGACTTTTACGCATTACGCGTGAGTGTTTCCACTCTGCACACGAATCCCGTGGGCCTCCCACTTCCTAACTAACGCTAGTGTAGTGTAGCCCCAGCGATTCCCTAGGCCTAGGCCTATTCTATTTCCGTGACAGTGGTTCTTATACCACTTACTTAGTATATGGTTTGCGTGGCCCCTAGGGCCTAACTGTATTACTTACCTGTGTGACTTAATGTATGCTTAAATAAGACTGTGTTGTACTTACCTCTAATCTCATAAAGAGTGCTGAGGGTTTGACTAGAATAAATACACTTTATTTTATATATATATCTGTTGTGGTGTCCTTTCATTTGGTATTCAAGGGATTATATATGGTATCACAGCTGGCTTCACATGCCATTCAGAGTTTAGCCTAAGACTGCTCTTGTCCATGCTACCACTAGGATAGCTGGTCTATAAGGTTGACTTTACAACCAATCACCATAAGGGTATTTGGACTGATATAAGGTGTACACTAGAACTAGTGACATCATACATCAGGCCAACTTCTCACATTGGTGAGCAGCGGTTGGGATCTGAGCTTGCTGTTGTAATACCATTGTAATCTTGAGATACTAAATTGAAAGATCACACAGATATTGTCTAGGTACATATAACGTAGATTATAATACTTAAGTCCTACTGGACTTAGTAGTTGTAGGTTGAAGGGAGTAACACACCCTGACTACAACTACTAGAGAGGTTTAGTAGATACAACTAGTGTAGGTAGGTGCACACACCACAACCTCACTAGAATCATGTCCCTGAATGGAGATCACACTGATGCTCCCTCAAGAGAGGAGAATCCTAGACAGGTTCCCTCTAGATATGATGCATTCACTTTCCAGGAGATGAGACAACTGTGTACCTCCAGGAGATTAAAACAGGGTTCCAACCCTACCCTTAGACAGCTAGTGGAGCTTCTGGAGGCCTATGATGCTGAAAGAGCTGCCAAGTATGGTGCCATAGCTGTAGATAAGGGTCTACCCACCACAGAGGAGTCAGATGGGGCTTCAGATGGAGAGGTAGACAGCCAGGGCCAAGTAGGAAGACTTAGCCAGGCTAACCTAAGTTTACATGGGAGTTTGCATGGGGTCCCCCCATACAGACCCCCAAGTGGGCTTAACCAGAGAAACAGGAGGGACAGATCCCCTTCAAGGGAATCCATCCACTCCCATGACTCTAGCATCTCTAGTGTTTCCTCTCACAGGGGAATGACTTCCCCTGAGAGAAAGGAGCATGAAGCCAGAATGAGGGAAGCTAATCTGAGGATTCAGAGGGAAGAACTTGCCCTTGCCAAGGAGAAGCTTGCTCTGGCTAGAGAGCAAAAATTGTGTGGGTCAGAACCCACTGGTGGCAGCAACATTCCTAGAGATAGGGATAGGTCTTATGACCATAGAAACCTAAGCAAGATAGTCCCCCCCATATCAGAATGGGGATGACATCCACAAATGGATGACTGCTTTGGAGAGGGCCTGCAAAGTACAGCAGGTACCCCAGAGTCAGTGGGCAGCTATCTTGTGGCTCTCCTTTTCTGACAAAGGTAGAGACAAGCTCCTCACAGTCAGTGATGAGGATGCTAACAATTACAAAGTCCTGAAGAGTGCTCCGATAGATGGGTTTGGCTTAACCACTGAGCAATATAGGTTGTTGTTCAGAGACACCCAGAAGACACAGACACAGGACTGGTCTGATTTTGTGGATTGTGCCACTAAGGCTTTGGAAGGTTGGTTAACTGGCAGCAAGGTGCAGGACTATACAGGATTGTACAACTTGAGTATGAGGGAGCAGATCCTTAGTAATTGTCAGAACCAGCTTCTCCATCAACACCTGGTAGACTCAGATTTGACCTCTACCCAAGAATCGGGAAAGAGGGCAGATAAATGGGTCAGGACCAGGATTAGGCCTAAAAATCAGGGTGGTGACCAAAAGAAAGATACCACCAAGCCTCAAGAGAAGGGTGGGGATAAAACAAAAGAGAAATCTTCCTCAGGGCCCCAAAACTCCACACAGGGTGGTGGGTCCCAAGCTCCCTCCTCTACCACAGTTAAAAAGCCTTACTGCCATGAGTGTAAAACTCCTGGGCATTGGAAAACTGACAGCAGTTGCCCAAGGGCTAAAAACAAAACTGTTCCTCCAACTACTCCTGTCACACCACCTATTACTATCAGCAGTAATCCCCCAGGTGGTGGGAGTGCCCCCCAAAATTTGGTTGGGTTTTCTTGGGGAACACAGGGGGATCCTGGCTTAGCCAATTCCCCTACAGCAGCTACTCTTGTCTGTGATGGTGGCATGGGGTTTGCCAACTTCACTGCCTGTCCCAACACTTTGGGTAGGTACAGACAGGAACCCTACATCAATGGTAGAAAAGCTGAGGCCTACAGAGACACTGGAGCTAGCATCACCATGGTGGCCCATAGGCTAGTTCCCTCTGAGCAGCTTTTGCCTGGTTTCTCATACCAGGTAACTAACATTGATGGCAAACAGAACAGTCATCCCATGGCAGAGGTATGTCTCAGCTGGGGAGGGGTCACTGGTCCTAAAACGGTGGCAGTGTCTCCAACCTTGCCTGTGGACTGCTTACTGGGGAATGACTTAGAACTCTCAGCTTGGGCTGAAGTTGAACAAGACACCCATTCTAAAATGGTAGGCCTTTCACAAAAGGGTAGTGGGGTTGTGCCAGCCACAACCCCTGTCCAAGTAGATTTCCTCCCTGAAAAGGTTGGAAGGGCAGTGGTAGCCACAGCCCAGGCAAAGACAGACTTCCCTGTAGAGACTGGCAGAGCTGTGACAGTCACAGCTCAAACCCAAACTGAGTGCCTCCCTGAAAAGGTTGGCAAGGCTGTAATGGGCTCAGCCCACACTCAGACTGACATAGGTGTAGTGAAGCCTGAAACTATGGATCACTCCACACAAACAGAGAGTAGTGGGGAGGAAGAAAAGTCTCCCTCTCCCCAGGCATTAGGAAAAGGTCAGCCTCCTCAGGGATCTGACCTCACCCCTTGTGAAGGAACTGCCCCAGAGGTAGCCAGGCCTGGCCTGGCAGAGCCTCTGATGTCAGTGGCCCCTTCCAAGGTGGGACCCAGTCTGGTGCAGGTAGCCTGCCTCTCTCTACCCTGCCTCAGTCAGCCCAGGGCTGCAGAGGTCAGGGAGGCCAGTGGACCCCAAGAGGGCCCCTGTCCACAAGAACCCCCCCATCAAAAGAATGAGGATTGCCTGGCTAGTAGCCCTAGCCAGGTGATGGGTAAAAACATTCCTGAGGGATCCCCTTTACAGGTAGTTAGGGACCTCCCCCAGAGGGATTCTGTTGGGCACAGGCAAACCTGGGACCTTAGGGCCCCAAACCTGACCTGTCCCTCCAGTAAGCCCACAAAAGGGACCCAGCCTCCAGCTTTAGGTAGCCAGAGGCTGACCCTGAGAGCACAGTGCAACTCAGTGAAAGAAAGAAAGGCATCCATGGTGGAGGATGATTGGAGGAAGCTGAGGCCTCACTTTGAGGACACTCACTTCAGTACTCCATCTCAACACCAGCCTTTTACTTTGCAAAGACACACCCAAGGTAGAGATTCCCTATGGTGGAGACCCTATGATACCTTTAGGATGAGGGATTGCTTAGTGGACCATGAGACAGGGGGTAACCATGCCAGTGCTGGTTCTTCCTTATATGGCCACTTAGGCAATAGAGGCTTACCTTGTCAAGGCCAGCCTTATCTCCTTTCGTTTGGGGGGGGGTTGTGTAGGAAGGTGGATATCTGACTATGGTTACCCCCAACTTTTTGCCTAGTGTCTAGCTGGTTTTTCGACTTAGTTGGCCTGAGATCCTGCCATTCAGGGTCTCAGGCTGTCTGCTCTCTCTTTAAAATGGACTCCATGTACCCTAGGTACATAACCAATTGGTAAGGATCACCTTATTGGACCCTGTACAGTGTACCCTAGGTACCCAGGGCATAGGTGTACCCTAGGCCTCCCAGGGGCTGCAGCATGTATTATGCCACCCCTGGTCTGGCCTTCCAATCAGACACAACTGGCTGATCACTCAGCTGGGGCAAGGTCGTGTAATCACCCCTTGCTTAGATATAGTATGCCTATATCTACCCTTATATATAGACACATGTGTACCTATCAGTCACTCCTATGGCAGGCCTTAACAATCCTGGAGGCAGAGTGCTTGGTAACATGTGAGATGGTGCTCTAGCATGAGCTGAGCCTGTCTGCAGCTTTCGGAACCATGTCCTTATAGCTGTTCTATGATATAGTCTACCATATACTCTTAAAGTGCCTTATAATCTTAAACGGTTATGGTAACTATGGTTTGGCTTTATCAAAACATGTCGTGTAAGGTGTCTAACACTTTGGAATAATACCCCCATACCAATTCTGGTGATGAGGATATTATTCCTCCCTTCTAGAGGGAGAGACATGTTAAAATCCTACTTTGCTGTTTAACTCTAACCAAAGCCTCAGCATCACAAAATGGATGCTGCTGCCACAGACACAAGTCTGACCTCCTGCTGCTGGGAGTGATCCCAGCCAGGGAGGCCTGGACAATAGGGTTCCTGCTTGGGGAGGTGCTAGCACCTCCCCAGACAGCCTTTAGTGTATTGGGGCAGGGTGGGCTGAAAGGAATGAGACATGCCTGGGGCACACAAGGTGTTCCTTGCATAGTCCAGTTCAAACCGGCGCTGGGGCACTCCAGCCCCAGCTCTGGCGCGAAACTGGACAAAGGGAAGTGGGTGTAACCACCCCCTCCCAGGTCCCACCCATAAGGCATGACCTAGCAGGTATCCCAGCCCCCCAGATTAGTATAAGAGTGGGAGTTGGGCCTCAAGACTTTAGATTATCCTGAACCTGCAAAACTGAACAGAAACTCTGGACCTTCGACATTCGACGAAAGAAGAAGACTGAAGAATCTCCCTTGTAGCCAAGGAGTGGCTACCCTGTGCAAACAGGCACCATCAAGAGACTACCCTTTGCTTTGCCCACGTTCTACGAGGAACCGACTGCAGAGCCTGACCAGAGCCTTGACTTCCAGACTTCTCCGACCCTGATCCACATCTACAGCAGAGCTGAGATCCGTGGAGGCGACGAGCGACGTGGGACCGGCTACCTGGGAAAAGTGGCTAGTAACTTAAAGCGCAGCTTCTGAGGCACCCTCGAAGTTGTGCACCGGGGATTGAGAAGCCCCAACCCCAAGCACCATCTGCACCGAAGATCAGCCCCCCACACTCCACGAGTCCTGCGTGGGGCCCTTCTGCATTTTCCTGCTTGCCGCGTCTGTCCGGTTGCTTGCCCGCTGGCTAGTGGCCTTTGTGACGACGCACCCTGAAATCTTCTGCGCTGGTTTGGCTCCTCCAGACTGGCTCCCGCTTCTCTGCAAAGAAGAAGCACCCCAGACCTTCCTGGTCTGCACCAGAAGCAAGTCCTTCGTTCTTCGTGGGTTCCGCGTGCCAAGGCTTGGTGAGTCCTAGTCCAACTTCGACGCCGCCGACAGCCAGAGCCTTCGTGGGACAGCTCGCCTCCTGGTCCTGGTCGTCCTCGACACTTCCTGGTCCTCCTGGCTGCAGCGACAAGCTTCACCTTCACCTGCAAAGTTCACGACATCGCCTGGTTCCTTCCTGGTTCCACGTGGTCACTGGCTAGTGACCTTGACTCTGTCCCTTCTGCTTGCAGGTTTCTTCTCTTCTTGATCCCAGCCTTGGGATCCACCGGACACTCTTCACTGACTGCCTGTCAGCATCTTTCTTCAGGCATCCATAGGAGTCGACGACGAAAACGACGCATCTTCACCCCTATGCACCCGCAGCCTGTGGGCTAGGTAACTTGGGTACTCCGGTGCTCATCAGGATAGTGACTATCCTAGTGTCTAGTTTTCAAGTCTCAACTTCCTAGCTACTCCGGAAGTGTCCTAAATCTACCGTTTTCTAAACTGTACTATTGCTATTGACTTTTACGCATTACGCGTGAGTGTTTCCACTCTGCACACGAATCCCGTGGGCCTCCCACTTCCTAACTAACGCTAGTGTAGTGTAGCCCCAGCGATTCCCTAGGCCTAGGCCTATTCTATTTCCGTGACAGTGGTTCTTATACCACTTACTTAGTATATGGTTTGCGTGGCCCCTAGGGCCTAACTGTATTACTTACCTGTGTAACTTAATGTATGCTTAAATAAGACTGTGTTGTACTTACCTCGAATCTCATAAAGAGTGCTGAGGGTTTGACTAGAATAAATACACTTTATTTTATATATATATCTGTTGTGGTGTCCTTTCATTTGGTATTCAAGGGATTATATATGGTATCACAGCTGGCTTCACATGCCATTCAGAGTTTAGCCTAAGACTGCTCTTGTCCATGCTACCACTAGGATAGCTGGTCTATAAGGTTGACTTTACAACCAATCACCATAAGGGTATTTGGACTGATATAAGTTGTACACTAGAACTAGTGACATCATACATCAGGCCAACTTCTCACAAGGAAGCAGCTGCCAATCTAAACTCTCAGCTACACTTTGTCTTGCTACGATGCGAGGATTTGAAAAATCGCTCCCGGAGAGACAATTTAAGAGTGAGGGTTCTGGAGGAGGGATGCGAGGAACCAGGCCTGGAGGCATTTATGGTGGGTCTTTTCTCCAGTATACTGGGAGACAACGGGATGGAAGTCCAGCTGGAACGAGTCCACAAGGTGGGCCCACAACTTCAAGGGGGAAACTAATGCCCAAGAGAAATTTGGATGGACTTACCTTTTTGGCATAGCCTTCTCGTTCGGCAACAAATCACACCACTTTATGGAGGTTGATGGGGCGGCGGCCCTGCTTGGTATCGAGAAGACTCCACCGCAGCAAGCAGCGACTTTTTGAGGGAATGCATGGAACCACGGTCACCGGGCCCCTGGCAGACACCCAAGAATGGTGGGAAGATGACGAGGGACTGAAAGATGCTGGAGCTTGTAATCCATGACTCTTTGCCTTTGCGTACCAACCTATCCACTCTGTTAAAAACTTAGAGCTATCACCCTGAGTGAGAAGTAACTTCGCAGCGGGCCTTCCAGAGCCCGAGAGCTTAGGAGGGTAGGCAATGATGGCGAAGGGGACCCAATATTTTATTAGCCCTGTGTTTACTCTTGCTCACTGAAGTGTTAGTTGAACTCCATCATTAGACAGTGTCCAAATAAGTCTTCAAGCGAGGCTCTAGGAGCGGACGTGGACTCGCCCCTCGAGTCACCAAGAGTGAGGGGTTTCCATAGTCTTGGAGATTTCCTAGTTCAAAGTTTTTGTTTAGTTTTCAATGTATGGTTTTCACCGTGGTGCATAATATGTGCTTTGAGTGACCAGGTGTGGGGGGGCTTGAAGCTGGGATGGGATGGAGGGTCGCTCGACCCGGTAAAGCAGTTCCCCACAATTATTTAAATGTCAGTTAACTGCAGGTCATGGAATGTAAAGGGTCTTAATTTCCCTAACAAGCGACAACTCCTCTGGAAATACTTAGGGGATCATCATGTCCGTATTGTAGCGTTACAGGAGACCCACCCCAGAAAAGGCGAGGTTCTCCCTTGCAACACAAAACTTACCCACGAATATTCTGATCGAGGCCACTTCTAAATAGAATGGGGTCGCCCACCTCTTTCACTCGTCAATTCACTTCCAGCCTCATGACACCAAAACGGATAAATCGGGGAGATTCCTCATGGTAAGGGGGATTTTAATAGGGTGCCCATGCACTGTCGTCATGATACATGCACCCAATTCCGGACAGTCAGAGGTTCTTCTCACATTTCCATCCACGTTGGAAAGCTTTGCATAAGGGGACATAATTTTACTGGGTGATTTCAACCTCATCTGGGACCCCACTGAAGACACCACCTATCCTCAAAGGTCAGTGGTGGGAATCTTTGGCAAGACCCTTAAAGCCTCACTACAATGCATGGGACTGATAGATTCCTGGAGGGCTCTCAATCCCACAGGGCGGAATTACTCTTTCTTCTCCCACTCACACAGATCCTACTCAAGGATCAACCACATCTTCATTAGCCAAGCACTCTGCAAGACGATCACGAGAGCTCAATTACACACGATATGTCTCTCGGATCACGCCCCACTGGAAATCCTGATCGACTGGCCGGCTCCGCACTCTAAACTCTCAAGGTGGTACTACTAAAACATCCTTAGCAGAGATAGACTTCTTGACGACAATTTGAGGAAGTCGATTAAAGACTTCTTCGCCAACAATGACCTCAAAGACACCGCTCATTTGATCAACTGGGACGCCTTTAAGGCGGTTATAAGGGGCAAATGCATTGCTCTTGCTACCACCTTAAAGAAGCAACAGACTGCGGAGCGACTGTCGCTAGAGGGTCAGCTGAGGGACGCCGAAAAAACACACAAGGACGCCCCATCTGTACTAACCTTATGGAAAGTAACCGCATTAAGGGGAAGCTCCAGGTGATATATACCAACAGAGCGGAAAAAACAATTTACATCTCCAGGCTCAAGGGTACAATGGGAACAATAAAATAGGCCCGTCAACTTAGGGCGAAACAAGAAAAAGAATATGTTAAACTTCTATAGCTCACTCTACACAGCAGACCCCTTAATAGCACAAGACCAATCTCACTATCTGGACTCGCTGACACTTCCACATGGTTTCATCTGCCATCCAACGAGAAGCTTAGCCAACCTCTTTCCAACGAAGAGGTCCAAAAGGCGATAGATACCCTTAAACTCAAGAAGAACCCAGGCCTCGATGGGTTCAGTGCCCAGTTCTACGGAACGTTTGCTGCTGAGCTCACCTGATGGTCCTTTTCAATTAAATAGCCACCTCCCAACAGGTATCCCCATCGACGGGATAAGCATTAATCACTACAATCCCTAAAGCAGGGAAAAGTCCCAAATTATGCACCTCATACAGACCTATAGCACCTTTGAACCTGGATGCCAAACAGTACTCTAAGATCTCAGTCAGCAGGCTGTAAAATATTTTACCTTCATTGATCCATCCAGACCAATCAGGGTTTATCAAGGGATGTCAGACCCATGATAACCTGCGCCGGATAATCCACCTAATAGATAAAGTACAGAAGAACATCCCGGCGGCATTACTATTAATAAATGCGGAGAAGACCTTCAACCGGGTTGACTGACCCTTCCTAATGCGCACCCTGAGCCAATTTGGGTTTGGTGAGACTTTCTTGAACATGGTGAAGGCTAACTATCATTCCCTCATTTCCCGAGTCTTGGTCAATAGAGTAGCCTCGAAATTTTTCAACCTATCAAGAGGCACAAGACAGGGTTGCCCCCTGCCACCCATGCTCTCCGCCCTCTGCATTGAACCATTTACAAAGCGGATAAGAGCTAACTCTGAAATTCGCAGGATCCAGTTTGGCCCAGATAAGCACAAAATTTCACTCTTTGCGGACGATGTCCTGCTTCCTATCACTGAACCGCACACCTCCTCCCTCCCAGTTATACAGGCCGAACTTAATAGTTTTGAGAAAGTAGTGGGTTTTAAAGTGAACCTTTCCAAATCTTTCTTACTTAACTTGACAATCCCCGATGATGGCCGCCATCACGGAGGCATTGCAGTTTCAATGTGTCCATAAAAAAATTACTTATCTGGGCATTACAATCACCCCTAAATTAACAGACCTCTATAAGGCTAACTTCCCTCCGTTGCTACGGCAACCTAAATCCGATTTTAAAAAATGGGGCTCCACATATATTACCTGGATAGGCCGAATAAATTCGATCAAAATGAACGTTCTGCCTCGCCTTCTCTATTTATTTCAGGGTCTTCCGATCACGATGCTTGCTGAGCTAAAGAGGATTACAAAATGTATTTGGCAGGGCACATGGCCCGCATATCCCAGCTACTTTTGACCAGACCGAGCCTGGAGGGGGGGTCACCCTCCCGGATTTTCCCCTCTATTACAGAGTTTCACAACTCCGGATTTTGGCTGAATGGTTCCTTAAAGCCTCTGACAAACACTGGATATGTAGAAAGTGCAAGTATTGTAATACTGGGAATGATTGTGCCTGAAAATATTACAAGACATGCTGTGAACTTGTGAAGAAGCAGTGTATTATCTTTAGATAACTGATGATCTAAGCTTGTGACAGAGCTCGGCTGAGCTTTACATGTTGTGATTTTTTCTTATAAAAACATTCTGAAAAAAAAAGTTACGTTGTTGGTTGCTTTGGGAGAACATTTGCGAAATGCTCCTTTTTCATTCTGAAATCTGCCACACCCTTGTCTATGGTTTCTATTGGGCGCATAAACTTGGTCAAATCTCGGTTGCCTTGGAGGTTAATATGGGGGGCCTTGACCTCCATATTGATTGAATCCTCCTCTGCAGCCCAGAGAGATCTTCGTGAGCTTGGTATGGAAGGGTCATCTTACTCTAGATGCCATGGGTCTTGGAGACTGATTTGTTGGAGGTTAACGGGGAGGAGGTGGTGTAGAGGTTGCTGGTATTGGAAGTGGTGGTGGTGGAGGCAATGGTGGAAACAGAGCAAGGGTGGACATAGGTGGCTGTTGAGGGATCAGTCCTTGATAGCTGTTCAGCATCTGTTGCAAGGTTGTGAAAAACACAACAGGTACCTGCAACACCTTAGGGTCCATATAGCCACAATGAGGTGCATAGGGCTAAGGGTAATCAGCTACGAAAGTCTGTGGCTGGTAGTCTAATTTGTGCTAACTCTTATCATCTAAATGCCTCCTTCAAACTTGGGGACACAACAAACATCCAACTGCATATGTCTACAATCTGTTTCAGAGATGTTCTGGTCGCTGAAATCACCTTCCAATTCAGAATCCAGAATGTGGTTAGGGAGGCTTACTGTCACATGGTGAAAATGTGACTGGCATAGAAAAGATTTGTCAATGTTGATGAAGTCGATGTTGGTAGTGACATCATCGGTGCTGTTGTTGAAGTGGGCCTGGTCATCTACAGTGATCTTGCCATCATAATTGTTACCATTATCGACAGTGATGTCAGCATCAAGGGTGTTGTTGTCGACAACTATAACTTTTTCTTTGCAGACGATGACACTTGAGTCACCTGTGGAGGCTGATGCTCATTTAGGACATACTTGATGTTGTAGTCAATGATGGTATTGACAATGATGGTACTATCATCTAAAACAAGGTCCAGTCTTCAAAGGTGTTGTCGTTGACAAAGAGGGTCTGGTCATCAATGATTTCTTTGGCATCGACTAGAGGACACTGAAGTCACCACCGGAAGCTGAGATTCACTGAGGACATCCAAGGAGTTGGACTGTCACGCTGATTTTTGTGCAGGCTAGTGTTCATTTTGCCTGGAGCATCTTTGAAGTAACTACAATTTTTTTCTGTGGAGTGGTGGCTGCGGGTGGTTTCGAATGCAAGCCCATCTCTGGGAAATCTTCATGTTTCTGTTTGTTCACCATCTTTGTAGAAGTGCTTTGTGGAGCACTTTTCACAGAATCATCCCCAGGTAAGGGGGCATCCCCTTAGAATGAAGGTATTATTTCTTTTTTAAGCCATATCCTTCAGAGTCTTTGAAGGGAAGGTGCTACAAATGCCACAGCTTGAAGGCTTATGCGCTGGATAAAGGCAGTAAATACATTGATCATATGTATCATCAGTTTAGATTTTCTTCTGACCACAAGTAGAGCAGGATTTGAATAGAGAGGTTTTCTCTCTGTCAGCCATGATGACAGTTGGTAACAGATGATAGGTCTCCCTGGTCCAGAAAAATGGAAAACATTCAGAAATGTACCTCAAAAACAAATTACAGTTCACTCAATGCTGCAAACCGGGTGGCAAAGCTCAAGGATACACAAGAAAATATCAGGATAAAGTCAATGAAAGGTTAGAGCAGAGCTTTCACAGAGACTCCCTCACACAGACATGCGGTAGAAACTTGTGCTATAGTGGCTTTTAGGGGGAATATGCGAGCTAGAACTTTCACATCTGTGACTGAAGTTCAGGTTGCTTCAAATGAGGTGGATCTGCTACTGAACAAATGCAACTGTTGTGGCTTATGCCCATTTTAACCTTTTTGATGCTATTTAAGAACACCGGAAATTCCCAGTCTGAAAACGGCAAATTATTCCAGCATGTGAATATTTGAAAGACCCAATGCTGTATTTAGCTACTGAGGCCAACATGGGAAGAAAGAACCACACCAGGGTATTTTGAATACTCAGTCAATGTGGGGATAGAGGCCAACACCAGGTCAGACTACCATTAACTGCACTCTGCGACTAGAGAAAGCATCAAACGTAAGCACCTTGTACCATGCCTATGAGGTTTTTATATATGAGGGAGAAAGTGTCACACAGTGAAAGATTATAACTTATTCAGAGTTCACCAAGAAGAAAGTACCACAGCAGAGCCCTTCATACCATCTTGGTGCGGTGGGCTTGAAGAAAAAAGCAAACAGTGCCACCTCACACCCAGCCACCATAGTCATTATGAGTATAGAGGCCGCACCAGGGCACCTTTTACCTGCACATTAGTAAAGTCCACACGGTTGAGGTCACTCAGCATCTGGTTGATTTGTGCTGTGTTTTGCAGGACTGCACGAGCCGCCTGGGCCAGGTGATTAAGGGATGTGTACCTCCGCAGTGTCTGGGCAAAGGCACTAGCAGCTGCCACCTGTGGGGAAAGCACGGGTCAAATACTGCTGGAAGTTATGGGCTGAGGATTTCAGATGGCATTAGGGGGGTGTCTCACCTTCACACGCACCATCTCTTCTGGAATATTCATCATGGCACTGCTTAGCCAGCTCTCCAAACTCTTGGCGAAGTTGCGGATGGCTTGTGTCAAGGCACCTGTAACAGTGAGAGAAATACCACACCAATTCGCTTTATAAAACATCAATACAAGATCAAGGCATGTAACAAAATGCAATGGATGGCACATGCGCCAAAGCTGTTGGGTCAAACATATATCATGTCACTTTAATATGAGCAACTCTGCATCGATTTTGTACGTGCTGTTTCACTTGGTATCTTTCCTGACAGGTAGACACAAATCATGAGTCTGTTATGATGTGCTTCATATTTTTTCTTTGATTGCTCCGGGTAGCTACCCTATTTGGCCCCACTGCTGCACCGGGACCTTTCAGGCTTGTAGAGTCCACCACTATGCTTGAAGAGTCTGGACATTATCTGTCTAGCAATGGCAGTTGATGATTCTCCCTTACTAACTCTGGCTCCTCTTAATAAAACCCTTTCATTACTTAAGAAAAAAAATCTCCAAAAGGAAAAAAGCATCAGAATAGGATATATCTATGTAATTCCACCACTGGCCCCAGTGCGGATCTGTTGTGATGGAAATGTCCCCTGCATGCATCTGAAATCCTGACTTTTCTTTAATTTAGCCCTGGAGTCACGCTAATCTAACTTGTGCAGAAGCCTAGGCTTCCCATCACATTGTAAGGTACAGGATCAGTTCTATGACCTGGAGGGCCCCACCAACACTGCCCTTCTATTTATCAATGGATTACAGTCCTTGCCCTGGGTACATCACATTCAGTGGTGGTGGCAGCAGTATAGCGTGTTTTGTGAATTTATGGTGTGACGAGACCTTTCTCTCTGTGCCAGTGACAGTGCAGTCTACAGACTGTAAGTAAGGGTGTGTGAGTCTGTATGTGCGTGTGTGGTGTGGGGCACATGTATGGTAGTAGCTGTTGGTGTGTTGTATGAGACTGAATACTGGGGCTAGTGGAATTAATTGCGGATGGCCCCGGTTGAGCATGGCACAAGAGAGAGGACGAGGAGAGCTTCCCCAGACAGAGGGCGTGCATACCCTGCATTGCTGTAGATGGAGGGTGAAGACCCAGACAATTTAGGTGAGGAGAATGGAGACAGGGCTATCGTTAGAAATTCCTTGAGAACCGTGGGCCAGAAGTACAAAGCATTTTTCCAGTCGCAAATGGCCTGATTTGCGGAATCCAACTATTTGCAATCGTAAAAATGCTTCTTCTTATGTACAAAACCAAACTGCTATTCAGCAACTTGTTACCATATTGCAATTTGGGTTTGTAACCAAATTCAGGTAAAATGATTGCTTCTTTTAAAAGCAATCATAGACATGATGGTCTGCTGACTATAAAAGGCTACCATCCCTGTGACAGCTGGAATTCTTAGTGTGTTACAAATTGTGACCTACTTCATTATTATTCATAAAGTAGGTCGATTTACGAACCAATGTGAATTGATAATTTACGAACTAACCTATAGGTTGGTTCTCAAATGAGCACTCTGGTCTCAAATTGCAACTGGAATTTTGCGACCAGAGTTTAGTACATCAGGCCTGTGTTAGCAAAAGGCTATTGAATAGTTCTTCCTAAGCACTGCCATTTGGTAGATGGAAAGAATGGGACTGCCTTTGCTGTTGTTTTAGATAAGAACATTTCTGGACAAGGCCTGCCTTTTGTCTTTATCTGATTACTGCTTCAGGAGAGCAATGGCATCCAGGTGCAGAGAACTCAAACAATGTTTTGGATACTCCTTTTGTAGCTTGCCACAAATCTATCTGCTGTGAGAACCATCACTCTGCACAATGAAATTTGAAAGAGAACAAACTTCTGAAGCCTGAGACAGGGCATCCACTACCCTATCTGGAATATGTGTATAAAGTTGGGATCCCAACCACCCTACTTTGTTCGAATTGTAAGTCCTTCATGACCAAGGAAGGGAGTGCTCCCTAGAGTACCGTGAGGACTGATGTGTGATCAGGGCTGGTGTCAGCATGACAGCCAGTCTTACTGGGCTCCGGGGTCATCACCTCAAGTCTACAACTTGCTGGAGAATCTGAGGGTCTGCCAAAGCACCTAGAAGCCTACCTGCCTGCTCAGAGACGGAAGGAGAGTGCCTGGTAGAAGGAGAGATTTTCGAGGAGGAGAAGCCTAGCATGTTCCCATGGTGTGGGGTACCTAGAAGTAGCTGACTTCTTACAGGGAGTGAGGCCAGTCCTAACCCAAATTCTAGTTGCTGCTCCCACCGCAAACTGCCTATAGAAGTATTCCCCAAATTGTCTCATGCAGCCTGGGGTTCCCACCATTGACAGGGGGTTATGTGCTGCTGCTACCGAACAAGGTGCCCAACCGAGAGAAGCGGCTTCATTAGTCGATGTCTGCTCAAAATGAGAGCCTATGTTTGAACATGAGGAGAGGAAACTGTTGTTGCTAAAACAAAGCTTTGCCGGCATGGAATTGATGGGCCAAAAGACTACTGAAATTACCTATGGACCAGTCTTTGGGTTAATCCCTTGTGATCTGTGCCTCTGTCTAGCCTGTGCCTGATCCATATTTTTGCCTGCGTCACACAAGAGAGTAGGAGGGAGGAAGCAGGCATCCTAGGAATAGCGGCATTATGTTCAGTCCCATAGGAGTATAGAACCCTGTAACCAACCACCTCAAGAACATGTAGTAACACTAAGTGATTAAAGAACAGGCTAATATTGGGCAAGACAATACTTTATTAAGTCTGTTGGTAGGTTGTTTAGATTTGAATTCTTGACCCCCCAACCCAAAAAAAAACTTCCAAACTACCTTCCTGAAATGCCTGTGACTGCATGCTATTGCTAACCTAAGAGTTAACGGACGAAACAGCTATTTTGGCCAAGTTTCTATAGCCATAGTAAGGCAGACACCAGGACACCAGTGGCAAACAACCTCTACCACCACTGTTGGGGCCCAGTGGTGCCTGTCTGTCCGGGGGCCACGCAATGGTAAGTTACTTACCTGTAATCCTAGTTCTCTTCCAGGGGTATACTCATCAAAGTCATAGCACTGAATAGTCCCGCCCACGTGCGGGGACCCCGGAGCAATAGCAAATAATATGCATATATCTACATATATATATAAATACCCATATATATAGATAATATGCATATATATATACATATGCAGCCTGAAAACATGTTACTAGGCTCAAAACTGCCACAATTGCAATGTAAATCCTTTACATTTGAAAATATAAAGAAACATAAGTCATGATATTCTTATAATATATATAAAGAAAACTGCTTTGAGTTTGCTTTGAAACACACAACCTTTATTTTTAAAAGTAAAAAGGCAAGATCATAGAGGCAGATTAGTCTAGAGAGGCTGCATATAGAAACAATTGGAAAACTGGCGCCGTGCCTTTAAGACCTCCAGGAACCCCCAGGCTCCAATCATGCACAACAGGTGACAGTTAGGTCAGTTCTTTTGGACGGCGTATAACAGTTTAATCACAGAATGGGTAACAGATACATATATATGGTCATGGTATTCGTCCGGGGAGGAGGGAGGGTTGCTTATGACTTTGATGAGTATACCCCTGGAAGAGAACTAGGATTACAGGTAAGTAACTTATCCTTCTCTTCCAGGGGATACTCATCAATAGTCATAAGCACTGAATAGAGTAGCAAGCCCATCCCCATACCCTGCGGACGAATACCAGCATATTAAAAAACATTTTACCAAAACATATATTACCCAAACAGATTTCTCAAGGATGCTTGTCCAAATTGAGCATCTGCTTGAGTGTCAGAATCAAGGCAGTAATGGCGTGCCAAAGTATGAACCGAACGCCATGTAGCTGCTTTACAAATTTCCTGACTAGGTACCCTTTTAAGCATTGCTATCGTAGCAGCTTTGCCTCTTGTAGAATGGGCCCTCGGCTTGCCCGGGAGCTGCTTATGTGCCAGTTGATAAGATGACATGATACATGACACTATCCATCTAGAAATGGACCTTTTAGAGACTGGGAAACCAGTGTTCAATGGACCATAATTCACAAACAGATTTTCGTACACTTTTTGTTTTATCTAGATAGAATTTTAACACTCTTTTTAGATCTAGTGAGTGCAGAGCTCTCTCTGCAGGAGTGACAGGGTTTGCAAAGAAAGTAGGAAGAGTAATCGACTGGTTGATGTGAAACTCCGAGACCACCTTAGGAAGGAACCTCAGGTGAGTACGTAACACCACTCTGTTCGCGTGAAAAACGAGATAAGAGCATAAGGCTTGTATCTCGCTCACCCTGCGAGCAGATGTGATTGCCATGAGAAAAGCAGTCTTCCACGAAAGATGCTGAAGGGAAGCTTTGTGGATAGGTTCGAATGGGGGACCCATTAACTTAGAGAGGACCACATTAAGCTCCCAGGAAGGAGATGGAGACCTAACAGGTGGGTAGACCTTTTTTAGACCCTCCAGGAAATCCTTAACAACTGGCATCTGAAAGAAAGACGCCTGAGTCGGAGACTTTCTATATGCTGTTATCCCTGCCAGGTGAACCTTTATGGATGAATATTGCAAACCTGCTTTGGCCAAATACAGTAAGTATGGTAACAGTACCTGTTCCTGACCTCGAATAGGGTCATGACCCTCAGCAGTACACCACATGTAAAAACGCTTCCACTTAAAAGCGTAAGACTTCCTCGTAGAAGGTCTCCGAGCCTCCTTCAAGATCTGCATGCAGTCTTGAGAGAGACCTAAATGTCCATATTGGATGAACTCAGGAGCCATGCTGATAACCTCAGGGACGGCAGGTTGGGATGGAACACCTTGCCGCCCGCCCTGGTCAGCAGATCCGGATGACATGGCAACCTCCTGTGTGGTACTTTGGAGAGATGAAGAAGGTACGGGTACCACCACTGGCGAGGCCACTCTGGAGCAGCCAGGATCATCTCTGTCTTGGATTTGTACAGTTTCCTGATCACCAGGGGAATGAGGGGAACTGGTGGAAAGGCATAGAGTAATGTCTCTGACCAGTCTATCAACAGAGCATTCCCCTTGGATTGTGGTTGTGGGTATCTGGAGGCGAAGACGCGGCATTTTGCGTTTTATGCGTCCGCGAAGTGATCTGTGTCTGGTGTTCCCCAGCCATGGAAGATGTCTTGCGCCACTTCTTGTTTTAGCACCCAGTCGTGTGCTTCTGCGAAATGCCTGCTTAGGCCGTCCGCTTGGACGTTGAGGACGCCTGGTAAGTGAATTGCGGAGATCTTCATGTCTCGTGCTAGAAGCCACTTCCAAATCGCCTGTGCTTCCAGCGACAGGGGTCTGGACCTGGTGCCCCCCTGCTTGTTCAGGTAGTACATCATTGTTGTATTGTTCGTCTGAACAAGCTGAGCAGTCGATTTGATGGAAGGAAAAAACGCCTTGAGAGCCAGATGGACCGCTCTGAGCTCCAGCATGTTTATGTGGTATAGTTGTTCTCTCTCAGACCACATTCCTTGGATCTGTAGTGACCCCATATGAGCGCCCCATCCCTGAAGGGACGCATCTGTCACCAGAGTCTGCTTGGGCAGTTCCTCTTGAAAGGGGACTCCTATGATGAGATGAGTACGTTGAATCCACCATCTGATGGAGAGCCGGACAGACAGAGGCAGAGTTAAAGTGTCCTCCCAGCGATTGGTGATTTGGGACCACTGATCCTCTAGAGTCTGCTGTAGAGGTCTCATGTGAAGTCTGGCATTTGGAACTAGAAAAATGCACGAGGCCATCGGACCCAGAAGAGATGAGACCTGCCTGGCCGTGGGCTGAGGTATCTTCAGGAGGGTGTGACACTTGTGGAGAATGGATGGTAGTCTCTCCTCCGAAGGATACGCTCTTGCGTTTACTGTGTGCAAAGTTGTGCCCAAGTAATGTATCCTCTGTGTTGGATTGAGGATGGATTTTTTTAAATTGACCTGTAGACCCAGCTGATGTAGTTGTTGGATGCAGTAAGCGAGGTGCTGCTGTAGAAGAGTTGGAGACACAGTCTTGAGAAGCCAGTCATCTAGGTAAGGGTAGATGAAGATTTGCTTCCTCCTCAAGAAAGCAGCTACTACTGCCATGCACTTTGAGAATGTGCGAGGAGCAGACTTCAGACCGAAGGGCAGGACAGTGAACTGGAAGTGGTCTGACTGGATGCGAAACCTTAGAAACTTTTGATGCTTTGGAGGGATTGGGATGTGGAAATAGGCGTCTTGAAGATCTATGGAACATATCCAGTTCCTCTGATGTAGATGCGGGATTATTTGACGTAATGCCAGCATTCTGAACCTCTCTCTCAGAATGAACTTGTTGAGAAGCCTGAGATCTAGTATAGGCCGGAACTCCTTGTTTGGACCTTTCTTTGGGACCAAAAAATATCGGGAGTAGACCCCCTGTCGACGTTGGTGTCAAGGGACCTCCTCAGTGGACTCCTTTAGGAGTAGAGCGGACACCGCTTCTTTCAGAAGATTTATGCGATGGATGACAGTCTTTCGAGGAGGAATAGGAGGTGGAGGGGACTTGAACCTGATGGAATACCCATTCCTCACTGCTTCTGTTGTTTCTTGGCAGCAGGTGTGGACTGTCTGGAGTTCCCTCCTCATCCTCTACCAGGACGACGCTGGTAGGACTGTGATCTTTCTTGATGTTGCTGGGATGACCACTGAGGGGTTAGAACCCTCTTTTGGTATTGGCGTCGATCATAGAGGCGGTAGCGCCGCCTGAAGTCCTTCCTCTTCTCGAGCCCAACCTCCTTCACGTATCCAGTTCGGTCTTCATCCTGGACATTTCTTCATCAGCATGAGAGCCAAAGAGCGATGTGCCATTGAAGTGGAGATTGAGGATACGATGTTAAGCCTCTGGCTTCAAACCCGTCAATCTCAGCCAGGCAGAGCGACGAGCACAAATCCGCTAAGTCAGAAGCATCAGCCGCTGCACTGATGACCTGATTGGCCATGAAGGATCTCCAGGAAATCTTGTTTGTCTTCCTTTGGGAGCTTCTCCGTGAAGCGTGAGAGAGAGTCCCACAAAGAGCGGTCATACCGACCCAGTAAGGCTGAGGTACTGGCAACCTTCATATATGATGCTGAGGTGGTGCACATTCTTTTGCCGACAGAATCCATGGCCTTACTGTCTCTATCCGGGGGTACCGCAGATGATGCTGCCCCCATCTGGTTCTTCTGTGCCGCTGACACAATAACCGAGTCCGGCGGAGGGTCAGCCCTTGGAAAAAAAAAGGGGGTCCTTCTCAGGAGCCTTGTACTTGTTAGTGATCCGAGATGGGGCCACACCACCGATGCTGGAGTAAGGAATTTTTGAAGAGCAGGCTCTAGCAGGCCAGGCACCAGGGGAAGCAATGGTCTAGATGGAGACCTTTGGTGAAGTGTTTCGAAGATGACTGACGTTTTAGCGGTAGAAACAGGCATCTCAATATGAAGCTTCGCAGCCCCTCTACATAGATCCTCATTGAAGGTCAGGATATCATCAATGGGCAATATTCTACTCGGAGGAGAGGAAGAAAGAGTAGGAGAGTAATCTGCCTTCGAATCTGAAGACCACGAAGAAGATCTATGGCTTCGTCTTCTAGGAGAGCGGTGGCGAGATCTGGATGCCCGACTCCTAGAAGAACGTGATGAGTGCCTTCTCAAAGATGGGGACCTTTGTGAAGTGGCACGTTGCTCATGTCTTTCAGATGAGTGCACTGATTGAATTATAGGAGACCTGGATCTGCTAGAGGAACGTGGCAGTCTTGTAATCCTGCGAATCTTCCACTCTCTTATGTCCCCCAGCCATCTCGGGGAGATATTAGTCACCCAGGCTGGAGTCGGCACTGGTGAGGGTTCAGGAGTGACTTGCATATCTGAAGTCCTGTGGAGGAAGAGGCACTCCTTGACGTCACAACCTGGGCGCCCTGCGTCGAGCGGTCTCTTGACGTCGCCTTAGGTCTCTTGGCAGGAGCAGACCCGTGATTGGAATGTGATCTCCTCGACGTTGGTCTCCTCGACATAGACCTGGATCGCGATCTTCTTGACCTCCTAGATCCAGAGGGCCTTTTGCGAGATCTCGATCTCCTCGACGGCGACCTCTCCGACGTCGACCTCCTTGGCAACCGATTCGTCGATGTCATGTGTCTTGACGGCGAATGCCTGTGCTGACGCAACGTCGGCGAACAACTGTGGCTCACTGGCGTTGAGGCCCTCGGTGTTCAGCTCGACTTCGATGCAAGCGGACCTCTCGACGTCGGTGGTGTTCTCGACGTCGCCATGGACCCTCTCGGCAGTGAGCTTCGACGTTGATGAGTCGACGTCGAGACACGGTCCCTTGACGTCGTAGGCGAGCCGGACCTGGACCACCTACACGTGGGTGTCGACTTCGTCCTATGGGTCTTCTCACCTGAAGTCGGTTGCTTCGACGGTGAAGGACGCCTCGGCATCGATTTCGACGCTGAATCAGAGCACAAAGGTATTTTAGATGTTGATCTGTCCCTTTATAGCGTGTGAGACCGGCGTCTCCTTTTCTCACCTTTCTCTTTGAGCTCCAGCCTTGGTTGAGAGGAGGGCTTCTTTGAGGGATGTACTTCTCGGCCACTTGCTGTTTAATTTCCTCTCTCCTGCATAGAGTGCAGCTTAATCTTCTCCCTTTCCCTAAGGGTTCTTTTTGAAAACTTGCTGCAGTGGTAACACTGATCTGGCTTGTGAGATGAAGGTAGACAAGCAAAGTGTGGGTCTGACTTAGCCATATTTTTTCCACAGGCCGGGCACTTATTAAATAAGGCTGGCATTATGACAGGAAAAAATAGCCAAAAATCAGAAAAAACAACAGGATTAGTAAGCTAAGTACTAAAGACGTCGAGTGAAACAAAATTATTTCACTTTAAACCAGAAAATAGTGATAAAAAACCACTAACTAGCGAGCTCAATGTTCCAGGATCCTCACAGAAGGAGCCGGAAAAAAGAACTGACCTAACTGTCACCTGTGTTGCATGATGGGAGCCTGGGGGTTCCTGGAGGTCTTCAAGGCACGGCGCCAGTTTTCCGATTGTTTCTATATGCAGCCTCTCTAGGCTGATCTGCCTCTATGATCTTGCCTTTTTACCTTTGAAAATAAAGTTTGTGTGTTTCAAAGCAAACTCAAAGCAGTTTTCTTTATATATATCATAAGAATATCATGACTTATGTTTCTTTATATTTTCAAATGTAAGAGATTTACATTGCAATTGTGGCAGTTTTGAGCCTAGTAACATGTTTTCAGGCTGCATATGTATATATATGCATATTATCTATATATATATGGGTATTTAAATATATATATGTAGATATATGCATATTATTTGCTATTGCTCCGAGGTCCCCGCACGTGGCCGGGACTATTCAGTGCTTATGACTATTGATGAGTATCCCACATAAAAGATCTTATTTGCTGAATTAATGAAACAGTGCAGCTTTTCTTCCGCATGAAGCTTTGTGCCTACAGAGTTTATTTTCTTTCTCAAACAATATACTGTAAATATACATAAGAAAACAAGTTACTTACCTGTAACTACAGTTATCCAGTATTGGTATCTTTCATAGATTCACATGCCTGAATCATTCCGCGTCACCGAGGCGGGAGTCCCACGGTAAATACAAAAGTAGTGCCAAGAGTAAATAATAGTAGTAGGCTAAAAGAAAAAGCCTAAGGCCTAAGTCTTAGTAGCCTATCTACATCATTATAGTAAAAAGAACCAAAGATTGGTCCCAGCCAATCAGCTGCTAGCACCCTTTAGAACCTTCCCAGCAGACGCAGTTCTCCTCAGATTTTCCTAGCACAAGTGAGAAGTAAGTATACCAGATATAGAGAACTGACTAGCCGGGGAGGAGGGTGGGTGCATGTGAATCTATGAAAGATACCAATATATAAATATTTAAAATCTTGCAGACATATAAATCTGTACATTTGCATGAATATTAAAGAATGGAATAATACATAAAAGCGCAAAAGTACCTGTTATCCTTAGTTTTCTGTAGGTAGAATTTTAATCAGCGTTTAACATCCAGCAAGTGTAATGCTCTTTCAGCTGGAGTGGGTGGATCCGGAAAGAATGTTTTTAAATCTTACCGGTTCGTTCAAGTGAAATTGTGTTGGTACCATAGGAATGAACCTGGGATTTGCTCGAAGGGTTACGTAGTCCCGAGCAAAATGTAAAAAGGGTTCCTTTATAGTGAAAGCTTGGATTTCACTAACCCTTCTTGCCGAGGTAAGAGCCAGTAAATGGGCAACCTTGCAAGTGAGGAATTTGAGATCAGCTTTATGGATAGGCTCAAATGGACGCTTCATTAACTGTGCTAGCACGGTGTTGAGTTCCCACTCTGGAGGGGTGCTCGCACTTGAGGGAAGGCTCGGAAAAGTCCTTTCATACATTTTTTGATAAGCGAAGAAGAGCAGAGAAAAGGGAATTATGAGCATTTCCTGAATCTAGAAAGAGCAGCAAGATGTACTTTGACCAATGATAAAGTAAGCCCAGACTTGGCTAGAGAAAGCAGATAATGGAGAACTTGTTCTGCAGGAGCTTGAATTGAGTGAATATTATTTGCCTCACACCAACAGCAAAATCGCTTCCATTTGAGGCGATAAGTCTTGATTGTGCTTTGGGCACGAGATTAGGCCAATATTTCACGACAGTCTTGTGAAATGTTGAGGTCCTTGAACTCTAAGAAATCAGGAGCCATGTGTGGAAGTGCAGTGACTGTGGGTCCGGATGAACCACTTGGCCTCCGTCCCTTGACAACATCGTAGGCGTCGGCAGTAGGCAAATGGGCTTGTCTTGAGACAATAGTAGAAGTTCCTGGAAACAATATTGGCTTGGCCAATGGGGTGCAGTCAGAATTAGACGGCAACCTTCCAGCTTCATCTTGCGGAGCACCTTCGGAATTAATGGTATTGGGGGAAAAGCGTACGCACAAATCCCTGACCATCGCATGGTATGTCTGGCTGTAAGGCTGTACTGGGATTGATACTGCCTATTCTGTTGGTTTTGGTATCCTCCTCTATATTAAAAACCATGTCCTCTCGCTCCTCTGAAAGATCCGCGCCCGTATTGATGGATGCCTAATGATCGTGCAGTATCCGTGTTAGTTTTTATAGCTAAGAGGGCCTCATCAATATGTTTACCAAACCAAAAACTCTCCATCATAGGCCATGTCTAGAATCTTTGTTTGCCCCTCAGGTCTGAAAGTAGTGGCTTTAAGCCATTCCTGGCGTCTAAGCACTGCAGCCCCTGCTAGCTGATGGAAGTTGGTGTTCACGATGTCCAAAGCGCAATCTATAGTTTCCGATGCGGCACGTTCTCCTTCCAACAGAATCTTTCTTGCTTCCTGCCTTCGGTCCTCAGGAAGGAGGTCAATGAGACTCGCCATGTCTGACCACATTTGACGGTCATAACAGCCGATTATGGCTAGAGGATTGGCAGCTCTAATAGAGGCCGCTGCCATGGTAGAGAATTTTTTGCCTATAAGGTCCAGACGACGTCCTTCCTTGTCAGGCGGTGTGGTGATAGGCGTTGCGGGATTTTTAGATCGCTGTTGGGCGGCCTGTGAAATTACTGAATCTGGCCGGGGGTGACCTATCAGACAGGATGGGCTGTTAGCAGGTGCACAGTATTTCTTTTCTATGCGCAGAAGCACTGCTGGAATAGATGTAGTCTATTATAGGTACCACTCTTGTGATCTTCCTGGACTCTTCCTTGAAATCATGAAGGAAACATTCTGTCTGTTCGACTAACTGGCAGTTGAAATCTAGATGCTGCCCGCTGCATTAAATTATGTACAGAATGCAGTCATAGATGAGGCCATCGTAGACGATCTCATCGTAGACTTTGCTGTCGTAGAAATGGTTATGTAGGCGAGGTTATTGCAGACGAGGCCGTCGTCATAGTTGACCGTCGTGAACAACCATCATAGATAAGGCTGTCGTAGACGACCGTCATAGACAATGCCATCATAGATGAGGCAATTATAGGTGAGGCCATCCGTAGATGAGGCAATCATAGATGAGGCAGTCCTATGATGGCCATCCATGGATGAGGCCATTTGGGATGAGGCCATTCATGGATGAGGACATTCGTAGATGGGGCCATTCGTAGATGGGGCCATTCGCAGATGGGGCCATTCGCAGATGGGGCCATTCGTGGATGAGGCCATTCGTGGATGAGGCCATTCATACATGAGGCCATTCGTACATGATGAGGCTGTCGTAGACGACCGTCATAGACAATACCATCATAGATGAGGCAATCATAGGTGAGGCCATCCGTGGATGAGGCCATTTGTGGATAAGGCCATTCGTAGTTGAGGCCATTCGTACATGAGGCCATACATAGACGTGGCCATATGTAGATGAGGCCTCATTGATAAGGCCGTCATAGATGACCGTCTTAGATGACCATTGTAGATGAGGTTGTCTTCGAGATGAGGCTGTCCTAGGCAATGCCATTGTAGATGAGGCCATTCGTGGGTGAGACCATCATAGACGAGGCCGTCGTAGACGGACATCGTAGATGAGGCCATCGTCGACGACCGTCGTAGATGAGACAGTCGTCGACGACCGTCGTAGATGAGGCCGTCATCGACAACCATCGTAGATGAGGCCGTCGTCGACGACCGTCGTAGATGAGACCGTCGTAGATGAGGCAGTCATCGACGACCGTCATAGATGAGGCTGTCGTAGACTACCATCGTAGACGACCGTCATAGGAGGCCATCGTAGACGAGGCCATCGTAGATGAGGTCAATATTGGTGAGGCAGTAATAGTAGACATGGAGTTTTGTTATAGACTCCTTAATGTCAGGTTAAGAGGATTTCCCTGATGTAGTGTCAGGGATGAAAAGGGAGTTGTAGGATCAGCCTCTGAGGAAGTTTTTTCCAATAGCCTTTCTCTGTGAGAAGTGCCTTATCAAGACAAGGTAAGTCCTTATGGCTTTTTTGCGCGCCCTCTGGAGGCTCCTGGTGCGACCTCTCCCTTTGACCTCTCCTATGAGGTGAAGGAATCCTCGTTGTCCTAATCAGAAGTGACAGATTAAAGTCTCTGTAATCCCAATAATAGCCTCATCTCTCAGAACGTGAGAGTTAATGAGGAAGAGGTTAGACATATTTCGTAGTCTATTACCTTGTTTTCTGCCACTCTGCCATATTACTGCCTTAATAGGGTCAGAGAAATGAAGTATGATCTTGGATGATCCAAAAAGAAGTAATAGCTGAAGAAACTGAGCAGAGCTCAGGGAGACACCCTTCACACACGACGTGCGGTGAAAATCTGAGGAGAACTGCCTCTGCTGGGAAGGTTCTAGAGGGTGCTAGCAGCTGATTGGCTGGGACCAATCTTTGGTTCTTTTTACTATAATGATGTAGATAGGCTACTAAGACTTAGGCCTTAGGCTTTTTCTTTTAGCCTACTACTATTATTTACTCGTGGCACTACTTTTCTATTTACCGTGGGACTCCCGCCTCGGCGACGGGGAATGATTCAGGCATGTGAATCTATGAAAAATACCCCAATACTGGATGAATATATAGGATACATAGGAAAGGGTAACAGTGCAATGTGGGCCCCTTTTAGAAGACACACGAATAGAGCAACCATGTAATATGGTCCAATGTTACCATTGAGGGGTTCTGTTGAAGTCCGAAATTAAGAGGACAGAGGGAAAGTGGTAAATGTCAGCAGAGTCCCAAGATGGCAATATAGAAACATTTTACTCATGTTTATTTTTTTATATCACATAGTAATTTTGGTTCTCAACGAATCAATGCTTTTTTCAACAAGGAAAGTTTTACTCAAATTCTGGAGTGCAATAGCGAGTGGATATACTTGTCTATAGTAAAACAAAGAGAAACATATTTAGTTATTTATCATGATTTAATAGGGTTGAGTTCAGATTACAACATGTTTTCTTCAAAGATTAAGTTCCAGTTTCACGAATGACTTATGATCACATAGTAGAAACCCACAATACACCATAGATTATTGTGTTTTCCCCATCAGAGCAGGTGTATGTGCATGTGTAGCAGTTAAATCGAACTGCTTAGTTAAGTTACGCCAGCAACTCCTATACTTTTCAACCACAGGGGTGGTGGGTGGTGCATCTGAAACTACAACACAAAAATCCAGAAACAGCATTTACAAGTAATATTTTCCATTTGCAGCATATGCTGTTGTAGATCACAGAAGTAGTGCCCCATTACCTTAATGCAGAGGCAGACAGAAAATGTAAGTAGTTGTACTGAATAATGTTTTTAGAGCAGTGTTGGCCACTTCAGGTTCTTTCCTTGCATTAAAGTCCAAACAGTAATGTCTGGTGAACGCGTGTGCAGATGACCATGTTACTGCCTAACAAATATCCATTCATGGGATGTTGCTTAAGAAAGCTATGATGGCACATTTTTTGAGAGTGAAATGAGCCTGCAGACTTTCCACAAGTTGCCTGTTTGCATGTGCATAACAAACTTGAATGCATTGTAGAATCCATCACTCTACGTCCCCATTGATAAAGTGGTGAGGGTGCAAAGGAAACAAATAACAGTTTTGTTTAGTGTAAGGGTTTGGTCCTGTCCATGTACTAACTAAGTACACATCTGACAACTAGAGAGTACAGTGCTCTTTGTGCCTTTAAAGGATATTTAATTAATTTTGGAAGCTCAATTGTTTGAGTAAGGTGAAAAAAGTGATTCCACCTTTGGAAAAGTGGAAGTGTACATATTACTTTGTCTTTGTGAACATCAATTAAGGATTAATCTACTGATCGCTCTTGCAGTTTTCTAACACTGAGTAAGAAAGTGAGTGCGACCAGAAAGCCAGCTTTCTAAGTAAAAGTTTGTATTAAGCATGAATGTTGCTGTTCAAAAGGCAGACACATTAGTCTTAAAAATACAATATTAATATCCTAGCTGGGCACAAGGGGCGCTCCTAGTGGGAGATCATCCCTCAACCCATTTTCGGAATGCTCTGACAATAGGAATTTTACAAAGTGTAATGGATTGTGTGATCTGGAAATAGGCGGCTATTGCCAGCAAATGGCAGTATAGGCTTGGTATTTTTTCTGAGAAAATAAAGGAATTTTACAACATAGAAAGATCTGTAGTAAGTGAAGGTTTGGTGTTTCATTTACAGGAATTAACAACACGTTTTTACTTTGCTATATAGCATTCTTGTGTAGTGGGGCGTTGTATGTCCTAAAGAAGAGTCATAAACTCAGATGTAAAGTTTGGGTAACCAAATTAGTTTAGGTAACCAAATGCTATGACCTCAGGAGCAAATTAGATGGATTAAGTGAATATGAATTGGAACGGTAAATTTGGCCATAGTGTATTGCAATCTGATTATACACTGACTTGTAATGTGGCTGTATCAACATTTCGAAGAAGTAAGAGTACCATACTGACACCTGGTGCATTTTGCACCCCATTGCTGGTATTAGCAGAAGAGGTGGAAAAGTGTATTCAAATGTCCCTGGGCAGTTTATCAAAAAGCATTCCTTTGGGAGGGAGGGTGTAGAAACCTGGGGGCATTTGTTGTTTTCTACTGTAGCAAACAGAACTCTCTGGTGTGACCCACTTTTGAAAGTATGTTTGAGAATCTTTATGAATCATTTCCCACTTGCATGTTTTCTGACTGGGCCTGCTGAGGAGTTTTGGGAAAAAATGGCTGTACCTAAAAGGTGTTCTAAAAGGAGGTGAATTTTGTAGATGAGCGCATAATCTTGTATTTTGTTGAGAGATCTGAGATGGCATTAACTAGTATGCCTCTCCTTGATACTAAACAACAGTCCATGGTTGTCATATTGATGGTGCAAATCAGGACAGTTTTGTGTTGTTCAATCAATCAATCAATCATAGCATTTGTAAAGTGCACTACATACCCCTGAGGGTCTCAAGGCTCTAGGGGGCGGGGGGGGGGGGGGGGGGGGGTGCTGCTACTGTTCGAAGAGCCAGGTCTTGAGGAGTCTCCTGAAGGATAGAAGGCCTTTGGTCTGCCGTAGGCGGGTGGGGAGGATGTTTCACGTCTTGGCGGCGAGGTGGGAGAATGATCTGCCGCCGGCGGTCACTCTTCGGATGCGGGAGATGGTGGCGAGGGCATGGTCTGCAGAGCGGAGCTGGCGGGCGGGGGTGTAGAGGCTGAGTCGGCTGTTGAGGTACGCTGGTCCGATGTCGTGGAGTGTCTTGTGTGCGTGGGTGAGGAGCTTGAAGGTTATCCTCTTGTTGATGGGGAGCCAGTGCAGGTCTTTCAGGTGTGGTGTGATGTGGCTGCGGCGGGGGATGTCCAGGATCAGGCGAGCGGAGGCGTTATGGATGCGTTGGAGTCGTTTCAGGAGTTTGACCGGGGCTCCTGCGTAGAGTGCGTTGCCATAGTCCAGTCTGCTGCTGACGAGGGCCTGGGTGACCGTCCTTCTTGTTTCTGTGGGGATCCACTTGAAGATCCTGCGAAGCATGCGGAGGGTGTTGAAGCAGGAGGAGGAGATGGCGTTGATCTGCTTTGTCATGGAGAGTGTGGAGTCGAGGATGACCCCTAGGTTTCGTGCGTGGTTGGTGAGTGTAGGGCGTGCTCCTAGTGCCGTCGGCCACCAGGAGTCGTCCCAGGCCGAGGGGGTGGAGCCATGGATGAGGACCTCCGTCTTGTCCGAGTTCAGCTTCAGTCGGCTGTTCCTCATCCAGTTGGCGACGGCTTTCACTCCTTCGTGGAGGTTGGTTTTGGCGGTGTGGGGGTCCTTGGTGAGAGAGAGGATGAGCTGGGTGTCGTCGGCGTAGGAGATGATGTTTAGGTCGTGCGGTCGGGCGACGTGGGCGAGTGGTGCCATGTAGACGTTGAATAACGTCGGGCTGAGAGATGAGCCTTGGGGTACGCCGCAGATGATCTTGGTGGCTTTGGAGCGGAAGGGGGGCAGGCGGACGCTCTGGGTTCATCCAGAGAGGAAGGAGGTGGTCCAGTCCAGGGCCTTCTCTTGAATCCTGGCGTCGTGGAGGCGTGCTCTTAGTGTGCGGTGGCAGACTGTGTCGAAGGCAAGCTTGGAAAGCTTTTAATGCTAGGGATACTACTTTCAATTATAAGACATTGTGTCACAATTGTTCTGTTTCCCCTGAACAGTGAGATGGGCAAGATGGCTCCCCATTTCTGAATTGAAGTGTCTATGGTGAGAGTTATGTACTCCCGGTGACCTACAGAGTCACTATATGGTGAGAATGCCTGTATTCCATCAAAGCAGTTAGTGCTTTATTTGAGGTGACAACAACACTAGATGTTTCTGAAGCCTAGTTGCCTGCGTCCACTGCAATTACAGACACTCTTGTAAAAGACGCATATGTAAAAGTGTATTGGAGAACTAGTGATGTGCATTAAGCCATCGTGGTCAATAGTTTGATCACAATCCTCAATATCAGAGATGTGATGTCTGGAACATTGGAATCAGTCTCTGAAACAGCCATACTCGCTCCACTGTTGCAAAGGCCAGGATTAACTGAATGTTTAGATTGCACTTAGCATTTTTTCTTTGGAGCGGGTGTAGATGAGATTTTGTTGGTGCTGATGATCAACCTAACACATATGACGTTAGGACACTGTTTTCTTTGTGAGTCGAGCACTGCTGAGCAGTTTTCCCTTTTTCCAGCCAATGAACCGAATAAAGGTAAAAATTAGTTATTTGGTGGTGTTCATGATTCATCATAACAGCAAGACTTTTGGTAAATATTATTGGTGCAGATTTTATTTCAAAAGGTAAAACTTTGAATTAAGAATGGTTTGCATCAACAGTAAATCAAATGTACTTCCAATTACTTGTTCGCACCAGGATATTGAATAGGTATCCCAGTGTGAACACTACTGAAGTCCTCTTCATGTAGGAGAGAAATCACTTTGTGTAAGGCTGTCATCTTGAAGTGGGTGGTGTGCGAGAAGGTGTTTAAAACCTCCAGACCCAGAACTGGAAGCAATGTGCTGTCCTTTTTTGGTAGAAGAAAGTACATGGAGTAGTCACCCTATCTTTGTATGTGCAATGCTACTTCCTCATTTGCTCCCTTGCTTATTAGTGAGTGCCTTTTTCTAGCTGAAGAGGCAGGAGGTCGTTGTTGAGCTTGTGCTTGCATTGCAGTATATATGGGGGTAAGTATGTGAACTCAATGGCGTATTCTATATAGCCTCATCAACATGTAGCCCAAAGAGGTGAGCACCAACAAATGGAAAATCTAAAGCACAAGTTACTTACTTGTGTAACGATATATCTGTAAGAGACATTAGTTAGTGATAGATTCCTTACCTTAGAATATCCCCAGGCGTCAGACTGGATCCGGAAAGTTTTTCGTCAGCAGTACCCCTGCACGTCGGTAGGCGTCGTCGTGCGGCTCCGCTTACGTCGCTGGCGTCGTAGCCGCCGAGATGACGTCGTCTGAGCTACTTAGACGCGCCCACGTGCGCTGACGTCAGTTCTGTACACAATTTTTCCGCGCCAGGAGCGCAGAGCCATGCCAGAAACCGACTACTTGTGCAATAGAACTAGGGCCCTAAAAGGGATGACCTGAACCTTAGAGAACAGTTCACAGAGCGGGAGGATGGGCGGGCCGTTAGGATTCTATAACTAACTAATGTCTCCTACAGATATATCGTTTTCACAAGTAAGTAACTTGTGCATCTGAAAGAGACACGTTAGTGATAGATTCCTTACCTTAAAATACATACCCAAGCAATAACAACCCCGGTGGTAGGCCTGCAAAGTGAGATTACACCAGAAAGTCACGGAGAACGGTACGGCCAAAGAAGCTGTCTCTCCGGACTTGACTTTCAAGGCAATAGTGCTTAGTGAAAGTATGCAGCGAGGCCCAAATGGCTGCCTGACAGATGTCCTGCAGAGGGACACTGCGTCCCAATGCAGTAGTAGCTGCCGTCGCCCTTGTAGAATGTGTGCGCAGCTTTACGGAGGTTCCTTTTTAGCCAGAGAGTTACAGGCGTTAATGTACAGGACAACCCAGTGGGAGACAGTCCGTTTGTGCACAGCCCAGCCTTTCGTGGCGCCCACGTAGCCAACAAAGAGCTGGTCATCTACTCGGAACGGTTGTGTGCGGCTGAGGTAGAATGAAAGCGCACGTTTTGGGTCCAGACGGTGGAGCCTCTCTTCCTCTCTGGAAGGCTGTGGAGGCGGAAAGAAAGTGGGCAGAGTGACAGTTAGCCCCAGATGAAAGGCAGTGACTCCTTTTGGTAGAAAAGAGGGACGTGGCCAAAGCACAACCGTGTCCGGATGAACCGCCAGGAAAGGAGGTTTGCGTGAAAAAGACTGGAGCTCACTCACATGCCTAGCGGAGGTGATAGCCACCAGGAAGACAGTTGTCATAGTCAATAACAGTAAAGGACTGTTATGAAGAGGCTCAAAGGGAGCACACATTAAGCATGTGAGAACCAGGTGCAAGTCCCAGTGAGGCACCACAAAAGGAATAGGAGGGAAAAGGTGAGTAATGCCTTTGAGAAATCTGTGGACAACAGCCTGAAATAGGCTGAAAGAGCAGAGAGGTAGCCCTTAACAATGCCCAGAGCAGAGCCCTGCTAGGTCAAAGAGAGAAGGAACAACAGGATCTCAGAAAGAGGGGCAGAAAAGGGGGGGGGGGGATATCCACAGCTTTCGCTGTGCACCATGCCACAAATTTGTTCCACCGGCAGGCGTACAGTTTAGGTGAGGGACGCCAGGCTGCCAGAATCACATTACAAACTTCAGGAGGCAAGTCAATTGGAATCAACTGACGCCGCTCAATCTCCACGCAAGGAGGTGGAGGCTGGACAGGTTCGGGAGGAGGACTGTCCCCTGTTGCTGCGACAGAAGAGCCTCCCGAAGAGGCAGTTGGATCGGAGGATCCACGCTCATACTGAGTAGCTGGGGATACCAAACTCTTCGAGCCCAGTCCGGTGCCACAAGAAGAACTTGGGCCCGGTCGCATCTGATCTTCAGCACTCTGGGTAGAAGTGGTATAGGCGGAAAGGCATACAACAGACCGACGGAATATGCTACTTACCAGTATGCTTCTGTTCTTGGCATGTAGAGCTGCAGAGCCACACACTTAGGATAAGATCGCCATCTGGTGTTGGGCTCGGATGGTTGCAGGTTTTTGTTGCCTTTTGGTCACGAGATAGGTGACTCCTCCTCTGGACAACAGTGCGCATGGGCATCCACTCCATCCTCAGATTGTTTTTCGCCATGATGGGAAATGATGGAGTGTATAAGAATAAAGAGAAAGGATGTCCATGTGTAATGTCTAATTAAGACAATGCTGGAACAGATACAGGTCCCGGAGAGGCGGGTGGGCGTGTGTGGCTCTGCAGCTCTACATGCCAAGAACAGATGCATACTGGTAAGTAGCATATTCCGTTCGAGGCATATGAGCTGCAGATCACACACTTAGGATAGACTATATAGCAGTGTCTCCCCTAGCGGTGGTCACCTGTATCTGTTGCAGCAGTTTGGAATAGAGTTTTTAGGACAGCCTGGCCTACGGAAGCTTGTTGTTTGGATTGCACATCAACACAGTAATGTTTAGTGAAGGTGTGTGTCGTAGACCATGTGGCTGCTTTGCAAATATCTTCTAAGGGAATGTTCCCTAAGAATGCCATGGAAGCCCCTATTTTACGCGTGGAGTGCGCTCTAGGGGGAACTGTAAGAGTGCGTTTAGCTTTTTGGTTACATATTTGGATACATTTAACTATCCACCTGGCTATACCTGATTTTGAAATGGGGTTGCCTTTATGTGGTGGAGAGAAAGCAACAAACAGTTGTTTGGTTTTGCGAAAAGGTTTGGTTCTGTCGATGTAATAAAGCAAGGCTCTTTTAACATCTAAGGTATGAAGGGCTCTCTCAGCTACTGAGTCTGGATTAGGGAAGAAGACTGGCAGCTCGACTGATTGGTTAAGATGGAAAGGGGAAATGACTTTAGGTAGAAATTGTGGGTTTGTCCTAAGAACCACTTTGTTACGATGTAGTTGTAGGAATGGTTCTTCAAGAGTTAAGGCCTGTATCTCACTTACCCTTCGCTGGGATGTGATTGCGATAAGGAAAGCCACTTTCCATGTCAGGAATTGCAGTTCGCATTTATGCATAGGTTCAAATGGAGGGCCCATGAGCCTTGTTAGAACAATATTTAGATTCCACACTGGGGAAGGTGGTAATCTTGGAGGAAAAATTCTTTTGAGACCTTCCATAAAGGCTTTGATGGCTGGTACCTTAAATAGTGACAGGTGTTGTCTATTTTGTAAGTAGGCTGCTAAGGCTGCTAGGTGTAGACGTATGGAGGAATACGCTAAATTGCATCTTTGCAAGTGTAGTAAATAGCAAATAATGTTTTGGATGGAAGCATCTAGTGGACGTATATTATTGTTAGTGCAGTAAATGGCAAATCTTTTCCATTTTGCAGCATAACATGCCCTAGTAGTAGGTCTTCTAGCTTCTTTTATGATATTCATACAGTCTGGTGGGAGGTTGAGGTAACCGAACTTTAAGACTTCAGGAGCCGTTCAGTTGCTGTGGATCTGGGTGTCTGATTTCTCCATTGTTCTGGGTTAATAAGGCCGGGGAAAGGGCAGTTTTTGATGTGGAACTAGCGATAGTTCCAGAAGTGTCGTGAACCAGGGTTGACGTTCCCAAGTGGGAGCTACTAGAATCAGTTTTAGAGACTGTTGTTTGAGCTTCCGTACCACAAGTGGAATGAGTGGGAGAGGCGGAAAAGCGTACGCAAATCTGCCTGACCAATTCATCCATATTGCATTGCTCTTTGACTGTGGGTGTGGAAACCTGGCGGCGAAGGTTGGGCATTTTGCATTTTCGTGTGTGGCGAACAGGTCTATGTCTGGTTGGCCCCATTTTTGGAAGAATGGGAACAGGACTTTGGGGTGCAATTCCCATTCGTGGATTTTCTGTGTCTGTCGACTTAGGAGATCGGCAACCTGGTTGTGAACCCCTCGAAGGTGTTCGGCTAGCAGGTAGATGTTTTAGGGAATTGCCCATCTCCAGATGTTCTGTGCGAGTCAGGACAATTGGAGAGAATGTGTCCCCCCCTGTTTTTGTATGTAATACATTGTCGTCATGTTGTCTGTGCGGATGAGGACAGTTTTGTTCCTTAGATGTACTTGAAAGGATTTCAGTGCTAGGAACACCGCTAGAAGTTCTAGGTGATTGATATGTAGCAGTTTTTGTTGAGTGGTCCATCTGCCCTGAGTGGTGTGTTGAAGGAGATGGGCTCCCCACCCTGTGAGAGATGCGTCGGTCGTCAGCACTACTTGTGGAAGAGGCTCTAAGAAGGGTCACCCTTTGGACAGGTTGATGGTGTTCCACCATTTCAGTGAGCGAAGTGAGCGAATGTCCACCAACACCAGATCGGTAAGTTGTCCGTGAGCCTGGTTCCACTGTTGTGCTAGACATTCTTGCAAGGGACGCATTTGAAGTCGTGCGTGAGGCACAATGGAGATGCATGACGCCATCATGCCTAACAGTTGCATAAACACTCTTGCTGGAAGAGAGTGTTGAGTTTGAAATTTTAAGATGAGGTTTAGTATGTTGGCTATCCTGGCTGTGCTGGGATAAGCTATGGCCTTGGAAGTATTTATGGTGGCTCTCAGATATTGATGTATGTGGCAGGGTTGCAGTTGAGATTTGGGATAGTTGATGGTAAATCCCAAGTCGTGTAGGGTTTGAATAGTGCGGTGAGTATGGAGAACGCATTTGTCGAAAGTATTGGCTTTTATGAGCCAATCGTCGAGATACAGGAAGACCTGAGGTGCGCTGCCACTACTGCTAAGCATTTGGTGAATACCCTGGGCGCAGTTGTTACTCCGAATGGGAGGACTGTAAACTGAAAGTGCTGTCCGTCTACCACAAATCTTAGATACTTCCTGTGAGCAGGATGCATGGGGATGTGAAAGTATGCGTCCTTGAGGTCCAATGTGGCAAGGAAGTCGTCTTGTTGAAGTAATGGGAGGACTTGTTGGAGAGTGATCATATGGAAGTGATCTGAGTGTATGTACTGATTTAGTAGTCTGAGGTCGAGTATGGGTCTTAAAGTCTCGTCCTTTTCGGGAATTAGGAAGTATAGAGAATATACTCCTGTACCCTGATGCTGGAGTGGAACTGGTTCTATTGCGTGTTTTTGAAGCAAGGACCGAATTTCCTGTTTAAGGAGTGTAAGATGGTGTGGTGACATTGGACGGTGTTTGGGTGGTATGTGTGGGGGGGTGTTTGTGAGTTCGAGGCAGTAACCAAACTGGATAATTTGTCTTACCCACTTGTCTGTTGTAATGGAATTCCAGACAGGTAGGAACTGTTGAAGTCTTCCCCCGACTGGATTGGAATGGTCTGGGGGGAGTGGGGGCAAGTCACTGTTTAGTGGCTGGAGAGGTGCGGGTGTTGGTATTGCCCCGACCTCGGCCCTTGGTGTTGTTTCCCCTATATCCTCCTCTAAAATATAATCTGTTAGGGGATGTTTGTGCTGAGGTTTTGAAAGTGGAAGAGGTGTCAGTTCCAACGTTTTTGGAGGCTCCCCTATAAAAGGAGCGTCGAAAGGAGCCTCGCGGTTGTGGAGACTGTAATGCTCCCATTGATTTAGCAGTCTCGTTATCTTTTTTCATCTTCTCTAGTGCAGTATCTACTGCGGGTCCAAATAGTTGCTCTTGGTTGAATGGTTGAGCAAGAATTGTTGTTTGTACTTCCAGCTTAAAGCCTGAAATACGTAGCCATGCGTGGCGTCTGAGTAGTATGCTTGTGTTGACCGCCCTAGAGGCAGTGTCCGCTACGTCTAGTGCACATTTGATTGATGCATTAGATATGAGTTTACCCTCTTGGATGAGGTCATTGGCCTGGGATTTGTACTGATCTGGCAGGTGTTGTAAAAGATCTTCTAACTGATCATAATGAGCCCTATCATATCGGGCTAATAGGGCTTGTGTGTTGGCAATACGCCAATGGTTAGCATCTTGTGCTGCAACTCTTTTGCCCGAGGCCTCTAATAGCTTGGACTCTTTGTCTGGGGGCGGTGTGTCGCCTGTTGTTTGGGAGTTAGCCCGCTTTCTTGCGCTTGAAACGACTAAAGAGTCTAGAGGGAGCTATGCTTTAATGTACGCGGGATCCTGTGGGTCCGGTCTATATTTTTTTTCAATTCGGGGGTTAAGAACCCTAGCTCTAACAGGGTCTTTAAAAACCTCTGTGGCGTGTTTTATGACTCCCTTAATCATGGGCAAGATCTGAACTGATTTTTGCGACTGCTCGAATGTGTCTAGAAGAAAGTCCTCTTAGGGTGTATCTGAGTGCATGGTGACGCCATGGAAAAGCGCCGCCCTGTTTATCAGCTGCCCAAACCCTAGGTGGTCATCAGGAGGGGAGGGTTTGGAGGGGTATGTAGTGGGATCAGGAATATCAGGTAAAGGGTAAGCCCAGTCATCTAAGGGTGCCGTATCCGGGAGTGTGAAAGGATCATTAGGATCATTAAGGTCATCCGATCCCCCCCGCCCCCTAAGTCATCATCATCATCCTGTGGAGGTGGTGTATGTGAAGGAGATGGTAGAGGAGAAGGAGATGGGGGCAGAGGGGGTGGGATGAGAGGTGATATAGGAGAGGAAGGACGAATGGGTGAGGTGGCGAAGTCCTTTTTCTTTATGGGAGCTGGAGGAGGTGTTGTGTCCAGCTTCCTTTTCTTGTATGGCACAGCGGTGACATGTCCGGTTTTTGGATTGATATAAATCCTTTTTTGCGTGGGATCCGGGCGAAAAAGTTCTTCATTGTCCGAAAGTGGCTTTGGTGCCGACTTTTTCGGTTCCGATCTATGTTTTGGATGATCGGTAGAGTCTTTGTTGACTTTTTTTGGTATCGACGATGGTTTCGGTGCCGAAGAACTTTTCGGTGCCGGCGGGGATTTCGGTGCCGAAGAACGTTTCGGTACCGGTGGAGATTTCGGTGTCGAAGAACGTTTTGGTGCCGGTGGAGATTTCGGCCTCGATGGTTTCGGAGCCTGCTTCGGTGCCAAGAGGTGTTGAGTCTTCGGTGCCGAAGGTATTGTGGGCACAATAACATGTGGTTTGCTCGAGCCCGAGCCACCTGTAGGCTTATATTTCTTCGGAGCCGGCCCGAGGGCGGGGCTTCTGAAGACGATTTTCGGTCGCGACTGGGGCCAGCTGGCGGAGTCTTGACCAATGTCTTTTTGGGGGGGTTGGGGTAGGGGCACTGGTACTCACTCGTTGCCCCGGAGTGATGAGGTCATCAGAATCGTCCGCCTCGGATACGATTTGGAGGTCTTCGGAATCGTCTTCCGGGACATCCTGGGCAAAGATGTCCTCTGGTTCTGGAGCTGGTCTGGCCATGATATGGCGTCGAGCTCTTCGGTCCCGGATGGTTTTCTTGGAACGGAATGCGGCGCAGGCTGGACAGCTGGATTTGTTATGTTCCGGCGAGAGGCACAGGTTGCAGACCTCGTGGTGGTCACTGTAGGGGAACTTTGTTCCACATTGGGGGCATTTTTTAAAAGGTGTCCTTTCCATGAGCCGTATCCGGAACCGGTCCGATTGGATTTCGACGTCGAGTTGTAAAGGTTTTTGGTTTCGAAAGCTGGATTTTCAGAAGTTTTCAGCCGGAGTGGAAAAGTTCATCCGAACTCAATGGCGGAAAAAAACAATCTGAGGATGGAGTGGATGCCCATGCGCACTGTTGTCCAGAGGAGGAGTCACCTATCTCGTGACCAAAAGGCTTCTTCCGAAGACAACAACAACCTGCAATCATCCGAGCCCAACACCAGATGGCGATCTTATCCTAAGTGTGTGATCTGCAGCTCATATGCCTCGAACAATATGATCAACAACAAATACTTTAATTTGTTTTAAATCATAGCATGCAGTGGAATAAAATAGCCAAATGTAACACAGTATAGCTAAACAAACACACTCAAAAAATCAACCATGCAGCAAGAGCAGTGTAGGAAGCTGGGTTTCTGTTGCAGTAACCCCCCACTTTTTGCCAGACTACTGATGCACTTTGACTTGATGTGCCCTTGGTCCCTGCCAATCAGGTTCTCAGAGCCTGTATCCTTTCCCAAAACCTGTACCTGTGTACCCCCAATTGGCACCTCCATGGCCACATATCAGTCCCTTGTACAAGGTACCGTGGGTACCAAGGGCACTGTGGCCAGGAAGGCCTCTAAGGGCTGCAGCACTTATTGTGCCACCCTTAGAGGCCCTGTACCTTTACACACACACACACCGCTATTGGAGGCCGCATGTTTTGGTGCAGAACAAAGTGAAGAGTCGAAATGGCACACATCCCTGTGTGCCATGCCTACAACCCACAGCCCTGGTATAGATCAGCCACCCCTCTAACTGGGTGCACTATACCAGTGGTGAGGGTACAGGTGCATGAGCTCTGTACCCCTACAGTGTCTTAGCCAATTCTTTGACATTGTAAGTGCAGTAATGCCATTAAGAGTAGATGGTGCTGAGAGTTTGTCATTACGAACTCCACAGCATCATAATGGCTTACTAAAAATTGGGAAGTTTGGTATCAAACTTCTCAGCACATTAAACCACACTGATGCCAGTGTGGGATTTAATGAAAAATGCACTCCGAGGGCATCTCAGAGGGTTCCCCGATTGGTACACACCAGCCTGCCACCATGAGACATGTTTCTAGACCCCTAGGGTGGGAGCCTTTGCTCCCTGAGCCCAGAAACAAAGCCTTTCCTGGGTGAGGTGTTCATACCTCCCCCAGGCCAGGAAGAGCAATCTGTGGCAGGGGAGCTTCAAAGGCCTTGCCACCTTTGTAATGTGACCCCCAGCCTCACCTGCTAACAGGAGCAGGCCCTATTCCTGTCGCCCCTCCTTTTCGGCGAGAAGACAGGCAGGAAAAATTAGCCAGCCCAGAAGGTGTGCCCGCCTCTTCCAACCCCACCTCTCCGGTGGGGGAGGCAAGGTGATGCCCATTCTTCAGTGCCCGCCTTCTTGCAGATGGTATTCACTCCCCAATCAGGATTAGGGATTGTGCTCACTCCCCCATTTGGGGTGAGCACACAAGGGTGTAGTCATCCTAAGGTCAGTAGCCCATTGGCTACTGACCTCGAGACCCCTAAAACGCCCCCTAAATACAGTTTTTAGGGGTTGCCCTGAAACAAGAAGACAGATTCCCGCAACCTAAGAAGAGAAAGGACAAAAGAAGACGCCCAGCAGAGGAGACTGCAGAGAACAACTGACTTGATCCCAGCCCTAACGGCCCGTCTGCAGTTTTCAAAAGTCACCTTGTCCTGCAGCCAGTGACCTCCAGAACCCTGGGAGGACTGACTGTCTTCAACAAAGACTGGATCTCCGGTGAACAGCAGCTCTGTTCAAAAGAAAATTCCAAAGACAGACTCTGAGCCAGCTGAGGACAAAGAAATCTGATGCCTGGAACAACCACTGCACCCGTCGCCTACCGCCCAAGTTTTAGTGGCCCACCGGTCCCAGTGAGGTCGCCCAGCGCTCCAGAGTCCGAGTCCACTGTGGGTTGACCCCTCCAGGACTCCCAAACGTCGCCTGCAGCCTTTGCACGGAGACGCCCCCCCAACCGCGAGTGGCCTCCAAGGTGAAAAGCAACCTCAAAAGACACCACTGCATCCAGCTGCCCTACGCACTGGAGAGATGCACCTACCTCCCCGAACCCTCCAACTTACCTGCCCAGCTGTTGGTTCCTTCTGGAAGTCTTTCTGGACCGAGCCTGCAGCAGGAAACCAAAACTGAAAATCCCATTGAAAACAACAGGGCACCCGACACCAAACCAGCACCCTGTGCCCAGCTGCCCCGGCACCGCTGCAGGTGCACTTTTTGTGCTAAACAGGATCCCCCTTTGCCCTGAGCTTAACTCCAGAAGCTTTGCTCCCACAACCCAGTGGCCTGCTCGTAAGCAGCAACCAACTGCGGGCCCCTTTTCGCCCATTGGATAACATTGGGCCTCAGCACTCTGCACCCGGCTACCCTAGTGCCGCTGAGGGTGTAACAAGAGTGCATCCTTGACCCTGGGGAACCCTTGCTCTAACCCCAGGAACTCAACCCCAAAGACCGATTACTTACCTGGTAACAGTTAACTTAATTTCTCTCCATAGGAATGTGGAGTTGTTTTTGTATGGAAACCTGAAAAATAACAATTGTGCAAAACTGATTTTACTTACCTTTTGTCTAGAAAATGTCCCAGTGTGATATTTAGGCATATCACACTGAGTAGAAAAAGTCATCTAAAAAGTAACTACAAAGTAATCTGTACAGTAATCTCAATACCTTGACTTACCTGTATTTCAAACATCTGCATTTGAACTTGTAAACACTGCATATTATATTGAAAAGCATGTATTTAACTTACCTGTGCTAGGCTTGGCTTGGTTCTAGAAATAAAATAACTAAACAAAACTAAACAATATTTTATACAAACAAAATTGGTATGAGTTCAGTCTTTGAGTGTGTGACATCATTTGCTGATTGAGTGTGTACAACAAATGCTTCACACTACCCTCTGATAAAGCCTTACTGCTCGCCCACACACTACCACAAATAGAGAGTAAGGTGCTATCTACTTTTACCTCTGTCTACCTTTGGGGTTCCACTGGACTCTGTGCACACTGTACCTCACTTTGGTATAGTATATACAGAGCCAGCTTCCTACAAGCAGCACGTAGGATGCTGCTGCATAAAATGAATTATTTTATTTCTTGCTCTGAATTCACAACTACATAGCTTGAATAACAAAATGGCCACACAGTTTGGGCTACAACTTTCTCGAGTTAGAAGCTGCTTTTTAGGTCTCGCACCTAGCGTTGCACTGCACAGAAGTGCTCGCGCAGCGCAAGGTATTTAGTAGGTGAAAAACGGGGTTTAAGCACTAACCTAGGAATCGCACATGCTCTTGCATGTGCTTTTCCTTTTGTGCTACCCCATTGGCCTTAGCGTGCGTCTTTTAATGAAAGACTGCATGCTATTGGCCCCAGGCGGGCGCATTGCTCCTCCCACGGCCTATTGGTGTCTATTACACACTTGGTGCGCGTAATAGACACCAATAGGCCATGTGGTTTCAATTATTGTGCCCAGACACGGGCGCGATAATTGAAACCACGTGTGTCGCTGTGGTGCGCGCGCACCACTCGAGGGCATGTTCTGTACAATAAGGAACGCTTTCGCGATCGCTTTCACTGTCGCAATTATAACATTTTAGAACTGCCGATGCAGCTTTCAGAATGCTCCCCAATGTATGTTCAAGGCGAGGTGAAGCAATTTCGAAGCTTCTGGTTTAGACTGAGGAACGTGTGATCTTGTGCTGCGGAGGTATCAGCGCACCTTAGATACACGTTATTTGGTTCACTGTGTATACTAGGGTTTCATTGTTGCATATGCTGCAGTATATGTCTATTATTGTTTCACGTTCGAAAATCAGGACAACTGTCTACTCTTTTAATAAGCTGTGCTTTTAGCTATCTCGTTTATAAACATCAGCTGCTACTGAGCGACTCGATCCTACTCAGCTGGAAGATAGACTTTGACCTACAGCTACAGACAACACACACAGCAGAAGCAGCTGCTGTGTAGACGGAGTCCCAGTACAAAAGCCTTAAGGGTCTTTCTAACAGCAAATCCTCCTCTGAGTGACACATCACGTCATTAGTAAGTTTAATTTATTCAAATTCTGCTTTAGGAAAGGATCTGTTTGTCACGATTCCACTTCATACCCTGTGTTTTCCAACCCATGGCTGCTGGTTTGCGCCACGCGCACATCTCTCAAATGCCGCATCCTGCAGCTCACTCGTCAGTAGCGGCCCCATTACGTTTGCGCGTGAAGGATTAGGCACGCTCCCTTGTATTCTTCAAGTGCAAATCCTGTCAAGAGCAGTCAGGTAATGGAATGGCCACGAGGGGGAAACTCAAGCAAAAGATGCTATCGAGCATGTTTATTCTTTGCTGCCAGGTCAGAGCCCCTCAAACACTGACCGGTGAAGCTGGAAAGGGTGATGAACAGCTGACAGGGCTACATAGTAATCACTCAAAATAGAACTTCTGCCTTAAGATTGTTGGCACCCAAGTGAAGAATGTTATCTCCCCACGCCATGAAGAGTCCTGGCCCTCATTTCAATTGGCAGGTTTATTTCTCAGGTCATTCTCTGACTTGGTTGAGTGATGAATAAGTTACTTACCTTCGGTTACGATATATCTGTAAGAAACATTAGTTAGTTAGATTCCTTACCTTAGAATATCCCCAGGCGTCAGGCTGGATCCGGAAAGATTTTTCGTCAGCAATATCCTTGCGCGTCGTTAGGCGTCGTCTGTGGCTCCGCGTCCGTCGTCGTGATCGCGGGGATGACTTTGTCTGAGTACTTAGATGTCAGTTCTTGTACATAGCCTTCTGCGCCAGGAACGCAGAGCCATGCAAGAAACCGACACTGGTGCCATGAATCTAGGGCCCTGAAAGGGATGACCTTAACCCTAGCTGTCAGTTCGCAGAACGGGGAGGATGGGTGGGGCGGTAAGGAATCTAACTAACTAATGTTTCTTATAGATATATCGTTACCGAGTAAGTAACTTGTTCATCTGAAAGAAACACGTTAGTTAGATTCCTTACCTTAGAATAGATACCCCAGCAATACCAACCCCGGTGGTGGGTCTGCGAACCAAGATCACACCAGAAAGTCCTGGAGAACGGAACGGCCAAAGAAGCCGTCTCTCCGGACTTGGCTCTCCAGGTAGTAATGCTTAGCAAACGTGTGCAGCGAGGCCCACGTTGATGCCTGACAAATGTCCTGCAGAGGGACTCCCCGTCCCAGGGCAGTAGTAGCCGCTGTGGCCCGAGTGGAATGGGCCCTCAGCCCCACAGGAGGTTCCTTCTTAGTCAAGGAATAACAGGCCTTAATGCACAAAACGACCCACCGAGAGATGGTCCGCTTGTGCACTGCCCACCCCTTCCTAGCGCCCACGTAGCCAACGAAAAGCTGGTCGTCCACCTGGAACTGTTTCGGGCGGTCCAGATAGAAGGAGAGCGCACTTTTTGGGTCCAGACGGTGGAGCCTCTCTTCCTCTTTTGAAGGATGTGAAGGCGGAAAGATGGTGGGCAGTGTAAAAGACTGGCCGATGTGAAAGGCAGTAACCACCTTAGGGAGGACAAGTCCTGAGAACAACCTTGTCTGGATGGACAGAGAGGAAAGGAGATTTAGAAGAAAGAGCCTGGAGCTCAGTCACTTTTCTGGCAGAGGTGATGGCAACCAGGAAAGCAGTGTTAAGAGTCAGAAGACGAAGAGGGCAATTATGAAGTGGCTCAAAAGGAGCGCACATCAGATAGGTTAACCACCAGGTTCAAGTCCCACTGAAGCATTACGAAAGGGACAGGAGGAAACATGTGAGTAATACCTTTAAAGAATCTAGCAACAACAGGGGACTTGAAAAGAGAAGGCTAATCAGGAAGCCGTAAGAAGGCAGAAACAGCTGAAAGATATACCTTGAGGGTGCCCAGAGCAGAGCCCTGCTGGGCCAGGGAAAGAAGAAAGAGGAGAACTTCAGAAAGAGGGGCGGAAAGGGGATCCACAGCCTTTGCTGTGCACCATGCCACAAATTTGTTCCACCTGCAGGCGTATACCGTTTTAGTGGAGGGACACCTGGCTGCCAGAATGACATCACAGACTTCAGGAGGCAAGTCAAATGGCATCAACTGTCGCCGCTCAATCTCCACGCATGGAGGTGGAGGCTGGACAGGTTCGGGTGTAGGACCGTCCCCTACTGCTGCGACAGAAGGTCCTCCTGAAGACTCAGTCGAATCGGGGGATCGATTGACAGACTGAGTAGCTCGGGATACCAGTATCTGCGTGCCCAATCCGGAGCCACGAGGATGACTTGGGCCCGGTCGCGCCTGATCTTCTTCAGCACTCTGGGCAGAAGTGGTGTAGGCGAAAAGGCGTACAACAGACCGCAACTCCACTTGCGACGAAAAGCGTCTCCGAGCGAGTGCCGCCTTGGAAATTCGAACGCGCAGAACTAATGACATTGCGCGTTCTCTTCGGTGGCGAATAGATCTAACCAAGGCTCTCCCCACTGCTGAAAGTGGCCTTGCGCCACTTCCGAGTTCAGACGCCATTCGTGATCCATCATGCACCGGCGGGTGAGTTTGTCCGCCCTGGCGTTCAGAGAGCCCGCCAGGTGATGAACCACCAGGGTGATGCCCTGATGTTCCAGCCATGTCCAGAGGCGCAGAGCCTCCTGACAAAGGGTCCACGGCCCCACCCCACCCTGTTTGTTGCAATACCACATGGCGGTGGTGTTGTCCGTGAACACCTGCACTACACTTCCCCGAACAGAGGGAAGGAATGCCTTCAGTGCAAGCCGGATCGGCCGCAGCTCCAATAGGTTGATATGGAGCCGGGACTCCGCCGGAGACCAGAGGCCTCTGATCTCCGCCTCTCCCATGTGGCCCCCCCCATCCCAGGAGGGACGCATCCGTCACCACTGTGTGCTCCGGTTGGGGTAGGGAGAGGCATCTGCCACTGGCCCAATCGCGGTCCGTGAGCCACCACTGCAACTGTCTTGCAGTGCCCTCCGAGATCAGGACGTGGTCGGACAGGTTGCCCTGATGTTGATCCCACTGGAACTTCAGGTCCCACTGCAGAGCCCGCATCCGCCACCTGGCGTGATGTACCAGCAGGATGCAGGAGGCCATTAGACCCAGCAGCCGCAGCACCAACCTGACCGAAACTCAGGATAAAGGCTGAAAGATCGGAATCAGAGCCTGAATATCCCGAACCCGCTGTACTGGAGGATAGACCCGAAACAGCGCCGAGTCCAGAACCACTCCAATGAAAAGAAGCTTCTGGGAGGGACTCAGATGTGACTTCAGCAAGTTGATGGAGAACCCCAGCGAATGCAGGAGGTCGGCCGTAGTCTGGAGGTGGGAGACGACTGCCTGGGGCGAGCCCGCCTTCAACAACCAGTCATCGAGATAGGGGAAGACTGGAACCCCTAATCTGCGCAGATGAGCTGCGACCACCGCCATCACTTTCGTGAACACCCGAGGGGCACTGGTGAGGCCGAAGGGGAGCACGGTAAACTGAAAGTGCTCGTGGCCTACCGTGAACCGCAGGTAACGCCGGTGGGCCGGTAGGACGGGGATGTGGAAATATGCGTCCTGCAAGTCCAACGCTACCATCCAGTCTCCAGGGTCTAGGGCAGCCAGAACCTGAGCTAAGGTGAGCATCTTGAACTTCTCCTTCTGGAGGAAGGCGTTGATGCTCCTGAACTCCAAGATAGGGCGTAGGCCCCCTTCGCCTTTCTTGGGAACCAGAAAGTAGTGGGAGTAACAACCCCGACCTACTTCTGGGCCAGGAACGCGCTCGATGGCCCCCTTGGCCAAGAGGGCCGTAACTTCCTCCTGCAGAAGCTGCAAGTGATCCCCCGACATGCGGTGGTACTGCGGTGGCATGGCTGGAGGGGTCGCCTCGAAGGGGAGGGAGTAGCCCCTTCGGACGATTTGCAGCACCCACCTGTCCGACGTGATGGTACGCCAGTGGAGCAGGTGATGGCAAACTCTGCCTCCCACTGGCGTGGAATGGGCCTGAAAGGTCGGACTAAGAAGGCTTTGAGGCAGGTGCAGTGGGGGCAGATGTGGGCTGACCGGCTCTCTGTCCCCCTGCTCCGCATTGGCGGAATCCACATCCGCGACCACGTTGAGGCTGGTTCTGTGGCCTGTGGCTATACAGACATGCAGGGGTGCCCCTTCCTTGGCCACGAAAGGGGTGAAAAGCGGAAGATTGTGGGCGCGGGCCGAGAGGCCCAAGGACTTGGCCGTAGCCCTGGAGTCCTTAAAGCGCTCCAGCGCACTATCCTCTTTGTCACCAAAAAGGCGACGGCCATTGAAGGGCATGTCCATGAGGGTGCTCTGAACGTCCCCGGAGAAATTCGTGGATCTCAGCCAGGCGTGGCAACGAATAGCCACCGTTGTCGCAAACACCCTACCTAGCGAGTCCGTGGTGTCAAGCCCACATCGAATTGAGTACCGTACGGCATCCCACCCCTCAGCAAGAGCCTGGGCGAGCCATGTCTGGGCCTCCTCCGGACACTGGGGCAGCACGTCCGCCACCGTATCCCACAAGGAGTGGGTGTAACGGTCCAAAAGGCACGCGGTATTAATGGACCGCAATCCCAGACTGAGGGAGGAAAACACCTTCTTCCCAAACTGTTCCAACCTTTTGGATTCCCGATCCGGAGGTGCGGACGGGAAGGCGGTCTGGTACGTAGAGGGCTGGATAACCAGGCTCTCAAGGGTGGGGTGCACTGACAGAAAGCGGGCGGTCGCCCGGAGCATGGCGGTGGCGCCGGGCCACGTACTGGTCCACAGGAGCGACTGTGGAGGGCTTGGACCAGGTGCCCATCAGAACGTCAGTGAGTGCTTCATTGAACTGCAGTAGAGGCTCCGAGGAGCTTACTGGCGGTTGAAGCACTTCAGTGAGGAGGTTAGTCCTCACGGCCGCTGCAGGGAGCTCCAGATGAAGGGCTTCGGCAGCCCTGCGCAGCACCACAGAATAGGTTGCACCCTCCTCCGTAGCCACGGAGGGAGGAGAGATGAAGCCAGTGTCAGGTGAAGTATCGAGACCACTGGCATCCCCCAGCTCTTCTGCCCAGTCCTGATTAGACTGGCACTGCTGTGTCAGAGGGTCCTCAGACCCCTCCCAGTCGTCCCCATCATCCGACTCCTGGTAGACAGGTTGAAAGGACGGAGCCGGGCGGTAGATAAATTGCTCATCCATCGGCGCCTCTCCGACGCCGGACCGTGGCTAAAACTGGGGATGACGTTGTCCAAAGACAGCGCCAGGGGCGGCACCATAGGGGTCGGCGCCGGCGGAGGGGTCGTAAGGTCAACCGGAGTTGACCAAGAGCCAGGCCTGGATCCCATGGGGGCCTGCGGCGTCGGGACCGTAGTCGACGACGGCGCCGGGGCCGGAGCCGCCGGCTCACTAGGCCTCCCAAGCGGACCCGCGTGGCCCGAAGGCGCGCCGACAGGCCGCGACGGCGGAGCGAGACTCCTCATGGCCACGAGCAAGTCCCGAATCTCGCCCGGAGTCGCATTAGGCCCAGGGACTGGAGGGTATGGGGCCGGATGCGACTCCTGCGGCTCCGATGGAGCCGCGCGGGTGGTGCCACCTGAACCCTCAGCCGAGTAGGGCGACCGGCGAGGGGAGTCAGAAGAGCGATGTCGCCTCTTTCACTTCTTCTTACTGTGCCTCGACTTACCTGAATGCCAGGACTTCGAACCCGACGAGCGGTGATGACTTCGGCTCCGCGACCGGTCCCTCGACCTCCTCCTCGACCGGGACCTTGAGCGGTGCGGAGCCGACTGCCGGAGCTCGAGGAGCTTGCGGGACCGCTCCCGCCTAGCCTTCGAGGTCAAGGCCCGGCAGTCGGGGCACGACTCGGCATCTGTCGTACTTTAATATTCGGGACCGCGTAGGGGACAGGGCCCTACCCCTGTCTATCTTGGTATTAGCGAACCGCAAATGGTAAACGCGGCATGTACGAGTGCTTTATATATCGTTCTAGCTATGAATGCACTGTGTACACGCTATTCAGCTTCACTACGCGGGTTCCATTTTAGAAGCAGTGGCCATCTTGTCATTGCCCTCACATAGGCTATAATGGAGTAAATACGGGCCTCACAGTACATGGGCTTTCCCTCTGACTTCTCAGTGACCTGGGCAGCTGGCTCTGCTGCCCCGGGTCAAACCGGTCTCACGAGCTCCCCTTCCTCCGTCCACCTGTGATTAGCATCAGGGCTTGACCCGTCATAAAACCCTTTCATTCTACACAATCCCCCGGCTAATCTCTTCCACACCTGCTTGTTCCTGCTTTATGACTTGTTTCCCAAAACAGGAGATGCTCATGTTTATTGGGGGGCCTATTGACATACGATGTGGGATCTGAACCTTACTGTGTAAATCATTGTGGGCTGGCCGAACTGGAATGTGGGATGGTCATCATGACTCTGCTTTTTCGTTTGTAATGTATACCTTTATATGGCCATGTCGTAAACCAAGGAATGTGTGCCTGGAGCATGATATTTTGTATTTAAGATGAAGTCCGTTCCTATGATTTTCAGCAGTCTCCTGAGAACATACACGCTGTTGTACTTCTAGGATACCTGTCATTGGTCTGCAGCCAATAAACGAATCTTTGACTTCACCCAGAAGACTCTGTGTTTCTGTAGGTCTGGAACAGGGTGAACCCAGAAGTCATAGGGTGTGTGCCCCTGCACCGCTGGGTCTAAAATACCCAGTACTTCAGTTTGGCGCCCAACGTAGGGCGATTTCAGCGGTACCAGTCCAAGCCAGAGGTTCGTGAGGAGCTTCGTGTGGAAATTCCGGAGGAAGGCCGCCACTTCATCGACCCCTGCATGTCGACGTGGTCCGAAAGTCTTTTCTGCGAGGTTCTCCGCGTCCCGACGGCTACGACGGACTGCTGCCCTGATTAATCGACCTGTTTTGGACCCTTGACGAGTTTTGAGAGAGCCAAACAATCGAGAGAGCCTTCTGGTGACGCCATCGATCAGCAATATTCAGTTAAGTATAAGTGGAGCGTCTCCTATTTGTTTTTGGTATCCTTCGGGATCGTTTGATTTGGTAATTTGGTACTTTGGAGTTTGCAAACGCCAAAACCAGAGGACTCGTGTATTCACGAGAATATCGTATTCGATAATCCTTTGACGTTTGGATCTAGACTAGTGAGCAAAGATGCCTGGTTCTGGACTATTTGGTAGAATATTCTGTTTGGGTTGTGGAAAAGATTTCCAGCTAGAGGAATCATGTCCGGTTCCTCCGGTTGGAACTCCAACTTATGAGCTCTATGTAAAACATGGCGTAGGCCCCATTGCATATAACGAAGTGTGGATCCACTACACCAGGAAAGATGGTGTTTTAAAATGGCCCCAAAATGGTAGTTTTGATACCGATATTTTAGATAATTTGGAAATTAAATTGTTTAAGAAGAAAGCCCGGCCGGCGATGTTTGACTCTTTCCGCTTATGGCGAAAGGAAGCCAAACAAAAGGAAATTAAGTTAGCGAAAAAGAATAAGAGAGAGAGAGGTATGTCAGTAATGCAAGCAGCTGTACAATTTAAAGACATTGAAGAGGAGCAAATGAGTGAGCAATTGCACAGGCAGCATAAGTTAGGGATTGACAAATGTTACCCAGCTTTGCCACATTCTAAGCAGAATGAGTCAGAAGAAAAGGAGAAAGATCCCCTGATGTCACATTTGTTGAGTTCGCCACCCCCGTATGCTCAAACTGCCACGGCGCCTCCCCAGCTTGTAAATATGCCGCCTCCAGTGCATATACTGCAAGCCTTGCCGTAACCGCCGGTTGCTTTGCAGCCAGTTCCTATTCCTGTAGCGCAGCCCTCTCAAGCGCCGCCAGTTGTGCTTCCAACTGCCCCCGCACTTCCTGCGACTTTGCCTAATCCAGTAACTGCCTCCCCTAACACTCTTCCTTCCACCACTCCAGTACCCGTCTCTACATCCTCTTTTCTTCCCTCTGTTTTTCCCCCTGTTCTCGCCTCAGCTTCTCCTTCAGCGCGACAACGCTTAGCTAATGTGGTTACTACATTAATGTCTCCTCTCTTTGAGTCAGCTGGTGCGACTCCTGGTTTACAGCGTAAGCAGTTGCGCAGCCAATTGCCTAACCCCGATGAGAAAAAGGTAATAGATAACATGGCGCGTAGATGGATCGTTTTTCCTTCACTGTATAATGTGGAATCAGTTGTCAACGTTTTCCATCAATGGGATGCCCCGAAACAGAGATATGTGTTTGAGAAAATGTGCGAAATTCTCTGTGAAGAATTGGAGGATAGTGGTAAAAATCCGAACCCGCAGGAATTGTGTAGAGTGAGGTTCGATTTTGGAACTGGTATAATTGTGGACCGCGAAGTAGATAAAGCAGTTGCGGTTGTATTGTCACTTAGGAATGATGATTGCCAACAATCATTGTTTGAACAAGAGGTCCTTGTGGGGAAAAAGGCAAAAGCGCGCCAATACCCTTTGAGAGAAGTTCCCCCGGTATGGAAGGAAGCGGTTGCAGCTGTCGGTGGTAACCCCGCTGTGGCAGCGCATTTCCAGCGTGTTTGGGTGCATGTTCCATGGAAGCGCTCTGAGGTGTTAGCGCTTAAGCAGTCCTTGCCTGATCCCCGTAAAAACCCAGCAGGTTATTATAAAGAGTTGTCACAGACGGCAGGGTCATGTATTATGAATCTGGCCGACATAGACATGTTGTTTGGTAATGTTGTTCCACAGCCTTTATGGGGATCAATTCGTAATGTAGATCACAATGCAGAACTAGGGGATACATGGGCCAACATTGTTGCTGCTGATGCTAGACAAACTGGTGGTGCGAAACCAGAACCTTTGGTAGCTGAATTGCCTGGTAGAATCATCACGTATATGAAGACAATAATGCCTGCGATGCGCATAAATTGGGACAAGTTATCTGCATGCAAGCAGAAGAAAGATGAGACAGTGTCAGACTTCTTTACTAGGTTTGAAGAAACGTTTATTGATCACAGTGGGCAGGATATGAGTACTGAGGGTGGCCAACGGTTATTTGTGGCTAAGTTTGTGCAGAATTTACTTCCTGACCTGTGTAAAAAATTAAAAGATTCAGAAAGTTCCTGGGCTGTTTCTTCTTCAGCGCAAATACTGGCTACTGCACAGTATTATGAAAATAGAGATAAAGACGAGAAAGATAGAACAGAAAAGAAAATGAAAGAACTGAAGACAAAGGTCCTTTTACAGCAGGCCTATCCGCCACGTGGAGGTCAGAATAATTATAGGCAACCCCAAGGTGTCTATCACCAACCCCAACAGTTTCAGAACAATCAGCAAATGAACGGGTATTATCAACCACGTGTCCCTGTAGGTCCCAACCAATGTTCATACTGCAAAGAGGAAGGTCATTTTAAATACAGTTGCCCTAAATTAATGCAGCGGAACGGTAATGCGTATGGCGCAAGAGGTAGGGGTGGTCAGCAAGCTCCTAGAGGCAGAGGGCGTGGAAGTGTTCCCCAGAACGCGCGTCCTCTGCCGCCTCAAAGTACCATCAATAGCTTTGATCAGCAAGCTAACGCGATTAGTAATACGGCCCAGTATTATAATAATGATTATTATGCAGAGGACGGTGATGCAGAGAGTAATGGTTACTAGGACAGCCGTAGACAGAGAGAGGGAGTTGTTTCAGTGCCAGTGGATCAGAGTGGACCGTATGTTGAGGTGACTACAGCAAATATAACGGAGCCTTTTCTGCTAGACACTGGTGCTGCAAAGAGTTCAATCATGCATTCAAAACTCCCTGGCGCACCTTTGTCTGGCGATATAAATGTTTCAGTAGGTTTTTCTGGCGCCCCGGTTAGGAACCCGATTTCCAGTCCCATGTCACTTTCTGTTGGACCTTGCGAGCTGAAAGCACCCCTAATTCTGACAACAGGTTGTGGTGAGAATTTGCTGGGATTAGATTTGTTGAAAAGATTGCATGCTACACTATATTGTTCTCCTTCAGGAGTACAACTTACATTAGGCAAGAAAGTGATTTCCCCAATGTATTTGTCTAAAAATACAATGCCGCCTGAATTGTCATCCCTTCCGGATGCCCTTTGGGCTACTGATCCCAATGATGTGGGCCTCTTGGAGATACCGCCATATGTGGTGACTCTAAAGGCTAATGTCAGACTGCCACGTATTCCCCAGTACAAGATCTCTAATGAAGGGCAGAAAGCATTGTTAGACATTGTCAGTGACTTGATTAATAAGGGTGTGATTGAAGAGACAAGAGGCAACGTTTGCAATAGTCCGATTTTACCTGTCTTAAAACGAACGGATCCTTCACAGCCACCTGTTTACAGGTTTGTGATTGATCTTAGAGAGGTTAATAAGATTGTTGTGCCACAGTTTCCGGTTGTCCCCGATATAACTGCCTTGTTAACAATGATTCCAGCCTCTGCTGCATGGTTTTCAGTGATTGATTTAAAGAATGCTTTCTTTAGTATCCCAATTGCAGAAGAGAGCAGAGACATTTTTGGGTTTAGTCTGGGAGGCCGAAGCTTCCGCTTCAAACGCGCTCCCCAGGGCTACTGTGAGAGTCCATCCATATACAGTCAGGCTTTGAAAGCGCAGCTTGATGCACTTGTTTTACCTAGTGGCGCTATCCTGATTCAGTACGTGGACGATTTACTGATCGCCGCGGATACTGAGAAGATTTGTAAAGAAGCCACATTGTCACTGTTGCGCCATTTATCCGCTTTCCATCACAAGGTGTCTCTCTCTAAGCTGCAATATTGTCGACAAGAAGTGACCTACTTAGGTCATCTCTTATCGAAGGAGGGAAGGAAACTGACCCCAGAAAGAATTCAAGCCATTGCACAGTTGAGTGTGCCAAAAACACAGAGAGAAGTACGTGCTTTCTTGGGCATCACTTCATACTGTAGGCATTGGATCCCTAGTTTTTCTTTGTTGGCAAAACCTTTAGTAGCTTTAACATGCAAAGACACACCGAATCCTATCCCATGGTCTGAAGAGTGCCAGAAAAGTTTTGTGGAATTGCGTAATGCATTGTGTTCAGCACCTGTGTTGGGTACCCCTGACTACAGTAAGCCTTTTACATTGTATGTTCACGAGAAAGATGGATGTGCGTTGTCAGTGTTAACACAGCCTTTTGGCGACAGACCGCGCCCATGCACATATTTTTCATCAACCTTGGACCCTGTAGCGAGGGCATTGCCAAGCTGTCTGAGAGCGACAGCTGCTGCAGCGATGTCTATCCGACAATCTGCTGGTTTGGTAATGGACAATACATTGATTGTTATGGTTCCACACGCTGTAGACACATTATTAAATAGGACCAAGACACAACACTTGACTAGTGCGCGGCTATCAGGTTATGAACTTACACTGTTAGCTAATCACATACACATAAAGAGATGTAATACGCTGAATCCAGCTACGTTATTGCCAGTCCCAGCAGACTCAGATGAGATTGAGCAACATGACTGTCTGTTCAGAACAGAAGAAGAGACGAAAGGGAGAGTAGATCTAAAAGATACTCCCCTGACTGAGTGTGATGGCACTTTATGGGTAGATGGGTCATGTTTTAAGCTCCCTAATGGTGACACGACTGCTGCATATGCTATCACGACTTTGCACACGGTCGTGGAAACTGCACGAGTGCCACATAATTCGGCCCAAGCAGCAGAATTAATCGCCCTCACGAGAGCATGTGTGTTGTCTGAAGGAATGAGAGTAAACATATACACAGATAGCCAGTACGCCTTTGGCGTGGCTCATAATTTTGGGCGACTGTGGAAGGAGCGTGGGTTCCTGACGTCGCATGGAGCTAAAATTCAGAATGGCAAGTTGGTGAATGATCTCCTTGAGTCACTGACCCTACCGTTGCAAGTTGCGATCATGAAATGCAGTGCGCACAGGAAAGTCACAGATGATGTTGGACGTGGGAATGCGTTTGCTGATGAGACCGCGAAAGAAACAGCACAGAACGTGAAGACTAGAATGTATGTTGCAGGCCCCGCAAGATGGGTTAATGATGTGGGAATGTGTGAGAACACAATAGAGAGTGTGAAGTCGCTTCAAGCTGAAGCCACAGAGGAAGAGTTAAGCAAGTGGAGAGAAAGTATGGGTAAGTTGGATGAGAATGGTTGTTGGATTGATCTGACAGAACATAGGCGATGGTTGTTGCCTGACGCATATGTGCTTCCAGTGGTTACTATGGCACATGGAATGGCACACATCAGTACGAAAGGTATATGCAAGTTGTTGGCTCCAGTATGGCAGAATGCTGGGATTCCCAAGTGTGCAGAGAATGTGGTCAAGAATTGCATAGTATGTTTGAAGTACAACCCTGGTAGGGGAACCCCAACTCCAGCTGGTCACTTTGCACCCCCATCATGTCCATTCGAAGTTTTGCAGCTGGACTTTATTCACATGGAAAGATGCAACAACCTGAAATATGTACTGGTGGTTGTTTGTGCTTTCTCAAAATGGATAGAGGCTTATCCTCTGAAAGATAACACTGCCCTATCCACAGCCAAAGCCCTTGTGAAGGAGTTTTTCCCTAGGTTTGGGATGCCAAGAATGGTGTGGTGTGATAACGGAAGTGAGTTTGTGGGTAAAGTGATGAAGAATGTATGTGAAGGGCTAGGGATAAAGCAGAAGTTCCATGCTGCAAATCACCCCCAATCAGCTGGATTAGTAGAACGCTACAATGGAGCCTTAAAGCTCAAGCTGGCCAAAATCCAGGCGAGCACCGGTCTTAAATGGCCTGACGCTCTGCCTCTAGCACTCCTGTCCACCAGAATGACCATACACTCACGAGTGGGACTTAGTCCTTATGAGGTCGTCTTTGGCCGCCCGGCTAATGTATGGGGCGTGCCAAGACCGGCGAAATTTAGTGAGATAGAACATCCAGTACTACTCGATTACCTGTATGATTTGACTGTTAAACTGCGTGTTTTGCACCAACAGGTACATGATACTCTTCCCCAAGCCTCTGAACCTCCTGGACACCCTATCAACCCTGGTACGTGGGTGCTAGTCCGAAATTTCCAGCGCAATAGCAACGACGAGCCTCGCTGGATCGGCCCTCATCTTGTTCTTCTTTCGACAAGATCAGCAGTGCGAGTGAAAGGGAAGAAGCACTGGATTCATGGTACCCACTGCAAAGTAGTCCCCTTGCCTCTGCCATATGACCAGTGGGTCAAGGAGGGTATCGCCGACTCGGAGACAGACATTGTACCTCGCTTTGTACCATTCAGCGACGCACGCATAAAAGGCACAGTTTCAGACCAAGAGAGTGACAATATTCTGCAGGAAGCTGTGCCGCCATCAAATCGACTGGACACCACTGAGCCTGAACTTTTGTTTCAAGACCAAACAGCACCTGGCCGTCTCCGCTATAATTTGAGACCTAGGCCCATGGACAAATAAAGATTTCCTCACTATTTTCCTTTTGACATTTTTGCTCTCCCATCTGAAGGACTTTCTTGATTTTTGTTTTTCGAACCACCATCCGGGTTCTGCCGCAGGGTCGCGGTGCTAAGACTTTGGGGTACAGGCCGAAGACGCTAGGTCGACGGTTCTGGTTGGTCTAGGGCGTTTCCCTGGACTGACAGGCGTGCCCCTCAGCAGAAGAAACTCATCCACCGCGAGCGGCCCGAGTAGAGGATGGAGTTTTTTAAGATGGAGAGACCAATTGAGGAAATGAACTCTAACGCAAGGATGTGTAAAATTATGAAAAGTAAATGTTTTGTCTTTTTGTGTCTTTTTATACTGTGAAGTATCATAATGTTTGTTGTAGGATTTGTGTTTTTCTCCGCTCAAAAGCCCATTGCACCCACTGAACAGCCTATATCTCCTTCTACTGCCTCCTCTCACTCTTTTCACCCTTTGCCTGAGCACGAACAGACCAGACGATCAGAGTTCGTAAATAACTCGTTTATCCAGCTCTTGCACCAGCACCAACTGGTAATGAATACGACCAATTGCTGGGTGTGTGGGTTAATGCCACATACCATTAACAAGGGTATTCCCTACCTGGTGTTGCCGTACAGTTACAATGGATCGTCATGGGCATTCCAAACCATGTTTCTCTATGCTCTAGATACATACTCCCCTCGCCAACCGCGTTCCATCAGACCTATCACCAATAATAAGGCTTTGATGAGAGGAGTTGCCGATATGAGTAGGGATATCGATGCATACTCATCCATTCCCAAAGAAGAGTTGAGACCTTATGTAGGATGGAACGCGACGGGGTATAGTATTAGTCTGGGTGAAAGACAGCGAAAAATCTCATCTCCAATCTGGGTCGTACCCCACATGGGTCGGTTCTGCTTACAGGGTAATGGTCAGAATCCTAGAGCTCAACTGGGAAGAAGTGACTGTACTGAAACGTACACCTTCCCGTCACAGTTTTCCCCTGCGTTTTTGGCTGCCAAGGGCACATATTTCATCTGTCATGACCGAGCATATACATGGCTGCCCCCTGATTTCTCGGGCACATGTTATATTGCGAACTTGCTACCGCCGACATTTACTGCCGCCTCTGACTATCACAAGACCAGAGTTGTGAGAGGTGTGATTAGTAAGGAGGATACTGCCGGTCAGGAAGCAGGAGACTTGTTCTTGGGTTTCCTGCCGTTTTGGGGACCTGTGGTCAATAGTAGGAACCTGAGACAGCTGACACGTGTGGTTGAATCCACTATCAATGTAACGGCTGGTGCCCTTAGTAATCTGACAGCTGAGCTCCAAGCGGATCGCCTTATGACTCTGCAGAACCGCATGGTTCTAGACGTTATTCTTGCAGACCGCGGTGGGGTATGCAAGGTCATCCAATCCAGTTGCTGCATTTTCATACCAGATAATGCTCCAACAGTGTATCAAGCCATCCCCAAACTCCATAAAATATCTGAAGCCATACACGTGGATAAGGGAGATTGGTCACTGGTGGGGTGGTTCTGGGAATTGATATCTGCCTGGGGTTGGAAAGTTCTGATGGTCATTGGAATGATCTTAGCCATTCTTTTCCTGTTCTGTCTGTGTATACAGTGTGCTCCTGCGATATGTGGTCTCTGTGCTACCTTATGTGTAAGGAAACCTGTATCGAGGGACGAACTAAGTAATAGGATGATGCTACAGCAACATCTCCATGACTTTGCGGACATTGACCTAGACTCAGATTAAGATGAGTATAGTGATTGCCTATGTACGGGCAAAAGGAGGGTCTGTCGTACTTTAATATTCGGGACCGCGTAGGGGACAGGGCCCTACCCCTGTCTATCTTGGTATTAGCGAACCGCAAATGGTAAACGCGGCATGTACGAGTGCTTTATATATCGTTCTAGCTATGAATGCACTGTGTACACGCTATTCAGCTTCACTACGCGGGTTCCATTTTAGAAGCAGTGGCCATCTTGTCATTGCCCTCACATAGGCTATAATGGAGTAAATACGGGCCTCACAGTACATGGGCTTTCCCTCTGACTTCTCTGTGACCTGGGCAGCTGGCTCTGCTGCCCCGGGTCAAACCGGTCTCACGAGCTCCCCTTCCTCCGTCCACCTGTGATAAGCATCAGGGCTTGACCCGTCATAAAACCCTTTCATTCTACACAATCCCCCGGCTAATCTCTTCCACACCTGCTTGTTCCTGCTTTATGACTTGTTTCCCAAAACAGGAGATGCTCATGTTTATTGGGGGGCCTATTGACATACGATGTGGGATCTGAACCTTACTGTGTAAATCATTGTGGGCTGGCCGAACTGGAATGTGGGATGGTCATCATGACTCTGCTTTTTCGTTTGTAATGTATACCTTTATATGGCCATGTCGTAAACCAAGGAATGTGTGCCTGGAGCATGATATTTTGTATTTAAGATGAAGTCCGTTCCTATGATTTTCAGCAGTCTCCTGAGAACATACACGCTGTTGTACTTCTAGGATACCTGTCATTGGTCTGCAGCCAATAAACGAATCTTTGACTTCAACCAGAAGACTCTGTGTTTCTGTAGGTCTGGAACAGGGTGAACCCAGAAGTCATAGGGTGTGTGCCCCTGCACCGCTGGGTCTAAAATACCCAGTACTTCACATCATGGTCGGCCCCAAGGCAGTAGAGACACCGACAGTGGTGATCCGTAACCGACATCAGTCGGTTACAGGCGTCGCACGGCTTGAAACCGGGCATCCCTACCGGCACCAGGAGTCAAGGTCGACTTGAAAGATGAACCAAAAAAGTCCAAAAAGTTTAGTCAAAAATTGACTAAAGGGTATGCTCTTCCCGGATCTGCGCTTACTGGCGTGGAAAAGAGAAGAACTGACGTCAGCGTGCAAGGGCGGCGTCTATATACTCCGACGACGTCATCCCGGCGATCACGACGCCGACGACGGATGCGGAGCCGCAGACGACGCCTAGCGACGCGCAAGGGTATTGCTGACGAAAAATCTTTACGGATCCAGCCTGATGCCTGGGGATATTCTAAGGTAAGGAATCTAACTAACGTGTTTCTTTCAGATAGCAACGTTTTACTGGAATGTTGTGCCTGCTCACTGTGACCACTTACAAGGCATTTAAAACATCTGTATTTGGCCGCAATGTGGCACTGGGATGTCGTAATTAACTTCTTCTCCTAGGTGTCTGCTAACGGTATATTATTAATCCTGCTATCTAGGCGCTTGGAGCTCCCCGCTTTCGAGCTCTGAAGGTATTAAATTCGGCATAAGTAAGAAAAAAGTATGCACAGATATACATAATAAACTCTTAGGGCAGGGATCAGTGCACAGTGCTTGTAAAACCCATGGCAGGCAGCTTTAGAAGTGTGACAATGCTGTCTTCCCTCTCTCTACCTCTCTCTCTCTGCCTCTCTCTCCCTCTACCTCTCTCTCTCTCTGCCTCTCTACCTCTCTCTACCTCTCTCTCTCTACCTCTCTCTCGCTCTACCTCTCTCTACCTCCCCCTCTCTACCTCTCTACATCCCTCTACCTCTCTACTTCCCTCTCTCTCTACACCTCTCTACCTCTCTCTCTCTCCCTCTCTCTCTACATCTCTCTCTACTTCTCTCTCTCTCTCTCTCTCTCTCTCTATCTCTCTCTACCTCTACTTCTCTACCTCTCTATACCTCTCTACCTCTCTCTACCACTCTACCTCTACCTCTCTCTCTCTCTAACTCTCTACCTCTCTCTAACTCTCCTTACCTCTCTACCTCTCTCTCTACCTCTCTCTCTCTACCTCTCTCTACCCTTCTACCTCTCTCTACCTCTCTCTCTCTACCTCTCTACACCTCTCTACCTCTCTACACCTCTCTACCGCTCTACGCCTCTCTACCTCTACCTCTCTCTCTCTCTCTCTACCTCTCTCTCTCTACCTCTCTCTCTACAGCTCAAACTTTAATAATGTGAGACCTATTGCATTGCAAATGCTTGTTTTAGTTTTACTTTGAGCTGGAATCAAAGCAACCAGTTATAGTCATTCAGTCTTTTCCTTTAGATCTCTAAATGACCAATCAGATACAACGTTTCATTTGAATGCCCCCAAATCAACAAGAACATGTTCACTCTCTCTCTGCATCTGAAAGAGGACAGAAGACTTGAGGGGAGTTCTGTTCGAGTTTAGTCATCAATACAGTGACTTAGCAGACACTGTGTTTTTCTTCCACTGGCTGAGTATCTCATGAGAGGTGCACTGCAGAGAAGGTTCCTAATCTTGCCAGGAACCTCCCAGTCAATAGGTAAGATCAGAGTCATCTGTGCCTCCTGATTATGACTCCTAGTTGCATATCCATCATTTCACCGGTTTACACAATTCTTGATTGAATGCCAGTTCTATATTCACAGACATGAAAAAGGTGATGGGAGGAATGCTTGCAAACAATCTAACCAATGGCAATTGCTTAGAGTAGCATTTGGTTCGAGTGGCACAGTGAACACTGGACCCATGTCTGGCATCCCCATCAACCATTCCACATATCACTTTTTTGTTTACTTTGGTTTCATGGCCACATCATGAATGTTTGGATGCTACATCTACAAAAAAACAACTCACCAAGTCATGGGGGGCAACTTTAAAGAGTGCATCTCCTGCTGTTTGTGGCATATTATATATGCCTATCTCAGTAACTTTCTTTCTTATTTCTCCTTTCCTTCCAGCAAAACACAAAAGCTGTTTATGGCTTCTGGGTATGGATCCTGAGACCACAGAAGGTTGGGGCTGATAAGTGCATGGCCAACCACATTTTCCAGTGCATTGGTACTCTGAACGTATTTTTCCAATCAGCAATCCACAGTCTGAGTCTCGGCCAAAGACTGATCAAGAGCCAGTCGAGTCAAAGTCTGATTGTCCCACAAAGCCTTTTCTGACTCTAAAAGATGGTTGTGGTGTAGGCAAAAATCATGAGAGCTCTGCTTTGAATTTATGCTACTCTGCCAGATCCTACCCACAACTTCGAGGCCATATTGCAGCATGAAAGCATCATGGCAATATTTAGCTTGATATTATAGTACATGAATCTCTCTGGAGTGTTCAGCTAAATTCCAAATTGATTCACCAAGATGTTAGTCCTAATGAAATGTCCCACTGAAATGAAGCACAGCTTGGGTATTTATTAATCATATGCACCCCTTTTCATAAGTAAATGAGGGGTTTGGAATGTCTACATCGTGCACCTGCAGCAAGCATGCCAACACCAAGCCTGCTCTGATCACCATCAACTACAAGCCCTCTCTGTCAACCACCAAACATTAATCTCTCACTTCTGGACTGGAATCTTGTCTGGGAACACCCTTTCCATACCTGCAGGGAATGACAATAATTTCTCAACACAAACAAGTGACGGTCTTTTCTGCAAACACCAAGACAATACATAATGGCCTGCACGAGCAGGTAGTGCAAATGGAAATTCACTGCAGTCAGCCCACCTTCCACAGAAGGGTGAACTAAAACTTCACAAATTAAGCAAGGAGCTCCAGCCCCATGCCTCCCTTCTTCAGTAAGTACATTCTGGGCTGCCTTTAGCCAGTTACAGAAAGCCATACAGAGAAATTCTTAAAGTGGTAAGAAAGTCTAGAAAGGACAAGAAGTTTCTGAAGGGAGATGCAGACAAAAAGAGGCAGAGAAAGTTTGGACCATTTACTAGATGTTCAATTCCCTCCATTCAAGATGTTCTACCCCAGAAATCTGGATCAGTCAGGAGCAATGATGGTTACCAAACTTCATCAAACCCACAACTAACTCCACCATCCTATCATTGAGTTATACAGTAGGCTTACGGAAAGGGTACACAAGAGAGAGAAACAGAAACTAGATATTGTCACATGCTTGGTTGAACAGATGGACTTGAGATAGGAACAATGATATCTAGCAAGTAAAGCAGAGCTTTAGTGCAGGCATGCAATGATGATTAACTTGTATGATACATGTGGTATACCTGCTGATTTTTACTGCATTTCCACTTTCTATTACAATTTGAAAATCAGTCTTAAATCAGTCTTTCTGTTGAACTGAAATACAAGTTTGATAAAGTACCTAACAATAAGGATTTAAATGAGCTTGTTTATCAATGAGAGCTTATTTCAGAATTATAAAACAACCTTTATGCTTGACTTATGTTTAAGGTGGCAAGTGGATAACTGTAACATGGAAGCATTCATTAATATCGCATGTGTCATTTCTACCCCTGGTTGGTGTGTGTGTGTGTGTGTGCAGCCGAAACGCGTCTCAGTGATTTGTTTTGCTGGGTTTGGAGAGGACCACACTTCATTAAAGCAGCCAATTTGTGAATTTACGTGTGCGTACTCCCTTTTTCATGGTGAAGTTGGGACTTTGTTTAATATATATATATATATATATATATATATATATATATATATATATTCCATATGAACTTGCTCCGCAATTGAAGACACCCACACAATGCTGAGTTTGAACCTTCTTTATTCGGGAGGCAGCAGCGGACTCAGGGAGAACCCCACAGCGTAGTGTTGCGCCACTTGCCTATGCGTTTCGAGAATCTATGCCTTCCTCATGGCATGGCGTTTGTCGGGAGAACGGAAGCATGGACATCATTTTGTACAGGTGATAAAGTTAATCTTAGTCCGGCCCCAGTGGGCGTGTTTCTGCAAAGCACCCTGGTTGATGTAGTCCAGAGCAATGTCAAGTGTCCATAGTGGGTGCCACTTCCATCGATCCCTCAGTCATTCTTGCCCATTGGGTCGCTGGCGATCCCCTTCCGAGTCCGTTACTTCAGTGATGCCCCTCCAAACAGGTACGTTGTTCCGTATACCGTGCCCCGGTTGTGACATACGGACCTGCGGCGAGCAGTGGGGTTGTCTTCGTGACCCTAGCTGGCCACACATATTCCATATGAACTTGCTCCGCAATTGAAGACACCCACACAACGCTGAGTTTGAACCTTCTTTATTCGGGAGGCAGCAGGGGACTCAGGGAGAACCCCACAGCGTAGTGTTGCGCCACTTGCCTACGCGTTTCGAGAACCTATCCCTTCCTCATGGCATGGCGTTTGTCGGGAGAACGGAAGCATGGACATCCTTTTGTACAGGTTAGCTATAAATCCTAAACCTTAATTCCTCAAAAACTACTAGGGGATTTACACCAAATCACAAAAGACATGTTTTCTAGGTAAGGATTGAGCTTTCTGCCAAATGTGGTGTCATTCTGTTTTGGCTGTAGCTGTGTCCAAAGTTCTTATAGGAAACTGCTTGGGAAAAACAAGTTTTGGGCCCAGCCACTTTTTCTGGGCCCCTGAAACTTTCCAGGAGGAAGCTGAAGAGATGAAACGTTTTTGGGAAAGTTTCGTAAAGATTCATCAAATGGTGCCAAAGTTAATTGCAAATCAAAAAAACTATTTTCTATGGAAACCTGGTCCTAACTAGAACTACAAAGTGGCAACTGTAAATATGCAGAATCCCCTTCCGAGTCCGTTACTTCAGTGATGCCCCTCCAAACAGGTACGTTGTTCCGTATACCGTGCCCCGGTTGTGACATACGGACCTGCGGCGAGCAGTGGGGTTGTCTTCGTGACCCTAGCTGGCCACACATATTCCATATGAACTTGCTCTGCAATTGAAGACACCCACACAACGCTGAGTTTGAACCTTCTTTATTCGGGAGGCAGCAGCGGACTCAGGGAGAACCCCACAGCGTAGTGTTGCGCCACTTGCCTACGCGTTTCGAGAACCTATCCCTTCCTCATGGCATGGCGTTTGTCGGGAGAACGGAAGCATGGACATCATTTTGTACAGGTGATCAAGTTAATCTTAGTCCCGCCCCAGTGGGCGTGTTTCTGCAAAGCACCCTGGTTGATGTAGTCCAGAGCAATGTCAAGGGTCCATAGTGGGTGCCACTTCCATCGATCCCTCAGTCATTCTTGCCCATTGGGTCGCTGGCGATCCCCTTCTGAGTCCGTTACTTCAGTGATGCCCCTACGAACAGGTACGTTGTTAACTTTATCACCTGTACAAAATGATGTCCATGCTTCTGGGTGCTGAGAGCCAACTTTAGTTGTATGCTCCCACCCAGTAGGAGCAACCCTGTTTTACCTGCCTGCCAGAGCGCGAGGAGATGTGGTTACTAGGGCACTGTCTACCAACAGGACCCAGGAGATGGGGCCTGTGGGCCATTAAGCGGTTTGTGGAGGGCCCCCTCGTATAGTTGTTTTTAAAGAGAATACAGCGACCCCAGGGCCCTGGCTCACTCTGGTTGTCTTTTAATTGAAAAGGGTGGGGGGGGCCACCTCTTTTAAGCACATTTATTTTTACCATGGTATTATTGCAATACTGCAAAAAAAATGTTGGTCCCAGTGAGGGTCCCTGTGGAACTCCCCACGAATTTGAAGGTGTCAGGCTATCCCTATTCTATATCCCCTGTATGTTATGTTTTTGTTTATTTTCAGGAAAAGGGGAATGAGTACGTGAGTTAAAAAATGGCTGCCAAACATCTTTTTTGATGTGAGACAGCCAATCAGATTTTATCTTTTGATCTGCTGGTTCTATGGTACGCAGCGTCTCTAGTTAGCTATAAATCCTAAACCTTAATTCCTCAAAAACTACTAGGGGATTTACACCAAATCACAAAAGACATGTTTTCTAGGTAAGGATTGAGCTTTCTGCCAAATGTGGTGTCATTCTGTTTTGGCTGTAGCTGTGTCCAATCTCTTATAGGAAACTGCTTGGGAAAAACAAGTTTTGGGCCCAGCCACTTTTTCTGGGCCCCTGAAACTTTCCAGGAGGAAGCTGAAGAGATGAAACGTTTTTGGGAAAGTTTCGTAAAGATTCATCAAATGGTGCCAAAGTTAATTGCAAATCAAAAAAACTATTTTCTATGGAAACCTGGTCCTAACTAGAACTACAAAGTGGCAACTGTAAATATGCAGAATGTTCATAATAATCAATGGCTCCAGAATGACATCCATTGGAGGCATGAAAAAACACAACTGTGGACATAGGTGAAAGATGCATCTTATATGGCATCCAGTACGTTATTTCCAATGAAGTCTGGAGACGCCAAAGACGCAGTGCCAAATCCAGGGACACTGCAGATGACGAGTGCTGTGGAGAACATTTTTGGATGCAGTCTGGCGTTTAAGAGAGGTTCAAGTAAGTTACTTGAGGGAGTTAATATCCTTTAGAAAGATATATGTTGAACTGGCAGCAGAAAGGTGGATGGCCTCCACCAGGAGATGAGGAGGAAGGAGTTCCCTTGAAGTTCTTGTGCTTCCTGAGTTTGGAAGAAAATTGACCTCTCCTTTATTCAAAAAGCCTTGGAGGAACGCCCCGTTAATGAGATTGGATGCAGACCCAATCTTAAGATCCGGAGGGAGATCTAAATTTAGATTTGTACAAACCAATGAGAGCTTCACTTTAGTCTCTTTTTAGACTTCCTTGGGTCACATCAAAGCACTTAAGTCGCATGATGCATCACCATGCAACCTCCTGGGATACAAAAAAAGTTAAGAATGTGGGTACATTACTGATATTTGATATCTGCATGAAGCGCAAGCCTGGATGCGGGAAAAAGTTTGGGGTGATATGGCCCTGCAGTCCCTAAAAACAGCAATTTCCCAAGAGCTCTGGAATAAAATCATTCTAAAAACTGTTGACACTCAGGGTCAGTTACAGGCACAGACATAAAGGAACATAGGCACCAGTGCACATCATAAGTGGAGTTCTGGCAGCCCTGATGATTAATTTGATTAGCGACAACTGGCAACAGTGGGACGTTATGACAACTTAAAGTTGTCTGCGTCCCAACTTCACCTTGATGGAAGGGTCAAGTAAGCAGTCAGCAGAATACTCCATCAATTAGAAACTGTGAATTACCTAACAAGGCACAATATTATTACTTATAAGCAAGAATTTTCTCAATTATTAATTTAGTCTTTATCAGACACCACATACAGAAGTCACGCATCATAAAGACAAAGGAGCTTTAAACAAATCTCAAATATCACACAGACCCAGGTTTCTCATACCTCACCAGCCCACATTTCATAGCAACGTCTCTCTGGAAAACTTGCACCTTGTACTTTACACCTAGGAGTCCCACACCTCTTACAGACCTCAAGTAAAACCAGGAGCCGTGCATATCTTACAGATCTTACATAGACCATCATTTGCACTTTGCCCCTGAACAATCCTGGTTTTCTTTGCAACCACTCCCTTTGCTTATATCAAAATCTGTCCTCTGCCACTCTCAATCCCACTGGCCTCTGCTCACGTCCTGTCTTCTACACCACTCCTCCCAATCTATTCACGACAAGATGTATTCTCTACACCAGCTCCACATCTTCACACAAGGAGGTCTGCATCTATACTGCTCTCATCTCTAACATGTGCAAGTCTTAACTACCACATCACCCCTCCCCCTAACCTGTGCCTACTGCACAAGCTATTGCAATACCACTCTTCCCTTTGCGTCATCCACCAGCCTCGTCTTCCTCTGTACTATCCCTTCCTCTGCTCTATGCTTCATGTCCAAACTGTAAAATATATATCACACAACCCCTGTCTATATTAACCCTCCTGATGAACAAGCCCTGACCTCACTTCCACAATCACACTATCTCCTGTAAATACTCTGTCTATCACCCTACCCCAAGCCTCATCATCTAGTTGCCCTCACACAGAGTCACTTACTAGGGATGGGCCTTAACACTTCCGGGATAAGGATCTCCACAAGGCCCTGGTACAGCAGGTTGTCGCAGTCCTTTGTCCATTTCAGAACAGGTTCATACTTTGAGAGGATGATCAGGTAATCTCGGGGCAGTCGCTTCTCGGCCTCATCATGTCTAGACACAGGAGAAGGACAAAATGTGAAGAACGGTGCAGAGGAAATTCATATGAAAGAAAAACTGTCACTTATTTACCCATGTCTTCTTCCATTAATCTTTAGCTATACATATATTACAAATATTTATTTTTCATAAAGACACATATGTCATCAGTGATGTAATATCTGACGTCATCAGCAGAGGATTGCGGTCGCGTGAGTTATAGTTGCCTGCACTAACTATAACGGGGGAATTTCATTGGTTTTTTACGAGTGAAATGTCCAGCTAACTATAACATGTGTGAAACCTATGGTTTTTTCAGTGAATTTGTACGTTTTTTTAAATGCTAAGTTATGTATTTATTATTTTTTTTTTAGGTTTTTCACCGTGAGCGCACCGTGCGCGCTCTGTGGGCACTCGGTGCGCTTCGGCGTGCGTGCACCTCGCGATTTAAAAAAAAATAATTGTTTTTTTCACCCTTGGGGGTCCTTCTGTGACCCCCTGACCAAGGCTAGGGGGTCAGGAACTGTCCACTCTGCCCCCTTTTCATGTTCTCCACCTTTTTTTTTCACCCCCTCAGACTGCGAGAGACAAAATGGCGGCCGACACTTCCTGGTTTCGACCGATTCGAATGTTTATCCGACATCTAACAACCAATCAGAATTGCGCTGGAAACTAGGTTGGAACTATAACTATCTACTGGCGACCGCCAGTAGATAATATACACATATACATATACACACACATATATATTATCTACTGGCGGTCGCCAGTAGATAGTTATAGTTAGGACCGTGTTTCCATAGGAAATCTCAAAATTCTATTTTGAATAACTTTGGCGCCGGTTGACGAATATTCGCAAAATTTTCAAAACTAATGGGGCGCTCCGCTCAGCTCCTACCCTGAAAGTCTCGGGGGGATTCGTCAAGCGGGGGCCAAGAAAAAAGGGGGGTCCCAAAACGCGTTTTCCCCATGCATTTTCCCATAGGACTTTTAGTCAAAGGTACAGCCCGAACGGCTGAACAAAATTACTTGAAATTTGGCAGCGAGATAGTCCTCAGGTCAGGGATGTGCCTTTTGCACATATGGAGTCAATCTGTTCAGTAGTTCCAGAGAAAATTGCAGTAAAAAGCACATACATATCTATAGCCGCGCACACTAACGTGCGTGAGCGTAATTCTGATTGGTTGTTACATGTCAGTCAACGTTCGAATCGGTCGAAATCAGGAAGTGTCGGCCGCCATTTTGTTTGTTTTCAGTGCGAGAGTGGAAAATGAAGGTGGCGAACGTGAAAAGGGGGCAGGGTAGAGAGTCCCTGACCCCCTAGCCTTTGTCAGGGGGTCCCTGAAGGACCCAGAAGGCAGAAAAAACCATTAATTTTTTTTTTTAAATCGCGGGGGTGCGCCAACCGTGCGCGCTCGGTGAAAAACCATAAAAAAAAAAATAACATTTTAATACGTAGTTTATTGAAAAATAAATATATAAAAAAAATAATAATACATACATAACTTAGCATTTAAAAAACCATACAAATTCACTGAAAAAACCATAGGTTTCACACACGTTATAGTTAGGAATTAGCATTTAAAAAACCTTGCAAATTCACTTAAAAAACCATAGGTTTCACACATGTTATAGTTAGGTGGATATTTCACTTGTAAAAAAACAATGAAATTCCCCCATTATAGTTAGTTCAGATAACTATAACTCGTGCGACCGCCACTCTATCACAAGGATGATGTCATCAGTGATGTCAAGAGTGATGCCACTGACCATGTCATGAGTGATGTAATATGTGACGTCATGAGCAGAGGATTGCGGGCGCGCGAGTTATAGTTATCTGAACTAACTATAACGGGGGAATTTCTTTGGTTTTTTACGAGTGAAATATCCACCTAACTATAACATGTGTGAAACCTATGGTTTTTTAAGTGAATATATATATATATATATATATATATATATATATATATATATACACACATATTATCTACTGGCGCTCGCCAGTAGATAGTTCTAGTTAGGACCGTGTTTCCATAGGAAATCCGCAACATTCTATTTGGAATAACTTTGGCGCCGGTTGACGAATCCTCACGAAATTTTCAAAATAGGTGGGGCGCTCCGCTCCGCTCCTACCCTGAAAGTCTCGGGGGGATTCGTCAAGCGGGGGCTGAGAAAAAAGGGGGGTCCCAAAACGTGTTTTCCCCATGCAATTTTCCATAGGGACCTTTAGTCCAAGGTACAGCCCGAATGGCTGAACAGAATTACTTGAAATTTGGCAGAGAGGTAGTCCTCAGCTCAGGGAAGTGCCTTTTGCAGGTCTGGTGTCAATCTGTTCAGTAGTTCCTGAGAAAATCAAAAGTAAAATCATATATATATGTGGGCGGAGCCTAACCACACATCTCATCCTGAGATCTGATTGGCTGTCAGCACTTCATCCAAGAAGTGTTGGCAGCCATCTTGGGACCAATATACATGATAGCACCTCATTAAAAAGCATTGCAGTTAATAGAAGGTTTTAAGACTTTAGTTACATTATAAATCATTTGTTGATGGTACCATACTCATTTTAGGAATTGTGGTGTGTTCTAAGGTGATTTCACCATGTGAAAAAGCCTTCTGCTGGGATATCATGATTGAGAGAAAAATATTTTCTCTTGCTTTTCCCACAGAGGTTTGGAAGGTGCTCTATAAGCTAAACTGAGAGCTTATTTTCTGTAAATTCACATTATCTTTCTCAGTCATGTGAGAATGAAGTCTGACATTCTCAGTAAAACATGTACATCCAACAAGGGCAGAGACTGTCAGTTGATTCCTTTGTGTTCTACTGCAGCTTCCCAGAGTGTTCCAAAGAACAACTAGAGCGCTAACAGTCCTACTTATGATAAACGTATGGCACACCTGAAGCCATCTTGCTTGGATTAAAGTGGTAAAACATTTAATTTAAAAAGGAACAAAATGAGGGGGTTCATTTTTCCATAACAAGTATGATTAGTGCTGCAGAAAGAAAAACTAGGGCACATTTTGACTTCTGAAATCCTCTTTTATTTCATTAAAAAATTCTGACATGCAGACTGAAACATGCACTTTCAATACCAGCAGCAGTTTCCCCTGGTGAGCAGTAGCTTTACTACAGTGATCTAATGAGCAAAAAGAGTGCTAACATTCTGAATTTATGGCAAATGTGTGACACATCTGAATGCCTTTTTGATGGAATCAAAGTAAAAAACTGAAAGTATTTCCTACTGAGGAGACTGCAGTAAATGAGGAAATTAGGAAACTTCATAACAAATAAGTCTCCCAAGATGGCCACCAGAGACAAAAGAGCCCAAATGTAGCCCAAATATCACCCAGATGTAGCCCAAGTATAGCCCAATTACAGAGTGTCCCAGAGTGTTCTTAAAAACAACTAGAGCGCTTACTGTCTTCATTATGACAAAAGTATGGCACACCTGAAGCCATCTTGATTAGAATAAACTGGTAACACTTAAAACATTTAATTTAAAAAGGAACACAGTGAGGGGGTTTATTTTGCCATAGAAATTATGATTAGTGCTGAAGAAAGAAAATGAGGGCACATTTTGAGTGACTTCTCAAATCCTCTTCTATTTCATTAAAAAATTCTGACATGCAGACTGAAACATGCACTTTTAATACCAGGAGCAGACTTCCATGGTGAACAGTAGTTTTACTACAGTGATCTAATGAGCAACTAGAGTGCTAACTTTCAGAATTTATGGCAAATGTGTGACATATCTGAATACCTTCATGATGGAATCAAAGTAAAAAACTGAAAGCATTTCCTACTGAGGAGATTGCAGTACATGAGGAAATTAGGAAACTTCATAACAAATAAATCTCCCAAGATGGCCACCGGAGACAAAAGAGCCCAAATGTAGCCCAAAATCACCCAGATGTAGCCCAAATATAGCCCAATGACAGAAGTGTGCAAAACACTTATTATTTTGTGTTTTTGCAGTGTTATATAGTGCAGACTTGTCAGGTATTGGAGTGCTTTACATGAGCATTGGTTACATCACACAAGAACAAATTCATTTTGGTTGTAGACATGGGGAGACTAAGTGATTTGACCAGAATCACAGAATGTCGAGCTGAAGCAGAAACTCCAACCTGGTTCCCCAGTTGCAAAGTCTGCAGTTCTGGAAGTAACACCACATCCTCTCCCCTAAGTGCAACATTTAATCAAGTGGTCAACTGGATAAAAAAACATAAAGATAACAAATAATTTAAAAGTGCTTTGTCGCTATTTGAAAAATCAGAAAATATGTCCTTATTTTAGTCTTTTAGAGCACTAACCATAATTTTGATGCCAATAAGACCCTCTCATATATGTAATTTCTAAAGGAAATGCTCTAGGTATTACAGTTTTGATTACATCAAGATGACGTCAGGCGTTCTACACTTTTGTAATAAATATAGAATGTTAGCAATCTAGTTGTTCATTAGGATACTGTTGAGAGGCAGAGGCCAGGGGCACGGACTCTGAAAATTGAAGGCAGGTAGGAGGGTGCAAAGGCAACAATTTAACCACACTGGGCAGGCAGGAAGGGCCTTGGCAGCACAACAGACTATGGAGGGCAGTGGAAAGGGGGGCAGGGGCAACAAACCAACAATACAGGACTTGCAAGAGAGGCTGTGGCAATGTAATAGACCATTGTGGGCAGAAGGAAGAGGCAATGGTAGTACAACCATACATGCCAACAGACCCGATTCAGCCAGGAAACGTCCAATGTTTTTAAGCTCAAATGGGCTTTATTTGATCTGTCTCCTGTCTACAATCTCCTCTTTTTCAATGTAACTCAAAGGGGAAAATCAATACCCCAGTTTTTTTTCAAAATCTCCCTCTTACCAAGTTCAAAATGTTCGCAAGTATGGTACATTGGATCATGGAAGGAAATGGGGTAGGGACATGGACTTGGATAACAGAGGACAGGAGGGACATGGAGAGGTGCACCAAACTGACCCTGTAGGGCAGGCATCAGGGTTTGCAGCAGCACAATACACCACACAGGGCATGCCGGACAGGAGTGCAGCACAACAATCCATAGAAAGCAAGAGGGAGGGGACAGGACCATGTACATGGACAACAGAGAACAGAGGGGCAAGAGGCAATGGTAGCTAGCTGACCATAATGGACAGACAGGAGAGAAAGCTGCAGCATAACAGACCATAAAGGGCAGGAGGGACGGATCAGGGGCATTACAATGGAACAGACAAGCCAGGAGGGAGGGAGTAGGGGTCTGCACATGTAAACAGAGGGCTGGGGGCAAGGGGGCACGGCAGGAGCAGCAAGATAGCCATGGAGGTCAGGCAGGATGGGCACTAGAAGCAAGACACACCATGAAGAGCAACAGTGAGACTGTGATGGCATACACACAGACCATGGAGGGAAGGTGGGAGGGGGTCAGGGGCAGCTAACTGACCACACAGGGAAGGTGGGATGGGCCATGGCAGCACAGAAGACCATGCATGGCAAGTGGGAGGGTTAGTGGCAGCACAATGGCTATAATGGGCAAGAAGGAGGGTGCAGGGGCATGCACAAAGGACGATGGAGGATAGAAGGGAGGGTCAGGACCTGTGCACAGACAAGAAAGTTCAGGGGAAGGGGCCTCACAACAGACCGCACGGGGCAGGCAGGAGGAGCAGTTGCAGCACAACAGACCAGGGAGGGCAGAAGGGTGTGGCAGTACAATGGACCATGTAGGACAGGAGGAAGAGGATAGGGGCATGGCATGTGGACAGGCAGGGTGGAGGTGGCAGGGACAGGTTACAGTCATCTGACAATGCTAGGCAGGTGGGAGGGGAGTGGCAGCTCAACAGAACACTCAGAGTAGATAGGAGTGGCAGGTCCATGGAACATGGTGGGCAAAAAGGATGGAGCAGGGGCATGCACAAAGACATCGGAGGGCAGGGGGAAGGAGAATAGGGGCAGCAAGCTAAGCACAGAGTTTAAGCAGGAGGTCAATGATGGGGCATAGAATTGGGCAATGGAGGGTAGGAGGAGGGGACTGGTACATCATACTAAATTGAGGGCAGTGGCAGCACATCAGACCATGCATGGCAGGAGGGAGGAGGCTAGTCCATGGATTCACACAACAGAGGATAGGGAGGAGGGGGATGGGGCAGCAAGCTAACTGTTCAGAGAAGGCGGGTATTAGGAACTTTATTGTTTTTAAAACGTGTGTCTGTGCGAACTACTTAAAATATGAACAAGTATGCAGCATAATCTCACTTTTATTCAGGAAGAAGAGGACGTTTGTGACTGTGACTCCGGGCTCACTTGGCAGAAACACCCCCTGACCCTCCACCCCCTATCGCAAAATGTAATGCCCGTGAAAAGGGTAGGTGAACACAGTGTTATATAGAACATAGTCCTGAGAGCACGATTGAAAATGAAAACTAGATGTAGTGTATGGTATAAACTATGCACCAAAAAGTGTGATATAAGATGAACCGGGAGTGAAATATAATATGCAATACATTGTGCGCAATGACAGATTCATTGGAGAGCGCGAGATAGCACAGGCACTAGCGCGTGCTATGCGATGTGCGGCTTGGAGTGTAATATGCACAGGGCAGTGTTGTGTAACCTAACTAGTCTCTAAAGTTGTAATATAAAATATGTGCTGGGGAGTGTAAGGTTGCATATGCACTGTGACAAAGATATGGATCCCAGATTGTAATATGTATGGCATAGCACTGTGCGTTATAACATAGGCATCGAGGAAGGCACGTTAGATGGGGCAATATAACCCGTGCGAAGACAAGTGTGGCATGACATATTCACGGGGTGGTGTTACAGTGCACATGGGCTAGAGAGTGTCATAGCATATGCACTAGCTGGTGGAATACAACACAGAGGTGTGTGGCACTCGGCAGGCAATGGTGGGTGTAACACAGCATTGGGCTCTGCCAGGAGCGCGCTGTGACTCTCAAGTGATGTTCGTCCCCTTTCCAGAGAGTAAAATAAAAAGTATTACACATCCGGCAGTGGATGTGTGTTTTATTAACCGTGAGGGGGGTTTCTTACATAGTTTTGGTCGAATTTTTGTTGAATCCCCTTTGAATGGCTTGGTGTGCATGTGTATTAAATGTGCCCGTCAATAGCTACCCATGTTTGTATAAATAAACGACAAGGGTGTCTACCGGGATTAGGCACGGTAGGGCATCAGACATGTCAGAGCTTCACTAGTGGTGTAAATACATTCCACGTGGATTCATTGTATGCATAGTCGCCTTTTAATGAATATCACTCAAATCGTCATGGTGATAGGTACGTACGGTTTGTCCAGCATGTCCTAGGTGTGTCTATAAATATATATTTTTTAAAAATAATAAAAAACAGTGGCCGGCCCTGGGGATTGGGGTCAAAAAAATATAATTAGGAGAAAGGCCCTGGGGGATGGGGTCATTAGGGCCAATAAATTAGAATAAGAAGGGGAACCACACAGCCCCCCTTCTTAAAAAATTAAAATAAATAAAAGACTGGCATCGTGCCGGAGGCCACGCCCCCTCCTTGCAGCACTCTGCAAACGCGCCCCCTGGCGAGTTGTAAGTTGGGGAATTAATTCCTCTTCAATACTGAGGGTCCCTGAGGGCCAACTAGCCCAACAGGCATCTCCAGTATGCGCCAGAGAGCTGCGCTGCAGACAGGTGTTCTGAGGCCAAGCCCCTTTTTACACCTCTCTGCAACGCAGCTCTGTGGCACTTACTGGAGGTACCTAGTGGTCTAGTTTGACCCTAGGGACCCTTAGGATTCAAGGGGACTTAATCTCTCAACTTAGAACAGCCACAGGGCGCGTTTACACAGTGGTGAAGGGAGGGGACGGGGCCTGAGGTGACGTGTGCAAACACGCACTATGGCACGTTTTAAATTGGGGATATAATTTCCCTTCAATACTGAGGGCCCCTGGGGGCTAACTAGCCCACCAAGTGCTTCCAGTAAGCGCCACTGAGCTGCATTGCAGAGAGGTGGTCCAGGCTGTGCCACTTTTTACACCTCTCTGCAACGCAGCTCTGTGGCACTTACTGGAGGTACCTAGTGGGCTAGTTGGACACTAGGGACCCTCAGGATTCAAATGAACTTAATCTCCCAACTAAAAACGGACACAGGGCGTGTTTACACAGTAGTGAAAGGAGGGGACGGGGCCTGAGTTAACGTGTGCAAAAACGCCCTGTGGCCTGTTTTAAGAGGTAGTTTTAATCCCCCTGCCCTATTATATACTAGGGGCTTACAGAGGAGCTCATGCTAATCACAGGGGGACCCCAACGCATAATGTTCCCTAGTGTATGTAGGTGTTTTCACTGTATTCTAAGTGTCTTTTAACATAGCACTGGCTCTAGGACTGGTTAGTCAGACTCAGTTACCACCAGTATCCATCTGAAAAAGTTGAGGGTACAGGATGATTTTGCAACAAGGATTCTTTCTGCTCTTCTTTTTGTTCTTTCTGCACGTTATCCTTCTTCCTGCACTTTTCTTCGTCTTTGAGGACTTCTGTTGCTTCTTTCTGCACTTCTTTTTTTTCTTTCTGTGCATTTTTTCTTCTTTCTTCACATGTCCTATCTCTGTAGGCATAGTTAGAAATTAGCATTTAAAAAACCTTTGAAATTCACAGAAAAAAACATAGGTTTCAGGCACGTTATAGTTAGGAATTTGCATTTAAAAAACCTCAGAAATTCACTGAAAAAACCATAGGTTTCAGGGGTGTTATAGTTAGCTGGACTTTTCACTTGTACAAAACCATTGAAATTCCCCCGTTATAGTTAGTTCAGCTAACTATAACTCGCGCGCCCGCAATGCACTGCTGATGACGTCACATATTACATCACTCATGACATGGTCAGTGACAACACTCATGACATCACTGATGACATCTCAAATGACATCACTGATGACATCACTGATGACATCATCCTTGTGATAGAGTGGCAGACCTCCTCTCACCCTAATATAACCTTTGATACACACATTCAAAAATAGAGACTAAAATTGTTAAAACAATGGACATACCAATACCAGTTACAACAACCTCTTCAGTAATTCTAAGATCCACATACACATCCACTCATTCACCAACAGTCCTATACAGTCACTCATACATGTACTCACTCATCATATGTACTCATACACCTATACATCCTGTTACACAATGCTACTCATCCATAGAGTTAATCACACACATAGTCACTCATGCTAATAAAGAATCAAACATACATTTACTTGCATATACAGTTATACACACACCACCACACTTACTTCTACGGAAACTTACACATACTTAGTCTTTTAAACAATCACTTATAGAAACACATACTTATTCATACAGGAACTCTTTCAATCTCTCACTCTCACATATACTCACTTATATACACCAATAGTCACATATACTAGTTTAAAACATATGTAGTTACTCATAAAGTCACTATTGAGACAGTCATTCACTCACTAACACACCCATACACACACTCATCCACCCATACAGTCCTGCACATATGCTGTCTTCAACACATACAAACAGTGAGTCACTCATTCATGCACCTATGCACTACGTAATACCCCCCACCGAACCATGCAGACACTCAGACTGATACTCAAAAAACCAACTAATAACCTATATAGACACCCATGTAGCTACTCACCAACCCATGCAGCCACTTATACACAAAGTGAGAGACTGATACAGATATTTACATATTTAAACATTACTCACTAAGCCATGTATTCACTATGATACACTTAATCAGTCAGTTACACAATCAATTTTTCAAAAACAAATCATCCATTTAGACACTTATATGCCCATTTATTCTTCCATCGACCTTGAGATATACATATATAAAACATATTTAATTTTCAGAAAAACAGACATTCACTGGATGATGTCATCAGTGATGTCATCAGTGATGTCATTTGAGATGTCATCAGTGATGTCATGAGTGATGTCACTGACCATGTCATGAGTGATGTAGTATGTGACGTCATCAGCAGTGCATTGCGGGCGCGCGAGTTATAGTTAGCTGAACTAACTATAACGGGGGAATTTCAATGGTTTTGTACAAGTGAAAAGTCCAGCTAACTATAACACCCCTGAAACCTATGGTTTTTTCAGTGTATATATATATATATATATATATATATATATATATATATATATATATATATATATATATATATATATATACATATATTACCTACTGCCGGTCGCCAGTAGGTAGTTATAGTTAGGACCACGTTTCCATAGGAAATCCGCAACATTCTATTTTGAATAACTTTGGCGCCGGTTGACGAATCCTCGCGAATTTTTCAAAATAGGTGGGGCGCTACGCTCCGCTCCTACCCTGAAAGTCTCGGGGGGATTCGTCAAGCGGGGGCTGAGATAAAAGGGGGGTCCCAAAACGCGTTTTTCCCATGCATTTTTCCATAGGACCTTTAGACACAGCTACAGCCCAAACGGCTGAACAAAATTACTTGAAATTTGGCAGAGAGGTAGTCCTCAGGTCAAGGAAGTGCCTTTTGTAGGTTTGGTGTAAATCTGTTCAGTAGATTCTGAGAAAATAGCCTTTAAATCAATATATATATCTGAGCCAGCTTACGGTGCGCTTACGGTGCGCTTACCGTACGCGTACGGTGGCGTGCGCGAGCGCGATTCTGATTGGCCCTTAGATCTTAGTAAACATTCGAATCGGTCGAAACCAGGAAGCGGCGGCCGCCATTTTCTCTCTCGCACTCTGACAGGGGGTTGAAAAACAAAGTGTAAATCATGTAAAGGGGCTGTTTACACAGCTCCCAAGCACCTAGCCATGTCGAGGGAGTCCCCAACGATCCCCCAAGTGAAAAAAGGCAATTTTAATTTTTTCAAAAATTTCGCCGATTACGCTTACCGTACGCGTACGGTAAGAAATTATATATAAAAAAAAAAAATATCCACATTCTCCCCACCCCGTGTGCAACATGTGCCCGAAGGGCACATTTTGTGCATGGCTCATCAGAGATAAACAAAACATATATTTTACCTGTCACAACAATGCTCATCATATGAGCTCCATGTGCGCACGGTGCGCGAAGCGCATCGTGCGTTCATGGCCCATCTAGCGTAACGTGGGCACGCGGTGCGCAAAGCGCACCGCGTGCTCACTGTGCGCGCACGGTACGCGAAGCGCACCGTGCGCGCACGGAACGAACTGCGTTAAGTGGGCGCGCACGCCACAAATGGCGTAAAGTAACTTAGCATTTAAAAAACCGTACAAATTCACTGAAAAAAACATAGGTTTCACACACGTTATAGTTAGGAATTAGCATTTAAAAAACCTTGCAAATTCACTGAAAAAACCATAGGTTTCACACATGTTATAGTTAGCTGGACATTTTACTGATAAAAAACCAATGAAATTCCCCCGTTATAGTTACTGTAGGCAACTATAACTCACGCGACCGTAATCCTCTGCTGATGACATATGTGTCTTTTTGAAAAAAAAATATTTGTAATATATGTATAGCTAAAATTTAATGGAAGAAGACATGGGCAAATAAGTGTCTAAATACAGTATTAGCATCAGCAGAGGATTACGGTCGCGTGAGTTATAGTTGCCTACAGTAACTATAACGGGGGAATTTCATTGGTTTTTTATCAGTAAAATGTCCAGCTAACTATAACATGTGTGAAACCTATGATTTTTTCAGTGAATATATATATATATATATACACACACACACATATATACATATATACACACATATTCACTGAAAAAAGGTAAATGCTACTTACCAGTATGCATCTGTTCTTGGCATGTAGAGCTGCTGCAGTCACATTATCAGATTATTGCATTAGATCGCCGCCTAGTGTTGGGTCCGGATGTTGCACGTTGTTGTCTTGGAAGAGTCTTCGAGATCTCACGAGATAGGTGACTCCTTCCCTGGACTACAGTGCGCATGGACAGCTCCTCCATCGTCAGATTGTTTTTTCGCCATTGTGGCAAAGTTGGAGGATAGTAATAGAAAGAAAAGGTGTCCATGTAAATGTATCTAAATAAGATAGTACTGCAACTGTGCCCGGCACCAGGGAGGAGGGTGGGCATGTGACTGCAGCAGCTCTACATGCCAAGAACAGATGCATACTGGTAAGTAGCATTTACCGTTCGAGGCATATGAGCTGCTGCAGTCACATTATTGCATAGACTGTATAGCAGTTCCTCCTCTAGTGGTGGTTACCGGTGGCAGTTGCAGTAGTTTGGAAAAGTGTTTTAAGGACAGCCTGACCTACAGAAGCTTGTTGCTTGGCTTGCACATCAACACAATAGTGTTTAGTGAAGGTATGTATGGTAGACCATGTAGCTGCCTTACAAATGTGTTCTAAGGGGATATTCCCTAGAAAAGCCATGGATGCCCCCATTTTGCGCGTGGAATGTGCTCTTGGGGGAATAGTTAATGTGCGTTTAGCTTTTTGATAACATATTTGTATGCACTTAACTATCCATCTGGCTATTCCTGCCTTTGAGATAGGGTTACCTTTGTGAGGTTGACAGAAAGACACAAACAACTGTTTTGTCTTTCGAATAGTTCTGTCTATGTAGTAGAGCAGGGCCCTTCTGACATCCAGTGTGTGGAGTGCCCTTTCCGCTACTGACTGTGGTTTTTTAAAAAAGACAGGTAACTCAATTGATTGGTTAATGTGAAAGCTAGTTATGACCTTTGGTAGGAATTTAGGGTTTGTCCTGAGAACTACCTTATTTTGGTGTATTTGCATGAAAGGTTCTTGAATTGTGAGTGCCTGCAATTCACTCACTCTTCTGAGGGAAGTAATTGCTATTAGGAAGGCCACCTTCCATGTTAGGAACTGTAATTCGCAAGAATGTAGAGGCTCAAAGGGTGGGCCCATAAGTCTAGTAAGTACGATGTTAAGATTCCAGACTGGGGAAGGTGGAGCTCTTGGAGGGATTACTCTTTTGAGCCCTTCCATAAACGCCTTAATAGGTGGTATGCGGAAGAGAGACACGTGTTGTCTGTTCTGGAGGTATGCTGCAATAGCAGCCAGGTGTAATCTTATAGATGAATATGCAAGATTACATCTTTGTAAGTGTAGCAGATAACAAATTATGTTTTGGACAGAAGCGTCCAGAGGATTGATTTGGTTATTTTGCCAGTAAATAACAAATCTTTTCCATTTGTTTGCATAACAGGCTCTGGTAGTGGGATGTCTTGCCTCTTTGATGATATTCATACAATCAGGAGGCAGATTAAGGTATCCGAACTCTAAGACTTCAGGAGCCAGATTGCTAGGTTCATTTGATTGGGGTCTGGGTGTTGTATCTCTCCATGGTTCTGTGTGAGTTGTTTTGGAGAGAGGTGTAGTCGTTGATGAGGGACGACTGAGAGTTCTAGGAGTGTTGTGTACCACGGTTGTCGTGCCCATGTGGGAGCAACCAGGATCATCGTAAGTGTTTGTTGCTTTAGTTTGCGTACCACTAATGGAATGAGTGGGGTTGGAGGAAAAGCGTATGCAAATCTGCCTGACCAGTTCATCCATATCGCATTGCCCTTCGACTGCGGGTGTGGGAACCTGGCAGCGAAGGATGGGCATTTTTCGTTTTCTTTTGTGGCGAACAGATCTATGTCTGGGTGTCCCCATGCTTGGAAGAATGGGAGTAGGACTTCCGGGTGAAGTTCCCATTCGTGGATCTGTTGACTGTGTCTGCTCAAGAGGTCTGCAATCTGGTTGTTCACTCCTGGGAGATGTTCTGCTAGAAGATGGATGTTTTGTGGAATGGCCCATCTCCATATGCTTTGCGCTAGGCGTGAAAGCTGCAGAGAGTGTGGCCCCCCCTGTTTCTGTATGTAGAACAGTGCTGTCATATTGTCCGTTTGGACTAGGACAGTCTTGTTGGCTATGTGTTTTTGAAAAGCTTTCATTGCCTGAAAAATTGCTAGTAATTCTAGGTAGTTTATGTGGTGTATCTTTTGGTGCGGCGTCCATAGACCTTGCACTGTATGTTGAAGTAGATGGGCTCCCCACCCTGTGAGTGATGCGTCTGATGTCAACACTACCTGTGGAACTGGCTCTTGGAACAGTCGCCCTTTTGAAAGGTTTTGTGTGTTCCACCACTGCAGAGAGCGATGGGTACGACTGTCTACCAACACTAGGTCCTTTAGTTTCCCGTGAGCCTGGTTCCATTGTGTTGCTAGGCATTCTTGTATGGGACGCATTTGTAGCCGAGCATGTGGGACTATGAATATGCAAGATGCCATCATGCCTATGAGTTGCATAAACACTCTTGCTGTCAAGAGAGTCTGAGGTTGGAATTTTTGGATCATTGCTTGAATGTTCTGTATCCTGGCTGGAGCTGGGTAAGCCTTTGCTACTGTGGAGTCTATAGTTGCTCCCAGATACTGCTGTATATGGGAGGGTTGTAGATGGGATTTTGGGTAGTTGAGGGAAAATCCCAGATTGTGTAATAGATGGATTGTGGTCACAGTGTGCTGCAGACATTGGTGATGTGATTTGGCCTTTATCAGCCAATCGTCTAGATATAGAAACACATGAAAATGTTGTCTCCGTAGATGTGCTGCCACTACTGCTAAGCATTTTGTGAACACCCTTGGTGCTGTTGTTACCCCGAAGGGTAGGACTTTGAATTGGTAGTGCTTTCCCTGCACTACGAATCTGAGGTATTTCCTGTGCGCGGGATGAATGGGTATCGAATATGCTACTTACCAGTATGCATCTGTTCTTGGCATGTAGGGCTGCTGACATTCATATCTGTGCATAGATCACCGCCTAGTGTTGGGTCCGGATGATTGCACATTGTTGTCCTGGAAGAGTCTTCAAAGTATCACGAGATAGGTGGCTCCTCCCCTGGACTACAGTGCGCATGGGCATCCTCTCCATCCTCAGATTGTTTTTCGCCATTGTGGCAGTGATGGAGTAGATACAGTAAGTGATGACCATGTTATACAGTAAGTCTGAGTTCTGCAGCCGCTACAGGCGCCGGGGAGGAGGGTGGGCGATATGAATGTCAGCAGCCCTACATGCCAAGAACAGATGCATACTGGTAAGTAGCATATTCGGTTCGAGGCATGTGGGCTGCTGAATTCATATCTGTGCATAGATTATATAGCAGTCCCTCCATTAGCGGCGGCTGCCCGTGCCAGCTGCAGCAGTCTGAAAAAGCGTTTTGAGAACAGCCTGTCCTACAGCTGCCTGCTGTTTTGAATGTACATCTACGCAGTAATGCTTGGTAAATGTATGTATAGTGGACCAGGTAGCTGCTCTACATATTTCCTCTAGAGGAATGTCACCCAGGAAAGCCATGGACGCACCTAACTTCCGTGTGGAGTGGGCCCTTGGGGGAATCGTTAATGTGCGTTTAGCAGCTTTTTGATAGCAAATTTGAATACTTTTAACGATCCATCTGGCTATCCCTGCTTTGGAAATGGCGTTGCCTTTGTGTTGTGGAGAAAAAGCAACGAAGAGTTGTGTTTTCCTAAAATCCTTTGTTCTGTCTATATAGTACATGAGGGCCCTCTTTAGATCTAGTGTATGGAGCATCCTCTCTGCGATATTTTCTGGATTAGGAAAGAAAACCGGAAGTTCAATAGTCTGATTCATGTGGAACTGCGATATGACTTTAGGCATGAACATGGGGTTGGTACGTAGTACAACTCTATTTGCGTGAACCTGTATGAATGGCTCTAGAATGGTTAGTGCCTGGAGTTCACTAACTCTTCTCAACGAAGTGATCGCCACTAAGAAAGCTACTTTCCAGGTGAGGAATTGAATCTCACATGAATGTAGAGGTTCAAAAGGTGGACCCATTAATCTGGTGAGGACCACATTTAGGTTCCACACTGGAGCCGGGGGATGCCTTGGAGGAATCACTCTTTTGAGTCCCTCTAAGAAGGCTTTGATGGCGGGCACCCTGAATAAAGAGAGGTGCTGCCTGTTTTGAAGATAGGCGGCTAACGCGGTGAGAGGATGTATGACGTTACAACGCACACTTTTACAACGCATGCACTTACAACGCATTTTTTACAACGCAAAATCCATTACAACGCACTACACTTACAACGCATGACACTACAACGCATTTTTAAAAACTACCTTTACAACGCATACCATTACAACGCATAATATTAAATTGCATTTAAGGTAAGTATTAGATAGTATAGGGGTAAAAATTACTATTCTAACTCCAGGGGGTGCAACAGTAGGGTAAGTGTTGGATAGTATAGGGGTAAAAATTACTATTCTAACTCCAGGGGGTGCAACAGTAGGGTAAGTGTTGGATAGTATAGGGGTAAAAATTACTATTCTAACTCCAGGGGGTGCAACAGTAGGGTAAGTGTTGGATAGTATAGGGGTAAAAATTGCTATTCTAACTCCAGGGGGTGCAACAGTAGGGTAAGTGTTGGATAGTATAGGGGTAAAAATTGCTATTCTAACTCCAGGGGGTGCAACAGTAGGGTAAGTGTTGGATAGTATAGGGGTAAAAATTACTATTCTAACTCCAGGGGGTGCAACAGTAGGGTAAGTGTTGGATAGTATAGGGGTAATAATTACAATTCTAACTCCAGGGGGTGCAACAGTAGGGTAAGTGTTGGATAGTATAGGGGTAAAAATTACTATTCTAACTCCAGGGGGTGCAACAGTAGGGTAAGTGTTGGATAGTATAGGGGTAAAAATTACTATTCTAACTCCAGGGGGTGCAACAGTAGGGTAAGTTTTGGATAGTATAGGGGTAAAAATTACTATTCTAACTCCAGGGGGTGCAACAGTAGGGTAAGTGTTGGATAGTATAGGGGTAAAAATTGCTATTCTAACTCCAGGGGGTGCAACAGTAGGGTAAGTGTTGGATAGTATAGGGGTAAAAATTACTATTCTAACTCCAGGGGGTGCAACAGTAGGGTAAGTGTTGGATAGTATAGGGGTAAAAATTACTATTCTAACTCCAGGGGGTGCAACAGTAGGGTAAGTGTTGGATAGTATAGGGGTAAAATTACTATTCTAACTCCAGGGGGTGCAACAGTAGGGTAAGTGTTGGATAGTATAGGGGTAAAAATTACTATTCTAACTCCAGGGGGTGCAACAGCAGGGTAAGTGTTGGATAGTATAGGGGTAAAAATTACTATTCTAACTCCAGGGGGTGCAACAGTAGGGTAAGTGTTGGATAGTGTAGTGTAATATTATGCGTTGTAATGGTAGGCGTTGTAATGGAATGCGTTGTAAAGGTAGTTTTTAAAAATGCGTTGTAGTGTCATGCGTTGTAAGTGTAGTGCGTTGTAATGGATTTTACGTTGTAAAAAATGCGTTGTAAGTGTAGTGCGTTGTAAAAGTTGCGTTGTAAAGGTTGTTCCCCGCGGTGAGATGTATACGGATGGAGCTATACGCCAGATTGCATCTGTATAAGTGTAACAGGTAACAGATGATGTTCTGAATGGATGCATCCAACGGATTAATGTCATTGTGAGTACAATAAATGACAAACCTTTTCCATTTAGCCGCATAGCAAGCTCTGGTTGTGGGTCTCCTGGCCTCCTTGATGATATCCATACATTCAGGAGGCAGGTTGAGGTAGCCAAACTCTAAGACTTCAGGAGCCAGATCGCTAGGTTTAGCTGCTGAATTGTGCCAAGGTTCTGTGTTAAAAGTTGGGGTGTTAGCCGCAGTCTTTGATGCGGTACCACGGAAAGTTCTAGAAACGTGGTGTACCATGGCTGGCGTGCCCACGTGGGAGCAACTAGGATGAGTGTTAGGGAGTGTTGCCGCAGTTTGCGTGCCACCAGCGGTATCAAGGGCGCTGGGGGAAAAGCGTACGCAAATCTGCCGGACCAGTTCATCCATATCGCATTGCCCTGTGACTGCGGATGTGGGAACCTGGCGGCAAAGCTTTGGCATTTTGCGTGTTCGTTTGTGGCGAATAGGTCTATCTCTGGATGACCCCACTGTTGGAAGTACGGTTGGAGTACTGACGGATGTAGCTCCCACTCGTGCATCTGGTGGCTGTGTCTGCTGAGCAGATCCGCCATCTGGTTGTCCTTGCCCGGGAGGTGTTCCGCCATGAGGAATATGTTCCTCTGAATGGCCCACTTCCACATGCCTTGAGCCAGATGAGACAACTGTGGAGAGTGTGTTCCTCCCTGTTTCTGTATGTAGTACATGGCAGTCATGTTGTCCGTCCGGATCAACACGACTTTGTTGCACAAGTGTACTTTGAATGCCTTCATTGCCAGGATGATCGCCATCAGTTCCAGAAGGTTGATGTGCATCTTCTTTTGCTGTGTCGTCCATAGTCCCTGCACTGTGTAAGTGAGTACACGAGCTCCCCATCCCTGGAAAGACGCGTCCGCCGTCAGTATTATTTGTGGAATAGGGTCTTGGAACGGTCGGCCCTTGCAAAGGTTTTGTGGATTCCACCAATGCAGAGAGTTGGATGCCCGACCGCTCACCAACACTAGGTCTGTCAATTTTCCTTGAGCCTGATTCCATTGACGTGCCAAGCACTCCTGAAGCGGGCGCATGTGTAGTCTCGCGTGCGGGACTATGAAGATGCAGGAGGCCATCATGCCTATCAGCTGCATGAACACTCGCGCTGGAAGGGAGTGTTGAGGTTTGAACTTTGTGATCAGCAGTTGCATGCTGTTGATGCTTACCAAATTTGGCTGAGCTGTGGCTTCCAGAGTGTTTATGGTCGCGCCCAGGTACTGGCGCACGTGTGCGGGTTGAAGATGTGATTTTGGATAATTTATTGAGAATCCTAGACTGTGAAGAAGGTGAATGGTGTGGGATATGTGGCTGGCACATTGCTAGGCTGACTTTGCCTGAACAAGTCAGTCGTCCAGGTAAGGGAAGACGTGAATGTGCTGTCTCCGTAAATGTGCAGCCACTGTCGCTAGGCACTTGGTAAAGACCCTGGGTGCTGTTGTTACTCCGAAAGGGAGAACTTTGATAATGTTGATCCTGAATAGTGAACCTGAGATATTTTCTGTGTGATGGGTGTAAGGGTATGTGGAATTACGCATCTTTCATATCCAGTGTGGCTAGGAAGTCTCCCTGACTGAGTAACGGTGGAACCTGCTGGAGGGTGAGCATATGAAAATGCTCTGACAGAATGTAGTGGTTGAGGGGTCTCAGGTCTAGTATAGGTCTGAGAGATCCGTCCTTTTTTGGGACCAAGAAGTACAGAGAGTACACTCCTGTCCCCTGTTGGTTTACGGGCACAACTTCTATTGCACCTTTTTGCAGCATACTTAGTACTTCCTGCTGCAATAATGCCAAGTGCTCTACGGACATAGGACGGTGCTTTGGCGGTATGTTGGGTGGAGTGGACGTTAATTCGAGACAGTAACCGTACTGGATAATTTCCCTGACCCACCTGTCTGTGGTGATGGACTTCCAGACTGACAGAAACTGTTGGAGTCTCCCCCCGACAGGTGTTATGTGGTCGGGGGGCAGGGAGAAGGCGTCACTGTTTGTTTTTGGGGGAGGACCTGGTGTTGCCATACCCACGTCCTCTGCCTTTGGTGCTGGATCCACAATATCCACCTCTATTGTTTTTATCATAGGTACTTTGTGTATTCCCTTTATTGTACTGCTGCTGGGACCCCTGACCTCTAGCTGCTCCTCTATTCCCGGGGCGACGAAAGGAGCCACTCCGAAACTGCTGCGACTGCAGAGCCCCCATAGATTTTGCAGTTTCAGTGTCTTTCTTAATTTTTTCGAGGGTAGTGTCAACCTCGGGGCCAAATAAAAAGTCTGGGTTGACCGGTTGATTTAAGATATTGTTCTGAATTTCAGGTTTGAAGCCTGATATTCTCAACCATGCGTGCCTCCTCAACATTACACTAGTGTTGATCGCCCTCGCTGCAGTGTCGGCTGCATCTAGTGCGCATTTGATGGACGCATTTGTAAGGAGTTGGCCCTCTCTGATAAGGAGCTCCGCTGCCTCTTTGTAATCATCTGGCAAGTGTTGTAGCAGCGATTCTAGAGTGTCATAGTAAGACCTATCATAACGGGCCAGGAGTGCCTGGGTGTTGGCAATGCGCCAGATGTTTGCTGCTTGCGCTGCTATCCTTTTGCCTGATGTCTCCAGCACTTTGGACTCCTTGTCGGGGGGAGGAGCATCACCTGTTGTTTGTGAATGTGCTCGTTTGCGAGCATTAGAAACAACCATGGAGTATAATGGTAATTGACCCTTAATGTACATAGGGTCTCCGGGTGCTGGCTTGTATTTTTTCTCGATTCTCGGGTTCAACACCCGTGCCCTGATTGTTTCTTTAAAAATGTCTTTTGCAGGTTTTAGAACCCCTTTCAACATTGGCAGAGTTTTGACGGTTTTCTCAGAGGAGGCGAACGTGTCCACTAAGAAATCCTCCTCTACAGTATCAGAATGGAGTTCTACTCCATGATTGGCAGCAGCCCGTTCAATGAGGGCATTAAAGGCAGCAGTATCCTCCGTGGGAGATGTCTTTATATTATAAAGCTGCGTGTCAGGAGCATCTGGTGCGTTACCCTGGTCGGTGGGGTCTCCCCATGCCTGATCTGGGTCTTGAAGGTGGTCATCAGGATCGATATCCACCGGATAAGTGGTATCATCCCCTATATAGTCCTCTCCGTCATCTGCCTCCGAATGCGTTGGAGAAAAAGACGGTGGGTCCTGAAGGTAGGGTTGAAAGGTTTCTTGAAGCACTAGTGTGGAACTCGCTGGTAGTTTCTGTTTTAAAGGAATCTTGTATGACTCCAAACCCTTCTCTGGTGTAATTTTCTGCTTGCGGAGCAGCAGCCGACCAGTGTCGGCGTCGATAAAGTGTTCCTGCAAAGGCTCGACATCGATTTGTCCATCGGATAGTGTCTGTGTTTGGTGGACACGTGTCCGAATTTCTAACATTTTCGGTGCCCTGGGCGGCGGCAATCCAAATGTGATGTGCGCCGGCGCCGAGTGTGCTTGTGCGACCTTGCGCGGTTCGGGACCCGACTTAGGTTCGAGGGTTGCCCGGTCCCTGATGCGTTGCAACGACGCTGAGACCTGTTGCAATGTGAACGCAGATGGCGCTTTGGAACCGGTAGGCACCTTGGAGGCAGGCGTCGATGCGGTGTCCGATTTTTTCCCAGTCTTTGGGTCGTCGATCCGAAGGTTGGTATCGATGCTCCTCGGAGCCGATGATTTGGTAGGCGCCGCATTCTTTGATGTCGACGCAGACGGATCGACCACCATGACCTTGGTGGGTTGGGCCGCAATCTTCGGTGCCATAGGCCGAGGCGCCTTGTGGGGACCGAGGGCCTTCTTCTTTGACTCGGTGCCGGAACCCTTCTTGGTGAGCTCGGCACCAAAGTCCTTTTTGGCGTGTTCGGTGCCGATGACCTGCGTCGGCGTCGAAGGAGTGGAGGGCTTCGAGGCCTTTGGTCCGACCTGAACCAGTTGCACTTTCGGTTTCGATGTAACCGGTGCGACGGATGGTTTCGGTTTCACTGAATGAAATCCAGTCGTCTTCGATATTAATGGCTCCTGTGAAATGTTCGAGGCCGGGCCTGGAGGCGGGGCCGAAGAACTGTGTGACTGATCTCGGGTAAGGCCCGCAGGCGATCCCTCGACCTGAGCCTTATGAAGACTTTGTCTCTCGGCCTCCGTATCGACGGATTGGCCTAGCTCGTCGCTGGAGCTGTCTTCCTCGGCCCCAAGGGCCTCAACGTCTTCATCCTCGAAGATCACCTCCTCATCGTCTTCCGATCGGGATTCACGTTCGGAAGCATGGCTGGATTCTATGTCTGCTACGCTCTCGACTTCCTCATCCTCGGTTCCGAAAATGTTGACCGGGGCAGGCGCTGATTGCTGTGCCTCCAATCTCGCCGCCCGTCGATTCCGCAGAGTCTTCTTCGAGCGGAACCGGGCGCAGGCCATACATTTTGACTCATCATGATCCGGTGAGAGACATTTGTTGCACACCGGATGGACATCGACGTGTGGGCATTTCGCATGGCATAAAGGACATCTTTTGAAAGGAGTCCTCGATTCCATCATCGAGCGTTGATCGATGTTCGGACTGAAGCGGATCCGAAAAGCGTGAAGAAGTTACTAAAAAAACAAAAAAGCTGGTCGATACCGAACGCGAACAATACCGACGAAATCTAAAGGCCTTTTGGCCTTAAACTAAAGTTTCCGAACTTGAGCTAAGATAAGCACATCCGAACCCAATGGCGGAAAAAAACAATCTGACGATGGAGAGGATGCCCATGCGCACTGTAGTCCAGGGGAGGAGCCACCTATCTTGTGATACTTCGAAGACTCTTCCAGGACAACAATGTGCAATCATCCGGACCCAACACTAGGCGGCAATCTATGCACAGATATGAATTCAGCAGCCCACAATCCTCGAACATGAAAGTATGCGTCTTTGAGATCTAGCGTGGCAAGAAAATCGCCTTGCTGTAGTACTGGTAGTACTTGTTGAAGTGTGATCATGTGAAAATGATCTGAGTGTATGTAGTGATTGAGGGGACGAAGGTCGAGAATGGGCCTGAGGGAGCCGTCTTTTTTGGGGATTAGGAAATAGAGGGAGTAAACTCCTTTTCCTTGTTGCTGCAGGGGAACTGGTTCTATAGCGTGCTTTTGTAGCATTGCTAAGACCTCTTGTTGCAATAGTATGGTATGTTCCTCTGACATTGGTCTGTGTTTGGGTGGTATGTTGGGTGGGGTAGATGTAAGTTCCAGACAGTAACCAGAATGGATAATTTGCTTCACCCACCTGTCTGTTGTGATGGATTCCCAGACAGGTAGGAACTGTGATAATCTGCCTCCGACTGGTGTTAAGTGGTCCGGAGGCAGGTGTAGGAGGTCACTGTTTGGGAGTGGTGGAGGTACGGTTGTTGTTGTTACCTCTACCTCTGCCTTTAGTATTGTTTCCTCTATATCCTCCTCTGCCTTTTTGAAACGTGTTTTGAGAGGTAGTTTGGAAAGATTGAGAGGTTTGTGTGTTATTCCCTGTACCTCTATAGGAGGATCTACGAAAGGAATGTTTGGATTGGTAAGAATGTAGTGCACCCATAGATTTAGCGGTGTCAGTGTCCTTTTTCATTTTGTCTAGTAGGACATCTGTTTCAGGCCCAAACAGGAAATCGTGGTTAAGGGGTTGATTGAGAATAGTGGTTTGCACCTCAGGTTTGAAACCTGATATGCGAAGCCAGGCGTGTCTTCTTAACATTACGCTTGTATTGACTGTTCTAGAGGCTGTGTCAGCTGCATCTAGAGCACACTTTATCGAGGCGTTAGTGATGAACTTTCCTTCTTGGATAAGATCAGTTGCCTGTTGTTTATATGGGTCAGGGAGATGTTGTAGTAGCTCCTCTAGTTTGTCATAGTGTGCTCTGTCATATCTAGCTAACAATGCTTGTGTGTTAGCTATTCTCCAGGTGTTGGCTGCTTGTGAAGCCACCCTTTTCCCTGAGGCCTCCAGTAGTTTGGACTCTTTTTCTGGTGGTGCAGCATCGCCAGTGGTTTGTGAGTTTGCCCTCTTTCGTGCATTGGCAACTACTAAAGAGTCTAGCTGCAGTTGACCCTTGATGTATGTAGGGTCGGAGGGTGCTGCTCTATATTACTTTTCCAGTCTAGGGTTGAGTATCCTAGCCCTAATGGGGTCTTTGAATATTTCTGGTGCATGTTTTAAAACTCCTTTGAGCATGGGTAAAGTGCGGGCACTTCTTTCTGTGGTTGGGAAGGTGTCCAGCAAGAAATCCTCTTACAGATGATCAGCATGCATATCTACCCCGTGGAAACTAGCAGCCCTGTCCACTAACTGATGAAATGCAATGGTGTCATCAGGAGGGGATGGTTTTGAAGGGTATGGTGTGGGGTCCAGAAGAGGTGTGTTATCTGATGAATATGGGTGTCCCCATGTGTCCAGGTTGGGATTTGGGTCATCAGGATCTTCATAAGGGTCCTGTGGATCATTATCTGTGTCGTCATCTGGGTCCCCAACAGGCTGTGGAGGCATGGGGGGTGTGTATGGCACATAAGGTAGAATAGGAGAGAGAGGAGGAGGGGTGACAGGCCTAATAGGAGAAGTAGCAATGTCCTTCCTCTTTAGAGGAATAGGAGAGGGTAATGCAAGATGAATTTTCCTCTTGTGGAGCACCACATGACCTGTGTCAGGGTCTATGATGATTCTTTTCTGTTTTGGATCGACAGGATCCGGAAAAAACAGCTCCTCCTCTGTATTTGGTGGTTTCGGCACCGAAGATTTGTGGTGTTTTTTGTTGGGAGTCGAAGGGTTTGTAGGTTTCGGCTTCGACCTATCTGGCTCGGGAACCTTCTTTTTGGTCGGTTCGGGAGTTTTCTTGATTTCGACGTCCTTTCTCGGATCGACCATTTTCTTGGGTTCGATCTGTTTTTTAGGCTCGGTGACCTTTTTGGAGTCGTTAGTCTTTTTCGGGTCGATTAACTTTTTCGGGTCGATATTTTTCTTGGGATCGACCTTTTTCGACTCGAGAAGCTTCGGCTCGACGTTTTTGGGAACGGTCGAGTCTTTCGGCGCCGGAGCTGGTGCCGTATGTGTTTTTCTCAGCGCCGAAGGCATTTTTGGTGTAGGGAGATACGGTTTGCTCGGTCCCGAGCTACCGGAAGGCTTTACTGTTATCTTCGGGGCCGGGCCCGAGGGTGGGGCTTCCGAAGGGATATTTCGATCGTGACGATGGCCTTGTGGCGATGTCTTGACCGGAGCCTTATGTGGGGTGATTGGGACAGGGGCATCGGTACTCACGTGCTGCCCCGATGGGATTGGGTCATCTGAGTCCGATTCTTCGACTGTGACGAGCTGTAGATCGTCCGAGTCCTCGGCATCCGAGGGGTCGTCGAAGATGTCGTCCGGTTCCGGTGCCGCTGCTTGCCGATGCATCGCTTGTCGATTGGCCCTTCGGTTCCTGATTGTCTTCTTGGAACGGAAGAGTGCGCAGGCTGAGCAGTCTTCTTCTCTATGCTCCGGAGATAGGCATCTGTTGCACAACGGGTGATGATCCGTGTGTGGGTATTTAGCACCACACTGGGGGCATTTTTTGAAGGGGGTCCTTTCCATGGGCCCGAGGCCCGAGTGGCGTCGATAGGCCCGGAGGCCTGCGTCGATGGAAATATGAGAAAATAAAGTCTCGTAAAGTTCTAGGGTATCGACCGGAGAGTAATCCCGTCGAGATACTTGGATTTGCCGTGAAGAAAGTTGAAAACTTCGGAGTCGAAGTTGGCGTCGCAGAAGTACATCCGAACCCGATGGCGGAAAAAAACAATCTGACGATGGAGGAGATGTCCATGCGCCCTGTAGTCCAGGGGAGGAGTCACCTATCTCGTGAGATCTCGAAGACTCTTCCAAGACAACAACGTGCAACATCCGGACCCAACACTAGGCGGCGATCTAATGCAATAATGTGATAATGTGACTGCAGCAGCTCATATGCCTCGAACACATAGGTTTCAGGCACGTTATAGTTAGGAATTAGCATTTAAAAAACCTTAGAAATTCACTGAAAAAAACATAGGTTTCAGGGCTGTTATAGTTAGCTGGACATTTCACTCGTACAAAACCATTGAAATTCCTCCGTTATAGTTAGTTCTGCTAACTATAACTCGCGCGGCCGCAATCCACTGCTGATGATGTCACATATTACATCATTCATGACATGGTCAGTGACATCACTGATGACATCACTGATGACATCAATGATGACATCATCCACGTGACAATCAGATACACCTCATCATACACTAGTATAACCTTTCATCACTCACTGTAAAATACAGAGTACCATATTTGAATTCATTGACACACCAATACAAGTTTCTAAAAACCCACTCAGTGATTCCTAGATCTACACACACCTCTAATCACTTACCTATTGATTCACTCATACATACTGTCAATGATCAATAGAACACTATCAAACATACTTATACACCTATATCGACATTACACACTAGCATACATCCTATTCACTTATGCAGTCATCCTACTCACTAATGCAACTTTTTCAGATGGGTGCTGGTGGTAACTGACTCTGTCTAACTAGTCCTAGAGCCAGTGCTATGCTAAAAGACACTTAGAATACAGTTAAAACACCTACATACACTAGGGAACACTATGCGTTGGGGTACTGACTGAATGATTAGAGTACTGCAAGGTGAGTGCCTGGGTGAATTTATAAGTGGTTGGATTTTGGTGCAGTGAATGGATTAGTACATGGTCCTGAATGGGTCACTAGAGGAGTGCATGCATGGTGGATAGGCGTTTGAAGCAGTCCATGTGCTAAGGCCTGGCTCAGTGCATGAGTACTTGGGTACTGACTGAATGATTAGAGTACTGCAAGGAGAGTCCCTGGGTGAATTTATAAGTGTTTGGGTTTTGGTGCAGTGAATGGATTAGTACTTGGTGCTGAATGGGTCACTAGAGGAGTGCAAGGGGAATAACAGGGTGTTTGCTGGAAGTGTATGGATACTGACTGGGGAATTGAAGGTGTGAAAGACTAGTGTGTAGGTGGTTAGAGGACTGCAGGCATAGCAGATTGGCTTTCGAAGCAGTCCATGTGCTAAGGCCTGGCTCACTGCATGAGTACTTGGGTACTGACTGAATGATTAGAGTATTGCAAGGAGAGTGCCTGGGTGAATTTATGAGTGTTTGTGTTTTCGCGCAGTGAATAGATTAGTACATGGTGCTGAATGGGTCAATAGAGGAGTGCAAGGGGAGTGACAGGGTGTTTGCTGGAAGTGTATGGATACTGACTGGAGAATTGAAGGTGTGAAAGACAAGTGTGTAGGTGGTTAGAGGACAGCATGCATAGTGGATAGGGCTTTGAAGCAGTCCTTGTGCTAAGGCCTGGCTCAGTGCATGAGTACTTGAGTAGTGACTGAATGATTAGAGTACTGCAAGGAGAGTACCTGGGTAAATTTATAAGTGTTTGGGTTTTGGTGCAGCTTTTACAATTTTTTCAGATGGATACTGGTGGTAACTGACTCTGACTAACCAGTCCTAGAGCCAGTGCTATGGTAAAAGACACTTAGAATACAGTTAAAACACCTGCATACACTAGGGAACACTATGCGTTGGGGTACCCCTGTGATTAGAATGACCTCCTCTGTAAACCCCTAGTACATAATAGGGCAGGGGGATTAAAACTACCTCTTAAAACGCACCACAGGGCGCGTTTGCACACTGGTGAAAGGAGGGGGGGCTGAGCTGATGTGTGCAAACACGCCCTGTGGCCGTTTTAATTTGGGGGATAAAGTCCCCTTGAATCCTGAGTGTCCCTTGGGTCCAACTAGCTCACCAGGTATCTCCAGTTAGCGCCACAGAGCTGCATTGCAGAGAGGTGTAAAAAGTGGCACGGCCTGGACCACCTCTGTGCAACGCCGCGCAGTGGCGCTTACTGGAAGCACCTGGTGGACTAGTTGGCCCCCAGGGCCCTCAGGATTGAAGGGGAATTATTTCCCCATCTTAAAACCCGCCACAGGGCGTGTTTGCACACGTCACCTCAGGCCCCATCTGTGAGAAAGTGCCATCTTTCTTGCATGGTATGCCCCCACTTTTTGCTGAAATGCTGATGTGCTTTGACTGAGTGTGCCCTGGGCTCCTGCCAATCAGGTGCCCAGTGCCTGTGTTCCTTTCCTAAAACTGTATTGAAGCTGAAACCCAATTGGCATGTCTGGCCATATGTCAGCCCCTGGTAAATGGTACCCTAGGTACCGAGGGTATTGTGACCAGAGAAGACCCCTAAGGGCTGCAGCACTTATTGTGCCACCCTTAGGGGCCTTGCACCCTGGCACCCACACACTGCCTTTGCATACTGAGTGTCCTCGTGCAGAACAAAATAAAGAGTCGACATGGCACACATCCCTGTGTGCTATGCCCACAAACCCACTGCCCTGGCATACATCAGTCACCCCTCTAGCTGGGTGCCCTATGCCAGTGGTGTGGGCACACGTGCATGAGCCCTGTGCCCCTACAGTACCCAGGGCCATTCCTGGGCACTGTAAGCGCAGTGATGCCATTAAGAGTAAATGGTGCTGGGAGGTTGTCATTACGAACTCCACAGCAGCATAATGGCTACACTGAAGACTGACAAGTTTGATATCAAACTTCTCAGCACAATAAACCCACACTGATGCCAGTGTGGGATTTAATGTAAAATGCACTACTGAGGGCGTCTTAGAGATGCCCCCTGAAACCTAACCTACAATCCATGTCTTGTATGAGAGGCTGCCTAGGCTGCCACACAGCAGACATGTTGCTGGACCCCTGGGTGGAGAGCCCCGCTCTCCTAGGCCTGCAACAATGCACATCCTGGGCGAAGTGGTAGGTCTCCTCCCCCAGGATGGGCGGGGGGAAGCTTCAAAGGCATACCGCCTTTGTGCGCTTCTCCAGACCACTTGCTGTACTTAGCAACTGGCCCCCACTGGTTCTGACCCCTTCTCTGGCGGGAAGACTGGTGGGAAACCCTACGTGAGGAAAGGAGGTGTGCCAGCCTGTGCCAACTCCACCCCTCAGGTGGGAGAGGCAGGTGAAGCACAACTCCAGGCCCCGGCCATCTTGAGGATGGGGAGCCCTGCCCAATGAGAGATAGGCACCTGCCCCCCTCCCACAGGAGAGGAGCAGGATAGGGTGTGTACTCACCCCAGGACAGGGACCTATTGGTCCCTGCCCTTCCCCCACCACCCTTAAATTTAGTATTTAGGGGCACCCTGAACCTTCCTTCCTCAGATCCCGATTTCTAAACAAGTGAGAAGACCAAGAAGAAGGCCTGCCGTACAGCTGCTAACAAGAGGACGACACCAACTGACTTGGCCCCAGCCCTACAGGCCTGTTGATCCTTGAACCTGCTCCTGCTAAATCCTGGCATTTCCTGCGGACAGCAACCTCAAGAACCCCGGGGGACCTGCCTGCCTTGACCCTCTTAGAGACTGGGACTCCCACGAGCAGTGGCTCTGCTCAAACAGCAACACCCCTGGTGCCAGCCAGGAACCGTGAATCCAGCCCACTCTGCATCCGCCGGGACCAGCCTGTGCCCGACCCTGAGGACATCCCCCCTGTGATTCTGACCTGGAATCCAGTGCCCAAGGGCCCTTCTCGACGACCCAGACAACGCCTGCAGACTTAGAACCAGGGACCCCTCCAACCGCGACCCGCAGAGGGTAAGATTTTCCGACGTCCAAAGACACCCCGGCACCCGGCGCCCCCCGTGCACCCGGCGCCCCCCGGCCTCCTGTGCCCAACTCCAGGGTGCCTACCTACCCTCCAAGATTCCAACTTACCCCTCGAAGTGTTCATCGCTCCAGAAGATCCACTGTCCCGAGCCTGCAGCCTTTGTTCCCTTTTAAAGATCTCCATTGAATAACATTGAGTGCCCGACGGCTCAAAAGCACCCTGCAACCAGCTGCCCGAGTGCCCCTGGCAGTGCAACCTTTGTCCTATCCTACTTCCTCATTTGCCCTGAGCAGGTCACCAGGAGCCCAGCTCCCACAGCCGCGTGGCCTGCTAGCCAGCAGCCACCAACCGAAGGCCCGCTGCCTCTCATTGGATAACATTGGGCTTAACTACCTCTGCACCCGGCTGCCCCTGTGCCGCTGAGGGTGTACCAACTGTACCTACCTGACCCTGGGAGACCCCTGAGTCTATGCCCAGAACCTTAACTCTGCCAGTCGAGTAGTTACGTAAAACCCGATAACTCACTTTTCTTCCATAGGCTAACATTGACTGGTTTCACTTGGAAATTCGTCTAAGTGTCGATTTTTGAAACTTACAAATATTCCTCTAAAATCAGCCGAACTACAAATTCCGATTTACTCACCTGTTATCAGGAGAGACCTCAGTGCTGCATCTTTGAGCCCAGTACTGATCCTGAAAAGTAATTCTAACCGTACTTACCAGTAACTTGAATTTCCTTCCATAGGATATCATTGCCTGCTTTTTGCTAAAAAAGTTTCTAAGTGTTGATTTTTGAAACTTGCAAATATTCTCTAAAAATCGTGCCAACGATAAAAACGTAATCACTTGCCTGTTTTAGATAGAGGTCCCAGTGCTGAACCTAGGAGTCCAGCAGTGGATTACAAAAGTAACGTGAACATACTTTACCTGCAAATTGATTGAAGGGGAATTATTTCCCCAACTTAAAACGCGCCACAGGGCGTGTTTTCACACGTCACCTCAGGCCCCATCCCCTTCCTTCACCACTGTGTAAACGCACCCTGTGGCAGTTTTAAGTTGGGAGATTAAGTCCCCTTGAATCCTGAGGGTCCCTAGGGTCAAACTAGCCCACTAGGTACCTCCAGTAAGCGCTGTTGCAGAGAGGTGTAAAAAGGGGCACGGCCTGCACCACCTCTCTGCAACGCAGCGCAGTGTCACTTACTGGAAGCACCTGGTGGGCTAGTTGGCCCCCAAGGGCCCTCAGGATTGAAGGGGAATTAATTCCCCAACTTAAAACACGCCACAGGGCATGCTTGCACACGTCACCTCAGGCCCCGTTCCCTCCCTTCACCACTGTGTAAACGCGCCCTGTGTCCATTCTAAGTTGGGAAATTAAGTCCCCTTGAATTCTAAGGGTCCCTAGGGTCAAATTAGCCCACTAGGTACCTCCAGTAAGCGCCACAGAGCTGCGTTGCAGAGAGGTGTAATAAGGGGCGTGGTCTCTGAGCACCAGTCTGCAACGCAGCTCCCTGGCGCATACTGGAGATACCTGGTGGGCTAGTTGGCCCTCTGGGACCCTCAGTATTGAAGGGGAATTAAAAGTAAAATCATAGATATATCTGGGCGGAGCCTCTACCACACATCTCATCGTGAGATCTGATTGGCTGTCAGCACTTCATTCAAGAAGTGTTGGCAGCCATCTTGGGACCAATATACATGATAGCACCTCATTAAAAAACATTCCAGTTAATAGAAGGTTTTAAGACTTTAGTTACATTATAAATCATTTGTTGATGGTACCGTACTCATTTTAGGAATTGTGGTGTGTTCTAAGGTGATTTTACCATGTGAAAAAGCCTTCTGCTGGGATATCATGAATCATGTTTGAGAGAAAACGATTTTCTCATCCTTTTCCCACAGAGGTTTGGAAGGTGATCTATAAGCTAAACTGAGAGCATATTTTCTGTAAATTCACATTATCTTTCTCAGTCATGTGAGAATGAAGTCTGACCTTCTCAGTAAAACATGTACATACAACAAGGGCAGAGACTGTCAGTTGATTCCTTTGTGTTCTACTGCAGCTTCCCAGAGTGTTCTTAAGAACAACTAGAGCGCTAACAGTCCTACTTATGACAAACGTATGGCACACCTGAAGCCATCTTGATTTGAATAAAGTGGTAACTCTTAAAACATTTAATTTAAAAAGGAACAATATGAGGGGGTTCATTTTGCCATAGAAAGTATGATTAATGCTGCAGTAAGAAAAATTAGGGCACATTTTCGGTGACTTCTCAAATCCTCTTCTATTTCATTAAAAAATTCTGACATGCAGACTGAAACATGCACTTTCAATACCAGCAGCAGACTTCCCTGGTGAGCAGTAGCTTTACTACAGTGATCTAAGGAGCAACTAGAGTGCTAACATTCAGAATGTATAGCAAATGTGTGACACATCTGAATGCCTTCTTGATGGAACCAAAGTAAACAAGCATTGAAAATGCAAGAGGTCTCGCCCTCGTTTAAGTTAAAGCAATTCTGTTTTTAAGTGGCTTTTTAGCTTTGCTTTTATTAGTGTTTTCCAAACTTTCATGTACATAACATGCATATGTATGGATATATGTATATGTATGCATGCATTTATATTTGTATTTATATAGATATGCAGATTATATATATGTTTATATATGTGTATGTATATATATATATATATATATATATATTTTTTTTTTTTTTTCACACAATTGAAAGAAGACGCGGCACTCCTCTCGATGATAGAGATGTTGGTTTAATCTCAGATAGTAACCCTCCTACGCGTTTCGAACCGTAGTTCCTGGTCACGGTAGACTGTTACAATGGTCCCTTTTCCCTTTCTTGGTTTTATACAGTTACTTCAAAATGCCATTAATGTTGCATTGTGGGTGTTGTAGTTAAACAAAATGCAAAATATACGGAATTAACATCATTCCTTACTGAAAAGTGCTACTTATACAGATAAAGTGGGTATTGTTACTTCAATGTCTTACTAAGTGTATAGAATTAATTGCTGAGTGCAAAACACCTACAGTGCAAGTGATTGATTTGTTTATATACAAATAATGTGTCATTGTAAATGGCAAATATTTGAGGCTGAGTGCCCATAAGTGCAGCAAAGTCTGCTGTTATGTGTGTCTGTATGGATACAAAGCAACCTGTAAACACAAATTAGTATACAGTTTCATGAGAAAATTGTTGTTATTATGTCATGTGTGTGTGATAATACAGCGATATTATTTACTGATACAGTTCTAGCCAGATGTTACTGTTATTGAAACGTTGTGGTGGAGTTGTAAAAAATGGTTGATGAGGTCTATAAATGTACATAAAGTTCCTCGTCCCCATTGAGGCCCCACGGCTGTTTCGTTTTGAACCTCATTATTAAGCGCGATTCAAGTCTGCGTAATTTTTGGGTGCGATTGCCACCTCGTTCACTTAGGGGCACTGTGATCAGTCCCGAGTACTTTATGTCCAACCATGATTTTCCCACATGTAGTGACATATGTCTGGCTATTGCATATGTCGTGTCTTGGTTCTGAATAGCACGCACATGTTCTAATATGCGCTTCTTGAGGGGGCACGTTGTACTACCAATGTACTGTTTTCCACAAAAGCATTGGAGGAGATACACTACAAAGGTGGATTCACATGTGATGGTCTCTCTTATCTGGAAGTTCTTACCAGCCGGATCATTGATGTTTTTAAGGTTTTTTCCAATCTTACAGGCTTTACAAGACAGACATTTGGTGAAGCCCTTCGATCTTGATTGTAGCCAGGTTTCAGGTTTTGTGGCTACAAAGTGACTCCGTACCAAGTGATCCGAGAGGTTAGGCGCTCTCTTGTATGATATCTGTGGATGTTCTCCTATAGACATGCCAATGTCGGGATCTTTTTGTAGTATGTTCCAATATTTGTTGAGTATTTTCCTGATCATAGGAGTTTCCTTACTGTAGGTGAGTATCAAGCGTGTTTGGTTGTCTTCTGTTGATCCTTTTGTCACATTTGATTTCTCACAGTTGGTTAACAGTTCCATTCTGCTTTTGTTCTTCATTTTCAATTCCCCTCTTGCAATATCAGCATGACTGTATCCTCGTTGTAGAAATCTGATTTTTGTTTCCTCGCATTTTTTCACCATCTCTTGCTCTTCTGAACAGTTTCTCTTCATGCGTAGTAACTCTCCGTAAGGTATGCTTTTCCTTAATGAGCGTGGATGGAAACTTTCGCCATGCAGGAGACTGTTAGTCGCTGTTTTTTTCCTGTGTACCGTTGTTTGTAAACGCCCATTTTTAATATAGACCTTAGTGTCTAAAAAATCAATTTCCTTAGGGCTCAGGTTATATGTGAAGCTGAGTCCCACGTTGTTGTTATTGAGTTCCATGAAGAAATTCTCAAATTCATTTGCAGTCCCTTTCCACAACACAAATAAATCATCTATGAAGCGTAGCCAGAGGGCTACGTTCATCATGTGGTGGTTGTTCTCCTCTCTCCAAGCTATGTTCTTCTCCCACCAACCCATCATGAGATTCGCATAGCTAGGAGAGAAGGAAACTCCCATCGCAGTACCACAGCATTGTACATACATTTTTCTGTCAAACAGGAAGATGTTATTGTTCAGACAGATAGAGATCATTTCAAGTAGCATTTCAGAATGTGCTAGTTGACTGATGGGTCTCTGCTTAAGGAAGTATTGAATTGCATGTAGGCCGTGATTGTGTTGTATTGAAGTGTATAATGATACTGCATCAATTGTTATTAAGAGATAGTTAGAGTTCCATTGGGTGTCCATAATGATGCGTAAGAAATCACCAGTGTCCTTTATGTATGAGCTGAGTGTTGGTACAATGGGTGCTAGAAAATTGTCCACATATAAAGACATGTTTTCATACAGACTCCCACAACTGGAGATTATTGGACGCCCAGGTGGTTTGTTTAGAGTCTTGTGGACCTTTGGAAGGAAATATATGGTGGGTATTATTGGATCCTCCACCATTATGAAGTTTTTTTCTTCTTCCGTTAGGAGGCCTTTGTTATGCCATTCATTGAGCCTGTTGTTCATCTCGCAAATTAAGTTGTTAATCGGATTCTTTTTCAGACACTGGTAGCTCCTTGTATCAAGCAGTTGGCGCATGGCTTCTTCCATATATTGTTGCTTGTCTTGGATGACAATGTTCCCGCCCTTGTCAGCCGGTTTGATTATGATTTGGTTGTTATTTTTGAGTTTTTGTAGGGCTGTGCGTTCTTTTTGTGTTAGATTTTCACGATTGTTGTTGTTGGGAACATTCTTGATTGATTCTAGGTCTCCAAGAACAAGTTCATAGAAGGTGTCAATCTTATTGCCCGGGTATAGAGTTGGGCAAAATTTGGACTTCTTTTTGAAATTTGTCGGTACTCGTTTGTCCGTTTTGATGTTCATTTCCACCAAAATTTGTTCGTCTGATATTTGAGTTGTTTGTGTCTCATTGGCTAATTCGTATGCAACACGCAACTGAGGTATTTCTTCAATGCGATACGGTTGGAGATCTTCCATATCTGATCCATGTAGTTGTGTGTCCTTCTTTTGAGGTGATTGTCTCGCAAAGAATTTCTTTAATTTCAATTTTCTTATATATTTATATAAGTCTATTTTGGTTTCAATTGGATCTTGGTGAATTTCCGGACAAAATGACAAGCCTTTGTTAAGGACATTATGTTCCAATTTGGTGAGGGTATACCTGGAGAGATTGATGACCAAGTCTGGTGATTTTTTGTTTCTATGAGATGTTGTTTCTATTTCCTTGTTGAGGTACGATTTCTCAGATTGTATCTTCCGCCTCTTCCGCTTGCCTCTTCTTGTCTTTCTTGTTGTTGGTCTGAGAAGAAGGATCCCCTTCCTCGTCCTCTTGTTCTGCCAGCACCACGACCTCTTGGTTTGTTCTTGGGTGCTTGCTGCTCCTGATAGAGCAGCTTCATCTCCTCTAAAAAAGTAAATTTCCGTGAGGCTGTTGGTCTCTGCTCCCCTTCACTCAGGTCAGACTCAGTTTCGCTTGACAGTTGACCAGTAGGCAGATCAGTGGTTGTCTTTTGCGTTTCCCATTGTTTTTTATAAACTTCAAACTTCCTTGCAAAAGTGAATATCGTACCATACTCATAATCGTCTTCATCTCTTCTGAATTTGCGTTGTTTACGTTGTATCACCTCTTCCTCGTGTTTATCTAAATTGCGTTCCATTTCTGCACGCAATTTTTTCATGGTATCGTCGTCTTCATTACTCGATAGTATTTGCGATTCAGCATTGGATATGAGTTGATGTAGTTCTTCAACATCACGCTTCGCATACTTAATAATGATGCGTATCATATTTTTGGAGCACTCCATATTATTTTTGCCCCACTCCTCCAACATTTCAGGTTTGGTATCCGGGTGGTTAGGAAGAGTGAATACGCGAAGACCCCTAGGTACCATATCATTTTCTAGGTATTTTTCCAGGGTGATAATTTCCCAACTGCGTGAGGTTTCCTTGCGTAAAAGTTTTTCTAGTTGAGAAAAAAGCTGTTTTATGGTGCTGGCACGAGGCGGTGTTGTTTTGTTTGTTCCACTTGTGTTTTGTAAGGTAGACCCCCTTTGGAACATGGTCTCAGCTTTGGTTGTCCTTTTCGAAGCTCTTAGTTCCATTTCTGCCGTTTGTTTGTGGTTTGTTGTTCTTAGTTTGTTTGTTGACTTTGACCCTTCAGACACTGTAAATTCGGTTGCTGTTGCCGTTGTTGTAATATCACTATATTCGTGAATATGTGGGACCCTGTAACGGTCTCTAATGGTTCTTTAACTGAGGCGATGGGGATGTGATGCCCCCACTGAGAGTACGCAGTTCATCGAGAGAGCCAAAATTACTCGTTGTTATACATTCGATAGATACGCGGCTTGTAAGTAGCAATTACGCGTGTCTGTTGAGGCTCGCTGCAGCATCAGAGAGGGAGGGTTACGAACACACAGCTCACAATCTTACCTGGGAGAATTTCCGACGCAGCGGCGTCCTCCGGCTCCGTGTGTCGGATTTCAACCTGGCAGTAGTGTGGCTCGGTATCGTTTTCTTCCTTTCTTGTTTTGCTGCTCATAGGTGAGGCAAAGACTGCTTTCTTCGTTCCATTCCGGAATTATCACAGTTCTTGTATAATGATGATCGAAGGCGCCTCACGTCGTAACGTTGTTTGTATTCTTGGGCAGCGATGATGCTGGGCTCTCCTCCGTTTAATTCAATTTCCACACAAGTGTCCCGCACGGAAGGAGCACCTTTCCAGCCGGTGCACACGTCGAGATCAGGACACGATCTCGGTATTAATTCCACACAATTGAAAGAAGACGCGGCACTCCTCTCGATGATAGAGATGTTGGTTTAATCTCAGATAGTAACCCTCCTACGCGTTTCGAACCGTAGTTCCTGGTCACGGTAGACTGTTACAATGGTCCCTTTTCCCTTTCTTGGTTTTATACAGTTACTTCAAAATGCCATTAATGTTGCATTGTGGGTGTTGTAGTTAAACAAAATGCAAAATATACGGAATTAACATCATTCCTTACTGAAAAGTGCTACTTATACAGATAAAGTGGGTATTGTTACTTCAATGTCTTACTAAGTGTATAGAATTAATTGCTGAGTGCAAAACACCTACAGTGCAAGTGATTGATTTGTTTATATACAAATAATGTGTCATTGTAAATGGCAAATAAGTAGCACTTTTCAGTAAGGAATGATGTTAATTCCGTATATTTTCCAGGAACTACGGTTCGAAACGCGTAGGAGGGTTACTATCTGAGATTAAACCAACATCTCTATCATCGAGAGGAGTGCCGCGTCTTCTTTCAATTGTGTGGAATTAATACCGAGATCGTGTCCTGATCTCGACGTGTGCACCGGCTGGAAAGGTGCTCCTTCCGTGCGGGACACTTGTGTGGAAATTGAATTAAACGGAGGAGAGCCCAGCATCATCGCTGCCCAAGAATACAAACAACGTTACGACGTGAGGCGCCTTCGATCATTATTATACAAGAACTGTGATAATTCCGGAATGGAACGAAGAAAGCAGTCTTTGCCTCACCTATGAGCAGCAAAACAAGAAAGGAAGAAAACGATACCGAGCCACACTACTGCCAGGTTGAAATCCGACACACGGAGCCGGAGGACGCCGCTGCGTCGGAAATTCTCCCAGGTAAGATTGTGAGCTGTGTGTTCGTAACCCTCCCTCTCTGATGCTGCAGCGAGCCTCAACAGACACGCGTAATTGCTACTTACAAGCCGCGTATCTATCGAATGTATAACAACGAGTAATTTTGGCTCTCTCGATGAACTGCGTACTCTCAGTGGGGGCATCACATCCCCATCGCCTCAGTTAAAGAACCATTAGAGACCGTTACAGGGTCCCACATATTCACGAATATAGTGATATTACAACAACGGCAACAGCAACCGAATTTACAGTGTCTGAAGGGTCAAAGTCAACAAACAAACTAAGAACAACACACCACAAACAAACGGCAGAAATGGAACTAAGAGCTTCGAAAAGGACAACCAAAGCTGAGACCATGTTCCAAAGGGGGTCTACCTTACAAAACACAAGTGGAACAAACAAAACAACACCGCCTCGTGCCAGCACCATAAAACAGCTTTTTTCTCAACTAGAAAAACTTTTACGCAAGGAAACCTCACGCAGTTGGGAAATTATCACCCTGGAAAAATACCTAGAAAATGATATGGTACCTAGGGGTCTTCGCGTATTCACTCTTCCTAACCACCCGGATACCAAACCTGAAATGTTGGAGGAGTGGGGCAAAAATAATATGGAGTGCTCCAAAAATATGATACGCATCATTATTAAGTATGCGAAGCGTGATGTTGAAGAACTACATCAACTCATATCCAATGCTGAATCGCAAATACTATCGAGTAATGAAGACGACGATACCATGAAAAAATTGCGTGCAGAAATGGAACGCAATTTAGATAAACACGAGGAAGAGGTGATACAACGTAAACAACGCAAATTCAGAAGAGATGAAGACGATTATGAGTATGGTACGATATTCACTTTTGCAAGGAAGTTTGAAGTTTATAAAAAACAATGGGAAACGCAAAAGACAACCACTGATCCGCCTACTGGTCAACTGTCAAGCGAAACTGAGTCTGACCTGAGTGAAGGGGAGCAGAGACCAACAGCCTCACAGAAATTTACTTTTTTAGAGGAGATGAAGCTGCTCTATCAGGAGCAGCAAGCACCCAAGAACAAACCAAGAGGTCGTGGTGCTGGCAGAACAAGAGGACGAGGAAGGGGATCCTTCTTCTCAGACCAACAACAAGAAAGACAAGAAGAGGCAAGCGGAAGAGGCGGAAGATACAATCTGAGAAATCGTACCTCAACAAGGAAATAGAAACAACATCTCATAGAAACAAAAAATCACCAGACTTGGTCATCAATCTCTCCAGGTATACCCTCACCAAATTGGAACATAATGTCCTTAACAAAGGCTTGTCATTTTGTCCGGAAATTCACCAAGATCCAATTGAAACCAAAATAGACTTATATAAATATATAAGAAAATTGAAATTAAAGAAATTCTTTGCGAGACAATCGCCTCAAAAGAAGGACACACAACTACATGGATCAGATATGGAAGATCTCCAACCGTATCGCATTGAAGAAATACCTCAGTTGCGTGTTGCATACGAATTAGCCAATGAGACACAAACAACTCAAATATCAGACGAACAAATTTTGGTGGAAATGAACATCAAAACGGACAAACGAGTACCGACAAATTTCAAAAAGAAGTCCAAATTTTGCCCAACTCTATACCCGGGCAATAAGATTGACACCTTCTATGAACTTGTTCTTGGAGACCTAGAATCAATCAAGAATGTTCCCAACAACAACAATCGTGAAAATCTAACACAAAAAGAACGCACAGCCCTACAAAAACTCAAAAATAACAACCAAATCATAATCAAACCGGCTGACAAGGGCGGGAACATTGTCATCCAAGACAAGCAACAATATATGGAAGAAGCCATGCGCCAACTGCTTGATACAAGGAGCTACCAGTGTCTGAAAAAGAATCCGATTAACAACTTAATTTGCGAGATGAACAACAGGCTCAATGAATGGCATAACAAAGGCCTCCTAACGGAAGAAGAAAAAAACTTCATAATGGTGGAGGATCCAATAATACCCACCATATATTTCCTTCCAAAGGTCCACAAGACTCTAAACAAACCACCTGGGCGTCCAATAATCTCCAGTTGTGGGAGTCTGTATGAAAACATGTCTTTATATGTGGACAATTTTCTAGCACCCATTGTACCAACACTCAGCTCATACATAAAGGACACTGGTGATTTCTTACGCATCATTATGGACACCCAATGGAACTCTAACTATCTCTTAATAACAATTGATGCAGTATCATTATACACTTCAATACAACACAATCACGGCCTACATGCAATTCAATACTTCCTTAAGCAGAGACCCATCAGTCAACTAGCACATTCTGAAATGCTACTTGAAATGATCTCTATCTGTCTGAACAATAACATCTTCCTGTTTGACAGAAAAATGTATGTACAATGCTGTGGTACTGCGATGGGAGTTTCCTTCTCTCCTAGCTATGCGAATCTCATGATGGGTTGGTGGGAGAAGAACATAGCTTGGAGAGAGGAGAACAACCACCACATGATGAACGTAGCCCTCTGGCTACGCTTCATAGATGATTTATTTGTGTTGTGGAAAGGGACTGCAAATGAATTTGAGAATTTCTTCATGGAACTCAATAACAACAACGTGGGACTCAGCTTCACATATAACCTGAGCCCTAAGGAAATTGATTTTTTAGACACTAAGGTCTATATTAAAAATGGGCGTTTACAAACAACGGTACACAGGAAAAAAACAGCGACTAACAGTCTCCTGCATGGCGAAAGTTTCCATCCACGCTCATTAAGGAAAAGCATACCTTACGGAGAGTTACTACGCATGAAGAGAAACTGTTCAGAAGAGCAAGAGATGGTGAAAAAATGCGAGGAAACAAAAATCAGATTTCTACAACGAGGATACAGTCATGCTGATATTGCAAGAGGGGAATTGAAAATGAAGAACAAAAGCAGAATGGAACTGTTAACCAACTGTGAGAAATCAAATGTGACAAAAGGATCAACAGAAGACAACCAAACACGCTTGATACTCACCTACAGTAAGGAAACTCCTATGATCAGGAAAATACTCAACAAATATTGGAACATACTACAAAAAGATCCCGACATTGGCATGTCTATAGGAGAACATCCACAGATATCATACAAGAGAGCGCCTAACCTCTCGGATCACTTGGTACGGAGTCACTTTGTAGCCACAAAACCTGAAACCTGGCTACAATCAAGATCGAAGGGCTTCACCAAATGTCTGTCTTGTAAAGCCTGTAAGATTGGAAAAAACCTTAAAAACATCAATGATCCAGCTGGTAAGAACTTCCAGATAAGAGAGACCATCACATGTGAATCCACCTTTGTAGTGAATCTCCTCCAATGCTTTTGTGGAAAACAGTACATTGGTAGTACAACGTGCCCCCTCAAGAAGCGCATATTAGAACATGTGCGTGCTATTCAGAACCAAGACACGACATATGCAATAGCCAGACATATGTCACTACATGTGGGAAAATCATGGTTGGACATAAAGTACTCGGGACTCATCACAGTGCCCCTAAGTGAACGAGGTGGCAATCGCACCCAAAAATTACGCAGACTTGAATCGCGCTTAATAATGAGGTTCAAAACGAAACAGCCGTGGGGCCTCAATGGGGACGAGGAACTTTATGTACATTTATAGACCTCATCAACCATTTTTTACAACTCCACCACAACGTTTCAATAACAGTAACATCTGGCTAGAACTGTATCAGTAAATAATCTCGCTGTATTATCACACACACATGACATAATAACAACAATTTTCTCATGAAACTGTATACTAATTTGTGTTTACAGGTTGCTTTGTATCCATACAGACACACATAACAGCAGACTTTGCTGCACTTATGGGCACTCAGCCTCAAATATTTGCCATTTACAATGACACATTATTTGTATATAAACAAATCAATCACTTGCACTGTAGGTGTTTTGCACTCAGCAATTAATTCTATACACTTAGTAAGACATTGAAGTAACAATACCCACTTTATCTGTATAAGTAGCACTTTTCAGTAAGGAATGATGTTAATTCCGTATATTTTGCATTTTGTTTAACTACAACACCCACAATGCAACATTAATGGCATTTTGAAGTAACTGTATAAAACCAAGAAAGGGAAAAGGGACCATTGTAACAGTCTACCGTGACCAGGAACTACGGTTCGAAACGCGTAGGAGGGTTACTATCTGAGATTAAACCAACATCTCTATCATCGAGAGGAGTGCCGCGTCTTCTTACAATTGTGTGGAATTAATACCGAGATCGTGTCCTGATCTCGACGTGTGCACCGGCTGGAAAGGTGCTCCTTCCGTGCGGGACACTTGTGTGGAAAAAAAAAATATATATATATATATATATATACACACACACATACATATATATAAATGCATATGCATATGTGTGCGTTTAGAGAGAGGCAGAGGTGTAGAGGTAGAGGTGTAGAGGTAGAGGTGTAGAGGTAGAGAGGTAGAGAGTGGTAGGTAGAGAGGTAGAGAGTGGTAGAGAGAGAGGTAGAGAGAGGTAGAGAGTAATAGAGAGTAGAGAGTGAGTAGTAGAGAGTAGTAGAGAGTAATAGAGAGAGTAGCAGAGATTGAGTAGTAGAGAGTAGTAGAGTGAGTAGTAGAGATTGAGTAGTAGAGAGTGAGTAGTAGAGTGTAGTAGAGAGTAATAGAGAGTGAGTAGTAGAGAGTAGTAGAGAGTAGTAGAGAGTGAGTAGTAGAGTGAGTAGTAGAGAGTAGTAGAGAGTGAGTAGTAGAGTGAGTAGTAGAGTTAGTAGAGTGAGTAGTAGAGAGTAGTAGAGTAGTAGAGAGGGTAGTAGAAAGTAGTAGAGAGTGAGTAGTAGAGAGTAAGTAGTAGAGAGAGTAGTAGAGAGTGAGTAGTAGAGAGTGAGTAGTACGTGAGTAGTAGAGAGTGAGTAGTAGAGAGAGTAGTAGAGTAGTAGAGAGTGAGTAGTAGAGAGTGAGTAGTAGAGAGCAGTGGAGTAGTAGAGAGTGAGTAGTAGAGAGTAGTAGAGTGTGAGTAGTAGAGAGTAGTAGAGCGTGAGTAGTAGAGAGCGAGTGGTAGAGAGCAAGTAGTAGAGTGTGTAGTAGAGAGTGAGTAGTAGATAGTAGTAGAGTGAGTAGTAGAGAGTAGTAGAGAGTGAGAAGGAGAGAGTGAGAAGTAGAGAGAGTAGTAGAGAGTGAGTAGTAGAGTGAGTAGAAAGAGTAGACGTGAGAGAGAGAAGTAGAGAGTGAGTAGTGGAGAGTGAGCTCTAGAGAGTAGTAGAGAGCGAGTAGTAGAGAGTGAGCAGTAGAGAGTAGTAGAGAGCGAGTAGTAGAGAGAGAGTAGTAGAGAGTGAGTAGTAGAGAGTAGTAAAGAGTGAGTAGTAGAGTAGTAGAGAGTGGGTGGTAGAGAGTAGTAGAGTGAGTAGTAGAGTAGTAGAGAGTGAGTAGTAGAGAGAGTAGTAGAGAGTAGTAGAGAACGAGTAGTAGAGAGTGAGTACTAGAGAGTAGTAGAGTAGTAGAGAGTGAGTAGTAGAGAGTGAATAGTGGAGAGTGAGTAGTAGAGAGTGAGTAGTAGAGAGCGAGTAGTAGAGAGGGAGTAGTGGAGAGTGAGTAGTAGAGAGCGAGTAGTAGAGAGTGAGTAGTAGAGAGTGAATAATAGAGAGTGAGTAGTAGAGAGAGTAGTAGAGTAGTAGAGTGAGTAGTAGAGAGAGAGTAGTAGAGAGTGAGTAGTTGACTAGTAGAGAGTGAGTGGTAGAGAGTAGTAGAGTGAGTAGTAGAGAGTAGTAGAGAGTGAGTAGTAGAGAGTGAGTAGTAGAGAGAGAGTAGTAGAGAGTGAGTAGTAGAGTGAGTTGTAGAGAGTGAGTAGCAGAGAGTGAATAGTAGAGAGTAGTAGAGAGTGAGTAGTAGAGAGTAGTCAGTCAGTGTCAGTCAGTGTCAGTGTCAGTCAGTCAGTGTCAATCAGTGTCAGTCAGTGTCAGTCATTGTCAGTCAGTCAGTGTCAGTAAATCAGTGTCAGTGTCAGTCAATCAGTGTCAGTCAGTTTCAGCTAGTGCCGCTCTGCTGACCTGGTTCTCTGGCTCTAAAGCAGCTCTGCTGACCTGGTTCTCTCCCTCTAAAGCAGCTCTGCTGACCGTGTTTCTCTGGCTCTACAGCAGGTCTGCTGACCTGGTTCTCTGGCTCTACAGAAGCTCTGCTGACCTAGTTCTTAGGCTACAGAGCAGCTCTGCTGATCTGGTTCTCTGGCTCTACAACAGCTCTGCTGACCTGGTTCTCTGGCACTAAAGCAGCTCTGCTGACCCGGTTCAATGGCTCTAAAGCAGTTCTGCTGACATGGTTCTCTGGCTCTAGAGCAGCTCTGCTGACCTGGTTCTCTCCCTCTAGAGCAGCTCTGCTGACCTGGTTCTCTCCCTCTAAAGCAGCTCCGCTGACCTGGTTCTCTCCCTCTAGAGCAGCTCTGCTGACCTGGTTCTCTCCCTCTAAAGCAGCTCTACTGACCTGGTTTCTCTGGCTCTACAGCAGCTCTGCTGACCTGGTTCTCTGGCTCTAGAGCAGTTCTTCTGACCTGGTTCTTAGGCTCTAGAGCAGCTCTGCTGACCTGGTTCTCTGGCTCTAAAGCAGCTCTACTGACCTGGTTCTTTCCCTCTAAATTAGCTCTGCTGACCTGGTTCTCTGCCTCTAGAGCAGCTCTGCTGACCTGGTTCTATGGCTCTAAAGCAGCTCTGCGGACCTGGTTTCTCTGGCTCTAGAGCAGCTCTGCTGACCTGGTTCTCTGGCTCTAAAGCATCTCTGCTGACCTGGTTCTCTCCCTCTAAAGCAGCTCTGCTGACCTGGTTCTCTGCCTCTAGAGCAGCTCTGCTGACCTGGTTCTCTGGCTCTACAACAGCTCTGCTGACCTGGTTCTCAGGCACTAAAGCAGCTCTGCTGACCCGGTTCAATGGCTCTAAAGCAGTTCTGCTGACATGGGTCTCTGGCTCTAGAGCCGCTCTGCTGACCTGGTTCTCTCCCTCTAGAGCAGCTCTGCTGACCTGGTTCTCTCCCTCTAAAGCAGCTCCGCTGACCTGGTTCTCTCCCTCTAGAGCAGCTCTGCTGACCTGGTTCTCTCCCTCTAAAGCAGTTCTACTGACCTGGTTTCTCTGGCTCTACAGCAGCTCTGCTGACCTGGTTCTCTGGCTCTAGAGCAGTTCTTCTGACCTGGTTCTTAGGCTCTAGAGCAGCTCTGCTGACCTGGTTCTATGGCTCTAAAGCAGCTCTGCTGACCTGGTTCTCTGGCTCTAGAGCAGCTCTGCTGACCTGGTTCTCTGGCTCTAAAGCAGCTCTACTGACCTGGTTCTTTCCCTCTAAATTAGCTCTGCTGACCTGGTTCTCTGCCTCTAGAGCAGCTCTGCTGACCTGGTTCTATGGCTCTAAAGCAGCTCTGCGGACCTGGTTTCTCTGGCTCTAGAGCAGCTCTGCTGACCTGGTTCTCTGGCTCTAAAGCATCTCTGCTGACCTGGTTCTCTCCCTCTAGAGCAGCTCTGCTGACCTGGTTCTCTCCCTCTAAAGCAGCTCTACTGACCTGGTTTCTCTGGCTCTACAGCAGCTCTGCTGACCTGGTTCTCTGGCTCTAGAGCAGTTCTTCTGACCTGGTTCTTAGGCTCTAGAGCAGCTCTGCTGACCTGGTTCTCTGGCTCTAAAGCAGCTCTACTGACCTGGTTCTTTCCCTCTAAATTAGCTCTGCTGACCTGGTTCTCTGCCTCTAGAGCAGCTCTGCTGACCTGGTTCTATGGCTCTAAAGCAGCTCTGCGGACCTGGTTTCTCTGGCTCTAGAGCAGCTCTGCTGACCTGGTTCTCTGGCTCTAAAGCATCTCTGCTGACCTGGTTCTCTCCCTCTAAAGCAGCTCTGCTGACCTGGTTCTCTGCCACTAGAGCAGCTCTGCTGACCTGGTTCTCTGGCTCTACAACAGCTCTGCTGACCTGGTTCTCAGGCACTAAAGCAGCTCTGCTGACCCGGTTCAATGGCTCTAAAGCAGTTCTGCTGACATGGGTCTCTGGCTCTAGAGCAGCTCTGCTGACCTGGTTCTCTCCCTCTAGAGCAGCTCTGCTGACCTGGTTCTCTCCCTCTAAAGCAGCTCCGCTGACCTGGTTCTCTCCCTCTAGAGCAGCTCTGCTGACCTGGTTCTCTCCCTCTAAAGCAGTTCTACTGACCTGGTTTCTCTGGCTCTACAGCAGCTCTGCTGACCTGGTTCTCTGGCTCTAGAGCAGTTCTTCTGACCTGGTTCTTAGGCTCTAGAGCAGCTCTGCTGACCTGGTTCTCTGGCTCTAAAGCAGCTCTGCTGACCTGGTTCTATGGCTCTAAAGCAGCTCTGCTGACCTGGTTCTCTGGCTCTAGAGCAGCTCTGCTGACCTGGTTCTCTGGCTCTAAAGCAGCTCTACTGACCTGGTTCTTTCCCTCTAAATTAGCTCTGCTGACCTGGTTCTCTGCCTCTAGAGCAGCTCTGCTGACCTGGTTCTATGGCTCTAAAGCAGCTCTGCGGACCTGGTTTCTCTGGCTCTAGAGCAGCTCTGCTGACCTGGTTCTCTGGCTCTAAAGCATCTCTGCTGACCTGGTTCTCTCCCTCTAAAGCAGCTCTGCTGACCTGGTTCTCTGCCTCTAGAGCAGCTCTGCTAACCTGGTTCTCTGCCTCTAGAGCAGCTCTGCTGACCTGGTTCTATGGCTCTAAAGCAGCTCTGCTGACCTGGTTCCTTGGCTCTAGAGCAGCTCTGCTGACCTGGTTCTCTGGCTCTAAAGCAGTTCTGCTGACCTGGTTCTCTCCCTCTAAAGCAGCTCTGCTGACCTGGTTTCTCTGGCTCTACAGCAGCTCTGCTGACCTGGTTCTCAGCCTCTAGAGCAGCTCTGCTGACCTGGGTCTCTGGCTCTAGAGCAGCTCTGCTGATCTGGGTCTCTGGTTCTAGAGCAGGTCTGCTGACCTGCTTCTTAGGCTCTAGAGCAGCTCTGCTGACCTGGTTCTCTGGCTCTACAACGGCTCTGCTGACCTGGTTCTCTGCACTCACAATGCATGCACCAGAGTTCGCGAAAATATATTTAAAAATAATATAGTTTTATTATAAGTACAAATATATTATTTTTATGAATATCTTCGATAATCTCTTGCCCTAATATGTATATTAAAGACACATGCATATCATTTTGGAACATAATTTTTTTTTGCAGGAGTCGCGCACATAGCGCGCCCCAGCACGTATATGACGTCACGCGGGACCCGTCACCGCGCAAGCATCTCGCACCGTAATACGCATGTGTCGCGAATGCGCAGGAGCAGGATTCGCGGACTGGTCGCATACCAATCGCGCACATCACGTAATATTAAATGTATATGATGACTGAAAAACATGCAGCCGTCGCACACCGTACGCGGATCCTTCACAACTTTTCTAAAATGGCGGCTAGAATCCACGCACCCACCGTGATGTGTACGCTTTGAGAGCGCGACTCCGGAAAGAAATTGGAATTTTTCTTTTTTTTTTTAAAGAAAATAATATAAATATATTAAAATAAAAAATGAAAACAATAAAAAATGTATCAATATTTCAGTTTGATTTTTTTTGTGCAATTTTCAGAAAAATATATAATGTTATTTAATGAATAAAAATTTATAAATAAACAGTTAAAAAACTGTAGAAAATCAGTACAAAAAAATAGCTAGAACTACTATCGCACTTAGAAATTAGCATCTAAGGGGGGGTTGGGATGGGAGGGGAGGTGAAGGGGGGTGTTGCAGGGGAAAAATAGAGAGTTCATTTATTGAAGAATCTTCTGTTCTAATTCTAAATTCAACACAGTTTTGGTACGGACAAGGCCTTCTGCCTTATTATTTGGTCTGATAAGTTCCCTTATGGTTTGCTTATTTGCACAAAGAGAGGGTTTGCTGCTACTATGTGATCACATTGATGTTCTGCCTTTTTTGCACAAAAGAGAGGTCTCTGCTGCTATTATATAACTGCACTGTATATTTGCTCATTTGCACAGAGAGAGGTTTTTTGCTACTTATTTGCAAAATTATTACACAACCGTATTACCCATTGTTTGTATAAAGAGAGGTTGCGCTCTTTTCATTTAACTTCACTGCTAAAGGCTCTGCTGCTATTGTACAACCATTTTGCTTATTTGCACAACCATATTACCCATTTTTTGCATAAAGAGAGGTTTCGCTCTTTTCATATAACTCTACTGCTAAAGGCTCTGCTGCCATTATACAACCACTTTGCTTATTTGCCTATTTGCTCAGTGAGATGTTCCTGTTCTTTAGTTGCATATTTGTACAAAGTGAGGTTTCGCTATTCTCATTATACAACGGTACTCCCTATCTGCCTATTTGCACAAAGAGTTTACTATTGAAAATTTTTGTATGATTATTTATTGCTGGTTTGTTGATTAATGCTTATTTTTACAGGCTGAAATTTAAAATTCCCTTAGCCATATTTATTTATTTCGGCTGCCTTGTCGCATGTTTCATCCTCCTCTTCTTGAAGAATTAATAATATGGTGAAGTTTATTTCTTTTAATACAAATGGTCTTAACAATGTTCGAAAAAAAAATGCTATTGAAAGTTGGTTAAAGAATTTAAACCCAGACATCATCTACTTACAAGAGACCCATTATAAAGATCAGGAGGACTCAGATAAAATTCTGAAGAATTGGGCCGGCCATAGGATATCTTCTTCAGCTGGGTTGGCACAGAGAGGAGTATGCATATTAATAGGAAAACATGTAGGTTTTACTCTGGCTGGCACAGCCATAGACCATAGAGGTAGATGGGCAATTGCACATGGTAAATTAAATAATATTGACATAATCCTCGCTACAATATATGCACCAATTTTAGATAACTCTCTGCCAATTTTACAGTTAAAGAACGCCATAACAGGGCTCCCTGGGTTAATATTATGGGGGGGGAGACTTTAATTTTCTTCAGATCCCTCAATTGGACTCCTCCAAAAAAGATCGCCGTCAAAATAAACCCCAAACTGCTTTGGCCATTCAATCTTGTAAATTAGATCTTGATATCATGGATCATTGGCGATTCTCCAATCCTCTTAAACGAGAATATTCATGTTACTCAGCAAAATATAATTCTGCATCCAGATTAGATTTTTTTTTAACTTCTCATGACTTAGAGTTATATAACTATTTACATCTGTCCAATGCTTTCTCTGATCATGTGTCAGTTTGCATGGAGGTAAAGTTGGGACTACAAGATATAAGCCCTATTAGAAGATGGTTTTTTAACAATCTTAACCTCCTTGATCCTAAATGGTGTACAGACATTGAAGAATTTATTGAGCAGTTTTTCACACAGAATAGAGGTACTGCCCCATTAAATATGATCTGGGATGCTTTCAAGGCTACACTCCGTGGGTTCATAACATCTAAAGAAATACCAAAGCAGAAGGCAAGAAAGGAGGAGAAAATAAAACTTCAAACCGATCTCACGGAAGGAACTCAAGAACACTACAAGACTAGATCAGCGCACTCAGGGCAAAAGCTTAATGAGGCTAAGGGCAGGATGAGGGATTTCTATTACATCCTGGGTGAAACTAATAGCAATCTCTATGCCCAGAAGATCTATGAGGAGAGCGAATATACAGGCAAGCTTTTGGCCTGGCAAGCCAAAGAAAAGCAGGCTCGCAATAGAATAGATCAATTAATTAATCCCATCACCAAATCATATGCTAAGACTACAGGCTCTATTGGCGAGTTGTTTTTAAAACACTATGAGGGAGTCTATCAAGCAATCGAAGGGGCCTCATCTGATTCCATTGGGGAGTTCTTAGAGCATCTGGCAATACCGAAATTAGACGATGAGGGCAAGAAATGCCTTACAGAGGACTTCTCAATGTCAGAATTAGATGACGTAATCAGCTCTTTTCCTAACGGTAAGGCAAACGGTGATGATGGTTTTCCTATTGAATTTTTTAAAAAATTTGGAGGAACCCTACATAAAGAACTTTTACTTTTATTGAATAACTTACTCCAAGGAGGTCCCCCGCCAGACTCCTTCCATTCAGCTGTGGTGGTTAGCATTTTGAAAAAAGGGAAGGACAAGGAGAATATAAATTCATATAGACCTATAAGTCTCCTAAATACAGATTATAAAATCTTTACAAAACTTTTAGCAAACCGATTGAATAAAATAGTGGGATACCTCGTAGCTAACGATCAGTGCGGTTTTATTGCAGGCAGACATCTCCACTCAAACACAAAGTTTGTATTGGAAGCACTAGATTTTTTTAAAACTAATCAAGTGAAGGCTCAAATCTGGTTTCTAGACGCAGAGAAGGCCTTCGACCTAGTGTCATGGGACTGCCTTTTTGCTATTTTGCACAGTTTCAATTTCCCGGATGCTTTTATCATACTTTTAAAACAACTATATATGGATTCTAAGGCACAGATTATCATTAACAAATCTAATATCGGGACATGTCTAGTCACTAGAGGCACGCGCCAAGGATGCCCTTTGTCGCCAATTTTATTTGCGATATTCATTGAACCTGTGGCGATTGCGATTAGGAATATACGCACCGACACAGCCCCAATAGTTGGTATGACTAATATAAAATTATACGCTGATGATATTGCCCTTTTCTTAGATTCCAAACCCTCTAGTCAATTGAAGATTCTAAAAATATTCTCAGATTTCCAGAATCTAGGGTGTTATAAAATTAATGTTAACAAGACAGAAATTATTTTAGTAAACTGCACTGTAGACACTTTAATACCAGAATTTAGGCAAATATATAATCTATCCCCAAAGAGGTATTTAGGAATATTTATATCGGATAATCTGGAAGATCTGTTTTCATTGAACTTCTCACCATTGTTAAAAAAGGTGGGGTCTCTTTTAGATCGTTGGAACTTATTACCCCTATCTTTGATGGGGCGAGCAGCATTAATACGAATGTCGGTCTTACCTCTTTTTAATTTTTTGTTTGATACCGCACCTTGCCCAATTCAGGTCTCTTTTCTTAATAAAGTGGATGCTCTGATTTCTTCTTTTCTTTGGGCTAAAAAATCTCCTAGGCTTGCACGTGACACTTTATATCTTCCTTTTGCACAAGGAGGGCTGTCCCTTCCAAATATTAGAGAATATTACTTTGCATCTTTTGCACATCATAGTTTTAGGTTTTTTTTCTCAGACACTAACGAAGCAGACAATTTTTTTATGAGGAAGATGCTGTCAGAAATAAAAATAATTGATCCAATTAGAATTATAAAAGATCCAAAGAAAGTTCGCTACAAGTCCCTTCAGTGGATTTTCAAACAGAAAATTCAGTTTTTGAAATTCTACTCCATCCCTAGAATAAGTAATACAACGGATTTGAACAACTTTAACTTTGGAGAAGAGGGAGGTATGGAGAGTAAAATAATAAATCTCTGGAAAGAAAACGGCTTTGTGAAGATTGAAGACTTCCTCATTGGCAATAGGTGGAAGTCATGGGATGAAATCTCCAGACAGGCACATTATTCACATTCCACCTTGAATTGGTCTTTCTGTATGCTCAATCAAAGGCTCAGAGGGTTGGATATAGGAAATCTATACCACAAAGAAACTATCTCGACAGCTATGAATAATAAAATTCCAAAAAAGATGAGCATCTGGATCAAATTATTAAAAGAGGATAAAGGGCAGGAATGTTCCAGTAGGATCATTGAGAGGTGGAAAAAGAGGGAAAACATTGAAATCAACAAGTTTGTATGGGACAAGATAAATAAATTTAATAAAATAATTTTCCGTGGCGCTAATTTTAGACGCATGCAATTTTACAAAAAATGGTTGATCTATAGAACTCCCGCTTATCTCCATAGTATCTTTCCCCTAGTTGTTGATAAATGTTTTCGGTGCGAGGAGAAAGGGAACTGGAAACATATTGTCTGGGAATGTCCTAAAATCCAGCCATTCTGGAAGGAAATTGAAAAATACCTCTCCTCTGAGCTTAAAACCATTATAATATTCGATGACTTAGTTCCTGTACTAGGCTGTTCTATGTGCCACACTCCATATGATGAGTCCCTTTTCATAGCTTCTTTAATAGCCAAATCTCTTATTTTACAGTCCTGGAAAACCGATCAAGTACCAACTTTTCAGGCTTGGAAGGCAAAATTATTACGAATCCAGGGCAGGGAAAGAAAATATGCACTGAGATCTGGGGCACTCAAGAAATATGAGAAGTTCTGGAGTGTGTTTGAATCGTAGTCCTTTTTACTGTATTTCCTGACAGCATTTAATTTTAACTATATCTTCTTAGCTAATAGTCTGCTAGAGTGTTTCTCCCTATGCATTTTGCACTTTATAATTGCACATTACACTTTACAATTGAGATTTGAATTGTCGAAATTCGTTGTTGTTTTTTGGCTTTACACTTTGCACTTTATAATCAAGTTTTCGAACTGATGAATTTGTAAAATGCTTTTACACCTATGTGCCTTGTACCGTATTAATCTTTCTACATATGTGTTCTGTATTGAAGATTTTGTTTTTATGAACTCTCAATAAAAAGAATTTAAAAAAAAAAGAAATTGGCATTTAAAAAACCTTTGAAATTCACTGAAAAAAACATAGGTTTCAGAGACGTTATAGTTAGAAATTAGCATTTAAAAAAGCTATGAAATTCACTGAAAAAAACACAGGTTTCAGAGACGTTATAGTTAGAAATTAGCATTTAAAAAAACCTTAGAAATTCACAGAAAAAAACATAGGTTTCAGGGGTGTTATAGTTAGCTGGCCATTTCACTCGTACAAAACCATAGAAATTCCTCTGTTATAGTTAGTTCTGCTAACTATAACTCGCACGCCCGCAATGCACTGCTGATGATGTCACATATTGCAACATTCATGACATGGTCAGTGACATCACTTATGATATCACTGATGACACCTCAAATGACATCACTGATGACATCATCCACGTGACAATCTGATACACCTCATCATACACTAGTATAACCTTTCATCACTCACTGTAAAATACAGAGTACCATATTTGAAACCATTGACACACCAATACCAGTTGCTACATACCCACTCACTGATTCCTAAGTCTACACACACAACTACCCATTCAACAACAGAATCATTTATACATGCAGTCACTAATTAATAGAACACTATCAAATGCACTTATACACATATATAGACATTCACACATCAGGATTTTAAGGGCATTTGTTCTGTGCTCACACCCTCTGCTATCATGTCTTCTCCAGAAGACCATTTTTACTCCTCTTATCAGGAAGTGGAGGAGGAATGGCCCCTCAACTTCTCCCTCCAGCAGTGGACCTAGCCCTCTCTCTGGCTATTTCTAAGGCGCTGGCTCCTCTTAGGGATCAGGTTGATAAGCTGGCGAAAAGCAGCCCTGGGGTGTTCAGTGACCCAGATCTGGTGGTGGCGGTTCCCAGTAGCTCCCAGATGGTGAATAAAAGAGCCGTTAAGCATAACGCGGGGCAGTTGGAAGGATATGATAAACTTACGGAGACCTTCCTCAAGAGTGCGCGAACGCTAAAACATGCACCCTGCCAGGAGGAGGAGGAGTCCGGAGAAAATTGCGACGCTGTCATCAATATTGTAGACCCCGACGGCGTGTTTCCCTTAGAGGGAGAGGGTGTATCGGAGGACGATTTCTCCTCCGATGAGGATAAGGACTCTGGCGTCCCTGGCATCCAGAGTCCCACTCCTCTCAGTCCCGGGTTGGGGACGGGGTCCACTCAGACATGTTCAAGCCTACCCAAATTTACCATCCTAGGTCGGTGGAGTGGACCCCTGACACCAAAGTGGCAGAGCATGTGGTGGGGAAAATCCATCAACCCCTTGAAAGGGAAGTCAGGAATAGGATGAGGGGAGAATGCCCCAGGCCCTCAGTGAAGGGGAAGGTGGCGCACACGCCTGAAATTGATGAGAAACTATGTACCTTTTTCTCCAAGTATATGAGTGATCCCAAGAAAGGAATTGATAGGTCTTGGACGTGGTAGGGCAAATGCAAAGAACGACCCATCTAGAGATGGTTCGTTTTTGCACGGCCCAAACTTTTTGGCGCCCACATAGCCAACAAAGAGCTGATAATTCAGGTGCAATTGTTTGTGCGATCCAGATAAAATGATAAAAAGTGCATGTTTTGGATCCAGACGGTGGAGCCTCTCCTCCTCTTTAGAAGGAAGCGGGGGCGGGAAGAAGGTGGGCAAAGTGATGGTCTGTTCTATGTGGAAAGAGGTAACTACTTTGGAAAGAAAAGAAGGTCTAGTTCGAAGGACAACCTTGTCCGGATGAACAGCAAGGAAAGGAGGTTTAGAGGTAAGAGCCTGAAGTTCACTCACCCTGCGAGCAGTAGTGATGGCAACCAAAAAGGCAGTTTTTAGGGTCAAGAGTCTGAGAGGACAATTATGTAGCTACTCGAAAGAAGCAGACATAAAGTAAGTCAAAACAAGGTTCAAGTCCCACTGGGGCATTACGAAAGGAGGAAACAAGTGACTAATGCCTTTAAGGAAACGATTTACAATAGGGGACTTGAAAAGAGACGGCTGATCAGGAAGGCAAAGAAAGGCCGAAATGGCCGAAAGATAGCCCTTGAGGGTGCCCAGAGCAGAGCCCTGTTGGGCCAAAGAAAGCAGCAAGAGGAGAACCTCAGAAAGGGGATCCACATCCTTTGCTGCGCACCATGCCACAAACTTGTTCCATCTACAGGCGTATACTGTTTTAGTGAAAGGACGCCTGGCTGCCAAGATAACATTTCAGACTTCAGGAGGAAGGTCGAAGGCTGTCAACTGTCGCCACTCAATCTCCACGCAAAGAGGTGGAGGCTGGACAGGTTCGGGGTGGAGGACTGTCCCCTGCTGCTGCAACAGAAGATCCTCCCCAAGGGGCAGTCTGATCGGAGGATCGATGGCAATATTCAAGAGCTCAGGATACCAGACTCTTCGTGCCCAGTCTCGAGCCACAAGAATTACTTGGGCCCTGTTGCGCTTGATCTTCTTCAGCACTCTGGGCAGAAGTGGTATAGGCAGAAAGGCGTACAGAAGACCACAACTCCACTCGTGACGAAAAGTGTCGCCTAGCGAGTGCCACCTTGTAAATTCCAACATGCAGAACTGCTGACATTGCGCATTCTCTTCGGTGGCGAACAGATCTAACCAAGGCTCTCCCACTGCTGAAAGAGACCTTGCACCACCACTGAGTGAAGACGCCATTCAGGATCCATCAAGCAGCAGCGTCTGAGTTCGTCCGCCCTGGCGTTCAGGGAACCTGCCAGCTGTTGAACCACCAAGAACATGCCCTGATGTTCCAGCCACTTCCAGAAACAAAGGGCCTCCTGACAGAGGGTCCACAAACCCACTCCGCCCTGTTTGTTGCAATACCACATGGTGGAAGTGTTGTCTGTGAACACCTGCATCACTCTTCCTTTGACAGAAGGAAGATACCTTCAGTGCTAGACGAATCGCCCTAAGCTCCAGAAGGTTGATGTGGCACCTGGACTCCGCCAGAGACCAGAGGCCTCTGATCTACGCCTCTCCCATGTGGCCGCCCCATCTCATACGTGACGCATCAGTCACCACTGTGAAATCTGGTTGGGAAAGAGAGAGGGATCTGCCATTGGCCCAATCCTGAGCCACCACTGAAACTGAAACTGATGTGCAGTCCCCGCCGAGATCTGGACGACATCGGACAGATTCCCCTGATGCTGCGCCCACTGGAACTTCATGTCTCACTGCAGAGCCCGCATATGTCACCTAGCATGATCTACCAGCAGGATGCAGGAGGCCATGAGGCCCAGCAGCCTCAGGGTCATTCTCACTGAAATCCGGGATAAAGGTTGGAACCTCGGTATCATAGCCTGAATATCCCAGAGACGCTGTTCGGGAGGATAGGCACAAAACTGCACTGTGTCTAGAACCGCTGCGATGAAAAGGAGCTTCTAAGAATGGTACAGGTGCGACTTCGGCACGTTGACTGTGAACGCCAGTGAATACAGGAAGTCCGCCATAGTTTGGAGTTGGGCGACGACAGCCTGGGGAGAGCTCGCCTTCAACAGCCAGTCGTTGAGATAGGGGAAGACTGGAACCTCTGATCTGTGCAGATGATCTGCGACCACCGCCAACACTTTCGTGAACACCCGAGGGGCGCTGGTAGGTCAAAGGGGAGCACAGTATACTGAAAATGCTTGTGTCCTACCGTGAACCATAGATAAAGCCTGTGGGCCGGCAGGACGGGGATATGAAAATAAGCATTCTGCAAGTCCAACGCTACCATCCAGTCTCCAGGGTCGAGGGGAAACAGGACCTGAGCCAATTTCAACATTTGAACTTCTCCTTCCGGAGGAAGCGGTTGACGTCCCTGAGATCTAAGATAGGATGCAGGCCCTTGTCCTTCTTGGGCACCAGAAAGTAGTGAGAGTAGCAGCCATGACCTACGTTTGGCACAGGGACTCGTTCAATGGCTCCCTTGGCCAAGAGAGCCGCACCTTCCTGGCAGAGAAGGGCCAAATGATCCTCCGACATGCGATGGAGTGTAGGTGGCATGGGGAGGGAGTAGCCCTTTCGGACTATCTGCAAAACCCACCTGTCCGACATGATGTTATGCCAGTGGGGGAGGTGATGGCAGGTCCTGGCACCCACTGGCAACTGGTGGCCCTGAAAGGTCAGACTAGGAAGGTTTGGAGGCTGCTGCAGAGGGGGCACTGGTGGACTGGCCCGCCTGCCCGCTGGCCCCAGACAAACGGCTGTGGGTTCCATGTCCCCTGCCCTGAAGAGGCTGGGCAGCCTGCGCAGGTCTGTGGCTCTGGGCGGAACATGGTAGGGCACCCCTTCTGTAGCCATGAAAGGGGCGAAAAGCATATTGCACGGGCAAGAGGTGGTAGCGAGGCCCAAGGATCTGGCCTAGCCCTGGAGTCCTTGAAGTGCTCAAGCGCATTGTCCGCCTTGTCGCCAAACAAGCAAAGACCATAGAACAGCATGTCCAAGAGTCGATTTTGACATCGCCCGAGAAGCTGGTGGACCTCAGCCAGGCGTAGCATCTCAGGGCTACCGACGTTGAAATCGTCCTCCCTAGCGAATCGGCAGTGTCCCGCCCACAGCGAATGGCGAACTTTGCTGCATACCTCCCCTCTGCAACTGCACGGGAGTACGGCCCGGGCCTACTCAAGGCACTGTGGCAGCCCCTGCGCAACAGTGTCCCACACAAAGTGGGTGTAACGACCCAAGAGACATGCGGTGTTCACCAACCACAGTCCTAAGCTGGCAGAAGAAAACATCTTCTTCCCAAGATGATCCAGCTTCTTGGATTCCCTATCTGGAGGAGCAGAACTGAACGCGCCTTTGGATGTTGAAGCTTGGACCACCAAGCTCTCAGGGGTAGGGTGTTGGGAGAGGAAAATGGGGTCACCCGGGCCGGTCTGTGAAATCGAGCAATCATCCTATCCACTGGAGCCCCTGTGCTGGGCTTGGACCACGTGCCCAGGAGGATGTCTGTGAGGGCCTCATTGAATGGCAGAAGGGGCTCCGAAGAGGCTGCTGCTGGTTGAAGTACCTCAGTCAGGAGGTTAGTCCTGACTGCCACCGTAGGTAGCTCAAGGCCCAAGGCCTCAGCTGCCCTACGCAAGACCACAGCATAGAAGGCTCCCTCTTCCGTAGCCACGGTAGGGGGACAAAGCATACCAAGGTCTGGGGATGTATCCAGACCACTGGCCTCACCCAGTTCCTCTCTTCAGTCCGGCTCTTCAAACTGGTCTGCCAGAGGGTCAATAGACCCCTCCCAGTCCTCCTCACCCTCTTCTGGCTGCCTCTCAGAACGATAAGGAACGCAAGGATAGAACAGAGGTACAAAAGTTCCAGTCAGCGCCGGCACTGGCGTCGGTCGATACCGATCTGGCTCCGTGTCCATGTCGAGGGGGAGGCCGGGGTCAACGTCGGCTGGGGACACAACCAGCGTCAGAGGGGGCAGAGGTGTCATCAATAGAATCGGCGCCGGAGGAGGTGTCGTAAGGTCGACCGGCGCCGATACGGATCCAGGCCTGGATCCCTGGGGGCCCTGCGGTGCCGGAGCCGCCAGCATCGAAGGCCTAGAACCCCCAGCCAAGTTTGCGGTGCCCGAAGGCACACCGGCGGAGTCGGGCTGCCCAAAGATTATTGGAGGGCTTTGTAAAAGGTATGAAGTTGAGCAGGGGTTGCTCCAGCTCCAGGGAAGGGAGCGAAGCTGGGAGCCGACCCAACAGGCTCTGCGGGCGGACCCGAAAGACAACAACCTTCCGCATCCCGTCGGCCGACGGACGGGTAGAAGGTGAAGTGTGACGATGCTTCTTCGCCTTCTTCTTGTGCTTCAACCTACCCGGAGACGAAGACTTCAAAGAGGAGTGTAGGTGGTGACTCTGCGACCGGTCCCACAACCTCCCTCTCGACCGGGACCTCGAGCGTCGCGGAGCTGACTGCCGGGCATCGAGAAGCTTTCGTGACTCCTCCCGCAAAGACTTCAGGTTCATGGCCCGATAGTCAGAGCACAACTTCGGGTCGTAGTCACGCTCCAGGCACCAGAGGCACACGAGATGTGGATCCGTGACTGACATCAACTTGTGACAAGAGTCACAAGGTTTGAAGCTGGTCCATCAATGTGACATCCCTCTGTGCACAAGGAGTCAAATGACTCAGAAAAAGAAGTCAAAAAAACTCGTCAAAAAATTACTAAGGGTACCGCTCTCTTCTGATCTGCACTGGCTGGCCTGGAAAAAGAAAGAACTGACGTCAGCGCGCAGGGGCGGCGTCGAAGTAGATACCGCGACATCATTTTGGCCATCACGACACCAACGACAAACGCTGAGTCGGCCGACGCCACCTTCCGACGCGCAGGGGTAGAGCTAAAGAAAAAATTCGCCAGCTCCAGTCTGACGCCTGGGGGTGATTCTAAGGTAAGGAATCCATAACTAATAGTCTCTTTCAGATTTGCCAATGTTGTTTAGTAGTCCAAGTCTACAAAGCAGCTTGGTTGTAGTCAGGATGTCCTGTGCTGCTTTTAGATGTGTGTCTGTTTTTTGAAGCCAGTTGTCAAAGTAGGGATATTCAAAAAGGGCCTCTCTCATTTAGTGAGCCACAACTACTGCAATACACTTGGATAAGATTCAAGGGGCACATTTTAGGTCAAAAGGTAGTATGATGTACTGAAAATGTTTGTTTCCCAATATAATTTTTAGGCATTGTCTTTAGTGGTGTGAGACGGGAATGTGAAATGCTTGTAGTATACTCCCTTGTTTCAATAGTCTGATGCAACTATTTCCACTGCCCACTTTTCTAATAGGAGACGGGGCACATCTTCCAATACCATAGCTAGTGATTTCCTGTCAGTTTTGGTAGAAATGGCCAAAAACGAATTGAGTATCCTCACTGTATGATGTTCAGAACCCATCTGTCTGTAGTTATTATTTTCCACTCTTCCAAGTAAGATGTAGCTGCTCCTACCTACAGGAGTGTTTAACTGAATTGGGGGTGCCAGGCCGTCATTGTGGCTTCCCAGAGGAATTTCTCTCCCTTTGGCATGTAATGTTTTTGGTGGGATGGTCTTTAGTTTTTGATTCCTCTTATGGGAGTATTTTACCTTGTTGTTGGGTTTACTACAACTACTTCAGGGACTGAACTTTCTAATGGAAGTAAGGTCTTTCCTTAGGTCTGTACTGTTGTCTGAAATACTTCTTTTACTCCCCAAATGTCCTTCAGAGCTTCTGCCTCAATTTTTATTAGAAGGATTACTTTTTCGTGTGTTGCCTGAAGAATGCTGAGCCAAAAAATGGCAAATTAGCAATCTCGAGTTGAGCATCTACATAAAGTAGTTTTGCCGATGTTTTGGTGTGTCTGCCAATAAAAGATTACATGCTTCCCACATTTTCACATGATGCTTACCCAGTAGGTTGCAGCACTGCTTATACAAAAAAAAATGATTCCATGTAGAATTCAGTCCCTTGCTGTCTCTCTCAGGTAGGGTAGATGCCTCTGGGGCAGAAGCGTTCTTGCGTCTGACTGCAGCCACTATGACCGAATCAGGTTTAGGGTCCATTCTTGTTGAAGAAGTTCATATATTTCTTTTAGAAGGTGAGGTGTTGCTGCCTTACTGGGGACATGAATGTTTCCTCTGTAATGTACAGGTGACGTAGAATGAGAGGCAAAAGAGTTCTGGGGGCCGGCTAAGGCTGAGGTGTCTCTAAACTTACTGACACGGCTGGCTTAAGGGATTTCAGCCCTGTGGTGAGAACTTCCTTAAGAGTCACAATATCATCCACAGATGAGAGATGGACACTGTGCTAGCAAGGTTGGAGTAAATGGCGAACAAGGATTGTCTGAGTAAGGTGAATGTGAGCATTAGTAAGATCCGTTCTTCTTACTGAAAGATGTTCAGATTGAAGAATATTGACCTTGTTGACTCTGCCTGATGAGGAGGTAACGGCTTCCACTTCCTGACTGGAGATATTGAGGTCACCTTTGACTATTTCCTTGGTGGCGAACGAACCAGAGGCTTCAAAGATGCTTGTACTGGATCTTCGAAGAAGACAATAGGTCTTAATGGGAGATGCGGAAGCCTTGCAATATGCATATTGAGTGCCATTCTGGAACAGCCAAAAGAAGCTACATCAGTCTCTTCTTGTTGTCTTTTCTTGGACTAGGTAGGTGAATACATGCCCTGTCAGACTGAGGTGACTGAATGCAGGGAGTGAATTGTCAAAACAGACAAGTGTCCAGCCCTTGGATGTCTCTGGGGATGGTTACAATATTCTTGAATTTTTCGGTGAACTGACTTTGATCAGGACGTCAACAGCAATATGGGCCTCTACAACCTTGAATGGCTTGACGATAATCTGGACATCCCAACAGTGACTGGGCTGACGTTGTTTGGAACTGTTTTTAATTCTGAAGAAGAAAATCGTGATGACAAAGGTCTGGAATGTCTATGCCATTGGCGAGCCATTAATGAACCATCCTTCGATGGCAAGCATGTTGGTGCAGTGTCGTCGATTAAAGTTTCGATATAGTCTCCCGAGCAGTCGGGTATGGTGGTGCAGAGCCAAACAGTTCTTAAGTAAAGAAACTGCACAATTAGGCCTGGCCTTCCGGAATATCTATTCTGGAGTCAAAGTCATTACAGTAATGTTTTGCAAACATGTAGGTTGCTGAACTGCAAATGTCTGCCATCAAGACATTTTGCTAACTTTTTAGATGTAGGAGTTTTGCCTCATGTGGAATGAGCCTAAGGATGACCAGGAAGTGGTCTGCTATCTGTTTGGTAACAACTGATTATATAGGAAAGAATGTATTTACTTATGGGTTGTTCAGAGGAAGTCAATCAAGTACGGACCACTCCTAAGTTAACAAACAGATGTTTGAATTTTCTAATAACTTTAGTGTTTACATTCGCGGTATGGAGTGATGATTCTTCCAGAGATGAATAATGAGAAAAGGAAGATGGAAAGAAAATTGATACTGCGAAAGTCGAGGAGATAAAAAAAAATGATGAGCTCCTAAGGAAACATTATGACGGTGGAAAACCAAATGTGGTTACTCTAAACATATAACTTGAAGCTCACTTACCCTGTTTCAGCTACTAAAAAGCCACTTTCAAAGAAAGATGCTGAAGGTCTACTTCATGCATCGGATAAAATCGGAGGTCCTATTATTATGAAAGTGCATTCTCAAGGAAAGGAGTATCTCCTAACTGTGAAAAGGCTTTCCTCAGATCCTCGAGAACATTCTTCATCACTGGAATGGTGAAAAAAGAACTCTAAGAAGGACTCTTCCTTTAGGCAGCAATAGCAGCTAAATGCAGTTTAGGAGAAGAGAATACAAGGCAAAATAGCAACTATTTGTAGTAAAGTGGGTTTCTGTTGCAGTAAACCCCCCCCCCCCCCCAACTTTTTACCAGATTTCTAATGCACTTTGACTTAGTGTGCCCTGGGTCCCTGCCACTCAATCAGATTTCCAGGGCCTGTGTTCTTTCCCTAACCTGTCCCATTGTTTCCACAATTGGCACAACTCTGGCCCACCTGTAAGTCCCTTGTAAAGGATACCTATGGTACCAAGGGCATGGTAGCCAGGGAAAGGCCTCTGATGGCAGCAACATATATTGTGCTACCCTAAGAACCTCTTACCACAAACATGCACCACTGTTATTCCAGCCTGCAAGATTTCGTGCAGCTAAAAGTGAAAAATCAACATGACACATCCCTGGTTGCCATGCCTGCCCAGCACTGCATGAGGCCTAGGTAAGTCACCCTTAAGGCAGGGTGCCCTACACCTCTTGTAAGGACCTATCTGAATGAGCAGACAGATCCCTATAATATCTAAGGCTTTTCTTAGATATTATAAGTGCCCACTAAAGCCATCTTGAGTATATGATCTGGAACTGGTCGTTATGAGCTTCCTAGCACCATAATGGCTTTACTGAATCCTGGGATGTTTGGTATCAAACATCTCAGAATAATAAACCTGCACTGATTCTAGTATCAGATTTATTATTCCCTGCACTTAGGGGTCCCTTCTAGAGGGGACCCCTGAACCTAATCAACATCTGGTGGGTTCCTGACTGGTGAGCATTAGCCTGCAACCACGAGACAAGTTTCTAGGCCTTTGGGGTAGGAGCCCTTGCACCCTGGGTCCAGAAACAAAGCCTTACCTGGGTGGAGGTGTTCACACCTCCCTCAGGTAAGGAAGAGCCATCTGTGGCAGGGGAGCTTCAGAGGCCTTGCCACCTTTGCAACGCGGCCCCCAGCCTCTCCTGCTTTCGGGAGCAAGCCCCCTACCTGTCTCACCCTCTTTTTGGTGGGAAGACAGGCTGGAAAAATTTGAATAGCCCAGAAGGTGTGCCCACCTATGCCAACCCCACCCCTCAGGTGGGGGAGGCAAGGTGAAGCCCACTCTTCAGTGTCCGCCATCTTGCAGATAGCACGCACCCTTCAATCAGGGTTAGGGATTGTGCCCACTCCCCCACGTGGGTTGAGCACACCAAGGGTGTAGTCACCCTAAGGTCAGTAGCCCACTGGCTACTGACCTTGAGACCCCTAGAACACCCCCTAAATACAGTATTTAGGGGACAGCCCTGAACCCAGAAGTCAGATGTGACGGACCAAAGAAGAAGACAGACCAGGACCGCCGAAGGACAAGGAACTAAACCGCTGCAGTCAAAACTTGGGAAGAACCCCGCCACCTGCACCCAGCTTGACCACTGGACCTGCTGTTCTTCCAGAAACCCTGCCTGACCCCCAAGAAACCCCGGTGGCCCTGCAACCTTCGCAAAAGTGCCAAGAATCTCCCTACGGACTAGAAGCTATAGTCCTCAGCGTCCACCGGTACAAGAACCACCACAGTGAGAACCGACTCTGGTGTTGATGCAACTCACTGCTACAAGAGAACTCTCTGACATCAGTGAAGGACCGACACTTGTGTCAACGTGACTCGGCCCTGCCAGAAGAAAAGCACCTCAGCCTCCACCGGCGCCTCCTGCACTACCGCCCGACCGCAACCTCCTTGTGATGGTCTGACGATGGCGGAACTCATCCAGTTGAGCTGCAGCAACCTGCCAACTGCGACCGCAATGGTAACTGTGTAGGCGGCCTGCTGAAAACCAACCTGCTTCATTACTCTCCGCAGACCCCTCATTGCCAGTATCGACCGTCCCGGCGTAGATACTGAATCCCGCACCTCTGGATGCCCCCAGTCCCTTACGACCTTTTGGCCTGGACCACCCGAAGACTGGATCTGTAAGCCAGGTACTTACTTGTAAGTCCATCACCAGTCTTTCCCTCCACAGGATTGCATAGCATTCTCCCTGTATCCACTAACTGTATGTCCTGAATACCAAGTATTTTCCGACTGAATAGTATTGCTTCAAACTCTAAAAGCATTTCTACCTGAAAAGTGTTGCTACTTTGAAAGTATCGGAACTTACCTGCATTAAGTACCCTTTGGTTTGCAAAGTATAACTTGTTATACTTACCAATTGGCCTGGATCCAGTCTTTCAGTGTGTGATAACATTTCTTGCCTGAGTGTGTACAATAAATGCTTAACACTGCCCTCTGATAAGCCTAACTGCTCGACCACACTACCACAAATGGAGCTGTTTGTATTATCTACTTTAGCCTTTGCTATACCTCTGGGGATCCACCGGACTTGTGCACACTTTGGTATAGTATATACAGAGCCAGCTTCCGACACTATTGTCTATTAATGGCAAGTTATACACTACAGTACGCTTCAGGCCTATCAATGTACCTGACTATAACAGTGCAAAACACGCATTAAGACCTATCAAAATAAACTCTTTTGACAGGGTCAAACCTTCCTTTTAAATATTAATATGTCACCCTATGTGAGCCTTGTAGCCCGCAGGGTAGGGTGCATGGCATTCAGAAGGAGAAATTTAATATTATCATGTTCCTTCAGTGACAAGGCCCTTAAAGCTATTTTCACTATGGCAGGCCTAGCTATCCTATGTATAAAACCAGAGTACAGTTTAAAATACTAATATTGTATCTTAGGAATTGGGCCAACTTGAAAAAGTTTCAAACAACTATTTTCAATAATTATAAAAAAACTAATTCAATGGTGAAGTCACATTTTTTATAAATATCAAGGAAAAGTTACTTTTAGAAAGTTAGCCCGTACCTGCCTCAACTGTCAGAAAACGAATTAGCATAAGTCTCTGCCCGCTGGTATAGGTGTAAAATGCCTCTCGGGAGCAACCAATAAACTGACCTGAATAGGCAGATATGACTCCTCTAAACTTCACAGAATATGCAGGGGGAGGGCAAGGGGTGGGAGGCTGTGGGCATTCTATGTGGCCTGGAAATGCACTGTACGTTTGGCTGACAACTCTGTCAACATCAAAGAGAGTACATCAAACGTACAACTTTTTTTTTTTCAAAAAGAAAATCCTAAAGCAGGATTTTCTTTTTGAAATAAATTAAGCAATGACTCCTGCATGGTGGGAGCATTATCACATGGTGTGTGGGGTCATTTAAAAATTTTCACTGCTCCTTACCACCATGATTTTCATGACAGTGACGGGTAGTGAAAACTGTCTATGTGTCTCACCAATATAAATACAGGCGGACAGACATATGGCCTTACTACATTGGCTTGTCGGAGGGGTGTATAGGCAGTGAAGACAGTGTAGTCTCCGCTGTCTATACACTGATGGTCCACTGGACTGGAACTGTTGCAGGTGGACCATCGGATTAGTGGGAAGGGTACTCCATTGCGAAAAAGTACCCTGTGTGACAACTTCTAAATCAGGCCCTAAGTCAGAAGGTAAACTCTTTGTCTAGGACGAACATGTTTAGTGTATCTGACCCAAGCTCCATCGTGGTAAGCCTGAATATACTCCTAGGTTCTTGGTTTACTGTGACCGTAGACTACCATTGGCACTTTGAGATTTGTGACGATCTTTTTCCGTTATATCTTTAAAACCTCATACCTCCAACTCCCCTCGTTAGAGTTTTGTCATTTTGGTGTCATTTTGTTGATTAAATTCTACTCAATGTTTCAAATTCAGTTTGGGATTTTTTATTGTTTGCCATTTTGACTTTATTACTGTTTTGTTACTGCATAAATACTTCACACAGTGCCCTGAGTTACAACTGTCTGCTCTGTGCCATAGCTGCCAGGGAGTTGAACTCAGGTTCATTTTGTGACTTTGAGGGTTCACACCAACAAGCATTTGGATTATTCCTCATGGTGGAAAGCCACTCACCCCAAATAATAATTCAAATTGTTCATCATGTAAAGAAACCTCTTCTACTTGAAAGCAAGTAAAGGGTCTTTTAGTTTCTTACTGTATAATCATATATTCAGCTGGCAGATTCAAATTGTCATATTGCAGGCACTCAGGCACCAGGCAGTCTGGTTCAGTGAGTGTGGGATGGGAAATACAAATCCCACCCGATATTCTGGAAGCTTGTGCGGAAGACTCCGGTGGATATGAAGTCACAGATGAAGTAGATCCAGACACCAATATCTGCATATCGGACCAATGAGGATGATTGCCATCTTGCCTTATATCATTTTGATTTTGGAGAGCACAGGGATCGTAGGAGAACCATAAGTGAATGTCCTCAACCACTATCAAAAGAGCATTTTTCCTTGAACTGGGCTCTGTAAAACTAGATGCAAATGCAAGGCAGTTCCATTTTGTCTTGTAGTGAACAAGTGGTTTTGCAGAATGCCACGCTTGCGAAAGAGGTCTTCGAGAAAGCAGTTATGTAACCCCCACTCAAGAAGGTACCTGATGAGCTTCTGCTTTCCAGTTCCGTAAAATGGAAGACGGGATGCCACCAGAAAAATGATTCTTACTAGAACCCAGTTTTCGATCGATTGGGCATCCCCTCGACAAAACTCTGTATCTTGCTCGCCCTTTTTTGATGTACTCCAAGGTCGTTGTGTTAGAAGCATTACTGCTGAAACGGATAAATAGTAGGATTTCAGAGGAGCCAAGTATCCAGCACTCATTTCTAGAATGTGGATATGGTAGAGGTTCTCCTTTGGCGACCATCTGCTTGAGCAGACAGGTCCCTCTTTGTGGACTCCCCAACCTTTAATGGAGGCATCTGTGATGACTGAGGTTTCTGGAACAGAACTCACTACAACATGTTCAAACTCGTGTACAGCCATACAACAGACTGAGTGGTAGAGTTGGTCAGTCTTATCTTCTCTTCCCACGCTCCCGTCTTCTGACTCCACTGGTCTTCCAGTCATTACTGAAGTGGCCATATATGCAATATGGCATTGGGAAGTGGAACGAAGCAAAATGCCATGCTGAACCGGAAGGAAAACCCTAGTCACACTGATGTGGCTGCTTTTGCCCTAACAGTAAAAGTCTTCAAATGTGTAGATGACCGTCCCTCTTCCAAAGGAGACACTTTTGTTTGCACCGTTTCTACTGGGTTTCCAAGTATTGTATTCTTTGGTTGTAATGGATGCAGAATTGGCTTTGCTGAGTTATTCTGCTGACCTGGAGATGGAGAGGTGAATCAGGTTAGTCTACCGGTCTTGTTGGAGTTTTAACCAATCAGTCATCCAAATACATTTAGGCAAATATTTCTTTCCATAGCACTACAGCAATACATTTGGAAAACAGTCTTGGTGCTGTTTTTAGGCTGAGTGGGAAACATAAGGTTGGTAATGAGGGCTTCTCTCTTAAAAGCATTCCTTGTATGTCTTGTGGATGGGTCTGTGGAAGTGTTCTAAGCCATCCAATCTTCCTGGTTAGAATGAAGGAAAAGCATGCAGAATATTTCCTCTTTTAAGCCATTAGTTGACATATTTTGGACCCAGATTGGGTCAAACTCCAAAATAACTTTTTTCTGGACAAAAGAAAGCAGGAGCATATTCCAGTGTTCATCTGTAACTTGGGATCCTTTCCGATTGCTTTCTTGTGAAGAACAGTTGTAACCTCTAGAGTCAGACGTTCCATGTGGAGTGCTCTTGAAACCTTGAAGGAAAGCAAGATAGAGAAGAACAGACACTGACACTATTCAGCATACAAACATCTTTTGTGATGCTCTGCAAGGAATGAAAATGGTTGGAAATATTTCCTCCCGACCAGGGTGTTGTACAGTGTTGACAGTGTGTTCCTGTCAGACCTTTCCTACAGCTGTGAAAGGCTGTTGTGAATTTATGCCCTACTGAGACTTTTCTCGCTAAAATAAATTGCTTCTGTAGTAGTTGTCTTTTCTAAAAAGGTACACGTGTTCTGTGTTTCCCTTGACAATGCCTTTTAAACTGTACTGCAGGAAAGTATATCCTTTTTCTAATCCAATGGACTTCAGAGTTTAAACTTCTGCCTTCTTCCACTGTAGGTCATTGACTGCAGCTGAAAAGAGAAGATCTGGAGGAAAATATGCCCAGAATCTTTTGTTGTGTTTGGGGTGTTGAGAATATCAGTCGAAGCCAAGAGAAGCACCTTATTGAGATATCATGGCATGTGTCTTGGGCGACCAAATCTGTTGAGTCCTTGGCAGCACAGGTTGTCTGGTCTGGTATTTAAATTCCTTTCTGTCATCCATGGTAAGCAAACAAGTAAAAGGTCCCAGGGAATCCAAAATATCTTGATTGTATCAAACTTGTAGACATGTGAACTTGTTGCTCTCAAAGGTGTAGCTGAAGTTGTGCAGACTTTTTTATTCACTGCTTAGATTTTTTTATTTTATTTCTTTGTTCTATGAAGCAGATAAGGTAGAACAAGCAGTATTGCAGAAATTCTTCACAGCAAGTACTACTAGAGAGTCCGGATGTGGAGTTTCACTCAAGAAAAAAACCCAGATCCGAGTCTGGAGGTCTGTACTTTTTCTCTTGTCATCAGTCCACAGGCTTGATGAAGGTCAGAGTCAGGAAGGTCTGCATATTGGGCTCTAATAACCCCAGAACCAGAGGTACCATAAACCCCTATTGTGGTTTTAGAATGTTAAATATGACTGAAGTTTCATAAAAAGGAGCTGGAGCCTTGACATTAGGCCTCCCTACCAAACAGCAATTCACCTTTTAGAACATGACTACATCACCCACAGGTGAAAGTCTATGAGGGGGAGCTTCTCAAGAAGAGCACTCATATCTGATGAGGAGGAAGTATTGCTTTAAGGAGAAATACAGAATCAGGATGTTTGTTATCTACAAAACTATTTCCCTTGACTGATGAGCGTGGTCTCCCTTTTTCCTCACCAGTTCTTCTTCTGAAGAATGTTGATGCAGATGACTTTTCTTTTTTTGTTCTCCTTGCTGAAGCATTATGAGCTGCTGGAGTAGTAGAGGGCACTATGGAACCACAGGACGCACCACTTATGTGAGAAACAATGTTGTGGAACCAGATAATCCCCCTTAATAACTGGATTGTAGTGAGTCGTACTCCTTCTCTGCAATAGAATGGGACATCATTGGTTAATGGAAAGGGCATCTCTTCAGTGATGTGATGAGGCTCTGGAGAAGGTGAGACATGTTGGATATGCCTTCAGTATCTGACCTCTTCACTAGAATTCTGCATCCGGCCTCTGAGCATCACAGAGCTTACAGGATGACCTCTCCTTGACTCTGATGTCCTCCACTACGACACAGACCTTGATGGGAATGAAGCACCATTAGCCAATAATGAAGGTGCTGCCACTCACAACTTTGAATGCCTTGATGTTGACTATATTCACGTTGATTAGAAGTGCCTTGAAGCTGACCGGGAAGGAAAATGCTGATGACACGAGGAGCAGCCCGAGTGTATACTAAAAAGAAATTCTTCCTACAAGCATGTTTTCATTGTAAAAATGCTTTAAACATGCCATAGAACCTGCATGGGCATCCGTACTGACACTCTGTTGTGCATGGACATGAGAGAGACTCCCATGGCAGTAATTATTTTACTCACTAACTCATGTGCTCATTTCCTTTCTTTATAGGAGAAGAGAGTGGACTGTTGATGAATTACCAAGTTTGGTAAATTGATACTTATACTGAGTAGTGAAGGTGTATCCATGATTACAGACATTCGTATTGCTTAAAGGAGGAATATAGAACTAATTAATATCAGTGCGAGGGGGGGGGCTTTCAGTTGTACTCAAACCATGTAGGTAGGATCCACGATTTGAACTCATGCTATGTGTTTGGGGGTGGCTAAGATTAGTGATTACAGACTCGTAAACAGACACAAATGAGAAAACAAACTAGGGTCTGCAACTGAATCCTCAAGACCAGGGCAAGTAGGTACTCTGAGAGCGCCGAAAGGCCTCAGCAATTGTAACACAGCCCTACACAAATCTTTGTAACATAACCTAACATTAAGTGGGGCATGCTCTAAGATTGAAATGTATTGTGTGCAGAAGAGTCAAGAACTGATACTCAGATTGTAAATGATTAGCATTCACACCACACAGGTCGCCTCCAGTGGCTGTTGGTACTCACATTATGGAAAGAGGGTTCTCACTGGGCTGGTTAGCGTTGTATCTCCAGAACGTCTTCCACAGGGTCTCCACCAGTGTAAACTGAAGGTTTATCATCACATCAACAATAGCCTAGAAGAGACAGCGAGGTCAGGTTTCAGGAGGTTGAAGAAAACTGCCTGTTCTTTTAATCTCCTTGACATAAGCGTTAGCTTGAACTGGAAGAAAGGCTTAGAGGCCAACACTTCTCTACCAGGGTGCAAACTCTAATATCCTGAAGATGGTAAGATTAGAAAAACAGGGCGGGTTAGTTAATGAAAAAATACAGCAAAAAGAAGAAGTACCTCGAGGCAGGCTCCTTCATAAAACTCACATACTGGATGAGAGGTTGGGGTACGTCTTCAACTGTCACAAAGAAGGAGGATGTCACCGGTCATGCCTTAGGGGACAAGGCTCTTTTATCAACTTGAACATAGGCTCCATCTAGGGTAACTAGTGTAATGTACCAGTGGAACGGCCCTTTTAGGAAATGTGCATCCTTGATTAGTGGAAAGGACATCTTTGAGTGACTTGTATAGAACCTCAGCAATGGAAGTCTACAGAAAAAAATGTTACTTGCTTGTAATCCTAGTAAAACATCATAATGAACTTCATGAAGTCATAAACATTAGAATAATTTCCTGTTGAGTGTGGGGACCCTAAAACACTTCTTTCCTAAATTATTTTCAAAGAGGGTATACAAATGTAACATGTCCAAAGGAAAGAGGCACCATCACACCTGGGTATTACTGACTGGACTGTGGGATAAATGGTCGGCTGATTTTGGGATAGCCTTCCATGACAAAGAATGGGGCAGAGTGTTAGCGTACCCTGCTAAGGTGTTGCCGAACATCAGATTCAAGCTCATTCAGTTCTTCCTCATGCACATAGCTTACCTCACTCACCCCTACAAAAATAAACTAGTATTTCACCGAAGCGAACTCCTGCTGCTTTCAATGTCACTTGCTTAGTGCTGACATGAGCCACATGTCATGGTCATGCCACTGACTTTTATAATACTGGATGGGGTCAAATTACATTTCTGTCACACTACACAGCTAGGAAGCTTGCGTACCAGGGCGATTTCAGTGAACTTAGAAGAATAAAGTTGCAACCTACTTATATAGACCTTGGTCTGCTGCTCGCAAAACTCAAGGTGATTCAGCACTGGAAGGCAACCACACCTCCATCAGTTTCTATGTGGTATCAACCAGTGAAAGTCTGGACAGAGGCGGAGCGGGGCACACTCCGATAGAAGGAGGCTAGGGGCGTGAGACAGAATCTCCTCTCACAGGGATGGAATGCACTGCTTGCTGCCTTGGACTCCGCCCAGGGGGGATGACATCCACCCACCCTGAGCCTATCGTTTCACAGAGAACCAAACTGGCCGTCTCCCTGGCTGCCCTTGAATATGAAGATCTATTAGAAATACATACCACCTACGCACTGCCCAAATGCCCCTGTACCGTAAGTTTTCACATACAAACACATATTCATTCCAACTGCATAATTCAAGTTGCGCTTGCTCTCTCCTATTGAGCTAATCAACAATTGATGATGCACCACCACCACTCACTAGTCCTCGTTATTATTTCTCAAGGCTTATTTCTAGTCATTCCTCACCGTCTGTTGAGTATTGTCTAACTTGTCAGATCAATGCAGGTTAATATTCATAACAAACAGAACTCTCTAGGAGTACCTATTACCAGGTTAACGGTCTAGACAGAGGACCATGTACTCATAAATACTTCATGTAAGTGCATATGCTATGTTCATATTGAACGTACCCCATGAAAATGAAGGTATGCCTGTCTCATTTGTAAGAAAAACTCAATAAAGTTATTTTTTTTTAAGGAAAAAAGGCACCATATTCTAACAAGGCCTGTTTTTGTCCCCAATTTACACTGATCTAATCAGAATGGCATTACAAAAATACAATGTAGCATCTTAATCCCAGACTGCTGCAAAAAGGTGAGTTTAGGGAGAGTAAAAGGAGGTATGATAGGCATCACATTAGTACAATGCAAACAAAGGCCACCTGCGCATAGATGCTTCCAAACTCCAGAATCCACTAAACTGGCAGTTGCCTCTTAAAGCCAGGAACCCAAACTTATCTCTAAGACTGCAAAAACCAGAGAAGTGGGCGCGTTGGTTAGGACTTCAATGAAGATCAAAATGACATAACACCAGGACTAAAAGTACGTAAGTATTTCTTTTACATTGTAAGACCTTCACTAATAGTCAAAAGTCCCTATAATTGAAGCTCAATGCCACCATAGGGAATACAAGCAACTATGAAGATAGGTTAAGTCTGGATTTAAATTTTTGAGGGTAGCGTAACTCATTATTGAGTTAGCTCTTGTGCCAGAGTCAAGCAAACAGCGTTTTGTTAAAGTAAGTACCAATTTCCAGGAGGCTGCCTTACAAATCTAAGACAACTTAATATTTTTTAAGCATGGTGTAGTGGATGCTTTGTCTCTGGGGTAATGTGCTCCAGGCTTTATAGGCCGAGACTTATTCACAATTGGTAAAAAGAGAGATACAACACATAACCCACCAATAAACGGGTTGTTTTGATGTGACCAGACTTGTCTTTATTGGACAGTAGGGAATAAATGGTAAGGTGTTGCTATCGATTTAGTCTTGGCTAAATAAAACCATAAAACCTTCTTGACATCTAATGGGTGTACGGAAAACTCAATCAGCTATAACTGGATTGCTAAAAAAGCTTGAAGTACAGCGCTTTAATGAATCTGACTATTTTGGGAAGACACAAAGGTGTGCCTTCCCATCGCTAACCAATGGAAATCATGGAGGGCTTGACATCCTATAGAGCCAGTAGCTCACTGAACCTACAAGCAGTAGTAATGGCAACAAAGAAATCCATCTTTCAAGATAGGTACTGCAATTAAGCCTTGTGGGTGTGTTCAAACAAAAAGCCCATTAATTAGAAAATACTTAATTTTACTGCAACTAAGGTGAAAGTGCTCTTGAAAGGAGGCTGTTCCATAAGCGTTTGAGAAAGTCTTTTATCTCCAGAATTCTGAAACAGAAGACTTGTGTCGGACTGCTCCTGAATGCTGATATCGCCGAAAGGTGTACTTTGATAGAGGCACATTCCAATTTAGCTTTAGTTAAATGTAGAAGTTATGAAAAAACACTTTTTCCTGCCAATCAATATTCAGCGCCTTGTCTTGGACACCATATACAAAATCTCTCTAATTTAAAAGAGCAAGACTTCCTTCAGGATATCCATGCAATGTTGTGGCAGATACAAAGGTCCATATTGCTGGAGCCCAGGAGCCATGCTGCTAAATTCAATGTTGTCAGATTTGGAAGACATACTTGGCCCTCTTGTTTTGTTAACAGGTTCAGTTCGCACTGCAGTCTGTTGTGAGGGGGTAAAGACATTTGCAGAAGGGCAGTGAAGAACAAAATGACTTATGCTTGGTAAAGCTACTTCTGCTACCACTGCCATACATTTGGAAAAAAAACCCTGAGGCTCACTTCGGAGTGAAAGGTATGACACAATTAATAAAGTGTCTCACTTTGAAGCGGAGAACATTCTAGTAGATCTTGTAGATAGGGATGTGGTATTAAGCATCCTGTAATCCAACTGATGCCATCCAATCTCCTTCATTAAAATGGAGAAGCATTTGATGGAGAGCCACTATTCAAAATGTTTCTCTATCACCTCAATTGTTGGCATATATGAAATCTAGGATGTGATGAAATTCTAAATTCTGACTATTGCTCTGTACCAAGAAATAATGGGAGTAAATTCCATTATTCTACTGCAGTTTCGAGACTGTGTAGCACTTTTCATATAAATACACTTGTTCTCTTGTGTTAGATGCCTCGAGGGTAGAGGCTTGGACATCTTCGGTGGAATGAAAGACATTGAAGAAAGAAATATGATTTTGTAACTAGATTTCACAATATTTAGCACATTTTTTGTTTAGTCTTTGAATTTTGTTATCTTCTTCCATGAGGAATGCCCAACTTTTGTGAGATTTTTTTACCCCGGAAAAAATTGCTTTTGCAACTATTGCTCTTGTCTTGTAACTGATGCTGCATTTTTCCAAAAAAGGAATATGGCTACATTGTTACCTTTCCCATAAGCCCTAAATGAACTTTTGGAAACCTCTTTCTTTTTTCCTAAACCAACAGAATTTAATGTTTCCAAATCTGTACTCATGCACTGGAGTTTATCATTGGCATGAGAACCACAAAGAGTTGATACAGAAGCAGGCACATCTATGATTTTTGTTGCGTCTAATAAGTCAAAGACTTGAGTCTTGCCCATGAGTTGTGTCTCAAACAGGTGTCACGACAGATATCACAAGCTGACAAATTTGAGGAATTCTTGGCTGCAATGAAGGTCTAGTCCGATGTGATCAAACCCTCTTGAAGGATTGTTTTTCAAGACCTACCGAACCTCCTCACGAACACGGTCAAGAAAACAGACTTATAGGTTCTAGGGTTCTCTGTTATTATGGCACAGCTGTGCCATGGAATTTGTAAGGGCTGTGTCCAAAGTCAAGCATACTTTCTTGCCAGGCGATGCCATTATTATTTTTTTTTTTTCAGGTGGAGATGACTATGTTGATCAGAAGGCATTGAAGTGCTTCCTGGCAGCAGATAATACCAATGAATCACAAGAAGGAGAGAGGATCTGATTCTGGGTTTTTGTTCTTGACAGTGGTGAATAGAATCTATAGATGCTGGGGTCAGAAAAGCATGCAGAATGGGTTCCAGAAGAGCTGGAACCCGGTCAACCCATAGGCCTTGCTTGTGGTATTGGGAGTACAGTCTAGAAAATAAACATTTATGAAATGTGTAGGAAGCTGGCTTTTTATTCAGTATACCAAAAGGAGGTATACTATGTAGAAAGTCCAGATGACCCTTATTGGCTTACAGGGTTTAAATAAAAAAATACCACATGCTCTCTTTTGTGGTAGTGTGGGCGAGCAGTTTAGGCTTATCAGACGGTAGTGTTAAGCATTTGTTGTACACAAAAGAGTCATTAGATGAGATACGCACTCAAGAAGAAACTCGATACCAATTTTGAAAAAAATAACAGGTGTTTTTATATCCAACACGAACTTCATAATTGGGTAAGTACTTTTTGAGATATCAATCAATTTTTACAGGTAAGTGTAGGAAAATGGGTAATTAGTTGTGTGGCCCGCACAAGTAATGGGTCCGTACTTATCTATCACTGGGAACCCATTGTAGCGTTTGATTCTCATAGGGTAACGCTGCAGAGCAGTCAAAGGCTTACTCATGAGAGGTGGTGTGGGCTGGTAATCACCATTCACAGATACACAATCACACTCAATAAATGATTGTCCAGTCTGTACTTCTTCTTTTGAAAAAGCACATTTATTACACACACACAAACTACTAAATACTATGCAGCAGTTTACAAATATACACAAACTGATGGAAATGCTTTTGGATGACATTGTGTCATCATTCATACCCTTCCAAAAGTGAGGTCTAGAGCAATAAATCACATGTCAGAACATTTACTTGTATTAGAAATGCAGTAATGGAATATCACTTTGAATGAGCACACAATTAATGTGGACATTTAAGCATTTTTACTTGGTGTATGCGTGGTTGTCAGCGTCATTACTTAATTAAACTGCTCACAAGTGATATGTCTAGGTATGTTTAGGTGATCTGGGTCATTAAAGTTACTTTTAGCATGAATTACGTGCTTTTAGAATAGCCCCTGAAGGCAACACAATTATAATTACAACATTTATGTAATTATAGTTCTCCCACCCCTAGAGGGTGTTCACAGCGTCAAGAGTTATCAAAATAAAAATACTGCACTTTAGAAATTGTACCTAGAGAATATATATATAAAACTACACCTGTGTGTAATAACCACCTTTCACAAGTAGTGGAGTCTCTCAACGTGAACAACTCACATTGTAATACTTCAGGCCACAACTTGCTGCAGCCACACTGGTCACCCCCAGAGGGTATATCAGTGCAATGCTGAAAAACAAAAGATCCAGCGAAAAACTGCTTTGCAATTCAGAAAAATCCGTAAGGGGTTATCTTCTTAGTGTCCCCCTAAACGTATGGTGGGGACTAGCGAATACCTTTTTTTGGGGGGGGGGGGGGAGTCTGCGTTGTTCCTGCAGCTCCCCCCACACTTTGCCAACATTCTGGTGGTGACTCCGCTCTCCTGGGGTCACCACGAGCCGCAAACGAGGTTTTTTTTTCTGAAGGTGTGGCGAAATTGACAAGCCTAGCATCATGGGGCACTCCTCGAAAGCTGCTCTCCCGCTGTGCCGGGGAGAGCCGCAACACTGGTTTATTTGGGGGGTTTTTCATCTCAAAATCATGTCGTTTCACACCGCGGCTTCTTTTCCTTCGGTCCCACCTGGGCACACCGTAGCCTTTCACCATGTTGGAGAGCAGCTCGGGAAGCCCACCCCCGCTGCTCTCGTCACCTCACATAACGGCCAGGACACTCGCGTACTGCTGCGGGAGCCGCCGATTCTCTTCTGGACTGCCCGCTCCCGCAGAGAGCAGTGCATGATGCAGCCTTCCGGGTCACCAGGGGAGTGTGACAGCACTCTCCACTTTGGCCATCAGGGCCCAGGGATGGGGTCCTGGGCCCCTCTCTCGGCTTTACGGGGGTACAAAGGTGCTCCCCAACTCTGTCTTCTTTGCTGGGCCCAGGGATGGGGTCATGGGCTTGTCCGCATCTTCTCCGGAGAGCGACTGCACTCCCCTGCTTTTCTTCTTCGCTGCAGGGGCCCAGGGATGGGGTCCTGGGCCCCCTTCCCGCAGGTGCGGGGAGCGCGATGGCTCTCTCTCGCCATCTTTCTTCTCCAGGCCCAGGGATGGGGTCCTGGGCCCCTTTTCACTTCACACGGAGGAGTGCGATGACGCTCCCTCGTATTGGAGGAATTCTCGGGCCCTGGGATGGGGTCCTGGGCTTCTTCCCTCTCACATGGGGAAAGCGCAACAACGCTTCCCTTCCGATTCTCTTTTCGGGGGTAGCCTCTGGACCCTCGCCCACCATGGAGGTAGAAATCAGCTTTGCTGCTGGAAAAAGGTCAAAGGTTGACCCAAACTTCTCCAGGGCATATCTCTGGCCCCAGTGGGTCATTTTTGACTATTCTGGTCTCCTTTTGTTTCTGGTGGCTAGGCCTTGCCACCTGAAGTGCTTCCTTCAGACCTCCTGACCTGCAAAGGTGACAACCTTTGCAGGGAGCTGGTTTCTCTGGTTCCTGCGCCAGCCTTTCACTTTGTTTTCTCTGGGCCTCTTTCTCCTTGCGCAGAGTCCAGTCTTTTACCCAACTGGTCCTCATGGGGTGTAAGGGGACAAGCTTGCCTGGTCCTGGGGAGTACCCCACTGGTCCTGGGGTCAATCAGACTCAGAGTCCTGGGCCTGGGGTCCCTCTTTCCAACTGTCCATGACGGCTGCCTTCAAGTCCAGTGTCCAGCAGAAAAGTGCAACCAAGAGAGCTCTCTCTCCTGCGCTGGACCTTTTAAGTGGGGGTGGGAGTGTCCAGCAGGGTTGATTCTCAGGCCTAACTGGATGTACCACATCATCTCTCTGCCCCTGTTCCAATCTTGCGGCACAGTTTTCTGGAATAGCTCAAAATGGCATCACCCAGGAGTCACTTGCCACATGTGCTCTGGGAATCTCAGCTACACCCCTCGGTGATATCACTGCCAGGGACTTCTCCCAACAAATCTTCAAAGGTGATACCCCTGGTTTGGCTCCAGTGGTCTGGACTCCCACTTTTGTTGAGAGGTCTGGGGCAGGCCTTCTTGCTGGCACAGGCTGATTAATCCAGAACAGTCCCCCTCACCCCCTTCCTTCTGAGGAGCTGACCGAAACAAGGGAAATTACTCTCTTTGTGGGGCGAAGTCTTTGTTCCTCATGCTGGAAAACAAAGTAATTAACCCAGCCAAGAAGGCCTGGGATTTGATCCTGAGCTGGGTCAGATAAATATGACATTCTTGGATGGACAAAAAGCTGCATAGATATGATTTTTGACTCAACTGCATTATTATTGTTACACAGGTTACAGTGTACATTGGTGTGACCCTGGAACCTCTACCCCAAAGAGAACTGGAGCTGCGCCCTAAGGCAGCCTTTCCCATAGAAATATAATGGAGTGCCCCTACCGTCAAGCGCACGGACTATCCCATACATGTGTACATCTACATTATATAGGCCTATCCCGGGTCACTACCAAATTCTACATAGTCCCCTCTGCACCAGGCTACCTGGGTGAAGTGTCTGGGCTGCAGACAACAGGAGTTTCCCACATGCAGCCCTCTCATGTGCACACATCTGTGACCAGCAAAGTGCCCCTTACCCTGGCTGCGTCGCTGCGGCCTTATCTTAAAAGGCAGACACTGGCGGTAAACACGTGCAGTACATTTTACTAGGAGTTTACCGTGGGTGAGTCAAAGGTGATTCACAGGTTATGAGGCTCCCCGCAGTAAAAGGTAAAAAAAAAAAAGGTGATCAAAAAATCCGGCCGAATAAGATGGGCAGAACCACCTTCCCACAGTAAGTAAAAATGTCACACAAATGCGTTTTACGCAGTAATGCTTTCCTATGGAGAAAGAAGCATATACTGCATACAGGTACTTGCAATTGTATTCCGGGGGTCCCCTTTAAGACTTAAGGTGCTAGGGGGCCAAGGCAAAGGTCCAAAGTACCACCAGCAGTTCAAATTTACCTGCCCTGGAATGTCCGGGTGCAGAGGTGCAAGAAAGGTTGGTAGCCTTGCACAAAGGGGGTGCGCCTAGAAACAGACTGCAGAGGGGGACTTTGGGGACAAGTCCGTGAGCTTCCAATGTGGGGACTCTGTTTGTGAGGGTCCTCGGAGCACGGGGGGTGGCATAGTCGGTTGTCGTGGACACAGGCCAGGTAGCTCAGGGGCAGGGGATTTTGGTCAGCTGGACCCGTGCATCAAAGACACTCAAGGTTATCTATTAGATCGGCAAACTGGGAAAAAACAGGACAGCTGGGCCACTCTCTGTGCTGGCAGCTGCAATGCTGACATTCCTAGTCGGCTGGTCGGTTTTCACGGCGTTGGAGTCTGGATTGGACTCAAAAAAGCTTTGGTTGCAGCAACGGGTCGGATTCCCCGAGTATTAGTGCAGAGCGACTCCGGTTGATCATGGCATCTTCCCACTTGGTGAGGAGACAGAGCTGACCTCTTGGAGCACAGTGCCTTCCTCCTGGGCGGTTGCTGTGTCGGTGGACCTAGGGCAGTCAGCAATATATTAAACCGGACGTTGCTGGCGATGTTGGCGGTGGTTGCATGCAAGGGAGATGCTGACGGCTTGGCAAAGTGATGGAGGCCCTCTGAGGCTTTTGGAGAATGCACTGCTGCAGGACAAGTCAGGTTTTTGTGATTGTCGGGACAGGAGCAGATAGGGTTTGATGCAAAGTCCACCAGTAGTATGCAGTTCTCACTTCTTTGGCTCTTCTTGGTCCTTCTTCTTCTGTCAGAGGAATAAGAGTACCTGGTGTCTGGGAGTCACCTAAATGAACAAGTTACTTACCTTCGTTAACGATATATCTGTAAGAAACATTAGTTAGTTATAGATTTCTTACCTTAGAATTACCCTCAGGTGTCAGACTGGATCCGGAAAGTTTTTTCGTCAGCAGTACCTCTGCATGTTGGAAGGTGGCGTCAGTCGGCTCCGCGTCCCTCGTTGGCGTCTTGGTCGCCGGGATGACGTCGCGGTAGCTACTTAGATGCCGCTCTCGCGCGCTGACGTTGGTGCAGTACACGACTTTCCGCGCCAGAAACGCAGAGCCATGCAAGACCGTGACCACTGGTGCACAAAACTAGGGCCCTGAAAGGACATCCTTAACCCTAGAAATCAGTTCGCAGAATGGGGTGGATGGGTGGGGTGGCATGGAATCTAAACCTAACTAATGTTTCTTACAGATATATCATAACCAAAGGTAAGTAACTTGTTGATCTGAAAGAAACAAGTTAGTTATAGATTCCTTACCTTAGAATAGATACCCCAGCAATACCAAACCCGGAGGTGGGTCTGCGAACCAAGATCACACTAAAAAGTCCTGGGGAACAGAACGGCCATACAAGCCGTCTCTCCGGACTGGATTGTTGAGGCAGTAGTGTTTGGTGAAGGTGTGCGATGAAGCCCACGTAGCTGCATGACAAATGTAATTCAGAGGAACTCCACGTCCCAAAGCAGTAGTGGCTGCCGTCGCCCTGGTGGAATGGGCACGCAACCCCCACTGGAGGCTCCTTCTTTGCCAGAGAATAACAGGCTGTGCTACACAAAACTACCTATCGGGAGATAGTCCGCTTGTGTACGGCCCGACCTTTTTTGGCGCACATTTAGTCAACTAAGAGTTGGTCATCCACCCGGAACTGTTTTGTGCGATCCAGATAAAAGGAAAATGCACGTTTTGGGTCCAGACGGTGGAGCCTCTCCTCCTCTTTCAAAGGAGACGGAAAGAAGGTAGGCAAAGTGATGGTCTGCCCGATGTGAAAGGCAGTGAGAACCTTGGGCAGGAAGGATGGACGAGTCCTGAGAACCACCTTGTCCGGATGGACAGATAGGAAAGGAGGCTTGGAGGAAAGGGCCTGGAGCTCACTCACCCGTCTGAAGGCTTAAGCGTTAGAAGCCTTAAGGAACAATTGTGAAGCAGCTCAAAGGGAGCGCACATTAAAAAAAGTTAAGACTAGATTCAAGTCCCACTGAGGCATAACGAAGGGAATAGTAGGAAAGAGATAAGTTATGCCTTTCAAGAAACGATTAACAACCAGGGACTTGAAAAGAGAAGGCTGATCGGGAAGCCGAAGGAAGGCAGAGATGGCCGAAAGATAGCCCTTGATAGTGCCCAGAGCACAGCCCTGCTGGGCTAAAGAAAAAAGGAACAAGAGAACTTCAGAAAGAGGGGCAGAAAGGGGATCCACAGCCTTTGCTGAGCACCATGCCACAAACTTGTTCCACCGGCAGGCATATACCGTCTTAGTTGAGGGACGCCTGGCTGCCAAGATTACATCGTAAACTTCGGGAGGCTGGTCAAAAGATGTCAACTGCGCCGCTCAATCTCCGCACAAGGAGGTTGAGGCTGGACAGGTTCGGGTGGAGGACCATCCCCTGCTGCTGCGACAGAAGATCCTCCCGAAGCGGCAGTCTGATTGGAGGATCGATGGCCATGTTGAGCAGCTCGGAATACCAGACTCTTCGTGCCCAATCCGGACCCACAAGAATGACTTGGGCCCGGTTGTGCCTGATCTTCTTCAGCACTCTGGGCAGAAGTGGTAAAGGCGGAAAGGCTTACAAAAGACCGCAACTCCACTTGCGACGAAAAGCGTCACCTAGCAAGTACCACCTTGGAAATTCCAACGAGAAGAACTGCTGACATTGCACGTTCTCTTCGGTGGCGCATAGATCTAACCAAGGCTCTCCCCACTGTCGAAAGAGACCTTGCACCACCTCCGAGTGAAGACGCCATTCGTGATCCATCATGCACCTGCAGCTGAGTTCGTCTGCCCTTGCGTTCAGGGAATGTGCCAGGTGTTGAACCACCAGGGATATGCCCTGATGTTCCAGTCATGTCCAAAGGCGGAGGGCCTCCAGACATGGGGTTCACGACCCCACCCTGCTTGTTGCAGTACCACATGGCGGTGGAGTTGTCCGTGAACACCTGCACTACTCTTCCCCAGACAGAGGGAAAGAATGCCTTGAGTGCAAGACGCATCGCCCAAAGCTCCAGAAGGTTGATGTGGAGCCCGGACTCCGCAGGAGACCAGAGGCCTCTGATCTCCGCCTCTCCCATGTCGCCACCCCATCCCAGAAGGGACCCGTCTGTCACCACCGTGTGCTCTGGTTGGGGAAGGGAGAGGGATCTGCCGTTGACCCAATCCTGGTTTGTGAGCCACCCCTGATCTACGAAGATGAGCTGCGACCACCACCATCACTTTCCTGAACACCCGAGGGACGCTGGTAAGGCCAAAGGGGAGCACGGTAAACTGAAAATGCTCGTGGCCTACCGTGAACCGCAGGTAACGTCGGTGGGCCGGCAGGACGGGGATGTGAAAATAAGCGTACTGCAAGTCCAACGCTACCATCCAGTCTCCAGGGTCGAGGGCAGACAAGACCTGAGCGAGCGTCAACATATTGAACTTCTCCTTCAGGAGGAAGCGGTTGATGTTCCTGAGATCCAAGATAGGACGCAGGCCCATGTCCTTCATGGGTACCAGAAAGTAGTGGGAATAGCAACCACGACCTACTTCTGGGGCAAGAACGCGCTCGATGGCTCCCTTGGCCAAGAGAGCCAAAACTTCCTGTTGGAGAAGTGCCAGGTGCTCCTCCGACATGCGGTGGTATTGAGGTGACATGGCTGGAGGGGTAGCCTCGAAGGGGAGGGAGCAGCCCCTTCGGACTATTTGCAAAACCCACCTGTCCGACGTGATGGTGCGCTAGTGGGGGAGGTGATGGCGAATCCTGCCGCCCACTGGTGTATGATGTGCCTGGAAGGTCGGACTAGGAGGGTTTTGAGGCTGCTGCGGGGGGGGGGGGGGGGGGGGGGGGGGGGGGCCTGAACCACGGCATTGTTTCTCACGTCCCCGGCTACACGGAGGTTGGGAAACTTGCTGCGGCCTGTGGCTCTGGGCGGGACATAGTGGGGAACCTCTTCCGTAGCCACGAAAGGGTTGAAAAGCAGACCGCCCTCGGCTGAGTGTTGACGCCGAGGGCTGGGATCTCATTTTGGCCGCCATCTTGGGGGTAGGACTCTCCGCCCTCGCGCTCTAGTAGCGCTATAAAAGGGAAACGGAACATCTTGCATGTGATTAACAACTGCTACCTACCTTTCCCTCCTGAGGCGGAAGCCGGGAGGTCTCTCTACTAATCTTTGGCATTTTTAACCTAGCGTGTTTGACTTTCATGCTTGTCATTTTAATTTTTGTCTTGTGCAGCTTGTGCTCGCGCTTGTGTTATAAGCGTGCCTGAGCCTAGCGCGCCTGCCTTAGACTTCCCAGCGCTTGTAAGCGCTTTGCCCTGCTCCCTCTCCCTTGCCTGGGACTGTGAGACCGCCCTCGGCTGAGTGTTGACGCCGAGGGCTGGGATCTCATTTTGGCCGCCATCTTGGGGGTAGGACTCTCCGCCCTCGCGCTCTAGTAGCGCTATAAAAAGCTCACCCCTCCCTCCGCGCAGCGGACGCGGACTGCGGACGCGCCGGACCTGCGCCGGACCTGCGCCGGAGTCGTGCCAGAGTCCTGCCCGTCAGCGTCCCGGAGGCGTTCGGCGTGGCAGGTACTTCTGGCCATTATGCTTTCCTACTCCGCTCAGGAACTCTACTCTTTGCGTGACGGGGATGCGTCCTGTCACTCAGTCTTTCCTGGCCGATATAGGGGTAAACATAAGTGCCCTGTCTGTAAATGGCATCCTACTCGCAATCTCCCTTCCCCCCGCTCTATTAAGGATTGTAGCATTAAACATCTTTGTCTACTCCTTAATACAAGGTCGTTGCACCGACACACTCAAGAGATTTATGATCTCCTTTCGACGACCAGTCCTACCTGTCTGATGCTCACTGAGACATGGCTCAATGAATCCTCCCACCCGGACATCGCGGTAGCCATTCCCTCTGACTATATCATCCATCGACAAGATAGAGACAAGGGTAGGGGGGGAGGAGTTGCCCTGGTTGTGAAAAAATCTTTTCCGTGCACGGTCACGCACACAAATACCATCGTAGGGGCTGACTCTCTTGCCTTTACCATCTCCCTATCGCCTCAGCAAGCGCTGAAGGGTCTTGTTGTTTACAGACCTCCGGGCCCGGTGGGATCCTTTCTTGATGATCTCCAGCAGGTTATGTCGGTCCTTGTTCTAAGATCGGAGCGGTGTATATTGGCTGGAGATTTTAACTTCCATATGGATGATCACCAAGATCAGGATGCTATCAAGCTGTTTGATATTACATCTACTCTGGGCCTTTCCCCCTATATCTTTGGCCCGACCCATGATAAAGGCCACACACTTGACCAGGTTTTTTCCACCTCACCTATTATGGCTGTAACACTTCTGCCAGTCTTATGGTCTGATCATTGTCTTGTTCATTTTGAAATATCATCTACTACGAATTCTATGGCCAGTGCCACGAGACAGCAGGGTAGCAGCTATAGGGCACTCCATCGGGTGACTCCGGATCTGCTAGCGCAGGCTCTGGTGGATCACCCCATGTCTTATACGGGTGACCTGGAGAAAGACCTGGAGAGCCTGCAATCCTGGCTCCTTGCTAGATTAAATGAGCTCGCCCCATTACAGCCACCCAGGTCTGCCGCCCGACGGGTCTCGGCCCCTTGGTTTACGGAGGAATTGGCCCATCACCGTAGGCAATGCAAAGTCGCTGAGCGGGCTTGGAGAGCCCAGTACGAACCTGAGGCCAAACAACTTTATAAAACCATGATGAAATCATATCATGATTTAATACTTCAGGGCAAGAAATGCTATTTTGCCAAAAGGATTGAAGACGCGGCAAACTCCTGTAAGGAGATTTTCTCAATTGTGCGAGAATTCACCAGCCCGCGGTCAATCTCAGCTCAGGACGCTCCGGTGGAGACCTGGGCCAACACCATTGCTAATTTTTTTACCACCAAAATTAGGCAAATTCAGGATTCCTTTCCTTTGAGACCTATAGATGACCCGTCAACTCTGCCGATTGAGACAACTCTCCTGTCGTCTCCAGGCCCAGTTCTGCTAGACTTCCCCCCCCTTTCGGCTGCCGCATCCTTAGCCTTGATGAGGAACCTTAAATCGGGCTCACCGCTAGATCCCTGTCCAGCAAAATTCTTAGCGAGAATGGCAGATGCCGTTAACCCCATAGCTAATCCCATTCTTAACCTTTCCCTGAGTCAGGGATTTCTGCCCCAGTCCTGGAAACAGGCCATGGTCATCCCTCTTATCAAAAAGCCTAATCTTGACCCAGAAGTGCCCTCCAACTATAGGCCAATCTCGCTCCTTCCAGCACTTACCAAGATCCTGGAGAAACACGTTCATAGCGTGCTTTCTAACTTCCTGGAGTCAAACGAGTTACTCCATGAATCCCAATCGGGCTTTCGCTCCAACTTAAGCACCGAGACGGCGCTCCTGGAAGTTTCTGAGATCGTGAAGGAGGTGCTGGATGTAGGAAGGTGGATATCTGACTATGGTTACCCCCAACTTTTTGCCTAGTGTCTAGCTGGTTTTTCGACTTAGTTGGCCTGAGATCCTGCCATTCAGGGTCTCAGGCTGTCTGCTCTCTCTGTAAAATGGACTCCATGTACCCTAGGTACATAACCAATTGGTAAGGATCACCTTATTGGACCCTGTACAGTGTACCCTAGGTACCCAGGGCATAGGTGTACCCTAGGCCTCCCAGGGGCTGCAGCATGTATTATGCCACCCCTGGTCTGGCCTTCCAATCAGACACAACTGGCTGATCACTCAGCTGGGGCAAGGTCGTGTAATCACCCCTTGCTTAGATATAGTATATCTATATCTACCTTATATATAGACACATGTGTACCTATCAGTCACTCCTATGGCAGGCCTTAACAATCCTGGAGGCAGAGTGCTTGGTAACATGTGAGATGGTGCTCTAGCATGAGCTGAGCCTGTCTGCAGCTTTCGGAACCATGTCCTTATAGCTGTTCTATGATATAGCCTACCATATACTCTTAAAGTGCCTTATAATCTTAAACGGTTATGGTAACTATGGTTGGGCTGTATCAAAACATGTCGTGTAAGGTGTCTAACACTTTGGAATAATACCCCCATACCATTTCTGGTGATGAGGATATTATTCCTCCCTTCTAGAGGGAGAGACATGTTAAAATCCTACTTTGCTGTGTAACCTCTGACCAAAGCCTCAGCATCACAAAATGGATGCTGCTGCCACAGACACAAGTCTGACCTCCTGCTGCTGGGAGTGATCCCAGCCAGGGAGGCCTGGACAATAGGTTTCCTGCTTGGGGAGGTGCTAGCACCTCCCCAGACAGCCTTTAGTGTATTGGGGCAGGGTGGGCTGAAAGGAATGAGACATGCCTGGGGCACACAAGGTGTTCCTTGCATAGTCCAGTTCAAACCGGCGCTGGGGCACTCCAGCCCCAGCTCTGGCGCGAAACTGGACAAAGGGAAGTGGGTGTAACCACCCCCTCCCAGGTCCCACCCATAAGGCGTGACCTAGCAGGTATCCCAGCCCCCCAGATTAGTATAAGAGTGGGAGTTGGGCCTCAAGACTTTAGATTATCCTGAACCTGCAAAACTGAACAGAAACTCTGGACCTTCGACATTCGACGAAAGAAGAAGACTGAAGAATCTCCCTTGTAGCCAAGGAGTGGCTACCCTGTGCAAACAGGCACCATCAAGAGACTACCCTTTGCTTTGCGACCGTTCTACGAGGAACCGACTGCAGAGCCCGACCAGAGCCTTGACTTCCAGACTTCTCCGACCCTCATCCACATCTGCAGCAGAGCTGAGATCCGTGGAGGCGACGAGCGACGTGGGACCGGCTACCTGGGAAAAGTGGCTAGTAACTTACAGCGCAGCTTCTGAGGTACCCTCGAAGTTGTGCACCGGGGATTGAGAAGCCCCAACCCCAAGCACCATCTGCACCGAAGATCAGCCCCCCACACTCCACGAGTCCTGCGTGGGGCCCTTCAGCATTTTCCTGCTTGCCGCGTCTGTCCGGTTGCTTGCCCGCTGGCTAGTGGCCTCTGTGACGACGCACCCTGAAATCTTCTGCGCTGGTTTGGCTCCTCCAGACTGGCTCCCGCTTCTCTGCAAAGAAGAAGCACCCCAGACCTTCCTGGTCTGCACCAGAAGCAAGTCCTTTGTTCTTCGTGGGTTCCGCTTGCCAAGGCTTGGTGAGTCCTAGTCCAACTTCGACGCCGCCGACAGCAAGAGCCTTCGTGGGACAGCTCGCCTCCTGGTCCTGGTCGTCCTCAACGCTTCCTGGTCCTCCTGGCTGCAGCGACAAGCTTCACCTTCACCTGCAACTCTTCACGACATCGCCTGGTTCCTTCCTGGTTCCACGTGGTCACTGGCTAGTGACCTTGACTCTGTTCCTTCTGCTTGCAGGTTTCTTCTCTTCTTGATCCCAGCCTTGGGATCCACCGGACACTCTCCCCTGACTGCCTGTCAGCATCTTTCTTCAGGCATCCATAGGAGTCGACGACGAAAACAACGCATCTTCACCCCTATGCACCCGCAGCCTGTGGGCTAGGTAACTTGGGTACTCCGGTGCTCATCAGGATAGTGACTATCCTAGTGTCTAGTTTTCAAGTCTCAACTTCCTAGCTACTCCGGAAGTGTCCTAAATCTACCGTTTTCTAAACTGTACTATTGCTATTGACTTTTACGCATTACGCGTGAGTGTTTCCACTCTGCACACGAATCCCGTGGGCCTCCCACTTCCTAACTAACGCTAGTGTAGTGTAGCCCCAGCGATTCCCTAGGCCTAGGCCTATTCTATTTCCGTGACAGTGGTTCTTATACCACTTACTTAGTATATGGTTTGCGTGGCCCCTAGGGCCTAACTGTATTACTTACCTGTGTGACTTACTGTATGCATTAATAAGACTGTGTTGTACTTACCTCTAATCTCATAAAGAGTGCTGAGGGTTTGCTTAGAATAAATACACTTTATTTTATATATATATCTGTTGTGGTGTCCTTTCATTTGGTATTCAAGGGATTATATATGGTATCACAGCTGGCTTCACATGCCATTCAGAGTTCAGCCTAAGACTGCTCTTGTCCATGCTACCACTAGGATAGCTGGTCTATAAGGTTGACTTTACAACCAATCACCATAAGGGTATTTGGACTGATATAAGGTGTACACTAAAACTAGTGACATCATACATCAGGCCAACTTCTCACACTGGATACCGGAGGCAGGGTGATGTTAGTTATGCTAGACCTGTCGGCGGCGTTTGACACCGTCCCCCATGAGGATCACCTCACTAGACTACACGACATCGGTCTGGGGGGGACGGTGCTCAACTGGTTTCGTTCCTTTCTAGCCAACCGCCGGCAGACGGTCTGGGTCCCACCTGGATCTGCCGAAATGCCGCCATTGGGAGTCGGAGTGCCTCAGGGCTCTGTATTGAGCCCCACTCTATTTAACATCCTTATGACCCCTCTGGCGACATTGGCAGAGTCCTATGGGGCCCGGATCGTCTCTTATGCTGACGACACCCAGCTTCTGTTCACCTGCCGTAAGAGCGAAGAGTTCGATGGAGAAAGGATCCGTGAGTGCCTTGGGGCTGTTTTTAATTGGTTCCAACTCAACAGCCTCAAGTGCAACTCGGATAAATCCGAAATACTATTCTTCGGATGCCCATCGGAACCAGATTGGCATGGGTGGTGGCCTGCTGACATGTTCCCTCCAACTCAGTCATCTAAGTGGGCTAAGAACCTGGGAGTAAAAATTGACAATGAGCTTTTGCTCAAATCCCAGGTTTCTACTCTTACGGGAACATGTTTCGGGATCCTCAGAATGTTGCGTAAGTTCTTTCCCCTTCTATCTGATGAACATCGGAGGATAACTGTCCAGGCACTTATAGGATCCAGATTGGACTATGCAAATGTTCTATATCTGGGTCTGCCAGAATATCTCCTTCAGCGTTTGCAGGTGACCCAGAAGAACAATTGTTACTTACCTGTAAACAGGTGGTTCTCCAGTATTGGTGTCTTTCATAGATTCACATGCTTGAATATTCCCCGTCGTCGGAGTGGGAGTCCCACGGTAAATAAAATAGCAATATATATATATATATAATAAAATATATACATAAGTAATCATATAATTAGCGCATGTAGGTGTGAAACACACATAGTGTACCTATAAGAGAAAACTCCATAGGAATACAATGGAGAGAGACAAAAGACCTTTGTAGTCTATCTCTGTCATTATGTAAGTCCGAACTCCAGCCAATCAGGCGTCAGCCCCTCTCTAGAACCTTCTCCTCAGAGCTTCTCACCTCAGATTTTCGTAGCACAAGAGAGACTGTAAAGTGCATGAGGAGAAGAGAGCCTCTGAAGGGAGGAGGGAGGGTCGCATGTGAATCTATGAAAGACACCAATACTGGAGAACCACCTGTTTACAGGTAAGTAACAATTGTTCTTCTCCAGTATTAGGGTGTCTTTCATAGATTCACATGCTTGAATATAGAATAGCTAGCAGTAACAATCACCATTGTTTCCATGCCAAAATAGATTCAACATATATAGATTATCAATCTTCTTATGCATAAAAACAGTATTGAACAACTGTAACATTGTAAATGCATAAAATACATATATGGAAACAATATGGAGGCGGGAGGAAGAGTCTCACCTTACTTAAAAAGATTGCGCAGCACTGCCTGTCCCACTGCAGCATCCTCCTCGCTTAAAGTTGCCAAGCAGTAGTGCTTAGTAAACGTGTGTCTGGTCGACCACGTAGCTGCTCTGCAGATGTGTTGCAAAGATACTCCAGCAAATAAGGCAGTAGATGATGATACTGCCCTAGTGGAGTGTGCCCTCACTGGAGACTGCAGAGGCTTATTTGCCCTTTGGTGACAAAAGACAATAGCTGCCGAGATCCAGCGTGCAATCGTTGGTTTAGTAACCTGACGTCCTTTATGACAGCGTCCATATGCTATAAAAAGTTGATCGGATTTCCTGAAAGAAGCTGTCTTACTGATGTAGAACTTAAGACACCGCTTGACGTCCAAAGAATGTAATCTTTGTTCTGCAGGTGTCTGAGGATTGGCAAAAAAGGTCTTTAATATTACTGGCTCATTAATGTGAAAGTCAGTAGGCACCTTGGGTAGAAATGATGGATTGGTGCGTAACACTGCAGCATCCGGTTTGAACTGCAGGAACGGAGGTTTGATGGTAAAAGCATGGATGTCACTGACACGACGAGAAGACGTTAGTGCCAGAAGTAGAGCTACTTTCCAAGTGAGATATTTTAGGTCGGCCTTGTGAATGGGCTCAAACGGAGGTCTCATCAATTGTGCCAACACAACGTTGAGGTGCCACAACGGAGGAGGACGCCGAACTGGCGGAAATTTCCGGAATAGGCCCTTAAAGAATTGGCGGATTATTCTTGAGGAACAAAGGGAACTTGATCCATCTTGCCGGAAACGGGAAATGGCTGCTAGAAAAACCCTTAGGGTTGCATGCGACAGTCCAGAACTGGCTAGGTGCAAGAAGAATGGTAGCAATTGCTCTGCCGTGGAATGTATCGGATGAACTCCGTTAGCAGCACACCAATGGCAGAATCGTTTCCATTTAAACTTGTACGTCCTGATTGTAGAAGGTGCTCTTGCCTGGGCCAAAATATCCCTACAATCCTGGGGGATGTCTAGGTGGGCGAACTCATGGTGTTCAGGTTCCATGCTGATAAGCTCAGTGAGGAGGGATTTGGATGACAAATTCTCCCTTCGCTCATTGTAAGCAGATCCGTCCGATGTTGCAGGAGGATTGGCTGGCATTGGGACAGGAGGAGCAGTTCTGAGAACCACGCTTGCCGTGGCCAGCGCGGGGCTATTAGGATCAGGTGGCAAGGTTGTCTCCTCATCTTCCAAAGAACCCGAGGTAGGAGGGGTATTGGAGGAAAGGCGTACGCAAATAGATTGCACCAGTTTATCAAAAGGGCATTCCCTTGTGATTGCTTGTGGGGATGCCAGCTTGCGTAATTTCGGCATTTCCGGTTCTCCGGCGTGGCAAAGAGATCGAGTTGCGGACGGCCCCATAGTTGGAATATCCTCTCTAGAGTGGGTTGGTGTAACTCCCACTCGTGGGTCGACGAGGAGGACCTGCTCAGGGAATCCGCTAGGACATTGGATACTCCTGGCAGGTGGACTGCCGTAAGCAAGATCTGATGACTGAGAGACCAGTCCCAAATTCTTTGAGCTAGCCTGGAGAGACTTGGGGATCTTGTTCCGCCCTGTTTGTTGACATAGTGCATACAGGTTGTGTTGTCTGTCTGTATTAGCACTGACTCTCCTTGGAGCAAAGGCAGAAACGATTTTAGAGCCAGAAAAATCGCCATGAGCTCCAACTTGTTGATGTGCCAAGATCTTTGATGTGTGGACCATCTTCCCTTCACAGAGAGATCCTCCAAATGAGCGCCCCATCCTTCCAATGAGGCGTCTGTTGTGAGTGTTCTGTCCGGTGGCAGCGACAGAAAGGACATGCCTTCCGTCAAGTTGGCTGGAATTGCCCACCATGCGAGTGCTGACTTTATCTGATCTGTGACACATATCATGTCGTGGAAAGATCCCGTTACCTGACGCCACTGAGCATCCAGAGCTTCCTGGATAGGACGTGTCCTCAGCCGGCAATGAGGGATCAAGGCAATGGATGATGACGCCATCCCCAGAAATGATTTTAATAGTCTCACAGAAACTGACTCTCTTGATCTGATCAGAGCCACCAGTCGCAGCATCTTTTTGAGACGCTCCTGGGAGAGGAATGCCTTCGCTGACACAGTCTCCAGAGTTGCGCCCAGGAAATCTCTTTGTTGGTACGGATGAAGTTGGGATTTTCCACATTTACGGACAGGCCTAAAGAGCGAAACACGTTCTGGCACAGAAGAGTGTGTTGTCGCAGGTGAGTGCTTGACTGAGATTTCAGGAGAAAATCGTCCAGGTATGGAAATATTTGCACTCCCTGGAGGCGCAAATACGCTATTACTGGAGCCAGTACCTTCGTGAACACTCGAGGGGCTGAGCGCAGGCCATATGGTAACACTTTGAATTGGTAATCGTGTTGACCCACTCGAAAACGCAGGAACTTTCGATGCCGCTGTAAAATAGGGATATGAAAATAGGCATCCTGGAGATCTATAGTCGCCAGAAAATCTTCCTGCAAGAGTAAGCGCAAGATGTCTACCAGCGTCATCATACGGAAGGATTGGCTCTTTATATATTTGTTTAGTGCTCTTAGATCGAGGATGGGCCTCCACTCTCCGTTTTTCTTTGTGATCAAAAAGAACCGGGAATAAAAACCTTTTCCCTTCTGAGACACTGGTACCAGTTCTATAGCTCCTTTTTGCCTTAAAAGTCGGACTTGATGCAACAGTTCTTTCATGTGAGCTGGTGGCGGTCCGGAGGGTGGAGTGGGAGGAGGGAATTTGGTGAATTCTAAGGCGTGTCCCTTCTTCACAATGTCCAAAACCCAACGGTCCTTTGAGATGGAGGACCATTGGGAAAAGAACAGAGAGATTCGACCTCCAACCTTGTCTGTCCGGTAAGAGTCACTGTCTCTTTGATGCGGATCCTCTGTATGAGGATTTTCCTCTATATGACTTGGAGGTTTGCTGCCGTGATGTTTGCTGTTGCTGTCCATAAGAGTAACGGTTGGACCCTTGATTGTAAGGTTTGTATTGTTTATTGTCTCTTCGAAAACTTGAGGAGGTGCCGCGTCCGCGTGCACCACGAAAATTACTCCGCTGAAATTGAAGGTTTCCTAGTGATCTAGCTGTTTCAGTGTCTTTCTTTATGGACTGTAGAGCTTCATCGACGTGGCTCCCAAATAAAGACTCGCCGTCATATGCCATGTTTAGGATCATAGACTGAACCTCCTGACGAAAGGATGTAGATTTTAACCATCCTTGCCTACGCAGAACAGCCGCTCCGGCAAGCTGACGGAAACCCATGCAGGCGATGTCCACTGCACAATCGATTATTTCCGCCGATGCCGCTTCTCCCTCTTGGAGCAACTTCATTGCCTCCACTTTAGATGGCTCTGGTAACTCCTGAACCACATCCGAGATATCAGCCCAAACTTGTCTGTCATATCGTCCCAGGATGGCCAAGGCATTAGCTGCTCTAACCACCGTAGAGGCCATAGAAGAGAATTTACGCCCTATGGCATCCATCCGACGTCCGTCACGATCCGGAGGCGAGGTGATAGAAGATGCCGGATTTTTCGCCTTACGTTGCGCTGCCTGCGTAACGACCGACTCAGGTTTAGCCTGACCCGTGAGGCATGCTGGGGTTCCTATCGGTGCCTTATATTTCTTTTCCAATCGAGGCACCTGAGCTGGCAAGGTATTCGGTGTCTGCATTAATTTCTTGCCTTCTTCCCAAATAAACTCAACTATGGGAATAGCATGAGTCTGTTTGTAGGGTTGATTCTTGAAATCATAAAGGAAGCAATCTTCCTCCCTGCGCTCCGTTGTTAACTTAAAACGGTGTGATGCCCTTTCCATCAGTTGGTGAAAATTGGCTATGTCCATTGGAGGTGAATCCCCTGTTACTATCTGTGAGGGGGATGGTGTTTGTGCCTGGTAATTGTCCCACTCCGCCATATCATCATCATTGTCATCTACATCCCCATCATCATCTGGGATTTCACCCTCTTCTGGGTCCTGAGGGCCTTCCTCTACAGGCTCATAATGAGGCAACACCCTTTCCGGAACCTGTCGTGGAGGTACAGGCGGCATCTGTGGAGCAGGATTTACAATAGGTACCGGTGGAATAATTGCTGGAATCACCGGGGTTGACGGAACCTCTGAACGTTGAGGGGATAGAGGGAACCGTTGGTTGTAGTCGTCCAACATGCGTTGGAGATTAGTAATGAGCGACAGAGGAAGAGTCGCCGTTTTATGCTTCGGAGGGGCCTGGTGTATATATACCGGATCCTCATCCTCACTACTGACATCCTGGCACTTAATAACCAAGTCGGATGGACTTTGTGCCGTTCCGAAAGACTCCGGTAACCTCTCGGATTCCTGATCCGAATCTGTAGCGAATAATGGTGAGGGAGGCTGTGCAACTCCCAAAGGAATATTATGTTCCTGGCTCTCCGAGCCCACAGTAGGAGGTAATGGTGTCCAAGAAACTCCTTCCCTTCTTGTTTTCTGGGTAGTCGCCACACCGCGTATTCGTACCCTTACGAATGTCTGTGGGGATGTACTCGTCGACGGAGCCGTCGTCGAAGGAATGATGGTCGACGGAATTATCGTCGACGACGTCTGTGGCAACAAGATTGCCGTCGTCGGATTCGCCGTCGACGGGGCCATCGTCGACGGAGCCACCGTCGACGGAGCCACCGTCGACGGAGCCGCTGCCGACGGAGCCGTCGTCGAGGTCTTCGTAGACAAGGCTTTCGTCGACGGAACCACCGTCGACAGTGTCGTCGTCGGGATCTTCTTTTTCTTCGCCGACGGAATGGGCGTCGACGAGCTCGACGACGTCTTCGTCGACGACACAGTCTTCGTCGACGGAACCTTTACCTTCTTCGTCGACGTCGAAGTAATGGGCACAACAGAAGTCACCGCCCTTGAAGAAGTGATGGTAATCGTCGACGAGGATAACGTCGACATAACGCTCGTCGACGACGAAGCAGCTGACGTCGTCGTCGGGGTCACCGTCGACGAGGTGGAAACAGCAGATCTCGTCGGAGGGAGCATCGTCGACGAGGCTGACAAAGTTTTCCCCGAGGAATGGGAAGTAGACGCCTCAGCAGCCTGAGAACAGTGTCCCATAGGCGACAAAGCAGTAGGTGAAACCACAAAGGTGGCAGTTGTCAGAGGCAAAGCCAGCTTCTTTTTCTTCAGGAAAGGAGATGGTAACTCCTGCACACTACTGCGCTTAGAGGCTGGTTGAGAACGACCAGAAAAGAGACTTTCCACATCAGAGAGAGGGTTATCCTTGTCCTTCAGTCTCTGTAGCCATAATAGCAGGCGACCTTCTCTGTCCTTTAGAGTTTTTGTAGAAAAAGTTCTACAAAACTTACATTTTGCCACCTCATGGTCAGGATATAAACAGTAAATACACTTACTGTGTGGGTCCTCAGAGAACAAACGCAGTTTTCCACATGAAGAACATGGTCTAAACAAAGATTTCTTACTAGAAGACATCCTCACTGACAAAAACTGAGCAGAGCTCAGGGAGACTCCCTGTCACACGACGTGCGGTAGAAAATCTGAGGTGAGAAGCTCTGAGGAGAAGGTTCTAGAGAGGGGCTGACGCCTGATTGGCTGGAGTTCGGACTTACATAATGACAGAGATAGACTACAAAGGTCTTTTGTCTCTCTCCATTGTATTCCTATGGAGTTTTCTCTTATAGGTACACTATGTGTGTTTTACACCTACATGCGCTAATTATATGATTACTTATGTATATATTTTATTATATATATATATATATTGCTATTTTATTTACCGTGGGACTCCCACTCCGACGGCGGGGAATATTCAAGCATGTGAATCTATGAAAGACACCCTAATACTGGAGAACGCTGCTGCTCGAGCGATCTTTGGCCTGCATCGTCGCACTAGTGCCTCTAACCTTCTTCTATCCCTCCATTGGCTTCCTGTATGGAAGAGGATACTGTTCAAGGCCATGACCCTAGCCCATAAGGCCCTGCATGGTAATGGTGCAAAATATCTCCAGAAGAGGCTGGACTTCTACCGACCTACACGATCCCTCAGGTCGGAAACATTGGCTCTGGCTCGGGTACCACGTATCAAAAGGGCTTGTCTAGGCGGCCGGTCCTTTAGATTCCTTGCCCCCCAGCTATGGAACTCTCTACCGGTGTCCTTGCGGACTACCTCGAACTTGCTTGCCTTCAGGAAGGACTTAAAAACTTGGCTGTTCTCTGGTTAGTCCGCTTCCTCTTTTAGGCTCCTGTCTTTTTACTGTTATGTTTTCCAGCTCTTTCTTTAGGTCTGGAGCACAAAGCGCCGGGACACTCCTTTGGAGTAGCCGTTGCGCTATAAAAGTCCCATTTTAACATAACATAACATAACTGCGCTGGGCGGCTGGAGAGGCCCAAGGACTTGGCCGTAGCCCGTGAGTCCTTGAAATGCTATAGATCGTTGTCCGCTTTGTTGCCAAAAAGGCCATCAAAGGGCATGCTTCGAAGAGCTTGCTGCCGGCTGAAGCACCTCTGTTAGCTGGTTAGTCCGCCACCATAGGAAGCTCAAGTTTGAGGGCCGTCTGAGGCAACACCACTGCGTATGACGCTCCCTCCTCCGTAGCTACGGTAGGAGGAGACAACATGCCAAGGTCAGGGGATGTGTCAAGACCACTGGCATCCCCTAGTTCCTCTCTCCAGTCCTGCTCAGATTCCATCTGATCAGTTAAAGGGTCACCTGTCCCCTCTCAGTCCTCCTCCTCGGCCTCATGTTGCCAATCTGACTGAAAAGGGACCCCAGGAGTGAACAGGGGCACAAAAACCCCTCAGGACGCCGGATCCGGCGTCGGGCGCCGCCAGTCCGGCTCCAGGTCCACATTGGGATGGAGGCCAGGGTCGACGCCGACCGGAGACACGGCCAGCGTCGGATGCGGTTGCGGTGCCAGGGGAAGCGGTGGAGGTGTAATGAGGTCAACCTGCATCATTCCGGATCCAGGCCTGGATCCAAGGGGAACCTGCGGCGACGTGGATCCCGAAGGCGCGATGGCGGGTTCGGGCCACCCAAAGATGACATGCATCGCTTCGTAAAACTTACAAAGTTGAGCAGGAGTCGCTCCAAGTCCCGGAAAGGCGGGTTCCGCGCGCGGAGCCGCGGGAGGGGCACCGTCTGCATCCCTCGTCGCGTCAGCCGACCGACGGGGAGAAGTCGAAGAGCGACGATTTTCCTTCGACTTCTTCTTCTGCTTCGACTTACCCGACCCCGTCTGCAAAGACTTCCATGACTTGGACAAGTGGTGATGGCTCCAGGACCAGTCCCTCGAACGGCGCAGAGCCGACCGTCGGCGCTTAAGCAGCTTTCGGGACTGCTCCCGCAAAGCCTTTGGCGCCATCGACTGGCAGTCGGAGCACAACTTGGGGTAGTGGTAGCTCCAGGCAAAATGAGGCACACACAGTGCGGATCCGTAACCGACATCAGTCGGGGACAGGAACCGCATGCCTTGAAACTGGGCATCAGAGGGTGAAATGAGAGACCGAGTGAAAGACTTTCTTGCTTTGTCCACCAAGATAAGGCATTCAACATGTGTGGCATAAAGTTGATGAGGTCGACAAAGTAACCTGTTAGTGGCAACAACTATTTGTCCAATTCCTCCTGAAGGGGACGCATCCGTAGGCAATAGAAGGGGACGAGAGAGATGCAGGAAGACCTCATCCCTAAAAGTGATTTGTAGTGGTGAATGGAAAGAAACTTTTTTGTTTCGATGGCCTTTGCCAGTAAGATGAGAAATAGTTGTTGCTCCTGTGTGAGATACGCTTTTGAGGATGCTGTGTCTAACTTGGCCCCTAAAAACTATATGGTTTGGGATGGATGTTGGTTTGATTTGTCTAGGTTGAGAGTGAGATCTAGCTACCTGAAGAGGTCTGGACAGGCATTGTGGATGCCCGTGCTGACTGCTGAGAAGGCGCCTTGACCAGTAGTTGTCCAAATAAGGAAAGATTTGATGGTGATTTTGTCTGGGAAAGGCTGCCATAGGTGCGAGACAATTTGTGAGGGTGCAGATTTGAGGCAAAGGGGGAGCACCTTGAACTGGTAGTGGCTTCCGGCTACAGTGAACAGGAGATATTTTCTTTGGTTTGGATGAATAGGTATATGAAAATATGCATCTTAAAGATCGAGGGTGGTCATTAATTCCCCCTGGTTTGAAAGCTGGAGAACCTCTTGTAAAGTGACCAAACAGAGGGGCTGTTTCTTCAGAAAAGTATTGAGATTTCTGAGGTCGCCACTGCCTTGACTTGCGTATTAAGAAGAAACAGGAGTACAAACCTTTTCCTGCTTGAGAGACAGGAACACTCTCGATAGCTCCCTTGTGCATTATCGTTTTGACTTCAAATTTTAGAAGAAGGAGATGTTTGTGAATGGATGGTTGGGGTGGATTTGGTGGTGGTTTTTGGAGGAAGTACAAAGTATGTCAGAATTGGACAAGGTATAAGACCCACTGGTCAGTGGTAATATCCTGCCATTGGCGAAGGTAGTTGGTAACATTGCCACCGAAGGCAGAAGGTGGGGGGGGGGGGGGTAGCTGGAGTCCGGGACACATCATTGGTGATGGTTGGTATCCTTTCCAGATTGTCCTGCCTTTCCTCTAGGCTGAGATTTTACGTATCAGGATTGCGGTGGTTGCCTCTGCTGATATTTGAGGCAATATGGTTGGGAGGAGGTGGAGTAAGAGGTGTATTGATACCGTTGATAACCCCCTCTGTAGGAAGGTTGTCCTCTTCTCCTTGAGGCACGAAAAGGGACTTTCCGAAACTGTAAGGTTCCTAAAGACTCAGCAGTATCGGTATCTGCCTTGATAGCCTGGACGGCCTCATCCACGCGTTTCCCGAAGAGAGCTTCTCCATCGTAGGTAGGTCCAGAATCTTGCTTTGGACCTCGGGACAGAAAGAGGTAGCTTTTAATCATCTCTGATGCCTGAGAATGAATATGCTACTTACCAGTATGCATCTGTTCTTGGCATGTAGGGCTGCTGACATTCATATCTGTGCATAGATCTCCGCCTAGTGTTGGGTCCGGATGTTTGCACGTTGTTGTCCTGGAAGAGTCTTCGAAGTATCCTGAGATAGGTGACTCCTCCCCTGGACCACAGTGCGCATGGGCATCCTCTCCATCCTCAGATTGTTTTTCGCCATTGTGGCAGTGATGGAGTAGATACAGAAAGTGATGACCATGCTATACAGTAATTCTGAGAGCTGCAGCTGCTACAGGCGCCGGGGAGGAGGGTGGGCGATATGAATGTCAGCAGCCCTACATGCCAAGAACAGATGCATACTGGTAAGTAGCATATTCAGTTCGAGGCATGTGGGCTGCTGAATTCATATCTGTGCATAGAATACATAGCAGTACCTCCTATTAGCGGCGGCCACCAGTGCCAGCTGCAGCGGTCTGAAAAAGAGTTTTGAGAACAGCCTGTCCTACAGCTGCCTGCTGTTTTGAGTGTACATCTGCACAGTAGTGTTTGGTAAATGTATGTATAGTGGACCATGTGGCTGCTCTACATATTTCCTGTAAAGGAATGTTTCCCAGGAAAGCCATGGACGCCCCTAACTTACGTGTTGAGTGGGCTCGTGGGGGAATCGTTAATGTGCGCTTAGCCTTTTGATAGCAAATTTGAATACATTTAACGATCCATCTGGCTATACCTGCTTTGGAGATGGCGTTGCCTTTGTGTTGTGGAGAAAAGGCAATGAAAAGTTGTTTTGTCTTCCTAAAGTCTTTAGTTCTGTCTATATAGTACATGAGGGCCCTTTTCACATCTAGTGTATGTAGCATTCTTTCAGCGACATTTTGTGGATTTTGAAAGAAAACAGGCAGTTCAATAGTTTGATTCATGTGGAACTGCGATATTACTTTAGGCATGAATTTGGGGTTGGTACGCAGTACGACCCTGTTTGCGTGAACCTGTATGAATGGCTCTTGAATGGTTAGTGCCTGGAGCTCACTAACTCTTCTTAAGGAAGTGATTGCTACTAGGAAAGCTACTTTCCAGGTGAGGAATTGAATCTCACACGAGTGTAGAGGTTCGAAGGGTGGACCCATTAGTCTGGTGAGGACCAAGTTGAGGTTCCACACTGGTGCTGGCGGGTGTCTTGGGGGAATTACTCGTTTAAGTCCCTCCAAGAAAGCTTTGATGGCAGGCACTCTGAATAAAGAGAGGTGCTGCCTGTTTTGGAGATAGGCTGCTATCGCGGTTAAATGGATGTGTATTGAGGTGTATGCCAGATTGCATCGGTATAGGTGTAAGAGGTAACAGATTATGTTTTGAATGGATGCGTCTAGCGGGTTGATGTCATTGTGGGTGCAGTAAATGACAAACCTCTTCCATTTAGCCGCATAGCAAGCTCTGGTAGTGGGTCTCCTGGCCTCCTTGATGATCTCCATACAGTCAGGTGGCAGATTTAGGTAGCCAAACTCTAAGACTTCAGGAGCCAGATTGCCAGGTTCAGCTGTTGCGGATCTGGGTGCTGAATTTCGCCATGGCTCTGCGTTAGAAGTGCAGGTTTTATCCGCAGCCTTTGATGCGGCACCACGGAAAGTTCCAGAAAGGTGGTGTACCATGGCTGGCGCGCCCATGTTGGAGCAACTAGGATAAGCGTCAGTGAGTGCTGTCGCAGTTTGCGTGCCACCAGTGGTATTAATGGCGCTGGGGGAAAAGCGTACGCAAATCTGCCGGACCAGTTCATCCATATCGCATTGCCCTGCGATTGTGGATGTGGGAACCTGGCGGCAAAGCTTCGGCATTTTGCGTTTTCGTTTGTGGCGAATAGGTCTATCTCTGGGTGACCCCACTGTTGGAAGTACGGTTGGAGTACTGATGGGTGTAGCTCCCACTCGTGCATTTGGTGGCTGTGTCTGCTGAGCAGATCCGCCATCTGGTTGTCCTTGCCCGGGAGGTGTTCCGCCATGAGGAATAGGTTCCTCTGAATGGCCCACTTCCACATGCTCTGAGCCAGATGAGACAACTGTGGAGAGTGTGTTCCTCCCTGCTTCTGTATGTAGTACATGGCAGTCATGTTGTCCGTCCGGATCAACACGACTTTGTTGCACAAGTGTACTTTGAATGCCTTCATTGCCAGGAAGATTGCCATCAGTTCCAGAAGGTTGATGTGCATCTTCTTTTGTTGCGTTGTCCATAGTCCCTGCACTGTGTAATTGAGTACATGAGCTCCCCATCCCTGGAGAGACGCGTCCGCCGTCAGTATTATTTGTGGAACAGGCTCTTGGAACGGTCGGCCCTTGCAAAGGTTTTGTGGATTCCACCAATGCAGAGTTGTATGCCCGACTGCTCACCAACACTAGGTCTTTTAATTGCCCGTGAGCCTGATTCCATTGACGTGCTAAGCACTCCTGAAGCGGGCGCATATGTAGACTCGCGTGCGGGACTATGAAAATGCAGGAGGCCATCATGCCTATCAACTGCATGAACACTCTTGCAGGAAGGGAGTGTTGTGGTTTGAACTTTGAGATCAGCAGTTGCATGCTGTTGATCCTCACTAAATTTGGTTGAGCTGTGGCTGCCAGAGTGTCTATGGTCGCGCCCAGGTACTGTTGTACGTGTGCGGGTTGTAGATGTGATTTCGGGTAATTTAGTGAGAATCCCAGACTGTGAAGAAGGTGAATGGTGAGGGACATGTGGCTGGCACATTGCTGGGCTGACTTTGCCTGAACAAGCCAGTCGTCCAGGTAAGGGTAGACGTGAATGTGTCGTCGCCGTAGATGTGCAGCCACTGTAGCTAGGCACTTTGTAAAGACCCTGGGTGCTGTTGTCACGCCGAAGGGGAGGACTTTGAATTGATAGTGCTGTCCCTGAATAGTGAACCTGAGATATTTCCTGTGTGATGGGTGGATGGGTATGTGGAAGTACGCATCTTTGAGGTCTAGAGCGGCTAGGAAGTCTCCCTGGCTGAGCAGCGGGAGAACCTGCTGTAGGGTGAGCATATGAAAATACTCCGACAGAATGCAGTGGTTGAGGGGTCTGAGGTCTAGTATAGGTCTGAGCGACCCGTCCTTTTTTGGGATTAGGAAGTACAGGGAGTACACTCCTGTCCCCTGCTGGTTGACGGGTACGACCTCTATTGCACCTTTTTGCAGCATACTTAGCACTTCCTGCTGCAATAATGCTAAGTGCTCTGCGGACATAGGACGGTGTTTTGGCGGTATTGTGGGTGGAGTGGAGGTTAATTCGAGACAGTAACCGTGCTGAATATTATCCCTGACCCACCTGTCCGTGGTGATGGCTTTCCACGTGGACAGGAACCGCTGGAGTCTCCCCCCGACAGGTGTTACGTGATCGGGGGGAAGGGAGAGGGCGTCACTGTTTGTTCTTGGGTGAGGACCTGGTGTTGCCGTAACCGCGTCCTCAGCCCTTGGTGCTGGAGCCACGATATCCACCTCTGTTGTTTTTATCGTAGGTACTCTGTGTGCCCCCTTTATTGTATGTCTGCTGTGACCCCTGTCCTCTAGCTGCTCCCCTATTCCCGGGGCGATGAAAGGAGCAACTACGAAATGTTTGCGTTTGCAGAGCCCCCATTGACTTTGCAGTGTCAGTGTCCTTTTTTATCTTTTCTAAGGTGGTGTCAACTTCTGGTCCGAATAAGTAGTCAGGGTTGACAGGCTGATTTAGGATGTTGTTTTGAATCTCAGGTTTGAATCCGGAGATTCTTAACCAAGCGTGTCGGCGTAACATGACGCTGGTGTTTATCGCCCTCGCAGCTGTGTCGGCAGCATCTAGTGCGCACCTAATGGATGCGTTTGTAAGAAGTTGTCCCTCTCTGATGAGGAGCTCTGCTGCCTCTTTGTATTCGTCTGGCAGATGTTGGAGTAGTGACTCTAGCGTGTCGTAGTGTGAACGATCGTAGCGAGCCAGGAGTGCCTGTGTATTGGCAATGCGCCAGATGTTTGCTGCTTGAGCTGCAATCCTCTTGCCTGAGGTCTCCAGCACTTTGGACTCCTTGTCTGGGGGAGGAGCGTCACCAGTTGTTTGCGAGTGCGCTCGTTTGCGAGCGTTAGCAACCACCATGGAGTCCAGAGGTAACTGTCCCCTAATGTACATAGGGCGCAGGTTTGTATTTTTTTTCAATCCTGGGGTTCAGCACCCGTGCCCTGGTCGTTTCCTTGAAAATGTCCTTCGCTGGCTTGAGAACACCTTTCAACATGAGCAGAGTCTTGACAGTCCTCTCAGAGGAGGCGAAAGTGTCCACCAAGAAGTCGTCCTCAACAGTGTCAGAGTGGAGTTGCACTCCATGATTGGCTGCAGCACGTTCTATGAGGGCATTGAAGGCAGCAGTGTCCTCTGTGGGAGATGTCTTTGCGCCGTAAAGCTGCGTGTCCTGGGTATCTGTTGCGGCACCCGGGTCTGCAGGGTCATACCAAGCTTGATCTGGGTCCTGCTGCTCCTCAGGATCTATATCCCTAGGGTAGGTGGTATCATCACCCATGTAATCCTCCATTGCGTCCGTGTCGGAGGGCGTCGGAGAAAAGGACTGGGGATCCGGATAGGAGGTATGCAGGCGTTCATATAGAACCGGTTCCGACTCTGCTGGCAGTTTCTGCTTTAGAGGGATTCTGTAAGAGTCCAAGGCCTGCTCTGGCGTGACCTTCCGTTTTCGGAGCATGAGTCTGCCGGTGTCGGCGTCGATGAATTGGGACGGTGAAGGCTCAGTAGGAGAGTGTCCAGTAGATGGGGACCTTGTCTGGCGGACACGTGTTCGGATTTCGAACATCTTCGGCGCCGTGGACGGCGGCAAACCAAAAGTGATGTTGGTTGGTGCCGAGGGTGCCTTCGGAGCCTTTTTCGGGTCGGGGCCCGACGTGGACTGGAGGGCTGCCCGTTCTCTAATGCGTTGCAATGATGCCGCAACTTGTCGCACCGAGAACGCCGAAGGTTCTTTGGTGCCGAGTGGTTCCGTTGTGGTAGGCGTGGACTGCTTCGGAGCCACCGAGTCATCGATTCGAGGAGAGGTAGTAGCGGTCGACGGAGTCGATGATTTGACCCGTGTCGCTGCCTTCGAAGTGGACTCCGATGGAGCGGCCATCTTAACTTTGGTGGTCGGGGCCGATTGCTTCGGTGCCGGGTGCCGAGGCGCCTTTGTGGTACCGATGGCCTTCCTTTTCGGGTCGGTACCGATGTCCGCAGCAGCGAGTTCGGCACCGAAATCCCTTTTAGCGCGTTCGGAGCCGACGGTTTGTGCTGGCGTCGAAGGAGTGGAGGTCTTCGAGGGCTTCGAGCCGACCACTACCAGTTTCACTTTCGGTTTCTGGGGAACCGGTGCGACGATTGGTTTCGGTTTCGTTGAAGGGAAACCAGTCTTTTTCGGTAATAATGGATGTTCGAGGCCGGGCCCGAAGGCGGGGCCGAAGAACTGCGGGATTGGTCTCTGGTAAGGCCCGGAGGCGATCCCTCGACCGGAGCCGTAGAATGACGCACTTTGATAGCCTCCGTTTCGACGGGTAGGCCCTGCTCTTCACCAGACCTATCTTCTTCGGCCCCAAAGGCCTCATCGTAGTCTCCTACCTCATCGTCGGCTTCTTCCCTGTGAAAAAGCGCTTCATCGGCGTCTTCCGATCGGGAATCGTGTTCGGAAGCGGGGCTGGAGTTTATGTCTTCCACGCTTTCAACATCCTCGGTGCTGAAGATGTTGGCCGGGGCCGGTGCCGATTGGTGCGCTTCTAATCTCGCTGCTCGTCGATTCCGGAGAGTCTTCTTGGATCGGAATCGGGCACAGGCCATACATTTCGATTCGTCGTGATCCGACGAGGGCATTTGTTGCACACCGGGTGGACGTCGATATGTGGATATTTGGCGTGGCATACAGGACACCGTTTGAATGGGGTCCTCGATTCCATCGTCGATGTAAGGTCGATGGTTGGATTAAACGGATCCAAAAAACTTGAAGAAGTTTGCTAAACTAAGCAAGAAAGCTGTCGATACCGAGCGGGAACAGTACCGACGAAAACTAAAGGCCGTTTGGCCTTAAACTAAATTTACCTAACTTGAGCTAAGATAAGCACATCCGAACCCAATGGCGGAAAAAAACAATCTGAGGATGGAGAGGATGCCCATGCGCACTGTGGTCCAGGGGAGGAGTCACCTATCTCAGGATACTTCGAAGACTCTTCCAGGACAACAACGTGCAAACATCCGGACCCAACACTAGGCGGCGATCTATGCACAGATATGAATTCAGCAGCCCACATGCCTCGAACCTGTAGCAGCTGCCAATTGCCTGAATCAGGTGACAGCAATATCCATGCCAATCACTATCTATGATTTCACTGGATGTGCGCTCTCCCTCATGTAGGACTTTTTTGGCTTCTGCCTTGAAATCCTCAGGTAGCTGGTCAATATAAGGATTAATATCCAACCACATTTGTCGATCCTACCCTGCCGAGACTGCCAAGGAGTTGGCTACCCTGACTGTGAGTGTAGACATGGAGGAAAAATGTTTGCCAATTGTGTCCAGGGCCCCCTCTTTATCTGGAGGCGCAGAGAGTGGTGCTGAGGGATTTTTGGAGCGGCGCTGAGCTGCTTGCGTGACCATCAAGTCTGGTTTAGGATGTCCAGTGACACATGTGGGGGCCTCCTCAGGTGCTGTGCACTTTTTATCTAGGCATGGTAATACGGCAGCTACTGAAGCCGGGGTCCTCATGACCTTAATGCCTTTCTCCCAAATGAGATCGATAATGGGTATGGCTCGACATATTTTCGTAAGGGCTCTTTTAAGTCATAGAGAAAGCAGTCCGACCGCTTTGTTGGCATGGGGAGATCAAACCTCTTAGCTGCTCTCTCAAAGAGGTTGTGGAATCCTCCCATATCTTCGGGGGGAGAATCCCCCGGAGGTGTTGGTGATGAGGGGAGTGGCAACATATAATCATCCCACTCTGCCACTGTGTCACAGGGCTCACCTTCTTCCCTGCCATCGTCTGATGTTGAATGATCGTGACAGGGACCTATCTGCGGTGTACGCAGAATCAGTGGAGACAAAAGCAGCGGCCTTGGAGGCAGTGATGGTGAAGATGGTTTACCTGGTGACGTTGAAGGTGGAGATGAGTGTGTGGTGGGAGACATTGATGGTGGAAAGTGCCTGCGATACTCATTTAGCATAAACTGCAAATCATTTCCTCCTGATGTTGTTGGTGGAAATGCTCAGGTAGAACATAATAGGATTGTTCATAATATCCCTCTTCTTCATCCTACGTTTGACACTTTACATGTAATTCTGAGGGACTGTGTGCGACACCAAAGAGACCTTCCTCCTCTGAGTCTTCCTCTTCCTGCAGGTGAGTGGGTAGTAGAGGGGATATCTTACTTGGAGAAGTGTGGGCTGAAGTAAGAAGAGGAGACTGTCAATGCTATGCTGTTTTTTGTCTCGTCAACGATACTTTCGATGGGATCATCGTCGCAGGTAGCATATCCTTCTTCGACGTGATGTTGTTGTCAACTACGTAGTCTTGGTTGACGGCGGTGACTTCGTCGACAGCTGTGTTCTCGCCAACAAAAGAGTCTTGGTCGGCGATGGCTGCGACATCAACGGTGGAGTCTTCGTCAACGATGGTTGCTTTGATCAGGATAGTATGTTTGTGGAAGCAATCAGAATGTGGCTTGTAGACGAGAGTAGCATTGTTGAAAGTGAAGAAGCTGTGGAAAATGTAGTTGAAGTGGAAGTACTGGAAGTAGACGTAGTCGGAGGGGATTTTTTCATCGTCGTTGAGACACTTCTAGCCTTCAACTGCGCTGAAGATGGCTTTTTGAAAGAGCGCTTTATCTGTGGTGGAGGTGTAGGCGGCTCAGATACAGTTTTTGAAGACTGTTTCTTCTGCAGATGACTAGTAGATCCTTGTTCCTAATATTTGCTCGCTAAGTGAGGGCCATGAGAGGATTTTTTAGAATATTTGCTGGGAGGCTGCTGAGAGGCATGTGAAGAGTCTCTCTGTCTTTTGTGAGATGTCCTGGAAAAAGATTCTTCACTGTCAGTATCAGAGGGAGGCTACTCCCTAGATTTAAGTTTTTGGAGCCACAGAAGGAGCTTCCCTTTCCAGTCTTTAAGGATCTTGGTAAACAAGGTATGACATACCTTACAGTCTGCTGCTTTGTGAGCAGGGTAGAAGCAGTAGATGCAGTCTTGATGTGGGTCCTCTGTATATCGGCTCTTTTTCCCACTGTTAGCATAATCTCTGAAGAGTCTTTTTTGTCTTCTCTGACATAATGCAGTCAAATTTAGTGGCAAGACAAAAGTACAGATATATAGGTGGAAGAAATATCTGTGTGTGTACACACACACACACACACACACACACACGCGCACATGATAGATTTGCTGTGAAGAAGTGTAGAACAGGAAAAACTAAGCAGTGCTCAGTGGAGACTCCCTAGCATGACATGCGGAGGAAAATCTGAGGGACTGGAGCATCTCACAGGAGTGTTCTAAAGGGGGATTCATTCTGATTGGTTAATGCCAAACGTTTAGTCTCTTTTCTTAAAATGACTACAATAAAATACTACACTAAGAGGCCTAGGCTTTTTCTAGTCTATAACTATCAGTACATTGCTTTATTAGGGTACCAGGGGACTCCCATCTCGAACACGGGGAAGGATTCAAGCAAGGAAGGAAGCAAATCCTCCGCCAATCCGAGAGGCTATGGCGCAAATCATACCACCCAGTCGCGCTTGCAAGATATAAAACCATGCTAGCCTTAAGGCTGAATACTATGAGGCAAGAATTACAGTCCCTACAAACAAACAGAGGGAAACGTTTAGAATTTTAAAAGAACTCAGCCAGAAGTCAGAACAGAAACCTGCACCGAGCGGCGGAATGCAACAAATTTCAGGCCTTCTTTCTTCTTAAAGTCAGGAACATTCTAGCTGAGATCGACAACACTCCAATTAACCAGCGCCCCCTGGACCGAAATTTAGCCCCTGGGACTCCCGGTGAGCAACTCACCTCCTTTTCCAATCTAGACTTAGCCTCCCTGTCACGCCTGATGAATCGCGTCAATTTAGGCTCCCAGCAGACCCCTGTCCTCCGAGGAGTTTTCGAATGGCCCTTCTCGGGCTAGAGAGGGAGATGCTTTCTCTACTTAATCATTCCCTGGAGACAGGTTACTTGCCCTCCAGCCTGAAGGAGGCCAGGGTTATTCCCCTGCTGAAGAAACCAGGGGCAGATGCGGCCAATCTTAAAAACAATAGGCCCATTTCCCAGCTTCCTTTTCTGGCAAAATAAGTGGAGCAACATGTCCTCAAAATACTCTCATCTTTCATGGAGCAACACCAGCTACTTCAGGTGCGGCAGGCCGGTTTCAGGGCCCACCATAGTACTGAACTGGTGATGTTGTCTGTGCTCGACTAGCTTAGAGTTCTGGCCGACAACAAAAAACCAAGCGCCCTGATTCTGTTAGATCTGTCAGCAGCGTTCGATATAGTCAATCACGCACAGCTTCTGGCCCAGATTGCCGACTTGGGAATTCGTGGATTGGCACACCAGAGGCTTGAGTCCTTTCTGTCAGGGCAGTCCCAAAGGGTCCAACTGGGTGAGCAGGTGTCTAACAGTAGTGCCCTCACATGTGGCGTCCCCCAGGGCTCAGCACTGTCCCCACTCCTGTTCAACATGTATCTCCAGCCACGGGTGGCCGCAATGGCCCGCATGGACTGTCAAGTCTTTAACTACGCGGATGATACCCAACTTATTCTCCAGATCGAGAATTCCCCGCAAGCCTACACTCATGTGCAAAACATCCTCAGATACACAGTGAACTGGATGACAGCTAACTCGCTAAAAGTCAACCCAGATAAAACTGAGGTCCTTGTCATCTCTTCTAAAAACTACTCCTGGAACGACCTCTTCTGGCCACAGGAGCTTGGAACCTCCCCTACACCAGTTCCTGTTGTAAAATGTTTGGGCATCAAGATTGATGCCAATCTCTCTATGGCCAATCAAGTAGCTTCTGTGGTCGGCACCTGTACGGGTTTAATGAGACAGTTCCAGAAACTTACCCCCCTTCTCTCACCTGCCACTTAACAGATGATCGTGTCGGCCACGATTGTGTCTAGATTGGACTACGGCAATGCTTTATACATCTGCCTCCCTGAGAAACTCATCAGCAAGCTACAGGTGATCTTGAATGACGCAGCTAGGCTGATAATCAGGCTCCCTAGAAGGGCTCATGCTACCATTTTGCTGTGTAAGTTGCACTGGCTCCCAATCAAACAGAGAGCAAAGTTCAAGGGCCTTTGCATTGCCCACAAAGCCATCCATGGCCAGGCCCCAGCCTATATCAAGGAACGCCTAGGGTACTATGCGCCGGGACGTACTCTTCCATCGTCCGAGGCAGGCCTCTTGGCCTACTCACGGGTCAAAACCGCATCCAAAGGTGGCAGAGCTTTCTCTGTCTTAATTCCCCAACTTTGGAATCAACTGCCTGAGAACCTTCGTAAAGAATCCGCACTCCTCCCTTTTTGGAAGCAACTCAAGACTCTTCTGTTTAGGGAGGCTCTGGACACAGTCTAAATTATCCGCCAAGTGTCTAACGGCGATTGCTAGTGGACTTTGGTCTTCTCAAAGTGCTAAGAGACCAGCTGCTTATTACGCGCTACACAAACATCAGTTAACATAACATAACATGTGAATCTATAAAAGCTCCAATACTGGAGTAACGGGGTTTACACAGCTTACTTTGGTTTTTAGTGATGTACAGTTTGGCTTCACAATCTCGTGTCCTGAACTCAAAAGATCTGTCACAGACATCTGCTTGCAACAGTCCCTTCAATGTTTCACCCCATCACCTCATCAGGTCCGCCAAGAGGACCTCCTCGAAAACGATGCACACAACAGCAAGGAGCTCTTCAGCATCGTGAAGGAACTCTCCGACCCCAGCTCCAACGCCAACGACATACCGCCGACGCAAGCCCTGTGTGATTCCCTCGCCATCTTCTTCCACCGCAAGATTTCGGACATCCACGACAGCTTCGAGTCCCGGACGAACCCAACAGGCCGCGACACATCAGACCCGCCGCACCCCATCGACCACGACCCCCTGACAGCCTGGGTCAACATGAACACCAAGGACACAATCAAGACCATGGGCACAATCCACTCCGGCTCCCCATCAGACCCTTTTCCACACCACATCTTCAACAAAGTCGGCAGCTACATCGCACTCCACCTGCGCAACGTCATCAGCCTCTCCTTCGAGACCGCGACCTTCCTAGAGAGCTTGAAACATGCCGAGATCAACGCCCTACTCAAAAAACCCAAGGCGGACCCGAGCGACCTCAAGAACTTCCGGCCCATCTCCCTGCTTCCATTCCCAGCAAAGGTCATCGAGAAGATCGTCAACAGACAGCTCACCCGCTACCTCGAAGATAACAGCATACTGGACCCCTCCCAGTCAGGATTCCGCAGCAACCACAGCACCGAGACCGCCCTCATCGCCGCCACAGACGACATCAGGATCCTGCTGGACAACGACAAGACGGCGGCCCTCATCCTCCTGGACCTCTCCGCCGCCTTTGACATGGCCTGCCACCACACACTACGCACACGCCTCCACGACACAGGGATCCGAGACAAGGCCCTGGATTGGACCACCTCCTTCCTCTCTGGCAGAACCCAGAGCATCCGCCTTCCCCCATTCCGATCCGAAGCCTCCGAGATCATCTGTGGCGTACCCCAGGGATCTTCCCTCAGCCCGACACTGTTCAACATCTACATGGCTCCACTCGCATGCATCGCCCGACAGCACGACCTCAACATAATCTCCTATGCCGACGACACTCAACTGATCCTCTCCCTCACCAAGGACCCCCTCACCGCCAAATCCAACCTCCACGAAGGAATGAAAGCCGTCGCCGACTGGATGAAGTGCAGCCGACTTAAGCTGAACACAGACAAGACGGAGATCCTCATCCTCGGCTCCAACCCATCAGCCTGGGACGACTCCTGGTGGCCCTCGTCACTAGGGGCACCCCCGACACCAACCGACCACGCACGCAACCTGGGAGTCATCCTCGACTCAAGGCTCACCATGATCAAGCAAGTCAACGCAGTCTCCTCCTCCTGCTTCAACACCCTCCGCATGCTCCGCAAGATCTACAGGTGGATCCCGACAGACACAAGAAGAACTGTCACCCAGGCCCTTGTCGGCAGCAGACACGACTACGAAACGCCCTATACGCAGGAGCCCCGAACAAGCTCATCAAACGACTGCAAAGAATCCAAAACGCCTCTGCACGCCTGATCCTCGACATTCCACGCCACAGCCACATCACCCCCCCACCTGAAAAACCTGCACTGGCTCCCCGTCGACAAGAGAATCTCCTTCAAACTCCTGATCCATGCACACAAGGCACTCCACAAGGCCGGCCCAGCCTACCTCAACAGTCGACTCTCCTTCTACGTTCCCAACCGTCACCTCCGCTCCGCCGAACTCTCCCTGGCCACCGTCCCGCGCATCCGGAGAACCATCACCAGAGGCAGATCCTTCTCCCGTGCCTCCAAGATCTGGAACACCCTTCCCCATAACCTACGACAGATCCAAGACCTCCTGACCTTCAGGAGACAACTCAAGACCTGGCTATTTGACCAGTAGCGACAACCTCCCCCCCCCATCTTTCCCTCAGTGCCTTGTAGTGCGCTTTACAAATCTTGTGATTGATTGGTTGATTGACCCCTGTACTTTTAGTAGGTGACATGTTTCCTTGCACACTGAAAAGAATTTTGAGAGAATAAACTTGTAAACTGACAAGAAAAGTTAGGCACTAGATCTGGATCTGAGTACGAAGGCACAGAAAGACGGGAACTCAGGTCAGTGCCCTAGGTTGGTTCCAGCTTAACATGATACTCGCTGAAAGGTGCCACACCACCTGATCAGGGGAGCAGGCACTATATAAATGCAAACCCTTCCCTCTTCCATCCCTCCACTATCCTGTTCAATCCAAATAACAGACTAACATGTCCACCACTCAAATTTAATTTCATACTTCCCTAGACTAATTCACCACTAATTCTCTTCTGGCTCCAGAGTAGCGCACTACTGACCGAAAAGCGCTTCAACACCTCATCAGTAGTAGGAAGCGCTATATAAATGCAAACATTTTCCTCTTCTGTCCCTCCACTATCCTTCTCAATTCAAAACAGACTAACATATCACCGCTCAAATTAATTTCATATTTCACTATATTAATTCACCTCTAATCCTTTTTGGGTTTCGGAGTAGCATGCTACTCGCCGAAAAAGCACTTTGACGCCTCATCAGGGGTAGTAAGCGCTACATAAGGAAAATGCTACTTACCAGTATGCACCTGTTCTTGGCAAGTAGAGCTGCAGAATCATATACTTGTGCATAGATCGCCATCTGGTGTTGGGCTCGGATGTTTGCACGTTGTTGTTGTATTGGAAGAAGTTCTTTGTAGTCACTAGATAGGTGACTCTACCTTAGGACGATAGTGCGCATGGGCATCGACTCCATCTCCAGATTGTTTTGCCATGGAGGGTCATGATGGAGTTAGTAAGAAATAGAAAAGGATGTTCATTTGTAATGTATCTAAGTAAGATAGTACTGGAACAGATAGAGGTATCCGGGGAGGCGGGTGGGAGTATACGAATCTACAGCTCTACATGCCAAGAACAGATGCATATTGGTAAGTAGCATTTTCCGTTCGAGGCATATGAGCTGCAGAATATATACTTGTGCATAGACTCTATAGTAGTACTCTCCCTAGCGGTAGCCACCTGTATCTGTTGCAGTGGTTTGAAAAAGTGTCCTTAGTACAGCCTGGCCCACACTAGCCTGTTGTTTTGCCTGCACATCTACACAATAGTGTTTTGTGAAAGTGCGGTGTAGACCATGTTGCTGCTTTACAAATGTCATCTATAGGAATGTTTCCTAAGAATGCCTTAGAAGCCCCTGGTTTGCGTGTGGAATGCGCTCTAGGGGGAATTAATAATGTACACTTTGCTCTTTGGTAGCATATCTGGATGCATTTAACGATCTACCTGGCAATTCCAGCTTTTGATATAGGATTGCCCTTATGTGGTGGTGAGAAAGCTACAAAAAGTTGTTTAGTTTTCCTGAAAAAGGATAGCTCTTTTGACGTCAAGCGTATGAAGAGCCTGTTTTGCTACTGAGTCTGGTTGAGGAAAAAGACTGGCAGCTCAACAGACTGGTTAAGGTGGAAAGCAGAAACGACTTTTGGTACGAATTTAGGGTTTGTCCTAAGAACCACTTTGTTGTGATGTATTTGCAAAAATGGTTCTTGTATGGTTAATGCCTGGAGTTCACTAACTCTTATGAAAGATGTGATCGCCACAAGGAATGCTACTTTCCATGTGAGAAATTGTAACTCACATTTATGTAAAGGTTCAAATGGGGGACCCATGAGCCCGGTAAGGAAAATGTTTAGATTCCACTCTGGAGAGGGTAGAACTCTGGGAGGAATAATCCTTTTAAGGCCTTCCATGAATGCTTTGATGGCAGGTACCTTAAACAAGTGTTGTCCGTTTTGTAGGTAAGCGGCTATGGTAGCAAGATGTAATCATATAGATGTGTATAACAGATTACATCTTTGTAGATGGAGCCGGGCCAGAGAGCAGGGCATCTGAAGTATTATCTTGGTGTCGACCTCAGCCCGAAGGTGAAGGTGTTACCGGAGCCTTATCTTTTGTCTTAGATGTGGCAGGGGTCTCGATCTCGGTACTCACGATCCGTTGACCTGGAGTAACCGTCTGATCCCCGACATCTGACTCGTCGGCCTCGGAGTCTTTGTCCTCGTGTTCTGGAGTGAGGCAAAGGTTACAGAACTCATGGAGATCGGTGTGTGGGACTTTAGCACCACACAGAGGGCATTTTTTAAATGGAGTTATTTCCATTGACTGCAGGGCCTGATGGCGCAGATGGGCCCAATGGCCCAAGCCGATGACCGGAATCGAAGGTCTTGATGAATTTTTAGATGCATGTCGAAGGGGAAACGCGATCGAAACAATACCATCGAGCGGTGAGGGATTGCGCGTCGAAGGGGGATTGAGTAAAACACTGACCCGGAACGCAGCAATTTACATCCGAACCCGATGGCAGAAAAAAACGATTTGAGGATGGAGTCAATGCCCATGCGCACTATCGTCCTAAGGAGGAGTCACCTATCTCATGACTACAAAAAACTTCTTCTAATACAACAACAAAATGCAAACATCCGAGTCCAACACCAGACGGCGATCTATGCACAAGTATATATTCTGCAGCTCATATGCCTGGAACATGCAATTACAATACAATATATATATGGGACTCTGACCATCACTTCCAGGGAGGAACAAGACCGACGCAGAGCCATACAACGGCACCTACTGTGGCACAGAGAATATGCTGAAAAAATCTTCTGGGTATGGTCTGGCACCTGGGGATATTCTAAAGACAAGGAATCTGTGGTTAAAAGTATTTACTGGAATGTGTGTTGGAATGTGTTGTACGTTAATATGACTAATTGAATTTACTTTTTAAAACAGAAAAGGGAAAAAAAAGAAAAGCATAATATTTTGCCTCTTATAGGCATCTGTTCATGAAAGAGAATGTATTTTTCGTTGTAGAAAATATATGGGTATATTTCCTGACAAACAAGAAGTCACTACTGTTGTTTTTGTTTGGGGGAAGATTTTCTTAAAGGAGGTCTTTGGAGGGAGGGGATGAGATGCAGGCAAAATGTTTAGACTGCTCTTTGTTCACAAAAATCAACGACTCCAAGTAAGACAATCCTCTTATAGGCATCTACCCATGTCAACAAAATAGGCAGTATAGATTTTAGGTTATGTTAATTTTGCCATCAAAGCAGAAATCTGTGCAGTGTAGAGCAAATGCACATCCAGGACCTTGACAGGGCTGGTCAAGGGCTACAAGCAGGTATGAATGGGTATGGGTTTTACTGAAAAGAGTCTCCAAATTGTTTCAGGGTCCAATTATTGGCAGTCAGTGATTTATCAGGGTGACATAAAGATTCTGATCCTTGAGCTGTGCTCTCACTAACCAGGACCCTGGTATACTTTGTCTCTAAGTACTTCCTATAGAAAGATGTCAGAACCCTTTGACAATCTGATAGCAAGGAACTATTATCATATTTTTTATTACAAGTTCCCAAACAGGTTCCACAGTTCAGAAAACGTTAGCTCAGATACAGAGATCAAGATTTCCAGGGAATCGCTAACTCTCTCAGATGGCATTAGTTATTAAGGTAAACCCAGGCACCAAATGCCTCTGGAGGAGGTTGTGTTTAGTATGGCACTCTCTACCAACACACTGCTTATTAAAGTATTGCCTGGAAAGACCTCTTCTGTGCCTTGCTGCATATCTGTCACTTCTGATCTTTCTACACAGGCAACCAAAAGCACTGCAATGCAATTCAGATGATTTGCTGTGTGCAACTGAAACCATTGCAAGTGTCACATACCTCACAGTGCTCACGGTACAGAAGTTGGAACTCCTTCACATCCTCAGCTCCCAGCCCCACAGGGAGAGCTTTCCCCAGCAGGTCGATCTCCACAAACTCAGGAAGGCTCCGCGAGGCATCTACAGTGGGAAATAAACAAATCATCTGAAATAACATAAAACCAACTGTACCAAGAATACAACCTTGTACTATCATTGAGTTGTACATTCACCTCTTTGTTTCCTCACCCCTTCTCATGCAAAGTGGTCTGTTGCTCATGCTCACCAGCTAGGTTTGACCTTCATGAGTACATATACACTAGCACAGCGTTAACACTGTCTACATTTCCTTCAGTTACACTAAAGCCGGGTAGGAACAGTAGGGTTGAGGAAGGCCACAAAGGACTATGGAGGAGGAAAGACATTGCAAATGAGAGTTCTTAGAAGAAGAGGTGGTAATGGAGAGACCGGGTTTTGCAGAGGAAACACAACCATCAAAGACTGTTTGTTAGTAGGCAGGGAACATATAAGGGATGGAAGAAGAAATTGTGCTATTCATATTCTAGTTATACATCAGTCATATTATCATTAAAAGCATAATCATGTCTGTGTAGTTCCAGACCACTTTTATTTTTTAATAAGAAAGAGTATCTCCTTAAAATACTTTATCCTATTTTAATGTAATGGTACAGGAAACAATACAGCTGTTCGTTATTCAGATTAACTGATAGCTCCAGAGTACATGCAGTAGTGTCTTAAAACTGTATGAATCTTCTCAAAGAGGCAAAGCGTGTTGCTAGGTGGTTCTTGTATCCATTCAAGTGGAAGAGGTTCTGCATTTGGTATCTAGAAAAGATAATTCTCAAACATGCCAGTAAGAAAAGTAATTATTTGCCTCTTTTATTTGGTAAATTCGGTTAACAACTTTCTTATATTAAGTTTCAATATAGCCTACAGGAAATGTTCTTGAGTCTCCTTTTTGACAACACATATGAAGGATTTTAAGGGAATGTAAGACAAAGTCTCGCCCCGCCATGTAAGAACACCATCTCCATCTTGGAAGCTCATTATGGTCCCTTCTAAGTTAATGGACCATTCTTTTGAACATGTGCTTAAGTGATCTACCGCTTCTATTGTGAAAAGTAACCTTCTCAGTAACTATTACATCAGCCAGAATGGATATAATTGAATAATTATTTTAATCTGTACTCTAGTTATCTCATAGGACAACTATAGCCTTCTACAGTGAAAATAGCTTTTGGGGACTTGTCATTGCAGGGACTTGGTAACATTACATTTCTGCATGTCCCACTTTTAAATTCCTGCACCCTACCTTGTGGGCTACAAGGTCTACATAGAGGTGACATATTAATATTATATTTAAAAGAGAGGTTTTTCCCCTGTTAAAAGGGTTAGTTTGACAGGTTGGACTACAGGTTCAAACTGCAGCAGCAAGGCCATGTTGGTAGGCCTGAAGTCATGTTTTCCTTGCCAAACTAATTGATGGCAGATTAGGTGCTGCAGTCCACAGATTACATTGAACATTTCATGACATGAATGTAATATATACCCATATATTATACCCTTACAAGAAAGTTAGGTATAGGAGGCAGGGAATTGCTAATTTTTACATGTTTTAGGCATCATAGCACATGCACTGGGCACTGAACAGCGGTGCCTTCACTTGCACAGTCTAAAATTCAGCAATAACATTAAGCAAGAAAATAGGGTCTCCATGCAAACAAATGCATGTTCTGACAATAGCTACGTAGACATATGAAGCAGGAGCAGCAGTGAACACATATGACTAGGTAATAGCAGTTACACATTCGATGGAGAATGCAGAATGGTTGTCACATTGAGTGAAAACAGCAGATGACAAGGCAGGAGAACAACACAATGTCACTTAGTAAGTGCACAGTGCATGTGACATTGGATAGAGGTTGTGAAATGATACACTGAACGGCGAAGAACACTGCTGACGCACAAGGCTTTTAGAAAAAAAAATCTTGCACTTTTGAGTAGCCAACAGGTTAGGAGAATGCAGGAAGATGGTGGCATAGCTTACCCAAGAATGGCTGGTACTGCTGCACCTGGGCACTGATTTCGGATAGCCCCGATGATTGCTGCTGCCCAACTCCAACGCCATTTGTCATACTGTCCATCTTTTGTACAGGCTTAAGTCTAGAAAGGAAGCAGACTCAGGGCTTAGTGACAACTTGAAACATTAGCCCTCCCCTCTGCCTTAAACACAGACGCACATACTTTTCTTGCAACACATGCTGACGCAGACACATATTAAGTGTAGCACATAGAGTACAGTGTTTTATAGCACTCAAAATACTTGCAACAACCACTAAAACATATATGAGACACCCTTGGGTAAATATACTGTCCTGAAACGTGCAGTCACGCCACCACAAAGAGTCTTTTAGCATGCAATGTGTAGGAAAGTACCTTTTTTGACATGGCCACCCCTACTTTGCCTGGTATTCAAAGCAATTTTGACTGGAAGTACACTGGGTTCCTGTGAGATGCCAGGTCTCTTCCCCAGAACTGTACAATTGTTTCCCCAATTGGCAATACCTTTAGCACTCCCTATAAGTCCCTAGTAAGTGGTACCCCTGGTACCTGGGGCAAGGAGGCTAAAAAGGGTCCCTAAGGGCTGCAGCATGAATTGTGCACCCTAAGGGACCCTCACCAAACACATACAGACTACCACTGCAGGCTGCATGTCTTCGTGCAGCCAAAAGTGAAAACACAATATGGCACACATCTCTGTCTGCCAAGCCTGCAGACACTGCATGCAGTATAGTTAAGTCATCCCTACAGGAGCCCTTAACATCCCTAAGGCAGGGTGCACTATACTACAAGCGATGACATATCTGCAAGAGCAGATATGTCCCTGTGCTGGGCAGTTCAGTTGCTGCCAGTGCATGTGATCAGAGAAGCCATTTTAAGTACATGAGCAGGGTACTGGTCAAAAACAAGTTCCTCAGCTACATGATAGCTTCACTGAAACCAAAGATATTTGGTATCAAACATCATGTATTAATAAGCCCACACTGATCACAGTGATGGATTTATTAATACAGGCACCAGGAGGGCACCTTAGATGTACCCCTGACAACCTACCAACTACTGATAGGACGGACTGGTCTTAGCCAGCCTGCCACAGCAGACGAGTTTCTGACCCCCAGGGGTTAGGGCCATTGCTCTCAGGCGGTCAGGCACAAAGACTGCTCAGGCAGAGGGGGTTTATACCTCCTCCCACAGGATGACCTATGAATTAGCATTTCAATGCAGAGAGCTTCAAAGAGCCCACCGACAGTCACACCCTCCCCCCCTCCCCTCCAGGGCCTATTTGGCACCTGGATAGGGCGGGAAAATTACTAGTCAGAGAGGAGTGTTCACCTCCAGGCCAGTTCCACCCCTAAGGTGAGCTGCCTGTAGTGAATACGAAATTTCAGGGTCTGCCATCCTTGTGATGGCAAACGTAGGAACTCTGGGACAGGGTTATGCCCACTTCCCACATGATGTGGTCATATAGGGGGTGTAGTGCCCCAGGTGTAAGTGACTATTGGCTACTACCCTACACTTCCGTAAATCTAGTATTCAGGGGAGCACCAGGAAAGCAGATCCTGCCAGCCTGAAAGAGGACAGACATGAAGAGTCGCAAGAAGCAAAAACAGAAGACCAGCAACTGACTTGGCGCCAATCCTGCCGGCTTGTCTGCTAACTTTGACAATTGCAATAGAAATACAATAGAAACTGCAGGAGCAGAGAAGGGCTTATGCCATACTTCCATTACCGGTTCTATAATGGCGTCATTAAAAGGGAGCAAAGGCTACGATGCAGTAGAAGGAGAGTGCAGAACCTCTGTCAGGATGTTAGGCTTAAACTCTGCAGAAGGCAACTGCAGATCTAAAAGTTCAGCCGCCTTCTTAATAACAGCGTGGTATGAAGCCACATCCTTTGAAGGAGCATCAGCAGGAGGAGTAATCTCCCATTTAGGCGATAAATCCAGGCCACTAGCCTCCTTCAAATCATCAAACACATCGTCCGACTCCATCAGCTGACCCTCCTCTACTTTCTCCATCAGGTACCTCTGTTCATCCAGTACCCTTTGGGCCTCCCTCCTAGATCTGACCCTCACAGCAGGAGTCGGCTGCGCCATGACCGAATCCGCATGCGCCGGATCCGGCGTCGAGCGTGGATCCAAAGGGACTGCCGGCGTCGAACGAGGTCGAGTCGGCGCCGGTGAAGGAGGGAGCGGCGTCCATGTCCTCGGCGCCGGCAGATGCCAAGACGGCGTCGCCGGAAAAAATGGCATGAAGGGAGCCTGAGGCTAAGCTTGGGGAACTCCCAAACTGAAGGCCATAGGACCCATAGGTGCACCAGAGGGGTGCATGGCTCTGGAGAAGACTCCATGCATAGCATTAAGATAATGCGTAGGATCCTGACCTGGGCCTGGAAATGATGGATAAGGCTCAGTCTGAGGCATCACCAGACTCGGGCCGATCGGCGCCGACGGTGGAATCAGCGGAGCCGAAGGCTCACCCCGAGCTGGAAGCTCCTCAATCGGAACCGGAGACGAAGCCGGAGATGGAGCCGGCGTCGGAGATGGAGCCGGAGAATGCTCCGGTGAAGCCACAGGTGACGACAGGCCAATAGGTGAATCAGGAACAGGCGAAGGAGATACAAAGTCCTTACGGCGTCGGAAGGGCGATGTCGATCTCGGAGCAGTATCCCTATCCGAGTGATGTCGAGATCCATGCCTCTTCTTTTTCTTGTGCTTCTTGGACTTAGAAGCATGCCCCAAAGTCGACTTCGACGCCGACCTCGATCTTCTCCGGCCTCTTTTTTCTTTTTTCATCTTGGCTATGAACAATTTTGCTTCCCTCTCCTTAAGAGCCTTGGAGCTCATCTTGCGACAGCAAGAACATCCTTCAACTTCGTGGTCTGATGATAGGCACCACACGCAGTCTTCATGCGGATCCGTTATCGACATGTGCTTTCCACACTCTCGACAGGGTTTAAAACCAGACTTCTTCGTCGACATTTCAGCTGAAGAAGAGAGAGAGAAACCAGCAGAAAACAAAGTAACAAGTACAGCTACAGAGAGAGTCCCGAAATCCGTTGGCGTCGACGGCGCGGAAAAAAGGGAACTGACGTCATCACGCCGACGAGGTCTTCTTATGGAGCCGGTGACGTCAGCGGGGTCGCGAGCGGAGCGGTGTCTCTGTGACGTCATCTTCGATCTCATCGGTGTGGACTGCTACAAAAGTTTCCGAATGTTGCTGGCGCAGGGGATATTCACAAGGTGAGGAATCCACTGGCAGATTTATCCATCAGAAGACTTGTTCTGCAGCTGCGCATTTCCAATGCCTGGAAGATCTGCCAGCACTTCACGCAAGAACCAGGAACTCCAGTGGAGCAGCAGACTTGCTTTCCTGCATCCTGCTAGCACCCCAAGAGACCTGTGAGGACTCCGGACCGCCAAAACCCGACATCTGAAAGCACCAAACCACCTAGCCGGAGCTGAAGTGGGCCAACTGTGCCAGCGTGCCTCCCCAACCTCCATAGACGAAGGCAACCTTTGACTTGCCCTCTTTGGACTTCCCAATGCCACCTGCAGCCTCTCTGCGCAGGCCCCCTCAAACCTGGCTCCTCAAATTACCTCTGCACCCGTCACTCCTGGCCTGTGGAGAAGAGGACCAATGGTGTCCCTGAGCATTATGAGACCTAAGCCCCCACTGGGGTTCAGACCGAATGGCCTCCCCGTCCAAACCTGCAGCCTCTTTGAGACCGGACTGATCCCCATTGACTAACACTGGGCCGCTGATGCTGTATTGAACCACTGCACCTAGCCGCCCTAGTGCCGCTGGAGGTGACCTGCTGGTGCTGCCTTGAACCTTGCCCTGTACTCACCTTAAGTCCTGACGATTGGTCTCGTAAGTCGCTGCCAAGAACTTTTATGCTGTATTTGTTTTTCCGCCCAGAGGATAATATTACAGCCTCTGAAAATTGCACAGAGTGTCAACTTTTTAAAACTAAAAGTATTTCTATCTCGAAATGTACGTACCTGATCATTTTAATTCTGGTGCCTAAATATATATAAAGATACATGTTATTTTTATAAATTGGTGTGGATCTCCTTATTGAGTGGTATGTATCATTTATTGACTATGTATGTATTTGCAGATGTCTAACACTCCTTCTGAAAAGCCTAAGCTGCTCAACCCACTACCCCTTAGAAGAGCACCTTGAGATTGCTAGACCTGCCCGCTAGTTCGGGAATACCTGGACTCTTAGCACAGTATACATCTTTTTTGGAGTAATATATAAAGAGTCAGCTTCCTACACATAGCTAATTTCCCGCCTGTCCTGGTGCCAAATGGGCCTCGGGCAGGGGTTGTGATCTCCCAGGTCTGGGGGAAGCCGGGGTCTCATATCAAAGGCAGCAGGGGCTTTAAAGCCTCTGGCCTTGGTATGCAGATTTACTAGATATCCCTCTGGAAGAGGTGTGAACACCTTCCTCTGGAGCAGGGATTGTTTCTGGCCTCAGAGAGCGTGGGCTCTCACCTCCAGGGGGTCAGAAACTCATCTGTGGTGGCAAGCTGGTCGATACCAGTCAGCCAGCACACTAGAGGACTAATAGGCTTCCAGGGGCACCTCTGAGGTGCCCTCGGAGTGTATGTCATAATAAACCTTGTACTGGAATCAGTACAGATTTATTAAGACAAGGTGTTTGATACCAAACCCCATAGGTTTCAGTAAAGCCATCATGTAGCTGGGGAACTCGTAATGACTAGGGCCCAGTACATGTACTTAAGATGACTTCCCTGTTCACTTGTACCATCTATTAATTGGACTAGACAGCAAGGGGGCATATCTGCAGATGCACATATGCCCTCACATGTAATATAATGCACCCTGCCTTAGGGCAACTAGGCCTGCTGTAGGGGTGACTTACATATATTACATGCAGTGACTTTGGCATGGCACGCAGTAAGTGTGCCATGTCGTGTTTTCACTCATGGTTTGCATCATGACACGCTGTGTGCAAAGGTAGACTGCATGTAATTAGTATGGGTGTCCCTTAGGGTGGCATGATACATGCAGAAGCCATTAGAGACCCTATTTGGTACCCATGCCCTAGGTACCAGGGGTACCACTTACTAGGGACTTACAGAGGTGCCAAGGTGTGTGCCAACTGATTTACAATTAGAAAATTGCACCTTGCATTAGTGAAAAAGCACTGGCACTGGGGTCTGGTTAGAAGGCTCCCAGTGCACATCAATCAAAAAACATCAGTAACAGTGGCAAAAAAGTGGGGATGACCATGACAAAAAGGGGCTCTTTTCTACACCCCTGTAGTTTCTTTGTGGTCAGCCTGGCCTTGCAGCTATCAGTTCGAGTTTCTTCTTGATGTTGCTCAATGGAGCTATATTTTAGGTTCAGTGTTGGTGCCTCTGCGTCCCCCAATGGAACCATCAGATTTGCAGCTGATGGGCATAACTGTTGCTGATTATGTGGCTCCACATAGACCTGTTGTGTTGCAGAATTATCCCATTTCAGTTCAGGGGCAATCAAATTCTTGCTCATTTCTCTAGTTAACTTTTTATTTGTAGCTCTCCTATGGCATTTCACTCACTTTACCGTAGAGCTAAATTCATCTGAAAAGCTCGAGCTACTGCTTAGAGCAGATGAACAAGTTACGTCTTCAGGATCCTCTGTGCTAGAAACATCTGACCCGTCGGCCAGTGAAAAAAATCTATTCCCTGGATCTGGGGATTCATCAGGCGCCTTAATCCAACGCAATCTACTAGTCTCCTTAAATCCTTGCTGCTAAGTTTAACCAATAAAGAACCATCTCTTCCCTTTCGGAGTACTGTTGCTTCAGGGAGATTGACCGTCGGGCCTCCTCTTGAGCCAAGTGACTGTTTGCTAGCTTTTTCTGGTAGCTCAATTTGATTTATAGAACTCCAATTGATATGACCCACGTAAGTTCCAGTTTAAGGCCTATTGCATTTGTGTCATGAGATGAAGTGGGCGGGGGGGTCAGCATCTTTGGGGCACCAGATGCTGTCACTAGAGCTACCCCCTCAAGTTGAAAAGAGAAAAGTGCAGCAGGCAAATCATCAATTGCCCCGTCACCCCAGCCATCATGTTCCCTTCCCTTCCATAACATGGCCAAAAAGGATGCTGACCTGGGGTCGATCTCTGCCATCAAGCTGCCGGGTTGCTGGATCAGACCGCCCTTTTGAATATCTCCTGTGCTGACGGCCAAGGTGATGGTAACAGACAAAGCCCGGTTAGGGGGAATAAGGCCTGGTTTCCACCATATTGTTGGCCCTGAATCTGAGGACTGTGTCCACACTGTCCCTCACCCTGATGAGATTCTCCTCCGATATCTGCTCCTCTGGGGCTTCCCTGCCCCTACAGCTGATGCAAAGAACTCTCCTATGTAGGGCTGAGGTCCAGATCCATGGGCCAAAAAGGCACCATCTGTGTCCTTTTTCTCTGCTTCCTTCTCCAGCTTTTGGAGCTCATCCCCTTTTAGACCCATTTTCCTTATACCCCCAGAGCCACCACTCCAATCCACATTCGAGCTGGGTGGACCAGAGGTGCACAAGGCTGCAGTGAGGCTCTCCTCTGCCCGGTCTCGAGTCGACCATAGACTCTTAGGCGGTATGCTCTATGCTTTTCCCACAGAGACACTCGCCCTGCCTGTGAAATCGAAATCTGTAGCACCAGCCGTGCCTGACTTCACTTGGGGCATGCCAGACAGCACAGGTAACAGCCGCTACAATGGCTGCTTGAAATCCCAGTAAACACTGTGACCAGAGCCGCGTCCCTGTATACCTGTGGAGGCACTTGTTCATCCAGTGGGAGTCCCTCTGCGCTCTATCTCATGCAGATCCAGTAAAGCTGGAGAGGAGCAGAGTCAAACGCGGCTGCTCACTCGGCCGTCATCTTGTTCCTCTTGAAAAGCAGTTCATAATTTGTAATTAAGTCAGACTCCTCCCACAGCTGATGGCCATATCATCTTAACATATATTTAGTTATTTACTATACACCATTGCATGGCTGAAGCATTTTTTCTCTACTGTATACTGTCCTTAGCCAGAACCAGACCAATAAATGCTGGTGCATTAGTTCTTTTGAGAGCTGTACTTTCTAGCAGAAAATCTGCTGCAACATTGCACTCTATATTTTGCATCCTGAAGAAAGGCTTTGTATTTTTAACTCAAACCTTGATGGTACAGCCTTGGATTAAGCTGGTTCTTTACATGCTTTTCTGCCTTGCTGCAATGTGATTGGGAGGAACTGGTAATTTATTTGTGAAGAGTAAAATGTTTTTTAGAAGGAAATCTAATTCTTCCTGTTCCTCCTCTAACTGTACACGTCTCCTGTCATTTTAATAAGAGATTTACATAGACAGATTATCCAGTGCTGATGGCTTGGATAAGTATATATCTACCTCTTCTTCTGAAGAGTCTGCTTCTATTTTTTTCCTAATATGTCCTCATCTTGATGTGTGATGCCCTTCTAGTCATTGAGGTTGTGGTGTATTATCCACATATGAAGAGTATTCCCTTTTCTTCCTGGCTTCGCTATTTATGTTGGAGGGATGAAAAGTCTTCCCTGACCTCCATTATTTCCTCTCTAGGTCTACTGTGCCTTGATTTCCTTCTAATTTTAAAGGAATTTAATGTGTGATAATTTTTTACATTTGTAATAAAACCACAGTTTTGGCTTTGATTTGGCTCATTTTTATTTAGACAATCAGAGTCTTTTCTTTTGCTTCAACGTCAAGCAATTGTACATTCCACCTTTAGGCAGAGGAGGTGTATGTTTCTCCTTGGCCTTCCACTGATCTCGATCTTCCTTGTGAGTTGAAACAGAATATTTAGGCTTGTTCACAATGATGTGAAAAAGTTACTTACCTGTAGACATAGTTCTGCATCGTGGGAATCTTCACTGCACAGACCCCAAAACACCTTCTTCGATACACAACGAGAATCCAGAAAAGAGTTCTGTGTAGTGTTGATCACTGAAAGTCACTTTCCATACATTTACGGTATAGACTGTCAATAGGTATTTTGGTGGAGAATGCTGGCAAGAATTGCAGGAGGAATGTACTGAAAAAAGCTTACAACACTTTGTCATAGGAAAAGAGCTGCATCAGGTAGACACTGCATGGTCGGAAAAGACAGCCTAATAGGCTAACACTGGTAAGTTCAATATCTGACCTGTACCTTTAAGGACCCTAAAGAGATCCTATCTCACAATGCAATCCTATCTCACAATGCACTGCAGTGGCAGTCTGCCTGTGAGAGTCAGTTATTTTTTACGCGAAGCACAGGATAGCAATACTGCCTGACCGCTGCAGAAGATGTAGAACTATGTCTACAGGTAAGGATAAGTTACTTACCTGTAATCCTGGTTCTCTTCTAGGGGTACCCTCATCAAAGTCATAGGCACTGAATATTCCCGCCCATGAGCTGGGACCCCGGAATATATATAAAACATTATATATGAAAACATATATACACAGATATATATATATATATATATATATATATACACACACACACATCATTTTTTACAAGCCAATGCAGAGTCCCAGAGAAAACAAAGGCTAACCAATGCTCTGAAACCTTGTTTTTGCAATAAATACAAAACAACAGGAGGACAAGGAGACACTCGAACTCTCTTTAATGAACAGTAGAAAAATTACCCTGCAAAGAATACAGGCATTGTTAGCCTATAGGCAGCATTGAACGCTTAACAGCATAGGAAAATAAAGCAACTGCAAGCAAAAACTGGCACCGTGCCTTTAAGGCAGCCATGACCCCCAGCTTCCCATCATGCCTCAGGGGTGACAGTTAGGTCAGTTGTTCTTTGCGGAGACCCAGAGGTCAGGACACAAAGAGATGACAGAATTCTGAATCATTTGCTTGGGGAGGTGGGTGGGTTGCTTATGACTGATGAAGATACCCCTGGAATGACAACCATAAAAAACAGTAATATAGAAATCACATCAAATGACTTTAGCGTTGTAATAAATTCCTCAAGGAGGCTTGGCCTACTTGAGTATCTGCTCTAGTATCAGAGTCGAGACAGTAGTGCCTAGTGAAAGTGTGTACCAACTTCCAAGTGGCTGCTTTTCAGATCTTAGCAATCGGTACATTGTGCAGAAAAGCTATCATAGCTGCCTTTCCCCTAGTGGAATGAATCTTGGGAGACAACAAAGGGGGTTTATTTGCCAATTGGCAAAGCCAGCTTGATACATGACACTATCCATCTGGAAATGGAACGCTTGGAGGCTGGGAAACCTCCCTGATGGAACCACAGTTTAAAAAATAATTGATCGACTTCCTAATAGCCTGAGACTTGTCTAGGTAAAATTTCTAGACTCTTTTAAGGTCTAAAGAATGGAGGAATCTCTCAATTGGTGTAGGGGGTTTGGGAAAGAAAGTATGCAGCGAAATGGTTTGATTAACATGGAAATCCGACACCACTTTCGGCAGGAAGGAGGGCGCGGTGGATTCCCAGAACCACTCTGTTGTGGTGAAAAACATTGTACGGTTCCTTGGAACAGAGAGCCTGAATTTTTCTCACCCTACGAACAGAAGTGATTGCCACCAAAAAGGCGGCTTTCCATGTAAGGTGCTGAAGGTTCGCTTTGTGAATTGGCTCAAAAATGGGCCCCATGAGCTTGGAAAGGATCAGGTTTAGCTCTCAGGGAGGCGAAGGAGGCTGGACAGGGGGAAAAACTTTCTTTAAACCCTGAAGGAAATCCTTAACCACCTGAAGCTGAAAGAAAGAAGGTTGAGTAGGTGACTTTCTATATGCCGTAATGGCAGCCGGTGTACTTTTATGGAAGCAAATTTTATACCTGACTTGGCTAAATGTAATAGATAAGGCAACATTACCTCCTCTTGCCCTCTGGTAGATTGATAACCATTTTGCACACACCACAAATAAAACCTTTTCCATTTAAAATAATAGGAATGTCTTGTGGAAGGCCTTCTAGACTCTTTCAAGATGCTCATGCAGTCCTGAGGAAGACCTAGGTGACCATACTGGAGGACATCAGGAGCCATGCTGCTAAGTTGAGCGAAGAAAGGTTGGGATGATGGATCCTCCCGTTCATCTTGGACAGGAGGTCGGGTCTTCACGGAAGCCTCCTGTGTGGACACTCTTAGAGATGTAGAAGGTCCGGGTACCACCTCTGCCGTGGCCAGTCTGGTGCAATTAGTATCATACTCGCTCTGGAGTGTGTGAGCTTGGTTATGACTTTCGGCACGACAGAGAGAGGAGGAAAAGCGTAAACAAAGTCCCCTGACCAGTCGATCAAAAGGGCATTCCCTAAAGATCCTGGTCGGTAAAACCTTGACGCGAAGGCATAGCATTTTTTGGGGGTATCCTTCGCAAAGAGATTGATGGTTGGTTGACCCTTTTGCTGAAAAATGTCTGCCACTACTTCGTCGTACAGAGCCCAGTCTTGTTGATTGTTGAAGTGATGACTTGGAGAGTCCGCTTGAGAGTTTTGTTCCCCTGGCAGATGGACTGCTGTGATTGAGAGCTCGCTGGCCAGGAGCCAATACCAAATCACCAGAGCCTCCAGGGACAGAGGGCGAGAGCGGGTTCCTCTCTGCTTGTTTAGATAGTACATAGTGGTCTTGTTGTCCGTCTGGACCAATATGGACTTGGACTGTATGGAAGGGTAGAAGGCCTTGAGAGCTAGATGCACTGCCCGTAGCTCCAGCATGTTTATGCGATATGCCTGTTTCTTGCTTGACGACCGGCCCTGTGTCTGCAGAGGGACCATGTATGCTTCCCAGCCCTGAAGGGAAGCATCTGTGATCAAAGATTGTGTTGGAGGAGGTTGGTGGAAGGGCACTCCTAGTAGGAGATTTTTCAGATGAGTCCACCATGGAATGGATGATCTCGCAGAAGAGAAAAGTAGAATTGTAGTCCCAACGAGCCGTCTTTTGATCGCGTTTGTCTTCCAGGTCCTGCTGCAGAGGCCTCATCCTCAGCCTGGCACTGGGGACTAGATAAATGCAAGATGCCATCGATGCAACATGCTGAACTGTGGGGTTGATGAACTTGAAGTAAGACTATTGTATTTCAGACTGATTGATAATAGTCTCTCCTCCAAAGGAAACACCCATCCTGTACTGGAGTCTAGAGTAGCACCTAGGTAATGTATCCTTTGAGTGGGCTAATGGACTGATTCCTCCAGATTGACCTGAAGGCCCACCCGCAGTATCAGATTCAGACAGATTCGATAGTGGTCTTTCACAGTCTGAAGAGATGAACTGTTTAGGAGCCAACCATCGAGGTTTGGATAGATAAACAGATCTTGGCGACGTAGAGCAGCGGCTACTACTGCCATGAACTTGGTGAACACTCGAAGGGCCGACTTTAGGCCAAACGGCAGGACTTTCTACTGATAGTGCTTGGAGCCTACCATGAAGCGCAGGAACTTCCAGTGTCATCAAGCAATTGGAACATGGAAGTATGCATCCTGAAGTTCTATCGAGCACATCCAGTCTTCTTGATGGAGATGAGGGTATATTTGATGGAGCGCTAGCATACGAAATTTCTCGCTGAGGATGCGATGATCTAATATAGGTCTGAATCGTGCTTTTTGGCCTTTCTTTTGTACCAGGAAGTATCTGGAGTAAACCCCCTTTCCTCGTTGAGAAGGAGGAACAAATAAGTGACTTACCTGTAAGGAATATGCTACTTACCAGTATGCATCTGTTCTTGGCACGTAGAGCTGCAGAGCCACACACTTAGGATAGTAGATTGCCATCTGGTGTTGGGCTTGGATGCTTGCAGATTGTTGTTGTCTTCGGAAGAAGTCTTTGGTCACGAGATAGGTGACTCCTCCCATGGACCACAGTGCGCATGGGCATCCACTCCATCCTCAGATTGTTTTTTTCCGCCATTGGGTTCGGATGTAACTTTTCCACTCCGGTTGAAAATCTCAAATACAAGCTTTTCGAAGCAAAAAAACTTCTACAACTACATCGAAGCACCTTCACTCGACATTGAATTCATCAGCTCGATTCCGGACGTCGACGCGGATTGCTGGGCCTATCCACGCCGTGAGGCTGCGGCTCATGGAAAGGACGCTGTTTAAAAAATGCCCTCAGTGTGGAGCAAAATTTCCGCACAGTGACCATCACAAAGTCTGCAACCTGTGCCTATCGCCGGAACACGATGAAGCCAGCTAGCGCTCCATCAAATATACCCTCATCTCCATCAAGAAGACTGGATGTGCTCGATAGAACTTCAGGATGCATACTTCCATGTTCCAATTGCTTGATGACACTGGAAGTTCCTGCGCTTCATGGTAGGCTCCAAGCACTATCAGTAGAAAGTCCTGCCGTTTGGCCTAAAGTCGGCCCTTCGAGTGTTCACCAAGTTCATGGCAGTAGTAGCCGCTGCTCTACGTCGCCAAGATCTGTTTATCTATCCAAACCTCGATGGTTGGCTCCTAAACAGTTCATCTCTTCAGACTGTGAAAGACCACTATCGAATCTGTCTGAATCTGTTACTGCGGGTTGGCCTTCAGGTCAATCTGGAGGAATCAGTCCATTAGCCCACTCAAAGGATACATTACCTAGGTGCTACTCTAGACTCCAGTACAGGATGGGTGTTTCCTTTGGAGGAGAGACTATTATCAATCAGTCTGAAATACAATAGTCTTACTTCAAGATCATCAACCCCACAGTTCAGCATGTTGCATCGATGGCATCTTGCATTTATCTAGCCCCCAGTGCCAGGCTGAGGATGAGGCCTCTGCAGCAGGACCTGGAAGACAAAAGACGGCTCGTTGGGACTACAATTCTACTTTTCCCTTCTGCAAGATCATCCATTCCATGGTGGACTCATCTGAAAAATCTCCTACTAGGAGTGCCCTTCCACCAACCTCCTCCAACACAATCTTTGATCACAGATGCTTCCCTTCAGGGCTGGGAAGCACACATGGTCCCTCTGCAGACACAGGGCCGGTCGTCAAGCAAGAAACAGGCATATCGCATAAACATGCTGGAGCTACGGGCAGTGCATCTACCTCTCAAGGCCTTCTACCCTTCCATACAGTCCAAGTCCATATTGGTCCAGACGGACAACAAGACCACTATGTACTATCTAAACAAGCAGAGAGGAACCCACTCTCGCCCTCTGTCCCTGGAGGCTCAGGTGATTTGGTATTGGCTCCTGGCCAGCGAGCTCTCAATCACAGCAGTCCATCTGCGAGGGGAACAAAACTCTCAAGCGGACTCTCCAAGTTCCTAAGCATTATTGCCTGGACTCTGAGTCGATGAGAGATGCTGCGGTGGGACAGGTGCTGCTAAGACATCTGTTTCAGTGAGCCTTCCTTCCTTCCCACCAACCTTTCTGATGCACATTTCTCTTTTTCCGTTCTTTATCCCAGTGTTGAAGAGTATCCGTTATATATGTGTGTGTGTGTGTGTGTGTGTGTGTGTACACACACACACACACTCACACTCTCTCTCTCAAGAAATAGTTATTGACTGTTTGTATATGTATGGTTGATATATAGAGAAATGTGCTGATTACTGCTTTTTACTCTAATTCAAGCATGTGAATCTATGAAAGTTCCAATACTGGAGTAAGAAATAAGTTGCTTACCTGTAACTGTAGTTCTCCAATATAGGAATCGTTCATAGATTCAAGTGCGACTCACCCACCTCCCCTGGAAGGGCTAATTTTTACCTCTCAGTTGTTTTTTTTTGTACGCACGGTGCTTGAGATAATCTGAGACTGGAGCTCCTTTCAGGAAGGTTTCAGAGGATAGTATCAGCTGATTAGATGTTTCTTAAGTTGGGTCCTTTTTTAAATAAGGACTTAGATATTTTACTAAATAATGAGGCCTTAGGCCTTTAACTTCTATGTCTATTGTGACATTACTTTTATAAATGTACCGGGGACTCCCATCATGACGACGGGGAATGATCCAAGCAGGTGAATCTATGAAAGATTCCAATACTGGAGAACTACAGGTTCATGTATGGTGAAAGCTCAACAACTCTTCTTGAGGATGTAAGGGCCAGAAAAAGAGCGATCTTCCATGAAAGGAACTTTATGTCAGTTCCGTGTATCGCTTCAAACGGGTGCTTCATAAGCTGAGCAAGCACCGTGCTGAGTTGCCATTTTGGAGGAGGAGATTTCACAGGTGGAAAGGTCCTGAAGAGTCCTTTAAGGAACTGTCTTATCCATCTGTTAGACCATAAGGACAGGCTCTTGGATGATCTCCGGAAACGGGAGATAGCCGTTAAGTGTAGTTTAATCGAAGCATGAGCTAAACCTGAATTTGCTAGATGGGGGAGATATGGTAAGACTTCCTCTGGGGATGAAGTGAGGGGATGCACCTTAGCCGACTACACCAGATACAGAATCTCTCCCATTTTAAAGAATACGTTCAGTTGGTACTGTCCGCTCGAGCACAAGCCTGGATCTATCTGCAATCCTGTGGAATGTTTAAGTGTCCAAATTCCTGGAACTCAGGAGCCAAGCAGATAATCTCAGAGAACTTGGATCCGGGTGTTGAACTTGTCCCTGGTTCATAGTGACAAGGGACGGAATCGGCTTCAGAGGAATCGGCGGTCGCAGGGACTGAAGATGGAGTTCCATGAACCAATGTTGGCGAGGCCAGCTGGTGCTATTAGTATTACTTTGCGGGGTTCTGCCTTCATCTTCTTCAGCACCCTGGGGAGGAGATGAATTGGAGGAAAATAGTAGGCAAATACACCGGACCATGCTATTGAGAAAGCATTCCCCCAAAATCCCTGTTGGGGATGCCAGCTTGCGAAGTGTTGGCATTTGGCGTTGTCGCCAGGGGCAAACAGGTCTATAATCGGTTTGCCCCACTGAGAGAAGATTCGGTTGAGAGTACTTTGGTTTAATGCCCACTCATGGCAGGTTGTCTGCAATCAACCCCGCGAATCCGCTATGGTGTTCTGCTTCCCTGGCACGTACTCCGTTGTCAAGAAGATTTTGTGTTGAATTGCCCAGTTCCAAATCAGTTGAGCTTCTTGAGAGAGAGGGAAAGATCGAGTTCCTCCTTGCTTGTTTAGATAGTGCATTGTTGTAGTGTATGTTCTGACAAGCACTAGTGAATTCTTTATTCTTGGTAGGAAAGCTTGTAGAGCTATAAACACCGCCCTTAGTTCCAGGAGATTTATGTGTAGGCTCCCCTAAGATGGTGGCCACTTGACACTGATCTGAAGCTCATGAAGGAAGGCACCGCAACCTTCCAGAGAAGCATCCATTGTTATTACTAGAGGAGAGGCTTGCGGTAGGGAAGGTAACCGTTGAGACAGATGGTGAGGGTGAGTCCACCAAGATAGCGAGGTGACCATTTGAGGGGTCATTTGGATTAGGTCGTCTAATGTTCTGTTGACCTGTACCCATTGGGTGTTCAAAGCTTCCTGAAGAGGATGCATGTGTAAACAGCAATGAGGGATCGGAAGAATAAAGGAGGACATCATGCCCAGCAGAGATTTGTATAGGCGCACAGAAAGAGACTTTCTATTTCGTATGCGGTTTGCCAAGGTCAGATGTCTCTGTTGTCTTTCTACTGTGGAATAAACCTTTTTTAGAATAGTAGGCAGTATGGCTCCTAGGAATGTAAGTCGTTGAGAAGGTTGTAGGACTGATTTCTCTGGGTTTAGAGTGAGACCCAACTGGCTGAAGAGACATAGACAGGCCTTGGAGGACTCCTTTGCGGAGTTGTAAGTAGGAGCCTTGACTAGCCATAAGTCGATGTAAGGGAAAACTTGGTAATGATGCTGTTGAGATATGCAACTACTGGTGCTAGGCATTGTGTAAAAATGTGAGGAGCCGATTTGAGCCCGAAGGGCAACACTCAAAATTGATAATGCCTACCAGCTACAGAGGATCTGAGAAACGTCTTGTGTTTCTTGTGTATGGATATGTGAAGATATGCGTCCTGAAGGTCTAGGGATGCCATGTAATTGTTTCCATTGAGAAGCTGTAAGACTTCCGGAATGGTGATCATGTGGAATGACTGTTTCTTGAGGAATTTGTTTAGATTTCTCAAATCTAAAATTGGTCTCCACTTTTTCACCTTCTTGCACACTAAAAAGAAATGGGAATAAAACCCTTCTACCCTTTCATGAAAAGGAACATATTCTATTGCTCCCTTTTGGATCATGGAAACGATTTTCAGCTGTAAGAGGTGCAAATGCTTGTGAGTCAGTGGTTGGGGAGGGGTTGGAGGGGGTGGCTGTATGAATTCTAGGGAATGGCTAAATTGTACCAGGTCTAAGACCCAACGATCCGTTGTAATTTGTTTCCAATTTTGGAGAAAATGGGAGATTTTGCCTCCTATCTTGGGCGGAGGTGAAGAAATAGTAACCGTCAGCAATGGGAGGTCATTGGAGTCGGGTGGACTCTTTCCGTCATCCCGTTTTTCCTCGAAAGGAATATTTGTTGTAGGCAGTTCCAGGATGTTGCCTCTGATCAAACTGCGTTCTGTATTGCTGGTTGGAGGAGGTAAAGGTTGGGTACCGGTATTGTTGGTAACCTCCCCAGTAGGATGACTGACCCTTACCCCGGACACCACGAAAAGTCATCCTTTTATACTGGAGGGTACCCAGAGCTTTAGCCATGTCTTGTGTCCTTTTTGATTCTCTGAAGGGCTTCTTTGATATTCTTACTAAACAGTTCCTGTCCATCGTAAGGCATATCTAAAATTTAGGTATGAACCTCTGGCCTGAATGTTGTGGCCTTCAGACATCCCTGGTGTCTCAAGACTGTGGCCCCAGCTGACTGATGGAAACTGCTGGAAGTGGTGTCTATCGCGCAATCAGTTATTTCAGACGCGGAGCGTTCGCCCTCCAGTAGGAACTTTTTTACCTCATCTTTGATGTCTGATGGGAGGTTGTGTATATAACGTTTGCCGATATTGTCTAGTCTCCTACCCTCCTTGTCTGGAGGCGCTGATAATGGATCTGATGGATTCTTTGACCTGTGAAATCAATGAATCAGCCCTTGGATGACCAGCGAGACAGTCAGGCGTGTCGTCAGAGGCTTCATATTTTTTGTCGAGTGTTGGTAAGACTGGTGGCACTGTTGCTGGGTTCCGCATTATCTTGACTCCCTGTTCCCAGAGGTAGTCGATAATGGGCATTGACCTGACTGATTTCTTTAAGGGTTCCTTGAAATCATAAAGGAAACAGTCTTGTTGTTGAGTAGGCATTGAAAGCTCAAAACGCCTGGCTGCTCTCTTCAGGAGGTTATGAAAGCCACCAATATCGTATGGAGGCGAGTCCACTTGTGGCGGGGATGGCGATGATGGTGGTGGGATAATATGATCATTCCATTCATCTTGCTGTAGTTGCACATCTTGTATTTCCCCTTCCTCCTGCTGTTCCTCTTCCTCTTCATCCATGGATGGAAGTTGCTGTACAGGCACTTGAGGCATAGGAAGGGGTGGAGGCTGACTTTGAACCATAGGTAGTGGTGGGGGCGCCAGAGCAGGAGACTGTGTCGACGAAGGAAATCTCTTTTTATAATCCGCCAACATCAATTGTAAGTCTGTTACAAGAGTGGAGGGTGGACAAACCATTTCTGGTTGCAATTGCTGCTGACGTCGCTGGTCAGGATAGCAAAGTTGTTGGTTATAATATTCTTCATCATCATCGAAGTCTTCTTGATACTTTACATTCAGCTCCGAAGGGCTTTGTGCAGCTCCAAACAGGCTGTCTTTGTCTGAGTCATCCTCATCATCTAAAACAGTGGTTCCCAAACTGGGGTCCGTGACACATTCCCAGGCAGTCTGGAGAAATCAGTTTCAAAAGCACTGCAAAGTTCCTTGTATAATCAGCAGTTTTCAAAGCAACAATAAAAGTGTCAAGATAGCTCCGGTGATTAATGTGCCTGCTGGAGAGAGATGGGAGTTTTGTCTAGTGACAGCTTTGACTCCTCAAAGGAAGAGCGGAGGTTTAATATACCTGCTGCTAAGAACGTGTACCATGCCTTTAAAAAAACAATATTTCATGTGCATAGCTCAGTGGATACCTGCTTTTGTCACAGAGCTTCTCTTGTTACTGTGCAGTTCATAAGTTACAAACCAGCACAGTGAGCTATAAATTGCCATCAAAGAGATGCATTCAAACTGCATGGTACAAGTTAGTAAGTTACGTTTTCTCTCAGTCTTTCATTATACTGATGATGCTAATAAAGGTTTATTTGGGTGGAAATAATTTTTTATTATGAACGTCAATGCTAACCACTGTTATGTTCTGAATCCTGAGTCTGTGCTTCTCCAGACCAAGCACTCTTAAAAAATACCTACCAGTATAGATGACATGTGAATCCTACACCTTGAAGTCCCCTTTGCCGTTTGTAACATTTTCTATACACTGATTTAAACATGTATGATTCATTGTCTCTGCCCTACACTGGCATGACAGATGCTATAAAACAACTGCAATACATGTAACAGAGGGGCTATGGAGAGATAAGAGGCACTGTTGGAGGGTGATAGTGTGGGAATCATTGAAGAGCCCCAACAAAGATCGTTATATACTGGTACACAGTAAGGTCATCATTCACTATGCTTTAAAAGCTAATACAATTCAATATATAATGACAAATGTATGTGGAATGCACCATTTTCCCTAATTTTATTGGGGGGAGAGCCCCCAAAGCTCCCTTTGTGGTCAGGCTCACTCGCTGCACTTAGTGCGCACCGTACAGAGACTGGGCTGACAAAATTCGGCAGGGCTGCTTTAGATTTCCAGTATGGCCCTGGCAAGAGCAGGAGTCTCGAATCGCGAAATAAAAGCAAACATTTAAAAGTTAGTCGCCGAGGTGCAGCATCAACCTTCCCATTAACATGTTGACATTTTTGCAAACCTTTTCATATAAAATAATAAACGTTCTAGCTATTAGAGTATTTGTTTGGTGTGCACTTGTTTGTGTATTTTTCATGAATTACTGTTTTAATGTTTGAAATTTAAATAGTACAAATTGCTGGGGGGTCCCTGGCTTCCAGTAGTGACTTATTGCGGGTCCTCAGGAGTCAAAAGTTTGGGAACCACTGATCTAAAAGATGAGCTGGTAACAAAGGCTGGACTCTACTTGGTGAAGTCAAAGAAGGTGTCGGCCTCTCCCGCTGAAATTTTGGTTGAAAAAACAATTTTGCTGATCCAGACATTTGGGTCGTCGCCGATGTAGATGTCGTTGCCGGAATACACATCTTCGTCGAAGAGTCATCAACGGACATTGATAGCAACATTCCATTCAAAAAGGGCTTGGATGACAAAATTGTCGTTGATGATGCATCTCTCGTCGACGAGGCTGTCGACGACGTAATGGGAGAAATCATCGACTTGAGAGCAGTCAACGGTAAACTTGCCATCGACGCGGGTAGCGCCGTTGACGAAGCAATCGTCGTCATCTTCGTCGTCGGAACCTTCGTCGACAACACCAACTTAGAGACAGTGCAAATCTTTATCGTCAATGACAAGGGAACTTGACTCGTCGACGAAGACATTATCGATGAGGAGATTGACGCAGACGAGACTGTAACCGTGGCGACGGTAGTCGCCGACGATGTTACCCCAATGACGGTCAATGGAGATCTTGTTGTAGTCAGCACTGCCGTCAACGGGGCTGAAGAAGGCTTCTTAATAGCATGTTTGACCTTTGCAAGAGTAGTAGGAGGGTCTGGAGCTGATTTCTTGAGAGGTTTTTTGACAGAACCCGAACTCTGAAGTGGGAGAGACAACCTGGAAGTCAAGATCCTGCTTTTTAGTACCCTCTGAAGACTTTTTGTGCATCTTCTTTGGAGGTTGCTACGAGGAATGACCTGGAGAGTCATCCAGTGGTCCTTTTTGAGGCGTCTTAGAGGAGGACCTAGATGAAACAGGTCTATCTCTGTCTTTAAGCCTCTGCAGCCATAGTAAAAGCCTCCCCTCACGGTCCTTTAAAGTTTTTGATGAAAAAGTATGACATACCTTAGTCCTTAGGTTTATGTTCTGGATAAAGGCAATAAAGGCAGTCTTTATGTGGGTCGTCGATAAGCAGCCTCTTCTTCCTGCATGTACAACAGGGCCTGAAACAAGCCTTTTTTAGGTGTATCTGACATGGAGAAGTCAGTTAAGTCACCCAGGAACAGAAATTAGAAGCTGTAAAATACTTTGAATCTAAGAAAAACCTGAAGACAGGGATAGTCCAAAAGTTATGAGGAAAAAACTGAGCAGAACTCAGTGGAGACTCCGTAGCACGACGTGCGGTAGAAAATCTGAGGGACTGGAGCTCCTTTCAGGAAGGTTCTAGAGGGTGGTATCAGCTGATTGGTTGTTTTTTAAGTTCGATCCTTTTTTAAATAAGGACTTAGATATGTTACTAAATAATAAGGCCTTTAACTTCTATGTCAATGTCTCCCATCTCGACGAAGGGGAATGATTCAAGCATGTGAATGTTCCAATACTGGAGTAACTTCTTTTATGGCAGATTTCTGTAAGAGAGTTGACACCTCCTGTTGTAACAGCGACAGTTGGTGATCGCTGGATTTTACCGGAGGAGTCGATTGCGGTGGAAAACAAGAGTAGAGCATAAGCATTTTGCAGTATATTTAGCACCCATGAATAGTTTGTAATGCTGCGCCACTCTTGAACGTGATGAGTGAAACTTCCTCCCACCGGAGTGGGTAACGGCGACAGAGGAAGCGATTGCTGATTGCTTCTTAGCATTCTTGGTGGTAGAAGAGGATTGTTGAGGTGCATCTCTACCCCGGGAAGGTCTACGCCCTTGATAGTGCGTTTTGGTCTGGTCATAATGTTTCTGAGACCAATGAGGGGTTTGCACCCTCTGTTGGAAAGGTCTGCAATCATAAGTCCTGTGCCGGCACCTGAATTCCATCCTCTTTTCCAGACCCACAGCCTTAAGTGTCCAGTTCCGTTTTCATCCTGGTCCTCTCTTCATCTGTATATGAGCCAAATAGGGTATTCCATGAAAAAGGGAGGTTCAAAATGCGTTGCTGGGCCTCCGGCAAGACGTAACCTGTAGGATCTTCTGGCGCAGATTCCATGTGAGTACGAGTGAGCAGCCAGAGATGCTTCATCTCCCCAGGAATTACTGGGGACCATACCAAGCATACCTCTGAAGTAAAACTGATGATGCTGTCCCGGACACACAAATTGCTGCCACGGAGGCATTGTCTCAGGAGGCTGACACACAGATAATTGAAGGCAACTTAGGTCAAGGTCAGACTATATTAGCTGGCACATTAAGTAAGAATTAGAACTCGCATGAGGTACTGGTCAGCACAGTGACAAATAAAATCACGCAAGATGTTATCCCACCTCTAGTTGTATTTGTAACAAGCATTTGCAATGCAATAGGTCTCGCATTTACGCGTGTTTGAGCTATTGGCATTGTAAATGACAATGCCTCTTATTTATGTTTTGTTTTTTAAAACATAAATAAAACGCATTATCCTTTACAATGCCAATAACTTAAACTCGCGTAAATGCGAGACCTATTGCATTGCAAATGCTTGTCTTTATAAAGTTGTTAATCCTGCACTATTGTCTCTGTACTACATAAGAAAAGCACACTTTAGAATGAATGTTTGAATGAATGAATGCAGGAGTAACGCTGCGGCACAAGTGGGCACCTTCTATGGATGGTGAAAGCCATTCTAAAGGCCTCCAGGGGTCCATGTTCGGTCACTTGCAAGTCTCTTGAAGATGCACCACTGGTTCTTCAGTGTATGGTAAATAGTGTGTAGACAGCACAATTGTGTTTGTGTATCCTGAAATGTGTTGGATGGTCATAGAAGCGTTGAGAAAAATTATACTCTAGCTGAACTGTACCTTTCTAATTCATCCATCTGAAACTTCATTCCTAACTCTAGTTTGTGCACTGTCCCGCATCTCTTTGCATAATAACTTGTATTGGAAGGTGTGTCGGATTACTTTCACTATAACCGTTTTGTACAGGCACTATAGTTTACACAGTAAACGATGTGTCCAAATAGGGCGCGCAGCCTACGCCAGGCGAGACCTAAAAAAGGAATCCTCTGCATGCCTGATATATGCTTTTCAAAATCGATGACTTTCTGTACTGATATGGCTGTTCATGATGTAACTGTGTCCTAAGTTGTATGTATATTGTTTTACAATGAAGCTAATACAAATAAAATAATTATTTTGTTTTAAAAAGAGATGCTCCATCTGCCACCACACTGATCATCTGGTTTGCTACGAGAGCACCCTCCTGGAGGATCTCTCCAAAATCCTGGTGATACTCTTTGGGCAGTTTGTCTTTGAAGTGCTCTAATGAATCACACAATGCCCTGTCATTATATCACATTAGGGCTGCCGCGCTAGATACTTTCAAGGATGCAGCTGCCAAGCCACATGCTTTCCTTCCCCCATGAATCCTGAGCTCTGCTTTCCTTGTCCGGGGGAACCATTGAGGAAGAGGCTACTGCGTGAGTCTTCTTCGCAGCAGCAATGATCACAGAGTCTAGCGGAGGATCCGCCCTGAGGAAATAAGGATCCTGCTCTGATAGTATGTATTTCTTTAGGATCCTTGCCGGAGTCGTTTTGAGGGTCGCTGGGGTGAGAAGAATGTTCATGACCGGCTGTAAAAGGCCTGGAATCAAAGGTAGTAGACGTCTTGACACCGTTCTCTGGTTAAGATTCTCAAGATGACTGACGTTGATGTCTGAGGAGCGGACATTTCGATATTCAATTTCTGTGCCCCCCTGCCAGTACATCATGAAAAGTATTGATGTCATCCACAGGCGATATTCTTGAGTATGGACTGTCTGTCAGTGTGGGAGAGTAATCTCTCTTAGAAGAGTGCGTAGAGGAGGAAGACCAAGAAGGTGATCTACACCTTTGGTGGTGGGTACGGGAAGCGGACCTCTGTGGAGATGGAGACCGGGTCCGCTGATGACCCCTGGAAGGCGTGGTAGGGGAACGAGCCACTGCCTGCACCAAACCAGCCAGAGGAGATCTATGGAGAGGGCTAGAATAGTCCAGAGGTTGTTGGATCTGAGTAGAGGTCACTTTCTGCCAGTGGTGTACTGGAAGGAGCCACCTGGCAGAAAGGTGAACAGATGGAGATCTGTGCCCTTCTTCCCATTGCTCAGGAGGAAAAGTGGTCTGCGGAGTTGTCTTCTATGCTCGTCGTTCTGGAGACGGAGAAGCGTAGCTTCTCTAAGTCAAGAGAGGCGGAGGAGATCATGCCTGCAAAACTGAAGACTCAGAGAGACGCTTCGATATTGAGCGGTGCCTCGCTGAGGGTGAGCGGTGCACCAACGTTGACAGAAGGGAGTGCCTCGACATCGAGCGGCTACGTGCTACTAAGACTTGGGAATCCACCAATGGAGTTCTAGGCCCCGACGCCGGAATGTGAGGAGCCAACTGAAGTCTTGACGTCAGAAGAGACTTCTGTTTAGACGTCGACCGATGACCCGCCAACGGAGTCTGGTGCTTCGACGTCATAAATGGACTACCCAACGGAGACGGGAGACTCAACACTCAACATCGTTAGGGGAGAAGGTGAAGGGGAGCGTTTTCTTGACGTCGAACCTCCTCTGGACGCCACTGTGACAGACTGAGGTCTCGACGTTGACCGCCGCCTTGTTGACAGCAACGGAGGAGTCCACTTCGACGTCGAACCCCTTCTGGACGTCGTAGATGACTTAGGCCTTGACGTTGACAGCCGCCTAGATGACGGTTATGGAGGACTAAGCTTCGACGTCAAACGCCATAACAATCGCGAAGATGGAGAGCGATGTCTCGCCGTTGGGCGATGAACCGGCACCAACGGAGATCAACTCCTCGATGTTGACAGTAGCCGGGTTGACGGAAGCGGAGGATTCGACGTTAGAGTATGACGCGACGTACCTCTATGTTTCGACGTTTTCGATGACGACCGATGCTCCGATGTTCTTGACAGTGGTGGGAGTGCCGAAGCCGATTTCTTCGACATTGGAGGCATTTTTGACACCGAGCCCGATGCTGAAGAAGAACAGACCGGGACTTTACTACTGGAAGTCGCCCTGGGCCTCTTCTTCTTGTGTCTCACAAGAGATCTGCCTCTGGATGTAGTCGATTTATTCTTCTCAGAGAGACCATAAAGACAGATTTTTTCTCATTACTTGAGAGTGTGTCTTGACAAATTCTGACAGTGTTGGCAGGTCTCAAGAGAATGAGACTCAGGAAGACAGAGGATACACACAGAATGGGAATCTGTCTTGGCCTTTTGTTTGCCACAGGAAGAGCAAGGATCAAACAGAGAAGGCATCCTCTGACTGAAAAAGCCAAACATTTGCTCGAAAAAAGGCAATTCCTTACTTCAACAGGTGTTAGATGTCGAAGTAAAAGGAGCTACAGCAAAAAAAGGATAACTTTTGGAGCTGAGTAAACAGGGTCCTGACTGAAGGAGCCAGAAAGAGCAACTGACCTAACTGTCACCCCTGAGGCATGATGGGAAGCTGGGGGTCATGGTTGCCTCAAAGGCACAGGACCAGTTGTTGCTTGCAATTGCTTTCATTTTCTATGTTGTTAAGCTTTCAATCCAGCCTATGGGCTAACAATGCCTGTATTCTTTGCAGGTTAATTTGCCTGCTGTTCAATAAAGAGAGTTCAAGTGTCTCCTTGTCCTCCTGTTCTCTTGTATTTATTGCAAAAACAAGGTTTCAGTGCATTGGTTAGCCTTGGTTCGTGAAAAAATGATATATGTATATATATGGAGCTGCATATGTATGTTTTCATATATAATTTTTTATATATGTTCTGGGGTCCCAGCGCATGGGCGTGAATATTCAGTGCTTATGACTTTGATGAGGATCCCCTGGAAGAGAAGTAACAGTTCCTTCGGCATCGTAGGATCTTCATTGATAGTCATAAACCTTGGATAGAATAGCTAGCTAAGAAAAAAATCAGTATAGCGACTGTCAAGTATTTATACCCTGTGAGAACGTAAAGTTTTGTATTAGAGGCTGCTATCAAGAATCAGTAGTTTAGGCCCAGAAGGACAAGAGTAATTATTTGAAAAGGTTTCTTAACGTCTCTTGTCCAAACTTAGAGTAGGCTTGAGTATCCGATTCTAAACAGTAATGTTTTGCTTAAGTGTGTAGAGACTTCCAAGTGGCAGCTTTGCAAATGTCTTGAATAGGGACTGGCCTCACCCAAGCTGTGGTGTCATCTTTTCCTCTTGTTGAGTGGGCTTTTGGTCTGCCTGGCAAAGGTTTGTTGGCGATCAGGTAACATAAGATAATACAGGAAACTATCTACCTAGCTATGGATTGTTTGGAGGTCGCTAGACCTTCTCTGATACATCCATAATTTATGAACAGGTGGGAAGACTTCCTAATGGATTTTATATGGTCTAAATAGAAGTGAAGGACTCTTTTAAGATCAAGATAATATAATGCTCTCTCTGCTGCGGAAGTAGGATTTGGAAAAAAGGTAGGTAGAGTGATAAAGTGGTTGAGATAAAACTCTGATACTACTTTGGGCAAGAAAGAGCGATGCATACGTATGATAACACTATTGTGATGGAAACCCATGAAGGGTTTTAGAGAGGATAGAGCCTGCAACTCACTGAAAGCTGAAGTAATTGCAATTAAAAAACCATTTTCCATGATAAGTGTTGCAGCGATGCTTTATGGAATGGTTCGAAAGGAGGACCCATCAATTTAGACAACACCAGATTCAATTCCCAATGAGGAGAAAGATTTCTGAGTGGAGGAAAAACCTTTTATAAGGTTTTCTAGAAAATATTTAACAACTGGAATCTTTAAAAAAGACTGCTACTTTGGAGATTTTAGATATGCAGTGATAGGTGTTAAGTGAACTCTTATAGAGGACAGATAAAGTCCTGACCTGGCGAGGTGCAATAAATATGGTAAGATGATATTTTCCTGTACTGTGATGGGATTATAGTTCCTCAAACGACACCATATGCTGATGTGTTCCCACTTAAAAGCACAGCATGTCCTTGTGGAAGGAAGCTTAGCTTCTTTCAAAATGTTCATGCAATCGTCTGGAAGATTTAAGTGTCCATACTGGGTGACCTCAGGAGCCACGCTGCCAAATTCAACGATTTATCGTAGGGTGAAGAATTTTGCCCTGAAGTTAGGAGAGAAGGTCTGGTCTGAATGGGAGATGCTTGTGATGAGCTATGGAAAAGTGGAGGATATCTGTGTACCACCACTGCCTCGGCCAATCCGGAGCTATGAGGATCATTGTGATGCGTGATCTCAGTAGCTTTAGAAGAATTGGTGGAAAGGCGTACACAAATGAAATCGACCAGTCTATCAAAAGGGCATTGCCCAGAGACTTCGTTTCTAGAACCCTGGATGCGAAGTCTCAGCATTTTTTGTTTTGGGCGGTGGCAAACAAATCTAATGTTGATGTGAACCATTGTTCGAAGATGGATTCCAATACTTCGCTGTTGAGGACCCATTCATGATTTTCCTTGTGGAAACAGCTGAAGAAATCCGCTTCCACATTTGGAACTCTTGGGATGTGGAATGCTGTAAAGGAAAGTCCTCTCGCTAAAGCCTGATGCCATGTTTGCTTGGCAAGATAGTTGTCTGGACCTTGTTCCACCGTGTTTGTTTGTAGGAAGCTGGCTCTGTATATGATATTGCCACTAGGTGCACAGAGTCCAGGGATTCCCCAAAAGTGTACAGGGCTCAATTTAAAATCCAAAGTGCTCTATTAGCGGTAGTGTTGGCGAGCCGCCTAAGGCCTAACACAGAAGAGTGTAAGACATTTATTGCACAACAGTGATCAATAATGGACACATGACTCAAGAAGGAGATCCAGACCAATTTTATAAAATTTTACTTTGTTTGTACTTTATTTTAAGAGCCAGGGCTTCGTAATCAGGTAAGTACATTTTTAATTAAAAATACTTTTCACTTTAACACTTAGAAACTTTTTCGCACAGTCCAATGCTATCCTACGGGGAAAGCAATATTGCGGTTATACAGGTATGTGTTCAACTTACAATCTCAGTCTTCAGAGATAAAAGTCAGCAAGGGCTAGGGGGTCAGGTTAGTACCAACACTGCACCACCAGCGGCACATGGGCAGACAGGTGCAGAGGTCAAAATCGGAGTTCAACTCAATGCTTTCCAATGGGAACAAGGGTGCCTGGAGCCACACTGCTAGCAGGTAAATAAATCGGTTGCAGGGGCCAAGCTTCGAGGGTTAGCACAGGGGGAGCACAAAGCACCACCAAGCATACACCACCAGTGGCACAGGGGCGGCCGGGTGTAGGGTGCAAATTCGACATCTGGCACTAAATGCCTTCCAATGAGAATTTTCTTGACGTAAAAGAGGCTGCGGGAGTGGCACCGGAGGTTGCAAGAGGGAGACCAGCGACAGCAGAGGTAAGGTGGGATGTAAAGGGCTCGTAGGGGCACCATCAGCTCATCTCACCAAGGCCGGGGACTTCGGGTGCAGGGGTACCTTTTGACATGGAAATCTTCTTATCGGAGCCGAGCGCCGTCGAGGGGAGCCTTGGGATTCACACTCCAGGTACCGTTGTGGAGGGCAGGAGAGGTCAGCTAACACTGGACACGAGATCAGGAAGCCGAGGAGACTTCACTGCACAGGTGAGTCACTCAGACTCGGGCCATGGGCATTGGGCGCAGAATGGGCAGGAGACGCGGATCCACCTGGATCCGGAGTCTTTGCATACGGTTTCTTCTGGACAAGTCCACAGTCCTCAGGAGATTGGAGTCTTTATCGAAGAGAACAGTCCTTTCCGGGGTTTTGGAGGTAGTTGTTGCAAGACAGGTTGCATGGTTGTCGAAGCTGGAGACAAGCCGGTAGGGCTGGGGCCAAGGAAGTTGTTGTCCTCTAGCTCCTGCTGCAGGGTTTCTTCTTTCTTCTTAGGTCATCGCAGAGCTGAGAGTAAGGTCTGGAGGAGTCACTAAAATACTAAATTTAGGAGGCATTTTAGGGGAGTAGCAGGTACGAACAATGGACAACTTACCTGGGGTGACTACACCCTCAATTATGCCACCCTTCTGTGGAAGGGGAAATAGGCCTAGCCTTGATTGGAGGGGTCCCCCCATTCTTCAAGATGGCAGAGGATGAGAGTTGTGCTTCACTTTGTTTCGCCCCACCTTAAAGGTGGAGTTGGCAGAGATGGGCACACCTCCTATCCTTTTGAATTTTCCTGCTGGTTTTCCCGCCCAAAGTGGGGGTGTAAACCAGGGGCTGCCATCTGCTGCTAGCAACAGAGGATGGGGGTCGCATTACAAAGGCGGCAGGCCTTTGAAGCTTTCCTTCTTCGAGCACTGGTCCATCCTGGGGGAGGAGGCATGACACCTCTGCCCAGGATATGCATTGTTTCTGGTCCCAGAGAGCGGGGGTTCTCCACCCAGGGGTCCAGAAACATGTCTGGTGGTGGCTGCCTGCCTACAGTCAGCCAGAGACCACACCAGGGTTGGTAGGGATTCAGGGGGCACCTCTGAGGTGTCCTCTGGGTACATGGTACAATAAATCCCACACTGGCATCAGTGTGGGTTTATTGAAAGGAGTAGTTTGGTACCAAACACTCCTGTATTCAGTAAAGCCATCATGCTGCTTTGGAACTCGAGTTGTCGAGTTCCTAGCCCATGTACTCCCTATGGCTTCACTGGCACTTACAATATAAGGAAATGGTGCTCAATACTGTAGGGGCATATCTGCTCATGCAGATATGCCCTCACCTGTCGTATAGTTCACCATGCCTTAGGGCTGTGAGGCCTGCTAGAGGGGTGACTAACTAATGCTGCCAGGCAGTGCTAGCTGTCGTTTTCCCCCTCACTGGGGCATGCAGGCTGCAAGGGCAGTGGCATGGTCCCAGTGAGGGAGGTCCCAAGGGACCCTCTTCAGCTCTCAGGTCCTAGGTACCCAGGGTACTATTACTAGGGACTTACAGGGGGCAAAAGTAGTGATTGGGAGTTTGTTTAGGGAGGGAGCACTGGCACAGGGGACCTGATTGGCAGGGACACTGTACACTACATTTGAAACCACATCAAAACCAGGCAAAAAGTAGGGGGCTAACCATGCAAAAGAGGCACTTTTTCACATTGTTGGTGTAAAACATGGTGGTGATGCTGTCTGTTTGAATCATAAGGTCCTTTGATTGCAGAGACTGAAGGAAAGCTTTGAGAGTCTGAAGAACCTCTTTCACTTTTAACAGATTTATATGATATGTTTTTTCTTTTTCGGACCATAGACCTTGGAAAGCCAGATCATTCATGTGAGCGCCCCACTCTGTCAGTGATGCATCTGTGATGTTAGTCTGAGATTATGTTATTTTCTGAAAAGGTACTCCTGCCAGAATATTGTGAGAGTTGGCCCACCATGAGAGACATTGGTGTGCATTGATTGTCAGGAGAATTCAATCTTCCCAGAGTCCTGTCCTCTGAGACCATTGATCTTCTAGGCACATTTGGAGAGGTCTCATATGTAGGCGTGCTTTCAGGCCCATAGTGATTCAGGAGGCCATTGACTCAAGAAGAGATGCTACCTTGCAAACTGTTAGTCTGTTCTTCTGCAAGTTTTGAGTACATTTCATTTGAACTGATAACACTCTCTCCTCCGAAGAACACACACTTTTGTTTCGAGTGTCTAGATTCGCTCCCAGGAAGGTGAGACAATGAACTGGTGTTGAGATGGACTTTTCTGCATTGACCTCGAGACCCAGTTTTGCCAGAAGAGATGTACTGGTGCTAAAGTCTTGTTTCACTTGGTGAGAAGAATCTGCTCTTATGAGCCAGTCGTCCAGGTATGGATCTACGAAAATAACTTGTTTTCTTAATTGTGCCACTAAAACCGTCATGCACTTGGAGAAAGTCTGAGGAGCTGACTTTAGACCAGAAGGCAATTCCGTGTACTGATAGTGGTGTGAGCCTAACAAAAACCTCAGAAACTGTCTGTAATGCTGTAGTATAGGAATGTGGAATGTGCGTCCTGGAGGTCTACTGCACAGAGCCAATATTTTTTTCTTAAGTGCGGAAAAATTTGGTGAAGTGATAGCATTCTGAATTTCTCTTTCTTTATAAATTTGTTGAGGGAATTGATTGAGTTGATTTTCTTTTTGACAAGGAAATACCTTGAATAAACCCTTTTGTTTATTTGATGTTGACAAACTTTTTCTATTGCTTTTTTCTGCAGTAGAAGAGCTGTTTCTTGTTTAAGGTCGCATAAATGGGCCATCATGACTTGTTGTGGAGGGGCTTGTGATGAAATGCTCGTGAAGCGGCGTGCATAGCCATTCTGAAAAATGTTTAGGACCCATTTGTATGTAGTTATATTCTTCCACTCTTGCAGGAAAAAGTTTGTAGCTCCCCCCGCCACTGGAGTGGGAAACTGTGGAGGGTGTGTGTAATCCTCATCGTTTTGACTGAGAATTATTTCCTTGTTCTGCGATGGCTTATGTGGTGAGGACTGTCTCCTCTGGGATCGGCACTGAAAAGGACTTTGAGCCGGTCTTTGTTGTTGTTGATAGTGATAGGGCCACCTAGAGGTTTGAACCGTATAGTAGAAGCCTCGTTTGTTCCTGGGCTTGAACTGCTTGAAAAACGTCTTTGTTCTTCCAAGTCCACTGCTTTTAGTGTTTCAGCTTTATTCTTCATTCGCAGCATTTCCTACTCTGTGTGTTGTCCGAAGAGGGAGGATCCAGAAAAAAAGTAAGTTAGCAATCTTTAAGTGGGCGTCTTGTTTTAAGATGAAAGAAAGTCTGAACAAAGACGTATGCCATAGAGAAATGCCATGTGAAAAAGCAGTGGCTGAAAGTTCCATGTAGTCCACTAATGGACTGGTTTGAGATTAGGGAGCCCTCTTTAATCATCTCTAGATAGTCTTGTTTTCTGTGATCTGGCAGGTCAGTCATGTATGATTTCATGCCTTTCCAAATTTCCAGATGGTATCTGCCCAATAATGCTGCTGAATTGGCATTGTGTAAATGTGCAGATGCGTTGCCACACATTTTCTTTCTGTGGCATCCATTCTTTTGCTCTCATAGTCTGGTGGTGCTATGGTCTTAGGAGCAAAAGCGTGTCTTCTTCGTACTGCTGTAACAATGATAGAATCGAGTTTAGGATCAGTTTTGAAGAAGTCTGAATCTTGTGGCAGAGGTTTGTACTTTTTCAACAGCCTTAGCATTGCAGGTTTTACTGTGGCTGGAGTAAGGAATTCTTCATGAATGATATCCGTAAAGCCTGGAAGCAGAGGTAAGTTAAGATGCTCTTTTGACTAGAGCATTTTGAAACGTGATATCATCAACGGGTGAAGCAGCAGACAGGGTGTGGGGTGGAGAGATCGGCATATAGGATGTTGAGGGTGGTGTTTTGACAGGTGATGGAGCCTTCCATTAGCGAATTGGTGACATTGAGGTCGCTCTTGTGTACTGTTGCACATGAGATATGTTTGGAGGTTGCAAAGGAACCTGTAGAGGATCATTAGGTGGAATAATGGGGCAGATTGGTGGAAGACTTGTGTCTTGGTCAGGTGATGGAGGGTCATTACATTGGGATGATCATGACCAATGTAAGGAAGAAGAAGAAATCTCCATATGAATGACGTTCGACACAGGGATTGGAGTAATCAACGTCGTACACAGTCGCCAGAGTTCTCGGTGGAGAAATTAGCCTCTTGGACGCAGAGTGGGAATGCTGCTTTGGCGACAACATAGGTAATTGAGATTTCAACGCTGAATGGTATGACCTCGAAGTCGAGTGACGTGATTTTGACGTAGACCGGTGAGATCTTAACGTCCAATGATGTGAGGCTGACGCTGATCAAGAGTGCGACGGCGGTGCCGTGACGGTATTAAGCATTGAGTAAGCTCCTGTCGCCGATTTTGACATCGAACGGTGACGATGTAGGAGTCTCGTTGACATTGAGCCTTCCTTTCAAGGTGAGCAGGATGAGACCAGGTCACTCGACGTCGATGACTTTGATGCCGGCACTTGGCCTTGATGCGAATGATGACAGTGTGGGTGTCGAGAGGAGCATTTTTTAAACTGAGATCTCCTCTTGTGGGAGTCTGTACCTGTGTTTCGCAGTTTTTCAGGAGAGTGGTGTGAGGTAGAACTCTCCAATCATTTCCTTTTCTTCCTTTGTTGGTCCGCTTTCAAGTCTTCCATCCAGCCACGCAGCCTGATACCGCCCCAATCTTGAAGTGTTCTTTTCGACATTTTGCTGCAAATGTCACATACCTTTGTGAGGTGCTGAGGGGATAAACACACCACACAAACCTTGTGGGCATGAGAGGAAGCTTTCCTTCTGCCACAGGTGGGTCCTTCGTGAAAAGAGCAGGCATTTTGAGAAAAATTCTCTTTAGAAAACTTGAAAAAAGGGTTTTACTCGACAAGAAAGGTGATACAAAGTCAAGTAAAGTAGCTTTAAAAAACGCGGAGACAATATTTTCAAATTAGGTGGAAAAAAAACACCTGAGGTGTTCTGAGATCCTGCCTGAAAGAGCCGGAAAAAATAACTGACTCTCACAGAAAAAATGCCACTGCAGTGGGTTGTGGCATAGGGTCTCTCTAGGGTCCTTAAAGGTAAAGGTCAGATTTTGAACTTACGTTCTGATGGGTTGTCAAGGCAAGATTAGTGTATTCTGATTCTTGGAGGAAAAAATTCCAATTCAAAGCAAGTTACTGAAAATGGACGTTTCCACGATGTGCTAGAAAGATATAGTCGGATTCTCAAATCTTGGCTAATGCCCGGTACGAGTGTTCTGTTTCATTCAGTTCAACAGTAATACCCGCCCTGAAGAAGCCCCAGGCCTATAGGCCATGTAGGGGGCGAAACACGTGTTGGCTGTGCCACCCCTTGGTTTTTTCTCATACCCACCCCTATGTATGAGTGCAAATAAAGGACTAGCTCACGTTTAAATCAACTTGCTTTGAATTGGAATTTTTTCCTCCAAGAATCAGAATACACTAATCTTGCCTTGACAACCCATCAGAACTTTTGCTAAAACTAGGGGGATAGGGGTTTCCCCCTGTCATTGGGCAAGAACCAGTACCTCTCGACTAACGCTTATTACCTGGCGAGTAAGGGATAGGGGCCTTTCTCCCCTCTTCCACAGATTTTGAACTTACCAGTGTTAGCCTATCAGCCTGTCTATGATAAAGTGTTGTAAGATTTTTTCAGTACATTCCTCCTGCAATTCTTGCCAGCATTCTCCAGGAAATACATCTCTGACAGTCTACACTGTCAATGTATGGAAAGTGAGGATTAGTTACTTACCTGTAATCCTAGTTCTCATCCAGGGGTATACTCATCAAAGTCATAATCTATGAATAATCCCCGCCCACGTGCGGGATCCCGGAGCATATAGAAAATACATATATTTACATATATATGCATATGTGAAAACATAAACATGCAGCCTAAAATGTTTAAAACATGGCAAAAATGCTGAAAATTACATAGGTTTGCATTGTAGTACCCCTAACCGATAAGGAAAAAAGGAAGCACTAAGCCAATTGTCACACAACAATGCTTTATTCCCATATAGCAAACTTGTAATTGCAGGCATTTGCCTGTAGGCTGCAGTAGAGTATCAAGAAAACAAAGAAAATTGACACCTTGCCTTTAAGGCATTAGAGTAGGGGGACCGTGATTTAAGACCTGCAGGAGACCCCTTGCTCCCATGATGCACCACAGGTTACAGTTAGGTCAGTTCTTTTTGACGGTGCACACGCACCTGAGTAGATCTGCAATCAATAAACAATAACTTGAGGAGAATGCTCGTCCGGGGAGGTGGGTGGGTCGCTTATGACTTTGATGAGTATACCCCTGGATGAGAACTAGGATTACAGGTAAGTAACTAATCCTTCTCATCCAGGGGATACTCATCAATAGTCATAAACTATGAATAGAGTAGCAAGCCCATACCCAAAGTCTCGTGGACGAGCAATAAAGCATCTAGAACATGAAGTAAAATCACATTCGAATAGCAGTTATGCAAATAAATTCCTCAAAGAGGCCTGCCCCACCTGGGCATCGGCCTGTGTGTCTGAATCTAGGCAATAATGGCGTGTAAAGCTATGTATAGAGCGCCATGTAGCTGCTTTGCAAATTTCAGATATAGGAACGTTGCGAAGGAGAGCTACAGTAGAAGCTTTCCCTCTAGTAGAGTGTGCTCTTGGTCTGACCTGTAGAACCTTGTGGGCCAGTTGATAAGACAAGGCTATGCAGGAAACAATCCATCTAGAAATAGACCTTTTTGGAAGCAGCCAGCCCGGTATTTGTCGAACCGTAATTGACAAAGAGCCTATCAGACTTTCTAAGTGAAAGGGTTTTAGCAAGGTAAAATTTCAATACCCTTCGGAGGTCAAGAGAATGTAAGGCTCTCTCCGGGGGAGTGGTAGGCTGAGGAAAGAAAGTGGGCAGCGTGATAACCTGATTAATGTGGAAATCCGAGACCACCTTGGGCAGGAAGCTCGGATGAGTACGTAGCACCACTCTATTGGCGTGAAAAACAGTGTAAGGTTCCTTGCAGCACAGGGCCTGAATCTCACTTACCCTGCGGGCAGAAGTGATGGCTACTAAGAAGGCAGCCTTCCAGGTCTAATGCTGCAAGGTCGCCTTATGGATAGGCTCGAAAGGAGCACCCATCAACTTGGAGAGAAAGATGTTGAGCTCCCAGGGAGGAGAAGGGGACCTCACTAGTGGAAAGACTTTCTTAAGCCCTTCTAGGAAATCTTTTTGACTACCGGCAGTTGGAAGAATGAGGCCTGGGTAGGAGACTTTCTATAAGCTGTGATAGCAGCTAAGTGGACTCTGATAGAGGTGTACTTTAAACCAGACTTTGCCAAGTGCAGTAAGTAGGAGAGAATAACTTGTTCTTGACCCTGGATCGGCTAAAGAGCGTTATCTCTACACCAAATGTAAAACCTCTTCCACTTGAAGGCATAGGACTTTCTAGTGGAGGGCCTTTTTGCTTCCCGAAGAATGCTCATACAGTCAGCCGGAAAAAGCTAAATGTCCATACTGGATGACTTCAGGAGCCATGCCGTCAAGCGAAGGGAGGGGAGGTTGGGGTGGAACACTCTCTCCTGGTTCTTGGTCAGTAAGTTCGGGAGGCAGGGCAACCTCCGGTGTGGCACCTCTTACAGTTGGAGGAGATCCGGATACCACCACTGGCGTGGCCACTCCGGAGCTATCAGGATCATCCTTGTTCTGGTCCTGTAGAACTTCTGTATGACCGCTGGGATGAGAGGGAGAGGAGGAAAAGTGTAAAGCAATGTCTGCGACCAGCTGATCAAAAGTGCGTTCCCCCGTGATCCCTGTTGGGGAAACCTGGAGGCAAAGACGGTGCATTTTTTGTTTGCCGCGTCTGCGAACAGGTCGATGTCCGGTGCTCCCCACTGCCGGAAGATCTCCTGGGCGACGTCTTCGTTGAGCATCCAGTCGTGCGCTTCTACGAAGTCTCTGCTGAGGCCGTCTGCCTGCACGTTCAGGGTTCCTGGCAGGTGGACTGCGATGATTGAAACACCTCTCGCCAGCAGCCACCGCCAAATGGACTGAGCTTCCAGAGACAGAACTCGTGACTTGGTGCCTCCTCGCTTGTTCAGATAGAACATAGTTGTTGTGTTGTCTGTCTGAATCTGAACGTGGCTGGTTTGAAGAGACGTATACAGGGATTTGAGAGCCAGATGGACTGCTCGTAGCTCCAAGAGGTTTATGTGACAACTTCTCTCTGTATTGGACCAGAGACCTTGTACCTGAAGCTGGACCATATGAGCACCCCAGCCCTGCATTGAGGCATCTGTGACCACTGTCCGTGTTGGAGGTGTCTGATGGAAAGGAACACCTTGCAGCAGATGAGAGCATTTCATCCACCATCTGATGGAGTCCCTGGCAGCTTGGTGGAGAGAGACAAGATCTTTCCAGCGACCTGACCTCTGCGACCATTGATCTTCGAGCGCTTGTTGTAGAGGCCGCATGTGAAGGCGTGCATTGGGAACAATGTAAATGCATGAAGCCATCGACCCCAGTAGTGAAGACACTTGCCTGGCTGTGGGAAATGCAGTGTCGAGAAGAGTGTGGCATTTCTGAAGCATGAATGATAACCTCTCCTTCGAAGGACACACGCTTGCCTTTGCGGAGTCCAGAGAGGCGCCCAGATAGTGTATCCGCTGAGTGGGATTGAGGACTGACTTTTTGTAGTTGACTTGTAATCCCAATGACTGTAGTAGATTCAGGCAGTACGAGAGATGGCTCTGGAGTACTACAGGTGTGGAACTCTTCAGGAGCCAGTCGTCTAGATAGGGATAGACGAAGATCTTCCGCTTGCGGAGGAAGGCAGCTACCACCGCCATACACTTGGGGAATGTCCATGGTGCGGATTTGAGGCCGAACGGCAGAACTCGGTACTGGTAGTGCTGACGAGAGATCTGAAACCTGAGGAATTTTCGATGTTTCACTGAGACAGGAATATGAAAATAGGCGTCCTGCAGGTCGATGGCACACATCCAGTCTCCCTGGTGAAGGTGCGGGAAGATTTGATGCAGGGCTAGCATTCTGAAATTTTCCTTCTTGATAAATCTGTTTAGCAGACGCAGGTCGAGGATGGGTCTGTACTCTTTGGTTACTCCTCGCTTTTGAACTAGAAAGTAGCGGGAGTATACTCCTTTATTTCTTTGCAGAGGTGGTACTTCCTCTATGGCATTCTTGGAGCGGCACGAAGCTACTTCGTCCAGTAAAAGCCGATTTTGAATTGGAGGAAGGTGCTGTAACTGTGGGGGTACTTGCGGAGGGGGAGACTTGAACCTCAGCAAGTAACCATGCTGTACAATATTCAGTACCCATTTGTCTCTTGTAATGGCTTCCCACTCTTCCAGGTGAAAACTGATGCTTCTCATACCGGAGTGGCGAACGGGCATGGAGGAAGTAAGACCTCACTGTTTCGGAGGCTGCTTCGTGGTGGACTGTTGCTGTTTGGCATTCCCTCTTCCTCTGCCATGACCCCTTTGTTGGAATTGGGGTCTCTGCTGGTTCTGAGAGGACCATTGAGGGGTTTGAACCCTCTGGTGAAAGGAACGTTTGTCGCTCTGACGAAAGCGCTTCCGATATTCCTTGCGCTTCTCCAGCCCAACAGCCTTGACGGTGTCCATCTCTGGTTTCATTTTGTTTATTTGGTCATCGGCGTGCGCACCGAACAAGGACGATCCGTTAAAAGGTAAGTTTAGAATTTTCTTCTGCGCATCAGGCTTGAGGCCTGTTAGTCGCAGCCAGGCTGATCGTCGAGAACATACGCCATGGGAGTACCCATGAGCGGCGAGGTCTGAAGCATCCGCAGCCGCACTTATGATCTGATTGGCTACAAGCCCACCCTCAAGGAGAATTTCGTTGAAATCCTTTTCAGCGAACCTGGAGAGGGAATCCCAAAGTGCACGATCATAACGCCCTAGAAGGGCTGAAGCAATCGCAACCTTCATGTATGAAGCAGATGTGTTGCACATTTTCCTGCCATAGGAATCCATCTGCTTACTGTCCTTCTCTAGGGGGACAGAAGATGAAACAGACGCAGAGTGCGACCTCATGGCAGCCGCCACAATAACTGAGTCCGCTGGAGGATCCGCTCTTAGGAATAAGGGATCCTCGGCTGGAGCCTTATACTTCTTGGCGATCCTTGAAGGCACAGAGCCCACAATAGCAGGAGTGAGAAATGTGGCCATAGCTGGCTCCAACAGTCCTGGCACCAAAGGAAGTAATGGTCTGGGAGCTGATCGATGATGTAAGGTATCAAATATAATCGATATGGGAACCACAGGGGTGTGGAACGTGATGTTCAGTTTTTGCGCATCCCTACCCAGGACATCAGAAAAGGTAGCGATGTCATCGATGGGAGACACCCGCGATGGAGGAGTGGAGGAGAAGGTCGGAGAATAGTCCCGGACCGAGGACCTCGTGGAGGAAGACCATGTGGGTGATCTTGTGCGTCGCCTCTTGTGGGGACGGTCACTGTGATGAGCCCTGGACCGTGATCTGTGTCTAGAAGGTGATCTTGACCTTCTGTGAGGAGAAGAACGATCTCTGGATCGTGACCGGCGTGTAGTAGGCGACCTTGGTCTACCAGGAGGGGACTTGCTTTTTCACGGGGAGATTCTAGAGGGCGAATACGTGCAAGAATAGTCCGAGCCGGACTTCTGCAGCCACCTGTACCTACATTCTCCAGCCAACGAGGTGAAAGACCAAACTTTTCTGTCGCCTTAGGTGATTTCTCCGGAAAAATCTGAACGATATGTAGACCTGGGGACGATGATTGATCCCCCGATGATGACCTGGATCTGGACATAACTGCACGCTGGATCTCCTCCGTGGCCGCTGCAGTTTTATCCCTCGATGTCGAACGTCTCGACGTCGATGAAGTCTGCGTCACCATCGGCGTCGATTAGCTCTGGGAACGCCGTTCCGCTCTCGACGGCGATGCGGAGACCTCGACGTCGACCTTCGTCGTCGGGCCGGTGATTTCGACGTCGAACTTCGCCATCGAGTTGGTCATTTCGTCGTCGACCTTCGCCGTCGGGCTGGTGATCTTGACGTTGACCTTCGCCGTCGGTCAGGCGTTTTTGACGTCGACCTTCCATGACGTCGAGTTGGGGTCGATCTCCTTGACGTCGAATGATGAGCCTTTGACGAAGATCTTGACGTCGACAGGCCCACTTGCGGTGAGATATACGTTGTCGCACCTCTCGACGCTGACCCCCTTGAGGGCGGCGGAGAGTGTCTCGACGTCGACGGAAGCCTCGACGTCGACAGAGACTTTCCGGATCTCATAGGACTAACAGCCTTCGAGCCCGAAGTGCCGTGCCTCGACGCCGACTTACTTGTATGCGGCGGAGAATCTCGACGTCGAGATGGTGTTTTATCTCTTGACGCAGAAGAAACCCTGGGTCTTTTAGACGGTGACTTCGACGGTGAATCTCCTGGAACCTTTCCTGGGATCAGGAGAGGTGGTATGTGGCTGAAGAGGGTGGTTTGAAGGATGTATGGTCGCCTTCATGACGGCTTCTTTCCTTCTCCAGCTGGGCATCTAGTTTTATGCACTCTCTATTGCGTAGAGTGCACCTGGAAAATTTCTGGCAGTGGGGGCACTGGTCAGGATTGTGTGAAGGTGGAAGACACACAATACACACAGAGTGTGGATCTGCCAGTGCCATCTTATTGCCACAGGAAGGGCATTTCGTGAATAAAGCAGGCATTCTAACTGGAAAAAATTTGAATTATACTAAAAAACCAGCAGAATAAGCTTTCAGGAGTCAGAAAAACTTTCAGTCAAAAAACTGAAGGGCTCAAGCTCCAGGATCCTCATAGAAGGAGCCGGAAAAAAGAACTGACCTAACTGTCACCTGTGGTGCATCATGGGAGCAAGGGGTCTCCTGCAGGTCTTAAAGGCCCCCTACTCTAATGCCTTAAAGGCAAGGTGTCAGTTTTCTTTGTTTTCTTGATACTCTACTGCAGCATACAGGCAAATGCCTGCAATTACAAGTTTGCTTTACGGCAATAAAGCATTGTTGTGTGACAATTGGCTTAGTGCTTCCTTCTTTCCTTATCGGCTAGGGGTACTACAATGCAAACCCATGTAATTTTCAGCATTTTTGCCATGTTTGAAACATTTTAGGCTGCATGTATATGTTTTCACATATGCATATATATGTATATATATGTATTTTCTATATGCTCCGGGATCCCGCACGTGGGCGGGGATTATTCATAGATTATGACTATTGATGAGTATCCCCTGGATGAGAACTTTCAGTGATCAACACTAGACAGATCTCTTTTCTGGATTCTCAATATGTATTGAAGGAGGTGTTCCAGGGTCCGCGCAGGCAGCAAAGAATTATTAAAGGTTTATGACTATCAATGAAGATCCTACGATACAGAACTACTTTTTCCGACCCAAAGGGCTCCTGATTTTTGCCTTGCATGCCAAATACTTCACTGCTGATGATTTGTTCTCTGTCTGGGAGTTCAGCTTTGAAGACATACCTTCTTAAGGCATTGTTTCATGAACCTTAAGGGTCTCGGGGAGGGTCACCAGGGGAGCAGCTGTGACAATGGTCAATCCTCAAACAGGAGGGCAGCCGGCAAAAAACAGGAACAGAAGGGAGGAAGTGTGAGAAGAGGAGGAGGGGAGGAATATCACCCTGTCTCGAGAGTCTGCAAGCGGCAGAACCTTGTAATACTACAGGAGTGATGTGCGGAGTCTTTTAGATACTGTACTGGTTTTATTTTATGACAATGTGATATTGCATGGAATGCCAAGCCAGGTCAGGCACTATTGCACAGACACCATGCTGAGATCAATTACCACAGTACAAGTATTTCAGTACCAGCTGTTGTACCATTGCACGAGAAATACATACCTCTGTTTCTGGGAGAAAGGCTGCTGCCTCATTGCCAGGTGTTGTTGGTCTTCCATCAGGCGGAGGAGGGCAGAATTGGCTTTGATGCGTAGCCCATAGTAATGGTACTTGGAATTCCCCCTGAAAAATAGATTTGTTACATTCCACTGAGCATTAAAACTGTGATCTATGAACTGACTGTTGCGATTACCTGCACCTTGCAAACTGGCTATTTAGTCATGTATATGTCGACCTAAACGATTTCCTTTATTAATATGGGGAAAAAGCACCACAGTATAGCTTTATCCAGAATGTTATAAAACAAGGGTCGCCAACCTTTTCTGTAGTGAGATCTACTTCTGATCAGTAAAAATCATTGTGATCTACTGAAGGCTAAGCAATTCGATGGTGTTGTTTTCCAGACACCCTCACACCCAGCTCTATTGACTTTAAGCCTAATGGTTATAGAACCAGACACAATGGTTTGAAAAAAATACTTTGACTAGGGGGACTATGACAGGACTGCCAGGTGTGTCAGTACCATGTGGTTTTTGAGGATGTATGAGCATGTGTCCGCATGAATGGGATAAATGTGTATGGGTGACTGAAAGACTATGTTTTTTTTTTTAAACATATTTTTATTGACATTTTCAAATTTTATATACTGTACATTATACAGATCCATCGAGGACTGAAAGACTATGTTATATGTACTTGTGGCACTGGAATTTCTTATGTCATATGTGGCCCCACTACAGGTATAATACAAAAGTATAACCATTTTTTTAAATGGGAGAATTGTAAAGTTAGGAAACCTTCTGCAAAAATGTTTATGATATGGAACACTTTAAATTTCTCCCACTTAAAACAATGGCTATATTTTTCAGTTATAAGTGTGGCACCGTGTCTACTAGTCACTGGGAGCAAGATGCCTGCTGTGTGTAAAGGTGACACTTTGAAATGGGAGAAAATTAAACTGAAGAGTTAGCTTTATGTTAATATGGATTTCATAAAACTCATCAGTTAAATGTAATCCAATTTCTGAATGTCACATTTACAAATACCAGGTATCTTGCTGCCAGTGGCCTATAGACAAGGGTCCATATTAATAACATAAAAATACATCCATTTGTGTAAATGGAAGGAATTTAAATTGAAGAAAAATGCTCCATAGGACATTAATACGTAATTGGTTTAATTGAAAGTGGAGAAAAACATGTTTCATAGAAATAGATTCTTCTCTTTCAATTTCTCCCATTTAAAAAGAGGACTGTATTTTTTAGTTATAAATATGGCAAAGTGTCTGTCTACCGGCTACTGGGAGCAAGAGGTCTTCTGTTTGTAAATGTAACACTTTAAAATGGGAGAAAATTAAAAAGGAGAGTTAACCTTATCATTAAGGTGACTTTTCATTTTAATTTTCTACCACTTAAAAGCATTCTCACACCCCAATATTGAGTTGACAGGTACTTATTTAAGTGTTAAATACCTCAGTGCTTCAGTTCTTCACCTCTGTGCACTGAGTCATAAATCTCACTTCAGCGCTGCTCATTATCAGGCCTGCTATCTCCAGCCTTAAGATAGTGATGCAAAATAAACACAGCCTCTTCTTAACTTAAAATAAAAATGTGACTATGTGCTTTTTAAAAAATGAACTTAAGACTGTGAGCTACTCTGAAGGTGTCAATGAGCTACTGGTAGCTCACGATCGAATGGTTGGAGACACCCGTTCTAGAAGGTCATGTAATACGAACAACCCAGCCCCATGGCTTTCCTCCAAGACCCTCACCCATAGTTCCTATATAGCTTTCCTCCTCTAATGCGACCAGAAGCTGTAAACTGTGTCAATGACATGATAGAATCAACCCCAGGAGTTACTACAGATGAGTAACTCTTCAGTAGTCTTAAGTTGGCTCCCTCTATTCCCAGTGTGTTGGAAGATTAGCAAGAAAAAGAGGACTAGTGGGTTAGAGGTTGCTTAGAACACGGGTCCTTAACCTGTGGTCTGGGGACCCATGGCGGTCCATGACGTCTAACGAAGCGGTCCACAACTGCTTAGAAAATTAACTAATATTAACAGATTAATAATGTGTAAAAAGATAAAGTTTAATTTTTTTAAAATGTTTTGTAAATGCAAAGGAATTCGAGACTGGGGGCTGAAAATGAAGTTACTATCCTAAGATTGATCTGTGGGAAGCATATACAACAAAATGTAGTGCGGATGATGGGTGGCCTCCCACTTTCATAGTCTGTCTGTCTGTCTGTCTGTCTGTCTGTCTGTCTGTCTGTCTGTCTGTCTGTCTGTCTGTCTGTCTGTCTGTCTGTCTGTCTGTCTGTCTGTCTGTCTGTCTGTCTGTCTGTCTGTCTGTCTATCTATCTATGTATCTATGTGTGTGTGTGTGTCTGGACAAAGCTATACCTCTCTGAAGAGCTCTAATGTGAGCGAAACACATGTCAGGGGTTGCTTTTATTCATTTCAGGTTGGCTGGGATGGTATTTTACCAATCCAAACCTGTAATACTGTGCCTGGAGTGGTAAATGGCTTTAGCCATTGCACAGCTCGGCATGGATACTACTGTGCTAATCCTATGCTTTGAGACATTGCTGTAGAAATGGCAAAAGACTTTGTCCCATTCTATCGCAGCATGGATGGCACTGTAATAATCCTACGCTTAAAAACTTTGATAGAAAAGCAGACATTTGAGTTTAGCAAATTTAGAGTCGCTTGTGTTGAGAGTGCTGTCTACTGGAGATGCTTTCCACCTAAACTTGAGAACTACCCAGAGTTCTCAGCTTCTTTTTTGCATATTATATATGTTTATTTTTTCGTATTTGTTTGTGAATTTAATTAAATAGTTCCTCATTTGTGTATTTGTTTGAAGATTACTCGTCTCCATATTTTTGTGTATTGTTTTATGGCTCAAATCATCAAAATAGGTTAGGCCAGGGTCTCCGGATTCAAATAATGATTCAAAGGGGACCTGCAATAATAAGCAGGGATCCACAACTCCGGCTTAGACCATAGCAGTCTGGTGAAAAGATTTGTACAAAACAAAGTCCACTCTAAACACCTTCAGCCCGTTCACTAACTGCATTTCGTAGCACATAAAGTAGCACTACTTGCATACTGCAAAATGGAATTCACAAACCTACAGCCAAACACTATGCCTCTATTAACCTTTCTGGGAAAAGGTCTCTGCTCAGAAATGTGCGTAGGTATATGTTTTGTTATTATATGTGGGAGTGCAGGAAAACTTACTACTAAATGGGAAGGGTGTAGGGAAAATTTAAGGACGGGTTTGAGAGGGACATACTTATAGAAAACACATATCCAAACAAGAGAAAGACACTTGCTATTCACAGAACACACTTCAAAAGTTACTTTAGCCCTAAAGGGGTCAAAACATGCGTTATTGTGCTTGAGCCTGACATTGCACCACTGGTACCGTAACACACTCACAAAGAAATCAATAGAGGCAGGGGAATAAAACAACACTCTATGGGAACTACAGTTAAATTAAATAACTTAGTTTAACATTAAATATATTTTTAAGTGATTAAAAATGATACAGCAATTATTATACATTTCTTTTAATTACTCTTTTTTAAATAATGTAAACTAATCAAATATATAATTTTTAATAAAGATTATAAATATTGCATAAAAAGAAAAATGATAGTGGGGCGATGAAGTTTGGTTTAAACTATTATTTAAAAATTCCTATTTATAAACAAAGTCTTTGCTTTGGGTACTTCCAGCCGCAGCATACCCCAGAGGGAGAGGAGGAGCGTGAGCCCCATTGCGCATTAACCCCTTCAGCGTGGCGCGGATTACCGCGCTGTGCTGAAGGTTCTATTGCGCGGGCGGGGCCATGACGGAGCGGTTCCGTCATACGCACAGCGCAACCGATGCGCATGACGGAACCGCTCAGTCATGCGCATCGAAGGGGTTAAAGTGGCAACAGTTTCCCCGCTGTGCGGGACAGAACTTTGCTTTGGGGAATTCCAGCATACCTCATATAAAGGAAGGTGACAGCGGGGGAGGAGGAGCGTGAGCCAACAGTTTTTCTACTGCAGTGAAAGCAGTCTTTGCTTTGGGGATTTCCAGTCCCAGCATACCTCGCATCAAGGAAGGCACCAGCGGGGGATAAGGAACGTGAACCCGCAGCGCTTTAAAACAGCAACGGTTTTCCCGCTGCTCGGGACGATAACGGACCGGGCTTCCATGCCCTGGCGAAGCCCGGGCCCAACTATACCCTTTAGGAGGCTGGGCTGGGCCACCCCTCTTGATTCTGCTCTTTCCAGGTACTAGTGCATTCAACCTCTTTGTGTCCGCATTCTGTTTGCCCAGGTTTTGCAACAGTAGTAGCATGCTCTTTCCTTTCTCTGGTTGAGGCCACCCGTGTGTTGTCATGGGGCAGAAAAACAGACTTGGTGGCCACCTAGCTTCTGTCCCCCTAGGGAAATGCACTTCTATTGACAGAATGTTGGAGAGGGCTATGGGGGCCATTAGTGTGAGAAGTTGGCCTGGTATATGCTGTCCACTACTTATAGTGGGCACCTTGTACCAGTCCAAACAACCCTTATTGATGATAGGTTTAAAGACAACCTTTATTGAAAGCTATCCTAGTGGTAGCTATAGAGAGCAGCGATATGTAGAGATATAGTGAACCTATATCTCAGTAAGGGGTGCATGCACCACCTTACCCAGGCTGCAGTAGCAGTCCTGTGGTATAATTTTGGAAGGCTTCCCAGGGGTTGCATAATACATGCTGCAGCCCCTGGTATGCCTCTGGGGTACCTATGCCCTGGCTACATAGTATACCATATACTAGGGACTTATAAGGGTACCCCAGAATCCAATCTGGAGTGTACCTAAAATACTGGTAATCAGTTTAGAGAGGAAGCAGCTAGGCTGGGGTCCTGGTTAGCAGGGCCCCAGCCAGACTAAAGTCGAAAAACAGTGAAACATCAGCAAAAAGCGGGGGTAACAATAAGAAGCAGATCCTACTCTCCTACACAACCCCCCCCCCCCCCCCAAACGTAAGGACATGAAACTACTAACCTTGACCAGTTGAGTCTTCATGTTCTAAGTGGAACTATCTGGAGAGTCCATCTGCATTGGGATGGTTACTCCCAGGTCTATGATCCACTGTATAGTCCATCCCCTGTAGGGAAATGGACCACCTCAAATGTTTGGGGCTTTCACCCTTCATCTGTTTAACCATAGGAGGAGCATATGGTCTGTCTGAACAATGAAGTGTGTGTCAAACAAGTATGGCCTCAACGTCTTCAGAGTCCAAACCACAGCAAAGGCCTCCCTCTCAATGGCTGACCAATGTTTCTCTCTGGGGATCAGCCTTCTGCTAATAAAAGCTACTGGCTGATCCTGACCTTCATCATTCAATTGTGATAACACAGCCCCAACCCCCAACTCAGATGCATCTGTTTGAACAATTAATTCTTTGGAGTAGTTAGGACTTTGCAGAATGGGAGCAGTGCACATGGCCTGTTTTAGGTCATCAAATGCCTTTTGACAGCTGACTGTCCACTGAACTTTCTTGGACATTTTCTTAGAAGTTAAGTTATTCAAAGGGGTCACTACGGATCCATAACCTTTGACAAATCTTCTATAGTACCCAGTCAGGCCCAAAAAAGCTCTGACCTGAGTCTGGGTGGTTGGAGCAACCCAGTCCATTATGGTCTGGATTTTGCTCTGCAATGGTTGAACCTGGCCTCCACCCACAAGGTGGCCCAGGTACACAACCTGACTCTGCCCTATCTGGCACTTAGTGGCCTTGATAGTTAGGGCTGCTTTTTGCAGGGCCTCCAAAACATTTCTCAGGTGGACCAGGTGATCCTCCCAGGTGGAGCTAAATACAGCAATATCATCTAGATATGCTGCACTATAGGCTTCCAGGCCTGTAAGGACTTTATTCACCAACCTTTGAAAAGTGGCAGGTGCATTTTTCAAACCAAAGAACATACTACCTCCTTAGGGAAACTTCCGCACTCTGGAAAAGATTCCAAGCAGGGCCCTTGCCACCACAGGAGCTGTAGTGGTCCTAAGGGTAATGGCTTCTGGGTACCTGGTGGCATGGTCCACCACCACCAGTATAATTCTGTGCCCAGATGCTGTATGAGGATCCATGGGACCAACTACGTCAATTTCAACCCTCTCAAAGGGAACCCCCACCACAGGTAGTGGTATCAGGGGGGGGGCTTTGTTGTACCACCTGCCTTACCACTGGCTTGACAGGTGACACAGGAGCAACAAAACTCCTTGGTGTCTTCAGACATGTGGGGACAATGAAAATGAGGGAAAATTCTGACCCAAGTCTTGTTTTGGCCCAGGTGTCCTGCTAAGGGAATATCATGGGCTAGTGTCAATAGGAAGCCCCTGAACTTCAGAGGTATAACCGACCTCCTGGAGGGACCAGGCTTGGGGTCTCTACTCTCTGAGTACAGGAGTCCATCATCCCAATATATCTTATGGGTTCCACTAGCCTTCCCAGCAGCCTCATCAGCAGCTTGCTTTCTGAGGGGTTCAAGAGAAGGGCAGCTCAGCTGCTCCTGGCTCAGATCTGCCCTGGAAGGGCCCCCTGTCCCCATGAACTCAACCTGGTCAGGTTCAAGCTCATCTGGGACAGTTCCTTCTTCAGGTCTGAGATCATCTCCCTCAAGAGACTGATCTGCTTCCTGAGCCAGGGGGGAAGACACTGCCTTACCCCTGCTGCTCCTTTTCTTGGGAGGCACCTGGTCCATTCTTCCAGGATCCAGGGTCTGTTCATCTTTTGACATTTTTGACTGTTACCTGGTCACAGCAAACACATGTGCAGGGATTTCCAACATTTCTGCATGAGTCCTGAGATCCACTTCAGCCCAAGCTGAAGTTTCCAAATCATTGCCAAGCAAGCATTCAACAGGGAGGTCTGCACTCACCACAACTTTCTTAAGGCCAGTTACCCCTCCCCAGGAGAAATCAACAACTGCCAAGGAATGGTCTGTCCTGACATTGCTAGCATTGGTCACTTGGTACATTTCACCAAGTATGATCTGCTCAGGAGCCACAAGATCATTTGTCACCATTGTCACACTTGCTTCTGTGTCCCTGAATGCCAATGCCTCTTTTCCATTGATTAAAAGCTGCTGTCTGTATTTGCCCAGATTACTGGGACTCACAAAGGAGGACATATCCATGCTTCCATCACAGATCAGTACAGCCTGAGTTGGAACTCTGACTAGGCCAGAGTCCACCTCAGAACCCAGGGTTAACCCTACTACATCCTTATTTATAGTACCACCACTTGGAGCTGAACTAGGGTGAACAGTTGCCTTAGGGGCAATGGTGGCTGGACTTTGTACAATCACTTGTCCAATGGGTTTTCTGCTTACAGATTTTACACCATGGTTTCTTTTGGCCTTTTCCTTTGTTAGATTGGGACTCCCCACCAGATGCAGATTTTTGGGGCCCTTGAGAACACTTCTGGTCTTTACCCTTCTCCTCAACCTTGTCTGAGGTTTTAGAATCTTGCTTCTTAAGAGTCACCACCTTGGTTCTGAACCTTCTGCCTCACCCTGGTTCTGACCCATTTGTATGCCTTCTGACCCAATTCTTGGCGAGAGGTCAGATCAGAGTCCACCAGGTACTGATGCAACAGCTGATTTTGACAATTAGTAAGGATTTGCTCCCTCATAATTAAGTTGTACAATCCTTTACAATCACACACCTTACTGCCAAGTAGCCAGCCCTCCAGAGCCTTAGTATCACAATCTACAAAGTCAACCCAGTCTTGAGTCTGTGCCTTTTGGGTATCTCTGAACTTCAACCTGTACTGTTCAGTTGTTAGGCCAAACCCATCTATCAGTGCACTCTTCAAGACTTTGTAACTGTCAGCATCCTCTTCTCTAACAGTGAGGAGCTTGTCTCTACCTTTGTCTGCAAAGGAGAGCCACAAGATTGCTGCCCACTGCTCCTGAGGGACCCTCTGTACTTTACAGCCCCTTTCCAGTGCAGTTATCCATTTGTGGATGTCATCCCCACTCTGGTAGGGAGGGACAATCTTTTTTAGGTTCCTATGGTCATGAGTATGATCTCTACCTCTGTTTGCTGCCACCATGGGGCTCTAGCCCCCATCTGTGTGAAGCTCTCTGGAGCTCCAGGGATTCCTTATCCAATGCCAACTGCTCTCTCTTGATCCTAAGCTTAGCTTTCTCAAACTCAAGCAGTCTGCACTTTCTCTCATAAGAGGACTCTCTCTAGCGACGGAAAATAGCCCATGAAAGACAGAGGCCCCTACAGCTGTACCAGAATTATTAGACTCCTGAGAAGGAGATCTTGATCTTCTTGGTCCACCACCAATCCTTCCAGGTGGGGTATGGAGAGGACCACTGAGGCCTTCTCCCTCACCTTCAGGATGGATTGGATTTTCCAGGTTAGAATCACCTTGATCCTCCTGGTCAGCTTCAGAGTCACAATAATACAGTTCTAAAAAAACGACAGTAAATAGCACAATACACAATGGGCCCTAGGGGTGGACGAAACCATATATTAAGAAAGTGGTATAAGAACCACGACTTGACTAGACACAATGCCTAGAGCACGTAGAATCGCTGGGACCCCAAGGGACCACTCAAGGTAGTGACACAGGAGACCCACGGGGGACGTGTGCAGTGTGAGAACACAGGTGCGAGCCCCATACTATTCTATGGGAAAGTCAGGGTCGGAATTTTAGACGTTAAGGACACTTAGGAGAGGACTTTGAGCAAACCCCTTTAGACTTAGGGGGTTCTAGGGCCAGCACACATGGGAGCACCGGAGTACTCGAGTTACCTCACCCATGGAAGCCGGATGCATGGCTGTCAAATGGTGTCGGGAATCGTCGTTGATTTCAATGGCGATCTGCTGCAAAGTGCTGCTGCTGGGAAGAAGAAAAGTGTCCGGTGTGATCCAAGCCTGGATCAAAGACCAGAAGAACCTGAAAGCAGAGGGGACAGAGTCTGGGTCACTTGCCAGTGACACGACAGACAAATGACAAACAAATTGATACCAAAGCTGTTCCTTAAAGCTAATGAGACGGACCAAGAGAGTATACAGGTGACTAGTCTGTGTAGTACTTAGTCGGATATTGGAGTCCTGGTAGATCGGGGTAGGTCATCAGGAGACGCGGACTCGGCGCGTCAAACGCAAGGAACTCCTTGCGTCTTCTACCAGGAACTGCAGCACGCTAACCTTTGAATACGATAGGGTAGACCGAGTTGCAGGTAATCTTGTTAAAAAATGCTGTTTTAAAACTTGTTATGCAGCCTAAAATGTAGATAGAATCCAATAGGTCCTGATGAATCGCCAGAGTAATTCTCAAACAGGGCGAGAAACATGTTGACCCTAGATGAGGCAGTGTTGACTACCTAGCACATAACTCTGGGCATCCACACTCCACCTCACACTATTTTTAATTAGGTAAGAAGGCCCCAAAATAAACTGATTAAGTGGGCACTCCCCTACCTATTTTAACATTCTCACTTATTCTTTCATCTACATCACAATAGAGCCCCCTACCCTCAATCACCTAACGGCTGTCCGGATAAAAAGATCTCCATAAGAGCACTCCTAAAAGAGCCCGTTGAGCATTGCACCAGCCGGCCCAACGCAGGAGCAGCCCGATGATGACGCTTCACGTCCCAATGGGTGCGTGATTCACGACACCTAGACGGTTGTATGAGGGCTCCAATATCCGACTAAGTACTACACAGACTAGTCACCTGTATACTCTCTTGGTCCGTCTCATTAGCTTTAAGGAACAGCTTTGGTATCAATTTGTTTGTCATTATAGGGCACACCTAGCTGGACCTTCTTTTCAAAAGCCCTTTTTCGCCCCCCTCCTTTTTCTCGTTGACGACAGACAAATGCCCATCGTTGTCGGGTGATTCAGGTGCGAAGACGTGAAGCTGACCACCAGGAGCGGGATTCGAGCTGTCCCACGAAGGATGTCGAGTGCTGCAGTGTCGGAGCTCGGACTGAACACAACAAGCCTTGGCAACTGCAACCCACGCAGGAAGAGAAAAGATGATTCAGTGCGGACCAGCAAGATCCTGGGGACTCCCCAAGCGATGGAGAGTCAGGACACGTCTGGAATCAACCAGGTAAGTCCAATTAAAGTAAAAGTTGCCTTCACAGGGACCCACCAGTTGACGGACCAGGGATCGCAAAGGGACCTCGACAGAAAACACAAAGGGCCAGCTCACGGAACACTCGTGGAGTGTAGGCCGGCAATCTTCGGTGCAATTGCTGCTCGGGGTCAGGGCTACAAGTAACCCAAAGCTCAGCTGCAGGAGTCGTTGGAAAGCTGATGATTCTGCAAAGTGACGCGGTGTCCAGGGGTTCGGGTTGCACGGTCGCCACGAGGGATACAGGCCTCAGACTTGCTGTGGGCACTGATCGACCTCTCAGACCACGGAAACCCACCTCCTGTGTTGCAAAGTTCTTCGGAGTCCTCAGGAGCTTCGGAGATGCAAACCGGTCAGATGCGTCTTTGGTGCCTGCCTTGCAGGGGAGTAACTCCTTTACTCCAAGGGAGATTCTTCAGTCATCTAGTTCAATGTAGATCGTCGAAGCTCCAGGATTATGTATCAGAGTATTTATTTATTTATGCATTTTCAAGAGCAAAACAAAAAGGCAGACATAAATATAGGTAATGTATCATGACGTGTACAGGTTAAAAGCGATAAACGAAATGGTGGATCTCGCATTAAAGGCTAAAAAGAACACATTGAGCAATATATCTGTGAACAAAAGAAACATCAGAGGTGGCATACTGAGGGTGGCTATTGGTACATACAGTGGTAGCGAACAGTCGTGAGATGGCAAAAGCAAATAACCCTCATGGAGAGCTCAGGGAGATGTCACATCATCAGTCTGTGTATTTTCAGATCCCTCAATAGGGTGTGTCAGTAGGTATGCCGTGAGGGGCCCCCAATTATCTCAAGGACATTTGGTCCTGCCAGAATACCATGTCCTGGATCCAATCCTTGAATTTAGGTGCTCTGCCCCGACCCCACCGGCATGCTATGCGCCGTTGGCGAGGAGGAGGCTAAATGAGACAAATTTCCGGTGTTTTACTGCTAGGGCCTCACTGTATCCAAGGAGAATGAAAAGGGGGGTGTGCGGAAGGTGTAGCGAGGTCATTTGTTCCAGGGCTGCGAGCACACAGGACCAATACTCCTGCACATCAGGGCAATCCCAGGCTAGGTGAAGGAAGTTCGCCCTTGCAATCCCACATCGGCCGCATCTGTCATTGTCACGCAATTTGAAGCGGTGGAGTCTAGCAGGTGTATAATATGTGCGGTCTAGAAATTTGTTATGGAGGATACGGAGGCGGCAACTGGACGTGCTGTGTTCCGTCTGCTTGCAGCAATAGGTCCACTGCCCCTCAGTAATGTCCAGTCCCAATTCTACTGACCATTTGTCCCTAGTAGTAGTCTGCGTGAGGCTCTGAGTGGTGTACAGTGTGCGGTATAGGGAAGAAACCAGATGGGGCGCTGCATCTTTATCTAATATAAGACGCAAAGGAGTAACTTCCAGGGATTCCAGAGGGAAAGTGGGGGTATGTTCTTTAAGTCCCTCGCGCAATCAGATGTATAAAAAAATATCCATGGGGGAAGGTGGTTGTGTGGAGAAAAGTTGTTGCGAGGTGCGGAATGTACCATGAAGGTAGAGGTCCCCCCAGGTTTTAATGCCATATTTGACTTGAGTTTTCCTAAACACGCCTTCCTGTAGGACAGACATTTTCAGGTGATACACCAGGGGAAGTCGGGGTGAATATAGCATGGGGGCCTGTGTGCTGGCAACAATATGCGTTGCCATGCCTTCACAGCACTGATGATTGGGGATGGGTCAGTAGCGCGCGGTGCGGTATCGGTGAATATGGCACCCTCTAAGTGGATGGGATCGGATAACCAGTGTTCAGCAGCCATCTGAGGCGTGTATCTGGGGGGGGGGGGGACCAGAAGTGTTCATAATGTGCCTGTGCACATGTGTAATAGAGTTCAAAATTGGGTATGTCGAACCCCCTTGAGAGTATGGCCGAGTGAGAATGTCCCATTGTATTCTGGGCTGTTTACCACCCCAAGTAAGGCGAATCAGCTCCGTCCGAAGCATTGTGAAGAAGGCCCTACCTGGATTATAGGGTATGTTCAGGAATAAATAAAGGAGTTTAGGAAGGATAACCATTTTGATCAGGGATATGTGTCCTGCAAGAGACAGCGGAAGGGTGATCCAGCGTGTGACACTGTCCCTTATTCCATCTAGAGCACGACCGTAGTTGAGCCGCATCAATTTGTCGTGGTTCGCGGAGATGTATACACCAAGGTACTTAACCTCCTCAGCACACCATACAATGGGAAAGTCCGGAGCAAATTCCGGGATTGATGATGTAAGGGGGAAGATTTGAGACTTAAGACCAGTTTATATGGGTCCCGGATAGTCCCCCAAATCTTACAAACTTACAGAGCAGCGGGTTGAGGTTTGTCTGGGGCTCCCTAACATACAGCGTAGTATCGTCCGCATAGAGAGAGATCAGAATATGGCGTAGGAGACATCGGAGAGCTTTGTCCTGGTGGTATTGTATAATCTTGGCAGCGAGTGGCTTGACCGCAAGGGCGAAGAGGAGAGGGGAGAGCGGGCATCACGGGTTCCGCGGGAGATGAGAAAGGATGGGGAGGCGTGGCCATTGACAAGGACCTGAGCTTCGGGTTTGGTGTAGAGCAGGTGCACCCAAGATATAAATCCCCGCAGCATGCCCATGTTTTGCAGGATTATAAAAAGGTAGTCCCATTCCACAGTCTCGAACGCCTTTGTGGCGTCAAGAAATACAGCAGCCAAGGGTATCTGTGGGTCTACCGTACGGAGGGTGGAGAAGAGTGTGCGAAGATTATGCAAAGTCGTCCGGCCCGGGATGAAGCCAGCCTGGTCAGGGAGAACTTACTTGTCCATTAACAAGCTGAGGCGGTTAGCTAGGACTTTTGCGAGAATTTTTGTATGCGTGTAAAGTAAGGACAAGGGCCTCTAAGAGTCACAGCATTCTGCTGCTTTACCGGGTTTCAGGAGGGACGAGATCAATGCCAACCTCATGGAAGGGGGGAGACAGCAGAGGTCTTGCGGCACATTGAAAACGAGTTTGAGGATTGGGAGTAGTTGGACGATATACGCTTTGTAGAAATCAATAGGGAGGCCATCCGATCCTGGGACCTTGGCAGATTTCATCTGCATTATCGCCTCATGTAGTTCATCGTTCTCAAAGGGTGCAGCAAGGAACTCTCGCTGTGCATCACCAAGCCAGCCAAGGGCGATATCCTGCAGGAAGGGGGTAAAATCAGGGGGTTCTTCTCGGCAGGTGTCATATAGGGCTGTATAGAATTTAGTAAAAATGAGTAGAATATCTTGGCTGCCTCTGTGTCGCACGCCAGCAGAGTCTTTAACCTCAAGGACGTAATTAACAAATCTAGGGTGGCAAATAGTTTGTGCCAGCTCCCTTCCAGGGCGTTCTCCTTCACCATACCTATGCGCATTGTAGTATTTCCCCCGAAAGCATGTCTCGGAGTCAGCCGTCTCTTTATATTCCGTGAGTTTTTCCCGAAAGGTTGCGAGAGTCGGGCCCGAGTTTACCCCCCAAAGGTCAGCCTCCAGGAGCTTGAGTTCTCCCTCCAGCCGGTGAAGAGTGCGGCGCAGATCTCGCAAAACCCCAAAACTTTTAGCCATGCAGACCCCGCAAATTGTGACCTTAAAGGCCTCCCAGACCACACCCACCGAGGGAACCGAATCAATGTTGACCTTTATAAAATTGGTGATTTCCTCCCCGATCTCCGCCCTAAAAACGGTGTCTAGCAATGTCTCAGGCACGAGTCTCTAGAGTCGAGGAGCGGACTGAGAATTAGGCAGGGCGATCGTTAAATGGACTGATGAATGATCGGAGTAGGTCCTGGCTAGGTGTGAGGCTTGTCTGAGCCAGGAGGCAGCCCCCCGGGAGACCACCCAGTAATCTAGGCTAGCCCAAGAAGCGTGTAGGGCAGTATAGTGGGTGCCTTCTCTTTGTTCAGGGTGGACATGGCGCCAAGCGTCTGTGAGCCCGTGAGCCGCTAGTATATCCTGTATGACTGCTTGCGTTTTGGTATAATGAGCGGGGGATGGGTTAGATCTATCGACTACCGGGTTGAAGGCGGAATTGAAATCACCCCCCCAGATAATATGAGTAGATCCTACCTGTAATATGCGACCCCACAATGTAGTATAGAAATCAGGGTCATCAATATTTGGTCCGTAACTACAGACGATAGTGACCGACTGTGTTCCCAATATGCCCCAAAGTATACAGCTGCGCCCCATGGGATCCTGCTGTATACCCCCGAGAGCAAAGGGCATGTTCTGTTTAACCAAAATCTCTACGCCTCTGGAGTAAGTGGAGTAGGAGAAAATAACCTGTGTCATGGCCCATTTGTTAGCGAATGTAGGGGAGCGGGCCGGATCCAAGTGGGTTTCTTGGAGAACTGCTATATGTACATGATGTCTGTCCAGATATGTGAGGATTTGCCTACGTTTCCGGGGATCGCGAAGGCCTCTAACGTTCCAAGTAATTAAATTAAGGTGTAGAGGCTCAGCGTGAGATAGCATGTCCGTTTACAATAAGAAGGGGTCCAATACATCCTGTATTGAGTGTTATACAATGCGCCTTGCAGTACAGTGCCTGTTTCTGTCAGTGAACAAAAAGAGCAATACAAACAATTATCACTACCCCTCCCGCCACCCCCACCCACAACGGCACCCCAAATATGCCGGTAGTACCACCATAACCCAGAACTACTAATAAATTGCAACAGTGCAATAGAAAAAAGTCATTGTTCAATAAGTTCTTCGTGAGGGGAATGCCCGTGTGAGGGTACGCCAGTGGGCAACAAGGCCTCCCCCGTCGATAGTATTCGGGGGGGGGGGGGGGGGGGGAGGGTTACTTGGCTAACATGGATAGTAGGTTAAAGTAACGCCTACAACGAAGGATTGTTTTGGGGCAGAGAGGTCGAGCAACAGATGAGAGTCATAGTATGCCAGCAACATTAAGAAAGGAGTTATGACAATAACCAATGAAGTGATACATCAGGGAGCATGCAACTTCAGTACTTATCTGTAATCGAACAACAAGCAGAATAGAGTTCAAGCACGTCCGGAGCAGGAACGGGTGAGGTGACACTCAGCGCCGCCTCCCTTCCAGGGTCCCCACTGAAAGGGACCGGAGATGCATCAAGGCAAGGTAGTCTCAGAGTGACAGGGAGAATCACCAAAGTGGACAGTCATCACGTGAAGAGAAGAGTGCCTGCAGACTAAGATGGGTATAGTCAATCAGCAGACAAGGATGGAGATTGTGAAAGGCGGTCTGGAGAATCTCTCGCCGGAGTATTCTTCTTCACAGTACGGAGAAAGTCTTCTACTTGCTGACTGCTCGTGAAGAAATGCTGTTTGTCTCGGTAGGTGACTCGCAGTCGGGAGGGGTACAATAGGGCGTAGTCAATCTGTAGTTTGCGTAGTTTCTGCTTGACTGGTAGAAATTTACGCCGGGTCTCCTACACAGCCAACGTAAAATCGGGGTAAATCGAAATGTTTACGCCCTCGAATTGTAAGTTTGGGTGATCTCTGGCTAATTTCAATGCGGCGACTCGATCCCTGTAGTTTAGGAGGCGAGTGAGCGGTGAGCTCGTTCCACAATAAACCGAGAGGAGAAGGCATCTGCTCCAAAGGTGGTGCGCAGAAGGTGCTCAATGAAATCCTCCATTCGGCCTGTGTCTGTACTTTCAGATATGCCAGTAACGCGGATATTTTTGCGCCGACTTCGAGCTTCCAAATCTTCATTTTTGGCTGCTATCATCTTGAGGAGTTTATCCATCTGTGCCACCTGTTGCGTCACCTGAGAAGTAGCGTCCTCCGTATCAGAAATGCGTCTCTCTGCCTCCTTCAATTGTTCGCCATGTCTCTCCAATTTTAGGACAATATAGCCCATGTGGGTGTTCATGGAGTCCATTTTGTTGGAGAGATCAGTCAAACTATGCTGCATTGCCAAGAAAGAGACTTGACTTCATCAGCTGGATTCAGTGGGATCTGCCGGCACCTCCGTTACGTCAGCATTGGAGTGGGTAACAGTTTTCTTTGTGTCAAAAGGGAGCCTAGATTGACGGCCGTCAGGTTTCCCCATAATGGAGGTGTCCTGGAAGGAGATTGACTTATGGCAAGTGAAAGTCTCAACTGTGGGGTAGGCGTCGGGGGGATCAGCTCTGGAGGAGGATTTCACAATGTCTTCGATGTGGGAGAGGCAGAGGACCCCAAGCGTGGAGTAGGAGCATCCGGTAATGACAACGTCGTGGCCCCAGGCAGAGAGGATGCTGGTGCAAGAGCCCAGGAGCGACTACCCACGCCAGAAGGGGAGGACGAAGGGCACCCACCTCTGTGTCCCAGAGAGAGCAGGCAGCGGAGTTGAAACTAGGGTATGAGATGGTAGCTGGAGGGTTGCAGGCAAGACGGCGGCTCGGCCAGACCCAGTCTCGGAAGCTGGTGTGGCGTAATCCAGTCCCACTCAGAGTCCCGTCCCAATCCCAAACCCAGGCACTGGATGGGCCACCAAGGGAGGGAAGTAGCTGGCACCGGGAGGGAAGTCACTAGAAGGTATTACGGCCGCAGCGAGGGTGAGTAACCTCAGCCCCACCATTAAAGGGGTTGTGTCTGCACCAACCTGTAGTTTGTGACGGTCTCTGAGGTCCGGCCAGCTGAGTCAGGATAAGGGCTGCCTCCCATACCAGGCCTCTGCGCCACAGGACAGCAGCCGAGTCCGGGACAGGCAATGCAATGCAGCCAGAGCAAGATTAGGCCAGGTGCAGACCAGTGTGGGCGTCAATCCTGCCCTCCGTCCCCCAGACGCGGAAGAAAAGGAGGAGAACCAGTCTGTTGTGTAAATGAGGGGGGGAGGGAGTAACGGCGCCGGCAGCAGACAGCAGGAGAGCCGAAGTTATGGGCGCGGAAGAGAGCAGTGGAGTTCCGCGCCAGTTCACAGGTGGAAGTGCACGCTGCCTCACCACGTCTGAGTCCCTCACAAGAATTGCGGGATTCGGCGCCGCACCGCAGGATCCGCGTTGCCGGGAAGATCAGTCAGCTGTGCCGGTGAGAAACTGCAGCCCGGAGCTCCGGGCAACAGTGGCCGTCAGAGCCCGAGCGCCAGTGCAGGCCGTGCGGCCCAGTTGCCATGTGGGATCCCCGATCTCACCCAGCCAGGGTGTCAGAGCACGAGACCCCGTGGAGCTCCGCCTCCATCCGCCGATAAACACTCCAGCTGGTAGCTGCGCCTGACAGCCGATGCGAGGGCTGAAAGCTCCAAGAGAGGTTGCAGGGATTGTCCGGAGCTCCCGCCTATGCAGGGAAGGTACGTGGCGCCAAATTAAGTCAGGATAATTTTAAAATAAAGGGGCTAAGTGTCCAAAGCCTCACGGGCGTGCGGCCATTTTGGTCGTGCGCCACCCTTCTGTATCAGAGTTTCGTCCAGGTGTAATCTAAAGTCCTGTAGCCAGGGGTTCCTATCTTATACCCAAGGAAGGGGTTGGACAAACTCTAGGGACCCACCTATGGGAGGGGGCAGGAAAGAGGGGTGGCTACACCCATTTCCGTTGTCCAGTTCCGTGCCAGAGCAAGGGCTAGTAGCCCCTGCAACCGGTTTGAGCTGGACTATGCTCAGGGACACCAAATGAGCCCCCAGTGCTGACTTCAAAGCACTCTTGGAGTGCACCCACCCAGCCCCAATACACTAAAGCCTGTCTGGGAGGTGGTGACACCTCCCTGTGACAGGAAACCTATTGTCCAGGCCTCCCCTCCTGGAGTTTCGTCCAGCAGGAGGGCAGACTCGTGTCTGTGGCTGGCAGCATTCATTTTGCTCTGTTAGCTGGTACTGGGTATACCGGTGCTATCATGTCTCTCCCTCTAGAAGGGTGGGATAATACTCCCACACCAGTTACTGGTGTGGGGGTATGATTCCAAGGTGTTTGACAACAAACACAACATGTTTCCATGCAGCCATTCCAAAGTTAGCATTTACCGTTTGGTTATAATGCACTTAAGAGTATATGGTTTGGCTGCATCACAAACAACCTCGGAATAAAGGTTCCGAAAGCTGCAGAGGGGCTCTGATCATGCATGGGCACCCTCTCACATGAAACCCAGCACCCTGCCTTCAGGATTGTTAAGGCCTGCCATAGGGGTGACTGATAGGTTTACACGTACTGTGATATGTAGAGATATAGTGAACCTATATCTCAGTAAGGGGTGCATGCACCACCTTACCCAGGCTGCAGTAGCAGTCCTGTGGTGTCATTTTGGAAGGCTTCCCAGGGGTGGCATAATACATGCTGCAGCCCCTGGTAGGTGTCTGGGGTACCTATGCCATGGTTAAATAGTATACCATATACTAGGGACTTATAAGGGTACCCCAGAATCCAATCTGGAGTGTACCTAAAGTACTGATAATCAATTTAGAGAGGAAGCAGCTAGGCTGGGGTCCTTAGCAGGGCCCCAGCCAGACTAAAGTCGAAAAACAGTGAAACATCAGCAAAAAGTGGGGGTAACCATAAGAAGCTGATCCTACTCTCCTACAATTAGAACCGAGAATGCCTTGACAGAGAGATGGTTTTCTTTTAATCAGGGGTCAGCCTCTCCCTAAACAGGAAGTAATACAATCGTGCTGTAGAACAATCTCTGCTCCTCTCCTGCGGGAGAGGCGTAGCCCACACTGGTACTTTGCGGCCCCTGTGTGAGGAGGGGACCATGTGATGAAGCACGTCACTCTAGGGTGAGTGAGGGTTCTCGCCCTAACACAGTTGTGCTTACTTGCTTCCTCCCTTCTTACCCACATACATAATGTGAGTTTACAACCTCTACTATCAACACCTCATTAGTTGAAGCAGCTGTTGCTTCATATCCCTTAGGTGGGACTGGAGCAGAGGTTGGCAATGGGAGCCCTATTCATAAACTTCCAGCTTGAGATTGTTCATCAGCTAGGCCAGGTAGGGACTTATCATACATTGTGCTGCACTAAAACCAAACCAGGTTACTATTAACCTTACCTCAGCCGCTTGCCCTTATGTGGTGATTCTGAAAGGAGTTCTCCCCTTACATAAGAACCAAGAGGAAACTCCACAGGGTTTGCAAAATAAGGATTTGGACTGGCTTGCACGACACAGAGGTTTTCCATTTTGCTCAGCAAATGCCATCTTACTGACTCACAGGGTGGGTTGAATTGGGCCAAGTATTCCAGACACAAGGAGAGGCTGCATTGCTGTGAATTTTAGATCAGCTCTTCTGGTACAGAACTTACTGTTTGGATCGTCAAACAGAAAAGGCAATGTGGGGAACATTATTCTGGTACCTTTAGGGTATTTTTACAAGCCTAGCCTCCTTCATTCTCAGGCAGATATACACAGTAAAATCAGAACTGTTGATTGTGGCAGGATTTCTCAGGAGCTTACTCCATCCATGCCACAGGTCCTGTATTTGTCTAAGACCCCTATAGATGCTTGACTTGTTGGAATTGCTTTAAAGCCCGTTCCAGTGTGGAATGAGCTATAGATGCCAGTGCGTTCCCTCAAAAACAAAACCATCGGAGGGAAGAGTCATCCACGAAAGGTTATAAACACAATATTGTCAAAATTGTTAACCATCCTTATTGTTTACTGAGCTGGAAAATCGCAGGTCTTAAGGATAAGCTGACAAATCTGGCCTGGCTAAGAGTTGTTACCAGATATGATAATATTGCTCTAACGGAAAGCTGGGCTAGTGTTTCCCAAACTTGTGAAGGTTTTGCCTGCTACTCTTGTCCTGCTACTCCGTCTATTCGCGGCAGAGCGAAGGTTGGACTCTCTATATAGGAGAATTTGAATCTAAAGGTGGATATTTTAGCAAATCAATTCAGGGAGCTTGGCCTTTATTGGTCCTACTTATTATGGACACTAAGTCCCTTTTATTTTTACTTGATTTATTTTTATAACAATTTTTCTAATTTTGCATGTGCCACCTTTGATCAATTGCTTTCATTTCTACTGAACCTAAAGCAGCTAGAAGCCCAATTTCCCTCACAGCCCCATTTTATGCTTTTTGGGGACTTTAACATTAACTAGGCAAACATCCCTGAGGGGGATGGGCCCAAGTGCTTTCTGTACACTTGGGTTCAGTCTGATTGCAGAGGAAAGGAGTTAATGCAGTTTCTTGCCGTACATGATCTTGTTGACGCCATCAATAAGCTTGGGGGTTATATATCTTCTCTGCCAACAAATAGAGGAACTGAGAGGGGGCTGGTTATTAATCATATGTTTGACACCTGCAATTTCTCTTCTAGGTTTTCACAGGGTGCCATCATTGAAACAGATTGGGGGGATCATAATGGCCTAGCTGCAGTAGGACTGTTCCCAGTGTTAAGGATGGAGTAGTTTCTTTTCTGTAACTCCAGTTCTGCAGTAGGGGTATCTCTGTTATAGTCATAATCTAGTGAATAGTCCCGCCCATGTGCGTGGACCCCGGAGCAATAAAAAATAATCTCTAAAGGTGACAAATCATGCAGACCTGCATACACCTTTAAGAGAGAATTTAATTTAAAGACAGATAATGCAGCCTATACCCACAGGCTACACTGTCCAGTACTTCAACTAGAGTTCCACCAACATCCACAAACAGCACTGCCTGTCTAGCTTTTCTCCACATAGGAAAAAACCCTGCCTCTACCAGCAAAAGCCTCTGGAATGATAGAGAGGAAGGAGTGGACAGACAAGCCCCATAGGCTGCCATTATGTGGCTTAGAACAGGATACTGTGCCTTTAAGAAAACTTTCCAGATTTCCAGAACTTTCCCCAGTATCCCAGAATGCCCTGCAGGGCCCATTTACTTTCAGTTCTTTTTGAAGGCGTAGCACGCCAGACCTGTAGCATTCTTCATATGAATAAATATCTCTCCACCGGGGAGGAGGGCGGGCGCTTATGACTATAACAGAGATACCCCTACTACAGAACTGGAGTTACAGAAAAGAAACTACTCCTTCTGCAGTAGGGGATCTCTGTGTATAGTCATAATCTAGTGAATAGAATGGCAAGCCCATCCCCACACAACAACAGCGGTAGAGAACAACAAGACAAAAAACCACTACTGTGCGAACAAATTTCGCAGCGAAGCCTGCCCAACCTGAGCATCTGCCCTGGCATCCGAGTCCAGACAGTAATGCGCAGCAAAGGTATGGACTGACTTCCAAGTGGCCGCCTTGCAGATTTCCGTAATAGGAACATTACGTAGCAAAGCCGTCGTGGCAGCTTTGCCCCTGGTGGAATGAGCCTTAGGCTTACCCCCTAAGGTCTTATTAGCCTTTTGATAACACAATTGTATGCAGGACACAATCCACCGAGAAATGGATTGCTTAGAGGTCGCAAGACCAGTCCTGACTGATCCATAATTAACAAACAATTGGTCAGACCTACGAATATCCTTGGTCTTATCCAGATAAAATTTCAACACCCTCCGAACATCCAGGGAATGGAGAGACCTTTCCGCTGGCGAAGAAGGATTCTGAAAGAACGTAGGTAAAGTTATGGTCTGGTTGACATGAAAGTCAGAGATAACCTTAGGAAGAAATTTAGGGTGAGTACGCATCACAACCTTAGCAGCATGAAATACAGTATAAGGTTCTTGACAACATAATGCCTGAAGTTCACTCACCCTGCGGGCCGATGTAATGGCCACTAGGAACGCCGCCTTCCAGGATAGGTGCTGCAATGAAGCCCTGTGAATGGGTTCAAAAGGCTCCTTCATCAGTCTGGACAGCACCACATTCAAGTCCCAGGAAGGCGAGGGAAGTCTGACGGGAGGAAACACTTTCTTCAAGCCTTCCCAAAAATCCTTGACCACAGGGATCTGAAAGAAGGAAGTCTGTAAAGGGCATTTCCTGTAAGCAGTCAAAGCAGCCAGATGAACCTTAATGGAGTGGAAATTAAGGCCAGACTGCGCCAGATGTAAAAGGTATGGAAGGATGACATCTTCCTTACATGTCGTCGGATCAAAGTTCTTGGACTTACACCAGATACAGAACCTCTTCCACTTGTAAGCATAGGATGTCCTAGTGGAAGGTCGTTTAGACTCCTTCAGTATGTCCATACAATCGTCTGGTAGATTCAGATGGCCATATTGCACTATTTCAGGAGCCATGTCGCCAAACTCAAAGACGAGAGGTTGGGGTGCACCATCCGCCCCCCGAACTTCGTCAGAAGGTCCGGCCTGCACGGCAACCGCATGTGAGGAAGGAGAGACCGGTGAAGTAGGTCCGTGAACCACCACTGCCTGGGCCACTCCGGGGTGATCAGGATCATCCGCGCCCTGGACTGGGACAGCTTGATGAGCACTGCCGGAATCAGGGGAATGGGTGGAAAAGCGTACAGAAAGCTGTTCGACCAATCGATCCATAGCGCATTCCCCAGCGTCCCCCGCTGGTAGTACCTGGATGCGAAGTCTCGGCATTTGCTGTTTTCGGCGGTGGCGAACAGATCTACGTCTGGAGTCCCCCACCTTGCGAAGACTTCTCCTAGTACTTCGTCGTTTATGACCCATTCGTGGTTTTCCTGAATCAGCCTGCTCAAGGCGTCCGCCTGAGCATTCTGCACCCCTGGCAGATGCGTGGCCGTAATCGTCAGTCCTCGGGCCAGCAGCCAGCGCCAGATCGCCTGCACCCCCTGCGACAGAGTGCGCGATCTCGACCCCCCCTGCTTGTTGAGGTAATACATCGTGGTTGTATTGTCCGTCTGTATCAGCAGCGAGTTGGTCTGGAAGGACGGAAGGAAGGCCTTCAGTGCCAGGAAGACAGATCTGAGTTCCAGGAAATTGATGTGGTACGTCGATTCCAAAGGAGACCACTTTCCTTGAATCTGCAAGTCCCCGGAACGTGCTCCCCAGCCCTGGAGAGAAGCATCCGTCACGACACTCGTCGTGGGAATGTGCTTGTGGAAGGGAACCCCCTTGAGGAGGTTTTCCGCCGAACACCACCACTTCAGAGACTGAAGAGCATGCAGCGACAGTCGTATCTTGTCGTCCCAAGATCCTGTCCTCTGATCCCACTGATCCTCCAAGCACTCCTGCAGTGGTCTCATGTGTAGCCGTGCGTAAGGCGTGAGGAAGATACAGGAGGCCATCGATCCCAGTAGAGAAGACACCTTCCTCACTGTCGTCGATGGAGCAGTCCTGAGGTCCTGAGCCTTCCGAAGGAGTGATAACCGTCTCTCCTCCGAAGGAGACACGCTTGCTGACCGCGTATCGATGGAGGCTCCCAGGTACTGTATTCACTGGACTGGAGTCGGGACCGATTTGGACATATTGACGTGTAACCCCAGCTTGTGCAAGAGAGCGCACGTCCATCGGAAGTGATCTTGCGCTTCCGAGAAGGATGAAGCCTTGATCAGCCAATCGTCCAGATACGGGTAGACAAACACCTTGTTCCTTCGCAGATGTGCCGCCACCACCGCCATGCACTTCGAGAAGGTCCTGGGCGCAGACTTTAGCCCGAATGGCAGTACTGTGTATTGATAGTGATTGGCGCCGACTTGGAATCGCAGGAACTTCCTGTGCTTCAGTGCTATGGGCACATGGAAGTACGCATCCTGTAGATCTATGGCACAGAGCCAGTCTCCCCGTTGCAGCTGAGGGTAAATCTGGTGCAACGATAGCATGCAAAACTTCTCTCTGCAAATCCATTTGTTTGCCTGTCGCAAATCCAGAATGGGCCTGAACTCGTTCTTGTCCTTCTTGCGAACGAGGAAGAACCGAGAGTACAGACCTCTTCCCCTTTGAGACAGAGGTACCTCTTCTACCGCCTTTTTTCTCAACAAGATGTCTGCCTCCGCCTGGAGCTCTCTCAGCTGGAATCGAGAGTTGACCGGCGGAATCGCTGGAGGCGGGCTGATAAACCGAAGACTGTATCCATTGTAAACAATATTCAGCACCCACTTGTCCTGAGTAATTTTTCTCCACTCTGCCGGAAAAAGTTGAATGCTTCCCCCCACTGGAGTGGGTAACGGTTGAGGGGGAAGTAGCCGCTCAGGGCCGAGACCCGGCCGGGCTCTTGGTAGTGGTAGTAGCCTGCTGGCCTCCTCTACCCCTCTGGCGCTTCTGGAAGGGCTTGCGGAACTGCTGCTGTTGTTGCTGCTGCTGTCCCGAACCCTGCCCACGCCCTCTGCCCGAAGACCTGAACCGCCTCTGGAACGGGCGCTTCTTCTTCTCGGCCTTCTCCAACCCGACGGCCGTCAGGGTTTCCGCCTCCGCCTTCATGAGGGCCATCTCATCATCCGCATGTTTCCCGAACAGGGTTTCCCCCGAGAAGGGCAGGTTGGCCACTCTGTGCTGCGCCTCTGGTTTGAGGGACGTCAGGCGCAGCCACGAATGTCGCCTCTGGTGGACGCCATGACAGTAGGCGTGGGCGTCCAACAAGGATACATCCGCCACGCCGATCACCCGATTAGAAACCAGCATGCCTTCGCGCACTGTTTCCAAGAAGTCCTCCTTCTTGTACCGGGGCAGCAGGTCCGCATACTGCTGCAGGGACTCCCACAGGGCCCGGTCGTAACGGCCCAACAAAGCCCCTGCACTCGCCGCCTTCATGGTGGTGGCGGCGGTCCCACACACCTTCCTGCCCGCAGAATCCAGCCAGCGGCTTTCTTTGTCAGGCGGGACCGTCGATGAAGGGGCGGTCGCATGTCGTTTCCTCGCCGCCGTCACGATGACCGAATCCGGCTTCGGGTCCACCCTCAAAAAGGTAGGGTCCGACTCCGGGGCCCTATACTTTTTCATGAGCCTGGAGGGGGCGGCCTTCGTCACCGCGGGAGTGAGGAACAGCTCCAACGCGGGTTCCACCAGTCCTGGTACAAGGGGCAGTAGAGGGCGAGACAGATGTTTCTTATGAAGTGTCTCGAATATCACGGACGTCGTGGGTGTTGGAACTGTCACCGTGATACCCAACTTTGCTGCCCCTCTCAACAACACCTCTTGGAAAGAGACCAAATCGTCCACCGGAGACACCCTAGTCCCCGGCGAGTCCGACAACGTCGGGGAAAAATCTCTGGTCGAGGATCGCGTGTGCGACCTGGACCTGTGCCTCCTACGGCGTCGTCCTGAGTCCGACGATGACCGTCCATGGCTCCGTGATCTTCTCCTCCTGATAGAGCGGGAGCGCGACCTCTTCGGCTTCGGTCAGCCCGCCGGTCTAGCCGGTCCTGGAGACCGCGGGCGTCGTGGCTTCGGAGTCCCCTGCGGTGGAGTCGGGTACCTCGGAAGGGAAACTGACCGCGGGGGAACCGCCGGCAGCCCCAATGGAGTGCGTGGCAACGACTGAGGTGGGGGCGGCGGAGGCAGTGTCCGCGGCTGTGGAGGCGGTGGTGGCGGTGGAGGTGGTGGTGGTGGCGGCGGTGGTGTTGGCGGTGGTGGTGGAGGCGGAGTCGGAGGTGGTGGGAGAGGAGGCGGTGACGTAGGCATCCGAGGAGGCGTATACACCAGAGTACACCGATCCCGATGACTCTCTCTTCCTCGACGTCAACCTTCGCCTCGACGGCGACCTTCGCCTCGACGGCGACCGTCGTCTCGACGGCGACCTTCGTCTCGACGGCGACCTTCGTCTCGACGGCGATCTTCGTCTCGACGGCGACCTTCGTCTCGACGGCGACCTTCGTCTCGACGGCGATCTTCGCCTCGACGGCGATCTTCGCCTCGACGGCTATCTTCGCCTCGGCGGCTATCTTCGCCTCGACGGCGATCTTCGCCTCGACGGCGATCTTCGCCTCGACGGCGTTCTGTGCCTCGACGGCGATCTGTGCCTCGACGGCGATCTGCGCCTCGACGGCGATCTGCGCCTCGACGGCGATCTTCTTGACCTCGAGCGTCTCGACGTCGATCTCCTCTTCGACAGCGACGTCGACCGTCTCCTCTTCACCGACGGCGAACGGCGATCTCCCCTCGACGGCGAGCGCCGACGCCGGGTCCGATCTCGACGCCGACTGCTGGACGGCGCCGTAGACGGCGTCGTTGCCGAATATGCCGATGTAGTCGACGGCGGCCTATTCAGGTCCCTCGACGTCGACCGTCGACGCCGCTTCTCCCCAGAGCCCTGGGGAGAGGGCGAACAGATGGTAGTCATCCTCCTCGACGTCGCCGTCGACGCCCTCGACGGGGAGTGGGAGCGCTTACTGGTCTTCCTGCCCCTGGGGAGCCCCCAGAGGCCTCAGTATGGGCCAAATCAGCCCCTCCAGACCCACCTGGTGCCTTCAGCCTTCTCTCCTCCAGGACTTGAAGCCTGATTTTCATTCTGTCCCTCAGGGTCCTGGCTGAGAACGAGTGGCAGATATCACAGTCTTCAGGCACGTGGGACTGGGGAAGGCAACCTATACACACCTCGTGTGGATCAGTTTTAGCCTTCTTTCTACCACATTCCGGGCACTTGTCGAACAAGCCAGGCATGTTGACAGTACCAGCCACTAAGCACTTGAAAAAGTGACAAAAATTGACAAAAACTACAATAAACCCTTGAAAAGGGGAGAGCTCAATGCTCCAGGGTCCTGCTAGCAGGAGCCGGAAAAAAGAACTGAAAGTAAATGGGACCTGCTGTGCATTCTGGGATACTGGGGAAAGTTCTGGAAATCTGGAAAGTTTTCTTAAAGGCACAGTATCCTGTTCTAAGCCACATAATGGCAGTCTATGGGGCTTGTCTGTCCACTCCTTCCTCTCTATCATTCCAGAGACTTTTGCTGGTAGATGCAGGGTTTTTTCCTATGTGGAGAAAAGCTAGACAGGCAGTGCTGTTTGTGGATGTTGGTGGAATTCTAGTTGAAGTACTGGACAGTGTAGCCTGTGGGTATAGGCTGCATTATCTGTCTTTAAATTAAATTCTCTCTTAAAGGTGTATGCAGGTCTGCATGATTTGTCACCTTTAGAGATTATTTTGTATTGCTCCGGGGTCCACGCACATGGGCGGGACTATTCACTAGATTATGACTATACACAGAGATCCCCTACTACAGAAAGATAGATATTATAAAATCATCCGCGATCCCCAGCATACTAAGAATGGTCTGAAGTGTCTGAAGTTAGTATGGCATTTAAAAGAACCAGGGATAACTCTGGTTTATTGATTTTGATGCGACAATGTACAGGGAAACAGTTATTCATGTCCTCCTTTCATATATTCAATATATCTGTATCGTTACATGTTTGTGTATTACTTATCACTTCAGCATAACATCAGATGGTGTTTACACAGTACATGACAGAGTGCCCATGGAGTCCTGACAGATGTTCCTTCAACAGAAAAGAGACACATACATTTCTAGAGTTTCAGCTATCTCCAAGTGTTGTGTAGAGCTGTGGCAGTGTGTAACGAATTATAAATAATACAGGTGTAGTTCTCTACAAAAGTTCTTCCTGTTTCAACACCGTGACTTTATGCACAGATGAATCAAGTATGAACAAAAACAACAAATTCAACAAGAACAATGACTTGCCCATGGTATCTTCTCCTCTCCTTCTTTGAGTGCGTTGGTGTAATGTCCCCCCTTCCTTGTTGCCGCATTACTCGACGTCCCGTATGTGTGGTGTCCATGCTTGTTCACATTGTTATATAATCTATGTGTGTCCATGGAATATTGCGGTGCGCCCTTTAGTGCTGTGCATGGTTCACTACATCTACCCCCTCACCCCCTTCTATCTGGTGCAGTTTTTTTAAGAGGCTGTCCCAACTTGCTGCTATGGGTTCTCTATGCAGTCCTAACGTTTAAGAACCAGGGATAACTCTTGGCACAATTTTGAAGGCACATCTTAAGGTTTTTCTCGATTGCCTGACAGAAGCGAGCGTGGGAACACTGATAGAGCCATATGAGGAGCTAAGTGCATGTATTAAGAACCTGTTGCTAAAGCCGTTTTTGTGTACTCCACAGTGTTCATGGTGGCTTGATAAACAATGCTCCGCAGCAAATCGCAGGTTAAGAGTGGCACTTAAATCCAAACCAAGAGACCCTGCAGAGGTTAGTGCAGCTAGGAAATGTTATAAGTGCACTCTGAGGAAGAGGAGGGAGGCTTTGAATAAAAAGGATTGGGAGTGCTTATAAAAAACAACGTGATGAAAAAAAATAGTACATTATTTTGGGACGTGGTAAAAAATTGTGACAAAGGGATGCTCGGACTCCTTCCCTATCACAGTGGAATGTTGCAGACCCCGAATGGGTCTCATATTTCCGTGCAATGTACCATACAGAATCTGAGGATAGCTTGTTGGACGCACTTCGGTGCAAGCGTGCTAACTCGCCAGACCTACATATTACTTTGTCGGAGGTAGAGGTAGCCAATAGGCAAAGCCCAGGTGGTAAAACCCCGGGACCGAATGAAGTCTCTATGGATTTAATCGAATATAATGAGAGCTTATGGGGTCCATAAATTACAAATGTATTCAATAACCTGGCTGATAATAAGATTCCTCCTTCGTGGGCTCTCTCCACCAACGTCCCTATATTTAAGAAGGGAGATCGGATGTTGCCAACATGTTACTGCCATATCTCCCAATTCCTGGGTAGTGTGCCTGATTTTAACTGTCTGGGGATTGTTTTCAATTCTATGGGCTCTTGGCAGCATCAGATCAGTTGTTTTCGAACTAAGCTGGTACATTTGCTGAGGTGTCTGAACTTGTTGAGAGGGATGACTCTGCCAGAACTACTTAGGAGTAGAATAGCCCCTAAATGTTCCCTATTTGCTGCTATTGCTTCTTTGTTGAGCCAAGATCCAGCAAGAAGGCTGCACCTCTGCTATCCCTAAAGTATTTCAAAGAAGAGTTAGCTCTCTAACCGAAGGGCATATCATTAGAGTGACCTGAACATCTACTGAAAAGCCAGCTGAAAGTCCTGGCATCGCAACATAGTATGATGGCAGTGCCCATAGATTCAAGCTAGCCTGGCTGATGAGGGGTGTTACCCCGAAACCAGTCCCAGGATGCTTGTTTCTGGTTCAGGGAAGACTTGGCTTGGCAGGTCGTGCTGGACTCTTCCCATGAAGCACAGGGTCAAGACTGATTTGTATATAGCTGGGTCTAAACTGAGGTGGCGAAGTGAGCTAAAGAACAATGATGGATTCAACCCAGATCTGTGACTGGGGGTGAGTGTCTGAAAGGTTTCAGCGCTCCGTCCATCATCTCCTCGTGTTTGCTTTATTCGCCCTAAGCTGGTAGGGTAAGCCCAGGTGTGGGTCCCTTGCTTACTATGCCACTGGATTCAAGCTAGCCTGGTTGATGAGGGGTGTTACCCCAAAACCGGTCCCAGGATGCTGGTTTCCAGTTCAGGGAAGACCTGGCTTGGCAGTTTGTGCTGGACTGTTCCCATGAGACACAAGGCCAACACTGATTTGTACATAGCTGGGTCTGAACTGAGGTGGCAAAGTGAGCTAAAGAACGATGATGGAGCCAACCCAGATCTGTGACTGGGGGTGAGTGTCTGATAAGTTTCAGCGCTACGTCCATCATCTCCTTGTGTTGGCATGGGCCAGGCAACAGCATACATGGAATCCAAGCTGCAATTCAGGATCTCCTTTGAAGAACTGATCAAATTGGAAAATTGCTTTTCAAGTGGCCAGGAAAGCTAACAATCACCGGTTTGCACAATTTCCAAAAGACATGTACTTAGCAGCCTTACAGATATGTGGCATCCCTGTTCAAAGTAAGACTGGCAGATGCACAAATCTACTGTCCCATTGCTTCCGTTTTGTTACATTCACTGTCCTAAGCAGAAACTGAAAAGGACTGGGATTCAGGTTGAAAGAGGAAGTTTGTATTCCCAAGATCTCTTGTGATGGGTGTGCCTCATTAAATGGTAGCAAGGGCTCCATGACCAATCAAGTAGTTTGCAAAATTTCTGAGTTGGACCTCCTCCGTCTAGGGAATTGTTTAGGACCTTGCTAGAGACAGTTACTCAAGGAAATTCTGATCCTTGTCTTGTGCCACCAAATACCTTTAGCTATATTTGAGGGCTGCATTGGTAAGGACTCTTGCCAGACAGGAGATAGTAATTGCTAACGTATTTCCAGGCGCGAGGGCTGGAACCTGTATAGGGAAAGAGTTGGGAGGAGTTGGGAGTCAGAGTTGTACGAGTCGTCAAGCCTAAAGAAGTGGCTCCACCCTTGGTATGTGACACTGAGGGAACTAGAGCCCCCTAAAGATGCCCAACATATCTGAAGTCTGTAGACCTTCACTTTCACAGTCAGCAGATGGAGCAGGAAATGTTGGCTGCAGCTTATAAATCAGCTCCGAGGATGAAGAAGAATTCATATTCTTAAAGAACCCTATTTATCCGGTAGTGCTACCGTCTACTGGCTAATGCACATCGCAAAGTTTTATATAGGAGAAAGAAAAACAGGATTAGTCTTCCAGTAGGATCTACAGAGATTCCTGTTGGGCTTGATTGTTTTACAGTCACTAATGGTTACTCTACATGGGTAGGGGATCCTATTCCTGCACCCATGACATTGCTTTATTATCATTTGATAGCAAGTCCCCTGCAGAAGAGTTTTGGTATTAGTGCAGTAATGACTCTGTGTGTGTTTTCTTTTTTGTTGTGGAGTGGCCGTGACTTCGAAAGGTAAGGGAGTGGGATCGCTTCCTTGAGAAAGAAATGGATTTCTGCTTCCTATTGAACTACTTATGTTTGTTATGGGGATATTTTGGGAGACTGTTCCCTCTCAGGAGACTTACCTGTGGGCTTTGGCATCTTCCTGTGGACCTTTGTCAAAAATAACCTGGCCTCCTGCTCCCTGATGGCATTTGGAGGCATCAAGGGACATACATTGCAGCTCATGGCATCATGGTGGATTCAAGACACCACAAAGACATCTGCTTGCAGCATGTAGGAAAGCGTTTGAACCCGGAGTCTTTCAGAGGAGACACCTAATCACTGTGGAAGCAGAGGAAAGTTTTATTGGTGAAGCACCAAGAGAACGCTGTGCAAATGAGGTGCTCAAAAATAGAATATGATGTTGACAGCAGGGTGGCACCAACTGTAAGTTGGTGGCATCATATATGGTGGGTTGCCATGGCTAAAGCCACATGGTGCCACCTCACGGAATGTTGCTGGGGAAAAGATCCTGCCAGCCAGTCTAAAATTTGGGGAATATTCTTTAGGTGACACAAGAGAGACACTAATACTAGCATAATTATGAATGAATAATTATTATAGAGCTCTGGAAGTGGCCACACATTCATGATTCTTCTACATGATGGCTGTAGTTGTACGAGTAATAGGTCTGAGCACAGTCAGTTTCTGAATATGAGGACCGCACTAGAATAAGATACCGCTTCAAGGGTGCTTGACTGCTGTGATAGAATGAAATACTTGAGTGTTAAGGGGGCTACACAGAGATGGTAGGAGTTACTGACTTTCATTATTCAATATATAGAAGGGTGCTGAGGGTCCTTTCTGCAACTTTGAAATCAATATCATCACCCCCACTCTTAGAAGAGTTCTGAAGAAGCCTTACCTGGTGCCCAATCGGCGAGTGCGCAAGCCCATAAAAACAGAGCGGATCAACTTTCCGAAAGATGCGGCATTGACAGGTTCTAACTTTTGCTCTTGGCAATGCAGCAGGTAGTGGCAGTACAGGGTGCTCCGGGGCAGGCTTACACCCTCAGCCGTCTCATAGTTATCCAGCAACCACTGCACCTAAGGAGGAAGAAGATGGGTCACCAGGCAGCAAGGAGTAAGTCTAACCATTGAAAAACAAGAACCTCTAGTCGCTAATGCAACACACAGAACATTAGATCATGAGTAGGGCTGCTCTATCCAACGTGCAATGACACTAGTGCACACACACTGCCTACAATGGAGTAGTTGAACTAGGAAAGAAACATAAATACTGTAAAGGCTAACAAGAAAGGGGAAACATTAAGGATAAAAGAGAGAATTCCCACTGGGGAAAGGTTTCACAACAAAAGCATTGGTACTTTGTTATACGATGGTAGGGATAAACTGTGAAGGAGGTGGTCATGGAGCATAAGAACAAAAGTTACTTTCTACAAACTCCCGCATTTTTAGTTCAGTGGATTTTACGGAGTGCTGAGTGCATTAGTCCGCATAAGAGCATGTTGTCAGTCACTTTATGATGAAAGAGGCTTATTTCTAGAAGGCAGTAAGTGGCAGACTTTACCCAAACCCATAATTCTGTTGAGGTTCTGGCTCCCCAATCTGACTTTTTCCTGGATATAAGTGAAAGCATATTGTGGCCACATCAGAGTAGAGTAGTGTGGGTTTTAAGATGTGACTGAAAGACTATGGATACTGGCTCTAAGGGTCCCTCTGGATGTATTTCTTAATAAATATAACATTGACATCAATGGGGGTTTATTAAGACCAGATGATTGTTACCAAACATATGGAGGTACAGTGAAGCAATTGTGTAGCTGGGGAACTCGTAATCACTAGTGTCCAGTGCATGTACTTGGTATGTCTTTCCTGTGCACTTGTGGTATTTAAGGGGGAACTTGGAAGTTACAGGGACACATCCACACATGGGCATAGTGCACCCTGCCTTAAGGCTATTAGGCCTGCTGTAGGGGTGACTTACTTATACCACATGCAGTGCTGGGTAGGCATGGCACACAGGGATGTGTGCCCTGTCGACTCTTTGTTTTACTCTGCACCAAGACACGCAGGCTGCAATGGCAGTTAACATGAGCTTGGTGAGGGGTCCCTTCGGGTGGCACTATTCATGCTGCAGCCCTTAGGAACCCTTTTTAGTTCCAATGCCCCAGGTACCAGGGGTACCACTTACTAGGGACTTACATGGAGCCTAAAGTGGTGCCAATTGTGGAACAATGGTACAGTTTAGGGAAAGAACACTCATACCGGGGAACTGGTTAGTAGGAACCCAGTGCACTTTCAGTCAAAATTGCATTAGATACCAGGCAAAAGTGGGGGTAACCATGTCAAAAGGGCACTTTCCTACTGGTAAGTAAAAATAAAAAGTTAGAAGAAAGTTATAAAAAAATATATAAATAGTATAAAAGAATTTGATAAAATTAAAGGAAAAGTAAAGAAAAATAGATAGTTCAAATGGCCCTCCCGAGACTATGTAAGGACCTACAATATAATGAATGCAATGTAATCCCCTGTGATTTAGTGGACATGATGTAGGACCATTAATTCGTCTCACGTTTCTGTAAGTCAGTATCGCCTGGACTACTGATATCTTGAAAGGGAGACTTAGGAAAGAAGGAGATGACTGAGCACTTCATGATGACTCAAGCTTTTCTTGACATACAGGTATTGCATGGAACAGTGACCAGAGTTGGGTTGCATCGAAGCAGAGTACATATAGTGCCTATGAATTGATTTGGATCCTCCAGTGTTTCTACTTATAAATATGCCCTTTTCTTTCCCGATTCCTGTGAACACAGCATAGATTTCCTTGCCTGATGCAAAAGTTGAAAACCTCTCATCTGCCAAAAGCCTTCAAGACATTATCAAACAGAGGAGTCCTTTTTCCAAAGGTGAGTGAACAGATTATGGGTCAAATTTCTCAACAGCAAACCTATTGATACCAAAAGCTTTGACATTATTTTCACTCTAATTAAAACATTTTCTTTTGGCATACGCATCATTTTTAAGCAGGAGGTGTTCTTTTCTTTGACACTGAGTAAGTAGATGTTGATCCTGAAGAAGTATACTGTTGTGGCTTAAGAGTTTTTCATGTTGAGGACTGTTGATGTCAGTAGAGTAAACTGGGAAAAATGTCATCAAATGCCTCAATGCCTTTTCCTGGATCCCTCCTGAAGAGGATCCTAAGTTGGCTCACAATAATGCGGAAATGATGGAGCAGCAGCTCTCTTAGGCTTGCTAACCAGACCCCCTAGCTCGATTTAACATGAAAATTTAGTAGGCATGCAATACCCACTATATTGAACACATTTGCAGTGATAAAAGCTGACGTCCTGCCAGCAGACAGGATAAATACGTTTCTTAGCCACAGGAATGCATGGTAGCCAACAGAGACACAGCTTTCTCCCCACTCCCCTCCCTGCTGCAATAAATAGGTGCAAGAGTGTGGACTCCAGAGTGACTCTTAGAGACACCCCAGGACTCCAAGCATCTCCTTTCTGTGACATATCTTGATGTCGAAATGGACAAAGCATTAACTTCTGATCCAATCAGCAAAGGGATACCCATGTAGTGACAGAATGCTACAAATAAATCAGAAAGCCTCGGATCAATCCTGGCTTCCCACCTGAGTAAATTATGTGATAATAGGGGCATGTTTAATTTCACCAAACCTCCTTTTTCTTCATTATAACATAAGAATTTGATTTAAGAAGGATAAGTCATGTACCTGTAATTCTAGTTCTCTTCAAGGGGTATCCTCATCAAAGTCATAAGCACATGAATATTCCCGCCCATGCGCGGGGACCCCGGAAAATATATAAAAATATATGTGAAAACATATATGTAGCTCTATATATCATCATCATATAATCTTTATTGCGATCACTTAAGATCATAAAAGACATTATCAAATATAACATCAACCCAACCATTTAGGGGTGACAGCATAATTAAACATAAAATATATAAAAAATGAACATTCTTCTATTAAAAAGATATAAAATTTCATAGATATATAAAAAGATAAAGCTTAATTCCGGTAAAAGTCCATTCTACTAGCTATTTAAAATCTAAGGAAATACAATCAATGATGAGCACAATTATTTTGAAATAATTAAATAGCAAGTATATACAGATTCATACAACGGCGTATCTTAAATCACAATGTTTATGAAGAGAAGAAGAAGTAAGATCCTGATTTCTGGGACAACACACCATTTATGCATTGAGCTGTTAACAGCAAGATGTTAACCTAACCATTCCTTTATCTGTTATCTTCCTGTACAGCCAATTGGGGTTTCTCGGCCTATTCAGTTTTTACAATTCTTTTCCTCGAATTAGCCACATTCAGCTTAGGAATTTAGCAACAGCTATTACACATGGTACTTCCGTGCTGGTTAATACAATTCTCATGGCTATAGCGCTACACCTAACACCCATATTTCTGCATAATGGCCGTAGCCATTTTCTCCGTGGTGTCTGGTATGCAGGGCAAACAAATAAAATATGCGAATACGTCTCCTCACCCTCTAGACACAATTTGCACTTGCTGTCATTTCCTGTCTGCCATTTGCATGTGGTAGCGATCCAGCCCGAAATTCAAAATATAGGCGTCTGTCCCTGGGTTTGGTGATAATATCCCAAAAATGCTCATATTGAGGGTAAGGTTTAAACTCTAAAAATTTACCAGTCAGGGAAATAGGCTCAGCGGTAAGTAAACTATTCCTATCCACCATGGTCCAATATAGACCTTTCAGTTCTTTTTTTGAAGGGAATTGTTTACCCTCTGGGTCATCCCACAAGTGTCGAACTCCCATACCAATCAACGGTATTTTGATGTTTTGTAACCATTTAATCTTACATGAAGTGTCAGCCATACATACATCTTTTAAAGCGGCAGCATAATTCACTAGCTCAGGAGTAGACCATAATTTGCGCCAACAAGCAATAGGACGAAATTTGGCGACCTCTGCCAATCTACTACACCCTAGGTCGTAGAAGACCAGCTTCAGAGGGGTACTAGATGGCAAACCAATTACATTTCGCACAAATTTGTTCTGCACCAAAACTAGTGGCCTCAGATCATCGAATCCCCAGAGCTATCCTCCGTAGGTTACAGAGGAAATAACCTTGGTGTTGTAAATCTTAAGTAGTGGGTAGATGGGTTGGGTCAGGGACAACTTGTGTTCCTTCAGTAATGCACCAGCAAGGTGACCATGCTTTAGAGCCATGGTTTCTATCTGGGACCTCCAGCTGAGTTTACTCCCTATTGTAATCCCCAGGTAAATAAAAGCCTCTGTTTGGTCTAGGTGTTCTCCATTTAGCGACACCCTTCCTTTAATGGCCCGGTGCTTGTGGAGGACCATATACTTGGTTTTACTAGCATTTATCTCCAACCCATGTTCCTTGCAAAATCACTAAAACCTGTTCAGGGCCCTCTGCACATCGATCTGTGTTTTTGAAATAATGAGAGTGTTGTCTGCAAACATAAGTATAGGTGTTCTTACGCCTGCCAGAGTTGGTGCATCAGTCGGGAATGTGGAGAAATATGCTACAACTCCGTTAATAAACAGTGAAAATAATGTTGGCGCCAAAACACATCCCTGCCGCACCCCTTTAGATACAGGGAATCGATTGGTCACATTGCCCTGTGAACTCCAGCGTACTTGTGCTAAGTTATCTGTGTACAAGTGCATCACAACTGTTAATAATTCTACAGGCATACCTAAATCCCTACAAACTCCCCACAGTTTGTTTCGACACACCAAATCAAAAGCGGATTTTAAATCCACAAATGCGGCGTAATAGTGGCCTCCAGACAGCACAACTACACGCCAATATATTAAGACAAACCTAAAAACTTGATCTACCGTGCTTACATTGGTGCGAAACCCTGCCTGGATTGGGGACAATATATCCTTCTCAACAATCCAGTCTAATATTCTGTTAAGTACCATTCTTGCTATGATTTTTTGGATGGCATCTAAAAGACTGATTGGATGATAATTGCCCGGGCAGGAGCGATCGCCTTTTTTTATATATTGGTAAAATCTCTGCGCCCTTCCAGGAAGAGGGAGTTGGTGCACCACTAGATATTGCATTCGCTAGAATAAGTATATACTCTAGACAAAGTGCCCTATCATTTTGGAACAGGTCGGCCGGTACACCATCAGAGCTAGGAGCTCCACCACTTGCAACCTCACCCAACGCTATTTCAGCATCTCCCCTTGCAAATTGTAATACACTTGCACAGGACAGTGCAATGCGGCCTTACTCATTCTCACCATCTGCCCCTAGGGCATTCCGGATTTATATTTCTTTCAGGCGATCTTAACTAAGCTACATTCATTTTGTTTAATGGCAACTGCCAGTGCTTTATAGGCTGCCCTACAGTTCTTATTATACCAGCTTGCTTCTTTACTCTTCTGTTCTTTCCTGTCGCTAACTGGTTTTAAAAAAAAGGTTCTAATATTACAAAACAATTCATTGTGCAAATCCGTAATTCTATCATTTATCTCAGGTCTTGTGTTAATAGCTCGTAACTCTCCCAGTGTTTTGGAGACTGCAGTGCTTATACCTGTAAGTGCGTGTTTATTACTCACTATCTTGTCCCATTTTAGCCTTCTCATGTTGTTGCATAACTGAACCTCTCTAGTGGAACATGTGAGAAGTTGGCCTGATGTATGATGTCACTAGTTCTAGTGTACACCTTATATCAGTCCAAACAACCCTTATGGTGATTGGTTGTAAAGTCAACCTTATAGACCAGCTATCCTAGTGGTAGCATGGACAAGAGCAGTCTTAGGCTAAACTCTGAATGGCATGTGAAGCCAGCTGTTATACCATATATAATCCCTTGAATACCAAATGAAAGGACACCACAACAGATACATATATAAAATAAAGTGTATTTATTCTAGTCAAACCCTCAGCACTCTTTATGAGATTCGAGGTAAGTACAACACAGTCTTATTTAAGCATACATTAAGTCACACAGGTAAGTAATACAGTTAGGCCCTAGGGGCCATGCAAACCATATACTAAAGAAGTGGTATAAGGACCACTGTCACGGAAATAGAATAGGCCTAGGCCTAGGGAGTCGCCGGGGCTACACTACCCTACCAACAGTTAGGAAGTGGGAGGCCCACGGGATTCAGGTGCAGAGTGGAAACACTCACGCGTAATGCGTAAAAGTCGATAGAATCACTAGCAGTTAGAAATAAGCAGTTTTAGGACACTTCTGGTATAGCTAGAAAGTCGAGACTCGGAAACTAGACCCTAGGATAGTCAATACCCTTGTGAGCACCGGAGTACCCAAGTTACCTAGCCCACGGGCTGCGGGTGCATAGGTGTGAACTTGCGTCGGGTTTCGTTGTGGACTTCTATGGATGCCTGAAGGAAAGTTGCTGACAGGCAGTCAGTGAAGAGTGTCCGGTGGATCCCAAGGCCGGGATCAAGAAGGAAGGATACCTGCAAGCAGAGGGGACAGAGTCTGGGTCACTAGCCAGTGACCACGTGGAACCAGGAAGGAACCAGGCGATGTCGTGAAGATTGCAGGTGAAGAGGTGAAGCTTGTCGCAGCAGCCACGGGTACCAGGAGACGTCGAGGACAACCAGGACCAGGAGGCGAGCTGTCCCACGAAGGCTCTTGCTGTCGGCGGCGTCGAAGTCGAACTAGGACTCACCAAGCCTTGGCAAGCGGAACCCACGAAGAATGGAGGACTTGCTTCTGGTGCAGACCAGGAAGGTCTGGGGTGCTTCTCTTTTGCAGAGAAGCGGGAGCCAGTCTGGAGGAGCCAAACCAGCAGTGAAGATTCAAAGGTGTGTCGTCGCAAAGGCCGCTAGCCAACGGGCAAGCAACCGGACAGACGCGGCAAGCAGGAAAATGCAGAAGGGCCCCACGCAGGACTCGTGGAGTGTGGGGGGCTGATCTTCGGTGCAGATGGTGCTTGGGGTTGGGGCTTCTCAATCCCCGGTGCACAACTTCGAGGGTGCCTCAGAAGCTGCGCTGGAAGATACTCGCCACTTTTCCCAGGTAGCCGGTCCCACGTCTCTCGTCGCCTCCACGGATTTCAGCTCGGCTGTGGATGTGGATCAGGGTCGGAGAAGTCTGGAAGTCAAGGCTCTGGTCAGGTTCTGCAGTCGGTCCCTCGTAGAACTTCAGCAAAGCAAAGGGTAAGTCTCTTGATGGTGCCTGTTTGCACAGGGTAGCCACTCCTTGGCCACAAGGGAGATTCTTCAGTCTTCTTCTTTCGTCGAATGTCGAAGGTCCAGAGTTTCTGTTCAAGTTGCAGGTTCAGGATAATCTAATCTCCTGGGGCCCAGCTACCACACATATACTAATCTGGGGGGCTGGGTTGCCTGCTAGGTCACGCCTTATGGGTGGGACCTGAGAGGGGGGTGGTTACACCCCCTTCCCTTTGTCCAGTTTTGGGCCAGGACTGGGGCTGGAGTGCTCCAGCACCGGTTTGAACTGGACTATGCATGGGACACCTTGTGTGCCCCAGGCAGTGTCTCGTTTCTTTCATCCCTCCCTGCCCCAATACACTAAGGCCTGTCTGGGGTGGTGCTCGCACCTCCCAAGGCAGGAAACCTATTCTCCAAGCCTCCCGTGCCGGGATCACTCCCAGCAGCAGGAGGTCAGACTTGTGTTGTGGCAGCAGCATCCATTTTGTGATGCTGGGGCTCTGGTTAACTTTAACCGGGTAAGTAGGTTTCAACATGTCTTCTCCCTCTAGAAGGGAGGGATAATATCCTCATCACCAGAAATGGGATGGGGGTATTATTCCAAAGTGTTAGACACCTTACACGACATGTTTTGATAAAGCCAAACCATAGTTACCATAACCGTTTAAGATTATAAGGCACTTTAAGAGTATATGGTAGGCTATATCATAGAACAGCTATAAGGACATGGTTCCAAAAGCTGCAGACAGGCTCAGCTCATGCTAGAGCACTATCTCACATGTTACCAAGCACTCTGCCTCCAGGATTGTTAAGGCCTGCCATAGGAGTGGCTGATAGGTACACATGTGTCTATATATAAGGTAGGTATAGGAATACTACACCTAAGCAAGGGGTGATTACACGACCTTGCCCCAGCTGAGTGATCAGCCAGTTGTGTCATTATGGAAGGCCAGGCCAGGGGTGGCATAATACATACTGCAGCCCCTGGTAGGCCTAGGGTACACCTATGCCCTGGGTACCTAAGGTACACTGTACAGGGGCCAATAAGGTGATCCTATTCAAATGGGTTATGCACCTAAAGTACATAGTATTAATTTAGAGAGAGAACAGCATGGCTGTGGGTCTGATCAGCAGGCCCACAGCCACATCTAAGTCGAAAACCAGTAAAGCAAAAGCAAAAAGTGGGGGTGAACATAGAAAGCAGACCCTACTCTCCTACACAACCCCCCCCCCCAAACTTATGGACATTAAACTAACCTTGACCAGTTGAGTCTTCATGTTCTAAGTGGAAATATCTGGAGAGTCCATCTGCATTGGCATGGTCAGTCAAAGGTCTATGTTCCACTGGGAAGTCCATCCCCTGTAGGGAAATGGACCACCTAAGAAGTTTGGGATTTTCACCCTTCATCTGATTTAGCCACAAGAGGGGCTTATGGTCTGTCTGAATCTTGAAGTGATTGCCAAACAAGTATGGCCTCAGCTTCTTCAGGGCCCAAACAGCAAAGGCCTCCCTCTCAATAGCTGACCAACGTTTCTCTCTAGGGGTCAGCCTTCTACTTATAAAAGCAATGGGCTGGTCTTGACCATCTATATTAAGTTGTGAAAGAACAGCTCCCACACCCAACTCAGAAGCATCTGTCTGGACAATAAACTCTTTGGAGTAGTCTGGACTTTTCAGAATAGGTGCACTGCACATGGCCTGCTTCAGGTCATCAAATGCTTTTTGACAGCTTACTGTCCACTGAACTTTCTTTGGCATCTTCTTGGAGGTCAAGTCATTAAGTGGTGTCACAATGGACCCATAGTTCTTAACAAACTTTCTGTAGTACCCAGTCAGGCCCAAGAAAGCTCTGACCTGAGTCTGGGTAGTTGGAGGAGACCAGTCCTTTATGGTCTGGATCTTGCTCTCCAGTGGTTGAACCTGACCCCCACCAACTAGGTGGCCCAGGTACACAACCTTGCTCTGGCCTATCTGGAACTTAGTGGCCTTGATAGTGAGGCCTGCCTTTTGCAGGGCCTCTAAAACATTCCTCAGGTGGACCAGGTGATCCTCCCAGGTGGAGCTAAAGACAGCAATATCATCAAGATAAGCTGCACAGTAGTCATCCAACCCAGTAAGGACTTGATTCACCAACCTTTGGAAAGTGGCAGGTGCATTCTTCAAACCAAATGGCATTACCACAAATTGATAATGTCCTCTTGGGGTCGAGAAAGCAGTTTTGGCCTTAGCATCCTCAGCTAGTCTGATTTGCCAGTAGCCTGCTGTCAGGTCAAATGTGCTCAAAAACTTAGCAGCTGCCAGTCTGTCAATGAGCTCATCTGCCCTAGGTATTGGGTGGGCATCTGTCCTAGTGACAGCATTGAGACCTCTGTAGTCCACGCAAAACCTCATCTCTCTCTTACCATCTTGGGTGTGAGGTTTTGGCACAAGAACTACAGGACTAGCCCAAGGGCTCTCTGAAGGTTCAATTACACCTAGCTCCAACATCTTTTGTACCTCAACTTTTATGCAGTCCCTGACATGGTCAGGTTGCCTGTAGATTTTACTCTTCACAGGCAGACTGTCACCAGTGTCCACCTCATGGGTGCACCAGTTTGTCTGACTTGGGGTCAGAGAGAAAATATGTCTGTAGGATTGCAGAACTTGTCTGCAGTCCTGTTGCTGATGGACAGTGAGGCTGTCAGAAAAGACCACACCATCAACTGAGCCATCATCAGGGTTCTGAGTCAACAGGTCTGGGAGAGGGTCACTCTCTTCCTCCTGCCCCTCATCTGTAGCTATGAGTAAGCCCATGTCTGCCCTGTCAACATATGCCTTCAATCTGTTGACATGAAGCACCCTGTGGGGGCTTCTGGGAGTCCCAAGGTCCACCAAGTAGGTGACTTCTCCCTTTTTCTCAACAATAGTGTGGGGTCCAGACCATTTGTCTTGGAGTGCTGCTGGGGCCACTGGCTCCAACACCCACACTTTCTGCCCTGGCTGGTAAACAGTCAGCACAGCCTTTTGGTCATGCCAAGCTTTTTGGAGTTCTTGGCTTGCCTCAAGGTTTTTAGAAGCCTTCTTCATATACTCTGCCATCCTGGAGCGGAGACCAAGTACATAATCCACTATGTCAAGTTTGGGTTGTCTGAGAGGTCTCTCCCATCCTTCCCTTACTAGCCATAGGGGTCCTCTTAAAGGATGCTGTTAGAAAGGGTAGACGGACCGGGAGGGTCGGCCGGGGTCAGGAGGAGAGGTCTCCGGGGAGAGCCGTCTCCAGCGATCGTACAGACAAGTAACTTCCCCCCCCACAGACAGATACCACACACGGATAAGGTTCAGTGTTCTTTATAAGCACTTCTTAAGGTACGGTTGAATGGTACAAGGAGGTCTGGACTCAGGGGTCCCCTCGATTCAAGTCTCTCAAAGCAGGGTAAGGGGTAGCGGGACAGTCTGTCTACCAGTCAGGTAGTTCGGATGAGATGATGACTAGCTCACAATCCTCGAGCTTGGTGGTTTAGTTGGTACGGGCCGCGGCAGCGCCAGCAGGTCCCGGTTGAGATGGTCGGTACACGGTCCGCGGCAGCGCCAGCAGGTCCCGGAAAGATGGTCGATGTACGGTCCGCGGCAGCGCCAGCAGGTCCCGGTGAGGATGGTCGATACAACGGGCCGCGGCAGCGCCAGCAGGTCCCGACGAAGATGGTCGTTACAACGGGCCGCGGCAGCGCCAGCAGGTCCCAACTAGGATGGATGTTGCAGAAGGCCGCGGCAGCGCCAGCAGGCAGGACGATGGTTCACAAGAGCGGGCTACGGCAGCGCCAGTAGTCCGTCAAGGCTGAGTTCTCTCGGTGTCTCTCGACTCCAGGATACAACTGCCTTCCTGCTCCGGAGTTGCCCCAGTTATAGGGCAGGCGCCCTTTGATCTCCGGACCCTCGCACGTGGAGGTCGGAGGGCCCGGGATGAAGGTGTCCAGACACCCAGCAGGGGGTGGAGCCAGCGCCTGGGGGAGCTGGAGGCGATCGGCACCTGGCGGGGGAAGAGCTCTTGACACTTCGTTCTCCCATTGACCTGCCAAGTGATCCGCTCACCTCCTGGGTGGAGGGTGGTGCCGGGATGTCGGGGCCGGCCAGGCCCGGGGTTAGGGTCGGGCCGAGGCCACGCGGCCTCGTGGTGCAGGGCCCAAGATGGCGGCTTGAACCGGCCGGGGAAGCCGGTGGGGCTGGGCCCCGTGATGAGTAGAGGTCCGAGGGCAGAAGATCCGTCGGGAGACGGGGTACAGGTGCTTTTCGTGGGTTATGCCTGGTGGGCCGGAGCTCGGGCCCTGTCGTGCGGGGAGGGAGCAAGCCCTTCGTGTGGCCTGTCCAACATGCGTCCCCCCCAGCTGAAGGCGGGGAGAGTCACCCATCTCCTTGGGGACTCTCTTCGTCGAGGCGGAAAAAGCGGGACAGGCCATCCGCGTTGGCGTGGTCTTGGCCTGGTCGGTGCTCCACAGTGAAGTCCATTCCCTGCAGGGAAATGGACCAGCGCAAGAGTTTTGGGTTCTCCCCCCGCATCTGCATCAGCCACTGCAGGGGTCGATGGTCGGTTTGTACCCGGAAGTGGGTACCGAAGAGATAGGGCCGGAGCTTTTTGAGGGCCCACACCACTGCGAAGGCCTCCCTCTCGATGGTGCTCCAGCGCTGTTCTCGGGCCAGGAGACGTCAACTGATGAAGGCCACCGGCTGGTCATGACCCTCGGGGTTTAACTGAGAAAGGACGGCTCCGATGCCGTGGTCGGAGGCGTCGGTCTGTACCACGAATTCCCGACTGTAATCGGGGGCCTGGAGCACGGGGGCGGTGCACAGGGCGGCCTTCAGCTTCTCGAAGGCCGCTTGACAATCGGGGGTCCAGTTAACCCGCCTCGGCTGGTTCTTAGACGTGAGACCCGTGAGGGGCCCCACGATGCTGCTGTAGTCTTTCACGAACCGCCGGTAGTAGCCGGTGAGCCCCAAGAAGGCTCGGACCTCGGTCTGGGTGACGGGGGGCTGCCAGGACTGGATGGCAGCAATCTTAAGTTGTAGCGGGGCCACCAGCCCGCTTCCCACTTGGTGCCCAAGGTAGGTCACAGACCCTTGGCCAATTTGGCACTTGCCGGCCTTAATTGTGAGGCCGGCCCGCTGGAGGGCCTGTAGGACCTCGTGGAGGTGACGGAGGTGGTCGGCCCAGTGGCGGCTGTATACAGCGATATCGTCCAGGTAGGCAGCGCTGAACTCTTCGAGCCCCGCCAAGACCTGGTTCACGAGGCGTTGAAACGTGGCGGGGGCATTCTTCATGCCGAAGGGCATGACCTTGAATTGGTAGTGGCCATCGGGGGTAGAGAAGGCTGACCGTTCCTGAGCCCTGGGTGTGAGGCCGATCTGCCAGTAGCCCGCTGTTAGGTCGGAGATACTAAGGTAGCGGGCGGCCCCCAGCCGGTCGATCAGCTCGTCTGCTCGGGGAATCGGATGAGCGTCGGTCCGGGTGACAGCGTTCAAGCCCCGGTAGTCGACGCAGAATCTCAGTTCAGGTGCGGTGCCGGGGGCAGCGGCTTTGGGAACCAATACAACCGGACTGGCCCAGGGACTGTCCGAGGGCTCGATGACCCCGATTGTGAGCATCTTGGCCACTTCCTCCTGTATGCAGGCCCGTACCCGATCTGGTACGCGGTAGGCCCGGTGTCGGACAGGGGGACTGTCCCCGGTGTCCACGTCGTGCAAACACCAAGGGGTGACCCCGGGGGTGAGGGAGAACAGGGTAGCGAACTGCAGCAGGAGGTCCCGGCAGCCCTGGCGTTGCTCCGAAGTGAGGGCGTCAGAGAGCCGGACCCCGTCCACGGAGCCGTCATTCTCCTGAGTCTTCAGAAGATCCGGGAGGGGTTCGGAGTCTTCCTCTGCCCCACTGTCCGTAGCCATCAGGAGGCTGAGTTCTGAGCGCACAAAGTGTGGTTTGAGTCGGTTGGTGTGGAGGACCCGGAGGGGGTTCCGGGAGGTCCCCAGGTCGATGAGATAAGTGACGGGGCTTTTGCGCTCGACCACTTTGAAGGGCCCCGTCCACTTATCTTGTAAGGCACATGGTTCGGTGGGGGACATCACCCATACTTGTTGTCCGGGCTCGAACTCAACGGAGGAGGCATTGTGATCATACCACCTCTTCATGTCCTCCTGGCTGGCCTCGAGGTTCGCCTTGGCCATCTCTCTGAAGCGCCGGGTCTGATTGCGTAGGGCCAGGATGTATTTGAAGACGTCTGGAGGGGTCTTTAGGGGGGCCATCTCCCAACCTTCTTTTACGAGGCTGAGGGGCCCTCGCACAGGGTGCCCGTACAGGAGTTCGAGAGGGCTAAAACCGAGGGACTTCTGGGGAACTTCTCGGTAGGCGAAGAGGAGGCACGGGAGTAGTACATCCCACTGGCGACGGAGGGGCTCTTCCAATCCCCCAATCATCCCCTTGAGAGTGCGGTTAAAACGCTCCACTAGTCCGTTCCCTTGGGGGTGATAGGGGGTCGTGAATCTGTAGGTGACCCCGCATTGTTGCCAGAGGGACTTCATGTATTTGGATATAAAGTTCGTGCCTCGGTCGCTGACGACTTCTCGGGGGAAGCCTACCCGGGAGAAGATCCCCATTAGGGCCCGGCCGACCACCGGAGCTGTCACGGTCCGTAGGGGCACCGCCTCGGGGTAGCGGGGGGCATGGTCCACCAGTACTAAGATGAACCTGTGTCCTTGTGCCGTGCGGGGGTCCAGAGGCCCCACAATGTCTATCCCCACCCTCTCGAACGGGGTGGTGACCACAGGGAAGGGTTGCAGAGGGGCTTTCAGCTTCCGACCACTCTTCCCGCTGGCTTGGCATGTGGGGCAAGATCGGCAGTGGTTCAGGACGTCGTTCCTCATTTTCGGCCAGAAAAAGTGGGTCACTAGGCGGCTGTACGTTTTGTCCTGGCCCAGGTGTCCAGCCAGGGGGACATCGTGGGCCAGGTTGAGCAGAAAGTCTCTGAAGCGGAGAGGTACCACCAGTACTCGACCGGCCCCCAGCTCGGCGATTCTTTGCTCGCTGTATAGCAGGTCGTTATCCCAGTAGACCCAGTGAGTTCCGGTGGAGTCCCCTGCGTTCTGGGCGCTGGCTTGTTGGCGGAGTCCCTCGAGGGAGGGACAGGTCTTTTGTTCCTGGCGGAACTGTTCTTGGGTGGGCCCCCCTTCTTGACGCCACTGAGCCAGGTCAGGAAGGTCCTGGGGTTGCTCGTCCCCTTCGGTCGTCGGGTCTGGGAGGCTGGCCTCGTCGTTGTCTTCTACTGGGGCGACCGGGGGCGGAGGTGCTGGCCATTCCGGTTCTTCTGATCGAGGGACGGCACGGGCGGCCATGGACCGGGTGGTTATGCAGGCCCAGTCCGGGAGGCCCAGCATCCCCAGGTGCTCTCTTCTCTCAACGGTGGCCCACGGGGAACTCTCGAGTTCATTCCCCAGGAGGCAGTCCACGGGGGCATCGTCCCGGACCATCACCTTCAACAGGCCGGAGACCCCTCCCCATTCGAATGGGACGCAGGCCATTTGACACATACTTTCAGAGTTGTCTGCCGAGCGGACGGGGCAGAGAATGTTCGGCAGGATCTGCTCGGGCTTCACCAGGTGACAGCGGACGGCCGTCACACTGGCGCCTGTGTCACGCAAGGCCTCGGCTCGCTGTCCATTAATGGTCACCCACTGACCGTATTTCCTGGTGTTAGCGGGTAGGGGAGCCCGCGGGACCATGTCTCTTCCCCCTAAGCACGCCAGGACCATGGCGGCCGGTTCCCACTCTTGCTGGGCCGGCTCATACTCTTCTGGTTCCTCCGATGATCGCTCTTCCCCCAGGGCGGCGGCAGCTACCTGGCGGGGCTTGGGTGTTTGGTTCTGCGGGCAGCTCGGGTCATTGGCGTAGTGGCCGACTCGCTGGCATCGGTGGCACGTGACGTTGGCTCGGACCCCAGGACGCCACGGGGGGTTGCCCCGGCCGGCCGGAGGCGGGGTGCTGGCCACGGGTGTTGCTGGCAAGGCGTCTCTCCCTCGCCCCTGGCCCCCTCCTCCTCCCCGAGGACGGTGCTGGCCTTGGTTGCTTCTGTTCTGTTCGTGTGGCCCCCTCCGGCCCACTCGGGTGCTTTCCCATCGGTCAGCTTCGGCGGCGAGCTGCCGGGGGTCAGTCAGCTTACTGTCGAGGAGGTGCTGCCTGAGCTCGACGAAACAGTTGTTCGACAGGTGCTCCCATACCATAAGGTTAAAGAGTTGTTCGTAGGTGGTGACATGGCTCCCCTTTATCCAACCCTCGAAGGCACGGCTGAAATAGTTCACGTATTCTACCCAAGTTGTGCCTGGGATCCGGGTGCAATCTCTGAACCTCTGGCGGTACATCTCGGGTGTGAGGCCGTAGCGGGTGAGGAGGGCAGCCTTCATGTGGTCGTAGGACGACATTTGGTGATCTGGGAGCTGCAGTAGGGCATCGCGACCCTCGTTGATAAACCTCCCCCAAAGTCCGGCTCCCCAATCACTCCGGTCGATCCGGTGGGAGGTCATGGCGATCTCGTAGGCTTTAAACCACTGTTGTATGTCGTCTTCTCGGACATACTCGCGGACAACATCCTTGGGGATGTGGACTTTTTTCTCGATTGGCCCCGGGGTGTGTGGTCGCTCAAGCACCCCCAGTTCTTTATTCTGTTTCCGAAGTTCTATCTCCGCTAGTTGGCGCTCGTGCTCGAGCGTTATTTTTTTCTCCTCCAGCTCTCTCTGTCTCTGCTTCTCTTCTCGTTCATCTCGGAGCCGCATATGCTCGAGGTTGAGTTTCTGTTCAGCCAACTTGAGTTCCCCATCCATCTTGAGTCGTGCCATTTCCAACTCGTGCAATCTGGTTCTTTCTCTTTCTCGGATCTCCTCCTGCGAGAGGCCCGTTCCCCGCTCCTCGGGAGCCGTGGCGTTCCCCTCTGGTGTGATGCTGCTTTGGTCGGAGGGTCCGGCGACCCCAGTTTCTGTCCATGACTCTAGGGCGTGCTTTAGATCATCCTTGGTACTTAGGCCGGTGGTAGCAATGCCAAGTTCTATGCAGAATTGTCTCAGTTCGCGGTGGTTGTATTCTTCTAATTTATCCATTTGGAATTTCTCGGTGGAGCTGCTATCTTTGGCTGACATCGTGTTTTTGTCGTGGGGTGAGCTACTCTCTGTACGATTATGCGTTGATTCGGATCGCGCCGCTGGCCACCAATGTTAGAAAGGGTAGACGGACCGGGAGGGTCGGCCGGGGTCAGGAGGAGAGGTCTCCGGGGAGAGCCGTCTCCAGCGATCGTACAGACAAGTAACTTCCCCCCCCACAGACAGATACCACACACGGATAAGGTTCAGTGTTCTTTATAAGCACTTCTTAAGGTACGGTTGAATGGTACAAGGAGGTCTGGACTCAGGGGTCCCCTCGATTCAAGTCTCTCAAAGCAGGGTAAGGGGTAGCGGGACAGTCTGTCTACCAGTCAGGTAGTTCGGATGAGATGATGACTAGCTCACAATCCTCGAGCTTGGTGGTTTAGTTGGTACGGGCCGCGGCAGCGCCAGCAGGTCCCGGTTGAGATGGTCGGTACACGGTCCGCGGCAGCGCCAGCAGGTCCCGGAAAGATGGTCGATGTACGGTCCGCGGCAGCGCCAGCAGGTCCCGGTGAGGATGGTCGATACAACGGGCCGCGGCAGCGCCAGCAGGTCCCGACGAAGATGGTCGTTACAACGGGCCGCGGCAGCGCCAGCAGGTCCCAACTAGGATGGATGTTGCAGAAGGCCGCGGCAGCGCCAGCAGGCAGGACGATGGTTCACAAGAGCGGGCTACGGCAGCGCCAGTAGTCCGTCAAGGCTGAGTTCTCTCGGTGTCTCTCGACTCCAGGATACAACTGCCTTCCTGCTCCGGAGTTGCCCCAGTTATAGGGCAGGCGCCCTTTGATGTCCGGACCCTCGCACGTGGAGGTCGGAGGGCCCGGGATGAAGGTGTCCAGACACCCAGCAGGGGGTGGAGCCAGCGCCTGGGGGAGCTGGAGGCGATCGGCACCTGGCGGGGGAAGAGCTCTTGACACTTCGTTCTCCCATTGACCTGCCAAGTGATCCGCTCACCTCCTGGGTGGAGGGTGGTGCCGGGATGTCGGGGCCGGCCAGGCCCGGGGTTAGGGTCGGGCCGAGGCCACGCGGCCTCGTGGTGCAGGGCCCAAGATGGCGGCTTGAACCGGCCGGGGAAGCCGGTGGGGCTGGGCCCCGTGATGAGTAGAGGTCCGAGGGCAGAAGATCCGTCGGGAGACGGGGTACAGGTGCTTTTCGTGGGTTATGCCTGGTGGGCCGGAGCTCGGGCCCTGTCGTGCGGGGAGGGAGCAAGCCCTTCGTGTGGCCTGTCCAACAGATGCCCAAACAGAAGCTCAAAAGGGCTGTAGCCAACCCCCTTTTGTGGGACCTCTCTGTAAGCAAACAGAAGGCAGGGTAAAAGGATGTCCCATCTTCGCCTAACCTTGTCTGGTAAACCTTTTATCATTCCCTTTAGGGTCTTGTTGAATCTCTCAACAAGCCCATTGCACTGTGGGTGATAGGGTGTGGTGAACTTGTAGTTCACACCACACTCCTTCCACATTGCAGTCAAATATCCTGACATGAAGTTGGCACCTCTGTCAGAAATGACCTCCTTTGGAAAGCCCACTCTGGAGAATACTCCAAGTAGGGCCCTTGCCACAACAGGAGCTGTTGTGGTCCTCAGGGGAATAGCTTCTGGATACCTGGTGGCATGGTCCACTATCACCAGTATGGATCTGTGCCCAGATGCTGTTTGTGGGTCCATTGGTCCTACAATATCTATGCCCACCCTTTCAAAGGGGACCCCCACCACAGGTAGTGGTATGAGGGGGGCCTTTGTGGTGCCACCTGATTTGCCACTGGCTTGGCAGGTGACACAGGAGCGACAAAACTCCTTGGTATCTTCTGACATATGGGGCCAGTGAAAGTGAGGGACAAGCCTGTCCCAAGTCTTGTTCTGGCCTAAGTGTCCTGCAAGGGGAATATCATGGGCCAAGGTAAGAAGGAAGCCTCTGAACTTCAGTGGTATGACCAACCTCCTGGATGCACCAGGCTTGGGGTCTCTAGCCTCTGAATACAGTAGCCCTTCATCCCAATACACTCTATGGGTACCTTGAGCATTCCCTGCAGCCTCAGCAGCAGCCTGCTGTCTGAGGGGTTCAAGAGAGGGGCAGTCTAATTGTGCCTGCCTCAGATCTGCCCTTGAAGGTCCCCCTGTCCCAAGAAACTCAACCTGATCAGGTTCAAGTTCTTCTAGGACAGTTCCTTCAGGGCTCTCAGAATCATCCTCCTGTGAGGGCTGACCCAGTGCCTGAGGCAGGGGGGAAGGCACAGCCTTGACCCTACTGCTCTTTCTCTTGGTTTGGGACTGGTCCATAGTTCCAGGATCCAGCACTTGTTCAGTGGTGCACTTTTTGGCCTGTGACCTGGTCACAGCAAGGACATGTGCATCTATCCCCAGCATTTCTGCATGGGTCCTATACTCCACTTCAGACCAAACTGAAGTTTCAAGATCATTGCCCAGTAAACACTCCACAGGAAGGTCTGAACTAACAACAACTTTCTTGAGGCCAGTTACCCCTCCCCAGGAAAAGTTAACAATTGCTACACTATGGGAGGTAGTGGCATTGCTAGCGTTGGTCACTAGGTACTTCTCACCTAGTATGATCTGTCCAGGGTCCACAAAGGCAGGTGTCACCATTGTGACACTAGCCCCAGTGTCCCTGTAGGCCTGAGCCATCCTATCATTGATAAAAAAGAGTCTGTCTGTACTTGCCCAGGTTACTGGGGCCTATAGTAGAGGACAAAGCTATGTCCCCATCACAGATCAGAACAGCCTGGGTAGCTATCCTGACTAGGCCAGAATCCTCCTCAGTTCCCAGGGTTAACCCTACTACACCCTTTTGCTGGGAACCACCACTTACAGCTGAACTAGGGGGTACAGTTGCCTTAGGGGCAATGGTGGCTGGGGGCTTATCCTTTTTGGTGCACTCACTAAACCAATGTGAGTTGGACTTAACAATAGTTGCACCATGGTTTCTTTTGGCCATCTTTCTTTTTATCCTTTTTGGGACCACTCTCCCCCTGAGCCTTTTGGGGGCCTGGTGAAGACTTCTGGTCTTTTTGTTTCTGATCATTACCCTTCTAGTCTGCCTTTTTCTGATCACCGCCCTGGTTCTGGTTTTTCTGCTTAACTCTAGTCCTGACCCATCTATCTGCCTTCTTTCCCAATTCTTGGGGAGAAGTCAGATCAGAATCGATCAGGTGTTGATGCAGTAGCTGGTTTTGACAGTTGTTAAGGATTTGTTCTCTCATGATCAAATTATACAATCCTGTATAGTCCTTAACCTTACTTCCCACTAGCCAGCCTTCCAGAGCCTTAGTGGCACAATCTACAAAGTCAGTCCAGTCCTGAGTCTGTGTCTTCTGGGTATCCTTGAACAACAACCTGTATTGTTCAGTGGTTAGGCCAAACCCATCAATTAGAGCACTCTTCAGGACAGTGTACTTGTCAGCATCCTCATCACTAACTGTGAGGAGCTTGTCTCTACCCTTCTCAGAGAAGGAGAGCCACAAGATAGCTGCCCACTGACTTTGGGGTACCTGCTGTACTTTGCAAGCTTTCTCCAAAGCAGTTATCCATTTGTGGATGTCATCCCCACACTTGTAGGGAGGGACAATCTTGCTCAGGTTTCTATTATCATAGGTCCTGTCTCTATCCTTAGGGATATTGCTGCCACCAGTGGGTTCTAACCCACTTAACTTTTGCTCTCTAGCCAGAGCAAGCTTCTCCTTGGCAAGGGCAAGTTCTTCCCTCTCAATCCTTAGATTAGCTTCGCTCATTCTGGCTTCATGCTCTTTTCTCTGGGGGGAAGTCATTCCCCTGTGAGAAGAGGCATTAGAGATGCTAGAGACATGGGAGTGGATGGATTCCCTTGAAGGGGATCTGTCTCTCCTGCTTCTCTGGTTAAGCCCACTTGGGGGTTTGTATGGGGGGAGCCCATGCAGACTCCCATGTAAGCTTAGGTTTGCCTGGCTAAGTCTTCCTACTTGGCCCTGGCTGTCTACCTCATCATCTGAAGTCCCATCTGACTCATCTGTAGTGGGTAGACCCTCCCCTGTACCTAGGGTACCAGCCTTGGAGGCCCTAAGAGCATCATATTCCTCTAGGATCTCTACTAGCTGAAGGAGGGTAGGGTTTGCACCCTGTTTTAACTTTCTGGAGGTACACAATTGTCTCATCTAGAGGGGATCTTTCTCAGACCTACCCCTCCTGAGAGAGAATCTACTTGATCTCCTCCCGGAGACATGATCTAGTGAGGGTGTGGTGTGTGCACCTACCGACACTAGTTGTATCTACTAAACCTCTCTAGTAGTTGTAGTCAGGGTGTGTTAGGCCCTTCAACCTACAACAACTAAGTCCAGTAGGACTTAAGTATTATAATCTATGTTATATGTACCTAAACAATATCTGTGTGATCTTTCAATTTAGTATCTCAAGATTACAATGGTATTACAGCAGCAAGCTCAGATCCCAACCGCTGCTCACCAATGTGAGAAGTTGGCCTGATGTATGATGTCACTAGTTCTAGTGTACACCTTATATCAGTCCAAACAACCCTTTTGGTGATTGGTTGTAAAGTCAACCTTATAGACCAGCTATGCTAGTGGTAGCATGGACAAGAGCAGTCTTAGGCTAAACTCTGAATGGCATGTGAAGCCAGCTGTTATACCATATATAATCCCTTGAATACCAAATGAAAGGACACCACAACAGATATATATATAAAATAAAGTGTATTTATTCTAGTCAAACCCTCAGCACTCTTTATGAGATTCGAGGTAAGTACAACACAGTCTTATTTAAGCATACATTATGTCACACAGGTAAGTAATACAGTTAGGCCCTAGGGGCCACGCAAACCATATACTAAAGAAGTGGTATAAGGACCACTGTCACAGAAATAGAATAGGCCTAGGCCTAGGGAGTCGCTGGGGCTACACTACCCTACCAACAGTTAGGAAGTGGGAGGCCCACGGGATTCAGGTGCAGAGTGGAAACACTCACGCGTAAAAGTCGATAGAATCACTAGCAGTTAGAAATAAGCAGTTTTAGGACACTTCTGGTATAGCTAGAAAGTCGAGACTCGGAAACTAGACCCTAGGATAGTCAATACCCTTGTGAGCACCGGAGTACCCAAGTTACCTAGCCCACGGGCTGCGGGTGCATAGGTGTGAACTTGCGTCGGGTTTCGTCGTGGACTTCTATGGATGCCTGAAGGAAATTTGCTGACAGGCAGTCAGTGAAGAGTGTCCGGTGGATCCCAAGGCCGGGATCAAGAAGGAAGGATACCTGCAAGCAGGGGGGACAGAGTCTGGGTAACTAGCCAGTGACCACGTGGAACCAGGAAGGAACCAGGCGATGTCGTGAAGATGCAGGTGAAGAGGTGAAGCTTGTCGCAGCAGCCACGGGTACCAGGAGACGTCGAGGACGACCAGGAACAGTAGGCGAGCTGTCCCACGAAGGCTCTTGCTGTCGGCGGCGTCGAAGTTGAACTAGGACTCACCAAGCCTTGGCAAGCGGAACCCACGAAGAATGGAGGACTTGCTTCTGGTGCAGACCAGGAAGGTCTGGGGTGCTTCTCTTTTGCAGAGGAGCAGGAGCCAGTCTGGAGGAGCCAAACCAGCAGTGGAAATTCAAAGGTGTGTCGTCGCAAAGGCCGCTAGCCAACGGGCAAGCAACCGGACAGACGCGGCAAGCAGGAAAATGCAGAAGGGCCCCACGCAGGACTCGTGGAGTGTGGGGGGCTGATCTTCGGTGCAGATGGTGCTTGGGGTTGGGGCTTCTCAATCCCCGGTGCACAACTTCGAGGGTACCTCAGAAGCTGCGCTGGAAGATACTCGCCACTTTTCCCAGGTAGCCGGTCCCACTTCTCTCGCCGCCTCCACGGATCTCAGCTCGGCTGTGGATGTGGATCAGGGTCGGAGAAGTCTGGAAGTCAAGGCTCTGGTCAGGCTCTGCAGTCGGTCCCTCGTAGAACTTCAGCAAAGCAAAGGGTAAGTCTCTTGATGGTGCCTGTTTGCACAGGGTAGCCACTCCTTGGCCACAAGGGAGATTCTTCAGTCTTCTTCTTTCGTCGAATGTCGAAGGTCCAGAGTTTCTGTTCAAGTTGCAGGTTCAGGATAATCTAATCTCCTGGGGCCCAGCTACCACACTTATACTAATCTGGGGGGCTGGGTTGCCTGCTAGGTCACGCCTTATGGGTGGGACCTGGGAGGGGGGTGGTTACACCCCCTTCCCTTTGTCCAGTTTTGCGCCAGGACTGGGGCTGGAGTGCCCCAGCACCGGTTTGAACTGGACTATGCATGGGACACCTTGTGTGCCCCAGGCAGTGTTTCGTTTCTTTCATCCCTCCCTGCCCCAATACACTAAGGCCTGTCTGGGGTGGTGCTCGCACCTCCCAAGGCAGGAAACCCATTGTCCAAGCCTCCCGTGCCGGGATCACTCCCAGCAGCAGGAGGTCAGACTTGTGTTGTGGCAGCAGCATCCATTTTGTGATGCTGGGGCTCTGCTCAACTTTAACCGGGTAAGTAGGTTTCAACATGTCTTCTCCCTCTAGAAGGGAGGGATAATATCCTCATCACCAGAAATGGGATGGGGGTATTATTCCAAAGTGTTAGACACCTTACACAACATGTTTTGATAAAGCCAAACCATAGTTACCATAACCGTTTAAGATTATAAGGCACTTTAAGTGTATATGGTAGGCTATATCATAAAACAGCTATAAGGACATGGTTCCGAAAGCTGCAGACAGGCTCAGCTCACATGTTACCAAGCACTCTGCCTCCAGGATTGTTAAGGCCTGCCATAGGAGTGGCAGATAGGTACACATGTGTCTATATATGTAAGGTAGGTATAGGAATACTACACCTAAGCAAGGGGTGGTTACACGACCTTGCCCCAGCTGAGTGATCAGCCAGTTGTGTCATAATGGAAGGCCAGGCCAGGGGTGGCATAATACATGCTGCAGCCCCTGGTAGGCCTAGGGTACACCTATGCCCTGGGTACCTAAGGTACACTGTACAGGGGCCAATAAGGTGATCCTATCCAAATGGGTTATGCACCTAAAGTACATAGTATTAATTTAGAGAGAGAACAGCAGGGCTGTGGGTCCGATCAGCAGGCCCACAGCCACATCTAAGTCGAAAACCAGTAAAGTAAAAGCAAAAAGTGGGGGTGAACATAGAAAGCAGACCCTACTCTCCTACACAGCATAACTGAACTAGGGTTTGTGAATGGCCTATAACCATAATTTCCATCTTTAATAGAAGGGGAATGTGATCGCTTTCAGATCTCTCCAGAATCTCCATATCATGAATAAGATACCAATATTCCAGGTTGATAAGTATATAGTCGATTCGGATGAGCTTACACCATTACTAAATGTGTTGGCTCCCTGTTTATCGGAGGGTGAGCGGCCATTTACAGCTCTGAGCCCCCTCGCCATACACAGTGCTTTCATTTGGAGAGCTGCCTCAGACCATCGTTTTATCGGGAGCAGTTCTAAGATGGGGACGCTCCATAACATATCTTCCTCCTCAGTCAGTTTAAAGTCTTCACTGTCAAGGGGTTCAAAAGTAGTGTTAAAATCTCCTGCAAGAATTAGGTTTGAGGCACTAGTCAACCCCCCCCACATAATTCTCCAAAATGTCAACTGTGTTAGACTGCCTACCACCCCTAAGACCTCGTGCATAGACGTTAACAACAATTATACGTTTATTGGAGTTAGCCTTTAGACAGATGGCCATAATATCTGGACTATCAATTATGATTGTACTTATACTAAAGGGCAAGTTCTGCCTGACCCAAATTGTCAAACCCCCTGACGGTCTACCCTTTTGACCCTGCACAGCTGGTTTATAAAAATTTAAATATCCTAATTGGTGTATTGGTTTGGTAGACCATGTCCCCTGGAATTCACAAATTTCATTCTGTTCTATTTGTTCTTGTCAGTCCCTGGACTCTATCTTAGAATGTAGCCCTGCAATATTCCAGGACATACAGGATAATAATGCGGGTGTAGTTGGCTTCATCAATTCAATGGGACCAATCTGTTCACATGATTGCTCTTCCCTTTTTTCCTTATTCGAGCTAGCAGTGTGGGACAGGACTAAACCGTTATTACTCATAGGGGTGACGTGATTCGGGGATGTTAGTTAATCACACTGATCTATGCCACTTAGGTGAGCAAACCTGTTTACTATTCTAGCTCCCCTACATCCAGGGTTACCCATTGTGTCATGCCTTGCAATACTACCCATCGTATGTGCACCTAATCTGTCAACTTCATTGTTCGATACATATGATGGATTGAAAAAAAATGCATAAGGCAGTGCTCTAATTTGGGTGTTACCACCTGTAGTCCAACCCAGATGATTCACAAGAAATCTTGGTAAAAAACAATTATTAAAATTTAAGACCACACAGTCTCCCGCCAAAGTTGTTGGTCCTGGTCCCAGCGACTCTACTCTCATAGCCATTATAAGTTGGCTGGTGAGTGAATCCCCCTGAATGTCTCCTGTCTTTACGTGATGGCACAGCCAGTGCAGGGACTTATTCAGTAATTGTGCAGTGGACTCTATCTGATCCTCTCTCAACGGGGGGACATTCCCTAATATCAAGACGAGCGGGGATGATGCTTTAGGGAGGTTTAGCGACTGAAAAGCACTCTGGGTTCACCTTAAAGCTCCCTCATCATGCGTTTCATCAGCCCTCTTCTGCCCCGCCGGCAATGGTAACCCAACATTTATGCCCTCACCTATAGTGTTACCTGTTTGATTGGTCCAAGGTTTGGCTTTTGGGTTTACATTCCCGCCCAGTTTCCCCTTGTTTACATCGCCAACAGAATTATATACGCCTAGGCTAGAACCCTCAATATTGGATTGCCCCCTCGAGGGTCCTCTTGTCGTGGGTGTTACTATGGTATCAGAGCCTCCATCTTCTACAGGGTCTACACATTTACAACAACATTTCCTGGTATCAGCTGATAATCTATTTAACCTAACAATTTCTGTCAGTCTCTCCTCAATTGACACCATTTTACTTAATAAGGGGTCTAGTAGTGCTGTAACTAGTGACTCAAGCCTAGTCCAAAGTTCAGAGTCATAATCAGGGACCAGCGGGATGTGTGTTCTCTTATCGAACATAGACTGCATTGTTGTACTTTGTACTGTTCCCTCAGACAATGAAGCTTGATCTTGCAATTTAGGGATCTGCTGCTTTGATTTAGTCTTCGGCGTCTGTTTACACTTCTGCACGACACCTCCCCTGCACCTTTTGGTTGGCGGTTCCTCGTTAGCTACTATAGACTGCCTTGTCGAGCCCCCCCACATTGGTTTCTTAGATCTAGTTGAGACCACATTTGCATTAGCCTCAGAGTCAGATATTAGCGCAGCGGGAGGGGTGGCTGCACGGGGCTGTAGGGACTTTGCCATCACTAGTGGCACTTCTGGTACTATTTCCAGAGTAGCACTAATAGATTCTCCCATATTAGTAGAGACATGGCCTATTGATACTGGTACCTGCTCACCCAGTAAGCAATTGTTCATCAAATGCTCGAGGGGTGCTGGGGATTTAGCTATGCTCAGGCGACCTATTGAGGAGCGCTTCTTGGTGGCAAAAGTGTCCAGGGAGAGTCTCTTTTCAGCCAGCTGGATCTCATGGTTCAAAACTGACTCAGCCCTGGTAAAAAAGCATCTAATATCCCCACGATGCCTCCCTCTGCCGATGCACATGTCTCCTTCCTCTTAACCATGTTTTGCTCAGAGTATCAACTGCCTCTGTTTAACCAGGGTGATATACACAATTGCTGATACTATTCAGGTACTAATCGGGTAAATACCGTTGGAATCGCGATGTCCAGGGTGGTGACACCAAGAGCCTGGGCCCAGCCCAGCCTCCTCCGGGCTCTGACTGGCCCGGGCATCATCCGGGCGCGGCCCACGTACGTCCCGCGCAGCGGGGGCCCAAGGCTGCTTTTTTTTTTATTTATTTAGCCAAAAGAGAGAAACAACCAGACAAATTACAAAACATACCATAGAATCAGAGAATCCAGACTGGAAAAGCAGATATAAGGTATATAAAATATACAAACAAAATCATCGCTACTCTTTAGTCCCATTGCAGGCAGTGCCAGATTCGTTCTGTTCTAATCTGAGAGCGAAGGCCCCTGGCCTTTGCCAGGGCGATCTCTAATTCATATACCCCTCTTAACAGCTGCCAAAACTCCGCAAACGTTGGAGGTTTAGGCTCAATCCAGACCCTGGCAATGCATAGTTGGCAACAGGCCATAATGATAGAAAATAAGGCTGCTGAGATTAAACCTGACTCGTCTATTAGCCCCAACAGTATCTCTTTCTCCGAGATAACAATATTAGTCCCTGAAAGGTTACATAACTCCTTAGCAATCCTTGACCAAAAGGCAGATAGTGAGGGACAGGTAATAAACATATGTCTAATATCCGCAGCATACAATGTACATTTAGGGCAGAGGGTTTTAGGTGCCACATTGGACATAGCCCATTTTGAAATGATTTCAGGCATATAGTATAGAAGGAATAACATCCGATGCTGCTGAAGTTTTAGGTTAATAGACGTAACAGAGGTGTTGATAATCGATAATGACCTATGCAGAATAGTTGTAGTGATGCTAATACCAAAATAACAATTTAGTTTCTCAACAGCCTGAGAGGCGTCATCTACTACACCTAAAATTAAACATTTGTAAATTTTTCCAATACAACCCCTGCCCCGGAATCGTAAGAATGAGCTTGCGGGTTCCTCCAGTATATTAACTCTCACTAAGCCTTCCCCATTAATAAAAAAATCTCTAATTTGCAAAAATTTAAAGAAAGAGTGATTGGGAACCCCGAATTCGTCTCTAAAGGAAGAAAATGGCCTAAATCCATCCTGATCATACAGTTGCCCTAACTGCAGTACGCCGCATTGTTGCCAAATCTTCCAAGCAGGATCACCAAATAAGACCCCCAGCCTAGGATTCCCAAATAAATAAGTACTAGCATGCAATTCGGGGATGTTATACTGCTTTGAAATATCTCGCTAGATCCAAGCAGCATGCCTCAAAATCTTAAAGCGAACACGTTTGAAGTAATTTGGGTCTGTCATCTGGGCTAGTACAAACCTATAATCCGACCCACATGTTAACTGATATGAAGTCCACTTTTGAGACATAGCAGGACCTTCCATCAGGCTCTGCAAGCGCGTAGCAAAGGCCGCTGAAAAGTATAGTTTAAAATCGGGTAATCCGAAACCGCCCCTCTCGTATGGAAGTTTAAGAAGTTTAATAGTCCGCCTGGCCCTTTTATACCCCCAGATAAAACTGCCTATAATGCCATCCAGTCGTTTAAAAAATGAAAATGGAACCCGCAGGGGAATACTCCTAAACAAATACAAAAACTTTGGAAGGACATTCATTTTAATAACATTACAACGCCCCCAAATAGTTAAAGGCAGTTGATGCCACCTACGCAGGTCCGTAGCCACTTTCTTGAATAGTGGTTCATAGTTAATCTTCACTATTTCCTCCGTATGGCTATTAAGACTAACCCCTAGATAAGTGGCCTTTTGAGTAACGCCCAAAATAGATGGACAGGGGCTGTATTCAATATTAGTGATTGTTTGAGTTTTGCTAGTGTTAAGTTTATACCCGGAGATTGATCCGAAACGCTGAGCCTCCAAAACAATCTCCCCCATCGCTTGGACGGGGTCCGTAGTAAAAACAGCTATATCGTCCGCATAGGCGGTTATTTTAATATAAACTTGGTTAAAGAAGACCGGGCTAATCCGCTGATTCCGTAACAGATGACAAATGAAAGGTTCAATGTATAATGCAAAAAGTAGGGGAGAGAGGGGACACCCCTGACGGGTGCCCCTCTGAATAGCAAATATATCCGAAGTCAGGCCGTTAAGCCTAATAACAGCCTGCGAATTTGCATAGATTTTCTGGATTGCCGAAACAAACTTGCAACCGATCCCTACTTTCAACATTATAGCCCAGAGTGCCCCCCACGTAACTCAGTCGAAAGCCTTCTCGGCATCCAACATTAACATCGCTACTTTGCCACCCAGACATTGGGCCGCATCAAACACAGCTACGGCAGTATTAATATGAGAAGTAGTATCTCGCCCTGGAACGAAACCATGTTGTTGATCCGACACTATTAGCTTTATATATGGAGCAAGTCGAGAAGACAAAATCTTGGAGAAAATGTTGGCGTCATGATTAATAAGTGAGATTGGGCAATAGGAGCCTCTGTCATCTTGAGTCTTCCCTTTTTTGAGAAACAACAAGGCTGCTTTTATGCACCGGCTAGTTCTTTAGTATTGCGGGTTTATTTGGCAGACAAATGACGCGTTTCGATCTCAGCCGAGATCTTGGTCACATGACCTTAGGTGAGTTTCAGAAATATTTAAAGGTGCAGTATACAAGCACGACGCAGCGTGCAAAATTAACATAAAAGAAATACTTTTACACATCCAAATGTGTTTGTTCAGTTTAAATTGTTAATAAAGTTCAAAACAATACTTGTTTATTTGTTTACATTATGTATATATAAATAAAATGAAAAAACAATGCAGCCTCTCATAAAACTAAGGGCTGAGCAATGCCATAAGAATCTCTTTTGCACATAAATATATTTAAACAAAAGAAAAGCAGGAAAACATTGCACATTTGAAAACTACTATAATGCACAGTAGATAACAATAATCATGCAAAGAGGAATGAGGGCATCACCAGTCCATAGAGGCTGCATTGTAAGAAACCATTAGAATAGAAAGCTGAAAAGCTAACCCTTAGAAATAACACAGAAAACTAGCACCGTGCCTTTAAGGCAGCCATGACCCCTGGCTTCCCATCATGCCTCAGGAGTGACAGTTAGGTCAGTTGTTCTTCGCGGAGACCCGAAGGCCATGGCACAAAGAGATGACACTTTCCTCGATCATTTGCCAGGGATGTGGGAGGGTTGCTTATGACTTTGATGAGGATACCCCTGGAAGAGAACTAGGATTACAGGTAAGTAACTTATCCTTCTCTTCCAGGGGATCCTCATCAATAGTCATAAGCACATGAATCGAGTAGCAAGTCCACCCCTCTTCCAGCGGGCAAATGAGAACCATAACACAAGCAGAACACATTCAAATACAAAAACATTCCAAATAATGTTAGCATTGGAATACATTTCTCAAGGAGGCTTGGCCTACTTGGGTATCTGCTTTAGAGTCAGAATCGAGACAATAATGTCTCATGAATGTGTGTACCGATTTCAAAGTTGCTGCCTTGCAGGTCTCGGCCATCGGTACATTGTGTAAGAAAGCTATTGTAGTTGCTTTACCCCTAGTGGAATCGGCTTTAGGAGAAACCAATAGGGGTTTGTTTGCCAATTGATAAGCCAGCTTAATGCAGGACACTATCCACCTTGAGATGGAGCGTTTGGAAGCTGGAAAACCTGTCCTAATGGCTCCATAGTTTAGAAACAACTGGTCAGACTTTCTGATGGCCTTTGTTCTATCCAAATGGAATTTGAGAACCCTCTTAAGGTCTAAGGAGTGAAGAGACCTTTCCGCTGGTGTAGCGAGATTAGGAAAAAAGGAGGGTAGAGAAATTGTCTGATTGACATGGAAGTCAGATACAACTTTTGGTAGGAAAGTGGGGTGACTCCTCAAAAACACTCTATTGTGATGGAAAACCGTGTACGGTTCTTTTGATCAGAGAGCTTGGATTTCACTCACTCTACGTGCTGATGTAATAGCCACTAAAAAAGCAACCTTCCATGTCAGATGCTGTAGTGTGACCTTATGAATGGGTTCAAAAGGAGGACCCATCAACTTGGATAGAACCAGATTCAACTCCCAAGGAGGTGAAGGAGCCCGGACAGGAGGGAAAACTTTCTTCAAACGCTGAAGGAAATCCTTGATCACCTGGAGCTGAAAGAAAGAAGGTTGGTTAGGAGACTTTCTGTAGGCTGTAATGGCCACCAAATGAACTTTTATAGATATATACTTCAAACCTGATTTGGCTAAATAAAGAAGATAAGGCAAGATTACCTCCTCTTGCCCGCTAGTAGGATTAAAACCATTACGCATACACCACAAGTAAAATCTCTTCCATTTAAAAGAATAAGAACTTCTTGTGAAAGGTCTCTTTGACTCCCTCAAAATTCTCATACAGTCTTGAGGGAGATTCAGGTGGCCGTATTGCAGGACCTCAGGAGCCATGCTGCAAAGTTCAGTGAGGGAAGGTTGGGATGGAGGATCTTCCCGCTTATTTTGGTCAGGAGGTCCGGTCTGCACGGAAGCTTCCTGTGAGGACACATTGAAAGCTGCAACAGGTCCAGATACTACCATTGGCGAGGCCAGTCTGGTGCTATCAGGATCATGTTCATGTTGGATCGGATGAGCTTGGTTACCACCTTCCAGATGAGAGGAAGGAGCGGAAAAGCGTACACAAATGTTCCAGACCAGTCTATCAAAAGGGCATTCCCTCTCGGTCCTGTCCGGTAAAATCTGGACGCAAAGGCGTGACATTTTTTGTTTAGATCGTCTGCAAAAAGGTCGATGGATGGTTGACCCCAATGATGAAAGATGTTTGCCACTACTGCGTCGTTGAGTACCCAGTCTTGTTACTCTTGGAAGTGTCGACTGAGAGCGTCTGCTTGTACGTTTTGTTCACCTGGTAGATGAACCGCTGTGATCGAAAGGTTCCTGGCCAGAAGCCAGTGCCAAATTGCTTACGATTCCAGGGACAGTGGGCGGGAGCGTGTTCCACCTTGTTTGCTTAAGTAATACATGGAGGTCGTGTTGTCTGTCTGTATTAATATCAGCTTGGACTGAATCGATGAATGGAACGCCTTGAGGGCTAGGTGATCGTCCCGCAGTTCTAGCATGTTTATATGATAGGTCTGTTCTTTGCTCGACCACTTGCCCTAAGTCTGTAGGCAACCCATGTGTGCCCCCATCCTTGAAGAGAGCCATCCGTTATCAAGGATTGCTTTGGAGGAGGTTAATGGAAGGGGACTCCCACTAGAAGATTTTTCGGGTGAGTCCAAAAGAGAATGGACATCCTCGCTGATTGAGAAAGAAGAATCCGATCCCCCCAATCACCGAGGATTGGTCCCATTTGTCCTCCAGATCCTGCTGTAGAGGTCTCATTCTCAATCTGGAGTTGGGATCAGGAAAATGCAAGAGGCCATCGACCCCAGCAGAGGTGCCACTTGTCGAACTGATGGATGATGCACATGGAGGATGGTATTGCATTTCTGCTTCATTGATAATAATTTCTCCTCCGAACGAAACACTTTTCCTACGCTGGAGTCCAGGGTGGATCCCAGATAATGGAGTCTTTGAGTTGGCTGATGTACCGATTTCTCTATATTCACATGGAGGCCCAATCGGTGTAGTAGATTTAGACAGATCCGGTAATGGTTCTTCACCATTTGTGGTGATGAACCCTTCAGCAGCCAATTGTCCAGATACGGATACACGAACAGGCCTTGGCGATGTAAAGCTGCAGACACCACTGCCATGCATTTTATGAATACCAGTGGGGCAGAATTCAGGCCGAATAGTAAAACTCTGAACTGATAATGTTTGGCGCCCACAATGAAACGCAGGAACTTCCGATGACGTAGTGCAATCGGGATATGGAAGACCTGTGGTGCAGAGTTTCGATTATGACTGATGTAGATGTCTCGCGTGCGGACATCCCTATATTCAGCTTCGTGGACATCGTGGTAAGTATTGATGTCATCAATAGGTGATATCCTAGAGGGAGGACTGTCCGTGAGGGTAGAAGAGTAGTTCCTCTTGGAGGAGCGAGTTGAGGAGGATGACCAAGAAGGAGATCTTCGTCTTTTACGGTGAGCATGAGAAGATCTACGTGCAGGAGATTTGTCGGGCAATCTCTGGGCAGAGTAGTAGGCGATTTGTCAACAGCTTGCACCAACCGTGCCAGCGGAGATCTGTGTAGAGGACTGGAGTAGTCCGTAGGCTGTTGTGCTGCACCCGCAGGTTCTTTCTGCCAATGATGTAAGGGAAGGCGCCATCTTGGAGATAGATGAACAGAAGGCGATTTATGCCCTTGTCGTCGTGACTGCGTGATCTGCGGAGATTTCTGTGCTCGCCGCTCTGCAGACAGAGAAGATGAACTTCTCGACGTCGAGATCACTTGAGGAGAGCCCATAATTGACAATGAAGGCTCTGAGCTGTCTTTAGAGGCGGGACGGTGTCTTGAGGAAAGCCTCGACGTCGATGGTGAATGTCTCAACGTCGAACGGCTATGCGTCACTAGTACGCAGGAACCTTTCGAAAGAGATCTTCGCTTCGACCTCGAACTTTCTGCCTGTCTCGACATCGACCGATGCTCCGTCGACGGAGACAACCTTCTCGCCGTCGAACCCTTCGACCTCACTAGTCTCGTTTTCGACGTTGAACGTCTAGGAGACTGCAACGGGGGAGTGTGCATCGACGGAGAAAACCTTCTCGACGTGTGTATTGACGTCGGAGTTTGCTGTCTCGACATTGAACGTCGTCTCGAATACTTCACCTTAGCTCTCGACGACGAATCCATCTTCGCTGCCAAAGTAGATCTGGACCTCAACGTCGACCGCCGCCTGGTCGACGTCTACGGAGATGCTCGCTTCGACGTTGATCACCATTCCATTGGCGACGACAGAGCATGTCTCGACGCCGAACGCCGTACTGTCGGTGATGGTGGATAGGTATGCCTCGACGTCGTGCGATCCCGCACCAACGGAGAGCGACTCCTTGACGCCGATCATCGCCGGGTTGGCGACGGCGGATGATCAGATGACGTACCTTTCTTCTTCGATGACGACCGCTGTTCTCTTGACGGCAAGCCCGCCATCGATGGTCATTTCATTGACGTTTTCTTTGCCTGTGAAGGCTTTTTCGGCGCCGATGGTGAGCAGATCGGAATCTTGCTTCTGGAGGACGATCTGGCTTTCTCTTTCCTCTGCCTCACGGGAGACCTGCCTTTAGAGGAAAACTTTCTTGTCTCAGCCAGTCCATAGAGGCAAATCCTCTCTCTGTCCTTCAGAGTACGTTTAGACAAGGACTGACAACGGTGGCAAGTATCAGAAAGGTGAGATTCGGGAAGGCTAATAATACAGACACGATGGGAGTCTGATTTAGCCTTCTTTTTGCCACATGAAGAGAAACAGTCAAACAGAGAGGGCATTTCTGAGTGGAAAAATATGCTCAACTCCTTGAAAAATAGCAGAAAATCACTTCAACAAGTAAAAAATTTCGAAGTAACAAGTTGTTAGTCAAAAAACAGGAAATAATTTCTGACAGAAAATCAGAAAAAGAGAGCTGAATTAACCAGGGTCCTGACTGAAGGAGCCGGAAAGAACAACTGACCTAACTGTCACCCCTGAGGCATGATGGGAAGCCAGGGGTCATGGCTGCCTTAAAGGCACAGTGCCAGTTTTCTGTGTTGTTTCTATGGGTTAGCTTTTCAATTTTCTATTCTAATAATGGTTTCTTACAATGCAGCCTGTGGGCTGGCGAGGCCCTCATTCCTCTTTGCAGGATTATGGTTATCTAATGTGCATTAAGTCAGTTTTCAAATGTGCATTGTTTCCCTGCTATTCTTTTATATATATATATATATATATATATATATATATATATATATATATATATATATATATATATATATATATATATATATATATATATTTATAGCTACATATATGTTTTCACATATATTTTTATATGTTTTCCGGGGTCCCCGCGCATGGGCGGGAATATGCATGTGCTTATGACTATTGATTAGGATCCCCTGGAAGAGAATAGGCGCTGTAAAAAAATATTATTTCAATAGACTATAATGTTTATCCATATATAATAGGAATCAAAGCCACATATAGGGTACACATAACAAGTAACTTCCCTCTTAGGCATTGTCATCAAGGTGGGGGAGTGAGGGCAGGAATGTTTCCAAGTTCATGTTTAAAAAATACCACTTTTAATAAACGGCTCTCAATGCAGTGATATAATCTGATGTGCTAAGGTGAAAGGTTTCCGTGTGTTAAAGACATATACTTTTGGAATCTTGACAAAACTTTACCATATTTTTACATGATGTTTTGCCTGATTTACATGTCAAACATTTCCATGGCTCTTCTTTTTTATGTGGTTCATAAAGGCAAGCCAATTTGAAGGCTTGAGATTTTGTGTATATGTGTGTGTGTGTATACTATATATGTGTGTGTGTGTCCACAAAGTTCAGTAGACGCGCTCTCAGATACAGCAAGGTCCACACCACGATATAAGCAGGAAACTGTTTATTCACATAACGCGTTTCGGCTGCCTAGCAGCCTTGTCCACGTGTGAAATCGCCACCACTAGGGTGCCTTAAAAATGCATGATAAACATAGAAAAAGGGCAACAGTGAGGATCTAAAATTTCGGCCATAATGGAATGGTGTCAAACCATGGTCAGAACAGGTATTAAGCTTACATGGTGCATCTAAAACATGGTACTGAGTGAAAATTGGAAATCCAAAGGCAGTAACCACAAATGAGTATAATGACCGAACATCATTGACACGTGACACAATGCACCTGACATGTAACGGCATAGTGCCTGTACAGTGTTGTGTGGTTGAATAAAGACCACCTAAAGAAAATGACCAGTCCAGACAGTTGCCACAAATAAGCATGACCTGGTGCTGGACAGCAAGGATCACAAAACACAATACACAATAGTCCATGCGCATGAAGGCATAGTGCCTGTAGACTACTACTGTGTAAAGGCATGTCGACCCCTAGAAATAGCCTTGCAAAGTAAGAGAGTTACCCCAGTTAGGCCAGAAGGGACTGGGTAAGAAAGTTACACACAACTAGATTCCCCTCTGTGCTTCAATTTATAGAAGTAGTATCAATCAAATAGTAACCACTGAACCAAATACTTCCCTTAAAATAACTAAGTAGCAAAAAACATATATTCAAATCAATTTTATTACATTAAGTTCATTTAAAACATAAAACACATTCCATAAAACATTATTTGTTATAATCCAATGGAGATGGATGTTACCTTGTCAAGTAATTTTTTGCGTATATTTCAGGGTCTCATCACCATTCACATGTCAATACCAGTTACATATTTATGTTCTGTATATTGAACAATATAGCTTTCAAATAGTTATGAACAATTGTGAATACAATATAAACAATGATTCACATAAAAAAACAAATGTCTAAACAATGACTCACATTAAATAAAACAGGTGTCAACAATGATTAACATTAAAAAACAATGTGTTTAGACATCCTGAAATATACACAAAAAATAACTTGACAAGGTGACATCCATCTCCATTGGATTTCAAGATGTGTGGTGATACATTATGAAACCAGTGAGCAAGTGAGAGTGCGCTCTGTTCTTTGTTGCAAAGGATATTGAGGAGTAGGATATGCATGTGGGTGTAAATATATATGTGAATAGTTATAAATCTTCTAACATGGTGACTCCGTTTACATTCAAACTCCAAACTAAAACTATGAAAAAAATAATGAACGGCAACAAAATAAATCAGCTAAAAAATGCTGCCAAAAGACCAACAGTATGCCACAAAATGTCACACATTGTGCTACAAAATATCCTTGTCTATGTCGCTATATCTGGGCAGATTGTATCAGGTTGAGCTATTTTTAGGACCTTCTGGTCTGTTCTGGCAGTGAACCTAAGCTGGAAAGGAACAGGTGTTCTGTTCATTCAGAAAGTGAATGAGCAATAAAGATGCCTTTGAATCTTGTTTTTATGTTGACACGTTTGCTGCCTGTTCAAGGACGGAGGTCAAATGTCAGTTTGTCTTTTTACTAATTGCTGCTTATCTTATCCTGGAAAATGGTGTTTACTTTTCTTTCTCTTATTACAATCAGATGATGTTATCACTTGAGCTGTTTGACAATTATGGTGAAACAAAAGGTAGCAGGATGTCATTAGGTCTCGCGTGGCGTTGCAGCGCAACGCGTTGCTCGCTCTGCGAGACCTCTTGTGAACAAGGAGATTTGAGAAGGGGACTTGAAGCCCCGCCCCTCAATTTCATTGGCCAGCGTCACAGTTTAGGTAAAACGGTGGTCGCCGATTGAAACAGAGGCTTTTTGGTTGCAGCCCTTTCGCCTTTTAGTCCGGCCCATCCGGACTGGATCGCCTGCTTCACAGCTGTCGTGAAGCAATTCCTTATCTTTATAGGGGCCATCTGTGGTTCTGTAATAGTGGCTTGTTTACTCGCACGGAGCGAGGCAGCAGCGTGTTCATTTTTGCTTAGCGCTTTCACTTAAAGTGAAAGCACGATGCTAAAATAAACTCGCTGCTGTGTGCGTAATGGCGATAGCTTGATAGGTGTGTCACAAGCTGAATGTCTGTTTTGGTTGTTGCTCTTTTAACACCTGGAAACCAATTGGGATATTGGAGTGCTTTGCAAAATATACATAAGACAACACAATACAATTTTTTAGAAGATCGCCTTTTGCAATGGTTAGTCTCCTTTGCAGGAAAGGGCCTCGAGGTCAGCCGTTGCGTGAGCCTTGCCTCATTGTTGTATACTCATGCCCAGAATCTAGATTACGTCATTCTATTCTATTAGAGCCCAATGGTTTCCACGTGTCATTTGAGCGCTGTGTTTACAAACATCGGCAATTATTTGTCAAGCGCACTCTCAAAGGTGCCATTTTCTTTAATCTGCTGTTGTTGTGCTGTCGTAAGCAGGCAGAGAGCGGGGTTTATTTAGCTAAGTGTGCATAGCTTTCATGGCGAGGCGATCTGTGATTACAGCTCTGCACTGCGACTACCCACTGTCGTTACTAAATGTGGAGTAACTGAAAATGAAGTGCCCGTCCGTACAATGTGAAGAGGAGCGTTGAGTTTCCCATAGATCACAGGAATTAAATGGTGTTTGGCTGAATGGGGATCCCTTGACAGGCTAGTGGGGCTCTAAGAGGCAGGATCGCAGCCCCTGCACCCCGCGGGCTGCGTGGACCAGCGTTAAGCCCTAAACATAGACTACATGGAAGTTTTGGCAAAGTGCCCGGACTTTTAAAGTCCAGTATAAAAGATCTGTGATATAGAGATTTGTCTACAACTTATCAATAATAAACAATGTTTTACTGTTTCCGGAATGCAATATCCGCACCTCTTTGCTCCCTGATGCAGTCTGGACGCTGCTGAACACACCCTCTTTGTAAGTAAAATACAGGAGAGGTTTGTATGTGTTCGGCGTGTGCAGCATCATGTGAAAAAAACAATATGATGCAATAAGGCCTGAGTCCTTTGATGGATTAGTTGCGCTGTGACTTGTCTGTGCTCAGCGCCTAGTGCAACGTCCGTTGATGCATTTCTATGACGGTAAGTGTCGTAAATTGTAGACAGGTCGTTCTTCTATGCGCAGTGCAGCATACAACTGAGCACTATAACTTTAAGGTGTTTCGCATATATGTGTTATTTGTTCTTCAAAGCAGGAAATCTATAAAATAACAGCATTAATTGTTTAAACTTAATAGTATGGAATGTGTTAGGAACAAGTGCTCCATGTGCATCACGTTTTAAAAACACACGATACTCTTAACAAAAGCCAGCACTGCTTTCTGAATTTTATGTTTATGTCCAGCCTCCGACATTCACAGTGGGGCTCACTGCACCACGCTGAACACTTCTTTGGTGCTCCATTTCCCAGCGCTTCATGACCAACTCGCCACATTAGTAAGCAGTTGGCCCTGAGTTCACAAAGTGACTTTATCGTTACGATAGATGTGTTACGTTGCAGCACCGAGCACGGCTGGGGAGTGCATTATTACATATACATATATGGACTGCGGTAAAACTGCACGTATGAGTAGAAGGGCAAACAACTGTCTCTTGTCCGGTGACAAGGCTCCATCTCGTCACGTTGCTCGTTTTCGAAGGTGTTTTCACTACACAATTGGGGCACACAAAATAAGCGTGGGTCTGTACAAACTCAATGGAGCGTGCCTCCTTTGTAGCTTCACACGTTCCTAGCAAAGGCTCAGGATATTGTCTCAGTCTTAAGGCGGTGTGAGATCATTGGGGCCTGTATCAGTCAAAGTCCAAAGTTTCTGCATGGTGTGTAAAATGTGAGACATTCCATTGTTTCCATGGAAAGTTTGAGCTTCACATGCTAGCTAACACTGGGGGCAAAGCTTTAGAAGGTTGTTTGTATGCATTAGATGTGTCTGCATAGTAGTTCTTTTACACAAATGCATTGGTGTACAAGTTACTTACCTCCGGAAACGATGTATCTGGTAGAGACGATTCTAGCCGCAGATTCCTTAACGTAGAATTATCCCCAGGTGTGAAACTGGACCCGGAAAAGTTTCTTATCTCTGCGCGCCGGGGAGCAGCACCACGCGATTCCGCCCGCCGTCCTCAGCGGGCGTGACATCAGTGAGGTCACATAAGCCCCACCCCGGCGCGATGACGTCAGTTTGCTTCGGATAACTTTTCCGCACAACAACGCGGAGCCATCACAACAAAACTGAGGAGAGCATGGGAACAGTGAGCGAAAAACCAGAGAAACAAAACAGAAAGAAACAAAGGGTGAGGAACAGCACCAGTTGGCACCAGTTGGCACCAAGGCACCAAAAAGCTATAGCAGCGAAGCCTTAGCAGGGAAAGAACTTTGATGAACAACTGTGCAAGCCAAGGCGACAGTACCAGTCGGCACCAAAGTACCAGAAGGCCAAAGCAGCAAAACCATAGCAGGGAAAGAGAAGAGCACCCCACCCGAGGAACAACCGAGCAAGCCAAGGCAATAGTCATCCGGGAGGCATAAGTATATGAAAACGCCGGAACAGAACGGAGAGAGAGAGAGAGAGAGAGAGAGAGAGAGAGAGAGAGACTGCAACCACAAACCACATAGGGAAGGGCCACAAGCCCAGAACAGAGGAGCAACAGCAATCCACCTCCAGACCCCACGGTCAAGGAAGGCCAGGACCCCTGAAAGGAGCAGGAGGCCAAAGCACAGGTAAAGAATCCCCAACACAGAAGACCGTAAGGGGACCAAAAACTCCAACAAAGAGAGGTAAAAAGAGCAAGAGGAGACCCCTACTCTGGAGAGAAACCAGCTGGAGGGAAGCAAGGGCACGCAGCAACCAACCATCCCTGTACCAAAAGAAAGAAGGGGAGGAAAACAGAACCGGACAGCCTGACCGGTAGGAAGCGAAGAGGACACCCACAGAAGACAAGCCACCCCGAGGGGGACGAGTGCAGAAACCCAAGCAGAGGGTCCTCGCAGAATGGGGAGGAAGGGCGGGTCATGAAGGAATCTGCGGCTAGAATAGTCTCTACCAGATACATCGAGGTAAGTAACTTGTGCATCTGACAGAGACTACTAGCCGCAGATTCCTTAACGTAGAATAGATACCCTAGCCATACCCAGAAGGGAGGAGGGCCGGCGAGAGAGCCTCCCCGACAGGAGAGACACTGGGCCCTAGCGGGGGACATGTCACAGGAACAAGGGAAGGCCAGGAGATCCCAAGCCCAACTAAGGGAGAACCGCCCAACACCCCGCAGGGGCAGAAAGCGCCCGAAGGGCCTCAGGGAACAAAAGAACCACCTCGAACCCCAGGGAGAAAAGGTAGAACCGGAAGCAGGGCCCACCGTAAAAAGCACACACAGTGAGAGCAAACAGCCGAACACACCTCGGCCACAAGCAGCGTACAGGGCAGGAACGGCCCCACCGCCAATAGCGCAGGCGTAAGAGGAAAGGCACAGGTGCACAAGCCCCAGCGGAACCAGAGGCAGGGGTACAAGGGAACACATCAAAGGTCACGACGGTGGACCAGAACAAGCAGGCATGTGCAGGCATGAACAAGCAACAGCATGGAGAAGTGCACCAGAACAAGCCAGGCGCAAGCCGAAGGCAGAGGCCAGGGAGGGCCAGAACACACCCTAAAGGAGGGGCCGGTCCAGAAACACACACTGACCCACGAAAGAAAAGGGACCAGGCAGAAGAGAAAGAGAGAGACACCGAGGACGGACCCAGGCCGGCAACCAGAACGCAGAAAGGCAAGGAAAGCCAAGGTAAGCCAGTCCCCCTGGAACACCAGACAGAATACCAGGCCGAAACGCCGGACAGAAGGGCGGAAGCGTCGCAACACTATACCGCAGACAGCAGGCCAGACTAGCCTAGCGACGCAGCGAACATGGAGAAGGACAGACCCGGGCGCAACGCAAGCTGCGCCAAGACAAGTGTCAAAGAGATCGCGCCTGCGATATACCGTGACGCCAAGGAGAGCAAGGAACCCGAAAGGGTGACCACACCTCCTCAGCATATAACAGAGCTATGTAATAGCTACAAGTACCCCAACTAGGGTACGCTACGTCCCAAGAAAACATGGGAACACCTCTTAGAAAACAATTCCGCAGCAGAGGACAAACTGAAAAGACTGCGGGTAGAACCGCAGACGGCTTGCCAAGCGGCCAATAAAGAAGATACAAAAGGCCAAATCACAAGACCTACACGGGCTTACCAACAGCCAAAACCACAAGTCAAAAAAAGAGGCTGAACCAGCAGCCAACAGCACCGAAGGACCCTGAAGGCACACTAACCACACAGAACACACAACCGGGGCTACTTGTTACTAGGCCCCAGAAAACAACGGGAGACCACCTCCCAGAACACAGACCGACATCCAGGTTCACTGAGGAGGAGGAGGAGGAGGAGGAGGGGGAGGTGGAGGAGGAGGAGGAGGGGGAGGAGGAGGAGGACGAAGCCCCGCAAGGAACCTCTGAATGGCAGAATCCGCAGGGGCGTGAAACAAAAGAGCGCCATCGAAGGGGATGTCAACCAGCCGTTCCCTAACGTTCTCAGAGAAAACACTATCCCTCAGCCAAGCATGGCGACGGAGGGCCACTAAAGAAGTCATGGTGCGACCAAGCACCTCAGAAACATCCAGAGCCGAGCGAAGAATAAACGCCGCCAGCTCCCGGCCATCCAACACATGGTGCCACAGATCAGCGCAGGCATCCTCCTGAGAAGCGGAAGACAGAAGGGACTCCGCCGAATCCCACAAGCAAGAAGTGGCCTTGGCCAACACACAAAGCGTGTTGAGCGCCCGCAAGGCAGCACTGGAGGAGGCGAAGATGTTGCGCCCCCAGGAATCTAACCACCGGGCCTCCCGTGACAGGGGAGACAACACCGATGGCAAGGAGGGAAAGGCAGTCTGCAAAAGAGGGCCCCTGGTAGAAGGAAAGGCAGACAGGATCATGCGGAGCAGGACGGTGGCGGTGCAGAAGCGGCTGGGGCACCGTGTCCCCCATGGCAGGATGCCCCCAGGCCCCCAAGAGAGAATTATGGAGCGAAGCTTCGAAGGGAATAAGCAGCTCCCGTCCACCAGAGCCCTGATGGAGAACCTCAAGCAAATGATCCGCGGGGAAATGGGCAGCCAGGTCGCCCATGCGCAAAATCCTCGCAGTCGCGGAGACAGCCCGGTCGAAGGCAGCACTCGCCTCCGTAGGGCAATGCGGTGGGCAGAGCAATTCCTCCATGGGCGACGGCTGTAAGCTAAGCCGGCCGTCCCCCAGCCCAACCGGAGGAAGGAAAGGCCAAGCTTGGAATGGGGGAAGGTTGACCGACGAGTGGGGAACTTGAGGCGCCTCCGGGGAAGACCGCGGGGACGGCGAAGAGCCCTCCTTGGAAGATGCCGGGAAAAAGGCCACGACGCGGCGTCCCGTCTCCGGAGAAGAAGAAACAAACTGTTGCCGAACCTCTTGAGAAGAGGGGGCGTCCGAAGACTAATCTACGACCCGACGCCGGCACAGCGCCATGGAGTCCGCCACCGGCGTCAGCTCAATGTCGACTGGCACCGAAGGGGACGCCGAGACAACCTCTGCCACGACTCGCACAGCGGGAGAACGGGGCGGGGTCGGAGCCGGGGCGGCCAAAGAACGGTGCCGAAAAGGCGCCAACTCGACCTCCGATTAGGCAACCGCCTGCGGGGAGAGATGAGGGGGGCCCAGGGATGCGCCCCGGCCCCTAGCCAGCCCCTGCGGCGCCGCCAGGGGCCAGCAGCCGCCGGCGCCTGAGCGGCATCAACTCGGTCTCGGACAAGGCCGCCGCCTGCCAAGAGGACCGAGGGGGACTCGAGGATGAGCCCCGAGTACCGGCAACCTTCCGCAACACCACAGGGACCCCCAAGGGGGTTTGCGGCGAGGCAGAGGTGCCGTGGTCCGAAGGAGGGAACCCCGTAGGGCCGCACCCCGACGACACCACATCTCCAGAACCTGAAGCCGAAAATGTTGGCGCCGGGGCTGGAGCCGCCGGCGACACCGCAGAAGGCCCCGCACATGGCATGGGATCCGCAGACGTCCCAGGAAGAGGAGGAGGAGGAGCCAAAGAGGCCTGCAAGGCATAGGCCTTCATTTAGGCTCTGGCCGCCCCCACGCTGGGGAACGGCAGGTAGAGTGGCGACTCGTGAGGCCGCACAACCCGCGGAGAACCTGCACCCCCCACAGGGCGGGGACCGGGCCTCTGGGACAAACTGCAACACTTACCAACAGGTGGGTGACGCCCTTGCGGCCTCGGAGAGGGATGATGTCGGAGACGGAAGCGGCGGTTCTTGAACCCTTCAGCGGGGGACGGACGCGGCGACGACGCCGACCTGGACATGCGGGCCGAGAGGAGTTTCATCCGGCACTCCCGCCGGGACTTCAGCTTCATCTGCTGACAAGCCTTGCAGTCCGTGGAGTCGTGGTGCTCCCCCAAACACCACATACAAATGGGGTGAGGGTCCGTCGCCGACATCTGGTGCGCGCAAGACGAGCACGTCTTAAAGCCCGAAGGAATTCCCACACTGTTCCCAAAGAAACGCAAAGCGTAATAAAGAAGGCCTGAAAACAGACCAGGAACACGATCCGGATCCGAAAAGGAGGAAGCTGACATCAGCGCGCCGGGGTGGGGCTTATATGACCTCGCTGATGTCACGCCCGCGGAGAACGGCGGGCGGAGTCGCGTGGTGCCGCCCCCCCCTCCCGGCGCGCAGAGATGCTGGGACAAGAAAGTTTTCGGGGTCCAGTCTCACGCCTGGGGATAATTCTATGTTAAGGAATCTGCGGCTAGTAGTCTCTATCAGATATACAAATTATTCTGCTTTTTAACGTTCGTGTGTCATTTGATGTTTTACATGAAGTGTTTTTTTTCCAATTGGCTCTCTTTTCCACTAGATCCTGTGTAGAGAGTTTGACTGGATAGTACCTTTTTTATTTTTATACCTTTTAATATGAATTATAAGTAAAATTTAGACACTTTAAAGTGCACAGCCTGATCGTTCAGGCTCTGTAATTAAAACCGAACAGTGCCTCTTTCAGTTGCATTCGTTTATATATGTTTGTTTAATTCCAGTTATTTAATATGAACTCATATTTTAGACTTTTCATTTATTTACTTAGGATACTTGTAAAGTGCTGCTAGACATACGGCAACAGTGCCCTGTACATAGAACTTTTTAAGCAACAGAGTGAGTGATAGAAATATCTAGAGAATCTGAAAGCATTGATCTTACACTATACTTCAAAGTATTGGTGGGGATCCTGCATAATAGCCCAAAGTTTACTAACCATACTTTTCATTTGCAATTTACAGGAACTAGCAAGGGGGGGGGGGGGGCAGACCCCTCCAATGGATCACAAAGTGAAAGCAGGGCCATAGAATGACAAATGCGTAAATGAGCCCCTCCCCCGCTCAAACTGTTCCCTGCCCATTGATCAGCAAATACCTTCACCTGGGGCCTTTTTACATCCAATAACCCACCTCCTCACTCTCATCAAGCTTTTCAAGCCATTAGCCTCTATGTATTAGTGTGTCTGTCTCACGGGGTGCGTGTGTTTCTCTTTGTGTGCATGCATGTGTGCCCGTTTGTAGTGCGGTTTCTACGTATGTCTGTATGCAGGGCTCAACAGGGGGTAAAAGACATTGTCATTTACAACGCCATTACTTGAATAATGCTTCACGAAGGGAAAAAAAAGAAAATTCAATGCCAATAGGTCAAAACAATGTCATTGCGAGACCTATTGTATTGTAAATGCTTGTTTTTTTTTTCCTAACACACATTTAATTAGCTTGTAAATGAATAGTACAAATATTTCAAAATATATCAATAATTACGAAAGCACTTTTCTTGTCTTTCAGAAGTGTGATCCAAATTTTCTGTATTTAAATCGGCGCAAAACAACTCAGAACATTTTACTTGGTGATGTGCAAATGACATATTTGCAGAAACTCAATTTCCAAACATTATTGATTGTACACTGCATCGTTTTATCAGTAAAACAGTGAGAAATGTTGTGGCTATTTCAATGGAAAATGTGCGGATTGCAAATGACAGTGTGCTACCACTTCATGGTTTAGTTATGTATTTCTTAAAAGTGATTTGAGAAACATTCCTGCCCCTGCCCTGAAGACAATGCTGTTAATGAACTAAGAATCAAGTCAGGGGTCATGTGTATACTATATGTGGCTAGATTTGTATTATATATGGAGCAAAAGTTTAGTCTTTTACATCAAACCAATGTTTTTTGTACAGCAGACATGCTGAACTCGCGTATTTGAAGGGGCTCTCATTTGTGATAATAAAGAAAGTGGCGGCTCAGTGAATAAAAATATTTGCCCAGGATAACATAATTTGAAACCAGTTTATGGGTCAAAAGCATTACAGTTAGGTCAAGTAGATTATTTAAGACACTAGGCCTGCAGATCTGGTAATATTTTCATAATTTGTCAAGGCCTGCATGGCATGTGACATGAGAAATAACTGTAGAGACTTACAGTGGCCGGGGAGGCACGTGTGGTATGTGAGTAGGTCTGGCTGGAGCTGCCCAGTAGGTATCCTCCTGGAATTACGTAAGTGCCCGCTGCTGCTCCGCCTCCACTGCCTCCACTCTGGTTAGACACAATCTGCCCTCCACTGACGTACATGGGAACGGATCCACTGCTGGCCACTGCCTGCGAGGTGGCTGGGGTGCTGTCCTGTTCAGGAGCATCTTGAGACTCATAGTAGGTGGCTGGCGGGTTCTGGCTGTAAAGCTGAGTCTCAGTGTAGGGGTAGGCGCCTGATCTGCTGTAAAGGAAAGATGAGGAAATGTCTGAAAGTTGGAAGTAATACAAACTGATCCTTTCTCCAGGAAAAACAACTGCCTTGCTTCCCCATCTGATTCACTCCAATCTCCCAACCTAAATGCAACACCACATCGTTGCTCCTAAACTGAATATGCACTGTCAGTGACACAGCTTCCTTCACACTCTGTGCATGCTGATTTTTTTCCTTTATTACTCTAGCACTGGTGTCCTGCATGGATTCATATGCTGTGTAAGACTCGCTGAAGCAGGTGACAAGGGGCAGAAGACTTAGATTTAACTAAATAAGCACACACATGCAGAAAAATACCAGCATTATTAATACGTAGTAAGTTTTGGACCACAAACTGAACAGTTATTAGGTAATGGTCTAACTTTTAGTAATCATTTGATGACAATGAGAACAATTATTTTCCTGTAGCTACAGGGCCACAAGATCATGGAGGGAACTCTACAGGAGTGTAACACGCACCCAAAAACACACTCAGACATTATAGCTAAAGACAACCGAAATGTACATTTGGAGCATGTTTATTGCTCATGTTGTTTATGATGTATTTGTATTTACAGACAGCTTGATGCTTCATGCTTGCACTATACAGAACCCATGCAATACACATTAAAGCAAACGCAGTATAGCAGCACAGAAGTGTTTCAAAGGCAATCACTATTTTAGCCAGAGGCAGAAGGATCATATGGAAAGCCAAGAATGGCTGGGGTACAAGCTGTCTGATAGGACAAGAAATGTTACTGCCTCTACTCATGCCCTAGTGCTTGTATCAGAGAGTAAAGGATGTGAGGCCTATTCTTGGAACAGGCAAGACTTTAGGAGGTTGTTGGGGTCAAAAACTAAGTAAGGTATGTCACAGCACAGAAGAATTCAGCATTGCAATTTCAGAGAAAAAATTGACTATTATTATAGCGAAGTAAAAAGGACAGCAGTGTAAAAAGGGCAGTTAAAATTAGATAAAGACCATCTGCGGCAGACGTTCAACCTATAACATATTCATTGGGTTGCCGTGCTATTTCTTTCTAAATATACAGTCTAATAAATTTAAAATAATTCTAAATACATTATATTCAAATCAGAAGGGTTCAGTTATTCTTAGTAATCTTTGGGACTTGGGTTTTACTACAGTATCTGCAACCAGTTCGAGTCAATGGGAAAGAAGTGCCAGACAAAGGAATGCAATGTATTAATTGTGTATGTCACACGTGCCACGTGGCCTTTTGTTTTAATGCCTCTTCACACCTCAGTGGGTTTGTGATTTGACGACTTAGCTAACAGCTTAAATTCTACCAGAAATCCTTTTTAGCGCAATATCTCACAGCCCAAACAAAAGAAAAGTCTGATCTAATTCATAAGGGTGAATTAAGGGGGTTTAGGGTCTTGGTGTCCAGTTTAACATGGCTACCAGGGGTCTGGTAGTCCATTTTCACTTGGGACACAATTCAAATGGAAACAATCAAGAAGTTAACTGGATTCACAGTCACCAGAGAATTGAATGAGGTAGCTGTAGCCATGGGTCAGCACAAAGTGTAAAGTCCCCTGTCAGACCGTGTGGTGATCAGATTCAACAAACATTACTGACTAAGTTGATAAAGTCAATGCTGAAGAATTCCCAGTCTGCTCAAGGGGGGTCCTATAGACATGCACACCTTTACACTAGAGCAATAACCTTCTCACTGCAAGTGTCTTACAACCACAGTGACAATCAAAGGGGCCATACCCCAAAGTGTGAGACATACATGGAGTACCACAATACTCACATTGTACTTGCAGTGTAACTGGCATCGCCTCCTTCCACATACTGCACCTGGTTCTGGTACACATGTTGCACAGGCACCTGCTGGAGCTGCTGAACCTGCAAGGACAGTGATGGCTGCAAGTAAGTGCTGGAAAATAAGAGATTGAGCCTCTACACTGAAGACATAATTCTCCAGAGCGTTCTTTATACCACACTCCTACCTTTGCAGCGTCCCCAATGCAACCCTTCGCGTTACCATAGAACATGACTGAGTACACTCATAGACATGTGCTCTGTGCCCCAGTGCCATCCTGCACACGCTCATATTAAACTTAACTCCCATGCACATAGCCCACTCACATCAAATGCTCATATTATAAAAGCTTCAATCATACACACTCTACTAATTCAAGAGGGCTCATCATGGCCTGTGGCTCTGCTGTGCATGCCAATATTACAAGTTCCCCTAGCTTATGTGTACAATTATTGGCGCAGATTCTGAAAGTATGCAATTCAACGTGCACAGCATACCACGTAAACAAAGACTTCTGAGATATCTCATCATGCCACACAACCTGTTGATTTCAGCAAAAGAAATGTTCAAATTTATTTACATGATAGAGACACAAACAACATTAACATGTCAAATAGATTCAAACGTTTTAAACGAATCACAGTTGTTAAAGAGTAGTAATTTATTTTTTAAAAGGGTAAGTGCAGACAGTAAGAGACAGTCAACAGCACAATCAAATGGAAATACAAGATACTCACACTACCAAAAAAAAAAACTATCAACCTCTGTGGAATACTTGATTAACAGGTAACGAAAAGCAATGCTACTTGAAATATTAGTTTCATATTGTGGGCATTTTCTTTGATTGTTAAAATATCTAAGCCAATGTGCGGGGTCCTGCAACACATTCCTATAGATAAAATTATAGGCGTTGCACCTTATCTCATAAGTCATTGTAAGATAAGCAAGTTCTGTCTTTTTTAATAGAATCAGAATTAATTTTATGAGCTATAAAACATATTTGACTGAACGGCCCATCCCAAAATAAGGAATACTACATCACCTGAAGGGAATATATGTACATTTGTTTTTATATGTCCTGTCCAGATGCAGGAAGAATGAAGCCGAGGAAATAGTTTATTCTGATTAATTTGAAAATTAGTTCTTGGGTGAATTTGTTTCTCAGAACACCAAATGCAGAGTCTCTTTCTCTTGAGTGCACAATGGTCTTTTGAAACGATGTTATGTTATTTCATGTCTTGTTATGTTGATTTGTATAGCGCACTGATCACCCGAGAGGGTATCCAGGAGCTCGGGCAGGTGTGTAGATTTGTGGTTCCATGGTGCTTATACGAAGAACCAGGTCTTCAGCTTCTTATGGAACTCAAGAAGTAAGGAGCAGGCTCTGATGTGCTGAGGAGGCAATTCCATGTCTTGGGTGCGACGTAGGAGAATGAGCAACCTCCAGTTTTGCTTTTGTGGATGATGGGGTTTGTGTCGAGGGGTTGCTCCCTTGCTGTAACAGGTACCTGGGTATTGAACCAGTTGAACCTTTCTGAAGAATAAAAACCAGTACAATCAAGTTCCTCTGAAGAGCTTCAATGAAAGCAAATCTCATGATGTCGGGAGAGTGCATTAATGAAAAATTAACTGTACCCTTTAAATAAAAAGGAGTTTACCTCATTGAAAATGTATCAGTATGTCACTGTTAAATAAAGATTGAAAACGAAATTAATGAGGTAAGGAATACATCAACCACAATGCTAAGAAGCCTTAATGAAGACAATACACCTTTGTACGAGCGCTATCACAAAGTGTTTGTGTTTTACACGCTCTTATTCTGCTCTTGAACTATTCTCATTTAGCAGAGATTTTGCTCACTTTTACTGTAAAGTGTTTATCACAGAAACAAATTATTTTGTGTCTTTTATTTTTGAGGAAAATTTTAATTTCATTGTGCTTCAAATCAAATAGGATTTCCAGAAGGAACCCTGTGCCATTTCCATCGCACAAAAGAAAATGTTGAGATAATACAAGTTATTATTAAAATGGTCAATCTTTACTTTGAATCAGAAATTGTTCCCAATAAATGGGAAAAAGGTACCACCAAGCCACTTCCTAAAAATGTTAATGTGTGCGGTTGGGCTGTACTGGTAGAGATTCTAAATTTCTGCATTTCTTGTTTGCTCTCCACAGCTCACTTTCATTGGGCCACACTCGAGCTCTGAGTGAAGACAAGTTTGGGAAGCACTGGTCCCGACTGCCGACAGGGTGGAATACCATATCTTACCCCTTCAAATGGTGTAACCAGGTATGATCTTAGATATTGCAGAACCGCGTCTAAGCTTATGACGGATGCCTGAGTGGCAAGATGACAATGGAGGATTGGTCCTTATGGGTTATCCAGTGTCTTTCTGCGCACATGATGGAGCATTGGCCACAAGTTGGGAGCAGTTGGGAGCTCAATGACCTGCTGTCTGCGTTCAGTCAACCATAATAGTCTTGCTAGGCACAGTGGGTACCACCTCATTAGCACCTCATCATGTCCCTTGAGGAAATTAAGATTTGGCCCCCCAATAGTCCAGAAGGATTTTTTTCTGCTGAAATTACTAGCCTCCAAGGATCTTTCAGGGGAGCGAGTCAGAGGAGTTAGCTGACATTGATCTGACTGGACAAATGTTGAGCTTGCCATATCTGCTGCCAAACTTGCAGAAATTAAACCCAAATATAGAGTCTATTATAGCTCACTTTACGGCGTTATGGGTGACATAAAGGGAAAGGTAATGAGCAACAACAAGGCTGTGGGCTGTTTAGGCAAGGATGTCTTGGCCTTGAAATCAGAAACAGATAGACTGCCAAGTCAGATCAGAGAATGGATTTTGAGAACTGTGCATTCACTGCCCTGACCCATTTTGACACAATAACTTAAAAAACAAGGTAAGCACTCCCTCTCCAACCTATGGACCCCTTGGTATGCTGCCCACAGAAGAGCAGGAAGACCTGAAATTCCCTCAAAGTGAATTTGTGGGCAACTAAGCTGGGGGGCTGAGTGTGCTTACCAGGGTGACATGGCATCCAAAGAGGGAGTTGCATTACCTTGGATGGGTACAGGAAATTTGAAGTTTCAGAAAGTCTGCTCCTGCTCACGGGACATTAAAAATGTCTTGATGCAAAAAAATAATCTGTGCTTTGTGATGATTGGTAAATGAAATATGCACCCAGCAAATCTTTGGTGGCTATCCAAACCCCAAACAGTAGTCGAGCACCAGCAGCCAGAAATTTTAATTTTTTAACCATTTCTACCTTTGGAATCTAATATGGATTGAAAAAATCTTTTAAGAGTTTCTTTTGTTACCAAGAAGTAGCAAGATTAAAACTCTTCCAGTTGCTTATCTGCTGCTCACTAGGTGTACCACCTGTGCTTGACTGCCTGTGGAAAATGTTCTCGACACCCAGTGCAAAATGCTGGGTGAGGAGCTTTGAAATCAGAGCTTGTAACCACGCTATAATGGACCTGACAAGCAAGTTACTTACTTTCAGTAACGCATTATATGGTAGAGATAATATCTAGTTGCAGATTCCAAACCTTTGAATTTCCCAGGCATCAGGCTGGATCCTGAAATTTTTGCTCAAGCAATGTACCCTGCGCGCGCCATCGGGTGGCTCCATTCGGGACCACGTGATGTCGTCTGCAACGGTTAGGACGTCGCGGTCACCTATATAGGTGCAACCCAGGCGCACGGACATCAGTACTTTCAGTTTTTTCCACGCCAGAAGCACAGCGCCACGAAGTAACTGACGTAAACGTGTGCAAACTAGGGCCCTGAAAAAGGGAGTAACCCTAGCCCTAACAAAAGAAGTACGCAAAACAGGGAGGCATGGGTGGGCCTGTAAGGAATATGCAGCTAGATAGTGTTCCTCTGATAGAGACTTCTAGCTGCAGATTTCTTACCTTTGAATTAGATACCCAAGCCATACTCTATCAGCAGTGGGTTGCGGACTGAAAGAGCAAAATGCACGTCCCTGCGGACCTGACTGTCCAGGCAGTAGTGCTTGGCAAACGTGTGCATAGATGCCATTGTTGCTGCCTGACATATGTCCAGCATAGGGACACACCGAGCCAAGGCCATAGTCAAGGGCTTTCCACTGGTGGAATGGGTCCATTATCTCTCAGGAGGATGCTTCTTAGCCAGGGTATAGCAGATCTTAATGCAGAGAACAACCCAGTGACAGATGGTCCTTTTCTGCACTGCCCGACCCTTCTTAGCTCCCATGTACCCCACAAAGAGTTGGCCCTCCACCCGGAACTCTTTTGTGCGGTAGAACGACAACACTCTTTTTGGGTCCAGACGATAGAGACGCTCCTCTTCCTTAAAGGGATGCAAGGGAGCAAAGAAGGTGGGCAGCGTGATAGACTGACCCAGATGGAATGGGTTATATAAACAGAATACCTCTGAAACCATAGATTAGACTCTTGTTTTTTGCCTCATTAGTCCTTTTTATTGACAATGGGCTTTGAGCAATTTCTCATATTTTTCTTTATAAGTATTTTTTCTGTTCCATAAACCAATATGTTTTAGAACATACTTTTTAGATAAATTGCAGTTATTGGCAAAAAAATTCATTACTCACATCTATACAATATAAACAATACAGACAACAATGACACAAGTTTTTGACATAAAACCTTAATAAACAAATACACTTTTCTAAATAGTGGTGGTCCTACACATTATTGATTATTGTTGGAACCTTAGTAGTTAGATCCTCAACATAAAGCTTCACTCAAGGTCCTCTGGAGGTCGGGAACACTTTTATATTCAATGTTATGGACTCAAAGAATAGATATATAATTTCACTATCCCAAAATGTTCACTATTGAATAAGTCAAATTTGTCCATGTAGACCCAGTTACCCCAGAAAAATAAAGTGCCAACGCGTTTCAACCCTCGTTGAGAAGGACCATAACAAAATAATTATATGAAGGTCTTCATCAGGGCAGTGTAGTTTTCAAGTAGGACATTATACCTGTGTAAAAAACATAAAAATTTATATATATTTACAAAAAATAATAATTATAAATCAATCGTTGTTTTTCATTGAGTTGCATTCTGCAACTTACGTACCAGGATATTTGTTCTCTCATATGCTGGAGATATATGGTGCAGTATTTCACGGCCTGCATTAATAAACAATAAAGTTTAAAGTGCCCAACTCAATCAAGTATCTTGTTATTTTGAACTTTAAAGAGGCCAAATATATTGAACGTACCGTTTTGATTTTATTCAGATGGGTATCAAATCTTTATACCACATGTCGGTCGTTAATCCATTCTTTTATAGTTAATAAGAAAGGGGATCCATCCAATTTGTTTTCAAAGGTGTTGTGTACCGATTTAGGACTGGAAAAACATAGGAATCATAAAGAAAATTTTTAATACTGGTGTAACTGCACCTGTACTCGTGCACCATCACCAGTGTGCATTTTTGGGGAACTTGATTTGTGAAAACAGAGGAAAGTTATTGTGAGGCCTATTGTGATTTTAGCTAAAACGCAGTGCCACACACTCATTTGGTGAAGTACCCCTTATCAAGCTTCTTCTAAAATGTAAAGGAGTAAATTAGTGCAAAACTAGCATGGAAATCGATTTCTCCACCTGCTTCACCCGTGTGCTCCTCAATATATGCGTCTAATACACGTATACCATTCAATGTACCTGCTTTTATCCCGTATACGGCTTCCACTTCTTGTCCGGTCAGTAAAGAAGTCCTTTCCGTTATTTCGCGTATCACGCGGGAAGACGTTCGACAATATATTTAAACTTCCTGGATCGTCAGCGGCAATGACGTGGTCCGCATAGACGCATGCGTGATAAGCCTGGCTTCCGGATTGGGACTGTCTGATGAAGACAGCCTGACTTCCGGTGGACACATTCGTGTTTGCCGTGATCGTTGTTATGAATGATGAACTGTTTGAAACGTGATAGTGAATAACGTTATAATAGGTGGAACACAATAGTGCCGCATTAAATTACCGGTACTGATCGGCACAAATAGACCAAACACATGTCCTTATTTACGCCAATGTCCTTTCAAGGAAACAGCTTCACTCCAAGTAAGCTGGTCAAAACTTAAGAGTTTTGTTGCCCATGCATTTATTTACAGTCCCAAACGGGAAAATAGATACTTAAAAGTTTTGTTGGCCATGCAACTATTTTATTTTATTTTATTTCCCAGTCCCAAATGGGAAGAATGGATCAAAGAATATATGTATATATATATATATGCCGCAATTCTACCGCCGTGTCTATTCTGTGTGGCATCTTCACTCTAAGAAACTACCCACAGTGTATCATTTCAGTCATTTAATTTAGCCCATTTTCTATCGTTCCTAAATACATGATTGTTTTAGCTTCTAGTCGTGATAGGGAGCTTTCAATATTTGGGCCAGTGACATGTCTAAATATCGTCAATTTGATATCATTGGGACCATGACCTTCATCGATGCAATGTGATACCATAGGTGCATTTGGAGTTTTGCATCTTATCTTTGAACGGTGTTGCGCTATTCTTTTCCTGATCGGTTGTGTCGTCTTCCCAATATATGCCTTTGAGCATGGACAAATTACGCAATAAATTACGTTGTGTGTATTACAATTTGTAAACTCCTCATGTTTGATTAATTTGTTGCCGTAAGTAAATTCAGTACCTTCAATTGTGCTCTCGCATGAGATGCAATTCCCGCATCTTCTATGGCCTTTTATTGGTGGAAGAGACAGCATTGTTCTCAAGGATGGTACTTCTTTCTTTATGGTTGTATTGGCTCGTACCAGCTTATCTTTGATGCTTCTATTTTTCTTTAAAACAAAGATTGGTGTCTGCTCAAAAGGTTGGAGACATTTTACCGTATTCCAGTTTTTTCTTACTATTTTTTTCACCTTGTTTGTGAGGCAAGAAAAAGTAGTTACGCAAACTAACGGCATGCCGTCCTTTTTTGTTCTCGGTGCTAGGAGGGACTCCCTAGGCGTATACCACACCCTTTTCATGGACCGTTTAAGTAGCTTTCTGGGGTAATTTCTCTCCAATAATTTGTTCACCAGAGTTCCTGCATTATTGAAGTAATCTTCCTTCTTTGTGCAATTTCGTCTTATCTTTAGGAACTGGCTCAATGGCAGGTTTTCCCGAAGGTTTCTTTGGTGAAAACTTTTAAAATCAAGGAAGGTATTTCTATCCGTCTCTTTTGTATACAAAGTCGTGTATAAGTGGCCGTCCTCATGTCTGATCCAAAGGTCAAGGAAATTCATCTTGCTCTTACTCCAGTTTACCGTGAATTTTATGTCTGGGCTTCTGTTATTGATCCAGTTGGTGAAATCATTCAGTTCTTCATGGGTTCCTCTCCATAGCCTAAAGATGTCGTCAATATAACGATGCCATGTTTTTATATGGACTTCAAATGGGTTGTTCTGATAAATCCATTTGTCTTCAAAGAGAGCCATAAACATTATGGCCATCTCTGGGGCGAAGGGACATCCCATCGCGGTACCTTTAATTTGTAGGTACTGCTTGCTGTTAAAGGTAAATAAGTTGTATTTGAGACAAATCTCGGCTAATTCAAGGATGAAGTCGGTGGGCACATTGTGAGGTCGTTCTCGCTTGTCCAGAAACACTTGAATAGCCTCCAGTCCTGCTTCTTGGGGTATATTGGAGTAAAGGCTTACAATGTCTAGTTTAACTAATAGTTCTTGCTCTTCTTCAAATGGTAAACCTTCTAGCAGTGTAATTGCTTGCATTGTATCCCTTATATAGCTCAGGGTTTCACATACCAGAGGTTTGAGAAATGTGTCAACCTATTTCGCAGGTCTCTCTAGACTCGAATTTACTCACGAAATAATTGGTCTCCATGGTGGATTAGTGGAGTCCTTATGGATTTTAGGTAGTATGTATATAAGTGGTTTCCTTGGATTTTCGTTTATCATGTATTGAGCTTCATTCTTAGACAGCCAACCTAGTTTTGTTGTAATCAATTTAATCCAATCTTCATCTATTCTTCTATAGTACCCTACATCGGATACTTGGCGTAGGACTTCAGTCTCATACTTGTCACGTTGTAGAATCACTATAGCGCCACCTTTGTCTGCAGGCTTTATGATGATGTCCTGATTATTTGTTAGTTTATCCAAAGACTGTTTTTCATTTTTGGGCAGATTCCATTTTGTAAAGATCTTTTTTTTATCTAATTTGTCAAGGTCTCGCAGAACATTCTTTTCGAATGTTAAGAGCTCCATTGGCATGTTCGTTGAGCTAGGAAAAAAAGTTGATGGATTCTTTAATCCTGAATAGTTTTTTGGCGTTAGATCAAACCTTTCCATAAAAAATATTTTTAGTCTCATTTTTCGGAAAAGTTGTATGATTTCGACATTTGTTTGACCTATATCAAGTCTGATAGTGGGAATGAACGATAAACCCTTTTTCAGTACCTCAATTTCATCAATAGATAACTCATGTTGGGACAAGTTGAAGACCGGGGTATCTTCATCTCCATTCACCAGCGATAGACGTTTCTTCTTGTGGTTATTTCCCCTTGGTATTGATTGGGCGGGTACCATCGCCTGGCTCTGGCTCTTCCGCTGGGTCGTCCGGATCCTCTGTCTAAAAAAGGTGCCGGTTGATAAAACGGTCTTATTTGGTTATCGCGTGTACTGGTTGATGGTTCAGCGTCACCTGAACTTTCCGATGTCGAAGATGCGTCTGAAAAAGTTGTAAATTGTCTCCGACTTCTCCCTCCGTAGGTTCAAAACATCCCAATGTTGGATTGTTGTTTGTAATACTCTTTATACAAGTATGGATAAGTTTTGATTTCACTGAACTTGGCGATATCTTTTTGTAATTTAATTCTTTTGGCGTCTTCTGTGTTCTTTTTAAAGATTTCCAGATTCACTAATAATGCTTGGGCATTTTGTATCGCAGTGTTGTTTAAAAGTGCTTCTTCAAGTTCTTTTATAAGTTCAAGTTCTTTAAGACTGAGGCATTCAGCTGTTTTTATTGAATGAAACATTCAGTCACGAGAGCATTTTGTACCAATATGGCTGAATCCAGCTAGGTATTCAGGTTGGTCAGTAAAAATTACTGGAACATTCCAGTAATTTTTAGTGACCAACCTGAATACCTAGCTGGATTCAGCCATATTGGTACAAAATGCTCTTGTGACTGGATGTTTCAATCAATAAAAACAGCTGAATGCCTCAGTCTTAAAGAACTTGAACTTATAAAAGAACTTGAAGAAGCACTTTTAAACAACACTGCGATACAAAATGCCCAAGCATTATTAGTGAAGCTGGAAAAAGAGAATGTAATCTTTAAAAAGAACACAGAAGACGCCAAAAGAATTAAATTACAAAAAGATATCACCAATTTCAGTGAAATCAAAACTTATCCATACTTGGGTAAAGAGTATTACAAACAAAATCCAACATTGGGATGTTTCGAACCTACGGAGGGAGAAGTCGGAGACAATTTACAACTTTTTCAGACGCATCTTCGACATCGGAAAGTTCAGGTGATGCTGAACCATCAACCAGTACACGCGATAACCAAATAAGACCGTTTTATCAACCGGCACCTTTTTTAGACAGAGGATCCGGACGACCCAGCGGAAGAGCCAGAGCCAGGCGATGGTACCCGCCCAATCAATACCAAGGGGAAATAACCACAAGAAGAAACGTCTATCGCTAGTGAATGGAGATGAAGATACCCCGGTCTTCAACTTGTCCCAACATGAGTTATCTATTGATGAAATTGAGGTACTGAAAAAGGGTTTATCGTTCATTCCCACTATTAGACTTGATATAGGTCAAACAAAAGTCGAAATCATACAACTTTTCCGAAAAATGAGACAAAAAATATTTTTTATGGAAAGCTTTGATCTAACGCCAAAAAACTATTCAGGATTAAAGAATCCATCAACTTTTTTTCCTAGCTCAACGAACATGCCAATGGAGCTCTTAACATTCTAAAAGAATGTTCTGCGAGACCTTGACAAACTAGATAAAAAAAAGATCTTTACAAAATGGAATCTGCCCAAAAATGAAAAACAGGCTTTGGATAAACTAACAAATAATCAGGACATCATCATAATGCCTGCAGACAAAGGTGGCGCTATTGAGATTCTACAACGTGACAAGTATGAGACTGAAGTCCTACGTCAAGTATCCGATGTAGGGTACTAAAGAATAACAGATGAAGATTGGATTAAATTGATTACAACAAAACTGATTACTCTATCAACAAAAGGAGAAGAAGAAGGTTGGCTGTCTAAGAAAGAAGCTCAATACATGATAAACGAAAATCCAAGGACACCACTTATATACATACTACCTAAAATCCATAAGGACTCCACTAATCCACCAGGGAGACCAATTATTTCGGTAGTAAATTCGATTCTAGAGAGACCTGCGAAATATGTTGACACATTTCTCAAAACTCTGGTATGTGAAACCCTGAGCTATATAAGGGATACAATGCAAGCAATTACACTGCTAGAAGGTTTACCATTTGAAGAAGAGCAAGAACTATTAGTTACACTAGACATTGTCAGCCTTTACTCCAATATTCCCCAAGAAGCAGGACTGGAGGCTATTCAAGTGTTTCTGGACAAGCGAGAACGACCTCACAATGTGCCCACCGACTTCATCCTTGAATTAGCCGAGATTTGTCTCAAATACAACTTCTTTACCTTTAACACCAAGCAGTACCTACAAAATAAAGGTACCGCAATGGGATGTCCCTTCGCCCCAGATGTGGCCATAATGTTTATGGCTCTCTTTGAAGACAAATGGATTTATCAGAACAACCCATTTGAAGTCCATATAAAAACATGGCATTGTTATATTGACAACATCTTTATGCTATGGAGAGGAACCCATGAAGAACTGAATGATTTCACCAACTGGATCAATAACAGAAACCCAAACATAAAATTCACGGTAAACTGGAGTAAGAGCAAGATAAATTTCCTTGACCTTTGGATCAGACATGAGGACGGCCACTTATACACGACTTTGTATACAAAAGAGACGGATAGAAATACCTTCCTTGATTTTAAAAGTTTTCACAAAAGAAACCTTCGGTAAAACCTACCATTGAGCCAGTTCCTAAGGATAAGACGAAATTGCACAAAGAAGGAAGATTACTTCAATAATGCAGGAACTTTGGTGAACAAATTATTGGAGAGAAATTACCCCAGAATGCTACTTAAACGGTCCATGAAAAGGGTGTGGTATACGCCTAGGGAGACCCTCCTAGCACCGAGAACAAAAAAGGACGGCATGCCGTTAGTTTGCGTAACTACTTTTTCTGGCCTCACAAACGAGGTGAAAAAAATAGTAAGAAAAAACTGGAATACGGTAAAATGTCTCCAACCTTTTGAGCAGACACCAATCTTTGCTTTAAAGAAAAATAGAAGCATCAAAGATAAGCTGGTACGAGCCAATACAACCATAAAGAAAGAAGTACCATCCTTGAGATCAATGCTGTCTCTTCCACCAATAAAAGGCCATAGAAGATGCGGGCATAGCATCTCATGCGAGAGCACAATTGAAGGTACTGAATTTACTTACAGCAACAAATTCATCAAACATGAGGAGTTTACAAATTGTAATACACACAACGTAATTTATTGCGTAATTTGTCCATGCTCAAAGGCATATATTGGGAAGACGACACAACCGATCAGGAAAAGAATAACGCAACACCGTTCAAAGATAAGATGCAAAACTCCAAATGCACCTATGGTATCACATTGCATCGATGAAGGTCATGGTCCCAATGATATCAAATGGACGATATTTAGACATGTCACTGGCCCAAATATTGAAAGCTCACTATCACGACTAGAAGCTAAAACAATCATGTATTTAGGAACGATAGAAAATGGGCTAAATTAAATGACTGAAATGATACACTGTGGGTAGTTTCTTAGGGTGAAGATGCCACACAGAATAGACATGCCGCTAAAATTGAGGCATATATATATATAATATATATATATACATATATTCTTTGATCTATTCTTCCCATTTGGGACTGGAAAATAAAATAAAATAGTTGCATGGCCAACAAAACTTTTAAGTATCTATTTTCCCATTCGGGACTGTAAATAAATGCATGGCCAACAAAACTCTTAAGTTTTGACCAGCTTACTAGGAGTGAAGCTGTTTCCTTGAAAGGACATTGGCGTAAATAAGGACATGCGTTTGGTCTATTTGTGCCGATCAGTACCGGTAATTTAATGCGGCACTATTGTGTTCCACCTATTATAACGTTATTCACTATCACGTTTCAAACAGTTCATCATTCATAACAACGATCACGGCAAACACGAATGTGTCCACCGGAAGTCAGGCTGTCTTCATCAGACAGTCCCAATCCGGAAGCCAGGCTTATCACGCATGCGTCTATGCGGACCACGTCATTGCCGCTGACGATCCAGGAAGTTTAAATATATTGTCGAACGTCTTCCCGCGTGATACGCGAAATAACGGAAAGGACTTCTTTACTGACCAGACTAGAGGTGGAAGCCGTATACGGGATAAAAGCAGGTACATTGAATGGTATACGTGTATTAGATGCATATATTGAGGAGCACATGGGTGAAGCAGGTGGAGAAATAGAACCGCGTTATATCGATTTCCATGCTACTTTTTCACTAATTTACTCCATTTTAGAAGAAGCTTGATAAGGGGTAGTTCACCAAAAGAGTGTGTGGCACTGCGGTTTAGCTAAAATCACAATAGGCCTCACAATAACTTTCCTCTTTTTCACAAATCAAGTTCCCCAAAAATGCACCTGGTGATGGTGCACGAGTACAGGTGCAGTTATACCAGTATTAAAATATTTCTTTATGATTCCTATGTTTTTCCAGTCCTAAATCGGTACACAACGCCTTTGAAAACAAATTGGATGGATCCCCTTTCTTATTAACTATAAAAGAATGGATTAACGACCGACACGTGGTATAAAGATTTGATACCCATCTGAATAAAATCAAAACGGTACGTTCCAATATATTTGGCCTCTTTAAAGTTTAAAATAACAAGATACTTGATTGAGTTGGGGACTTTAAACTTTACTGTTTATTAATGCAGGCCGTGAAATACTGTCACCATATATCTCCGGCATATGAGAGAACAAATATCTGGGTACGCAAGTTGCAGAATGCAACTCAATGAAAAACAACGATTGTTTTATAATTACTATTTTTTGTAAATATATACACATTTTTATTTTTTTACACAGGCATAATGTCCTACTTGAAAACTACACTGCCCTGATGAAGACCTTCATATAATTATTTTGTTATGGTCCTTCTCAACGAGGGTTGAAACGCATTGGCACTGGAGTATCTGGGTCTACATGGACAAATTTGACTTATTCAATACTGAACATTTTGGGATAGTGAAATTATATATCTATTCTTTGAGTCCATAAAATTGAATATAAAAGTATTCCTGACCTCCAGAGGACCTTGAGTGAAGCTTTATGTTGAGGATCTAACTACTAAGGTTCCAACAATAATGAATAATGTGTAGGACCACCACTATTTAGAAAAGTGTATTTGTTTATTAAGGTTTTATGTCAAAAACTTGTGTCATTGTTGTCTGTATTGTTTATATTGTATAGATGTGAGTAATGAAATGTTTTTTGCCAATAACTGCAATGTTATCTAAAGGGTATGTTCTAAAACATATTGGTTTATGGAACTGAAACAATACTTATAAAGAAAAATATGAGCAATTGCTCAAAGCCCATTGTCAATAAAAAGGACTAATGAGCCAAAAAACAAGAGTCTAATCTATGGTTTCAGACGTATTCGGTTTATATAATTGTTTTGTTCCTTCCTCTGAATTCCGTAATAGAATCACTCCCCTATTACTGTAACCCAGATGCAATGGGGTCACCACCTTCGGCAAAAATTAAGCAAGGGTGTAAAGCACCATTTTATCTGGAAAAGACATCATGTAGGGAGGCGTACAAGATAACACCTGCGACTCACTCACCCTCCGGGCAGATGTTATCGCCACAAGAAGGGCTGTCTTGATCGTAAGCAGCCAGAGGGGACAACTTTGCAGAGGCTCGAAAGGAGCACACATAAGGAAAGTGAGAAACAAATTAAGGTCCCACTGCGGCATATCAAAGGGCGTGAGCCAGCTCCTTTAAAAACCTATTTACAATTGGAGATCTAAAGAGAGAGGGTTGGTCTGGCAGCCGCAAAAAGCAGTTAGAGCAGATAGATAACCCTTAAAAGTACCGAAAGTAAAGCCCTGCTGGGCAAGGATTAGAATGAATAGAAGAACAGCAGAAAGAGAAGCAGAAAGAGGGTCAATAGACCTTTCTGTACAGTATAATACAAACATCTGCCAACAGCAGGCATATACCATCTTAGTGGAGGGCCGCCCGGCCACCAAAATAATGTTGCATACTTCAGGAGGAAGGTCAAGAGCCATCAACTGCCGCCGCTCGATCTCCACGCATGGAAGCGAAGAGATGACAGGTTTGGGTAGAGGACCCTCCCCTGCTGCTGCCACAGAAGATCCTCCCGAAGGAGCAGCCTGATTGGAGTATCAATGCTCATTTTCAGAAGCTCTGGATACCAGACTCTCCTCGCCCAGTCCGGAGCCACAAGAATGACTTGGGCCCGGTCGTTCCTGATCTTCTTCAGAACCCTGGGCAGGAGTGGAATGAGCGGAAAGGCATACGTCAGACCTGAGCACAACTCACGACGAAAGGCCTCGTCTAGCAATAGCCGCCTTGGAAACTCCAGTGCGCAGTAATGCTGACTATGCGCGTTCTCTTCGGAGGTGAACAGATCTGACCAAGGATCTCCCCTGTGCTGAAAGAGACCTTGCTCCAACTTCAACTGGAGACGCCATTCATGATCCTCTAGGCAGTGGCAGCTGAGTTTGTCCGCACTGACGTTCAGAGAACCTGCCAGGTGTTGAACCACCAGGGTTATGCCCTGCTGTTCCAGCCATGTTTAGCGATGCAGGGCCTCTCGCCAAAGGGTCCACAACCCCGCCCGGCCCTGCTTGTTACAGTACCATGTGGCAGTGTTGTTGTCTGTGAACACCTGCACTAACTTCCCCTTGACAGAGGGAAGAAATGCATTCAATGCCAACCGAATCGCTCGAAGCTCCAACAAATTGATGTAGAGCCCCCGACTTCGCCGGAGACCAGTGTCCCCTGATCTCCACCTCTCCCAGATGGCCGCCCCATCCCAAAAGTGACACATCTGTCTCAAATACGAGCTCTGGTTGGGGAAGGGGTCTGCCATTGACCCAATCGCGGTTTGTCAACCACCACTGCAGTTCTCTCGCAGTTCCTTCTGAGATCTGGACCACATCAGTGAGATTTCCTCGATGTTGTGCCCACTGGAACTTCAGATCCCACTGCAGAGCCTGCATACGCCACCTGGCATGATTTACCAACAGGATGCCGGAGGCCACGAGGACCATTAGCCTCAGAGTCAGTCTCACCGAAATCCAGGATAGAGGCTGAAACATCGGAATCATAAACTGAATATCCTGTACTCGGCTGCTCGAGAGTATAGGCCCGAAACTGCACTGTGTCCAGAACAGCACTGATGAAAGGGAGAGTCTGAAGAGTCAGGTGTGACTTAGGCATGTTTATAGACAAGCCCAGCGAATGCAGGAGGTTCTCTGTAGTCTGAAGGTGGGAGACGACAGCCTTGGGCGAGAACACCTTCAACAGACAGTCGTCAAGCTAGGGGGAAGACTGACACCCCTAAGCTGGGCAAATGAGCTGCTACCACCGACATCACCTTGGTGAACACCCAGGGAGCACTGGTCAGGCCAAGGGGAGCACGGTAAACTGGAAGTGCTCATGGCCTACCTTGAACCACAGGTAACGCCTGTGGCCTGGCATGATGGGGATGTGACAATAAGCATCCCGCAGGTCGAGTGTTAAAATCCAGTCTTCTTGGTCTAGGGCAGATAAGACCTGAGCTAATGTAAGCATCTTGAACTTCTCATTCTTGAGGAAGAGATTGACGGTACGAAGATCTAAAATGGGCCGCAACCCTTTGTTCTTCTTCGGAATCAGAAAGTAGGGGGAATAACATCCACTGCCTACTTCTGAATCCAGGACCCTCTCTATAGCTCCCGTGGCTAGGAGAAATGTAACTTCCTCTTGGAGCAATTTTATATGATCCTCCGCCAGCCGTTCTTGATTTGGCAGAATGGGAGAAGGAAAAGAAATTTGGCAGAATGGGAGAAGGAAAAGAAAGGAAAGGCAGAGAATAGCACTCCTGAAGGTTCCGCAAGACCCACTTGTCCAAAGTTATTGAATTCCAGTAGGGGAAATGATGATGATGGATTCTCCCACCAACTGGAATGGTGTGGTCTTGCAGAGTCAGACTAGGAGTGCTTGAAGGCTGTGGAGGACAGGGTGGCCGACAACTTCTGCCTTGCATCCCTTGGACGGAATGAACCGTGTCCACGTCCCCTCACAACTTGGGACATCTGCGCAGGACGGTGGCTGGGATAGGGCAGATGCAGCTGTAACCCCCTGCCATTGCCACGAAAGGGGTGAAAGCTAGACTGGCCACGAGGTTTAAAGAAGAGTCCCAAGGATCTGGCCATAGCACGAGAGTCCTTGAACCGCACTAGGGCAGAGTCTGCCTTGTCCTCAAAAAGACGGGATCCATCAAGCGGCATGTCGATCAAGTTTGCTTGGCCATCGCTCGAGTAGCCAGACGTTCTAAGCCAGGAGTGGCGCCGCAAGGTCACTGTCGATGAAATCGCTCTGCCCAGCGAATTAGTCGTGTCAAAGCCACACCTATGGTGAATTTTGCTGCATCTCTCCAGTCTGTAACTGCCTGAGTGAGCATAGCCCGGGTCTCACCCGGGACTTGTGGCAGCACTTGTGCAATCGTCTCTCAAAGGGAATTGGGAAAATGGCCCAATAAGCATGCAGTATTTACCAACCGGAATGCAAGGCCAGAGGAAGAAAACAACTTCCCAAGTGATTCCTGCCTCTTGGATTCCCTATACGGAGGGGCAGAAGGGAACGCACCCTGGGAGGTAGAAGCCTGCACCACCAAGCTCTCAGGGGTGGGGTGTTGGCTGAGGAACTTTGTGTCACCCAAAGCCGGGTGATAGTGGCATGCAATTGTCCTATTCACAGGAGCCCCAGTGCTAGGTTTGGACACGTGCCTCTAAGGACATCAGTAAGTGTCTCATTGAAGGGCAAAAGGGGTTAAGAGGTGGAAGCCCCAGGCTGAAGCATTTCGGTCAAGAGATTAGTCCTGACATGCACAGAGGGGAACTCCAGTCCAAGGACCTCGGCTGCTCTCCTGACCACCATGGCATGACATACCCCCTCCCCCAAAGCCACAGTTGGCGGAGAGAGCATGCCAGTATCTGGGGAAGTAACCAGTCCACTGGCCTCCCCAAGTTTCCCATACCAGTCCATCTGCTCTGCAGAAATATCCTGTTGTTCTAAAGGGTCCATAGACCCCTCCCACTCCTCTCCCGTGTCTAAAGTACCATTAAAATGTTCAGGCAATGACAAAGAACCCCTGGGTTCTATCGACGTCTTAATCAGGCTCGAACGACAGCGTTCCGACTCCGTGTCGTCGGGGATAAGGATGGGACTGGGACCACCGGTGGGCACCAGCATCCGCGAATGCACTAACTTTGGGTCTGACGCCGGGGAAGATCGCGATGGCACCACCGGCGCCATACCGGATCAGATACCCGAGGCCCCAGTGTCGCAGTGGCCGGAGCCAGTGGCATCTAATCTGATGGGGCCCCTTCTGACCCAACGGGCCCGAGGGCTCACCAAAAGGGTCGGCCCGCTCAAACACGCAGAGCATGGCCGCGTAAAATTCTTTAATTTGATTGGGGGTTGCTCCAGCTCCCGGAAAGGGAGGGAGGCTCAACATTGACCCTGCAGAGCCGTGCCTAGAGTGCTAGTACTCCTTACTTCGTTCTTCGACAGACGACAGTTGAGGCAAAGACGAAGTCCGCTTTGGACTTATTCTTTTTCTTATGCCGATTTCCCGAGTGTCCAGATGACCTCGAGTGAGAAGAAGAGGACTTGGGGCTCCGGGAGCAGTCTTGCAACCTCCTCTTCTTCAAACCCGACCGGGACCATCCCAGGGTCTCGCTGGATGGCGTCAACTGCCGAGCCACAAGGAGTTTCATAGCCCGCTCTCGCAAGGCCTTCAGAGCCATAGTCCGAGCACGACTTTGAGTCGTGGGCGCGCTTAAAACATCAAAGACAGAATAGATAGGGGTCGGTTACCGACATCATGCAGTTACAGGCACCGCACGGTTTAAACCCGGTCTTCCTCAAAGAAACAATTATGAAGTCGACAAAAGTCAATAAAGGCCTGTCAAAAAGTGACAGGGGGTAAGATCTTCTCTGGATCGGCACCCAGGGGCGCGGAAAGAAAAGAACTGACATCCGCACCCCCGGGTGGTGCCAATTTAGATGACTGCAACATCATACCCGACGCTAACGACGCCGTCACGCAGAGCCAAATGGAGCCAACAGATGGTGCGTGCTAGGGTATTGCTCAAGCAAAAGTTTCCGGATCCAGCCTGACACCTGGGAAATTCAAAGGTAAAGAATTTGCAGCTAGAAGTCTCTATCATGCTGGAAGATAACTCAACATGTTTCCTCCGAATGTGGTGCTGACTGGTAGATCACTTCTCTACCAGATAAGGCGCTACCATAGGTAAGTAACTTATTGATCTGATAGAGACATCTAGCCGCATATTCCTAACCTTTCAATTAAATACCTAAGCAATACTATCCCCTGAGGAGGGTCTGCGAACTGACCCTTCAAAGATCCATGACTAGGACTAGTCGGTCTATTATAAGAGAGAGAGAAGGAGTGACCGGCTGCTAGGAAGGTAGGTGCGAAAAGAAGACATTCCATCAGAAATATTGTGGAAAAATTATACGGAACTGAAGTCCGTAACTAAAGAAGAACATGGGAAAGACACCCATGGTAGAAGAATAAGGAGCTGCTGGAAAGAACACTTTGTATAATCATAATACTACATAGCTCCCCAAATGGTAACCGGACCATTAGTGGACGGGGATGAATGCCAAGGACAAAAGTTAATACCTCTGACTCAAAGATCCTTGCCATAGAAAGGAGCAATGTAGACAGCACCAATCAATGCTTTGAGAAAAGCAGTGGGAACAATAACAACAATTATGGGCATAGACCACTTGTGGTGAGAGGAAACACTTCGAGAGAGAAGAGAGCCTGCTGGGACTATTCAACGTAGAGCCCACAGAGGAGAAAGGGTTAGCAATTGCAAAGCAACAAACAAGTGAAGGTCTCTCTAGGACACGAGAAAAAGCACAGCGACGTAAGCAAAAATGTAATTAATCGTAAGAAAGGCAGAATAACATGACTGTTTATAGAGATACCTATATAAAAGAATGTATCAAATATATATATAAAGGTATACCTATACATACATTTATATACATATACGCTGTATAATAAAATATTTCCAAGAAAGGTACATATAAACGTTCACAACATCGGTCATTGACCGAAGCTGTTACAACAGCGAGCTGGCAAACAGCCACATGGTACCGTATAAAAGAACAGAGGGAGTGAAGGTATCACAGACCTCAGAAAAATAAAAGCAATTAGACAGAAAACAACACTACAGACTGAATGGTTACAATCAGGTGACCAAGAGATAACTGAAAAAGAAAACAGCAGGTGAAAAACAACCTTGCTAGAATAGAGAAATGAAGACCACTATCTGGGACTGTAAACAGATCGAGTTGAACAAAGGCCAACACAGGGAAGGCCTATTCAGATAACCAGTCTCCGTCCTTAAGAAATGATATCAGACAGAAAAAGGGACATGGTTGAAGCAGCTGATAAAAGACAGAGTAAATGTTTGATTTGTTCAGCATTCCGTCCATCATCTGTTCTTTTTCCATTTGTCGCCCTAAGTGGGAAGGGTATGCCCAGGCATGGGTCCCGTGCTTGCTATGCCACCAGATTCAAGATAGCCTGGCTGATGAGGGGTGATATCCCTAAACCAGTCCCAGAATGATTGCTCCTGGTCCAGGGAGGACCTGGCCTTGCTGTTTGGGCTGGACTGTTACCATGGGGAGCAGGGTCAAGACCGATTTGCATATGGCTGGGTGCGCATTGAAACGGCATGCCGAGCAAATAAACAATAGATTGAACCCAGATCTGTGACTGGAGTGAATGTTTGATGTGTTCAGCATTCCGTCAAACATCTGTTATTTTTGCATTTGTCGGCCGAAATAGGAAGGGTATGTCCAGATGTGGGTACCGTGCTCACTGGGACACTGGATTCAAGCCAACCTGGCTGATGAGGGGTGATACCCAAAAACTGGTCCCAGCATGCTTGTTTCTGTTCCAGCAAGGGCCTGGCCTGGCAGTTTGGGCTGGACTGTTCTCATGGTGAAGACTCATTTGCATATGGCTGGGTCCAAACTGGAGAGTCAAAGGTGAGCATAAAATTGACGGATTAAACCCAGATCTGTGACTGGGGGTGAATGTTTGATTTGTTCAGCATTCCGTCCATCATTGGTTCTTTTTGAGAAGGAAACCTGAGGCAGACATTATTTTGGTCTACCCAGAAGCTCAAACCTAGCCCACACATTAGCTCCATCTCTGTCCTTGAACCTCCCTAATTGTTTCTTCAGATATCTGTCAGACTCGTAAATGTTGCTAGAATCTGGAAGGCAAATCACTCAAACTGTGCACTTGTCCATTCAAGATTCCCTACCACCATTGTAATGACACTTAAAAAAGCGTTCATATAGTGACACAAAGGATGAGGAGACAATTTCCTTGTTTAAAGAGGAAAATAAACTCCCTACTTCTGTAAGAACGAGAAACATCCTAAAGATGTTGAGTGAAAGTAAATAAATTACTTTCTAAGGCTCTGTACCTGAACAAAAGCTCAAAACAGGCCCAGCTCTGTTAGTGAATCCTTGCATATCAGAGCCAGGATAATTAACTGTCTCTGACTGCTATCAACTCTTGGAAAACTGAACTTCTGGATTCCTCAAAGGAACAATAATAACATTAGTATATGGAAAAGGTGATGCCTATATGCAGCATTCATTGTTTTTTTTTCTATTTTGGGGTGGGGGGAGAACTGAAGTGGGTATTTTATTTAGGTAAATATGTTTTATGGAGCTGACTTTTAATAATGGATGGCTTAATCCCTACAAAATGTTGCATTTTTTCTTTATGAGAGTTTTCAAAAATGAAATTTATATCTACAAAAATGTGCTCTTTGATACCGCTCAAAGACAAAAATATTCTAATGTTTCTGGGTATCAAAGAATGCCTCACAGTGGAGAAGAAAACGAGTTACTTACTGTAACTTCAGTTATCCAGTATTGGTATCTTTCATAGATTCACATGCTTAGAATCATCCCCGCCAATGAGGTGGGAGTCTCGCGGTACAATAAAATATATACATAATAGTCATAAAAAACATTATACAATAGGCTACTATGGACAGTAAAGTCACTACATTAGCCTATCTTAGTCCTTTTGTAAAAAGAACCAATTCTGGAACACAGCCAATCAGGCTCCAGCACCCTCTTAGAACACTCCAAAGAGAGGCAAACCCTCAGATTTTCGTAGCACAAGTGACAGTAAGTATGTAATAGCAATCAGGTAAGCCTCTCCAGGGAGGAGGGTGGGTCGCATGTCAATCTATGAAAGATACCAATACTGGATAACTGAAGTTACAGGTAAGTAACTTGTTTTCTTATCCAGTATTGGGGTATCCTTCATAGATTCACATGCTTAGAGTAAGAATAGTTAGCAGTAAATATCCTTAGTTGTATAGCGGATGGCGGGTATCATAAGAAACACAATAGATACCTCGTAATACCAATACAGCAATGCAATATAACATTCTAACCCTAATAGGGGAAAGCATTATATACATACATATATATATATATATATATATATATATCAGGCTCAAAACTTCATCCTGAGTAGGAAAATGAAGGGACCGCACTCAATCGCGCCTTTTTTCCACTGTACAAAAGTGCCGCAAGTTTAACACAGTTATATCCTGCTATACACATTAAACTTCCGGTGCAATCTGCTTGTTTAAGTAATGCATGCAAGTGGTGTTGTCGGTTCTGATGAGAACTGTTGACCCTTGAATCCTTAGGAGAAAAGACTGCAATGCCAGGAAAATGGCTCGAAGCTCTAAGAAGTTGATATGCATTTTTGCCATCGCAGCGGACCACTTTCCTCTTATGCAAAGATCTTGAAGGTGAACGCCCCATCCTTCTAGGGAGGCATCTGTAGTCAGAATTAACTCCGGCAGAGAAGGAAGAAAAGTAAGCCTGGTTGAGACATTCTTGGAGCGCAGCCACCAAAGCAGCGCTTCCCGCATAATGGGAGTTATTTTCACTAAGTCATCGAACGACCATGAGATCTGCAGCCATTGACGGTCTAGTTCCTCCTGGATAGGCCTCATCCTTAGACAGGTGTGAGGTACTAACAGTATTGCTGATGATAGTATTCCCAGGAATGATTTGATGATTCTCACAGAAGCGAACTGACTTCTTTGAAGGTCTGATGCCAGAGAAATCAGACGTGATTGCCTTTCTTTGGACAAGAATGCCTTGTCCTGGATAGTATCCAAGACTGCCCCCAGAATTTGAATACTTTGAGAAGGTTGAAGAACTGATTTTTGGATGTTGAGGGACAGTCCTAGGGATTGAAACAGTTGAAGATATGTGGACGTTGCTCGAGAGGCCTGCCGAAAAGAAGGGGCCTTTATTAGCCAATCGTCCAGATAAGAGAAAAGTTGTATGCCTTGAAGTCTGAGGTGAGCTGCCACCGGGGCCAGGAATTTTGCAAAGACTCTCGGGGCTGAACGTAGACTGAAGGGGAGGACTTTGATTTGAAAGTGAGCACCTGCAACAGTGAAACGGAGAAATTTCCGATGTTTGGGATGAATGGGGATGTGGAAGTATGCATCCTGAAGATCCAATGTTGTCATGACATCTGCATGGTCCAGAAGCTGAAGGATTTCTTGGAGCGTGACCATGCGAAAGGATTTCTTTTGAAGATATTTGATCAGCTTTCTTAAATCCAGGATAGGTCTCCATTCCCCTGATTTTTTCTTTACTAGAAAAAAGCGGGAATAAAACCCTTTCCCCACTTGCCCCTTTGGAGAGCATGGGTTTTGCCTCCTTCCAGAGAAGAGCAAGATGTGGTGGATGTTTCTTTAAAGGTGGGTGAGGAGGAGGGATGCTGACGAATTCTAGGGTGTGCCCAAATTTGAGAATATCCAAGACCCACTTCTCGGTCGTCAATCGTTTCCAATTGTTGAGATGTTGGGATACATTCGGAATCCTGGAGATAAGGTGTGAGCTGCTGCAGGTGCAAGGAATTAGTCACTGTTTTCTAGCAGAATCCCTGCCCTGTTGAGGCTGTCGACTTCTATTCTGCTGTCTATAAGCGGCAGCCGGAGGGTTTCTCTAGGACTGCTGCTGTTGCTGCTGTTGATAGTTATATCTTCCCTGATAGCGTTGGGACTGGTATCTATAGCCACCACGAACGGAATAAGATCCTCTACCCCTGGATCCCCGAAAAGGAGTCTTCCTATATTGTAAGGTGCCAAGGGCTCTGGCAGTGTCAGTATCTTTTTGATGTCTTGCAGAGCCTCATCTATATGTCTGCCAAAGAGCGCATCTCCATTGAATGGTATGTCCAAAATCTTTGTTTGGACCTCAGGGCGAAAGGTGGTAGATTTCAACCATCCCTAACATCTGAGGACTGCCACTCCAGCTAGTTGACGAAAACCTAAAGAGGCTAGGTCCATATCAATTATTTTGGATGCAGCCCCTTCTCCTTCAAGGAGAATTTTCCTTGCCTCCTGCTTCTTATAATCAGGTAAGAAGTCGAGATATGGAGCAATGTCCGACCATAGTTGGCGGTCATATCTCCCCAGAATTGCCAGGGAGTTTGTGGCACGAACTGAAGCACCCGCCATGGTGGTGAATCGCTTACCGATGTTATCAAGGCGCCTCCCATCCTTATCCGGTGGTGCTATAACAGGAATGGATGGATTCCGAGACTTACGTTGAGCAGCCTGTGAAATAACGGAATCTGGTCTAGGATGACCAGACAGGCAAGCAGGCGCATTATCTGGTGCTTTGCATTTTTTATCGATTCTAGGAAGGATCGCAGGCACTGAAAATGGATTTTTCGTTATTTTAGTTCCTTCTTCCCAGATATGATCTATTATAGGGATAGAACGGACAGACTTTCTACTCTGGTCTTTAAAATCGTAAAGGAAACAATCTGTTTGCTTCACAGATACTGGAAGGTGAAACCGGGTTGCTGCCCTCTCCATAATTGCATGAAAACCTCCAATATCTTCAGGAGGGGAATCTACTGCCTGAGGAACTGGCGAAGATGGCGTAGGGATCAAGTATGCATCCCATTCATCTACAGTCGTGGGCGAATTTGGTAGTTCCTCATCCTCTGCAACAGTATCGTCGTCATCATCATCCTGGATTGAATGATGCACAGGTAAAACATCCTGAGGTTCATCAATAGGGACAGACAGACCTGCGATCTGCAAAACAGGAGGCGAAGTAGGTTGTGTTGGAACAGGCTCTGCTGGTGGAAAACGCGTATGATAGTCCCTTAACATAGCTGTCAGGTCTTGCACAAAGGCAATAGGCATTTGCACCATAGGTTCCTGCTGCAATGGGGTCTCTTGAGGACCTCGTAATGACTCACAAGGCTCATAGTACTCTTCCTTATCTTCTTCATCCTGATATTTAATCCAGAGTTGAGAAGGATTGCGTGCTAGGCTTAAAAGCCCAACATCCTCTGAGTCTTCAAGATAGTGACTAGGAGGCAAGGGTGAAATATGAGAATCGTCCTGGAAATAGTTTCTTGAAGATGGGAACGTCGGTGATAGTTTCGAGGTAAAAACTGGTGTAATCTGTAAAGATGTAGGCCTCTTACGCTTCAGCGTCGACTAGGGTGTACATAGATGGTGTTTCAGTTCTCATCCTCAACGAGGTGGGCGTCGACGAGAAATGACTAGTCGTCGTCACTGGTACCGTCAACGGCGACGAAGCAGGCAATGTTATTATCGTCAACGGCGCCGCAGTCGACGGAGCGATCGTCGACGGCGGGATGTTCTTCGTCAATAAAGAGGAAGCACTCACCATCGACGGTGCTTTTTTCGACGTGAAAGGAATCCTGATAGATTCAGGGTGTGTTTTTTGCTGTTTTGAAGCAGTTTTCAGTGAAATTTTTCCTTTTCCACCCGTTTTCTCCTCTGAAGAAAATGAAAGCTTCTCTTTTCTAGAGGAAGAGTGACCAGTCTCAGAGTGAGGCTTCTTCAAGGTCTTACTCTGTCGCTCAGGGGGATCATCAGATCTATCCCTCTTCTTGGCTAGAGGGATGGACACCTGAGGACTCACACTGCCATCATCTCCTGAAACGACGTTAGATGTAGTTTTCAACTTCTCAAGCCAAACCAGCAATCTTCCTTCTCTGTCTATCAAAGTCTTGGCAGGAAATGTTCTACAAATTCTGCAGTCTTTAACTTTGTGAGCCGGATAAAGACAATAAATACATTCTTTGTGGGATCTTCAAAATGTAGTCTCCTCTTCCCACATGAAGAACAAGGTAAAAACAAGCTTTTCTTTGAAGTATCTGACATAGCTACTCACAAAGTTCAACCAAAGGTGAAGAAAACTGAGCAGAGTTCAGGGAGACTCTCTGTCACACGACGTGCAGTAGAAAATCTGAAGGTTTGCCTCTCTGTGGAGTGTTCTATGAGGGTGCTGGAGCCTGATTGGCTGTGTTCCAGATTTGGTTCTTTTTACAAAAAGGACTAAGATAGGCTAATGTAGTGACTTTACTGTCCATAGTAGCCTATTGTATAATCTTTTTTATGACTATTATGTATATATTTTATTGTACCGCGAGACTCCCAACTCGTCGGCGGGGATGATTCTAAGCATGTGAATCTATGAACGATACCCCAATACTGGATAAACACAATACTTGGGGGTGAAACAAAATCAGTCTGCTTTCTAATATACAAAGATCAGGTTTAGAAAAGTAGGTAAACCAGCTCTTGAAAAGCTGACAAATTTATACAACACTGGTACTTCCAATGCAGAATTGTCAGTTTTTATCACATAACTCCAGGAGCCTACACCCTCACTACCCTTAACATGCTTACTTATATTACACCAATTCCTTCTTGCACTTCTGCACTGATCATACATCCCCTCCTTCATCATAGTGTACCTTCCACCACGTACATTTGCACAATCAGCCACACAATCGCACACAAATTATTTATCGATCTATGTGAACAAGAATGCTAAAATGAAGGATTACAGTTACAAGGAATTCAAAATGAAGAATCATATTGCTGAATTTTTCACTTTATATTAAATTAACACTAAGGAAGAACTCATAATAAAGAACACCATAATGACAAAAGTATGCCGGCAACAATAGCCCTATCTCACAACTGGATACAATTACTCTATGTTAACTCTAGTTCTACTCACTTTAAGATGGAACCCCACACTTACCCCTACCCCTGCACCCGCCCCTCAACTATATCTAATGGTACACCTATTTTGATACATTGTCTATCTTTATATATGAACCTTAATCATTTTTTTATTTGCCTCTTTGCCATTTTTCAAAATCGCAAATGTACATTACTTTAATGTTTTTCATTTTATCATTACCCCTCAAAAAACATATCTTAATTTTAACATTGCCTCGTTTCAGATTTGTAATTATGGTATTTCTTCATTATGATTTATTTGTTTTCACATTATCTAGAGTCTACACTTCATCCCTCTGAAGCCTAGACATATAAAATATGGAGCAATATATCTGAATGTGTGTTGATTGCTGTAGTGGACGAGGAATAATCCACATGCGGTTTCTTCTTGGCATGGGTTGAGGTTCCCTTCACCCCAAGATGTAGCAAGTTTTTTTAACTCCTTGTTGACCTGGCTGTGACCTACTTTAAGGGCTGTAGCTGATGTTCCGAACACTAGCACCTGAGGCAGCCTCTGCACCTCGACTCTCTGATCTGGCCTTTCAGAGTTGGGTACCAGCATCTGTTCCATCACCACTTTTTGCTGGGGTAGAACTCTGACCAGCTCCACCCACTGCTCTGAGCCAGACTGCAGTGACTGTAGGTAGTGCAACCGGTGCTCAGCGCCTCTCAGGCTGCGGCAGACTAACTGCTGTGTCGCTACACTGCTCTCTAACTTGTTTGACTGCTCTGAGGCTGGCAGCTGCTGCAGTTCCTCCTCCTTGTTCTTCAGCTTCTGCTCTTCCTTCCTTTTCATACCCATAAAGGGCACCTGACTGACTGAGCTCTGTATGATAAAAAAAGAGAAAGATGAAGTCCACACAGTCCAGGAAGATAGCAGCTAGGGTGAGAGGCAAGTGATAGTGAAAAGAACTCTAAGTTTAGGAAGACATCATTAGCTAATGAACAATCTTTCCTGCTTTACACATCTCTATGAAGAGGAAAGCATCTGCCATCCCTAAGTGGGTTGCAGGAACCCACCTTTCAAGTACAGGAATTAAAATCCATATTGTTACTTTAGGGTTGCACTCTATTTCATCATGCATATCATTTCTGCACTACTGTTTCTATCTCAGTTGTGTTAAAATGAACAAAGAAATCTTCAATGGAAATGTTGAATATATGTCCTGGGTGTTGGGTTTGTGGGAAATGTGTTGGAAACTGGAGGTTTATGATCAAATGCGTGACAGATGCAATGTTTTGAGCTTTTAAGCTTTTGTGCTAATGGATTAATTTGATCATGTTCACCATGAATGCAGCAAGTTGCTTTCTTTAGAAGGAAGATGTGTGTGGTTTGGACCGTTTAGGATCCGGCTCATACCCACGACATAGAGATTTATAATCTTACTGATTATAGATATATAACTTTGATTTACAAAGCACAAAATTCCCAGAATAAATTAAAACACATTCTAGAAAACATTTATGTGAAAATCACACAGGATGAGGGCAGAGAGGAATATGAAATCATCTACATAGAATGATTAATGTACACACTTATTGGCAAACAAACAAGTGAACATCCAGTTGGAGGAGGGAAGCAAGAAATGTAAGTTTACCAGCAGAGAATAGTTAAAGATTGCTAGGTTTACACTGTAGAACAAATCAGTTAATACTCAAAAGTTGCAAGAATTGAGATAACCTGCACAGTTCTAGTTCAATTCAGTCACTCTCTAAACCATTAGTGAATACCCAATGGACAGCAACATAAAAACTTGGTTTACTAATCCTCAGCATGCTGGCCCATGCAATTGCTATGAAGTAGAATAGAAACCACCGCAAATGTTTTCTTTGACTGCCATTTTTCAAACTACTGAAGAAAAAAAAGGTCTGATTTCACTGTCATATAAGAGTCATCTCTGCCGCGTCAAAAAGTTCTCACATTGTACAATTGAATGGATGAGCCTTTTGGTCTCTAATGTACTTCTCTTTTTAGCCTGCACTATACGTTGCAGGATGCAGCAGCAACCAAAAATAATTCAGTATTTAGATTCCTGGTAAATCTAGATATTTATAGGAGGATGACTACGATGCAACATGTGTCTTGTATCCACACCTGCTTGGCAGACGGAAGGGACTGAAGTTTTACTGCTGTATGGAACGTTTTGAATAGAACAATCTGACCTTCAGTAAGAATAATGAACTTTAAATTGCACTCCTTGCATTGTACATATAATGTGTTTTATTCTATCATAACAAGATAAAAGGGAAACAGGAAAATTGTTGTGTAAGGATGGGCTACACTGGACTTATCTAACTACTGCATCTTTTCTGAACATATCTATTAAACTTTTTTATTGATGTTGTTTAATTTGATCTAACATTTTAAACTTTTATATCAAATAATATACATACTGAGAAGTTTAAATGATATACTTGATTATATATATATATATAATCATAAAACTGGATTTCGATTAGTTGTCCCAGCTAAAGCCTTTGTAATGAATATGCACCAGGAGGACAACATCTAAAAGGATAGTTGCTTGTAAATTTAGCTTTCTTGTCTAGCAAATATTGACTGAATTTATGAACGCTGACTAGTTCTGCCTTTGTGCAGGATTTCTCTAACACGTAACAAAAGAAAATAACTTCATACATGCCAAAACAACAGTTGATGGTCTGAAGAGGCATTCCCTTAATATCCTTTCCCTGGTGGTGCATTTGATTCTACAGACTATGCGGTGCTTTCTAAGCCCTATTTTGCTTTTTGAGATATCGTTTTCACTGCTTTTTCCCTGTAAACAAACGTCCTTTGGCGCACTTCCTGTATTCCTCACATACCAGGCATATCTTGCTATACACATTAACTTCAGTGGCGTCAGCCACCTCTTTCAAAACTGTTTGCTGCTTGTAAGATTCCCTGTGATTTACAAGGCAACCTGCCATCGGTAATGTACTCCGTCACCAAGGAGGAACCCTTACCCTTGCAATGAAGTACACTGCCTGAGACATACCTACAGCCCCCTCCAAAGAGAAGTCTGACATCCTGTGAGGCATACTACCTCCATTGAGGCACCATATCCCCACGAAAGGTGCCCTACCTCCTGTGTGGTATGCACCGGCTGCAGGCCTTGTACCGCCAACTGCTGTACCGGGCTGGATTTAGGAACCTGAGTTGTGGACTGCACAACCGACCTCTGAGGAAGCAAACAAGACAACAGGACTCATGAAAACAAAGACATTGCACACATTTAACAGTTCAATGAAGACAAATAGAGATGGAATACAGTGCACGAAGATTCCCCATCAAAGTCAGAGGGAGGGTGGAAGGTGGGTGAGCCCTGAGGGGGTGTGCAGTGACTGGAGAAGCTTATCAGGTAGAAGGGCTTTCCCGTGAATACCTGCATTCTGATTGATGAAGCTATGGAAAGAGGCTGAGGCATAGCTACCAATAAAGCAGCAGCTGCAGCGGAACAGGGACTCAGCTGCATAAGGAGATCCACTGAACCACAATTATTCAAGTCATTTACTGCCCAAGAAAAACACAGTAGTGAATTGGTGGAATCTTTGAATTAATTTCAACCACTAGTAATCACTCTCAGCCGCATTCCAACCCATTGTTTTCCCTCACTGCGCCACTGCAGATATCAACCAACCACATGTAATCAGCCTTGGTTTGCTACAAAATGTGCCATTGGCTCTGAATAAAAGTACAAGCAAGCCCAGGCCAGTTTTGGCCTATCAAGACCTAAGTGAGGGGCAACTTTAATCACAAGGTTTGTACTACCTAACAAGGCGCAGTGAAGTCCATTTACCTTGCTAGCCTTAGGGTCAATGCAGCGTAGCTACCCAACTGTACAAGTGGTAGGTAGGAAGTCTGCAATGGAGGTCAACATCCTGGTTGGAGAACCTAGTTGGAGAGGGAAGATCAGCTGGGAATACATGAGTGGTCATTTTGAAAGACCTACTCAGAAAGACAGAATGTCATAAGAGAAGGCATGTAATCTGAAGGAGATTCTCAGAATGGGAGCATCTTCATAAAATCCTCAAAGATGGTGGTCTCTAGCACTCCGACTAGAGCATCTGCTCAGTTTGAGATGGTCTGTGGGGTAATTCTGTGCGTTGGCAAAGAGGGGAGTCAATAGGGGCACACATGCTTTGTGGATGAAGGAGCAGAAAGTGAAGGAGTATTTCAGAAAATGAAATGTTGCATTAAACTACTATGTGCTGACTGGATGAGTCAACATAGAGAAACCCTTGCAGGGAAAGTCTGCACTCTGAATAGATGAGCAGGGTATACAGATGGAATTATACAATGTATAACTGCATTCCAGTACAATACTGTCATCTGCTGAGAGTTGCTAGTGCTGTGATTGAAGGGCTGCCTAGGAGACAAGGAAGGTCTGCACAGAACACATTTTTTGATTGATTAGGTGGGGACTGGGCAAAGTACATTCTTCAGAGTGACCATATTCTGATTGGAGGCACAACTCAAAGAAGGTTCTGCAATAGCAGTTGGTTGGGAATCATCAGGTGACGCACAGCCTGGTCCACAAAGTTTCCATACCTCTTGTGTCACAAGTACTGGCTGGACTCCATGCACCTGCAGCTGCTCCAGGGGTCCTGGTTTGGAGGCTGAGATGTGGCTTTGCACCGTGGATCTCTAAAACACAAAAAGGAGATCGTCAGAGTTGCAGAACATCAGATCCTCTGTTGGTCACCTTCTAAAAGCAACAATATGGATGGGAATCAAGTGCCTACAATATAATTTCTTACATTTTCCACAAAGTCTGCTTTACATGCCCAATGCCTGGCTCATCAGCCAAACATCAAACAGTGGTGCATTGAGAGTATTCCATAGAAATGTACCCTTTGATAAGACAGCATTTCTACCACTACATGTCCTATACGTTTATTCATTGTGATCTAAACGACTCAGGTAAGCATACTAATTCATTGGGAGAAAATTCACAATGCAAAGCGAATATAGACCCATTGACAAAAAGCCTAGTGAATACACAGTACTCTGCTGAGCACCCAGCTCAGATAGTAGGGTGGTATTAGGAATGCCTGGTCGCACAGAGAAAGTCCGTGTTCACTGGTTCTAGAGGCAGTCATGCCAGCAGGCATCATGTAATTCTAGATCAGCAATAAATTGCATGATGTAATCAATACCTCCAAAAAAAGCTCATTACACAAGTTCAGAAAAGCAACCATACCTAATTCAAATGGCTAATAAATCTGAAATTAAATTCCGCTGTCAGTGACTACCTGGCAACTATTCTGCTTTGTCAGCCACGAAAGTACCAGAAGTCCAAAGCCTGCTTTTTACTGCATTTCTCTCTCCATCGGGGCATTTTCTTTGAATTCATAAATAGGAAAATGTCTATGCCATTGCACAATATCCCGGAACACATTTTTTAAAATTGTAACATTTTCACTTTTGAAGATATGTTTGTAAAGAAATCATGCCTTTTAAAAGGCATCATTTACGTTTTTTAAACCATTGTAAGCTGTCAATTATTACCTACTGAAAACATTTGGCTGACTGAGGAACAAAAAAAAACAGGTAGGAAATTGTGGCATAGGGAATACATTTTGCGGGGCGAGAGACATTTTGTATCTGTCCTAGAGTGTTCTGCTGTGTCATTCAGCAGATCATTGCTAGGTAAAAGAGTTCAGAATGCTCACTCCTTTTTTTCTATTCACCTAGTTTTTTGGGGAGGGAGAAAGAATGTTGATGTCTTTAAATTAGATGTACACAAAAGAGAACCAGAATAGTAACCAGGTAACTTTTCCGCCCCATCATGGGAACAGTAGGATAAAGTAGCAAGGTAATCTGGAACAGAGGAAGGAAAACCAGGAAAAAGAAGACTTGTTGAGGAACTTTAGTAAAAGGCGAAAGATTTATTCGTTTGACTTGTTGGTGAACTTACCACCTCCCCGGAGCAGAAATCAAATCACCAAGGGGGTCCATTGTGGACCTTCAGGCCCAGGGGACCACCACCATCCATACCAAATGTCATGAAAGGCGGGGGGCTGCGTGGCCCCCCTGCAAGAGCCCTAGATGGCCCTGAGGACCACCCCCCCATGGCCAGGCTCCAGCAATGTCCCAGGGTGACATTGCAGTTTGCTGTGGCTTCTCCCACCAAGCCATAGCAAACTGTGGTCCGCTTCATGGAAGTGAGAGCATGGAAAATGCTCTCGCTTCCATGAAGCGGAGCAGAATTGCTTTTAGACAGAGGGAGCTGAATGTTAGCAGCTCCCTCTGTCCAAAAGCAATTACGGCTCCCTCATGAGGAGGGGAGCTGGCAGGGACTGCGGGGGCCAAACGACCTGGCCATGCCCCGGAGGATGGGGTCGAAATAGGCCCTCCCTTAAAAAAAAAAAAAAGATAAATAAAGTCCTGGCCTTGGGGGATGGGGGTCCACGGGGCGAAATTGGCCTTAGGATGGGGGGCACGCTTCCCCCCTCATTAAAAAATAAAGGGCAGGCCCCGGGGGGTTGGGGTCCCAGGGGCCAAAATTAGCCGAGGGAAGGGGGGGCACGCAACCGCCCTCCACATTTAAAAAAAAAAAAAGGTCAGGCCCCGGGGATGGGGACCCCGGGGCCAAAATAGGCCTAGGGAAGGGGGGGGGTGGCTATAAAGCCCCACTTCCCTAAAATACAAATATTTAATTTAAAAAAAACATTTAAGTTCAGCTCAGCTAACTAGAACTGCTGAATTTCTCTGGTTTTGTACAAGTGAAATATGAGCCTAACTATAACGCTTTGTAAGCTTTGTTTTTTCAGTGAATTTCTAAGGTTTTTTTAAATGCTAATTCCTAACTATAACATCCCTGTAACCTCAGTGAATATATACATATATGTATGAATAATCTGTCTGTGCGCCATAGGCAGTCAGCTCCAAATGTAGTCATGGGATGGTATTAAGAGTAGGCAAACTTCAGAAGATAGTCCAACGCACCAGAAATAGATGCTGGAGTGATTGTAGGGAGGAGTACACGCCTTACATATCTAGTGGGAATATCCCACAATATGACTGTGTTTGAAGGAAATTTTGGCTGCCATTGACATGAAGGTAGGTATTTCTATACCTGCCAGCATGGATGCTATGCCTTCAGGGGTGGCGGGCGTTGGATCCGCAGCTCCCGCTAAAAATTAAATTAAAGTCCCCTTGGATGCTGAGGGTCCTTGGGAGTCATAAACCCCTCCTGTTACCTCCAGCAAGTACCACACATCAGGATTAATGAGAGCTGGTCAGAGGCCCGCCCTCTTTCTGCATCACTCTGTAAATGTGGCTAGTAGTTAAAAAACATAGAAATTCACTTTAAAAAACAAAGGTTACAGGAATGTTATAATTATGAAATAGAATTTTTAAAAACTTAGAAATTCACTAAAAAAAACAAAGGATCTATAGAAGTTATGGTTATGCTCAGATTTCACTCATATAAAATCATAGAATTTCAGCAATTATAGTTGCATGAGCTAACTATAACTTACACCACCCTGCACTGCACTGCCTATGACCACTCATATTACATCGCTCATGATATGGTCAGTGACAATATTGGTGACATCATCCACAGAACCACTCACACCCCCCTACAACCTCTCACACACCCACTCAAACCCCAAAAACTAGTCACATCCCCATACCAGTACTCATACATCCACTCACTCATCCATAGAGCCACTCGCACACCTAACCACTAACTCATACAGCCACTCACACAACCATACAGCAACTCATACAACAAGTCACTCACCCATACAGCCACTCACACAGCCACACACTCACCCATACAGCTACTACAAACCCACGTATTCACCTAAACAGCCACTCATACACCCAGTCACTCACCTATACAACCACTCAATACAGCCACTCACTCACCCATACAACTGATCACACTCACACCCACACAACCCCCTACATACCCATTCACACATCCATACAAATACTCACATATCCGCTTACTCACCTATACAGCCATTTACCAGACACATAATCTACAATACAGTCACTCCCACACCAACTCACTTAACCAAACTCCCACTCAAACAGCCACTGACTCACCTACACGGTATACTTACACACCCAGCCACTCACTCATACAGCCATTCAGACACCCACTCACTCGCCCAGTCACACATTCACCCACTCACCCACCCATACAGCCACTCACACAGATACTCACTCACCCATACAGCCACCGACACACCCATTCACTCACCAATACATCCACTCACTCGCCCACACAGCTACTCACACACCCACTTATACACCCATACAGTCACTCATACACCCACTCACACATCCATTTAACTACTCAAGACACCCACTCACACATGGATACACATAGCCACTCACATATTATATGCTAAAAGTAGTATCACTCATTAGCAGTACACCTAGTATAGTAATTAAACTATTGAAGTAGCTTAGTATATATGTTCAACACTCAAACTCATCTGTGATGTCCTTTGAGATGTCATCAGTGATGTCACTGACCAGGTCATGAGCAATGTAATATGTAGGTCATAAGCAGTGCATTGCATGGGCGTAAGTTATAGTTAGCTCAGGTAGCTGCTGAACTACTATGGTTTTATAGAAGTGAAATCTGAGCGCAACAATAACGTCTCAGTAACCTTTGGTCTTATAGTGAATTTCTTAAGTTTTATTTTTTAATTCTATTTCGTAATTCTAACTTCCCTGTAACCTCTGTTATTTTAAGTTTAAAAAAATGTATTATAGATAGATAGATAGATAGATAGATAGATAGATAGATAGATAGATAGATAGATAGATAGATAGATAGATAGATATGAGACCTTGTTAACCAATAGGCTGCATTTAAAAGAGTAGGCATAAAACTGGCACTGTGCCTTTAAACATCTCGCCGTATCCCCTGTATCCCCACAGGTGGGTCAGATAAACTTTATGGAAAACTAAGGAATCCTGCATACAGAACTTTTTCAGAGCAGCCATGGCTTCTGTCCTGACAGGTGGTTGAGTTGCTTATGACTTTGATGAGGATTCTCCTGGAGGAGAATTACGATTTCAGGTAAGCAATTTATCCTTCTCATCCAGGGGATCCTTTTCAATTGACATAAGCATTCAAGCAATCAATCAATCAATAGGTTTTTTGAAGTGTAAGCTACTCACCCTGGCTGGGTCTCAAGGCTCTGAGGGAAAGAGGGACAGGAGGGGGGTTCCGCAGATCCTGGAGGTTCACAGAGTTCCATCGAAGAGCCAGGTCTTGAGGTCCTTTGGGAACTTAGGGAGCGATGCAGTCTGTCGGAGGTGGAGTGGGAGGGAGTTCCATGCCTTGGCCGCGGGGAGGGAGGAGTGCCCTCCTGTTCGATTTTCTTGATCCGAGGTATCGTTGCGAGGGAGAGCTGGGCTGAGCAGAGCGAATGCTGGGGAGCGTGGAACACGAGGCAGTGGTTCAGATTGGCAGGTCCGGTGTTGTGGAGGGCCATGTGTGCGTGGGTGAGGAGCTTGATGGTGATTCTCTTCTTGACGGGGAGCCAGTGTAGGGTCTGTAGGTGTTGGCTGATGTGGCAGTGGCGCTGTAGATTGAGGACTAGTCTAGCAGCGGCGTTCTGGACGGTCTGGGGTTTGCGGGCAATGTTCTTGTTGATCCCGGTGTAGAGCGTGTTGTTATAGCCCAGTCTGCTACTGATGAGGGCCTGTGTGGCAGTTTTCCTGTGTTCGGGGGGATCCACTTGAAGGTCTTGCAGAGTAGGCCGTGGGTGTGGTAGCAGGAGGAGGTGATGTCATTGACCTGGCGGTCCATTTTGAGTTCAGAGTCCAGGATGATTCTGAGGTTGCGTGAGCGGTCAGTGGGGGTGGGAGGGTCTCCAAGGGCACGGGCCACCAGGTGTCCTTCCAGGCATCGGGGTGTGGGCCCATGATGATTATCTCGGTTTTGTCAGTGTTGAGTTGAAGGCAGCTGTTCTTCATCCATCTGGTGATGGCTTTCATTCCGTCTTGAAAGTTGCGTTTGGTGATGTTGGGTTCGTTGGATAGGGAGAGGATGAGTTGGATGTCGTCTGCGTACGATGTGATGTTGAGTCCGTGTGCTCTGACAATGGATACGAGCAGGGCCATTTAGATGTTGAACAGGGTCGGGCTGATGGAGGATCCTTGTGGGACTCTGCAGGTGTTGGAGTCTGTTCTGAGAGAAATGGAGGGAGTCTGAGTCGTTGCATTCTGCCGGAGAGGAAAGATTGAATCCAGTCGAGGGCCTTGTTCCAGATTCCCATGTCGTGGAGTCTGCGGGCTAGGGTGCGGTGAGAGACAGTGTTGAAGGCCGAATAGAGGTCAAGGAGGATGAGGGCCGCTGTCTCGCCTCGGTCAAGGAGGGCGCGGATGTCGTCTGTTGCTGTGAGAATTGTGGTTTCGGTGCTGTGGTTCTTCCTGAAGCTTGATTGGGAGGAGTAGAGGATGTTGTTTTCTTCAATGAAGGCGGCGAGTTGACTGTTGACGGCTTTTTCCACGAGAGTGGCTGGATAAGGGAGTAGGGAGATCGGTCTTAAATTCTTGAGGTCGGAGGGGTCGGCTGAAGGTTTTTACATGAGAGGGTTGATCTCGGCATGTTTCCAGTCGTCAGGGAAGGAGGCGGTTTCGAAGGAGCGGTTGTTTTTTTGTTTAAATTTGTTTTTATTATTATTTTTTTTGTTTGTTTGTTTTGTGACTTTCAATACATCCGTCACAACTGTAAGTCCATTCAATTTACATTTTAAATTGCGTTAGACAATTCAGACATTATCACTTATTACAGATTCAGGGTATCATTAATTGGTGTATTGTCTTGATGTTCGGATTTTAACCATAGCCAACTTAACTCAAATAACACATAACAGTGTGCCCTGCCTCCTGAAACTCTTACATTATGTCCATATATCACCACATGTACTACAGCTATTATTCCTTGCATTTCATTGTGCTATCCCAACCACCCGCTCTGACATTATGTGGTGTGTGCTTAACTCTTTCTGTTTGCCAATGCCCAATGTATACGAGTTGTATGGTTTACAGCGGTGCTTGGGGGCTCCATACGTATCTGGAATGGTAGATGGGGAGGAGGCGGAGGAGGAGAGATTGGGGGCCTCGGAAAGAATTGGGGGGGGAATGGAGCAGGCCTGGAAGGGAAGAGGGAGGATGGTGGAGAAAGGTAGCAGGGGCAAAAAAATGGGGGGGTAAATAGTGTCCCACTCGCAATCCTATGTAGGTTTCCTTGGGAGAGTATTAGTCGCTACTCTGCTATCCGTGCACCGCATGTCACTTTCAGATATTTACCCCCTCGTCACTTTCGGGTCCATCAGCTGACGCTTTTGATTGGTCCTGCCAGTTCGCACGGAAGTCTGATAGTATTGCATCCCATGCCGCTGCCACTTGCTGTTTCCGCATCCCCATGGCGTCCTCCCTGGGGAGTGCCACACTTTCTGCCTGCACCCAACACAATAGGGATTGATACCAGGATTTTGCCACTAGGGAGGTAGGGGACTTACAGCGGCACGTGAGCCAGCGCGTGGCCCAAATCTATGCTCGAAGGAGCAGTTGATGATACGTTTAAGCTCGGGCGATGATGTCTGTGGCTTTGCAGTAGATGTGGTGGGGGCAGGGGTCCGTGGGGGCCTCGGAGTGGCTAGTCTTCATTATCCTCAGAGTGTCTTCAATGCCGGGGGCGGTTCATCTGTCAAGTGTCAGCAATGTGCTGCTGGGAGCGGTAGAAGGGGGTTCCTCGTGGGGGTTGTTGTCGTCAAAGTTGTCATAGATGGTCTTGATTTTTTGATGGATGAAAGCACTGAGTCTGACGCAGAGGTCCAGACAGGAGTGACGTCTATGGACTTGCTGCTGGGTTGGGCGAACTCTTTGATGATGCTGAAGAGTTCCTTACTGTTGTGTGCGTTGGTGGAGATTGGTGATGCTGAAGCACTCAATAGAATAGCAAGCCCATCCCACAAAGCGCGGACGTAGAAGCTGAAATAGCTCCAACATTTAACCAAAAAGATTCCCCCACGAAGCCTGTCCTACCTGAGTATCTGCTTCAGCATCTGAATCCAGGCAGTAATGCCCAGTAAAGGATTGGGCAGATTTCCAGGTAGCGACTTTACAAATTTCAGAAATTGGCACATTTCTTAACAGAGCTGCAGTAGTAGCGTTTTCCCTAGTAGAGTGTGCTGTAGGTCTAGCAGGTAATGACTTTTTAGTTAGGTTGTAAGAAAATATAACAATCCATCTTGAAATAGATTGCTTAGATGAGACTAAACCTGTTCTCACCAGACCATAATTACCAAACAAGTGATTCGATTTTCTGATACTGCTGGTCCTGTCCAAATACAATTTTAAAACTCTCTCAATATCTAGTGAGTGTAGTGACATTTCAGCTTGACTTGAGGGGTTAGGAGAGACAGTAGGCAGAGAGATATTCTGATTGATGTGAAACTCTGTGACTACCTTTGGGAGAAAACTGCGATTGGTTCTCATCACCACCTTATTGGAGTAAAACACAGTATATGGTAATTCTGAACGCAGAGATTGAATTTCACTTACCCTACGGGTGGAAGTGAAATCCACCAAAAACGTTGCTTTCCATGTGACATGTTGAAAAGAGGCTTATGTATTGGTTCAAATGGAGTGCCCGTTAATTTGAAAGGACAGTGTTGAGTTCCCATGGAGGTGATGGATACCTGGCTGGGGGAAACCCTTTTTTAAGCCTTTCAAAAAAGTATTTTACCACAGGAAATCTGAAAAAAAGATGTTTGTGAGGGAAATTTCCTGTATGCTGTAAATCCCCGATTTAGCCACGTATCGCAGATACGGGATGACAAAATCCTCCTGGCATGAAATTGGATTGTGATTATTCTATGTACACCACAAATAAAACCTCTTCCATTTAAATGCATGTGATCTTCTAGTGGAAGGCCTCCTAGCCATTTTTTCTTTGGAAAGACTTAAATGCCTATATTGGAGAAATTCAGGAGCCATGCTGTAAAATTCAAGGAGGAGTGGTTGGGATGTAGTATCTGTCCTCCGAACTTGAACAGGAGATTCTGTGGGTAGGGAAGTCTCTTGTGTCGCCTTTCTACGAAAGATGTAGAAGGTCCATGAACCACCACTAGTAAGGCCACTCACGGGCTATGAGTATCATTCTAGTATGAGTTAATTTCTATGCTTCTTTACTCCTCATCACACAGACTCATTACTGCACAGTCGAGAATATACCAGATGTATATAGAATACGTGGCTCCAGGGCTTTAAATGGGCCAGATCCTGCCGGTGCTCAGCACCAGCAGTTCTTAAAAGCAGGTGCAGAGATGGATTTCTATCAGGCTTTACATTTATACCCTCAGGATGTTGAGTCGACGTGAGGATCAAACCTGTTTTCTCAGCTCCAAAGTTCGGCAACTCTAGCCTTACAACACAACCTCACGCACAAGAAGTGAAACATTTTCAAAGTTATATAGAACGAAGTCACAATTGTTGCTTATTTATCTTATGTAATGTACAACCATTGACAAAGCCAATAGTCCTGGCTTGTTGTAGGTGCCATGTTACTTGTGTTATATATCTGGATGAATGGACAGAAGCAGCAAAATACCAGTGAGGCAGCACACTATGCTAAGTACAGATTTTTAGCTTAAGTGTTTTAAGCCACGCCCCTAATTATATCGGCCATGCCCCTTTGAGAGACACCCCAGTTTTTCATCCCACTTAAAGCCCTGCGTGACGCTATTGTTGTACTATATTGCCTGATTTCTCAAAGTTATGTATCTCATTGTAGGACATGTATTCCGACATTTGAATGTTTGTTGCACTGCGTATCTAGTGATAAACACAGGAAAGACAAAAAAAAAAGATAAAACCATAATTTTCTCAATAAACAGTTTCAAACCAAAAAATGAGTATAATTCTGGTGTGAGAGCGGTATAACGTGATGGAATGAGAAGAGTTGGTCGAAAAGCGTAGAGAAATTTCCCTGAACAACTTATTAAAAGGGCATTCACCGGTTACCCTGGCTTGGCGAATATAGATGCAAAGTGTTGACATTTTCTATTCTGGATGTCTGCGAACAAGCCTGTTTGAGGATATCCCCAATCTCGAAAGATTTTGTGCAAGACATCGTTGTTAAGAATCCAGTTGTGATTGTCTTGAAAATTTCGACTGAGAGTGTCTGCCTGCATGTTTTGAGTGCATGGCAGATGGATGGCTGTTATCGTGACATTTCTGGCTAGCAGCCATTTCCAGATGGTCTGAGCCTCTTGGGAGAGAAGACGAGAGTGAGTTCCTCCCAGTTTGTTGGGGTAATGCATAGTTGTCGTATGCAGTTAGATGTGAGAGCTGGAAAGAAGGACTCAGAGCAAGGTGGACTGCTATCAGATCCAGCATGTTGATGTAGTCATTCTTTTCCCTGTCCAACCACAAACCCTGAATTTGAATGGAACTCATGTGAGCTTCCCATCTCTGTAAAGAGGCCCCTGTTATCAATATTTGACTGGGTGGGTCATGATGAAATGTTCCTCCACCATCAGATTGTTCTGCTGAGACCAACATGGTAGAGAGATTGGCGTGCAGCCTGTGATAATGACAGCTTGATTTCCCAGCATTGGAGAGTTGATTCCACTGGTCTTCCAAGCATTGCTGTGGGGCCTCATGTGCAACCTAGCATTCAGCACTAAGAAGATGCGATAAGCCATTGACCCCAGTAGAGACACTATCTGCCTTGCAGATGGATGATGCACCTGCATGAGATTAAGACATTTTAGAGAAATTGATGATAGTCTCTCTTCCAAAGGATACACTCTTCCAGACTGTGTATCAAGTGTGGCCCCCAGGTAGTGCAATTTATGTACAGGGTAAACTGTTGATTTTTGGAAATTGACCCGAAGCCCCAGATTTGTGTGTGTCTCTATGCAAATGCGAAAATGCTCCATTGTCTGTGATGGAGAGAAGCTCGTTATCAGCCAGTTGTCGAGATAAGGATACACAAAGATTCTCTGCCTTCTTAAGAATGATGCGACCACAACCATACATTCTGAAAATGTTTGTGGGGCTGATTTGAGGCTGAATGGGAGTACTTTGTACTTGTAGTGTTAAGATCCAACCTTCAAAAGCAGAAATTTTCAATATTTGGTGGACATCGGAATATGGAAATATGCATCCTTAAGGTCTATCACACACATCCAATCCCCTTGCTGGAACTGTGGATAAATTTAGTACGGAGTAAGCATTCTGCATTTCTCTCAGTGTAAGTTCTTGTTTAGTACCCGAAAGTCTAGAATGGGCCTGACGTCTTGCTTCAGTTCTTTCTTATTTACTAGAAAGTAACAGGAATAGATTCCCGATTCCCTTTGATGGCACAGGACCTCCTCTATGGCCTCTTTTTGCATTAAGGTGTTGACTTCTGACTGCAAGAGGTCTAACTGGTACCGGCATGTTAAAGCTGGTGGAACATTTGGAGGAGGGGACTTGAAGCGAAGCTAGTCGTCATTCTGTACAAGTTTCAAGACCTATCTGTCTTCTGTAATGGACTGCCACTCATCCCAGTGATTGACAATACATCCCCCCCTCACGGCAGCAGGAAACAGAGAAGGGGGAAGTTGTTCTTTATAGCTTTGCAGTAGCTGCAGGATGTTGCTGTCGTTGGGCACTCCTTCGTGTAGATGGTCTACGAGGGTGAAATGGAAGTGGGATCTTGCCTACTGCTGATCTTGCTACCACTGAGGGGTTTGACCCTCTGCTGAAAATACCTCCTGTCGTAGGGCCTGAAATGCCTACGGAATTGTTTCTTCTTTTCAAGGCCTACAGCCTTTACAGTGTCCAGCTCCATCTTCATTCTGGAAACCTCTTCATCCCCATGGGAACCAAAAAGGGTGTAACCTCAAAATGGAGATTCATTATGCGATGTTGTGCCTAAACCCCCATAAGGCGCCGTCAGGATGATCTCCTTGCACAGATGCCATGTACATACCCATGCGCCACCATTGCTTAAGCATCCACAGCTGCACTGATGATCTGATTGAAGACCAGGCCAGGCCTTAAGCACCTCCATGAAACCCTGCTGCTTGCTCTCTTTGTCTGATGGGACCGAAGATGAAAAGGAGGCAACAGAATGAGACTTCCGTGGAGCCGCTACTATGACCGAGTCTTTAGGAGGGTCAGCACTGAGGAATAACTAATCTTGATCAATAGCCTTGTATTTCTTCAGGATCCAAGATGGTGCAGATCTTACAGATGCTGGTGTTAAAAACAGCTGCACTGCTGGCTCTAGAAGTCCAGGCACAAGAAGCAAGAGTGGTTGTGATTACAAAATCACAGATGAGGATATCGTTGTCATTGGGATGTCTAAATTCAGTTTGGTCGTGTTCAGAAAAACAAGGACCACCCTACTCACACGGAACCAGGGTATCTAGTCTGTAACAAGGATACAACGATTCCTGTGGACAATGTATTTAATTTTAATAGTAATCGTACTAGATCGTAATATTCATGGGTAAAGATAAATCACAGAGGGAGTCATAAATACACACAATAAATCTTTTTGAAATTGAGTTTTTAGAAGGATTTGGATGCAGTGGAAAAAGTAGGTAAAACGAGGTGCTCGGTGTCCCAACTGAACATAGCATGTTTGTGGAATTTCTGCGTGCTCGCGGAGATTTTTTACCGTTCTGCCCACCCCTACTTTTTACCAAAAAGAAGTGGGAATAGAACCCCTGATTGTGATGATCGGGCAGCACGTCTTCGGTTTCCTGCTTGGTTAAGAGCAAACGGACCTCCTTCTTGAGAATATGGAGATGACGGTGAAAAGTCCTTTGTGAAGGCATGTTCGGAGGCTGTTGAACAAATTCCAGGATGTGACCGTGGCAAAATACGTCTAACACCCACTTGTCGGAAAAATCATTTGATGTAAATTAGTATTGGTGCAGTACCTGTTTCAATAATTATACTTCATATTCATTTGATTTGGAACCATGTATTGCCCCCCTAAGATTACCATGTACAAATGTAATATGCAAAAAATGTATTCAAATATCGTGCTGTCTATGATTTAGCTGGAATGAGAATCCATCATCCAACTGACTGGGAGGAATACAGGAAAAAAAGAGAAGCGGAAAGAGGAAGGAGAAAAAGAGAAAGAAATATAATGAAAAATAAAGAGGAAGAGGGAGAAGGAAGAAAAGAAGATAAAGAAGACTTGTTGAAATGTTCTTCACTTTCTCATTATCGTGAATGCGTCCATAATTCCTCCTCCCTATTAAGACCTCAAGGAACTCAATTCTACAATATATTTGGATTCACAGCGTCTCAGACATTTATCTCTGTCACCTCCTCTTTCTTTGTGGGTTACCTGATCAATGCAAAAGTAACTTAACATATCACTTCTACTTTGCTGAAACTCCATAAAGTGTCTTCCTACTGGATATGTGACATCCTGATTAGTTATTGCTCAAGTATGTTCCGGTACTAGTTTCTTGGCAGGATGAACCGTGCTGCTGTTATACTTTTTTTCACACGTGCATTGTAGACAATAAATTACAAAATTTGAATTACAATTCAGTAATTTAGTGATGGCTGTTCATTCACTTTCGCCTAGTATTTCGAAATCCTTTACCTTGACACTCTTCCTACATGCTTTCCATTTAGCGCATGGATAGAAGCCTATGACCTCCTGTTTCTTCAGGGGATGTTCAATAAAATGGCTGAGTACTAAAAGATCTTTAAGGGATACACTTTTCCTGTGTGTAATCTCAGATATATCTGGTAACTTATGTCCCAAGATAGTATCTGACTGTAGGACACTCCAATGTTTTTGAGCTAGCTCTCTGATGCGATTTGATCCTGGTGAGAAATTCCGGTTAACTACTACTATTACTGAGAATTTCACATCATAGAAAGATTTGAATAAGATCGCTTGCTTGAAAAATGGATGCGCAAAAATAACAGAGATTAAATAGATGAAACTCCTCTATGAGTACTAGCACACTCAAAATTAGATTCATGCGGTGCATTTGAACTTTTTAAGACGAAACGCGTTGGCTGAATTAAGTATCGCAACAAAGAATGATCTGATATATACAACAAAGCTGCAAGTCTTTAATTTGAAAAATCGAATGATCATTTCTAAGAAAACACTTGATTCGAATTACAATAAAGAAGAATGGATCTACATTATGAACTATCTGCCTAATGACTTCTTTCGTTTTGAAGATGTGATTCTAATATAGACATTATTGTATTTAAATTGTGTTGCTCCTTCTTCTTGTAATTAAGAAAAAGAAATATATATATATATATATATATGAATTTGAAGTTATACTGCTTTTACTGATAGTATATCCGTAAGAGCAGTATAGCATTTTTAGATACTGAAGTATATGTGCAGGGGGGAAGCTAGAGACTAAACGCCACAGGAAGGAAACGGCAGGAAATACAACTTTGCATGCCACTAGTTTCCACCCAACCCACACCAAACTCAGTATACAATACAGAGAAATGCTGCGAGCTAACAGGAACTGCAGACACGGCAACTGAGTTAAATAAATGTCAGAATGAAATGAGTCAGCGACTTCTTGAGAGGGGCTACAGCAAAAGAGTGGTAGATGAGGCGCGCAGGGTTGCCAATAAAAAGAAAAGGGAAATGATCCTATTCTCCAAGAAAGTGCCATGGGAACAGGAAGGTAAACCACAGGTGAGGTTTTTAACCACCTATAATACCAAACACAGAGAGTTTAGAGATTTATGTAATAAAAATTGGCATATCCTTAAAGCCGATCCCATCATCGGCAAGTTACTTCCCAGACACCCCCCTTAACTTACTGGAGAGCCCCATCATTGAGGGATGCATTTGTGAAAACAAGCCCAGAGATTGAACGTGAAGTAAGCTGCTTGAGACCACCACCGGGCTTTAGGACGTGCAGTCACTGCAGGGTTTGCAGCATAGGTCAGGATACTACTACATTTTCAACCCCATTTGGAGGAGGAGAAATAAAGATTATGGGATCATTCAACTGTAAGACTGACTTTGCGGTCCATGTGTTGACTTGCACATGCAGGTTACAATACATAGGCAGCACTATCCTGCAAGTCCACGAATCCTAAAACACATGAGGGCTATCACCAATGGTGATCGATCATATCCAGTAGCCCGACATTGTGAGGTAGTACACTAAAAGGACCCAACGCATGTTAGGTACTTTGTCATTGATGCAGTACCAGTTAACAGGAGGGTTGGTGACCGCACTAGGGAGCTCCGGGAGCTAGAAACCAGATATATCCTGACATTAGATAGTAAGGCACCAAATGAACTGAACCACAACAAGGAATTTCACTCCTGTTTGTAATTCTGGAGGTTAAATATTCAACTGTATGCCCGTTGATACACATGGAGGATCTATTGTGTAACTAACGAAACTCCCTGTAAAGGTGGCCTATTTTTTATGACAATCTTGAATGATGAGAAAACAAAAGATGGCAATAAGGATTGAAATATATCAACAAATTAGGGACAAGGGGGTTAGTTTTTTAGTGAGGTCCAGTGTACAAACCCCGTCAACTAATAATACAAAAGGGTACAAAGTTCCTCTAATAAAGGAAAAAAGGGAGGGGGAAAGGAGACAAAGAGATGTGTTGTCATGTGTCTCAGAAAATGAAGCCTGGTCAAGAGTAGCACAGGTTGAGAAAGGAAGGGGGGGAAATCCCTTATTAGAACTAGGGCTCTCACACACCCAGCAAGCTAGGTGTCATGCTTCATCATATGAGCCTGCCCCTCGTCAGGTCGGCGCTGCAATTCCTGACGGGCTCCCAATATTGTGGCTCTTTGGCGGGGATCTTTTGTTCCAGCCGAAGGGTGCCGTGGGGGTAAGAGGCCCTAGAATGTGTAGATGTGAGTGAATGAATAAAATAGGTACTGTTAGTCCACACGTGAATTTAATGAAGTGGTAAACAGCCTAATTAAAAACAATAGAAATTGAGGTGGGTATAGGCACTAGTGGTTTATGAGACTAGTTATGCATGCCCTACTCTCAAAAAGATCAACATGTTTCGTGCCTTGGTAGCCAAAAAATTGGTCACGGCACTTCCTCAGGATCAAATAATAAGAACTATCTACAACAAAAGTTCAGTGACTAGTCTACATACCCAAGAGGTTCAATAAGGTAACCTACAGACAAAGACAAAAAAGTTACAATAGACAACACATCAAAATGCACTCACATGATGAGATAAACTCGAGTTGATAGGAAGCAATAGTATCATGATGGACACATGGGAACACCAAAGGTGCGTGGAAGTAACAATCACCCAGATGAATGGTGTACAGTTGTATACAGCGAAGTGATAAAAACAATGCAGTGACCGGAACACTCACCTATACTGCTATCAAGGCAATCTTGCAGCAGAGACCGGCGGGTAAAAAGGACTCCAAATTGGGTCCTAGAGATTAATGCCGGAAAGGTGAGAAAATTGAATAAAATCTCTGTCAATGCGGCAAAATGGGGGTTATGGTAAATCCATGAAGCCCTATAGGGTGAGAGAGACCAGGGAGAGTCAGGGCGTCCCAACACCCAGTTGTACGCTAACACGGGCGGTGTGGTGTGCAGCCATGGTAACCCAACAAACAGAAGGCGGACGGCGCGGGAGCCAGGTGCACGGAAGGAGATGTCACAACAACCCGTGCTAGCCTCCTGGTATGTATTACCCGCGCCGTCCCCCCAGAGTAAAGGCGGGCCAAGTCATGGACGGTAACGCCTATGGAGTCACGAACATGGAGTAGGTGCCAAGCCGCTCCGCTATAAAAAGTCTCACCTCAGTATGGATCAGGAAGAGGGGGTGGAAGACGCGTGTAGTACTCACCCGCGTCGTGGGACGCGCGGAATTCGTGAACCTACCCCTACCGCCGGACCTGGGATGGTTGGTGGTAGGACAGGGTGCAAGCCTATTATGCTGCATGGGGATGACGTATAATGCGTCATGTGACCAAAGACGCGTGTCACCAATGGTGGTGGTGTTGCGTCTGTGGCGGCCATGATGGAACGGGAAGGGCGCCAAAATAGACAGCAATTGCTGAAGTCTATAATGCTGACGTGTATAACGTCACGTGACCAGGGAGCTACTCAAAGTGCAAGGGGTCGCCGCTCTGGCCGCGGTGGCCATATTAGACCGGGAAAGAAGTTAAAGGAGTTACAAAAGGGGACTACGGACAGATAGGGATGGAAGTTATCCTAACGGTAAGATCCCGGTAGTAAGAAACAATATATAAAAAAAAATTTTTTTTTTTTTTATATAGATAAACAGGTCAGAACAAGGGGACAAAATTAAGTCCACCTTGTAGAACAGAAGGGAGAGCTTAATGTGCCTCAGGGGGCTAAGCGATACAGGGTGGGCTTGGTAGGGAGGCCAACCAAGGGTATCAAATAAGTGTGACAAAGGTCACGGAACGCTGTACGTTGTACGTGTCTGGAAAGTTGTGTAAAATATCAGTCACGTCAAAGTAAGGGATCAACAAGCATTGGAGGTTGGGAATTAAAGTCAAGGGCAGGAGGATCTCATCCAGTGAGTGCACCCCATGGGATGTCATCATTTAGACCCGTCAGGTGTGAGGATAATCTAAGGACCCATCTCTGCTCAGGCCTAAATAATGCATTTTTGGAAATCTGCGGATGAGCCTCTAAGGCTATCCAGTTCATAGAGTTCGCATGGTGTTGCGCTTCCTTAAAGTGTGTGTAGAGTTTAGTCGTCACTCTCTGGCAGCGTATGTTACTTCTATGCTCCGTTATCCTGGTCTTAATCTTGCGAGTTGTCATGCCTATGTAATGTAGGTCACAAGGACATGTAATCATGTAGATACCGTTTTTTTATGTTGCAATTAGTATGTCTGGTCAGGACCCAGTGAAAACCATTATTGAAAGTGATATCCTTCGTGGTAGTGGTCAAGTTACAGGCCACACACGAACCACAGGGGAAGTGAATTGATTTTTTGCAGGCAAATGCAGTGCAAGGCACCTGCCTAGAATTATGTTGTAGTTTACATAAGTAATTAGTTTGCACTTTATAAACTGATGAGACACAAGGGACGAAGAGATACAAGCAAATGAACAATTGTTACTTACCTGTAAACAGGTGGTTCTCCAGTATTGGTGTCTTTCATAGATTCACATGCTTGAATATTCCCCGTCGTCGGAGTGGGAGTCCCACGGTAAATAATATAGCAATATATACAGCCATAATATATATATATATACATAAGTAATCATATAAAACAGAGATATAAGTAAGTAATAACATCAAGAATGTCCCTATATGAAATTTCCATAGAGATACATGGAAAGAGAAAAAAAGACATTCGTAGTCTATCTCTGTCATTATGTTAGTCCGAACTCCGGCCAATCAGGCGCCAGCTCCTCTCTAGAACCTTCTCCTCAGAGCTCCTCACCTCAGATTTTCGTAGCACCATAGTGACTCAGAGTGTATGAGGAGAAGAGAGCCTCTGAAGGGAGGAGGGAGGGTCGCATGTGAATCTATGAAAGACACCAATACTGGAGAACCACCTGTTTACAGGTAAGTAACAATTGTTCTTCTCCAGTATTGGGGTGTCTTTCATAGATTCACATGCTTGAATATAGAATAGCTAGCAGTAACAATATCATTGTTTCCATGATCACACAGCTTCGAAATTGTAATGACAATCAATCTTCTTATGCATATGACAGTACTGAATAACTGTAACAGTATAAATGCATCATTATGTCAATTATAAATGGAAACAATATGGAGGAGGGAAGGAAGAGGCTCATCTTATTTAAAAAGATTGCGAAGCACTGCCTGCCCAACTGCAGCATCCTCCTCGTTTAAAGTTGTCAAGCAATAGTGTCTTGTAAACGTGTGTCTGCTCGACCACGTAGCTGCTCTGCAGCTCTGATGCAAAGGCACTCCAGCAAATAAAGCAGTTGAGGAAGACATTGCTCTGGTGGAGTGAGCCCTCACTGGTGACTGCAATGGCTTGTTTGCCTTTTGATGGCAGAAGACGATGGCAGCTGAAACTTAACGTGCAATAGTTGGTTTCGTCACTGGACGACCTTTGTGAAAGCGTCCATAAACTATGAATAGTTGATCAATCCTTCGTAAAGCAGCCGTTCTGCTGATGTAGAATGTTAAACCTAGTTTCACATCCAGGGAATGTAATCTCTGCTCCGTAGGAGTTTGCGGATAGCAAAGAAAGTTCTTAAAATCACTGGTTCGTTAATATGAACGTCTGAAGGCACCTTCAGCAAGAAATTTGGATCTGTACGCACTACTACAGAATCTGGTTTGAACTGTAGGAAAAAGGTGGATTTATTGTAAATGCATGAATGTCACGGACGCGACGTGAAGACGTTAGCGCCCGAAGAAAAGCCACCTTCCATGTTAGATACTACAACTCGACCTTGTGAATCGGTTCGTACGGTGGTCTCATTAGTTGAGCCAATACGATGTTCAGATGCCACAATGGAGGAGATTTACAAAATAACCCCTAGACGAATTGATGGATAATCCTTGAAGAAACAAAAGGGAAGTTGAACCATCCTGACGGAAACGGAAAATTGCCGCCAGAAAAAACCCCTAAAGGTTGCATGAGAGAAACCCGGAGTTAGCTAAATGCAAGAAGAACGGTAAAAATTGTTCTGGTGTGGAGTGAAAACGGGTGCACCCCATTAGATGCACACCAGTGGGGAACACTTTTCCACTTTAATTTGTACGTTTTCACCGTAGAAGGAGCCCTCGCCTGAGCTAAAATGTCTCTACAGTCCTGTGGAGTATCCAAATGGGCAAATTCACAGTGCTCAGGTTCCAAGCTGATAAGCTCAGTGAGGAGGGATTCGGATGACCAATTTTCCCCTTGTCCATCGTGAGTAGATCTGCACGAGGCTGTAGAATGATTGGTTCGGATTGAGACAATAGGAGTAGTTCTGAGAACCATGCCTGCCGAGGCCAACGGGGGGCTATAGAAGTAGATGGCAAGGTTGCCTCCGCATCTACCACAGAAACTCGAGGTACGAGTGGGATTGGGGAAAGAAAAAAACGTAGTCAAACAGATCGTACCAGTCCATCAAAAGGCATTGCCCAGAGATCTTTTGTGGGGAAGCCAGCTTGCGTAATCACGGCATTTCCGGTTCTCTAGTGTGGCAAAGAGATCCAGCTGTGGGCGACCCCATCGTTGAAATATCCTCTCTAGAGTTGGTTGATGCAACTCCCATTCATGGGTCGATGAGGAGGACCCGCTCAGGGAATCCGCCAGGATATTGGATACCCCCGGTCGATTAACTGCTGCATATCGTGATGCGATGGTTGATAGACCAATCCCAAATCGACTGAGCTAGTCGAGACAGTTTCGGAGATTTTATCCTGCCCTGCTTGTTTATATAGTGCATGCAGGTTGTATAGTCTGTCTGTATCAGGACTGATTCTCCTTGGATTAAAGGATGAAAAGCTTTGAGAGCCAGCAATATATAGCCATGAGATCCAACCTGTAGAAGTGCCAGGTTTTTTTTTTTTTGACATATTGACCATTTTCCTTTTATTGATAAAAACCTCCAAATGAGCACCCCATCCTTCCAGAGAGGCGTCTGTTATTGTCATGTCTGGTACCATTGTCAGAAGAGAAATGCCTTCCGTTAGATTTAACAGTTGCGTCCACCACCTTTGCGCCAACTTCATCCGATCTGTGACGTTTACAACATCGTTCAAAGAACCTGTAACCTGGCGTTCTTGGACATCCAGTACTCCTTGGATGGGGCGTGTCTGTAATCTGTAATGAGGGATCAATGCAATGCATGATGACGCCATTTTCAGAAAGGACTTCAATATTCTTACAGAAACGGGTCTTTTTGATCTGATAAGGGTTACCAGTCGGAGAATTTTTTGAAGACGGTCTTGGGAGAGAAGTGCCCTTGCTGACACTGTGTCTAAAGTTGCTCCCAGAAAATCCGTGCGATGAGAAGGCAGTAGATGGGACTTTGTGGTATTTATGGAGAGCCCTAAGGCGCGAAACCACCTCCTGTCAAAGATGTGTGTGTTGTAGAAGTTGAACTTTCGATTGTGATTTTAGGAGATAGTCGTCCAGAAATGGAAAGATCTGAACACCCTGGAACGTAGGACGCTACCACAGGGGCTAGCACCCTTGTAAACCCTCGAGGGGCCGAGCGCAGTCCGAATGGTAAACTTTGAACTGGAAAATCCCCTCGACCCACTCGAAAACGAAGAAATTTCCGATGTTGTCGTAGTATGGAGATATGTAAATATGCATCTTGGAGGTTGATTGTTTCCATGAAATCTCCTTGTGAAAATAATCGCAAGATCTCTACATGCGTTCGCCTACGAAAAGAATGTTTCTTTAGATACCTGCTGAGAGCCCTCAGATCTAGAATGGGCTTCCATTCCCCCTTCCTTTTGGTGATAAGGAAGAATCGGGAATAAATCCTTTCCCTCTTTTGAAATCTTGGTACTACTCCTATGGCTCCCTTGTGTTATAGAAATTGAACTTGTAACAGTTCTTTGATATGAGCCGGTGGCAGTCCGGTAGGTGGTGTGGGTGGAGGGAATTCGATGAACTCCAAAGTGTGACCTCTTGCTATAATTTCCAAAACCCAACGGTTCCTTGTATGGAGGACCATTGAAAATAGTACCGATAGATTCGATCTCCAATTTTCTGGGACTGATGGAAGTCATGTCTCTTAGGAGTGTAACCCTTGTAAGAGGATTTTCCTCTGTAAGTCTTGGAAGACTGCTGTCGAGAAGTTTGCTGTTGGTTAGAGGAATATCGGTTTGAACCCTGGTTATAAGGTCGATATTGATTGATTTCTCTTCGAAAATAGAGGTGCCGCGTCCGCGTGCACCCCGAAAGGGTTGTTATCAAAATTGCAATGTGCCCAGAGAGCGAGCAGTATCTGTATCTTTCTTTATCGATTGGAGAGCTTCATCCACCTGATCTCCGAATAAAACCTCTTCTTCGTCATATGCCATGGTCTTTGACGGTTCCGGCAGTTGCTCAACTAGTGTTGACATATCCGCCCATACTTGACGGTCCTAACGACCCAGGATGGCCAAAGCATTAGCCGCTCTCACCATGGTGGAAGCCATCGAAGAGAATTTTCACCCTATGGCATCCAAACGACGTCGACCACGATCAGGTGGTGCAGTGATCGTAGATGCAGGGTTTCTAGCCCGGCGTTGCTCTGCCTGTGTGACTACAGAATCTGGCTTCGCTTGACCAGTGAGGCACGCTGGTGCTCCTAATGGTGATTTGTACCTTTTTCTCCAATCAAGGCACCCGTGCTGGAAGACTATGAGGCCTCCATAATCTTTTTGCCTTCCTCCCCAATAAATTCGATTATAGGGATTGTATGTGTTTGTTTAACAGGCTGATCTTTGAAATCGTACAGGAAATAATTGTGAGAAGTTGGCCTGATGTATGATGTCACTAGTTATAGTGTACACCTTATATCAGTCCAAATACCCTTATGGTGATTGGTTGTAAAGTCAACCTTATAGACCAGCTATCCTAGTGGTAGCATGGACAAGAGCAGTCTTAGGCTAAACTCTGAATGGCATGTGAAGCCAGCTGTGATACCATATATAATCCCTTGAATACCAAATGAAAGGACACCACAACAGATATATATATAAAATAAAGTGTATTTATTCTAAGCAAACCCTCAGCACTCTTTATGAGTTTAGAGGTAAGTACAACACAGTCTTATTAATGCATACAGTAAGTCACACAGGTAAGTAATACAGTTAGGCCCTAGGGGCCACGCAAACCATATACTAAATAAGTGGTATAAGAACCACTGTCACGGAAATAGAATAGGCCTAGGCCTAGGGAATCGCTGGGGCTACACTACACTAGCGTTAGTTAGGGAGTGGGAGGCCCACGGGATTCGTGTGCAGAGTGGAAACACTCACGCGTAATGCGTAAAAGTCAATAGCAATGTTACAGTTTAGAAATAGATAGATTTAGGACACTTCCGGAGTAGCTAGGAAGTTGAGACTTGAAAACTAGACACTAGGATAGTCACTATCCTGATGAGCACCGGAGTACCCAAGTTACCTAGCCCACAGGCTGCGGGTGCATAGGGGTGAAGATGCGTCGTTTTCGTCGTCGACTCCTATGGATGCCTGAAGAAAGATGCTGACAGGCAGTCAGGGGAGAGTGTCCGGTGGATCCCAAGGCTGGGATCACGAAGAGAAGAAACCTGCAAGCAGAAGGGACAGAGTCAAGGTCACTAGCCAGTGACCACGTGGAACCAGGAAGGAACCAGGCGATGTCGTGAAGAGTTGCAGGTGAAGGTGGAGCTTGTCGCTGGAGCCAGGAGGACCAGGAAGCGTCGAGGACGACCAGGACCAGGAGGCGAGCTGTCCCACGAAGGCTCTTGCTGTCGGCGGCGTCGAAGTTGGACTAGGACTCACCAAGCCTTGGCAAGCGGAACCCACGAAGAACAAGGGACTTGCTTCTGGTGCAGACCAGGAAGGTCTGGGGTGCTTCTTCTTTGCAGAGAAGCGGGAGCCAGTCTGGAGGAGCCAAACCAGCGCAGAAGATTTTAGGGAGCGTCGTCACAAAGGCCACTAGCCAGCGGGCAAGCAACCGGACAGACGCGGCAAGCAGGAAAATGCTGAAGGGCCCCACGCAGGACTCGTGGAGTGTGGGGGGCTGGTCTTCGGTGCAGATGGTGCTTGGGGTTGGGGCTTCTCAATCCCCGGTGCACAACTTCGAGGGTACCTCAGAAGCTGCGCTGTAAGTTACTAGCCACTTTTCCCAGGTAGCCGGTCCCACGTCGCTCGTCGCCTCCACGGATCTCAGCTCTGCTGCAGATGTGGATGAGGGTCGGAGAAGTCTGGAAATCAAGGCTCTGGTCGGGCTCTGCAGTCGGTTCCTCGTCGAACGTTTCACAAAGCAAAGGGTAGTCACTTGATGGTGCCTGTTTGCACAGGGTAGCCACTCCTTGGCTACAAGGGAGATTCTTCAGTCTTCTTCTTTCGTCGAATGTCGAAGGTCCAGAGTTTCTGTTCAGTTTTGCAGGTTCAGGATAATCTAAAGTCTTGAGGCCCAACTCCCACTCTTATACTAATCTGGGGGGCTGGGATACCTGCTAGGTCACGCCTTATGGGTGGGACCTGGGAGGGGGTGGTTACACCCACTTCCCTTTGTCCAGTTTCGCGCCAGAGCTGGGGCTGGAGTGCCCCAGCGCCGGTTTGAACTGGACTATGCAAGGAACACCTTGTGTGCCCCAGGCATGTCTCATTCCTTTCAGCCCACCCTGCCCCAATACACTAAAGGCTGTCTGGGGAGGTGCTAGCACCTCCCCAAGCAGGAAACCTATTGTCCAGGCCTCCCTGGCTGGGATCCCTCCCAGCAGCAGGAGGTCAGACTTGTGTCGTGGCAGCAGCATCCATTTTGTGATGCTGAGGCTTTGGTCAGAGGCTAACAGTTGAAGTATGATTTTAACATGTCTTTCCCTCTAGAAGGGGGGAATAATATTCTCATGTCCAGAAATGGCATGGGGGTATTATTCCCGAGTGTTAGACACCTTACACGACATGCTTTGATAAAGCCAAACCATAGTTACCATAACCGTCTAAGATTATAATGCACTTTAAGAGTATATGGTAGGCTATATCATAGAACAGCTATAAGGACATGGTTCCGAAAGCTGCAGACAGGCTCAGCTCATGCTAGAGCACCATCTCACATGGTACCAAGCACTCTGCCTCCAGGATTGTCAAGGCCTGCCATAGGAGTGACTGATAGGTACACATGTGTCTATATGTACGTTAGGTATAGGAATACTACACCTAAGCAAGGGGTGATTACACGACCTTGCCCCAGCTGAGTGATCAGCCAGTTGTGTCAAAATGGAAGGCCAGGCCAGGGGTGGCACAATACATGCTGCAGCCCCTGGTAGGCCTAGGGTACACCTATGCCCTGGGTACCTAGGGTACACTGTACAGGGGCCAATAAGGTGATCCTATCCAAATGGGTTATGCACCTAAAGTACATAGTAGTAATTTAGAGAGAGAACAGCAGGGCTGTGGGTCTGATTAGCAGGCCCACAGCCACATCTAAGTCGTAAACCAGTAAAGCAAAAGCAAAAAGTGGGGGTGAACATAGAAAGCAGACCCTACTCTCCTACACAACCCCCCCCCAAACTTAGGGACATTAAACTAACCTTGACCAGTTGAGTCTTCATGTTCTAAGTGGAAATATCTGGAGAGTCCATCTGCATTGGCATGGTCAGTCCCAGGTCTATGTTCCACTGTGAAGTCCATCCCCTGTAGGGAAATGGACCACCTAAGAAGTTTGGGATTTTCACCCTTCATCTGATTTAGCCACAAGAGGGGCTTATGGTCTGTCTGAATCTTGAAGTGAGTGCCAAACAAGTATGGCCTCAGCTTCTTCAGGGCCCAAACCACAGCAAAGGCCTCCCTCTCAATAGCTGACCAACGTTTCTCTCTAGGGGTCAGCCTTCTACTTATAAAAGCAATGGGCTGGTCTTGACCATCTACATTCAGTTGTGAAAGAACAGCTCCCACACCTAACTCAGAAGCATCTGTCTGGACAATGAACTCTTTGGAGTAGTCTGGACTTTTCAGAATAGGTGCACTGCACATGGCCTGCTTCAGGTCATCAAATGCTTTTTGACAGCTTGCTGTCCACTGAACTTTCTTTGGCATCTTCTTGGAGGTCAAGTCATTAAGTGGTGTCACTATGGACCCATAGTTCTTAACAAACTTTCTGTAGTACCCAGACAGGCCCAAGAAAGCTCTGACCTGAGTCTGGGTAGTTGGAGGAGCCCAGTCCTTTATGGTCTGGATCTTGCTCTCCAGTGGTTGAACCTGACCCCCACCAACTAGGTGGCCCAGGTATACAACCTTGCTCTGCCCTATCTGGCACTTAGTGGCCTTGATAGTGAGGCCTGCCTTTTGCAGGGCCTCTAAAACATTCCTCAGGTGGACCAGGTGATCCTCCCAGGTGGAGCTAAAGACAGCAATATCATCAAGATAAGCTGCACAATAATCATCCAACCCAGTAAGGACTTGATTCACCAGCCTTTGGAAAGTGGCAGGTGCATTCTTCAAACCAAAGGGCATTACCACAAATTGATAATGTCCTCCTGGGGTCGAGAAAGCAGTTTTGGCCTTTGCACTCTCAGCTAGTCTGATTTGCCAGTAGCCTGCTGTTAGGTCAAATGTGCTCAAAAACTTAGCAGCTGCCAGTCTGTCAATGAGCTCATCTGCCCTAGGTATTGGGTGGGCATCTGTCCTAGTGACAGCATTGAGACCTCTGTAATCCACGCAAAACCTCATCTCTCTCTTACCATCTTGGGTGTGAGGTTTTGGCACAAGGACTACAGGACTAGCCCAAGGGCTCTCTGAAGGTTCAATGACTCCCAGCTCCAACATCTTTTGTACCTCAACTTTTATGCAGTCCCTGACATGGTCAGGTTGCCTGTAGATTTTACTCTTCACAGGCAGACTGTCACCAGTGTCCACCTCATGGGTGCACCAGTTTGTCTGACTTGGGGTCAGAGAGAACATATGTCTGTAGGCCTGCAGAACTTGTCTGCAGTCCTGTTGCTGATGGACAGTGAGGCTGTCAGAAAAGACCACACCATCAACTGAGCCATCATCAGGGTTCTGAGTCAACAGGTCTGGGAGAGGGTCACTCTCTTCCTCCTGCCCCTCATCTGTAGCCATGAGTAGCCCCATGTCTGCCCTGTCAACATATGCCTTCAATCTGTTGACATGAAGCACCCTGTGGGGGCTTCTGGGAGTCCCAAGGTCCACCAAGTAGGTGACTTCTCCCTTTTTCTCAACAATAGTGTGGGGTCCAGACCATTTGTCTTGGAGTGCTGCTGGGGCCACTGGCTCCAACACCCACACTTTCTGTCCTGGCTGGTAAACAGTCAGTACAGCCTTTTGGTCATGCCAAGCTTTTTGGAGTTCTTGGCTTGCCTCAAGGTTTTTAGAAGCCTTCTTCATATACTCTGCCATCCTGGAGCGGAGACCAAGTACATAATCCACTATGTCTAGTTTGGGTTGTCTGAGAGGTCTCTCCCATCCTTCCTTCACCAAACACAGGGGTCCTCTTACAGGATGCCCAAACAAAAGCTCAAAAGGGCTGTAGCCAACCCCCTTTTGTGGGACCTCTCTGTAAGCAAACAGAAGGCAGGGTAAAAGGATGTCCCATCTTCGCCTAAGCTTGTCTGGTAATCCTTTTATCATTCCCTTTAGGGTCTTGTTGAATCTCTCAACAAGCCCATTGCACTGTGGGTGATAGGGTGTGGTGAACTTATAGTTAACACCACACTCCTTCCACATTGCAGTCAAGTATCCTGACATAAAGTTGGCACCTCTGTCAGAAATGACCTCCTTTGGAAAGCCCACTCTGGAGAATACTCCAAGCAGGGCCCTTGCCACAACAGGAGCTGTTGTGGTCCTCAGGGGAATTGCTTCTGGGTACCTGGTGGCATGGTCCACTATCACCAGTATGAATCTGTGCCCAGATGCTGTTTGTGGGTCCATTGGTCCTACAATATCTATGCCCACTCTTTCAAAGGGGACCCCCACCACAGGTAGTGGTATGAGGGGGGCCTTTGTGGTGCCACCTGATTTGCCACTGGCTTGGCAGGTGACACAGGAGCGACAAAACTCCTTAGTATCTTCTGACATATGGGGCCAGTGAAAGTGAGGGACAAGCCTGTCCCAAGTCTTGTTCTGGCCTAAATGTCCTGCAAGGGGAATATCATGGGCCAAGGTTAGAAGGAAGCCCCTGAACTTCAGTGGTATGACCAACCTCCTGGATGCACCAGGCTTGGGGTCTCTAGCCTCTGAGTACAGTAGCCCTTCATCCCAATACACTCTATGGGTACCTTGAGCATTCCCTGCAGCCTCAGCAGCAGCCAGCTGTCTGAGGGGTTCAAGAGAGGGGCAGTCTAATTGAGCCTGCCTCAGATCTGCCCTGGAAGGTCCCCCTGTCCCAAGAAACTCAACCTGATCAGGTTCAAGTTCTTCTAGGACAGTTCCTTCAGGGCTCTCAGAATCATCCTCCTGGGAGGGCTGATCCACCACCTGAGGCAGGGGGGAAGGCACAGCCTTAACCCTACTGCTCTTTCTCTTGGAGTGTGACTGGTCCATAGTTTCAGGATCCAGCACTTGTTCAGTGTTGCACTTTTTGGCCTGTGACCTGGTCACAGCAAGGACATGTGCATCTATCCCCAGCATTTCTGCATGGGTCCTATACTCCACTTCAGACCAAACTGAAGTTTCAAGATCATTGCCCAGTAAACACTCTACAGGAAGGTCTGAACTAACAACAACTTTCTTGAGGCCAGTTACCCCTCCCCAGGAGAAGTTAACAATAGCCACACTATGGGAGGTAGTGGCATTGCTAGCGTTGGTCACTAGGTAATTCTCACCTAGTATGATCTGTCCAGGGTCCACAAAAGCAGGTGTCACCATTGTGACACTAGCCCCAGTGTCCCTGTAGGCCTGAGCCATTCTTTGGTTGATAAAAGGTGTCTGTCTGTACTTGCCCAGGTTACTGGGGCCTACAGTAGAGGACAAAGCTAAGTCCCCATCACAGATCAGGACAGCCTGAGTAGGCACTCTGACTAGGCCAGAATCCTCCTCAGTTCCCAGGGTTAACCCTACTACACCCTTTTGCTGGGAACCACCACTTACAGCTGAACTAGGGGGTACAGTTGCCTTAGGGGCAATGGTGGCTGGGGGCTTATCCTTTTTGGTGCACTCACTAAACCAATGTGAGGTAGACTTACAATAGTTGCACCATGGTTTCTTTTGGCCTTCTTTCTTCTTATCCTTTTTGGAACCACCCTCCCCCTGAGCCTTTTGGGGGCCTGGTGAAGACTTCTGGTCTTTTTGTTTCTGCTCATTACCCTTCTGGTCTGCCTTTTTCTGATCACCGCCCTGGTTCTGGTTTTTCTGCTTAACTCTAGTCCTGACCCATCTATCTGCCTTCTTTCCCAATTCTTGGGGAGAAGTCAGATCAGAATCAATCAGGTGTTGATGCAATAGCTGGTTTTGACAGTTGTTAAGTATTTGTTCTCTCATGATCAAATTATACAATCCTGTATAGTCCTTAACCTTACTTCCCAATAGCCAGCCTTCCAGAGCCTTAGTGGCACAATCTACAAAGTCAGTCCAGTCCTGAGTCTGTGTCTTCTGGGTATCCCTGAACAACAACCTGTATTGTTCAGTGGTTAGGCCAAACCCATCAATCAGAGCACTCTTCAGGACAGTGTAATTATCTGCATCCTCATCACTAACTGTGAGGAGCTTGTCTCTTCCTTTCTCAGAGAAGGAGAGCCACAAGATAGCTGCCCACTGACTTTGGGGTACCTGCTGTACTTTGCAAGCTCTCTCCAAAGCAGTTATCCATTTGTGGATGTCATCCCCACACTTGTAGGGAGGGACAATCTTGCTCAGGTTTCTATTATCATAGTGCCTGTCTCTATCTCTAGGAATGTTGCTGCCACCAGTGGGTTCTAACCCACTTAACTTTTGTTCTCTAGCCAGAGCAAGCTTCTCTTTGGCAAGGGCAAGTTCTTCCCTCTGAATCCTCAGATTAGCCTCCCTCATTCTGGCTGCATGCTCCTTTCTCTCAGGTGAAGTCATTCCCCTGTGAGAGGAAGCATTAGAGGTGTTAGAGACATGGGAGTGGATGGATTCCCTTGAAGGGGATCTGTCCCTCCTGCTTCTCTGTGAATGTCTACTTGTGGGTCTGTATGGGGGGACCCCATGCAAACTCCCATGTAAACTTAAGTTAGCCTGGCTAAGTCTCCTTACTTGGCTCTGGCTGTCTACCTCCCCATCTGAAGGCCCATCTGACTCCTCTGTGGTGGGTAGACCCTCCTCTGCGCCTAGGGCACCTTCCTGTGATGCCCTCTGAGCATCATACTCCTCTAGGAGTTGTCTTAACTGAAGGAGGGTAGGGTTTGCACCCTGTTTTATTCCTCTGGAGGTACACAATTGTCTCATCTCCTGGAATGTTAAGGTATCATACCTAGAGGGGGTCTTCTGCAGACCTGCCCCTCCTGAGAGAGCATCTACTTGATCTCCTCCCAGAGGCATGATCTAGTGAGGGTGTGGTGTGTGCACCTACCTACACTAGTTGTATCTACTAAACCTTTCTAGTAGTTGTAGTCAGGGTGTGTTATTCCCTTCAACCTACAACTACAAAGTCCAGTAGGACTTAAGTATAATAATCTATGTTATATGTACCTAGACAATATCTGTGTGATCTTTCAATTTAGTATCTCAAGATTACAATGGTATTACAACAGCAAGCTCAGATCCCAACCGCTGCTCACCAATGTGAGAAGTTGGCCTGATGTATGATGTCACTAGTTATAGTGTACACCTTATATCAGTCCAAATACCCTTATGGTGATTGGTTGTAAAGTCAACCTTATAGACCAGCTATCCTAGTGGTAGCATGGACAAGAGCAGTCTTAGGCTAAACTCTGAATGGCATGTGAAGCCAGCTGTGATACCATATATAATCCCTTGAATACCAAATGAAAGGACACCACAACAGATATATATATAAAATAAAGTGTATTTATTCTAAGCAAACCCTCAGCACTCTTTATGAGTTTAGAGGTAAGTACAACACAGTCTTATTAATGCATACAGTAAGTCACACAGGTAAGTAATACAGTTAGGCCCTAGGGGCCACGCAAACCATATACTAAATAAGTGGTATAAGAACCACTGTCACGGAAATAGAATAGGCCTAGGCCTAGGGAATCGCTGGGGCTACACTACACTAGCGTTAGTTAGGGAGTGGGAGGCCCACGGGATTCGTGTGCAGAGTGGAAACACTCACGCGTAATGCGTAAAAGTCAATAGCAATGTTACAGTTTAGAAATAGATAGATTTAGGACACTTCCGGAGTAGCTAGGAAGTTGAGACTTGAAAACTAGACACTAGGATAGTCACTATCCTGATGAGCACCGGAGTACCCAAGTTACCTAGCCCACAGGCTGCGGGTGCATAGGGGTGAAGATGCGTCGTTTTCGTCGTCGACTCCTATGGATGCCTGAAGAAAGATGCTGACAGGCAGTCAGGGGAGAGTGTCCGGTGGATCCCAAGGCTGGGATCACGAAGAGAAGAAACCTGCAAGCAGAAGGGACAGAGTCAAGGTCACTAGCCAGTGACCACGTGGAACCAGGAAGGAACCAGGCGATGTCGTGAAGAGTTGCAGGTGAAGGTGGAGCTTGTCGCTGGAGCCAGGAGGACCAGGAAGCGTCGAGGACGACCAGGACCAGGAGGCGAGCTGTCCCACGAAGGCTCTTGCTGTCGGCGGCGTCGAAGTTGGACTAGGACTCACCAAGCCTTGGCAAGCGGAACCCACGAAGAACAAGGGACTTGCTTCTGGTGCAGACCAGGAAGGTCTGGGGTGCTTCTTCTTTGCAGAGAAGCGGGAGCCAGTCTGGAGGAGCCAAACCAGCGCAGAAGATTTTAGGGAGCGTCGTCACAAAGGCCACTAGCCAGCGGGCAAGCAACCGGACAGACGCGGCAAGCAGGAAAATGCTGAAGGGCCCCACGCAGGACTCGTGGAGTGTGGGGGGCTGGTCTTCGGTGCAGATGGTGCTTGGGGTTGGGGCTTCTCAATCCCCGGTGCACAACTTCGAGGGTACCTCAGAAGCTGCGCTGTAAGTTACTAGCCACTTTTCCCAGGTAGCCGGTCCCACGTCGCTCGTCGCCTCCACGGATCTCAGCTCTGCTGCAGATGTGGATGAGGGTCGGAGAAGTCTGGAAATCAAGGCTCTGGTCGGGCTCTGCAGTCGGTTCCTCGTCGAACGTTTCACAAAGCAAAGGGTAGTCACTTGATGGTGCCTGTTTGCACAGGGTAGCCACTCCTTGGCTACAAGGGAGATTCTTCAGTCTTCTTCTTTCGTCGAATGTCGAAGGTCCAGAGTTTCTGTTCAGTTTTGCAGGTTCAGGATAATCTAAAGTCTTGAGGCCCAACTCCCACTCTTATACTAATCTGGGGGGCTGGGATACCTGCTAGGTCACGCCTTATGGGTGGGACCTGGGAGGGGGTGGTTACACCCACTTCCCTTTGTCCAGTTTCGCGCCAGAGCTGGGGCTGGAGTGCCCCAGCGCCGGTTTGAACTGGACTATGCAAGGAACACCTTGTGTGCCCCAGGCATGTCTCATTCCTTTCAGCCCACCCTGCCCCAATACACTAAAGGCTGTCTGGGGAGGTGCTAGCACCTCCCCAAGCAGGAAACCTATTGTCCAGGCCTCCCTGGCTGGGATCCCTCCCAGCAGCAGGAGGTCAGACTTGTGTCGTGGCAGCAGCATCCATTTTGTGATGCTGAGGCTTTGGTCAGAGGCTAACAGTTGAAGTATGATTTTAACATGTCTTTCCCTCTAGAAGGGGGGAATAATATTCTCATGTCCAGAAATGGCATGGGGGTATTATTCCCGAGTGTTAGACACCTTACACGACATGCTTTGATAAAGCCAAACCATAGTTACCATAACCGTCTAAGATTATAATGCACTTTAAGAGTATATGGTAGGCTATATCATAGAACAGCTATAAGGACATGGTTCCGAAAGCTGCAGACAGGCTCAGCTCATGCTAGAGCACCATCTCACATGGTACCAAGCACTCTGCCTCCAGGATTGTCAAGGCCTGCCATAGGAGTGACTGATAGGTACACATGTGTCTATATGTACGTTAGGTATAGGAATACTACACCTAAGCAAGGGGTGATTACACGACCTTGCCCCAGCTGAGTGATCAGCCAGTTGTGTCAAAATGGAAGGCCAGGCCAGGGGTGGCACAATACATGCTGCAGCCCCTGGTAGGCCTAGGGTACACCTATGCCCTGGGTACCTAGGGTACACTGTACAGGGGCCAATAAGGTGATCCTATCCAAATGGGTTATGCACCTAAAGTACATAGTAGTAATTTAGAGAGAGAACAGCAGGGCTGTGGGTCTGATTAGCAGGCCCACAGCCACATCTAAGTCGTAAACCAGTAAAGCAAAAGCAAAAAGTGGGGGTGAACATAGAAAGCAGACCCTACTCTCCTACAATAATCCTTCGTTAATTTGAACGTTAGTGCTGTCCTATCCCTTAACTGGTGGAACTTGCATATCAACAGGTGGTGAGTCACCAGGTAGCACCGGAGAGGGAGATGGTGTTTGGGCATGATAGTTATCCCACTCCGCCATACCATCATCATCATCATCAGCATCGCCACCATCATCGAGAATCTCACCATCCTCCCTGTCCTGAGGAATTTCTTCTTCTTCTTCAGTATCATGAGGAGGTACTGTCCGAGTTGAAGAATGTCTCAGCGGTACTGTAGGTATTACCACAGAAAGTATTGGAGCCGGTACCGGTTCCGATATAGTTGTTGGCACCACTGGAGTAAGCGGAACCACAGACACTTGTGGTGATAAAGGAAAAACCGCCGATTATAGTTGTCACAACCGATTCAGCTAAACCTTCTTCTGAATCTTGATCTGAGTCAGTGGTAAAACAATGGTTAAGGAAGGCGGGAATCCTCCACCGATATAACTTCACCCGACCTTTCTTGTCAAGTACTCGGTGGTAATGGTAATAAAGGAACAGCAGCAAAGGACGAAGTAGTCGCTGTATATGTCGAAGAGATTTGGATTTTTAATGACCTCTGTGCAGAAGTCGTCTTTTTTAAACCCTTATTTTTACCGATGAGACTGCAGTCAACGGGCTCTGAGGCATAGAAGGCTATTGAAGAGATCTTTGTAGACGGAATCGTCTACGGAACCATCGTCGACGGAAACCACCATCGAAAGATTCATTGCCGATGGAACCATAGTCGACGGAACCATCGTCGACGGAACCATCGTCGACGGAATCACCGTAGACGGAATCACCGTAGACGAAATCACCGTAGACGGAACCACCGTAGACGGAACCACCGTAGACGGAACCACCGTAGACGGAATCACCGTAGACGGAATCACCGTAGACGGAATCACCGTCGACGGAATCACCGTCGACGGAATCATCGTAGACGGAATCATCGTAGACGGAATCATCGTAGACGGAGCCACCGTCGACGGAATCATCGTCGACGGAGCCATCGTCGACGGAGCCATCGTCGACGGAGCCATCGTCGACGGAGCCATCGTCGACGGAGCCATCGTCGACGGAGCCATCGTCGACGGAGCCATCGTCGACGGAGCCATCGTCGACGGAGCCATCGTCGACGGAGCCATCGTCGACGGAGCCATCGTCGACGGAGCCATCGTCGACGGAGCCATCGTCGACGGAGCCATCATCGACGGAACCACCGTAGACGGAACCACCGTAGACGGAGCCCTCGTAGACGGAGCCCTCGTAGACGGAGCCCTCGTAGACGGAGCCCTCGTAGACGGAGCCCTCGTAGACGGAGCCCTCGTAGACGGAGCCCTCGTAGACGGAGCCCTCGTAGACGGAGCCCTCGTAGACGGAGCCATCGTAGACGATGAAGCCATCTTTGAAAAAACTGGAAAGTTGAAAACCTCACTAGCCTGAGAACTATGTCTCGTGGGCGACACAGCAGTATTCAAAGAAGAAGAAGTGGCAGATGTCATAGTCAGAGACATTTTCTTCTTTTAAGGAAGGAGTAGGTAACTCCTGTACACTACTGCGTTTTGAGGCTGTGTGGGAACGGCCAGAAGTAAAGTTTTCTACCTCAGAAAATTACTTCATATTTATCCTTAAGTCTCTGGAGCCACAACAAGAGACGGCCTTCCCTGTCTTTCAGAGTTTTTGTAGAAAAAATTCTACAGAATTTATATTCACCCACTTCATGGTAGGGTAAAGACAGTAAATACACTTACTGTGTGGATCTTCTGAGAATAACGTAGCTTTCCACAAAAGAACAAGGTCTAAACAAAGACTTCTTACTTGAAGTCATCCTGAAGAGAAAAAACTGAGCAGAGCTCAGGGAGACTCCCTTTCACACGACGTGCGGTAGAAAATCTGAGGTGAGGAGCTCTGAGGAGAAGGTTCTAGAGAGGAGCTGGCGCCTGATTGGCCGGAGTTCGGACTAACATAATGACAGAGATAGACTACGAATGTCTTTTTTTCTCTTTCCATGTATCTCTATGGAAATTTCATATAGGGACATTCTTGATGTTATTACTTACTTATATCTCTGTTTTATATGATTACTTATGTATATATATATATATTATGGCTGTATATATTGCTATATTATTTACCGTGGGACTCCCACTCCGACGACGGGGAATATTCAAGCATGTGAATCTATGAAAGACACCCCAATACTGGAGAAGTACTATTATGAATTTGAATCAATGCAACGGGCACTTGCCCACAATGTTGTAAGGTTGTACATTAATACATTGTATATTGAATAAAATGCACTTTAAACAAGCCCAACGGGCGTACCTGCTTACAATAATAATATTGGTGTGGTTGGTATATGATATACTTTTGACATGAATTAATGTTATGATTTAATGTTTAATTTTCTTTGCTGTGATCCGAAATGCCAAAAATTGGAAATGTATCCATGAATATCGCATTCTGTTTAGTGTTGTCAGGAGTCTTTCTTTAATGTTAGTCTGACTCCGGAATATAAAGGGCAGTCCTGAACACGAAGGAAAAAGAAGCATGTGATTAAGGTAGCTGAGACGACCGAAACGCGTCATGGCTGACGAATAAATAAAACAACAAAACGGCATTTGAGTCAGCTCCGTTTTGTTGTTATATATTTTGGGTGCACTATTCCATGCTTATGACTATTGATGAGGATCCCTTGGAAGAAAAGTACATTATACATAAACTCTTAGTAAAACCAAAAGGTCTTGGCTAATGCCAGAATTTACAAGCATTTGCAAAGCCAGCAGATCTCGCCTCTGGGATCTACTGGCTTCGCCATTGCCTTATGGCGATACTCTACAATGTTGGGCTTTTTCCAGACGCTGTGCACAATTGCAAAATAAATAAATAAACAAAAAGGCGGGATGAAGAGAATGCAGATAGCCAGCACATCAATCCAGATTTATGTGCATGCATGTGCCAGAATACATGAGCAAGCCAGCAGAATTATGCATCGCCATTTGATTAGGATTTGTATTTACCAATTCAAGATTTTTGCAAAAAAGGACTGCGGGCCGGAGGTAATGGAGGAGAAGGTGGGGGCAAGAATTGGGAAAGCATTGCACGTGTGTTAGGACTCAGTCCGGGACACTGGCATGTGTCAGGGACTCTGGCAGCAATTGGTGCCAGAGAAGACAAATTAGGCAGAATACTGGGTACAGAGCTGCCCAAGATCACAAAGCGAGTCAAAGGAGAAAAGGAATCCTTAGAGGAAGCTCTGTACAAAAGAGTAAGAGAGTTAAGGCTCAGAAAGGACAGGTCCTCAGAGGTGGTTTAGCATTCAGTAAAACTACACACAGGACGGCTATTCAAGACAAGTATATAAAACAACATTAACAATAAAGGGAATGTGGGGTAAAGCACTCAAGAGCTCCACACGGTAAGACTGAAGCTCAGTAAGTTCCTCACCCACAATTGCTGTTAGAGATACTGACTGCAAATTCCCACATATAGGATATGCATGCAAAGGCAGGGTCTGTGGAGCTAATACCTATGGTGATGTTATAAATGTAACTCAAAGACAATACTCACAGTGAACAAGAAACACCACCTAGGTTGTCAGCTGTGCCCACGGATCCTGGCGATCAAACAGGAACACGCAAGGCAGTACCAGCAAGGGGGCAGAACTAAACACAAGCACGATAGACAAGGAGCTAGCAAGGAGGGGTGCTTAATAGGAAAAGAAGGAATTCACAGGACACACTTGGCAGAAAGCAAGGAACTAACATACAAGGTAATTAGAAATAAGACAGCAGGAATAGAAAGACAGAAAACTAGGAACTGGAACCAAGGAAATGGGAAGAAAGGCAGGGACTGGAAAAGGATATACAGAAGGGTAGGCTACAAGGGTATACTAGAATAGTGCAGGTTCAGAAATCAAGAAAACAAAGCAGCATTAGTGCTGGGGCAGGAACAAGAATTGAGCTAAGGCTCGGGAGTCAAGGTGGCACTGCAGGCAGTGCTAATTCAGGAACAGGGAATTACTAAAGCTCATGAGTCAAGGTAGCACTGCAGGCAGTGCTGGTTCAGGAACAGAGTATTACTAAAGCTTCAGGAGTCAAGGTAGCACTGCAGGCAGTGCTAGTTCAAGGAAACAGGAAATAGCTACAGCTCAGGAAACAAAGAGTCAAGAGAGCACTGCAAGCAGTGCAAATCAGGAACAAGAAATGGCTGAAGCCCAGGAACAGGAACAAAGAATAACTATAGCTCAGGCTCCCAAGAAACAATGTAGCACTGCAGACAGTGCTAATTCAACCACAAGGAATAGCTATAGCTCAGGAATCAAGGAACAAGGATTAACTATAGCTCAGGAATCAAGGAATATCAAAAGCTCAGGTAACAAGGATCAGTCTCACCGGAACACAGCCACAATGACCAACCCTGGACTGAAGGGAGCTGGGGCTTAAAAGAGCTCACACTAATCACATGCAACAGGTGTGGGCAGGTTAGCAGCAGCCAGCCACAGGTGAGCTGAATTCCTTCATCCATCCTTGGCCTGCAGAGGTGGAGACGAAGCAGTGAGCAGGGAATCTAGGTAATAGACTGCCAAACATGAGCAGACTGGCTTCAAGCATGAGCAGGCTGGCTTTCATAAAGCCCGGCATGGATTGGGAATGGATGACAATTTGCAAGTAGAATCCAAATGACTGGAAGTCAGTATATGCATTAAGGGGAGGGTCTGGAAGATTATTAGAACACTGGAGAGCCCCACAATTCAGCCCCCTGGTGTGGGCACGAGAATGCATCGTGACAACGCGGGAGGGAGCAATATGGAGGCAAAGTTTTATTTTTTACTGCATTATGTCTTTTTCTTTCACCATCACAATAAACCTTCTACTACTAGCAGTCAGAACCATCATTTTGTGCTAGAACAGTAGAACCCGTAGAGAGGCATTCAGATATTTTCCTGGCTAGTCTTTTAACATGAGATTCCTTTGAACTTGAGTTCTGTTATTCTGGAAGTAAAGAGCCACCATTCTCTGTTGTTTGCTGTGGAAAACACATTTTACAATACAGTCACCACCACATTGCTTTAAACCATGCACGCTTCTCCTGCAGAGATCTACTCTGCTCATCTGCCTTGGTACTCTGCAGATCTGCTGAAAATACCGCTAAGTTGTTGATGTTCAAAGCCCATAACAGATGGTCTAAAACGCTTTCACAAAAATGTGCTATCTTGTTCCTGCTAGCTGAGATCCTACATTGCTGTTGCCTTTGCTATATCAACAAGGACCGAAAGTGAATGAATAAAAAGTACAAAGTTAGGTAGACTGTTCTCAATTCTATGGTGGAAACTACTCCATGGGGGAACTACCTCCCCTGATCTGTCATTTTGTGCGTGTAGACTGTCTAATCTTCTATCAGTCAGTCTGCGGCAAGGGATTGATCTGGGTGAGTCTTTTAAAAAGGCACTCCTTCCAACATATTTCTAATGCACCACTAGTTAGATGGCTGAATTGATGCTTGGGATAGAGTCAAAATGTTGTCAGTCGCCATTCTTACACATCACTGGTCCTCCAACCACTTCTGCAACTTTTTCACATGAACCCTAAAGCATGAAATAATGAAGACATAATGGACATTGGGAGGCTTGCCTTTGTCAGGTGTAATCTGAAGTTGTCTGCACGTGAGGACTATGGCTCACAGACACTCCTCGGAATTAACAAGCTTCTTGATTTTGATTACAGAAGAGCTCCTAGGTATTGGATTGGTAGTATTGAAGTTGTAATTCATCTGCAGCCTGAGTGTGTGCAAAACCACTACCTCTTTCGGGTATATTACAGTACTTATTGGTGAGATGAAGCCTTGATTAAGCTTTCAAAAATCAAATGCTTAGGCATTTTGTCACTATTGCAACCAACCTGGAGGAGGCCTAAGGGGAGAATTTAAGGCTGAAGGCAGGTCCTAACCTTGAATTGAAAGTGCCTGATTCCTATTCGGAAGCATAGATGCTTCCTGCTTCTTTACTACTGAAACATAAAATTATGAGTCGTGGTGGTCGACGATGGCTATCCAACCCTTCTTTAAGCAGTCTTGAGGTTTAGAATGGGATGACATTTGCTTCTAGGTCTGTTATACAGCACAAGGAAGTGGTAAGAATATATTTGCCTCGTTCATTGGAACATCATTTGTATTGCATTCTTTTGAAAAAATAACTCTGTATGGCCTGCAGCAGCAAATCTGGATTATTTATTGGCACATTGGGTAGAATGTTCAGCCAAGAAATCCAGAACCTGAATTTGGATCCACTTTGTAGAACATCTAGCACCCATATGTCTTTCATTATATTTTCCCATGCCGGAAGATGTGGTGTTATGCTTCTGCCCTTCCCTCATATTCAAAGGCCAAACCAGAAGACAATGGTGGCCTACAGGGGGGCGTCTTTAGTGCTGCGGAGGTTCACCTCCATCTTCTTTGAAATAGCTTTTCCTTGGGTGCAGGTTTAGGTAGCCCTCTTGCCTCTTCTAGAATGGTAAATGAACCCTAAGGCAATAACTGAATCCTTAAAATTGTTCGTTTCCAAGACAATTGTTTGGACTGTGCCTGCTTCAGATATCATTTTCCATAGATCTTCAACTGGATTAGTCTGTTGGTGTACTGGATTAGTCTGGTGGTGTGGGTATTTGTGACACTTCCTTTTAGGCAAATGCCTCCATTTTGAAGTAGATTTACTTTAAAACAAGTATTTTCTTTCCAAATAGCAGAGATTTAGAAACTAGGATATCAGAAAGAAGACTTGACATGGTCTATGAAAGCTGTAATGGGATCAGAGCAATCGAAGTGACCTTAGATTGCTCTGATCCCGGCCTCAATGCCCTGGGATTGTGCTATTCTGACATCTTGCCATGACCTGGGTAGCTTCAAGTCTAGCATCCCACATTAAGAGTTACAGCTTACAAAAGGGAATAACCCAAAAACCGTTTGGGTAGCAAAAGATCAACGTCAATAAGCTGTAGAATTAGATCTATAATTCAATTTGTCTATAGATTTGAGGTGGATTTAACATCTGCCTGAAGCATGCAATTGTCAGCGGTTTTGTGGTATTATGCAATCTAAATTCAAATGGAGGACAAATTCCCCCTACAGCCCCATGCCTTTTATCCATCCTCCTACTCCCATGCCACACCTTATTTCTCGTAATTGTTTTGTTTTATTGTTGTACCTGCTGACCTAAGGTTTTTTTCACCACCGAAGTACCCCTCTGATTGGAAACAGATGTCAGAAGGAAAATGCTACTTACCAGTATGCATCTGTTTTTGGCATGTAAAGCTGCAGAGTTGTACACGTTTACATAGATCACCATCTGGTGTTGGGCTCAGATGTTTGCATGTTGTTTTTGTCGAAGAAGTCTTTGTAGTCACGAAGTTGGTGACTCCTCCTTCGGTCGACAGTGCGCATGGGCATCGATTCCATCCTTAGATTGCTTTTGCCACGCAGGGTGAGATGGAGTAGTGAGAAGTAGAAAGATGTCCATGTGTAATGTATCTAAGTAAGATAATACTGGAACAAATAGAGGTATCCGGGGAGGCGGGTGGGCGTGTACAACTCTGCAGCTCTACATGCCAAGAACAGATGCATACTGGTAAGTAGCATTTTCCGTTCAAGGCATATGAGCTGCAGATTGTACACTTTTGCATAGACTATACAGCAGTTACCTCGTTAGTGGTGGCTACCTGTATCTGGTGCGGTAGTTTGAAATAGTGTTTTTAATACAGCCTGGCCAACACTAGCTTGTTGTTTTGCTTGCACATCTAAACAATAGTGTTTTGTGAAGGTGTGTGGTGTAGCCCAAGTTGCTGCTATGTCATCTAGGGGAATGTTCCCTAAGAATGCCATAGAAGCCCCAAGTTTGCGTGTAGAGTGAGCTCTAGGGGGAATGGTTAATGTGCGTTTGGCTTTGATGTAGCATATTTGCATGCATTTTACAATCCACCTTGCAATTCCTGTTTTGGATATAGGATTACCTTTATGAGGTGGGGAGAAAGCCACAAAAAGTTGTTTGGTTTTCCTAAAGGATTTTGTTCTTTCAATGTAGTAGAGTATTGCTCTTTTAACGTCTAAGGAGTGTAGAGCTCTTTCTGCTACTGAGTCTGGTTGAGGAAAAAACACTGGAAGTCCAACAGACTGGTTGAGATGGAAGGCAGATACTACTTTGGGTAAAATTTTTGGGTTAGTCCTAAGAACCACTTTGTTATGATGGATTTGTAAAAATGGTTCTTGTATAGTTAATGCCTGGGGTTCACTAACTCTTCTGAGAGATGTGATAGCAATTAAAAAGACTACTTTCCAAGTGAGGAACTGTAATTCACATTTGTGGAGAGGTTCAAAAGGAGGACCCATTAGTCTGGTAAGGACTACATTAAGGTTCCACACCGGAGAGGGTGGAGCTCTTGGTGGAATTATTCTTTTAAGTCATGCCATAAAAGTTTTGATAGCAGGAATTCGAAACAAAGACAAGTGTTGTCTGTTTTGTAGGTAGGCCGTTATGGCGGCGAGATGTAACCTAATAGATGTATATCCTAGGTTACATTGTTGTAGATGCAAGAGGTAACAGATGATGTTCTGAATGGAAGCATCTAGTGGGTTGATCTTGTTGTGCGTGCAATAAATGATGAATCGCTTCCATTTTGCCGCATAGCATGCCCTTGTTCATACAGTCTGGTGGGAGGTTGAGGTAGCCGAACTCTAAGATTTCAGGAGTCAGATCGCAAGGTTGAGTTGATTGGGATCTGGGTGTCTTATCTCTCCATGGTTCTGAGTAAGAAGTTTGGGTGAGAGGTGTAGCTTTTGATGTTGTACTACTGATAGTTCAAATAGAGTTGTGAACCATGGTTGGCTTGCCCATGTTGGAGCAACTAGGATCATTGTGAGGGAATGTTGTTTGCGTTTCCAAACCACTAATGAAATGAGTGGGAGAGGCGGAAAAGCATAAGCAAATTTGCTTGACCAATTCATCCATAGCGCATTGCCTTTGGACAATGGGTGTGAATACCTGGATGCGAAGTTTGGGCATTTTGCGTTTTTGGTGTGTGGCAAACAGATCTATTTCTGGGTGTCCCCACATGGGAATGAAAGGAAGAAGAACCTGAAGATGAAGTTCCCATTCGTGGATCTGCTGTGCTTGACGCCTGAGCAGATCTGCAATCTGATTGTGTACCCCTGGGAGATGTTCTGCGAGGAGGTATATCTTTTGCGGTATGGCCCATCTCCATATGTTTTTAGCTAGGTGTGAGAGCTGTAGGGAGTGTGTCCCGCCTTGCTTCTGTATGTAATACATTGCTGTCATGTTGTCTGTTCGGATCAGGACAGCTTTGCCTAGAAGGTGTAGTTGAAAAGATTTAAACGTTAGGAAGATTGCTAACAATTCCAGGTAGTTGCTGGAAAATTGTTTTTGTTGGGGGGTCCAGATACCTTGGATGGTTTGGGTTTGAAGATGAGCTCCCCAGCTGGTGAGTGATGCGTCTGTTGTTAACACTATCTGTGGAAGTGGCTTGAGGAACGACCGCCCTTTGGAAAGGTTCTGTGTGTTCCACCATTGTAGAAAGCGATGGGTGCGGTCGTCCACCAACACCAGATCTGTTAGCTGACCTTGAGCCTGGTTCCACTGACTTGCCAAATACTCTTGTAATGGACGCATTTGTAGTCTTGCATAAGGAACGAGAAAGATGCAAGAGGCCATCATCCCTATTAATTGCATGAACACTCGTGCTGGTAGTGAGTGTTGTGGCTGAAATCTTTGAATCAGCCCCTGCATAGCACTTCTCCTGACTGGGTTGGGATATGTTAGGGCTGTAGAAGTATTTATCATAGCTCCTAGGTATTGTTGTATTCTGGACGGTTGGAGGTGGGATCTGCCCAGATTTACTGTGAATCCCAGACTGTGAAGCAGTTGTATTGTGTTGAGCGTGTGTTGAACACAGCTGTTGTGGGATTTTGCTTTTATGAGCCAGTCGTCCAGATAAGGGCAGACATGAATGTGTTGTCTTCTCAAATGGGCTGCAACCACTGCGAGGCACTTGGTGAAAACTCTGGGTGCCGTGGTGACTCCGAATGGTAGAACTTTAGATCTAGAGTGGAGAGAGAGTCGCCTTGCTGAAGTAGTGGAAGCACTTGTTGTAAAGTGACCTTGTGGAAATGGTCTGATTGGATGTAGAAGTTGAGCGGTCTGAGGTCCAGTATTGGCCAGAGAGGGCCAACTTTTTTCGGAATTAGAAAATAGAGGGAATAGAGCCCTGTGCCTTGATGAGGCAAGGGAACTGGTTCTATTGCATGTTTTTGTAATAATGCAATAACCTCTTTGTTATATTGAAGAATACGCTACACACACAGGTAAGTTGATGCAGCCTTTATTCACTGACCATCCACTCTCACAACAATGAAAGACTTCACCTGAACATTCCAAGGTGAGCTCCCTAGGGTCATACCATATACTAGAAGGGGAGGGGAGGGGGGGGGGTTTGGAACATACCAACTCACTATAAGTATTTCAAGATTATAACACATCTCCCTTTGACAGGATTGTAGGAGGACATTAATTCACACAGTGTTTACAACTCTGTCTTTGCTCCAAGTTTGTCCGTTCTCCAAACGAACTACACTCTTACTTGTTCTTTCCACCCTTTGTGGAGCTCCAAATTTGCTCGTTCCAGGTTGCACCCTACCAGGGTTTCACCTCCACTTCCCTTGCTCCATGTTTTACATCATACCATGACTTGTACTTCTGTTGATGAGATTCTACCCGTTCCTCAGCACGATCTAAGTCAGGCACAACACTTCTTCCCCCACCCAACCACCTCGAGTTCATTTTGGTGCTGGGCTCCCTTCCTCTAAGAAACACAAACGGAGATAGCCCTGTAACCCCATTGGGCGTGGTGTGATATGCCCACATGGATTCTCTCAATGCTTCCTCCACATTCAACCCATTAGCTATGGCTAGTTGTATGTGTTCCTTGATCATGCGATTTGCCCTTTCCACCAATCCATTGGCCTTTGGGCAATAGAGAGCAGTCCTCTCATGTTTTATATTGTGTTCCTGCAAAAACGCTCTCATAGTCTCAGAGACGAACTGCACTCCATTGTCCGTTACCAAAGTGGCTGGGATCCCTTCATACACAAAAACGTTTTTAAGAAATGCAATAAGATTGCTGGTTGTGGTGGACGCTCTGAACTTAAAATTCACCCAGTGGGAAGTGTAATCCACCAACACAAACAAGAATCTCTTCTGTGGCCCAAGGATGTCCATGGGACCCACTATGTCCATGGCCAGCTTGGTCCACGGAATCATCGGCACATTGACTGGGGCCAAAGGAGCCCTGTGAATGATTTTGCTCTTGTCGCTTCTCGCACAGCTGACACATTCCTTTACTGAGTGTTCCACCATCGAATCCATTCTGGGGAACCAAAAACAGCTTCTCACTTTGTTTTTTGTTAGGCTCCTGCCCAAATGCCCTTCATGGGCCAGGTCTATGATCCTTTCCCTCAACCCTTCCGGTGGACCAATTCTCTCCCCCCTGTGTAAGCGACCCGCTATAATCGAGAGTTCAAATCTGACTTCCCAGTAGTCTCTGATTTTGTCGGGAACCTCTGAAATCTTCTCCGGCCACCCCTTGACAATGAGCTCTTTCAACATGTCCATTGTCTTATCTTCCTTCATGCTCTTTTCCCATTCCACATCTGTCAACGAGGGTAAATGTACCGCGCAAATGGGCACATCGAGTACCTCCTCACTCAGTTTTCCTTTGAGCGGTAACCTTGACAAGTAATCTGCAATCACATTTTCAGGTCCCGGTAGGTACTCAACTTTGAAACAAAAGTTCTCCAAACCCAGCACCCACTTACTTATTCTTGGGGACATGTTCTGCGCCTGCTTCGGCGAAAACATGAAGGTAAGAGGCTTGTGGTCCGTGTGTATGGTAAACTTGGTTCCCCACAAAAATAATTTAAAATGGTGTACCGCCCAAAAACACGCCAATGCCTCCCTCTCGATGACTGAGTAATTGCGTTCTGCCTCGCTCAAGGTGCGTGATGCAAACGCTATTACTCTCTCCTCGCCTTCACCTTTTTGGGACAACATGGCCCCCAATCCCTTGCTTGAGGCATCCGTAGTTAAAATGGTTCTCTTTTTGGGATCGAAAGAACCCAGTGCTGGTGACTCCAGTATGCGCTTCTTTATCATCTCAACCATGCCACTGTGTTCTTCCTCCCACACAAATGCAGTATTCTTCTTTAGAAGCTCACGTAAACCCACACACAATTCTGCAAAATTTCTGACAAATTTAGACATATACTCCACTAAACCCAAAAATGACTTAAGCTCCTCCTTGTTCGTTGGGTGTGGGGCATCCCTTACGGCCTGGACTAAACTGTGCTTGGGTCTGAACCCATCTTTGGTGATGGTGTGCCCTAAATAGTCCACTGACGTTAACTTTATTCTACACTTGTCCAGCTGTACCGTCAACCCTGCATCAGATAGTCTGCGACACACTGTATGGAGGGTGGTATCGTGTGCTTCCTCCGTTTCCCCATACATCAGGATGTCATCTTGGAAGCAGAGTGTGTTCTTGACTCCTTTTAATACCTGCTGCATTATTATTTCTGAAATACCGAGGCTGCTGAGGCGAGACCGAAAGGCATTCTTACAAACATAAACGCCCCAAAAGGCGAGGTGAACGCTGTCAGCGGTCTCGACTCGGGATGCAGTTCCACTTGGTGGTACGCTCTGGACAGATCAATTACTGAAAAATAACATGCCTTACCCATGGTGCTCATCATATCATTGATGTTGGGGAGAGGAAACCTCTCCACCCAAATATTCTCATTTAAAGAGCGTAGGTCCACACACAAGCGGATGCCCCTCCCATTGCCCTTAGATGCCAAAACTAAGGGCGCAAGCCACTCCGTGGCCTCAATAGGTTGTATGACCCCTATTTCACATAGTTTATCAAGTTCTTCCTTGAGCGTCTCCCTCAGGTGGAAAGGTACTGACCGTGCTTTGTGAACCACAGGTTTTGCTCCAGATCTGATTTTAATTTTGTGCTGGAAATCACGTAATTTACCCAACTCCTCATTGAAGAGCTTGGGGAACATCATCTGTAAACCCTCCTCTTTGCCAACTCTGTCGATCATGATCACCTGATTTTCTCTGCTGGGATCTAGTATAATGCCTAATTCCCTTTGGTGTTGCCACCCCAGGAGATTGGCCCCACGTTCTACAATGTATACATTACCCTTTGTGGTCCTCCCATTAAAATCTATGTGGCTGTTCAACATGCCTACTAGGGGAATCGGATCTCTCGTGTACCCTTCAGGTCAGGAGTTTCTAATACTTCTCTAGATCCGCCCAGTGATTCCACAAAATCTTGTACATTTATTAACGTGAAAGGGGAACAGGAATCTGCAAACACCTCCAGTGGTTTGTTATCAAACAGTACAATACATTTGGGGTAGTTCTGTTTGGCCCCCACAGCCATGCTCCTCACCTGGAAAATGTACTTGGCATGAGATTCCTCCCCACTACTCACCACACTCACAGTGTTACTCAGGGGTGGGGGAATCATATCGCCCGACGCCCGAAACATGTTGATTTTTATGTTGGCCAAGAAGATTTAATATCTACTTTGTCCGACGGACAACTAGACATTAAATTACTAAAAATATACGAGCTGCGTGCACTCTCGGGTACTTGCGGCGATTAGACATGCTGACAGCCTAAGAACATTGGAGGCTTCTGATTGGCTAAAAGTCCATGACTGGGCTCTAGCCAGTGATTGGCTGGAAGTCTTTAGCCCAGCAAAACATCACGGTTTCTTTAGTGGGAAAAGCGCGGGTTAAACACTGGTGCAGCCCACCCACTCTCTGAACCAAGCTGCCGAACATGCAAAGAGTGGGGCGAGGCAGGAAATGCTTTCTCTGCTGCCTGGTACAAGCGTCGTGGGACAGGGCATCCGTGTAGTCTCTCTCTCGTCTTTATGGAATTGTCAGTGGCAGGTGTCTCTGACAGGTGAGTCGGACCCTGAATAATGAATATGCTACTTACCAGTATGCATCTGTTCTTGGCATGTAGGGCTGCTGACATTCATATCTGTGCATAGATCGCCGCCTAGTGTTGGGTCCGGATGTTTGCACGTTGTTGTCCTGGAAGAGTCTTCGAAGTATCCTTGGATAGGTGACTCCTCCCATGGACTACAGTGCGCATGGGCATCCTCTCCATCCTCAGATTGTTTTTCGCCATTGTGGCAGTGATGGAGTAGATACAGAAAGTGATGACCATGCTTGCAATAATTCTGAGAGCTGCAGCTGCGACAGGCGCCGGGGAGGAGGGAGGGCGATATGAATGTCAGCAGCCCTACATGCCAAGAACAGATGCATACTGGTAAGTAGCATATTCAGTTCGAGGCATGTGGGCTGCTGAATTCATATCTGTGCATAGAATACATAGCAGTGCCCTCTATTGGCGGCGGCTACCCGTGCCAGCTGCAGCGGTCTGAAAAAGTGTTTTGAGAACAGCCTGTCCTACAGCTGCCTGCTGTTTTGACTGCACATCTACGCAATAGTGTTTTGTAAATGTGTGTGTAGTGGACCATGTGGCTGCTCTGCATATATCATGCAGGGGAATATTTCCTAGGAAGGCCATGGAAGCCCCCAACTTGCGTGTTGAGTGGGCTCGTGGTGGAATAGTTAATGTGCGTTTTGCCTTTTGATAACAGATTTGAATACACTTAACTATCCATCTGGCTATCCCTGCTTTGGAGATGGCGTTACCTTTGTGGTGTGGGGCAAAGGCAACGAATAGTTGTTTTGTCTTCCTGAAGGGTTTAGTCCTGTCGATGTAGTACATGAGGGCCCTCCGTACATCTAGTGTATGTAATGCCCGCTCTGCAACAGTTTGTGGGTTTTGGAAGAAAACGGGCAGTTCAATAGTCTGGTTCATGTGGAACTGCGATATTACTTTGGGCATGAATTTGGGGTTGGTACGTAGTACGACCCTGTTGGCGTGAACCTGAATAAATGGCTCTTGAACGGTTAGTGCCTGGAGTTCACTAACTCTTCTTAGGGAAGTGATCGCTACCAGGAAGGCTACTTTCCAGGTAAGGAATTGAATCTCGCATGAGTGTAGAGGTTCAAAGGGTGGACCCATCAGGCGTGTGAGGACCAAGTTGAGGTTCCACATTGGAGCCGGTGGGTGACTAGGTGGAATGACTCGTTTGAGTCCTTCCAAGAATGCTTTGATGGCAGGCACTCTGAATAGAGAGAGGTGCTGCCTGGTTTGCAGATAGGCTGATATTGCGGTCAAATGGACACGTATAGAGGTGTACGCCAGATTGCATCGGTGTAGGTGTAAGAGGTAACATATGATGTCGTGGATGGATGCGTCCAGCGGGTTAATGTCATTATTACCGCAATAAATGACGAACCTTTTCCATTTGGCTGCATAGCAAGCTCTTGTAGTGGGTCTCCTGGCCTCCTTGATGATGTCCATGCAGTCAGGTGGCAGATTGAGATAGCCAAACTCTAGGACTTCAGGAGCCAGATCGCCAGGTTCAGCTGTTGCGGATCTGGGTGCTGAACCTCTCCATGGTTCTGCGTCAAATGCGCGGGTTTGATCCGCAGCCTTTGATGCGGTACCACGGAAAGTTCGAGGAAGGTGGTGTACCACGGCTGGCGTGCCCACGTGGGAGCAACTAGGACGAGTGTCAGGGAGTGTTGTCGGAGTTTGCGAGCCACCAGCGGTATCAACGGTGCTGGGGGAAAAGCGTACGCAAATCTGCCGGACCAGTTCATCCATATCGCATTGCCCTGCGACTGCGGATGTGGGAATCTGGCGGCGAAGCTTTGGCATTTTGCGTTTTCGCTTGTCGCGAATAGGTCTATCTCTGGGTGACCCCACTGCTGGAAGTACGGTTGGAGTACTGATGGGTGTAACTCCCACTCGTGCATCTGGTGGCTGTGTCTGCTGAGCAGATCCGCCATCTGGTTGTCCTTGCCGGGGAGGTGTTCTGCCATGAGGAACATGTTCCTCTGAATGGCCCACTTCCACATGCTCTGAGCCAGATGAGACAACTGTGGAGAGTGTGTCCCTCCCTGTTTCTGTATGTAGTACATTGCGGTCATGTTGTCCGTCCGGATCAACACGACCTTGTTGCACAGATGTACTTTGAAAGCCTTCATGGCCAGGAAGATTGCCATCAGTTCCAGAAGGTTGATGTGCATCTTCTTCTGTTGTGTCGTCCATAGTCCCTGCACTGTGTAGTGTAGTACATGAGCTCCCCATCCCTGGAGAGACGCGTCCGCTGTCAGTACTATTTGTGGAACAGGCTCTTGGAACGGTCGCCCCTTGCAAAGGTTTTGTGGATTCCACCAATGCAGAGAGTTGTATGCCCGACCGCTCACCAACACTAGGTCTTTCAACTGTCCTTGAGCCTGATTCCACTGACGTGCTAGGCACTCCCGAAGTGGGCGCATATGTAATCTCGCGTGCGGGACTATGAAGATGCAGGAGGCCATCATGCCTATCAACTGCATAAACACTCGCGCTGGAAGCGAGTGATTGTGTTTGAACTTGGAGATCAGCAGTTGTATGCTGTTGATCCTCACTAAACTTGGCTGAGCTGAGGCCGCCAGAGTGTCTATAGTCGCGCCCAGGTACTGTTGTACGTGTGCGGGCTGGAGATGGGACTTTGGGTAATTTAGTGAGAATCCCAGACTGTGAAGAAGGTGAATGGTGCGGGACATATGGCTTGCACATTGCTGGGCCGACTTCGCTTGAACGAGCCAGTCGTCTAGGTAGGGGTAGACGTGTATATGCTGCCTCCGTAAGTGTGCTGCCACCGTAGCTAGGCACTTCGTGAAAACCCTGGGCGCTGTTGTCACGCCGAAGGGAAGGACTTTGAACTGATAGTGCTGCCCCTGAACAGTAAACCTGAGGTATTTTTTGTGTGAGGGGTGGATGGGTATGTGGAAGTACGCATCCTTGAGGTCCAGTGATGCTAGGAAGTCTCCCTGCTTGAGAAGCGGAAGGACTTGCTGTAGAGTGAGCATGTGAAAGTGCTCTGAAAGAATGTACTGGTTCAGGGGTCTCAGGTCTAATATAGGCCTGAGCGACCCGTCCTTTTTTGGAATTAAGAAGTAGAGGGAGTAAACCCCCGTGCCCTGCTCGTGGATGGGTACGAGCTCGATAGCGCCTTTTAGAAGCATACTTTCTACCTCTTGCTGTAAGAGCGTTAAGTGCTCTGAGGACATAGGACGGTTTCTTGGTGGTATTGTGGGTGGAGTGGAAGTTAACTCCAGACAGTAACCGTGTTTTATAATATCTTTGACCCACCTGTCCGTGGTGATGGAGTTCCACGTGGACAGGAACCGTTGTAGCCTTCCCCCGACAGGTGTTATGTGGTCGGGAGGAAGGGAGAGGGCGTCACTGCTTGTTCTTGGGGGAGGACCTGGTGTTGCCGTAGCCACGTCCTCTGCCCTTGGTACTGGAGCCACGATAGCCACCTCGGGTGTTCTTATCGTAGGTGGTCTGCGTATTACCCTTGTTATATGTTTGTTGTGACCCCTGTCCTCTACCTGCCCCCTTGTTTCCGGGGCGACGAAAGGAGCCGCTCCGAAAGGACTGAGTTTGTAGGGCGCCCATGGACTTTGCAGTGTCCGTGTCCTTTTTTATCTTCTCGAGGGTGGTGTCAACCTCAGGTCCGAACAAAAAGTCGGGGTTGACGGGCTGATTAAGTATATTGTTTTGTACCTCAGGCTTGAATCCTGAGATACGTAGCCAGGCGTGACGTCGTAGGATGACGCTAGTGTTGATGGCCCTGGCAGCCGTGTCTGCAGCGTCTAGTGCACATTTAATGGCAGCATTTGTGAGTAGCTGTCCCTCTCTGATAAGGATTTCTGCACCTTCTTTGTAGGGGTCAGGGAGGTGCTGAAGAAGTTGCTCCAGTGTGTCATAGTGCGCTCTATCGTAGCGAGCGAGGAGCGCTTGAGTGTTAGCTATGCGCCATATGTTTGCAGCTTGTGCGGCAACTCGCTTGCCGGAGGTCTCTAGCACCTTGGACTCTTTGTCCGGGGGAGGAGCGTCACCCGTTGTCTGCGAGTGTGCCCTCTTGCGGGCATTCGCCACAACGATGGAGTCGAGTGGTAATTGGCCTCTGATGTAAGTAGGATCCCCAGGTGCTGATCTGTATTTTTTATCGATCCTGGGGTTTATCACTCGTGCCCTGGTGGGTTCCTTGAAAATGTCAGTGGCTGGCTTGAGGACCCCCTTCAACATTGGCAGAGTCTTTACATGTCTTTCTGAGGATGCAAAGGTGTCCATTAGAAAGTCATCTTCGATGATATCAGAGTGAAGCTGTACATCATGGTTGTTTGCCGCACGTTCAATCAGAGCGTTGAACGCCGCAGTATCCTCTGTGGGTGATGTTTTTGGCCCATATAGTTGTGTGTCCTGTGCATCAAGAGGTGCACTGGGGTCTGCAGGGTCGCCCCAAGTTTGGTCAGGGTCCTGCTGGTCATCAGGGTCCGTGTCCACATGGTAGGGGACTTGTTCATCCAAGTAGTCCCCCAACGCATCCGTGTCGGAGCGTGTGGGGGAGGCCCGGTGTGGATCCTGGTAGGGTGAATAGAAGGGTTCATACAGGAGAGGTTCTGAGTCCACAGGCAGCTTCCTCTTTAGCGGGATCCTGAAAGGCTCCAATGGCGGTTCCGAAGTTATCCTTCGGCCGTGGAGAATCATCCTGCCAGTGTCGGCGTCGATGACGTGTGACGGAGACGGCTCGACAGGTGTAACCGCAGTTTTGGTGACCTGTGTCCTGAGTTGAAACGCCTTCGGGATTGTGGGTGGAGGCAAGCCGAAGGTAATGCTGGTCGGCACCGACGAAACCGCCGGAGCCGAACCGGAACCCGACGGGTCCTGGAGGGCGTCCTTGGATCTGCAGCCTGGCATCGCGCCAGGCCGTACTCGGGGCGCCTTAGAGGTCGTGGCCCCCGCCAGGGTCGTCGAGGCGGCTGCAGATATCTTCTGCGCCCGTGGCGCATCGAGTCGAGGTGCGGAGATCACCGTCGACGTCTTCGACACGTGAGGTTTTGGTGTCGTCGAGGGAGTGCTGCGAGGCGTAGCAGGCGGGACGGCCCTCGGTGTCGGTGGCGTCGACGCCGGTAACCGGGCAGGTTTGTCGGCGCCGATGACCTTCTTCCGTTTGTCGACTCCCATGTCGCCCGTCTCGAGTTCGGCACCGAAGTCTCTCTTGGTGCGGTCGGTGCCGACCCGGTGCGCTGGCGTCGAAGGTGTTGAAGGCCTCGATCCGACTAGCGCCACTTTCAGTTTCGGTTTCGTAGGAACCTGAGCAGCTTTCGGTTTCGGTTTCGTGGAAGGGAAACCAGCTGGCTTAAGCGGTAATGGCTGCCGCTGAACGTCCGAGGCCGGGCCCGAGGGCGGGGCCGAAGGACTGCGTGATAGGTCTCGGGTAAGGCCCGAAGGCGATCCCTCGACCGGAGCCATAGTCTGTGGCGCTGGTGAAATTTCGGTCTGAACAGGTAGGCCTTGTTCATCATCGGAGCTACTCTCTTCGGCTCCTAAGGCCTCCTCGTCGTCTCCTACCTCGGTGTCGTCTTCACCTCTGTGGAAGAGTGACTCGTCGGCCTCGTCCGATCCGGGTTCGTGTTCGTGTTCGGAAACGGGACTGGAGGGTAAGACTTCTACTTCTTCGACGTCGTCAGCCTCGTCGAAGATGTCAGCTGGGGCCGGTGCCGCGTGCTGCGCTTCGAGCCTCGCCGCTCGACGATTCCGCAGAGTCTTCTTTGAACGGAACCGGGCACAGGCCATACATGTCGATTCGTCGTGGTCCGGCGAAAGGCATTTGTTGCACACCGGATGGACGTCGATGTGTGGGTACTTCGCATTGCATACCGGACACCTTTTGAATGGCGTCCTGGATTCCATCGTCGAAGTAGAGTCGATGGACAGGCAAATGCGAACAAAGTCGGTGCTGAAAGTTAGTAAACTAACAAAAAGTATCGAAACCCGATCGATAAACAGTACCGACGCGAACTAAAGGCCTTGTGGCCTCGACAAAAGTTTTTCCTAACTTGAGCTAAGATAGCACATCCGAACCCAATGGCGGAAAAAAACAATCTGAGGATGGAGAGGATGCCCATGCGCACTGTAGTCCATGGGAGGAGTCACCTATCCAAGGATACTTCGAAGACTCTTCCAGGACAACAACGTGCAAACATCCGGACCCAACACTAGGCGGCGATCTATGCACAGATATGAATTCAGCAGCCCACATGCCTCGAACACCCATTAATTATCTGCAGAAAACCGCACCATTTACTAAGAAATGTACGGAAACTGTGATGCTGCATGCTACGGGCCGGGATCAATGACCATGGGAGCGGGGGTTAAAAGGTAATTTACAGCAAGGGTATGAATTTATCACGCATAACCACATTATGTTAGTTAGTGCTGGGCAACTATTTTCCCTTTGCTGAAAAACCACACTCCGGTGACAGTGATCGATGGATTCAGTAGTCACAGGAGCCCATCAGCTTGGATGTACTCTAGACTGGAGTACATCTAGAGTAGCAGGAGAGCTCTAGATGTACTAGAGCAGCTGGAGAGCTCTAGACTGGGTCATATTTAGTCCCAACTGTGGCCTCGCATCTTCCATGTTGAGACAGAAACCTTGTATTCTGTTTACTATGGCTGTGGTTATGTCACGCGAATATGGCGTCTTTACACATGCCCCTATATGAGCAGGGCACTCTTCTATGTAAATTGACACTATTTATGCAGCTCACCTCTTGATAACTAATGATCGTGATATATTGGGCACTAAAATAATTGAACACTGCCCCCTGTCATTTCCAAGGATGCATTAGTGACAGTCTGTGAGTCTTTTACTGTAAACACAGGGTATTCTAATCCCTGCAGGAGATATACCTATGCACAACATTTACAGTACTGCAAGTCATTTTGTTTAGGTTTATTAAGGAAAACCTCAATAAAAAGACAAATGAAACGTTCTTTTATTTAAGTTTATGCCTTAGCTGTTCAAAGTGTGCTAACACGCTATTCTACATCTTCAGCATCGCAATCTCAATCACTTCAAGTTCATATTGTCAAAGACAGATATTCTCGCACATAAAGCAAACTTGGACACAGTATCACCTCTTCACCATCTGGACACAGGGGCTTGAACCAGAGCTATCAAATGAAGTGAGAAACATGATGGGGACTATGGCCTCGACCCACTGCTAAGGTAAACTAAGTGACTAAGGCATGTTTTACTCAATGTGAACTCAATTCCACATTTTTCTACATCTGGGGTTTCCTCACAGGGAGATGGCCACCATCTCTTTGGGTCAGTCACACCTACATTATGCCAAGAGTTTATTTACTGGTGCCCAATGCTATTTTTCCTCCCCAACTTTGAGCTAATTATGAATGCAGGCATCAGACAATATCAACACCCATGTATGCATAATCCTATCCCTCACATTCTTCAAGAATGACACTGGCTGCAAGAAACAGCTAATTCATGGCTCTCTGCCTCGCACACGAGACCATCCATTACACAGGACCGATCTTTCTTCAACTCAAACGTCACACCTACTGCTAAAGAATGTGTCTCTGGTACAGACTGGCTCTGCGAGTCACACTCTGGAAAATCTCCCAGTCAAGAATACGGATACTTCAAAAACACCCAGAATTTCAGACAGCGGTAAAGAATTGGCACCTCCCAAACACACACGCCTTTCCCAGCAAAGGTCCAACAAAAGAATTGAAAAACATTACTTACCTGTAACTTAGTGTGCACCTTATAGATGTTACAAATCACCATGCTGTTCCTTTCGTGCTGAGCTTAGACCACTGGAAGGTGTCCTTCGTTGTTGTGCAAATTTTGGTTTCAAGCTTGTGACAAGACGTATGATCAGCATGATCAAATACCCTGCAACCAAAAATGCACCATTCTCTATCACATCATGCCTAAATACAACTGCAAGCTTGCCACAACAAAACTGGAGCACTTTCAAAACCCCCTTGCAACATCCAAAACAGATATTTTTAACCCACTGTCTACAAAATACATGCTTTAAAGGACATGTTGGCATGCTATAAATCAACTTAATAAATCTACCATTCATGCAAAGCTAACGAGGTGGTAACTTCTCAGAAAATCCAGAGTCCCCTTCAGGCCCTTGACAGGAGCACGCAGTGCTGTAGAAATGCAACAACGTGTAATACAAAATAAAAATATAGTGAATGTTTCTCTGTCCGCTCTTATAATTATGTCGGGAGTTGGTGGGACAAGTGGATTTTTCAGGACATGTAGATCTTAGTAGCATTTTGTCCCTTGGCCAAGTAGATTATTTTAAAAATTCCACACCCCTGGTTACTTATCCCCTCTCTGCACACCCTTGCTAGATGTCCCCTCCTATTGCATTTTTTGCACATGACACTTCTGGCTGTACACACTGGGTTATTGGCAAGATGGTTACTGCTGCCACACCTATAGCATTTTAAATTACTAACTTTATGGGTTTGAGCCTCCTTCGTGCCCCATTTATCTGACACTTTTAACAACTCTTTACTCTGCTCGTCCACCTGTACAGACGCTACTACATCCTCTCTAACATTCATTTCTTTTACGCATTTCGCAGTATGTTCCACGGACTGAGCAATGGCCACGGCGTCTTTCAAGGTGGGATTCTTTGCCAACAGTTTCTCTTGGATCCTACTACTATTCGTGCACCTAACTAATTGGTCACGTATGAGTGAGTCATTCAGCTCCCCAAACTCACACAACTGCGTTAGCCCCCTTAAAGCTGCAATGTAATTAGAGATAGATTCACACTTCCCTTGAACTCTGCTGAAAAATGTGTGTCTCTCCAACACCACGTTGACCTTATCCCCAAAATGTGACTCCAGTTTCATCAATGTCACATCAAAAACATCAATGTCATCCTCCTCCTCCAACTCTGGTTCAGGAAGAGTCTCATAAACCTTGCGACCATGCACGCCTAAATTATGCAGAAGAATGTGCTGTTTCCTCAATGCTGAAAACCTTTCACCTCCCATGGCAATCAGGTAGGATTTGAACAGTTTTGCCCAATCTTTCCAGTGGATCTCTGGGTCCCCACAGTCATTCAAAAAGGACGGGGGTTGGCTCATGCCTGGCGTGCCCATGGGGACTGACTAAAAACCTCTTACACCGACAGCAGAAACCGCAGGACATGAAACGCCTTATGGAAGGACGTTAGTGACACTTAAAGTTCCTTGAAGGGCTTTATGGTGGGTACCACCTTGCACACTTAGCTCCCCCTCACGAGACTAGTATGACAGTCAGCGAGGAAACTGCCCAGTTGGTGTGCTTCACGGGTTCAAAAATGGGTGGCACTAGTATACCAGTCACCTCCTTGCGACACTGCCTGGAGCTTTTTTCACCCCCCCCCCCCCCCACGCAGTTCAAATAATTTCGCTGGACTCACCACAGTCACGATGTAAGAGGCGCCCGATACCGCTCCTGACTGGCCTTAGCGTAGTTACCACAATGCACGGTGATTCCCCTTCCCTGGGTTACAGGACGCGAAAGTCCTCCCACAACACTGCCAGAAGAACGAAATGGAAGAGCCCTGAATAGACTCACCAGGCTCACACGAAAATCTCCAGGGAATCGACACCGGCTCGCAGGCGGCTGACGCGCCGGACAAGCTGACTGAACTTCCTGGGCTGTGCGGTCCTCAGAGGCTGGAGCGCCGGTTCCTCGGAGAGGAACTGCTTCACCGGACGTCCGCTCGTAGAAGAACCTTGCACTGCGGCTGATTGGGGTGCGCGCTTCCCACACAAATCCGCTAGTACACAATCTCTGCCTGAGATATCTTCCGCCACAGACTGGAGCTGCACTCGCTTCACTGCCTCACAGGAACGCCTGGAAGTTGATCGTCACCCCGGGGTGTGGAACCTGAAGCACAGACAGCCCTTGCTGTCTCACCACTGTACTTGTATCTGTGACGCAACGCAGGGACCTGGGTGATATTCCTCGTTGTCCACGCCGCTGTAAGCTTTACTGCGGGTCACAAAACGAGACGCCTCCTTCCTCCTCACCACTGCTACACCCGTAATTCACCTGGCATGCTCTCAGAGTACCGTAGAGTACTGGCACCCCACAGCGATGCACACGGGGTACCCAGTTGACCAAATGGACCGACGAGCCACGCACTCCTTGGACTGCAGGAAATCTAGGGTCTCTTGATGACCACCAGACAATGCTCTTCAGAGGCGCTGCCCTCACAAAAGGTGCCCCAGCACTCGAGAGGTACTGATCCTTCTGCTGCTTCGAGAGAATAAACAGAGGGGAGATGGTCAGCTGCCCCCTTCGCAGTTCGTCGCCAGTGTTATATTGGAGAATACGCTACACACACAGGTAAGTTGATGCAGCCTTTATTCACTGACCATCCGCTCTCACAACAATGAAAGACTTCACCTGAACATTCCAAGGTGAGCTACCTAGGGTCATACCATATACTAGAAGGGGAGGGGGGGGGGGGGGTTTGGAACATACCAACTCACTATAAGTATTTCAAGATTATAACACTCTTGTTTGAGAAGAGTCAGGTGTTCTGATGACACTGGACGCTGTTTGGGAGGAATGTTGGGAGGGGTAGAAGTGAGTTCCAGGCAATAACCATACTGGATAATTTGTCTTACCCACTTGTCTGTTTTGATGGAATTCCAGACAAGAAGGAACTGTGAGAGACGTCCCCCGACAGGAGTGGGATGATCGGGGGAAGCGCAGGGAAGTCACTGTTTGGTATTAGGGGAGCTGCGGTGTTATTACCCCTGCCTCTGCCCCTGTTGTTGTTCCCCCTGTAGCCTCCTCTAGAGTACCCTCTGGAAAAGGATCCCTGGTTGGGACTTTTGTAGGATGAGGACGGGTGTTCCGGAGTATTTGTTTTTGAGCCTGCTCTATAGAAGGAACGTCGAAAGGAGCCTCTTGTAGAGGGTGACTGCAGAGCTCCCATAGACTTGGCAGTCTCTGTGTCCTTTTTTTAAATCTTTTCCAAAGATGTGTCAACTGCAGGGCCAAAGAGGTGCTCATGGTCAAAAGGCTGATTAAGGATACTGTTTTGCACTTCTTGTTTAAAGCCAGATATCCTGACCCAGGCATGTCTGAGTAGTAAAACACTTGTATTTACTGCGATGGGACGCAGTGTCTGCTGCGTCGAGCGCCCATTTGATGGATGTGTTAGCGATTAATTTGCCTTCCTGTATAAGGTCATTGGCTTTGTCTTTATATTGTTGAGGTAGGTGTTGAATGAGCTTTTTCAGCTCCTCATAATGAGCCCTGTCATACCTCGCCAGGAGGGCTTGTGTGTTGGTTATTTTCCATTAGTTTGCAGCTTGAGACACCATACGTTTGCCTGATGCGTCTAATAATTTAGATTCTTAGTCAGGAGGTGGTGTGTCGCCTGACCCCTGACAATTTGCACTTTTATGTGCATTTGCTACGACCAGGGAATCTAAAGGAAGTTGACCCTTGATGTATATAGGGTCAGTGGGAGCTGCCTTGTATTTCTTATCTATTCTGGGGTTAAGAACCCTAGCTCTAACCGGGTCTTTGAACACCTCAGGAGTGTGTCTAAGAAGACCTTTAAGCATTGGCAAGACATGAGAAGATCTTTGTAGCTGGTCAAAGGTTTCTAGAAGAAAATCCTCTTCTATGGGGTCTGAGTGTAGTTTAACTCCATGGTATGTTACGGCCCTATTTATTAGTTGGGCAAAGTCCACATTGTCATCTGGTAGAGATGGCTTTGAGGGGTGGAAATCCGGATCATTATGTAGATCAGGATCGGTATTATAGCCATGCCATGGGTGTGGATCTTGTGGTGGATTACCAAGATCCTCAATGTCTACTGGTATTATATTTTCATCTTCTTGCCCATCCCCATGTGCATCGTCACTAACCTCTGGTTGTGGAGAATGTGCTGGAGAAATTAGTAGATTAGGGTAAATTGGTGGGGGGGGGGGGGAAGGTGGTGGTGAAGTATTAGTGGTCATGTGTATTTTCTTTAGAGGAACCGGTGCATGTGGTAAATGTTCTGGTTTCCTCTTTGTAGGTAGCGAAGTAACTATATGACCAGTCTTTGGATGGCTCCGAGACGTTCGGTGCGGATTGTTTCGGCTCCTTGTTTCGGAGGCTTAGTCATGAAAGGGTTCTCTTTAGATGGTTTCAACTCCGAGGTCTTCGGTGCCGAGGTCTAATCCGGCTGCTTCGGTGCCGAGGTCATATCCGGCTGCTTCGGTGCAGAGGGGTCTTTTGGCGGTTTCGGTGACAAATGTTTTCCAGTGCCGACGGAGGGGGCCTGGCATCTCGGGAGACTTAGCTTTTGGCACCGAAGATGGTTTTTCGGGACCGGGTGGCTGTCTCGAGTTGGAACCGTAAGGCTTTTGTTTTTCCTTCGGAGCCGGGCCCGGAGGCGGGGCGCTCAAAGTCTTTGTTCGGTGTGGACCTGAGCCCGGAGGTCTCAGTACTCACGTCCCATTGAGCCGGGGTGACGTCATCTTCGGCGTCGGTGTCGTCTTCGAAGACCGGGACCTGTTGTTACTGTTCTGGTTCAGGAAGGCTATCGGGACCTGGATGAAAGATGTCCAGAATGGAACATGTGCCTCGGGACATCTCGTGGCGTCGAGCCCGACGATCTCGGATGGTCTTCTTGGACTTGAAGGATAGACAAGCCTCACAGTCGTCCTCTCGATGTTCTGGAGAGCGGTACAGATTACAAACGGGATGGAGGTCCAAGTGTGGGAATTTAGCACCACACTGGGGACATTTCTTAAATGGAGTCCGTTCCATTGACGCGGGTAGGCACAGCGGCCCATGTCGTAGTTCGCAGGCGTCGAAGTTTTCGAACGTTGTGGTCGAGGGTGCACGTCGAAAGGAATGCGATCGAGACAATACCGTCGGTTAGCTGTGATTGTGCGTCGAAAGGGGGTTCGATAACGAAACACTGACCCGGAGCACAGCATGTCACATCCGAACCCGATGGCGGAAAAAAACAATCTAAGGATGGAGTCGATGCCTATGCGCAAAGGAGGAGTCACCAACCTCGTGACTACAAAGACTTCTTCGACAAAAACAACATGCAAACATCCAAGCCCAACAACAGATGGCGATCTATGCAAAAGTGTACAATCTGCAGCTCATATGCCTCGAACATGTAATTACTCGCATAGAGAGGTGTGGTTTTAGAAGATTTGCCACTGATGTATTTTGTGGAGGTGGAGAGCTCTTACAGGATCAGCTGCAGCTTTTTGGCAGGAAAAAGAGCGGATTTCCAGAGATGGTAAGCGTGATGGGAGGCCAAAGGAAATATGCCATTGGTCCTGTGCAATGACATGTGAAATAAGGAGAAGGATAGCTGAAACATAGGGGAGTCGGCTGAGAGTGTGCAAGTGGCAGACAGCAAGGAAGACTGAAAGCATGTGAAATACAGCTGCAGCCTAATCTCCATCCTATGTTCTTGTACTGCATTTGTTTTGCTATAACGAAGTGACTAGTGCAGGTAAATAACTGGAAACCTACTGTAATGCCTTATTGTGAGCCGGAGTAGTAGCAGATGAAGTAATAAGGATGCCCACCTTAAGAGCTAGAGTTCAGAAACAGGAAGATCAAACAGAAGGTTATGTTTGGGTGCCCACCAGAAGGACCAGAGAAACTGCTCTTACCCACCTCAGGAGGTGAATGGACCTGCTGCTGGATGGTGTGCACAGCCAGTGCAACCTGTGGTCCCTTTCCAGCTTGCGAGGTGCTCTGTACCACGAGTCGCTGAAAATGAGATAAGATACAGGAAGGCTGCGATTAAGGTATTTTATTTGTTCGTCTTTCACACAACTATAATTGTGACTGAGGAAAAAGACTTCCATGTCTACACCATCTATATAATTGTAAAGGAGGGCACCTGACAGTCAACTCCTACACCTAATCATTGGGTTGCTAAAGATGTGGACTATTACACCCAACCACATCTGCAACAAGAGGAACAAGACTGTCTCTCATACACTTGTGATTGAGGGAACAAGACTGCTGCTTCAACATCCAACCACATCCTTGAGTGAATAAGTAAGATGCTTAGTCCTAAACCCAGCTACATCTTAGCAATGGGGAACAGGGCTAGCTTTTCTACAAGTAACCACATCTGTAAAAAGACTCTTACCCACACACGTAACAAAGGGAATATGACTACACTCACACCAAACCATTTCTGAGACTGAAGTACCAAGATTAGTAAAACTCCAAATCTCCTAAACTAATTCATATCTGGACTGGAGAAAGAGTACTGCAACTCCACTAGCAATCCATCTTAAATCCTTGAAGATGCTCACTACCACTCTCATTCCTGCACACAGCCACATCTGTAATCACAAGTAAAACATATGACGTTTGCAATTGGCCAATGAAAGCCAGCCAACCCAAAGGGCTGTCCTTCTTGGCCAATGCAACACAGAGAGCCTCTGCTGCAGAGAAGGCATTTAACAACAGAAATATGTTCGCATTCATGGCCCCCTTCGCTGTCTATTGAATATGTGAAATGAAAGAGACTGCCGCCATGCACAGGGCATAAAACTTTCAGAGGCACTTCCTCCTCCTTCGAGGGGTACAGGAAACCCTTCATTCGCCACTAGATTTCAGACATTGAAAGTCCCTTGTGTTCACCAAAATATATACAACATTCAAGAGCACACTGCCCTTTCAAGCTATTAAACATTTAGAAGCTGACAGCTTAAAGATCCTGGCTGCCTCTAGTTTAAAAGTGTTGAGCAGGTCCAGCATGAACACCTATATCAATGTGTCTGGGGTCATGATTTTACAATCAGTCCATGACAAGATGTGCATATGGTAGTGTATAACACTAGACAGCAAGCATGCACAAAGAAAACATACATGCAGAGACCACACCAATAACAGAATGAGGATACAGTGCAAAGAGCTGTAGAGTGACTCTGCTTGCCGTGACTATGGGGAACAAAAGGTGAAACAGAGCACTCTCACTATACATAGGCTGATGTGATGAGACCCCCTCTGCTCCAGGACACAAAGGGGATACAGACTTGAAGGGATACCTGCACTCCAGCCAGCTGCAGAGAGGGGAGGGCAGTGGCCTTTGGCTGAATTCCAGCTTGGACAAGCAGTCTCTGTGCACCAAAACATTAAAACTGGCAGTTAGATGATCAGGAAAATAACAGAATAAAGCCAAGGAAGCCAGCTACAACAGTACACACGCATCAGCCTTCACAGAACTGTCTTCAGTAAGTTAGCAAAATCCAGAGGCTGGTAGCGGCTCTCAGCCTTTCATTGGACAAGAGAATTGTAGGTGGTTCCAAGGGTGCAACTACCCAAGCTTTCCTAGAAACAAGCAGTTCAGTCACTATGTCTGTCAAAGCAAATTAGGACTCTAAAGCCACCTCCATACATCTTCAGTGGTGAGGCTGAACCATAAGGCCAAAGCTATTCAGGTTGTGGGTTGGAGGGAGGCATAGATAACACAGCAGTAAAATATCAAATAAATCAATGCTTGCGCACCCAGATCAATTATGCAAAAAAAATGGACTCTTAATTACCTTAAGATGGATGAAACATTGAAAACATGGTAAATGTTGAAACATAGGATTCAACAGGCGGCAAAAGTACACTGGTACTTAGGCAACAATGGGCCCAACATTATTGGATACAGTGAACTTTGTGATTCTGTCAAAAGTGCCATCCTCTTTCTATACCTGCTGAGCCGCTTGGACATGCTGCACCACCTGTGTTGGCACTCCCACTTGGGTAGGAGGTGTACCAGGACTGGTTTCTGACAGGGCATCATTGGGCCTCAAGACACCATCTGAATTAAATGCAAAACAGAGGAATCAGAGAATTGATGGTGGAATGACATATAGGTGTGCCACCCCCTAACCCTACTGCACAATCCATACAACTACTGTTACCCCCATCACATTCACAAATACCAGAAACATTGTTGAGTTATCCTTCCGCCGCAAGTTACACTTCTCATGCTTATCACAAGGAATTCAACAAGACATGAGCAGTATAATAACTTCAAACACAAGATTTAAAGCACATACCTTTGCATGTTCTCAGAAATTATAATGCTTTGAAATGACTTATTGCCGGCATAAGCACTAGACAAAAATAATCAGATAAATAAATAGGAAATCTTGACAAGTGGAAAAGGATGGAAATGCTATTTATTTTTAATAAATACTCTTCAACGGGGCTTTCCAGATTCATACTCACGCCTCGTTTTCTCGGTAGATATTTACAGGTGAACTTGCTAAAGCAAACAAAAAGGAACTGACATATGATTCCTTTATGAACATCCTGAGGCAGTATAATTCCAGCTGACAGGTAAAAAGAAATGTCAAAAGCCAGTATTTTCGCTTGTGAGAAGTTGGCCTGGTATATGATGCTCACTAGTTAAAGTAATCACCTTGTACCATGCCAAGCAACCCTTATGGTGTGGTTGTAAGTCAACCTTTTCGGACTAGCTGCCCTAGTGGTAGCGTAGGCTAAGCAGTCTTTGAGGCTAAACTCGTGAAGCGTGTTAAGCCAGCTGTTTTACCAAATGCAACCCCCTTTTATACCAATGAAAGGACACCACACAGATATATATTCAAAATATATATGTATTTATTTCTCAAAGTAACCCCTAGTCTCTTTATGAGCACAGGGGCACAAATCGTCAAACAAGATTACAGTAGAATACACAGAAGTTGCACTTTATATGGATAGGCCCTGGTGGCCGCTCAAACCATATACTAAAATAGTGGTATAAGTACCACGAACAGAAAGGGGAAAAGGCCTAGGGCATCTAGAATCGCTGGGCCTACAAGGAGCTAACTTCAGTTAGTGACCAGGAGGTCCCCGGGTGGCGTGTGCAGAGCAAATAGTCACACGCGTGCTCCCATAGGTTTCAATGGGTGCGTAAAAAGTACAAAGTTACTGCAAAGAGGATCTTCCGGATGGACTAGGAACTCAAGATTTGGAACACAGGCACTAGAGATGTAATACTACACTTGGGCACAGGAGTGCCAGCTTTACCTCACCCACAGGAAGCGGGTGCATAGGCCTCGAAGTGCGTCAGGTTTCTTCTATCTGTTCCGTGGAGCCTGAAGACAAAGATGCTGCAGGCGGTCGGTCCGGGAGAGATGTGGTGGATCCCAGAGTGGATCGGAGATGTTGAAGACCTTTGGTGCAGATGCTGCTCGAGGGTTGGGCTTCTCAAATCCCAAAGCACAACTTGGAGGGAGCCTCGGTTGTTGCACTTGTCAGCTTGTCGTGGTCGTTTCAAGATGGCTGGCTCCACGTGTCTCGGTGCCTCCACGGGTCTCCTCTTTTCAGGGACTGTGGATCGGGCGGTGAGAGGTCTGGAGGTCCAGGTCTTGTCAGTCTCTGGGCTCGGGCTCCGGCGGGAGGCGGCGGCAAAGCAGACGTTGATTCGCTGGATGGTGCTTGCGTTAGCAAGGTGGTCACTCCCTGACCACAGGGGAGATTTCCTTCAGTCTTCTGTGCAGCACAATGTCGAAGTTCCCGTCTTCTTCTTAGTTTCAAGTTGACTCCAGGATGTCTGAAGTCTTAGGACACAGCTCCTACCTTTAAGCGGATTCTAGGGGCCGGACTACCTGCTAGGTCCCTCCCTATGGGTGGGACCAGGAAGGGGGGTGGTTACACCCCCAATCCTTTGTCCAGCTCGCCCCAGGCCCGGGACTGGTGTGCCCCAGGACCGGTTTGAACTGGCATATGCACCGAGGCTCCTTGTGAGCCACAGGCATGTCTGGTTTCTTTCAAGCCCTACCTGACCAATACACAAAATCCTGTCTGGGGTGGTGCATGCACCTCCCCTGGCAGGAAACCCTTTGTCCACACCTCCCCAGCTGGAAGGACTCCCAGCAGCAGGAGGGCAGACTTGTGTCTGTGGTGGCAGCATCCATTTTGTGGAGCTGAGGCTATGTCTGATTTTACCCGGGTTTCAGGTACTGTACATGTCGTGTCCCTCTAGAAGGGTGGAATGCTAACCCCGTCGCCAGAATTGGCGAGGGGTTAGTATTCCAATTCGTATGACACCTTACTCGACATGTTTTGATAAAGCCAAACCAAAGATAGCATTTAACCGCGAGGTTCATAATGCACTTAAGAGTATATGGTATGACGATATCTGGAAACAGTAGAAGGAAGTTGTTCCGACCACTGCAGACAGGCTCAGCTCATGCCAGAGCACCATCTCACATGGAACCAAGCACTCTGCCTTCAGGATTGTTAAGGCCTGCCATAGGAGTGACTTATAGGTTACCAGGTGTCCCATTTAAGGTTAGGTATAGGTATACTACACCTAAGTAAGAGGTGATTACACCAACTTACCCCAGCTGAGTGATCAGCCAGTTGTGTCAAATTGTTAGGCCAAGCCTGGGGTGGCATAATACATGCTTCAGCCCCTGGCAGGCCTTGGGTACACTAATGCCCTGGGTACCTAGTGTACACTGGTACAGGGGCTGACAGGGTGATCCACTTCCAATTGGTTATGCACCTAGGGTGCATAGTTTTAATTTAGTAGAGAGAATAGCAGGCTGGGGGTCTGATTGGCAGGCCCACAGCCTCAATATGTCAAAAACCAGTGAAGCAAAAAGCAAAAATTTGGGGTGACCATAGGATAGCAGACCCTACTCTCCTACACAACCCCCCCCCCCAAACGCTGGGACATTAAACTAGCCTTGACCAGTCTCGTCTTCATGTCCTAAGTGGAAGTACCTGGAGAGACCATCTGCATTCCCATGGTCAGTACCTGGCCGGTGCTCCACTGTAAAGTCCATCCCCTGTAGGGAAATGGACCACCTAAGCAGTTTGGGGTTTTCACCCTTCATCTGATTTAGCCACAAGAGGGGCTTATGGTCGGTCTGAATCTTGAAGTGAGTGCCAAACAAGTATGGCCTCAGCTTCTTCAGGGCCCACACCACAGCAAAGGCCTCCCTCTCAATAGCTGACCAATTCTTCTCTCTGGGGGTCAACCTTCTGCTAATAAAAGCAATGGGTTGGTCTTGACCATCTACATTAAGTTGTGACAGCACAGCTCCCACACCCAACTCAGAAGCATCTGTTTGGACAATAAACTCTTTGGAGTAGTCAGGACTTTTCAGGATAGGTGCAGAGCACATGGCCTCCTTCAGGTCATCAAATGCCTTTTGACAGCTTACTGTCCACTGAACCTTTTTGGGCATCTTCTTGGATGTCAGATCATTAAGAGGAGTCACAATGGACCCATAGTTCTTAACAAACTTCCTGTAGTACCCAGTCAAGCCCAAGAAAGCTCGAACTTGAGTCTGGGTGGTTGGAGGAGACCAGTCCTTGATGGATTGTATCTTACTCTCCAGTGGTTGAACTTGGCCTCCACCTACAAGGTGGCCCAAATACACAACCTTACTCTGCCCTATCTGGCACTTAGTAGCCTTGATAGTGAGGCCTGCCCTTTGCAGAGCCTCAAGAGCCTTCTTCAGGTGGATCAGGTGATCCTCCCAGGTGGAGCTAAAGACAGCAATGTCATCAAGATATGCTGCGCAAAAGTCATCCAACCCAGTAAGGACTTGGTTCACCAGCCTTTGGAAGGTGGCAGGTGCATTCTTCAGACCAAAGGGCATCACCACAAACTGGTAATGCCCACCTGGGGTTGAGAATGCTGTTTTGGCCTTAGACTCCTCAGCTAATCTGATTTGCCAATAGCCAGCTGTCAAGTCAAATGTGCTCAAAAACTTTGCAGAAGCTAGTTTGTCTATGAGCTCATCTGCCCTTGGAATAGGGTGTGCATCTGTCCTGGTGACAGCATTGAGTCCTCTGTAATCCACACAGAACCTCATCTCTCTCTCTTGCCATCTTTGGTGTGAGGTTTGGGGACCAGAACCACTGGGCTAGCCCAGGGGCTCTCTGAGGGTTCAATGACACCTAATTCCAGCATTTTATGTACCTCAGCCTTTATACAGTCCCTGACGTGGTCAGGTTGTCTGTAAAGCTTGTTCTTTACAGGCAGACTGTCACCAGTGTCCACCACATGGGTACACCAGTCAGTTTGACTAGGTATTAAGGAAAACATATGTGAAAATGATTGTAGAACCTGTCTACATTCAGTCTGCTGATGGGCAGTGAGGTTGCCTCCAAGGGTCACTCCTTCAACTGAGCCATCTTCAGGGTTCTGAGACAACAGGTCTGGGAGAGGGTCACTCTCTTCCTCCTGTCCCTCATCTGTAGCCATGAGCAAGCCCATGTCTGCCCTGTCAACATATGCTTTAAGCCTGTTAACATGGAGTACCCTGTGGGGACTCCTGGGAGTTCCTAGGTCTACCAAGTAGGTGACCTCTCCCTTCTTTTCCAGGATTGTATGGGGTCCAGACCATTTGTCTTGGAGTGCTGCTGGGGCCACTGGCTCCAACACCCATACCTTCTGTCCTGGCTGAAACTCAACCAAGACAGCCTTTTGGTCATGCCAAGCTTTCTGTAAGGCCTGGCTTGCCTCAAGGTTTTTGGATGCCTTCTCCATATACTCAGCCATCCTGGAGCGGAGACCAAGTACATAGTCCACTATGTCTTGTTTAGGCTTTTTGAGAGGTAACTCCCATCCTTCCTTCACTAAACACAGTGGGCCTCTTACAGGGTGCCCAAACAACAATTCAAAGGGGCTGTAGCCAACCCTCTTTTGTGGGACCTCTCTGTAAGCAAACAGAAGGCAGGGTAGAAGGATGTCCCATCTTCGCCTGAGCTTTTCAGGTAATCCTTTGATCATACCCTTTAGGGTCTTGTTGAATCTCTCAACAAGCCCATTGCATTGTGGGTGATAAGGGGTGGTGAACTTGTAGTTGACACCACATTCCTTCCACATAGCTGTCAAGTATCCTGACATAAAGTTGGTACCTCTGTCAGATACTACCTCCTTAGGAAACCCCACTCTGGAGAATACTCCCAGCAGGGCCCTGGCCACAACAGGTGCTGTAGTGGTCCTAAGGGGAATTGCCTCTGGATACCTGGTGGCATGATCCACTACCACCAGTATAAATCTGTGCCCAGATGCAGTGGGAGGATCCATGGGACCCACTATATCTATTCCCACTCTTTCAAAGGGGACCCCCACCACAGGTAGTGGTATTAGGGGGGCCTTTGTTGTGCCACCTGATTTGCCACTGGCTTGGCAGGTCACACAGGAGCGACAAAACTCCTTTGTATCTTCATTCATATGAGGCCAGTGAAAGTGAGGGACAAGCCTGTCCCAAGTCTTGTTCTGGCCTAAGTGTCCTGCTAAAGGAATATCATGGGCCAAGGTAAGAAGGAAGCCCCTAAATTGCAGAGGTATAACCAACCTCCTGGTAGCACCAGGCTTGGGGTCTCTAGCCTCTGAATAAAGGAGCCCTTCATCCCAATAAACTTTATGGGTACCTTGAGCATTCCCAGCAGCCTCAGCAGCAGCCAGCTGTCTGAGGGGTTCAAGAGAGGGACAGGATAACTGAGCCTGCCTCAAGTCAGCCCTTGAAGGTCCCCCTGTCCCCAGAAACTCAACCTGATCAGGTTCAAGCTCTTCAGGGACAGTTCCTTCAGGGTCCTCTAGATCAGCTTCCTGGGAAGGCTGATCATCACTCTGAGGCAGGGGGAAAGGCACAGCCTTGACCCTCCTGTTCTTCTTCTTGGTAGGTGCTTGGTCCATTGTTCCAGGATCCAAGACCTGAGGTTCAGTGAGGCACTTTTTGGCCTGTGACCTGGTCACAGCAAGGACATGTGATGATATACCTAACATCTCTGCATGAGTCCTGTACTCCACTTCTGACCATAGAGAACTCTCTAGGTCATTGCCCAACAAACATTCTACTGGGAGGTCTGCACTAACCACCACCCTTTTGAGGCCAGTTACCCCTCCCCATGAGAAGTTAACAACTGCCACACTATGTGAAGTAGTGGCATTGCTGGCATTGGTCACCAGGTAATTCTCACCTGGTATGTACTGTCCAGGGTCCACAAAGCCTGGTGTCACCATAGTGACACTGGCACATGTGTCCCTGTAGGCTTGAGCCACTTTTTCATTTATTAAAGGAGTCTGTCTGTACTTGCCCAGGTTTCTGGGGCTCACAGTCAGGGACAAATCAATGTCCCCATCACAGATCAAGACTGCCTGTGTCAGGGTTCTGTCTAAGTCAGAATCTCCTTCAGTTCCCATAGTGATTCCCACTACACCCTTTGTCTGGGGACCAACACTGCTAACAGTAGTACTGGGAGCAGGTGCCTTAGGGGCAACAGTGTTGGGGGCTCCACCCTTCTTACAATCACTAGTCCAGTGAGTTGTATTCTTGCAATGATTGCACCAGGGCTTCTTTTGACCTTCTTTCTTCTTTCCCTTAGTTTGTTGTTGGGACCCACCCTCCTTAGCAGTAGTTTGGGGCCCTGTTGAAGACTTCTGGTCTTTAGATTTCTGATCTCCACCCTTTTGGTCTGTTTTCTTCTGATCACCCCCTTGGCCCTGGTTCTGGTTCTTTTGCTTAACCCTGGTTCTGACCCATTTGTCTGCCTTCTTTCCCAATTCTTGGGGAGAGGTCAGATCAGAGTCAACCAAGTGTTGATGCAGTTGCTGGTTTTGACAGTTATTTAAAATCTGTTCTCTCATCATCAAATTATACAATCCTGTAAAATCAGATACCTTACTTCCCAGCAACCAACCCTCCAAAGCCTTAGTGGCACATTCAACATATTCAGACCAGTCCTGAGTCTGTGTCTTTTGGGTGTCTCTGAACATTAACCTGTACTGTTCAGTGGTTAAGCCTAACCCATCAACCAGAACACTCTTCAGGACTCTGTAATTTCTGACATCCTCTTCTCTAACAGTGAGGAGTCTGTCTCTGCCTCTTCCTTCAAAGGAGAGCCAGAGGATTGCTGCCCACTGGTCTTCAGGAACCTGCTGTACTTTGCAGGCTCTCTCAAGAGCAGTTATCCATTTGTGGATATCATCCCCACTTTTGTAGGGGGGCACAACCTTAGACAGGTTCCTATTATCAAAGACCCTATCTTTGTCCTTAGGGACAATGCTGCCACCAGTGGGTATAGACCCACTCTCTCTAGGTTGCCTAGCCTTGTTCAGTTTTTCTTCCATCAGGGCTACCTCTAGCTCCTGCTTCCTGATCCTCAGCTGGGCTTCCTGCATTCTGGCCTCATGTTCCCTCCTCTGAGGGGTGGTCATCCTTTTCCTGGAGTGACCTTGAGAGCCTCTAGAGGCATGAGAAGCATTAGAGTCGCCTGAGCGATTCCTTTGCCTCCCAAGCCCCTGGTTAAGTCCACTGGGGAGATCCAATGGGATGATCCCATTGTCAGTCCCCAATAGCCTTAGTTTAGCTGGGCCAAGTATAACACTTGGCACTGGGCTAGTTCTCCCTTCATCATCACTACTCTCTGTATCCTCTCCACTTTCCTCCTCTGTAGTATGGTTCTCATCTAAGGGATGGCTATTGGAAAGGGGTACTTCTGTAGCATCTTCAGAAGGGGGGCCTCCTGTTCCTGACCCTAAGGGGGCTAACTGGGAAGCTTTCTTGAGCTCTCTCTGATTTTCATCATTTTGCAAGAGTTCTCTGAGCTCAGCAGAGGTAGGGTTCTTGGGCTGTTTAAGGCCTCTAAGAGTTGCCAAATGCCTGAGCTCATTCTGATTAAGGGTAGCAAAGATGGATGGTGCCCTCTGGGGGTCACTCTCAACAGAGATAGGTACATTGGACCCCTCTGCCCCAGCCATTGCTCTTAAGTGTGGGTGGATGTGTTGCAATCTACCTACACTTGGGTTTACCTACTAAACCTATCTAGTAGTTGTAGTCAGGGTGTGCTACTCCCTTTGCTCTACAACAACTAAGTTCAGTAGAACTTATGTATATCTAATCTTGTTTTATATGTACCTACAGGTACCTATGTGATCTTTCAATTGGTAACCAAGAGATTACAATGGTAAAACACAGCAAGCTCAAATCCCACCGCTGCTCACCAATGTGAGAAGTTGGCCTGGTATATGATGCTCACTAGTTAAAGTGATCACCTTGTACCATGCCAAGCAACCCTTATGGTGTGGTTGTAAGTCAACCTTTTCGGACTAGCTGCCCTAGTGGTAGCGTAGGCTAAGCAGTCTTTGAGGCTAAACTCGTGAAGCGTGTTAAGCCAGCTGTTTTACCAAATGCAACCCCCTTTTATACCAATGAAAGGACACCACACAGATATATATTCAAAATATATATGTATTTATTTCTCAAAGTAACCCCTAGTCTCTTTATGAGCACAGGGGCACAAATCGTCAAACAAGATTACAGTAGAATACACAGAAGTTGCACTTTATATGGATAGGCCCTGGTGGCCGCTCAAACCATATACTAAAATAGTGGTATAAGTACCACGAACAGAAAGGGGAAAAGGCCTAGGGCCTCTAGAATCGCTGGGCCTACAAGGAGCTAACTTCAGTTAGTGACCAGGAGGTCCCCGGGTGGCGTGTGCAGAGCAAATAGTCACACGCGTGCTCCCATAGGTTTCAATGGGTGCGTAAAAAGTACAAAGTTACTGCAAAGAGGATCTTCCGGATGGACTAGGAACTCAAGATTTGGAACACAGGCACTAGAGATGTAATACTACACTTGGGCACAGGAGTGCCAGCTTTACCTCACCCACAGGAAGCGGGTGCATAGGCCTCGAAGTGCGTCGGGTTTCTTCTATCTGTTCCGTGGAGCCTGAAGACAAAGATGCTGCAGGCGGTCGGTCCGGGAGAGATGCGGTGGATCCCAGAGTGGATCGGAGATGTTGAAGACCTTTGGTGCAGATGCTGCTCGAGGGTTGGGCTTCTCAGATCCCAAAGCACAACTTGGAGGGAGCCTCGGTTGTTGCACTTGTCAGCTTGTTGTGGTCGTTTCAAGATGGCTGGCTCCACGTGTCTCGGTGCCTCCACGGGTCTCCTCTTTTCAGGGACTGTGGATCGGGCGGTGAGAGGTCTGGAGGTCCAGGTCTTGTCAGTCTCTGGGCTCGGGCTCCGGCGGGAGGCGGCGGCAAAGCAGACGTTGATTCGCTGGATGGTGCTTGCGTTAGCAAGGTGGTCACTCCCTGACCACAGGGGAGATTTCCTTCAGTCTTCTGTGCAGCACAATGTCGAAGTTCCCGTCTTCTTCTTAGTTTCAAGTTGACTCCAGGATGTCTGAAGTCTTAGGACACAGCTCCTACCTTTAAGCGGATTCTAGGGGCCGGACTACCTGCTAGGTCCCTCCCTATGGGTGGGCCCAGGAAGGGGGGTGGTTACACCCCCAATCCTTTGTCCAGCTCGCCCCAGGCCCGGGACTGGTGTGCCCCAGGACCGGTTTGAACTGGCATATGCACCGAGGCTCCTTGTGAGCCACAGGCATGTCTGGTTTCTTTCAAGCCCTATCTGACCAATACACAAAATCCTGTCTGGGGTGGTGCATGCACCTCCCCTGGCAGGAAACCCTTTGTCCACACCTCCCCAGCTGGAAGGACTCCCAGCAGCAGGAGGGCAGACTTGTGTCTGTGGTGGCAGCATCCATTTTGTGGAGCTGAGGCTATGTCTGATTTTACCCGGGTTTCAGGTACTGTACATGTCGTGTCCCTCTAGAAGGGTGGAATGCTAACCCCGTCGCCAGAATTGGCGAGGGGTTAGTATTCCAATTCGTATGACACCTTACTCGACATGTTTTGATAAAGCCAAACCAAAGATAGCATTTAACCGCGAGGTTCATAATGCACTTAAGAGTATATGGTATGACGATATCTGGAAACAGTAGAAGGAAGTTGTTCCGACCACTGCAGACAGGCTCAGCTCATGCCAGAGCACCATCTCACATGGAACCAAGCACTCTGCCTTCAGGATTGTTAAGGCCTGCCATAGGAGTGACTTATAGGTTACCAGGTGTCCCATTTAAGGTTAGGTATAGGTATACTACACCTAAGTAAGAGGTGACTACACCAACTTACCCCAGCTGAGTGATCAGCCAGTTGTGTCAAATTGTTAGGCCAAGCCTGGGGTGGCATAATACATGCTTCAGCCCCTGGCAGGCCTTGGGTACACCAATGCCCTGGGTACCTAGTGTACAGGGGCTGACAGGGTGATCCACTTCCAATTGGTTATGCACCTAGGGTGCATAGTTTTAATTTAGTAGAGAGAACAGCAGGCTGGGGGTCTGATTGGCAGGCCCACAGCCTCAATATGTCAAAAACCAGTGAAGCAAAAAGCAAAAATTTGGGGTGACCATAGGATAGCAGACCCTACTCTCCTACATCGCTGTATGCTCTGTTTTTAAAGATTGAGAACTTTTTTAAAGGTTTTTCTTAAGAGTTATTCTAAGATTATTACCTACTGGCGGTCGCCAGTAGGTAGTTATAGTTAGGACCCTGTTTCCATAGGAAAACCGCAACATTCTATTTGGAATAACTTTGGCGCCGGTCGACGAATCCTCGCGAAATTTTCAAAACTAATGGGGCGCTACGCTCCGCTCCTACCCTGAAAGTCTCGGGGGGATTCGTCAAGCGGGGGCTGAGATAAAAGGGGGGTCCCAAAACGCGTTTTTCCCATGCATTTTTCCATAGGACCTTTAGACACAGCTACAGCCCGAACGGCTGAACAGAGTTCCTTGAAATTTGGCAGAGAGGTAGTCTACAGGTCAAGGAAGTGCCTTTTGTAGGTTTGGTGTAAATCTGTTCAGTAGATTCTGAGAAAATAGCCTTTAAATCAATATATATATCTGAGCCAGCTTACGGTGCGCTTACGGTGCGCTTACCGTACGCGCACGCCGCCGTGCGCGAGCGCGATTCTGATTGGCTGTTAGATCTTAGTAAACATTCGAATCGGTCGAAACCAGGAAGCGGCGGCCGCCATTTTCTCTCTCGCAGTCTGAGAGGGGGTAAAAAAACAAAGGCCCAATACATGTAAAGGGGCTGTTTAGACAGCTCCTAAGCACCTAGCCATGTTGAGGGAGTACTCAAAGATCCCCTAAGGCCAAAAACGGAAATTTAATTTTTTCGATAATTTCGCCGATTACGCTTACCGTACGCGTACGGTAAAAATTAATAAAAAAAAAAAAAATATCCATATTCTCCACACCCCATGTGCAAATGGTGCCCGAATGGCAACATTTGTGCATGGCATATCACAGATGTGAAAAATTAAAATATTACCTTTCACAGCGAAGCGCATCATATGTCCTCCATGTGCGCACGGTGCGCGAAGCGCATCGTGCGTACATGGCCCATCTAGCGTAACGTGGGCACGCGGTGCGCGTAGCGCACTGCGTGCCCACCGTGCGTGCACGGCACTAACTGCGTAAAGTGGGCGCGCGGTGCGCAACGCGTGCTCACTGTGCGCGGACGGTGCGCGAAGCGCACCGTGCGCGCACGGAACGAACTGCGTTAAGTGGGCGCGCACGCCACGAATGGCGTAAAGTAACTTAGCATTTAAAAAAACGTACAAATTCACTGAAAAAACCATAGGTTTCACACACGTTATAGTTAGGAATTAGCATTTAAAAAACCTTGCAAATTCAGTGAAAAAACCATAGGTTTCACACATGTTATAGTTAGCTGGACATTTCACTCGTAAAAAACCAATGAAATTCCCCCGTTATAGTTAGTGCAGGCAACTATAACTCACGTGACCGCAATCTTCTGCTGATGCTAATACTGTATTTAGACACTTATTTGCCCATGTCTTCTTCCATTAAATTTTAGCTATACATATATTACAAATATTTTTTTTTCATAAAGACACATATGTCATCAGCAGAGGATTGCGGTCACGTGAGTTATAGTTGCCTGCACTAACTATAACGGGGGAATTTCATTGGTTTTTTACGAGTGAAATGTCCAGCTAACTATAATATGTGTGAAACCTATGGTTTTTTCACTGAATAAATATAAGGATCATATTCTCTCAGGCAGAAAAAAGTGCTGACCTGGAAATTGAAGAGATAGCTCAGTACTCTTGGGTGAATATACACTGGTGCTCACTAGTTAACAGGTGTGAGTATATTATGTCTTTCTCAGTAGTGGTGCTCCACGGGTATGGAGAATCACCCAACTCCCTTAAATGAGACCGCAAGCATCCCTCCGCAATAATAAACCAATGCACGAGCACACACTTCACTCAGTACAAGTCTAATTTCATAACAAAATTCTTGTCTTTTTCTTGGTCTTTAATTTTCTTTCTATTTGGTTGCCCAGCCAGCTAACTCGTGTTTTGTCGTGTAGGGTGTTCTCCACAACTTCATCAGGGCTGTGTTCCTAGAGTATCTCTTGTTTGAATCTCCAAGCAGATTCTACTTCCGTCCTGGCACAACTGCAAGGAAATCTCCCTTTCAATGCACCACGAATCTGGGTGACCCTTAAAATCCTTAGGTTCACTTGTATAACACCTCGATATGGATATCCTTAACTTCCAATTGTTTCAATAAAATCAGTAGTCCATGTGTATGTGGCCCCCGTACCTGGCACCTTTAAGCTGTACTCGGCGGAAGATACGAGTGTACCGGAATAATTAATGTCGTTCTTTTTAAAGGTTGCAGATATGGGGGTCACATACACATGGACTAACGATTTTATTGAAACAATTGGAAGTTAAAACTATCCTTATAGAGGTGTTATGACAGCTGTAGAGCTAAAACTGAATTACGGCACTGGTGAACACTTCTGGGACATATACAAAAGAGGTCCTGAAAAAATACGGACAGCTTTTTATAAGTCGAAATAGTGAAAGAGAGGAACTAACAGCACACAGGAATGGAATTAAACACATTAGAGATGGGAGAAACTACGCTGATTTTTGACTTGGTTTAAATAGATTACGATAGGTTTATGGTATGGGAATGCACTGTGAAATAAAAAAAAATCATAAGAGAAGACAACTAAAGGGACATAGAGGGACATTTTATGATGACAGTGCAGATTAGAATAGAAATTGTTGCCACATCAGGTCAAGATACATAATGCAGAAACAACGTACGAACAGAGATTTCTATTTTTGTTACTGATAATACTATTTGATTGATGAACAGTGTATGTTTTTAATATCTGAAAAGTGCCCAGGTATCTATGCTGGGAAAAAGTCACTCAGTGTCAGCACAGTGGGTAGTCACTATAGATATTTAGCCAAATCCTATTTTATTCATGTCTTTTCTCACTGGTGATCTATTTTGTTAGACAAGAATAGTTTGTCTAACAAACAATTCCAGCCATACCATAGTATGCAGTGATTTTCCTATAAAATCAAGTGTTGAAAACTTCACCCACAGAATCGAAGGTTTCTCCCAGAGCATATCTTTAAGAGGCACCTGACATACTTTAGTAACAGTATCTAGTGTGAAAATCCAACAAGTAATAGCCACCAAAGTTATGACTATACAAACAATTTGCTCCCTACAGTTATCAGCCAACAAGTATTTTGCATCACAACTGCAACTGAAAACAAACGTATCTTTGGGTAAATTGAGCTCTTGGGTTTCCTGAAAGGAATCCATTTGCCTTTTGGTGGTGGGACTTCATGCACTAAACAATCCAGATGGACACAGTACGTTTGAAAAAAAGCATTTCTTAAATAGCCTTTTCTGAAGTAGAACAGAGGCTGAGTCATGGTATTAATGTCCTTTCAAGAACATAGAATAGAGTCCTTTTCACATACGTGTGAATGCATCACAATGATTTTGAAAGAAAGCAGGCACGTTAGTGGACTATTAATAATGGACTAATTAATTGTCATGAAGATCCAACAATACTCATGGTAGAAGAGTACCCGCTTAGTACTACCTGTTCATTATGAGCCCCTGTGAAAAATGTTCATTTGCTGAATGGCCTGAATATCACTACTTCTCTTAGTTGATCTTATCGCAATTAAGGAGTTACTTTACATGGCAAATACCAAAGTTGGCAGTAGTGACAGGCTCAAACTGTGCTTTCTTAGGTTACGCTAGAATAACGTCAAGCAACACAATTGAAGTCCTTACTGATAAAAATATTATTTCCAGTGCCTTAAAAAAATTTATGCCAGACGGACACTTGAAAAAAGTGTTCTAACCTAAGGATTGAGATTTTCTGGATGTTGTAGCAATGGATAAATTAGACATAGAAGAGCAGTGGAACACAGCTGTAGCCACAAGTAACTGATATAAAGTCAATGCCTTTTCTTAATAAGACAGTGAATTGGTGGGTTATTGCCAGTGGCAATGCACAAGACACATAATAGGTGCTTATATCTGCATTTCACAGCGTCCCTTAAGGGCATATTTGGGACAGCACCATTTAGCGTTGGCACTCAAGTTGGGAGTAGCCAGAATGGGAGGTTGATGAGGATTACATGGTCGCTAGCATATCTGAGACAGGTTGCCTAGTGTCTGAATGCTCATTTTTTAAATGAGGCTTTGCCCATACACAGTAGTGACATGACTCAGCAAAACGGAAAGGGCAGAGGCCACAACACATCAGTTTCAGGTGATGGTCTGAAATGTAGCAGGATTCAAGTGGTTTCTGGGGCATAAGGATTCAGATTTATGACATTCTAATTTCTATTTTGCCCCTTCAGTCAGGCCAGCATAGATTCTGATACTATACCTCAAGAGCTAACTATTATTCGATCCAGGCCTTTTCTATGATTGGTTTGGATGTCATGGTTTTTGGTTTCCTAGCTGGATGTCTGGGGTAGAAATCACCTCTTGGCCTACAACACTGAAATCTCACCAGACTGCAAGGGCTGGTGCTGTTAAACTTCCAACCCTCACAACTTGAAGCCAGTGTTTACATATAGAACAGTACTCACTTTCTTTGCTCATACTGCCCAACCATACCAAATCATCAGTCACAATACCTACCATTCTATCAACATCCACAGTGCACATGCCCAACATCCACCAAATACATCCAATGTCTATGCGACTGCCCATCGCCAACAACCACATTATCTTGTTACGAGCTGGGTAGTTTAAAGTATGACATCCACCATAGGAGTTAATGCTTACAAAGGGAGTTACAGCTAATAAATAACAACCTCACTAAGAACGGCCTTTGACCCCTGTGCCCATCAAATTTTCAAAATGCCTTGACCTACAAAACCTCTCATTATTAGAACACATACACCCCTTAACACACAATCCCGGTGCACACACAATGACACCATCAACCCTCAGGTCAATGAATGCTACATACAGATGCTCCTTATTCAACTTTAGATATTTCCACTGTAGGAGAGTTGGATCTGCTTCACATGGTTACCCCCACTTTTTGCTGGTGTTTCACTGTTTTTCGACTTTAGTCTGGCTGGGACCCTGCTATTCAGGGCCCCAGCCTAGCTGCTTCCTCTCTAAATTGATTGCATGTACCTTTAGGTACACTCCAGATTGGATTCTGGGGTACCCTTGTGAGTCCCTAGTATATGGTATACTATGTACCCAGGGATAGGTACCCCAGAGGCCTACCAGGGGCTGAAGCATGTATTGTACCACCCTGGAAAGCCATTCAAAATAACACCACAGGTCTGCTACTGCAGCCTGGGTAAGGTGGTGCATGCACCCCTTACTGAGGTATAGGTTCACTATACCTCACCCATCACTGCACATAGTAACCTATCAGTCAGCCCTATGGCAGGCCTTATCAATCCTGAAGGCAGGGTGCTTGGTTATATGTGAGAGGCTGCCCAGGCATGAGCTGAGCCCCTCTGCAGCCTTCGGAATCTCTTCTCCGGGGATGTCAGTGGTGCAGCCTGACCATATACTCTTGAGTGTATTATATATAAAATGGTTAATGCTTACTTTGGACTGGCTGCACGGAAACATGTCGTGTTTGGTGTCAAACACCTTGGAATCATACACCCACATCAATTTCTGATGTGAGAATATGATCCCACCCTTCTAGAGGGAGAGACATGGCAGTACTGGTATACCCGATAGAAACTTAACAGAGCCCTGGCATCACAAAATGGATGCTGCAGCCACAGACACGGGTCTGGCCTCCTGCTGCTGACCGACACTCCGGCAGGGGAGGCCTGGACAATAGGTTTCCTGTCACAGGGAGGTGTAACCACCTCCCAGACAGGCTTATGTGTATTGGGGCTGGGTGGGAGCACTCTCAGAGTGCCTTGAAGTCCTGCACTGGGGGCACATTTGGTGCCCCTGTGCATAGTCCAGCTCAAACCGGTTCAGGGGCTTCCAGCCCCTTCTCTGGCATGAAACTGGACAAAGGAAATGGATGTAGCCACCCCTCTTTCCAAACCCTCCCATAGGTGGGTCCCTAGAGTTAGTCCAACCCCTTCCTTAGGTATAAGTAAGGAACCTCTATAACCAGAACCTTAGCTATCCCTGGACAAAACTCTGAAGCTGAATCCTGGAACTTCGACGCTCTACTCAAGACTAGAGGACTGAAGAAATCTCCCTTGGGGTCAAGGAGTGACTCCCCTGCTTGGCAGGCACCAACAAAGCATTTTGCCGGTCTGCATCTCCGAAGCTGCCGCCGGACTCTGAAGTATTTGCAGCCCAGTAAGAGGATTTCCAGACATCTCAGAGGCCGACCCGAGTCCCCAGCAAAGCTGAGACCCGCAGTCCTTGTGAGTAGCGTGGAACCGGAACTCCTGGTCACCGTGCACTTTTGCAAGTGCATTGACTTCTCGACGTCTCTTGAAGTCGTGCTTGAGGTTACTCGTAGCCCCCACCTCGAGCAGAGAATCCACCGAAGATTGTCAGCCTTGTCACCCCGAGTGACCCGTGGGCCGCCATTTTGTGTTTCCTCTCGAGGTCTCTTCTCGATCCCTGGTCCGTCGACTGGTGGGTCCCTGTGAAGGCAACTTTGATTTTCCTTGGGCTTCCCTGGTTGCTCCAGATGTGCCCTGACTCCCTACCAAGTGGTGAGTCCCTCAGACCTTGCTGGTCTGCACCAAAGCATCTTTCTCCTTTCTGCATGGGTTGCTGTTGCCAAGGCTTGTTGTGTCTAAACCAAGCACCAACGCTGCAGCACTCGACATCCTTTGTGGGACAGCTCAAATCCAGCTCCTGGTCGTCCTCGACACCTCCTGGTCCTCGTGGCTGAAGAGTCAAGCTTCACCTTCTTTACCTGAAATCACCCTACATCGGTGAGCATCCGCCTATTGTCCTCCTGGTCACTGGCTAGTGATCCAAACTCTGTCCCCTCTGCTTTCAGGTTCTTCTCGACTTCGATCCAGGCTTGGCTCTCTTCGGACACTTCGCATCTTCCCGACAGCAGCACTTCTTTGCCAGCTCCCATTGAAATCGACGATGCGACCCGACACCATTTGACACCTATGCACCCGGCTTCCCTGGGGGAGGTAACTCGAGTACTCCGGTGCTCCCGTGGGTGTTGACCCTAGAACTTCCAAAGTCCCAAAGGGTTTGGTCCTGACTCGTTTCTAAGTGTCCCTAATCTTTAAATATCTAACCGCGACTTTCCCCATAGAAGCTAACGGGAGCTAGAGGCTGTGTTCTCACACTGCACACGGCCCCCGTGGGTCACCTGTGTCACTACCTTGGGTGGTTCCTTGGGGTCCCAGCGATTCTACAGGCTCTAGGCCTTGTGTCTAGTTAAGTCGTGGTTCTTATACCAGTATTTTAGTATATGGTTTGGCTTGCCCCTAGGGCCTGACGTGTATTTGTGCTATTCTACTGTACTATTTGAAATGTAACTTATGTGTTTTGACCTCTAGCCTCATAAAGAGTCTAGTAGGGTGTGTTTAGAAATAAATACATATATATTATATATATATACCTGGTGTGGTTGTCTTTCATTTAGCCATTCAAGAGGTTATAGACTGGTAAAACAAGCTGCTTTACCTTCCTTCAAGACTTAGCCTGAAGGCTGCTCTCCATAGGTACCACTAGGATACCTTTCAATAAAGGTTGTCTTTAACCTATCATCAATAAGGGGTTGTTTGGACTGGTACAGGGTGCCCACTATAATTAGTGGACAGCATATACCAGGACAACTTCTCAAATCCACATTATTAGAGCAAAACAAGCAGACACATGCATCAACCTTTTTTGCAAGCGCAAACGGTGCGTTTCGCAAAAATCGGCCAAAAAGGGCTTTTGCGATGCATCAAAGTGTAAGGCACTCGCAATTTAAGAAATCGCAATTTATTGCGATTTTTTAAATTGTGATTGCAGTTAAGGAATCGCAATTTGTGATTCCTTTAATGCAATGCAATAACCACTTTAAAAATAACGATTTCGCTATTTGGGGCCGCAAATTACCGAGCAATTGAACTGGTCGGTAATTTGCAAAAACTTTGAAAAATGCACTAAAGTGCATTTTTCAAAGTTTCATGTTGCACACACACATGCCCTTGGGGCATGTGTGTGTGCAACATGGGTGCACATCTCAATTCCAGGGGTGCAACAGGGTGTCCTTTTGACACCCTTGTACCCTTGAAATTGCATGCGCAATTTCCCATTCGTTTCTATGGGCATGTAGGCCCATAGGAATGAATGGGGAGCCACTCCTTAATTGTGACTCGCAATTAAGGAATGTTTAGGAATCGCTATTTTTATAGCGATTCCTACATGCATAGGCTTTTGCGAGTCCTTAATTGCGATTCTTTAATAATTGCAATTAAGGACTCGCAAAATCATACCTTGATGCATGTGCCGCTAAATGTTTTATCTACCGTACTGGTTTTTGCTCTGAAACCTGCTTGCAAAGGGCAAAGTACCTGAGTCGTATCCATCCACCCCAACAATATGTCTTATATTTGTCTACAACACACCTTTTGCAAGTTATTGATCAGACTGACTGGTCTGTTATTTCGTGGCAGACTTCGTCTTCCTTCTTAATAATAGGAATTATTTTGGCAACACGTTGTGAATTAGGCACGCTGTCACCTGACAATCTTATTGGAAAAAGGTTTATATAGGGACCCCATACGGTAACTTTAAAACAATATAAGTGCCCTGGAATCTAGACGGGTCCTGGGGCTTTCCCAGATTTCATGGACTCAATTGCTTTAATGGTGTCTATTATGGAAAACAATGGGACATCAGGGGCAGCTGGCCAAATAGCTGATTAGAGTTGAGTATCAGTAGAAGGTGTATTGGAAACCAGGTTATCATTGGAATATACATCTCTGAAATGTTTAACCCAAATATGGGGTTGTATGAAATGCTCAATTGTGCTATTACTAGTAAGACTGCCATGTGCTACAATTCTCCAAAATGCATTTAGAAAGTCTAACCAATTAGAATCCTTTCAATGCTGTCTTTTGTAATTAGATCTCGCTTCTCTGATTTCCTGCGTATTACGTGTTTTAATGGCTGTAATGAGAGAGGATTTTGTCTTCGGCACTCACTCATGTACCATGGAGTAGATTTAGATATTAGTGAATTGGGTGTTTTACTTCCTTTCCACAAATGATTTACAATGCCTTGAACACAGAAGAATGTAATGGGATGATAGGGATATTTTACATATGATAATCTGCACAAAGGGCTACAGTAGTGTAAAACAAATTGTGGATTTGAATAAGAGTGTCAGTGTTAAATCCTAGTCTGTGCCATTTGACTGACTTTCTGGTATTCCGGAGAGATAAACAAGAATTAAATAATTTGGAGACAAATAAAGAGTTAGAAAGCATACTGCCACTTGTTGTTAGGTGTAGCACATTGTGATCAGTGTCTGTTCTAGGTATAGCCTCCAATCCAATAAAATGATGCCACAATTCAACATCCAAAATGATGTAATCTATAATACTACAATAATTCTCTCTAGAATAAGACCTACCTGCGTTAGATTTCGAACGGCCATTGCAAGCGCATAAAGCATGTGAGAGGGTTATGGAAGCTAGTTGGTTAGCTGCTGACGACCAAGATTTAAACACAATCAATATCATCTGAGCCCATAGTGAATATACTATACACAAACCAAGGGCTACAATCAATTTTGACTAGATTCTTACAATAATGAGATACCTTACAGAAGCAGCTGTGAAACATTACGCACAAAGACCTACTCCTGCTCCTGACAACAAGAAGCTTTCATAACCTGGGATCTTGGCAGAGGCAATCCTTCGAACAGGACCAGCCTTCGAACATGTAAGCACTACCTAGATGCATCCGTAGGCCTCTGTTCAGAAGAGGCATCTGATGGGGACTTAGCTTTTAAGACATAGTCCTTGTCTGCTTCACTTATACAGAGTGCATGTATGATGGAGACTTGCAATTCAAAGTCGGGCTTACCTCGGGAGGTGTGTCATGAAGAGAGGCTTGAAACTGTGCATGTCTGAGAGACACTTTGTGCAGCATGTTTAAGGATACATAGTGAAGTGCCCATTTCAAAAGGTTTTGCTCTGAGCAGAACTTTTAGCGGACACCAGTTTACTGTCAGCAATGCCCTTCTTTAGGACATGGACTAATGTTAATCGAGCACTGAAGCCAGCACAAGTACAAACCACACAGCAGTTGCAACATGAATAAACATTGTTCAGTACTTGCTGCATGGTATGAATATGTTCTGCAGTTCCTTGGCCATACTTCCCTTACACCCTAGTCCCACTCCCACACCCGGAAGCTGCTCCTCTCCTGGTTATCACCCCAGACAATGCTGCTTTCCACACTTCCTTCCCCAAGTCATACTCTTCTTGCTGGTGATACCACAAGAGTTCAGCTCGTCTCCTTACTCTTAATACTCAATCTGCTCCTCTCTGCGATGCCAATCCTGGCTGCTATTTTACCCCAGCATAACTCCAACCAGACTGTTTCCTAACATGCTAATCCATGCCTGGTCTCCTCCTGCCACTGTCAGCAAATCTCGACTTTTTCCTTTCCCGGCACCCAAGCCCTGCAGTTCTCTCTTACTGAGTAATCCAATTTAAGAGATTTCCTGTTAAAATAACCTAATCCTTGCAGCTTCCATTCACTGTCTAACCAAGCCCTGTATGGCCTGCAAGTGCAACCAAATGGCTTCTGTTTCCTGTAACTGTAACTCAGTTCCTATTGTTTCCTGCCACTGAAATTCAATTTTTGTTGCTTTCTGCGACTGCCATCCAATGTAAGAGGTTTCCTGTTACAACAACCTAATCCTTGCAGTTCCTGGTCACTGAAATCCAACTGCTGCTCTTTCCTGTCTGTGTAATCCTCTTTCTCCTGTCCTCGTAAACCGTTCTTCTACCGTTTCTATCACTGTAACCCCATCACTGTGGTTTTCATGTCACTGTAATATAGTTCCAAGTCTTTCATGTTGCTGTAGCCTAAGTCTAGCCGCTTTCAGAGTGCAGTTTAGTTTCACTGAGATCCACTCTGAACTGAAAGGAGGATTAAGAAGGCCACATATGCATCCTTACCAGATACAGTCACCACGATGTACTGCTGTGGCACCGGGGAAGGAGTCTGTGGCCCAGACTGGGGCTGTGGGGACTGGATCTCGGACACAAACTGTTTCTGTGTCTGTATAGTCTGCAGCTCTGCGACATACTGCTGCTGTGGCTGTTGTGGCACCTGTGAAGCTGCTTGCGGCTGTTGTGCTGCTTGTAGTTCTGTCACATAGGCTGGGGTTGCCATGCCAACAGAAGGAACAGGGTGACATATGCGGTTTTAAACTTCCTGCCAAAAGAGAGAGAAGAAAAGAGATTACATCTTTGTCAAGGGCGCCCTATTCAGTGTAATATACATGTAGGGGCTGTCCTGAGAGCTGTAAGTTTCACAGACTTCACGAGCAGTTCACTACGAAAGTATCAAGCAGCTGGACCAGAAATCAGCAAAATGCAAGCACTGAATGTAGCTTTACTTACAGACTCAAGAGAACAGTAAACCAAACAGTCAGGGAACGGATGACTTTAGAGCTCCATAAGCACAGCACAAAATGCACACATCAGAGACCAGCGCTGTATGCAGGCACTAAAGAACTGACGTTGCATACAAGTGTATTCTTTAGTTGCTTAAATTCAATTACATTTCGACTGGAAGCTCTCAACAAAAGTTAAATGATAGTACACCCAACTGAGGGAGGGAAGAGGTTAAGATAAAGTTGTGTATGGAAAAAATGTGCGACTGTATAGAGAGAGTACTTAAATGATGAGCGCGGCTGGGTTAAAATCTGCGCATAACCGCAAAGCATCCTAAATTCCTCTTAACGCTCCCAAGGATAAAGAAGAAATGGCCACCCCACGTTTCAAAGAATTCTCTGGACTAACAAACCCCAAAAGTATGAGTAACCATCAGTCTTTATCCTGAGCAGAAACAATGATGTCCAAGAGTTCGTAAGGTATAGTTGTTGGAAACCTTCTTTAATTCCAAGTATTCATTTCGTATTTCATGAAAATCACATCCAGTAGTACATCGTTACAGTTTAGTTGGTACAATGGTTGATACAATCGCAGCCAGATGATAGATGTAGCTAACATGTGTTTCGTCATTGGGTCATCACCCACGACTTCCTCAGGGCTACAACAAGAACAAAACGTACCCAGTAAGTATCTACGATATAATGATTTTCAAAGGTTAGTCTAGTTAGGGTGTCAATAGAACCCACGAGAAATGAGTGCCGTGATTTCAGTTATTTTCAAAAACGAGAAAAAGTGAGGGGGAGGGGCAGTGTAAGGGGAAAAAAACTCAGATTTCTTAGAGGCTTTTCTGGAATTCAGCAATTTGCTGCTAATTTGCAACTAATCTAATTGATTCCAGAAACAGGTCAAAACCACAGACATTAATTTTCTTGAATTTAGCAATTTGTTAACAGGCAATGATCAGCTGATGTCAAAGCTTGAACGGGCTGATACCAGCAAAAGTGGAACGAGAGTGGAGTTAAGCGGTTGGTATTAAATATTTTGTGGACAAAGCACATATTTAAACACACACTTTTGTTTAATAGATAGCCAATGTGAACTTTTTAAGGCTGGGGAGATATTTCCTCACCTAGATAGAGTACCAGTATATTGCCATTGATGCTGTCAACATACCATGGCTGCCCCGTATGTCAAAAAACACCCTCAGTATGTCAGGCCAGATTTTCTCTTGGGTGCCTCTCCTCCTTCACATGACACTGTTGCTCTTCCTTAGGACAACGATTACATCTAATATGCCAGCACCAGTATTTTGCCATTAGTCGCCCTATAGTACAAGAATTACCCTTTAAATCCAAGGCCTAAATTTTGCCAAGTTTGCCCTCCCTTAAGCTAAAATGTACCTCCAATAAGCCAGAGCCAGCAGTTTTCCCTTGGTACCTCCTTAAATTCAGAAATTCATATATAGTATGCCATTGCCAGGGGGCAGGTGACTCAAAAGGACAATGCACTCCTCACTCATTCTAATTCACTCACATTCATATTCATATTCAACCACACACGTAATCATACTGACACACTTACTCACAAAGACACACACTTTCACTCTCACTTTCACAATTCCTCACTCGTTATTACTCACTCCTACTACCTCAGTAACTCCCTCTACCACACTCACTCCCTCTTTAGGTCTCGCCTGACCCAGCGCATGCGCTGGTCTGGCGAGACTTATTGAGAGGGCTCCAAAAAGTGCTACCAGGCCAGCCTAGAGCTACAGTGCATGTGCGCGGGCGCGTGCGCGCCGTGCTTTGCCGCGATTACTTTCACTTTCGCGGCCTCGCTGCCGCTTTGATGTTTGATCGCGAACGGGATCGCGATCACTTTCACTTTCGCGGCCGCTTGGCATAGCCAATAGGTCTTGCTTTTGGGACCTTATAAGTATTTAGTTATGCAACTGTTGCATGGCTAAACACTTATAAGGTCCCAAAGGCGAGATCTATTGGCTATGCCAATGCTTGTTTTCACTTATGCTCACCTTCACTAGGTCTCAATCACACACATAATAATAATAATCCACATTTTTAAAGCGCGAACAATCACCCGTTAAGGGTCTCTAGGCGCCGGGGGCCGTCAGGAAGATTAAGCAAGCTATTGCCCAGAGTCAAATGGTGCTGGGCTAATCTGCCGCCGGCGCCGGGGACCGAACCGTGATCCCCAGTTTCCGGAGCCAGTTGCCCTGGCCGCGACGCCACACACATACATTCACTCTCACTCACACACACTCACAGCCAAAAACACACTTACTCACACTCTCAGGTACCCACTCGCTCACACACAAAAACATAAACTCACTCAGAAACACACTCACTCTCACACACCCAGAGAGCAACAACGTTGGATTTTTTTACTCCCACTAATTCATGTGCTGGTGATTCCTCCATTGAAACAGCAGGATAGGAATCCGGTGCAGGACATGAGAACCAGCATTGCATGAGTCTCAGGCTGGAAGCTAGAAGCCGGACAGCTGGTAAGGCAGTAATCTCAAACCTCTCAGAAGCTGGAACAAGCATCTGCAATGCAATAGGTCTCACATTTACGCAAGTTTAAGCTATTGGCATCGTAAATGACAATGCCTTTTATTTATGTTTTAAAAACGAAAACAAAAATAAAAGGCATTGTCATTTGCAATGTCAATAGCTCAAACTCGCGTAAATGCGAGACCTACTACATTGCAAATGCTTGTTATAGAGGGAGATGGGAGATGTGGGGGGTGGGGTGCGTACAACAGCGTCTCTTTGCTTCTTTCCTTTTAAAGGTGTTATGTGGGTTTGCTTTTTCACTAATAAGAATGTTTGATTTTTGCATTCATCGACTGGGGAAACGCAAAGGCCTTTGAAGTGAAAATAAAAGTAAAGATAGACAGATAGATAGTATCAGTATACAAATACGTATATAGGCATACATATAAACAGCCATGCTTATATATACATATACACACAAGCACACACGCAGGTTTGTGAAATACAAATCTGAACATTGCAGTGAAATAAAATCTCAGTCTTTAAAATTGTAAAACATCTATTTAAGTCATCTTATAACCCTGCCCAAATCAACGTAACATGTCGCTCTATGGTTCAACTGGGAAGCAGCAGTGGGCAAACTGGGCTGCTCTTGCAGGCATGCAGGGGTTAATATGCAAGGCAACACACCAATATCCCTAGCAAAACCTGCTGCATGGAATGGCTGCCTTGATTTACAATGAAAATCAGGAAATGAAGTTGCAATTCTGAGACTGCCAGCCACACCTCCAACAGTTCCTCCAATTAATTTTACAGGAGGCAAAGTTCTTGAAAATTACTAGGAGATCAAGTGCACAGAAGCAACGCCCGTACCCCCAGCGTGTTCAAGACTCTTACTGTAATATTCCTAATTGACACAAATGACACCTTGAAGATGTGGGTGCAGATAATAACCTTAGAATTCACAGGAAACCGACAATCAGACAATCAAAGAGATCGACAGGCAGATGTTGTTAAATTGCAAAATATTCCTTGGAGTTCCTACTATTCAGGGGTGGCCAGAAAGGCTCAGTATTTCAAGAGTGTACATCTATTGGGCAAAGTTATTCCCACAATTATAAAATATGTGTACTCCCGTACGTAGAATGAAAGGGAGAGGACACGGAAATGCAGGCATGCATTCCCCTACAGAAAATGCTCATGAGATATGGAAATGTATATACGTGAATTTATACACATGAACCATATTCATTTATCCACATGCACAATATATAGCAGTTTATGCCTTTACATGTACACATATAGCTTTGAATGTATATTTTCTCGACAGATAAGCTACATCTGACTCAGAACTTTAAAAACCAGACGTCGTGAATGTGTGAACAGCTCCAGCGTCGACCAGCTTTGCGGTCTCTCCCACGCGGAACCATACCCTCGCACTGCCCTGTCTGCACTGCATCCCGAAAGGGCATCCTGACCAAATAACTATTTATTTTTGTTTCCACTCACAAGCCTTCTTATGGGAAGGGGGTATGAGTTCCTCGGGAAAGGCAGGGGTAGAGGGATTTTGGCACCCTTCACCGTGACTTTCCAAACACGTGCAACGAAAAGCAGACATGTCAGTCAGGCAACAGCAAGCCTCTGTTTAATAATAGGAACCCTGCTATTGATCTTTTGGTAACAATTCTAGTCATCCCTTCCAAAATAAAGAAACACGCTGGGAGTTCAGGTTTCGAGTGCAAAAAAATATGTAACCAAAATTGCATGCACGGAAATAAACAGAGCGCATGAACCCTTTTTTGCCACTTCGCGAAGCAGGGCATTTGTCGTGTTTAAGGAAGGACTGTACGTATTTCACAGAACACTACAGTGAAAATAAATACAAAACGCGAGCACTTATGATCAGTGCTGGGCCACAAACAACCGGTTGGTATTTTAAATGGATTTAATTTGGAAGTCATTAGGCGGATTGGTGGGTAGATATGTGTCCAGCCCTACTCGGGGACAGGAGGTGTGCACGCGTACGGAGTGTACATCTCCTGTCCCCCTTCGGCACAGAAAGTGAAAGCGCGCCATGCGGGCCCTACGCGGGGACAGGAGCTGAGCACGTGTACGGAGTGCACATCTCCTGTCCGTACGCGTGCACATCTCCTGTCCCCCTTCGGCAGAGAAACCGACGGCAATAGATCTCACCGAGGCGAGCAACGCATGCGCTGCGTCGCTAGGCGAGACCTAAAAAGGCTCAGGACCCCGCTCCTGCTGCTCAGTGTGGATTCTCACTGGATACAGAGATGCACTGATGAGCCACATATTAGCAGTAATACTGTGCTCTCTGAGGTATGCACAGCATGTCTACTAAATACAATGGACTATCATACCTGCCAACTTGAAGAACATTCTCACCCTGTAAGGAGGTGGGGGGCGGGGTCAACAAGTGATTTTGAACAATTTCCACAGTTTACGGACAGACTGAGGACATCAGTGAACCCAACTATATAGACAATGCACATTAGTCTTGATGAAGTTCAAATATATGGAGCAAAATGCAGTGCCTGATTGATTTGTGTAAACGTTTAACTACTGAACTGTAATTGAAAAACAAATGAAAGATCATCATAATATAAGTATCCCAATGAGTTATTTTGGAAATTTGAATTGCTGTGTTTTGGAACCTCAAACTGATGCAGTAAAACCTGAAGTTATTTTGAAAATTCGAGTTGATTGGTACAAGTTGAGAAGGTCATAAAGCATTGCTAGAATAGTGTGCAATAATGCCACTCAATGTGCATTGTGTTTGTGAGTGGTTACAAACATATATGAGCTATCATGTGATGATGAAACAAACATAACACTGCTTGTCAACACTGCTTTGCGTCATCTTCTTACTCTGGCCACACTAGGCCTCTCGCTTGGTGACGTTGCCAGTTCAAGCAACTTCTACACACAGGCTCCGAGCATGAGTTGATGTGGTTCCTTCTACATCTGATGCCCTGCAAACAGTGGAGCACTGCTCGCTCTACACAAGTAGCACAGCTGACCTAATGCTGCAGTGGAGATTTGAGGCTCTCAAATGCGTTCTCAAACTGCATTTGACTTAGTAGTAATGAACCAACACCACCCTGGTGTTCACAGTATAGGGTGGGGTGGGTAGAGTTCAATCTGTACACAAATCTCTCAATGGTTTTAAGCTAGGTAACAGAGCCATGCTATTGACAACTATATGTCAAAAAGGTCTATGTGCAATACCACATAATGTAGCAATCGATGCCTGCCACATTTCAGTCAAATAGCAAATTAGGGAATCTAACCATTTGACGACATTGCTGAGCTCATCTACCCTCCGACTAATCATTCAGAATTGTTCCCTCATGTTGGTCCTTTCTTAAATGACTACTGACTATTGGTTGCTGTCATTGTCCAGGACACACAGATGATTCTCTGAGAGGGTTCAGCTGACAAATCTAATGCAGCAGTCAAGGGTGTTGATGGTGTGGGTTTCTAGGAAAGACCCGTTTCTAGGAGTGATGATAGTGCCACAGCTGTAGTGGTTTCAGCATACTCTCTTGTCCCTCCTGTTGGGTTAACATTCTATCTCACTGGCATACTTCAGTGTCTCATGAACATAAGACTTGTAGGATCAAAGAGAAAGGAGATGGGGAGTGAAAAGCAGTTTTCAGGTATACACTATGCCTGTGTTAATTTGAAAGTCTTCCACTCATGTCTGAGTTAAATGAGACATATTTACTGACAAAAAGGCACATTATGCACCTGGGTGGAATTTGCCATGTATTCATTCATAAGGTATGGTGCACTATTATCTCAGAACTTATGTTTGCATTGCACAAATGTAAGGGACATTCTGAAAGGTACTCTTCATGATACGGGTGGGTGGTGGATTAATGCCGGGTACCACACCTGTTGCTGGTGAATCCCCAGTCTACCAGAATTACAGTCATGATTATTACGACTTTTCTCATCTATGTATCCCTCTTTCTGAGTTATGTGTGCTAATCAATCAAAAGCGAGAGTGTCTGATTAACTTGCAGAGTAGAAATAAATAAAAAAAAAGGCCACCAGGTCATTTTCTGTTAATTGTTTATTCTAGAACATTCAACAACAATGACTAATGTTTAAAAAGCGGAGCACATGGTGTTAAGAAGATAATAACCTTCACACCAGCAGGGCGGGACTGAAAACTGCTGCAGCGCTTTTGTTATAGTAGGATGGTTTTCCAGCACTGCTGCAAAACCGGCCCCCAGTAAGCGCCCCCACCTGTCCAAAACTGGCCTCCGCCCTTCCGACCCACGGGGAAAACGCCCGGTGCCAGCTACGGCCAGTCTGGTCCAGCACACCAGGCGAGAAGATAGGCCATGCAGAACTGCACCACCCACTTTATTTGAAGGATACGGTGAAAGGCATTCATCCTTCCCTTGTTGAGCCTATCGAACAAGTTACTTACCTTCGGTAACGATGTATCTGTAAGAAACATTAGTTAGTTAGATTCCTCACCTTAGAATATCCCCAGGCGTCAGACTGGATCCCGAAGATTTTTCGTCAGCAATACCCCTTGCGCGTCGCTAGGCGTCGTCTGCGGCTCCGCGTCCGTCGTCGGCGTCGTGCGTCGGAGTGACGTCGTCGGAGTACTTAGACGCCGCCCTCGCGCGCTGACGTCAGTTCTTGTACATAGCTTTCCGCGCCAGGAACGCAGAGCCAAGTAAGAGACCGACACTGGTGCCAAAATAAAATCTAAGGGCCTGAAAAGGATAACCTTAACCCTAGATGTCAGTTCGCAGAATGGGGAGGATGGGTGGGTCGGTGAGGAATCTAACTAACTAATGTTTCTTACAGATACATCGTTACCGAAGGTAAGTAACTTGTTCATCTGAAAGAAACACGTTAGTTAGATTCCTCACCTTAGAATAGATACCCAAGCAATACCATCCCCGGTGGTGGGTCTGCGAACCAAGATCACACCAGAAAGTCCTGGAGGACAGAACGGCCAAAGAAGCCATCCCTCCGGACTTGGCTGTCAAGGCAATAATGCCTGGCAAACGTGTGTAGCGAAGCCCACGTCGCCGCCTGACAGATGTCCTGCAAAGGGACACCCCGTCCCAAATCAGTAGTAGCCGCTGTTGCCCGAGTAGAATGGGCGCGGAGCCCAACAGGAGGGTCCTTTTTTGCCAAGGAATAACAAATTTTGATGCACAAAACGACCCACCGAGAGATGGTCCGTTTGTGCACAGCTTTCCCCTTCTTAGCACCCACGTATCCAACGAAAAGTTGGTCGTCCACCCGGAACTGCTTTGTGCGGTCCAGATAAAAGGAGAGCGCACGTTTTGGGTCCAGACGGTGGAGCCTCTCTTCCTCTTTGGAAGGATGCGGAGGCGGAAAGAAGGTGGGCAAGGTGACAGACTGCCCAAGATGAAAGGGGGTCACCACTTTCGGAAGAAAGGAGGGACGAGGCCGAAGGACAACCTTGTCCGTATGAACAGAGAGAAAAGGAGGCTTGGAAGATAAAGCCTGGAGCTCACTCACCCGTCTAGCCGAGATGATGGCTACCAGAAAAGCAGTCTTAAGCGTCAGCAGACGAAGAGGACAATTATGAAGAGGCTCAAAGGGAGCGCACATTAGAAATGTGAGAACAAGATTCAAGTCCCACTGAGGCATTACAAAAGGGACAGGAGGGAACGTGTGAGTAATGCCTTTTAGAAAGCGTGTAACTACAGGGGACTTGAAAAGAGAAGGCTGATCAGGAAGCCGTAGGAAGGCAGAGATAGCAGCAAGATAACCTTTCAAGGTGCCCAGGGCAGAGCCCTGCCGGGCCAAAGAAAGAAGAAAGAGGAGAACCTCAGAAAGAGGGGCGGAAAGGGGATCCACAGCCTTTGCTGTGCACCATGCCACAAATTTGTTCCACCGGCAGGCGTATACCGTCTTTGTGGAGGGACGCCTGGCTGCCAGAATGATATCACAGACTTCAGGAGGCAAGTCAAATGGCATCAACTGCCGCCGCTCAATCTCCACGCATGGAGGTGGAGGCTGGACAGGTTCGGGTGGAGGACCGTCCCCTGCTGCTGCGACAGAAGATCCTCCCGAAGGGGCAGACGTATCGGAGGATCGGTCAACATACTGAGTAGCTCGGGATACCAGTACCTTCGTGCCCAATCCGGAGCCACCAAGATGACTTGGGCCCGGTCGCGCTTGATCTTCTTCAGCACTCTGGGCAGAAGTGGTATAGGCGGAAAGGCGTACAACAAACCGCAACTCCACTCGCGACGAAAAGCGTCGCCGAGTGAGTGCCGCCTTGGAAATTCCAACGCGCAGAACTGCTGACATTGCGCGTTGTCGTCGGTGGCGAATAGATCTAACCAAGGCTCTCCCCACTGCTGAAAGAGACCTTGTGCCACCTCGGAGTTCAGACGACATTCGTGATCCATCATGCACCGGCGGCTGAGTTCGTCTGCTCTGGCGTTCAGAGAGCCCGCCAGATGTTGAACCACCAGGGTGACGCCCTGGTGTTCCAGCCATGTCCAGAGGCGCAGAGCCTCCTGACAAAGGGTCCACGACCCCACCCCGCCCTGTTTGTTGCAATACCACATGGCGGTGGTGTTGTCCGTGAACACCTGCACGACACTTCCCCTGACAGAGGGAAGGAAGGCTTTCAGTGCAAGTCGGATCGCTCTCAACTCCAACAAGTTGATGTGGAGGCGAGACTCCGCCGGAGACCAGAGGCCTCTGATCTCCGCCTCTCCGATATGGCCACCCCATCCCAGGAGGGACGCATCCGTCACTACGACATGCTCCGGTTGGGGAAGGGAGAGGCTCTTGCCCGCGACCCAATCGCGGTCCGTGAGCCACCACTGCAACTGCTGTGCAGTGCCCTCTGAGATCAAGACACGGTCGGACAGGTTGCCGTGATGCTGGGCCCACTGAAACTTCAGGTCCCACTGCAGAGCCCGCATGCGCCGCCTGGCGTGATGCACTAGTAGGATGCAGGAGGCCATCAGCCCCAGAAGCCGCAACACTAGCCTGACCGAAACCCAGGATAGAGGCCGAAAGATGGGAAGCAGGGCCTGAATATCCCGGACCCGCTGTTCCGGCGGATAGACCCGGAACTGCGCCGAATCGAGAACCGCTCCGATGAAGAGGAGCTGTTGAGAGGGACTCAGGTGTGACTTCGGCACGTTGATGGAAAACCCCAGCAAATGCAGGAGATCCGCCGTAGTCTGGAGGTGGGAGACGACTGCCTGGGGCGAGCCCGCCTTCAACAACCAGTCGTCGAGATAGGGGAAGACTGGAACCCCTGATCTGCGCAGATGAGCTGCGACCACCGCCATCACTTTCGTGAACACCCGAGGGGCACTGGTGAGGCCGAAGGGGAGCACGGTGAGCTGAAAATCCTCCTGGCCCACCGTGAACCGCAGGTAACGCCGGTGGGCCGGCAGGACGGGGATGTGGAAATATGCGTCCTGCAAGTCCAACGCTACCATCCCTTCTCCAGGGTCGAGGGCAGCTAGAACCTGAGCCAACGTCAACATTTTGAACCGCTCCTTCCGGAGGAAGGCATTGACGTTCCGGAGGTCCAAGATAGGGCGTAGGCCCCCTTTGCCCTTCTTGGGAACCAGAAAGTAGTGGGAATAACAACCACGACCTACTTCTGGGCTCGGAACGCGCTCGACGGCCCCCTTGGCCAAGTGGGCCGGAACTTCCTCGTGGAGAAGATTCAAATGATCCCCCGAGATACGGTGGTGCTGCGGTGGCATGGCTGGAGGGGTCGTCTCGAAGGGGAGGGAGTAGCCCCTTCGGACGATTTGCAGCACCCACCTGTCCGATGTGATGGACCGCCAGTGGAGCAGGTGATGGCGAACTCTGCCGTCCACTGGCGTGGAATGGGCCTGAAAGCTCGGACTAGGAAGGCTTTGAGGCGGACGCTGCCGGGGTGGATGTGGGCTGACCGCGTCGTCCTCCGGAACCGCCTCGGCGGAAACCACGTCCGCGACCGCGCGCAGGTTGGTTCTGTGGCTGGTGGCTAGGCGTACGTGAGGAGGCACCCCTTCCTTGGCCACGAAAGGGGCGAAAGGCGGAAGTTTGCGACCGCGGGGCCGAGAGGCCCAAGGACTTGGCCGTAGCCCGGGAGTCCTTAAAGCGATTCAGCGCACTGTCCGCTTTCTCACCAAAAAGGCGAGTGCCATCAAAGGGCATGTCCATGAGAGTGCTCTGGACATCCCCCGAAAAAGACGTGGACCGCAGCCAGGCGTGACGTCTAAGCGCCACCGTGGTAGAAATCGCCCTACCCAGCGAGTCCGTAGTGTCTAGCCCACATCTGATAGCATGTCGCGCTGCATCCCTCCCATCGGCCACAGCCTGGGTAAGTCGTGTCTGGGCCTCCTCCGGACACAGGGGCAGCACGTCCTCCACCGTATCCCACAGAGAGTGGGAATAACGGTCCAAAAGACAGGCGGCGTTCAAGGACCGCAGGCCCAAACTAAGGGAGGAGAACAGCTTTTTGCCAAACTGTTCCAGTCTCTTGGAATCCCGGTCCGGCGGAGCGGTCGGGAAGGAGGATTGGGAGGTAGAAACCTGGATAACCAGGCTCTCGGGGGTGGGGTGTTGGGACAGAAAACTGGGGTCGCCCGGAGCAGGGCGGTGGCGCCTGGCAACGTTCCTGTCCACAGGAGGAACTGTGGAGGGCTTGGACCAGGTGCCCTGCAGAACGTCAATGAGGGCCTCATTGAATTGCAGCAGAGGCTCAGTGGAGCTTGCTGCAGACTGAAGCACCTCAGTGAGGACGTTAGTCCTCACAGCCACGGCAGGCAGCTCGAGCCCAAGGGCTGCGGCCGCCTTGCGCAGCACCACAGAGAAAGCAGCACCCTCCTCCGAAGCCACAGTCGGAGGAGAGATGAATCCAGTGTCTGGTGAGGTATCCAGACCACTGGCCTCCCCCAGTTCATCTGCCCAGTCGTGTGACAGCTGAGCCTGAACAGCCATAGGGTCCTCGGACCCCTCCCAGTCGCCCCCGTCATCCGATTCCTGGTAAACAGGAGGAAGGATCGGAGCCGGACGGTAGACATAATGTGTCTCTAACGGCGCCGGGTCCGGAGCGGGGCTGAACTGGGGCTCGACGCCGAGCGGAGCCGGCGTCGGAGGTGGAACCGGTGTCGACGCCGGCGGAGGAGGCGTGACGAGGTCGACCGGCGTCGGCGGGGACGAGTCCCGCGGGCACTTGCGGCGTCGAGGCCGGAGCCGCCGGCATGCAAGGTTGCCCAGTCGGGTCCGCGGGGCCCGAAGGCGCGCCAGCGAGCATCGACGGCGGAGCCAGGTTCCTCATGGCCGAGAGGAAGGCACTGACTTCCGCCGGCGTCGCGTCAGTCCCAGGGACCGGCGGGTATGGGGACTTGCGCGGCGCCTGCGGCTCCGCTGGTGCCGCGGGGGTGGAACCACCCTGACCCTCGGCCGAGTCGCGCGACCGGCGAGGGGAGTCCGAAGAGCGGTGTCGCCTCTTGGACTTCTTGGAGTGCTTCGACTTACCCGAAGACTTGGAGCCAGACGATCGATGATGACGTCGGCTGCGGCCGAGTGGCGAAGCTCGAGAAGCTTACGGGACCGATCCCGTCTAGCCTTCGAGGTCAGGGCCTTGCAGTCCGAACACGACTCCGCGTCGTGGTCGAGGCCCAAACAGTAAAGGCACCGGCGGTGATGATCCGTAACCGGCATCAAGCGGTTGCAGTCAGCACAGGCTTTAAAACCAGGCATCCTACCGGCACCGGAGTCGATCGACAAGATCAAAAAGGATCAAAAAACTTAGTCAAAAAAGACTAAAAGGGGTAGCTCTCCCGGATCTGCACTTACTGGCGCGGAAAAAAGAAGAACTGACGTCAGCGCGCGAGGGCGGCGTCTAAGTACTCCGACGACGTCATTCCGGCGCACGACGCCGACGACGGACGCGGAGCCGCAGACGACGCCTAGCGACTTGCAAGGGGTATTGCTGACGAAAAATCTTCCGGATCCAGTCTGACGCCTGGGGATATTCTAAGGTGAGGAATCTAACTAACGTGTTTCTTTCAGATAGCCCAGTTGGCCTCACAAGATGAGAACAGCAGGGTTCACTATTATATTATACACAAGCCATACTGTTCAAACAGATATAGGGGTGAACAACTCTAAAACCCAAATTAGGCATTCTTTTCTCTTATATTCTAAAATTAGTTTAGTGAATAAATCGAAGTATAGGAATAAGGGTAGGTTTGCTATAAAAACAAACAGCAAATATGTGAGAGTTTGTCTTGGTATTTGTGTTTTAGTAAAGGTTGCAGCTGCCATTCCATTTGTGTTTATTGTGGTTACAATTCATATTGCGTGCACTAGGATTGGGATTTGATTTTAAAATTATTTAAAATGAATCGTATGTTTCCTGGTGCTTTTAAGCCAGGCATTTCTTAATGAAAGAGGGTTTGGAGGTTCCTCTAAATGTCCTTGTTATGGCTCGTGGAATTGATTGTTACCTGAAACACATCGACCTCAAGTATTGTTCAGAGGGTTGTGGAGTGGTTTCAGTTCCACTGATTTTCGGTCTTGGATTGGCACACTGACTGAGTCCTTAGTGCCAGGGGGGTCTAGAAAACCGAACTCTGTGTTCTGAAGTAGTCTAAAAAACGTATAATTACTTTTGCTAATAACTGGATGTCATACCACCTGCTACAAAAAAAGATCAACATTATCAGTGACTCACCCCTCCACCAGTACCTCGCGTTAAGTGTTACTAAACTTCTTTTTTTCTCCTCCATCTTCTATCATCATGAGACTCCTGACTTGACATGTTAGTATTTGGAAGTTTGCAGACTAGTGGACAACTCCTGCACTTTCCTAGATTGCTGCTGGTTAATTTCCTTGTTATACTGGGTCATCAACATCAACATCTGCTGATGCAATAAATATTGGCAATTTGCAACAGAATCTGAAAGGCTATTGGAATTCCTTTTTGTTTTTTTTAATGCCCTTAAGTATTACACACTAAATGTGCAGTTTCCAAACAGCTACATTTTACATACATACTTCAGGGCCTTAGTAGCAGTGCACTTAGGAGACACAAGGATACCAGTCCAAACGCTAAGCAGCCTGCATGCACCAATAGCAGCATACTTTTAAGGACCCAGAAAGAATCACCAGATCAACATAGCTTGCATGCCAGTGCACATTGCAGGTGCTCAGGGTAAAACCCTTTGCAGGAACTAAACAGCCCACTTTGTTTTTACCTACTTTAGCCAACTTATTACACTCTAAAATCAGGACAAGCAGTTAGCACCAACACTGGCATACTTTATAGGCAACAAAATCAGCAAACACTGTAGCTACAAGAACAGTGTCCCTTGGAAGAAGTAACATCACACTACTGCGGTTTAAGCTATGTTCAGGCTTCAGCAAAGGAAAAAGTCACTCCTCTGTAACTTGAACTTCAAATGTCTACAGGTGAACGAATTACTACTCTCCTTCTTTGCCATTATTTAAAGAACGGCTCCCCAGTATATGGTAAGGGACTAAAATTCAGACCAGTCAGATTTAAAAAACATCAGAAGCACAATCCCTAACCAGCACCACTTCATTCCTCTCCTCATTTAAAACTTAAGAGTCACTGGAACTACTTCCAACTTGTCACACAGCTCTTAGAGTTAGAATAACGCATTCTAGGACAAGAAAGACAACAGAAAATGGCCAAGGAAAAGCAAGAGTATAGAGTGGTCATTTGACCAAACCGCAAAGTGTGGGTCAACTGTAACAGGCAACAATAATTTATTCGCCACACAGATTAAGCAGGGTAAGAATATTTAAGTCCAGTAATAAAGACACTGACAGAAAATGCCTTGTAGAGGTAACGTACCTACATCGTGCTTCATGCTGATGTGTTGTGAAAGTATTCAATGACTTCCACAGGGGATTTTGCAGATCTCAACCATGTGAAAGTTAGTGGGGCTAGGTGTACGAGCACTGCATTTCGTATAATGACACGCAGTACAGTCATTTGTTTAGTGCTTTGGATAATGTTGCCCTCAAGTAACTTAACTTTTACTGTAAGGTGGTAATGATCTTTCTCATTACCACCTTCTCCCCAGGCATATATAATAGCCACTAACAATTTCAAAAAAAGTTTTCTGCCTGCTTCACAAAAAACAGGTTTGCAGGTTGGCCTAATGTCAGTAGAGAACAGAATTTAGAATTCACTGCAGTTTGCAAGCAGAAGGATCGAAGATATATCAGTTCAAACCATTTGGATATTTTCTTTTATGTGTGAACATCTCAACCCAGCAGATAAACGTCAGCATGAACCCCTCTGCTGTCGGATGAGAGGTTTAAAGTCAAGTCTACAGATTTATGGTGTCTGGTGGAGAATAAAGAGTTTGACAGGAGAGGTGTTTGGATGCGGCGCTACCAGGAAGGAATCAATGCTTTACCCCCCTCTAGTCCTTTGGGGTCGGGGGACTACGGGGGAATAACGACGACATATTAGAAGTTCATCTTTTTGGGTGCAAGGTGAACACTAATTGTTCTGGGCATGTGCCAGCACTGCACATAGAAGGGAGACTTTAAGAAGCCAAGAGTCGTTTGCTGTTTGTCTTCCCGAACAGAAAACCTTTCTCCAAGTAATTCTGATAAAGGCTCCCTAGAGGGTCAATCAGGATTATGTCCCTTTTGCTGCAGTACGATGATAATCAGCCACTTTGATCTGGAACCATGTGCACCATATGTTGCACTCTGCTACTCCCAATATATGCAATAGCGCAGCCTCTACTGCCCAAATCAGGGCCCTGATTGCAGCCAAAGGCATAAAATGGGCGCCAATAATAACCTCCATAACCGGGCCTGCCATCGGGAGTATCTGTTGTCAATTACTCACTAATGAGCTGTTCATGAACCACTGATACATTGGTACTATGGTATGGCCTACGAAGGTATATAATAGTATGGTCTGTAACTGTATAGTATGGCGTGGTCGGTCACTGTATGGTATGGTTTGTCATTGCATAGTATGGTGTGGTATGCCCTGTCATTGTATAGAATAGTATGATATGGCCTGTCATTGTATAGTACAGTATGGTATGATATGGCCAGTCATTGCATAGCCTGGTATGGTCTGTCATTGTTTAGTATGCTATGGTATGGCCATTATGCAAATCTGCTGCCATGGCATTTTTCGCATAGTTATGGAATTGTTGCATTTGCCACATAATCCATATCTGCTGCATAGTTTGCATATTTTTACAAACAAAATTGTTTCTAGCTCAAACAGATCAAAAGTTGCTAAATGCCTTCTCCACCTCCAATGACGCGCCCGACATCACCCAGCAACAGTGGGAGCAGCTTTGGCAAGACATCCCGCATATACACAGAAGCATCCCACAGCAGGAGGTAGCCTACAAGGTCATGATTCAATGGTATTATAGTCCCACCTGTCTACATGCCATGCTTCCTGCAGTTCCAACATCCTGCTGGTGATGTGGGGCACCGAAAGGTAAGTTCCACCACATATCAGTCAGTCAAGAAGGCTTTATTTCGATATAAGTATATCTTAAAAAGCAAAAATACAATAATATACAATAAAATGGTAAAAAGGAATCAGTGCATGGAGAGATAGACAAACATTTGATACTGCAACTGATGCCAATAAATTAGCTAAAAACAAGTAGGTATTTTAGATGAATAAAAAAGACAATTAAACAACATACAAAAGCCTAGTTGACCTGATACGCCAAGCCCATCCAAGGAACTTGGCTAAACCACAAGCAAAGAGAAGCCTTGGGTCGTTTTTTAATATTCGTAGGGCATCTATACAATATCTGGTTCCAAGTTCTCTGCAAAGTGGTTTTAACCATCTACTCCAGGGGGCTGCATAGGCCGGGCATACAAACAAAAAATGGGGAATGGACTCAGACCTCTTGTCACAGAATGGGCAAAGGGAAGTTGTCTGAGTTGGTACCTTCCACCTGGAAGTTAGTTCTCCAACAGGGAGTAAACCTGTTCTGAATTGGAAATATAGAGCCCTGTCTTTACGATTGGAGATAACATCCAGGTAAGGTTCGCAGAAGTGTATTTCTTTGACCAAAAGAAAATCCAGAGTGGACCTGCACAGATTGACATTACTGCTTCTGATGCCGGCCACCCAGCTCCAATAAATCTTTTTCAGCTCAGACTTAGGAGGTGCGGTTCTATTATTCCAGGCCTCGCCAAGACCAAGGCAGAAGAGAAGACGCTTGACCTCCCTCAGCCAATGGATCTTGGCCCAGCCTGGTGACCCCAACACCTCGGTTAGGCCATCCGCATAACTGGATAATTCTGGTGTTCTCCAAATTCTCGCCCATAAGAGGAGAGGGCGGAGCCTAGCCTGATCGCTAATTGGCCGAGTGCCCAGATCCAAAAGCAGTGGGAGGGTTGGAGTGCTATAAGGGAGCCCCATAAGATCTTTATGGAATTTATTTTCAGAACGGGACAAATGGTCCACCTTGTAGACCCCCCAAAGTTCAGCCCCATAAAGAGCGGCGCTAACACCCCTTGCCCTATATATATCTAGGACTGGAGCAATGGGTTTCAGGGATGAAGCACGATGTTCCTTAAGCAGAGCACCCACCACCCTCTTATGGGTCAACAACATCTTTTGATGGTGACATTTGCAGCTCATGGAGTCGCAGAGACGAATACCGAGGTAGTCGAACTCTGACACTCTCTCGAGGGTAGCTGAGTCCAAAGACGGTGGTTTAGCCAACCTTCTCGGGGGGTTAAGGACCAAATACTTGGTCTTAGCTGTGTTAATAACTAACCCTCTCATATCGCAAAAAGACTTAAAGTTAGTTAGTAAACTCTGCAAACCTACCGGGGTTTTAGAAATCAGAAGGGTATCATCTGCAAATAGAAGGGTAGGTATTCTTCAGCCGGCCAGGGATGGTGCATCTGCAGGGTGTTGTAGCAGGTGCTCCACCACTCCGTTGACATACAATGAGAACAGAGTGGGGGCAAGGACGCATCCCTGGCGTACCCCTCTATTTACAGGTATACGTGCTGTTTTTTGCCCCTGATTTCCCCACCTAATCTGAGCAAAATTGTCAGAATGGAGGTTTATCAACAAGCTTAGCAAATAGGGTGGTATACCCTGTTCGTTGAGCACACTCCATAGTTGGCTACGGGGAACTAGGTCAAAGGCAGTCCGCAGGTCTATGAAAGCAAGATACAGACTGCCTTTGCCCAGTAGAACCACTTTCCAGTATAGCATCAAAAGGCGAAAGGATTGCTCTATTGTCCCCGTGCCTGTTCTAAAACCAGCCTGAAAGTCTGAGAGAATACCCTTTTCCTCTACCCACTGCAATATCCTGGCCAAAACCACTTTTCCAGCCACTTTTTGTGAAGTGTCTAAGAGGCTTATTGGGCGATAGTTAGCTGGGTCGTTGCGACAGCCTTTCTTAAAAATTGGAACGACCTCAGCGTCCTTCCATGAAGTCGGGAGGGATGCCCCTTCAAGACTGGAATTCAATAGGGCGGAGATAAGTTTTCCCCATTCGCCTGGGTTGATACGAAGCAAATCTCCTGGGATGCCGTCCGGACCTGCAGCTTTATTGGGCACAAGGGTATTAATCGCCTCCACCACTTTCCTAGGTGTGAACACAAGCTCGTCCATGGACTGAAAAGGTGCATGAGGGTGACATATTCTCAAACCTTCCCCCTGGTCCTGGGCCATTGAATAAAGTTGAGAGAAATGGTCAACCCACGCGCACTCAGGAACGTTACATGTAATCATTGTGTCCATAGGTTTCTCCCTAGTTCTTAGTAGGTCCCAAAATCCCTTTGCATCCTTCCTTAAACTAGCGGCCTTCAAATCACACCAAAACTGGTCTTCCCATTCTGTCTTTGCCTTTATTAATGCCCTCCTGTAATTGCCCCTCACGGTACAAATCAGAACTCTATTGTTAGATTTTACTGCCTTTAGTAGTTCCCGTTTGGCCATTCGACATGCAGCTGAAAACCACCCAGCAGGGCCCTTCCTGCCACCTCTCTTGTTGACCCTCTTCCCCCCAGTGGGAGCTATAAATAACTCGCCTATAGCCTTTGTGGTTCGTTTAAAAACTGCAGGTGCCTCTTGCGCACTGAAAGAGGGGGAGTCTAGGCAAGGGATAATATTAGCCATTACAGATTGTACCTCCAACATCTTGGCCTCATTACCAATGATATTTTTCCATTTCAGTCGCCTACCACAATTAGAGGGGCACACTTCATGTGTTGATTTCCACACATGTGAGGTTAAAAGAGGGGACCAACCCTTCCACAAAGGGGACAAAGACAGGGTTAAAGGGTTGTGGTCGCTATCAATAGAAGGCCGAACCTCCATGTCCACCAGGAAAGACCACAGACGAAAATTCAGCATAATGTAGTCAATCCTAGAGGAATGCCCTATTCTATTAAACATATGTGCCCCCATTTGGTCTGATTTGGATCTACCATTAGTTGCTCTGAGACCATGCTCCAGACAAAGAGCATTAAGGTCAATTGCATTTTGGGTCCATCTTCTAATAGGAGTAATTGACAGCGGTGGGATGCCTCTCCTTGCATCATCGTCGCTAATGCCCAACACATCGTCCACAGCAAGAGGTTCGAATGTGCAATTGAAATCCCCAGCTAATAAGACAAGGGAGTCTGGACCACAGCGCTTGAGTTCTTCATCGATGCCAGATGGTACAAGAGTAGATAAACCACCTCTAGTACTTCTAACATAAATATTAAATATTTCGAGCACTCCTCCTCCAGACGGGCCTCTCACTGATAATCTCAAAAGGTCCGGGGAATTAGTGTCTATACATCTAATAGAATACCGCAGGGAAGTGCTTACCCATATTAGCAGACCTCCGGAGGGGCGCCCTTTGCCTCCGTTCGGTCGAACTGCTGGTGCAAAATAAGTAGTGTACCCCAGCTTATGCTGTGGGTCCAGGCACCAGGTTTCCTGGAACAAACAAATCGCAAAGGATTCAATAAAAATGTTCCAGTCTGGGATGCTTATATTCCGAGCTAGGCCGGCAATGTTCCAGCTTACTACCTTCAGAGGAATGCTGGGGGTCTCTCCCTGCCCTAAAGCCAATGCTCCTATAGTAGGAGTATAATCAATGGCAATATCCTTATCGCCGACAGGTGATGCCACTGCAAGAGGAATTTGAGAGCCTTCAACAGGCGTCTCCTTGTTAGACTGGGGCAACACCTGTGGATATCCCCTAGACGTAAGAAAAGGGAGGAGGGTAGTGATGGAAGAGCTCACCTGCAGCTCTCCAAGGGGTAAACTATCGATTGATGACTCCCCAGATGGTCCAATATACAACTCCCGTATAGAGGGGATTACCTGTCAATAACCTTGCCAGAATCGACCCTGCGACTGGCCAGGGCTATTATTAAATAGACTGAATTGAGAAATACAGCCACGAATTTGTCTACTGTCCCGACCTTCCCACATTTGGGTTCCGGTCTGCCTCGGGAGAGTTGGGGGATTAAAATAACTAAGGTCACAAGTGCCAATTGAACCAATGCTTCCTACTAAGCTATGTTCCTTCATGGGTCCTCTACATATGAAACTGGCAATCCTTCGGTCTTCAAAATTCACTATGATACAGTCCCCACAGATTGATTTTTCCCTAGTACCAATCCATCCGACTTTACGTACATGTATTATCCGGCCCTCCCAAAACTCAGGCAGGGGTCTGTTCTCTTTGAGCCAGAATAAGGTCTTATTGAACAATTCAGTATAAGACTCTCGCTTACCCGGACTAAGGACCGGTACCCCGGTCAAGACGACTACATAGGGCTGACACTCAGGAGTGAGATTTATAATAAGGTCCCTCCCACAGGGAGGGGCCTCACCTGGATGCAGCACATGGGCTTTTACAATTTCAACTGAATTAGAAGTTGGAATCTCCAGTGCACTATGGGCTAATGGAGATTTAGCTGTAATAGTAGAATTTCCCTCGCCTGCGCAAACTGAGGCCAGGGGACAAGCCGTCTTATTGCCTGGGATAATGGTAGTAACTTTAGGAGATTTGAGTTTCTCTGCAGGCTTAGGGAGAAGTAGGCCGGTGGTACTGGAAGTACCAGCCACAGAAACCATAGGGTGCAAGTTACGATTAAACGCTTCCAATACAACTGGTGAGTTGTCAACTGTAGAGACTAAACTGTGTTGGGCAGTAGACGTCACCTTATTGGCAAGTCCCCCGCCTAAGCCATCATCCCTAGATCTTAGCTGCACTTTTATAAAAGATTTCAATGAGAAAACATTATCTAAAGTTGTCTGCTCCATTTTATCCATTCGCTCGGTTAGCCCTCTAATTTTATCTAATACTGACAAAAGTAAAGATTTCATTATTTCCTCCATTTTTTTAATCAGGGGAGAATCTGGGGAGAGGGTCGCTACACTACCAACAATCTCAGTATTAAAAGCAGTAGTTGCACACCCCTCAGGAGTGCCCTCTTCTTCATCTTCCTGGAATGATCTAGGATCCCCCCCTGTTACATTATTGGAATCACCCCTCCGGACGGCCACCCGCCTCTGATTTTTACAAATTTTGGAGGGTCTACTTTTCTGTAGGGTAGTAAATCTTCTACTCTTTAGGGGGACTGGGTGGATTTACGCCTGCACCATGGTAGCCACTGGGGTAGGTGAAATAAGGAAAGTAGTGGGGTCAGCCGGGTGAGAAATAGAGATGGCTGACTTGGTTACTGCTAGGACAGGGGCCACATGACTTTGGGCATTTAGTGCCGTAGCCGTCAAATTTTCGAGCCCTTCTAAGTTGGTTCTCAAGGCCACCACACGAGGATGATCCAAGGGAGAGGGGGTAAGAGGAAGCGGGAGCGAGTCCAGTATGCGCTCCGGGGAGGGTATCTGAGCTATCGGGCCCATCGAAGATCGTCTATCACCAAATGGGCTACCAGATAGCCGCCGCTCGGCCATGGAAATTTCTTTATCGATGACGTTGGCCACACGGGTAATAAACTGATCCATAGTGCCCGCCATACCCCCCACACTCCCCCTCAAGCTTTTACCTGAACGAGTTGACATTACTAGTACAAGGTCAAGCCGTGGAACAAATCAGAACAAACCCCGGCAGGGTATATAATGGGCAAGAGGTAGAAAAGGAGTATATGTGGCTAAAACGTGCAAGTATCAAAGAAGGGAGTCCCTAACACACGGACACCTGGCGTATGTAGGGCGACTATCTCAGATATTGTTCAGTAGACACAACCCAGTCCGAGTCCACAACAGGGGGCAGTTGACAATGCTACTCAATGACAGTACCTGATTAGGGTCGGAAGCATCAATACCAGTGTTTGGAGGGGGGGCCCAGCCCAGCCTCCTGCAGCCCCTGACGGCCACAGACGGCCCGCCCTCTGCCCGGGCTCTGCGTCCTTCGCGTCGCGGGACGCGCGTGGGCGGCGCCGGGCTCTCTCTTTTAAAGCGCCTCCGGGCGCGCTGGAAAGCGGAAGGTGTCACCCCCCAAAGGATCACGGGAGCTGTAGTCTCCCCCAACGGCGGCCAAAGGTGAAGTATGGCAGCGGGGGAGACGCACAGCGTAGGCAGCCCGTCAAAGTTTCACTGCCCTGACCCCAAATGCAGAAAATTCAGGTAGGATGTTGCCTCCGATGCTGGTGTGTAGAAAATGCGGCCCCACCACATATCATGGGCATGCCCTACCCTGAAGGCCTTCTGGAAGGAGATCCTGAGCCATATCAAGGGCACTCTGAGAGATCCAATACCAGATGACCATCACACAATCATTTTAGGCGCCCGCCCTATATCACTGACCGCAATGACCCACTCAGATTGGTACCTGGTGCGGCACATGACGGGAGCAGCGAAGCAGCTCATAGCACGTTCCCGGCGCTCCCTGCTGGACCCCTCCATAGCATCCTGGTTCACACAGCTCTGGCAAACCACTGCACTGGAGCAGATGACGCACAAGCTTGCACACACTGACAAGAAATTACAGCGACTCTGGTCGCCCCTTCTCCACTACCTATCTCACTTGGAATACTCCTGTTTCCAACCCCCTAGGTTGCGAGCCCTCTACCTCTTTGATGATTAGACATGAAGTGTCCTCTCCCTACTTTGCAACTCTGACGGAGCAGTCCCAGCAACCCACTGTTCCAAAAACAGCAACCCCCCCTCCAGCACCACATATGGCTCAACTCCCTGAAGACCTCGCTGGGGACCACTGGTTCCCTCTCCCCCTTAGATCCCCCTCACCTATCCCAGGTTTATTCCCCTCTCCTTGTTCACTCGCCCTCTGTTTGGTGTCCACATCGCCTGAAAGACCCTCAAGCCCCGGCACAGCTCTTTGGTGGGCCTGATTTGCTCCTGCTAAGTTCCTCCCATTTGCTCACGCAATTCCAGTAGATATGTCAATTTTGCTTGCTCGCACTGTTGCGGCAATGGGTATGCCGATTGAATGATTTTGTCTACTTTATGTAATGACACCTTATGTATCCTTCAAAACTCAATAAACAGACTTTGAGCAAAAAGAATTTACTAAAAATTTGTCACCATATGTTTCAGTGCAGCGGAAGGCATCTCACAAAGGTTGACAGTTCACCTTCCAGTTGTATATTGCTGTATTTGGGTATTAAACTAGTACTAATGAAGTGAAGCCTTGGTCCAGACAGTGTTTACATGTGAAACAAGCATTGGCATTGCCAATAGGTCTCGCCTTTGGGACCTTATAAGTATTTAAGTATGCAGCATAATATCCTTGGTGCAACATCAACTGTTGCATGGCTAAACGCTTATAATGTCCCAAAGGCGAGACCTATTGGCTATGCCAATGCTTGTCTTACCAGGCCACAAATTTCTGCCAAGTGTTTCCACTAGCTGTAAAAATGCTATGCTTACCCCTCAAGCTCTTACCCCAGGGACTGGCAAGGGGATGCAACGAGTATCATACGACCTCTCATTGCAAGCATGCAACACATACCTTTTATTTGAGGAAATGGCTCGATAAGGAGTTATGTTTTAATCCCTTATTTCAAGAACAAAGAACTTGCTACCATTAACCCTTCTATTGTTTAAGGAACTGCAAATTTGAAGTTAAGTGCTTTTTGAGGTTAAGAACACCAGCAAGAAACAGACATACTTTAACAGCAAGTTTAATGTTAAAAATATACCTAGCACGTTTTGATTACTCCCTAGAAGCAGTTTAAGAATGAAGTGTACATGCTTCACATGGCTGCTTTAAATATATTTTCACTTTTAGTCAAATCGGAGCTCAGTAACACCTTTCATATATGGAAAATAAATGTAACTTCAAAAAAGGAAAATTAAAAATGTGCTATTTTCATATTTCTTTTTGCTTGTTACTGTGCCGTTCCTGGAAAATAGACCCTTGACCTATTAAGTAAGGATTATTAAAAAGGCAAGGCGTCACTTCTTGTGACCTCACTTCCTGTGTCGTCATTTGTGATTTGCATATCGTAATTAGTCCCTCCACTATTTGCTCAGCCTGTGGGCCGTCTTCAACATTGTTTTCATGAGCTTATCTTCATCATCCTTCACACATGTTCAGCACATAAGGGCACTTGGACGTATGATGCTGTGACAGAGTGAACCTCACACCGCTCAAGTCACCCCCATCTCGTGCTGCCAGAGCGTGCGGCTGTAAATAATGGTTAGTATGCAAACTGTTTAGTAGGCATTGAGAAAAGGCATCCATTAGTGTGAATGAAGTTCCTAAGTGGGTACTTTAACCGCGAACGACCGGCATGGCAATGAGAACGCCACTGCCGAGGTCACTGTATTAACTTACAAGACTAGGAAAGGAATGGGCCCGTAATGAAAATGTATGGCGTAGAATAGAGTGGTGGTGTCGGCCGGGCAACGCTGGGGACGTTTGCATGTAGCCGTGTTTGTTATCGCTCTGAGCGCCGGGTTGGGGGTCGGGATTGAGGGGTGGGGGGGGTTAATCTCATGAGGGAGACAAATGGAAGGAGGGTTCCCCCTGAGAAAGGAGCGAAGCTTCTTTCCTGGAAATTACAAAGGAAGGCAAACGCGCTAACACTGCATTCTTGCTCAGGTGGAAAATATTAGAATCTAACTGATTCTTACTGTCTGGGTATTTGCTCTCAGTCATTGCTGGGGCAGATTTATGTGCACAAATGGAAATAATTTAGCATGCATGGCCACCATACCTCAGCGGTGCAGATGAAACTGCCGAAGTGCTTGAAACACTGTCATCATCGTTTCCTAGACGCTGGTTGGTTCAGAATAAATACTAATACCAATGCTTACAACGTAAAGAAAAATGTGCAGGTTTGTTTTTAACAATGTATTTGAACGCTGAGCATATTAAGCTGTAACATTTACATGTTTCCAGACGTTAAATAATGATGCGAGGTGTACGGTATATACCTGGCACTTGTCTAGAAATCGAAACCAGTCTTAATTGAAAAAGCCACAAAGCGAATAGAGTGAAAGTGGCTAGTCCAACCATTACTTCACCGGGCTTGTGCTTGTGGCGCGCCGCTGCTCGCTCCCGCAAGGTGGATGCCGCCACAAGCATGAGTGCAGTGCTTGAAAAGTGAAGACCGATGGCTAAAGGCCCTCCTAGAGCAGCGCATGCAGGCTACCTAGGCGAGACCTAAAAATGACAAAATAATGAATTTATATTATCACAGAATGTGCTGCACAATTCCGCATAATTTGCCTTTTCTTACCGCATACTTTAGTAAGCCCAGCTGCATAATTTTGTCCTCTTGTGCTGCATAACTCCCGTGGCCCTGAGTATGGCCTGTCATTGTATGGTATTGTTTGTCATTGTATAGTATTGTATTGTATTGTAATGTAATGTTTATATAGTGTTTATATAGCGCTTGCTGTCTCGCTTGCCTACATGAGTAGTATGCTACACCATGTACAGTGTGTGGATTAAAACAAAGACAACATTCTTCCAACCAATGTGGGAACTAGTGTTTCCATGCTGAGCATAATGACCAACAAGGTGCGGTTATCATGAAATGGGACGCAACGCTTCACAGTGTGATGAGCGAAGAACTGTGAGAGATAGGCAGGCAGTTTGTGGCTTTCAGTAAGCTGGCAGCTTTGAGCAGCTCTGAAAGTCTATTTATGGTATTTGGTATGTTAAAAATTCCCTTAACTGCTATTTGCTATGTTGAACATATACTTAACTGGTTACTGCACTGTGTTGTCCATTCTGAGATACTGTGTTTAAAGTTTATAGTCCTGAGCAGGCCATGTTAAAGTGGGAGATGGTCGAGAGATCTACTGGGAAGGACTTAGTTACTTTCATCCGATATCTGATTGTCACTGAGAGATGTCAAGAAGAGGTTATAGTATGTAGCTAGCTGGAACCTGCACTGGTGAACTAAATTAAAAGCCTCTGCTGGCCAGCAAAATGTAGCAGATCTCTTCAGTTATTCAGTGCCTCAGTTTAGTTCAGTTCAACTGGCGATGGCTGGTTTATTTTGCAGTGGAGGGGTACATTTCTGGGTGATGAACATTGCTCCTTAGCAGTTTTGTCTTTTGTCAATATTAGGGTGTCAGTCAGTAAAAGAGAATTGTTTTGCAGCCTGTACAAAACCACAATCTATTACCCAACCGCTGAGTGGTCTGATTACTATACGTCTGAGCTGTATATTGTATTTGTATTGTATTTGCATGTATATAGTGCTTACTCCCCCATACGAGGTGTTGTAGTGGTACGTCAAACAGCATACTGCTCTGGATTCCAGGGTTAGTAGGTTTTTAGTTACTTTTTGGTTATCGCGATTAGTCTTTCACTCCTAAGGGAAGCCTGCCACACGTTTACTCTAGTATCTATGTGGTATATTAAATTAATAGCAGTTGAGTATGATTTTTAGTGATGGGGTGGGTTAGATGAATTAATGCATTTGTTGGCAGGTTTAACAGATGAGCTAAAGAAAATAAGGTATTGTTAGAATTAGAATGCAGGGGTATGACTTTTAAAGCAGAGGTTGTGATCTTTGAAATTAGATGTGGGTAGTCTGCACAGATACAATAATAGCGATTAAGGCAAAACATACAAGTTGCTTAGAGTAAGCCATGCTCAGAGAGAGGGGATATGCAGAGGATGGAAAGGAAAGAGAGATTTGTTCAAAAGAAAGGTGAGTCGACAATCAGAAGTGTTAGGTCAATGTTAGTTTTCATGAAGGGTTTTTAAGGATCTGGTGGAGGCTTTATGAGAGAGAGCATGCCAAACTGTAGAAGGAAACAACATTATTTGCATGTGTTACAACACACTTCGCAATGAGAGTCACGACCCCCTTATGCGCCCCCTGTTTAGTGTGCCTAGAGCGCAGAGCTCATGTAGCGTTACCCCTGTGGGGCTTTATGGCACGCTATGATAACTTGCCTGAGTTTCTCCCAGACCATTGATTCCATTACCCTTGATTCAGTGTAGTATCATTCCCCAAACCACAAGTGTCCTTTACCTTTGACTCTGTTTTACCTGCTGCGCCTTATGGTGTGCCATGATTCCATGCCTGAGTTTTCCCAATCCCCCTGATTCCAGAACGCCTTAGCTTGCAAGCATTTCCTGAACACGTGAACCAATGGCTTGCCTTGTTCCCGCTGTTACTAGGGTGTTGGAGTGTCGTCCCTTGTGCACCTTTAGAAAAAACGAAACATTTGTTTCCTGTTAAGTGATTCCATCTGTTAGTTTGCACCTGCTCTTCTGATACAGTTAAAGCAAGTGTACTAATACATGTTTCCTTCAGGAGTCTTGGAGAAAGTTCCAGATTGTCACATGCACCACATGCCACGTGATCCCGTTGTAACCATTGGACCCTGAAAATGTTATATAAACCACACCCAAACCCGAGGCCCTTACTTGGCCTACACTCCCTGCGAAACAAGCTTCCTGCCTACCCACTCACGTGAAAAACCGTCCAGACCTGTGCAGCGCACTTTTCGGCTGCAGTTCAAGCTCCTCCGATGATTCCCTTGGCTTCAGCTCCCTCGATTAATCCTTTGTCTTCCTCTAGCATAGCTACCCAGTTCCTCAGCGATTTCCTGAGTCAAGACCTCAAGACCTTATTTGAACTTAGGACAAGTTGAAGTACAAGGCTAAGTAGTTGATATTAGGTTAGTGCGCACTATCCTTGTATAGTAGTAAGCAGGCTGGGGTATTCCAGACTAAACACTTGCATTCACGTTTCCATCCAGGGACTTCCCTCCAATTCACCTTGATTGATCTTGCTCCAGACCCTTTCTGAAGTTTGGCCTTTGAACTGTGTTTATACAAGGACTAGAGACTTTGCTCTGTGTTTCTCTGATGAACAGAAGTGCTTAGAGAATTCTCCTCAGAGTGTTTGACTCGTGTATGATCCTTGTACCTAGATCAATGTTCTTTGTATTCCTTGGGAGTGTCATACTCCAACCCGTGTTCCTAGCATACCTTGGGAGTGTCATACTCCAATCTGTGTTCTAAGTGTAACCTTGGGAGTGCCAGAAACTTCAACCCATGTGTCGAGTGTAACCTTGGGAGTACCAGAAACTCCAACCCATGAGTCGAGCTTTACCCTGGAAGTGTGAGAGGCTCCAACCAGTATTTGGAGTTCATCCTCAAGGGTCTCAGATTCCTATATGTGAACCTGGTTATCCTTCTTACATGCGTTATTGTAGAATAAGCATGTAAGTTAATGTTACAATGTTAATGCAATGACAATGTATAAGAAGGCCTGCAAGTGTACCAATGGCAATTGCCTTTTCTCGTTGTTTCCAATGTATTGCATCGTCAAACCATTCATCCCTACCTTCACAAACATAGAAGGTCTCAGGAGCGACATGTCCTGTTAAGCAGTGTGCATCGCTGAGAGCAGATCTAGAACCGCTAGTCTCTATTTTCTTATTTTGTCGCTACCCTCCTTCCCCCCTCGAAGCAGTGTGCGATTCAGAAGTGTCGTCCCTGGGTCTCATGCTTTTCTGAGAGGGATAGGAGGTCCAGCACCGACTCCAGTGTTGGCTCTGCACCTGGGACCAGGTGAGTGCCTGATAATGAGAACCGAAGCATGTGTACACCATCACCACCCAAGGGTAAATAAAATGTATATATGGTTTCTTTCTCCCATAAAATCTGACAGAGCACACCAATGAAACAGGAATGTTGTATTTAAATGTCTGTGCTAGAGATGCCCCTTCCCTTTCCCTCTGATAATCATGTTACAGCCTGTCATGGCATGATATAATATGGTATTTCATTGTATGGTATGGCCTGTCATTGTATAGTATGGTATGATATGATTTGATTAATCTTTGTAACACATTAAGCTAAGGGAGGAAGTACAATTAGGAGCAGCCAAAACAAGCAAAAAACAACGTTATTTTCATGCTAGAATGTTCTATCTAAACCGTAATCGTGCCAACACCCATTTAAAAAAGATCCTGTATTTGGCATAAAACATCTTAATCATGCCCATGACATCCTATAAGTCATTAGACATGTACAAAAAAAGCAATTTGTTAGAAACTAAACTAGTGATTACGTAAGAGTACAAAGCCGTTGATGTATTTTTTAATAATTGTTAAAAGTGACACAACCAACGTGTGGCCTAATGGTAGTGTTATGCTGCACCAAAAAGTGGAAGGGTAAAGAAAGAAAATGGAAAAAACACTGGAAATGAGCAGTGAAAGCAACAGCACAAAGCAAAACCAGGAGAAGACAAACTAAAAAGACATACATTCTTACGAAGTGCTGCAAGTATGTGCTGCAGTATGTAAACAAAATGTCTCACAAGCGATAGCAAATGGTATGTCTCAGACGAGACCGAAAAAAAAGAAGAGAAAAGAAATTAAATTGGACCTATACAAAAGGAAAAAAGAAAAGAAAATTAAAGGGACTGGCCTTCTAGCGTGGCACTCAACCACATTAATTATCATGTGAATATGCACATGTGATCAGGTAAAATTCTGTCACTCACACGGCAATAGTGCCAATGGATTAAGTGAGCTGAGTAATAACCTCATGCGGTTTGTTGATATGGGCATTAGAAAAATGATGAGGACAACAGAACAAACCAGTGGTAGAAAAGGGTTGACCCATTTTTTTTTTTTCCTCTCTCTCTCTCTTGATCTCTCTCTCGATCTCTCTCTCGATCTCTCTCTCTCTCTCTCTCTCTCTCGATCTTTCTCTCTCTCGATCTCTCTCTCTCTCGATCTCTCTCGACACAAACCTCTCAAGCCCTCCCAAAAGTATCTAGCAAGGATTATCAATGTGCAAGCCTTCTAGCCTCAGAGTTTGCCAAATGTAGTAAACACCACCAAAAACCTTGTGTCTGATCAAATAATATGTAGGATTCCATGTCACAAATATCTGCTTACAGGATTTAATATGGAACAATAACAATCCATCCGCAAGGGCTATTGGCTTTAATGGATGTTTTATAATAAATAAAACAGCTCTATTTTATTTTTGCTACTTTTCACAATAAACAGTGTAGGAACATAAATGTAATACTGAGCAACCGTTCATCATGTTGTATTTTCACCGTTACTTCATGAGCCATGCAGCTGTACAAACCCTGGCTTTTGCACTTAGGCTGAGGAGGGTAAAAGTACATGAACTGTTTATTTATGTTAGCTGCCCCTTTGTTACCCAATACCTGAAGGATCAGGTAGGTAAGAAAGGTTGACAAATAGTAGATGTCAAAACCGCACCTGTCCCTAGCACAGTCAAAATGTATTCATGCTTTGATAAGATTTGGATCAGTGTTTTCCTTTAACATAACGTACACATTTTATTTTGTGCACACGTCTGAATCAGCTATTTCAATATAGGTCAATGATGTTTAAACAATACAATTGGATTGTGCCAGCTGCGTCTAGCAGAGAATACTTGGAAATCGAGTGTTTTGTTTTGCTCAGGCTTAAGCTTAAATTAATATACCTGCACTACTGTGTTTGATTTGGATCTCTCATTAACAGACAAGTGTATCTGATTTGTGCGTTCCCAAACTGGGGTCTCGTTCGTGATCCAACAAGTCAATCCAGACAGACCAGAAAGAGCCTCAGTCAAGGGGCTGGTTGGCGAACCGACTCAATATGAAGACCGTTCCAGCAGAGGGGATTGCATTTCCTGCAGTCTGAGGGGTTCACTGGTACCCAGAGACACGGGGCTGACTTGGATGGATCCAAAGAACTCAGAGGCAACACAGTTGTTGAGGCCTGGTAAGGAGTACCATGGATGCGTGTAATTATGTGGAATGATATGAGAGACGTCTAATGATAAATATGGCCATAGGGACAGTACAGTGTGCTTTACTTTGTTCTGTAAAAGTCCCACATGTTGGTGATTTTTAGTGGTTAGTGGTGTGTGACGGGAAGCATTTGCATTGTGACAAAGAAGATTCGCCATTAATGCACTAAAATAATGATCTTAGAGAAGCAGTGAAAAATGGGTAGTTGTAGCAAATTGTGCAGTGTAAATAAAGATTATGTAGATTAAGTACAGCCATGTCAAGTAGAAGGAACTCCAGCAGGGGAAACGATGACTAGACAAGGGATGGAGAATGAGCTGGTTTTGCATTTATGGCATGAATATACTGAAAACGGTCCCTCATTACAGTTTCCATTAAATGGCACTTTTTATTATGATTAATTGAATTATCTAAGGGAAAGTACGTTTGAGAAAGGAAAGAGGAAAGTGAGACTGTTGCAGTTTGATGTGCTGAAAAGGTGGGAAAAATATGGCAAGCAAAAACAGATGAAGGAAGTAATGAAGATGGAAATGGAAAAAGCAAGGGAACATTATATGAAGTAGAGTAAAATATTTGTGGTCTATAAACCAAAACAGATGGCCTGTGCTTCTTTCATTTTGGAAGACCCTATAATTAAACACATTTCACCAAACGACTGCACCTGCCACCCTATCATGCGGCAAAAAAGGGTCATATCAGAAACTTTCAGTTCCAATATGTCTGCTTTAGAAGAACAGGGAGACCCAAAGGAGGATAGACCTCCTTCGAGATCCCCCCCACCCCCAACCACCCTCACACAAATGATCTGCCTACCAGGGGACCTGCTCTCAGTACTAAATTAAGAAGTGCCATAACACCAGAAATGCAAGATCAACGGAAATATTAGTTCAGAACTGCATGAATCATGGCACTAAGCAATATGCAGATAAGGAAGGTAGGAATCTGAACACCTGTGTAAAAGCACAAAAACACACACTATAATACAAGACATGGGAAAGGTTATATATCCATTATGCATTAATTATAATTCAGTAAGGTCTAAACAGGGTCAGCTACAGGACCTGACGCTGCCCAATACTTTCACTCACTATGACAGCGAATCCGAGACATTTGGCCTGACGGATGCTGAATGTAACAATGTGGTTGTCCTATATCTTGAATGGGATGATACGTACGAAACCTTATGTGCCTCCATGATTTAGGTACCTAGGTTTGACGCCAATTACCCTCATTATCATGTAAATGTCCCCTGGACTATAACAGTACTCATTGCCTTTCCCAAAGACTACCCTGATATGTGGAAAACACAGATGAATGGTATGCCAGAACAGAAAAGATATTGCGCAGAGGCCAGTTAACATTGAATGACATAGACCACATTTTTTCCTGCATTCTCCCACCTAATATATGGAGGAAGTGCAAGAAAGAAAACTTTGAAAATGTCGACTGGACCAAAATTATTACAACAGGAGATGCCTGGAAAGCCGATGGTCAAGTGACTGATGAAATAGCAGCCATTCCAGACAAATTAATGGCTACATTGCAAGAATTAGTGTCCCATCAGAGACTAGACTGGACAAAATTGAACAACTGTAAACTCCCCAGTTGTTCTGTAAATTGAGGGGGGCAAGGGGATACTCTGCAGTAACTTACAGACCCCAGAATGTCCAAATAGATAATGGGTGCCACAATTGTAACTCGATTAGAGTGCCTGTTACCACAGAAAACAACCAGAGGGCGCTCCAGGTAACGAGGACGTGCCCAAGGGGCATGCAGAAATTCTTTTCACATAGGGTCACAACAACATAATGATATATCCAATAATGGCCCCTACGCCTAATAATGTCCCAGCGCTGGAACACGTCCCAGCTGACATAGCTGTGCGCTCTACAAATGACCTTTTTATTACTATTATTATGTTAATAACACCACTTATCAGGGACACCAACAAAACTACTTCGACAGACAGGCTAATGGGTCTTAGATGGTAACTGTCCCATTGCCAGATTATGATGTTGCCCAATAGGGTTGCTAGGAAGAAGACAGGAATGGGTGGAAATTCCAGTGGACCCAAAAAGGCCATATGTTAAAGCAATGTTACAACGACAGAAGGTAAAATTCCTCCTGGACTCTGGGGCCACTAATTCTTTCATTTCTCAAAAGATTATCCCACATGCACCCCTCTCGGGAAAATATAATACATCTGTGGGATTTTCTAATGTACTTGTGCCCTTCCCGTCATCGCCCCACTGACGTACACCACAGGCCCAATAACTGATAAATATTGTTTTGTAATGACAGACAAATGCGCCCATAACTTGTTGGAAATAGACTTACTTAAAAAGTTACACATAACCATAAAATGCACCGCAGATGGCAAGCATCTTGAATTTACCGACAACTCTCCTTTTCACACTAATGTCTACTTTGCCCAATCCCAAACTACAGTATCTGAATGGGTGTTTGACAAAGTTGGCAACAATGTTTGGGCCTCCAGTAAAAACGATGTGGGACGTATGACAATAGCACCTGTACAAATAACAGTGAAACAAAATGTTCCTCTCACACAAGTGCCATAGTACAAAATATTACCAGAAAGAGAACAGGGAATGGAAATAGTGATACATGCAAAAGCCTGATCCTCCATGTATTATTTTGTTTTTAAAAAGAAAAAAAAAGAGAGTGATGAACCCATCAAGGAAGATGTTTTGAGGTTTTTCGTTTTTATTCACATGCACTTTTTAAAAGCACAACTAGACACCTTTCAGTTGACACCAACCACCACTCTCATACAATACATAGATTAAATATTATTGGCCAGCACCAGCTAAACAGACTGCACTTCTGACACTCCACTATTACATTTCCTTGGTGCATATATATATATATATATATATATTGATAGCCAATATGCATTTAGAGTTGCGCATAATGTTGGCAGACTTTGGGCAGAAAGAGTTTTCCTCGTGTCTCCAGGAATAAAAATACAAAATGGTTCACGGACTGTAAACTTACTAAATGCTTATCATTGCCAAAAAGAGTAGCTATCATCAAATGTAATGCACACAAAAAGACAGTAGCTGGCATAGGCAAAGGGAATGCTTTTGCTAACGAGACAGCCAAAGAGAATGCACAGAATGTCATATCATTAACATATATTTCCCATTGAATATTTATTGAAGAGAAAGTGCATATGGCTTCAGTGATAGGGGCAAAGCAGATTTGCTAAATCAAGAAACTAAAAAAGACTTACAAAAATGGCAACAATATGGTACTCTGGTGAATGGCTGTTGGAAGTATCAACATAGTTATCAATTCATACTACCTGACAGACTATTATATCCTTTAACATTGATGTTGCAAAGACCTTCCCATTTCGGTAGAGATGGCATTGTAAAACAGCATGAAATATATTTCGGAAAACACAAGTATACGAAAATTTGGATCCAAGTCTACCCAATGACTACAGCTAACTGCTTGCTGAAAGAATTATTTCCACGCTTTAGTATGCCTCAGGTGATTTCAAGTGACAATGGAGGTGTACTTTGCAAATAAGGTAATTGAATTGGTGTACAAGGCAATGGCAGTACACCAGAAGTTTCATTGTGTATATCACCCGGAAGCAGAAGGTGCCATTGAAAACAGAAGTGACGGGGGCATGGCCACAGGAGCAATGGAGTGTCTCCAGCGAGGTCCGTCTCCCTGGGGCCCGCTATAACGCAGCACAGCGTATCAGAGGAGTGTTCGCGGTCGGAGGCACTCGTGACCGCTTCCGGAGCCTGCAGGGACTCACCTGTTTGCTGCTTGAGGACCAGGCGGCTGGATTCTTGGGCTGTCTGAGTCCACGGTGGCGAATGGAGGTCGACTGCTGCCATCTTGGTGCTCCGTTGGCGGCCGGAATCCGGGGTGATTGACTGCCGCTGCATCCTGGGGCAGCCTCAACGGGGGGTGCCGAAGCCCCCAGAGACTTTTGCCTGATGACACCCCTCCCTCCTGGGACTGCAGGGACGGGCCCACAACGCACACGTTCAGCAGCGGGAAGCCGCGGTCGGCGGCTGCCATTTTACAACCTGCCCGGAGGACCGCAAGCGGACTCTGGAGATTAGCAGCTGCTCTGCGGGCCTGCCGCGACCTGCATGGTGAGAGTCTGGGACTGTGGCTGCCTTGTTGGACCGCGTCTAGCACCCCTGGGCCAACACGATCTGCAGGGGAGGGCAGAACAAGCCATTTTGAACTGGTCAACTGCGCTGTGCCCACCCCCCGATGCAGATCATCACCTGCACCTGAGCCTGCCATGTTTCGGCTGGTGGGGACCTGTGGCCGCCTTGGTGGGTTGCCGCCTTGGTGGGCAACGCCTGGCGCCCCCGATATCTGCGGAAGATTGGGTGTCTGCGGTCGGTCTGACCCTCCCCTCCAGCATAGGTGCATTGGGCCTCATTTGGCTGGCTTACCGGAGGTGGACTTCAGACTGATCACCTGGGGGCCTCCCGGCGACCAGAGGAGCGGTGGGTGGAGGCGCGTGGCGCTGCAAACCTTGGAGGGGACAGAACAGAGCAGCGACCCTGAGTCTGGGCCCTGTGTGGAGCTAGGCGCCTCTGCTGGCTGTCGCACGTCACCCAGGGCCCCGAGGGAACGTCGCTACTGCATGCCCAGCTCTGCTGCTTGGGCCACCTGGATTAGAATGGGACACCCCTTCTCGCCGGCGCACGAGAATCGGCCGGGTGGCAGGCCTTCAGGGAGGCCATAGGCTTAACAGAAACGGGTTTGCCTGCTGCTGGTGCACCGAAGTTGGACAGCCCCTGGTGTGCCTGCAGCATCTAGGGGGGGAGCTGCCCTCTCGATGATCATCCCCGTGGAACTGCAGAGGACAAATCCCCTACCCTGAAGCACAGTACTGGGCAGTGACAGGTTGTGACGCCCCAGAGTGCCTTTGAGGACGAGGAGCTCCTTCATCTGCTCACAACGCAGCCACCGTAGCTGTCGGGCAACAACTATAGCGGATTAGCGATCCTGCACATGGAGGCCTGTGCCCTTGGGCTGCCAATCGCCTGCTATGACACGCTTTAAGACACTCAGGGGCAATACGATGGCATCACTGTGGAACAAGGCCCTGCAGCCAGGAGAGACAATGCAGACCTCAGCCTCGAACTCGACGCCGGCAGGGGGAGAATCCTCGCCACCCATTACGCAGGGATATATGGACCACTTTCTACAGGAGATACAGACAGACATCTCCTCCCTCAAAGAAGAGTTTAACTCGGGCCTCCATGACATCCGTAGAGGTGACTGAGATTGGAGACAGGGTAAATGACCTGGAGCGAACGGTCGAACACAGATCAGAAGATCATAAAATGCTGCTGAAGCACATCAGTGCACTTCAAGAGCAAAACATTGAGCTCCAGACTAAGCAGGAAGACTTAGAAAATAGGAATCGCCGCAACAATATTCGCATCCGCGGGATACCGGCCAGTGCGGAAGGCACAGACATTGTGGCCTTCATGGCAGAGCTGTTGCAGGCGTTCCGCGGAGATGATGACGCATCCCCACCCGCTTTTGATTGAGCCCAAAGTGTCTTCATGTGAACAGCACAAAAAGGCAGCGGGCCAGACATCCTGACCAGGGTGCACTTTTTCACCAAAAAAGAAGAGATTATGCAGGCGGCCCACAAAAATACGGAGTTCAAGTTCCAGGGGCACATGGTACAGCTCTACCAGGATCTTTCTGCAGTCACTCTGCTCAAAAGGCGAGACTTCAAACCTACCACAGACAGGCTGCGGGCGCAGGGTATCCGATAAAAGTGGGGTCATCCCTTCACACTCCTGTTTCAATGGGAGGGCAGGCGCTGCTCTCTTCACTCGCTGGCAGAGGCCAAGACACAGCTGGGCATAGCGGATGATTCCCCTGCAGAAGAAAACCCTACATGCATGGGCGCCTTGAACCGTGATCTCAAGCCCGTATGGACAACAATACCCCAATGCCACACCAATAAACAGCAAACAGAACTATTGCCCCAAGTGTCAAAATAAGATGTCATCGACCACCTGCACTTGCTTGGCAGGGGCCCCTCCCCTACCCACTCCACTGCTGAATCTACCTGAGGGTGACTCACCCCGATCTACGCCATATCCAATACGCGCAGTCCTGGTCCTGACTGAGCAGCGATGCCAGATCAGCATCAAAGGCGGCAACACGATCTTCTCCCAGGAACTATAGAGGTAACTGGCGGGCCCCGGGGACACGCGGGGCCTGCCTGGGATGTACTTTGACACTCCAACTACACCCCTGATGACATGCCTCCCCGAAACTTCTCCTGAAGAGGGTGACCCTTCCAGCTGGATCAGAGCACCTTGGTGCCGGTCTCTGCGGTCCGAAAAGGTCTTGCTGGGCCAAGTAGGTCCGCTGTTTGTTTTTTTGTTAACTTGGTTGCTTTTATCGATTCCATATAGCGGTACCCGTAGCAATGATAATGGATTCACTATGGCTGTGGGTGGGGGAGAGGGGATATGGGCGGACTTGTGCCCTCTTTCACATGCACTGACATTTTACACAGGCGGGAGTCTGGGGAGCGGGGGCTCGCTTGGCCTGAAAATGGCAGAAAGGCACACACAGGATGCGGGGATGGTAGCTCCGACCTACAACACAATATAAATTGGCCTGTCAAGACGGAACACAACACATAACTTGGGAATGCCCACCCTAATCATTCACCTCCCATGGGGGACACTAAACTACTTTCCTTAAATGTTCGGGGTATAAACTCCCCAAAAAAGCACAAGCAAATATGGCGCTACATCTCACACCATGACCCAGACGTTATAATGCTGCAGGAGACCCTCCTGATGAAGGCAGACCTGCACCGCATGGTGCATCCGAAATATCCCCACTGATACTGGGCATATGCCTCCTCTTAGACCCTGGGAGTGGGGGTACTGTGCAAGGCCAACTATAACACCTCCGTAACCAGTGTGACCTGGGATGGGGAGGGCCGATATCTAAAACTGCAGCTACAGTGGAGGAATCAACAGCTGATGTTACTTAATGTTTATGCCCCCAAACACTGCCCAGGACGTGTACATTAGGCGCGTGCTAGCTGCACAGCTCGGGTGGATGGGGACATAGCAGTATGTGGGGACTTCAATTTGGTCTGGGACCCTACTCTTGACAGGAGTAAGAAGACATTTCATAACACTGGGGCAATGTCTGCGCACCTAATGAGGTACATTGAAGAATGGGTACAGGACTATTACTCGCATATGCACACTTGCTATTCGCGCATTGACTACGCCTTTGTCACAACATCCCTCCTTACATGCCTGCTGCGCTCAGCAGAACTCTCGGATATCTCCATCTCCGACCACGCTCATCTTGAACTCACATGGGAAGATCAGTTCTCTCGAACAGCCTGCCCACCTAGATGGCACATGCCCTCGCATCTGCTACGGGATCTGGTAGATGTGGAAGAGATACGAAAGAGTATCACAGAATACTTTCACCTTAACACCTCTCCCGAGATATCTCTACACAAACTGTGGGATGGGTTCAAAGCGACGATCGGGGGCACGATAACGTCTATTGCCATTGCTAGACAGGGAAGCTAAACTAGTAGAACCTAAACTCACCGCAGAGATCAATCTGCTAGAGCATTCGGACAAGGAGGCCCCTACCTGACGTATTAAAAGGCAGCTAGCCATATTGCACGGCCAGCTACGCGCCCACTGCGTGGGAAAGGCAGAGAGCAATCTGCTGACCCTGCAGCAGAAATACTATGCAGGAGGGATAAAGTGGGCAGGCTACTGGCTCGTAAACTGTGGCAGCACCAGGCGAAAGCACACATTGTCAAAATCCAGACAGGTGCCACTGCTTGGGCAACAGCAGAAAAGGACAAATCTGAAGAGTTTCAAGACTACTATCAGAGACTCTATTCTCGGGAAGACTCCTCTCCTGCGAGACTCCACTCCTACCTCGCAGACTGTGAGTGGGAACCCTTGTCCGCACACCACGCGTCTCTCCTAGACAGCCCCATCACAGCAGAAGAACTCTGTACCACCGTTAAGGGTCTTCCCCTGGGCAAAGCACCAGGACCGGATGGGCTACCTGTGCTTTTTTACCGCTCCTTTCTCCCACAAATACAGGAACACCTCCTGCGTCTATATAATTCCTTCACGGACAACACAGGCCTCGCCACGGCAATGGCCAAGATCTCCCTTATCCCTAAGGCAGACAAGGACCCGGTGCAGTGCTCCTCTTACCGCCCGATAGCCCTGCTCAATACGGATGCCAAGATTTTTACCAAAATATTAGCCACGTGCCTCTACACCTAACTTTCTGGCCTTATCAATCCCGACCAGGTGGGGTTTATCCGCCACCAACAGGGCGCGGATAACGTCCGCCGCATAGCTCAACGCCTGAATATCACCATGTGCTGTCTGTCGCTTGATGCAGAGAAGGCGTTTCACAGGGTAGACTGGTCTTATCTCTGCACTGTGCTGACTAAGATCGGCCTTGGGCGGGGCTTCATATCGAAGATCATGGCATCGTATGTGGCCCCAAAAGCTTGCATTCTGGTAAATGGGCGGGCTACAGGAGCGATATCACTGCACCGGGGAACGAGGCAGGGGTGCCCACTCTCGCCCCTGCTTTTCGCGCTAGCAGTGGAATCTTTGGCCATCCGAGTAAGAGAGTTAGAGGAGATAAAGGGCTTAATATTTGGGGGCAAAGTCCACAAGATCAACCTGCTTGCTGATGACCTCTTGCTTACGCTGACTCAACCTGAACTTTGGCTCCTCTGTGTGGTTGAAGGTCTGCAGGCCTTTGAAGCGGTTTCCGGCTTCAAAATGAATCTCTCTAAATCATTTGTCCTAACGTCAATATTCCAGCCCCAGAGGCTAGTGTGCTGCAGAGCCTAAACCCCTTTCAATGGACGGCAGACTCCATCAGGTACTTAGGGCTGCAGATCACCCCCACACTCGCCTCCTGGTCCCACACAAACTGGGCAATCCACCGGCGCTCAGTACTAGCCGACCTTCAGAGGTGGAAGCCCCTCCATATCTACTGGTTGGGACACATCAATATTATTAAAAGGAACATCTTACCGCAATTTCTATACATATTTCAAGCACTGCCAACCCCAATCCCACAGGTGGACAATCAGTGGCTCCAGGGTGACCTGCGTGCCTTCAAGGGTAGCCTAATCACTATTGATGCGCCGGCGTGATAGAGGAGGCCTGGTGTGCCCAAACCTACAGAAATACTATTGGGCAGCTCACTTGCGATACATCTCCAAGTGGGTCGTGCGGGAGTGTGGGAAGCATTGGTTCCACATGGACCGTGCGGTGGCGTGCCGGCCATTGTGGGACCTTGCTTGGCTGCCTAAACACGCCCGACCTTGAAGTTCGTATGTCGCGGCACCAACCAAACAGTCCTTGAGATCTGGGATAAAATTGTGGTGGTTAAAAAGGGGTGGACTTATTTTCCGTCCCTGAACAGAGACGTTCAGTAGATGGAGCGCTGGGGAATGTCGGATGATTCGCGACTTATTTGCAGGAGATGACATTAAAACATTTGATACATGCCGATCCGAATATGCGCTGCCCCGCACGGCGCGACATCAGTACATGCAACTAAGGCACTGGCTCTCTGCCCCCGAGATCTGTGCGGCGGTGACACAACCCTCCACCCTATTCGAGAAACTGGTGCAGGCCTTTGAGGGCACCCGGGGGCTAATCTCTAAAACCTATCAGGTGCTGCAGCACTCGACCCCGATGCATGGTCATAAATATCAGACCACCTGACAGGACGCCACCCCGGGAGGGATCCCTCCCAAACAGTGGGATAAGCTATGGCAGGACATCCCCAAAACGTATCGCAGCCTTACCTCCTGTGAAACCGCATATAAGCTAATGCTCCAATGGTACTACACACCTTCTTGTCTTGCTACTATTTACCGCATGGCCCCCAACCTCTGCTGGCGTTGTGGCACTCTATATCACATATGGTGGTCTTGCCAGGTGATAACCACCTTTTGGAAGGAGGTCCTGGGACACATTAAGGGCGTTGTGGGATACCCAAACCCATATTTGCAACACGTGGTAATACTAGGAATACGTCCCTCTACACTGGTGGCAATGACCGAGGTGGATTGGGTCCTCATAAGCCACTTACTCCTAGCAGCGCGCCAGCTTATAGCGTGTACATGGAAACAAACCTTGCTCCCCTCAGTGGCCCAATGGTTCATCAAAGTTTGGCACATATTGGCAATGGAGACACTCTCTCATAATATCGCAAACACTGAAAAGAAATTCCAATGCATCTGGCAGCCACTGATCTCTTACTTAACGCGCATTGAGTTCACTTGCTTTAGCACCTCCGAGGCTGAGGGCCCTTCAATTATTTCCCAACAATTGATCGGTATCTTTATTCAGCCTCCGCGAAAGGTTCCGGATGCACCGGACAATGATTACCTCCCCCACTCCCCCCACACGTTTCAGTGCATGGAACACACTAGACGTCCCATGCCACATACCACGCCGAAGCTTGTACCGCCTCTGTTTAATTGTTGTTACTTGTTTTTCTCTTTTTCCTTAACGCCGCCCTGGCCATAGGGGCACGCACGCATTCTAACGTGTAGCACATCTGACACAGTGGGCTAACAAACCCATCAAGGAATTCCTGGGGGCAGATACGCCTGTTGGGGCGCGACCACGCTTCTCGGCCCCTCACTCTTGATTGCACCTTCCCAGGGCCCCTGAACACTGAACTTACATGTCCCTGATTATACTACATAATCACATGCCTTGTTCAGCTAGAAGGCCCTTCTGCAGCTTGTTTAGCCTGTGGTTTAGCCTGTGTGCCATATTTGACTCTACGCAGCCAGCCCGAAGTGGTTGTAGGCGACTTGCTGTGTATTCCTATGCTGATTGCCCTGATGCTCTGTCAGTCTCTACGCTACCGGCCAGGGTTGTAGGCATCATGCTGTGTTCATTATAGCACACTTCGCCTATCCAGTTCTCCACCACCTCCTGTGATGCTTGGATAGCCTGTTAAACACCGTCGTATCATGGGGTTCCACCAATTTGTGCGTGAAAGCGGCACCCGTGGCAGACATGGTAAATGTATCCACTTAGGTTTGGGCCGCAGGGCCCTTATCTTTACCCATGAGGTCTTCCAGGCATCACCCAAGCGGCAATGACACTGGAAGTCTCTCCAGTTCCGGCCCACTTGGCCCCACGCAAGGTCCCAGCGAGGAAGAGGGGCCAGCATGAGCCACCAGGCAAGCCCTCACTGCAGAGTGGGGCAGGCAGCGGTGATGCCGGTACAAAGAAGAGCTTGCTCCTTAGGTATCCCAAAAAGCCAAGGCACCCAGGCTCCGTCAGACTGCGCAGCCACAGGCGCGGGCAGGTGCGGGCTGTGCTGTCTCCAGCTCACCTGCCTCTGAGATGGGCGGAACAGCCCTCCTCCACCAGTCTCTCTTCGGGCCCAGGGTGCCCGCAACGCCTTAGTCTAGGTCCACCGCCTCCCAGTTTTTTGCCGCCTCCCTCAGTGGGCCGGCACAGACAGCTGCAGGTCTAGCCCATTGCATTGTGCTGCAGGCACTTTTAGGTGCTGGATCAGCGGGCTAATAATCCCTGCCATGTAGTACCTCAGGAACATTGCCGACAAGACAGGGGGTGTCCAAGAACACCTGTCAAATCCATCCGAGTCCGTGGGTGCTCTCTGGGCTCAAGGATGGTGCAGGATGGGTCGGAGATGCGGGAGCATTGTTACAGAGCAACGGCCCTCTTTGGCGTCCTGGGCCACGCCCATGTGCTACATACTTTTAGCAGTAAAAACGCAAATCTATGCAAATTTAGTGTTCATTTCAATGGAAAATGTGCTTCCAGTAAATGGAAGTGTGCTACAACACCATGCTTCTGCAGTATATTTGCAACAGTGTGTTCCAAAATGTACCACCAGCTACATGCCACAAGCTAGCTTACCATGCGCCTGTGGAATGCACATGCCTCATTTGATACACTTTGTGTGACATTTGGATTTTCACAATCCCTATGCCTTCAGTGATATAACATTGATGACAGCACCTCCACTTCGACAATTGTTCCAGCAACTGTGGTTCTGTACACTCGGCAATTATCAATTCTGCTGATTAGTGATATCAGCAGAGACAGTACTACATTAATCTAGAAAGGAGAAAGATGGGGCCATCACAAAGTCTGTGCGATGAATTGTGGAAATGTGGATTTTCCTGATCAGTTATGTCCCCTATCTTGGACCCCAACGGTTCTATATGCATGTTACAAGTACATGTATGTTCCCTCCAGTTCCAGTTTCTAAGACGCAAACATATGTGTGTCTACCGTCGACATGTTCTCTGTCAGATCCGCCATCACAGGGTTGGATATTCGATTTCTAAGTATGAAAGGCCACCGACTTTATATGGCTAAGTTACTTCATTTTTACAGTTCAGGCAAGTAGGCCCGATTCTGTCCTCAAGCCTTTCCCTGCTCTCTGTCTCTGACAGCTTCAGCTTGAGCTCGCATCTGTATCCATGAACTTTGTCCTACTCCCTGTGCAGCTAACGGTGCCTGCCTCGGCCAGTTTTCGCCTGTCTGCCAAGAAGTTGTATTTCACCTTCGAATTATCTATTTTGCTCTCCAGCCGATGCATTCCTGTCCAGTGATTTAGGTAAACATTTCCTTTAGCTCACAAGCAAAGGACTCAGCCTTTCCGTCCTCCTGCAAGTGATTCATAGCCCTGTTGCCATGGAAAGTTTTCTATCCCTCGCATCTCATATAGACACTTAGACGCTTGTACACGTACACAGTCAGTATAGAATAGATTCTGTCCGAGAGTCTCTTCCTTGTGGATAACATAGTTCTTTAAACATAGGATGTTAGATATGATTTGGGATTAGGTTGACTTGACCCCCAGACTTCTCGTCTCCACATGTAGAGCTAAATGTCAAGTCCCCTTCACCCCCTAGTTGCACGTCAATTACACGTCATGCTGCCGCGCGCGCATCTATGCCAAGTATTATCTTATAGATCCACCTATGTCTGATAATTCTAACCAATCATGTTTCTTTTATTCCTTATTACGCCTAGTTTCGATTATGTCACTGTTTTGTCACTTTTCTTATCAAATGTTACGCCTTCTACATTCGTTTCATTGTAATGTAATTATTATAAAAATACATGTCTGTTAATAAATTATTGTACTTCACTTCCTGAACCCTCGTGGTGACGGAACCTGAAGGCCGCGACTCGAGTCGGCCATTTTGAATGGAATAAAGCCCATTAGAAAACCTCTTATACCACGGATTCTGCCTCTTGTTATTTTGAGCTATTTACTTTATTTTAAGATTCCGTATGAAATTCAGTCCGGTATTTTTATTTACCACATAATGGCGCCCGAACAGGGACACTTTCTCATCTCACGCGCCGGCGGTGCGTTGCAGGCCCGGTCTCCTGCCACAGCTGGACGGACCATAAACGCGTACCAGCAGGATTTCCTGTAAGCTCCCTCCGGTCAAGCGGGGGCGACTGAGGCTGCGATCAACCCAGACGAGGCGGTGAGAAGTGCGAAGTATCCCGACCAGAGCCTAGCTGAGAGAGCAAGATCCGAGGTATACAGAGGCCCACCAGGTTTTCCGAAATCCCGACGTCCAGAGGGTCCGATGTCCGCAGTTATCGAGTCCTGTCCATTCTCTGAGGCCTTCCGTTTCAAGGAGCTACTCGGTGAGTACCATCGCCGGGGAGGCGTGTTGACGCGCACATAGGTTGTGCCGGTCAAGACGGATTTGGGTACACAAATCCGGTCTGCACTGTTTAGCAGTGTATATGTACTGTTTAGCAGTATATCAAGTATTCCGAAGTATTCAGTTATTGTCAAGAATTCAGCGTGGTGATTAGTTAGGCAGACTGTCATCATTGTCGATCATTGTTATAATGTTTAATGTTTAATGTTTAAAGTATTCAGAAATGTCTTGCATATTGTGGTATGAATGACTGTTCATTGTTCACTGTTCATTTATGGTGTTTTTCGTATTAAGAAAATTCAAGAGTAAGTATCAGATCAGTTGTCAATATGCCGCTCTTCTCGAAGTTAAGACAGATTACTACCAGAAAAGGGGTGCTTGAAGAAGCGGTTCCTATTCCTCCTAGGGACACCCCAGGGCATTTTATGTACCATAAACATGGCTTAGATGCCATATTGTTTCTTGATCTATGGGTAGATTATACCAAAGGATTACCGGAAAGTCAAAGGTGGCCCATAGCGGGAACCTGGGATGCAGAGTGCATCATGAAAGTGGAGGAAGAGTTATGGAAAAGAAAGGTCAGACAGTCACAGAAAGACGCTGTTGAGTTATGGCGTAAAGAATCTCATAGACGAACAGAAAAAGCACGTAGACAAGAAGAGAGGAGTAAAGAAAGTTCAAATAAAGTTCAAGAAAATCTATTAATTGAGGAAGGTATCCGAGTGAAATCAGAACAAGTGAATAGACAAAGAAATGCTCTTATGAATGGTATGTATCCCCTTCTAGCCGAAGGACTACCTAAGGCTGTTACAGAGATGCCAAAAGACTTGCCACCCCCATTATTTCCAATTAAGGTACATCCAAAGGGGCATCCCAGAACCGCAGAAGATGTTTTTCTTTCCTCATATCTAGACGATGCAGCTCCCGAGTATGCTAACGCCACACCACATAGACTGTCTGGCGGAGGGGTTCAACGTCAGGATCAGGTATCTGTCCCCGTGCAACAGCAAGTCCCGATACAAGCTTCGGCAAGCACATCTGTTTCCGCATCTGTCTCCGCAGTCGATCCTATAGGGGTATCGACACCCATAGTTGCTGTGTCACGTTCAACGAATCCATTCACACCCGACGCCCCAGATGGGGCCACGGGAGGTGCTAGCAGTACCTTTACACCACCCAGAATAAATAAACTTGTTTTTCAAGAGTCAGCGCATTCACGTACACCTAAATTCGTAAGTGAACGTACGCTTAAGGAACTCCTTGTAAATTGTAGATATGACCCAGTGGTTGGTAAAGAGGACGAGATGGTCCTGGCATCATTACGTATCAGGCGAGCCGCAGAGTATTTAGCAAGGTTACCAGGGATGACTACGCATCTAGATAACATATATCATTTTGTTCAAACAGGACGAGATCCAGGATGTATTAACAGAGCTATGGAATTCCAGAAAGTAGAGATACAGGGGGAACTGTTACGTTTCCTCATAAACTGTGTAATCAGAAATCAAGATCGTCCGGGGGTAGACCCGAATGCAATGCTTATTCTTACAAGTTGGAGTCAGAATATATCAGAAGGGAGACACGATAAGCAAAATTGTATAATAGCCATGTGCCGAAAAATCCGTAAAGAAATAGAGCGTATTCATGAAGAAAGATTGGGAACAGACGAGTTTGAGCAAGATGAAGTGTCCGAATCAGGGAACTCTGCAAGACAGTCAGAGACCATAGCCTATGTAGGCAGAGGAAGATCTTGTGAAAATACTAGATGTTTTTCTGATCCAATACACTCTGTATGTCCAAATAATAGCAGAACGTATCCGACGCCTGTAATGAATCTGAAGTCTCCTGAACATTCGTTTCAAGCCGCAGATAAAATACTACGAGAACGAAGAGGTTATCACCTCCTCGATTCCATAGATGAGCAAGAATTAGCCAGATCAGCCGTTCACTGGATTGTTAGTCCTGAAAAATACGGTGATGAGACCGTAGCACACACGTTTCTCAACCTCAGTACAGATGAACAACGTTTAGCTGGAATATATATGATTCAGCAACTCCTCATATTATATAAGAGCCAACATGCTGACCCTGGTCCTTTACCTGATATATTAACGGAACTACTCACGAACAGATGGAGAGGTTCTAGTAACAAGCTAATTAAAGAGATATTAGTGTCACGTAAGCAGTATGTCCTTTTTGTAAGTCCGGATTCTCTCTCGCTGCCCCACAGAGAAAGAGCGTCGTACTATATGGATAGACAAAATCCCCTACGAGAAGTGCACCCAATAAAAGGCGAAGACAATGAGTTTCACCGTGTATTTGTTTACACACCCATATCAAAAATGGAATTATTAGAAATGAAAAAAGTAGTACCTAGTCATGACAAAGACCCAGCGGGTTTCCACCGAGAAATTAAAGACATGTTACTGATGGGAGAGTACACCTTTCCTGATATTATGACGATATTAAAGGTGCTTTTGCCTGCTGGCATATATGAAAAACTGAAAGAAAAAGAGTGGGAAGTGGGAGACCAAAAGATAGACTGGACAGCATTAGCAGAGGAAGAAAGGGGCCGAGCTGCAGGTTCAGGGCTCGGGGATAAAGTTAAACTATTACCAGGTTTACTAGTACAGGTACTGCCACGTTTATTAACTACAAAAAAGGAAGATTGGGGTGCAATCACAGCCTGTAAACAAAAGCAAGATGAAGACACAAGCGATTATTATGCTCGATTTGAAAAATGTTTTGGTATAAATAGTGGTATAAAAGCAAGTAGTGACTCATATCCACATTTATTTGTGACAAAATTAGTGGAAAATGCATTGCCTCCAGTGAAGAATAGAATATTGAAATTCGAGAGTACCTGGCAAAGTAACACTCCGTCGCAAATGCTACAAATGTTACAGTATCATCACAATAGAATTAGGGATGAACAAGAACACGAGCATAGACGCATGAAGGATACAAAAATGAAAATGCTAGTTTCTCAGACAGTACCAGCAGATGGTCACAAAAAGGGTGTGACACATTCTGGTGATTCTGCAGTTCCTGTAAAAGGAACCTGCAATTACTGTAAACAACTAGGCCATTATGTACACGATTGTCCAGTCCTGAAACGTAATATAGCTACAGGTATTGCAAAGGAGAGACCACGATTAGTTAGACAAGATCAGAATGAACAAGGAGCTATGCAGCATGGACAGTCCATGCCAGTTCAGCAACAGTCCATGCCAGCCTCACAGCAACCCATACAGTTTGTGCCAGCTGCACCACCGTTGCCTGCTACTGCCACACAAACCACAACACGACAAATGTATCAGACTGCACAGTATGAATACCCTGAGTATCAGCGTTACGCATGAACCAGCCTAGAGAGGGAAGTTGACTTACCGCTTATCGAGATTCCTGTAGATCAAGAAGGACCTTATGTACATAGTGAATTATTAGTTCAAGATAGAAAATTCTTACTCGATACAGGGGCAAGTCGAACAACCATAAAACGTAGTGAAGTTCCAGGGGCACCCCTCTCAGGCTCTCAAAATGTTTCCCTTGGTTTTTCAGGAAAACCTATTGTTAATGAAGTATCACAGCCTCTACCACTTACGATAGGACCTTTGACACGAACTACAGATTTATTGCTTACTAAATCATGCCCAGAAAATCTGTTAGGAATTAAGACTCTGAAAGCACTAGGAGCCATAATATGTTGTTCTCCGGAAGGAGTAAGGTTGTTTTTACGTGATTTTAAAGGTCACTATGTGTCCAGAGACATGGATCCCCGACTACAGACTTTACCAGTACATCTATGGGCACAAGGCCCTACGGATGTTGGCTGCATGAACATTACACCCTATCGAGTTACATTGAAAGCAGGAGTGGTACTACCACGAATGCGACAATACAAGTTACCGCATGATGCTGTAGTGGCTTTGTTGAAAATCATTGATGAGCTGATTGCCCAGGGAGTAGTTGTAGAAACAGACTCCAATGTATGTAATTCACCGATAATTCCGATTCTTAAACGAACTGATCCTACTGCTCCGCCAGTATACCGATTGGTTATTGATTTGCGTGAACTAAACAAGTGTATTGTACCACAATTCCCTGTGGTCCCTGATATATCATCATTGTTGACAGCAATTGATTCCGAAGCAACATTCTTTACTGTAATTGATCTCAAGAATGCCTTTTTCAGCGTCCCAATAGATCCGGAAAGCCAATACTTGTTCGGATTCAGTTTAAATGGGCGCAGCTTTAAATTCTCACGCGCTCCTCAAGGATTTACAGAAAGCCCCAGCATCTACAGCCAAGCATTGAAACGAGAACTTGACAGTATCCACATGCCAGTCAATACTGCACTGCTTCAATATGTCGATGATCTGCTGATCACCGCGAGAAGCGAGCCAGAATGTGAAAAAGCTTCTCTGACAGTTTTACATTTCCTAGCCGACAAGGGGCACAAGGTGTCCCCTTCTAAGCTGCAATTCTGTGTTCAGCGAGTTATTTATCTTGGTCACTCGCTGTCCAAGGAGGGAAGGCAGCTTACACCAGATCGCATCCAGTTAATTGCTAACATGTCAATACCCCAGACACAAAAGGAGGTGCGGGCTTTCATAGGCCTCACTTCATATTGTAGGCAGTGGATCCCTCAGTACGCATTTCTAGCAAAACCACTCATTCAGTTAACCACACAGGAGGCAGCCACATCGACTGTTCTCCCTTGGACTCAGGAACATACACAAGCTTTTGAAAGCCTAAAGGAAGCTTTATGTCAAGCACCTGTTTTAGCAACACCATGTTATAGCAAACCTTTTACACTCTTTGTTACAGAACGCGAAGGTACTGCCTTGTCAGTACTCACTCAGGATCAAGCAGGATCATGCAAGCCATGTGCTTATTTTTCCAGTACATTAGATCCCGTAGCTCAGGCTTTGCCTGCATGCCTGAAATCAGTGGCAGCGACAGCTTTAGCAATCAGACAAAGCGATGCCATAGTATTAGGACACCCATTGACAGTTCAAGTACCACATGCAGTAGAGGTTCTTGTGAACCGAACACAAACACAACACTTGACCATAGCAAGACTTACCGGTTATGAACTGACATTGTTTCAACCACACATAGAGATCCGACGGTGTAATACATTGAATCCTGCTACACTATTACCTGTAATTGGAACAGACCCACTAGCTCATGATTGTGTTGAAATCATTGAAATAAAGACGAAACCTAGACAAGACTTGACAGACGTTCCATTGTTAGATCCAGACCTGACGTTGTATGTAGACGGCTCATGCATGAGAGCAAGTACAGGAGATTTAGTGGCCGCGTATGCAGTCACAACAGACACTGAAGTTATTGAGACACATTGTATAGATACTCTGTCAGCCCAAGCAGCAGAACTTATTGCTCTAACGCAAGCCTGTATTCAAGCCACAAATAAGAAAGTTAATGTATACACTGACTCACGTTATGCATTCGGAGTTGTACACGACTTCGGCGTGCTGTGGCGAGAGAGAGGTTATCTAACGTCCCATGGTGCCCACATTCAGCACGGGCCCCTCATTCATGCTTTGTTAGACGCAATACATCTACCCACTGCTATATCGATTATGAAATGTAAAGCACACACGAAGGTTACTGATACCATTTCTCAAGGCAATGATTTAGCTGACAGAACAGCTAAACAGACTGCTCAGAATCGCACATTAGACATGACAAAGCCAATAGTTCAGACACCAACACAGTGTATGACAATTAAGGATCCCACACTTGACGTAATTGACATACAGACACATGCCACAGCAGAAGAAATAAAGAAGTGGACTGAACTAGGAGGGATCCAGACAGATCAAGGATGGATGACGAAGGAGAAATCTGTATGGTTTCTCCCTGATTCCATGGTTCAAGCCATTATAGCTACAGTTCACAGTCCAGCACATTTAGGAGAGAAGGCTATGCTAGACAGCATTCAGCACATTTGGTTCAACAAACATTTACGAGCAGCAGCTAAACAAAAAGTTCGTACCTGTATGATATGTTGTCAGTTTAATCCAGGAAAGAGTGTTCCCGTAGAGCAGGGTGGATTTCAGCCTCCTGACCATCCTTTTGAAGTCCTCCAGATGGATTATATTCAGATGGAACGTTGTCGAGGATTCAAATATGTCCTCGTAGTTGTCTGCGCTCTCTCCCGTTGGACAGAGGCGTATCCCGTATCAGATTACACTGCCCCGACTACTGCCAAGCAGCTAGTTCGAGAATTCTTCCCACGGTACGGTTTACCACGTGTTGTATATTCAGATAACGGTCAGCCTTTCTCATCCGAATTAATGAAACATGTCTCACTCTTGTTGGGATATCAGTGGAAATTCCACTGTGTCCGACACCCCGAGGCAGCAGGTCTCGTAGAAAGACATAACCAGACACTGAAAATCAGACTGTCCAAAATATGTAGAGAGAAAGGTGTCGACTGGATAGTAGCATTACCAGTTGCACTCTTTTACATGAGAATGGTAGCACACTCTAGAACAGGGCTATCCCCGTATGAGGTGATCTTTGGTAGACCACCGAATATGTGGGGGACGCCTATACCACGCAAAATAACTGACATTGACTGTAACATGCTGACAGATTACTTGGCTTCCTTGATGTCTGCACTACAATCTTCTCGTTCACAGGTAGCTGCAGCCTTTCCCGACAACACTGAGGCGAAACCCCATGACGTTGTTCCGGGTAATCTTGTCTTTGTGAGAAATTTCGACAGGAAAAGTCAACTGGAGCCCAGGTGGAAAGCACCCAAGTTGGTCCTGTTGACCACAAGAACAGCCGTGAAGATCGAGGGACGTAAAGGGTGGATTCATTCAAGTCACGTCAAAAAATTTCATGGACTACCTTCAGATATAGACACTGTGCCCTGCACTCCCTCACAGACTGATTCAAAACTTCCTTTTGTTGAACAGAATGACTCTCAGTGCTATAAATTAAAGCTTAGGCCCAAACAGTCGAGCAATTTGATTGTTTAAGTCCTCTCCAAGGTGAAGCGGTTGAATTGTCTCCGACATGTATCCCTTGGACCTGAGTAGAGAAAATACCCGAGAAATGTTGAAACGACAGGCGTATTGTAAATCACTGCGTAGCTACTGTATGAGGACATTATTAATTTTGTTTTTATTGAGTATTTTAGTAATTATTACGAGTGTGATTTTGCACATATATCATCCTATCTCTAGACATGTTTATAATGTTGCTGCAGAACATTCTTTTAGTGACCTACCGCCACATGAATTATCTTATAGACTTGCGCTGCGCAATAACACCTTCATTAGTATGTTACATCATTCCCATCAGACTAGTAATGCGACCAATTGTTGGGTGTGTGGCCGACTTCCTCCCTATCAGAATAACAAAGGAGTTCTGCCTTTCTTTCCACATCCGTTCACACACAATGGCTCCTGTGGAGCATGGTTTAGTTTATTAAATTCCATAGACCCAGACACAGCAGTTTATCAACAACATTGGATATGGGGAAATCTGAATCTAGTTTTATTCAAAGTCTGTCACCCTAATAAGGAGGGTCACCCCAGTAGAACAGGAACTGATTTAGAAAATGAAGTGTATAAATTAGGTAATTTTACGCCTAATCTTATGATTCTGAATGTCAAATCCGAAGTTGAACTAATTCTGCCCACTATGTCAGTATTTCCAGTTAAGGGTGAATTATGTGTAAGAAAAGTTGGTTCCATACATATGGGCCATAGCCAATGCGTTACCACAGTAGAATATAGTGATCAAGGTAAATCTTCATTTAGAGCTTCTCGCCATTCTTACTTCATATGTGGTCAGACGGCATATATGCGTCTGCCTCTAGATTGGGATGGTACCTGTTACATAGCATTCCTTTTGCCACCTGTTTTCCTAGCTCCCCCTGATTATTATCGAAATGTTCATTTAGTACACAATAGAGAGCAAAGAGATCTCCCAGTTGTCGATTATACTGAGACAGCATGGGACAAGTATGTAGATTTCAATAAAGGTATCTTTCCCTATATAGGTACAATATCAAATAGTAAGCTGATACGCAGACTCACCAAGACTCTTGAAGCTGTAGTAAACGAGACTATAGCCGCCCTAGGCAATCTGACAGAGGAACAATCAGTGATGAGAATTGTTGTTCTCCAGAATCGTCTTGTCCTTGACGTCATCCTGGCCGATAGGGGCGGAGCTTGCAGGGTCATCGGATCCAGCTGCTGCATATTCATACCAGAAAATTCGCCATCTGTATATAAAGCTATAACACGCCTTCATAAGATTGTAAGCCAGATACACGAAAATCCAGGCACTTGGACGTGGTCCGGGTGGTTTTGGAGTGTGATATCAGCCTGGGGATGGAGAGTTTTATCCTTCCTAGGTATTGGCCTTCTTATGCTCTTCAGTTGTTGTTTATGCCTGCAAGGTGGACCAGCGATTTGTGGTCTGTGTGCCACATCATGCATTCCACATCACAGGTCCCGTTCAGAATGCCGGAAGGAAGAAGAAATGATGCTCCATGAGCAAATTAATGGAATGATGAAGATTGATGTCTCGTGAAGGGCAAGAAGGGGACAAGGAGGGAATGTGGAAATGTGGATTTTCCTGATCAGTTATGTCCCCTATCTTGGACCCCAACGGTTCTATATGCATGTTACAAGTACATGTATGTTCCCTCCAGTTCCAGTTTCTAAGACGCAAACATATGTGTGTCTACCGTCGACATGTTCTCTGTCAGATCCGCCATCACAGGGTTGGATATTCGATTTCTAAGTATGAAAGGCCACCGACTTTATATGGCTAAGTTACTTCATTTTTACAGTTCAGGCAAGTAGGCCCGATTCTGTCCTCAAGCCTTTCCCTGCTCTCTGTCTCTGACAGCTTCAGCTTGAGCTCGCATCTGTATCCATGAACTTTGTCCTACTCCCTGTGCAGCTAACGGTGCCTGCCTCGGCCAGTTTTCGCCTGTCTGCCAAGAAGTTGTATTTCACCTTCGAATTATCTATTTTGCTCTCCAGCCGATGCATTCCTGTCCAGTGATTTAGGTAAACATTTCCTTTAGCTCACAAGCAAAGGACTCAGCCTTTCCGTCCTCCTGCAAGTGATTCATAGCCCTGTTGCCATGGAAAGTTTTCTATCCCTCGCATCTCATATAGACACTTAGACGCTTGTACACGTACACAGTCAGTATAGAATAGATTCTGTCCGAGAGTCTCTTCCTTGTGGATAACATAGTTCTTTAAACATAGGATGTTAGATATGATTTGGGATTAGGTTGACTTGACCCCCAGACTTCTCGTCTCCACATGTAGAGCTAAATGTCAAGTCCCCTTCACCCCCTAGTTGCACGTCAATTACACGTCATGCTGCCGCGCGCGCATCTATGCCAAGTATTATCTTATAGATCCACCTATGTCTGATAATTCTAACCAATCATGTTTCTTTTATTCCTTATTACGCCTAGTTTCGATTATGTCACTGTTTTGTCACTTTTCTTATCAAATGTTACGCCTTCTACATTCGTTTCATTGTAATGTAATTATTATAAAAATACATGTCTGTTAATAAATTATTGTACTTCACTTCCTGAACCCTCGTGGTGACGGAACCTGAAGGCCGCGACTCGAGTCGGCCATTTTGAATGGAATAAAGCCCATTAGAAAACCTCTTATACCACGGATTCTGCCTCTTGTTATTTTGAGCTATTTACTTTATTTTAAGATTCCGTATGAAATTCAGTCCGGTATTTTTATTTACCACAGAATGGAGAAGAAGGTGGTTTATTTCAGAAAAGGTGTACATGGTGGTTCGCTCCTTTAATCAGTACGTTGATCTGGAGCTGGAGTATATACTCACTGACATGATCAGCCCCAAGTTCCTTGCTTTTCAATTAAATGGGGCTTCTCAGTGTGCAGAGCCCGACTAAATACAAGTGACTTCTCAAGTTTGTCCCAGAATACAAGACTTGTTTTGACTCTTACGGACAGAAAACTCTGCTTCATCTAACATACATGCATTTGAGGCCCTGCGCGAAAACAGTAATGGTTGGAAAAATCATTTCAAGCCAAAGTCAGGTCGGTGATGACAGGTGCATACATACTAATGTGAAGAGAGGTTACAATTCCTCATGATTTCTGAGATGTAAGGGCACAGTTCTGTATTGGAACATAAGCCGGGAAAAGGAGACCTAGGTTTTACTGGAAGTAATCATTGTCTTGCGAGCTGACATGCTTATCCAGATTTCCTGACTTTGATGTGCGACTTTGTGATTGTTTCACTTGTGTGAAAGGACAGGGAATCCTGGCCATTCTCTATGCGAGTGATCAGAATATGCTGACCCACGGACTGCTGACTCTAGAGGGGACCTTTTATGCCTCAATAAAATTCTGAATAATTCAGGTGACTTTACAGCCCAGAAATGTACTTGGGAAAGGGTGTTGAGAAATGTTGACAGCTGCTGAGACCCTTGGGGTATAATGGTATAATACATGCTTTTAAGCTATGATACCATGTCTTAAAAAGCCAGGGCCTCTGCTTTGCATAACTGACATTTCGAGGACCACGGTGATGTCAGGCAGTAATGTGTTGTGCATTTCCATGTTCTAAACTGCTGCACATGGTTCACTTGTCAGGCTGGATACCATGGTTCTGTCTGCAACTTCGCCAATACTTGTCTCATGAATGTGTCCGCCTGTAATGCAGCTGGTGCTCATGTAAAGCACTCTGATAACTTCGGGTCAAGTTCGTGCTATATAAAATACCGAAGAAAAAATAAACAGTGTTAAAAATTAACTCCAACATTTTTATCGGTGCTATTCTGGATGTGAGATAGAGGGATACCTTTCCCCTACCTGAATAAGTTATTGCTTTTCAAGTGACTACTTGAAACCCTACTTTATGAACTCTACTTGTTGCAACAAGATTCGCTGTACTAGATCACTAGGAAGGCTCTTCAAAGACGACACAGATTCACGAGACCCAGAAAAAGAATCAACAGTGCCTATCTGCAGAATCCTATGTGTTTGACGGAGCAGCTGCTATTTCATATTTTGCTTCCCAATATGTCATGCCTTGTTTTCCTTACCTACCACTTTAGACAATACCAACTCTACCCAACCGGAAAACATCTTCCTCAATTTAGAATCTTCTTTGTACCTCATTGAATTATTTAACGCGCACCAACCAGGTTTATTTTCAGCCTGATTCTGCCTGTTGTTTCAGATATGATCAACACAAACCACTACTCTGTTTTTGTACTGTACAAGCCTGATTTGTGTTTTTTGCCAGTAATACTGTGTATTGTAGTATTCTTTCTGTCCCTGTGTGAATACGGTTAAGGTTATAACTGTTCCTTGTTTCCTGAGCACATTGTTTATTGTGACGCACTGCGAGAACGTGAACTTCTATATATCATTAGCCTATGTTAAACTGGAAACTTACAACTTTCTAAAGTCCTACCATATAACTTAATAAACACTAAATTCCAGCATTACATCTCCCTGAGGCATACACAGTCCTTCGAAATGCTGCTATTCCTTGCAGTGGTATTGGTAAAAACTGTAGTCGCTCGTGTGGGCCCTTGACAGAGTAATGTGGGATGGTTTGCAACTCCTCGGATCCTCACAATCTTGCCCACCCTTCGTGACTGGATTGCGCGAACCTTTGAGTGTGCTTGTCTGGTCTCTGTCGATTCTAGAAACGTGATCATCTAACATGCAGCTGACAGAAACGCATAGTTCCTTATCGTCTACTGTGAACCATATCCCATGGGTGAGTGTAGTATCCCAATTCCGTGGTGTCCTTAAACTCTTACCATGACACCTCTGTCACCATACTTGCTCAGTGCGGTGATCTGCCCTGGGTAACCCTTGCTTCTTATATTTATTGCACAGATATGCTCCTGCAAGGAAGCAATGCTGCATTACGAAGCGTCCCCATGATAGTCTAATAATAATGTATAATGTGCTTCCTCGGTATGCATAAAGACTACAAATACCAGACAGCATTGGGTTGTAAAATAAAAGCATAGGGCTAAAGCAATGTCAAAGGTGGAATGCACAAAAACGAAGAGACAAAAATAGTTCTGACTGATTACACACACACCCGACAATGCAGATTAATCACCGAAACCCCGGTTTCTATACCAACCACTTTTATTGAGTCTATAGTCCCCACCTTCGCATATTTTATAGTAAACCTCCCCCTATGTGTTTATAGTGGTCCTTTCATCCATCGCCATGGCGACTCGCCCTCTGGCTTCCATAGTAACCGTCCCTTGGCCGACATCTTGTACTTCGCCGCCATTTTGTATCGCCATAACAACAGCGACTACCCCCACCTCAGCCCACCCTCCCCCCGGGGGCTCAGCTCCCAGTCCCTTCACTTCCTGCTATCTCTCACCTCTCCCCGTAGGGGCTCTCTGGGCGACCCCCAAGACTGGGTTTCGGGGGGGTGGGTCTCAGGAGGGCGGGGCTAGATAGGTCCAAGCTCCGCCTCTTCGATGGGGGGGTGTGCTCGGCTGGGGCCGGGGCGCCGCTCCCCGGCTTGTTGTTGTTGTCTCCCGTTGCCGGGCTCTGGTCGCCAGGGCTACCGTGGCTATGGCGCTCCGTCCTCACCCCGGCAACTGTTGCTACCCGCCTTCCGCGTCACAGGGGCCGCGCCGGTGTCGATTGGCTATTGTTACGCATGAACCACTTTTTTTCTTGACTGTTATTGGTGTATTTATCCGTCAAGCATTCGCCTAAAATTCTCATTCGTTTGTTCTAACGTCTATCATGCTAAGTGAGCCATTGGCAGATGCGGGGACGTTACTTCCTTTTCTGCATTATCTAGATTGGCTGTTCATTATGTCATTTCTGTTCTCGTCACTCTGATTTAATTTGTTGGCTGTCATTAGCTATGGAGGTAGGCCCAGGTGCCATGGAAACGCACTGACAGGTACCGCCTGCTGCTCCATGACGCAGTTGGCTATCCTTGGCGGTCCTTCGTTATTAGTCGTTGACTCTTGTTTTTCAGCGAATGTGCTTGGCACAATGTTCAGTTAGCGCTAACTGATTGGATACGGTACGATCATCGCGAACTTGCATTGTGGGGTATGTAGTTACACTGGCTAGGGTGACCGAGAAGACAACAAGTGCCGGTTAGTGAGGAGTGGTCGAAAGACATAAAAAACAGACTTCACTCAATAGGACAACTCTTTCTTCAACCTCTTGAAGGGCATGAAAAACAAGCATTGGCAATGTCAGTAGGTTTCGCATTTGTAGGGCGACCAGACTTCCCGGATGGTCAAGGTTTTCGGAGCAGTGTCCCGGTGTCCCGACACTTTGCTCCAAATTACAGAAATGTCCCAGTTTTTGTGCAGTGCTTGGGTTAAACAGAGAAATGCCCTGGTTTTTAAATAGTCTCTCGCACGCACCAAGACACTTTAAAAACCGGGACATTTCTCTGCTTACTTCGCACAGGTGCTGAAACGTGTCTCAATTGGGCGCTCCATTTTTGTCCACAGGATGTAAAGAAAATCTTACCGCTGCAGCAATACCACCCTTCTTCACTGCCTTCAAGGAGACCCGTTATGATACTTTAACAGTTTCATCATTCTAGAACTGAATCTTTTTCAATGTTATGTACAACGAAGCCAAAGTTGTTGCTTATTTATCTTATGCAGCTAACAACAAATGACAAAGCTTATAGTCTTGGCTTGTTGAAGGTGTAATGTTACATGTTGTATTATTTATCTGAATAAAATTACAAGAAGTACATTTTAAGGGCGGGACAGTATGGTAAGCATAGACTTTTTTGCTTATGTGTTTTAAGCCATGCCCTTAATTACTTCAGCCAACCCCTTTGAGAGACCCCCACAGTTTTTTCATCCCACTTAAAGCCTGGGTACTTATGTCACCTGGTCTTTGTAGAGCTCTGTATGGGACTTCAGCAAGTTGCCCTGTTTGGGAGTGCTGGGAGGGCACAGGGTGCATGAGTGGTTGAAGGGAGTGTGGGAGTAATCGTTAGGTGTTGTGTGTGAGTGGGGATATGGTCAGGTTACCGCAGCCTCCAAGCCAGCTCGGGGAGTATTTCTACTACATTTGAGGTCCCTGTGTGGCGTAGAAGCGGTGAGATGTCTGCAGGTGCGGTTGTCTCATGGAATATGGTTGTGTGAGATACACAGGGTCAGAGGCGAGCTCTGCTTGCTGTGACCAACATCACGTCCGTGCTGTAGTACCCTTCTCCACACTACTCAGACCACCTACCTGGGAGGAAGCTGGGTTCTACCAGACGACCAGAAATGCTGGCTTGTACTTGCACAGTAACTGCCCCCTGAAGAAAGGCACTCCCCAAAATGCACTTGGGGGGAAATGTTTTTGAGCACTATGATGTCATGGGTTTTATCACAGCAAAGAATGGATGCATACACTATGCCTAGAGTTGTTTTTAAAGCTGCTCAACAGGAGACACTTATGTACGACAGCAGCGTACATAGAGCTGACATCACCAGTAACATTCTGCATCTAATTTAGAGTTAGCCATGTACCTGAGGAATGCCACAGTACCCGCCCTCCCATCTCAGAGACAGGCAGGGCACAAGTCAGGGGTACACGCAGGTACACCGCCTCAACCCACTTTTTCACAGGGTGGACACCGTCCATCCTGCAAAAAGTTGGGGCCCACAGAAATATGCTGAACTGGCCCTGGTGTCATTTTCAGACACCGAGACACGTTCAGCAGGGCCTGCACAGTTTCTGCTTTCCATTTCCACCAGCAACGTGCAGGTAGGGAAGGGAGGTTTTTTATTTTCACCTCCAACTGGGCCACCCATTAAGGCAGAAGTTGAGGCCCTCCAGCTTCCTTTTGATTAAGTATCCTGACTGTGCGTGGCCTGGAACCTCACACTTGAATGCAAATGCAATGGATGGGAAACAAAAGCATACAGCTTGTTACCACTTCAGAGGTACTAAAGAGAGGCATGCTTTTGACTTTAAGTCCCTGTATATAAGAGATGCATGCACTGTAAGAATGCCAGATGTGTTGGTCTGTCCCAGTATTTACACAAATAACAATTTAAATAGCACTATTTTTTAATAGTGCTACTCATCCCAGTGCAGGGTGTCAGAGCACTTTTATGTAACATACACATTGACAATAAATGTAATTGTGTAAATCAGTGTACAAGATGCATTAAATGAGACAGTGAGGGTTACATGGCGTAGGAGTCACATGTCCTTCATAGCTCACTGTGCTATATTAGAAGGATTACAATTTATGAACTTGTAGTAATTAAAGGATCTCAGTGTAAAAAGCAGTAACCCACTTACCTATCTACATGAAATAAAAAGTTGTCATGTGATTGCACGCGCCATGATGTCAATTGCATCCTGCCTAACTTGGTTAATTCCCTCACTTCTTTTTTAGGATTTGTGACTTGGAGACAGGCCTATAGTCACAGCCCATCCCACACCTCAGAGGCACAGGCAGGCCTTCTCTCAGCCCTCCCCTCATCTCTGAGACACAGACAGGCCTACCTCCTCAGCCCTTCCCGCATCATAGTGCCTTTTGTGTCCCTTTCTCTTCCTTCTTCCCCTTCCCAACTTCTGGCATGGGGCAAGCTTTTTTGCCTTTTTTGCAAGTTACTAGTTTGGAGGCAGTTCTTGGCATTGTTAAAGCAAAAAACCAAGATCCTATAATGCACATGCTGTTAGCTTAAAAATCCATTGCTGTCTGAGTCACACATCTGATTTGTCATCTGTAATTCTTAATCTTTGTCGGTGGAAGCGGCTGTCATTGTAGTCCTTTTTCTATGTCTCTGACAGCTGTCAAATAGTCCTACTTTTATGTCGACAGTTACTGCAAACTGCAGTCCTACTTCTATGTCTATAAACTGTCCCTTTTTTTGTTTTGAGAATCTGGTCATCTTACGCATTTGGCTATTGGCGTTGTAAATGACAATGTCTTTTACCTATGTTTTTTGATTTGGAATAGAGTGGATGTATGTGGTGTGGAGTAGAATTATAAGGAACTATGCGGGTTGGATTGGAATTGTTTGTTGTGAAATTATGTGTGGTGTGGAGTGGATTTGTGGAGTGGAATGTCAATTCCCAGAGGTTGCACTGCATAGAGAATTGTGATTTTATTAAAGACAAGGAGGCTAGCATTATGCATGAAACCCTTTATTGCCACTTCCAAGCAGTACGCTTCAAAGTATTCCAAAAAGAGCTTAACAACCAAACAATGAAATAGAACCTTGCAGTCCAACAAATGACTCCTGCCAGCCCTCTACTTCCTCTTTTGTTCTGATGACTTCTTAAAAACACTTTATCCTCCAAGTCTTGTTCCAAAATCAAATATCTGAATATTTAAAAATCCTAAATTATAAAATATTTATTATTATTACTTTTACACATCTCCAAAGATAATACGTATTACCAGTAACAATATCTCATCCAAATATCCTTACCACACCCAGAGAGGGTGGGTGGGATAATGCTAGCCTCCTTATCTTTAATAAAATTATGATTCCCTATGCACTGCAACCTCTGAGAATCGACATTTTATGGCAAGACAGGAGGCTAGAATTATGCATGTTCAAAGCTTTCCAACACCTTGTTTGATACTTGCTCAATTGGCCTGAACTAAAACTTCCTAAAAACTCCTGCATTGCTCCAATCTGCTATCTTCAAGATCTACTCCTGTCTTCCACCATTCAAATAAACCTTGCTCACCATAGCACTTCTTACTGAATGTGCCTTAAACTGATTTAAATTCACTCTTGCTTCCTTCATAACCGACTTCACCCATCTTGCAATGGTATCTGAGGAAACCCCTTTAAAAGGCTTCACATATGAAATCCACAACTGATCCTCCCCATGACATCTGTACTCGCTTACTCTTGCTTCATACTCTTTTTTTTCTGTTTTTTTAAACATTTTTATTGTTTAGGATTTTGTACAGCTTAATCCTTCTTAGCAGCCTTTCTCATTGCCGACAGGATGTTGCTGAGCTCTTCCCACTTTCGCTTTGCACGAATGTGAGTACCAACCCTTTTCTTGATAAATTTAAGAGCACACTTGTCCTTGGACACTTTGAGCAACTCCATGGCACGCCTCACATAGGGAGCGAAGCCTCACACTTCACGAATCATGTCTCTAACAAATTTGGTGTGTTTGGTCAAACGCCCTCTCCTGCTGCAATGCCTGGGTTTAGACACGTTCTTGGTAACTTGGTGGCCTTTGTTAAGACCAACGGCCATAGGATAGCGGATCGCCATAGCTGGATTCCGTTATGGCGGACACAACGGAAGGAAAGAGTCGAACCGGAAGTGTCTTGCTTCATACTCTTGCAAACAATTCACAACACACAATTTTGAATTTTGTTCAAATCTAGGGTAGAACACAGATTCCAACATTGTTTTGGTTCTTTTCCATATTTCAAAATGCATCCTTCAGGATGATAAAAACGTCTACTTACCTCCAATGCTCTGACATCTGACACTCATTTGATCGAAATTAAACACAATAGAGTAGCCACCTTCAATGATAGCTGGTTTATTGAAAGGTATTTATTTCCTGGCCAAGATTGAAAAAGTCTTAACACCAAATTCACATCCCAAAGTGCCTCATATTTTGAAACCAGAGGCCTTTTTAAACAAATAACTTTCATGACCCTACAGATCAAAGGACTTCTGCTTATTGAAACACCAGTCACCAATGAATGCCCAGCTGCGATAGCTGACCTATAGCAATTCACAGTTCTATACGTCAAACCCTTCTGAAAAAAGATCTGCAAAAAAATTTGCTATTTTAACTTCATCAGCCTCCACGGGATCCAAATCCCTTGCCATGCACCAACATACCCAGACATTCCATGCACTTCAGTATCTTTTATGAGTTCCTGGTGCCCAAGCTTCATTGAGCAACTCTGAAAGCTGCTCTCGAAAGATCTTTGAGTCTTCCTGAACCCCTGAAACTCTCCGAACTAGAAGGTTGAGTAAATTCCACTCTACTAAAGGAAGTTCTACTCCTACCAACGCCTTGCAACAAGTTATCAGGTAAGATATCTCTACCGTCATTTCCATTATCGCAGTAAACCAAACCTGAGATGTCCAAAAATGAGTTACCAACACTAACTGGCATCTTTGCCTTTTCACCTGAACCAGTACTCTCTGTATCATCGCAAAAGAAGGAAATGCGTAGCCTTTCATTTGCGTCCAATCCTCAGTAAACGCATCCACCGCTAAAGCTCCCGGATCCGCAGTGTGCCTAGGAAGGCCAGGAAATGGCGGATTTTTGTCCGGCTACTCGATGGGGACCCCACCTGAATTGAGATATCTAACTTGGAATGTGCGGGGGCTCACCTCTATGGCGAAGAGATATCAAGTCCATGCATCTAGAGGGGGATACAGGTGGCCTTCCTCCAAGAAACCCACTTAGATCAGGCGGAAGGGCGGGCATTACATCGGCGCTGGAGGGGCCAATTGTTTTACACTACCTTTTCGAAGTTTGCACGAGGGGCCCTGATTTGGGTGAGGGCGGGGGTCCCTTTCCAACCATTGACAACGCTGGTGGACCCGGAGGGGAGGTTCGTAGCGGTGCAAGGGCGACTGGACGGGAGGGACGTGGCATTATGCAGTGTCTATGCCCCTAACATAGAACAGGCTGCCTTCTTTTCACGACTGTTGGGGAAGCTAGCATCATACTTGACGGGTACGGTTGTTTTGGGAGGTGACTTCAATTCGGTAACTGACGTCAGTTTGGATAGGTCCCACCCGCCCCTTGCTCAGTCCGTTGTCCGTAGGGTGGCTAAAAGTAGACGGGCCTGGCAGGACACCTGGGGGTTGGTAGACACTTGGCGGACCCACCATCCAACAGATAGGGACTATTCTTTCTACTCAGCCCCGCATGAGTTACATGTACGGTTGGATAGTATATTGTGTTCTCCGGATGCCCAGGCATTGATGCGTCATAGTGAGTATCTGGCGAAAACTATTTCAGACCATAACCCTTGCCTAGTGACGCTACAGTGGACCAGGCAGCGGCAGGCGATTCCTACTTGGCGTCTAAACCCCTTGCTACTGGAGGATCAGGTATTCCGGACCGAGGTCAGCGGTTGCATAGCACAGTATTTTGCGGATAACACAGGAACAGCGTCAAGTAGGGCATTGGAATGGGACGCGTTTAAGGCGGTCATTAGGGGGGTATGCATCTCCTCCACCACTGGGGTTCGGAAGACGTTGCTGAGGGATATAGAGGGGGCGGAGGCCCAACTGCGTACGGCCGAATGCGCGCATCAGGCAGGGGAGGAAATGTTAGATGCGGTTGTTACGGCACGTGAGGGAGTAGCTGCACGAGTGGAGAAGCTTCGCTGCTTTGATCATAAGGAATACCTTACCCAGGCTCATGCGGAGAGAGATAAAGTGGGATCCCTCCTGGCCTGGTTGGCGAATCCAACAGCCCGGGGTACCCCCATACTTTCCTTAGCCGTGGCAGGGGGGACTTCGGTCTACTCCCAGAACGAGATTAATAGGCAGTTTCTCAGTTATTATGAGGGGTTGTATGACAGCACAATGCAGGATGCACCCGGAGAGTTGGATTAGTTTTTATTGGCGGCTCGGCTGCCCCAGTTGGACCCGGAGCAGGAGAAAGATTTAGGGGGCGCCATATCATTGAGCGAGATCCGCGCTGCGATTAAACATATGGCTCGAAGGAAGACCCCAGGTATGGACGGGCTGCCCGTCGAGTTTTACGCGGCGTATGTGGAGTTGCTAGCCCCGCAGCTGCAAGTCCTTTATAGTGAAGCCTGGAGAGTTGGGCGCCTGCCCACCTCCGCACGAGAGGCGATGGTAGTGCCCCTGCTGAAAGCAGGAGGAGTTGCTAGTGCACGGGCAGCATATCGCCCGCTCTCCATGTTAACGGTGGACTACAAAATTCTGAGTAAAATATTAGCAACACGCCTGTTGACCCACATGACCGCCCTGATACACCCGGATCAAGCGGGCTTTATTCCTCGACGTAGCACGGCAACTTCCGTTCGACGCCTACTGCGGGTAATGGGGGTGGATCGAGAAGATTACCCAGAGGCCCTAACGCTTTCTGTCGACATAGAAAAAGCCTTTGATAGCGTAGAATGGCCATACCTATTTAGAGTGCTGCAGGAATTTGGCCTAGGGGATGGCTTTGTACGCTGGACCACCTTGTTATATACTGACTCCACAGCCCGCGTGCGGACGGGAGCTACCGTCTCAGCTCCCTACCGGATGCGGCGGGGGACCAGACAGGGCTGTTCGCTGTCCCCATTGTTGTTTGCCTTGGCCATTGAGCCACTGGCGGCTCACGCCCGACAGGGACACTCATATGCTGGGTTGTGGCTCAGGGGGGAGGCCCACTATATATCCCTTTATGCGGATGATCTGCTGCTGTTTTTGGCCGACGCAGATGGCGCACTACACAGAGCGACCGCCTTGTTGGATGTCTTTGGTCGCCTGTCGGGGCTCAAAGTAAACTGGGGCAAAACGTGCTTGTTCCCGTTGTCACCTAATGGACACCCCCTAATCGCTGGAAGTGATACGATGGGAGGATCGCTGTCTGCGTTATCTGGGTGTCAATATCTATCATACCCAGCTTGATTTGCTGGAAGGGAACGTGGGTAGAGCAATCCGGGGCTTGAGTGGCAGCATAGGTTTCTGGAGCACGCTCCCACTATCGAGTGCTGGGCGAGTAGCGCTGCTGAAGATGGTAGCGCTGCCGCGCCTACTGTATTTTTTTCGTACATTGCCCATATGGATACCGGCATCGTTTTTTGAGCGGCTTCGAGCACTGTCCACGGGCTTCATATGGGGCTCGGGTAGGCGGCGGGTAGCTTTGACCACCCTACGGCGGCCAAGAGCGGAGGGGGGCCTGGCGGTCCCGGACTTCGAGTGGTATTATCTGGCAGCACAATTACAATGGCTCACGCAGGCGGTGGCATGGGAGTTTAGAGGCCCTGAGGGCCCGCAGGGCAGGTTAATTCCTCGCCATGTGGTCTCTTTCATAGTCCTCCAACAGCGGATGGACCTAGCCCAGCTCACTCTTGAGGAACGCACCCTTAGGTTGTGCTGGAACCGATGTCAGAGGAGGGCCGCCATTATCCACCCTTATGCCCCGGAGATCCCCCTTGGTATGTGCACGGCGCTCCCACACGGGGGTGATTGGTCGGGACTAGCCGCTTGGGAGGACCTTGGCATACAAGTGGTGGGCGACTTATATAGGGAGGGGGTGCTCTTACCCTTCCAGGAACTGCAGGACTCCTATGGGCTCCCACGGGGAGATTATTTACTTCACGCTGCTCTCATAGCGGGCCTCCAGAAGCACTGGAATGCGGGGCTCTCGGAACCGCCAGTCGCCGCGGGCTGCCAATATGTGGTCATGGCCGCGGGTACGGTCGGGGCTATTACCTGCCTATATCGACGGCTGTCGACGGAGCGCTTGCTGCCCCTAGTCACGTTGAAAGATAAATGGGAAGCTGACCTTGGGAAGCCCATCCCCGAGTCGACATGGCCAGCGTTGGTGCGGCGGGCCTGGAAGGGTACGTGTAATGCCTGGTTTCAGCAAGTACAGTTTTTTACACGGCACAGGGCATACCTGACGCCAGTCAAAATATTGCAATATTTTGGGGGCACACATTCTCAGTGCCCGCGGTGTGGGGGAGATGGGGCTGATTTTCGCCATATGTTTTGGTCTTGCGCGGCGCTGGGTAGTTACTGGGAAGACGTCACGGAATGCCTGAACCAAGTGACAGATCGCACCATTGATTTTGAGATGGGGGCCTGCCTGTTGCTTTGGTTCCTCCACACCCGCCGCACGAAGGTTACTAGCAAGTTCTGTGACTTAGGGTTGATCATGGCCAAGAGGGAGCTAACCATGCATTGGAAGTCAAGGGTGGGGCCTAGCTTTCTGAGGTGGCGGACGGCGTTCGCGAAATGGGCAGGTGCGGAGGGCACACTTCGCTTGCAATTAGCGCATAGGAGGAACGACGAAAAGGCGTTAGCGACGGCCCGTGCATGGGAGTCACTGGTGGTTGAACTTCAGGGGCTGATGTCAGAAAACATAGGGGAGGGGGACCTACCCGACCGCCATGAGGATGCGATAAGCGGGGAGTAGGAGGGGGGTCACTATGATATGTGGACACATTCAACGCGGCTGAACCCAGGGGAACGCCCAAGCTGACAGAGACAGGATTGAATACCACTACATGTATCATAGTAATAGGGAGGGTCACATCAGAGGGAGGATAGGAAGGCGGGGGCACACTGACAAGGGTTGCGGGAGGGAGTGGGAGGAGGGGGCCCAAGCGGGACGGGTAACTTTTCCGATGCATAACTGGTTGAAATGTTGTATGTACTAACTTTTGCTGAGCTGCTTGGGCACTTGTGGGAAGTGTATTGGTATGTTGGTAAGAAAACAATAAAAAATGTTTAAACAAAAAAACAAAAAGCTCCCGGATCCGGTCTCCAGCTGTAATAATTTTTCAGCTGATGTGTCAGTCTGGAGGTAAACAGATCTATCTCTAAGGGACCCATTAAGTCTAGAATCCTCAAAAACACACCCTGTTCAACTTCCAATTGCTGAAATCTAAAAGATTCTTTGAATTCCAGTCTGCTACACAATTCTCCTTACCCGGCAAATATTGTGCCACTAATCCAATCTTGTGCTCCATACAATACTCCCACATTTCCGTTGCTTCATCTGTTAGCCTCTTTAACCTGGTTCCTCCCAACTTGTTTATATAAGTTACCACTGTTACATTATCCATCCTTAGTAAAACAGAAGCTCCCTGAAACTGGGAACTGAAACTCCGTAAAACAAAAAACCCTGCCTTCATTTCTAAACAACTGATATGATCCTCTCGGTCTTTCAAACTCCAAATTCCACCTGTCTCATGATCCGAACACAAAGCTCCCCATCCTAAATTGCTGGCATCTGTTTCCAGTACAAAATCCGGTTTCGTTCCAAAAATTGCCCTTTCATTCCAAGCATAAAGATTCTCCTACCACCATTTCAACTCCTCTCAAACTTCCAACGAAATCCTCACCACATCTCCATAGCATTTCCCTTTCGAAAGTTCCAATCTTTTCATTATCTGTAAAGCCCTGTAATGTAACAGACCTGGAAACACAGCTTGAATTGATGATGACAAACGTCCTATCACTCTGGCCACCGCTCTCAATTTGACCATCTCCATTTTTAAGACAAATCTTATCTGCTTCATTATTTTTGAAATTTTCTTGTCTGGTAAGAAAAGTTGTGCCTTGACTGTGTCCACCACAAAACCCCAAAAACTCCAGATTTTGTGTGGGTTGCAGAATGGATTTCTCTATATTTATCACAAATCCCAAAGACTCTAAAAGTTCCTTCACCATCCTCAATTGTGACTTTAATTCCAAACTGCTTTGATTCATTATCAAAATATCGTCCAAATAAATTAAAAGACGAACTCCCCTCACTCTCTCTCTCAAAAAACCTACTACTGCCCTCATCACCAAGGCGCCAACGCTAATCCAAATGGAATGCATACCAACTGAAATAACTGACCCTTTCCACGGAAGTGCAGAAATCTTTGGCTTTCCTCTGCTGTAGGCACTGTGAAGTATGCATCTTTTAGATCCATTTTTACCAACTAATCTCCTAATAACACATCCCTCAGAAGATGTAATCCCTCTATCTTGAAATGTCTGTAAGTCACATAAACATTCAGTTCCCTCAAATGTATTGTCTGTAAGTCACATAAACATTCAGTTCCCTCAAATGTATTACTAGACGCCAACCTTTGTCATTTTTTCTACTACAAAGTGCTTACAAAACCCACTTTTTCGTTGCAAATCTTTCTTATTGCTCCTATTTCTCAGCATGGATACAATTTCGCAACTCACCACATCTTATAACTCTACGTTGAAACTGAGCTCCTTTGGCTCTTGGACCTGCCATGGCATTGAATTGAACTCTATTTGATAACCTGTTATTGTGGATATTACCCATGCATCGTTTGTTATCGACTTCCATTTTTGTACATGAAATCGCTATTTTCCTCCCACTCTTGTGTAGGTGAAACCAATGACTTTCTTCATACTCACCTGTTCCTGACGACGTTGAATGTCCTCTTCCACGATTTGTCCTTGCTCTTGAAGGTCTTCCTCTCTGAGGATAGAATCCTCCATTACTTGATCCTTGGGTTCCTTTAAATGAACCTCTTCCAGCATACTGGGTCTTATAATAGGCAAGGCCAAGAGGTTGCCCTCTCCTCCCAGCCCTACCAAATAAATTTTTCTGCCCTGAAAAAACTCTCTTCATAGAATAATGTGCCTTGTCTAAGGCAGTAAAAGTGTGAACATATTTTCCCAAACTTTTAACCATTCCTTCTACGAAAAGGAATAATTTTGCCTCCTCACTTGGTTCTCTTCTAGCCACATCTCCTAATTTGGGATTTATCCGTAAAAGAACAGCTATTGCATTGCCTAAAAAACAAATTGCACGCTTGCTCCAACCTCTTAATACATTAATATCTAAATCCCAAACTTTAATGTACGAATCCTCCACCAAATCAAAAATTCTGGCCAAAGGACCCAGAACATCTAGCAGCTTATCCTCACACCGCTTCAAAGAACGTTCCAACCCTTTTCTTGGATCACGTCCTAGCTTAAAAAGGTACGTAATCAACTGATGATCCAAGTTTGGAGTCAAAGTCTCCTTATCACCTATCACTTGGCGTGAACATTCCGCCCTCATAATTATCCATTTCTCCTTCTAAAAAGGTTTGTGTATCCATTTCTTAATATATTTTCCTACATGAGGCAAAGGCCACCATTCACTCCCTCTTGGGTGTTTAATTTCTCTTGGATCAAACAAATTCTCCCCCCAAGGGATCCATCACAGAACCTTTAGAAGCTTCTTTGGTCTGAAAACTTCCATCCCCATCGTCATCAAACAAATCTTTATAATCTAGATCCAAGATGTATGCGTCAACATCTTCCATTTCAAATGCAGGGTTAACCTGCCCATCTGACGTGTCACTAAGGACACTCTTTCTTTTTGAGCCGCTTGGGACTCCTCCTTGCTCAATCTGAATATCCAAATTCTTTCTCTTCCTTGTGCATTTCTCCCTGGACCTCTTACAGCTCTATCCTCACCTTCTAATATTGAAAAATACTCTTCCTCCTCATTATTAAAATTCCTTTATCTTTCCTGACAATGCTTCACGCAAAGACTCCTGTAAACGCTCCCGTAATTCTTTAGGAATAAAGTCTACCACCTTACCAGAGTGGTTTGCCTCATTAGATGCCTGTTGTGCCATTTAGCTTTAATAAACGTGAACCTATTTTTAAAATAAATTAACCAATTTCCAAAGTCCTACTTCCAAATCACTAAATAACTCTTAAAACTGTCACTTTCCTATCAATTCCTAAAACAAGCTCTAAATAATACTATCATCTCTGCTTTGTGACTAGAAAAATAACTGTCAACAGTTCCTCCAACAGAAGTGTCACCTAGCAACCCATACACTTCACCTTCCTCTCGAAAATAGATTAAAAAAAAACAACAAAGCTGAGTGCCTCTGCACGATAAAACTTTTTAGCCCTGTTAGACCTGCCAGCCCTTTGGATGTCCCCTCCTCATTTTTCGTCCTTTACCCTCTAATTTTTCTGTCCACTAGTTTTTTTTGGTGTTGGCGTAGAGGCTCTGGGTGCCCCATTATCACTAATTGATGGTGTGGCGCAAGGTGCTCCCCTAAGATGGAGGGAGGGAGAGAGCTCCTCCACAAGATGGTGGCCTAAACTGTCACCTCAGAGCCTAGACCATAGGCTGGCATGAGGAGTTCCAGAACCTTCTGGACCACTCTAGACAGTCAGGGCACAGGCTATATATAGAGGTGAGGTGCGTCGGCCATTTTGTGTGACGTGAGGTAGTCAGGAGTAAGGCACCTGAGTGGGGAGGTAGGTGCGCTGGAGGGGGGAACTGACTGTTCTTAGGGCCTGCTTTAGCCCCCCCGGTTGACACTGCCCCCTACCTTGTGACCTAGCCCTGCCTTCAGCCTCTGACCCTGGGAGCACATCAACCTTTTGTGTTCCCCGCCTGGCCAGGACCCCTGAAGAGAACCGGGGAAAGGAGCTATCATCTACGACGTTATCTTCTATTTCCCTGACTGGGCCTGGGTTCCCCCTATCTTGATCTGCCTCTGGCTTGTGGACTGCCACCTCCCAATCCACCTGCCCTGAGCCAGGGCGTCGCTGTGAGGAAAAAGGAGCGCTAGGCGCTGAGAACATCGCCACCCCTGAACTGTAGGCCACTCCTTAATTCGTGTGAGGAAAAAGGAGCGCTAGGCGCTGAGTACATCGTCACCCCTTAATTTTAGCCACCCCCGTCGGGGTGGCCGCAAGGAATATCTCACTGCCGTGGCCCTGGGCCATGTCGCCTGTTCCCTGCCATCCTTGGGGCCCGCGGGGAAGACCGGGGCCCCACCGCTGCTGTCGCAGCCTCAGCAACGCGACCTTTCGTGTGAGAGGGCCGCCGGAATTCAAAGAAGGCCGTGTTAGGCCTGGAAGCCAGCCTCCAGCATCACGTGACGGGGGCGGGCGGCTCGACGCCGCCCCCGCCGACTCCCGAGGCAGTAGAGGCCGCGCCCCCGCAGGCCGCGCTGCCAACGGTGGCCGCGGGAGCGCCTCATCGTCCACACACGTCGCTGGATCATCACTAATGAGGAGGCCCTCGACCCGGACATCGCTGGGAGGCTGGGAAGCCGCCGTGAGGAGCAAAACCGGCGCACGGGCCTTGAGACGGCCATAGAGTCAGGTAATTCCCGGGGAGGAGGGCGGGAGGCTCACGAGGCTCTGAGCACGCCCCTTCCCCCGGGGAGACCCATCGAGGCGCCGATAGACCCCTACTGCCACAGAACGTGATTGAACTGGGCCACGGCCCCTTCACTAGGGGCCTAACTGAAAGGACGTGGGGGAGAACCAGGGGGACCACGAGGAGCGTCCTCATCCCTACCAGTCGAGGAGTCATAGTCTGGCTTGACAGTGGAAAAGTGGTTCCAAGTTCCCTGCCTTATGCTCCCAGGAGAGGCAAGGTGTAATACTTCAATTGGGTGTCAGGGGTAGAGCTGTGATGTCTGGCCCAGGGGTATGAAAAGGGCCATGCTCAAAGGACTTGAAGCGCTATTGATTTATTGAGTACAATGTTATGCTTGAGGGCCAGATCTGAAGTGTTATCGATCCCATATTGCTGTTTGCAGCGCTATGTTTAACAACCTGATTTCAAGCGCATTGTAATTGCTATTTGCAGCGCCATGTTTAATGACCTGATTTCAAGCGCATTGTATTTGCTATGTGCAGCGCCATGTTTAATGACCTGATTTCAAGCGCATTGTATTTGCTATGTGCAGCGCCATGTTTAATGACCTGATTTCAAGCGCATTGTAACTGTAATGTGCAGTGCTATGTTGAATGGCTCTATTTAACGCGCTATTGAAATTGCTGGGTGTGACCACCAGGTGGCGCGCTTGATTCCATACCAGGTCTAAGGTAATATAATACTGCCAATTTAGTCACAATGAAATGGTTTGACCCTAATGTGATGTAGATAAAAACTGATTGGTTTCATTCGAAAAGAAAGGAGAAACATGATAAAAGGAAAGATGAAGCTTTTCTAATTTTTCTAATTCCTTGGTGTAGCGTCGTTTTTAGTGGTGGTACGCTGGAGTGCTGAGGTGAGTGTGATGCAAGCACGACATGTTACTCTGGAACAAGGCCTTTCCACCTGAGCCAAGCTACCGTAGGTCTTTAGGTCCAACAAGTTGGTGTTCAGCGGGGGGATTCTGAGCTTGTGCTTGCGTCCACTCATCAGCAATTCAGTGTGCGCCACACACCCTACACCTGATTTTTGTTTTTATTGGAGTTTTCTCCAGGTTGTCTCCCTGATTGGATTCTTTGGATTTTCCAAAATTATCCCTGTCCTGTGGTGTGGTTTTCTTTTTAAAGAAGGTTCTTCTTACCTTGAGAGTTCTTTTCCGCATTGTTAGGGCCCCACCTGGCAGGATGGAGTTTGAGCTGGGTAGTCTAGAAGAGTACACTATAATCCAGCTAAAGGAATTCTGCCAGGAGAGGGGGGTATTTTTCAAGCAGGGAGCAAAGAAAGTGGAGCTCCAGACTAGCTTGAGAGCCTGGGTGATTGTCCACCCTAGCGGGGGAGGGGAGGAGGAGGGACCGGGACCGGACACCACGGAAGGGGCAGAGTCACTTCTTCCCCCTGAGAGCAGCAATATGGTTGCAGGATCCAGGGCACCTTCAAGGGCCAGTAGTAGCGCTTCAGGGGGAAGCCTGTCTTCGGCTGATTTAGCCGACAGGAGGGAGGAGAGGCAATTCAGGATGGAATTAGCCCGCTTGGAGAAGGAGAGGGAAGAGCGGAGGTTCCTTCATGAGCTCCATTTGAAAGAATTGGATCTCCGGGCCCTTCAGTTAGGGACCCCCAGTAGTCCTGTTGGTGGCAGCGTACAGAAAGAAGTTCCCAGGGAGCCTAGACCCCACTTACCAAAGGACGTAGTTGCCAGCTATGGTGTTGGGGACGACATCGCCAAGTGGTTGGCTGCCTATGAGGTCTCCTTACGAGCCCATGGGATCCCGGAAGCTCAGTGGGGGAGTGGTCTGTACAGGTACATGCCTCCGGTGGGGAGGGATGCCCTTTTAGCCCTAGAACAACGGGAGCAGACCAATTACCCCATCATGAGGGTTGCCTTTATTAGGAAATTTGGGCTGACCCCTGAGAAGTACAGGCATAGATTCCGGGGTAGCCAAAAGCTGGCCGCCCAGAATTGGGTGGACTTCCTGGACTACGCCAAAAAGGCTTTGGAGGGCTGGGTGCAGGGCAGTGAGGTGAAAGACTACGAGGGGTTGTATAACCTGTTTTTGAGGGAGCACCTCCTCGAGAAAAGTTTTCCGGAGCTGCGTCAACACCTGGTGGACAGCAAGCTGACTAATCCTAGGAAGCTTGCAGAGGAGGCGGACATTTGGGCTAGTACCCGGGTGTCTTCAAAAGGAACAGGGGGGGATTCCCAAAGAACTGGACAGGGCGCTCCCCAGAAGAAAGAAGGGGGAGACAAAAAGAAGGAGTTCCCTAAAGGCCCCCAGGGAAAGGGATCAGGTTTCCCTCCTAAGGTTGGCCCCCACAAACCCCCTTATCCTGACTGTGGTCAGCAGCCTAGGGTTGTCCGTTGCTATGAGTGTGGCGAGATTGGGCACTACAAGGGGGATACCAAGTGTCCCAAGAGACCACACCCTCCCACTGGAGGAAAGACCCCTGGGGTGGCGAGTGTAGTGCTTGGGGAGGAGTTGCCCCTAGATAAGGGAGGTGAGTGGGCAGGGCTAACATTAGTGTCCCTGGGAGACTGCGAGATGGTTCCTAAGACCCATGTGCCCTCGAATACTAGCAAGTACAGGCAATGGGTCACCATCAATGCCCAGAGGGTGGAGGCTCTGAGGGACACAGGAGCCAGCATGACTATGGTAAGGAGTCAGCTGGTGTCCCCAGAGCAGGTGGTTCCCAACGTAGTCCACCCGGTTGTGATGGCTGACAACCGAGAGGGTCACTATCCGGTGGCCCAGATTCCCTTTGAGTGGGGAGGGGTTGCGGGTCCTCTTCGAGTTGCGGTAAGCCCTGCCATGCCGGTCGACTGTCTGTTGGGAAATGACCTTGAACATACGGCCTGGAAGGAGGTTGAAGGAGGTTGAGTTCAAGGCTCATATGGAAATGTTGGGGTCGCCTGAGTGGACCTGTGCCAACACGCGGTCCGTCACTGCCCGAAGGGGGAGTTCACAGAGGTTGGAGCCTGGGACAAAGGCCCAACCAGCTGCCAAAAAGGGTAGACGGGGACAGGGAAAGCCTGCCCCGGCATCTGCACCTCGTAAGATGGATGGGGCAACTGAGGTGGTCCCGGAGTCCACAGAGGGGGATGTGACTTCCCTGGAGAGCTTACCTACCCCTGCAGGACCTACCAGGGAGGAGTTTTGTCGGGCCCAGAAGGAGTGCCCCACCCATGAGGGCTTACGGCGACAGGCCGAAGCCCAGGCAGCGGGTAACGATCCGGGGAACTTCCACATATATTGGGAAGATGGTCTCCTCTATAGCGAACCCAAGGCTCCGGTGCATGGATCATCCCGGGCCTTGGTGGTTCCCCAGCGTTACCGAGCCTTCCTTTTGGAATTGGCTCACGAGATACCCTTGGCAGGACACTTGGGACAGGACAAGACCTTTGCTCGGCTTGTCCCTCACTTCTACTGGCCTCAGATGAGGATTACGTCCGACACTTTTTGTAGGACATGTGTCAGCTGCCAAGCTAGTGGGAAAACAGGGGTGAAGCTGAAGGCTCCCCTGGAACCACTGCCTGTCGTTGGCACCCCATTTGAGAGGGTGGGCATCGACATTGTTGGGCCATTGGATCCACCAATGTCTGCCGGTCACAGGTTTATCCTGGTTCTGGTGGATCATGCCACCCGGTACCCAGAGGCTATTCCTCTGAGGACCAGCAACACTTGGCCGACGCAACAGGAGATAGACTTTTCAATAAGCCAAAACTGCCTATCCATTGCAGCAGAAGAGCATAACAGCCCCGCGGCACTGGCCATAAAGAAACAAATAGCTAAAGGCAGATGGGCGGGAGCTCCCGGCCCCAACGGCATTCCACCAATGCTGTTTAAACAAGACCCAGAATTCTGGAGCAACGCACTGGTACCAGTTTTTAGATATGCACTAAGAACACCCACACTCCCAGATTCATGGAGAGGCTCAATTATCATCCCTATATAGAAACAAGGCGAGAGGTCCATCCCAAACAACTACCGACTGATAGCCCTCATTGATACTGAGGCCAAATATTACGCAGAGATTATCCTAAAAGAACTAGCCAACTGGGCCTCCGAGAACCACATCATCCCCACAACACAAACAGGGTTCCGCCAAGGCCAAGGTACAAGAACTAACATCATGGCCTTAACCATGCTTATGGACGCTGCGAAAGAGGGCAAATACCCCCTGTACCTCTGCATTATAGATGACACAGCAGCTTTCGACCACGTTGACCGCACTAAGCTCTGGCACAAGCTGGCCAGCTGGGTGATAGCAACTTCTCTGCTAGATCAACTTAGGCACTTGCACACCAACACGTGGTTCAGAATAAAACTAGGTGAAGGGACAAACAGAATTCCCACAACTAAGGGACTAAAACAAGGATGCGTCCTAGCCCCACTGCTATTTAACCTTTTCTTGGCAGACTTACCGGGGGAACTGGACAGCTGTTCATCACACGCCCTGAAGTTAGGAGATATGACACTGACAAATTTGTTATATGCCGATGACCTAGTCTTGATCAGTCAGACCCCTATCGGTCTTCAACATCTTCTGGACGTGACGTGCAACTTTTCTCAACGGAATGCTTTCAAAATAAACCTAAAAAAAACTAAAATCATGACAGTAAATTTACACAAGAAGACAAGTCCGAGCTGGTATCTCGACGGGAATCGTCTAAATCAAGTAACAAGCTACAAGTACCTGGGGATACTTTTAGATCAAAACAATTCCTGCAAGCCACAGTTGGAATCCTTGCAAAGGAAGGGTGCTATGACCTACCTGGCACTTAAACCTCTGAAGAAGATGCTGCCAGATCTATCATTAGACCCTTTCTTACAAGTCCTGCGAGCCAAATTACAGCCCACGATCACCTACGGGAGTGAACAAATGAGAGGAAGAGACGCAGCAACTTTAAACAGCATAATAACAACCAATTACCGAGTGATATTTCAGCTCCATAAATACGTTTCTCCGGCCCAAATACGGGTGGAATTTGGGCTACAAAATCAGGCGACAGAGAGAATGGGAGCCTATGTAAAATGCTGGCATAAAATCAGAGCTGCCGAAAACGGATCCCTAAATAACCATCTCTGGGTAGAACTAACGCGTACAGGGAAATTGCCAGCCAACAAGTATCTCTTGGATTCCATCAAAGCTCTAGGTCTGACAGACCTTTGGAATACCTCAACGGCTCACTGTGTGTTACAAAAATTAGTTACAAAGTCAACCACACTTATATCTGCTCTAGAGGATAAGGAAGCACTGTCAACGGCCCATGGCTGGGTTATGCTCAACAATTATGAAGCCTGCAAACCCCAACCTTACAGGAATAAAGATAACAACTAAAGAAATTGTTTTTAAACTTCGCTTGGGAGTTGGTTCAATTAACTCATTCTTAACACCTTGGGAAAGTAGAGGAGGAGACCAGCTATGCAGGCTATGTGCTTGCGGAGTGGAGAACCTCATCCATATCATTTGTATCTGCGACAAACTAAAGGACATAAGGAATACTTTATTAAAACCATCCTTTAACCAGCACGGCATCAGGTCCTGCAGGCAGGCGGTAATCCTGTGCTTTAATCCAACCTTAGCACAGTTGAATTGTCGCCTTACAAAATTCTTTGATCTCACCGAACAGAGACTGAAAAACATATCTTTGCTGGTTATGAACTAGCTCCACATGATGGTCCTGGGTACTATCATAGTCAGCTCAGCAAAGTTACTTTAAAAATTTAAGCACAGCATCACAAACTCACCAACAGACATAACTTGAAGCTGTTCTTGTTGCCCTGAACACTCTGAGTGGCAAGAGAACCTCTCGGAGAAAAAATATTAACCCACAGAGAAAAAACGTTGATAATGAATTTGGGGGACTGATTGCTTAATAATACAACCCACATGAGATTGACTTTTAATCCGACTAAACACTAATAGCGTTTTTATATACAGTTTTATGTGCGCCACAATGTGGATCATTTTAAAATTGGTTAATTCTTTTGTAATAGTGAATTGTGTTTTGATTTTAATGACCATTTAATGTATGCAACGGTTTTAATTAATCACGCATAATACAAATTACCTTACCTAACTGCCACAAATAACTGAGCATTTCAAAGGTAATTAACCTCTAGTTTTAAACCACATTTAGTTCAAATTAAATAAATCTGTATACGCTTGCCAGATACCTTTAAACTCTTCAAAATAAATGTATTCACACCAACTTTTATTATTTCCCAAATACTTACCTTAAAGCCTATCACTATTCAAAAGCAAATAAATCTATATTACCAAAGCCTTTATATCAATCTATCCTTCACCACACCTTAAACTTTCATCATTTTTCACATTTAATTCACCATTCATAGCACACAATCCAGTAGTTAAACATGAATACTTATCTGCTCAGACGCAGCAACAAAAGAGGAAGACGAGCTAAAACCACGAGGACTATCCTACTTCTTCTGTGTAGAAAGAGCGCACCGCGTGCCGGTAGGGAGGCCATGACCAGGTGCTGCCCCCAGACCAATTCTGGCACGCATATTCAACTTCAAAGACCGAGATGCAATTCTGCAAGCGGCAAGGATAGCTCCACCAATCCATATTGAGAACTACACGGTCACACTCTACCCGGATTACACTGTAGCGGTCACCAAACTAAGGCGCAGTTTCCTGGAAATAAAGAAAGAATTACGGATCAGAGAGCTCAAGTACTCAATGCTCTTCCCGGCAAAGCTCAGAGTCGAAGCAGACGGCAAAACCTGGTTCTTTTCCACGCCTGAGGAGGCCTGGGACTGGCTGGATGGATGGCGTCCAGCAACGAGGTCTGGCAAACCAAGAACCCAACAGCAACATCGGCTTCACGAGTCACAAAGGACAAGTTCGCCGGAATCCAGCGACAAAAGGGACTGAAAGAACACAAACCAATAATTGAAACCTACAGTAACTCTGAACCAATCCGCAGACCGGCTTCTCTCTAATGCACAAACTGATCTACCGGATGATCGCCTCACTTCTCAAGGCTGAAACATTGGACAGTCAGCATATACAGTAACAAGTCCTACACCTCCAGGAAAGATGCTAGCCGTTGTTAGAGACACGATTGAGAGGGGGCCTTGAAGAATCACGGACAATCTCTCACCCCCACGCAAGTACTAGTTCTGAGACATAAGCACTCTGCTCAGTTGGGGAGGCGGGTAGTTTGGGGTCCGCCGGGCAGGGAGGCAGGGAGGGGGGAGGGGAAGAAGAGACTGTTCTTGGTTTTATGTTTTTTTTGGTTAAGTTTATCGGTAGGCATACATAACGACAGACTGTGGTGGAAGAAACGACAATCGCTACACCCTAACATGATTACACTCGCTAATGGCACACGCAAACACGCCGACAGACATCACAGGTGACCCCTACCAAAGCTCCAGGGAACGACCCCTTCCCTTCACAGTGTTATCATGGAATGTCAACGGGCTGGGTGACAATATCAAAAGAGGACTCGTCTTCCAGTACATAAAGCACAAAGATCCTGCGATAGCACTGATTCAAGAATCGCACTTTGTGAGTTCAACCACTAAAGCCCTGGATAGATGGGGGTATAGAATTGCAGTACACTCTGAATTCACCGCAGGTTCACGGGAGGTGGGAATACTGGCCAACAAACGCTTCCCACTGGTACTCACTGGATCTAGTACGGATGAGCTGGGACGCTTTGCAGCGCTGTCATGCCAGTGGGAGGGATGGCCATACAATTTAGTCTCAGTGTATATTCCACCAACACTGCATCAGACAACCCTCCTGGCACTGGGGACATTTTTACTATCACTGCCACAGGGGGAAGTTATAATGGGGGGGTAATTTTAATAGCGCAATAGATCCATCTGTAGACAGGAAACCACCACAGGGCCCCAGCAGTGCCAATCTTAAACTGGTGGACTTTGTCGATGCCATCGGACTCATTGACGTTTGGAGGACTAGGTATCCACAAGACCGACAATTCACATACCACACCGGGTTACATAATAGTCTTTCTAGAATAGATTACATATTCGCAATAGCAACAGGGTTAGAGAGGGTACTAGAGATCCAACACTTGCCCCGGGGTATATCAGACCATTCGCCACTACTAATAACATTCACGTCCCACACCCCAGCTCAACGTCGGATTTTCCCACTGTACCCAGGGTATCTTAAGAACCGTAAGATAGACAAGAGTCTGCATACAGCCACAAAGCATTACTTCGCTGAGAACGAACACTCAGTGTCTTCGCCACTAACACTGTGGGAAGCATACAAAACAGTGCTCCGGAGCCACGTAATTTAATTGGTTGCTGGACATAAGAAGTCACAGAGACAACAGATCGAAATGCTAGAACAGGGGGTAGCCGAGGCAGAGATTGATCATGCACTAGCTACTAACGAACGCACAGACTACATTTAGCACAGCAGGAATACAAGGATTTTGCGCGTGAGGCAGCAAAGACCAAACTCACAGCCACGCAACACGCAATTTACGAATTGGGAGACAAAGCGGCAGGCTCCTCGCGTGATTAGACAAGAAGGAGTGATCCAACCGTTGGATAGCCCAACTCCGATTGGATAATGGAACTATGACCTCAGACCCCCAACAAATAGTTGACGCGCTTGCCCTACATTATGAAACGGCATACACGCCCACAGTCAATAACACACTTGAAGACAACCTAGATTTCCTGAAAGACGTCCACATGCCTACACTGCCACATGATGCCACCTTGGCGCTTGAGGCCTAGCTGTCACCGGATGAACTAACCTTAGCAATTGATGCACTGAATACGGGAAAAGCCCTGGGACCAAATGGTATCCCGGTGGAGTTTTATAAAAGATCTGCGACTCAGATTACGCCACATCTACTCAACATGTATCGGGCCAGTCTGGAATTAGGAGAATTGCCCAAAGACCAACGCCTGGCGACGATAGTGGCGATTCACAAGATGGGCAAGCCTCCGCAGGAATGCACATCTTATCGACCCATATCACTGATGAACGCAGAAGCGAAAATACTAGCCAAGGCGCTTGCACTCAGGCTACAGCCGTATCTCACAACACTCATTCATCCGGACCAGTCAGGTTTTATGCCTAAACGTAGTACGGCCCTAAATCTCCGAAGACTGCATAGTGTCATGGCCCGAGAATCGACAATTGAGGAAGACGCAGTTATTCTATCCCTAGACGCACCCATGGCATTCGACATGGTCGAATGGCCTTTCCTCTTTGCCGTTCTCCAACATATGGGCTTTGGCCCCAACTTTTGCAAATGGGTGCACCTACTATACAATAACCCTATGGCGCAGGTTGTGGCGAACGGCCGAATCTCAAAGGATTTTCCACTTGGTAAAGGAACGAGACAGGGCTGCCCGTTGTCCCCACTCTTGTTTGCGATAGGGCTGGAACCCTTGGTGGCATGGATACACCAGGATCCGGTCATCCGTGGGCTGAGGTGGACATTCGGTTGGGAAGATCGCATATCACTATATGCGGATGATATTTTGCTATATTTGGCGTCGCCATCATGCTCCATTAACTGCCTCTTAGATATTTGTGCGGCATATGGCAGGGCCTCAGGTTATACCATCAATTGGTCGAAATCACTGTTATATATCCTACACGGGCCCCCACCCAGACTACCGCGCGATTGTGAAATACAAATTGCGAAACATGGTTTTAAGTACCTCGGCATATACGTCACCCCTCAGATCACACTCTTTTCGGAAGAAAACCTTATGAAACCCCTGGCGCGATTCAGAAGAGATGTCAAACACTGGCGTTCACTACCACTTACCTTACTGGGCAGAGCGGCCCTTTTCAAAATGATGGCACTGCCCAAATTCCTTTATATCCTGCAAAACACCCCTTTTCCTGCCCCCCCTCCTACTTCATGATGATACGCTCTGAAGTAATTAAACTGCTGTGGGATGGTGGATCTGCGCATATTGCTATGACGAAGCTTGTAAAAGGCTGGTATGATGGAGGTATAGCCCTCCCACATATTCAAATATATTACTGGGCTTCACAGCTCATTGTGATAAATCAATGGATTCACGCACTGCAGGAAGACCCAGCATTTCGTATAGACAGACATCCTCTGGAGCGTGAAGGGATCATGGGAGCGCTGTACAACAAAACTAAACGTCCGACTCACACAGGCCCCACGGCTCACACAACACATGTCTGGCACGCGGCGCAACGGGAGCTGGGTTGGGAGGGGACTATCATGCAAGCGACGCGATTGTGGGACACCCGTACATTAGGGAAACTGCGAAACACCAAGGGATTCCACCAATGGGACCTCTTAGGTATCTCTAGAGTGGGAGACCTATGGAAAAAAGGCAAGGTTATCCCATTTGACCAACTACAGGTCACCTACAAACTAGCGCGGACAGAAATTTACAGATACGCACAGGTTAGGCATGCACTAATGGCATCAATTCCAGCTGACACACAGCTTCCAGAGGCCTCCCCACTGGAAGATAGACTCCTAACAGACCACCTCAGTAAGAAAACTATCTCCCTGACATACAGAAAACTAATAAATAATCAGCCGGATCCCACGACAACCCTTAAAGAATGGTGGGAAACAGATTTGGGAGAGTTAGACGAAGACGACTGGCGGATGGCCCTGGCATCACCGAAGGAAGTTGCGATACCTTCAACATTGAAATTAGTACAATAAAAAATTCTACATCGCATCTATTACACAAGACCATTGATGCATAAGATAGGTAGGGCGGATAATCCACTCTGCCTCAGACAGTGCGGCACGATAGGTACCTTCTGGCACACGCTCTGGGAATGCCCGGTAGTTACTCGCTTTTGGGAGGATGCCATACACACAATGTCCCGGGTCACTAGAGTAGAGATTGCACCGGAACCAAAAAGGTGTTTGCTTAACATAAGGGAAACCACAGAATTAAATCACGCAGCATAGGACTGGGTGACACTAGGCCTGACATTAGCAAAGCGTAATATAGCACAACACTGGGGGTCAGAAGTGACCCCGACACATCGGCAGTGGTGCAGGGACATGGACGGCATGATGATTACGGAAAAATCAGTCTACATCCACCGAGGTTGCCCCAAAAAATGGACTAGGGTATGGGGGCACTGGAATACATTCTGTGGGGACATCTGCGAACCACCCCAAGAAGAACACGAGATGGAAGATAGCGACTAACCATGATGGAGAATCAAACAAAGACTACACTGTAATGCACAATACGCCAATGTTATCGAGGGGGGCGGGAACACATTCCCAAATGTGAAAGGTACACCACCGCGAAGTATGATTCGGTCATTTATTGTATGCACTACGAAATGTTCCTTCTTTGTAATGATTGTCAATATATACGTTGAAATGCCAATAAAATGGTATATAAAAAAAAGTTTTAAAAGAGGAAGGAGAGGGCTGGCAGGAGTCATTTGTTGGACTGCAAAGTTCTATTTCATTGTCTGGTTGTTAAGTTCTTTTTGGAATACTTTGAAGCTTGCTGCTTGGAAGTGGTAATAAAGGGTTTACTGCATAATGCTAGCCCCCTGTCTTGCCATAAAATGATGTGGCATGGTGGACAGATAGGGGTGAGAGCTGCACAGAATAGATAGCCCATATTAGGATGTGTAGACACCAATATCTGCTACATTTAACTGACCTAGACTGGCACAGACTTGTTTCCACCTGCAGTTTATAGCTGAGGAGCTGGCCTTCATATAATCACACTATTCTCAATGTGGAACTGTCAAGCTCATGTCAGTTGCCATCACATAGGTAAACTGTTGCACACTTGTTTGTGATCACTGCAAGGAGGGCAGAGCACACAATGCATGAGTCTGAAACCTATGGGAAGCCGTTCATGTCAAAATTACAGATCCCCATATAGGACACCTTCTGAAATCCATAGCCTGCTGCAAAATGAATATGACACACACCAGAATGAATGTAATATGTGTCAAAATAATTATGATACCTGGCAGAGTGAATCTGACTTGAATCAAAACAAATATGAAACTTGGCAGATTGAATATGCTGCTTAGTGAATGATATGAATAAAACGCAGTACAAACTGAATAAGAGCAGTACTGAAATACATATCAATCATGCTAAAATAAATATGGCACTCACTGTAAATAATATAGCTATTACTGAAATGTATACAATATGCATCAGACAGAATGGGACATTTCTTGAAATGACTGACATATGCCAAGAGGTATACGGCATGCATTGAAATGAATATGACATTGAAATGAATGTAAGTTACTGAAATGAATATATTGTATCCTGAAAAGAATATAATGCACATTGAAAATAATATAACATAAACTGAAATAAGCATTACACATGTTGCAATGAATATGAATTGTGGTGAAATGTTTGTTACCCAGATTCCAATGAATATGAGATATACAGAAATAAATAGAAGATGATTTAAAATGAATCTGGCTTGTGCTGAAATGATTATAAGCCCCATTGAATTGAAGTAGACATGCCTTAAAAAGAGTATGACCAAGCTGAAATTCTCATGGCATTTGTCACAATGAATATGGCTTGCATTGATATGAATATGACACATATTGAAGTGAATATGATATGTGCTAAACTGGAAAAGTTGCATCCTAAAATTAATATGACAAGCGTTACTATGCATATGGTATCCATTGAAATAAATATAACATTGATTGAAAGGAATATAACACATGCTAAAATGAATATTCAATGTGTTGAAATGAATATGAGCTTCATTGAAATTAATTTGACATGTTTCAAAATTAATACAAATAACGTTAAAATGAACATGGTATTTATCAAAATGAAGACGGGTTACATTGAAAGTAATATGATGCACATTAACATGATTATAATACCTGTTGAAATGGATATGTTTCATGTTAGAATGAATATAAGATGTGTTAATATGAATGAGACATCCATTGAAAGGAGTATGATACATGCTAAGATGACTATGACATGCGATGAAATTAATATGAGCCCCATTGAAATATATTCAACTTGTCTTAAAAAAAGTATGACCAATGCTGAAATTAAAATGAAACCTGTCAAAATGAATATATAATGCTTTGAAATTAATCTGACACACATCAAAACAAATATTACATGTACTGAAATAAATATGACCTATGTTGAAATGGAAATGACCCATGTTGAAAATATTATGGCAGGTGTTAAGGTGAATATGACATCAATTGAAATAAATATGACATTCATTGAAAGGAATAGGACACATGCTAAAATGAATATGAACCACTTTGAAATGAATATGACACCTGGTGAAATTAATATGGCCTACATCAAAATTAACATGACATTTATTAAAATTAATATGACACCTTTTGAAATAAATATGAAACTATGTGAGATAAATGTAGCATGCTTTGAAATGAATAAACCACATAACAAAATGAACACAAGCCATGTTTAAATGAGTATGACCCCTGCTTAAATGAACATGGCTTGCATTGAACTTATGTTGAGCAGCTGTAAAATAAATTAATATTACATATTAAAATTAATATTACATATTCTGATAGGATATGATAAGGACTAAAAATGAAGTAACTAAAATGAATATTACACACAGGAGCCAGCCTTTACCACGCATCAATTACATGCATCCATTTGCCACACAATTAAGTATTTCTACATTTGTCACACAGCAATTTATCAGGCAGGTAAGTATTTTTGTAAATAAGATAATTTTTTATGTGCGCACAGAGATAAAGGGAGGTAAGGATGACTTTAGGGTTTAAAGGTGGTTACAAGTAAAGGGAGGTAAGGATAATTTTTGGTTGTAGGAAGTGGGTAGAGGTTAAAAAATAAACACACACACACACATATATACATTTATATATATGCATAGATATATAAATATATGTCCCATGTGACGACATGCAGACAAAAAGGATTTCCCAGGTATTTTTGCAAGGGAGTACAAGAGAAGTTATGTCTCCTCTTGCCAACTTGGTCTCTCTGGCATTGTGTTCAAAGATATGGTGATACCATGGGCAGTACATCATGAGGACTTTAAACATGGAAGGTAAACGCTACACAATTTATATGTGACATTTCATTTTTTTAACATTACATTGCATGCAGACTTTTAAACTGCGATTTGGGACTCTATCCAGCAAGATCTACATTACATCACAGTCCAAGCACTGGGCAATGATTTTAATCAGACTGTGGCATCAAGATGCTATTCAGCATTATTGTACATCTACCACAGTTTGCATCAACACCCCGGTGCATTTTTGGAAATGTAGGATTGCACCGGGTCACGTGATCATTGTGATTTAAATGATGCGAGTTTATTCAATGAGACTTTCCTCACCTGTGAGCAAGGCCATGACCAACAACCGAAACGCTTAAGGACTGATGCTCTGCCACCCTTGAGACACAATAAAGCCAGTGATTTACCGAGTTGGGGTTCACTTCTCTTTTTTTTTGGTGTGCCAAATCATGGAATGCTCCATGCCCCTTTCTGTGAAGCCGCCCTGCAGGATGGGGGCTCCCTTTAATTGGAGAATTTTCCATATATATATATATATATATATATATATATATATATATATATATATATAGGGGCTCCCTTTAATTGGAGAATTTTCCATATATATATATATATATATATATATCCAAACACAAACCTCCGAGTACCGGGGCCCCCGACCCTTCAGGACGGCCTCAATTAACAATGGACTAAACTAAAGAAAGGGGTTGGACATACTCTGGGGACCCACCTATGGGAGGGTCTGGAAAGAGGGGTGGCTACACCCATTTCCTTTGTCCAGTTTTGAGCCAGAGCAGGGGCTGGTAGCCCCTGCAACCGGTTTGAACTGGGCTATGCACAGGGACACCAAATGTGCCCCCAGTGCTGACTTCAAAGCACTCTCAGAGTGCACCTACCCAGCCCCAATACACTAAAGCCTGTCCGGGAGGTGGTTACACCTCCCTGTGACAGGAAACCTATTGTCCAGGCCTCCCCTGCCGGAGGTTCGGTCAGCAGCAGGAGGCCAGACTCGTGTCTGTGGCTGCAGCATCCATTTTGTGACGCCAGGGCTCTTTAAAACTATTACCAGTGAGACCAGTGTGTACATGTCTCTCCCCCTAGAAGGGTGGAATTCTACCCCCGCTGCCAGGACTGGCGGGGGGGGGGGTAGGATTCCAAAGTGTTTGACACCAAACACTACATGTTTCCATGCAGCCATTCCAAAGTTAGCATTTACCGCAAGGTTATAATGCACTTAAGAGTATATGGTCTCGCTGCATCACTGAACAGTCTCAGAGAATAGGCTCTGAAAGCTGCAATGGGGCCAAGCTTATGCATTGGCACCCTCTCACACAAAACCAAGCACTCTGCCTTCAGGATTGATAAGGCCTGCCATAGGAGTGACTGATAGGTTTATATTTGCAGTGATTAAAGGTAGATATAGGTAACCTATATCTTAGTAAGGGGTGTATGCACCACCTTACCCAGGCTGCAGTAGCAGTCCTGTGGTGTCATTTTGGAAGGCTTCTCAGGGGTGGCATAATACATGCAGCAGCCCCTGGTAGGCCTCTGGGGTACCTATGCCCTTAGTACCTAGTGTACCATATACTAGCGACTCACAAGGGTACCCCAGTAACCAAACTGGAGTGTACCTATTGTACATGAAATCAATTTAGAGAGGAAGCAGCTAGGCTGGGGTCCTGGATAGCAGGGACACAGCCAGACTAAATTCGAAAAACAGTGAAACACCAGCAAAAAGTGGGAGTAACCAAAGAAAGCAGATCCTACTCTCCGCAGTGGCACTGAGGAAAATATATATGTCCATGGGGACAGGTGAGCGCCCTGTGAGTTCGAGAGGGGCCTGCTTGGCCTTGGGGTCGCCCTCATCTCGGCATGTTACTGATGCCCACCACTGAGGCCCATATATCCTTTTAAAGTACCCCTGTGGTATGTACAGGTGCTACACAGCACAGCTTGGCCCCACTGCAATTGCTTGGCCTGGGATGGGCTCTTGCATTGTATTTGGCCCCCTTGAAACCCTAAAGCAAATTGATTGGCTGCTGTGCATCGTTACTGGGACTAACCTTGAGGGTAGCCTGCTGTATTTCCAGTGCCAGGAGCAAAAGTGGACATAGACTTCAATGCCTTCATTGTGTAAAATTCTGTCGGGTGTCCAGTCCCTCGTCCTAGCGACGTTGGGGTGATCTGGAGAGAAGTGGACTGCATTGAGAATGTTGAGATCTGCAGCATATGTACTGTAGGGCATGTGCCCTCTATTCCCAGCTGAGCTCCGCCAGCAACCACAGCATCCACCAATGATCACATATCCTACCTCTACTGTGCATCTGGGAGCTTCATGCAATGCCCAATTACCTATACCCTTGTATGCATGATGGGGTAGGATGACACCATGTAAGCTAAATTGGACTTTGAAACCAAGAGGACAGACATAGCTCACTCATCGGAACAAGCATTATCCTCTCAGGGAGCCATCATGGAAACGGATGACGACAAAATTAATTTGCACCTAGTACATATCCAGTAAAGCTTGACATCTATAGATAACAAGATTGAAATGCTTTACTCCAGAGTGGACACGCAAACCACTGCTCTCAGCAAGCAAGAAAAATGGATTACTATAGCTGAAACTAGCGCAACACAGCTGACTACAATGAAAAAAATAGTAAACATCATTTAAGTACTAAATGTCATAAAAGGGAAGAGCGAGCACTTGCAGCCAGATCATAATGCAACAACCTATGAGTCATACTTATGCCTGAGGCAACAAACACAGGCAATATGGCTTCTCAAATACCTTTGTGGAGCTGACAGCTTTTCGCATTGTTCGCTGTGGAAAGGGCTTACAGATCTCTGGGTCCTAGCCTCTCACATGGGGCTCAATTATCTCTAGAATGTTCACCTGGCCTGAGAAAAGCAGACAGTGACGTTCTGACACACGAGAACATCACTCTTTCCATCGTTCTGTATTTCACGCTAACAGTCCAAGAGGCCCGGTGTGGGTGTTTGACATTAACTGAAAACTGTGCCAAGCTGGAATACACTGTGCAATGCTGTATCCAGTGCTACTTAAGATCATGCATTGCAACAGGCCCTACCTTTTCCTTACTTCTCAAAGCACTGCACCTTTTGTGCAGAAATGCATCAAAAACTAAGACTGTTTGTGTCACCGCATGAGCCTCCTGTCCCAGAGGAGGGTTCAAGCAACGTAGACTGAGCTAACCAATATTTGCCCTACGAGCTAACAAGTTTAAAATACTTTCTGTACACTAAATACCGCCAAACTCTGATTGAGGCAGCCACTTTAGAATTGCACCTGATGTCCTCCATCCTTGTTTGTCCCAGGACTACTGATATTGAGACAGAAGCTCCCCAGCCTGATCCGAGGTTTGCGGGATGGGGGAGCGCCACTCTAGGCCTTGCCGCATGCTTCTTATGACAACCTGCTCCTGGGAACTTGGAAGACTGCAGCTCTTTCTTTTCCTCCCTTCCTAACCCTAATGCTCAGGCAACCAAGTGAGAGTTTGTAGATTACCTTTTTCTGGACAGTTGAAGGGATTCCGTAAAAAAATGTTATTGGTATACCCTGCATACTTACCCATAGTCAGGAAGGTAGAGAGGCCCTGATGAAAGCTGAATGAACCATATGGGCAGTGTTAGATTTGGGGGTCTCTATTTGGCAGAGGTAGGCACCTTTGACCAAATAGAGACCCTTGTGTCTAGTCAGGGTAAGGGGGTACACTCCTAAATTAACCCCTGCTCACCCCCTTAGTAGATAGGCACGAGAAGACAGGCTTATCTCAGAGGCAGTGTGTAAAGCATTTGTAAACACATACAGTAACCCAGTGACATCATTACACATCCTAAAGGAACATCCGTAAAAAAATGTATCAAGCCTGCACATAAATAAAAGAGGCACAACCAGAAAGCAAAAAATATAAAAAATATAAATTCACCTAATTAAACTAAGTAAAATGTTGCTTCTGGAATAAGGGTATTGCATACATTTTAAACAAATCCAAAAATAAAGGAACATTGCGAGAAGAGTGCGCAAACAGAGGTAAAATGTGGGAGAAATAAAGGTCATAAACCAAACAAAAGCAAGCTTCTACGAAACACATACATTTGAACGACTAGCCAGTAGGATGGTTTCAATAAGACACATTTTGAAGTTGATATAACTAACAGTGAGGCAAATAACACTGTTCTCGATATGAATAGGGACACCACTGAAATTGGATATGAATCACATTGTGTTGTATAGAATATTGAATGAACTGGATAAGGATATGAATGAATTGGATATGGTGAATTGTGTGTATAACACATACTGAAAAGCACATGACTCTGACAGCCAATCACAGTGGAGTTCAATGCAAGTTGCAGAGCTCACTTGGACACTGAACGGGGCTGCTCAGGAAGAGGAGGGATTGTGGACAGGAACACATTGAAAAACACGTGAAGAAAACAGGCAGCACAGATTCCAGCCACACCCTTCCCTGCTGTGCTGTTTGGATCACAAAGCCGTCAATCTCATAGACCTGAAAGCCTACCAATGACGTCCATGTATGTTTGAGGTTTTGCTGTCCTCTATAGAGAGTCAGAGTGATTTTGAATTTATAATAAATAGAAATATTAAAAGAAAGTTAACATTATTCTGCCTGATCTCTCTCACAAGGCTAAATAGCATTCACTTTTGCCAACTCCCAAGCTGTTCTCAAACCTGGTAATAGGTGTGCAAAATGTGTGAACTGCATCCCAGAAGCAAATAGGCTGACTTGAATGGGCAGAGATGACCTCTCGGAATGCTACAGAATATTCACAGGGGAGGCTGTTGGCACTGTAATGTCCAATCATGCTTAACAGTTCTGTTGAGCCACATCTAACAATTGACAGAGAGAGAAAAGGATACCAAGACTATTCTTTTGTATCTAATGCCTTTTACTGATAGACCGTGCTTTGTTGTGACCTACCAGGAGTCAGTCTCTGGGTTTGTTCTAGGTACAGAGAGTGCTTCAAACTGCATTTTAGTGCTAGATGTGGGACGGCACTAGGATTACCATGGTACACTCCCCACTCACACCCACAGCCTCAGAGCCCAGGTTTAGTGTGGCCAAAGACCTTTGTCATAGTGGATTTGCTCTGACACATTGCATTTTTGGCCTGTTTAGAGTAACACAAAGAGGAACTATGGCAAAAGTAGGTTTGTCATGGCCTGGGAGCCATTGGTCATAGAGGAACTAGGAGTGTCATAGGATGTCCCCCCTCAGGCTGATGAACTGTGCAAGTCTGGACCCTCATCATTAGTCATTGCTCAGAAAATGCTGAGCTTGCAAAAGGATGCCAGGCAGACTGAATCTGCTGCACTTGGCTTTTGTGAGCAGCAAGAAGCATGCTGGACCTGACTGTCCAGGCAGTAGTGCTTGGTTAACATGTGCAGAGATGCCCATGTTGCTGCCTGACAGATGTCCAGGACAGGGACTCCTTGGGCAAACTCAGTGGTCACAGCCTTGGCTCTGGTGGAATGAGTACGTAAGCCCTCAGGGGGTTGCTTCATCCATTGAAGCCACCGTGCTTCACACTGACGGTCATCCTGCCGTCTAGGACCCCCTGATTTCGAGCACCGACCGGCTGCCTACACTGAAAGTCATATGTGCCACGTTGACGTGCAGCCCCTACTGCCAGATCCTACACACGGACCCCTTGCTTAGAGCACTGCGGGCATCCATACAGCCGAAGCTACCGTGGTACACGGTAAACAGAACCCTTGCTTTCAGCAACGCCCGTTATTTCAAATAATTGACTACCATGGCATATTATGCCTAACTTCAAGACCCCAAGCAACGGCATTTCCTTAGCACTGATTTAAACCGACTCAAGCACCCCGAGCCGCTCCCGTCGCTTAGCATTGAACCACCTAGTGGCCACGGACTCCTAGCACTTAGTACCTATTACGGTTTGTACTAAGATGTATGTCCTTCAGGCATTTATCTAATGTTGTCCTGATGTTGATCCCAATAACCATGTAAAAGGGATCAAAACGTCGTCGACTTTTAAAAACACAGTGCACACACACTTATCTAGATGTAACGTGTAGCAGCTGTTATTGATTATTACGCTTGTTTAAACCCGTTACATTTACAAACAAGCACTTTGTTTTGCCTGATTATTTGTCCTTTCTGTTAATTGTCTCCACATGTATGCTTTGGATACAGGACTGTGTCCCACTTTAGTCATATGCAGTGTGACCACCAGATATTTTTGTTGATTAAATCTTACTATCCGGCTGGTTAGTAATTATATAGAACTGATTTCCTTCTATATTTATTTTCACCAAAAATTGACCTTCAACAAGGACTAGTGTTTTTATAGTAAATTGCGACCCAAGGTCCTTGTACACCTCTTGGGTTCCCTTGTCTTGAATAAACACATTGGTCAATGCATAGCAGATATTTATGCAAAGCATTATCCCTCTTGAGGAGGTCAGTTTCAGCACAGCCTTCCCTTTCTTAGCCCCTAGGTACCCCACAAAGAGTTGATCGTCTACCTGGAACTGCTTTGTGCGATCAAGGTAGAGCTACTACTCTCTCTTTGGGTCCAGACCGTGAAGTCTCTCCTCCTGTGAGGTGGAGAAAAGAAGTTAGGCAGTGTGATATTCTGGCCTACATGGAAAGGAATCACAACCTACAGGAAGGAGGCATGTGTCCAAAGTACCAGATTGTCCGGATAGAAGATGTTGTACGGAGGGTGAACAGAGAGTGCCTGCATTTCGCTGACCCTTCTGGTCGATTTCTATTAGGCATTAGAAAAGCAGTCTTCATAGTTAATAAATGGAGAAAGTATTAGACCTGGCATCCTTGGCGTGGTTTCCCCTGTCTTTTTGCCTCTTCCCACTGTATTTTTGCTGTGTGCTGGATTTCGTTTTTGCTGGTCTAGATGCTTTGGGCACTTTGCCACTGCTGATCAGTGCAAGTGCTCCCTACAACTGGCACAGCTTCAGACCACTTTATAGGTCCCTAGTAGAGGCTACGTCTGTTACCAAAGGCATAGGAACTGAAGAGGGACCACTGGGGCTGCAGCACCAATTGTGCGATACTAGGGTCCCCTCACCAAGGATATGCAAACTGCGACTGCAGGCTGCATGCCTTGATGCAAGCAAAACTAGAAGAGTCAACTACAGTCACTGCCTGTGATATAGGTAAGTCACCCCTACAGCAGGCCTTACCAGCCCTAAGGCAGGGTACACTATACTTCAGGTGTGGATTTAGCTGCGGGAGCAGATATGCCCCTACAATATTTAAGTCCATTCTTGGATACTGTAAGTGCACAGAAAAGCCATATCGAGTACATGGGCAGGACACTTGTCATTATGAGTTTGCTAGCTCCATGGTGGCTTCACTGTACCCACAGATGTTTGGTACCAAACATCAGATGCCCCCTGAAAACCTACAGACTGCTAGTGTGGTTACTGACCATTCCCAGCCAGCTGCCACCACTAGATGTGTACCTGACCTCATGGGGTGAGAGCCTGCGCTCTCAGAGGCCGGGAACAAAGTCTCCTCCCAGCGGAGGTGATTCACACCTCCTCCAGGGCAGGAACAGTCTTCCAGGGTGCAAAGCTTCAAAGGCCATTCCATCTTTGAAATGTAAAGCAGGCAGCTCCAACTAGTGGAGGATGCCAACCCTCCTGTCATAACCTCACTCTTGGCAGGAGGACAGGTGGGAATACTAGAAAGCACAGGAGGCATGCCCACCTTCAGCTAGCACCTCGGCTAAGGTGTAGCAGGCGAGGTGAAACACATTTTTCATTCCCCTCAATCTTGATTTGGAGGGAAATCATCATGTTATGGGTATACCCATTCCCCAGTGGGAGGGGTCATACAGAGGGTATAGTCAACCTAAGGGAGATGGCGAAATGGACATTACCTGGTACTACATTTAATGCCCCTACATTTAGTATATAAGGCGGCATACCTAAGCCGCTAAACTTCAGATCTGATGGACCTAAGAGAAAGGACAAAGAAGAGCTATTGACCCCAAGAACAGAAAACCTGCTGTGGACATTTGGGCACGAAACCTTGCCCGCCACTGCCAGACTTGACAATCCGTAAAGACTGTCTCTTCCTGCCACTGAGACCTCACCAAACTCCAAAGGTCCTCAGACACAATCATTCTTGCTCACTCTGACTCATTCAGTATCACTCTCTCACACTGACTCACTGTCCCACTCATTCTGACTCACTAAGACTCCCTCAGTCTCACAAACAGTAACATTCAGTTACACTCTCTGTCTGTTTCCCTCACTCATTCATTCTCACTCTTATCACTCACAGTCCTCACTTTGACTCACTCCTTCATTGACACTCTTTTACTCACACATACATGCACACAAATACGCACACTCTCATGGACACACACTCACATATACATACACACTATTTAAAAGCATTTTTACTTACCTTGCTGTCTATGCAGGTCCCTTTTGCTGCTGAACCTTTCAGCTTTGGACAATTAAAACTGAAACCTCAAACCTGTGCAGTCGCAGATTCGAGTTTTCAGACTCTGCTCATTCACCCCACCCTTTCCCAACTCTGGGACAAGCTCGGAAAGGGTGGGGTGACTTGCATATTGATATGTGGCCTCAGGCACTGCAGGGCTTCAGGCTGCAACACCGGTGTCTAACTTTATCTGTGACACTTTACCACGTCACAGATTGGGAGGCACTAAGGAATGTCAGGGGCCTGAGGCCAGAGCTGAGGGTTTCAACAGCCGCAGATACTCTCTGATGGCTGGTGCAGGTGCCTTTATGTGCCTGCACCAGACATTGTCTCTAACAGAGCTGCCTTAACCTTTTCTTTTTATACCAAAGTGAATAAAAGATTATTATTCTCTCTTGGTATAACAAGGTGGGGGCATAGCCCTGGAGCCCTAAAGGGACCACCCCCCGCTGGGTGCATATCATTAATAGAGAGAACTGTGGAAAGTAGTGTACACTCATCAAGGGTACTCCAGTGATCTCCTTCTTCAGGAGAAACTTAGTAGAAACAATGCCTCCACTGGCGATGGTAAGAAGATGGAAGGCCTGTGACACCCCAGTGGTGCCAGGCAGCAGTCTGAGAGGTACTCATGCACCCAGTGTGCCTCCTAAGAATAAACTCCTGATGGTCGGGAGGCACAGAAATTATAGCAAGGTTAGAGACAGCTAGTAAACAGCTTGGCAGGGAAAGTGTAGGCAGCAGATAGGCGTCAGCCCTTCGGTCAGCAGTGAAAAGCATGTAAACCCTAGACAGAGGCAGGAGTCATGGTGGCCGCAGACAGAATCCAGCGCTGAGAGTCCAGCAGATAATGGGAACAAGCGACGAGGAGTGTATACTATCAAAGCACTCCCATACATGCCAATATTTTAGAAGAGGAAAGCCGGAGGTTTTTAACAAAATAAACGGGAGAATGTTTTTTTCCCATTGACTTCTAATGAGGCCTGAATCAGGTCTATTGTCATGTGTGGGACTTGCAAATGTGCTTCCGCAGGATCAGATATCAGAAGTGTAAATACAATTTTTTTCCTGTACCTGTCAGGAGCACAGAGAAAGCGCTGTGGCAGGCAGAGAGAACGTGGCAAACATGTTGTCCAACTCACACAAGAGCAGTCCCTGTCGGCAGAATCCCTAAGCTCTGGCTGTTTGGGCATCCGCGCGGAACATGCTGTATTATCTATGGCCATACTTTAATTGTAAAAATAAAACTACAAGGCTCACAATGTTGAGTAGTGTAATAAACAGTCAGGGCTGGGTGAAGTAGTCGCACATGACATGGGACGACTTGGCTGCTTTTTCAAAATTTAGACACCAGGCAGAGGGGGCATTATGTTATATTATCGCTCGACTACAGTTGACATTTCCTCTGTGCCCAAGAACTAAATGGTTATAGACAGGGACAAATGGAAGCCCACACGTCCAGGGTTGCTGGCCCATGTTTGTTCAAGCTCATAATCCGCACCAACACATACATTCCAACAGACTTGGAGACTCCTGATTCAGAAGCCAAAAATGGCTTTCTTTTAGGTGTCTCCATCCTGAAATAGCCCCTGCTTCATTAGAAGTCAATGGGCAAGAACCTTTAGCTCGATTTTTGTTTTCAAAATCTCCCTTTTTGCTGTTCTAAAATGTTTGCATGTATGTAACATGCCCGTATTTTTACTCTCCCTACTTGTCAAAAGTACTGCGAGGTTGGCAAATACTCACCAAGTATTCGAGGACTACTATAGAGTAGTAAACCCTCATCTCTTCTATTCTTTGGAGGGTATTTCTTATGTGCCTCATCAGTTTCGGGAACCAGCACAGACAGGTCCTTTCTCTGATGTGAGCAGCAGTCACCCGGTGCAAGAACTGCAACAGGTGAAGTATATTAATTTCTGCTCTGGGCAGGCAGGGATTGCTGGTGCGACTGAGGCTGTCACACCAGGTTTTTTTTAGGTCTTGGCTAGACAGTCCATGTACTGTATCAAAGAGACTGCTGTGTTGAATATGTGGGCCTTAGCCAGCCCACATGCTTCCCATTTGCTCACTCCATTGTCTGTCTCATATTCTTTGTCACCATTTGCCCCTGGCATGTATGGTAATGCCTCTTTTAGTGTTTAGCCCTCCGACCAGAGTATGGACCAAGTACTTTAAAACAACCACTGCTCCCGCTTTTACGATCACTTTTGGACCTACTTTTTTTATTTCTTTTTCAGCACTCTACAGAGAGCTCATGCTTTTGCAAGCTCTGTCCCCTCCCACCCGCCCTCATGCCCCGTCCACTGATCACCACCTCCCCCGACCCCACCACTGCTTTTTCCTTTGTTGCACTTTCCCTGTTTCCCACACCTCCCTACTTCCACTGCTTATTCCCTTGCACCTCCTCCAATCCTAGGATCTGTCGAGAGAAGGGAAGTTTGTTCACATAGCAAAGGAATGATGTATCATTGTTGGTATATTTCCTTTAGATGTTATCCTGGCCCAGATTCCTCTTTGGATAATGGACTGCAATGATACTTATAGTGCGTTTTTCTTAATAAGTGCATGGGATTTGAAGGATCTCCAACCTCTTTGCTCATTCGAGGTGTGTTAGCACACATGGAAACAGCAAAAACGAGGAGAAATAAAGCATTTCTTCTCATTTCGCCTGTTTAAGACCAGATTTTCCCTGGTCTTAATTTTGGCACTGCCTTCTATTTACGCATCCTTTGTAAATAGGGGGCAGCATCAAAATCAATGGGTGGGTGGAACGCCCACTGCAACACCCATTGCCCTCCTTTTTCATGCTAAATACAGCGTGAGGGGTGCCTTATTTACAAGGCAGCGTTAAGCCATGTTAAGTGGCTTACTGCTGCCTTGTAAATAAGCCGAGGCCCCTATCGCCATCACATCCTCACTGAAAGTGACGCTGTGGTGGCGATAGGGGCTTGTAAATAAGCCACGTACTTTGGAGTGCGTGCAAATCATACATTACCAATACCTGGGGAGTTGCACTTCTACTAATAAAACAAGGCCAATTGAGGTCCCAATGGGTGAGGCAGACTGGCCTCAGGGATCCTGTGACCTCAGTGACAGTTACTGTTGTGCTAGGGTGTGCTGCTTTGGCTCATCCGCAAGTCTGGAGGTGAACTTCAGTATGGATTGTGGTGGACAGGTCTTTGAGTTTAACCCACACGTGCCACTGTTAGGTTCCACCTGCTTGTGCTAAGTGTTAGACCTGGCACCTTGGCGTGGGTCTCCCTTTCACTTTTTGCTGTTGCCTCGTGTTTTTGCTGGTGTTAGATGCTTTGGGCACTGTGCCACTGCTATCCATTGCCACAGTACAAGTACTCCCTATTGTAAATTCATGTATGGATTAGTGATTCCATGATTGCCTGGTTTGGATTACCTGTCAGACCCTAGTACAGTGCACCAGGAGTGACCAGGGCTGGTAATCCGAATTGCAGCACTGGTTGACCCACCCACAGAAGCAGCCTGTAAAAGTGTGTCTAAGGCTTGCCATTGCAGATCCTGGGTGCAGTTTGGTACTGCCATGCTGACTGGGCAAGTGCACCCACTTGCCAGTCCCTAAACCTTCCCTTTTCTTCATATCAGACACCCCTATGGTAGGCCCAAGAGCAGGGTGCATTGTAAGTATAAGGTAGGACAAGCTCTGATGTGTGTGGCTTGTCCTAAAAGTGAATTACAGCATTTTAGTTTTTCACTATTGCAAGGCTAACTGTTCTCCATAGGCCAGAATGGGCAGTTTGATTATTACATATTATAATCCTAACTGACTCAGGCAGCATGGTAGAAATTCGAGTTTAGTATGCCTGAACTCAGAATGATAAAATACATCTTTTAGTGAAGTTGCTTTTAACATTCTGTGTTTGAAAATACCACTTTTTGAAAGTAGTTATTTTCTTGTCTAACCATCCAAACATGCTTCTGCTAGGTTGTGTATTCCTTGTCTGGAGTTTGAGTGACAGGGGCTGGGGAAATTCCAGGAGACAGGCTGAATAGAGATCTCCATGTAGATGGGTGGGAGGAGTTGCACCTGGGACCTGAATAGGGCTGTGCCTTCCCTCCACAATGCTGGCTCCACCTCCTGTGGTGCGTCTGATGTCTCTGCCCTGCACTGTGAAAGGAAAGGAGTCATGTAAACAGAGGGCTCCAGGACTGACCAGAACTAGTTTGGACTAGGCAAAGGCCTCTCTGCCTTCAGAGAACAAAGAGAAACTGAGTATAAATATTGGGACCCAAGAACTTTAGATCACTTTGGCACACAAGAAGAAACCTTTGCTGAAGAGCGGAACCAGAGAGACAGAGACCAGAGAGACTATCCCTAAGCTTGAGGGATTGGCCTGCAGTGGTTGCCTGACTGCCAAAGAGAGGAGAAAGGAACTTTGTGTACTTTATTCAACTTGTGAAGGATCTCCAAGGGCTTGAGAAAAGAGCTTGCCTCATGCTGAAGTCTCAGGGACAACAGACTTCACTCACCAGCTCCCCAAGAGTTATTTGGAAGTGCCTGCTGTTTTGCGAGGCTTTCTGAGGGACTGCGTGTCGCAAGGAACTGCAAGCGTGACTCATGAGCAAGAAGTGTGTCACTGCACTGCCACTTCACAACGAGAAAGTGCCTCGCATCGCCGGAGAAGAGGATCGACGTTGCATCAGACACCGCCGCCTCACTGGGAAGCGTGTCGCAGGGTCTGTCACAGCTTGCATTGTTGGCGAAGCAACTCGCATCACCAGAGAAGAGGATCGGCGTCGCATCAGATGCCGCCGCATCACCGGGAAGCGTGTTGCAGGGCCTGTCGCGACTCGCATCGTGTCGCACCAAGAAGACGCCATCTTTGTTTCTGTGCACCAGATCTTCAACGCATCACCATCCTTGCAACACTTTCGTTGTCTTGCGTTACGCATCTTAAGGTATATTGAACTCGGAGTGTCACATTTACCATCTTAAGAGAACTAAGCTAATTCTACCATTTTAAGTACAGTATTGTGGATTTTTGTCATTTGTGGTCTTGTGATAAGTCTATACAAAGAATACTTTTGATATAAACCTGGTGTGGTGTCCATCTGTAGTGTTGTCACTTGATTACTGTATGTGTTCACAAATGCTTTACACACTGCCTCTGAGATAAGCCTGTCTGCTCGTGCCAAGCTACCATGGGGGTGAGCAGGGGTTATTTTAGGAGTGTACCCCCTTACCCTGACTAGATGCAAGGGTCCCTATTTGTCACAGGTACCTACCTATGCCAACTAGAGACCACCAAATCTAACACTAAGACACCAGGGCTTCTATGGTGTAGCATGGGAATGTGCTTCCTCAGGAGAGTGGTCTGGTGGACTGGTCATGAAGTTTGAACCTGGTTTCTCAATTCTAAATTCAGCAGCTTTGGCCATAGTGCCACATCCTCCCCCTCCCCACTGAACACCATACGGCCCCACTGAGAGAAACTCATACTGCCTTCAGCTACAACCCAATTGTGCCCCTCTATAAACACCTGGATGCGACTCAATTAAAATTATGCACTAGACAAGCGTATTATGCTGCATAAAAAAAAGTACCACCATCTTGGAAAAAGCGAAAACATAGGGAATGCAAGATTAAGTAAAGCATGTGAAATGTAGGCAGGAACAACATGGTTACCTTTATCCTCTTACACTCATCATTCAGAAATCAATTAGTGTTTTTGCCTGGAAGGGACCCATTTCAATGTCCTTTGTTTATCTCATTACAAAACATAAGCAGTATGGTTTAACCCCTTCGCCGCGGCACAAATTTTGCCGCGGCGCTGGGGGGGTTCGGGGTGTTAGTGGCGCAGCCATGCTCGTGACGGAACCACTCCGTCATGAGCCACGGGCGCGCTGTGCTCATGACGGAGTGGTTCCGTCACGACTCCGCCCACTTGCATTGTTCGCCCGCACAGGCGTGGAATCAGTGCCGCGAGGGCGGAGCGGCCGCCAACGGCCGCAGCATGACGGAACCACTCCGTCATGAGCACACGGCGCCCGTGGCTCATGACGGAGTGGTTCCGTCATGAGCAGGCAAGGAGTTAAAAAGACCACTTTCTCAACACAGAGCCGTGGTACATATTTTACAAACTAAAATAAGGACAATAGCTGATAAGGATCACATTGAACATTTTTCACTCTACAGACGATTACAAAAGTGGCTCTCAAGATACAACTACAAGACTGCAAATATTGTTCTCGGGCATCATGTCAATACTTCTGTAATTCTTCAGAGGGTCTCAAAAGCCGCTTCCAAATTGCTGATTTATTTGAATAGGTGCACACTACAGGACTCTGCTAGCCTCTCACCACTATCTGCTTTTTTAGCTCATTAATGGGGGTTGTGATCTACACTTGTCCAGCTCATCACTAGGGCTGATTAGGTGGGCTAGTGAGCATCTTTGAAATAACTGCTTGCCCTCTTTGTTATTGAGCACCAGAGAGCCAATGGCTTGTTTCTGGAACTTTCACCCTTAACTGTGTGTCTTCAACGCTCTCCGCTCCCTGACTGACTACACTGCTTAGCTCCCTTTTCCACAATCCACTCACTTGTACACAATAGGTGAGACCTATTTGCTTTTCCCAGAGCACGAAGAAAGTGCCATGGCCAGCAGAGAGCGTGACAAAAATGTACACTGGCCTGCAGGGAGAGAAGGTCACTGGCACTGGTAAGGGATACTTTGAGTCACACAAACTGTGCCTGTACGGAGAAGCCCACAGAGGAATCGGGGTTTTCTCAGCAGGAATCAGGAGGTGCGAGACTAGCCTTGAAATCGGTGGTCTCCCACCTGAATCGGGAGGGTTGGCAGGATGCTGATTCAGCGCGCAGCCCGTGTTTAGCCAGGATGCAGGCCCAGATGGAAATTGCATCACCTTGTTATAGAGCGCTGATCTGATGCCGAAGCGTCTATCTCCATCACTTTCAGTATTTAATGGCACACTACTTTGAGGGCCTTATAAGGAGTGTGGTAACAGCTTGCACGCTAGGAGCAGGATGGACATCATGTAGCAATGGAGCCTCATACAGTAGCACTTTCCAGGGCGCCAGTAGAGATCCGGAAGGTAGCTCGTACTCAGGGCCGGCTTTAGTGCTGGTGGCGCCCTCTGCGACAATGTTTGTTGGCGCCCCCCCCCCAATGACCACCTCCACCACGGATTCTCTCACTAGCACCCTTTAACAGTGACCAAGGGGCATATCAACAAGGGCTTTATCTCTGCTTTTTTGGCTTTAAAAGCCAAAAAAGCAGAGATAAAACTAGCACCCTATCAACAACAGGGTGCTAACATGCAAATTCGCATGTTAGCACCCTTTTACTCTACGCTTCCCCTTGCATCTCTAATGAGATGCAAAGGGGGCGTTCCAGAGTAAAATAATAGGAGAAATGTCGCTAAGCGACATTTCTCCTATTATCAAGAATATCGCTAACCCTGTTAGAGACAAAAAAGCAGCGCTAATCGCGGTTAACGCTGCTTTTTTACGTCTGGTATTTTTCTGACTTAGCCATGATATCCTATGGAAGGAGGATATCATGGCTAAGTTTGTCTGTCCCTATCAACAAGCTAACGTGAGATTCACGTTAGCCACTTAGCGCCAGGATTTTTATCGCTATTGAGATAAGCGTTGCTAATAGCACGCTATCTCAGCGATAAAAATCGGCGCTAGCCAGCGATAATTATCCGAGCGCTAAGTGCGCTCAGCGATAATTATCGCCGGCTGTTTTTGATATGCCCCCAAGTCTCCATGACCACACTCTCTCAGATGCATTGAATTAGTTATATAGCGCCACTCATACCAGTGTAGGGTGTCCGAGCACTTTGAATCACATACACATTACACAGAGACAATCAATCATACGTGTGTAAATCAGTGTCTAGGAAATGTTACATAAGCCAAAGGACTAAAAGTGTAGGAGTCACGTGTCATCCATACTGGTAGGCAGTATAGTTTGAGTGCTTGGTGTGGAGAAGCACAAACTCAGAGTCGAAAAATAAACAGCATAGTTGGGAGTTTTCTTTAATAATAAGAATCGATTTCTAGCCAAATTAACCCTTTTTGCAACATTAATCAATGTTCTAATAATGTATACTTTGCAGTGTGTATGCAGTTCTAGGATTAAAGTTAATAGCTCACTATTCTATATTAGGACTTTAAGTTATAAATTGCAAGTAATAAAAGGATGTCTCTTGTGAAAGCAGTAACCAGCTGATCAGTTTACATCACACGCACTCTGCAATCTACTTGGTACACGTTCTTTGCAGCAGGCATATTAACCCTCTGCACTAACTTCACCCAAGTCAAAACCTCAACTATACAAAATGCTGATCTCTCTCCAGGAAGATAATTAATCACACAAGTTATCTTGACATTTATGTGAGGCCTGGTAATTGCAGGCGGAAAGAAACGCTGCAGCAGGTGCTTCAAAGGCACAATAAACTTTCAAACACGGCGCCCCCAGGAAGGTGGCACCGGTCGCACTGCCCTAAAGCCGGCCCTGCTCGTACTACCTCCGTACATGGGCCGGCTGACCAACAGGGGCTCATAAGGGAGAGCGGAGTCCGCTGGCACGCCGAGTAGAACGGTGTTCTCACCGCTAGCGCATCCGGCCACGGCCTCGTGGCCGCAGACGCTATCACCACCACAGCCTCTCTCAACCAAAAATATGCATCTCCGAGGGGCAGCAGTGGCTCCTCGCTACGATACAGCAGCGACACTCGGCTAGAGCTCGGGTGGGTGGCGCTGATGGACACCTGAGAGCGCGGCTGCAGTGCTTCGCAGCCGTAGGAAATTTAGTTCCCATAACAGTTTATAGGACATGCGCCGTGTCAAAGGGCCCAAAGATGCATCAAGCACGGAGCAAGCCTGGCCATGCCCGCCTCACTCCTTCAGCCGCTGATGGTCATCAAGGCTCCGCACTGAGTAGCAATAATGGGCATGGACACTCCAGGATTTCCCTGCCGTTCATAAATGCGAGCGGAGCTCGTGGTATGGGGTGAACGCAAGGGCCACAGCGCCCTGACCTCCGACAGGATCCACGCCCACCAGCGCACTGAACCATTAACTTCCCTACGCCAAAATGCGGCGTCAGAAGATCCAACAGTGATTGGCTGTCGGTGTCACGTGCTTTTCAGTATGTGTTATACACACAATTCACCATATCCAATTAATTCACATCCTTATCCATTTCATTCAGTATTCTATGCAACACAATGTGATTCATATCCAATTCCAGTGATGCATATATTAATTTCAAGAAAAGTGTTATTTGCCTCACGGTTATTTATATCAAGAGTTCTCATATTTAAACCATTCTGTAATTTTTTTATTTTTTTATTTATTTTAAATTCACTTTGTGTTATATGAACTCTATACAAAACAATAAACTTCCCTGTAGTAAATACAGTGCCTTAACACATGGGGCAGCATATATTTTAATAGATTAACAATACAACAGTATCCCTCTTTTCTCAGAACATTTTTTAACACATCAGGACGGCATCTCCAAACCATAGTGGCATTCATCAAAGCTACAATGGGGTCGAGATGGCGCTTCAGATACTATTAGATTTAGAGCTTTTGTCCTGGAATCAGTGTGTATAAACATTCCCACCATGTCACCATCCATCCCCCATTTTACTCTTTGGACTTACACCACTGTTTGGGGACTCCATGTCCTAGCTGCCATCGCTCCAGGAGGCGTGCACCTGCAGCCAGGGGAGGAGTGTGTTTAGCGCTTAAAGCAATCCCCAAACTCCTGCAGCGCGGGCCACGGCCTGGCATGTCCTTACCCCTGATAGAGCCCGGAGGAGGCTGGGCCCACCCTTGTCCTCGTGATCCTGGGGTCTATCTATTATTGTATTGGAGAGCTGAATAGCATGGAGGTGTTAACGTGTTTGGGTATAGCTCTACCCTGGTTGCTATTCTGTGGATACTGCCTCTCATGATCTTGAGGTTTTGATAACGCCAAATTACAATGGGAAAACGCAAACCCCAGTCGGTTGAGGCGAAAGAACCTTCTCCCTCTAAGACTACTTGCATCGATAAAATGTTGCAGAGGACTATGGAGATAATTTCCACAGAAATAGCCTTGACTGAGAGAATATTGTCTCAGGTAGTCCTAAATGTTTCAAGCTTGGACGGCTCCTTATCATGCAGCCCAACTGGTACAAATAGTGCAGTGGACCATTTGAGGTTGGGTAACAACCAAGCCAGTGATGAGGAGGCAAATTTGTCCCATAATCCAACAGGGGCGTGCCTGAATGTTACATCTCGACCTTCTTGAGCCACCAAACCGCCTAAACAGCAGCACACGTCTCAGTCCCCTCTAGCCCCTGCTAGCCCATATGCTGACTCGAACATTATTGACCCTTATAATTCCATCCTAGAGGGGATCATGCTTACACCTCCTGGGGCTGCGGATGTCAGAGTTCAATTTGGAAAAAATTAAAGACTATCCACATAAAGAACTTTCCTCATTGATAGTGCGGTTGGAGGCCATCCAAAGGGGCCTCGGTTGCGTTTTATCCCAGCAAAAGCAAGTTGTATGTTCAATACCAGTAGTAGAGGATGGTGCCCAGGTTATGACCTCCAACTGCCAACTCAAACTGGTTAAGGACTCTAGCACCAGCTACACAGCCACTTTACCTAGAGATGCTGTAATTAGCCATGGTAAAGGGACTGAGGTTGCAGGTACTTTTCACACATACACAGCATTAGCAGTTAATAAGGCCTCGTTGTCCTTTAACACTAGAGCTGCGGGGATACAGCCACCTATTCTAAATACCCCAGTATCCATACAGAGGCAACCAGTGACCGGTCTCACCACAGCATCTTGCGCCTATGTACTTGTTTTGGTAAGAGTTCCTGAGTTGAATGTGAATCAATGAATCGTATGTAGGGCTAGGACGAATTAACTAATACATGATTTAAATTGGCTGGCCCAACAGAGGAAGTTCCCCTATTACATGGCTAATGAGATTTCGCTCACATGGAGAGTGGGGTGGTTGATGTCGGGACCCAAGGATCATTGTAGTGATTGCATCATTATACATTTCAGATCCCCAGGTAATGGCAGTGGTTATTTGGCCAGCTTCCCCAACTCAGGACAGAGTCTATGATTGGGTTATTCCAGCTGGGGTATTTTTATAAACCATTATGTTTTAGGGAATGTGATAATTTTGCAAAAAAAAAGGTCATGTATTTGCATTGGCCCTGTAAGGACTCCTATTGAGCATGTGATGAGGCCTGTTGCTTTTACAATTCCCACCTCAAATCGTTTTTATGCCCTAAATGGGGTGGAGTGACTAGCCCCTGACAGGAAAGGTTCTCCTGGGTTGAGTTCTCCATTAGGGAAGGGCAGGAGAACTATCCACGGTGATAGAGCACACAACAATGACAAGGGCAAGTCACGGTTTGATGTCGCCGGTTTTGGCTGTTGACGACAGGTCGGTCAAGCTATGGCGATTTTTGACAAAAATGCTCCAAATGATCTCAAACTTCTGAATCTTCTTACAAGAAGGTCCTTTTGGAGGTTCGGTGTGTCCTTAACAACAATCAAATGCTCCAGAAGCCCTGGACCCTCATCCTTCTTCCCTCATCCTCCCTTCATTCTTCCTCACCTTTTACACCTAATCGCTCATTCTATACCTCTTGGATTTCACCTCTTCTTTTCGCTTTGCTTGATAAGTGCAATTGACAAATTATGATATCCTAAAATGTTCACCACCCTGTCTATTTTAGGGCAATCTAATACCTCACACCACATGCCTCTGTTCTTATTACGTATTCCTTATCACTCATCCCTATCTCCAATTTCCTTTGTCCTCATGACTCAGTGATCACCCCTCATTCATCAAACCTCCCTCCTTAACCCCCATTCTCCACGTCACCATTCAATTCTTATTTATCAGTGCTAGTTCCTCATCCCATCCGACACTCTTCTACTTTCAGACCTCATACCTCACTCTTTATCTCTCATTCCTCATCTCTCACTCTTCAGTTTCATTTTCATCTCTTTATTGCCTTACTTCAGACTTCTCATCCCTCAATCTTCATCTCCCATTCCTCAATTTTCATTCTGACCTCATTGCTTTTCATTCCTTGCTTCCTATCCCGAAGCCCTCATTTCTCATTTTTCACTTCTCTTTCTTCATCCTGAGACCTTTACATCTCTTCTTTCCTTCCTCATACCTTATCGCTTACACCTTACTCCTGCCAGATTCCTTGTCCCACACTCTTCTCATTTTTCACTGCTCAGGCCTCAACCCTCAGTCATCATCCCTCATCTTTCAACCCTCACACCTCATTTTTACCTCATTCTTTACCTCTCTTCTCTCACTGCTTGTCCTACACTTCTCCTCTCTTACTCTTCATCCTTTATCATCACTAATTATTCCTTGTCCCTCAATAACCTTTCACATCTCTTTCTTAATCTCTCACTAACAATTACTCACTCTTTAACTCTCATCCCTTACTTCTCATTCCTCATCCCTCAGCCTTCATCCTTGGTTTTGTACTCTTACTCTTCAGTCTTCATTTCTCAGCCTTCACTCCTAATCACTCATCCCTCGTTTACCTTTTTTCACTGCTTATCTCTTGCTCCTCATACCTCATGCAGTACTTCTCATCTCGCACCACTTACTCTTCATGCCTTAGTCTCAGTCCTTATCCCCATCCATCACCCTTTCATTTCTGATCTCTATCAGCCCTGATTTATCTTTCATCACTCTTCCCTAACATTTCATCCCCACACTGTGAATATAGGCTCAGTGATGAATTATTGAGTGTTGTATTCCTTTTAACATTTCTAGGTCTCGCTTAAGACTTGCGCTGTCTCTTCGAGACATGCTGGTTTCAGAATATGGGCTTGACATCCTGCCCATTTTCTGGCTATGTACTTAATTGGCTCCTTTGACTGTCTTTTTTAATTGTTTTTTGTTCATTGGTTAATTTGTTTCTAAGTCTCTCCTTAGTACCTCTTTTTCTCCTGCTGTAGCCTCCCACGAGGACTGCCCCTCTTACTCTGGATGTTGTATTTATAGTGACACATGTCTGCTTTTCTATCAAAGTCTTTGATAGAAAAGCAGACATCTGAGATGACCAAATTTAGAGTGTCACTGGTGTTGAGGGTGCTCTATACAGGAGCTGCTTTCAACCTAAGCTTGAGAACTAGCCAGAATTCTCTGCTTCTTTTTTGCATAATTTATGTGTCACTCTAAGCCTGAAAGGGTATTGTTTTGACTTATACTGGGTGCTCCCTTGTGTCTGGACAAAGCTATACCTCTCGGTAGAGCTCTAATGAGAGCGAAACACATGTCAGGGTTGCTTTTATTCATTTCAGGTTGGCTTGGTTGGTATTTTACCATTCAAAGCTGTAATACTGTGCCTGAAATGTTAAAAGTCTATTGTCATTTTATTACTCGGCTTGAATATCACTGTGCTAGTCCTATGCTTGAAAACTTTGATGTAGAAATGGCAAATGACTTTGTCCCTTTCTATCTCGGCGTGGATGGCACTGTGCTAATCCTACGCTTTAACACTTTGATAGAAAAGCAGACATTTGAGGTGATCTAATTTAGAGTGTTGCTGGTGTTGAGGGTGCTTAATACAGGAGCTGCCTTCCACCTAAACCTGAGAACTACCCAGAGTTCTCTGCTTCTTTTTTTATATATATATATGTGTGTGTGTGTGTGTATATATATATATTCACTGAAAAAACCATAGGTTTCACACACGTTATAGTTAGGAATTAGCATTTAAAAAACCTTGCAAATTCACTGAAAAAACCATAGGTTTCACACATGTTATAGTTAGCGGAAATTTTACTGATAAAAAACCAGTGAAATTCCCCCGTTATAGTTAGTGCAGGCAACTATAACTCACGCGACCGCAATCCTCTGCTGATGCTAATACTGCATTTAGACACTTATTTGCCCATGTCTTCTTCCATACATTTTTAGCTATACATATATTACAAATATTTTTTTTTCATAAAGACACATATGTCATCAGCAGAAGATTGCGGTCGCGTGAGTTATAGTTGCCTGCACTAACTATAACGGGGGAATTTCACTGGTTTTTTATCAGTAAAATTTCCGCTAACTATAACATGTGTGAAACCTATGGTTTTTTCAGTGAATTTGCAAGGTTTTTTAAATGCTAATTCCTAACTATAACGTGTGTGAAACCTATGGTTTTTTCAGTGAATTTGTACGGTTTTTTAAATGCTAAGTTACTTTACGCCATTCGTGGCGTGCGCGCCCACTTAACGCAGTTCGTTCCGGGCGCGCACCGTGCGCGCACAGTAAGCACGTGTGGATAATTTTTTCTTTTATTATTTTTGTTTAACATATTGTGGTTTTTCACACCTCGAATAAGCGCTGCACATTTGGTGGCCTGCGGCCACCAAAAGCACAGGGGGTGGGGAAAGGGTGGATAGTGTTTTTTTTACTACATTTTTTACCGTACGCGTACGGTAAGCGTAATCGGCGAAATTAGCTAAAAAATAAAAATTCAATTTTTGGCCTTGGGGGGTCTTTGGGGACTCCCTCAATATGGCTATGTGTGTGGGAGCTGTCTAAACAGCCCCTTTACATGTTTATTGGTTTTATTTAACAACCTAACTCTCAGTGCGAGAGAGAAAATGGCGGCCGCCGCTTCCTGGTTTCGGCCGATTCGAATGTTTACTAAGATCTAAGAGCCAATCAGAATCGCGCTCGCGCACGCCACCGTACGCGTACGGTAAGCTTACGGTAAGCGTACCGTAAGCTGGCTCAGATATATATATTGATTTAAAGCCTATTTTCTCAAAATCTACTGAACAGATTTACACCAAACCTACAAAAGGCACTTCCTTGACCTGAGGACTACCTCTCTGCCAAATTTCTAGTAATTCTGTTCAGCCGTTCGGGCTGTAGCCCTGTCTAAAGGTCCTATGGAAAAATGCATGGGAAAAACGCGTTTTGGGACCCCCCTTTTATCTCAGCCCCCGCTTGACGAATCCCCCCGAGACTTTCAGGGTAGGAGCGGAGCGTAGCGCCCCACCTATTTTGAGAAATTCGCGAGGATTCGTCGACCGGCGCCAAAGTTATTCCAAATAGAATGTTGCGGTTTTCCTATGGAAAAGGGGTCCTAACTATAACTGGTACCTATATGTATGTATAGTATCTATACATATGTTTGTGCACACACTCCTATATGTATATATTTATATAAGTATGCAAATATATGTGTGTGAGACACCTATACTGGGTGCTGTCTTGTGTTTGGACAAAGCTGTCTCTCTCTGGAGAGCTCTAATAAGAGCTAAACATTTGTTGAGCCGGCCGGAGGAACTATTCCATTATCCAAACTTCCCTGGGGCATCTTTCCCCCCATTTTTTCCTACCTCTCTCCTGGATTTGCTGCGGCTGCACACAGCCTTGATTGGGTTGGTTGGGAGCCTGGGCAGCGTAGCTGAGAGGCTACCTGCTGGGGGTGTCCCAGGTTGTGGTGTGCCAGCCGTGCCTCACCCATGTGGCCTTGCAGGTCGGGATTCTGCGCCTGGTGCCGGCCTCGGACGCAGCTGCCTTCTTGGGTGTGGGGTCACCACAGCTGGCCAGCGCTTCTCGCCATGGCTGGCCAGAGCTTGTTGCTATGAGGGGACCTGTGGCGGCTCTGGAGTGCATTCATGCCCGCCCTGACTGACATTGTGGGGCCCTGGTATGCTCTTGCTGCCCCTGCAGGGCCTGAAAATCCACCGAGAGACTCTGTGTGAGTGACTGCTGACACACTCTGCTGAGGCACGCTGTTTGGGACTGCCACCTTCTCTTTTTTACTCCTTACATGATTTCTGCTTTTCTGTCACTTTTTCACTTTCGGCATTTTTCTGCTTTTCTGTCACTTTCTGCATTTTTCCGCTTTTCCACTTTTTCCTGTGTTCACTTTTGTACATTTTCCTCGCCGTGTCCCTACCACTGCTTTTCCCTGCAGCCCCACCCTCCTCCAACGCACCTTACCGCCTTCTCCCGCCCCCCAGTTGTCCAGACCTCCCCCTCACGTTACTTAATGGCAGCCACACTGCTGCACGCCGAAGGCTCCTGGACCACGCCCAGCCCCACGGACCCTGGTCCTCGGACCATTCACCACTATGACACCAACACCCTCCATGCCTTAAACAACTGACAGCCACACTGCTTGCCGCCGGGCATCGCCAAATGACACCCAAAGCCCTTTTACCTGCCAAAACTGCAGTTGTACCTTCGCCTGCCACTGCACTCCAGCCCTACCCACCACACGGCCGGCAAATACTGGACCCAGTCGCCTCAGCTGTATCCTTCTCAACACATGCTCCCTCCACAAAAACGCAGTGGATATCTGGGACCTATTCTACTCCATCAACCCCGACATCATCTTCCTCATTGAAACCTGGATGAACTCCACCTCTGCCCCGGACATCACCACCGCCATCCCGGATGACTACAAGATCATTCACAAGAACTGCATCAATAAACCAGATGGAGGCATCCTCATCGTACACAAAAGTACCCTCCACCTCCACACCCACTCGGACGACCACTCGCCTAACATGGAGCACCTGCACTTCCAGGTCCATACCAACCCGAACACAACCCTTTGTGGCACCCTCATCTACAGACCCTGTCCACCCTTCAGCGACTCCATCATCGACTTCAACGCACCACCCGCTCTGGCCTCCGCAGACTACATCCTCTTCGGTGACCTCAACTTTCACCTGTACAACCCTAACAACAAGAACACATCATCCCTGCTGGAGGACCTCACCACTGTCAGACTCAAACTACGGGTCACCTCCCCAACCTACTCAGCAGGACACACGCTCAACCCCATCCTCTCCGCAAATGGCAACATCACCCTCAGCCACACCTCGGAGCTCCTTTGGACTGACCACTGCTGCATCCAAACCCACCGTACACCACTGTGACCCCCCGATACTCTTGCAGAAATTGGAACAAGGTCACGAAGAACAGCTCACCACCTCCCTCAACGAAACCCCACCTTCGACATCTGCGGACACTAATACCTCAGCACGCAACCACCGATGGATCTCCAACTGCGCCGACACACTGGCTACCCTCAAGAAAACCTCAGGCAAGCAACACTCCAAAAAGCCAGCTGGTTCTTTCCCGCCTTTCATGAGTCCAGACGCACCTGTAGATGACTCAAGAAGAGATGAAGGAGCAGCAAGACCCCAGAGGAACACTCAGTCTTCAAAACCGCTGTCATTGCACACCACCGCCTCATTAGAACAAAGAAAGCTGCCCTACAAGAAAGGATCAACAACAACGCACTGAATAGCAAATACATTTTCGCCATGGTCAAAAAATGTGCCAAACCCAGCACAGAGACAGCAGACATCCCACCCTCCCAAGACCTTTGCAACATCCGCAGCACCTTCCTCCACTGCAAGATTAAGTAGATCTACAACAGCCTCAATACCCAAGACCCTCTCACCCCACCCGCAACCACCACACCAAATGACACCGGACCCCAGCAGACCCTGTTCAGTGGGACTCCCCTTATTGCTGAAAACACCCTCAAGATCATGAAGAGCATTCTGTCTGGAGCCCCCTCGGACCCATGCCTGAACCACATCTTCAACAGAGCCGCCACCTCCATCGCCCCGAACTCTGGTGCATCATCAACTGCTCCATCAACTCTGACACCTTCCTGAAAGACTGGAAACACTCAGAGATCAACCCCTTGCTGAAGAAACCCTCTGCTGACCCGAAGGACCTCAAGAACTTCAGACCCATCTCTCTGCTCCCTTTCTTAGCCAAGGTCATCGAGAAGGCAATCAACGCCCAACTTTCTGAGTTCATTGAAGAGAACCACATCCTGGACCTCTCCCAATACGTCTTCCGAAGCAACCACAGCACCAAGACCTCACTCTTCACAGCCACAGATGACGTCTGCACCTTCCTTGACCAAGGCAAAACTGCAGCCCTCATCCTCCTGGACCTCTCGGCCATCTTCGACACCATCTCCCACCACACCCTATGCACAAGACTCTATGAAGCCAGCATCGGTGACAAAGCCCTGGAAGGGATCCGCTTCTTCCTCACTGATAAAACATAGAGAGTCAGACTACCACAGTTACACTCTGAACCCACAGAGATCAGATGCAGAGTGCCTCAGGGATCCTCCCTGGGCCCCACTCTCTTCAACAGCTACATGGACCCACTTGCAGCCATCGTCAGGAACCACAAACTCAACATCTTTGCCTACGCCCACAACACCCAGCTGATCCTATCCCTCACCAACGAACCCACAGTCGCCAAGAACAACTTCAATGACGGGATGAACGCTGTCACCACCTGGATGAAGGACAGCTGCCTCAAGCTCAACTCAGAGCAGACTGAAATCCTCATCCTGGTCTCCACCCCCTCTGCCTGGGACGACTCCTGGTGGCCCACAGATTTTGGATCCCCCCACACTCACAGATCACACACGAAACCTCTGCATCATTCTGGACTCCTCGCTCACCATGCGCCACCAGATCAACACAGTCTCATCATCCTGATTCCACATGCTACACCTGCTCCGAAGGATCTTCAAGTGGATCCCCACCAAGTCCAGAAAGATGTTCACCCACACACTCATCAGCAGCAGACTCAATTACGGCAAAACACTCTAAGCCGGCATCAATTAGAAACTCCTCAAGAAACTGCAGAACATTCAGAACGTCTCTGCCAGACTCATCCACAATATCCCCCACCACAACCACATCACCCACCAACTTAGAGACCTCCACTGGTCCCACTCAACAAATGAATCACCTTCAAGCTCCTCACACGTGCCTGCAAAGCCCTACATGACGTGGGACCTGCGTAACTCAACCACCGTCTCGCATTCCAGTCAACCACCAGAGACCTCCGATCAGCTCAACTGGCCCTGGTCACGTATCCATAAGACCACGGCCGGAAGAAGATCCTTCTCCTCCAGTAAAGACTAGGAAAACAGTGCATCTCCACCTCAGGCAATCATCATCACTGCCTCGATTCAGAAAGGACCTCAAGAGCTGGCTCTTCGACTGAACCACAGTGCCTTCGACAGATCAGCAGTCTTCTCCCCACACACCCCCAGCGCTTTGAGACCCTTATGGGTGAGTAGTTGCACGTTACAAGTCACATGATTGACTGATTGACTCATGTGTCAAGGGTTGCTTTTATTTAATTCAAAGTTGTGATACAGTGCCTGAAGTGGTAAAACACCTTGGTTATTTTATATCTCGTCATGGATGGCGCTAGCTAATCCTATGTTTAAAAACATTGTTCTAAAAATGACAAAAGACTTAGGGTCTGATTAAGAATTTGGCAGTCTGATGGACCACCAAACTCGCGGAGGCGGTGGGCTACCAGTGGTCCAATTGCCGTATTGCGAGTTTGACGGTCAGACTGCCCATAGGACTGCTGTTACCACAGGGATCCATAATCCCTGTCAGTCTTGCAGCGGTCTGAGGCCCACAATATGCTGGTGGTGCTGCTGTGGCACTGCCAAGCATATTACGAATTTCCCTCACCGCTACGGTTTTCATGGCGGTAAGCCCACCATGAAAAGTGTGGAAACTGAGGGTGCCCCCTGTTGCCTCTGGGCCAGGGAATGCAGGCAGGGGGCACATGGTTTCCACCCCTGTCTGCATGCGCCCCCTGTTCCAGCACAACATAAACTCCACAGTCCATGCCGCGCTGGAACGAGCTGTGGCAGTTACACTGCGCTGGCTTTCTAAGGTTCACATATGAGTCTTTGATAGGCACCGCTGTGGGCCGGCCAGCTGCCGCAGGACTGCCCGACCTGTATTCCAATTGGAATACGGCGAGTGGCCAGACTATGGGTTTGGCGGTCTTGGAGCATGGCGCTGGTGTGGCAGCCCGATCCAAGACTGCCAAAGTCGTAATCAGGCCCTTAGTCACTTTCTAGCTTGGAGTGGATCACACTGTACAAATCCTATGCTTAGAAACTTTGCTAGAAAAATGGACATTTGAGGTGAGCAGATTCAGTGGTGTTGTAGAGTGCTCCATAGAAAGGAGCTAAACTCCATATAAACTTGGGAACTACCCAGAGTTCCCTGCTTCCTCTTTTGCATAATTTAGACGGCATTGTAATCCTCAAACAATAAAGATATATACATTTGTGTGCACACCCATGTATATGGATATATATGTAAATATATATAAATGTATATGTGTGAGGGTTTTCTTTTTATTTTGTACATGAGAGACCCTTTTTTATATCTTACCTCCCTTTACCTCAAAACAATTCATAAACCCCAAAATCACCATTACCTCCCTTTACCTCTACCACCCCTAAAACCAAATATTATTCTTACCTCCCTCTACCTCTAACCATCACTAAACCCTAAAATCATCCTTACCTCCCTTTACCTCTCCGCCCACATAAAAAAATTGTGTTATTTACAAAACTACTTACCTATGTGATAAGTACAGTGAGACAAATGTAGAATACTTACCTGCGTTGCAAATGGATGGATGTAATGGATGCATGGTAAAGGCTGGTTCCTTGTTTTATATTCTATTACATTTGTGTTATATTAATTTTAGTTAATTCTATTTAGTCCTTATCATATTCTTTCAGAATATGTAATATTCAATTCTATATGTAATACTAATTTTAAAGTAAATCAACATAAGTTCATTGCAAGCCGTATTCATTTGAACAGGGGTCATATTCATTTAAACATGTCTTGTGTTCATTTCGATGTGTGCTTATTATTTCAAAGCATGCTACATTAATCTCAAATAGTTTCATATTCATTGCATAAAATGCCATATTCATTTTAATAAATGCCATATTCATTTTGATGTGGCCATATTAATTTCAACAGGTGTCATATTCATTTCAAAGTGGTTCATATTCATCTTAACATGTCATATTCCTTTCAATGAATGTCATATTCATTTCAATAGATGTCAGATTCACCTTAACACCTGTCAGAATAATTTTAACATGGGTCACATCTATTTCAACATAGGTCATATTCATTTCAATGCATGAAATATTCATTTTGATGTATATCATATTAATTTTAAAGGATAACATATTCATTTTGACAAATTTCATTTTATTTTCAGTATTGGTCATATTCATTTAAGGCATTTTGAATCAAATTTAATGGGGCTCATATTCATTTCAATGCATGTCCTATTCATCTTAGCATATTTCAATAGATGTCTCATTCAAAATAATACATCTTACATTAATTTAACATGAATCATATCCATTTCAACACCGATCATAATCATGTCAATGTGTATCAAATTACTTTCAAAGCAAGCTGTATTAGTTTTCATAAATGTCATGTTCATTTTGATGTTACTCGTATTCATTTTAATACATGTCAAATTAATTTCAATGGACCTCATATTAATTTCAACTCATTTCATATTCATTTTAACATGTTTTAGATTTTTTTCAATCAATGTTATATTTATTTCAGTCAATGTTTTATTCATATTAACACTTGTCATATTCATTTTAAGATGCAACTTATCCATTTTAACATATATCATATTCATTTAAATATGTATCATATTAATTTCAATGCATGCCATATTAATTTTGACAAATGTCATGAGAATTTCAGCTTTGTTCATACTCATTTTATGGCATGTCAAATTCAGTTCAATGGGCTTATATTCCTTTCAACACAAGCCATATTCATTTGAAATCATCTCCTATTGATTTCTGTATATCTCATGTTCATTGCAATCTAGATAATATTCATTTCAACTCAATTTATATTAATTGCAACATGTGTTATGTTCATTTCATTGTATGTTATTACAATTTCATTATGCATTATATTCTTTTCAGAATATAATATATTCATTTCAGTAACGTGCATTCATTTCAATCTGTCATATTAATTTTAATGTATGTCATATTCCTCCTGGCATGTGTCAGTCATTTCAAGGAATGTCCCATTCTTTTTTATGCATATTGTATTTGTTTCACTGATTGATACATTTTTTATAGTGAGGGCCATACTCATTAAAGTACCATTGATGTATATTTCGATATATCTCTTATTCAATTCACAGTGTGTGTTATTCATATTAATCACTAAGGAGTATATTCACTCTGCCAGGTTTCATATTTGTTTTGGTTCAAGTCAGATTCACTCTGCCAGGTATCATATTTACCTTGACAGATATTACATTCATTCTGGTGTGTTTCATAATCATTTTGCATCACAATATGCATTTCAGAAGGAGTCGTATATGGGGATCTGTAATTTTGACGTGAACGGCTTCCCATAGAAACCTGTGCATGTCCTAGGTCGTCGCTGTTGAGCAGGGTAAGTACACTTGTACTGCTGCCCAGGTCTTACTTTCCCAGTGCCTTTCACATGAACACCTTACACAAGAGCCTAGAGGGAAATCACTTTATGATATCTGTCTTATAACGAAGTTCCACGTGAAGCATGTGCCTAACACTAACAGCACAGGTAGCCTTGACTATATGAGGTTTATAACAGGATAGGTCAGCGCCTGGTACAGAGATTTTGTGAAAGGGGCTCCCTGTTGACGACGTCTATGCCTTTTGGTTCAACAGAAAACCACACCGTAGTGCTGGAAAACAGGAGCACCTCTTACTAACTCAATTTGAAGTGCAGGCTGTACACTTATTAGTCAGCAGTACTACTTTTAATTAAGCCAACATCAAACACCCACTGTAGTGTAGAGAAGAAAAGAAACGTTCTGCAGTAAAGGACTATAAAATACTGTACATCTGCACATAACTGCAACTCAAAGAACCACAAATACAATTTTATTTAGCATCAAATGCTCAGTATGAATACACGGCTCACAGGAGTGCCAGATCTATTTATCCAAGAAGTGTTGCCTCTCTAGCTTGTGGAGAGACTTAAAGGTAATATGTCATATCAGGCGAGCTTCCTGCCCTTGGGTTTTAGTTGAAACTGCAAGTGTCATGTCCCCTTGGAGATGCTTCTTTAAAGTGAAGCCCAGGACTCTGGCGGTTTTAATCAACTTTTTGGTTTGGAAACTGAATGCATAGTGTCTGTGGGAGGAGTGTGCTACTCTCCTCATTGTGTAGTCAGGGAAGCATTGAGGGCACTCTGCAGACAGGAGAATTCTGAGGGCAATCATTATTAGCTTTCCACGAAATGCTTCTATTGTCCGCCTGGCCTGCCACATAACATGTATTTAAAGTGAATAAAAAGCACACTCGTTACATTTTAGGAAGCCACAACTTGCCTCCTTGCTGACCAAAGCAGGCCACCTCCCTCCTCCCGGAGGCTGGCAGCCTTTCTCTTCCATTTTGGAAACGCTGCCTATAACAGATAATCACGTTTGGCTAATAAATGGACAATTGGGGTTGTCCCATGCCTGTGTGGGGTGGTAGTGGTGGTGCGGTTCATGGTTCAGGGGTGCCCCGTTGCTCTAACAGCTCTGTCTGCAAGTCCCGCTATCTTTCACTCTCTCTCCAAGGACAGAGCAGCTCTCAGGATCACCTCAAGTAAACCCTGAAAGGTAGGTGTAATTCAAGGAGGTGGCTGCCAGTACCCAGGCATCATGACGACCTCCTACAGGCACAAAGTGTTGGACGTTGTCCATGGAAATGAAACCAAAAACATGTATACTTTTCAGCCCACAATTATGCCCACACTTAAAAAAAACTTATAGTGACTTGCTGAAACAAACTAAAAAGATGACAAAGTATATTTAATTCAATTCTTTAATAAGATTTGGATCTCAAATGAGATCCACAAAAAAGGTTAAGACAAATTACACTCAAATTTAATCGCATTGTATCATAATATTAAATGAATATATATTTAAATCTTTTACCCGCAATCATTCAAATACATATATTGGGCATAGTTCCAAAAGACAACAGGACCGCAGTATAAAACAAATATTCCATTTGTTGTCCAGAACAATCTCCCTAAAAATATAGTGCTAGATCCATATATACACACATACTTCAAATAAAACAAAAAAGAAAAATCTGCCCCCTAGACAACCATAGAGCCAAATCCAGTAAAATACATGCATGTATTTTATTATAATTAAAACATCTATGGATAAAAGCAATTCATAAAACATAGGCAAGTTACAATTTTGTGCAAATACTCCCTTTCTACTTCAAAATCCATTCTCCCATAGCAGCAAGATTATGTACAAATTACTCCAAAAATATATAATCAATAAACAATCTTAGTGAAAGTCTGCATCCAGATCCAAAGATTACATTCCTACTAATAACAATTACCGGGGCCCAAAATAATTAACTTAGATTCAATTTTAGACTCCCATTATTCCCGGTCGAAACTCTCACCCCCCAGCATTGCAGCAATCAATATATATGAGATACTCCTCAAAAAACAGTACCATAAATTCCTTCCACTCATTTAGCAATACTCTAAAAGAACAAAAATAAATTTAAAAATTCCTTAAAAAATGTAAATATTTTTGTACATATCATTTCATCTTTGGATTAAAAAGAAACTCACAAGCTGCCGCTATAGTTTTAACATTATTCTGTGAGAACATTGGCCATAGCAGCTGATAACGATGCAGTAATAGGGCCGGACAGACAAAAAGAACATGGTTAAGGTTCTGAGTCCCAAATTGCACATGTTACAATCTTTCCCTGTTCTCGCAAAAGATAACAAATTTGCCATTAAATCTTTTAATGGAAGTAAATTCATATAGAATAAAGTAAGCAAACATGGTACCCAATGGTCTAGATTCCAAGCCAGGTACATCTGGGCTACTTTTGGATAGCAAGATAAAGATATTACCTCCAACCTTTTCTTCATCCTACAGCTCTTAAAATCTCTCTGAAAACTAACAATACTACTAGCACTCCTTATATAGATTTTAAATTCTATATAACTTCTAAAGGAGAAAGGGAAATCACAGACTCTTCCTGTACACCAAAGTAATTCAACGCCAAAATTAAAATCACAGGAGAAGGAATATTTGTCTGCTTCCAAATCAAGCATTTCATGGTTCAAAAAGCCTTTTATAAAATCTGACTCACTATTCTTCAACTGGTACAGTAAAAGTATACTGCCAAGAAAAGGCCACGCACAACCCTCGAAAAAAACACACACTTAAAGCAGGGTGAACAAACAAACTCTCAGCAAAACATGCAACTTCTCTCTCCCTCTCTCTCTCTTTCTCTCTCTCTCTCTCTCTCTTTCTCTCACTCGCTCTCTCTCTCTCCACCCCCCCCCCACACAAAGGGGAGCGCATTAACAAAGGCACGTGCACATAGGCTCCTGAGGCCCGAGGCCACGAATAAACATAACAATCCTAAACCAGAAACCAAGGCAATAGGAAAAAGTAGTGCGCTGAAACTAACACACATAGCCGATCATGAGATGATCAATGTAACAGGGCCAGTCTCCAGGACGTGACCAAAACAGCAAAAGGAGGGACGAATGTAACCTATTCACAAACAAAAACAATGCAATTTCGAAAAGAACATGAGGGAACCAATCACAAACAATGGGCGTGCTGAAGCCCCATACAGTAGATACAGCACGTTGAGAGGGCATGTGCTCCCCACTCTCGACCTAAAAAGCATATGCTAATCTCCTGAGACCCATTTCCTAGGAAGTTCCAGAATTTGTTTCCAAATTGGCAGGAACTTTGGACATCTCTTGGCGAACTGATTATCTCTGTGGACTGTATGTTGTGTTCATAATGTTATAGAACATTCTATACTCAGCATCACAGTATATATTGCTGCAAAGAATACCATAAGATCCTTAAGACAGTATGACAAGATGTAACCCTAATTTACGACCTGACACTGGGCTCCAACCAGTGATCTAAAGGGGTAGGAGAATGGAGTAACAACGTTCCACAGCTTTATTAATTTGGTCAAAACAGTTTTCATACTTTTTATTAAAGATAATACCATTTCTGAACGATTGAGTTCCTGCGTGTTGAAGGGGGAGAAAAAGTGTCTCTACCGTAAAGTGGGAAACAGCTAAAGAAGAAACAAGGCTTCTCTCTAGGGTGCCTGTTACCTGACAGAAATGTATATGCCTGCACCTGGTTAATCAGCAAATGTAAAGGCTGCTTGAAAGCCACTACAGGCTTTAATTGATGAACTTTGTTTTGGAAAGTTTTGTGAAAATGTCAAACAGGGCCAAAGTCATTAGCAAACCAAAAACGATCCATCTATGGAAAAGCAGACTTAACTATACCTACCTAAAGGCAACCACCGCTGGGAGGGGGGGTAAGGAGGGGATGGGTGTGTGTGTGTGTGTGTGTTGACTGTGAGAAAGTGCCATCTTTCTTGCATGGTATGCCCCCACTTTTTGCTGAATTGCTGAATGTACTTTGACTGAGTGTGCCCTGGACTCCTGCCAAACAGGTGCCCAGGGCCTATGTTCCTTCCCTAAACACACAAAATCCAAATTGGCAAACCCTGGCCACATGTCAGCCCCTGGTAAATGGTACCCTAGGTACCCAGGGCCTTGTGACCAGGGAAGGCCTCTAAGGGCTGCAACACTCATTGTGCCACCCTTAGAGGCCCTGTACCCTTACACACACACACACTGCCCTTGCAGGCTGGGTGTCTGGGTGCAAGACAAAACAAAGAGTCGACATGGCACACATCCCTGTGGGCCATGGCCATCACCTACACTGCCATGGCATATATCAGCCACCCCTCTAGCTGGGTGCCCTATGCCAATGGTGTGGCCACAGGAGCAGGAGCCCTGTGCCTCTACAGTACCCAGGTCCATTCCTGGGCACTGTAAGTGCAGTGCTGCCATTTGAGAGTACATGGTGCTGAGAGCTCGTCAAACACAAACTCCACAGCACCATAATGGCAACACTGAAGACTGAGAAGTTTGGTATCAAACCTCTCAGCACATTAAACCCACACTGATGCCAGTGTGGGATTTAATGTACCAAGCACCCCAGAGGGCATCTTAGAGATGCCCCCTAAAACCTAACCTACAATCCACGTCTGTTCTCAGGCTGCCTAGGCTGCCACACAGCAGACATGTTGCTGGACCCCTGGGTAGGCGAGCCCCTGCTCTCCTGGGCCTGCAACAATGCACATCCTGGGCGAGGTGCTAAATCTCCTCCCCCAGGATGGGCAGGGGGAAGCTTCAAAGGCATGCCGCCTCTGTGAGCTTCCCCAGGCCACTGCAACCCCCCACTCTGGCGGGAAGCTTGGCCGGAAACCCCAAATAAGGACAGGGGATGTGCCAGCCTGCCAACCCCACCCCTCAGGTGGGGGAGGCGAGGTGAAGCACATCTTCGGACTCTCGCCATCTTGAAGATGGGAAGCCCTACCCTATCAGGACTAGGCTACTGCCCCCCTCCCACAGGAGAGAGGCAGGATAGGGGGTGTACCCACCCCAGGACAGGGACCCATTGGTCCCGGCCCTTCACCTACCTGTAACGCCCCTAAATCTAGTATTTAGGGGCACCCTGAACCTTCCTTCCCCAGATTTCAAAATCTGAAGAAGAGCTAGAAGAAAGAAGACCTGCCCTGCAGCTTGCGAAGTGGGTCGCACACCGCTCGTCATACTAGCAAATAGCCCCATAGGATTCTGGAGGATGTAGTGACAGCGGCGGGTACACCTATGCCACGAGTAAAAAGTTTAAAATGCCATCCCTGGACACGTGTTTCGAGGTAATTGCCTCTCGTCAGCAGGGAGCAGGTACGTATGCGGGGTGCTGTAGACTGCCAAAAATTATCAGGTCTAGTACCTCTCACGGCGCACGGGTGCGGGATCCGGGCTCGTCAACCCATAGCTCAGGGAGCTTTAAATACAAAATGCGAAGTGGGTCGCACACCGCTCGTCATACTAGCAAATAGCCCCATAGGATTCTGGAGGATGTAGTGACAGCGGCGGGTACACCTATGCCACGAGTAAAAAGTTTAAAATGCCATCCCTGGACACGTGTTTCGAGGTAATTGCCTCTCGTCAGCAGGGAGCAGGTACGTATGCGGGGTGCTGTAGACTGCCAAAAATTATCAGGTCTAGTACCTCTCACGGCGCACGGGTGCGGGATCCGGGCTCGTCAACCCATAGCTCAGGGAGCTTTAAATACAAAATGCGAAGTGGGTCGCACACCGCTCGTCATACTAGCAAATAGCCCCATAGGATTCTGGAGGATGTAGTGACAGCGGCGGGTACACCTATGCCACGAGTAAAAAGTTTAAAATGCCATCCCTGGACACGTGTTTCGAGGTAATTGCCTCTCGTCAGCAGGGAGCAGGTACGTATGCGGGGTGCTGTAGACTGCCAAAAATTATCAGGTCTAGTACCTCTCACGGCGCACGGGTGCGGGATCCGGGCTCGTCAACCCATAGCTCAGGGAGCTTTAAATACAAAATGCGAAGTGGGTCGCACACCGCTCGTCATACTAGCAAATAGCCCCAATAGGATTCTGGAGGATGTAGTGACAGCGGCGGGTACACCTATGCCACGAGTAAAAAGTTTAAAATGCCATCCCTGGACACGTGTTTCGAGGTAATTGCCTCTCGTCAGCAGGGAGCAGGTACGTATGCGGGGTGCTGTAGACTGCCAAAAATTATCAGGTCTAGTACCTCTCACGGCGCACGGGTGCGGGATCCGGGCTCGTCAACCCATAGCTCAGGGAGCTTTAAATACAAAATGCGAAGTGGGTCGCACACCGCTCGTCATACTAGCAAATAGCCCCATAGGATTCTGGAGGATGTAGTGACAGCGGCGGGTACACCTATGCCACGAGTAAAAAGTTTAAAATGCCATCCCTGGACACGTGTTTCGAGGTAATTGCCTCTCGTCAGCAGGGAGCAGGTACGTATGCGGGGTGCTGTAGACTGCCAAAAATTATCAGGTCTAGTACCTCTCACGGCGCACGGGTGCGGGATCCGGGCTCGTCAACCCATAGCTCAGGGAGCTTTAAATACAAAATGCGAAGTGGGTCGCACACCGCTCGTCATACTAGCAAATAGCCCCATAGGATTCTGGAGGATGTAGTGACAGCGGCGGGTACACCTATGCCACGAGTAAAAAGTTTAAAATGCCATCCCTGGACACGTGTTTCGAGGTAATTGCCTCTCGTCAGCAGGGAGCAGGTACGTATGCGGGGTGCTGTAGACTGCCAAAAATTATCAGGTCTAGTACCTCTCACGGCGCACGGGTGCGGGATCCGGGCTCGTCAACCCATAGCTCAGGGAGCTTTAAATACAAAATGCGAAGTGGGTCGCACACCGCTCGTCATACTAGCAAATAGCCCCATAGGATTCTGGAGGATGTAGTGACAGCGGCGGGTACACCTATGCCACGAGTAAAAAGTTTAAAATGCCATCCCTGGACACGTGTTTCGAGGTAATTGCCTCTCGTCAGCAGGGAGCAGGTACGTATGCGGGGTGCTGTAGACTGCCAAAAATTATCAGGTCTAGTACCTCTCACGGCGCACGGGTGCGGGATCCGGGCTCGTCAACCCATAGCTCAGGGAGCTTTAAATACAAAATGCGAAGTGGGTCGCACACCGCTCGTCATACTAGCAAATAGCCCCATAGGATTCTGGAGGATGTAGTGACAGCGGCGGGTACACCTATGCCACGAGTAAAAAGTTTAAAATGCCATCCCTGGACACGTGTTTCGAGGTAATTGCCTCTCGTCAGCAGGGAGCAGGTACGTATGCGGGGTGCTGTAGACTGCCAAAAATTATCAGGTCTAGTACCTCTCACGGCGCACGGGTGCGGGATCCGGGCTCGTCAACCCATAGCTCAGGGAGCTTTAAATACAAAATGCGAAGTGGGTCGCACACCGCTCGTCATACTAGCAAATAGCCCCATAGGATTCTGGAGGATGTAGTGACAGCGGCGGGTACACCTATGCCACGAGTAAAAAGTTTAAAATGCCATCCCTGGACACGTGTTTCGAGGTAATTGCCTCTCGTCAGCAGGGAGCAGGTACGTATGCGGGGTGCTGTAGACTGCCAAAAATTATCAGGTCTAGTACCTCTCACGGCGCACGGGTGCGGGATCCGGGCTCGTCAACCCATAGCTCAGGGAGCTTTAAATACAAAATGCGAAGTGGGTCGCACACCGCTCGTCATACTAGCAAATAGCCCCATAGGATTCTGGAGGATGTAGTGACAGCGGCGGGTACACCTATGCCACGAGTAAAAAGTTTAAAATGCCATCCCTGGACACGTGTTTCGAGGTAATTGCCTCTCGTCAGCAGGGAGCAGGTACGTATGCGGGGTGCTGTAGACTGCCAAAAATTATCAGGTCTAGTACCTCTCACGGCGCACGGGTGCGGGATCCGGGCTCGTCAACCCATAGCTCAGGGAGCTTTAAATACAAAATGCGAAGTGGGTCGCACACCGCTCGTCATACTAGCAAATAGCCCCATAGGATTCTGGAGGATGTAGTGACAGCGGCGGGTACACCTATGCCACGAGTAAAAAGTTTAAAATGCCATCCCTGGACACGTGTTTCGAGGTAATTGCCTCTCGTCAGCAGGGAGCAGGTACGTATGCGGGGTGCTGTAGACTGCCAAAAATTATCAGGTCTAGTACCTCTCACGGCGCACGGGTGCGGGATCCGGGCTCGTCAACCCATAGCTCAGGGAGCTTTAAATACAAAATGCGAAGTGGGTCGCACACCGCTCGTCATACTAGCAAATAGCCCCATAGGATTCTGGAGGATGTAGTGACAGCGGCGGGTACACCTATGCCACGAGTAAAAAGTTTAAAATGCCATCCCTGGACACGTGTTTCGAGGTAATTGCCTCTCGTCAGCAGGGAGCAGGTACGTATGCGGGGTGCTGTAGACTGCCAAAAATTATCAGGTCTAGTACCTCTCACGGCGCACGGGTGCGGGATCCGGGCTCGTCAACCCATAGCTCAGGGAGCTTTAAATACAAAATGCGAAGTGGGTCGCACACCGCTCGTCATACTAGCAAATAGCCCCATAGGATTCTGGAGGATGTAGTGACAGCGGCGGGTACACCTATGCCACGAGTAAAAAGTTTAAAATGCCATCCCTGGACACGTGTTTCGAGGTAATTGCCTCTCGTCAGCAGGGAGCAGGTACGTATGCGGGGTGCTGTAGACTGCCAAAAATTATCAGGTCTAGTACCTCTCACGGCGCACGGGTGCGGGATCCGGGCTCGTCAACCCATAGCTCAGGGAGCTTTAAATACAAAATGCGAAGTGGGTCGCACACCGCTCGTCATACTAGCAAATAGCCCCATAGGATTCTGGAGGATGTAGTGACAGCGGCGGGTACACCTATGCCACGAGTAAAAAGTTTAAAATGCCATCCCTGGACACGTGTTTCGAGGTAATTGCCTCTCGTCAGCAGGGAGCAGGTACGTATGCGGGGTGCTGTAGACTGCCAAAAATTATCAGGTCTAGTACCTCTCACGGCGCACGGGTGCGGGATCCGGGCTCGTCAACCCATAGCTCAGGGAGCTTTAAATACAAAATGCGAAGTGGGTCGCACACCGCTCGTCACTACATTCTCCAGAATCCTATGGGGCTATTTGCTAGTATGACGAGCGGTGTGCGACCCACTTCGCATTTTGTATTTAAAGCTCCCTGAGCTATGGGTTGACGAGCCCGGATCCCGCACCCGCGCGCCGTGAGAGGTACTATACCTGATAATTTTTGGCAGTCTACAGCACCCCGCATACGTACCTGCTCCCTGCTGACGAGAGGCAATTACCTCGAAACACGTGTCCAGGGATGGCATTTTAAACTTTTTACTCGTGGCATAGGTGTACCCGCCGCTGTCACTACATTCTCCAGAATCCTATGGGGCTATTTGCTAGTATGACGAGCGGTGTGCGACCCACTTCGCATTTTGTATTTAAAGCTCCCTGAGCTATGGGTTGACGAGCCCGGATCCCGCACCCGCGCGCCGTGAGAGGTACTATACCTGATAATTTTTGGCAGTCTACAGCACCCCGCATACGTACCTGCTCCCTGCTGACGAGAGGCAATTACCTCGAAACACGTGTCCAGGGATGGCATTTTAAACTTTTTACTCGTGGCATAGGTGTACCCGCCGCTGTCACTACATTCTCCAGAATCCTATGGGGCTATTTGCTAGTATGACGAGCGGTGTGCGACCCACTTCGCATTTTGTATTTAAAGCTCCCTGAGCTATGGGTTGACGAGCCCGGATCCCGCACCCGCGCGCCGTGAGAGGTACTATACCTGATAATTTTTGGCAGTCTACAGCACCCCGCATACGTACCTGCTCCCTGCTGACGAGAGGCAATTACCTCGAAACACGTGTCCAGGGATGGCATTTTAAACTTTTTACTCGTGGCATAGGTGTACCCGCCGCTGTCACTACATTCTCCAGAATCCTATGGGGCTATTTGCTAGTATGACGAGCGGTGTGCGACCCACTTCGCATTTTGTATTTAAAGCTCCCTGAGCTATGGGTTGACGAGCCCGGATCCCGCACCCGCGCGCCGTGAGAGGTACTATACCTGATAATTTTTGGCAGTCTACAGCACCCCGCATACGTACCTGCTCCCTGCTGACGAGAGGCAATTACCTCGAAACACGTGTCCAGGGATGGCATTTTAAACTTTTTACTCGTGGCATAGGTGTACCCGCCGCTGTCACTACATTCTCCAGAATCCTATGGGGCTATTTGCTAGTATGACGAGCGGTGTGCGACCCACTTCGCATTTTGTATTTAAAGCTCCCTGAGCTATGGGTTGACGAGCCCGGATCCCGCACCCGCGCGCCGTGAGAGGTACTATACCTGATAATTTTTGGCAGTCTACAGCACCCCGCATACGTACCTGCTCCCTGCTGACGAGAGGCAATTACCTCGAAACACGTGTCCAGGGATGGCATTTTAAACTTTTTACTCGTGGCATAGGTGTACCCGCCGCTGTCACTACATTCTCCAGAATCCTATGGGGCTATTTGCTAGTATGACGAGCGGTGTGCGACCCACTTCGCATTTTGTATTTAAAGCTCCCTGAGCTATGGGTTGACGAGCCCGGATCCCGCACCCGCGCGCCGTGAGAGGTACTATACCTGATAATTTTTGGCAGTCTACAGCACCCCGCATACGTACCTGCTCCCTGCTGACGAGAGGCAATTACCTCGAAACACGTGTCCAGGGATGGCATTTTAAACTTTTTACTCGTGGCATAGGTGTACCCGCCGCTGTCACTACATTCTCCAGAATCCTATGGGGCTATTTGCTAGTATGACGAGCGGTGTGCGACCCACTTCGCATTTTGTATTTAAAGCTCCCTGAGCTATGGGTTGACGAGCCCGGATCCCGCACCCGCGCGCCGTGAGAGGTACTATACCTGATAATTTTTGGCAGTCTACAGCACCCCGCATACGTACCTGCTCCCTGCTGACGAGAGGCAATTACCTCGAAACACGTGTCCAGGGATGGCATTTTAAACTTTTTACTCGTGGCATAGGTGTACCCGCCGCTGTCACTACATTCTCCAGAATCCTATGGGGCTATTTGCTAGTATGACGAGCGGTGTGCGACCCACTTCGCATTTTGTATTTAAAGCTCCCTGAGCTATGGGTTGACGAGCCCGGATCCCGCACCCGCGCGCCGTGAGAGGTACTATACCTGATAATTTTTGGCAGTCTACAGCACCCCGCATACGTACCTGCTCCCTGCTGACGAGAGGCAATTACCTCGAAACACGTGTCCAGGGATGGCATTTTAAACTTTTTACTCGTGGCATAGGTGTACCCGCCGCTGTCACTACATTCTCCAGAATCCTATGGGGCTATTTGCTAGTATGACGAGCGGTGTGCGACCCACTTCGCATTTTGTATTTAAAGCTCCCTGAGCTATGGGTTGACGAGCCCGGATCCCGCACCCGCGCGCCGTGAGAGGTACTATACCTGATAATTTTTGGCAGTCTACAGCACCCCGCATACGTACCTGCTCCCTGCTGACGAGAGGCAATTACCTCGAAACACGTGTCCAGGGATGGCATTTTAAACTTTTTACTCGTGGCATAGGTGTACCCGCCGCTGTCACTACATTCTCCAGAATCCTATGGGGCTATTTGCTAGTATGACGAGCGGTGTGCGACCCACTTCGCATTCTGCCCTGCAGCTGCTAAGAAGAGGAAGACACAAACTGCTTTGGCCCCAGCCCTACCGGCCTGTCGACCCTCGATCCTGCTCCTGCTCCAACCCGGCATATCTTGTGGCCAGCAACCTCACAAACCCCGTAGGACCTGACTACCTTTTGACTCTAAGCCCCTGGGACTCCCATGAGTAGAGGCTCTACTCAAAACCTACCTCTAATCCCTGGCAGCAGCCCGGAACCGCGAACCCAGCGCACTCTGCACCAGCCAAGCCTGGCCAGTGCTGGAGTGAACAAAGGCCACGAGGATGACCCCACGGCGACTGTGACCCCGAGTCCGGCACCCAAGGACCTCCCTCGACACTCCCGAAGAAGCCTGCAGCCTCAGAACAAGGTGCCCCCCCTACTGCGATCAACAGAGGGTAAGATTTCCCGACACCAAAAGGCACCCATGCACACGGCGCCCCGCGGCCCCCTGTGCCCAATCCTGGGGTACCTACCTATCCTCCAACTACCCAACTTACCTCTCGAAGTGGTGGTGGCACCTGAAGAATCCTCGTCCCCGAGCTTGCAGTCTTTTTCTAAACCGGAGATTTCCCATTGAAATCAATTGAACGCCCGAAGGCTCAAAAGCACCCTGCACCCAGCCGCCCGAGTGGCCCTGGCAGTGCAACCTCTACACCTACCTACTTCACCACTTGCCCTGAGTAAGTGACCAGGAGCCCAGCTCCCACAGCCGTGTGGCCTGCTAGTCAGCAGCCACCAACCAAGGCCCTCTACCGCTCATAGGATAAGATTGGGCCTAACTCTCTCTGCACCCGGTCGCCCTTGTGCCGCTGGGGATGAACTAACTGTACCTACCTGACCCTGGGAGACCCCTGAGTCTATGCCCAGAACCTTAACTCTGCCAGTCGAGTACTTACCTTTAAACCGATAACTCCATTTTCTCTATAGGGTAACATTGACTGGCTTTTGCTGAAATTTCTTCTGTGTGGACTTTTCAAAACCTAAAATATTCACCAAAAATCAGCCGAGTAACGAAAACGAAAATACTCACCTGCTCTTAGGTGAGCTCCCAGTGCTGGATCTTGGTGCCCAGCACTGACTCTGAAAGCTACTTACAACTGTACTTACCAGTAACCCAATTTTCTTCCATAGGAAATCATTGACTGTTTTTCTGTGAAATTTCTTTTAAGTGTCGATTTCTGCAATCTTTAAATATTCTTAAAAAATCGTATAATATCTGAAAACGTAATTACTTACCTGTTTTGGATAAAGGTCCCAGTACTGAGTCTAGGCAACCAGTACTGGATTACAAAAGTAACGAGAACATACTATACCTGCAACTTGAATTTTCTGCCATAGGGAATCATTGACTGTTTTCTATGAAATATTTTCTAAGTGTCAACTTTTAAAATAGCAAAATATTGTCTAGAAATCATCACAGTACTTAAGTCGACTTTTATCACTTGATTCCAAGTACTGACCCAGGACTGAATCTAGGATCCAGTCCTGGAATTCCAAAAGTAATCCTAAAAGTAATCTGTGGCAAATAACATGAAACTTCCATTGAACTCAATGCATTATTGTGTTTAAAATAGTGTTGCTTATTGCAACCACTTGTAACTGTTTACAAAAGTCAATTGCATATTGCAAAAGTATTTATATAAAGCATCTCATCTGAGAAAGTATATTTTAATTCCAATTGTTGGTTCTAAAATAAAACAAGCATATATTTTTTATATATAAACCATTGGCCTAGAGTTCAGTTATTGAGTGTGTGAGACCATTTGCTGACTGAGTGTGTACAACAAATGCTTTACACTGTCCTCTGATACTGCCTTACTGCTCGACCAAGCTACCACTTTAGAGAGTAAGGTTATATCTAACTTTAGCCTCTGCCAAGCCTCTGGGGACTGTGGACTCTGTACACCCTGTACCTATTTGGGAACTGTATATACAGAGCCACTTTCTCACAGTGACATAACGTGTATTTGTAAAGTGCACGTTCACCCAAGGGTATCTTAGTGCTGAATAACAGATTTTTATTGTTACCCAACTCAATTATACAATAAAAGGTGTTTGTTATAATTAGGGCTCCAGGTTATATGGTATTTATATCTTTGTTGTTTCTGTCTGTATTTATCCATAATTATTTTTTGCTAATTTTACCTGTATTCATCCATATTTAATTTAGGTTTTGTGAAACAATTAAGTTGAAATGTGTATATTTCTGCATTTATTGAACCAGTTAATGTGCACTTGTGCCTGAACGCCTGACAGGTTTCAAAGATATATACACAATAAGATGGAAAAATGTGCAGCTGTAAGAAAATATGTACATTTTAGTATCAAGGTTGGGCAAATCTACTGCTGTTAAAAGCTCTTTACTAAAATCCCCATATTTTTTTTAAACCCCTTGCCTGTCACTCCGCACTGTTATTGGCCTGGTAGTAATGATTGACAGCATTTAGAATCACTCAAAAACAACCCAATTTCCGTTTTTCTTCACATTTAAAAATAAATACAGACAGGAAAATAAATGGTTTTCTGTCTATATTTATCTGTAAAAATCAGTAAAAACAGAAAACAGGGAGCCTTACTTATTATGTCATATATTCCTGTCCTTTTTCAGATGTTTACAGAGCTATCTAATTGGCCTTCCTTTCCAAAGCGTATACTGTTCTACTGCCAATGTTTTAAGTCCATGTTAAATACAATTGATACAGAAATATGAATGTGACACTATCAGAATGAGTACTTCTGGGTTGGCCGTCTGTAGGACCAATAATAATGAGTGTGTTTCAGCTCTTTGAGTAGCTAAAACTTTACACTTTTGTTCATGTGGTGACGGTTTAAACTAAGAACCCTCAAACATTCTTTTAACTACTGTACAAGCAGCAGAGTATTTGTGCTTTGTAAGTGTAGCAAGCTGAGCTGACCATGTGTGTAAAAGCCGGTATGGCTGGCTTCTAAAGTCAGTGTAAGTGGAATATGTGGTACAGAATTGTTGGTTTGCAAAATAACCTGATTCATAAGTGTTGCATCTCATTGAAACTTTATGTTTAACACAGTTTGCGTGAATGCTTATTGCACCTGTGAAAATGGTATGGCTTTATAATTTGGAATGTTCACTACCTTTTAAGAGAAAAATACATTATGGTTCATTTAATGGGTTATAATGTGACATGTATTGCTGAGGGCTAGGGTTAAAGTTGGCTTTAGGGAAAGGGTAGAGATGTGCTGTAGGGTTAATGTTAGGCTAGGAATAAAGGTAAGAGGAAGGGATAGGAATAAGTGTACTGTTATGGTTACGATTAGAGTTAAGGATAGGTTCACAGTCTGGGTTAGGATAAGTTTTAATGAGACAATTAACGTTAGATATGAAATAAGGAAGGGTACATTGAAGAGATAGTGTTAGAGTTAAGGTAGTAGAGTTAAGGTAGTAGGTGTTGTTAGGATTTGGGGATTGGTTTAGGATTAGGCAGAGTATTAGGATTAGGTACAGGGATGAATAAATGATGGGGCTAGGGACTATGGGTAAGTGTACATAGCAGTGCGAGATACATGATGGGAGTCAATATTTGGTTTAGAGCCCTTTAAAGTAGGAGTCAGAGTCTGGACACAATTTCAAATCTTTGGTTTTGAAACTAATTTCCAGATACATAAGCTTAATTAAAACCCAAAATGTTGATTTCTTATTTTTATTTTCAAAGTTTTGGTTTTCACACCTTTTCAGTCAGTCCTTTGAGACAGCTTTAGCTGCCTGGCATATGTGAGAAAGTGGCTCTGTATATACTGTTCCTTAATAGGTACAGGGTGTACAGAGTCCACAGACCCCAAGGGTTTAACAGAGTTTAATGTTAGATATAACCTTACTCTCCAAAGTGGTAGCCTGGTCGAGCAGTAAGGCAGTATCAGAGGACGTGTAAAGCACTTGTTGTACACACTCAGTCAGCAAATAGTTCCACACACTCAATGACTGAACTCTAGGCCAAAGGTTTGTATATAAAAAAATATATGCTTGTTTTATTTTAGAACCAACACTTGGAATTAAAATATACTTTCTCGACAGGAGATGTTTCATAAAAATACTTTTGTATATGCAATTGACTTTTTAGTAAACAGTTACAAATAGTTGCAGTAGGCAACTCTATTTCTAAACACAATACATTGAGCTCAATGATAAATTCAGATTATATGCAACAGATTACTTTGTAGATTACTTTTGTAATTCCAGGCTTGGATCCTAGATCCAGTCCTGGGTCAGTTCTCAGAACAGCTGTTAAAAGTCGACTTTGGTACTGTAATGATTTTTAACTAATATTTAACTATTTCAAAAGTGAGCACTTAGAAAATATTTCAGAGCAAACAATCAATGATTCCCTATGGAAGGAAATGTAGGTTACAGGTACAGTAGGTTATCGTTACTTTTGTAATCCAGCACTGGGTGTCTGGACTCAGTACTGGGACATTTATCCAAAACAGGTAAGTAATTACGATTTCAGATGTTATACGATTTTTGAGGAATATTTAGAAATTGCAGAAATCAACACTTAGAAGAAATTTCACAGAAAAGAAGTCAATGGTTTCCTATGGAAGAAAAATGAGTTAAAGGTAAGTATAGTTGTGGGTACTTTTCAGAGTCAGTGCTGGGCACCAAGATCCAGCACTGGAAGCTCACCTAAGAGCAGGTGAGTAAATTCGTTTTTGGTACTCGGCTGATTTTTGGTGAATATTTTGAGTTTTGAAAAGTTCACACTTGGAAGAATTTCCAAGAAGAAGCCAGTCAATGTTACCCTATGAGGAAAATGAAGTTAGCGGTTTAAGGGTAAGTACTCGACTGGCAGAGTTGAAGTTCTGGGCATAGACTCAGGGGTCCCCCAGTGTCAGGTAGGTACAGTCAGTTCACCCTCAGCGGTTTCAGGACGGCCGGGTGCAGAGAGAGTTAGGCCCAATGTTATCCTATGAGGGATAGGGGGGCCTGGGTTGGTGGCTGCTGTCGGGCAAGCCACGCGGTGGTGGGAGCTGGGCTCCTGGTCACTTACTCAGGGCAAGTGGGGAAGTGGGTTAGAGTAGAGGTTTCACTGCCAGGGCCACTCGGGCGGCTGGCTGCAGGGTGCTTTTGAGCCGTCGGGCGCTCAATTGATTTCTATGGGAAATCTCCGGTTTGGAAAAAGACTGCAGGCTCGGGGACGAGGACTCTTCGGGTGCCACCACCACTTCGAGGGGTAAGTTGGATAGTTGGAGGATAGGTAGGTACCCCGGGATTGGGCACAGAGGGCCGTGGGGTGCCGGGTGCAGGGGTGCCTTTTGATGTCGGAAATCTTACCCTCTTGTTGATCGCGGTTGGGGTGGCACTCTGTTCTGAGGCTGCAAGCTTCTTCAGGATAGTCGAGGGGGGTCCTTGGGTTCCGGACTCGGCGTCACAGTCGCCGTGGGGCCGTCCTCGTGGGTTTAGTTCACTCCGGCACCGGCCAGGCTTGGCGGGTGCAGAGTGGGCTGGGATCGCGGTTCCGGGCTGCTGCCAGGGGTGAAAGGTAGGTTCTGAGTAGAGCCTCTACTCATGGGAGTCCCAGGGGATTAGAGTTCAAAGGTAGCCAGGTCCTCAGGGGTTTCTGAGGTTGCTGGCCACAAGAGATGCCGGGTTTGGAGCAGGAGCAAGTCCGAGGTCGACAGGCCGGTAGGGCTGGGGCCAAAGCAGTTGGTGTCTCCCTCTCCTTAGCAGCTGCAGGGCAGGTCTTATGTTCTTCTCGCTCTTCTTGTAGTTTTCGGAATCTGGAATCTGGGGAAGGAAGGTTCAGGGTGCCCCTAAATACTAGATTTAGGGGTGTTACAGGTAGGTGAAGGCCAGGGACCAATGGGTCCTCGTCCTGGGGTGGGTATACCCCCTATCCTGCCCTTCTCCTGTGGGAGGGGGGCAGTAGCCTAATCCTGATAGGGTAGGGCCTCCCATCTTCAAGATGGCGAGAGCCCGGAGATGTGCTTCACCTCGCCTCCCCCACCTGAGGGGTGGGGTGGGCAGGCTGGCACATCCCCTGTCCTTGTATGGGGTTTCCGGCCAAGCTTCCCGCCAGAGTGGGGGGTTGCAGTGGCCTGGGGAAACTCCTAGAGGCGGCAGGCCTTTGAAGCTTCCCTTTGCTCATCCTGGGGGAGGAGATCTATCACCTCACCCAGAATGTGCATTGTTGCAGGCCCGGGAGAGCAGGGGCTCTCCCACCCAGGGGTCCAGCAACGTGTCTGCTGTGTGGCAGCCTGGGAAGCCTCAGAGCAGACGTGGATTGAAGGTTAGTTGTAGAAGGGCATCTCTAAGATGCCCTCTGGGGGGGCTTGGTACATTAAATCTCACACTGGCATCAGTGTGGGTTTAATGTGCTGATAAGTTTGATACCAAACTTCCCAGTCTTTAGTGTTGCCATTATGGTGCTGTGGAGCTCGTGTTTGACGAGCTCTCAGCACCATGTACTCTTAAATGGCAGCACTGCACCAACAGTGCCCGGGAATGGACCTGGGTACTGTAGGGGCACAGGGCTCCTGCTCCTGTGCCCGCACCATGGGCATAAGGCACCCAGCCAGAGGGGTGACTGACATACGTCTTGGCAGTGTGGGTGGTGGGCATGGCACACAGGGATGTGTGCCATGTCGACTCTTCATTTTGTCCTAAGGGTGGCACAATGAGTGCTGCAGCCCTTAGGGGTCTCCCCTGGTCACAAGGCCCTGGGTATTTAGGGTACCATTTACTAGGGGCTGACATGTGACCAGGGCTTGCCAATTGGGAGTTTGTGTGTTTAAGGAAGGAACATAGGCCCTGGGCACCTGATTGGCAGGAGTCCAGGGTACACTCAATCAAAGTACATTCAGCATTTTAGCAAAAAGTGGGGGCATACCATGCAAGAAAGAGGGCACTTTCTTACAGCATCCACATGCATCCACAGACAGGCTTTAGGTCTGTTATGAACCCCAATGTACCCCAATATAGCCCTAGGTAGTTACACGACCTACCATTGTTCTACATAACAGGTTGGTACTGACCTTTTACCTAGTTAGGTGCTAACTGATTGTTGTGTAGTTTTCTCCGAAAACTAGCCTCATGTAATATGCAAGAGGATTCTCAGTATCACAGCAGGAATATGATCTTCTGCATAACTTTGTATAAGAGTCACTTCTATTGTTATCCTTGCCCGACACACCCACAGTACACTTCTAGATAGAACCCCTGAGGGTACCTTTTCGGGTATATAAGCACTACATCTTCACTGGGCAAACCAGAGGAGAAAGACTTCCATGCTGACACACTGACACGAGACGCTGAGGTCCCTGCACGCAGACACTCCAGTACACAGTGGTTCGACATCCCTTTTGGGGTGTCCAGCTCGAGACCAAGATGGGGTCCTTCGCTCTCCCACATCAGTTAATGGGGTTGGCTCTATCCTAAGGGAATTCTTAGCTATACACCTACATACATGCCAGGTACACTTAGGTACATCTAGTTAGGGTTTGCAACATAGGAGTACGCATTTTTTACTGTTATGTATCTATTTGCCTGCATATATTCATTGTTTCAGCACTATGGTAGAATTCTACCTTTTCTTTACTCTGTTTGTGCTTATAACTGTATACATATGTCTGTGTTTAATGTTCATTGCAGTACACATATTTTATACTAGAATGACGCTGGTTCAATAAATACTTGTTGAAAACATCCCCACTGTTTATTCTGTATATCTCTCTGAGACTAAGTGAGCACGAGTGACAGAGCGAAAAGTACTGTACTATTTCCACGATCCCTGAGGGGTCAGGGTTGTCATGTTCAATAGTTGCCAGAAACTATTTGCTCCTTGGTAAGAGGGGCTCATAGTGGCATTTTGAGCTAGCTGGTCTACATACTAACATATCCTACGGGGGTGTCTGGAATCAGCCTGGATACCAATCCCTTAGTTTATGTTGTCTAAACGCACAGATCATATATAGATTTGTAGGAACTACACGACATGGCGCAGACAACGTTGGTTTGGTTCTTATTTAACGGTCAAATCTGAGTAGTTCAGTTGTGCTTTCTCAGAAACCCCTACTCACATTTACCCAGAGACGTCTGGAATTGGAAGGGAAAAATCCGCCACAGCTAAGTAGGCATATCCTATGTATTAGCTGTAGGTTTATTCAAGCTTGAAGGATTGTAGTTCCCTACATTGTGCATAAAACCATATCTAATTTTCCTTGAAACACTTTCAACAATGTCTGTCGAGGACAACGCTGCAGCAGCATTACATACGAATGCAGCCAAGGAAGGATACCAGGAAGGTACTATAAACATTTGAGAAAATGTCATAAATGCACTTACCTTAACAACTAGCAGAGTTTGGAGTCTCAGCATTAGGTGGGACTGTAACATTCGTGATTGAGGCACACAAGTCATTCAGGACGGAGGAATTCTATTCATGGATTAAATTCCCACCTGCAGATGTACGCATCACTACATTTCATTTTTACACTCCGGATGAAACACCAGAAGAATATTCTCCATACGAGGACATTGAAGTTCCGCTCAGTTACCAGGGGCATATAAACTAGTTTAAAGGTGGCTTCCTACACACCACAGATAAAGTGAGACTTGGTCTGCTCAGCAGAGACCAAGCAACTTGGCCGGTACTAGCAGCTTACACATCGCATCCAGATGTTGACACATTGCCAATAGCAGACTTACGTCCACTTCACAAAGAAATAATATAACTTTATAGAAATCTGACATAGTTTGTTATGAGAACACTCCCACTTCAACCAGCTAAAATTACCCCAGCAGGTCAACTACATGGAACTGCAACTAAAATTACCCTACAAACACTGAACACAGTTATGGGAAGAATGCCCACTAAACGTGAGCATGTGCCATTCTGGATAGCACAGAAAATAGTACAGTTAGGGGCAGTGTTTCCACACACAGACCCACAGGAAAAACACAGAATATTGACAATTTGCTTGCCAATGGGGATAGCACCCCCGATAGAGGATTGTACCACTTGGGGTACAGTTTTTGCTGCCATCTATACCAGAACACATGGTATCCCTTCAATAGCAGTGATACCAGAAGTATTAAGACAAATAAAGAACGAGTATGGAGCAAAACCCGCCCTGAACCTGGGGATGAAATTATTAGGCAATTTTTTCCCAGGTATCTACAATTATGTTAGCAAATATAAAAGGGGAGGCAGCAGCGATGGCTATACGGCAATGCCTCAGGGAATGCACTCCTGCACAATGGGAGCAAGAATTACCAAAAATTATCAAAGATACATATGCCAAATTAGGTAGAGATAATGTGGGAGCCAGAGCTATGAAACCACAAGTAATGGGTAGCCCTGAAAAGGATAACACCAAGCAAGCACCTGATTCTTAAAACAAGTAATGGGATAATAAAAAACAAAAAAATAGACAGAATGGATCACACTCAAGGGGTGGGTCTCCACAGAAGGAGCCCTCCGAAAGGAGGTATACCCTTAGAAATCATGACAATATTAAAAAACCTGACAGGTATCAGAATACTGATACAGGCTTCTCTCATTCTTTTCAGGGTTCATCAAAAAACTCAGAGAGGGAAGGACAGTCCGAATACAGATCAGAAGAACAAAAAAGGTGAAGAGACACAACACAGTTCAGACTTTATTATCAAAAAAGAAGATAAACCAAAATCAAAACCTCAATTTAAGAAGAAGTAAGTAGCAGGACTTAAAATACGGAATGCCCAGGCTACTGCGACACAGCTTCTGAACGGGAAATGGGCTCTGACGATGCTAGACAGCGCAGCAGAAGTAACAATAGCTTGCCAATACCAGATGGAATTTCTGGTAACAACGGTGTTGAATAAACATATCACGGTGTAAACACCTGATACTAGGGTAAGTGTCCCACACCTGTTATACGAAATAACACTCCATATGGAGGGGGACATACCTAGGAAGGTTAAAGGTCTCTTTTGGGAGAACCTGTCCTTTGGGTACAACATTCTTTTAGCAGAAAAAGATTGGCCACCTGAGTTTGTTATGGATTGCCCAAAAGGAGAAACAGTTATTTTACCAGCTTTCTCTTATCTTGTTCAAGAATCACTGAAACATTCATACGGGCAGGAGTGGGTAGTAGCACTAGCTTCTGCATTATATCGCAATCATGCAGGATGGGATGCTGAGTCACCTCACCATGTAATCCCAGTAAAAACTACCCCAACTCCACAGAGACAGTACTCAATAAAACATGACGCGAAAAAACAAGTCAGGGAAATCTTAGATCAAATTGAATACCAAGGTGTAATAGAGAATTACACCTCTTCCATGAATAATGTTTTGTTTCTCATAAGGAAATAAAGGATTATTCATATCGTCTAGTTTTGGACTACAGGCATTTGAACACATGCACAAAGACATTTTCAGTACAAAATGCACACAGTGCAGCATTGATGTATTACATTGTGTGGAAAAAATACAAAACAACACTAGATATCTCAAATGGATTCTTCTGCTAGAATATAGCGCCTTAAAGCAGATATTTGACAGCATTTTCAGCCCTAGGCTCTCAGCATCAATTCTGTCAACTGCCCCAAGGGTAAAATAATAGCCCCTTGCTCTTCTCATCAAGAGTAACAGAGTTGCTTCAAACTTTTGGTGAGGAGGCATTGCCCTATGTAGATGATGTCTTTCTGAGGGACAATATATTTTTGGATCATTTGACCAGAGTGAACAACATAATTCTGGGAGTCGCCTCTGAGGGCCACAAACGTAACTTTACAAAATCAACAATGCCCACCTCAGTGTCCTATTTTTGGGATATGAGCTCTCAAGTGAAGGGAAAAGCCTTGCAGCTAACTTTCTAGAAAATTGTGCGCTGCTTCAACCTCCAAAGACTGAAAAACTTACAATCCATTTTAGGATTCCTAAATTTTGGCAGAACAGTTCAACATTGGACACAGGAACATACAGAAATACTTTGTTCCCGACAAGCTGACATGATACCTTCACAACACTTACACATACATGTGTTAACACTATGAATTTGGTGATCCTTGTAATCGCAGGTCAATCCGGGTATACTTACCTCACCTTCAATGAAGCCAAACTGTACTGATTGCTTACAAATCTCATTTGTACACAAACGCTGAGATGCATTTTGCATTAACTGGAAAAAATCTTAGCAGTACAGACTGCTGTAGTGAGACAAAGAGCACTGGCTCAGGGGAAATTAATAATTGTCGTAACTCCAGTACCAACCTTAGAGGCTGTTACCAAAGCAAGCGTTCCAAAAGCTATAGCGTTGCATCCTCGATGGATACAATGGGCTAATTCTCTCACTGCAACAGATGTAGACTACAAGTTTGACTCTACATTGAAAACACAAGTATTACTGCAGTACGAAAAGGAATATCCTCTCCCAAATGAAATGTAATGCCTCTAGATCAGTATGAATTCATTATTTACACTGGCGGTTCTGATCAGCCTGCCATAGGAAGTAAATAAAAATACAGCGCAGCTTGTGCAATTGTAAAAGGATGTATGCGGAATGGTAAGTTCCGTCCTAGCAAAACGCATGGCTCAACTGGCAGAACTAAAAGCCCTGGTACTGGCACTAAAAAATACGGATCGAGAATTCTCCCCACTCATAGTGTGCGATTCATTTTACTGTGTCAGTAGTACAATGAATATCTTCACTATTGGGGCCAGAATGGGTTTAAAGATTCTAAGGATTGCACAATAAAGCACAAGTTGCTTTAAGAACATGTGTTGGAGCTGAAAAAGGGCTTTCCGCGGGCTCACATGATTAATACGCGGAGTCATTAACGTGTTGGCGTGCAGGTTGAAGGAAATGAATTGAGTGATAAAGCTGCATAGGCGACAGTGAGAACTGCTGCCGTTGCTGCAATTACTCATTCTCACACGAGAGAAGACGGAGACATAATAGTAGCTGTCATCGTTTCATGCAAACACAGCTCAGCCTTCCCAAAAGGTTTCCCACTCAAGAACTCCCACTAGTTAGATGTACAAAATATACCATATACTCAAATTCCAGGAGTGGGGGGGACAGAGTAATACAAAACATGGATCGTAGATTAGGTTTAATATTAGCTACACACGAGGGTCTGGGCTCAGCGCACACAGGTATCACTGCAACAGTTTCATTGCTGAAACAACATAATTGGTGGCCGGTCTTACCAAACAGACAGAATCATTTGTACTTAAGTGCGACATCTGTCAGCAGATGAAGGCTTCCATGTAGCAAGTCCACAACAAACACCACTACTGATTTCAGACAGACCTCTCGCATGTGTCTACTTGGACCACTGCGGCTTCTTACAATCTGATGGGGCTTACAAATATATCTTGGTGGCAGTGGATTCATGCTCTAGACTCCTGTGGGTTTGGCCTCACCATTCAGTTTACGCCAGAGCTGTTATAAAGGATTTGCGAGTCTTCATAGGGACATACGCAATTGGCACATTACATTCTGACCGTGGCCCGCGTTTAGCTTTCGGGCTTACAAGGAAGCCATGAGAAGTTTGGATGTAGCATTGTGGTACTGCTCTCCGTATTATCTCAAGAGAAATTCGATTGTGGAAAGGAAAAACCGGGACTTGAAGCAATCCTTAACAGCAAGGGTATTAGGCTCGGGTGGCAGTTGGGACAATCACCAATTTGGGGTCCAGAGGGCACTTAACATACCAAGAAGCTCCTTGGGAGGCCATACTCCACAGGAGGTCCTGTTTGGGACAAGAATGTGGATACCCGACCTCCATTGTGGCAACACAGTGGCGGATGAAAAAGCATTTGACATCAATGATCGTTTGGCTGTTTGACAGGAACTCTATGAATTCCGGGCATTAAAAAGCAACATCTAAGTAAAACGCACCGCCACTGGGTAAGTTCCGGCTGTTTCGGCAAGACCTGCCTGAGTCCCAAAGATTGGGGACCTGGTCAGAGAAAAGATTGTGGACAAAAAATTATTTGGATCATCTTACAGAATGCCTGTACCTGTCCTGGCTGTCAAAGGAACAAGAACAGTACTTCTACCACCTCTTGCCGGCAAGAAAGAAAAGAGATTAGCCTCCATTGATCTGATCAAACCAAGCTATATGGCCGATACTGAATAGTAGGCAGTGTGGACTCGTGGGTAGCCGCCGATCTCCTCTCGTTACCATATGGGGGGACCCAGCCAACCAGAGTGAGGCATATGCCTCCCTCCCACCCCATGGATGGAAACCATTGGTCCCAACCTTTACTTACCTGTTACGCCCCTAAATCTAGTATTTAGCGGCACCCCTGAACCTTGCCTCCTCAGACAAGCAACAACCAAGAAGTAAAGAAGAAGAAGGACTGAACAGCCGCGCCGAAGCTAAGAAGCGGAGGACAGCCACTGACTTGGCTCCATCCCTACCCGCCTGTCCCCACCTCGAACCTGCAGAAACTAAACTCCGGTGTGTCCTGCAACCAGCAACCTCAAGAACCCTGGGGACCTGCCCTGCCTCCCAAAGAAAAGACTTGGTCTCCCGTGAACACCGGATTTGTTCACCCACAGACATCAGCTCTGGCCAAATCCGTAAGTCTGCACCACTCTGCTCCCGTTACCCTCTGTCCCTAGTTCGAGTCGCCCAACACCTCAAGGAGGTCTCCCCGGTGATTCTGACCTGAGATCTGGTGATCTCTGACCTGCCTCAAATCCCTCAGCGAAGCCTGCAGCCTCTTTCTGGAGGATCCCCGCGACCGGAGCTGCTAAGAGAAAGCTGATGCCTAAAAACACCATGCACCCGAAGTCCCATTGTCTTGGGTGGCCCAACCAACTGTGTCCGAGCATCCCCAGACATCCCAACATACCCCTCTAACCGGTGATCACTTCCAGAAGATCTTCGTCCCCAAGCCTGCAGTCTTTGTTGAAACTGGAGAATCCCCATTTAAATCAACAGGGCACCTGACCCCAAAACAGCACCCTGCACCCAGCCGCCCCTGCGCCGCTGTGGGTGTACTTTGGGAGCTAACTCGGATCCCCCTTTACCCTGAGCCTAACACCAGGAGCTTTGCTCCCACAACCTAGCAGCCTGCTTGTAAGTAGCCACCAACCAAAGGCCCCCTATCCCCATTGGATAATATTGGGCTTAGGCATTCTGCACCCGGCTCCCCTAGTGCCGTGGAGGTTGTTTTGAGAGTGCATCATAGACTCTTTGGGAACCCTTGTTCTACCCCGAGAAACTCAACCCCAAAGACCGAGTACTTACCTGGTAACCGATAACTTCATTTCTCTCAATAGGAATCCATTGACTGTTTTCTCTGAAAAATGTTTTAAGTTATGTTATGTTATGTTAACCCAACTTGTATAGCACAACAACTGCCTCAGCGAAGAGGCGTCCCGGCGCTACCAGCAACAAGACATGGAGGCTAAGGTCTAAGCCGGGGGGAAGAGATAGGTTTTGATATCCTTCCAGAACATCAGATAGTTGTCCAGACAGCGGATCTGGGAGGGAAGGAAGTTCCAAAGTTTAGCCGCTAAGCTGCAAAACGACCTCCCCCCCGGCACAAGCACGTTTCACCCGAGGGACGGTAACCAGGCATTGCCCCAAGGAGCGCAGAGGGCGCAAGGGTGTATAAGGCACTAACAGATTGGCCAAAATACCCGGGGAAGAGGTCTTCAGAATTTTAAAGGCCAGGCAAAGGGCCTTGAATTCGATACGCTTGGCCTTTGGTAGCCAATGTAACAGTCGAACGGCACCGGTTGTCGGGCAGCTTCTAGGGAGCCCAAGCAGGGCTCTGGCTGCCGCATTTTGGACCCTTTGCAGATGCATGACCTCAGCCTTATTTACCCCAAGGTAGACTGAACTGGCGTAGTCCAACCTTGACAGGATAGCTGCTTGGACAATCATTTGTCGGGGAGACGGATCAAAGTACCCCAACAGGGGTTTCAATCCCCGGAGTAAGCCAAAGCACATGCCTGCCACTTTCTTGGTGTGATCCTGAAAGCTGAGGGTCGAGTCCATCCACACCCCTAGATTTCTCACCACCAACTTAGGGGTGGGTGGGCTCCCAAGGATATTCGGCCACCAATGCTCACTCCAGAACTCAGTATCTCTCCCTACCAGCAACACCTCAGATATATAGGCGTTGAGCTGAAGACAGTTGGCGGTCATCCACTCCGCAACTGCCGCCAGACCGCTCCTGAATTTGGGAGCATCCTGTGTGATGTCGTCGAAAAGTACCAACACCAACTGCGTGTCATCGGCGTAAGAGACAATGGAGAGACCCCAGTCCCTGGCCACTACAGCCAATGGTTGAACATACAGATTGAACAGTACGGGACTCAGAGCAGAGCCCTGTGGCACACCCTGTCTGATAAACTGGCCACGAGAGAGAAAAGGTCACCTGAAATGTTCTCTCAGAGAGGAAGGATCTAAACCACTCTAGAGCTGAGCTGACGATGTAGTAGAATCTGGTGGGAGACCGTATCGAACGCGGCACTAAGATCTAACAGTATCAGTGCGGTGCAGTGTTCCCAGCATCCAGAACGGTCTACAGATGTTCAGTCACAGCAAGTAGAGCTGTCTCGATGCTGTGCCCCGGGTGGAAACCGTTCTGTGAGAGATCCAGGATACCGTGGTTGTCCAAAAATGCCGTTAGAATGGAATTAATATGTGCCTCTGCAATCTTAGCCGCCCAAGGTAAAAGAGAAATCGGACGGACGTTTGCCATTTTGGCTGGATCCAGTGAAGGTTTAAGTGTGGAGTTGATTTGTATGGAAACCTGAGAAAATTACAATTGTGCAAAACTGATTTTCCTTACCTTTTCTCTAGGAAATGTCCCAGTGTGATATCTAGGCATATCACACTGAGTAGAAAAAGTAACTCAAAAAGTAATCTACAAAGTAACTAAAAGTAATCTGTACAGTAATCTCAATACCTTGACTTACCAGTATTTCAAACAACTGCATTCACTTGTAAACACTGCATAATATTTTGCAAAGCATTTATTTCAATTACCTGAGCTAGGCTTGGTTTGGCTCTAGAAATAAAATTACTTAATAATATTTTTATACAAACAAAATTGGTCTGAGTTCAGTCTTTGAGTGTGTGACAAATGCTTAACACTACCCTCTGATAAAGCCTTACTGCTCACCCACACTACCACAAATAGAGGGTAAGGTGCTATCTACTTTTACCTCTGCCCACCTCTTGGGGTTCCACTGGACTCTGTGCACACTATACCTCATTTTGGTATAGTATATACAGAGCACGCTTCCTACACACCTTCTCTCCGGATCCAAGTGAACCTGAGTCACCGCCACCTCCTGTTTCCCAAAAAGTAAAAATATATAATATCTACCATTGGCTGGAAAATACTTCCTTTGTTTATCCCTGGCTACAGCTCTGGATTGTAAGTGGTCTACTGTTCCTGGTCCTCTGGATAGGTGTAGTGACTGTCTTTTTCTTGCTTCTGAATGGACATTATCTCCCAGAATCCTCTGCAGTACCACAAGTGAACATGGTCCTGAAACCACATACGTCATCTCATCTTGAATGAGGACACCTGTCCTTGGTGAACATTACAGCGGTTTCGATTCCTGAAGGAATAGTTTGGGCTAGGGTTTCATATGATGTATTTGGTCCCAATGAACTTTTGAAAATACCATATTTAAAATGTATTTGAATGCTATCATCACCTCCAGCACATTCTCTGATGATTGGGACTTTGAAACTGTAAATAGAATGCTGTCTGATTTAGAACAAAGTGCTGCTTTTTCCAAAAATGAATTGTATGATGATACATCTGACTTTGACATCACGTATTGCTATCAATATTATGATCATCAATTTTTGCACAAAGCAAGTATCACATATTACGTGTTTACTTACCATCAATTTGAACGTTGCCCGACATCACCGAAAGGTAGTTCACAAGTGTTTGCACACAAGTTTGCTTATTTTTCTGGTTTTAACACTTCAGAGCCGACCTTATATTATTACAAGGTTGCACCTACACCTGCAAAGAAAAATATGCTTACCAACACAGAACAGATATACTCTGCTTCCTTTATTTCCCAGCTGTCTTTACAAAGGTTTGACTTTTGGAGGGACATTATAGACACAAAATCTATCTGGGGGACTAGAGATTGGCAAGTTCAGGGACCTGAGGCATTGTTTAGAGCATGTCTCATACCACAACAGATTATTTCCCTGAACAATACAGGGCAGCAGACCTCTTGTCTTGGACTAGCCAAGATCAAGGACTTGAACACACCTCAGATTCCCTCCCTTACACACTTTGAGGGATGGCAAAACTGTACACAACATAGTGAGGATAATCTGGATGACATTAAACATGATGGCTCATACAATTCATCAGACCCCAATTGGAAGGGATGGTTGGTTTGGCCTATAGACACAAATAGGTGTCAGTCAAGATTCAGGGGTTCCACCAAAGTGTTTAGTAACCATAGGCCTGACCAACGCTATGCACAACAGGAACATCCGGGAGTAGTGTCATCATACAGTGTTGGGAAGTTATGCCTAGATTGGCTAAAAAACTCAACACTGTCCCAGGTGAAACAACAGTTTTCCTTGCTTTCAGATGACATGGATCTAAGGGATTTTTTGTTTGGTCCCCAAAAACCACGTAAAAAATGCTTCTTATATGCCATTTACAATGAAGTATGGAAGTTCTCTCAACAGGGGCTGCAGAGAGATTACGTGAAATTGATAGAAAAAGGTTTGGCAGTGGTCGACAATGGCATGACCACACTTACATCAAGGATTTATTCACTAGGCAACATTCTGTCTTCTGCTATAGATATTATGGAACAGGATTTAGTCATTCTTCGACATGGACAATCACAGCTATGATCCGTTCTGTTGCTAAGCTGGATGCTACTATCATTGTGCTCCGAGCATGTGCCTTGGTGATATATCAACAGCACGTCTTTGTTTTCTGCTTATAATTTAACAAAAAGACAGACTACAATGGCACGAAGAGATGCAAAATATACAATGTTGCACATTAAAAAATTAGACCAATTACCTTTCACCGTGGCTGAATCACCATCCACAGAATGGTTAATCCATGGCCATATAACATTGCCAGTGAAAACATTTCAATTTCAATATTGTCTACAGTACCACCAGGTAGGCAGATACGAAGCATTGGTGAGGAATACATCCATGAATCTTGGGAGTTACCGTATAGGTTTAGATGCATAAATAGTGACATTGAAGTCTATCTCAACGGTTCAGACTGAGAAAATTCTTTAAGTGGATCTTTAATTTGTCAGGATATTATGCGTCACAGAACTTGCAATGCTTCGGTTGTAAACCTATCTTGTCACTTGAAAGGGTCCCCATCTGCTGTGATTAATCCGGTGTTCAAACTACTCTCGAACAGGAGTTATTTGATGTTGAATGATCAAGGTTGTTGTGGGATGCTGCCAGGCATCGCATATCTGGTCACAGTAAGTTCCAGGGTTACTTGTGGTATGCAAGTATGGTTTCCACTCACCCACACAGTCAGGGAGGTGCCTCTATGGCCTTCAGTGAATGTTTCCCTAATATGGTTTGATTATCTGAGGAGACTAAAAGACATTCTTTTACAGAAAGAGGTGGCCTTAGCCTCGGCCTGTGAGTCTTTTGATCTACAGGTTGCAAGGTCTTCAGCTGAGATACAGGCCCTAGTCCGAACTAACTTCCCGCTCCATTTCGGGGAATTGGTACATCGTATCTTTAACATGTCTGATACGAGAGGGAGAGTACACCTATTTAAGATCATAGGTTCTGGGCTATTAAGCACCTTTCAGACAGTTTTCGGAGTTATTCCATCTTTTATACACTCCGTATCTGGAAGCATTTTTGGAGGTCTTCCGCAGAACCTGCTACTTGTAGTGGGTATCTTGGTTTTAATTTTCCTGCTACGCAATGGACGTCCCAAATACCAAGGAGATGGAGAAAGCGCTCTTGGAGCGACGTTGCAGTGAATGCATAGTACTCCATCTGCCACAACTTGGCTTTGGGAACTAATTAAGCATTGGTTAAGATCATTCAGATCAGTCTGGGTTGACTGCATCTTGCCTGTACTCCGCTCATTTTACGGACAAGAATGCGCGTTGGACATCTGTCTAATGCTTCCATCGGTTGCGCCTGCGGACGTGGGTGTACTGCTGGACCAGTTGAAGGCCCATGCAGTGCATTGTCCTCAGCGTATTCCAATCCTGCTGTCGGCATACTTAGAGCCACCATGGGATGCTTCAGCTCCTGTTGGAATGGAGCCCGGCTCTGCACCAGGCCAACAGGCATCGAAAGCTTCCTCAGCAACAGCTGTGGGAACCGGAGAAGATCACCTTTGCTCCATATACCTGATCCAAGAGGTGTTGCAGGGACCATTGTCTGCAAAGGCAGGCAACAGTGATGTTGCGTCTACCGCACAGGACACATAAACATTTGGCTCTCCGTATGCTGGGAACAATTTGGATTTTTCTAAAACAACCAAAACTGGAATTAAAAAACATAATTTTTGTTTTATTTTTCCTCTTCTTCTCTCACTGAGCACCATGGCTTTTGTCGTGCTCAGTTGGTCTGACAGTATATTGGCCTTTTAGAGGACTTATAGAGCTTTTTATCTTTGCATCAAATTTTTTTTTTAAGAACACATTTTTTATTAGGTTATCTCGCAATATATATTGGTCGCAGCCCCACCTTGGCCACAGCGATGTAGGTTTCATTCGTATCAATAACCATATTTCTAACAAATAACAACACCTACCAAACACGTAGATGTCATAAACGATAAACTTACAGACAGGTTCCGGTCTCCAAATTTGTACAAACGGTGCAATCATCATAGTGTGCCTCATTAATATACTACTTACACATGTTTTAAAAACTCTCATTGGGGATATACCGATACAGAACAACACAACAAGACAATTCTCAGGGGTCCTATTCAGGCGGGGGGGGAGGTCAATACTGCGATAATCCGCCCATCTGGTCCATATTTTGAGGTGTTTAGCGGGGCATCCACGGGCCTCGAAAACAGCAATCTCAGCCCCCATACATTTGTCCAGTTCAGTTTTCCATTTACCCCGGGTCGGGGTGATGTTGCCTTTCACATTTGGGCTATATCTCTTTTGGCCACTGCGAGAGCTAAAAACAAGAGGTGTTGTTTATACCTATTCCCCCCTATATCATCCGTGGAATGTAACAAGAAAAGGCGGGGGTCGAGCGGGAGATCCCAGGACAGCACCTCATGGAGACATGAGCGAATTCGGCGCCAAAATGGCTGTAACGCCGAGCAGCTCCAAACCGTGTGTTGGAAGGTCCCCTCCTCCCCACCACACCTCAAGCATACAGGGGACTGAATAACCCCCATCCGCCATAGACGTACCCTAGTGTAATATGCGCGGTGTAGATATTTAAATTGGATAAGTCGAAAGCGCATGGACACCGCTGCACCCCTAGGGCTGGCGATGGCTTCGGTCCAATCATCGTCAGTGAGGTCAGGAATGTCTGCTTGCCAAGCAAGCCTGGTCTTGTCCAGTGTGGTGGGTGAATGGGTTGTCAGTGTCTGATAGACCTGTTTGATCTTGTGAGATTCTAGATCCCCTGTAAGCAGTCACCCCTCCAATGGTTGAAACTCAGGGAGGGATTCTAATGTGTGGATCTGGGAACGAAGTGCGTGTCGGAGCTGAAGGAACTTATGGAATTGTGTTTTGTGTAAATCAAAATCGGTCTGTAATTGCTGAAAAGATTTCATGGTGGTGCCGCGCATTACATCGCCAAGAGTCGAAATCCTGACACGGTCCCACCATTTGAACCCCGTTAATGCTGCTACGGAGCGGAGATATGTGCCCTGCCATAAGGGGGCCATTTGAGTAAGCGTCCCCTTCCATTCCATCTGTCGGGTCTTGGCGCGCCAGAGCTGTATCACCACTCTGCCGGCCGGTGGTAAGTGATCGAGGCGAACTGTGCTGTATAATATATAAAGGAGCGGGACCTGATCCATAGCAGCATGTTCTGCCGAATATGCGGGATCCGTGGGGGAGCAGTACCGCCATTCGTTTATTACCATCACATGGGATGCTACATAATAGGCATAAACATCCGCTGCGGCGATCCCGCCGCAATATGTGGATTGTGTACATGTGCGGAGCGCCACTCTGACCCCCCCACCGTTCCACATGAATTTATTTTGTATGGCTGCTACTTGTGCGAACCATGTACGCGGAATGGGGTATGGGTAATTCTGGAGACGATATAAAATACGGGACAGTGATACTGATGCAGCGCGGAAACTTAGGTACCGGGAAAACAGGAAAAGATCCCGTACCAAATATCCTCCCTTCGTCACAGACCAAATATCACATTAACACATTCATTCCTACAATCATTGGTGGGGTCCATAACACCAACATTCACGCTTCACTTCTTTCTGGCCTGCACTTACAGGAGAGATGAATGTTCCAAGCGCTGACATGAAAGGAATACCTTGTAACCTATAGAGACAAATTTATTTACACAATTATACACTAATATCCTTACCCCTACAGATCTCAATCCTAAGCATTAAGATACTCCTCCCACGTGATCAATGGATCATTTAGTTGGATTAGTATGGTGATTTAGACCAGCTAAAACTCACATTTAGGATTTAATTTATCCTCTCTTAATAAATGACAAAACACATTTGCTCGTTAATCAATAGTTGTTTATCTAATTAAACAAGGATTTAGTTCCATCTATTACATTTTTCTTTTTAAGTCACAGAACATCATATTTACCTAATCTGGCTATTAGTCGTCCTCTAAGTCATCAAATTTAGTCGTCAATCAGTCGGAATTCGAAAGTTCTTCATGTGGCACGCTACAGTCCCCAAAGATGGACAAGGACCAGAGACGTGCAAGCATCTATCAGTGCCCATAAAGTTTGCAGTTCATCAAGGAAATGGGCAGCATTCAGTCTGTCAAAATACAGGTCCGCAGCAGTCACGTAGCGACGCCGTCGTCTCCGTCAGCAAAGGAAATGAGATAACTTCTCTCTATTCTACCGTCATTTTTATAATAAAAGTAATGACAAGATGTTACATTTTACAAAATGTGAGCTTATCTCATTGGTCGGTTGGGATCGTCCGGTGGGGTTTCACACAGTTCAGGAGGTTATGTCATCAAACATGATCTTTCCGGTTCCTTGTGTCTGTCCATTGTTAATGCACTTGGCGGGCTTCCCATCGTGGCCTTGCTTGGGTACAGCGAGAGTAGGGTCATGTCGAGGCCATAGGAACAAGTTGTAGCGCAGGCGCACTTTGTCTGAAACCTCGTGGAATGGTGTCCATCGCGTCGTGTTAAGTCGGTGGCCATTTTTACTTTAGGCCCAAAAGACAACTTAAGCGAAACAAACACAAAAGAGTAATTAATGCATAGAAATAATGAATAAAATGTTAAACCCTCACTAATTCCCCTATGTGCTTGTAATTATCTAGCGTATAGCGACATTTAAAGCGTTCATATTCACCCATTGATGTCATCTGGTGCGACATTACGATAACGTCACAGAAGCAACATATATCATGCGATATTCTATTTTCTACTGTTAGTATGCGTACATATGTTAATTACAAATTATTTAGCCATGCAAAATGCAAATCCCATGTGTATTTCAGGCAGGGCCACATACGTCCATTCCGGCGACTTATACTTCTGGTTAGGTTTCCTCGTTCTTTTGCTTTCTCCAATTTCAACTATTTCTTCGTTTTTTGATTTCTCTTGACTTGTTATTTCATTCACCTGTCCAGCTCTTGGTGAATTTACTCGTGTCAGTCGATATATCAGTCTTTTAATTTTATTCGGCCAAACTTTGTCTTTTGCTGATCTTTTCAGTTTACTTCCTTTATTATTCCATTCAGTTCTCCAAGCTCTCTTTCTTAGGACTCGACCTTCTGGTACTTCGTCTTAGCTTTCCTCTGACTCTGTTTCAACTTGCTTTTTACTTTCAACAGCTTTTCTTTCCAACACTTCTTTCGTTTTCCCTACTTCTGTCCCTCCTCGTGTCTCCGGCACGCAATCTTCCTGCTGACTACTTGTCCCTTCCTCTAACTGGATGTTGGAGTTCCCTACACCTCCTCGGGGGTCTTCTGTAATAATCTTTCCCTCTCTCTCTCTGTATCTGGCACCTGTCCATCTAATTTAGAAATTTCAGGTGGAATTTCTCTCAACCTTTCATCTAGAACTTCTTTATCAACAATTTCTTTATTTGTCTTTTCACTGTCTTTTGCATTTCTCGAGTGTAAAGTTACTTGTTCAGTCTCTGAGTCTGAGCTGGTATCAGACATCTGTAACCTTCTTCTCAAGGAAATACTTTTTGGGACAAAAGTTAGATCTATCTCAGATTCCCCCCTTTCAGGGTTTTCTTTGGTTCTTGTCCCTTCATCGTCTGATTCAGTACTTGATTCTGTTTCATCAAAATATTCTCTTTCAGTGCTATCCACTGGATTTGGAATTCTCAAAGTGTGACTTGCATGAATCCAGTTCTTGATTCCAGCACACTTCACAGCTGTTGTTGTAGTCAAAATCACTTGTCGTGGTTTTCCCCACCTTGGAACCAAACAGTTTCTTTTTCTGTGTACTTTGATTCTTACCCAGTCCCCTGGGCTCAGATCATGAGCTTGCTTCTTTTCAAAGGTGGTGGCATCCGCTCCAACCTGATGAAACACAGAATGAACTGCATCAGCCAGGCTTTTACAGTAATCCAACACCATGTCATCAGTTATAGGCAACAGCTTGTTGACTGGTATGAACACATGACACATTGCTCTACCCATGATAATTTCATGGGGGCTCAACCCTTTAGTTCTGTCTGGAATTGATCTAATAGTCATGAGTACTAGAGGCAAGACATCAGGCCATTTCATACCCGTGGCTAAACACATTTTCCCTATCCTGTTTTTGATAGTACCATTCATTTGTTCCACCACACCACAAGCCTCTGGGCGATAGGCACAATGTAGTTTTTGTCGTACATTCAATGCTTCACAAATCAATTTTATGATCTCATTATGGAAATGTCTTCCTCGGTCTGATTCAATTGTTACTGGGAACCCGAATCTGGGAATAAATTCCCTCAAAGGCAATTTTGCCACTGGGATTCCATTGTTTCTTCCCGTTGGGTATGCTTCTACCCATCTCGAAAACAAACAGACCATAACTAGAACATACCTCAACCTGTTACAAGGAGGCATTTCAATGAAATCTACTTGCATTCTGGTAAAAGGTCCTCCTTCTCGACCTATTGTTCCTAGACTCACCACTGTCTTTCTTCCAGGGTTGTATTGCTGACATATAAGGCATCTTTGACAAAGACTTTCGCCTACAAGTCTAAATTTTGCATTGTACCAGGTCTGTTTGAATGACTTGATCATAGCATCTCTCCCTATGTGTCCCTGACCATGATACATCCGTGCCATGGCAGACATCATGCTATCAGGCATAACTGGTCTTCCATCCCGATAGACCCACACATGGTCCTTCTCCCTTGGTGCACATCCTGCTTTTACCCACTGCTTCATTTCCTCATCTCGTGCTTCTTCCTGCAATTGTCTCACTTCCTGCCAAGTACCCACAATGTTAGTAAACATTAAGGTGCAAGAAGTCACTTCCTTCTCCTTTGCCCGATTAATGGAATTCTGATTTCGTGCACAGTATTGGGCCAAATCATTGGCGTACTTGTTGCCGATGGCGATGTAATCGCCAGACTGACTATGTGCAGCACACTTCACGCCAGCCAATTTCTTAGGCAGCTGTATCGCCTCAAGCAATTTTCCAACCACTTCAGCATTCTTAATGGGAGTTCCACTTGATGTCAAAAATCCTCTCTGTAGCCATATTTGGCCAAAGTCATGCACCACACCAAATTCATACTGACTGTCAGTGATCACAGTCACTCTCACACTCTTCCCAATTTTACATGCTCTAGTCAAAGCAACAAGTTCAGCTACTGGGCTGATCTCACTCCTTTCAGGTAGGATGCTTCCATTACTGCTGCAACTGTACATACTGCACATGCTGCACTCAACATTTCATCATCTGTTCTCAGGCAAGAACCATCTACAAACATCACAAAATCGCTTTCTGGCAATGGTACATCTTTTATGTCAGGACGTGGTTTGGTACATCCAGACAATCATGATCCGCTTCATCTCTGACTTCCACATTCTCAGCAACAAGCAATAATGTTGAAGGATTCACATTCAAGCACCTCTCAAGGCTCACATTCGTTGCACCTAATATAACTTTCTCATACTTAGTCAGCCGACTATGGTGCCGATCACGATCCTGTAAAAACCGGGTACGAACCGTCGGACGGAGCATATTCTCCGTCCGACGCGTACCCGGTCGTAACAATATACCAACATGGAATTACGATTCGCACGGGAACACCATTTCCGTACGAATCGTAAAAAACCCCGACCGAACCAAATAAACATACAAATGCGATCCGGGAAAGCGCCGACCTGACGTCGGGACGCTCGCAGCCTGCCATTCACGAACCAGGAATTACGATTTGCACCGACGTCATCCCGCACGGTGATTATTTTCCGGCTGCCAAAAACTGCCGGGAAATCAGGACGACGCGAACAAGGACCACCAGTACGCGATGGACACACAGGACGACGCGAACAAGGAGGACCAGTACGCGACAGGACGACGCGAACAAGGACCACCAGTACGCGACGGACACACAGGACGACGCGAACAAGGAGGACCAGTACGCGACAGGACGACGCGAACAAGGAGGACCAGTACGCGACGGACAGACATGGACCCGAACCTCGAGTCATCCCGGCCCTCATAGCAATCGACCTCCTCTACAGGTTCGGACGCAGACGCCGCAGAAGGTCAGAACAACTAAGGGAGGGGGGAAAGTGGGGTGGGGTGGGGGTGGCAGGACCAGGGCTGGCCACAAACCCCCCACCAAAGTCACACAGCACACATGCCCTGGACATACCTGACTCCCATACCCTGGTCACTACGAGGGGGTGGGGGCGTGTCCAGATAAACCAGCGACCGCCACAACGGAAGTCCGTCACGATGCGAACCGGCAACACAAACAGACATGTACGTCCCGTACCCACGCCTGAAGAGCGTGGGTACGAGTCGAACCACGCCCACACCCACGTCACCCCAACAATGGCGGGACGGCTCGTACCCACGTGGCAAAGGCCTGGGTACGGCCCGCACAAGCATCACACAGCGTGGGGACGGATATGTACGGACCCTACCCCCACCCCGTATGCATGGAGCGTACCCCCACCCCAACAGTGTAAGCACGACCCGTACCCACCCGCGTACGTATGGAGCGTACCCCCACCCCAACAGTGTAAGTAAGACACGTACCCCCCACCCGCGTACTGCTGGAGCGTACCCCCACCCCAACAGTGTAAGTACGACCCGTACCCACCCGCGTACGTATGGAGCATACCCCCACCCCAACAGTGTAAGTACGACCCGTACCCACCCGCGTACGTATGGAGCGTACCCCCACCCCAACAGTGTAAGTACGACTCGTACCCCCCACCCGCGTACGTATGGAGCGTACCCCCACCCCAACAGTGTAAGTACGACTCGTACCCCCCACCCGCGTACGTAGGGAGCGCACCCCCACCCCAACAGTGTAAGTACGACTCGTACTCCCCACCCGCGTACATATGGAGCGTACCCCCACCCCAACAGTGTAAGTAAGACACGTACCCCCCACCCGCGTACGTATGGAGCGTACCCCCACCCCAACAGTGTAAGTACGACTCGTACCCCCCACCCGCGTACGTAGGGAGCGCACCCCCACCCCAACAGTGTAAGTACGACTCGTACCCCCCACCCGCGTATGTATGGAGCGTACCCCCACCCCAACAGTGTAAGTAAGACACGTACCCCCCACCCGCGTACTTATGGAGCGTACCCCCACCCCAACAGTGTAAGTACGACCCGTACCCACCCGCGTACGTATGGAGCGTACCCCCACCCCAACAGTGTAAGTATGACCCGTACCCACCCGCGTACGTATGGAGCGTACCCCCACCCCAACAGTGTAAGTACGACTCGTACCCCCACCCGCGTACATATGGAGTGTACCCCCACCCCAACAGTGTAAGTACGACTCGTACCCCCCACCCGCGTACGTATGGAGCGTACCCCCACCCCAACAGTGTAAGTAAGACACGTACCCTCACCTCGAATGCATGGAGCGCATCCACATCCGTGTATGTCATGAGCGTACATATTGTGAAATCGGAGAGATGGGTGCAGAGTCCTCCCAGCAGTGCCCTGAGACAGGAGGGGTGGGTGCAGAGTCCTCCAAGCAGTGCCCAGACACAGGAGGGGTGTGTGCAGAGTCCTCCCAGCAGTGCCCAGACACAGGAGGGGTGGGTGCAGAGTCCTCCCAGCAGTGCCCAGAGACAGGAGGGGTGAGTGCAGAGTCCTCCCAGCAGTGCCCAGAGACAGGAGGGGTGGGGGCCTATCACTCCCAGCAGTGCCCTGAGACAGGAGGGGTGGGTGCAGAGTCCTCCCAGCAGTGCCCAGACACAGGAGGGGTGTGTGCAGAGTCCTCCCAGCAGTGCCCAGAGACAGGAGGGGTGGGTGCAGAGTCCTCCCAGCAGTGCCCAGAGACAGGAGGGGTGGGTGCAGAGTCCTCCCAGCAGTGCCCAGAAACAGGAGGGGTGGGTGCAGAGTCCTCCCAGCAGTGCCCAGACACAGGAGGGGTGGGTGCAGAGTCCTCCCAGCAGTGCCCAGAGACAGGAGGGGTGAGTGCAGAGTCCTCCCAGCAGTGCCCAGAGACAGGAGGGGTGGGGGCCTATCACTCCCAGCAGTGCCCTGAGACAGGAGGGGTGGGTGCAGAGTCCTCCCAGCAGTGCCCAGACACAGGAGGGGTGTGTGCAGAGTCCTCCCAGCAGTGCCCAGAGACAGGAGGGGTGGGTGCAGAGTCCTCCCAGCAGTGCCCAGAGACAGGAGGGGTGGGTGCAGAGTCCTCCCAGCAGTGCCCAGAGACAGGAGGGGTGGGTGCAGAGTCCTCCCAGCAGTGCCCAGACACAGGAGGGGTGGGTGCAGAGTCCTCCCAGCAGTGCCCAGAGACAGGAGGGGTGAGTGCAGAGTCCTCCCAGCAGTGCCCAGAGACAGGAGGGGTGGGGGCCTATCACTCCCAGCAGTGCCCTGAGACAGGAGGGGTGGGTGCAGAGTCCTCCCAGCAGTGCCCAGACACAGGAGGGGTGTGTGCAGAGTCCTCCCAGCAGTGCCCAGAGACAGGAGGGGTGTGTGCAGAGTCCTCCCAGCAGTGCCCAGAGACAGGAGGGGTGGGTGCAGAGTCCTCCCAGCAGTGCCCAGAGACAGGAGGGGTGGGTGCAGAGTCCTCCCAGCAGTGCCCAGACACAGGAGGGGTGAGTGCAGAGTCCTCCCAGCAGTGCCCAGAGACAGGAGGGGTGGGGGCCTATCACTTCCAGCAGTGCCCTGAGACAGGAGGGGTGGGTGCCTATCACTCCCAGCAGTGCCCATGGAACGCAAAGGGTGGAGTAGTCACAGATACCATGCCCACAAATGTCAGTCAGGTGCACAAAGACCCTGCAGTACATGTACCACATGTGTACGATGCTGGGAGTATACACATGCATAGCGCAGAAAAGAAGACATGTACACATGAAGTCATGTCAATAGGCCACATACACAAGTACAATGACTACCAAGGATGCCACGAATGATGCAGGTGGAGACATCGCTCAGCATGCATGTGCAAAGTTGAAGGAGTCCCTCACACACCCAGCTAATGGACACACAGCTCTGTCCCAAAGTCAGGGGACACCCTGCAGGGAAGAAGTCTGGGTACACAGAGGAAGGAATACACCTTGGGACTATTGCAACATGCAGCAACTGCTTACATGAATGGACAAAGGTAGCTAACACCGTGTGATGGCACACAGATCCCAGGGTCCCCCCTATGAGCAGCACACTACTACATTTCCCACACACCCAACACATGACCAACACCCACAACCATGTAGCAGCCCCACCAACAGCAATGCCAGCAATGCAGGAGTGCTCCAAGGCCAAAATTAAAGAGCTTTATTCAGCATGATAAAAAAAGTAGTATGACGTAAGTCCAATTATAACAAAGGCCATAGGGCAGTCCAGGAGTCCCAGCTGGATGGGGGACACAGTGGGATGCGTGTCCCCTAGCTTGCCTGCACAGTTACAATCCATCGTCTTCCACAGGGGTGAGGGCATCATGTGGGGGGGAAGAAACAGGCACCGCAGGGACAGGAGGGTGAAGGGTAGGCGTCGTGGGTGCAGGGATGGAGGACTCCACCACAGGGGGTGGGGCAGGGCCAAAGGCGGAGGCCAGTATCTCGCTGCACACCTTAGCAAGGTCCTCCAGGGACTCCCCTGCACCCGAAGGAACCACAGGCCCCAAGGAGGGGGGGGGGGTCAGAGGGTTGGGTCGCTGCGCCACTGGGGGAGGATGTGGACAGGGGGGGGGGGACTCAAGCACCCTGACCGGGGACCTCCTTGACCGCTTGCGGGGTGGTGTCACTGTGGGGCTCAGGGACAGAGCGGCCATGAACGAGTCTTTGGGGGAGATGTGGCCAGGAGAGCTGAGGAGAGGGGATTTGGAGGGAGTGGATTGGGTGGAATGCGGACTCCCACTCTGGCTGCGTGTCACACGTTTGCCCCCCGACCCAGTGGGTGTGCCTACTGCACCCTGTGTGTGCGTGTCAGGAGGTGTGCGGCGGACCTTCCCTGCTGGTGTGGTGCCTGTGTCTGTTGTGGTGGGTGCATGCTTACGTCTGGGTGTATGTGGGACAGGCATGGGAGTGGGAATTGTGGAAGGAGCAGGGGTAGGGGGTGGGACGTAGCGCTGCAGGAGACCCACTGCTGCAGTCAGTGTGGAGTCTATGGACCTCAGCAAGTTGCGTTGGTCAGCCTGCGATGAATGAATGCCCTCCAAGTATGCCTCCATGTTGTTGAGGACCTGGCTGTGGCCATGGAGGACATTAAGGATCGCAGTCTGACCAATCTGCAACTGCCGCTGGATGTCCACAGACTCAGCATTGGCGGCAGCAGTGGAGACAGGGGCAGGGGGTGCGGTGCCTGGCAGGAAGGAGACATGTGGGGACCGGGCACGCTGGGAAGGGACACGAGCACGTGGGAGGCGGCTGATGCCAATGGAGGGGGCGGTGCCAGATGTAGGGCTGCTGTCAGAAGGTGGTGCAGCCACCGCCCACTCGGAGTGATCACCCTCGGACCCGTCAGCTTCGTAGTCTGTTGTGCCAGTCGACAGGTCCCCGGGGTCACTCTCCACCGCCTCTGTCCCACTCGAAATGCCAGCACTGATGTCACCGCTGGCACTGGTGCTCGGTCCCTCCGCGCCGTCTGTGTCCATGTCTCACTCCGTGTCCCCCGACGATGCTGTGGGCAGGGTGAAGAGACATGAAGTTATCATACACCTGTATACATAAGTCACATGAGTCAAATCTACGTAGGCAACAGTGCATAGCCTGAAACAAAGGAAGAGTTATATCTACATCACAAGGTACATATGTAGGGCATGCAAGACACAGTTTTTTGACCCACCATGCCATTGAAAATCCATGGAGAGCATCACACAATAGCAAATGAGATGATATGGAATTTTGACTGAGGAGCATGGCCCTGGGGACAATCCAGCACTGCATCTGCACCACACAGCGTGGCAGGAAATAGGGATGAGCAGGGACAAAATCCAGGAACTAGAGGCACATGCAGCATAGGAAATACTGAGAACATGGCCACCCTGACTGGCACACTGCACCTTGAGTGTATGTCCAGGCAAACATCACACACTGGCCAGTCCTAGCAAGGAGTAATCAGGTCTTAACATGTCGGACATGCCCGCACCACCCACCCCCTACATAAGACAAATCAATGGAGACACAGGAAGCACGTACATCTCTTAGTCTGGGTGAAATACACATGGGATGCTAAACTTCTATATTGCACACAAACTACCCAAGGTGCGGCAGTGCAAATTATCATGTACAAATGGGCAGCATCAGATGATTGCAACAAGACACAAAGGCTATGGCCACCGTGAGTATGTAATAGGAAAATCAGGTCAGGCTGTACAGTGGACACTTGTAATACACCTCACGTCAATATACATGTTTGCAGGGGACAATGGCACAGAGCACAACCTATGCTGTAGACACAGCGATTGTCGACATTCTCGGATTACACACATGAGACCTAGGAAAATATGCCCCTGGGGACAGTAGTGGGCACACAACTCCATGCTCCTGAATGGGAATGACTGCGACACACGCTAACATCCCTGCACTAGGCCTAACGCACAATCATGCACATCATGTCACAGGCCACCACATGGGACATGCCTGCTGGAAGGCCTGCCACTCGAGAGATTAACTCCCATGTCTGGACACAGCATTAGTGCCAACTGACATGGAACCCACAAGTCCAGAACTGGACAGGGCACAGGCAAGGTCACACAACCTGTTACACACCACCCCCACACATGATGCTGCAGGCATTGTACACTTGGAGAAGGTGTCAGGCAACATAACCTTGTGATGGAGTGACTACACACAGACCAGGGAACACATTGCAAGGAGGGGAAGGGAGGCAGGAGAACACTGCAATACTGAGGGGAACATGATCTGCACAGCACCATAAACCCTGAAAGTGTATCCATGGAACAGTGCACAGACAAATGCTGGTGAAACACAACAAACACACACATGTACCTACCCCTTTCCGGCTGCTGCATCTCCCGTAGACGCCTGTCCAAATCAGGAAAGACCACCGCCAGCACACGTTTCTGGATGTGGGAGAGACGGCGGCGCCCGCGGTTCTTGTGGCTCTCAGGTGAGTCCCCCAGCAGGAGCCGTGTGATCCTCCGCGTCCAGCACCGGATATCCTGCCAGCGTTTCCTCACCTGGGGCAGGCGCCGCTTCCGACCATCCGCACTCCTCACGGCGCTGACGGCGTCCAGCCATATCTTCTCCTTGGCAGAGGCGTCTACCTGTGAGGATGGACAAGTGACACTACATCAATACACCTGGCACATGTCACAGGGACACAAATTAGAACACATTCACTGTTTACAACAAGGCCTAGTATGCATCCAACGCATTGCACCTTTGTCATAGGGACATGATCCTCTGGGGGAAGGCCAAAAGCAGTACGTGCCATTGAAAGGACACAGGTGGAATGAGGGCAACTACACAATCAATGATCCAGGCTCACACTGTGCATCACACCCACCCCTCCTGTCTCAGGGCACTGCTGGGAGTGATAGGCCCCCACCCCTCCTGTCTCAAGGCACTGCTGGGAGTGATAGGCCCCCACCCCTCCTGTCTCAGGGCACTGCTGGGAGGACTCTGCACCCACCCCTCCTGTGTCTGGGCACTGCTGGGAGGACTCTGCACCCACCCCTCCTGTGTCTGGGCACTGCTGGGAGGACTCTGCACCCACCCCTCCTGTCTCAGGGCACTGCTGGGAGGACTCTGCACCCACCCCTCCTGTCTCTGGGCACTGCTGGGAGGACTCTGCACTCACCCCTCCTGTCTCTGGGCACTGCTGGGAGGACTCTGCACCCACCCCTCCTGTGTCTGGGCACTGCTGGGAGTGATAGGCCCCCACCCCTCCTGTCTCAGGGCACTGCTGGGAGGACTCTGCACCCACCCCTCCTGTGTCTAGGCACTGCTGGGAGACATCAGGCATTCCCACCCCAGGGACCCCCCTACAGTACATTGCATGTGGGTCACACCTGGACACAATGCCAGAAGTCACAGTCACGAAAAAGGGGCACAGTCTGTGCCAGTGGACACTGCACTCACCTGATATCCTGGTCGCCCATACAGCATGGGGTACTGTGGGAGGATCACATCCACCAAAGCCATGTTCTCCTCCAGGGTGAATGGCTGTGACCTCTCCACAGCCCTTGACATGGTTCCAGGGAATCAGTAGCAGCAGCTGGGTCGTGGAATACAGAGATGTGCAGGCAAGTGCTCCCTCATGGGACCTGGCTGCCTTATATCAGCCTTGCTGGCCCATCTCATGCACAGGGGTACAGAGTGATTGGTCACTCACATTTGCATCCTATGTTTCCTCCAATCCCTTCAAACCTAGCAGTCTGTGGGTACTCTATCGGTTTCATTCTCCTGCATGATGTCAGCCCCACAAACACATTGCAACAAAGTAGAAGAATTCCAACTGACTTCTGCTGTGCACCTTCCAGAACAATTTCGAAATTTGAACTTGGTCTCCATGACAACCAGCATGCATGTAGGCCTTAATACTTGTCCCCTATGTAATTTTCAGCGTCACACACAGGTACGGTGCGTTTCGGGGCCCAAGGGCACCCCAAATGCATTGCAACGGCCCCTACACGCATGCCTACGTTCACTATCATTATGGGTCTCCTCGCGTATGCGTACTCGTCGTGGTACGGGCCGTACACACGCCTGTACGCTCACTATCACTACGAGTACGCATACGCGAGTCCACCCATAGTGATAGTGAGCGTACAGGCGTGTGTACGGCCCGTACCACGACGAGTACGCATACGCGAGGACACCCATAGTGATGGGGCCGTACTCACGCCTGTACGCTCACTATCACTACGAGTACGCATACGCGAGTCCACCCATAGTGATAGTGAGCGTACAGGCGTGTGTACGGCCCGTACCACGACGAGTACGCATACGCAAGGACACCCATAGTGATGGGGCCGTACTCATGCCTGTACGCTCACTATCACTACGAGTACGCATACCCGAGTCCACCCATAGTGATAGTGAGCGTACAGGCGTGTGTACGGCCCGTACCACGACGAGTACGCATACGCGAGGACACCCATAGTGATGGGGCCGTACTCACGCCTGTACGCTCACTATCACCATGGGTGGACTCGCGTATGCGTACTCGTAGTGATAGTGAGCGTACAGGCGTGTGTACGGCCCGTACCACGACGAGTACGCATACGCGAGGACACCCATAGTGATGGGGCCGTACTCACGCCTGTACGCTCACTATCACTACGAGTACGCATACGCGAGTCCACCCATGGTGATAGTGAGCGTACAGGCGTGAGTACGGCCCCATCACTATGGGTGTCCTCGCGTATGCGTACTCGTCGTGGTACGGGCCGTACACACGCCTGTACGCTCGGCATCACGATGGGTACACATACGGCAGCACTCCCATAGTGATATGGGAACATACACAGGCCCTCTTCGCAGCAGTACAGCGGTTTTCACACATCACAGTGGTGACAGGCGGCACACAGGTAGGGATAGGGCGGACATACTTGTCCATGGATGGACATACTTGTCCATTGATTGACATCAAGGCATCATCTGTGCATTACTACATGTGTGGGGCACAGGTGTGACGGCCTGTGATGTGGCACATGACTCCTGAGTGGAGAAGGCACCAGATGTATGATAAGATGTGTACAGATGTTCCGTGTGATGGTGCAATGTGTGCCAGGCCCAAGGGCACCCCAAATGCATTGCAACGGCCCCTACACGCATGCCTACGTTCACTATCATTATGGGTCTCCTCGCGTATGCGTACTCGTCGTGGTACGGGCCGTACACACGCCTGTACGCTCACTATCACTACGAGTACGCATACGCGAGTCCACCCATAGTGATAGTGAGCGTACAGGCGTGTGTACGGCCCGTACCACGACGAGTACGCATACGCGAGGACACCCATAGTGATGGGGCCGTACTCACGCCTGTACGCTCACTATCACTACGAGTACGCATACGCGAGTCCACCCATAGTGATAGTGAGCGTACAGGCGTGTGTACGGCCCGTACCACGACGAGTACGCATACGCAAGGACACCCATAGTGATGGGGCCGTACTCACGCCTGTACGCTCACTATCACTACGAGTACGCATACGCGAGTCCACCCATGGTGATAGTGAGCGTACAGGCGTGAGTACGGCCCCATCACTATGGGTGTCCTCGCGTATGCGTACTCGTCGTGGTACGGGCCGTACACACGCCTGTACGCTCGGCATCACGATGGGTACACATACGGCAGCACTCCCATAGTGATATGGGAACATACACAGGCCCTCTTCGCAGCAGTACAGCGGTTTTCACACATCACAGTGGTGACAGGCGGCACACAGGTAGGGATAGGGCGGACATACTTGTCCATGGATGGACATACTTGTCCATTGATTGACATCAAGGCATCATCTGTGCATTACTACATGTGTGGGGCACAGGTGTGACGGCCTGTGATGTGGCACATGACTCCTGAGTGGAGAAGGCACCAGATGTATGATAAGATGTGTACAGATGTTCCGTGTGATGGTGCAATGTGTGCCAGGCATGGCCTTGGCTCCTTTGACATGTGTGCATGTCGTACTGCACACTTGGGGTTGGCGTCACTGGCATGGCCCGGACACCAACACACGGAAGTGTCCCCTGATGCCCGGTACAGGGTTTATCACACCTGACTTTTCACTACCCACGGTGCACAATGTGACTATGTCATGTATGTGTGGGGGCTTCCCATCAGGTTGATGTTGGAGCACCCTCAAAAGCTGCAGCCGTTGCAGCAACCAACATGTGTCTGTGTGTAGATTGTCATTGCACACTGTTCCGCACACCATGCCACATGTGGTATCGGAAGTGAGGTGCACATGTATGCATGGGACACGGAGTAGCGTAACAAGGACATGTCAGCATCCTCACAAGGAATGTGTGGTGAGTCATGGCATGTGCACCTTCATGGCGAGGTGTGTGGGCTGTCCTAGTGTAATGTCATGTGACCTGTGGATCCAGTGTTCCGCTACCAGTCTCTGCAATCGGCATCCTACTGCTGCTGATGTGTGGGCGTATGTCACTCCTGTCTTGCGTCTGGCTGTTCACTTGCACTGGGACACAGCTATTCCCATGGCGTGGCATGGGGAGGTTCTCAATCGCCGTGTGTAGCTGGGTCTTGGTAGGAGGGTCACCAGGCAGCCATACGTGTCCTGGGCATGTAGCACATACCCGACTCCCTATGTAGCATATGTGTATTGACAGATTAACATGTGCTCAGTACATATGATTTGTTGTCGTAGTGCACTCACTCTTCCTTGTCATTTCCTAATTAATGCAGAGCGCCGCCTCTTGCCCGACCTATTCCGGACTTGGCTGCCATGCAGGAGAATGACAGCATCCGGCTCTACCGCTTCACCCAACCGTTGATTGTGGAGTTGACGGCGAGACTGGCACCACATCTGCAACCGCAGCACAGGTATCCTACGGCACTGACACCCCAGCTGAAGGTAATGGCTGCCCTACATTTTCTTTCCACGGGTACCTTTCAAAATACCATAGCTCATGTTGGTGGCATGTCCCAGAGCATGTTCTGCCGTGTGCTGCATGATTTCTTAGAGGCCATGTTGATTCACCTGGATGACTTCATCAAGTTCCCAACCCCTGAACAGATGACTGAGGTCAAGCGTGGATTCTATGCCCTGGGAGGGATGCCCCATGTCATTGGGTCCATAGATGGAACACATGTAGCTTTGGTACCACCACACGCACGGGAGGTGGCGTACCGCAATCGAAAGCACTACCACTCCATTAATGCCCTTGTGGTGTGTCAGGCCAACATGGTGATTTCACATGTCTGTGCTCGTTTTCCAGGATCAGCACACGATGCCTACATCATGAGGCGTAGCAGGATGCCTGAAATGATGATGCAGCTGCGCAACGAACGGGCATGTGTTGTTGGTGGGTACAGTCTGTCTGTCCTGTATTTTGCATTACCTACCAGCACTACCGCTTCACCACTTCTAACGATGTCCATGTGCTTCCCATGTAGGGGACGCTGGCTATCCCAACATGCCTTGGCTGCTCACACCTCTCCGCAACCCCATCACGCCGGCCCAGCTCCGCTACAACACCGCCCATGGCCGGACAAGGCGAGTGATCGAGAGGACGTTTGGCCTGCTGAAGAGCCGATTCAGGTGCCTCCACAAGACCGGCGGCGCACTCCCATAAGCCCCGGCGAAGGTCTGCAAGATCTTCATGGTCTGCTGAATGCTGCACAACATGGCAGTTGAAAGAGCTGTGCCACTCATCCTGAATCAACATGACGAGGACCATCCACCCGTGGAGGACGAAGGGCTTGGCAATGTGGCTAGTGATGTGGAGGATGTGGAGCCGCAAGAGGACATCCGGACTCGGCTCATACGCGACTTCTTTGCTTAGTGGTGAGTACCAGTGTCTGAGTGTGCACGCATTGGTCCCCGTGTCCCATGTGTTGTGATGTGTGTGTCCACCTGCATGTATGGCACGTGAGTCAGAGGTGTGTGTGGGTGTGTCACTGGAGTGATGGTGGCCGTGATGGTAGTATTTCCCCAGTCATAATTGTGACCTAGCATGTTGTCATCCATACATGTGTCGAGTCAATGCACATGCAAGTGGCTGTGCTTTTTGTGGCTGACTTCTTGTGTGTCTCTCTTCCCCAGGTACTTGCGCATGCCGTCTGCTGCTTGCATTGTTGTGGCACTGCTATTCCTCCTGGACACGACATCGTGGGCTGACTCAGCGTTACAGGCACGGACACGTTTGGAAGTCTCCATAGGGTAAGGGATGCATCAGGGGTGTATTGGGTGTGGCAGGTGTTCACGATGTATGCACACTGGCCCTGTCGATGTTTGGTTCCTCTGCAGCCATGTGGCATCAGCATGGGACATGACATGCAGCTGTGTACACCTGAATAGATGGTCTGCCTGGTAGACAGTCATCAGTGATGGGATAGGGGATTGTGATGATGGCATCAATGTGTGTGACACTGCCCTCGGACACATACGCTTAGCATTGGCTTGACATGGTGTGGGACTTCCACATCAGCGGATCAATGGTGTATGGCAGTCTCTCCGTGAGCAGCTGTGGGTGTTGAGCTGTTAGCCGAGGCTTGTGTGCCAGTTCCATGGCGAACACACATTTGTGCTGCAGAAGGGGGGTTCCAGTGTTGGACCCACATGTTACTCCACATGATGTGTTCATGTGTACTTCAAGTAGCCTCTGCACTCCCGAAAACATGACTAATAAAGGTGTCCCTATGCCTCCAAGGTGCCTCTTCTCAGTCAATGCTGGTGTGTTGCCACGGTGCATCCAGCATGTCTGGCATGGTATTCCCTGATTGTGGCTATGTGTCTATGTGTCGAGTAGCAAGATGAAAGCTGTGAGTGTGTGCTGAGACTGTGTATTGGGCATGATGTCCATGACTGTGTGGGTATTGTGACATGTGCCATCCCCATGCATCCAACGTTGTCCATGACCCCATTCTCTGCATCCACCGGACTCAAGCTTGCAGGACATGGTTCTGCCACCTGTCTACACATACCTGGGTGCCCCCCAGGACACTGGACTGGATCCCTGACCTCTGCGCATGACTGTTGCTGTACTCAATGTGTCTGTCAGCACGGTTGTTCGGCCACCCCCTCAGCTGGTTGGGCCCATCACGGGTGTGTATGGTGCTCCATGTCTGTCTTGCCTAATACACTGTGACCCATGTGTCCTGTGCCAGACTCAGGCCCCAGGGTGTGGATGGTTGAAGACAATAGATGACTCAGGCATGTTTAGACTTTACAAGACACATGTTAGCTAATTATGCAACCAGCAGGCATCTACTCTTCATAATGAAATTTATTATGGGGGGGGGGGGGACGACAAAGTGAGGGGCTTTCCGGGAGTTTGGAATCCAAAGTTCAGTAGGGGAGTTGGTGTCCTTGCCATTTGAAATCCTCAGAGTCCATGCCACAGTCTTTGTCAACATTGGTCAGCCAGTGACCAGCAGGGCCATGTGGCAGAGAATGTCTCTTGATGCTGTGATGCTGTTGGTCCAGTGGCCCAGGTGCCAGGCCAGGTGTCCTGGGAGATGGTGATGTAGCGCCGACCCTCACAGTCCTTTCCGTGGACGACCCGGCCTCCTGCGGGGACCCTCACCAGCAGGCCGTGACGACGTCTGGGATGCTCCATCGGATGTTACCTCCTCCTCCTCCTGATCCCTCCCTGTGGGTGGTGATGTTCTCCGCCTTCTGGCACAGGGAGGGTCGGCCATGTTGTCGGCCATCCGACGGAGTGTATCGTGAATCCCCTGGAACGCCGTCACTTGCTCAGCCTGTCTGTCCTCCATCCTCCGTTGGTGTCGCAGTAGACAGGCATGTAGCTCCGCATGTTGCTGGGCCTGCTGGGTCTTGTTCCCCTCGAGGACGGACACAACCTGGCCCAGGCCCGTGGTGTCCTGCCGGTATGTGTCCAGGATGTTACGGACATGGGCAAATACCGGTTCCCCAGCCAACTCGTCAGGCTCGCGCCTCCGCTGTCCTCCACTCCCACCACCCCTGCCCACTTGCACCTGGCCTGCCCTTGTGGGTACATCGGGTCTCCGGGACCCCTGAGGGGTGGCATTGGCGTTGTCGCCTGCCTCCTCCTGGGTGCCCGGGACACCGTGTCCCTCCTGGCCAGCCTGGCTGCATTGTGGTGTTGGGGCAGGGATCCTGGGTGTCTCCTGGGATGTGGCAAGAGTGGGGGTGGTGGTTGGCACAGTTGTACCTGACGCAGGTGCTGCAGGTGGTTGGACACCAGAGGTGCCAGGTCGGTCGGGGTCGTCCACAGAGTGGTGAGAGTGGTCGCTGCCGGTGGGATCGGGCTCCCGCAGATCCGGGTCCTGTGAGTCTTCCCCCCCAGTGTTGGGGGGTGAACCACGACGTTGACCTGTGTGTGAGAGAGACAATGTTAATTTTGGTCCATGCAACATCCATGTTTCATCTGTTTCAAAGTTGGGACATTTCCCCTTGGAATTGGGATCTGTCTTGCATTCCACTCACAGTGCACTTGTGCATGGGTGTGTCCCTTGGGAACCACTTTGGCCCCTTTAACTATGTGTGGCACAGTCTTACTTGCTGCGTCAAGTGTGACTGCAGTCAGCAGTGGAGTGGGCAGGTGTGGCGAGCCATGCATTGGCGCCTTCCGTGTAGCACTGTACATGTGCACATGGAGTGGATCCACACACTTATATGATCCAGGTAGCTGTCGTTGTGCTCGTGAACAGGTTGTGACATAGACCTGTGTTTTGTCATGGGGAAGAGGGGGTGTTCTGGGACTGGCCACCCTTGTCTACATGCACGCAGTCTACCTGCTGACGAGCAGACATTCGCACACGCCACACGGCTGATTTGCTCTCCCTGTGTCTCGCTCCCTCTCTGTCCCCCTCTCCCTCCCTCTCTGTCCCCCTCTCCCTCCCTCTCTGTCTCCCTCTCCCTCCCTCTCTGTCCCCCTCTCCCTCCCTCTCTGTCCCCCTCTCCCTCCCTCTGTGTGTCACCCTCTGTCACCTCAGGCCAGCTTCCTGGGCACACACTGTTAGCAGATCTTTGAATGGGCCTTGGCTTGTTGCAGTGAGTTTGTTTCTGATCTCCAGGCACCCATTGGGTGTAGTGTCTGTGTGTGCGCTGCTGCTGTGGTGGTGTGTGCTGCCACTCTTTCACAATGTTGGCTGTTCATTAGCTGCTGTCATGTGCGAAACAGTGCCTTTACCCCCATGTGTTGATGCAAGGCGTCCGCCATTTGCTGGCAAGTCATTCCTGTGTTGGGACACACTGTTTGTCTGGCTGTAACCTAGGCCATATGGGCAGTGGGCATTGTTGTCTGCTTCGGAGTTGCACTATGTGATTTTTGGTGCCCAGCCTCCCGCCATCCGGGTTACCGTGTCATGTGTTGGTGTCTTCTGTGGCCTGTGACTTGACATTGTCCAGCTGGGTGCATGGGGCATGGTGGCAGCAGTGGCATGTGCGTGTTCATGGAGTGTGGTTGAGTCATGCGATGGCTTGGGGTGGTTGCGTGCCTGTTTGTGATTTTGGTTGTGGATGCCGTTCCCCCCATGTGAGGTGCGTTGTTTGTGTACTCACCCGGGTCTCGGAGTCCTTCTAATCCTTCGACTGCCTCCACCGGCAGTATGGCCATCACCCTCTCCTCCCAGGGCTGGTACTGGACGGGTCTGCGGGAGGGCCCTCCTCCGGTGGCGTTGGCCTGGTCGTGTTCCTCCTGCCTCTTGGCTCTGACCCTCCTCCGCAGATCGTACCACCTGTTCTGGCATTCCTGCCTGGTCCTTCTGGTGTCCCCAACAGCATTCACAGCATCAATGATGGTCTGCCACATGGCTGTTTTTGCTACCATGCTGGTGTTTCTGACCAATGTTCCAAAGAGCTGTGGCTCGACTCTGAGGATTTCATCAACAAGAACCTCCAACTCTCGGTTACTGAACTTTGGATTCTTGGTAGTGGGCATGGTGAGGGGTGTAGGTGTGGATGGTGGGGTGTGTGTGTGGATGGTGGGGGGGGGGTGTGGATGGTTGTGGGTGTGTGGGTGTGGTTGTGCAGGTGTGTGTGTGTGTGAATGTGATGAGGGTGTGTTTGTGAAGGTGGTTGTGTGGAGATGTGCAAGTGTAAGGTGTGGTGAAGCTTGTAGTAAGGTGCTGGTAGTTGTCTGTGGTGTCTAGCAGCAGTGAGTCTGTTGCAAAGGCTCATGGTTTGTGTGTGTGGGCCCTTTTTATTGGTCCATTGGTGAGTGTGGCTGTGTTTGAACTTTGGGTGGGTGTGTTATAAGGAGTGGTGGTGTTTAGTGCCTCTGTTTGTTTTTGGCAGTTGCAGGTCAGTGTATGTGTTTTTTCAGTGTTTGTTGGCCATGTTTAGTGGCTTTGTGCCATTCGAATAGTGTATTCTTGTGTTGTTTTGGTTTTTCCTGGTTGTGTACGTGCGTTTTGAGCGTGTGTACGGTGTGTACATGGGCCATTTGGTTGTGCGGTGCTGGCCTTGTGTGTGGCTTGGTACGACTCGTACATGCGGTTGTGATGTTGGGGCCTGGGGTGCGCTCCGTACTTAGGAGGTTGTGTTGGGGGTGCGACTCTGACGTACTGGGGTGTGGGTACACGGTGGTACGACACGTACAGGGGTGTGGGTAGGACTCGAACGTACTGGGGTGTACATACACGGGTGGGAGTTCGACACGTACAGGGGTGTGGGTAGGACTCGAACGTACTGGGGTGTACATACACGGGTGGGGGTTCGACACGTCCAGGGGTGTGGGTAGGACTCGAACGTACTGGGGTGTGGGTACACGGTGGTACGACACGTACAGGGGTGTGGGTAGGACTCGAACGTACTGGGGTGTACATACACGGGTGGGCGTTCGACACGTCCAGGGGTGTGGGTAGGACTCGAACGTACTGGGGTGTACATACACGGGTGGGCGTTCGACACGTACAGGGGTGTGGGTAGGACTCGAACGTACTGGGGTGTACATACACGGGTGGGGGTTCGACACGTCCAGGGGTGTGGGTAGGACTCGAACGTACTGGGGTGTGGGTACACGGTGGTACGACACGTACAGGGGTGTGGGTAGGACTCGAACGTACTGGGGTGTACATACACGGGTGGGGGTTAGACACGTACAGGGGTGTGGGTAGGACTCGAACGTACTGGGGTGTGGGTACACGGTGGTACGACACGTACAGGGGTGTGGGTAGGACTCGAACGTACTGGGGTGTACATACACGGGTGGGGGTTCGACACGTACAGGGGTGTGGGTAGGACTCGAACGTACTGGGGTGTACATACACGGGTGGGGGTTAGACACGTACAGGGGTGTGGGTAGGACTCGAACGTACTGGGGTGTGGGTACACGGTTGTACGACACGTACAGGGGTGTGGGTAGGACTCGAACGTACTGGGGTGTACATACACGGGTGGGGGTTCGACACGTACAGGGGTGTGGGTAGGACTCGAACGTACTGGGGTGTGGGTACACGGTGGTACGACACGTACAGGGGTGTGGGTAGGACTCGAACGTACTGGGGTGTACATACACGGGTGGGGGTTAGACACGTACAGGGGTGTGGGTAGGACTCGAACGTACTGGGGTGTACATACACGGGTGGGGGTTCGACACGTACAGAGGTGTGGGTAGGACTCGAACGTACTGGGGTGTACATACCCCCTGTGTATGTACACCCGAGTACGAGTCGAACCCCCCCGTGTATGTACACCCGAGTACGTGTCGAACTGTACGTGTCGGGGGTACGCACCGTACATACACGGGTGGGGGTACGACTCGAACGTACACGGGTGTACATACACGGGGGGTTCGACTCGTACTCGGGTGTACATACACGGGGGGGTTCGACACGTACAGTTCGACACGTACTCGGGTGTACATACACGGGGGGTTCGACTCGTACTCGGGTGTACATACACGGGGGGTTCGACACGTACAGTTCGACACGTACTCGGGTGTACATGCACGGGGGGGTTCGACTCGAACGTACTCGGGTGTACATACACGGGGGTACGGCGCGTACATGCGGGGGCTGGGGGGGGTACGGCGCGTACATGCGGGGGCTGGGGGGGGTACGGCGCGTACCGGGCATCTGTTTGGACGTCTCCATGGTTGCTATTGGAGTTCGGTGCGGACGGTCTTTTACCCATACGGTTGTACATTCGGACGCCCGGGACGGATCGTGATTCCCCGGTCGGACTTCGCTTTTCACGTTTGTACGGTAAATCGTCCGAGGACGTGTCGGACACTTTTTCCGACCCGAGGACGTGTGGGGAATGATTCCCAATGCGACTCGTATGGGCTTTTTACCATGCGAATTGTGATTGCCAGTTTGTACGGCACTTGTACGATTCGTACGGTAAAAAGACCGGATACGAGTCGTACGGGAATTTTTTTTACCGGATCGTAATTGGCACCATTGTGTTTTCCAATCCACCCATCAACCAGGTATTGCAGTACCTCCAGGAATGGTACACGTTCCCACCTGGGGACAACAATGCTGTTCAAAGAAAGACGAGAAAACAAAAGTAGCGCTTCACTGGCAAACTCTGTAAAGTGATGCTGGTGTATTTGGATGTAAATAAAACCAATCTGGCCACTTTGCAACCCCTCTGTCTTGCTTTATTTAGTTATGTATTTATTTTTCATATTTAAAACCTTCTATTTCTCTCCATCCCGCTGCACTTTGGAATAGAACAATGTCAGAAAAAGGGCATTTCTCGCAAGAGTGTTTTTCTTTTTTGGATCCATTTCACAGGGAAGCAACTAAATGAAAGAAGGAAAGAGAGGTTGTGAACCGTTTCTTCAAGTCACGGTTTTCAGTAAGTGAGAAGCAAGACAGAAAGAGAGGGAATAATAGGAAGAGAGGGGGGACAGCTGCCAGCACAAAAAAGAAGAGGACATTGCCCGAGTCCTATTCCTTTTCTGCCCGTCCCCGAAAGCAAGCCGAGCCTTATCTGAATGCCTTTGTCCGCCCCCAAAATAATGCCGCCTGGGGCGGACCGACCCCACCACCCCACCCTAGCTACGCCACTGAATATCGGCCCAGCCCCAGTCAGTGCCTGAAAGGACTTTTTAATTTTAAACGTTGCCTGCCACTGCACTTTTTTACTGAAGGCAGATCTAAAGTGCAGTGGCAGACAACGCTAAAATCAAAAGGCCTTGCAAGCACTGAGTGCTTTTACCCGGCGACTCGGCTCATGCAGGGTCAGGGGCCCCTCTTACCTCAGAGCTGCTCCAGGAGGCCCAAGTGAAGTCAGTGGAGTGGAAGATGATGGGAAGCGCGGTGCCAGCCTGTAAAAGACAGGTGGCGCGTTAGTAGGAGGAAAAACGTCACGGTCTTCAGCCTGCCCCGCCCCAGCTAAGCTCACTACAGCCAATCAGAGCAGCTGGTTTGTGTGAGGGCGGGCAAGGGCTGTTGAGTTGTGGAAAAGGGCAGAAAGTTGTGAAAGAAAATGACGGGATACAAAATAAAATTGTAAATGACGTCTCAAAAATTAAATAGCAGCGCGAGCTACTCTCAGAGGGTCGGCGAGCTATCGGTAGCTCACGATCGACCTGTTGGAGACCCCTGATTTACTCCATACCCTCTTGCGTCTATATTATGTCTCTTTTCTGCACATTTTTCCCCTCCAATTTCTTCTGCAGTTCTCACAGGAAACAGACCTTCCGTCATACTTGCATTCTGCCATCTTCTCATTCTCTCATCATGAGTGTCATGCCCATATCTACCAAACATGTACTTATACCTTCTGCCACTTCTCTGTCTTTCTCTGTCATGCATCTCATCTTCCCATTCTGCTAGTGCTTCAAACTGTGTTGGTCTAGGTCTTGGTTCTAAATGCATAATTTTCTCTCTCAAATTTCTCAAAACCGCTAAATTAAACGAACCATGCTCTGGAAATGCCAAAACTCCATCATTGTTTGTATATTTCACCCAATGATCTAACCAAATACAAGTATGATATCCGTATTTCGCAACCATAAAGGATACAGGGGTTTTCGGTGGGGGAAGCAACTGTCCCTCCCTAGTCACAATCGGTTTGTCCCTTTTAAACAATTTCTTGATTTTCCCAAACCAGGACTTTTTCTCCTTTTCCGGTGGATCGTAATACATCATTTTGTCTTTCGTGTATTGCTAGTCTTTTCCTTACGACTGTTCTGTTATTTTAACCAATCGTAGCGCGACTCACACCAACGCACCAATCCGGAGCATCTATGTCACTCCTTCAATTCTCCAATCCCAGCGCGTCTCACACCAACGCACCAATCAGCAGTGTCTACGTCCCCCTGTAATTCTCCACTCCTAGCGCGACATGCACTAATACATCAATCAGGGGCATCTACGCTTCTTACTGACTAGCCAATCCCAGCGCGGCTTTTCTGACGTCAGCTCTTTCTCGCTGTCGCAGCTCCTGCTGACCCCTCCTTTACAAAAATGTTATAAGTAACTTTTCTTACATTCTTTTATTTACAAATCTGTTAGTAACGACATAAAAACACCACCATTATCTGTTTCGCTAACAAAGAATAGTTAATGACCTTTCTTACAAGAATTCCGTCTTTCCCGAGAGCAGCGCTTACCTCTGCCCTACTACGGAATCGTTACTTCCGTTGATAAAGTAGCACATCCCTCTACCTTACCCTTCTAACAAGCATTAGCTAACCGTTTCTCTAGAATTAAGACACCTAGTTGGAGACCCAATGCTCCTGAGAAATAAAACCAGAGTTTCACAATTAACCTGAATGCTATTTCATTCACGCACTTTCACACGGAAAATGTAGCAAATTCACACAGAATTCTGTCTTTCCCGAGAACAGCGAACAGTCTGTCCTACTACAGAATTATGACATACGTTAATAAAGTAGCACTTCCCTCTACTTTATCCTTCTAGCAAGCTTAGGGAACACCTATTACCTTTCCAGTGATAAGCGTAATCAGAGTACCTTTTGGACTCCTGGTACCTAAGACCAAAATTTCACAGGTGACCTTCGCTACCATATATTTCTCTCATACAGAAAATGTCCCTAATGGCAACACACGGCGATGTTACCGAGTCGAACCCAGACAATGCATTGTGCGACTCAAATCGTCACACGTTTTGCCTGTGTACCTACAGGGCAACAACAATTCCGTCTCTCCCGAGAGCAGCGCTTACCTCTGCTCTACTACGGAACCGTTACAAACTTCCGACTTCCTACATCCCAGAAGCCGTCAAACAACATAGAACTCAACGTGACTCAACATACAGTGTTAATACATAAACCAATACTTTCCGATAATTAATAAGCTATTTACAAGCAATAATCACCAAACCAAAACAATAAAAACCATCATCTTGCTACCAGAAAAACTGATGCAGCGCGGAAACTTAGGTACCAGGAAAACAGGACAAGATCCCGTACCAAATATCCTCCCTTCGTCACAGACCAAATATCACATTAACACATTAATTCCTACAATCATTAGTGGGGCCCATAACACCAACATTCACGCTTCACTTCTTTCTGGCCTGCACTTACAGGAGAGATGAATGTTCCAAGCGCTGACATGAAAGGAATACCTTATAATCTATAGAGAGAAATGTATTTACACATTTATACACTAATATCCTTACCCCTACATATCTCAATCCTAAGCATTAAGATACTCCTCCCACGTGATCAATGGATCATTTAGTTGGGTTAGTATGGTGATTTAGACCAGCTAAAACCCACATTTAGGATTTAATCTATCCTCCCTTAATAAATGACAAAACACATTTGCTCGTTAATCAATAGTTTTTTATCTAATTAAACAAGGATTTAGTTCCATCTATAAAAATTTTCTGTTTAAGTCACAGAACATCATATTTACTTAATCTGGTTATCAGTCGTCCTCTAAGTCATCAAATTTAGTCGTCAATCAGTCGGAATTCGAAAGTTCTTCATGCGGCACACTACAGTCCCCAAAGATGGACAAGGACCAGAGACGTGCAACCATCTATCAGTGCCCATAAAGTTCGCAGTTCATCAAGGAAATGGGCAGCATTCAGTCTGTCAAAATACAGGTACGCAGCAGTCACGTAGCGTCGCCGTCGTCTCCGTCAGCAAAGGAAATGATATAAGGGGATCAACAACAACTTCTCTCTATTCTACCGTCATTTTTATAATAAAAGTAATGTCAAGATGTTACATTTTACAAAATTTGAGCTTATCCCATTGGTCGGTTGGGTTTCACACAGTTCAGGAGGTTATGTCATCAAACATGATCTTTTCGGTTCCTTGTGTCTGTCCTTTGTTAATGTACTTGGCGGGCTTCCCATCGTGGCCTTTCTTGGGTACAGCGAGAGTAGGGTCATGTCGAGGCCATAGGAACAAGTTGTAGCGCAGGTGCACTTTGTCTGAAACCTTGTGGAATGGTGGCCATTGCGTCGTGTTGAGTCGGCGGCCATTTTTACTTTAGGCCCAAAGGACAACTTAAGCGAAACAAACACAAAAGAGTAACTAATGCATAGAAATAATGAATAAAATGTTAAACCCTCACTAATTCCCCTATGTGCTTTTAATTATCTAGCGTATAGCAACGTCACAGAAGCAACATATATCATGCGATATTCTATTTTCTACTGTTAGTATGCGTACATATGTTAATTACAAATTATTTAGCCATGCAAAATGCAAATCCCACGTGTATTTCGTTCATTAGTAATGTTGATTAAAGTTTATGCAAACACATTAATAGTTTTATAATTAATAGATTATTCAAATTAGTATAGGCATGCAGATTAGGGGGGTATACAAAATTTTGTACTACCCGCTCCATCAATACCATTTTAAAAATGGCTGAGCGCCCGTACAGAGAAAGAGGGGGAGAGGACCACACAGAGGTTTCGTTATGAAGACTAGCCATCAAAGGGGAGATATTGTGAGCCCAGGAGACTTTCAGACAAGGGGAAATATATATACCAAGATACTTGAAGCCCTCCGTCGTACGGGAAAGCTGTGATGCCCTTGATGTCCGCACACCGGAAAAAAAATAGATTTGGCGGGGTTGGCATGGAGGCCCGAGGTACCTCCAAAAACCCTAAGGATTTCAAGTATACGAGGGCCAGAGTTCCAAGGATTGGTCATGAAAAAGAGGACATCGTCCGCATACAAAGCTATACGGTCCGAACGTGACTGGGACCAGTCGAACCGCCGAAGGACCGGATCGCTCCGAACCCACGCCGCCAGGGGCTCTATCGCAAGAGCAAATAATAGCGAGGACAGGGGGCAACCCTGTCTGGTGCCCCACTGGATAAAAAAGGGCTGTGAATGGTGTCCCACAACTCTGACCGACGCGGTCAGCTCCATATATAACAATCGCACATAGGCCATGAAACGAGGCCCCATGTTTATTGCCTCAAGGAGCTGAAATAGATACACTCAACTCAGGGAGTCAAACGCCTTATCTATGTTGGCGAGAAGCAAAGCAGCTGGCTGACCCAACGTCGGGGCTGCCGCCATGGCATTGTGTACCCGTCTGATATTATGTCGAGTAGACCTATGTGGCATAAAACCTGATTGATCTGGGTGGATCAAGTCACTGATGCAGCTGCGCAGGCAATCGTCCAACACCTTCTCCAGCAATTTTGGTTAAAAATGTATGAGGGAGATGGGGCGGTACGAGGAAGGGTCCTCCGGAGCCTGGCCCGGCTTATGAAACAGTACAATTTCCGCGTCCCGCCAGTCCCTAGGCAAGATGGTAGACTCCACAGCCTCTTGTATTGTAGCCAATAGATGGGGCCCCAGCGTGTGTATATTGGGCCTGAGGAATTCCATTGGGAACCCGTTAGGCCCGGGAGCGCGGCCTGGATTGAGGGCATTATGGGCCCCAGTGAGTTCTTCCATGGTAATGGGAGCGTCCAGTTGTTCCCGGAGGTGATCGGGGAGCCGACGAGGAGGGATATCCACCAAGAACTCTGCGATCAGCTCCGGTGAAATTTGTTCATGCCTAGTATAGAGTGCAGTAAAGTGTCTGGCAAATTCCGCAATGACACCCTGCGGTGTCATGTGGAGGGACCCATCGGTGCCACGAATGGCGGGGACTACTGCCGGAGACGCATCCACTCTGCAAAGTCTATGGAGCATCTTACTGGACTTATCGCCCCAGTGATAAATTCGGTGTTGGGAAGCCTCCCATATCTCTTTCGCTTCACCCATGAGGTGTTGCCGAAGGTCCCGCTGCGCCTGCAGTAGGTTCCGGCGAAGAACTGGACTAGGGTCAGTATTGAGTTGCAAAGCCAGTGACGCTTGACGTGTATCTAGAGCCTCCAACTGCTCCCGCCGCGCCTGCTTTTCATGTGTGCGATAACTGATCTCAACCCCGCGAACCGTTGGTTTTAGGGCTTCCCATAGAGTAGTCCGAGAGGGAGCTGTGGGGCCGTTCTCCTCCAATTATGTGTTAACTGCGGTGTGCAGCATATCTTGGAATGCCGGGTCCCGAAGGTGCCATGGTGACATCCGCCACCGGAAGGGGGGTTTACGGGAGAGAGTAAGAAAATGTAATCGCAGCGGTGAGTGATCAGAAAGCCCCAGGGCATATGAGTTATATGCGAAAATCTGTGCAGTGTATTCGCGGAGCGAAGGAATAGTCTAGCCACGATTGTGAGCCATGTACCGTGGAGAGATAGGTAAAGTTAAGTTCGGAGGGATGATATTCGCGCCATATGTCAGCCCATCCCAGGGTATTGACCAGGGTATGCAATTTTGTCTGGCCTGGTAGGGGTACACTGACCGGACTGCGCTGACGATCCAGTGGACCCATGGTGTCATTCCAGTCGCCCCCCAACAATGTCAAATTCTCGTGCACCTCGCCCCAGGGGGCGCATATGTACTGCCTATGGTGACCCGCTTCCCTGATAACGTGCATGTAACGAAAAGGAATCTGCCACCCAAATCCGCCTGATGTGTAATGTATTGGAAGGGGACCCTACGATGGATGAGAATAGCCACCCCCCTGGATCCCCGAACAAAGCCAGCGTGATACACATGAAAAAGCCAAATAGAGCTAGACAGGGCGTCTTGGTGCCTAATAAATGGGTTTCCTGTAATAATAGGATATCGGCCCCATACCTTTTGGCCTGGCGTAAAATTGCACCCTGTTTCACCTTGTTAAGAAGGCCCCTGACGTTCCAAGATACCATGGTTATATCCCAACCGAAGTAGCCTCACCTGACACTAACACCCCTTAGGGTAACAAACACATCAAAAGGAGGACGGAGAGCATGACCTGTCAGTGGAAAAAACATAGTACTACAAACACAACAAAACCAAATTCCCATAAAACCCCCACACCCCCCACTGCCCAGAAATAGGAGTATCTGTCGCGGTGTGTAATGTAGGAGACCCCCAACTGGGGGACTCCCCGCACCTACACCAATGAATCCCTTCCCTCCCTATAAACATACCCAACAAGGGGGGGGGGCATTGATTCTGTGGCCTTGCAACCCCATGGCCATTCCCCACTCCCCCACCCAGCAGAGACTGAGAATAAGAGGTTACTATATAACACAGCCCCCAAGTCAACTTGCATTTAAGAGGAGAAAATCCCTCTTCCGGATCATCGCCTAGGGAAGGCCAATAGGAAAGAGTCACTATATAGACCAACCCCAAGTCAACTTGCAATTAAGATGTCCACACGATTTCCCAGTCATCAAGGTGGCCGCTCCGAACTTGCCGATCTTCTGCTGGACCCAGAGCCACTTCTCTTTGGGATTTATTGCGCCTCGGGCGTTGAGTGCGAGAGCTGCAAGAGGAATCCGAGTCCACTAAAGGCGGAGAGTTAGGTCTTAGGTGTGGGCGTTCAACAGTCCATGCAAAAACAGCCTCAGGGGTATCAAAGAAAAAGGATTTGGAGTTGTAAATCACCCGCATCCTGGCTGGATATAGCAACATGTATTGCATGTTCAGCTCGCGTAGCCTGCGCTTTGCAGCCGTGATGGATTGGCGCTGTTGCTGAACCAGACGCGTATAGTCTGGGAACACCATGATGGGGTGGGAATCATACTGGAGGCCATCCTTATGTGTTCTGGCGAACCGCAAGATCGCATCACGGTCAGCATAGTTCAGAATCTTGGGGATGACCGGCCTTGGGGCCGCCCCTGAAGGAGGCTTTTGTGTCAAAGCTCGATGAGCCTGTTCCACTACAAAGGACGTTGACAGGAGATCCTTTGACAAGATGTCCGTGAGCCATTTGGCGATGAAGGTGGTCATCGATCTATCTTCGCATCCCTCCCGCAGGCCCACAAAGCGTAGATTGTTGTGCCTTGCGCCTCCCTCCACGTCCTTCACCCTGGAGGCCAGCTCCTGCGACACCACAGTGAGCTTATTCACTTTTTTTTTGAGGGATGACACTGTGTCCTCCACCGTCGAGACCCGGGTCTCAGCCTCGGCAATCCGGTCCACAGCCGTATAAAGATCTTGGTGTAGGAAGGAAACTTAAACTTCAGTCCCCACCGTGCCTATTTTGGCATAGAGAGTGTCTCTGGCATGATTAATTGCTGCCAGGAGGGCCGCATTGTCGGGTGCAGCAGGGACACCATCTCCTCCCGTGATCAATGGTGCCCTGTTTGGGGCCAGCGCCCCCGGGCCCGCCCTTGCCCATCTCCAGTGGACCCAGGTGCGAGAAGAGAAAGCGACACGGTGGAGGGCCCAGCAGCGTCAATAAGGATGAATTCCCGCACAGCTCCCAAGGCGACCCGCTGGTCAGGAGATAGTGTTGGCCCCAATCGAGGGGGCGCTCTATGATGGCACACGTACTCTGATCTCCTCCCCACCGAGCCACACTACTAGCTGCAGGAGCAAGACCCCCGAGGTCTACACCCAGCAGGCTAACGCCGGCCGCACTCACCAGTAGGGGGAAAAGATCAGCACGCCGGTCTCTGTGCCTCAATCTGTCCCAGGCCCGGCTGCAGGCCTCCAGGGCCTCACACACAGTGCTGGTCGCCCCCCACCAGGGAGGCCTCACATGGGCCCAGCAACAGAGCAGGAAAACCAGCGGGGACCCTCTCAAATCACCACTGGCACATGTGCATCACATGCCTAGGGATGCCAGTAAAACAAAGAGACCGCCGTCCCCACTGCTGAAATCAGTGGGCAGTTCGGGGCAGGCCCCGACGTGCTCCCACGCACGGGCAATCACAGTGCGGGCCGTCGCAGGGAAGGGAATCCCAAGGATCGGAGAAGAAGGAGGGGGGGAGGGCTGAAGCAGCAGTGACCGAGGCATCACAGGGTGCAGGGCACAAGCCTCACGCTCACCACTTGAGGCCGTGACCCGGCTCCAGCGCCGTCCAGCACCAGCCGTGTGTGGTCCAATCCGCCAGGGCCCGGGCGCGCCGCCCCCACCAATCGAGCTGCAGCAGGATAATCTAGAGGGCGCCAGTTAGCCCTTGGTCCTCTCTGGTGTGTCTCTGCCCTCCGGGACCCGGGCAGACTCCAGGGATCCGCTAGTGACCACACCGTCATCCGCTTCAGTCAACACGCATACACAGACGTCACCCAAAGATTACACTGACACTTTATTTGTGGGTGAAGTACTGCTGCAGGTTTATTTCATACAACACAGTATGATAATAAAATTGGGTTATCTTACGGGCGATCCAGGGCAGGCAGCCCCTTGCTGCTCCGCCCGCCTGGTGAGCCAGCACACACGGTGGGTCGATGCCCGGCAGTGTGGCACATAATTATTTACAGATCATCCACTGGGTCACGTGATCTGTCTCCTACTCCCGCCCCTTCCGACAGGGGCGGAGCGTGTTGTGGCACACCCCCGGTTGGTCAGGCCCCCCAACCGCCCGAAGGACTAACGGGGCGCCGTCGCGGTCTTCCCATAACCCCCTTCGGCTCCTGGACCTTGGCTCGGGCACCCTTACTGTGCCGGACAGGGGTACCCTTACTGTACCGCCTGTCGCAGAGGTACCCTTACTGTACCCGTCTGCATCCAGATCGCCCTGTAACTCCGCCTGCAACGCAAAAGAAAACATTAAAACATTCCAATAACGCGCTGTGCCTGACACGTGGGGTAAGTGGAAAGGGTGGGAAATCGCGTGTCCAGGCTGGAGCAGCGCGCAGGAAACAGAGGAGGAACTGGGCGAGAGGGCCTCCTAAGTAGGGGGGCAAGCCGCGCCCCCCACCCCCAATGGCCCGCCTCCAGCTCCAAACTATAGGGGGTTATACCTTAGTGGGCGTAGGCCTCGCGCGCGAGGCAGCAAGGGGGAAGGCTCCGACGGGCGGCCACTAACATGCTGCCCTGCTGATGTCCCACTGCTTGGGACGCAGGCAGCGGCATAGTGACCACACCGTCATCCGCTTCAGTCAACACGCATACACAGACGTCACCCAAAGATTACACTGACACTTTATTTGTGGGTGAAGAACTGCTGCAGGTTTATTTCATACAACACAGTATGATAATAAAATTGGGTTATCTTACGGGCGATCCAGGGCAGGCAGCCCCTTGCTGCTCCGCCCGCCTGGTGAGCCAGCACACACGGTGGGTCGATGCCCGGCAGTGTGGCACATAATTATTTACAGATCATCCACTGGGTCACGTGATCTGTCTCCTACTCCCGCCCCTTCCGACAGGGGCGGAGCGTGTTGTGGCACACCCCCGGTTGGTCAGGCCCCCCAACCGCCCGAAGGACTAACGGGGCGCCGTCGCGGTCTTCCCAGAACCCCCTTCGTCTCCTGGACCTTGGCTCGGGCACCCTTACTGTGCCGGACAGGGGTACCCTTACTGTACCGCCTGTCGCAGAGGTACCCTTACTGTACCCGTCTGCATCCAGATCGCCCTGTAACTCCGCCACAGCTCTGGGGAGGCTACCGTCGCTGCCAGAGCCCCCCTTCCTCCCTTCGCTGTTTATAGGTGCCCGCCCCTGCGAGCCAGCTTTTAGTGGGCTAAATAATGGGTCCTGTTCTGTAACCGTAAATATACGGCATTAAGTTGCAACATTACTCAGAAGCCCAGGGCAGACTAACAACGAATGACTCTTGGCCCCAATGCCGCTCAGCTTAGGCGTGACTGGAGTTACTAGCCTTCTTAGCGATGCCACTGCAGATCTTCCTAACGTAATTATGGGAAGATCTAGCACCTACATATGGAGCCAGAACTAAACCATAGCTGAATTCGTCAATCCATCGATTCCCTTCATATCCTAGCACTAAGGTGTTGTTTTCCGCTTTGTCTACAAAGGTGATGAATAGATAGCGTCATGGTACCTGAATAGCAGCTGCTGCTGCGGGGGATTGCATGATTTCTTTAGCAGGACAGAAGATTTTTATGTAACTGCTAAATGGACGTATTCTTCTTTCATGACTCCGGATAAAGCCAATATGACTGACTGAGCTGCCGAAGGTACATCGCTCAGCTCGAGGACCCAAATTTGTGAACGTTTCCCCCCCTCCCTGGCTCCAAGGAAAGGCTGGGCGAGAAGAGTAACACCTAAATTTGATTCTCGAGCTGGAAAATATGGCATCGGTAACAAGGCATTGGTGAAATAGGCGCTTATGGACCTGCAATCCCATTAAGATTTTTCAATTGGCCAAATTAGGTGCCACCTGGCACGGAATTGTGTTCCCAACAGCTACAACACCATGAGCAGGGTGAAGGTAACGTGTGAGTTAACCACTTCACCTACGTATATAAACACAAGCTGACATCACGGTTACCTAAAATTGCTTCCTTTCACATCGTATTAGTCTATTGTTTACTACAAACTGGCCCATATCTTAGCAACATCTCCCGGTTTTAGCCTCTCTACTTGCAAATTAAGTTACCTTAAATTGGACGATAGAGTCTTATACTAGTCCCGCTGTTATCCCACTCTTTTCTTGCTCTCCACTGGGACAGCGTATCCAATTCCTTGCTTGTTGAATAGCAGCTAGCTTTGGACTCTATTGCTGCTGAAAGTAGTTAATATCTTTGCCTACAGTCCTTGTTACACCGATGTTGCAGTGCTGTAGGTAAGTCGTGGCACCGACATCGTGGCTTGAAAAGGAAACTTCTCATTTCTATCAAATAATTTGTTGTGAGCCCCAGTTATGATTTCGTTCCTAACCCATAATTGGCAGTGTCTCTATCTTGCCAGTACCTCGGTCACGTCCACCTTAAATCATGACAATACATCTGGCTTTTCCGCTAGCCTTGTCCATTAACCTGTCAAATGTCAGTGGAGAGCAGCACATCTCTGGTCATGCTTGTTTCAGAAGGTGATAAGCCCTTTTCACTACTAGAAAGTTTAAGTGCAATATTCAAGAGGTATGGTCGCTCCCTGCTCTCTCAATATTACCATGTAGATGAGGGCATGCCATTCCCGGGTGTCTGGTTGAAGTATGCACAGGTAATTGACACACATTCTGTGGTGTCTGGGTGAAGTATGCACAGGGCATTGCCACTCTCCCCCGTGCAGTGCCGTGAACCGTTTGAAGTAGTTCATCAGATTCAGCCAACCACCCCCTAGGTGGAGGCTTGCACTCTCAAACTTCTGCTCGTGTAAAACCCGGCCACACCTTCAGTTCAGGGAATTTTAGTAATTCACGACACTGACAACCCCAGGGGCCAAATACTGCGCTGTGTAAATGCGGCCCAATACCACCATGAACAATTAGCTTGGAGGGATGGGTGTTAACCTAGGCTGGCTGAAGGCAAAACCTTTGCCAATCACTCCTGGCAAGACGTGCCACCGCAGGTAGAATAAAGAGTTATCCAGCCCTCCTTCCTTCCTTTCCCAGTTCGACACAGGTCGAAGAAGAATGCCCCTTCCAGAAAGGTCATGGCCTTATCCCTGAAGCTTATCCATCCAGCATTCTACCGGAAATCTACAGCATTGCCTTGTAAAGTTTTTTTTTTTTTTTTTTTATTGTTCCACAATTATTTGTGGTCGATATGCTCTCCCTCAGTCTGAACAAATCATAGCTCATCGTACGCCTGCCTAAGTCCTAGGGCTGTCTGGCTTAATGCTTACGCCTGGAATTGCCCAACCAAATGAAGCCTCGAAATGAACTTAACTTGGCTGTCTCAACTATCCTTTTAGAGCTCGGAACGCCCCCCGTGCTTACTAAATACCTTTGTCATTTGTACTCCTGCTACCATGATAACACATATATATATATATATATATATATATATATATTATATACGCATATATATACATCCCCTCCCTTGTCCTGTTGCCCCACTCGGGACACACAAGGTTCGTCACTTCGTGAGAATGACTTTACGGATGGCTTGCATGACTCCAACCCAGACCCTCCGCTTGTCTTACAACAGCTCAGGCTGCTGACTGTCCTGTATAGACTAGGCTGAACATTACACCAGCTGTTTCCGAATAGCAAGGCTAAAGATGAAAGGCAGCAGCATCTCCTGACCTAAGCGTGGAACTCACAATAATAAATCAGTATTCCGAGACCAAACATTTTAACCAAGACCCGATCTCATGTGACTATCTTATCCACCATCAGCCAGGCCTACTTCGTTAATAAAATCGCGGGTGGCTGGCAAGGGGTGCGTTCGCAATATCAAAGACATGCATGTTCAACATGCAGACAGGAATCGGAGGAAAGCTTGGGGGGCGAGTGTGAATAGTGAAGGTGGCATCTGGTTCACGGCTTTCAGGAATGAAAACAGCCTTCAAGGTAAATTTTTTAAGTGTATGGTAGTGCTGCACGACCAGCAAGGTATCGAGTGTTTGCGCACCAACTAACGCTACACCAGGGACACACTCTTTTCTTATTAGGCACGGGGAGATTAAGTGATTTTCCCAGAATCACTGCATATTGATAAGGCGCTGAGACTTCTCTCTTCTTATGCAAATCTACAGTTGTCTTGAGGCATCACACCAGAGGTGTTTGATTGCATTTCCTACGTAATGAAAACACGCTTATATGTGATTAGATATTATGGGTTTTCCTAGCGCCACTTGTGTTTAAAACACATCTAGAGTAAGTAAACTTATTTGAGAAGCGGCATTTGTTGTAGGAGTTGTGACAGTCTGAAATTTAGAAAGTAAATATATCCCCCCTTTCCAAACACGAGAAAATATATGTTGAGGGGTTCACACGGAAGGAATTACGAATAAATACGGGTGGACGGGTGGATTGATTATGCTATATGCTCAAGGCCAATATGTTCATTGACCTCCCCTGGTTCTTACCCTTTTGATATCTGGCTTGACAGGGCATTTTCTTATGACATTATAGCTACAAATGCTTTGAAATTCGAAATGGGATAAAATGTTGGTTCCCCAGAGCAGCGGTACTCACATCATGTTACTGGCTGCTCGGTGGATTATTCCACCTCCAAGTGAATGCTTTCATTGAAAGTATCAGGGACTGCTTAACATCTCCAAAGTACAATATATCCTCACACTCTTGTTTTCCCCATAGATGCATCAACTAGAGTGACCAATCGTTATTGCTTTAGTTTCTCTGCCTTTTACGTGTTGTAGTTAGGATACAAACTGAATGCTCGCCAGGCATATCGGCTGTGCCATTGTTGCTTATGTTTGTATTATTGTTAGGGTCAGTCTGGTATTTTGGTGTTTATGTGTGATTTTATTTATTCTAAACATAGTAATCGGTTTACATGAAGGTCAATGCCTTACAATTTAACCACTCATATTTATCAATGTAGGAAGTTTCATGATACGAGTGCCTAATTGCAAGTATTTCCAAGACACCTGCCTTAGTAGGCTTCAACTCACTAGCAATGTGCTGGGCTTACCCAATGCAGATAGGCTGTTAGGCCGCACGCCCAGAGTCTAGACCGGAGAATGGAGTTCTAAGTAGGCTGGGCCTCCGCTGTGTGGCCACCAAGGTTTGGGGCTAGAGGATCGCTGCAACCCAGATTCCCATATTTCAAAGTTCCCTCCTGGATGGTCTACCTTCTGCACCTATCAAGGCTGCCAGAACACTAAAACGTCTATTATTTCCATGGGGGATAACTTCGTGCATAGATGGGACCAGGGGCATACATATCCGTTGCTGCACGTAGGGCCCAGGTTCCTTGTTCTGTGAATGCGGGCAGTTCAGCCACCTTTCATTTTTTGGCCCCAAGCACCGACTGTGAGGCCCACCCCCCAACTGCTTATGGCCACGGGGCTGCCGGCGAGATGGTGTGCAGACAACTGGGCACCACAAACGAGACAAACTGCCCTCGTGTAGCGGCGCCACGCACAAACACGAAACCACACCTGTAAAGCGCGAACAATCACCCGTCAGGGCCACCAGGCGCCGAATCGCCGCCGGCTCCGGGGAAAAGCGAGACCTATTGCCTTGCAAATGCCAGCCCGTGTTAGGCAGGGGCAGATAGGGTGATTTGCAGGATCACAGGATGCTCAGCGTCATTCCCGAGACTCTTTCCCATTCCCAGCGCTAGGATGAGCGTTCGAGCGCACTGTTGACTATCAGGGCTGTCAGATATATCCTGCAAGGAACAAAGGAAGCCTCTTTTGAACCTACGAACCGGCTGACCTATTTAAATCATACGCACTCTGCAATCCGTTCTGCACACGTTCTCTGCAGCCGGCACACCACTCTTCGCACTAGCCACCCTGAAGCACAGTGGCCCACGGCGAAAGCAGGCATCATCGGCGCACAATGACCGAAACCGCTGCGCACCCATACAGCGCGAACTCGACCCGAAGGCAGCGGAGCGCCTCACATGAGCACAGAATCAAAAGAAGCGGAAGCGACCCCGAGACTCGAACTCCGGCACCCAGCCCCACAGTCGGCAGGCTAGCCAGAGCTCCACATCCCCCTCCCCGATTCATAAACGGGCCCGACCACCATGTATAGAGCACGACTCCGCCGAACCGCCCTGGGACGCACCAACGCTAGTAACCCAGAGATTCACATCGGCCCGTGACAACCTCACACACCGCTGGCAATCGCTTTCAAAACAACCACAATTGTAAGGGGCGAAGCGAAAGAGCAGGAAGAGCCATGAAAGTGCAAACAGGCTTCCTCTGTAGTTTTTCCTCAACGGTATACCATTAACCAACAATGCACATTTTTGCTGCGTGCTGGCCAAGCGAGAAATATAAACACAATGAACATTATGAAATGGCTGCCACATTTTTAAAGATGGAACGAGGCATAGCTGAGGCCTAGTTTAGGCTAAGCCAAAAACACATTAAAGCACAACATAACGATTTTGTCTCAGTTGCAATCGTTTCCTGTTATTTCACGTATATAATTCAAATGTGGTATAACGTCCAAATATATACACAATGAACATTATGAAATGGCTGCCATATTCTTAAAGATGATATAAGCAACTTCGTGAAGCACAAGAGAAACACACTGAACTCCAAAACTTATAGTCATCAAGTAAAATCTGATTACAAATCATGTGAAGCGAAGAACCAATCATAAGAATAACATCAGTGTTATTAAACATTTTCCCTGCGAGACTGAGCTAGCACACGAAACCGCCAAGAATTCCGAAAATCTGCAACTGCGCAACCGGAAACCCACGGCGGCTATGCACGTCGATCCCTTCCTGGCCAAGCGAAACTCCCCCCCACGCCAGAAGAGAAACTACAACCACTAGACTTGCGGCTTCAAAAGCATCACGTAGCCACAGTCTATTGCGTGGCACACGGACCCAATCGGGGCAGAATCTTTTCCGTAGGCACGGGGAGATAGAATGCTGTTCCCGGAGCCAATTGCCCAACCATCGAATTTAGAACAGTAGTGTAGCTCCATGCGATGCCCCAGCGCATCCCACCCCGGTGAGGCTCCGTGGAAATCTACCCGCCCGCCATAAAGCACCTAGCCATGCTCAGCTATGTTCCGCAGTCGGGGCGGCGCTGCAACCGCCAGCCCCAAACTCGCCTCCCGGGGAGCCAGGCCCACACGCACCCTTGCTCGAACCATGTGGCATAGGCCACTAAAGCCAACCAGGCCACGCCAAATATGGGAGGCCCAGGGGAGATGCCCCCCCCTAGACCCGGACCGAGGCATGCACTCCCACGGGGCGGGGGGATACCAAGTACATGTAGCGCGAACCTGAACCAGGGGGATTGGAGCGCTAGACAAACACCGGATGCCCTGGGGAGGATCTACCTTACACGAGGGCCTGCGCGCCCGCTCTTGTGAGGCCACCACGACTGCCTCTTTCGGGACCACTCCCGGCACCCGTACCACTTCTCTGGCCCCCACCCCTCTTGCAGCGACCGCTCACCTCCGCAGTCAAATGTCATGGGGGGGGTGCGAACTGACCTCTTCATCTACCATGCCGATGGCAGCGTTGTCTCCCACTACGAGTTCAACAGGCAGGGTCGCCGAGAGGCCCTTGCATTCGGCGTCATTGTAGGCCTCGGCGACGACGGGACAGAAAGAGGGCTACTCTCTGGGGGGGGGCGGGCAACAATGATGACGTAACTGAATACGTAAACAGTCTAAAAGAGCAGGGTTTAAGAATTTTGATGAATAGGTAATTATAATATGCCATGATTTGTATAGGCTGGGGATGTATGTACGCTGCCTGCATTCATTTTTATAACATAATAAATATTCTGCTATTTTTTTTTTTTTTTTTTCAGCGTGACGTTCGTCGTGATGTTTCAATGCCCCTGGGAGTCAGTGCTGTTACTGCGCAGCTATATTGAAAATATCGCCCTTACTACCAGCTATTAAGTTATCACATGTTGAAAGCTCGCCTGCTAACAAACAGGGCAACTCTTCCAAGGTCGTCGGGGAATCACGCGCCATTTGTCCCTTTGAAAGCACCCGACACGTTTTGCACCATTGCTCGGTGACGGGAGAAGACAGACACGACTGTGCACTGAAATCCCTAAAAGCAATTACCTCTGAAATCACGACAGTGTGACTAACCACAGGAACGTAAATTAATTTAAAAGGCTGCGAAATCTCCATGGATGACTTCTGACCTCTCGGGCATGTAAGTCAATCTGAAAACAGTTATCACGGACACAAACGTGTGACCCACGCCAGACCTGAGCTACGACTCCTGCTGCGGCACTGGAGACCAACGGCATGTAAACCTTGCACAACAAAGACCCCTCCCCCGGCCTTGCACCTACACAGCATAAGTCTCGCTCCCCTCTGCCCACCTCCCGAGCCCCACCAGGCAACCCAGCAACATCCAGGCCAGTGAGGCTCGGGGACAGGGGACAATTAACACTCACCGGACTAACACGAAGGCACAACCCGACGCCAGACAGGACGACCAGAACGCCCAAGACACTCAAAACGGCGGCGTGGTGACGAAAATCGCGTGTCCAGGCTGGAGCAGCGCGCAGGAAACAGAGGAGGAACTGGACGAGAGGGCCTCCTAAGTAGGGGGGCAAGCCGCGCCCCCCACCCCCAATGGCCCGCCTCCAGCTCCAAACTATAGGGGGTTATACCTTAGTGGGCGTAGGCCTCGCGCGCGAGGCAGCAAGGGGGAAGGCTCCGACGGGCGGCCACTAACATGCTGCCCTGCTGATGTCCCACTGCTTGGGACGCGGGCAGCGGCATTCCCCATGTACTCCGCCCAGCACGGGGAAGATGGCGGCCCCGAGAAAAAGGGGGGAGGGGCGGCAGCGTCACCTCCTTTGTTCAGGCTCTCCGGCGCCGGCTTCCACAAGTGGCACAGGGAGCCCGGCAGAGGACCTTGTCGCTTCCCCCTCCGGCTCCGGGAGAGGCTAGCCCCGCGGCTATAACCCACGGGCTCCGGTCGGGCCGCCGCGAAGAAAGCAGGCCATAGTGCGCCAGGTGGGGACATCAGGAATCAGCAGCCACAGCCCAGCTCACCGCCTCATCGGGAGTAGTGTCACAGTACCAGGACGTAGGGGCAGCTGTAACATCGATGTGAGACGTCTCTGGGTAGGATCAAGGTAGGATTTTGGGCGGATTACGGCGTGGATGGACGGAGCTCGATCAGGCTACGTGCACCATGTTGGCCTGCCTAGCCACGCCCCCCCTTACATCAATTTTAACACATACCATGTTTTTAGATGTTTTTAAACTCAGATTTTTGAATGTTGTTATGCTTTTGAAACTGGCATATTTTAGCATTTAGCATAATTTCGTCCAGTCGGATGGGGAGTGGGTGTTATAAACCCCAATTCACCCCAATATAGGCTTAGGTGGTTCCACGACCTTTTACCTACATCTGTCCTATCATTGTTCTACATAACGAGTTGGCGCTGACCTTTTACCTAGATAGGTGTACATGACTGTTGTGTGGTTTTCTCCCAAAACTAGCCTCATGTATTATGCATGAGGATTCTCAGTATTTCAGCAGGATTACCGTCTTCTGCATAATAACTCTGTATAAGGGTCACTTCAATCGTCATCCTTGCCCGACATGCCCACAGTACACTTCTAGGTAGAACCCCTGAGGGTACCTTTTCGGGTATAATAAGCATTACATCCTCGCTGGGCAAACCAGAGGAGAAAGACTTCCATACTGACACGCTGACGCGAGACGCTGAGGTCCCTGCATGCAGACACTCCAGCACACAGTGGTTCGACATCCCTTGCGGGGTGTCCAGCTCAAAACCAAGATGGGGTCCTTCACTCTCCCACATCAGGGAATGGGGTTGGCTCTATCCTAAGGGGATTCTTGGCTATACACCTACATACATGCTAGGTACACTTAGGTACATCTAGTTAGGGTTTGCATCATAGGGGTTTGCATTTCTTTACTGTTATGAATCTATTTGCCTGCATATATTCATTGTTTTAGCACTATGGTCGAATTCTACCTTTTCTTTATTCTGTTGGTGCTTATAACCTTATACATATGTCAATGTCTAATAGCCGTTGCAGCACAGGTATTTTATATTAGAATTACGCTGGTTCAATAAATACTTATGGAAAACGTCCCCACCATTTATTCTGTATATCTCTCTGAGACTAAGGGCCATATGTAGGTAGCCTAACATTTACCACTTCATAAATACCGAATTTTACCGATTCGGTATTTATGAAGTGGTAAATGATATGTAGGTAATCCATCGGTAATATTTACCGATTCGGAATGGGTCGGTAATTTAGAATCGGTATTTACCGATTCGGTAATGGTAACTGGCTTCCCATTGATTCCTATGGGCCAGGCCCATAGGAATCAATGAGAAGCCAGTTACCATTACCGAATCGGTAAATACCGATTCGGTAATGGGGGAGCACAATAAAGGGTGGCAGGGTGTCACAGTGACACCCTGTTGCACCCCTGATTCCTGCATGTGTGTACATGTGGCACACATACATGCCCTAAGGGCATGTATGTCTGCCACATTGCACACTTCAAAGTGCAAAAAAATGCTTTTTTCCAGCCATTCGTCATTTACCACCAACTTTTAGTTGGTGGTAAATAACGAATCCCCACAACAACCACACACTCCCCCTACATCTCATTTCAGGATTCGGTATTTACCGAATCGGTAAAATTACCGATTCGGTAATTTTACCGATTCGGTAAATTACCGAATCCTGAAATGTGCCCCCTACATACCAAAAGCCTGAATACCGGTCGGTAACGGGATATTTACCGAAAATCGGCTGTTACCGACGGGTATTGGGCTTCCTACATAAGGCCCTAAGTGAGCAAGAGTGACTGGGCGAAAAGTACTGTACTGTTTCCACGATCCCTGAGGGGTCAGGGTTGCCATGTTCGACAGTTTCCGGAAACTATTCGCTCCTTGGTAAGGTGGGCTCATAGTGGTGCTGTGAGCTAGCTGGTCTACAGACCACCATATCCTATGGGGGTATCTGGAATCAGTCTAGACACCAATGCCTTATTTTATGTTGTCTAAACGGGCAGATCCTATATAGATTTGTAAGAACTACACAACAGGTCAGTGGTGTTTATCTGTTGCTCTGTTAAATTATCATCCACATGTTGGTGTGGTGTGGGACAGTGGGTCAGATTATGTAAGGCATTGTCTCTCTTGACTTTGAGTGACTGCATTTTGCTTGTACACATGTACTAAAACATTGTTCTCTTCCAAGCCAGGTCTAGTGGGCTGACATTTTTCCTATTTTGTGCTATAAACTCTTTTTTTTTGTTTAGCATTTTGTTTTTTACTTTTTTCAGAGCCTGGCACTACATAGGCACTTAAGCTCCCCCCTCCCTCTCACTGCATTTGTAATGTCTGTTCCATGATCCATCACTTTTCCTGAAGAGCAGCATTTGAATTTTGAAAGCGTTATTTAGTGTAAATGAAAAACTACTGCAGGAATCAGTCAGTCAGAAACAGCTTGGTGGTTTAGCTAGACCATAAAAGTATAAAAGCAATAAACCCATACAGATTGAGATAAACTGCAATAAGATTGCACAGCAAGCAGATTTTAATTAAAAGACAGTAGAAAGCCAATAATACAGATAATCATAAAAAGTGAGAGACCAATTCAAATATAAACAAATAAAAAAGTACATCTATTACTACATAATCAGCGTCCCCTCTGCCTTATAGCATGTTGGATGAAAGAGGCAGTTAAAAAACGGATTTTCACTGAAGAAAGAGTCTACAAATAATTAAAAGCTGCTTTGCAATATTTAATATTTGCCTCTTTCAAAAGAGGTAACAAGTAGTGTATTCTCAGGGATGTGAAAAAGTTACAGAAAAACAAAAAGTGATTTGTGCTTTGTGCTGAGTGATTGTCACAGGGACAGGCAGGTAGGCTGTGGAAAAAAAGAGCCCTTAGGAGGAAAAGCAGCCAAAAAGTGCACTGTGCATAGTCCTAGTCTATCCAACAATAATCTGTGGTGTTGGTTCGCACCCAAGTTAGGTAGGGTTGAGTGCCAGTACTTGTACAGATCCGCATATGCGCTTGAAATGTAGACATCAAAGACTGACAAAGGAGGGTGGAGACAAACTGCCCCTCTTACTTACTTTATTTTTTTTCTGCTGGCAGAGTGACAAGGACAATTGTACTTTCTTGCCTGACTTGCCAGCTGAAAAAAGGTTGATTGATTGAATGACAGGGCAATGGAATTTCAGTGCAAACCAGCCATGGCTCTATTTGCAATACACCCGGTTTTACTTGAATCAAATGTCACAACTCGAACAGTCATTTTCCTTCAAAAGTGAGAACTTAGCTCGAATTCTGAATATGTTGCTAACTCGAGGTCTCTGCTACTGTTCCCCTATTGGCATTGTGACTTTGAAATGGGAGCAAAACGCTCTTACCTACCTGTTCTCAACTTTTTGACTTCTGTGCACCCCGCTGGATTATTATTGGATGCTGAGGATCCTGCTTATGTAATTGCTGCGATTTGAATCTCAAAAAATCCAAAACAATTACTGAATTATATATACATGCTTGCCTGGAACTTTGATAAAATATGGGACTTTCAAGTAGGGTCTGAAGAGGGAAGTGATCACCATCCTCTGAAATTAAATTTGCTGAGAGGCAAAATGATGCTGAAGGAAACGGTGAACCCTCTTCGGATGGATTATCCAAAACGACTGACCACTAGACTAACAGATGAACATATGAAAAAACTGTTTAATCGTCAGCAAAATATAACACTGAAGGACGCCTGAATAATACATCCTGAGTGGTATGAGAATATAATTGGACAGGTGGTACAGTGCCTTAGAGTAGTTCTAAAAGGAAAGGGAGGAAGGAATGTGAAAGCTCTGAATAACCAAAGTAAGAAAAACAAATGGTTTACTGGGGAATGTAGGAATCTAAAGGCGCAGATAAGGAAAGGGGAAAGAAACATCAAAATAAGATATGAAATAGAAAGTCATAATGTTCTGATGAAGTCAAGGAGAAGGTATAAAACTTTAATCAGAGACCAGAGAAGAGATCATAAAGAGAGGTGTTGGGGACATATATTAGAGGCAATAGAAACCAAAAACATAAAACCTTTTGGGAAACTGTTACAAGAAGGATCAGGAAAAACGCAGGATACGATGGCCTGTGTGGTAGAAGAAGAAGCTTGGGTGGATTATCTAGAGGAGATATACGGCAAAAAAGAGGAACAAGGAGGGAAACAAGTAACCTCTTGGGAGACAGTGGGTGAGGGCTTAAGGTCCAATTTCTCAATAAGTAACATCAGAAGTATCATCTCAAGATTAACCTTGACTCACGCGTGTGTGGACATGATAATATACCTTCAGTATTTATAAAAACCTACCCAGATTGGTGGGCCAAGCACCTGCATAGGTTGTTTGCTAAGATTTTGGATACAGGGAATATCTCTGAAAACTGAAGAGATGCAATTATCAGACCGATACACAAAAAGGGAGATATAAAACCCTTCAATAATTATAGGCTGATTAATCTTCTGGATGTGGCAGAGAAGGTATCCGCAAAAATAATCTTGGGAATGTTAAAGGAGTGGGTTGACTTGAATGATATAGTGCCGCCAGAACAGGGAGGCTTCAAGGAATGTCACTTTACAATTGACCACTGCTTCGCACTCTGGTCCATTGCCTGTGAGTCTGTTGAGCAGGAGGAATTTATTCTGAGGCTTCGTAGACTTCTGTGCAGCTTTTGATGTGGTAGACAAAAATTGCCTATGGGAGGCACTAAAGAAACAAGTCATCCCAAAAGACCTTCTAAGGCTAATCCAGGAGCTACATAGGAGCAATTGGGCCCAGGTCATTATGGACACAGAGGGGACTCTAACACATAAATTATAAATTAATAACGGGTTGAGGCAGGGGTGTATATTAGCCCCCTTATTTTTCTTCCTATTTGTTGCCGATCTGCCAGCGATCTTAGCTGCTGCTAAAGGACTTAGCCCTAGAGTGAATGGTAAACATGTGGCATGCTTTATATATGCAGATGATCTTGTGATAATATACCAAACAGAAATTGGTCTGCAAAGGAAATTAGACATATTTAGAGATTACGGTAGTTGTAAAACATTAGTGGTAAATATGTATAAAACCAGGGTGCTTTTCTTTGGGAAGACAAAAAGTAAATTTAGTTGGCACCTAGGCGCTGAGAAACTAGAATTAGTTAATGAACATAAGTATCTTGGAGTCTGGTTTGAGAGGTTCCTGAAATTAAAAACACATTTCGAGGCACTGAAGATCAGGGCTATGGCCTCAGTAAGACACTGTGTCCTCCACCGTCGAGACCCGGGTCGCAGCCTCGGCAATCCGGTCCACAGCCGTACGAAGATCTTGGCGTAGGAAGGAAACTTAAACTTCAGTCCCCACCATGCCTATTTTGGCATAGAGAGTGTCTATGGCATGATTAAGTGCTGCCAGGAGGGCCGCATTGTCGGGTGCAGCAGGGCCACCATCTCCTCCCGTGGCCCCTCCAGCAGCTGTCGTAAATTGATCAATGGTGCCCTGTTTGGGGCCAGCGCCCCCGGGCCCGCCCTTGCCCATCTCCAGTGGACCCAGGTGCGAGAAGAGACAGCGACACGGTGGAGGGTCCGACCCCGGTCTTTAGCCCAGCAGCGTCAATAAGGATGAATTCCCACACAGCTCCCAAGGCGACCCGCTGGTCAGGAGATAGTGTTCGCCCCAATCGTTGAGCGCGCGTACTCTGATCTCCTCCCCACCGAGCCACACTACTAGCTGTAGGAGCAAGACCCCCGAGGTCTACACCCAGCAGGCGAACGCCGTCCGCACTCACCAGTAGGGGGAACGGATCAGCACGCCAGTCTCTGTGCCTCAATCTTTCCCAAGCCCGGCTGCAGTCCTCCAGGGCCTCACACACAGTGCCGGTCGCCCCCCACCAGGGAGGCCTCACATGGGCCCAGTAACAGAGCAGGAAAACCAGCGGGGGCCCTCTCAAATCACCACTGGCACATGTGCATCACGTGCCTAGGGATGCCGGTGCAACAAAGAGACCGCCGTCCCCACCGCTGAAATCAGTGGGCAGTTTGGGGCAGGCCCCGACGCGCTCCCACGCACCGGCAATCACAGTGCGGGCCGTCGCAGGGAAGGGAATCCCAAGGATCGGAGAAAAGGGAGGGGGGAGGGCTGAAGCAGCAGTCACCGAGGCGTCACAGGGTGCAGGGCGCGAGCCTCACGCTCACCACTTGAGGCCGTGACCCGGCTCCAGCGCCGTCCAGCACCAGCCGTGTGTGGTCCAATCCGCCAGGGCCCGGGCGCGCCGCTCCCACCGATCAAGCCGCAGCAGGATAATCTAGAGGGCGCCAGTTAGCCCTTGGTCCTCTCTGGTGTGTCTCTGCCCTCAGGACCCGGGCAGACTCCAGGGATCCGCTCCCCCATGTACTCTGCCCAGCACTGGGAAGATGGCGGCCCCGAGAAAAAGGGGGGAGGGGCGGCAGCATCACCTCCTTTGTTCAGGCTCTCCGGCGCCGGCTTCCACAAGTGGCACAGGGAGCCCGGCAGAGGACCTTGTCGCTTCCCCCTCCGGCTCCGGGCGAGGCCAGCCCCCGCGGCTATAACCCACGGGCTCCGGTCGGGCCGCCGCAAAGAAAGCAGGCCATAGTGCGCCAGGTGGGGACGTCAGGAATCAGCAGCCACAGCACAGCTCACTGCCTCATCGGGAGTAGTGTCACGGTACCAGGACGTAGGGGCAGCCGTAACATCGATGTGAGACGTCTCTGGGCAGGATCAAGGTAGGATTTTGGACGGATTACGGCGTGGATGGACGGAGCTCGATCAGGCTACGTGCACCATGTTGGCCTGCCTAGCCACGCCCCCCCTTACATCAATTTTAACACATACCATGTTTTTAGATGTTTTTAAACTCAGATTTTTGCAATGTTGTTATGCTTTTGAAACTGGCATATTTTAGCATTTAGCATAATTTCGTCCAGTCGGATGAGGAGTGGGTGTTATAAACCCCAATTCACCCCAATATAGGCTTAGGTGGTTACACGACCTTTTACCTACATCTGTCCTATCATTGTTCTACATAACGAGTTGGCGCTGACCTTTTACCTAGATAGGTGTACATGACTGTTGTGTGGTTTTCTCACAAAACTAGCCTCATGTATTATGCATGAGGATTCTCAGTATTTCAGCAGGATTACTGTCTTCTGCATAATAACTCTGTAGAAGGGTCACTTCTATCGTCATCCTTGCCCGACATGCCCACAGTACACTTCAAGGTAAAACCCCTGAGGGTACCTTTTCGGGTATATAAGCATTACATCCTCGCTGGGCAAACCAGAGGAGAAAGACTTCCATGCTGACACGCTGACGCGAGACGCTGAGGTCCCTGCACGCAGACACTCCAGTACACAGTGGTTCGACATCCCTTGTGGGGTGTCCAGCTCGAGACCAAGATGGGGTCCTTCACTCTCCCACATCAGGGAATGGGGTTGGCTCTATCCTAAGGGGATTCTTGGCTATACACCTACATACATGCTAGGTACACTTAGGTACATCTAGTTAGGGTTTTCATCGTAGGGGTTTGCATTTCTTTACTGTTATGAATCTATTTGCCTGCATATATTCATTGTTTTAGCACTATGGTCGAATTCTACCTTTTCTTTATTCTGTTGGTGCTTATAACCATATACATATGTCAATGTCTAATAGCCGTTGCAGCACAGGTATTTTATATTAGAATGACGCTTGTTCAATAAATAATTATGGAAAACATCCCCACCATTTATTCCGTTTATCTCTCTGAGACTAAGTGAGCAAGAGTGACTTGGCGAAAAGTACTGTACTGTTTCCACGATCCCTGAGGGGTCAGGGTTGCCATGTTCGACAGTTTCCAGAAACTATTCGCTCCTTGGTAAGGTGGGCTCATAGTGGCGCTGTGAGCTGGCTGGTCTACAGACCACCATATCCTATGGGGGTATCTGGAATCAGTCTAGACACCAATCCCTTATTTTATGTTGTCTAAACGGGCAGATCCTATATAGATTTGTAAGAACTACACAACAGGTCAATGGTGTTTATCTGTTGCTCTGTTAAATTGTCATCCACATGTTGGTGTGGTGTGGGACAGTGGGTCAGATTATGTAAGGCATTGTCTCTCTTGACTTTGAGTGACTGCATTTTGCTTGTACACATGTACTAAAACATTGTTCTCTTCCAAGCCAGGTCTTGTGGGCTGACATTTTTCCTATTTTTTGCTATAAACGCTTTTTTTTTTGTTTAGCATTTTGTTTTTTACTTTTTTCAGAGCCTGGCACTACATAGGCACTTAAGCTCCCCCCTCCCTCTCACTGCATTTGTAATGTCTGTTCCATGATCCATCACTTTTCCTGAAGAGCAGCATTTGAATTTTGAAAGCAATATTTAGTGTAAATGAAAAACTATCGCAGGAATCAGTCAGTCAGAAACAGCTTGGTGGTTTAGTTAGACCATAAAAGTATAAAAGCAATAAACCCATACAGATTGAGATAAGCTGCAATAAGATTGCACAGCAAGCAGATTTTAATTAAAAGACAGTAGAAAGCCAATAATACAGATAATCATAAAAAGTGAGAGACCCGTTCAAATACAAACAAATAAAAAAGTACATCTATTACTACATAATCAGCGTCCCCTCTGCCTTATAGCATGTTGGATGAAAGAAGCAGTTAAAAAACGGATTTTCACTGAAGAAAGAGTCTACAAATAATTAAAAGCTGCTTTGCAATATTTAATATTTGCCTCTTTCAAAAGAGGTAACAAGTAATGTATTCTCAGGGATGTGAAAAAGTTACAGAAAAACAAAAAGTGAATTGTGCTTTGTGCTGAGTGATTGTCACAGGGACAGGCAGGTAGGCTGTGGAAAAAAGGAGCCCTTAGGAGGTAAAGCAGCCAAAAAGTGCACTGAGCATAGTCTTAGTCTATCCAACAATAATCTGTGGTGTTGGTTCGCACCCAAGTTAGGTAGGGTTGAGTGCCAGTACTTGTACAGATCCGCATATGCGCTTGAAATGTAGACATCAAAGACTGACAAAGGAGGGTGGAGACAAACTGCCCCTCTAACTTACTTAATTTTTTTCTGCTGGCAGAGTGACAAGGACAATTGTACTTTCATGCCTGGCTTGCCAGCTGAAAAAAGGTTGATTGATTGAATGACAGGGCAATGGAATTTCAGTGTAAACCAGCCATGGCTCTATTTGCAATACACCCGGTTTTACTTGAAGCAAATGTCACAACTCGAACAGTCATTTTCCTTCAAAAGTGAGAACTTAGCTCGAATTCTGAATATGTTGCTAACTCGAGGTCTCTGCTACTGTTCCCCTATTGGCATTGTGACTTTGAAATGGGAGGAAAACGCTCTTACCTACCTATTATGTTGTTATGTTATGTTATGTTATGTTATGTTACTGATTTTTGTACCGCGCACAGCTGCCCCAGCAAAGGGGCGTCCTGGCGCCAAAAAGGTGGACACAACAACACAGAGTGCAGCGGGATTACTTAATTTTATTAAAAAGAAACGTTTTAATGACCCCTCTAAACCTGGTTAAATCTTTCACAGCACGGATGTCAAAGGGAAGAGCGTTCCAGAGCTTGGCAGCTACCACTCGGAAGGAGCGGCCACCCGTCCTATTCAACAGAAAACGAGGAACAACAGCTAAGTTCTGGCCCAGGGATCTCAACGAGCGAGAAGGGATGTACGGAGTAAGGAGATTCGTAAGAATAGGAGGGGCCAAGCCTTTCAAAATTTTGAAGGCCAGGCAAAGCACCTTAAACTCAATACGCCGCACAACAGGCAGCCAGTGAAGAGTATGCAGTACTCCGGACACTGAGCAACGTTTGGGCAACCCAAATATTGCTCTTGCGGCGGCATTCTGCACTCGTTGTAGCTGCAGAAGTTCAGCCTTGTTCGTGCCTGCAAGCAGCGCACTGGCATAGTCTATTCTGGATAAGACCGAGGCCTGGACCACCAGCTGTCTCGTGCTGGCGTCAAAAAATTTGAGCACCGGCCTAATGCTCCTGATAATGCCGAAACAAGAAGCAGCTACCTTCTTCGTATGGCAGGTGAAACTAAGTGCAGGGTCCAGCCAGACCCCGAGGTTCTTTAACTCCAATACAGGAGAAGGGGTCATACCTAGCTCGGAGGGCCACCAACTATCATTCCAACATCCAGGACGCTTACCAAACACCATCACCTCTGTCTTCTTAGTGTTCAATTGGAGACAGTTCTGATTCATCCAATTGGCCACCGAGCGCAACCCCTCACAGAAGTTGAGGGCATCCATAGCTGAGTCCCCACTTAGTGTGACCGCCAGCTGCGTGTCATCCGCATAGGAAACCATTGTCAGGCCCCAGCTTTTGACTACAGCAGCCAGCGGCCTCACATAAAGATTAAAAAGAGTGGGGCTCAGAGATGAACCCTGAGGAACCCCCAACGTGAGCGGGTGAGAGGTGGACTTACCGGGTGGTATCGCAACCTGGAAGGATCTGTTGGAAAGAAAGGAGCGAAACCAGCCTAATGCCAAACCCCTAACCCCGGCTTCCTCTAGCCGCCGCATCAAGATGTCATGGGACACCGTATCGAAGGCGGCACTCAGGTCTAACAAAAGGAGTGCCGCTGTGTGTCCGGTGTCCAGCACGGAGCGCAGATGTTCAGCCATATATAGCAGGGCAGTCTCCGTGCTGTGGGCTTTACGGAAACCATTTTGCGTGGGGTCCAAGATGTTAGCTTTATCAAGATGGTCCGCCAGGATCCCATTCACATGGGTTTCGATGACTTTAGCAGCCCACGGCAGCAAGGAGATGGGGCGGTAGTTCTCAGGTTTAGTGGGGTCGAGGGTAGGCTTTTTCAGGATGGGAGTGACTACCGCTTGCTTCCACTTGATAGGAACAGTCGCTGAGCCAAGGGACATATTGATAAGGGAAAGCAAGGGAGCACGACATGAATCCTGCAGGTTTTTAAATAGTTTGAGGGGGTCTGCCGGGGAGCCAGATTTAATTTTTTGGCTCAAGAGATCAAAGCCCTCCTCTGATAGGGGGGCTAGACAGTCCAGGATCACATCCTTGAACTCAGGGCAGTCAACTGGCTTCGAGCAGTGCATGGCAGTAGGGAAGGTTTGATAGATAGCTTGCACCTTCTGAACAAAGAACGAGGCCAGGCGCTCACAATGGGAGTCTGTGCATATTTCAGCCGCAGGGGTCCTCTTAGTTATGAGGTCCTTTAGGACCTTGAAGATTAATTTGGAGGGGTTCGGGCTGTTCCGAAACTCCCGCGCATAGAAAGCGGCGCGTGTACGACACACCGCTCTGTGATATGACTTGGAGGTAGTGAGGTAGCAGATCTTAAGCGCGGGATCATAGGCCTTCCTCCATCGCCTTTCCGCTTGCCTACATTCTCTCTTGAGAGACGCCAGTGTCTCATCATACCACGGGCTATGAGCCTTGGTCCGGCATTTGGAACGTACACAGGGAATAAGAGAGTCCAAGGCCGAGCCAATCCAAGTGCAGAATGCATCATACCCACTGTCCACGTCAGCAAAGAGGGGTAGGGGGCTATTTCCTAATAAACGATAAAAATCATCAAGCTTTAATTTGCACCACTGGCGGGACAGAGATGTTTTATTCAGTGCCACAGAAAGAAGATCTGCCACAGGGAGAACTGCTTTCACTAACATATGATCTGTCCAAGCCAGCTGGACAGGGTGGCATAGAGTAATCTCCTCTAAGGAGGTAAAAAACGGGTCCAGTATGTGACCACCAGAATGGGAGGGGGACATCACTCTCTGTGTAAGCTGCAAAGCTTCCAGATCTGCTAGACAGCTCCTAATGGAAGCTTGGGAGGGACAGTCAAAATGCAAATTAAGGTCACCGACCACATTAAAATTTGCACAGCCGAGAGCTTCTATACTAATGACGTCCGGGAGAGCAGCCCTAAATGCCGCATCGCAGCCCGGAGGCCGATATATTAAAAGACCTGAGAAGCTAAAGCAATGAGACAGAGAGATTCTGAAACGAGCACATTCACAACCTGGAAGTGTTAATTCTTTCCATTCACATGGAAATCGCCGTTTCACCGCCATAGCAATCCCACCACCTCTCGAACCGCGATTGAGCGTTACCACGGTATACTCAGGGGGGAAGGCAAGGTTTAAAATCGCAGTGTCATCGTCTTGTAGCCATGTCTCAGTCATAAACAGCACATCAGGGGAGTCATTGTTCTCAACTTCTTGACTTCTGTGCACCCCGCTGGATTATTATTGGATGCTGAGGATCCTGCTTATGTAATTGCTGCGATTTGAACCTCAAAAAATCCAAAACAATTACTGAATTATATATACATGCTTGCCTGGAACTTTGATAAAATATGGGACTTTTAAGTAGGGTCTGAAGAGGGAAGTGATCACCATCCTCTGAAATTAAATTTGCTGAGAGGCAAAATGATGCTGAAGGAAACGGTGAACCCTCTTCGGATGGATTATCCAAAACGACTGACCACTAGACTAACAGATGAACATATGGAAAAACTGTTTAATCGTCAGCAAAATATAACACTCAAGGACGCCTCAATAATACATCCTGAGTGGTATGAGAATATAATTGGAGAGGTGGTACAGTGCCTTAGAGTAGTTCTAAAAGGAAAGGGAGGAAGGAATGTGAAAGCTCTGAATAACCAAAGTAAGAAAAACAAATGGTTTACTGGGGAAAATAGGAATCTAAAGGCGCAGATAAGGAAAGGGGAAAGAAACATCAAAATAAGATATGAAATAGAAAGTCATAATGTACTGATGAAGTCAAGGAGAAGGTATAAAACTTTAATCAGAGACCAGAGAAGAGATCATAAAGAGAGGTGTTGGGGACATATATTAGAGGCAATAGAAACCAAAAACATAAAACTTTTTGGGAAACTGTTACAAGAAGGATCAGGAAAAACGCAGGATACGATGGCCTGTGTGGTAGAAGAAGAAGCTTGGGTGGATTATCTAGAGGAGATATACGGCAAAAAAGAGGAACAAGGAGGGAAACAAGTAACCTCTTGGGAGACAGTGGGTGAGGGCTTAAGGTCCAATTTCTCAATAAGTAACATCAGAAGTATCATCTCAAGATTAACCTTGACTCACGCGTGTGTGGACATGATAATATACCTTCAGTATTTATAAAAACCTACCCAGATTGGTGGGCCAAGTACCTGCATAGGTTGTTTGCTAAGATTTTGGATACAGGGAATATGTCTGAAAACTGAAGAGATGCAATTATCAGGCCGATACACAAAAAGGGAGATATAAAACCCTTCAATAATTATAGGCTGATTAATCTTCTGGATGTGGCAGAGAAGGTATCCGCAAAAATAATCTTGGGAATGTTAAAGGAGTGGGTTGACTTGAATGATATAGTGCCGCCAGAACAGGGAGGCTTCAAGGAATGTCACTTTACAATTGACCACTGCTTCGCGCTCTGGTCCATTGCCTGTGAGTCTGTTGAGCAGGAGGAATTTATTCTGAGGCTTCGTAGACTTCTGTGCAGCTTTTGATGTGGTAGACAAAAATTGCCTATGGGAGGCACTAAAGAAACAAGTCATCCCAAAAGACCTTCTAAGGCTAATCCAGGAGCTACATAGGAGCAATTGGGCCCAGGTCATTATGGACACAGAGGGGACTCTAACACATAAATTATAAATTAATAACGGGTTGAGGCAGGGGTGTATATTAGCCCCCTTATTTTTCTTCCTATTTGTTGCCGATCTGCCAGCGATCTTAGCTGCTGCTAAAGGACTTAGCCCTAGAGTGAATGGTAAACATGTGGCATGCTTTATATATGCAGATGATCTTGTGATAATATACCAAACAGAAATTGGTCTGCAAAGGAAATTAGACATATTTAGAGATTACGGTAGTTGTAAAACATTAGTGGTAAATATGTATAAAACCAGGGTGCTTTTCTTTGGGAAGACAAAAAGTAAATTTAGTTGGCACCTAGGCGCTGAGAAACTAAAATTAGTTAATGAACATAAGTATCTTGAAGTCTGGTTTGAGAGGTTCCTGAAATTAAAAACACATTTCGAGGCACTGAAGATCATTACCCCCAGGTCCCTCCGTCCTCGACACCGCCATGGACAAGTGAGATCTACTATCTCACTGACAGAAAAAAGAACGAAGGAATGCTGGACCTACCCTCCCCCTCCCACTGGGAGTACTTAAGGAGTACCGTCCCAGCATTCCTCCTGTTCTTTTTTCTGTCATCCTGACAGTGTGAGGACGCGGCAGGAGCGTGGGCGCTCCTGCCTTCTTTCTGGATGTTGCGTTGTGGCTGCTGGGTCTTACCTGGTGCCGGCGGCCCTTCGCTGTTGGCCTCTCTCTCCCTGCTGGGCTTGGGGGGAGTGGCGTGGGCCTCTTCGTTTTCCGGACCTCGCGGCGGTGTAATACTGCGTTGGTTCTCTCCTGGCCCGATGGCCGCCTCTCCCGGCCTGCTGGGCTTGCTGGGGGGCGCGGCCGCACTGCTCCTCTGGATTGGTTGGAGCTGATTCCCCGGCCGGATGTGGTCATGCCTGACTTCCGGTTTTTGAGCGTGGGGACGGAAGTCAGGCGCCTCGAGGTTGCCGGCTTTGGGGAAACTCGTTTAAAACGAGCGTTTGGGGTGAGTACCGCATAGCGGTTGTTATCTCTGGCGATTTTGCTGTTGTTGGTGTGTTCTTTATGATGGGAAAGCATTCCAGGAAAAGACATCACCGGGAGAGGTCTTCCTCTTCCTCTAGTGCTTCCAGGTCTCCCTCACCTGCCAGGTCCAGGCGCCGTGATACTGGTGCTGATGCGCATATTAAGCGCTTGATCAGGGAGACTTTGACTGAGATGGGTGATGCTGGATCCCGTCGCAGGTGTCCTGCTCCTGTTTCTTCGGACTCTAGTGGCGATGAGTCTGCGGGTTTGGGAGATGAGGAGTTAAAGGGCAAATATGTGGACAAGGAGACTATGACCACGATTGTGCAGCATGTTAAAGAGAACATGGGGTTCCCTGACAGAGACGCGCCTAGTACCTCTAGGGGCCCTTTGTTGCGACAATTTCAGAGTGCTGCCACTGTCGATGTACCTGTCCATCCCTTCATCAGGGATGTTTTGAAGCGCGAGTGGGCTGACCCGGATCGCATCCTGATTCCGCGATTCATGACTAAACTCTATCCTCTGCAGGATATGGCTACTGAACTGCCTGATTCAATTCCTATTGACTCGTTTGTGGCTAGTTTGGTGGGGCGTACTTCCCTTGCTGAGGATGCTGTACTGAAGGATCCGGTTGACAAGAAGGCGGATGTGGCGCTCCGTAAAGTGTATTCTGGTTCCCACCTGGCCTTACGGGCAGGCATCTACGGGACTTATGTGTCGCAGTCACTGTTGTCTGACCTGAAGTCCCTCTATCAGTCTATGGATAATGCCACGGACTGTTCTGGTTTACTGGAGCTGATTGAGCGTCAGGTGGAACTCCTATCTGATGTCTCCTTTGACGTTGTGCGTGCTTCGGCTCTTTCCGGGGGAGCTTGTGTGGCTGCATGTCGCAGTCTTGTCCTTAAGGACTAGAAGACTGACTCTGCGCAGAAAGCATGCGCTTTGAGGTTGCCCTTTCAGGGTACTATGTTGTTTGGGGGGGAGTTGGAGGCGAAGTTACACAAATTGTTTAAGGAAAAGAAGCATTCCTCTTCCTTTAAGGTCTCTGCTACTGCTCCTGTCCCTTCTAAACCCAAATCTTTCTTTCGCCCTGCTTCTCGTAGACAGTTTGTGAGAGGCCAGGGTAGGTTTGCTTCTGGCCGTGGTCGGGACCGTAAGGCTAAATCCCCTCCTCCTGCCAAGCCGCGTTCCTGACTCTTTGGCGGTGGTTCCCGGGTAGTTGGTTGGAGGGCGGCTGCGCTTCTTCCTGGCTGCCTGGGTTCAGTCTTGTTCCGACGTCTGGGTGTTGGACATCATTCGCCAGGGTTATGTTCTGGAGTTTACGACTCCACCTCCAGACTCGGGTGTTCGGCCGACTCCTTGGCCTTCGAGTCGCGTAAAGCGGTCTCATCTCTCTCTCGGGATTCTGGACCTTCTTCGAAAAGGTGCCATTCAGGAGGTTCCCCCGTTGGAGACGGGGTTGGGTTTCTATTCCCTGGTCTTTCTAGTTCCAAAGAACACAGGGGGTTTCCGCTTAATTTTGGATCTGCGGGTTATGAACAAATGGGTGGCCAAGATTCCTTTCCGCATGGAGACTTTGCAAAGGGTAATTCCGTTGGTACTGCCGGGGCACTTCATGTGTACCCTCGATCTTCAGGATGCGTACTACCATGTCTCGATCCATCCTCGGTCCCGCAGGTTTCTGAGGTTTTGTGTTCAGGGACGTCATTTCCAGTTCATGGTCTTGCCGTTCGGTCTCCGGTCGGCGCCAAGGGTGTTTACAAAGGTGGTGGCGCCTTTGGTCGCGTGGCTTCATCTCCAAGGGGTGATGGTATACCCCTTTTTAGATGACTGGTTGATCCATGCTCCATCTCGGGTCCTGTTGCTGGAGGCCAGGGAGGTGGTGTGCTCGGCATTGCGGGCCCATGGTTTCCTGATCAACTTGCCCAAGTGTCAACTGACTCCGTCTCAGGACATGGTTTTTATTGGGGCCCGATTCCGTTCGGATCTGAACCGTGTGTTCCTCCCCGAGCCTCGGGTGACGACGTTGGTGTCCCTTGCTCATCGTTTCTGGTTGGGGGGAGCCTTTCCGGTGCGCCTTTGGTTGCGTCTTCTGGGTCTGATGGCGGCGACTGTTTTTACAGTAGCGTGGGCGCGGTTTCATCTGCACCCCCTTTGGGTGTACCTTCTGTCTCTTTGGGATCCCCGGTCCCTCGCTTTGGAGATTCTCATTCCTGTGTCTCCAGTGGTCCTCCCGGTTCTTCTTTGGTGGTCTGTGAGGGATCATCTGTCTTTAGGTCTGCCCCTGCAGTCTTCTCCTTCTCTGGTCTTGACTTCGGATGCCAGCGCCTTGGGTTGGGGGGCGACCTTGGGGTCTCGCTCCCTTCAGGGTCGTTGGTCCCTCCTGGAGAGCCACCGGTCATCCAACTGGAGAGAGCTCACGGCGGTGTCCCGGGCTGTGATGGGTTTCCGAGCTCTGTTGCTCGATCGGAACGTGTTGGTGCGGTCCGACAATATGGTGACGGTGGCCTATCTGAATCATCAAGGGGGGATTCGTTCGGCGTCTTTGAATGCGGTAGTGGTGCCCCTGTTTTGTTGGGCGGAGGGCCATCTGCTGTCTCTGACGGCGGTTCATCTTCGGGGAGTGGACAACTTTGTGGCGGATGCCCTGAGTCGGTGCTTTCCGGATTCTCTGGAGTTGTCTCTCACCCCGGTTGCGTTTCGGCTTGTGTGCGGGAGGTTTGGGCGTCCCTTTCTGGACCTCTTTGCCGCCCGGCACAATGCTCAGCTCCCTCGGTTTTGCTCCCGGTTTCTGCAGGAGGGTTGCTGAGGGGTGGATGCTCTGTCTCTCCCGTGGCCGTCGCGTCTCCTCTATGCCTTCCCCCCCCGGCGCTGGTTCCCAGGTTTCTGGCCCGGTTGTGTCAGGAGGATCGGGAGGTGGTGGCGGTGCTACCGTTTTGGCCTCGGAGGTCTTGGTTTCCGACGGTGCGGCTTTTGGCGGTGCAGGGTCCTTGGTTTCTTCCCCTGTCTCCGTCTCCTCTGCGGTCTTCCCCGTGCCTGTCTCTTCTCCGGTTGCGGTTGTCGGTGTGGAGGTTGAAAGGCAGGGTTGGCGAAGGCGCGGTTTCCCGGAACATTTAGCGATGGCTCTTCAGCGTTCCCGACGGCCTTCTACCCTTAAGGCTTATGATCGGCATTGGGGTAATTTTGATCGTTGGTGTTCTGCGTTGGGTGTCTCCCCTTTGTTCTGTTCCGTGCCGGTTGTCCTTCAGTTTTTGTGGGAGGGTTTCGAGAAGGGTTTGGCTGTTTCTACGCTGCGTGCCCAGTGGGCCGCTGTTCGGGCTTTTCGTTCCCCATGGGGGAATCTTTCGGATGTTGAAGATTTGGTTTCTCGTCTTCTTCGCAGTTTTACTGTTTCCCGGCCTGTGCCTCGCCCTTCTTTTCCCCTGTGGGACTTGCCTTTGGTCCTGCGGGTTTTGATCGGTCCTCCTTTTGAGCCCTTGGATACGGTGGATTTAAAGTTTCTCACCCTCAAGGTGGTTTTCCTGGTGGCTGTCACCTCTGCTCGACGTCTTGGGGAGTTGGGGGCCTTGATGGCACGTGCTCCCTTTCTGTCTTTCACGGAGGGTGGGGTAGTCCTCCGCCTGGATTCTTCCTTTGTGCCAAAGGTTTCTTCGCAATTTCACAGGTGCCAGGAGTTGGTGTTGCCCTCCCTGGGCTCTGTCTTGGATTCTCCCGGTGGTCCCCGGTGGTCTTTGTTAGATGTGTGCAGGGCTCTGCGCATTTATCTTGACCGCACTGCGGGATTTCGCAAGTCGGACTCCCTTTTTGTCTCCTTTGGTGCGGCTTCTCTGGGGTGTAAGGCTTCTTCTGTGTCCATCGGCCGTTGGCTGAAGCACGCCATTTCCTTGGCCTACTCTCTGTCTGGTTCTCCTCCTCCTTTGGGGGTTCAGGGTCGTTCTACGAGAGGGGTGGCTGCTTCTTGGGCGGAGGTTCGGGGTGTTCCTCTCTCTGAGATTTGCAGGGCTGCCACGTGGGCCTCTTCTAATACCTTCATCAGGCATTATCGTCTCCTCAATCTTTTGGGGGATGATGGAGGTTTTGCATTGGGGGTGTTGAGCTCTGTTCGCTCCTAAATGTTTTTTCTGCTTTATTTCCAATAAATCTCTGGGTTTGTTTGCTATCCTAGTGGTTTGTTGTGTTTTCTGGTATGAATGCCGGTGTTTGCTTTGGTATTTCTCACTTTTCCATGACGGTGTCGAGGACGGAGGGACCTGGGGGTAATGTCCTATTACTTACCGGTAATCTTCATTACTCCGGGTCCCGTAGTCCTCGACACCGTCATGACTTCCCTCCCTCCCTCCCTGTCTGCCGGCCTTCATTGGTGCTTGGTATTTCAGGAGGAATGCTGGGACGGTACTCCTTAAGTACTCCCAGTGGGAGGGGGAGGGTAGGTCCAGCATTCCTTCGTTCTTTTTTCTGTCAGTGAGATAGTAGATCTCACTTGTCCATGACGGTGTCGAGGACTACGGGACCCGGAGTAATGAAGATTACCGGTAAGTAATAGGACAGGGCTATGGCCTCAGTAAGTGGCGTGAAAAAATTAAATAGGGACTTCGGAGAAATGTCATACAAACCTGTTCTACAAGCCTGTGTAGCAATGATGCCCCCGCAATTGCAATACGGAGCCAAGCTGCTATATATTAGTAGCAACAATAGGTGGGATGCTGAGGAGGGGAAATGTTTGAAGAGTTTATTGTCCCTCCCTGCTTAGTCATGATCCAAGCAATAAGAATAGAAACTGGTATGACATCATAGAATATAATGACTGCAAAAGCGTTAATAAAATTCTGAGGAAGATTGAGTGGGGAGGAGGTACAGAAAGTTTCTCAGTGGTGCAAAAACGAAATCCTGCATAGTAAATTAAAATGTGCAAAAACTTTTAGGAACAAATTGAGAACTGTTTGTAAGGATATAAAAGTAGTGTTGCTCCTACAGAAGCTACAAATTGAAATCTCAAAGAGCGGGTTAAAAACGCTAGGTAAAGACCTGTTTTATGAATGCGACTATCACTATTTAAGTGGGAAAAAAACTGTACAATTTATGCTAAAGTTGTGGCGGAATCAAGTGAGTTTTCCATATATGGGGATACATTACTAAATCAGCTGCTAACAAGTGATTTATTGAGAGTAAGGGTTGGAATTAACCCCTGTAAGATAAATGATATGGTAAAATCTAAAATGATCCATTCAGGAGGCAATTTATGGCCAGAACACTAAATGTGATATGTTGCACATTCTGTTGGATTGCTTAAAGGTTAAACAATAGTGGAGACAGTTTTTACGCCCAATATTTTTAAAATATGGGATTAAGACTCATGGGAATGCTGCAGAATTTTTAACTGATATGCATTTTTGGGATATAGCAGTGCCATTGGGAGATTCATGAGGGCAGTCAGAAATGTGATTACTGACTTTTAGTAAGTATGACGTGTTATGTAATTTATGGGACTATATTAGGTGTTTCACTTGAAAGCCTATTTTAATGGGTAGATTTTTATAAAATGTTATCTGATGAAATTGTTATATATATATATATATTTTTTAATGTTTTAAAAGGAATTAGAAAGTGTATATAGTACAATGGACATACGTTTGTATACTGTTTAAAGGCCAATGGACAAAATAAAGGTATTTTTTGATTGATTGAAAACAATTACTGGAATAGATATGCATCAAACACACATATTTTGAAATAGTTTCTTTGACACAAAAAAATACACAAAATTCTAATTTTTAATTTAAATCGGAAGGTTGCGGCTTTTCAAAATGTCGTTTTATTTCTAAAAGACAAAGATTTATGCAAGAGACTAGCACACTACTTCCTCTCATTTGCTGTGCTTTCACGAATCAAGATAAGGATACCTACGAAATTGTTAGCCTCCAATTTCAAATTCCTCCACATTTACAGAACACTTTAAAATATTTCAGTTTTACTTTTTATCTTCTTATCCGTATATATTTTATTAATCTGCTAATACTGTTTAATTTTCTAGACAATTGCAAACCCCCTACGTAGGCGTTGCGGACCCCCAGGTGTCTGTGAATCACAGGTTAAGAGCCGCTGCTGTGATAACTTTCCTTCTTTTGGCTCTGAATGTTCCCCATATAAATGCTGCAATACAATACGATGACGCTTTTTTAAAATCCAGCAATATGTTTATCGCTTTGGAAAGTTGAGTAGTGTCTTGTGAGTTAGAGATGACTGGACCGTTTTGTTTCCTGACAGACTCTGTAGAACAGTGATGTAAGTGCGTAGGTGTGGGTGATAGAATTCATGATGTAGAATGTTCAGTTAACAGTTACATGCTGAGGAATAAAGACGTGTAGTACCCAGCTCTGTGTGTGGCATGATCATTTGCATGTACCCGGACTGGGGAGGACGCTACAAGTTGCTTTTCCTTTTCGGGCACAACATTTCAAAAGTTGCACAAAATAAAAATGCAATACAGTGTGAGCTTGATCGCACCATGGCAGAAGCATCTGAAACACTAGACCATGTAGTTGTTCTGTGAGCGAGCCAACAGATTAGCAGGGAGAACCAAGACAGAGCTGATCCAATGATCTTCCTTGACTCTAAGAGCTCCTACACAACCTGAGCCATGAAAATGTTAGGCATGTAAATCGAGCAACAACCATCATGTACAAATATGATAAGATCTCTTCCAAATGAAAAATGTATTTTTGTTTCTTTAACATTAAGAAGCTTTTTAATCTAAGTACATCAGATGATATCATTAAGAGGCATTTCATAAAAGTAGTAGCTTGTAAACATAAGTTTAGAAACATACATGGCCCCAGTGACAATGCCATTAAGTCAAGTTAGTTGTCATGTGCTCCCTTTATGTGGTATAGATTCTTCTTATACATGCAGCAACATTATAGTCTATTATAAAAAAAAGAAGAGATGGTTTTGTATGGGTGCACATCCAGAACACATATATTTCAGGATGCTCTCGTGCAATAGCAAAGAAAAAGGAAGCTCAGTGAAATAAAAATATTTGCCTAGAAACACAAAATTTGGTCAGATAGGGAAGTCAGGATTGACCTTGCGTTTTCTGATTTCAAATTGTGCAATTCAGCCACGAGATGAATATCTTTCTCTCTCCTTTTTTACAACAAAGGTTAATGCTTTGTCTTTAATTATTAATGCATCAGATTACAGTGTGGGTGGCAGGCAGAAGCCACATTAAAGCTCGGTTTGTTTTGGACTCGAAAGTCCGAGAGGTTCTCGAGCTAAGCCAGAGGCAGGCATCTGGCTCCAGCCTTCAGTGGCTCGCCTACCTCTGGTTGTTGCTACCTGCACTGGCTGCACCGCTATGTTCGGTGTCATTAAACGGCCTCACAGTAAGGCTTCTCATAGTCACATGTAGCAGAGGGGAAAGCGATCACTCGGGCAACCTAATGAATCTGCCGAAAAGCGTCTAAACTAATAATTATATAGAAATTATATTGTACCCGTCGAATCTTGCAAAGGCAAGACATTTGGCGTAATCTTCTACAAAATACATTTTAAAGTCATTTTAAACTGGCTCTTTAAAATGGATCAAAAGATAAAATTATTTAAGTTGTACACATTTTTTGTCTTTTTAGCCATTAAAACTACATTGAAGGCATACATTTTTAGTATTAATTTATGCTGTAGAAATACTGGAGCAAAATGAATGCTTGTGAATCAGGGGTCCAGCCCCCATGGTGAATAGCTATATAGGAGCCAGAGCAGATGACTAATAAGGGTTCTTCTGTGAATGTGCAAGAGACAGCTGCAACAATTGAGGTCTGAAGGCACTCCATACACTCCTTTCCTGAAGCAGCTAGCAGAAAAGTGCATTGGAATAGGTACGTTTTCTGTATCTGCCACAGGTGAAAAAATACAACCAATGAAGACTTGTACTCTTTATATAAAATGACTTATATGGTTCTGGTCACCATGCCCCATTACCACCACTACTGCACTATCAAGACCACTACCATCACTATCACTCCCCACCAACACCCTGTCTTCAACCATACACTTTGCCACTACCACCAGGACTGTAAAACAACATGCATTTGTAAATCACAATGCCCCATAAGAAGTAGTAAGAGCTACACAAATGCAATTGTAATGATTTCCTCCGTTATTTCCGTTTATGGACATTATTTTCAAAGGAGAAGGACATTATTAAATTAATTTATGGAGATAGGGTATGCACAATGTGGGAAGTTTTATCCTACAAGCTTGAATAACCTACAGCCAATACATAGGGTATATCTACTCAGCTGAGGCGGACTTCCCTACCACCATGGATGTCTCCGAATTGGAGGTTAGTAGGGGTCTCTAAGAAAGCACAACTGAACTACTCAGGTAGATCGTTAAATAAGAACCCCACCAACGGTGGCGGCGCCATGTGGTGTAGTTCCCACTAATCCGTACGATCTGCGTTTGTTAGACAACATAACCTCGCAGGATACGTTGGCCTAGAGACCAGCAAGCTCACAGTGCCACCATAAGCCCCCCCCTAACCCTACCAGGGACTGAATGGATTTTGGCAACCACTGAACATGACAACCCTGATCCTTCGGGAGTGTGGTAACAGATCGGAACTTCTCGTTCAGTCACTCATGCTTACTTGTTCTCAGAGAAATATACAGAGTATACACACTGGGAGGTTTTCAATTTATTTATTGAACCAATGTTATTCTTGTATAAAATACATGTGCTGCAATAATCAGTAGACAGAAGCAGATGAAACTGATTACAAGCACCAAAAGAGTAAATAATAGCTACAGTTCTGCCATATTGCTAAAACAGTGTATATATGCATTGCAAATTAATGGGGTAACCCAATCATAGTCAACAGGACCTGGGTACCGTACAATATGAAAAGCAATCGGTCCTAGACTAACTTAAGAAAAAAATGCAAAGTGAGGGAAATTCATCATAAGGGGGTTGCCTAGTTAATCAACAGCTAGTAATCAATACTAATAAAACACAATGGCAGAAGGTATCCTTGCACGACACAAAGATAGCTGGTAAAAAACACAATCTAATTGCAGGAACACTTGAGCTCCAGGCTGCTATCCATAGCGCAACCACACGTTCCTAGGGTTCACACGCGCACTGTTACCCAAATTAGTGCATACTTTCAAGCTCCTAATTCGGGCAAAAAACTAGCAACAATACCAAAGACCCATATTTGTAGTAAACCAAAACTTCCAAGCAAAAATAGATCGATCCCGGCATGCAGCTATTAAAGAGAAGACCAGCTGCTTATATAAACCGCTGGAAAATCCTACAAAGCAGCCCAGCGGGAGGCAAAGTTAGAATGGGACGAATCCCGCTGGCAGCAACTTAAAGAAGCATGCTCATCCAAAGACACTAATCTGTTTTGGAAATTGGTCACCTGGGGGAGTAAATCAGGTGCATGCTCACCTGCAAACCACATCACCGGTCAGGCATGGCACGATCACTTTAGAAAGCTTTACTCAATGCCAGAGGCCACCGCATCTGAGGAACCAAATTATTTAAATGGGCCCCTTGCAGAAGCTGAGGGTTTTAACTTATTAGAGATAGAAGCCGCAATAAGTAAAATTGTCCCCTCCAAAGCAGCAGGACCAGATGGCTTGCCAGGCAACCTCTTTTTGTTTGATCCTTCCTACTGGTCACGTTACATCCTATTACTAGTAAATGCAATAGCAAGTGGAGCCCTGGTCCCAGAGTCATGGAGGGCCGCTGAAGTGGTCCCCATTTATAAAAAGGGTGCTAGGGACGACCCCTCCAATCATATGCCAATCAGCCTGATTGATGCTATGCAGAAGGTCTTCGGCCGGGTCCTTCTTCATTGGATACACTCGTGGACTGAGGATGAATCCATCCTCTCCCAGTACCAGGCCCGGTTTAGACCAAAGACTAGGACAATCAACCAGGTGTTTAGACTCCTCCTTATCTATTGGAAGGTAGTGGTGCTAGGCAAGGGCAGTCTTTATCTCGCATTCATCGATTTGAAGACTGCCTTTGACCTGGACCCTAGATCCAAACTGTGGATGACGCTTGGTGAGATGGGAATCTCCCCCTTTGTCCTTAAACTACTGATACGGCTCCACGAGGGCAACTTCACCCAGGTCAGATGGAGGGCGCAAGGGCAGTTAACACAGTGCATCCCTGTCAACAGAGGAGTCCGACAGGGCTGTGTTCTGGTCGCAACCTTATTCTCACTATGGTGAATGGGGGGGTTGGTTTTCTTCAGGAGGACCCTGCAGACTCGCCTATCCTGGGGGGCAACAAGGTACCAACCTTGTTGTTTGCAGATGACACACTGCTGATATTTAAGACTCTAGCCGGGTTGCAACGCGTTCTTGATAGATTCCAACTTTTCTGTGACAATTGGGGACTGGTCATAAATTGCGCAAAAAGAAAATGTATGGCCTTTAACTGCCATAAACCATACAGGAACAGCCCTCTGCTAGGTGGGGTGCCCCTGTAAAGGGTAGATACCTTTGATTACCTAGGTGTAAGACTCTCTGACGAAATGTATTGGAGGACCCACTTAGCAAAGATGCTGTTGGGACACAAGCGAGTGGCTGGAGCAATAGGGAAAGAACACCGTCTCTCACACACTAGGCCGGCAGCCCCCGCCCTCCAAGTTTATGATGCCAAAGCAGTCAGCTCTGATCTCTATGGAGCAGAGGTCAGGGTATTCGACAAGCTTGATGAGCTCTGCCGATCCGAGCACAAGTTTTTTAGAGATCTGGTAATGTTACCTAACTATGTCCCACTTACCCCTTTATTGCTGGACATGGGCAGGCGGTCAATTGGCAATGTAACTAGGTTACGCCCAATACTCTTTTGGGCCCACATTAGGCAGACCCCTGAGCTTCTCCCCTACTCCGAAGCTCTCACCGAAATCATCCGCCTAGATACTAGCTGCAAAATAGGCTGGATTTCTAATGTAAAAAAAAACGCTGACAGCCATTGGACTCCAAGCCTGTTGGGATAGCCAGGAATCCCCAAGGAGAGACGAGCTCAAACAATTGTATTGGGAATGGGTGGACCGACGGGAGAACCGCAAACCTAATGTGGGCAAATTATCAACAGAATTTTATTCTCATAAACAAATTAGATATCTTGAGCCCTTCCTTGACATAATCCCGGTCCCCAGGGACAGGATGTTGTATATACATTTTAGGTTTGGAACTCTCCCAGTTCGCGAAATGACTGCGAAATGGCACCCAAACAATAGAAAAGACTGTCCATGCTGCAGAGCCCCGACAGAAAGCATCGCCCATGTAATGTTCGCCTGCCCGGCATACAACATCTCGCGGGCCAAATGGCTAAAATTGATTTGCCAGCAATTGGGCACACGAGACCATCATACAGCACTGCGCATCCTTAGGTCTGTTTCTAGACCTCTTTTTGCATGTTGTGCAGCAAAGTTTTTAGGCCCGGCATGGCTTATTATGAAATCTGTTTATTGGCATTTTCTTTTTTTGTTGTTACAAAATACAATGAAAGTATATGGTACACTTAAACAATCCCACGGCCAGTGGCTGGGGAGGTCTAGCGATACATCTCTAGTCTTGTGGGCAATAATGTTCATAACAGTTGTTACACCCACTTTCTGAGACGGATTAACATTGCGAGCCTCTCAGCCAGCTCCGCCATCCCAACATCCCCCTTTGTTTACACAACATAGGGGGCCTTCCTCTAAAGCAGCCATCTAGGGGGCGTGGCCAAGATGGCGGGGTGAGCGGACGCTTCCTCTGTCGGCTCCCGCTCCGCTGAACCCCTAGCCCTGATTCCGCAGCAGGATCTCCCCCCAACCTGAGGCGCAAACCGGCGGAGGGGACGGCGGAACTGAGGGGGAAGCGGCTCAGAGACCTGGGGCCTCGGGGAGCTCACGGGAGTGAACGGCGGGCCGTGGAAGCTGGGACGCCGAGAGGAGGCGGAGCTTAGCGCCGGGGGTGACGGCAGCGCTCTCGGCCTGCACGCCACGAGAGAGCCCGACATCGCGGAAGAGGCCTAGCGAGAGGCGGAGTGGTGAGCGAGCCCGCGATGGGACGCGAGAGCGGTCCCATGCTGAGCAGAGAAGTCCCGTAGACGGAGGGGGACGCAGCCCGGCCGCGAGGACGAGTTGAAGCGGACAAGGGAGCTCCACCTGAGAGAGCCTGGGGAGACCACCAGAGGCCAGCAGACGAAGGGGTAGGAAGCGGCGACCCCAGTCGGTGGGGGCTCCACGTCAGGAGTCCCTTGGTGGGTCTCGAAGGGGGAAGACTACAGGAGCGGCGAGGCCATCGGGGCTGGAGCACACGCGGGGCCCCTCTCCCGTCCGTGCCCCCCCCCCCCCCGAGCCACGTGGACCGGTGGATCGGTGGCAGAGGGGGAGCAAGCGAAGGAGCTGAATCAACCGCAGCGAACCGGGGACCAGAGGGGCTGGCACGGAGACGGACTGCAGGACCAAGCTCAAGGGAGAGACCAGGCGCCGGCCGAGAACACGGAGGAGGCCCACAGCCACGTGCAGAGGAAGGCTTTGGCCCGAGGGTCGGCGCCGGCGGGGGCACCGGCGATGTGACCCCTCCTTAGAGGTGGATAGGGGTCTAGCCTTGTGTGGTGCCCCTGCGGCGGTGAGTGGATGACGCCCAGCGGCCGAGCGGCAGAGGTCGGAGCGCGAGCCACCGTCGCGACGGATGGACCCGGAGCTGGTGTAGTGGCGGTGCAGAGCTGTTGAGGGCAGCGGAGACCGGCGGCTGACGCACCAGGGTGAGCAGAAGCTTGGACGTCGCTCCCCCCAGACAGGCGCTACGGTGAAGGAAGGGCAGAGGGCCCGGTGCCTAAAGTGAAGGGCGGTGGTGCAGAGATCGGAGTAGCCCCCCGGAGAGCGGGGATGACCCGGAGCAGTGAGGACAGATGACGCGGCAGGGGGGCCGAGCCAGTGGGGATCGGGACCGTCGGGAGTCCGATCAGAGCACCGGGTGAGGACCGAACGGAGAGCGCAGCCGGGCTCGCAGCGACCACAGGCGCCCGTTGTCGGGAAGTTCGTCCTGAGGAGGAGGGGCCGGAGGGCGAGGGACAGGTGGCCCAGAGGAGCGCTCGGACACGGGACGCCCGGGGGACAAAACCAGGCCCAGGGTCAGCGAAGCGGTACAGACGCCTGGACTTCCGACCCAGCGGACATGGCCGGAAGCAGAGGTGGACGGAAGGGGGAGCGTACTCTCCCCGAACTGTTGGGCCGGCAGTCGCAAAGGCTGGACAGAGGGCAGCGGTCACCTCAGGCCCCCGGACCGGCAGCAGACCCCGAGGGGGGGGAGGCCCCGCTCACCAGATCCTTTATGGAATCCCTCTTCGGATCTCTGCGGGAAGACTTTCAGGCCCTGAAGAAGGAAGTGGCCAGTGAGGTGAGGGAGATCAAACAAGAGGTGGACGGATTAGGCGAGCGGGTGGCCACGGTGGAAGAGACTAGCCAACAACGGGATGAGGAGGTTGAGCACTTACAACAGGAGGTATTGAGGCTCCGTGACCAGCAGATCGATCTCCAGGCCCATGCCGAAGACCTGGAAAACAGGTCTCGGCGAAACAACATACGGGTCCGGGGAGTCCCATCGTCGGAGGAGGGAACGGACATTGCTGACTACTTGGGGGCGCTGTTCCGAGAGGTCCTAGGAGAACCAGAAGGGTTCCAAGTCCGAATCGACAGGGCACACAGAGTGGGGGCACAGCGGAGGGGACCAGCGCCGGCCCCGGACATTCTAGCCTATCTCCCAGACTTCCCACTTAAAGAGCGGATCATGGCAGAGGCGCGGAGGCGGCAGCCTCTGACCTTCCGGGGGCACTCGGTGGCCCTCTATCAGGATTTGTCGGCAATCACGCTCCAGAAACGGAGGATGTTCAAACCAGCCACCGATTTTCTCCGAGAAAACCAGGTTCCCTATGCTTGGGGCCACCCCTTCAGGCTCATCTTTAGGTGGAACGGGGTTCAGCATCAGCTGCGCTCCCTGCGGGAAACCTGCGGAATCCTGGGCTTGCCAGAAGGAGAGGAAGATGCACCTACCCCACGTCGGGGGCGCGCCAGAGGAGGAGACTGGCGGCGAGTGACCGGGCGGCGCTCCCGGGACCGTCTGGCGAGGCGGGACGCGCCCGCCGACCGGGCTGAAGGGGACAGAGCGGCTCCAGAGGTAGTCGAGAACACTTGTCCCGGCGACGTCGCGTTAACGGCATAGAACTGCTCCGGGGGGAGATCACATGAGGATACATCAGCTTCCAGGTTCAGGGTAGGGGGGGGGAGGGGGAGGGGGGGCTGGCCAGGGGGGGGGGGGGGTAGGTGTTTTAACGTCCACTGGAGAGGGTTACCAAAGACTTGTCCTCTAGAGGACCGGACTTGGACTATGCAGACAGGGGAATTGGGGTTAGGGAGGGGGGTGTTGTTGGGGCAGTTGTTGGATTGAGTTGGGGGACCGGGTTGGGGGGCGGGAGGGGGGCAGTTGAGGTTACGGCGAGATGGGGATGAGAGAGCGGGCACTACACCAGGAAGGGGCGCAGGGGTGGCAGGTCACGGGGTGGGGAGGGGGCACCGTCCAGAGCAGGACAGATTGCAAGACAGGGAAAGAGGGCAAGACAGGAACAGCGACCTCACGGCAACGCCATTTGACACCGGGGGAGCACAGAGCGGGAGAGACGCTACTACTACATGTCACCCACAAGTCTTAAAATAGTGACACTTAATGTGCGGGGCCTTAACAACCCGACCAAACGGCGGGCGGTGCTCTCTTTATTGGACGAGACTCAGGCGGACATCTGTCTGCTTCAGGAAACGCAACTCCTACCCAGGGATTGTGCCAGACTGCGTTCTCATAAATTCCCCATGCAGTTCTTCTCCTCTAATAACACCAAAACGGCGGGGGTGGCGATACTGGTGGCTCGACGATTTCGGGGAGAGGTCCTCCACAAGCTAGCGGAGCAGCGGGGCCGTTTATTGGTCTACAGATTCCGGGTGGCGGGCACAGCCTTCACAATTGGATCTCTATATAGCCCGAATGACCGGCAGGATAGATTTCTCGAGGCAGCGCTGGGGGAGGTGGCGGCTACACCGGACAGACACATAATTGTAGGGGGAGACTTTAACCTCGTTTTCGATTCGACACTGGATAGATCTGCCCAACGGTCGCAGCAGGCAGGGGAGTTCTCAGCGGGCAGCAAGGCTCAACTCGTAGACATGGGACTGAGGGATCTGTGGCGGCACTTGCACCCGACGGACCGGGACTACACCTTCTACTCACATGCACATAAAACTTACGCACGGCTGGACAACTTTCTAGTGACCGAGCCAGTCAGCACGCTGGCCACGGCGGCGGACATAGGAGTAATCTCCATGTCGGACCACGCCCCGGTGGCGGCCATCTTCTCGGTACCGCCGGTGTATAATACCCCTGGAGTGTGGCGCCTTCGGGACACCTTACTATACAGAGGGGACGTCATCAAACAGGTGATCGCCGCGATTCGGGAGTACCAATCCCACAATGAGAACACGGAAACCTCCAGGGCGACACAATGGGCCGCCCTGAAGGCAGTCTTGCGGGGGGAGTTCATCGCGATATCGGCGGCGGATAATGCACATAGACGTAGCAAACGGGAGGAACTTACGCAGAAAGTCAGGGAACTGGAACAAGTGCATCGCCGAACGGGGGCTCCCCGGATATGGCGGCAGCTCCAGGGAGCGAGAAAGACCCTGGTCGCTTTGGATATGGACCGGGCGGAATACGCCGCGCTTCGCCTTAAGCATGCCTACTACGCCGGGGGGGATCGGTGCGGCCGCTTGCTAGCGAGTAGGCTCCGAGTGGCGAGACAGAAGCACCGGGTGAAGGGGATCACCGACCCCTCGGGGTCGACAGTCACGGAGGACTGCCTCATCGCGGAGGCATTCCGCCAATACTACGCGGACCTTTATGCTGGGGACCCCCCGGACGGGCGTGCCACGAGAGGGTACTTGGAATCGGTCTCGCTGCCCACGCTGACGCCGCTGCAGGCGGAGGGACTGGACAGGGACATTAGAGTGGAGGAGGTGATCTCAGCCATTGCCAAACTCAAGTTAGGTAAATCCCTGGGGCCGGATGGCTTTACCGCTTTCTTCTATAAAACGTTCTGCACTACACTCGCACCGATCCTCGCACGCCTCTTTAACACCTTCGCGGAACAGGGGACTATGCCGCGGGACTTGCTGCGGGCGTCACTTACGGTTATCCCTAAACCGGGGAAAGATGGCTCACAATGTGGCTCCTATAGGCTGATATCCTTATTGAATGTGGATCTAAAAGTATACACGGGGATCCTAGCGACCCGATTAGCCCCCCTGCTGCTGGGGCTCATAGGTCCAGATCAGGCAGGCTTTGTTCCCGGGAGGCAGACAGTGGACAACACCAAACGGATCGTGCACATCATAGAAAAGGCGTCACGGATCCGGGGTGAGAGAATGCTGCTGGCGGTAGACGCCGAAAAAGCTTTCGATCGGGTGCACTGGCCTTACCTAGAGCAAGTGCTCGAGAAAGTGGGGATACGGGATAAATTCCGTAACATGATATTCAACTGTTACGGGACTCCAACCGCGGTGGTGAGGGTTAATGGCTGCAGCTCCGGGAGCTTTCATATTGAGAGGGGCATGAGGCAGGGCTGCCCGTTGTCACCCATACTGTTTGCCTTGTACATGGAGCCGTTTGCGCAACGTATTAGGGACAACCCAGAGGTGAGAGGAGTGAAAATGGGCGGGTTCTATCACGCTGTCAGCCTATATGCGGATGACGTGCTTTTCTCTCTGGAGGAACCGCTCCGGGCCCTGCCGGCATGCCTCGAGGAACTGACCTCGTTCGCTGCAGTTTCCGGATTTAAGATGAATATGGGGAAATCGGTGGCCCTGGGCCTGTCGCTTACGCCGGTGACCCGGACGCAACTGCAGCGTCTAGCCCCAATAGCCTGGTCAACGGGCACGATCCCGTACCTGGGGATACAGCTGGCCCCCACCTTGCCGGAGATGACGGCGGTCAATTACGCTACCCTAGGTAGGAAGATACGGGACGAATTGGCTAGGTGGGACCGCGGTACTCTGTCGTTACTAGGCAGAGTGGCAGCCATAAAAATGACTATCCTGCCCCAGATACTCTATCTGTTCCTGCGAAGGGCCCATCGGCCAGCTAACCTCTATGCCTCCTTTGTCACCAGAGTGCCACTGAGGGTGTGGGACGCCACAAACCTGGCATACGGGTTGACCTCGTTTCCGTCCCCGCTGACGCCCTTGGCGGACAACCCGGACTTTACGCCGGGTATGCAGAGGGGTGCGTTCGCCCATTGGCGGGCGGCCGGCTGTAGAGCTCTGTGTCATCTATACACTTCGGAGGGGATTATCCCCTTCTCGAGCTTTAGGCAGGAATACATGCTGCCCGAAGCTGAGAGAATGCGATATCTGCAGGCCCGACATTGGGCGCTGAGCCCTCAGGTGAGAGAGACCGCGGATAGGAGACTATCCCAATACGAGCGCTGGCTCATGACTCGGTCGTCCGACGCGAAGCTTATCAGTGATCTCTATAAATTTCTCCAGTTACCTTCCTCACACTTTTATCACCCGGGCCGGGCGCGCTGGGAGACAGAACTAGGCAGGACACTAAGCCATAAGGAGTGGGAACAAATTGCGTATAGGACACGGCACTCGGCGTATCACACAGGCCTGACAGAAACTCTCACGAAGGTTTCTATGTATTGGTACTACACCCCGGCACGCATTCACGCAATGGACAACAGTAAAGACTCGAGATGCTGGCGGGGGTGCGAGCAGGTAGGGACACTGACCCATATTTTGTGGGAATGCCCGCGACTGGGGGACTTCTGGAAGGAAGTGCTGGACACGGTGGACTCCCAGTTTAACATTGAATTACCACGTCTACCGGCCTACATCCTGTTGGGCCTCCCTAACGCATTGATGTACCCGCTCAGATCTCGCAGAGGGAGGCAGATAGCGATAGCGCTAGGATCAGCCATTCAAAACATTCTCACACACTGGCGAACACCCACGCTCCCCACAGTCACAGGGTGGTTGCACAGACTATGGTACGTGCTAGGAATGGAGAAAATGTCACTGACAGCAAGGGGAGAGGTCGAGCAGTATCGGGAGATCTGGGAACCGTTTATTTCTTTGCTCGCCAACGAATTCAGAGAATTGACATGTCCCAGATACCTCAGACTCTTACGGCTTGCGGAACCGGAAGGACAGGATGGGTGAGGTCATCTGAGCAGGGAGGCACGGCTGGGTGACGTAGCAGAGGGCTGGGTCTTTGGCCAATAGCTATGGACGGGGGGGGGAAGGGGGAAGGAGGAGTGGTGCAAAAGGGGGGGGGGGAAGGGAGGGAGGGTTAAAAGTTTGCCGGCGTATGGCCCCAGGAAGTAGGGAAGCTCTCAGAGGATGATATGAGGGAAGGGGGAGTAAGGGATCACCCAGACAGGGCGACAGGGCCTAAGGGGGACCAGGGGGAAGAGGACGTTCCATTTGATACTTGCCGGCCCCAGTGGTTGTAGGCGTATGCATGGACTGTTATGGATGACGCTGGTTTGTTGTTGGTACTTAATAAAGAGATTTAAACATAAAGCAGCCATCTATAATTCGCCCACACATTCCCATTGCATTCCTATGACTGATACACCAAACAGAAAAATTAGGGCCAAAACAACAAGTGCCCCTAACAAGACAACAGCAGCAAGTCTGGCCTTCATTTTAACCACTCCATTTTCTGTCCCCCGGCCCAGTCCCTTCCCAGCAATCCTGAGTCCCCTTATGCAAACAGCTCCATTGATATTAACACCATTGCCCAGCGCCTCGCCCAGACACCAATTCCGCATCAACTCTTTTCATGTCCGACTCCCGGTCTGACCTCCGCCCCCCCCCCCTCCTCGGTAAGGGCCCCCCCAATATTCGCCTCGCAGGTTCTCAGGGTGTCCCCATCTAGGCGTGTTAGGGTTTGCAATAGTGTGTCCCACTGGCCCGCTATCGGTGTTCGTCTGAGGCCTAGTGTTTCCTCCCTCAAAAGGGCCGGGCTCTCCGCCCCTGCCCACACCAGCATTGAACTTCGCCACGTTCGTGCCCGGGGGGGGAGGTCCGCTGCCTTCCAGCGCTTGGTAATCAATCGCTTAGCCACTACCAAACCCAGATCGAAAAATCGGGAAGCGACTTTCGTGGAGGGGGTTCTGCGGAACAGGTGCAGAAGGCAGACCGGCCATTCGAGTGGGGCTGATTGACCCTTGCATACACGTAGTGCTCCATACACCGTCCGCCAGTACAAGTCCAGTGCAGGGCAGCTCCACATCATGTGAACCAGTCGAGCATCCAGAACCTCGCAACGAGGGCAGCCCGCGTCCACGCGATGGAAATACCGGTTTATAGAGTCGGGTGTAAGATATGCTCTATGTAGAATAAAATATTGGATCTGGCGGAATCGCATGTTCCTGGGGATCCGCGTCGGGCCCTGCAGTGCTCCACTCCATTCCTTGTCTGCCATGGGACGGGCCAGGACCGTCTCCCATTTACGGCGCAAAGGGGATAAGTCGGTCGCCGTCTGTGCGCGCAGGGAAGCTGCAAACCATCTTATAATATGCCTCCCCCGCCCCATGACATGTAGATATTGCATCATGAGGTGCTGCTCTGGCTCCTCCCTGAGATCTCCCCATCGACTCGCCAGTGTCGATATCAGTGAGCGGTGACAGAGAAATTGGCCATTCGGTAACCCAGTCTCCTCCGCCAACAAGGCGAACGGGACGAGAGCACCATCTCGGTAGAGATCCCCCAATGTGTGAATATCCGCCGCATGCCAGTCCGCTAGCTGAGCCGAGCGCAGCACCCTCCGCCCACTAGGGGAGCCCTCTATCGGCTTGGCAGGAGCATAAGGGACTCTATTTTGGGTTAGATAGAGAGCACGGCGGTAACATTTGTAGGCAACTTTAACAAGGAGGGGCTCCGGCTTAAACACCTTTGCGGCCGGGTGGAACGACTCGATAACAACAGCCAGAGAAATAGGGGGTTCCGCAGACGCCGTGTCGTCCCGTTCTCTGTCTGCCAGCCACCTGGCCACCCATTGTAATTTCGCTGCTAGATAGTAATGCGCAAAGCTCGGCATCGCAAGGCCTCCCTGACCTGTAGGGAGGTATAACTTAGAGAGTGCGACTCTGTGGCGTGTGTTACTCCATACAAAATCCCGGAACGAACGCTCCAGGGTTGTAAAAAAGGATGCCGGTATGTAGATGGGTAGGTTAGTAAAATAGTATAGGAGTCTGGGCAGAATCACCATTTTGATTAGAGCGATGCGCCCGTAACCGCGAGAGGGAGAGTACTCCAAAACCGCATCTGGGCTCTGATCACGTTACCGCCTTACCCAAATTGCCCTCTACTAAATCAGCCGGTCGCCGGTATATTTGGATGCCCAAGTATCGGAAGGTATCTGGTTGCCACTTGACCTGTACACCCCCCAGACAGTACTGCGGATCCTGAGTGTCTGCTCGGAACGCATAAAGGCACAATTTAGCCGCATTCACTCGTAGGCCGGAAAGCACGGCGAAGTCAGTCAGGACCCGCTCTAGGTCCCCCGGAATATGCGTCACATCGTTGATGAAGACCAGGAGGTCATCCGCATATAGGGAAACCTTATGAGTCGCGTCACCCAGGGTGATGCCATCCGTCAATACATTACGTAGTGTGGCCGCCAAAGGCTCTCTTGCGAGTGCAAAAAGGAGGGGCGAGAGAGGACACCCCTGTCTGGTACCGCGACCAACCGGGATGGCATCAGAAATGTAGGGGCCAGTCCTTACCCGCACCACAGGGTTCTTGTAGAGGAGCGGACTTGTAGGTCGTGTAACGCCGAATAGTATGAATAAATACGGTCGCTGGGATGCAAGGTGCGCCACACATCGCGTAAGGTCCAGTGTGATAACCAGTCAGCGAGACTCCTGGCATTCGAGGTTGCCTGTGTGCTACGGAGGGGCGGGTAGGACCTGTCGAGGTATGTGTCGAGTACTGCGTTAAAGTCCCCACCCAATAACCAGGGAAGACCTGCATATGGCGTCAGAACTACGAGAGTTGGTCCAGGAACGAGTGCTGGTCGACGTTCGGGGCATAGAGGGAGCCCAGAAGCACATGCTGTCCATTAAGTTTCCCACTAACCAATGTGCATCGCCCAGCAGGGTCAACCACCGTGCCTACGCATGTAAAAGGTGTGCCCGCCCTCACCCAGATCAATGCGCCACGGGCGTGTGCAGAGTATGTGGTCCCAAAGAGCTGACCCTTCCATCGAGCACGTAGTTTATCTAGTTCCGGCTGCGTCATATGGGTCTCCTGGAGTAGGGCAATGGCCACTTTATGTCGTTGTAGGTAGGCGAACACAGAGTAACAACGCACTGGTGTGTGCATTCCTCTTATGTTCCATGTAACTAACGTAGTGTCAGCCATCGAGGGTGGGTAAGGACTGTATGAGGTTCAGGGCTAGGAGCGGGGCGGCCGAGGGGAGGGACTGCAGTCGTAAATGTCGTGTCAGTCTGCTGCAATAACATAACGAACTAAAAACTACCATGTGCTGCTGACGGCACCTAACAAAAATCAAAAATCTTGAAACTATGAGGGCAAATACCATAGCTGGCATTCGTCCAAACTTACAACTCAGTCACCTGTGAAGTGTTAAGCCAGGTGTTTGCTAGTGGGTGCTAAGGGCGATGATATTGGTCCCGAGTGATAAAAGCCCAGTGGTACTCCGGCCTTTGATATGTAGGTCTACTGAGGTGCCAGCGGTGCCAAGCACTCACTAACGGTGCGATGGCGCCCACTGCCGCCGCCCGCCGCCCACGGGCCCTATTAAACGTGTTCCCCTCCTCCCTTTACCTGGGATGGGAATTCCCCGCCGTCCCCCCCCAACTCCCCCTGTTAGCCACGATGTCCCAGCTAGTCTGTATGCACCAGAACGATGGGCCTCGCCACATCAGGGAAGGAGGCAGGAAAGTCTACAACCCCCCCCCTCCCCCCCTACCAGCACAGGGGTGCCTAGCCTCATCCACTCTACCCCCATCACCTGTACACACTAGCTCCCCAGCGTGTCAGTGTTCAGACAATAATGTCAGCTGTTTGAGGCGTCACCACTGGTAGCATTTGGTCATCAGAAAGCATGGCAGACGGGGTGGAAGATCTGCTAGTCTCAGTGTCACTGTGCTCGCGAGCTGCCGCGTCTCCCTGACTGCTCACAGATCCCAGTGTTGCCGCCGCTTCAAGAGCATCCTGACGTTCCAGACGCATCTTCTCCGAACTGGGTGCCGCGAGGGGGCTCGACCTCATCCCTCCCTGGCTTTCCCTCCGCCACCTCTGCCGCCTCCGCCTCCGCCTTGATCGTCTCTCCCGCCGCCCACCAGTGCCCGGGGGCTTCAGGCCACTGTGCTGTCCCGTTTCCTCCAACCAGTCCCAGACATCAGACGGCGCGTCGAAGAAGTGCGTCTTCTCCTTCGTTATCACCCTGAGGCGTGAGGGGAACAGCAGGGAATATGGTATCTGTAGTTCACGCAGACGACGCTTCACCTCTAGATAGTTACTTCTCCGTTTCTGAACTGTCGCTGTATAATCTGGGAACAGCATCACGGGGCCACCCCCTACCGTAAGGGCCCCCAGTTTTCTCGTTTCACGGAGTATCGCATCCCTGTCACGATAGTTGAGGAGTCTGAACAGGAAGGGACGCGGCCGAGCCCCAGGGACAGGTCTCCGCGCCGGGACTCTGTGCGCCCGTTCCACCACAAACTGTGAGGAGAGCACCCCTGAAGGGAACGTGTCTCGCAGCCAACTTTTCACAAACTGCTCTGGTGCCGTCCAGCCTGACCTACCAACATTCCCACGACGCGTACGTTCTGGCGTCGAGAGCGACCCTGTGCATCTTCGGCGCGGTCTTCCAGAGTATTGACTCTGTTAGACCCGGCCCTCGTAACATAGACAGACCTGACCCTTGCACCTCACACCAGCCCCGAGCCCACGGCCTAGCCGATCCTTCCCACCAGAACGCACACACCCGACCCGGACTTCCCCCGTCCGTGGCCTTCCTCCTTCGGCCACCCCGGGCCCGCGTGCCCACTTCATGCACCAAGATGGCCGCCCGGCCCCAGCGCGACCCTAGCCATAGGCGCCACTCCGGCTGGAGGACATCGCGCTCCCCTTGGGATGAAAAGGGAGGAGCAGTTTCCATCACACCTCTGCGCTTCCCTGGGAAGGTGGGTTTCGATCGACCCGCCGGCCTCCCCGAGGGTTGGCTCCACGCCTGCTGGGTGTCTGGGGCTCCTCCCGACCCGGCCCTGAAAGGATCAAAGGACAATGGCAGGAAACCCCCAACAAGCGACCCCCAGGTGACAAGACCCCTGCCTGCACAGACTCTGGACATCAAAGAGGAGTCGCCCTATAACAAGGGGTGCTCTGGAACTGTCCGGCAGATTCGCCTTGGAAACACCTCAGCCCTGCTGAGTGACTCGCGGCTCCCTGAAGATCGTCAAACCTCCGAACGTGTACCTGAGCCCTGCTGAGTGACTCGCGGCTCCCTGAAGATCGTAAGACCTCCGAACTTGTGCTTGAGCCCTGCTGAGTGACTCGCGGCTCCCTGAAGATCGTAAGACCTCTGAACTTGTGCTTGAGCCCTGCTGAGTGACTCGCGGCTCCCTGAAGATCGTAAGACCTCCGAACTCGTGCTTGAGCCCTGCTGAGTGACTCGCGGCTCCCCGAAGATCGTAAGACCTCCGAACTTATACTCGAGCCTGCTGAGTATCTCGCAGCGCCCACAGACTCTCTTGGTCCCGCCGGACCCCACAACGACAAGCGTATCCCCCAGCTCGAGGATTGTGAGCTGTGCGCCGGGTACGCTCCTGCATTTGATCCATATCCCCAAAGACTGTCCCGCTACCTCCTAACCCCCCTCCAAGACTTTGTGAGCCCGCGCTCTACTTGTATATATTTTACCTTGCTGATCATAAAGATCCTACCACTCCGATCTGATAAAGATTTGCTCTTAAGAACTCCTCGTGTGGTGTCTCTCTGTCGTGTGGTGCCGAGTGTGCGATCCTAGATACGAGGTTCCTCCCCTGAGGAGTCTCCCGCCAGTGCCCGGCTACGATACCTCGAGGGTGGGTCTCAGGGCAGTCAGGGCCCCCTCCGGGCCCCTCTGAGGTCGCCTTCTAACATTGGTGGCAAGCGACGGGATTCGGGCCCATAATCTAGAGATCGTACCGTGAACGGCTGACGCACTACCGACAAAGATGGCAGAAGGAAACGCCGTGGTTGTCATAGAAAACGACGCCAGTACCGTGTTCCAGGTGGAACAGCTGGAAGAGTACACTCATAAAGAACTAAAGCAATTCTGTAAGGAACTCAGAATCGCTACCACTGGCCTCAACACCAAAGAAGATATGCAAAAGGCACTGAAAGCTTGGGTGGATTCTGGAGCCTCCCGCCCAGAAGGAGCGGGGGAGCCACACGACGAAGCTGGACCCTCCCAAGGAGAACGCAGCAGCAACCAGGTGCGAGGCTTCGTACCAGACGGGGGCCTATCCCCGGAGGAACTCGCAGACAGAGAAAAAAGTCGCCATCACGAGCTCGAATTAGCCAAACTCAAAATCGAGGGCGAGTTGAAATTAGCCGAGAAAAAGCTAGCAGTAGAACAGTTGCGAGTACAAGGAGAACTAGAAGAGAAGAAACTCCAACGAGAACACGAGGGAAGGAGACTTCAACTGGAACATGAACGCAGCCTGAAGGAAATAGAACTGAAAGAAAGAAGCGAAGAAACGCGGCCCCCGGGGAACCGGGAGGCGGCCGCCCCGACGGAGCAGAAGGTCCACATCCCCAAGGATGTGGTCAAAGAATATTACAAAAATGATGACATTCAGCAGTGGTGCCGGGCCTACGAGGTCGCCATTACCTCCCATCGGGTCCCGCAGAAGGATTGGGGGGCTGGGTTATGGGGACGATTCCTGAGCGAAGGGAGAGACACCCTGCTCGACCTACCCACCTCCATGTAGACCTCCTATGAACACATGAAAGCGGCCCTCCTCACAAGGTACGGCCTCACCCCGGAGATGTACCGCCAGCGGTTCCGGGACTGCAGGAAGATCCCGGGTACCACCTGGGTGGAATATGTGAATTTCTTCAGCCGCGCCTTCGATGGGTGGATCAAGGGCAGCAAGGTAACCACCCTGGAAGAACTAACCGACCTTATGTTGTGGGAACACCTGGCTGCCAACTGCTTTGTGGAACTACGCCAGCATCTGCTCGACAGCAAGCTCATGGACCCAAGAAAGCTGGCTGTCGAGGCGGATCGCTGGACCAACACCCGGGTCTCCCGGGGCCCTGTAGGAGAGTACCCCCGAGCCAGTCAGGGACCACCCCGCCAGAGAGGGGGGGGAAACCAGGGAGGGCAGAGAGAGTCCCAGGCTAGTCCCCCGAAGTCCCAACCTCCACCTTTCCCGGCACCCCCACCAGCTGTATCCGGCCCCCCCTGAGACGGGGGCACCGGGTAACCATCACTTGTTTCCGTTGCCAGAAGCCCGGGCATTACGCCAACGACCCTGATTGCCCCATGGCCCCACGCACCACCCAGGCAGCACCCCCTGCTAGACAGATAGCCAATGTAGCCCTGGGGGAGGAGGTTGAGGAGGCCGAGGAGTGGGAACCCGCCGCTATGGCCCTAGTATCCTTAGGAGATAGAGAGATGGTCCCTGGGAGCCTCCTGCCCTCTAACACAAAGAAATATGGGCAGCTCGTAACGATCAATGGCCACCAAGTAGAAGCCCTCCGTGACACCGGGGCCAGCATCACCGGTGTCCTCAGCCATTTAGTCCACGAAGACCAGGTCCTCCCCAACGTATTTTGCCCTGTCATTTCAGCCGACAACACAGAAAGCCTATGTAAGGTAGCCCTGGTGCCCTTTGAGTGGGGAGGGGTGGTCGGTAAACTGAAGGTCGCAGTGAGAACCTCCCAGCCCGTCGACTGTCTCCTGGGGAACGACCTGGAAAGTTCCCCCTGGGGACAAGTTGAGCGCAAAACCCACCTAGGGATGATGGGCCTCCCTGAGTGGGTGTGCGCCACCACTCGATCCATGGCAGCTCGACTGACCCCCCTGAGGGAAGTCGACGACGCCCCGACCCTGAAGATAGGATGCTCCCGGCCGAGGGTCCCCACATTCCCCCACCAGAAGAGTCGATCGCCAGTGACGAACCCCCGCCTTCCGACTCCACCCCAGTCACCGAGTTAGGCGATCTGCCCGAATTAGCCCAGTGGCGCCACGAGGGGGGCCCCTCCCGAGAGGAGTTCTGCCGAGAGCAGGCTACCTGTCCCTCCCTGGTCGGGCCCCGGCAACAGGCAGAGGCCCAGGCCGCAGGCGACCAGACGGGGACGCACCGGGTGTATTGGGAGAATGACCTTTTGTACAGCGAACAGAAGTCGGTGGAGCTAGGGTCCGGCCGGGTGCTGGTGGTACCCCTACGCTTCCGAAACCTCCTCCTGGGCTTGGCCCACGACGTTCCTCTCGCAGGCCACTTGGGTCAGGACAAAACGTACAGTCGCCTCGTGACCCACTTCTACTGGCCCAGAATGAAAGCGGATGTGGAAGCCCACTGCAAGTCCTGTCCCACGTGCCAGGCCAGTGGGAAGAGTGGAGGGAACCGCAAGGCTCCCCTCCAACCCTTCCCTGTCGTCAGTACCCCTTTTGAGCGGGTCGGGATCGACATTGTAGGACCTCTGGACCCCCCAACTTTCCAGGGGCACCAGTTCATCCTCGTCCTGGTGGACCATGCCACCCGTTACCCAGAGGCCATCCCCCTGCGCACCGTCATGGCCCCCGTGGTGGGCCGGGCGTTGATGGGGATCTTCTCCCACATGGGTTTCCCCCGCGAGGTCGTGAGCGATCGCAGTACCAACTTTATCTCCCGATACATGAGGTCCTTATGGCAACAGTGCGGGGTGTCTTATAAGTTCACCACCCCGTACCACCCCCAAGGAAACGGCCTGGTAGAGCGGTTTAACCGGACTCTGAAGGGGATGATCGCGGGCCTGGAAGAGCCCCTCCGGCGTAAGTGGGACATCCTGCTCCCCTGCCTCCTATTCGCATACCGAGAAGTTCCCCAGAAATCCTTGGGTTTCAGCCCCTTTGAGTTACTCTACGGGCACCCCGTAAGGGGGCCCCTCAGCCTGGTCAAGGAAGATTGGGAGGCGGCGCCCCGAGGCCCCCCCCGAGATGTGTTCCGTTACGTCCTGACCCTCCGAAATCAGACTAGGAGATTCTGGGAGATGGCAGAGGCCAACCTGGAGGCGAGTCAGGAGGAGATGAAGCGCTGGTACGACCAGAATGCCACGCTGGTCGAGTTTCAGCCGGGCCAGCTGGTGTGGGTCATGGCCCCCGTGAAACCCTGCGCTCTCCAGGATAAATGGACCGGGCCCTTCAAAGTAGTTGAGCGGAAGAGCCCGGTCACGTACTTGGTAGACGTCCAGTCACCCCGGGACCCCCTCCGGGTCCTCCACGTGAACCGCCTCAAGCCCCACTTTGTGCGGACGGAGCTGAGCCTCCTGCTGGCCACTGATGACGGGTCCGAAGAAGAGTCAGATCCTCTCCCTGATCTTCTGTGCACCAAGGAGAAGGACGGCTCCGTAGAGGGAGTGAACCTCTCCCCGTCTCTCACTCCCCAGCAACGTGAGGATTGCCGCCAGCTCCTAGGGCAGTTTCCGGACCTTTTCTCCCTGGTCCCCAAGGTCACCGACTGGTGTCTCCATGATGTGGATACCGGGGACAGCCCGCCAGTGAGACACCGAGCCTACCGAGTCCCTGATCGGGTCCGGTCCTGTATCCAAGCCGAAGTCTCGAAAACGTTGACCCTAGGCGTGATCGAACCCTCAGACAGCCCCTGGGCCAGCCCCGTGGTCCTGGTCCCAAAAGCAGCTGCCCCCGGTGTCGCTCCAGAACTCCGCTTCTGCGTGGACTACCGGGGACTCAATGAAGTCACCCGAGCGGATGCCCACCCCATTCCCCGAGCCGACGAGCTCATTGACCGGCTCGGAGCTGCTCGGTTCCTCAGCACCTTCGATCTCACCTGCGGCTACTGGCAAATTGCGCTCACAGAGGGAGCCAAGGAGCGGTCCGCCTTCTCCACCCCGGATGGGCACTATCGCTTTCGCGTGATGCCCTTCGGGATGAAAAATGCCCCGGCCACCTTCCAGCGACTGGTAAATAGAGTCCTGGCCGGGCTGGAAAAATTCAGCGCTGCATATCTCGACGATATTGCAGTTTTTAGTTCCGAATGGAGTGAGCACCTCCAGCACCTCCGGAGGGTGCTGACCGCCCTACGCCAGGCGGGCCTCACCGTGAAAGCCAGCAAATGCCAGATTGGGCAAGGTTCGGTAACCTACCTGGGGCACCAGGTCGGAAGCGGGCAGGTCGCCCCCCTACAGCCCAAAATCGACGCCATCCTAGCCTGGGAACCCCCCACTACCCAAACAGAGGTCCGAGCCTTTCTGGGCCTCACGGGCTACTACCAGAGATTCATCCGGAATAACGGCAGCCTGGTCGGGCCCCTCACGGGACTCACGTCCAAGAAGCAGCCCAAGAAGGTGCAGTGGTCCCCCGCCTGCCAAGAGGCGTTCAATGCCCTGAAAACGGCCCTGTGTATGGCCCCCTTCCTCCAGGCCCCCGATTACTCCAAAGAGTTTGTGGTACAAACTGATGCCTCCGAGCATGGCATCGGGGCAGTCCTCTCCAAGGTAAATGACCAGGGTCTAGACCAGCCCGTGGCCTTCCTCAGCCGAAGGCTGTTGCCCTGGGAACAGAGATGGAGTACCATCGAGCGCGAGGCGTTCGCCGTAGTCTGGGCCCTCAAGAAACTACGCCCTTACCTGTTCGGCACCCATTTCAGGGTCCAAACCGACCATCGCCCCTTGCGATGGCTCATGCAGATGTGAGGAGAAAACCCCAAGCTTCTGCGGTGGTCAATCTCCCTCCAGGGGATGGATTTCACCGTAGAACATCGCCCTGGTACGGACCACGCCAACGCCGATGGCCTCTCCCGGTTCTTCCGCCTCAGCGGAGAGAACCCCCAAGAAGATGGGTAGTTCTCTCCGGCTTTCAGCTGGGGGAGACGCGTGTTAGACCCGGCCCTCGTAACATAGACAGACCTGACCCCTGCACCTCACACCAGCCCCGAGCCCACGGCCTAGCCGATCCTTCCCACCAGAACGCACACACCCGACCCGGACTTCCCCCGTACGTGGCCTTCCTCCTTCGGCCACCCCGGGCCCGCGTGCCCACTTCATGCACCAAGATGGCCGCCTGGCCCGAGCGCGACCCTAGCCATAGGCGCCACTCCGGCTGGAGGACATCGCGCTCCCCTTGGGATGAAAAGGGAGGAGCAGTTTCCATCACACCTCTGCGCTTCCCTGGGAAGGTGGGTTTCGATCGACCCGCCGGCCTCCCCGAGGGTTGGCTCCACGCCTGCTGGGTGTCTGGGGCTCCTCCCGACCCGGCCCTGAAAGGATCAAAGGACAATGGCAGGAAACCCCCAACAAGCGACCCCCAGGTGACAAGACCCCTGCCTGAACAGACTCCGGACATCAAAGAGGAGTCGCCCTATAACAAGGGGTGCTCTGGGACTGTCCGGCAGATTCGCCTTGGAAACACCTGAGCCCTGCTGAGTGACTCGCGGCTCCCTGAAGATCGTCAAACCTCCGAACGTGTACCTGAGCCCTGCTGAGTGACTCGCGGCTCCCTGAAGATCGTAAGACCTCCGAACTTATGCTTGAGCCCTGCTGAGTGACTCGCGGCTCCCTGAAGATCGTAAGACCTCCGAACTTGTGCTTGAGCCCTGCTGAGTGACTCGCGGCTCCCTGAAGATCGTAAGACCTCCGAACTCGTGCTTGAGCCCTGCTGAGTGACTCGCGGCTCCCCGAAGATCGTAAGACCTCCGAACTCGAGCCTGCTGAGTATCTCGCAGCGCCCACAGACTCTCTTGGTCCCGCCGGACCCCACGACGACAAGCGTATCCCCCAGCTCGAGGATTGTGAGCTGTGCGCCGGGTACGCTCCTGCATTTGATCCATATCCCCAAAGACTGTCCCGCTACCTCCTAACCCCCCTCCAAGACTTTGTGAGCCCGCGCTCTACTTGTATATATTTTACCTTGCTGATCATAAAGATCCTACCACTCCGATCTGATAAAGATTTGCTCTTAAGAACTCCTCGTGTGGTGTCTCTCTGTCGTGTGGTGCCGAGTGTGCGATCCTAGATACGAGGTTCTTCCCCTGAGGAGTCTCCCGCCAGTGCCCGGCTACGATACCTCGAGGGTGGGTCTCAGGGCAGTCAGGGCCCCCTCCGGGCCCCTCTGAGGTCGCCTTCTAACAGACTCGATCAATCAGGTCCTGTAAAGTTGCAGTGTGGCTGCACACCACAGGTTGAACATCTTGTAGCGTCTGGCATTGGTGTGCAACAGTGTCCGCCAGTTTACGATGGTCAGCATGGAGTAAAGTAAAATCCACTGTGACTTTGTCGATGCGGGATTCCAGGGAAGTTCTAGTCTGTTCCAGGGTGTTGCTCAGCCGATCTACTGCCGCCAGCATGGCATCCATTTTGGCTTCTAAACACGACGCTGGCAGTCCCGTATTTCCATCAGTGCGTCCCAATGCCAGGCCAGGGCCCTCCACCCTCGGCCGGCACTCACCCTGCTTGTTCCGCAACCGCCCCATGGCCAATTGTTGCGCTGACGGCATTCACGATTGTCCTCGATGCGCGTCAGGTAGATGTGACCCCGGGCACCGCCGTAGCAGAACTACAAGGAGTTAACTTCCCACCTCGTCGATCAGCGCCGGAGAGGGGAAAAGGGTCACCGGGTCCTCCCAGTCACTATCACCTCCCCTGTGGGGTCATATATGTCCAACTAGCACCCCCGGCTGGACGAGACCGTCCCGCCCGGTCCGCAGTGGGCTCTCTCCGCAACAGGGCCGTCCGCCAGTTGTCTCTTTCTCCAGCCCCAGCAAATGCGGCACTCACCAGCAGAGTCCGATGTTTCTCCGCCGCAGTCGCCAGCACCCAGCACACAGGGGCCACCGACCAGTGTGACTCCGCCTGAGTGATAGCGTCCGCAGCTCAGGTCAGGCAGCACTCAAGACACACCCACGCCGAGCTCCACTGGACTTGCTTCTGCAGCCGGGATCTCTCCCCCACACGATACTGTCCGTGGCCTGGTCCCACTAACCTTCGCCGAAGAGTTCGTGAGAGCCTCGCCGCCTCCAGTGGGTGTCCGGTGCGGAGAGAACTGGGCCCCTCCACAGGCAGGCGACCCCCAAGGGTGATGCTCCAGGCAGTGTCCCCGCTGCGGTATGGTCACAGCTCCCCGCTTCTCCGCTGCCGCTCAGCTTATGGCCAGTGTCCGGGTGTCAGGTCCCACTCCGCTATGCTCCTAGAGCCTGGGACAGAACGGTGCTCTCCACATCGTCAAAGCGGCCCGCCTCCTCTCAGTAGCACTCGAGGGTACATGGCTGGCCCTTCCCTCTTATGTCGCACACAGGGACTCGCCCTTCGTCCCAGGCCGCGTCTTCACAGCGACAGCGGTCGCCTCTGCACCGGGCGGTGGCCCTATGCGCCTCACCCGGCCTCTCCAACCGGCGAGCGCCGGGGTCACACCCAGGAGATCACGGTCGGGCCGGGGGATTCCGCCCGCCCGCACACTGGCCACTTCAGACCTCACCTCCGATGGCACCCCCGCTGCTCGCTGTGTGCGTCACATCCTGGCGGGACCATCAACCACAGCAGGACCCTCCGTTCCAGTACTCCTCTCATGTGGCGCCGCAGCGCAGGTGAGCGCCAACTCCTCCACACCCCACTGTCTCTTGGGGGAGCATCAGGACTCTCGTATGGCACCAGTGTGTCTCTCGCTTCTCGCCCCATGATGCGCGGCCCGCGCGGCTTGGTCCCCGCGTGGTAAGCCGCGGTCTGTGGTACTCTCCCTCATCCGGGCGCCACCGATAGTGCGCTCCGCGCGTCTCGCCGGGGAATCTGTGAGGATTGATATCTCCGGCGTCGGGTCTTCTCTGCCTCCGGATGTTTCCCCGGGGGCCGCCGGAATCCCGCAGTGAGCAGCGGGCGGCCACAGCAGCACCAACACACTGCGCAGACAGGAGAATTTTAGAATAACGGCCCTGGGCTGCGGGAGCTTTACACGGTTGCAGCCATCTTGTTCACGCGCCCCCTAGCACCCCAGGCCAGGCATGGCTTATTAGGTGGAAAGCTCTTTTAAGAATGGCATAGTTTTAATTCCAACTAGGTTGTGACAAATTCTTGTCACAACTCCAAATCCGTTTGGCCAAATACATGATCAATTCCTATGCACAAGCACTTTACCTGTTACGTCTTGCTGCTATGTTAGGAAAAATCTAAAACTCTTCAAATATTAACGATTAATTATAGCATAGTGAAGATTTGTTATTGAGATGAAATGCTTACTGTTTTTCCATCAGTGCGTCCCGATGCCAGGCCAGGGCCCATCACCCTCGGCCGGCACTCACCCTGCTTGTTCCGCAACCGCCCCATGGCCAATTGTTGCGCTGACGGCATTCACGATTGTCCTCGATGCGCGTCAGGTAGATGTGACCCCGGGCACCGCCGTAGCAGAACTACAAGGAGTTAACTTCCCACCTCGTCGATCAGCGCCGGAGAGGGTAAAAGGGTCACCGGGTCCTCCCAGTCACTATCACCTCCCCTGTGGGGTCATATATGTCCACCTAGCACCCCCGGCTGGACGAGACCGTCCCGCCCGGTCCGCAGTGGGCTCTCTCCGCAACAGGGCCGTCCGCCAGTTGTCTCTTTCTCCAGCCCCAGCAAATGCGGCACTCACCAGCAGAGTCCGATGTTTCTCCGCCGCAGTCGCCAGCACCCAGCACACAGGGGCCACCGACCAGTGTGACTCCGCCTGAGTGATAGCGTCCGCAGCTCAGGTCAGGCAGCACCCAAGACACACCCACGCCGAGCTCCACTGGACTTGCTTCTGCAGCCGGGATCTCTCCCCCACACGATACTGTCCGTGGCCTGGTCCCACTAACCTTCGCCGAAGAGTTCGTGAGAGCCTCGCCGCCTCCAGTGGGTGTCCGGTGCGGAGAGAACTGGGCACCTCCACAGGCAGGCGACCCCCAAGGGTGATGCTCCAGGCAGTGTCCCCGCTGCGGTATAGTCACAGCTCCCCGCTTCTCCGCTGCCGCTCAGCTTATGGCCAGTGTCCGGGTGTCAGGTCCCACTCCGCTATGCTCCTAGAGCCTGGGACAGAACGGTGCTCTCCGCATCGTCAAAGTGGCCCGCCTCCTCTCAGTAGCACTCGAGGGTACATGGCTGGCCCTTCCCTCTTATGTCGCACACAGGGCCTCGCCCTTCGTCCCAGGCCGCGTTTTCACAGCGACAGCGGTCGCCTCTGCACCGGGCGGTGGCCCTATGCGTCTCACCCGGCCTCTCCAACCGGCGAGTGCCGGGGTCACACCCAGGAGATCACGGTCGGGCCGGGGGATTCCGCCCGCCCGCACACTGGCCACTTCAGACCTCACCTCCGATGGCACCTCCGCTGCTCGCCGTGTGCGTCACCTCCTGGCGGGACCATCAACCACAGCAGGACCCTCCGTTCCAGTACTCCTCTCATGTGGCGCCGCAGCGCAGGTGAGCGCCAACTCCTCCACACCCCACTGTCTCTTTGGGGAGCATCAGGACTCTCGTATGGCACCAGTGTGTCTCTCGCTTCTCGCCCCCCGATGCGCGGCCCGCGCGGCCTGGTCCCCGCGTGGTAAGCCGCGGTCTGTGGTACTCTCCCTCAGCCGGCCGCCACCGATAGTGCACTCCGCGCGTCTCGCCGGGGAATCTGTGAGGATTGATATCTCCGGCATCGGGTCTTCTCTGCCTCCGGATGTTTCCCCGGGGGCCGCGGGAATCCTGCAGTGAGCAGCGGGCGGCCACAGCAGCACCAACACACTGCACAGACAGGAGAATTTTAGAATAACGGCCCTGGTCTGCGGGAGCCTTACACGGTTGCGGCCATCTTGTTCGCGCGCCCCCTAGCGCCCCAGGCCAAGCATGGCTTATTAGGTGGAAAGGTCTTTTAAGAATGGCATAGTTTTAATTCCAACTAGGTTGTGACAAATTCTTGTCACAACTCCAAATCCGTTTGGCCAAATACAAGATCAATTCCTATGCACAAGCACTTTACCTGTTACGTCTTGCTGCTATGTTAGGAAAAATCTAAAACTCTTCAAATATTAACGATTAATTATAGCATAGTGAAGATTTGTTATTAAGATGAAATGCTTACTGTTTTTATATTGTTTTTATCGCATTTGATATTTGAATATGACAAATGTATTATTGTCCCAAGGGCCCAATTGGCTATTATGCCTTATTATCTGCTCATACAAGCTCAAGATGTTGCACATTTGTATTTCTCCTTTTTTTAAAATATATCTTTTGTTTATAGCTTTTATGGCATTTTCTGTTGACTAAAGCTTATACAACAATAAAACACACACATATATACAAACTACACCCACAATTTTCTGTTATATGAATCATTTTTTATATTTTCAAAATTAAAATGCAAATAAATGGTAAAGACATTACCACGCAAGTTAGAGATATAAACAGGTTGCTCAAGGAGAAAGGAGTAGGGGAGAAGTGTGCTTGTGTTGGAAAGAGAAGGTGGCGATCACAGGCTTTAGATCATCAAGATATTTCCTGTTTTTGGTTGATGCTGGTTAGAAAGGAGAACCAGTACAGTGTGACCTGTCCACAACATTATTTTATACAGCACATTTTGCTTTATTCAGTAGGTGTATCGATGCAACATCCGATAAGGGGCAGGATGGTCAAAGGTGGTACAGGTCCTTGTTAGGAGGAATGTGTCGACGTTTCGACCCGACTTGTGCGTGGAGGGTAACTTATGACCTCCGCTTGCAGGTCCTCTTCATCACAGAGGGGAGTGTAGGGCAACCTAATCCCGGTGCCAGGGTGGGGCGACCCAGGTCACTATTCCCGTGCGGTGAATAGTCCGCTATAATGCGGAGTATCACGCTAAGAGTATCCAAGTGAATGCGCTCAGGGTATCCAAGTAAATGGGATGCCCAACAGGGTATCCCAAACACAAGAAAATTCACGGACTGACTAATTAATCCAGTCCTGTGAAATGTATAACGCTCCGTCTAATACCTGCTTTTCCGTCTGGATCCAGAAGCATCATAGCAGGCATATAGACAAGGTAGTAATCAGGTGTATTCCCATTATGCAAACCCTACTGTGGGTGTGCCTAGAGTGTGTGTAGGTATGAAGCCAAGAATCCCCCCAAGGGACGATCCATCGCCATTACCTAGCGGGAGAGAATGTAGGACCCCGTCTTTGTCACGAACTAGACACCCCTCATGGAGATATCAGGCTGCTGCATGGTGAAGTCTCTGCATGCAGGGACCCTCAGTGTCAGCTTCTGCTAATTCTATGATATGCTGATTATTTATAATAAAAAGCATCCTTGCAATGTACATGTAGATTAGCAACGTTATGGATATTTTAATAGTCCTGTCGCCCATGGATAAAGATAGAACGACATTTGTACATACGTGCGTAAAGGTCTTGTACTTGGTGTTCGGGGCATTTTGATAATGTTATGCAAAGCCAGATGTGTAAACAGAAGTAGTTTCTGCACGCCCCCTCCCCCTCAGCGCCTTGAGACCCTCACAGGTGAGTAGTGCGCTTACAATTCCCTGACTGATTTCAGAGTCATTGTCACACACGTGAATATGTGCAAAAAGTCCTAGCAGAAATGCTATTGTGAAAAAGAGGACAATGTAAGAAATGAGCAGCTTTGCTACATGGGCCTAGCCCGGGCACATAACATCACCTCCACAACCATTACAAGAATCATAGCCACCACTGCCATTACCACCACCATGACAGCCATTACCACCACTGCTACAAACCTCTACCATCACCATTAGCACCACTATCACACTTTATCAGTGCCACAATTACCACCACCATTATAACCCCCATTGCCACTATTACCAACAACACTGCCATTACCACTAATACCATCAACCCCTCCACTGTAACCATATCTACTGCCATTGCCACCCCCATCATTACCAACCCCCAGCTACCATTACCACTGTCAACACTACCAGTACTATGACTGCTACAACTGTCATCACCACCTCTGTCACTATGACCATGACACTGGTACCACCCCTACTATGAACATGACTATCAATACCACTATCATCATCATCAACACTACTACCATCCTCACCATTTTCACCAATGTTACTACCACCAGCACTATCAACACCAGTACTACTATCAAACCTACTTCCAGTACCACCACATCACTAATCCCAACATGACTGCTACTACTACCACCACAACATTCATATGCTTTATATGTGAAAGGGCATTATATGTTTGAAGTGTTTTGTGTGTGTGTATATATGTGTATGTAAGAGAAAGGGTGATATCGGCATATGCCTGAGAGGCATTGTGCATTTCCTGCCATTTTAAAAGGCCAGACCTACAGGCTTTTTGTTTCTGTCTCCATGGTAATCTTTTCCCTTTTCTGCAGCTCCTTGTCAAACGTGGACCAGTCTCCAAGCCTTCGTGCTGGTGTTTACAAAGTCTCCCTGAATCTATGGTGATGTTTTCCTGTCTCCATTTCTATTCTTCCATCTCTTTTTTATCTGTCTTTCCCTGTATTCACATCTGTCTCTTCTTGTCTTTGTGTCTGTCTTTCACTGTCTGCGTGACCTTGTGTCACGCAGCACCATGATTCGGGTCTCTTTCATCCCATATCGGGCCTTCCGGTCCCTGTGTCTGTCAAAGGGCCAGCGTTTATGTCTATTTCTCCCCAGCTGTTTATCTTTCTTTGGGATTCTCATATATGTGTCCCCCTGCGCATGTGACGCCGTCTTCCTGTGTCTCATTTTATTTGAAATCCTTACTTATTATCATATACTCTTATTGCCCTTCTTTTTTATTGCCTTGACTCTTTCTTATTACACAATATCATTCGTTGTACCCCCAACTCATTTCATTATATTTTATCACCCGGTGGTTTCTTTTATCAACCTACCTCGTTTTACATGACTCTTTGTTTTATTGTCCATGGACTTTTTTTTAAAATAAACTTTTTATTAAATCAAGTCACAGAGTCATCATTATAGAATCATAGTAATCAATCAATCAATCCATCATGGCATTTGTAAAGTGCACTACATACCCGCGAGGGTCTCAAGGCGCTAGGGGGGGAGGGGGGAAGCTGCTACTGTTCGAAGAGCTAGGTCTTGAGAAGACTTCTGAAGGTCAGAAGGCCTGCCGCCGGCGGATGGGGAGGGTGTTCCATGTCTTGGCGGTGAGGTGGGAGAATGATCTGCCGCCGGCGGTCACTCTTCGGATGCGGGGGACGGTGGCGAGGGCGCGGTCTGCGGAGCGGAGCTGGCGGGTGGGGGTGCAGAGGCTGAGTCGACTGTTGAGGTACGTTGGTCCAGTGTTGTGGAGTGCCTTGTGTGCGAGGGTGAGGAGTTTGAAGGTTATCCTCTTGTTGACAGGGAGCCCGTGTACGTTTCTCAGGTGGGGTGTGATGTGGCTGCGGCGAGGGATGTCGAGGATCAGGCGTGCGGAGGCGTTCTGGATGCGTTGAAGCCGTTTCAGGAGTTTAGCTGGGGCTCCTGCGTAGAGTGCGTTTCCGTAGTCCAGTCTACTGCTGACGAGGGCCAGGGTGACCGTCCTTCTTGTTTTGGTGGGGAGCCACTTGTAGATCCTGCGAAGCATGCGGAGGGTGTTGAAGCAGGAGGAGGAGACGGCGTTGACCTGCTTCGTCATGGAGAGGGTAGAGTCGAGGATGACCCCCAGGTTGCGTGCGTGGTCGGTGGGTGTGTTCCTAGTGCAGTCGGCCACCAGGAGTCGTCCCAGGCCAACGGGGTGGATCCAAGGAGGAGGACCTCCGTCTTGTCCAAGTTCAGCTTCAGTCGGCTGTTCCTCATCCAGTCGGCGACGGCCTTCATTCCTTCGTGAAGGTTGGTTTTGGCGGTGTGGGGGTCCTTGGTGAGGGAGAGGATCAGCTGGGTGTCGTCGGCGTAGGAGATGATGTTGAGGTCGTGCCGTCGTGCGATGTGGGCGAGTGGTGCCATGTAGACGTTGAACAATGTTGGGCTGAGGGAGGAGACTTGGGGTACACCGCAGATGATCTCTGTGGCATTGGAGCGGAAGGGGGAGGCGGACGCTCTGTGTTCTGCCGGAGAGGAAGGAGGAGGTCCAGTTCAGGGCTTTCTCTTGGATTCTGGCGTCGTAGAGGCGTGTTCGTAGTGTGCGGTGGCAGACCGTGTCGAAGGCGGCTGACAGGTCCAGGAGGATGAGGGCCGCGGTTTCTCCGTTGTCTAGTACATGTCAATAAAGAGGTACAGTGTATACACAATCACATGTTATACATTGTAAGCAACCATAGGTTTTACTGTTCCGTTCACCTGCGCATTGCCATATCGTCTGTTGGTGATCTACAAATATTGCCTCTAAACTTGTTCCATCCCCCCCATTTCCGATCGCATTTCTTAGGGAAGCCCCGCATTTTGTAGACCTCCTTCTATGCTATCATGCAACGGTCCATTTCCACCATCCATCCCACTGTTAAGGGCTGTGTGCTGGAACCCCAGAAACGCGCAATAGCTCTCTTTACTAATAGATATCCCAATGCCACCCATTGTTGTTCTGTTTCCGTCACATCGGTAACCTCCCATATGTTCAGGATTACCAAACGTGGTGTCAGATTGACTTCTTTATCTAACGTGTCCCTCATTTTTTTGGTCGCATTATTCCATAAGGGGCGTATTTCGGGGCAGTCCCAGAGGACATGATAAAAGGTGCCATCTTGACCACAATTTCTAAGACATAGTGTGGTTACCCTGCTGCTTATCTTGGCAAGAAGTACCCCTGTGAGATATGAGCGATGGAGGATTTTCAGTTGGATAAGATGGAAGCGATGATTTATCGCTGTCTCCCTAGGGGACATCAGCGCGGTTTGCCAGTCCTCGTCGTCTTTTGGTCCTACGTCCCCCTTCCATTGGTCCCAGAGGGTCTGAAAGGGATCAGGTAAGTTATTACAGAGCTTGCGATACGTACAAGATACAGCTTTTGTTAGGAGCGGTTCAGATAGTAGACGGCCTTCTGGGGGAGAAGAGTCTGGTATGGAGGACATGTCAGGGATATTGGTCTGAAGTGCGTGCCTGATCTGCAAATATTGAAACATTTCCCCCGATGCAAGGTTATGTTTGGTCTGCAGCTCTTTAAAGGTGAGGAGTTTGCCCCTGTGAATCAGGTCGCCAATATTCGTTATGCCAATAGTGTCCCATTTATCGAAGCCCACGTGGTGGCAGAGTAGTCCCAGCCTCTGTGTGGACTAAAGCGGTGTAGCTTTTGTGAGTTTGTCTGTCCATCCCAGACCTTTTGTTGCTTGGTGCCAGATAGACACTGTCTGCGACATAGGTCCAAGGTATCGACCCTGCCGAGCCTTACTATAGTGGGCACCCAAATAGCCCTCTCTCCCAGTTTGGTAGCTCTCCAGGTGGAAGGCCGGATTGGACGGGGAGCCGTGAATCCAGTGGTTTGTTGCCACTAATTGTGTGGCCCAATAGTATAAGCGCAAGTCACGGAGGGCAATCCCGCCGTCGTACCGTCGTACCACCCCTTTGTCAATATGCGGAGAGTTATGCGAGTCGTTTTCCCATCCCATAGCAAAGTACGGATTTCTCCCTCTATAGCAGTGAAGCAGGTGTCAGAAATACGGAATGGGCAATTTTGGAGCACGTATAAAAATCTAGGGAGTGCGAGCATTTTAAATGAGGCTGCTCTTCCATGTCATGAGTGATGTCACTGACCATGTCATGAGTGATGTAATATGTGACGTCATCAGCAGTGCATTGCGGGCGCGCGAGTTATAGTTAGCTGAACTAACTATAACGGGGCAATTTCATTGGTTTTTTACGAGTAAAATGTCCAGCTAACTATAACATGTGTGAAACCTATGGTTTTTTCACTGAATTTCTAAGGTTTTTTAAATGCTAATTCCTAACTATAACGTGTGTGAAACCTATGGTTTTTTCACTGAATTTCAAAGGTTTTTTAAATGCTAATTCCTAACTATAACGTGTGTGAAACCCATGGTTTTTTCAGTGAATTTGCAAGGTTTTTTAAATGCTAATTTTTTTTTTATTCTTCAATTTTTTCAAACATATTTTTAATTTAATTTTCTTACCTTTTATAAAGACTATGCTTTAATTTTTAAAATCCTTAAATATTTTTTTTTAATATATTTTTTAAAATAAACATGTAAAATTTATTTCCAGTTCTTTTTTTTTTTTTTTATTTTTTTTTAGTACGCGTACCGTAAGCTCACGGTAAGCGTACGGTTTACGCAACGTCCGTAATCTATCTACGCTGCTTGCGTATAGTTACGCACTTTGCGTAGCCGCGCGTACTGCGCGTGGGACGCGTGCGCGCTTACGCCACACGCGCACGTTACGCGGAAGTGCCGGGGAGTGACTGTTATGCGCATGCGCGCAAGCGCGTGTCTTTTTTACGCGCACGCGTACTTTTTGCCGTAAGCGTACCGTAAGCGTACCGTAAGCGTACGGTAGGTCATGTGATCTTGAAACACAACTTTTGATTGGTTGAAACTACTTTCAGTTCTAGAACTCTCCTACACCACACCCATTCCCCTCATTTCTGCTTGTGATCCCTTGGGAGAAGGAGCTGGTTTGTCTTTGGGATACGATGGCAGAACAGCAGAGCTCTTCTGAGAGTGAGGCTAGCACTAGCAGCACTGTCTTGAGGCAGAGATCGAGGAAACAAAAGCCTTCTTATGTTTGGGATTATTTTACTTTTCCAGAAGGCCAGCAAAAGGTGAATGCACCCTTAGTTACTTGCAGGCTGTGTAAGCGTGTACTTTCTAGAGGTAATCCTGACAGGAAGTATTCCTTTGGGAATCACACCATGAAGAGACACCTCCAGGATGTACACAGAAGGACACATGGTCATCTTTTTGGAGGTAACTCTTCAGAAAGACGAGCCAGTACATCCACAGCAGCTCAGCCTGGACCATCACCTGCAGGGCTTACTCCTTCTTCTGCAGGTCAGGTGAGCCCTTCATCTGTGGGGGGAGAATCTCCTTTTGCTGGCCCTCTGGAAATGAACCCTCGATTTCGGAAGGTTGATATTCATTGCACATTTTGTAAAGATCTAATTTGCCATAGGGAGACCAGTGTTTCCCTAGTGAACAACAAAATAGATCAGCACATTTGTCGCTTTGAATAATTTTCCCATGCTTCCTTTCCTCTGTCCCTGCATGAACACAACGGTTCTTTTAAGAGCCAACCTTATCTTTCATCTTTTTTTTACATATGTTTTTAAAAACTTTTTTTTATTTTTCTTTTACCGTACGCGTACGGTGCGCGTACTTTTTTTTTATTTTTTAAAAAAAACACTAAAAATCATTTATCACATTACATTGTCCTTGAGAGACTACAATTATTATTATTGACTTACCATACTCACTGAAAAAATATTTATTCATTTCTTTTTAAAAAAAATAGTTTTAAAAATGTTTGTAGTTTTCGAAAATTTTCTATATCTATCTGGAAAAAAAGAAAAAAGTATTAATATTTTTTAAACATTTTATAATACAGTACACATATTTACATTTTTTACCAAAAAATCTTTTTGCCTTATTTTTGCTGTTTTCAGAATATATTGCATTTCACTATAAATTGTGAAAGCAATTGCCTGACGCGTTTCGAAGCTCCATATGCTTAAATACTGTGCATGACTATACATGGCAAGCACATGGGTGTGTGCTAAGACTCTGCTTCTTCCCCCAAAAATTCGCCCCCCTTTCCATCTAATGCAACTGTGAAATCACCAGAGCAAGACGCAATAAATCTCTGCCTATAATTCCTCTATGCACACAGAGTCATGTTTTCACATTAGTCCCAAAACGAAATTTCTTTGCCATTTTGAAAGCACACTTACTGCTCTTTTTTTTTCGGGCCAAGTGAAAATCACTTTTTACAATTGGAAATCACTTTTACAGACTGACACATTATGAAACCACTTTTTTTGATTTATTTAAATGCACATGTCCAAGCTGTTTTTTCAGACCACCACCATGTGTATTCTCTGTGACTGCCTACACTCCAGCAAGGGCAACCAGCCTTAGTGATGCTGAATGTATTTGCATTACAGACTTAAACCTGAAAACCCCACTCGCTTCTAAATACTGTGCATGACTATACATGGCAAGCACATGAGTGTGTGCTAAGACTCTGCTTCTTCCCCCAAAAATTCGCTCCCCCTTTCCATCTAATGCAACTGTGAAATCACCAGAGCAAGACGCAATAAATCTCTGCCTATAATTCCTCTATGCACACAGAGTCATGTTTTCACATTAGTCCCAAAACGAAATTTCTTTGCCATTTTTAAAGCACACTTACTGCTCTTTTTTTTTTCGGGGCAAGTGAAAATCACTTTTACAGACTGACACATTATGAAACCTTTTTTTTAAATTTATTTAATTGCACTTGTCCAAGCTGTTTTTTTCAGACCACCACCATGTGTATTCGCGGTGACTGCCTACACTCCAGCAAGGGCAACCAGCCTTAGTGATGCTGAATGTATTTGCATTACAGACTTAAACCTGAAAACCCCACTCGCTTCTAAATACTGTGCATGACTATACATGGCAAGCACATGGGTGTGTGCTAAGACTCTGCTTCTTCCCCCAAAAATTCGCTCCCCCTTTCCATCTAATGCAACTGTGAAATCACCAGAGCAAGACGCAATAAATCTCTGCCTATAATTCCTCTATGCACACAGAGTCATTTTTTCACATTAGTCCCAAAACGAAATTTCTTTGCCATTTTGAAAGCACACTTACTGCTCTTTTTTTTTCGGGCCAAGTGAAAATCACTTTTTACAATTGGAAATCACTTTTACAGACTGACACATTATAAAACCACTTTTTTTGATTTATTTAAATGCACATGTCCAAGCTGTTTTTTCAGACCACCACCATGTGTATTCTCTGTGACTGCCTACACTCCAGCAAGGGCAACCAGCCTTAGTGATGCTGAATGTATTTGCATTACAGACTTAAACCTGAAAACCCCACTCGCTTCTAAATACTGTGCATGACTATACATGGCAAGCACATGGGTGTGTGCTAAGACTCTGCTTCTTCCCCCAAAAATTCGCTCCCCCTTTCCATCTAATGCAACTGTGAAATCACCAGAGCAAGACGCAATAAATCTCTGCCTATAATTCCTCTATGCACACAGAGTCATTTTTTCACATTAGTCCCAAAACGAAATTTCTTTGCCATTTTGAAAGCACACTTACTGCTCTTTTTTTTTCGGGCCAAGTGAAAATCACTTTTTACAATTGGAAATCACTTTTACAGACTGACACATTATAAAACCACTTTTTTTGATTTATTTAAATGCACATGTCCAAGCTGTTTTTTCAGACCACCACCATGTGTATTCTCTGTGACTGCCTACACTCCAGCAAGGGCAACCAGCCTTAGTGATGCTGAATGTATTTGCATTACAGACTTAAACCTGAAAACCCCACTCGCTTCTAAATACTGTGCATGACTATACATGGCAAGCACATGGGTGTGTGCTAAGACTCTGCTTCTTCCCCCAAAAATTCGCTCCCCCTTTCCATCTAATGCAACTGTGAAATCACCAGAGCAAGACGCAATAAATCTCTGCCTATAATTCTTCTATGCACACAGAGTCATGTTTTCACATTAGTCCCAAAACGAAATTTCTTTGCCAATTTGAAAGCACACTTACTGCTCTTTTTTTTTTCGGGGCAAGTGTAAATCACTTTTACAGACTGACACATTATGAAACCACCATGTGTAACTACAACAAAAACAATTCCCATTTCTATTATTCATTTCTTAAGTTACCACATACATCCCCTCTCAAACTGTAAACTCACCTTTAAAATTAGTTAGTTGTGAAAGAAATGTGACACTCAAACAGCAGATTATCAGAGCCAGGATCTCTGTTGTGTTCACCTCTCTCCTCTCAGCAGAACCAGATAATGGCAAACTTTCCCTCTATTTTTCCACACATATACATGTAAGTTTCAAATCTCAGTGCTTCCCCCTTTTTTTCAAATGTAATCACACATTTCTATTGGTTGAAAACCAACCCTTTTCCAAAAGTACCCTTCCCCCAACTTGACTTCTGCCTAGTACCCTTCCCCCAACTTGACTTCTGCCTGCTACCATAGCAACAGCTCATGGAACACTGCTGTGTGGAGTTAGGTCAGAAGTTCACCAAACAATGTTTCAATTCCACAGAGCAAGAGTGCTTGACTTTTCAAACCTAACAGCAAATCCATAGTACTGTTCTTTGGTAATACATTTTTCTGTACCAATACAAAACATGCTTCTATTAATTTACACATACAGCCTAGTTTTTATTCTAGAATGGTATGAAACAGCCAATCAGTTCTTTTTGTTTTGAAAAAAATATGTATGCCTCCATTTCCAAACTGTCTTTCTTTTCATATTGCCATTCTACTGAAAGACACCTCCTGAGTGCATCCAGTTCTCCTTTGAAGATGTTCACAGTGTGGATTGTAGGGCACAGCTATGTCTTCTGGAGTGAAAAGTTTGCAGAGAAAACAGGTATGGTGAGAGACCTTGCTTTGCCAAATGTAGACATTAAATGGATTGGTCAGAGAGGGTTAAAGTGGCACCAATTGATGCCATTGGTGAAATCCTTCATTCAAATCCAACACCCTGACCTCATAATAGTGCACTGTGGTGGCAATGACCTAGGCACTTTGACTGGGGTAGGTCTGGAAATGCTTATGAAGGACACCTTTGCACAACTGTTTACACTTTTCCCTAAAACTGCCTTTGTGTTTTCCAACATATGCCAAAGGCAAAAATGGAACTGGTCCAATCATTTCTGTCCGCAGATTGACAAAGCAAGAAAGCACGTCAACAAATCTGTTTCTGCTTTCCTCCGTGACTATGGTATGGGTGCCATTTACCACAACAACTTGCGTTATGACATGCAAGACATTTATAGAGGAGATGGTGTGCACTTCAATGATGAAGGGAACAGAGTCTTCCTCTTGAACCTTAGACTCTGCATCGGTACTTACTTGTAGGTACCACTAAAAAAATGACTTCATAAACACAACAGCTCTTTTTAGAGCTCCCTAATTTCTAAACTCTTAAATCTGCTTTTCATTTATTTATTTTTATTTTTTTTACCGTACGCTTACCGTAAGCTTACGGTACGCGTACCCCGTGATTTTTTTTAAAATCAATAAATGTTTTTTTTGTACTTTTCTGTCCTTCTTTGACCCCCTTACAAATGTTAGGGGGTCTGTAACTCTCCTCATTGCCCCCTTTCCTTGTTTTCTCTGTTTTTTTTCTGAGTGAAACACACAAAATGGCGGCCGCCGCTTCCTGGTTTCGGCCGATTCGAATGTTTACTAAGATCTATGGGCCAATCAGAATCTCCTTCGCGCATGCCATGTTTCTTCCGTACGCTTACCGTAAGCTTACCGTACGCGTACCCCGTGATTTAAGAGCCAATCAGAATCGCGCTCGCGCACGCCACCGTACGCTTACCGTAAGCGTACGGTAAGCGTACCGTAAGCGGGCTCAGATATATATATTGATTTAAAGGCTATTTTCTCAGAATCTACTGAACAGATTTACACCAAACCTACAAAAGGCACTTCCTTGACCTAGGGACTACCTCTCTGCCACATTTTGAGTAATTCTGTTCAGCCGTTCGGGCTGTAGCTCGTTCTAAAGGTCTTATGGAAAAATGCATGGGAAAAACGCGTTTTGGGACCCCCCTTTTATCTCAGCCCCCGCTTGACGGATCCCCCCGAGACTTTCAGGGTAGGAGCGGAGCGTAGCGCCCCACCTATTTTGAGAAATTCGCGAGGATTCGTCGACCGGCGCCAAAGTTATTCAAAATAGAATGTTGAGGTTTTCCTATGGAAACGTGGTCCTAACTATAACTACCTACTGGCGACCGCCAGTAGGTAATATATATATATATATATATATATATTTGCTCCAAACTTTTGCCCCGAGTTCGTGCACTCAGGAACGGGTGCTTTTTAATGAGAGGTGCACCCGCTTAATATCAGCTTCCAACTTTCCACTCTTCGGTCAAAAAGGAAGAGCACTCTCGGGGGTGAGTCCAAACTTAATTTATTACGGACTCATAAACGCAACCAGACGCGTTTCGGCAGACGCCTTTCTCGATGGTTACTAGGCGCGCCGGAAACAGCCAGTATTTATGTCAATCTCATTAGTTTCCTGAAACACGAATTGACAGCGATAAAGGACTCAAGTCCATAATTCATTCAGCGCCATCTTATAACATGCAATAATACCTTAATGCAATGCAGGTCAATGTTTCAAAATGTCTCAACCTGATGAAACCTTGGCAACCACATAAAACGCAAACATTTCCATATTTACGATCATTTTCAAAATATACAAAAACACGTCTGGTTGCGTTTGTGAGTCCGTAATAAATGAATTTTGGACTCGCCCCTGAGAGTGCTTTTCCTTTTTGACCGAAGAGTAGAAAGTTGGAAGCTGATACTGTTTCAGTCAAGGTGTTTTGTTTGTACTTTCTTCAATTATTTACGTTTCGCAAATTTCTTCCGTCTTTATTTTTTACTTTTATTGTTAGATAAAATGTAAAGTTTGTTTTAGATCTGCAATGTAATTTCATTGAGGAATACGATACAGGTCAATGACTAACCTGCTTTTCTGTTAATACTACATTTGAAAGAAAAACAATGATCGGGCGTTGACCTTATCCAGTCACAACCTTGAATAAAGTATTTTATAAACCTGAACATGGGCGTGCTTGTTTTGTTATAGTGGATCATCAGATGTCCATAGATGTCACGACGGCCGTTCGACTTTAAACATATAATTGCTCATATTTCAAGCAGCTATGTACTGTTTCGCTTAGGTAGTTTATGACATGTTGCAGGTGGTACCTAGCTCATTAGGGACCTCTAGAAGCAGCTTACGGTGCTGCACCCAAACATGCAGTACTGGTGTCTGGCTCACTAGGGACCTCTAAGAGCAGCTTGCTGTACTTCACCGAGACATACAGTGCTGGTGCCTGGCTCACTACGCAAGCATTTGCAATGCACTAGGTCTCGCATTACTGAATGTTTGAGCTATTGGCGTTGCAAATAATAATGCAACGCCAAGAGCTCAAACATTCAGTAATGCGAGACCTAGTGCATTGCAAATGCTTGTTATTGATTGATAGTGCTTTTCTTACACCAAGCCCAATGACCACTGTCCTACCAAGAAGTGCACTTCAACATAGTAGTCCAGGTCCGATAGCACTCAGTGAAACCTTATTTAAGGGGGTTTTGCCCTTGGAGGATTTTCAAGATTTTGGACCTAAAGGTCCCTACTTTGGGAAATAGATCAGAAAGGGCTGCATATTGGCTGCTGGATATAGTGTGGCTGCTTGGGATTCCTGCCCGGTGAGATATGATAGCCAAGGGAGCAGGTAAGCCAATAATGGAATAGGATTGGAGCAGGCTGGCACCACTGGTTGGAGCAAAGTAATCGCTCGCCTAGCCCCTGAGGTAGACAAGACCCAAGAAACAAAGTATAACTGAGCAAAGAGATCTGCAAGCAGGAGACCCACCAAGTAATATTTTAGGTATATATAATGGTTCAGCAGTCTCCGTAGTCTGGGCATTGGTCCCCAGATGGATAGTGTCTCCCTCAGTGGGTTAAAGGTAAGAGTCCTCTTGGGTGATGCAGGAGGAACTTGAACCGCAAAATATCTAGAAGTAGGTTACTCCATGATTCAAACTTATGCTCATGGCACACCACTGTTTTTCTAGCCTATAGGCTTGTTCTTAGCATCTTTTTAAAATCTGTCTGAAGGTGAAGGGGCAATGGAAGGAACTTGTTTTTTCTTTTCAAATATTTTATTGCATTTTATAAAGATGAAAATGTGCAAAACAGTGATAGTATATATTGCAAATGTTTTTTCACTGACAAATGTAACTATTATGTATAAAATGCAACTGTCCAGATTGGAAGAGTATTTTCAACGAAGATTGGTTGGGAAGAGTAGCATTTATTGTCCATAGTGACTGTTTAAAGACAACTATTTTGGTAAAGAAAGTGCAATAAAGTTTGCCTGATGATTGTAAAAAAAAAGTCAATGCTCCCACTTCACATGCTGTCTGCGTTTTTTGATTTGCCCAATTAAAGATGAATACTCAAACACAGTACTGCATAATACGGTGCATGCTTTTGCGTTAGACACGAAACTTGAGCACAAGCTGTATAAATAAAATCTCATGTTGCTCTGGCACAATAAAATAACTGAAACTGATTGAAGTAACCTCTTTTTGGTATGGTTTATGATAAAAGACAGATCTAGGATCTGTAAACAGAAAAAAGTCCTTTGAGTTACCCTGAACTACAAATCAAGTTTGAGCTACCAAACATAGACTTCTTTACAAACTTCAGACACTCTTTTCCAAATTAAGCTGATAATGTGCTTCAGTCGTGCAAATAATGTTGAAAAAGCTGTGCATATCTGGACAACGTGCATCCAAGGTTTCTAAGTTACTTACAACTACTAAATACACCTTCAGCCTTTCCCTTCAAGAAAAATGGAATAACGATGTAAAATTGTCGGAGAGAGCTCCCTTCATTTGAGCTGCGACACTGTATATAGAAATATTTCTGCTTTGGTTCAATACATATACCTAAATCCTCACAGGCCCTACTGGAGCCGGGTCAGACTCCACGAAGTTGGTCTTATAGTGAATGAATGAATGAATGAATGAATGATACATCTTATAAAGCGCATGAATACCAGGAGGCGTCTTAGCGCTGTAAAGATCAAGAAGGAACAGTACGAGGGCAATAAACTGCCGGATCATTGGTTAAATCACCACGTGTTCAGGTTCTTTCTAGAAGCCAGGTTTGTGGGTGCTGATTTCAGTTCCAACAGCAAATGATTCCAGAGAAGAGCTGTGCTTCTAAAGAAACTCCTGCCACCCCAAGTGGCCCGTTTGAAGGGGGGAACCCTCAGCAAGTTAGCTGAGCAGGACCAAAGATTTCGGTTTGGGAAATAGCGCACCAGCATTGCCTTTAAGTAGGCAGGTGTATTTCTGTAAATTGTCTTGTACACCAAACAGACAGCCTTAAGCAAAATGCGATGGCAGACTGGAAGCCAATGCGATTGCCTAATAGCGGCCCTTGCGGACTGATGTTTTGGGATTCTTAGGGGAAACCGTGCTGCTGCATTTTGAATGACCTGCAGTTTTTAAAGTGAGCCTTTGGAGAGGCTAATGTAAAAACTATTGCAATAGTCAAGTCACAAAAGAACCAGGGCTATGACCACTGTTTTCAGTATGTCAGCCCGCAGAAACTTTTCAATTTTCTTGACAATTCTGAGCAAATAGGAAGTGATTAGGTTGATTTGTTCTTTGAAGTTTAGTTCATTGTCAAGCATGAACCCCAGGTTTTTTGCCTTGGATGTTGGCATAGGAGCCATACCCAGGTCTGATGGACACCACTGGGAGGACCAGAGTGCTGGTTTATTACCGAATTGAATGATTTCTGTTTTCAAGAAGTTGAGCTTTAAACAGTTGTTGGCCATCCAGCTATTGACTCTGCTTATACATTTGTTGAGTGTATCACCAGCCCCAATTTCATTTTTGGCCATTGACACTATGATTTGAGTTTCATCGGCGTACAATGCCAATGACAAACCGAAAGATCTGATCAGAGCAGCAAGTGGTGTAACGTACAGATTAAATAAAGTTAGGGACAGAGAGGATCCTTGAGGGGGCCCGCAAGGCAGGCAGAAAGTTCCTGAGTTAAAAGTCCCCAATGACACCATTTGTTGGCGACCTGAGAGGAAAGATTTGAGCAGCATCAGCGCTGAATCACTAATTCCAAGGTCCTGCAGTCTGTCAACCAATACGTCGTGGTTGACCGTATCGTATAGTGGAGGACAGTGTAAATTTGTTTTAAAACAAGGGAAGAGATTGGTTCATAGATCGAGGAAATATTTAGTACACAATTTAACCTAAATTCCGTCACCACAGATGTACGTATATTTTCAGCCAGCCATACCCTCAAGTAACAGATGCCTTATCTACTACTGACGGATTTTACTTTAATGATAGCAGCAATACTTGTGTACGTCTACTAGACCTTTGTCAGCAAATTCCTGATGGGCATGGCTGAACTTTTCAGTACAGACAACTTTCTTGAAAAGATAGAAAAGGTTTGAGGTTTTATAATTCATATTCACATGATTCGTTAATGAGAAAACTTACATTTTTCAGAAAATATATTGATTGCAATACATCAATTTTTTGAGGAAAAATTGAAGTTTTCTCATTAGCGAATGATGTGAATATGCGATATATAAACTCAAGCCTTTTTTGTCTTTCCATTGTATCTCACATGGTGTCAGGGGTTATAACGCTACATTACGGACTATTTTTAGTCTAAAAAGAGCCCTTTCTACTCCCCTCAAATCTTAAGCAATGTTGTTGTATATCCTGCAATCCACACAAACTGTCAATACCTTATGGGAGAAAACTGACCTTTACATGCCAAAAATTAAGCACCCCTCCCTAATGACAATAACCCGATGTTGTTATACAACTTACATAGCACCCATGTTACACCCTACCAGATAAATTTGTATGAAACTTGGGCTATCAGTTTTGGTGTGTTCTATTTTGTAATTGTCTATAGTAAAGATTCAGCTAAGTGGCTTGACAGTTTTTCTCTTTATTATGGTGTCGCTTCTTTTGATCTCTTTATTTTACTCTGTACCAACATTGTTCTCTTTTACTCGTCATGCTGTACAAGGGAAGAGACATCAAATGGCTGGCATATTATGAATGCAAGGCTTTCTCTGACCTATCCCTTTTATTTCATAAGTCCAGATGTTACTGTTTCTTGGTATATAGATGGTGTTTCACAAATATATGAAAAGAATACTCTGAGTGATTTACAAAAAAATTTAAGTTTACTCTTTGACTTACATCTGTGTTTGGATTAATTTTACAATTTTGAGGGAATGTTTCTTAATGGTGGCCGCTGTGCGGCTGTGCGCAGTGGGCGCGCCGATGGAGCGCCTAAGGCAAGCCCGTCTGCGCCCGTCCATGCCTGGACCGCGCCCAGCGGCAAAACCCCTGGCCCCCGCGAGCGCCATGACACCCGACGCCACTACGACGCCAACCTCCTCCACGCTCTCAACGCTGGCCGATCTTTCACCTGCTTCCAGGCCTCCCCGAAGCTCACCCACGGACCCTTCACCTGCCGCAACTGCAGCTTCACCAGCCAGCGAACGTCTGCACATCCTGCCCCTCCTACCAGGGCAGGCCACAACCATCTCAGATGCATACTATACAACACCCACTCAGTCCACAGGCACGCCGTCGAACTCTGGGACCTTCTCGACTCATCCTCCCCGGACGTCGCCTTCTTGATGGAGACCTGGATGAACCCCTCCTCGGCGCCCGACATTGCCATAGGCATCCCGGACGGCTACAAGATCACCCGCAGGGACCGCACCAACAAACCAGGAGGAGAAATCGCCATTGTCCACAGGAACTCCCTCAGAATTTCGACCAGCACCGAAGACACCCTCAGCATGGCAGAACACCTGCACTTCCAGATCCACATCGATCACAACATCAACCTCAGAGGAACCCTCGTCTACAGACCCCCTGGACCCCGACCACAGTTCAGCGACTCCATCACCGACGTCGTCAGCATGCACGCCCTTGTCTCCACAGACTACATCCTTCTCGGAGACCTGAATTTCCACCTCGATAACACCAACAGCAGCAACTCCACCACCCTGGTCGACAACCTCGCCAACCTCGGACTCAAACAGCTCGTCACAACACCCACCCACTCCACCGGACACACGCTCGACCTCATCTTCTCAGTCAGCAACCACGTCACCTTCAGCCACACCACTAAACTCCACTGGACCGACCACCACTGCATCCACTTCTCCTTCAAGAAACACACCATGCACAACCACCCGCAACGAATCCCTCACCGAAGACCAGCTAATCACCACCCTTGCCCGGGGCCCACCTACCGACCCCACCGACACCGACACAGCCGCCCGCAACTTCAAGCAATGGATCGACGACTGCGCCAACACTCTCGCCCCGATCAGGAAACCCTCAAACAGATGCACCGACAGAAGGGCCATCAGGTTCACCACCGACCTCCAGGCTTCCAAGCAGACTTGCCGAAGACTCGAGAAGAAGTGGCGCCACGAACAGACACCGGACAACCATGCAGCCCTCAAAAATGCCAGCCGCAAGCACCACCAACTCATTCGAACTGCCAAAAGGACCTCCTTCAAGGAACGGGCACAACAGCAAGGAGCTCTTCAACATCGTGAAAGAACTTGCCAACCCCAGCTCCAACGACATCCCGCCATCACAAGACCTCTGCGACTCCCTAGCCACCTTCTTCCACCGCAAGATCGAAGACATCCACGACAGCTTCAACACCGAGACCCACCCCAACAGAGGCCGACACCTCAGACTCACCGCCCCCTAAGCACACCGGCCTCCTGTTCTCATTGAACCACATCAGCGACGACGACACCATCAAAATCATGAACACCATCCACTTCGGCTCACCATCCGACCCATGCCCCCACCACATCTTTAGCAAAGCGAGATCCATCATCGCACCCCAACTCTGGAAGATCATCAACAGCTCCTTCGATACTGCCACCTTCCCGGAGAGTTGGAAACACGCCGAGATCAACGCCCTACTCGAAAATCCCAAGGCGGACCCAAAGGACCTCAAGAACTTTCGGCCCATCTCCCTGCTCCCGTTTCCGGCAAAAGTCATTGAGAAGACTGTCAACAGACCCACTTCCTAGAGGAGAACAACACCCTGGACCCATCCCAATACGCAGCAGCAACCACAGCACCGAAACCACCCTCATCACCGCCACCGACGACATAAGGGCCCTGCTGGACAACGGCGAGACTGTGACCCTCATCCTCCTGGTCCTCTCGGCCGCCTTCGACACTGTCTGCCACCACACCCTACGCACACGCCTCCACAAAGCAGGGATCCGCGACAAAACCCTGGACTGGATCACCTCCTTCCTCACTGGCAGAACCCAGAGAGTCCGCCTCCCCCATTCCGATCCGAAGCCACCAAGATCACCTGCGGCGTACCCCAAGGTTCATCCCTCAGCCCGACCCTTTTCAACATCTACATGGCACCGTTCGCCAACATTGTCTGATCGCACGACCTCAACATCATCTTGTACGCCGACAACACCCAGCTTCCTCACCAAGGACCCGGCCACCGCCAAAACCAACCTCCACGAAGGAATGAAGGCCGTCGCAGAATGGATGAAGACCAGTCGACTGAAACTGAACTCTGACAAGACGGAGGTCCTCATCCTCAGCCCCACCCCTCCGCCTGGGACGACTCCTGGTGGCCAGCCACGCTGGGAGCTGCACTGACACCCACCAACCACGCACGCAACCTGGGGTTCATCCTGGACTTAACACTATCTATGACCCAGCAAGTCAATGCTCTCTCCTCCTCCTACTTCAACACCCTCTGCATGCTTCGCAAGATCTACAGATGGATCCCCTCCGGAACCATAAAGACGGTCACCCAAGCCCTCGTCAGCAGCAGGCTGGATTACGGCAACGCCCTCTATGTGGGAACCAAAGCCAAATTCCCAAAAAGACTTCAACGCATCAAGAACGCCTCCGCACGCCTCATCCTCGACATCCACAGCCACATCAGTAGCCACCTAAGAGACCTGCATTGGCTCCCCGTCAACAAGAGGATCACCTTCAAGCTCCTCACCCACGGTCACAAAGCACTCCACAACACCGGACCAGCATACCTCAACAAACGACTCACCTTCTACACCCTGAACCGCCAGCTTCGCTCTGCTGACCTTGCCCTCGCCACCGTCCCACGCATGCACCGTACGACCACCGGCGGCAGATCATTCTCCCACCTCGCCGCCAAGACATGGAACCCCCTCCCCACCCACTTTCGACAGACCCAGGACCTTCTGACCTTCAGAAGACTCCTTAAAACCTGGTTGTTCGACTAGTAGCAGCAACCCCCCCCCCCCCCCCCCCCCCCCTTTAGCGCCTTGAGACCCTCACGGGTGAGTAGTGCGCTCTATGAATACACTGATTGATTGATTGAAAAAGGTAAGGAATACTACTGGATGCAGCTTTCCAGAAATACTCATATTTGCTTATTCACTTCAGTAAATATACACGATGAACACTTTACACAAGTGCAAATGCTAATCAAAAGTGGATTTCCATTAGTTTCTTTTTCTCCACAAGGAAATATATATTTTTTTCCTGTGAATAAACCCCTCTCCCCGCATTCTTTAGAGGTGTTCCACGCCATACTACTATGGATTTACTCCTTGCCTTGACAGTAGGACATCTCCAATCCTGTTCATCATAAGAATGGAATGAGAGCAGTTTTGAATACCCAAAACCTCACAGTTGGTATGTGGGTGTTTACCTTCTTTCTGTGGCAATCCCTGCCTAGAACAACCACTGCCTGCCCATAGGAGTGCAGATTTACTCACAAATAATATTACATCATAATATTGTAATTGTGGGCATGTCTAAATCAACGTATACGAGCATGACTTCTGATTTTGTGAACCCCTAAGGTGAATTTCGTACTTGTAAATCATGCCATTTGTGCAACTAATTTTATTTTTATTTGAAATACATAACAATCGTAATCATAAATGCTTTATATTTGTGCAACTAAGTTGAGCTCCTGTGCGCAGATGGCTTACTCCCTCGGGCTCACTGTGTACAACCAAACGTGGACCCTCCGTTACTACTCTCGATATGGCACATATGACCCTTCGGATAGCTTTGGCCTAGTCCCAAGGGAAGGGTACATAATTAAGGGGGATGGCCTCCCTTAATTATGTACCCATCTCTGAATCCATTTTCCCTGGAGGAATTTGCAATTGCCATCATAAGCCAAAAAAGTGGCAAAGCCCTTGGAACGGGCATGGTTCCCTTAAACCTTTGTATGTACTTTATGTTAAGTGCTGTTGAATCCATGTATCGTCCCGAAGAGCTTTCAGAATCTGTGCAGCGATTCTGGGGTAGTTGTAGACCACAGAAAATGGTCTGTTGACAGCATTTTGTTGAGTTACACACTGTTTAGAGTCATATTGGACAGTGACCACCAAGGCTACGACATGCTAATGTAATTATTTTTGTGACTGGTTATATCTGTTAGTGACCAGGTAGATCCTGTAAATGACCTCTTTCGAGCATTATGTGCATTCATCTGTGTCCCGAAGAACCATAACAGTTGTTTTGTACTGCAGCGGGTGCTGTCGTTCAGTGGATGGAGGTACGTGCCTGATGGGCCTGCTTCATTTTAGGGGCCTATGCATACATGGCCGCATATCAGAACAGGAAACTGGGAGATTTTGAAAACAAAATGGGGGGGAATTAATTTTCCCCATTAACTTCTATTGAAACATAGGCAATTTAAGACGGAGACAGCTAAAGTAAATCCAAAATCGTAAGTCTATTGGCATGTATGCCTATGTTTCAGTCTTGTGCGAGTCCTTCTCGGGCAAGTTGAGGTGTACACCCCGGTCTCTACCTCCTCGTACCTACCTCAGCCCTTGGCACGTCTATGCCCCCCTTCCCAAACCATGATAGACTTCCCTTCCTGCCAGAGTACCAGAGTAAAGTCCCTTTGAGTCGGAGCGGTGCCTACAGCGGAAGAAGGCCAGCGCCTGCGTAGCACCAGCCGCGGCGCCGAAAGGTTATCTCCAGCCCCCGATAATTGCCGGCCTCGCCTATGGCGGAGCAGCGCAGCCATGCCGGCGGTAAGAAATATCAACATGTCAAGATGGCGCGGAAGACGGGGAAGCGGCCATTGTTTCATTATCCAAAGGAATAAATTAGCAGGTCTAGGCCTGAAAGTTCACGTTATCTGCAGCGCCTTCGATGCGTCAGGCTACGGAAGCCATCGAGGGGAGAGTTACGTTGCGGGCGGCGCACTTTTGTGAGAAGCGCGAGTTTTAAGGACATGGCCGTGGTTATTGTCTCAATTATCAACTGGAATATATTAGCAATCTTAAATATTAAAGGTCACTGACGCCCTTTATCTTGCGTGCCTTCGATGTGCAGGGCCAGGCTAAGGAACGGAGGCTACTCACATGCATACATGCATGAGGGGGGGGTACACTTTTGTGAGATGTTCTCTGTAGATGGAACGTTGACACAACCAATGTATAATTATCAGTGCTAAGCCAAAAGGTTAGAAAAACCAGAAAGGTCACGTTGTGGTACCTGAAAGGTCGTGTGGCGCTTGTTATCTGCTGTCCCTTTTGACGCACGAAGTGACGAATGCTCACTAGATGGAGACCGGGGAAGAGAGAGTGCACCTTTGAAAAATTGTGGACTCTATAAAAGGTCTAGTAAAGGAAGACGAAGTTGGGCACCACTGAGCGCAGCATTGAACCGCAGCGCAGAAGGCACACGGGCAGGTGAACAGCTGCACATACAAACCTCCGACACGCACCATGCACAAGTTCCTGCTGGTGGCAGCCCTCTGGTTGCTGGCTGGAGAGCAGGGCGTGGAAGCCGAAGTCCGGAACCCTCCCTATGGTGTGAAACTTTGTGGGCGGGAGTTTATCCGTGCTGTCATCTTCACCTGCGGCGGGTCCAGATGGAGGAGATCTGGGGGCATGATGACAGGTAGTGTATTTTATTTGCCTTTATATAGCTAGCGCTTACTACCCATGACCAGCCATTAAAGAACTTTATGGCAGGTAGCACGCTACTCCGGAATCCAAGGTGTGTGGTTATTAGTTATTTTTGCTTGTTGGAATTTAGTCTTGTCCACTCAGTAAACTGTTCCATAGGTTTTCTTAATTTATTTTATGGTTAGAGTTACTGGTGATCATTAGTGTTAGTTCAATCAAATGAAGGGTCTGAGCAGTGCTTAATTTGTGAAAGATGAAGTGCTGGTGCCCAAAGCTCTGCCCTGGTGGTGCTATTAAAATTAGTGCGCGGAATACCAAGGCTTTGCAGTCTTAAATTCACCTCAGGCCTCTTTATTTAGACACCACGGCCCCTTTATCTCACTCTTGTCCCTGGTTTCACCCTTTGTATCTTTTTTTCAATCTTTCCCTTCCTCTGTCTTTTCACTTTGTGTATTTTTACCTGTCTTGATTGTGGTCAGTATCTGATGAGGGAAAATACGTACCAGTCCCCAAAAATGAGTGCTGGTAGGCCCCACTAGCAACCATGACTCATATTAAGCACTGGGGAGGAGTTGACAGACTAGGCAGAGTTCTCCAACCTTTTCTATAATAAGAGCTATGAAAGTAAAAAAACAATATCGGCCTAAGCTCCTAATATTATTAGTTTTGTAAAAGTGACCACATCGAAAAAGTTTACATTAGTGACCACCTTATGCTAGTAAATAATAAGTTTCCCCAATGCCACATAATTCATCACTCATATCAGTTTTAAATATAACGTGTATTTGTAAAGTGCAAATGAGCACTTATGTTATTTCAGCACCAAGATACTCGATAGGGTAAATCCCTATCGATTATCTTGGGGCTGAAATAACATATGTTTATTGTTAACCAACTAAATGGTTGCAATGGTTGAATTGGAACTTCAACTGGAAATCCAACCATTTTAGACAAACTTCCAACTATGCGTTCTGAAAATGCACACATTTTCATCTTATATACACGCTTTTGAATTTTGGTATACATATATTCATTCAGCAATGCAAAATATTCTAATGTAGTTAGTTGGGCTCCACACAGGAGAGCTACTTGCAGCTAGTTTGAGAGTTACCAGTAGTTCACGAGCTACTAGTTGTAGAAGTCGGGATTAGAGGGTGTTATATATTGTTTGATTGACTAGGCCACATATTCACGCAAGCATTTACAACGCATGCCTATACAAAGTGGGCTATCAACGAACGCGCCATTACCGCGCGTTCCATTACAACGCAAGTCGTTACAAAGACTTGTTTTAGGGAAGTGCTGGAGTTTGGAATAGTATATTTTACTATTCCAACTCCAGTCTGTGCAATAGTAGGAAAGGTGTTGGATTTAAAATCCAACACTGAGTTCTCTATAGTAAGTCGTTGTAATGACTTGCGTTGTAATGGAACACGTTGTTAGGGCGTGTTCGTTGTAGTGCCTGCATTGTTCTAACAGCGTTGTAAACGCTGTTTCCCTGTTTGATTGCAAGGAATGGTTACACAAAAGGAGAGTTTGTGGTTTGTGACTTGTGAGGAGAGGTGGTGACAGAAGCAATATAATAGGGAGTGAGGAAGGCAAGCATGCAACAGAAGAGGCTGCACTCAGGCACTGTAAGTAATGGAGTAGCATACATGCCAACCCTCCTGATTCAGGCGCAAGACTACCGATTTGAAGGCCAGTAACCTGCTCCTGCAGGCCAATGCACATTTCTTACACACTTTCTGCTTGCCACAGCGCTTCTCTGTGCTCCTGTCAGGGAATGAAAAAAACTGAATATTAGCATTTCTCATATCCGATCCTGCAGCAGCCCACTTGCAAGTCCCATACATGACAATAGACCAGATTCAGGCCTCAATAAAAGTCATGCGGAGAAATACATTCTACCGATTATTTTTTAAATCTCACACTTTCCGCTAAAATGTTGCCATGTATCTAGTAGTGGGAATAAAATGTAAGGTGTGTGTAACTACGCCAGTCTATTATAATAGTATGATATTTGTACTTGATTGGTGAGGTGTGTATGTGTTGGTGCCTGGGTATGTTTGTCTCAGATTGTGTGTAGTTCGGCGCATACATTTATAGAATTGTCTGTGTGCGGTGGGTGTGTAAGACATTATGTGGAGGTGTGCCTGCAAATAGTTTCAGTGTATGCTTCTGTGCATCTGTCCAGTATGTTTTTGTGTGGCTGGTCTCTTTTTGTGCAATGTGCATTTTTGAATGTTTCTGTATGTTAGTATGTGCCAGTCTATGTCTGCGTAGGCATATGAGTGGGGAATTGTGGATCTGTGTGTTGGGAAGAGAGAAGACTGAATACTCTGTGGATTTATTTATGTAATGCTGGTAATATTGTAATGTTTAATTTGCACTTTCAGTAAGTACCTTCTTTTTTTCTTTCACATTTTCCTGACAACCACTGCATCTACTGAATGCAAGTTTCAAATCAACCTGGTGAACTCCTCATACATCTCCCTCAAAAGTTCAACCTGCTCCCTCCAGTGCATGTGGATTTAAATGTATCCGAGTAGCCGTCTCTGTCACCTCGTGTATATAAATCAAACATCCCCAAGTGCATTTGTGCTTGGAGGGTTGGGGGTCAAATTGAAAACCGAGGGGACTGTCTTCCCGTCTCAACTTTTCGGTCCATGTTAATGGAATCTGGGGTCCTTTATGGGCATTTCACAGGGATTGGGGTTAAGTGACTTATCATCATTATAGGGAGACCTCGATCCGTTGCTAATTTTAGTGAGATCTGGGGCCCACCCTTTTGGGATTTTAGGGAAAGAAGAAGCCAGCCTAGAGCTTCATGCGACAAATTTGACTAGTCTAGCCTTTCTCGCAGTTCTTTGTAAATCCCCATAATGTGAGTGATTTCTCATTGTATTCACTGAAACATTGGGCGCTTGCCATGAAATCACGAAGTCTTGGTGTAATTGGTCACCATGTTATAGGTGTGCAGTTATTTCAGAGAGATTTGAGAATTTTTCCAGTATTGAAAGGGGAATATATTGGTTTGCTGTTTTAAAGAAATATAGTTTTCTTTCAAGTGCCACACTGGCATAGCTGCGCTGCATTTACTGACCATACGTGCTTATACAATATATGTAATTAATAGGAATTGTCTATTTTTAAATGTAGAAATTATATTTAAAAACAATTCCAATAACCTTTATTGTAATTGCCATTGGTACTGATTGTACTGTTTTGTATTATTTATGTGTGTCATTGTCTGATACCGCTTTTGAAAATGGTGATTTCTGCTGGGCCTGGGCATAAATGAGTCTGTCTCTGAGATGCTGTCTTTTTTGCGGGGTACCAGTCCAGATTTGAGGGAGATGTGCAGTGACGGGAGGGAGAAGCCAGTGAGGGATTCAAAAGTTTTTGCATTTGGGTTTTGCATTTTAAAGTGCTATGTTCTGCTCCTCATTTAGGGTTGCACTGTTTTGTTAAAGATGCGTTCTGTCCTCACCGTAGAAACCGGCCCATTATTTATCCCAATAGCTGATATTTGTTTCCTGGTAGTCCCTAGTGTAAGAACTAGCATGTTACTCTTCCCCAATAATTGATATTTGCTTTTCTCTTCACCACTTTCTTTTTTTCAGATTTCTATTTTTATAGCACCCCTCCACCCCCGCCTTCCCCGCCTCCAGGCTCTCTCCTTAGGGCAGCCTTCAGTATAGGAGGCAGTATGTTATTGGTTGTTTGGTTGCTCTTTGAACGGAGACGATTTAAGGCATGGGTAAAGTTCACAATAGTCCAGGGCACCACATTCCAACAGGGGCTCCTGGGAAAGAGAGCATTCTCTCTTTTAACATCTCTGACCAATGTCTATTTCTGTATCTCAACCTCTTTTTCTCTCTCTGCTTTCCTCTTCTTCTGACTTTTTCTCTTTTTAATCAATGTCATGTTAAGGGTTTGTGTTTCAGCTGTTTCTGCATGACCCCATTTTTTAAAGTTTAATGTATAATTCTATATTGTTTGGAATAATGTGAGCTTAAATTAGCAGAAAATGGGTAATAAAATTAAAAGTTGTTCTAAGCAGGGACTGCCAAATATGTTTTGACCAGAGCCCCAAAAATCCCTAAAATGGCACTAAGGGGCTGATTAAAATGACGATGAGACTGCCACCGACAGCCTGACAGTGGTGGTCTCACCTCCATCGTGTGCATGTTTAACGCCCGCCATGTTATAAGATGGCGGGCGGACGGTCAGGGGGTGGAAAGACCGTCCGACAGTAATCCAACAGGCTCAAGGAGCCTGTCGGACAGTATGTAATGCCTACAAAGGCATTACTGTGTTCCTTTCTGCCAGCCCTTTCATGATAATAAACCCGCCATGAAAAGGCGGGCAGAAAGGGAATTTGGGGGCCCCTAGCTTGCCCCCTTTACCCCTGCCCCCAGACACGCGACCCGGGGGCACCTATGGTACGCCCCTACATATCCCTGCACCATTTGGCAGGCACCACATTGTGCCTGCCACGTAGTGCAGGTATATGTCAAGTAGCCCTTTTTTGCAGCACCCGCCGTAATGCAAAATATAGGCACTGCGACCGCTGTGGTGGCAGTTGCATCCTAATTGCTACTGTAGGACCGCTGACATCCAGTCGGCCGATCTCAATCCCTGATAGGGATGCCCGCCATCGTAATCGGGCCCTAAGCTCTCAATTTAGGAGAAGCCATTAATCAACAACATCTTTAATTGGTCACAGCATCTGTTAGACATCTCCATTATGGGGTCAATAAAGAAAATGACAGGCTACTGGTCACCAATATCTGATATTTGCTTTCTTCTCTCTCCTTCACACATTGTTTTTCTCTCCTGTTCTTGCTCCCTCTCTAACTTTCCCTTTCAGTACTCACCTCCCTGTCTCATCTTGTTGACCCTCAACAGGATATATGTATAATCTGGTGGCTTGTCTGTAGAAGCAGTCACAGGTCACTCTCTCGCTTTCACTTATCTCTTAGTTCTCTCCTCCTTGGTATTCTAGCCTCTTACTGTGTTTCTTATAGCTCATAGTGGCCTTAAGTATCGAAGGCATCACGCTGTTGATCCCCAATATCTAACATTGTCTCTCTTCCTCATTTGTTCTGGTAACTATCAATATATGATAGGGAGGATGTGTTTTTGAACCAATCTGTCAGTCTGTGTCTCTTCAGGATAGGAGAAGATATCTTCTTGACCACAGAGATCTGATATTTGTATTTTTTTTTTGGGGGGGGGAGTAGTAATACAAAATGCTATTGGTCCACAAAGTTTGAAATTTTTGTTCTGTAGCAGTTCAGTTTAGGAGAAAGCATGGTATTGATCCCTAATAACTGATAATTATTGCCTGATGGCTCTCAGTGTAGAAGACTGCATGTTATTGATCCCAAATAACTAATATTTATTGCCTGGCGGCTCTGGGACTAAGCAATGTCATGTTATTGAGTCCCCATATCTGATACTGGATTTTTGTTCGCTCCACGCCTCTTTATTTATCCAATTCTCTCTTCTCTCAATCAGTGCTCTTGACAGGAGAGGTTAAGCTTTAGATTGATGTATTTTTTCTCTCTCTTTTTCATTCTCTAAGGGCCAGATGGACAAACGTTAGGAATACCGATTTCCTAATTGAGATTCTCTTCGAATCCCAATTAGGATATCAGTATTCCTAATGTATGTAACTCATTGAGTTTCATTTAGGGACTCCTTGTGGGTCGCAAATCGACCTACCCCATGAATATTAATATGAATATAGGCACTGCGACCGCCGTGGTGGCAGTCGCATCCTTTTTGCTACTGCAGGACTGCTGACATCCAGTCGGGCGATCTCAATCCCTGATAGGAATGCCCGCCATCGTAATCGGGCCCTAAGCTCTCAATTTGGCAGTTTGCGACCCATTAGGAATCACAACTATCACAGGGATAGTTGCTTGATGAGTTCAGCAGACCACCATGTCTGTGATTGTTTTATAATAAAGTATTTTTTTTTTAAATGGCGCCTGTTTTCCTTAAAGGAAAACGGGATGTGTTAAAAGAGAAAAAAAAAAAAAATGCGATTTGGTGATAAGTTACCAATTCACATTTTCTACATTTGGGGCCACATGTATCAACATTTGTTATAATGATTACCTCATTGCGATTTTCAGCGGATCTCAATTGGGTAATCGCTATTAAAAATTTATGAAACTCCAAGAGTTTCAGATAGCGATTCTTAGGGGGTCGCAAATCGACTTACCTCATTAATATTAATGAGGTAGGTCGCAATTTGCGACCCATTGGGAGTTTTTAAAGTCACGGGGATGGTGGCCTGCTGAGGTCAGAAGACCACCATGTCCGTGATTGCTTTAAAATAAAGCAGGCTTCCTTTTTTTTAAAATCCACCCCATTTTTCTTAAAGGAAAACGGGTTGAGTTTAGAAAAATAATGACTGGTTCACTTTTCATTTTGTAAGAGCAGGCAGTGGTCTGTTAATACATTCAGTAAGGGGAAGGGGACCCTTGGGAACCCCTTCCCGTTTGCGAATGGGTTACCACCAACTTGAAGTTGGTGGTAAAATGCTTATGTTTTCTCACCGCATTCACGGTCACAAAACATTCATAGATACCGTTACGATTTAGTATTTGGTAGGGGCGCCCTAAATACGCCCCTTCCAAATACCGAATCGCAAACCCATTTTGCGATTTGGTAGCAGGCTACCGAATCGCAAAATAGGGTTTGATGCATGTGAAAAACATTTTTTGCTTTCGCCAATCGGCTGATTCTAAGAATTGGCCCATTTGCGAACGCAAAAATGCATGATACATGTGGTCCTCAGAAAAGCATTCTTCCAGTCGCAAACGGACTGAAAACATACCTCGTACATCTGGCACTTAGTGCTTCAGTAAAGGATACACCGTCCTTAAAATCAGATATTTACTTTATTGAAGGAATGAATATAGGAGCGGGATGTTATTGATACCCATTGACTGCTATTTATCTCCTGTTGGATATCAGTATTGGAGAGGAACGCATTTTTGGTCTCATATAACAAATACTTGTCTATTTTCTCTAGCTTAGATTACACTTAATCTATTGTACGTGGTAAGGCTCTGGGACCGGATGGCATCCCTGGTGATGTCTTTCTAAGTGATATTTCCAGTTGGTCCAAATATATCTGGGCTTTGGCAAATGGTATTGCTGCGGGGGCTCCCATTCCACCTTTCTATAAGGAAGCCGAGGTGATCTCAGTTTTTAAGAAAGGGGACCGTTCACTAGCAACCAACTATAGGCCCATCAGTTTGATTGATGGTGCGCAGAAAGTTTTCTCTCTGGCACTTCTAGCAAAAATAACTGCAGGGATGGAGGAGGAAGATATTCTGTCCCCCTTCTAGGCAGGGTTTAGAAGGAAATTTAGCACAATTGACCAGATGTTACGTTTCAGTTTACTGGCCTGGAAAACTGTGAACATTGAAAAGGGGAGCTTATATATTGCTTTCATTGGTCTGAAGTCCGCCTTCGATCTTATTCCCAGTTGCAAGTTGTGGCATGTTTTACAGGAGCTAGGTCTTCCCCCTGAAATCCTGAGGTTGGTTGTCCGTCTTCATGAGGACAACTACGCCTGGGTCCGCTGGGGAGACCAGGGGCAGTTGTTGGACCCGATCAGGTTGGAAAGGGGGGTCAGACATGAGTGTGTGCTGGCCCCCACTTTATTTTCAATATTTATCCATGATGTTGTCCAATATTTAGCGGAAGTTCCAGCCGATGCCCTGGTATTGGGGGGAACAAAAGTAACAACTCTTCTGTTTGCGAACGACACATTGTTAGTGTCCAAAATTCCCAGTTGTCTGCAACTACTCTTGAATCTTTTCAAAGCATTTTGCGATCAAAGAGGTCTCGAGGTTAATACCTCAAAAACCAAACTTTTGTTAATAAATCCACATAGAACATTCAGGGGCAAAATACTACTGGGAGGGATACCGTTTGAGAGAGTGGCTACCTTCGAGTATTTGGGTATTACCCTATCTGAGAAAATGGTATGGAAAGATCACATTACGAAGCGGAACCTCCAACAGAGACAGACCACTAGGGCACTGATTAGGGAACATGGAACCTCCAAAACGAAGCCAATAGCCACCCCTTGCAGATTTATGACCAGAAGGTAGTGAGTTCCACCCTCTATGGGGCCGAACTCTGGGGATTCGAAAACATTGATAGCCTGCTTACCAGAGAAAACAAATATTTAACATCTTTATGTTCACTCCCCAGAGTACACCTCTTTATCCACTGCGGTTAGATATGGTTAGACGCTGAATTGTGGATGAAGCTAGGTTGTGCCCCCTTCTATATTGGCAGGACTTGAAGAGGTTTCCAAGCTTGATCGTTTTAAAAAGTTTAGGTGGCCAAATGAAGTCAGATCACTATTAATAGCGATAGGTCTGGGAAGTTCTTGGGAAGCTAGAAAAGTGGACGAATTGCCAAGTAAAGAAGTGGTTAAAACCCATTATACAGCATTGTCCGGGCTGTCCCACAATGATTGAATCCATTGGCCACATTTTCTTTGCTTGTCCTCTCTATAATTCCCCAACACACCAGTGGTTAACCCCTGTTTGTAGGACATTAGGAACTCGTTGCCACCGGGATGCGCTCCGCATCTTAAAATCAGATTGTAGGCCTTTTGTAGCATGTGGAGTTGCAAAATTCCTTGAAAAGATGTGGATTATCAGAAGGTTTGCATGTACGACGAGATAGTTTGCTTCCTGCAACTTTCCCTTAAAATAGTAATTCCATGTTATGTGATAGCTATATAATGTCATATTTGTAAAACGATTGAATCCTGCTATTTCTTGGTTTCCCTTTTTAATATGGCACGTTTTAAAAATATTATTACATTTTATCTTTTTTTGAAAAATTTTTGCTTTTATATTAGCAGTGACAATATAATAACCTTTTAGCAGATGTGCATTATCTAATGATGTTTTTTTAGGTATAATATTAGATCATTGTATTGTAAGCACTCGCACTTTAATGGCTGTAATGACCGTATAAAGTTATAACGATGAAAAAAAAACCACTTGTGTCCTAGAGGGGCTCAGTATAAGACACAGAATCATATTAATCACTATAAATGTATACTTATTAACTGTTAGGGCTAAATATGGAAGACTACTGAGCCCCAATATGTAATGAATATGTACAATTGTACTGAACCCCAATATGTGCTTTTCTTTTTCTCTTTCCCTCATTAGCGGATCTGCTCGATGGTCTCACTGGCCCTGGTACCGCAGAGTCCGAGGAAGGACTAGCTATTGACTGGAACATGGCTGGCTTCTCTAACAAAGAACTGGGTGACTACGGAAGTCTGCCGGCCTGGCGGGAGCTGCTGACTGGCTCAGTGCGACAGAGTCAAGGGCCTGGCGGGGTATCAGGCGAGGGGCTGGGCTCTCTGCGACCCTCAGAGCGTCGGGGACGTGATGTTGTTGTGGGCTTGTCCAATACCTGCTGCAAGTGGGGGTGCAGCAAAAGTGATATCAGCTCCCTGTGTTGATATCAGGAGTTTGGGCATAGGGCAGAATCATGCCTACACTGGAAGCAAATGCGAGTTTCCGCCTGTAGATTCTTTGGACTCATATCTTGGCTGTGAAATTTAAGTTGTTTTGTGTTGAACACTTTACAACCCTGAATAAAAAGGCTACTTCAATAAACAAAGTGTGTGTCTCTCTCAGCACAGGAACCATTGTTTCCCACTGTACCTTTCAGCAGATAAATACAGGTTGCTTCAATGTCTGTCTTTATTAGCAATTAAGTAAAACAAGCATTGGCAATGCCATTAGCTTATAACTGAAAATGTAAGGCGAAAACCCACACGAATAATGAAAGCACAGTCCTGGGCACACATAATAAGGTTATAACAATGGTTGAAATGTTTTGTATTGTAAGAATATCTGTGGTCGACACCAGTATAATATGCAAATGTATTTAATAATGCAACAAAGAAAAACAACCAGCCAACACGTGTTTCCTCTCATTTCTCAGTTAAATTTAGTGAGATATTTCTCAATTGCCTTTGGCTTGAGAGACCCTCTTACATCCTCTTGCGCACTAACTCTGTCCAAGTTGTAAGTATAGTGACCCATAACCTCTTAATCTCTCGAAGGTCCTTTTTCTTAGCTTTAAGTAACATGAGCTGTGGCAGGTCATTTTCCAGTAGATGAGTTACCATTAAGTCTGGGCAACCGTGCCCACTGAACATTTTCGCTAACGTCAGCAACAACTGGGCCAACCTCACACCCCATTCACTCAGCCAGTGCATAGATATTCACCTTCCAGTTAGGCCCAGTTGTTTGCTGAATGGCCCTGTTTACGCTTGTTTGGTTACCCATATTATGAATGAATGAGTGTCCTGTAATCCAGACCTGAATCATTCTGCCCTTCACAGGGATACATCGTGAAACATAAAACCTAGCAAAGCAGGGAAGTTATTGTTGTAAAGAAGTACTCTATACTTAAAGTGGCTTTTGATGATCCTCTGACTAAAACATTCTGTAAAAAGGGTGAAAACACCTCACCCACATTATGTGGCATGCTTCATCATAGAGGTGCTCTTTCACCATCATAAACTAGTTCCAGGTGGGCTCATTCAGAGCTCTAATTGTGAGTGTCTCTTGGATTTGAGAAGGATGGAGGGTAAGCTTGAAATTGAATTAACAATCGAACAGGATAAATACTGTAGCTTTGTTACGCCCCACGGGCCCTGATCCCACATTATACACGTTTAAAAGCTGAAAAGAGAGTGGGTAGTGTTAGGACACCTCATCTCTGTTAACGGTCATCATCTGTCTGCCCTTCCTAACATGTGACAATATCACAGGGCTTTCATCAGGACCAAATTGACCTTTCTGTGTAATGCCACCTACCCTTTATTCTATAGCATCAGTTAGAATATAAAATGAGATGCCAGCCAGTGTTCATGGGCATCATTTAGAGGTCGCCAGGGGTCTCTGCTGTGACTCCTGGTTTGAACGTGCAATCCCTGGCAATGCATTTGTAATCCTTGGTCTCAAAGATATCAAAGATAGTGCAAGGAGCAGAAATGAATCAGGGCTCTCTAAGCTTTGATTACTTTCTGTTGCCTGCAAGGAAAACCGGCCCCCACCCATGCGGCCCACCGGGGGATTGCCCGGTGCCCGCTACGGCCAGTCCGGCCCTGAATGGGGACATTTCTCTGTTTAGTATAATATGCTACCGTCTTATATAATTTGTGATGTAGTTACTCCCTTCCGAGGTGCCCCTCAGATTACTTTGCAGCCTGTATATCAAAGTACAAAAAACGCATGAAAACAAAAAGTAACACACTTGCAAAAAGCGCGTCTCCATGTGTTTGGCTATGCCTGGTTACCTAAAGGAAAAGGGAAATATAGAAGAGCCCAGAGAGAGAGAAGACCATGGAAAACTGTAAGAATGGAAGAGAGAAAGGTCACTGTGAAGAAACAGATGAGAGGCAGAAAGACAAAAAGGCACGAGTGTGCATGTGTGTGAGAGAGAAAGAGACAATGCAGACCTGAGATACGCAGAAGGCAGTTGTGAGAGAGAGAGAGAGAGAAGAATGCCAGAGGTGATACAGATGAGGGGGTAATAGAGACACAGAGACATGCAGGAAAGAGACAGGAAAACAGGTGAAAGTTTAAAGCAGGTATGAAGTGTTGTAGGGCAGTGAGAGAGAGGTGAAACATATATTCTGGTGAGAGTCACCTCAGAGTGATTGGAAGAGAGAGAAAGTTATTAATGAAGAAGAGACAGAATAGAAACAGACAACTGAGAGAGTTGGGTAGGGTAGACAGATGGGAAAGAGAGATTATAGACTGATGAGATAAAGACAACTAAGATACAGGTGATAAAGAGATAGATAAGAGAACGTCGAAAGAGAGGGCAAAGAGGATACAAGACACAGTATAAAGTGTAGTAGGTATGTTATAAAGAGACAACTTAGACAGGGAGGTGGGGAAGAATGGACAGGTGAAAGATAGAGAGGGGATAGGCAAGAAAGCAAAAGGTGAGAGAGAGGTGAGAAACAGGTGAGAGTAAGAAGAAAGACAGGTGAGAAATGTACCTGAGACATCAGGGGAGACATGTCAGAGTTGATAAATAGCAGACAGGTGAGAAATAGATTGTTAATAGGAGAGAAAGGTAAAAGAAAAAGATAGATGACAAATAGTCAGATTTTGATGGGAAAGGGACAACTGAGAAAGAGAGGGGGAGACAGGTGAAACAAAGTCAAATGATTTAGAAAAGGGAAAGAAGAACGATGACAACATAGAGAAACATGAGAGGAGAGAAAAACGGGAATAACGAGAAAGAGGGCCAGGGAGAGAGGTGATATGAGAGATAAAGCAAGGGAGAGGACAAAGACAGAACAGGACAAGGCAGATGTGAAGGAAGAGCTGTGCAGAGAAATAAGCAACAAAGAAATTTGACAATTGAGAGAAAGAGATGAAATGAGAGAAATGAAGAGAGAAAAGAAGGAGAACTGGGCAAGTAAAGTAGGCATTTTCTCTAGGAAAATAAATATAATATAGCATATTATGGCGGCTGTTCTCCACTGTAGCATGATGAAGAATGCTCGAGCATTCAGTAGTTGTGCTTGGACATTGTAGGCTTCAATTGCATATGATCACATTTGGAGTACGATGGTGGTAAATGGACAGGTGATACCTATTCCTTTGTCATACCTTAATCTATCCTACTTAAAATATAGGTGTTATCTATAATAGGCACTGAACTTATTTCATGGGTTAATTTCAGTGACACATCTTCCAAGGATGACATCAAGGCAAAGGCCCATCTGGAGCTAAGATAGGAACCATACTTTTGAGAGAATTTACACATTGGGGAACTAATATGCTAAGTTTCAATTCTCTAAATGTTGTCATAAATTGCACATTCTCAAAAGAGAAACTTGTTTTTTTTAGCAGCCTGTGTTGCTTTGTTTGTTTAAGAAATCTTCAGAAGGAGCAAACAGTGGTCCCCTGGAGCACTCCCTACTCCCCCTGATGGTGCCAACCCAAAGGTTTTTCAACTCATAATAGGGGTTTTGTACATAATCAATATGTATTTTAAGGTCCCAAACCAAGTAAATTTACAGATAACACAGTTGGCAATCTCAAAATCATGGATAAAAACAGCCAAATACGTAGAGACCAATCAGTGAGTGGGAAATATACCAAATTTGTAAAACTGCCCTCACACACAGCAAGCAGTTTCATGCTTCATCATAGGGCTGCTACAACACCTCCGCGCCAGCCAAACGCCCGGAGGTGGAGCAATAGGGGAGGGGAGACAAACAAACAACGTACAAAATAACGTGGAACCAATGGTGAGTTTAAAGTGCAGAACCAGTGATAGAGAGTGATTAAAAACCAATACTGGGAAAACCTTAATCCAGTTTTAATATTAGGTGCCAAGTTTGGAATTAAAAAAATCAAAAAACGTGGGTGATGGGTTTGGAGAGCTTATAATGAGGTTCCAACCCCCCCACTCTGCATGGATGTCGACATGTTTCAGCCGGTACTAAAAATTAACCCAGCTTTCCTCAGGACTTCTCACCACTGTTGTTCCCAGTTGTGAAACCTTCCTACTCCCAATTTGGGAAGTACAAGGAAAAAATACCTCAAATGAGGTCTCTCGCCTTTCGAGAGGAACCTGTAGTGGTATATGAAACAAAACATATGTAAAGAAAAAACCATAATACACCACCACCACTATATATACTACAGAATATCATAAAAAATGGCGATTACTGCCCAACCACAAATTTAAAAGTCTCCACGTCAGCATACTCAAACTTGCCCCAATAGAGATATAGTTGGTTGCTTATAAACAAAAAGCCAATGCAATTCTTGGCTATGTACTCCCTCCAGTAAATGTACATATCAGGAGGTGTAATTATACCCAGTGGAAGATAATTAAAAACAAACAATTGCTCGAAAGACACCACAACATCTTTCCCTTCATGGTACACAACTTTCCGAGTTTATTAAGTTTATAAACTCGAAATGGCGGGGGAGTGAGGACAGCCGCCCACACGCACTCTCTGGGAACAAGAAAATGCCAGAAAACGAGATTTAGATATTGAGTTTTTAAGTTTTAAAGCAGAAAGGTATGTTTTATGTACAGAAACCTCAACTCTCAAGCGCTTGACCGTATATTAGCGCATATATTATTATTGTGCAGGCGTCGTCTCATAAGAACATGTATTTCTCTTCATCTAGGAGGTAACTTTGTTGCCCATATTTATATTATTATATGTAAACAAAGGCTTTTAATTTAAAAATGCCGCAAAGTAAATCAACAGCGCCACAATTTTCACAATGATCTAAAGAAAATTATTCCTCCGATATTATTTGCAGAGACTACTTAAATCAATGGGGAATGGCAAACCCCTTATATTTAGGATTACAAAACCTCAATTAATTATCTCCTCTGGCATGGTGCGTCCTTAAGTATATTTGACAGCCTCACGCATTCTACTCCCAGGCTAACCCCCTTGGGGACCCCCTTACTGCTTTCTAGGGCTGCTGTCCGCCAACGTATTTCGCCTCCTTCACCGCCGTGCAGGGTGCTCAAAGCGGCGTATCCTCCTTGTTTTTGAGGACGTCCCGGTAACGCCTCTCAACGCGCGTCGTCCCACGTGATCCGTCACATTTGGGGATGATGCAGTAGCAACAATCCTCAGAGGGCCTTCATTGCTCGGAGACACCACAATTAACCAGGTCCTAACACAAGGGGAGGGTTGGGATCCTCCTAGAGCTGAAAAGATCCCATGTTAAAACGATCTTACATGGGGCTATTTTAAAAGAATATTTAAGAGGGAACGCGGCTCCTAGAGGACTCCTGGTAACTAATGAACCTTTGATATTCCTTGAAGACCCTGTATTTCATAGGGAATGGTCCTTGATTGCCTGGAAATGTACGAGGGATTGGCTGATTCTCATTATTAATACAGCTAAGAGAACAGCCGATGCCCTCTACATTAAAATCCAGGAAAATGAACAAGGAATAAAAACTACAATTCTATTGGGATCCTTCAAAAAGAAATTGGAGGAAATAAATAATGACATAGCAGAGCACAAGGATTATCTACTTAGATCAAAAGTGAACAAACTCCAGAAGGACCTGAAAAGGTTCTCAAAAGAGAAAGTCTACCCTTACATTACCAATGAATACGCACAGAAAAAAATGGAAGATATGAAAAATGGCAACAATAGGGATAGTAGAACTCCAGACAGAACAAGCTCTAGTAGTGAGGACAGTGACTATGAGAGCAGACCCCGGAGAAGGAGGGGGAGAGGGAGAGGAGTCTTTCGAGGGCCCCATCCTCAGTTTACACCATACCCTCATTATCCTAATAATAATTTTGGTTGGCCTCCTTTATATCCACCACAGTTCCCAGCATGCAGGGAGGACCCATGACACAATTTCCCCAAATGCCGAACCCTCCTTTTTTAGGGAGGGGCCAAGGGAGAGGGAGGGGCAAGCAGAAGGGTACCCCAGGAGTGCAATGGGAAGACCTGGAACAGAGGGTAGCCAGGAGTATGGCGAAGGAACCAACCCCAGGGACGAGCCGGGAAGGATATCCCTAGTGATTAATCTGTCAGAAACAGAATTGTCAGACACCCAAATCGTAGTATTGGAGAAGGGATTGGGATATGTACCTAGTAATAACTCAACAATACAAGAACTAGCCGGTTTCTTTAGGAATATCCGTCTGAGAGTATTCTTTAGTGACCAGAATATAAAGGAACCTGAGAGGGGTGACACCAACTTTTGCCCAAAATCTAAATTAACACCTACATTAGGACAACTTCCTATTGAGGTAGAGGCTTTTGAACAAGCTATCATTCATGAAGTAGAATTGTTATCCAGACAGAAATCCGCTACCTTTGTGAATTTATCAACTAAAGAAAGAAGGGCCCTTGATGAGTTGAAAAACAACAATGAGATTGTAATTAAGCAGGCAGACAAGGGTGGAGCTACGGTAGTGATGAGCAGAATTGCCTATGAAAAAGAATGTCTGAGACTCCTTTCCGATTGAAGAAACTACAGGATATTAGAACAGGATCCCACTGAGGATATTAAGAAAGAAATCACCTCAATGGTTGAAGAAGCTATTCAAAATAATTGGATTACTGAGAAAGAGGGTAGATTCCTCTGTCAAACAGAACCAGTGACCCCATATTTTTACATCCTCCCGAAAGTACATAAACCTACGAGACCCCCCCAGGGAGGCCCATTGTGTCGGGTATGGGGTCACTTTTGGAGCCATTGTCACAGTTTTGTGACTTTTTCTTAAAGCCCATTGTACAATCCAGACCAGCATATCTGAAAGACACAACCGAAGTTTTAAAACTACTAAATACTTTGGAATATGACCCTACAGTGGATTATTTGGTAGGTCTGGACGAGTCCTTATATACCAACATACCTCAGATGGAGACATTAAGGGTGGTCGAAGACATCCTATACAGTTTGGATTGGGAGTACAGTACCCCTAGACCTTTTATCTTACACCTGGCTGAGATAGCCCTGATAAAAAAACTTCTTTGAATTTCAAGGCACCTACTACCTTCAGACTCATGGGACTTCCATGGGCAGTGTTTTTCCTCCCAGCTTAGCTGGGTTGTATATGTCGGCCTTTGAGGACCAGTACATCTACCCCCAGGAGGGCCCTTGGTCTGATCACATTAAGGTCTGGAGGCGATTTAATGATGATGTACTCCTAATATGGAAGGGCAATAGGGAGTCTCTTGATGATTTCCTCATGTGGCTGAATAGTAGGAATCCCCTACTCCTCTTCACTTCTACTATATCTAAGGAGAGTTTGCCTTTCTTGGATTTGACCATTTTCTGTGAAGGCGGCTACCTCCAGACAAGAATGTTTCATAAGCCTACAGATAGGAATAGTCTGTTATCATTTAAGAGCTTCCACCCAAGATCCCTTAAGGAAAATCTTCCTGTAGGCCAATTTTTGCCACTCCGGCACAATTGCTCTAATCGTGTAGACTAAGTCGGAAGCAGAGACTTTAGAAAAGAAGCTTTTACAAAGAAACTACCCTGCGAGAGTAATGCGTAGGGCTAAGAAAAGAGCATCTAATTGCCATTGTGAGGTACTCCTGGAGTCCAAAGTAAAAACACCTACAGAAAGAACAGTGTGTGTGACTACTTTTAATACATCCTCCAATAACATTCAGAAAATCATCTTACGGAATTGGAGAATTTTAAATTCCCAGGGACTCGATTTGGAGAAGCCACTGTTTTCATTTAAGAGGAGCCAAAATATCAAGGATATCCTGGTCCATACTAGACCGAGACTTACCAGAAAAAGGCAAGTGGAAGGAAATGAAGGGAACCAGATAGGTTTTCTTCCTCCAGTTTCAGGGCATACCAGATGTGGGATGTGTGATGTCTGCCATCTCACCACCAACACCAAAAGTATAGAACTGGGGCTTTCTTATCCTTGGGAACAACGTAGCCATACGAATTGTAACTCTGCCTATGTAATCTATCTACTGAAGTGTCCTTGTGATTTAATATACCTTGGCATGACAACCAGACGAGTTAAGATAGGATCATGGAGCATAGGTCTACCTTCAGATGTCAACGGACAACAAGTCGTTTGACTAACCATTTCAAGGATAAGAAGCACTCGGCGGAGGACTTCTTCTGGACAGTATTAGACAAACCAAACATCAACCTAAGTAGTGGTGATCCTGAAAGAGCCCTTTTCTTACGGGAACAGAAATGGATCTATCGAGTCGGGAGTTCAACAAGGGGACTGAATGATGATATTCCCTGGAATAGTCTCCTGAATTCCTAGTTGCATTTGGAAATTGTTCCTATATGGTCCACACACCTATCTTTTTACTCCTGAGGGATCATTAGAGATATGTGATCATTAGAGATGGAATGCAAGGGTCTGTCTCTATTTGGGTCTCTGTTTTATCCCCTAATCTTTGGATGAATAAATAACAAGACCTTAAATACTCTCTGTCTGATCTTTCATTTGGGTCATATTGAGGGCCGCGTTATATGGATCTCCACGGGACCCTCCTTTGCCCAATATCTTTACTTCAGTTTCATGAGTCTCTGTGATATTTGTGTCTTATTACAAGCAACAAATGTATTAATTACTCTGCTATTTTGCAGAATTCTTACTGTGAAGTGTTGATTGGATGAGTGGTATGAGAGGCAATGGACAACATGGCATTCTGTACGATTTTACAAAAACTCAATTTTCCAGCTGCATTGCCTCATCATGAGTTGCCACCTTATTACACACTTTAAGCATGTAATTCCATTCAAATATACTTAAGGTGAGGGAAGAAGTTTCTCTATTGTACATTACGCGGTCTAGTGTTCCCACGTGATACCGCTACATGTGACGGATCACGTGGGACGTCGCACGTTGAGAGGCGTTACCGGGACGTCCTCAAAAACAAGGAGGATACGCCGCTTTGAGCACCCTGCATGGCGGTGAAGGAGGCGAAATACGTTGGTGGACAGCAGCCCTAGAAAGCAGTAAGTTGGTCCCCAAGGGGGTTAGCCTGGGAGTAGAATGTGTGAGGCTGTCAATATATACTTAAGAAACGCACCATGCCAGAGGAGATAATTAGTTGAGGTTTTGTAATCCTAATTAGAACATTGGAATGTTGGAGGCTCCATTGAAAACAATGAAGTGCTCTGGGCATATAATGGCTGGTATAAGCCCGGAGCTCCAACATTCCAATGTTCTGTGAACAAAGGCTTCAGGGAGCCTGAGGGGATTTCAATCCCCTCCCGCTCCCTGAAGGCTTTGTTTAATTTCTTAGAACATTCTGCCCTCTAGTGGTAGAATGTTCTAATAGCCTTATAGCCCTTTGTAGCAGGGCTATACCGGCTTTTAAAGTCCCTCTGCTTTGTTAAAGTCCCTCGCCTTCGACTCGGGCCTTTAACGCTGCAGTGGGCCTTTAATAGCCGGTATAGCCCGCTACAATATAAGGGGTTTGCCATTCCCCATTGATTTAAGGTGTCTCTGCAAATAATATCGGAGGAATAATTTTCTTTAGATCATTGTGAAAATTGTGGCGCTGTTGATTTACATTGCGGCATTTTTAAATTAAAAGCCTTTGTTTACATATAATAATATAAATATGGGCAACAAAGTTACCTCCTAGATGAAGAGAAACACATGTTCTTATGAGACGACGCCTGCACAATAATAACATATGCGCTAATATACGGTCAAGTGCTTGAGAGTTGAGGTTTCTGAACATAATACATACCTTTCTGCTTTAAAACTTAAAAACTCAAAATCTAAATCTCGTTTTCTGGCATTTTCTTGTTCCCAGAGAGTGCGTGTGGGCGGCTGTCCTCACTCCCCCGCCATTTCGAGTATATAAACTTAATAAACTCGGTAAGTTGTGCACCATGAAGGGCAAGATGTTGTGGTGTCTTTCGAGCAATTGTTTGTTTTTAATTATCTTCCACTGGGTATAATTACACCTCCTGATATGTACATTTACTGGAGGGAGTACATAGCCAAGAATTGCATTGGCTTTTTGTTTATAAGCAACCAACTATATCTCTATTGGGGCAAGTTTGAGTATGCTGACGTGGAGACTTTTAAATTTGTGGTTGGGCAGTAATCGCCATTTTTTATGATATTCTGTAGTATATATAAGGGTGGTGGTGTATTATGGTTTTTTCTTTACATATGTTTTGTTTCATATACCACTACAGGTTCCTCTCGAAAGGCGAGAGACCTCATTTGAGGTATTTTAACCTTGTACTTCCCAAATTGGGAGTAGGAAGGTTTCACAACTGGGAACAACAGTGGTGAGAAGTCCTGAGGAAAGCTGGGTTAATTTTTAGTACCGGCTGAAACATGTCGGCATCCATGCAGAGTGGGGGGGTTGGAACCTCATTATAAGCTCTCCAAACCCATCACCCACGTTTTTCGATTTCTCTAATTCCAAACTGGGCACCTAATATTAAAACTGGATTAAGGTTTACCCAGTATTGGTTTTTAATCACTCTCTATCACTGGTTCTGCACTTTAAACTCACCATTGGTTCCACGTTATTTTGTACATTGTTTGTTTGTCTCCCCTCCCCTATTGCTCCACCTCCAGATTTACAAATTTGGTGTATTTCCCACTCACTGATTGGTCTCTACGTATTTGGCTGTTTTTTTCCCTCTTCTTTTTGTGATATCCTAGTCCTGAGTGGGAGGTCGAAGAGGGATATTCCTCTCACCCCTCTGTAGCTTTTGTGTTTTGCAATCTCAAAATCATACCGTACATCAGACCCTATGTTGTTAATGTTGAGCCTTAAACCAATGCTATCCTCTGTGGCAGAGTTAATGATCTCTTGGGTGTAAGCAATTGGATTGTTATTTGAGGTGGATGACTACTGACCTCAAGTAATAATCACAACCCTTATCACTAAATTAACCTGGGCTCAACCCCCTGGTAGTTATGGGACATATGGCATTAAACCATTGACCATAATCACACATGAAGATCCTGCAGATATTGAAGGTCTCTTGAGAACCTGCTCCTTTGTAGGTACTATTCTAAATCACAAAAACAAAATATTCAGAGAGACTCTACTGAATAGAATAGAGAATTAGAAGACTGAGGTCAGCAACACTAGGGAAGTTGTTTAACACAACAGAATAGTTGAGTTATTACTAGGTGAAATCAAATACAGTTATATATCTGTTCAATTAAGGCTGATACCAGATAATTTTGTAGCTTCTGTTCTACCCAAGGCAGAATTACAGAAGAGCTAAATGATATCTCAAGGCTAGTTGAACTTCCACAAAGCCCTGGAATTCTGTTGCTAACACAGTCTACTGAAATGCACATCTGTCATGTTCTAAACATAGACGTCGATTCATCAAAATGCCAGGGGTAGTGGAAGTGACATCACATGCCATGTGCCCACTCCGATGATGTCACAGGAAGTGACATCACACAAACTTTGACCTAGTGAAATCGCAGGAAGTGACATCACCTGCCCTTTGTTTCATCCCGGTGATGTCACAGGAAGTGACTTCACACAAACTTTGACCTGGTGATATCACAGGAAGTGACAATACCTGCCCTTTGGATCCTCATGAAATCAAAGGAAGGGACGTTGCATGACCTTTGACTTGGTGCTAGCACAAGAAGTGATGCATTGAATGTTTGGTTACTTACATCACACCCAGAGGCTGGCAAATCTCTACAGATACAGAGTACCTATAAACAGAAATACTACAAATCCTATTCACGGGCGCGAGATCAATTAGTAGCCTAGCCAGTCTGTCATTGGCAGTGCTTGAAATGGAAAAATAGAAGTGCCGGTACCAGTGCTTCATTTATAATAGAATAAGTGTTGGGCCCAAAATTTCATTGAAAAGTCTGCGACCAGTGCTATTGCATGTCGGTGTGCTGAATACCAAGTCTGCCTAGTCTTGATTCCACCTCTCAGGCCTCTCTAATTCACCGCTAGACACTCCCTGTCCCTTTATCTCACTCTTGTGTGCTCTTTTTCACCCCTGCTTTCACTCACTGTTACATTTTTTCTATCTTTCTCTTCCTACTTCTTGCCCCCTTGTGTGAATTTCACTCTTTTTCTGGGTCAAAGTCTGATGAAGAAAAATAAGGGCTGGTCCCCAAAAATGAGTGGCGGTGGGCCCCACCTGCAACTACTGGCTCAGATTAAGCACTGGCAGTGGCAGGTACCGTATGACAGAGTGTCTGCTTGTTTCTCAGAAATGTCATTACTCTCCAATTAAAAATTTCGCACCACTGCTGAGAAGTGCAGGTACTCTCCCTCTCAAAATAACCTGACAACACCGGCCTATTTAAAGCACCAGTCATGCCCCCTAGTGTAAGACAACAAATGGCCCCCCGGTTGGTGTTTGAATGTAAAAATGCAGCAATAGTGAAGGTTCAGTGGACCTAGCTTCCATTGGTGCAGCAGGTGCACTGGCACCAGGGCCAAGATCCCTGAGTGGTCCACTGAACTCTGATTATTGCTGTATTTTCTCAACACTGCCAATGGATTTACAGGTGTTTATTGGTGAGCAATAAACATGCAGACTCAGGGATGATAGTTCACAGGCTCAAGAGTGGGCAAGTAGTCCTCAGGCTTGGAGGGGAGGCAAGTAGCTGACAGGCGTCACGCAGGTAGGCAACAGGCTTGAGTCTGGGCAAGGAGCACACAGGTTTATGGGTGGTTTGATGGTTTACAAGTTCAGGGGTGGCAAGCAGCACACTGGTTCCACAATGTCAAGTAGCACATAGACTTGATGCAAGTAGCACACAGGTTTGAGCTGGAGCAAGTAGCACACAGGCTTGAGGGCGAGGAAGTAGCACCAAGGCGTACAGGTGGGTTAGTAGAAGCACACATGCTCGAGACAAGTAGTGTACAGGCTGAAAGGTGTGTTTTGGACAGATAGGGCAGATTGAAATACCCTAGTACAGTGCCAGTGGGAATCATTCAATATTAGAGCAACAAGCCCTTTTCAATTCTATATCACCACAAAGCGCCTGCAGTTTTTATTTATGAACTGAATGCAGTTTAAAATAGTTTATCAAGCAGCAGGCAAACAATAAAGCCCAACATCGCTTTATGCTGGATTAGTTGCAGGGCCAGCCACGAGCAGCAGTGCCCAGGGTGCCAATATTCTGAGGGGCGAACAGAGCTGGGTGCATTAAGGTTATTTCAACAGCAGCACCCTTGTCATCTTGCTCCAGTCTCGTTCGTGCCCCTGGGCGCTCGTTTCTGTCTAATTTGCAAATTTAAAGCAGTTTGCAGGTTTAAAGCAGTTTAAATCTTTCAATATACTGTGGGGATATTTTTTACACCCCATTAGCCCCCGTCCTTGTCATCTCTTCATCCTCTCACCCCTGCTGACACACACCAACAACACCCTCATCAGCTTGAGGCAGCAAAGTTATCAGTGATTTAGGTGAGCTAGGGGAGGTCCAGAGATGTTTGTGTTCAGGGGCCCGTCACCTCTCAGCCAGGGACTGACCAGTGAACACAAAAGGGTCCCCTGCTGCCTCATTTATTTCAATGCAAAAACAACAGTTGATGGACAGAATGCAGAGCAATGTCATACATTCACCCCAGTACAGAGATCTGGGCCTAAATCCATCGTTGTTTTGCTCACCATGTCGTTCCAGTTTGAACCCAGCCATATGCAAATCAGTCTTGACCCTGTGCCTCATGGGAACAGTCCAGCCCGAACTGCCAAGCCAGGTCCTCCCTGGACTGGAAACATGCATCCTAGGACCGGTTTCGGGGTTTCACCCCTCTTCAGCCAGGATAGCTTGATTCCAGTGGCATGGAGAGCAGGGGACCCACGTCTGGGCATACCCTTCCCACTCGAGGTGACAAATGCAAAAACAACAGTTGATGGACAGAATGCAGAACAATGTCATACATTCACCCCAGTACAGAGATCTGGGCCTAAATCCATCGTTGTTTTGCTCACCATGTCGTTCCAGTTTGAACCCAGCCATATGCAAATCAGTCTTGACCCTGTGCCTCATGGGAACAGTCCAGCCCGAACTGCCAAGCCAGGTCCTCCCTGGACTGGAAACAAGCATCCTAGGACCGGTTTCGGGGTTTCACCCCTCTTCAGCCAGGATAGCTTGATTCCAGTGGCATGGAGAGCAGGGGACCCACGTCTGGGCATACCCTTCCCACTCGAGGTGACAAATGCAAAAACAACAGTTGATGGACAGAATGCAGAACAATGTCATACATTCACCCCAGTACAGAGATCTGGGCCTAAATCCATCGTTTTTTTGCTCACCACGCCGTTCCAGTTTGAACCCAGCCATATGCAAATTAGTCTTGACCCTGTGCCTCATGGTAACAGTCCAGCCCAAACTGCCAAGCCAGGTCCTCCCTGGACTGGAAACAAGCATCCTAGGACCGGTTTCATGGTGTCACCCCTCTTCAGCCAGGATAGTTTGATTCCAGTGGCATGGAGAGCACGGGACCCACGTCTGGGCATACCCTTCCCACTCGGGGTGACAAATGCAAAAACAACAGTCTAAACTGGGGTGGCATGGTCAGCAAAAGAATGATGGATTTAACCCAGATCTCTTGACTGGGGTGAATGTTTTGATTTGTTCTGCATTCCGTCCATCAATTGTGTGTCTTTTGCTTTCTCGCCCTAAGTGCACCAGGTATGCTCAGACGTGGGTCCTGGGCTCACACTGCCACTGGAATCAAGCTATCCTGGCTGAAGAGGGGTGAAACCCCAAAACCGGTCCTAGGATGCTTGTTTCCGGTCCAGGAAGGACCTGGCTTGGCAGTTCGGGCTGGACTGTTCCCATGAGGCACAGGGTCAAGACTGATTTGCATATGGCCAGGTCTAAACTGGGGTGGCATGGTGAGCAAAAGAATGATGGATTTAACCCAGATTACTTGACTGGGGGTGAATGTTTTGATTTATTCTGCATTCCGTCCATCAATTGTGTGTCTTTTTCATGAAATTCAATAGCACCTGCAAGGGTGCCAAGTTTCTCTCTGCCCAGGGCGCTATCTTAGAAAAGGCCGGCTCTGATTAACGGCATGTGTTTGCTGTGTGGCAGTTGAGGATATAGGTAACCGTAAGAGTGTCCGAATTTGAAGCTGGGAAACCGGGTTTGCGTCTCGGCAGGAGACTCAACATCCTGTGCTCCTGGGCAAATCTCTTAATCTCCCCGTGCCTAAAAAATGAATGTGTCTGTCTGTAATGCAACTGGTGATCATGTAAAGCACTGATACCTTTGGGTCGAGTTTGCGCTACATAGAACTCCTCCCTAAAAATAGTAGTATGATAAATAACATATCCCAAACATACACTATATGAACAGTGGAAAACCTCGCCAATTACCACCACCATATGAAGTCAATTGACCAGGGGCCTCATCCATCCACAGTAGCGGCCCGTGGTGGGAGTGCTGCTGGGCCCTGACGTGGGGTGGGGGAGGGGCAGGGTGGGGGGTAGTAAACTACGGATTATGGCTGATTAGAGGTAAGTAAACATATAAATAAATAAAACGAATTTCGTTGCGCGCGCTGCATCGCCGAATGCATATAGTTTCCCACCACTCCAATCAGACCTTCCAACTTACAAAAGGATCTCACAATGTGAGAAAGGGGCGTGGCCTAGAAAGGGACAGAGCCTCATAGCGAGAACTACCTAGGAGGCACTCTGCCCCCTCCCCCAACAACCCCCATTCCCAAAAAAAAGAAAAACAAAAGCTTGCTGAGGCTGCCGGCGATATTCTGGGGTGGCTTTCGCACTCCTTAATGGACATCAACAGCTCAGAGCCTCCAAAAACCAGCTAGAAAACCAATCTGTGTAGTGGTTTTCAGTTAGTCTTTTCAGCCATCCTTCGATATCAGCTTCTCACCGGGTGACTGTGTGAAGGGAGCCGAAATTGTTTGACACACGGTGGCACCTAGTGTGTTGCCAGGACTGCAATCCCTTATATGAAACCTCATTTGCATAAAAGGAAAGTCCACCGAAATCGTTCCCTGTTTTTTTTTGTTCCTGTGCAGGTAATCACCAGGTTCAGATCAATCTAATTTATTGTGTTTATTTATTTAAGTTATGGGAGAGTCTGTTATAGCAGCTCCATTTTTAGGTTTTGCCTACAGCGCACTATTGTGAATAAAAAAAAAAGCTTAAAAACAGGTTTAGAGCCCACTCCATATTTGCCATCTCACACGTTGCTTTCATTTCCTTCCCATTGGTCAGGGTCCCCAGCTGCTTTCACGTTCTCTTCAGTTCTTCATTGGTTCCTTCATGGAGCTTGGACGAAGTACAATATCCTGTCTCTATGGACAGTATCCTTCCACTTGCCACAGCTTGTAGAGCTACTTTTATTTTAAGTTTTAACCCAGCACTCCTTAAGAGTGCATGTGGGTGCAGGCCCTCTTTATTCCCCCCCAACCTTGTTGTTTGCCCTGCCAATGCTCTGACGGAAGGCGTCTGTGTTTCACACTATGACCATAGATTCGAGTACTTAGCCTTTATTCCTCCTGATGGCAATTCAATGAGTGACGTTGAGTTGAGTACAAATAAACATTTGTTTTAGAGCACCCAAAAACCTTTTAAGGAGAATGCACAAATGCACACCATGTTACATGTCAGCTGTGGCACAGCACAGATTTACTTCACTTGGTGGCAATGCCTAGTTGTACCTTTCCAGTGAGTGTTAAATATAGCTTGCGTTGATGGAATTCTACTCACAGCAGAAAAGTTTGGACTGCCGAGGAAACAGGTAAAAAAATTGGGGGGTATTTGTATTTGTCATGCATCATCTTCCTCTAGAATAACCCTGGCTGATGCCCGTCTCATTATAAAATCCGTTTTCATAGCTCAGTAACCCGGCAACAAGGCACCTAATGTGCGCTAATTTGATTTTCTGGAAAACAAACTTGTAACACATTCATTGTTCATCCTCTTTTATTTCACACATCATTTGCACGCTGCACTTTTTATTTATTTTTATTTAATGCGATTTTATATAGCGCGAACATTACCCGAAGGTGTCAGAGCGCTTTACAAAAGAACCAGTTGCCTTACATGAGTTACTTAAGAGATTCAAACAGAAAAAAATTGCAAATGTACAAGGTGTAAAGTCACTCAAGGAAGAGCTATAAACAGGAAAAAATTGCACATGTACAAGTTGTAAAGTCACTCAAGGAAGACATACAAGCAGATAAACTCTAAAATCACATAGGAATGGTAGTGAGCACAAAGGTCTACTACATATACTAGTGGTTAGAGTTCTATATATACAAATAGTAAGTTCACTCAAGATTACATTTTAACAGCGATTAGGCTTGGACAATTATATAATACATATATATAAATTTAAGGCAGTCCAGCAAAAAGAGAAAAACGATCGAGGGTCATCAGGGGGATTCGGGACGGAAGAAGGAACGGAACAAAGGTCAAACAAAATGGCGGGTCCGGGCCGTGGGTATAGATGGAGACCATCTAAAAAAATGGCGGGATGCACAAAAGACACCAAAGTCAAGAATCCAGAAGAGGAACCCAGAGAGCAGGATTCCATTGAGTAAAGTCAGAGGGAGGACTTTAATGGATGACTCAGAAACCTCAAACAGTTATTCTTTTCTTTAATTCAGGTAACAACCACTGGTCGGGTAAACACATTTCACTGAAGTATGTCGAATGTGCTATCTGCTTCGCCTGTTTCTTTTTACTTCACTGCCTCCCTTTCTGCTTGGGGCAAGCGAAGAGTCAAGCTGCATAACATAATGACCAGCTGAGAAGCAATCTGCACGCAGCTAGAAACCTAGAAACTGCAAGAATTAGCAAGCAGAATACTTCAGGCATCATGAGCTGATTATGGCATTTGTTTGCATGTTTAAATACGCATTGGCAAAGCCAATAGGTTTCTTCTTTGCCATACCTTTTGGTGGCGTCAATGTATTTTAAAGATGTTGCACAGCAACGTGGGCTGCTGTATAACCATGGTTTAAAGTAAACAAAACAAGCATTGGCATAGTCAATAGGTCTCACCTTTGGTATCTTGTAAGTGTTTAGTTATCTAGCAGATATTCTTATGTGCAGTAACTTAAAGTGTTGCATGGCTAAATATTGATAAGGTCCTAAAGTTGATACCTATTGGCTATTTTTGTATAGCAAATAGATGTAAAGCAAAAATTTTGTATGTGTAGGAATATTTTTTTTAATGCAACCTACTGTTTTTGTAATAGCACTTTAGCATTTTGTTCTATGACTTTATTACCTTGTTATTAGTATTGTTTATATTTACTTTGCACTATAGTTCACTAAATCTGCATGTAGAATAATTATGTATTCACATAGTTGTACTATAAAAGCGAAGTAAACATTTTTAAGATTATAAAGGTGATACGGATTGGTTATGGTAATATTTGTGTAAGTGTTGGTCTTGGTAAAATTGTTTTATTGTTGGTCACTTGTGAAAGTATTTATGCAAGATATCAACAATAATATGTAAAGGGATAATGGACCAATTTGTTCATCTTTAAAAATTTTAATTGGCAAAATTATTGGTAACATTTGTATTAGTACAAAATAAGTTGTGCAGGGGAAAAACAGTTATATTTGACAGTTATACAATTTTTAGAAAAATATAATTATTCTGTTGTAAAATCTTTTATGATCTCCGTGATAATGTCATTGCTCTTTTTTGTTAGGCACGGAGAGATTAAGTGATTTGGCCAGAATCACAGAATGTTCAGTGTCGTTGCCGAGACTCGAACTCAGTTACCCAGATTTGAGGTCGACCGCCCTAGCCGTTAGGCCAACTCCTCTCCCTTTTAGCTATGAGGTGAGGCTACTTAGACCCTGCTAAACTGTGACTCAGACTTGGGCCCCTATTGATGATGGGTAGGTTACCAAGCGCTTCATACTAATTAGGACGGGAATCCTAAATAACCCAGGAGCAAATGAATGTACAGGAGATAGTGAAATATTAATTGGGGGGGGGGGCGACACAAGGAAAGAGTGAGGGAGAGGCAGAGACAGTGAACAGGGATTATGACAGAGGGCAGGCTACAGGGCTTAGGACAGGACAAGGGCAGGATAAGGGCAGTGTAGTGGTAGAAGGAAGGGGCAGGGAGCATGGCCAATGTGTAGTAACAGAGAGTGGGGCAGGGAGCAAGGACCGAGTACAGGGGAAGTGACAGAGTAGTGGCAGAAAGGCTGATATGTTGGGCAGAGCAAGGGATAGGGGGAGAGTGCAGCGATAGAGGATAGTAGCTATGGTGGGGAGTAGGGGCAGGGACCCTAGCCATGGGAATGCAGTAGGGGGTGGGACAGAGACAGGGTGCTGTGGCATAGAGCCGGATAGGCAGAGGGCACTGAAGCATGGGGAGGAAGGAGGGAAGGACAGACAGTAGAGGCAGCGGACAGGGCCGATAGCATGGGTATGCAGCAGGGATTTGGACCAGAGACAGGAAGCAGGGTGCTGTGGCATAGAGCCGGGCAGGCAGAGGGCACCAGAAGCACGGGGTGAGAGCGTTGGGGGCGCAGAGAGTAGAGGCAGGGTGCTGTGGCATAGACTTAAGCAGGTAGAAGGTACTGGAAACAGTTGGTGAGAGCGGGGGGGGTAGGGGGGCATAGAGTAGAGATAGGGAGCAGGGTGCTGTGGCATAGAGCCGGACAGGCGACAGGCAGAGGGCACCAGAAGCACGGGGTGAGAGCAGGGGTGGGGGGCAGAGAGTAGAGACAGGAAGCAAGCAGGGTCCTGTGGCATAGAGCCGGACAGTTAGAGAGCACCGGAAGCTTGGGGTGAGAGCGGGGAAAAGAGTAGAGATAGGGAGCAAGCAGGGTGCTATGGCATAGAGCCGGGCAAGCAGAGGGTACCGGAAGCACAGCGTGCAAGCAGGTGGGGAAGGGAGTATCATAGGAAGTGCCATTCATATCATGCTCAATTATACTGCTCCCTCTTACAAACAGTGACTTTTGCTGCAGGTAGCGTGTTCACTATGAGCAGCGCCATCTCTGTCGGCACCAGCCTTTCCTCTCTGACGCCAAGTCATACGTTCCCCTTTTGGGACATGTAAAAAAATAAACACAGCACAGCCAGGTTTATGAATTCTGACGTACTCTGGGGCCATTTATTTTTTGAGCGGTGACTGCAGCTAGACAATGACTCAAATCTGAAAAGCAGAGTTCTGCAATCTGCAACATGTCAAACATTAACTAAAGTAGAAATAGAAAGAACCTACGGAGGATCGGTCACCGTTGTGAGAGCACGGCGGCCATAGCGAAAAAGCAATTTTACGAGACGGGCAGAAATTCTTCAGGAAAATCAGCATCTTTCTTGATAATTTTAATACACAAAAATATGAGACAGTTGGGGTTATAGCTTACTTGCGCTAGCGAATAGTAAAGCCTACTTTTTACTTTTAAGCAAGTATTTGTCGAAACGCATTTTACTACTAATTTATAAACATATGCATACTTACAAAAGCATCTACTTACACATTTTTATCACACATACTCTTTTAACTAGAACACCCGACTGCTTTACATTAAACAAACGCCACTCCAATATGGCGGAGGAGGGTCCAGACCACTGTATGACATCAGATGTGGAGAGTAGTCCGTGGCCCGTTTGATAAGTCTATCCCGTACCCTGTGTGTGGGGACGGTGGAAAGAACATAAGTACAGAAGAGACCTTACCTGCTAATCTGAATGGCGGAAGAAGAGGGGGTCATTGCCTTTCCAAGAGACATTCTTCAGAGGAACGAAACAAGATGTGGGAGCTGCTGGTGTGCGCACGCGGTTGCGAGCAACAGCATATGTTTCCAATTATCGCGCCCGCGTCTGGGCACAATAATTGGAAACATATGCTGCTGCTGCGCGTAACCGCAAGCATTAGGACGTGGGCGTGAACATTGGGACAAAAAGGTGGTACAAAAAGACGCCTTTGGCCAATTGCGTGCTGTCTTTGTTAAAAAGACGCACGCAAAGGCCAATAGCCTGGGACAAAACCAAAAGCACACGCACGAGTGTGTACGAGCGTGTGGTGAGATTTTTAAAGCCCCTACATAAAGTCTCGCAGAGCAGCGCATGCGCGCTGCGCTAGGCTCGGCCTAAAAAGCACTATGACATGGTCAATGCTGGTCGTTCCATAGCACTTTGTTTTTAATTACTTTCAGCCATGTTGTACAGCAACCTACACTGCTGTGCAACATCTTTAAAAAAACATTGACAACGGCACTAGGTCTTGCATAGGCAAAACTATTGGTTTTGACAATGCTTGTTGATATATGGCGAGTGGTACAGTGGCGGCTCCTCCGCAATGGCGAGGAGCATCGCCCCACTGCTTTCAAGCAGTGTAAGAAGTACCTTTGGAGGGGATGGGCGCTTAGAACAGGGCAAGAGCGGAGTGGTTTGCCCACTCCTAAGTGCGCAGTAACTGTTTGGTCGGCCCTCTCTGGCCACCCAAACCAGTCATGCGCACTTTCCCCATTCTACATGCAGGCTGCATTACAGCCTGCATGGAGAGCATGCCCAGGTCCCCATTCCCTGGTTGAGCTTCAAACCAGGACGCTCAAAACCAATCACAACGCTGCATTGCAGTGTTGTGATTGGTCAGGGGAGCCTGGGTGCCTACCAGCAGTGGGGCCTGGCTGTGCTTCCTGATTCTTGAGGAAAGCAGGAGCAGAGTCGTAGGACCCAACGGGAAGGTAAGTAATTTTTTTTTTTTTAAATTGTTTTGCGCATCCTCGCGCGACCCCCGTGCCTGCGACCCCCCCGCGCCCACTACCCATGAGCCATGTCGGCCACCACTGGAGTGGGAAGATGTCCTACCTCAGTGGATTCTCATGCTTTATGTAATCTATGCAAAGCACAGATATTTATTGGGTAAGAGGCCACAGATATTTATTGGGTAAGAGGTCCTACAAATTTAAATGGACCCACACGCTAACGAAAAGCTGCACGACGTTCGGGTTATGCAGATTATTAAGTCCTGCTTTAGTGAACTATTAGTAATTTGTATGCGCTCAGGATGAGCACGTGTTTCAGTTTTGGAGTGAGGCGCAGCCTGATCTTAAAACGGCAGCATCTCACATGACTTGGCTGCCAGTAATCACATAGAGCAAGAAGAGCCTTCGCCTCAGTGTTGAGACCAGATTTGAAGGTGGATGAAAAAGTCTGTTCTTGTGCATGAAATCAGGGCCTTCAGTTGAAAGACTGCTTTTTGGTGCCAGTGTAGAGCAGCACAAGAAATGTGGTGAAAAAAGGCACAATGCAAAGAGAAATATTTCTACACTGGAGGCAGAGGAAAGTCCAGAAGGCTAATATTTAGGGCATGATTGAGATGACTGTGGCGGTAGCATTCAAATCCAGAGATAATACTCCCTCGCTAAAGAAAATGCACCCAGACCTGATGGATGCGGACAGGCTAGATGATAAGTTAGTTTTCCATGATGGAAAAAAGTGAGGACCTGTTCTGTCAATATCAAAAGAAGGAACTAGAAATGCTTTCTTACATGTGCCATTAAGGTCACTGGTTCTGGATACAGAATGGAAGGATACAGACATTCTTTCACACAGTTTTTATCAAATAGATATTGTAGAAAGTCTGCCTTTTCTGTGTGTTCACCAAGGATGTTTCACATTTTGCTGGCCCCTATATTTCTGCTGGCTTCAGAACTCTGTGCACTTTACCTCTACTAACCAGTAAAAAGTATGTGTGCTCCCCCGCTAACCATGTTTAAATTAGCTTATTCCTGATTAGCACATTTAATTTTCTGGTAAGTCCCGAGTATGTGGATAAAAAGTGCACCCAGGTTCTGGAAGTTAAGTGCCAATTGTGGACCGCAGCACCTATTGTGCCTTCCACTACAGTTGCAGTGCAAGCAGTGCTAGAGGCCTGCCCCATGTTACCGGACTACTGCTGTGTATAACCTGCAGTGCGACCTGTTAAGTAAACCTTTCTGAGAGGTAAAAACCTCCCATTGAAATATTCACAAGTCACCACTATATAAGCCTTGTAGCCCACAAGGTAGGGTGCATGGTATTTAAAAGTGGGACATGTAGAAAATTAATATTACCATGTCCCTACAGTGACAAGGCCCAAAAAGCTGTTTTCACTGAGGCTGGCTTGGCCAGGGTGTCCTTGTAGAAAACTAGAGAACAGATTAAAACACTAATTCTGTATCTGAGAATAGGGCCACCTAGAAAAATAATTCAACATTTATTTTGTAATAGTTATTCAAAATCCAAATCAATGGTGAAGTTGAACTAATAATAAATATTAAGAAAAAGTTACTTTTAAAAAGTCAACATTTCCCTGCCTGAAGTTCCTTGAGACAAAAATGCATTAGATCTCCAGCTTCTTCCATCTTTTGCTCAGCTTTGAATTGGCATGAATGAGGTGTGAAATGCCTCCCGGGAGCAAACAATAGGCTGACCTGAATGGACAGAGATAATTCCTTGGTGCTCAACAAAATATGCAGTGTCTAGACGTGGGCCTTCTACTTTGACAGTACAGTGTTAAATGCTGTTCAACTGGTCTGTTCAGCCACATTTAACACTTGGGGCACAATTGAAAGGGAGAGAACAGACTGCCATGACAATTCTTGCAGATCCTCTGTTTGAGTGCTGAAGGACCCTGCTGTGGCCCTACCGAAGCAGGGTCCTTCTGGGTGCAGGGTGGGATTGTGGGCCTCCTTTGGACAGCACTGTATCAAATGTTGCTTGACGGGTCTGCTCAGCCACATTTGACACTTGGAACTCACTTGAAAGGGAGAGAACAGGATTCCAAGAAAATTATTGTGGCTCCCTTGTCTGGTTACTGAGGGACCCTGCTTTGGTCTCTGGGTTTGTTATGGGTACAGTAGCTGCTTCAAACTGGAATTTAGTGTTAGGTGTGGCAGGACACTAGGATTATCACAGTGCACTCCCCAAACACACCACTAGCCCCCAAAGCCCACGTTTGATGTGGCTAAAGATTTTCATCTAGTAAATTCCCTGATACATTACATTTTGGCCTGTTTGTGGTAAGGCAAACAAGAGCCACTGCAAAAGTCGATAGATCAGGACATGGGGACCTTTACTTCATGGGTCAGAGAAGAACTAGGATTGTCTTAGGATGTTCCCACCCAGAGGCTGGTGAACTCTACAAAGCTGGATCCTCACCCAGCCTAGCTTAGAACACTTTCTGGAACTGCGGAAGGATAGAAGAGGGTTGGACGTGCTGTCTGTGATCCAAGAGGAGCCCAGATGGACACAGTTCATCTCTCAATACCCTCAGGTAGGGCGCTTAAGATAGTGTCTTGGAATGTGGTGGGCATAAGGGGGAAACTCGATCACCCCCACTGGCTTGAGCTCATTGACCATCACGAGATTTGTTTACTTCGGGAAACTTGGAGCCTGACCCCCACATTTATACCTGGGTTCATGACTTTTCACAGACTGGCAATTCCATCTAAACATGGCCGGCCGTCAGGTGGGTTGCTTATACTAATTAACACCTCACTTAACTGCGACTTTAAGGAATTGGACACCAACAGCCCTGACATTCTAGGGGTAAGGCTAAACAATGGCAAGGGCAAGTCTATTGACTTTTTTATCGTATATGCTAGAAGTACCAGAAAAGGTAGCTCTCCAACCTTGTATGCCCTGGACCAACTATTGGAAGCTAGACAGGATGGTCACTCCCTAGTAGTCGGTGGTGACTTTAATGTGACATTTGAACCACTAGACTGGGTAGAGTCCCATGATGTGAGTGAGGAGGACAAAGCATGGATGGTGCCACCTCTGGAGCTTACCCCTATTAAAAAACGGTTGAAAGCAGCATTACAGCTGAATGCTATTACTCTAGAACACAGGTTAAGAGCCGCAAATGGGAGAACTAGCTCCGACAAAGGAGGAGGGATGACCTTCAGCGGACCGAAAGGGGCGAGTAGGATTGACTATCTCCTAGTATACCTTGCATTATGGCCACTGGTACAGAACATGGTTATCATCCCGTCCTGTGACAGCGACCATAATCTCCTTAGCCTGACTGTCGCTCACCCATGGAGTGAGAGGGCGAAAGTCAGACTGATACCATTAAGCACCAAGGAGGTAATCCCCTCCAATAACACATGTCGGCTCAAATGGCCTGCCATTATGGCAGATGAAACTAAGACAAGATTGATCATAAACGACCTAGAAAAGCACCTAAAGACCTTGGTGCCGAGTCCGACGATTCTCCCAAAACTTTTGCTTGCAGCAGCTCACATTATGACTTCTTTGTCCACCTGACCAGTTTCTTTCTTGACCATGGCCACAAGACCGGGCTGAAACAGGGCAGATCATGGGGTTCCAATTTATGATTTAATAAGGAATGTAGACCGTCAAGGGGGAGACTGTTTATAGCTATTAGAAATAGGGACGCATCAAGCATTCGCGAAGCCAGGAAGGAATACAAAAAAGCCCAGGCCAAAGCAAAGAGAGAATGGGATGAAAGGAGGTGTGAAGATCTTGGGGAGGCCATTCGCCATCCAGATAGCAGGAAGTTTTGGACCCTCTTGTCCAAAGGTAAGTTTGAAAGATCGCCAACTTTGGCCAATAATATTCCAGCTGTAGAGTGGCATAAACACTTTAGTGACCTCTATTCTTCCATTGGAACATATGATAGAAATCAGCTGTTCCAGGACATAGGCCACCCAGTGCGTACCCTTTCAGTCTCTTGAGAGGAAATGTTGTCCTCCCTGGACACCATTGTACCTGCGACAGCTCCAGGCCCCGATGGCATTCCAGGTGACCTTTTTCGTGCAGACAGGGAAAACTGGGCTACGTATTTTGTGTTATTGGCCAATGACCTAGCTGGTGGGGGGAGGATCCCCAACTCGTGGAAAGGGGCTGAAGTAGTGCCCTTTAAACAAGAAAGGGGACAGGTCGATGCCTTCCAACTACCGTCTGATCAGCTTGATCGATTGTGCCCAAAAGGTCTTCTGTTGTTCCGTCCTGGCTAAAATCCAGGACTGGATGAATGAAAATAACATCCTTTCTCCACTCCAAGCAGGATTCCGGCGGAGGATCGGCACAATGGATCAAGTATTTTGCTTAGTTATGTTATACTGGAAGGTTGTTGTTTTGGGCAAGGGAAGTCTATACCTTGCCTTCATTGATTTACAAAAACGCATTCAACCTTGTTCCCAGGGACTCATTATGGTGGGTGCTTAGGGATATGGGAATGCCATTGGAGATCCTGGAAATATTAGTTAGGTTGCATGATGGAAACCACGCTCGGGTGAGGTGGGGAAATCAGGGCCAACTTACTGAGCCCATCACGATCCAGCGAGGGAATGTGTATTAGCTCCAACTCTTTTCTCCCTGTATGTTAACCAGGTAGCAGAGCTCTTGTGTACTCTACCAGCTGATGCACCATCTCTGGCGAACCAAACAATTGCTACACTGCTATTCGCTGACGATACCCTATTGGTTTCCAAAACTCCCATAGGTCTCCAAAAAGTTTTTAACAATTTCATGGCATTTTGCGAGGAGAGAGGCTTAGTTATCAACACCACCAAAACCAAGGTAATGATGTTTAACCCACACAAATCTTTCAAGGAGAATATATTTCTGGATTATGTCCCGCTCGAGAGGGTTAGCGCCTTCGATTACTGGGCATCAAATTATCAAAGGGAATGGCTTGGAAGAGACATTTAGAGAAGGTTTCCTTGACATTTACCCAGCTTACTGGGGCCTTGAGGAGGGAGCATTGTTTGTCGTATACCAGGCCCATAGCTCCTGCTCTTAAATTGTACAACTGTAAGGCTGTGACTAGTTCCCTTTATGGGGCACAGCTCCCTCTAATAAACTCATAGCTTTGGAAAACAAGTTCCTTAGGAACCTGATATCCCCCCACTAAGTACACCCCTTCTCCCTCTTAAGCTTGATCTGGGTATTAAATCCATCAATGATCTTGCGAGGCTTCGCCCATTGTTGTTTTAGCATAAATTGGCCTCTACCCCTGACTTGGCACATTACACAGCTGCTTTTTGGGAGGTCTCTAATTTGGAGACAGCAAACAAGATTGGCTAGATTAAACAAGTAAACGCCCTACAGTCTAGTATTAGTTTACCAATCCAGGCTATCAGCCATCGACCCTCATACTCAAGAAGCCAAGTAAAACTTCTGTATTGGGCTTCGGTCGACGAGAATAACCTTCGGAAAAGCCAACCTGGCAGCCTCACAGATGCTTTCACTGACCTGAAATCTAATTGCCATCTAGAAAGCTATTTCGATATCATCAAGGTGCCAGCCGACAAGAAGTTGTAAACACAGATTAGACACGTCAGTTTACCAATTAATGCTTTTATGAATTCTTGGCAGAATAATAAACTCCAACCTAAGGACTGTCCTTCTTGCCCATGTCCACTCGAATCCATCTGACATGTACTTTTTGCCTGTAAAACATATGCGAAGCCAAGAAGAGAATGGCTAGCTCCTGTGTGTAGACAATTAGGGACCCGGAGCTCTAAAGATGCCCTACGGATTTTAAAATCAGATGCCAGACCTCTTTTCACCTGTGCCACAGCGAAATCTTTAGGCCATTTCTGAGCGATTAGAAGGAGGGCACAGCTAACAGGGTCGAATGGTATGAATAGATAAAATAGATTGTGCTGACCAATCAAGACTGTATTGACCAATTAACGCTGATATTATATACTTTTTAATAACTGTTTTTATAATTGTATTTAATGTATCTTGTCTTATTTTATCTATCGTGACTAGTGTTAGTGCCTTGCTTCTTGATAAGGGGCAATCCCCTCTCTTCTGCTCATTGTGTGGGCTACTAACCTGGAAATTGATTTACGCAATTTTTTTTAAAAAAAACAAATTTTATTGCGTCAGAGTAGCGATCGCCATGCAGAGCCCTGTAATCCAGAGACGTCTGCCATATCCTTCATGCATGTACATACAGGCAACAGACAATTGTATATTCAAAAACCCTCAACTTCCCTTCCCGAACCCCCTCCTCCCCCCAACACCTGTGATCGCACTTCCTCCGCCTAGTCCTACTCTCTCACTGCCATCCCTCACGCTCTCCCCTTGCATCGTTCGCGCTCCTGCGTTGCCCCCCCCAGGGCCACTGACTCCTATGTATCGCCACCCTTATAGATTGATCTCCCTCTCTACGGATTTACACAAATTTTGATGATCCACTTGCACTTTAGTCCCATAACCCTGTTAGAGAGACCAAAGGAATGAATTGTGTGAAATTATTTTATTTACATAATGTCAATGTCATTTTTAGGTCTCGCCTGACCCAGCGCATGTGCTGGTCTGGCGAGACTTATTGAGAGGGCTCCAAAAAGTGCTACCAGGCCAGCCTAGAGCTATAGTGCATGTGCGTGGGCGCGCGCCGAGCTAGACCGGTATTACTTTCACTTTCGCGGCTGCACGGCCGCTCTGATGTTTGATCGCGATCACTTTCACTTTCGCGGCCGCTTTGATGTTTTATCGTGATCACTTTCGCGCCCGCACGGCCGCTTGTTTCCTCTCATTATCAGATTAGCCTAGTGGATGTTTGCGATGGTTGGGGGATACACTGTTTCTCACTTGCAGTGTCAGACCCGGATAACAATTCCAATCTGATAAATGAGTGATTATCTGCCTCACTGGAACTCCTTCACCCTAAACGTATGCTAGGGCTGGTACGCAGAAGCTTTAAAAGAAACCTAGTTTAATTGTTGGAGAAGTGAAAGGTTACAGGGAAAGTCAAGCAAACTGACCGCTAAAATCACATACAAAAGTCTATCACAACAATACAAAAATTTTTTTTTTAAACTCTATTGCACAACACCTGGTTCATACATTCCTACCATGCTCTACTGCTACTCGTGTTCGTTCTCTACAACCTAAGTACCAATATTTGATCAATGCACCCAAATACAAAAGAACCAGACAGAGAGGTCAAGGTTGTCCGTACTGACTGCCAAGGCAAGGAATGACATGCCCATGTCTCTTCGTGCCCAACCGAATTACGAACGCTTCAGGAAAGGGCTGAAATCTCACCTGTTTGCCAAAGAACATCTCTTCTGCCAGCTCCTTATTCCTCCCTTTCTTTGTAGAGTGATTTAAGAAGTGCCCAGACACTTTTTTTCTGAGGTTTTGTGTGCTAAATAAATGCTTAACTCATTCATTCATTCATTCATGCTGCAACAGCTAGATATAAAGCAGTATTAGAAATACAGCGGAGGTTCATGTTGTTAGGACGCCATGTTTCCAGTCACATATTTTTATATGACACCCTAGTTTGCTGCGGGATTTGCAATCCTGAATTACCTTCATTGAATCAATTGGAAAGCATACAGAAAAAGCACAACATACATTACACTTGTTACGTTATGTTATGTTATTCGTAATTTGTAAAGCGCACGGGCACCCAGAGGTTTCATGGCGCTACACTTGTTAATGTCCAAACGTTTGTCCTATTTAAAGGAAAACGCACGTTTCCGTACAAATTAAGCTATGTGTAATTCCCTACACTACGTGGAAACCGTGGCGAGGACATGGGAAACGGGCCAGACTGGGACATATGCGGGGTGAGATAATTTCCCTGTGAGCTGCTTCAGATAAATATTGTGCATGGGTCCTGTAGGAGTCTTTTGGCTTCCTTCTCCCCAGGGCTGTAGTTTTTAGGTCTGGCTTGGAAGGGAAATTGACGTTAACCTGATGTGATCAACCGAAAAAAAGAGCTTTCAGGTGTAATACAGAGAGGGTCTTTGACTCCGACCGCTTGTTGGTGGGCAGGAGTACATGTTTTGATTGGGCAAGAAGCTGTGTGCTTCCCCTCTACACAGCTGTGATTATTTTATTTCTCTATCTGTCTGAGCTAGTGACAGTATGGCCTAATTAACAGTCATAAAGTATCAAACTTAGAATGGGATGGAGCTTAACCTTTCGGGGAACACCACTTGGCACTGTACTGCTGTTTAAGTGTCTTAGCTAAGTAGATCATTTAAGGTGTTCTCTGGCAGCAGTGCAGATGGCAGGAGGGCCGTCACAAGGAATGTATTGCTATTTTCTAGCCTTAGCACCCTCCTCTTACCTTTCCATTATTAACTTCTGACTTTAGAGGGCATTTGTGTTTTTGAGAGCAGTATTTTATGCCCGGGGCTTCAATAATTTGCATACATTTTTACATACGTTACCATGCCATTCCTTGAAAGAATGGTGTTTTTTATTTTTTATTCCTTTAGTACAATTTGCTAGACACCCAGTGTTCAGAAATGGAGATGGTATGGGATGGACTAATGTTTAGGAAATGTGTGCATAATACCAAAAATCGCTTTGAAACTAATTTAAAAATCTGGATTGTGAAATCTTTTGGTGTCATTGACATAGTAGCTACAATTGGTTCTAGGCGCTGTTATAATGGCTTTCCTGAACGCTCTTATTCAAAGGTGCACATTACTACCCAGAGCACGTTCAAGGTGTCTCTGTTGTATGCAGAGATCAGTTTTACTGAGAATTTAGGGAGGAAGCATACAGGAAAATGGATGGGGATTGTCTACTAAGCATAGTACAGCATCATCTTAAACATCTCAAGTTGAACTAGCAGATAAATAAACTGCAGAAATATGTGTTACTTTCTGTTTCAGGATGCCAGATACATAAAATAACAAGCATTGGCATAGCCAATAGGTCTCGCTTTTAGGACCTTATTAGTGTTTAGCCATGCAACAGTTGATGTTGTTGCACCAAGGATATTGTGCTGCATAACTAAATACTTATAAGGTCCCAAAAGCGCGACCTATTGGCTGTGCCAATGCTTGTTTTATTATGTCAACATAAGCGCTTTTATTCCTCATTTGCACACTTGTCTTCTGAAACGCTCTTTTAGTCCTAAATGACACACTCATGATCTGTAGGGTTGCTTCTTTTATGGTTTGCTAAACCGAAATAAAGAATTGATTGATTGGGACTCAGTTCAGCGTCAGATGGCTAACATCCTGAGTGGCTAGAGGGGACAACAAGCTGCAAGATGCCTTTTTCTAGAAGTATCTAGCTGACCAATGGCAACTGTGCCCGGACTGGACCCTGTTGTTGGCCTCTGCCTGACATCCTATGAGTATTTAAATGCCCCCAGAGGTTCTGGGGGTGGGCTTTGGAAGTGCACTCTTAAAACTTCATCCAGACCAGTGATACTTAGAAAATGTTATCATACATTGGTTCTAAGTTAAGCCTGACTGGCCTGTGCTACAGCTACCAGGGGGTTGAGCTCAGATTCATTTAGTGACTTTAATGGTTTACACTGACAAGGAGTGTGATTACTACTTGAGGTGAGCACTTAGCTCCCTCAACTAAGAACCCAATTTCTTTCAAAAGTGAACTTATGAATTCCTCAAGTGTGGTTCAGAATGATATATTTTCACATAGAGGAGCTGCTGATATCTATTTCCAAAGGTTGTTCAATAGATGTCCGGAATCAATTTTTTAATTTGTCCCGATCAATCTTATGTATCAGATATTGTCCTGAAACATAACCATTCTAGATGTTAGGATATCCACAGATATTGGAGAAGACGCCTCACTCACTAATAGTGACATGCTTCATCATTGGCGTCTTTCCACACACAGGTAATATGGACCAACTGTTGCACGTGAGAGAGAGGAAGAAGAGGACAAGCACATACCAGGGACTGACAACCATACATCAGAAGGTGCAGCGGCAATGGAGGACTCTGGAGGTTGGGGAGGGTCCCCCAACAAAGGGGCTCAGAGAGGGAATGTGACCCACACAACATCAAGAGTGTCAATGGCTTCACTGGGTGGGAGAAGCTACTCATAAGGACTGAGACCCAATCTGACCTCCAATGAGAGACTCTGTGATTGTGGTTCCTGCCATCTGATGTTGGATGGGATGTATTGAGCTACCCAGGCAATATGATATGCCTTGATGTCAGCACGCACCACCTTGGCTGGTCGCGTCGAAGGTGTTAAATAAACAAGAGCTGACCGCTCAGGGTCAGTCCTGAAGTAGTAATAGCTGTGCATGTGTGACTCATTTGCACACGCCGAGTGAGTGTTTTGATCTGTGCTGAATACTTGCCCAGCAGGGGTGGCACCCCAGCACAGTGTCCGCATCACCATACTAAAATGCATCAGTCACGCATATTATAGCACTCTGAAACCACACCGCGAGGCACACTCTACGATGAGCTGCAGGAAGCTGCACTGGAGGTGACTGTGCTCTGTCAGAATACACTGGTATAACTCGGTATTTTTTACTTCTATTCAGTGAGTTTTCGTGTCTCACAGCGTTAATCATGCACGCTGTTAAATGTGTACGCAGAATCATAAATACTCACAACCAACCTGTGGTCAAGGGACGGGGAAGTGAGCGGTACACTCTTAATGGCTGTCAGCTAGAGTGAAACCCTGAGCAGTGTTCTAGTGGTCGAGCAGGACAAGCCCCCTGAGAAGGCTGTGCCCACTTTTAGGAAGAATGATGAGTCAGGAGGTGTGTGCAGGAAGGCGGAGGTGGAAGATATCTCAAATGTTTCCCCTGCAGGATGCAAAACGGCCATGTGGAAGATCTTTCTTGTGGTTCGGCACACTACTAAAACAACCACACCGATTCTGAATCATATCTGACATCCTGCTACAGCAGTGTCAGAAGTAGGATATTAGGTAAATTCCTTATTTGGACGGTGGCTATGACTCAATCAGTAATCATGGAAGATTTAATTAAGCAGCTGGCTGAAGGAAAAAGACATCTGCAGCTCATAGTCGAGCAACAAACACAAGCTGTGCAGCAGGAAAGAGAAAACATCCAGACAGCCCTGAAAACCCATGCCACGGTAATCGCAGATAACAGGCCCAGGATACCGCTATCTTGAGATTGACTGATGTCATAGGCAGCGTTAAAGTCCACCCAAATGTCCCTAGTTCGGTTCAACAGACGAACAAAGTAGGGGCAGAACCCCGGATAATATTGGAACCACTGGATTAAACTACTGGATTCTACAGAGTAAAATTCAGGAAGGAGAAATGGAACACCCACGAAAATCCCTGGGCCCTGTTCTATAGGATTAAGGACTAGGGGAACCAATGGTTGAAGCCCACAACCACCTCATTGGAAGATGTTTTGGAAATGGAGCAGTTTTGGAGGCCTTATACAGACCCACCAGAGCGTGGTTTAGCCAGTATCCTAACATCGCTGTCCCAGTCACAATTAACATGACCTGTGCTTACCACATACCCCCTGATTTCAGGGTCAGCAACCCCAGAGCACAGCCCTCCTTGCCACAGAACTGGAGAAGCCTCCCGAAGACCATGCCCAAATAGTCCACTGAAAACAAGAACCTGCCCCGCAACCTCAGGAACGAACCAGGGCATGGACCTCAATGCTTAAAGTGTGTGGAATGTGGGTCACATCACAGGTAACTGTCCCCAAAAGCCTCAGACCTCCAAACTTATGGATGTGGGATATTCAAATGCACGTGTCTTGTGGGTAGATGGCAGCCTGAAGAGGTATTGGAAGCTACTGGAGCAAAATGGCAAACCTGTATTGGCATTTATAGACTCTACGTGCCATTGTTATGTGGTTAGCCACAAATGGGTGGAACCCCAGCAGCTGCAGAGCAGGAGAGAAAATCTCCATCACCTGTGTTCACGGAGATAGTAAGGTGTATTGCGTGGTTGAAGTGATCATAAGTTGGAAAGGGTATGTCGAAGGATTGAGGGTAGGTGTAATCCCCCACCTGGTCAAGGAATTGATCAAAGGAACTGATTATCTGAAGTTCCCCATACTTGTATGCTAAGCCTCAGGAGATGGCGCTGAGAAGTATTGGTTGGAGGAGGCACCTTGTCAGGCAGAAACTCTTGTTGGGGGTAAGACCAGGGGGAAAATGTCTAGGAATAAAAAACTTTCCAATAATAAGTTCTGTGTGCTAGCAGAAGACCCTAATCCTCCTTCTGTTTCTTCACCTACAGCTGAACAGTGGGGGGAGCAGTGTAGCTTCGGATCTGTCCAGAGGGAGGACACCATCCTAGTACAGGCATGGGGCCATGTAGTGGCGGAAGTAAAATGACAGGTTGGACTATATATCTTTGGTGTGAAGGGTCTGTTATACAGAAGGATAAACATAGAGGACCGGTTGGTCTCCCAACTGGCCGTCCCCCTTCCCTTTAGGAACCAGGTTCTCCATTTGGCCCATTGTCAGGTTGGAGGTAGACATTAGGAGAGGGAAAAATGGAGGAATATTTGTTAAGAAGATTATATTGGCCACAGTGTTTTCTGATATCTGTTGGTTTTGTGCTTTCTGAGACAGGTGTGAGGTGGTTAACCCACACAAGCATCCAAAGCACCCTTAAGACCACTACCCATTATCGGCATCCCCTTTACGAGGGTTGGGATGGCTCTCTTGGGTCCCTGGTAGCCTCGGTCTGCAGCTATCAATACATATTAGTCCTTGTGGAATACGCCACAAGATATTCTGAGGCAATACCACTATCCAGGATGAACACTGCCTCAGTTGCACAGACTTCCTTGCCAGGATGAGATTTCCAAAGCAGCTCTTCACCTATCAAGGGACCCCATTCATGTTGAAGTTAATGTCTCATATATGTAAGATACTGGTGATTAAACAAATCTGGACTTCTGTTTACCACCCCCAAACGGATGGCCTAGTCGAGTGGTATAACTGCACTATAAAGACCATTCTAAAGAAATTGGTCTCAGACACAGAGGGATTGGGATAGAAAGTTGCTACACAGTCTGTTCGCCATCTGTAGGCCAGGCCTTGGCGGAGTCCGCAGAGTTTCGCATACCAAAAAACTCTGCCGCGCTACGCGGAGTTCCGCAAGCGGCGGGATGCATTTGTCACACCGTTTGCACTATTTTTCAGCGCAGGGTGTTTGTCCCGCACAGTAAAATAAGTGCAAACGGCATCATGTGCAGCGCAGGAGGGTGCTGCTTCTTTTCTGCCGCTTGATTAGATTTTATACTCGAGCTGCAACTTTCTCAACGTGAATTGAAGATTTCTCAACGTGAACATTCGTGAACATCTGCAACCGCCCACGTTGAGAAATCGCCCCGTGATGTGGATTATCCTCGCTCCTGTTCGCCAATTTGACATTGGCGAACACGAGTGGGAAAAAAACTTCACTCAGCATAGGAGCGGAAATTTTTGGAACTCTGTGTGCTCTGCGGAATGTGGAAAACTCCACAAACTTTGCAAGCGGAGTGGAGTTTGCCGCCTAAACTTACCGTAGGCACTCCCAGTCCTCCACTGGCTACAGTCCCTACAAGCTAGTTTCTGGCCATCAGCCAAGAATATTGTTGGACATGGCAGCTGAGTGTTAGAAAGTGGAGGAAGATAAAGGTCTATGGTTACTTGAATATGTGGCCAGCCTAAAGGCAAAGGGTACCAACATATGGGAGGAGATTAGACAAACTATGGAACAAGCACAGAAAAAACAAAAAGGTAACAAGTCCATTAGGTTCCCCATCGACTTCTGCCAACTCAACAGCAAGTCCAAATTCAATAATATGCTATGCCCCGTGTGGACGAGCTGCTTGAGATCCGAGGAAAAGATGTACATTTAGGCACTCTTGATGTGCCAGATCTTTCTGGGAATCAGTTGAAGTTTCAGTTCAGGTAATATAACTCTCCCCACTATGCAGCCCTTCATGAGAGAGAAATGTGGGTACCATCCACGGTAGAGTGCGGAGGGGCTAGAGCTACATAAACCAGTGACAACACCTCCAAACTGGCTCAGAGAACCCTGCTGTTCCATCTACCCCTCCTCAACACCACAAATGGGCCAAGAAGGCCCATACCCACAAGTCAAGGGGGGGCACCTAGAAGACCCAGACTCCCCAAAACAAGGAGTGTCCATCCTCCTTGCAACAGATGGCACCTAGAAGACACAGACCCTTGGAGTCAAGGGGTGCTGCTCCTCCTCGACATAGAATGCACCTAGAAGACCCGGACTCTTGAAGACAAGGAGTGGAATGTTGCAACCTCTCCAGAAACTATTTATTTCTTTTAAGAATTGCGCAGGCGGCGGTTTCACAATAGGGACAAAGGTCACATTTCATAATCACGAGCTGAGAAGCGTGAGGTATTTAACAATCTCTGCAGTGAGGAGGCCCGGGCTGATGGGCCAGGAAGGAAGGGTTGGGCCTGAAGGGGGTCAGTCTAGGCTGAGGACAGGGAACTGCACAGGCAGTGCCAGGGTGTGATGTAATGGCACACTAAAGAGGCTTGGGGGTGGAGGGCAGCTAGGGGGACAGAGGACCGGGCTCCATACTGTCCCTGTTGCTGTCTCCTTTGGATACCATGGCAGTGAAAAGGCTGTGATTGTTGCACCTGCTGAGGATGTTAGTGGTATGAGAACCCCCTACCATAGCCACGGAGTGGGAGAAACTGCTGGTTTGGCTGGCATAGAGGAGCAGAAAGTCCAAAGGAGCACACTGTTTCCCTGCTATCTTTGTTGCACTCCAGGGCCGAGTTTGCTTTGTCCCCAAAAGCAAACAAATGGCATGTCCATAAGGCTGGCCTGAAAGTTACCCAAAAGCCAGTAGACCACATACCGGCATGCCTACGAATGGCCACACAGATGCCAATAGCCCTCAGGTATCTAGTCTGCAGCGGATGGTGAACTTGGCTGCATCACAACCATTTTGCATAACCTGGGAAAGTATGGCCCGGGCGTCTTGCGGAACTATGGGCAACACTTGGGACATGGAGTCCCACAAGGCGTGAGAGTGGCATCCCAAGAAAAATAAATAAATCCAGGATCTGTAAAGCATGACAAATCAGCTGTGAGGGTTCCAAGGCACTGCATTGTAGGCACAGTTAGATAAAGTGATTTGCCCACAATCACAGGATGTTGACACCAATGCAGAGACTCAAACCTAGTTCCCACCGGCTCCGAAACAGGCAGGTCAGGCCGTTACACCAATTTCACTTCACTGCCCAAGTGGCAGCTGGCATTCACTAAGCAAAGGTTCAAATAAGTAGAGGAGAAAGCGCGCTTACCAAATGTCTCTATCCTCTTCAATTTTCTGTCGGGAGGAGTAGCAGGAAATTAGTTTGGGTTTACTGTGCCGGCCGATGCCTGCACCACTAGGTTCAAAAGGGTAGGGTGGGATGCTGAGTGAGAAAGCTGGGTCTGCTGAAGCAGGGGTGTCAGAACATTTGTTTTAACTTCCTAAGTAAGAAGTTGAAGATCAAGAACTTCTAACACCCCTTGCATATTGATAGTAAAATAGGCTCTATCCTCGGTGGCAGGCCCGGGGGTTTGGGATATTCCACTGTCTGGGGAGGTATCCAGACCACTGGTATCTTTCAGTTGTCCTCTTGGTAAGGCTGTGGAATCTTACCCCCAGCATCATAGCCCCCATCATTAGAGTCTGTGCTGAATAACTCATGAAGGAAATGAACCCTGCCATAGGTTAAAGGCACTGGATCGAAGTCAGAAGCATGGTAGAAAGGTTGCTGCTCATAAAGGAGCATGCAGCCTCAGTTGAGTTTGGGGCAGCACAGTCTTAGCGTCAGGAAAGCACTATGGGTTGGATGTCATTGTCCAGAGTTGATGGCGCCTGCATCAGCATCGATGGAGTGGCACCAGCAAAGTGTCATACCGAAGTCATCCGAAGCCCTGAGAGGATCCAGAAGGTCCAACTGGTGTAAAGGGCAGACCTGCCAGTAGAAGCCCAATTGGGAGGCCTCCGATCTCCTTGGGGAACGCTGGTGCACCAGAGGGAGGATGTAATGTGTCACAAAGCAGCAGCATGGCTTTGCAGAAGTCCTCTATTTGCTCTGCCATTCCGACAGCCCCGGTGTAGGAAGCTGGCTCTTTATGTGATATAGCAATAAGTTGATATGCCGTGTAAGGTTTCCAGGGGTTCCCTTGTGAGTGGACAAGGCTTGCTATGCAATCCCAAAGTGCTCTATTAGAGGGTAGTATGGTCAAAAGTCTTAGACTTAACACAGAGGAGTGCAAGACATTTGCAGATACACACAATGTTTGATAAATGACTTCACAACTCAAGAAGGAGATCCACACCAATCTAGAAATAGCAAGTATCTTTATATATTTTTAGGCCTCAGAGAAAACTCATTCAAGTAAGGATGCTTTCGAAGGTAAATTCTTTTCACTTTAAAAAGTGGACACAGTGCAATTTCTGAGTTCTGAAATGTAATCCTATGGAAGGAAGAACAAGTTCTGCAAACAGGTACAGTATATCAACTTACAGGACCAATCTTCCGGAGTTAAGGTGAGTAGTGGACAAGGTCCAAGGCAGTGTAAGAAACTGGCTCTATATATACTGCACCAAAGTGAGGTACAGTGTGTATAGAGTCCAAGGGTCTCCAAAGGTTTGGCAGAGCTTAAAGTTAGATAGAACCCTACTCTCCAAAGTGGTAGCTTGGTTGAGCAGTAAGGCAATATCAGAGGACAGTGTTAAGCATTTGATTTACACACTCAGTCAGCAAATGAATTCACTCACTCAAGAACTGAACTCTAGGCCAATAGTTTTTGTATATGAAAATAAACTGTTCTTTTATTTCTAGAACCAAGCAAGCCTGGTACAGGTAAGCATATAAATACTTTGCAGTGGTAAATTACTTGTATGAACACAGTTCAAAAGTGCAGTATAACTTGTACTGATTTTGGTTACAGTTTAAGTAAGCAGTTTGCAACACTTAGCAGGCATAGTTCATTCAAATGAATGGGCTTTTTAAGTAAAATGCAATTAATTACTTTTCAGATTACTTTTGCTAACACAGTGCTGGATCCTAGATTCAGCACTGGGACATTTCCTGAAAACAGTTGAGTAAATTCGTTTTAGTTAGAGGTACGATTTGTAAAGAATATTATTGTATTTCAGAAGTTAACAAAAAAACTTTTTCACATCGAGTCACCAATGTTATCCTATGGGAGGAAATTCACTTAGCAGGTAAGTTACTTTTCTTACTCAGTGCTGGATACCTAGATTCAGCACTGGGACATCTCCTGAAAACAGTTGAGAAAATGCGTTTTGGTTAATCGGGTAATTTTTAATGAATATTCTCAGTTTTCAAAAGTCGACACTTAGAAACTTTTTGGGAGAAAAAGTGTCAATGTTATTCTAGGTGAGCAGTCTATATATCGACTTTTTAATATCGAGGGACATAAATATCGAGTCCAAAATATCGAATGTCCAAAATATCGAAATAGCTAATATTGATGTGAAAAATATCGTTTTTTTTTTTTTACTTATATGTCGATGTAAGTAATATCGTTCGTAATAATATCGACATGTGAAAATATCGTTATTGTGTAATATGAGAAATATTTATATTGTTTTAGGGGCGGGATGTTGGGTTATAGGGGATAAGGGTGGGGAGTGTTTTAAAAAAGTAAATTTATTTTTGTAATATATTGTAAAATTTAATTATTGAATTTAATTTAAAATGTGAAATGTATATTTAATTTTAGGAGCGGGATGTTGGTTTATAGGGGATAAGGGTGGGAAGTGTTTTAATTTTTTTTATATATTAGTAAATTTTTTAAAATAATTTTCTAGAAATTCTAAATTAAATTTAGAATTTTATAAAAAAATTTAGGAGCGGGATGTTGGTTTATAGGGGATAAGGGTGGGAAGTGTATTAAAAATGTTTATATATTGTTAGAATTTTTTTGAAATTTATTTAGAAATTCTAAATTTAATTTAGAATTTTAGAAATCATTTTAGGAGCGGGATGTTGGTTTATAGGGGATAAGGGTGGGAAGTGTTTTAAAAATGTTTATATATTATTTAATTAAAAAAAAAAAAATAATTGAAATTGTAATTTAAAATTTGCATTTTAAATAAAATTTTAGGAGCGGGATGTTGGTTTATAGGGGATAAGGGTGGGAAGTTTTTTTAAAATTTGTATATATTATTTAATTTAAAAAAAAAAAAAAAATTTGACATTGTAAATTAAAATTTGCATTTTAAATTAAATTTTAGGAGCGGGATGTTGGTTTATAGGGGATAAGGGTGGGAAGTGTTTTAAAGATGTTTATATATTATTTAATTTTAAAATAAATTTTTTTTAGAAATTGTAAATTAAAATTTGCATTTTAAATAAAATTTTAGGAGCGGGATGTTGGTTTATAGGGGATAAGGGTGGGAAGTGTTGTAAAAATGTTTATATATCTGTTAATTTTTTAACAAATTAATTTAGAAATTTAATTTTTTTTTTAGAATGTTACAAATAATTTTAGGAGCGGAATGTTGGGTTATAGGGGATAAGGGTGGGAAGTTAATTTAACATGTTTATATATTGTTACTTTAAAAAATATTAATATTTAGAAAATTTAAATTTATTTTTAAATTTAACTAATCCCATAATTAAATATAGATTTCAGTCAGAGTATTAAATTAATTAAGTTCACTGTCCAGCACTTATTTTAATTTAATATAGAATGGAGTGGGAATAGTAAATTAATTTAGTTCAGTGTCCAGCACCTACCCTAATTTAATATAGGTTGGAGTGAGAATAGTAAATTAATTAAGTTCATTGTCCAGCACTTATCTTAATTAAATATAGAGTGGAGTGGGAATAGTAAATTAATTAAGTTCATTGTCCAGCACCTACTGTAATTTAATATAGTTTGGATTGAGAATAGTAAATTAATAAGTTCAGTGTCCAGCACTTATCTTAATTAAATATAGATTGGAGTGGGAATAGTAAATGAATTCAGTTCAGTGTCCAGCACATACTCTAATTAAATATAGGTTGGAGTGAGAATAGTCAATTAATTAAGTTCAGTGTCCAGCACTTATTTTAATTTAATATAGACTGGAGTGGGAATAGTAAATTAATTTAGTTCAGTGTCCAGCACCTACCCTAATTTAATATAGGTTGGAGTGAGAATAGTAAATTAATTAAGTTCAGTGTCCAGCACTTATCTTAATTAAATATAGAGTGGAGTGGGAATAGTAAATTAATTTAGTTCATTGTCCAGCACCTACTGTAATTTAATATAGTTTGGAGTGAGAATAGTAAATTAATTAAGTTCAGTGTCCAGCACTTATCTTAATTAAATATAGATTGGAGTGGGAATAGTAAATTAATTAAGTTCAGTGTCCAGCACTTATTTTAATTTAATATAGACTGGAGTGGGAATAGTAAATTAATTTAGTTCAGTGTCCAGCACCTACCCTAATTTAATATAGGTTGGAGTGAGAATAGTAAATTAATTAAGTTCAGTGTCCAGCACTTATCTTAATTAAATATAGAGTGGAGTGGGAATAGTAAATTAATTTAGTTCATTGTCCAGCACCTACTGTAATTTAATATAGTTTGGAGTGAGAATAGTAAATTAATTAAGTTCAGTGTCCAGCACTTATCTTAATTAAATATATATTGGAGTGGGAATAGTAAATGAATTCAGTTCAGTGTCCAGCACATACTCTAATTAAATATAGGTTGGAGTGAGAATAGTAAATTAATTAAGTTCAGTGTCCAGCACTTATTTTAATTTAATATAGACTGGAGTGGGAATAGTAAATTAATTTAGTTCAGTGTCCAGCACCTACCCTAATTTAATATAGGTTGGAGTGAGAATAGTAAATTAATTAAGTTCAGTGTCCAGCACTTATCTTAATTAAATATAGAGTGGAGTGGGAATAGTAAATTAATTTAGTTCAGTGTCCAGCACCTACCCTAATTAAATATAGGTTGGAGTGAGAATAGTAAATTAATTAAGTTCAGTGTCCAGCACATATTTTAATTTAATATAGACTGGAGTGGGAATAGTAAATTAATTTAGTTCAGTGTCCAGCACCTACCCTAATTTAATATAGGTTGGAGTGAGAATAGTAAATTAATTAAGTTTAGTGTCCAGCACTTATCTTAATTAAATATAGAGTGGAGTGGGAATAGTAAATTAATTAAGTTCATTGTCCAGCACCTACTGTAATTTAATATAGTTTGGAGTGAGAATAGTAAATTAATTAAGTTCAGTGTCCAGCACTTATTTTAATTTAATATAGACTGGAGTGGGAATAGTAAATTAATTTAGTTCAGTGTCCAGCATCTACCCTAATTTAATATAGGTTGGAGTGAGAATAGTAAATTAATTAAGTTCAGTGTCCAGCACTTATCTTAATTAAATATAGAGTGGAGTGGGAATAGTAAATTAATTTAGTTCAGTGTCCAGCACCTACCCTAATTAAATATAGGTTGGAGTGAGAATAGTAAATTAATTAAGTTCAGTATGTAGTGGGAGTAGTATGTTAGTTAAGTTTGGTAAATAGCAAATATTAGAATTAATTATAGAGTTGAATAAGAATAGTTAAATTTATTGGATTTAATTGACAAAAAATGTTTAGATTTTAGTTTGGGTTGGATAAAACATAGAAGTTATATCAGAATGCAAATTCCAAATTATTTTTAAATTAAATAGTAGATAGGAAAATAATATTTATTTTATAGTTGTTGGAATGTATATTCATTCGAGAGAAAATTTTGTTTATTATTACGCATATTTTAATAATTACATCATTGCAATAAACATGTCTGATATATACCATACGAACTGTCTAAAGCTATCGACCTATTACCTAGATTGAACTCTGGGTCCTGCCGATTTCGTCATACTACCCCCCGTTTTGACGTGTAAATATTTCTTATTGTTGAAACTCGCCTTGAAAATCCCATGTTTGTGCGAAATGCATTGGCTGCGGATCTGGTCTCACTAAATCTTGGAATAAAGGAATTCAAGCAAATACTCAACTACTGTGTGGATTCGAAACACAAAAGTTTATTTTGACATTAATTTACATTTCTTCCAATATGTTGCCTCTCATACTTGTGGATAATTGTTGTCTTGGTGGTCATTTGAGCAGCTGACCATTTGAGGTGGGCAATATTATCGTTACTGATAAAGTGAAAAGTCCAGGCTGAGCATTCACCTAAAACCGTGCTGCTTTAATTTTCAAACTTCCTATGTTTGTTTGGTTCTTTTATTTTGTAACCGCTCGCTGTTGTTTTGGGTTATTTTGGTCGAATCCAGGTCGCGGTTCGGAGCTGTTTCGCGTTTGAGAAGGTAAGAGTTATTTGCTTTATTATTAAATAGTTTTAAGTGTTTTGTGGAAGTAGTTATGTTGTAATAAGTGTGTATTGATTGATGTTTTAGAAGTTAGGGTGTTAGTAATAGTTTGTATACGGTTTTATAATTAACGTTGTGTTCCGTGTTTGTGGCTTTGTTAGTGTTTTGGTATTTCGGTGTGTTAAAGTTTTATAGTGTTTGAATAACGTTTGTAGTGAGGTTTGTACGTGCGTTTTGTGTGTTTGTGGGTGGGTGGGAATGTTTGTTTCTGTTTTGTAGGTTTTACGGAGAAGATATTTTCGTCGGTTTCAAACACCTTATTTTTTTAAAGGAAGTGTGTATTAGTTGTGTTTACTAATGTTTATTTAACACTTCCTTTATTGTTCGGGTTTCCAGGAGCGGTTATTTACTTTTTTTATATTTTTCGGGATTTTTATGGTTAATGGATAGTCATTTTTTGGATAACTATGGATTTTGAACTCCCTGGATTTATTTGGAAGGAATGTTATTATCCCATTGGAGATACTACACAGGTAAGTTCATTTAAATATTTTTATTGTTGGTGGCGAAACCTTATATATTTAATATTGTTGTTGTGTACTTGGTTTGTTTAATTATGTTGTCTAAATATATGTCCATATAATTCATGTATATATTTTAGACCACATAATTAAATATGTGATATAATAAAGTGGATTATTTATGTTGTGATAGTTGTTTTAGTAGAATTGTGGGTTAATATTTAGAAAAGGGTTTAGAAGAGAGTTTGAGCTATTATATTTAAGTACTCAAGTCCTCTTGTGGATGGGTATAGCTGTACCTGTTGTTGTAGGTAATTATACATTTGAGTAGTTTGTCTAGACTGTTTTGGTTTTAATTGTAGGACAGATTGTTGCATTCTTAATTCTTGGAAACTTTGTTCCTTTTGTATGGCAATTAGTAGTTTTTGTAGTGTTGGAGTTGTTCTCCCAGTAGAAATTAGGAATGCATTATGCCAGCCCTCGACGGCGTTGTTAGTTTTGGCTTGTTGGTTGAGTGTACTTACATATACATTCCACCAAGGTATTTGGAACTTGGGCTGACGTCTATGGCCTGATCTGTGCAGTCTCCCCACCCAGGTATCCTCAAAATAATCTAACAGGGGAGATAACTTTACTTCATTTTGTTTGTAGAATGGACTTTCTAATAAAAGATTGTAATGTTCTGCAACATCTGTGGTTGGTACATAAGCTAGGGCTGTTAGAAGTTTTATTTGATGTGCAAAACTTATGTTAGTGGCGTATTCTACACTTAGGTGCCGATCACGATCCGGCAAAAACCGGGTACGAACCGTCGGACGGAGCATAATCTCCGCCCGACGCGTACCCGGTCGTCAAATTTTACAAACAAGGAATTACGATTCGCACGGGTACACCATTACCGTACGATTCGTAAAAAAGCCCGACCGAACAAAAAACACCTACCAATGCGATCCGGGAAAGCGCCGACCTGACGTCGGGACGCACGCAGCCAGCCATTCACGACCCAGGAATCACGATTCGCACCGACGTCACCCCGCACCGTGAATATTTTGCGGCAGCCAAAAACTGCCGGGAAATCAGGACGACGCGAACAAGGACCACCAGTACGCGACGGACAGACGACGCCGCGAACAAGGAGGACCAGTACATGACGGACAGACATGGACCCGAACCTACGAGTCATCCCTGCCCTCATAGCAGTCCACCTCCTCTACAGGTTACGACGCAGACGCCGCAGAAGGTCAGAATAACTAAGGGAGGGGGGAAAGTGGGGTGGGGTGGGGGTGGCACGACCAGGGCAGGCCACAAAACAACCACATGAGTCACACACCACACATGGCCTGGACATACCTGACTCCCATGCCCTGGTCACCACGAGGGGGTGGGGGCGTGTCCTGATAAGCCAGCGACCGCCACAACGGAAGTCCGTCACCACGCGAACCGGCAACACAACCAGACAGGTACGTCCCGTACCCACGCCTGAAGAGCGTGGGTACGAGTCGGACCACGCCCACACACGTCACCCCAACAATGGCGGGACGGATCGCACCCACGTGGCAAAGGCCTGGGTACGGGCCGCACAAACATCACATAGCGTGGGGACGGATATGTATGGACCCTACCCCCACCCCGTATGCAAGGAGCGTACCCCCCACCCCAACAGTGCAAGTACGACCCGTACCCCCACCCGCGAATGCATGGAGCGTACCCCCCATGCCAACAGTGTAAGAACGACCCGTACCCCCACCCGCGGACGTACGGAGCGTACCCCCCATGCCAACAGTGTAAGTACGACTCGAACCCCCACCCACGAATGCAAGGAGCGTACCCCCCAGCCCAACAGTGTAAGTACGACCCGTACCCCCACCCGCGTATGCATGGAGCGTACCCCCCATGCCAACAGTGTAAGAACGACCCGTACCCCCACCCGTGGACGTACGGAGCGTACCCCCAGCCCAACAGTGTAAGTACGACCCGTACCCCCACCCGCGAATGCAAGGAGCGTACCCCCCTGCCCAACAGTGTAAGTACGACCCGTACCCACACCCGCGGACGTACGGAGCGTACCCCCCATGCCAACAGTGTAAGTACGACTCGAACCCCCACCCACGAATGCAAGGAGCGTACCCCCCAGCCCAACAGTGTAAGTACGACCCGTACCCCCACCCGCGTATGCATGGAGCGTACCCCCCATGCCAACAGTGTAAGTACGACTCGAACCCCCACCCACGAATGCAAGGAGCGTACCCCCCAGCCCAACAGTGTAAGTACGACCCGTACCCCCACCCGCGTATGCATGGAGCGTACCCCCCATGCCAACAGTGTAAGTACGACTCGAACCCCCACCCACGAATGCAAGGAGCGTACCCCCCAGCCCAACAGTGTAAGAACGACCCGTACCCCCACCCGTGGACGTACGGAGCGTACCCCCAGCCCAACAGTGTAAGTACGACCCGTACCCCCACCCGCGAATGCAAGGAGCGTACCCCCCTGCCCAACAGTGTAAGTACGACCCGTACCCACACCCGCGGACGTACGGAGCGTACCCCCCATGCCAACAGTGTAAGTACGACTCGAACCCCCACCCACGAATGCAAGGAGCGTACCCCCCAGCCCAACAGTGTAAGTACGACCCGTACCCCCACCCGCGTATGCATGGAGCGTACCCCCCATGCCAACAGTGTAAGAACGACCCGTACCCCCACCCGTGGACGTACGGAGCGTACCCCCAGCCCAACAGTGTAAGTACGACCCGTACCCCCACCCGCGAATGCAAGGAGCGTACCCCCCTGCCCAACAGTGTAAGTACGACCCGTACCCACACCCGCGGACGTACGGAGCGTACCCCCATGCCAACAGTGTAAGTACGACTCGAACCCCCACCCACGAATGCAAGGAGCGTACCCCCCAGCCCAACAGTGTAAGTACGACCCGTACCCCCACCCGCGTATGCATGGAGCGTACCCCCCATGCCAACAGTGTAAGTACGACTCGAACCCCCACCCACGAATGCAAGGAGCGTACCCCCCAGCCCAACAGTGTAAGTACGACCCGTACCCCCACCCGCGTATGCATGGAGCGTACCCCCCATGCCAACAGTGTAAGTACGACTCGAACCCCCACCCACGAATGCAAGGAGCGTACCCCCCAGCCCAACAGTGTAAGTACGACCCGTACCCCCACCCGCGTATGCATGGAGCGTACCCCCCATGCCAACAGTGTAAGTACGACTCGAACCCCCACCCACGAATGCAAGGAGCGTACCCCCCTGCCCAACAGTGCAAGTACGACCCGTACCCACACCCGCGGACGTACGGAGCGTACCCCCACCACACCAGTGTCAGTAGACTCGTACCCTCACCTCGAATGCATTGTGCGTACCCCCACCGTGTATGTGCCAAGCGCACATATCCAGAAATCGGAGGTGTGTGTGCAGAGTCCTCCCAGCAGTGCCCTGAGACAGGAGGGGTGGGTGCCTATCACTCCCAGCACTGCCCAGAGACAGGAGGGGTGTGTGCAGAGTCCTCCCAGCAGTGCCCTGAGACAGGAGGGGTGGGTGCCCATCACTCCCAGCAGTGCCCTGAGACTGGAGGGGTGTAACACATGTGTGTGAGGCCAGAATTATCCACATGCATACTGGCTACAAGGGAACATGTCCCCATGAACTCATGTCAACAGACTCCACACACAAGTACAGTGATCACCAAGGATGCCACGATTGTCGCAGGTGGAGACATGGCCCTGCATGCATGGCCAAAGTAGAAGGGCTCCGTCACACACACAGCTCATGTAGACACAGCTCTGCGCTAAACATTGGGAACACCCTGCAGGGAAGAAAGCTGGGTACACAGAGGAAGGAATACACCCTTGGACAAGTGCACCATGCAGTAACTGCCTACATGAACAAAGAAAGTTAGCCAACACCTTGTGATGGCACACAGATCACAGGGTCCCACCAATGAGCAGTACACTACTACATATCCCACACACCCAAACCCTTACACACCACCCAAAACCATGTAGCAGCCCCACCAACACCAATACCAGCATAGCAGTAGTGTGATAATGAAAACAAAATTAAGCTTTATTCAGCAGGAGCACAATGTCCGTGGATCGCAGGCAGTTCAATCTTCACAAAGCCCATAGGGCAGTCAATGATTCTCAGCTGGATGGGGGACACAGTGGGATGCGTGTCCCCTACCTTGCCTGCACAGTCAAATGGCATCGTCTTCCACACTGGTGAGGGCATCAGGGGGGGGGGGAGCAACAGGCACCGCAGGGACATCAGGGCAAAGGGGCGGCGTTGTGGGTGCAGGGATGGAGGAGTCCACCACAGGGGGTGGGTCAGTGCCAAAGGCGGAGGCCAGGATGGCACTACACACCTTTGCAAGGTCCTCCAGGGAGTCCCCTGCACCCGAAGGGACCTCAGGCCCCAAGGAGGGGGGGGGGTCAGAGGGATGGGTCGCAGCGCCACCGGGGGAGGGTGGAGACAGGGGGGGAGACTCAACCACCCTGACCGGGGACCTCCGTGACCGCTTGCGTGGTGGTGTAACTGTGGGGCTCAGGGACAGAGCGGCCATGAAGGAGTCCTTGGGGGAGATGTGGCCAGGAGAGCTGAGGGGAGGGGATTTGGAGGGAGTGGACTGGGTGGAATGCGGACTCCCACTATGGCTGCGTGTCACACGTTTGCCCCCCGACCCAGTGGGTGTGCCTACCTCACCCTGTGTGTGCGTGTCAGGAGGAGTGCGGTGGACCTTCCCTGCTGGTGTGGTGCCCGTGTCCGTTGATGTGGGTGCATGCCGACGTCTGGGTGTACGTGTGACAGGCATGGGAGTGGGAAGTGTGGATGGGGCAGGGGTAGGTGGGGGGAGGTCGCGCTGCAGGAGACCCACTGCTGCAGTCAGTGTGGAGTCGATGGACCTCAGCAAGTTGCGTTGGTCAGCCTGCGATGAATGAATGCCCTCCAAGAAAGCCTCGATGTTGGTGAGGGTTTTGCCGTGGGCATGGAGGACATTAAGGATCGCAGCCTGACCAACCTGCAGTTGCCGCTGGATGTCCACAGACTCTGCATTGGCGGCAGCAGTGGAGACAGGGGCAGGGGGCGCGGTGCCTGGCAGGAAGGAGACATGCTGTGACCGGGCACGCTGGGAAGGGACACGAGCAAGTGGGAGGCGGCTGGTGGAAACTGAGGGGGCGGTGCGAGGTGTTGTTCCGCTGTCAGCTGCTGGTGCAGCCTCCGCCCACTCGGCGACATCGTCCCCGGACCTGTCAGCTTCGTAGTCTGATGTGCCAGTCGACAGGTCCTCGGCCACACTCTCCTCCGCCTCTGTCCCACTCGATGTGCCAGACCCGATGTCACGGCTGGCACTGGTGCTCGGTCCCTCCGCCTGGTCTGTGTCCATGTCTCCCTCTGTGTCCCCCGACGATGCTGTGGGCAGGGTGGAGAGACAGAAATTATTCAGACACCTGTACACATCTGTCACATGAGTCCAATCTACATGGGTAACATTGCATGGCCTGAAAAGGAAGATCCCTAACATCTACTGAACAGGGTACCGATGTAGGGCATGAAACACACAGTTGTTTGAGCCACCATGCCACTGAAATACCATGGAGAGCATGAGACAATAGCTAAACACAGGAAAAGGAGTCTGACATAGCACCCAGGCCCTGGGGACAATCCAGCACTGCATCTGCACCACACAGCGTTGGCGAAAATACCGATGACCAGGGACCATATCCATGAACTTGAGACACATGCTGCATAGGTAATGCTGAAAACATGCACAACATGACTCGGTCACTGCACATTGCGTGTGTGTCCAGGCACATCACACACTGCCCAGACCCAGCAAGTGGTAATCAGGATTTAACACATAGGCATTGCCCGCCCCAACAAGACCCTACACGAGGCAAATTGTGGAGACACAGGTGGCACCAACATCTCATGGTCTGGGTGATACACACAGGGGCAGGCAAAAAGCAAGATTGGACGCCAAACAGCCAAGGTGCGCCTGTACAAATAATGAGGTACCAGTGCCCATCCTCAGATGAGTATAACAAGACACACAGGCACTGGCAACTGTGAGTATGAAGAAGGACAATCAGGTCAGGCTGCACAGTGGACACCTGTACAAATTAGCACGTCTATATACATGGTGACAGGGGACAATGGCACAGAGCACAACTTACGCTGTAGACACTGACAGTGGCCACGTTTATGATGACACATACACCACTGAGGAAAAGGTGCCCCAGGGGACAGTAGTGGGCACGCAACTACATGCTACTGAATGGTAATGACAGCAACACACGTCACCATCCCTGCACTATGTGTATCGCACAGTCATGCACATCATGTCACAGGCCACTACATAGGACATGCGCGCTGTAAGGCATGACACATGAGAGACCAACTCCCATGTCTGGAGTCAGCATCAGTGCCAACTGACATGGAACCCACATGCAGTGAACTTGACAGTGCACAGGCAAGGTCCCACAACCTGTTACACACCACCCCCACACATGATGCTACAGACATTGTTCCCGTGGACAAAGCGCCAGCCTACATTACCCTGTGAAGGAGTGACTACACACAGACCAGGGAACACATTGCAAGGAGGGGAAGGGTGGCAGGGGCACAGCGCTATACTGGGGCAAACAGGATCTGCACAGCACCTTTAAACCCTGCCAGTGGATTCATGCTACTGTGCCCTTACAAATGCCGGTGACACACAACAAACACACATGTACCTACCCCCTTCCGGCTGCTGCATCGCCTGTAAGCGCCTCTCAAGGTCTGGAAAGACCACCGGCAGCACACGCCTGTGGAGGTGGCTCAGACGGCGGCGGCCGCGATTCTTGTGGCTCTCAGGTGAGTCCCCCAGCAGGAGCCGTGCAATCCTCCGCGTCCAGCACCGGATATCCTGCCAGCGTTTCCTCACCTGGGCCAGGCGCCGCCTCCGACCATCCACACCCCTCACGGCACTGACGGCGGTCAGCCAGATCTGCTCCTTGGCAGTGGCGCCTACCTGTGAGGAGGACAAGTGACACCACATCAATACACCAGCCACATGTCACAGAGAGACATATGGGTACAAATTAGCTGGTAACAACAAGGCATGTCATGCAGCCAACGCATTGCACCTTTGTCATAGGGACATCATCCCCTGGTGAGGGGAAAAGCACTACGTGCCACAGTGGGTACACAGGTGGAATGATGGCAATGTCACAATCAATGATCTAGGCTCACACTGTGCATCACACCCACCCCTCCTGGCTCAGGGCACTGCTGTGAGGACTCCACACCCACCCCTCCTGGCTCAGGGCACTGCTGTGAGGACTCCACACCCACCCCTCCTGTCTCAGGGCACTGCTGGGAGGACTCTGCACCCACCCCTCCTGTCTCAGGGCACTGCTGGGAGACATCAGGCACCCCCCCCCCTGGGACCCCCCCGACAGTACATGGCATGTGTGTTACACCTGGACGCAATGGCAGAAGTCACAGTCACCACATAGGGACAGTCTGTGGCAGTGGCCTATGCACTCACCTGATAACCTGGTCGCCCATACAGCATGGAGTACTGTGGGAGGATCACATCCAGCAGAGCCATGTTCTCCTCCAGGGTGAATGGCTGTGTCCTCTCCACAGCCCTTGACATGGTTCCAGGGAATCAGTAGCAGCAGCTGGGTCGACGAATGCAAAGATGTGCAGGCAAGTGCTCCCTCATGGGACCTGGCTGCCTTATATGTGCCCTTCTGCCCAGTCTCATGCACAGGAGTACAGAGAGATTGGTCACTCACATTTGCATCCTATGTTTCCACCAATCCCTTCAAACCTAGCAGTCTGTGGGTTCTCTATCGGTTTCATTCTCCTGCATGATGTCAGCCCCACAAACACATTGCAACAAAGTAGACAAATCCCAACTGACTTCTGCTGTGCACCTTCCAGAACAATTTCGAATTTTGAACTTGGTCTCCATGACAACCAGCATGCATGTAGGCCTCAATACTTGTCCCCTATGTAATTTGGAGCATCACACACAGGTACGGTGCGTGTGGGGGCCCTAGGGCACCCCAAATGCATGGCAACGGCCCGTACATGCATGCCTACGCTCTCCATCACTTTTGGTCTGCACGCGTATGCGTACCCGTAGTGGTACGGACCGAACACTCGCATCTACGCTCACTATCACTATGGGTCTGCACGCGTATGCGTACCCGTAGTGGTACGGACCGTACACTCGCATCTACGCTCACTATCACTATGGGTCTGCACGCGTATGCGTACCCGTAGTGGTACGGACCGTACACTCGCATCTACGCTCACTATCACTACGAGTACGCATACGCGTGCAGACCCATAGTGATAGTGAGCGTAGATGCGAGTGTACGGTCCGTACCACTACGGGTACGCATACGCGTGCAGACCCATAGTGATAGTGAGCGTAGATGCGAGTGTACGGTCCGTACCACTACGGGTACGCATACGCGTGCAGACCCATAGTGATAGTGAGCGTAGATGCGAGTGTACGGTCCGTACCACTACGGGTACGCATACGCGTGCAGACCCATAGTGATAGTGAGCGTACATGCGTGTGTACGGTCCGTACCACTACGGGTACGCATACGCGTGCAGACCCATAGTGATAGTGAGCGTAGATGCGTGTGTACGGTCCGTACCACTACGGGTACGCATACGCGTGCAGACCCATAGTGATAGGGCCGTACACTCGCATCTACGCTCTCTATCACTATGGGTCTGCACGCGTATGCGTACTCGTAGTGGTACGGACCGTACACTCGCATCTACGCTCGCCATCACGATGGGTACACATACGGCAGCACTCCCACAGTGATTTGGGAACATGCACAGGCCCTCTCAGCAGCAGTACTGCGGATTTTACACATCACTGTGGTGATAGGCGACACACATGTCGGAATAGGGCGGACATACTTGTCCATGGATGGACATACTTGTCCAGGAATGGACACCAAGGCATCGTCTGTGCATTACCACATGTGTGGGGCACAGGTGTCACAGGCTGTGATGTGGAACATGCCTCCTGAGTGGAGAAGGCACCAGATGTATGATGAGATGTGTACATGTGTACTGTGTGAGGGTGCAATGTGTGCCAGGCATGCCCTTGACTCCTTTGACATGTGTGCATGTGGGACTGCGCACTTGGGGTGAGCGTCACTGGCATGGCACGGACACCAACACACGGAAGTGTCCCATGATGCCCGGTACAGGGGTCATGACACATGACTCATCACTACCCACAGTGCACAATGTGACTATGCCATATATGTGTCCGGGATTTACATCGGGTTGATGTTGTAGCACCCTCAAAAGCTGCAGCCGTTGCAGCAACCAACATGTGGCTGTGTGTAGATTGTCATTGCACACTGTTCCGCACACCATGCCACATGTGTTATCGGATGTGAGGTGCACATGTATGCAAGGGACACGGAGTAGCGTGACAAGGCCATGTCAGCAAACTCACAAGGAATGTGTGGGGAGTCATGACATGTGCACCTTCATGGCAAGGTGTGTGGGCTGGACTAGTGTAATGTCATGTGACCTGTGGCTCAAGTGTTCCGCTGCCAGTCTCTGCAATCAGCATCACACTTCTGCTGATGTGTGGGTGTATGTCACTCCTGTCTTGCGTCGGGCAGTGCACTTGCACTGGGACACAGCTATTTTCATGGCGTGGCATGGGGAGGTTCTCAATCACCGTGTGTAGCTGGGTCTTGGAAGGAGTGTCACCTTGCATCCATACGTGTCCTGGGCATGTAGCACATGCCTGACTCCCTATGTGGCATGTGTGTATTGCCAGATTTACATGTGCTCAGTAGACATGAGTTGTTCTCGTAGTGCACTCACTCTTCCTTGTCACTTCCAAATTACTGCAGAGCGCCTCCTGTTGCCCGAAGAATTCCAGACTTGGCCACCATGCAGGAGAATGACAGGATCCGGCTCTACCGCTTCACCCAACCGTTGATTCTGGAGCTGACGGCGAGACTGGCACCACACCTGCAACCGCAGCACAGGTATCCTACGGCACTGACACCCCAGCTGAAGGTAATGGCTGCCCTACATTTCCTTGCCACGGGTACCTTCCAATATACCATAGCTCATGTTGGTGGCATGTCCCAGAGCATGTTCAGCGGTGTGCTGCATGATTTCTTGGAGGCCATGTTGATTCACCTGGATGACTTCATCAAGTTCCCAACCCCTGAACAGATGACTGAGGTCAAGCGTGGTTTCTATGCCCTGGGAGGGATGCCCCATGTCATTGGGTCCATAGATGGGACACATGTAGGTTTGGTACCACCACACGCACGGGAGGTGGCGTACCGCAATCGGAAGCACTACCACTCCATCAATGCCCTTGTGGTGTGTCTGTCCAACATGGTGATTTCACATGTCTGTGCTCGTTTTCCAGGATCAGCACACGATGCCTACATCATGAGGCGTAGCGGGATGCCTGATATGATGATGCAGCTGCGCAACGAACGGGCATGTGTTGTTGGTGGGTACAGTCTGTCTGTCCTGTATTCTGTTTGGCCGACCAGCACTACCGCTTCGCCAGTTCTAACGATATCCATGTGCTTTCCATTTAGGGGACGCTGGCTATCCCAACATGCCTTGGCTGCTGACACCTCTCCGCAACCCCATCACGCCGGCCCAGCTCCGCTACAACACCGCCCATGGCCGGACAAGGCGAGTGATAGAGAGGACGTTTGGCATGCTGAAGAGCCGATTCAGGTGCCTCCACAAGACCGGCGGCGCACTCCCATATGCCCCGGCAAAGGTCTGCAAGATCTTCATGGTCTGCTGCATGCTGCACAACATGGCAGTTGAAAGAGCTGTGCCCCTCATCCTGGATCAAGATGACGAGGACCATCCACCCGTGGAGGACGAAGGGCTTGGCAATGGGGCTAGTGATGTGGAGGATGTGGAGCCGCAAGAGGACATCCGGACTCGGCTCATACGCGACTTCTTTGCTTAGTGGTGAGTACCAGGGTCTGAGTGTGCACGCCTTGGTCCCCGTGTGGCATGCGTTGTGATGTGTGTCTCCACCTGCATGTATGGCACGTGGGTCAGAGGTGTGTGTGGGTGTGTCACTGGAGTGATGGTGGCAGTGATGGTAGTATTTCCCCACTCATAATTGTGACCTAGCATGTTGTCATCCATACATGTGTCGAGTAAATGCACATGCAAGTGGCTGTGCTTTTTGTGGCTGACTTCTTGTGTGTCTCTCTTCCCCAGGTACCTGCGCATGCCGTTTGCTGGTTGCATTGTTGTGGCACTGCTATTCCTCATGGACATGGCATCGTGGGCTGACTCAGCGTTACAGGCACGGACACGTTTGGAAGTCTCCATGGGGTAAGGGATGCATCTGGGGTGTATTGGGTGTGGCAGTTGTTCACGATGTGTGCACACTGCCCCGGTCGGGGTTTGGGTCCTCTGCAGACATGTGGCATCCCCATGGGACACGACATGCAGCTGGGTACACCTGAATAGATGGGCTGCCTGGTTGTCAGTCATCAGTGATGGGATAGTGGATTGTGATGAAGGCATCAATGTGTGTGACACTGCCCTCGGACACATACGGTTAACATTGTCTTGACATGGCGTGGGACTTCCACATCAGCGGATGTATGGTGTATGGCAGTCTCTCCGTGAGCAGCTGTGGGTATTTAGCTGTTAGCCGACACTTGTGTGCCAGTTCCATGGCTATCACGCATTTGTGCTGCAGAAGGGGGGTGCCAGTGTTGGAGCCACATGTTACTCCACATGATGTGTTCATGTGTACTTCAAGTTGCCTCTGCAATCCCAAACACATGACTATTAAAGGTGTCCCTATGCCTCCAAGGTGCCTCTTCTCAGTCAATGCTGGTGTGTTGGCACGGTGCATCCTGCATGTCTGGCATGGTATTCCCTGATTGTGGCTATGTGTCAATGTGTCGAGTGGCAAGATGCAAGCTGTGTGTGTGTGCTGAGACTGTGTAATGGGCATGATGTCCATGACTGTGTGGGTATTGTGACATGTGCCATCCCCATGCATCCAACGTTGTCCATGACCCCATTCTCTGCATCCACCGGACTCTAGCTTGCAGGACATGGTTCTGCCACCTGTCTACACATACCTGGGTGCCCCCCAGGACACGGGCCAGGATCCCTGACCTCTGCGCATGACTGTTGCTGTACTCAATGTGTCTGTCAGCACGGTTGTTCGGCCACCCCCTCAGCTGGTTCTGACCATCACGGGTGTGTATGGTGCTCCATGTCTGTCTTGCCTAGAAAACTGTGACCCATGTGTCCTGTGCCAGACTCAGGCCCCAGGGTGTGGATGGTTGAAGTGAACAGATGACTCAGGCATGTTTAGACTGTACAAGACACATGTTAGGTAATAATGCTACCAGCAGGCATCTACTCTTAATAGTGTGATTTATTATTGGGGGGGGGGGGGGCAAAGTGAGGGGCTTTCCGGGATTAGGGAATCCAAAGTTCAGTAGGGGAGTTGGTGTCCTTGCCATTGGAAATCCTCAGAGTCCATGCCACAGTCTTTGTCAACATTGGTCAGCCAGTGACCAGCAGGGCCATGTGGCAGAGAATGTCTCTTGATGCTGTGATGCTGTTGCTCCAGTGGGCCAGGTGCCAGGCCAGGTGTCCTGGGAGATGGTGATGTAGCAGCCACCCTCACGGTCCTTTCCGTGGACGACCCGGCTTCCTGCGGGGAACCTCAGCAGCAGGCCGTGACGACGTCTGGGATGCTCCGTCGGATGTTTCCTCCTCCTCCTCATGATCCCTCCCTGTGGGTGGTGATGTTCTCCGCCTTCTGGCACAGGGAGGGTCGGCCATGGTGTCGGCCATCCGACGGAGTTCAGCGTGAATCCCCTGGGACGCCGTCACTTGCTGAGCCTGTCTGTCCTCCATCCTCCGTTGGTGTAGCTGTAGACAGGCTATTAGCTCCGCATGTTGCTGGGCCTGCTGGACCTTGATCCCCTCGAGGACGGACACAACCTGGGCCATGCCCGTGGTGTCCTGCCGGTATGAGTCCAGGATGTTACGGACATGGGAAAATACCGGATCCCCAGCCAACTGGTCAGGCTCGCGCCTCCGCCGTCCTCCACTCCCACCACCCCTGCCCACTTGCGTCTGGCCTGCACTTGTGGGCACATCGGGTCTCCGGGACCCCTGAGGGGTGGCATTGGCGTTGTCGCCTGCCTCCTCCTGGGTGCCCGGGACACCGTGTCCCTCCTGGCGAGCCTGGCTGCATTGTGGTGTTGGGGCAGGGATCCTGGGTGTCTCCTGGGATGTGGCAGGAGTGGGGGTGGTGGTTGGCACGGTTGTACCTGACGCAGGTGCTGCAGGTGGTTGGACACCAGAGGGGCCAGGTCGGTCGGGGTCGTCCGCAGAGTGGTGAGAGTGGTCGCTGCCGGTGGGATCGGTCTCCTGCAGATCCGGGTCCTGTGAGTGTTCCCCCCCAGTGTTGGGGGGTGCAGCACGACGTTGACCTGTGTGTGAGAGAGACAATGTTAATTTTGATCCATGCAACATCCATGTTTCATCCGTTACAAAGTTGGCACATTTCCTCTTGGAATTAGGATCTGTCTTGCATTCCACTCACAGTGCACTTGTGCATGTGTGTGTCCCTTGGGCACCAATTTGGCCCCTTTAACTATGTGTGGCACAGTCTTACTTGCTGCGTCAAGTGTGACTGCAGTCAGCAGTGGAGTGTGCATGTGTGCCGAGCTATGCATTTGCGCCTTCCTTGTAGCACTGTACATGTGCACATGGAGTGGATCCACACACTCATATGATGCAGGTGGCTGTCCTTGTGCTCGTGTACAGGTTGTAACATGGCCCTGCGTTTTGCCATGATGAAGAGGGGGGGTTCTGGCACTGGCCACCCTTGTCTACATGCACGCAGTCCACCTGCTGACGAGCAGACATTCCCACACACCAAAGGACTGATTTGCTCTCCCTGTGTCTCCCTCCTTCTCTGTCCCCCTCTCCCTCCCTCTCTGTCCCCCTCTCCCTCCCTCTGTGTGTCAGCCTCCTCCCTGTGTCCATCTTCCTGTGTCTCCCTCTCTCTCTGTCCCCCTCTCCCTCCCTCTCTGTCCCCCTCTCCCTCCCTCTGTGTGTCAGCCTCCTCCCTCTGTCCGTCTCCCTCCCTCTCAGTCCCCCTCTCCCTCCCTCTCTGTCCCCCTCTCCCACCCTCTGTGTCCCCCTCTCCCTCCCTCCGTGTGTCAGCCTCCTCCCTCTGTCCGTCTCCCTCCCTCTCAGTCCCCCTCTCCCTCCCTCCCTGTCCCCCTCTCCCACCCTCTGTGTCCCCCTCTCCCTCCCTCCGTGTGTCAGCCTCCTCCCTCTGTCCGTCTCCCTCCCTCTCAGTCCCCCTCTCCCTCCCTCTCTGTCCCCCTCTCCCTCCCTCTGTGTCCCCCTCTCCCTCCCTCCGTGTGTCAGCCTCCTCCCTCTGTCCGTCTCCCTCCCTCTCAGTCCCCCTCTCCCTCCCTCTCTGTCCCCCTCTCCCTCCCTCTGTGTCCCCCTCTCCCTCCCTCCGTGTGTCACCCTCTGTCACCTTGGCCCAGCTTCCTGGGCACACACTGTTAGCAGATCTTTGAGTGGCCCTTGGCCTGTTGATGTGAGTTTGTTTCTGATCTCCAGGCACCCATTTTGTCTGCTGTGTGTCTGTGCGCTGCTGCTGTGGTGGTGTGTGCTGCCACTCTTTCACACTGTTGGCTGTTCATTAGCTGCTGGCATGTGCAAAACAGTGCCTTCACCCCCATGTGTTGATGCAAGGCGTCCGCCATTTGCTGGCAAGTCATTCCTGTGTTGGGACACAGTGTTTGTCTGGCTGTGACCTAGGCCATATGGGCAGAGGGCATTGTTGTCTGCTTTGGAGTCGCACTATGTGATTCTTGGTGCCCAGCCTCCCGCCATCCGGGTTACCGTGTCATGTGTTGTTGTCTTCTGTGGCCTGTGACTTGACATTGTCCAGCTGGGTGCATGGGGCATGGTGGCAGCAGTGGCATGTGCCTGCTCATGGAGTGTGGTTGAGTGATGAGATGGCTTGTGGTGGTTGCGTGCCTGTTATTAATTTTGGTTGTGGTTGCAGTTCCCCCCATGTGAGGTGCGTTGTTTGTGTACTCACCCGGGTCTCGGAGTCCTTCTACTCCTTCAACTGCCTCCACCGGCAGTATGGCCATCACCCTCTCCTCCCAGGGATGGTACTGTACGGCTCTGCGGGAGGGCCCTCCTCCGGTGGCGTTGGCCTGGTCGTGTTCCTCCTGCCTCTTGGCTCTGACCCTCCTCCGCAGATCGTACCACCTGTTCTGGCAATCCTGCTTGGTCCTCCTGGTGTCCGCAACAGCATTCACAGCATCGACGATGGTCTGCCACATGGCTGTTTTGGCTGCCTGGCTGGTGCTTCTGACCAATGTTCCAAAGATCTGTGGCTCGACTCTGAGGATTTGGTCAACAAGGACCTCCAACTCTCGGTGACTGAACTTTGGATTCTTGGTAGTGGGCATGGTGAGGGGTGTGGCTGGGGATGGTGTGGGTGTGGGGGGGGTGTGGTTGTTGGGGGGGGGGTGTGGATGGTTGTGTGTGTGTGTGAATGTGATGAGAGGGTGTTTGTGAGGGTGGTCGTGTGAAGGTGTGCAAGTGTAAGGTGTGGTGTAGCTTGTAGTCTGGTTCTGTGGTGTCTGGCAGCAGTGAGTCTGTTGCAAAGGCTCATGGTTTGTGTGTGTGGGCCCTTTTTATTGGTCCATGGGTGGGTGTGGCAGTTTTTGAATTTTGGGTGGGTGTGTTATAAGGAGTGGTGGTGTATTGGGCCTCTGTTTGGTTTTGGCAGTTGCAGGTCAGTGATTGTGTTATTTAAGTGGTTGTTGGCCATGTTTAGTGGCTGTGTGCCTTTCGAATGGTGTATTCTTGTGTTGTTTTATTTTGTCCTGGTTGTGTACGTGCGTTTTGAGCGTGTGTACGGTGTGTACATGGGCCATTTGGTTGTACGATTTTGTCCTTGTGTGTGGCTTTGTAAGACTCGTACATGCGGTTGTGATGTTGGGGCATTGGGTGCGCTCCGTACTTAGGAGGTTGTGTTGGGGGTGCGCCAGGAACGTACTGGGGTGGGGGTACGACTGGAACGTACTGGGGTGTGGGTAGACGGGGCTATGACACGTCCTGGGGTGGGGGTACGACTCGAACGTACTGGGGTGTAGGTTCACGGTGGTACGACACGTCCAGGGGTGGGGGTACGACTGGAACGTACTGGGGTGTGGGTACACGGGGGGTACGACACGTACAGGGGTGGGGGGTGTACATTGACGGTGGTACGACACGTACTGGGGTGGGGGGGTGTACATTGACGGTGGTACGACACGTACTGGGGTGGGGGGTGTACATTGACGGTGGTACGACACGTACTGGGGTGGGGGTACGACTGGAACGTACTGGGGTGTAGGTTCACGGTGGTACGACACATCCAGGGGTGGGGGTATGACTGGAACGTACTGGGGTGTAGGTACACGGGGGGTACGACACGTCCAGGGGTGGGGGGGTGTACATTGACGGTGGTACGACACGTACTGGGGTGGGGGTACGACTGGAACGTACTGGGGTGTAGGTTCACGGTGGTACGACACGTCCAGGGGTGGGGGGGTGTACATTGACGGTGGTACGACACGTACTGGGGTGGGGGTACGACTGGAACGTACTGGGGTGTGGGTAGACGGGGCTATGACACGTCCTGGGGTGGGGGTACGACTGGAACGTACTGGGGTGTAGGTTCACGGTGGTATGACACGTCCAGGGGTGGGGGTACGACTGGAACGTACTGGGGTGTGGGTACACGGGGGGTACGACACGTACAGGGGTGGGGGGTGTACATTGACGGTGGTACGACACGTACTGGGGTGGGGGGGTGTACATTGACGGTGGTACGACACGTACTGGGGTGGGGGGTGTACATTGACGGTGGTACGACACGTACTGGGGTGGGGGTACGACTGGAACGTACTGGGGTGTAGGTTCACGGTGGTACGACACGTCCAGGGGTGGGGGTACGACTGGAACGTACTGGGGTGTAGGTACACGGGGGGTACGACACGTCCAGGGGTGGGGGGGTGTACATTGACGGTGGTACGACACGTACTGGGGTGGGGGTACGACTGGAACGTACTGGGGTGTAGGTTCACGGTGGTACGACACGTCCAGGGGTGGGGGGGTGTACATTGACGGTGGTACGACACGTACTGGGGTGGGGGTACGACTGGAACGTACTGGGGTGTGGGTAGACGGGGCTATGACACGTCCTGGGGTGGGGGGGTGTACATTGACGGTGGTACGACACGTACAGGGGTGGGGGGTGTACATTGACGGTGGTACGACACGTACTGGGGTGGGGGTACGACTGGAACGTACTGGGGTGTACCTAGACGGGTGGGGGTATACATACACGGGGGGTACGTGTCGGACGTACGGGGGCTGGGGGGAGTGTTGGGCGCGTATGCGGGCACATGTCTCCATGGTTGCTATAGGTGTTCGGTGCGGACGGTGTTTTTTCCATACGGTTGTACGCTCGGACGCACGGGATGGATCGTGATTCCTCGGTCGGACTTGGCTTTTCACGTTTGTAAGGTAAATCGTCCGAGGACGTGTCGGACACATTTTCCGACCCGAGGACGTGTGGGGAAATATTCCCAGTGCGGTTCGTATGGACTTTTTACCATGCGAATCGTGATTGCCAGTTCGTACGGCACTTGTACGATTCGTACGGTAAAAAGACCCGATACGAGTCGCACGGGGGAATTTTTTACCGGATTGTGATCGGCACCTTAGTGAAGATTTTTGTAAATGTCTCCATATACATTGGTTAAGATGGAAGTAACATCCTTGGATAGCTGTATGGGGGTACAGTTTTAGAATGGAATTTATCATGGCTTGCTCAAAGTCTATGATAATTGTTTGAGGGTAAAAATCATTAGATTCTTGTTTTACTTTTCCTAGCATTTCATTATATGTTGTGTTTTGTTTGTTAGGTAATAGTGCATAAATTAAAGGTATGGAAGTGTTGTGATATTGACCGTGTATTGTGTAAAGCTGATAGAATGGTTTTGGGCATATTGTAAAGGTGCCATCCATCATCCATGTTTGGCATTGTTGCAGTTTAGTTATATTGTTTGCAGTAGCAAACATTATGATTCTTTTTTCTGGGCTTTTGTTATCAAAAAAAATAAAAGGTTCATTACTGTGGGTGATACTTAATTCTGGTGGAATGATGATCTCTTGAAAAGTTTTAGGGGATGGTATAGTTGTCGTGGTTGCTTTTTTGGTCCTAGCAATAGTTCTTTTTATAGAAGCAATTGATGGTAATTGGCCTCTTGCTTCTTTGGGCACTCTAGGTAATAGTTCTTTTAGGATTACACTTGTAGCAGTTTGTGAACCTGTGCTTAATTCTTTGATATTTTCAAGAGTTGATCTGACTTCTATTTCAGAGAGATTGGGTGGATGGTTATGCTCTCTTGTATATAGTACAGTTGTTTCTCTTGTTGTTGCTCGGCCGTAGCATTTGTTAGAATAATATTTAGTACACTTCCAGTTCACTTTTCGGTCCGTCTGCTTTTCTTGGGTGTATGTGTAACCCATGTAACACAATAGGAATTTTCCTTTCTGCGAAGTTATAAATTGGGCTTCTTCTGTCATCGTGATGTGTTACAATTCTGGAAAAAATGTATATGAAAATATATGCTATAGTACTTTATATCTTTATATGAAATTAGCAAAAAAGCATTTTTTTTATATATACTTACCAAGTCTTTTTTGTTGTATTTGAATGAAGATGTTGTTTGTCGCAAAAATGTTGTTTAGTTGATTTAGTCTCTGAAAGTTAAAGAACATTTATTGTTGTGGTTGGTTTAGTTTTTTAAGTGGGGTGGTATTGCTGTTTGGTATAGACTATATTTTTATTGAAGAGACTTTTTTTATTGTTTTACAAATTAACAATTCAAAAAACATTCCCCCACTTTCATCTGTCCCGGAAGTACCACACATTTATCATCAAGACCAATTATTCAGGAGAATGAACAACCTTTCCACCCAGTTCTCTACCCCCCCCCCCTCCCCCACCACATGTCAATGTACCCCCGTCTCCTACTCCTCTTACTATGTGCCCCTCCTGCCTAATAAATAAGATGCAGTAGCCTAACCTCTCACTAAGCAAACAGAGCCTACCCTCATGCCCAGTGGTATAGACTATAGGTGTTAATTTATACAGGTTTTTTACAATTTAAAAAAGAGAACATGGATTTGTTTAGGGGTTTAGGATGTTTTGGGGTTTGAGTAATTAATATTTTATAAAGTATTTTGATAGTATACTTACTTTTTAGTGAGTCTTTTCTGGCAATCTTCAATATTTTCTTTAGCTGTTTGGAGTAATATCTGTAGTGGAAACATAAAGAGATGGAATATATAAGTTAGTTATTTATTTGAGTAAAGATAAATTAGTGTTTTAGTTTAGTTTGGCAGTTTAGTTAGAAAAGAATATTTACTTACGTTTTTAGAATAGTAATAGGATGTAGGTTTCTTCTGTTTAGTAGAGCTTCTTCTTCGTTCAATGCTTTGGTTTAAGGCACCGTGGAACACTTGTTTTAATTGGTTTATATAGTGGTTTCAAATTGTTTCTTGAATGTTATTGGTTGTTTTCTGTATGTGGCCTTTCTATTGGATGGTTTGAATTTTTTTTAGTTAATTGGTTTCCTTTTATGGAAAATGCTAAGTAAGAGTATATTTAGTTTTAAAGGAGGAGAGTTTTAAATTATTATATATAAAAAGATTGTTTATAATGTGTACTAATTTTATTTAAATGTGTTCGAAATGCCAATGTGATAATTATTTTAGTTTTTTTTTATTATGTTGTTAAATATAGAGATCGCTATAAATGTTATGTTTATGTTTAAGTAGAATCTCATTTGAAAATGTATGTTTTGGTAAAATATTGTCTTTATGTTGTTGAAAGTATTGGTTTTATTAGTATTAGAATTGTCGATATATTTAAAAAAACGATATTATTGATGTCTATATTTTGGTTATCGATATTTGTGACATGTGTCATATTTATTAACTTATGTCGATATTTAGTATTTCGATATTAATGTGTGCGATATTTGTGTGATCTATATAATTCTATTACGATATTGTAGTGTCGATATTAGTGTAGTTTTTTAAATAAGTATACAATGTCGATATTTTTGATGTCGATATATTTGTTGCGATATTTGTGTAGTTCGATAATGTGTCTGTCGATAATATGTCAGAGATCCGTTATTCTATGAGGAAAAAGAGGTTATCGGTTTCCAGGTAGGTAATTGGTCTTTGAAGTTAGGGTCCTGGGGTTAGACTCAGGGGTCTCCCAGGGTCAGTGATGCACCCCCAGTGGCACTAGGGCGGCCGGCTGCAGAGTGTTGAGGCCCAATGTTATCCCATGGAGGATAAGGGGACTCCGGTTGGTGGCTGCTGGCAAGCAGGCACCAACGGGGTTGTAGGAGCAAAGCTCCTAGGGTTAAACTCAGGGCAAGTTGGGGACCAAGTTAGCACCAAAGGGGCACCCTCAGCGGCACTAGGGCGGCCGAGTGCTGTTTAGAGGTCAGGTTCCCTGTTGACTTCAATGAAGTTTCTCTGGGACAAAGAAACACTGCAGGCTCGGGGACGAGGATCTTCCAGGAGTGACCACCACTTCGAGGGGTAAGTTGGGATGTTGAGGGATGGTTAGGCACCGCTGGGTTGGGCACACAAGGCCGTGGGGCGTCGGGTGCAGGGGTGCCTTGGGACATCGGATTTTCTTACCCGCTCTGGTCTCGGTAGGGGGGTCCACTGGGTTGAGGCTGCAGGCATCGTCAGGAGGCTTGAGGCAGGTCAGGGGTCACCGGATCTTGGGTCAGAATCGCCGGGGGGACCTCCTTGTGGTATTTGTCCACTCGAGCTCGGGCCGGATTTGGCTAGTGCAGAGTGTGCAGGATTCGCGGTTCCTGGCTGGCACCAGAAGCTGCAGTTCAAACACGTCCGGTGTTCACGGGAGAAACAGCTTGGAAAGTGAAGGCAGGCAGGTCCTCCGGGGTTTTTGAGGTTGCTGTCCGCTGGACACGCCGGGGTTTTGCAGGAGCAGGTTCAAGGGGAGACAGGCCTGTAGGGCTGGGGCCAAGTCAGTGGGCGTCGTCCTCTTGTTAGCTTTGCATGGCTTTTCGTCCTTCTTCTCTTCTTTTTCTTGTGGTTGCTGGATCTGAGGAAGGAAGGTTCAGGGCGCCCCCTAAATACCAAATTTAGGGGTGTTACAGGTAGGTAAAGGGCAGGGACCAATGGGTCCGTTCCCTGGGGTAGGTACACCCCCTATTCTGCCACTCTCCAGTGGCCTGTCCCTGGTTGGCTGTGTACCCCATCCTCAAGATGGCGGGGACTCAGGACTCTTTTCCTCACTTGTTTTTCCCGCCGGTTCTCCCGCCCAAAGTGGGGGGTAGAACCAGTGGAGACCAGTTGCTGAAAGCAGCAAATGGTCTGGAGAGGCTCACAAAGGAGGCATGCCTATGAAGCTTCCCCTTCGTGAACCCTGCCCATGCTGGGGGAGGAGGCTTGGCACCTCGTCCCAGGATGTGCATTGTTTCAGGCCCCCGAGAGCAGCAAGCAGCAAGCTCTTGACCCAGGGGTCCAGAAACGTGTCTGGTGGTGTCAGCCTAAGCAGCCACTGAGCCAGGTCACTAGTAGTTGGTCGAATTTCAGGGGGCATCTCTAAGATGCCCTCTGTTGTGCATTTTACATTAAATCCCACACTGGCATCAGTGTGGGTTTAATGTGCTGAGAAGTTTGATACCAAACTTCCCAGTCTTCAGTGTAGCCATTATGGTGCTGTGGAGTTTGTAATGACAAACTCCCAGCACCATATAGTCTTAATGGCAGCACTGCACTTACAATATCTAAGAATGAACTTAGACACTGTAGGGGTACAGGGCTCATGCACCTGTACCCTCACCACTGACATAGGGCAACCAGCTAGAGGGGTGACTGATGTATGCCAGGGCAGTGGTTTGTGGGCATGGCACAAAGGGATGTGTGCCATGTCAATTCTTCACTTTATTCTGCACTAAGACACGCAGCCTGCAAAGGCAGGGTGTGAGTGTCAGGGTACAGGACCTCTAAGGGTGGCAGAACAAGTGCTGCAGCCCTTAGAGGCCTTCTCTGGTCACAGTGCCCTGGGTACCAGTGGTACCATTTACCAGGGGCTGACATGTGGCCAGAGATGCCAATTGGGTTTATTTTGGGGAAAGAACACAGGCCTTGGGAACCTGAATGGCAGGGACCCAGGACACACACCAACAAAAGGTGCATCAGTAGCCAGGCAAAAAGTGTGGGGTGGGGGGGTTACTGCAACAGAAACCCACTTTCCTACAGGCAGCACCAGCCGTACACCACCAGCGGCATGAGGGTGGCCGGATGCAGGGTGCAAATAAGTGTTGAGAGCCAAATAAGTTTCAATGGGGAGCTGTCTCTGTAAAAAGAGGCTGCAAGCTCTGGCTAGGAAGATAGTCGCGTTGAACCAACAAGGTGGGGGGGGGGGGGGGGGGGGGGTTCAGGGCTAGTGATATTCAGGAACGTAAGGGCACCTGGGATCCTCTTCTCCACGGCCCAGGGGTGACTGCTGCAGAGGTGTCTTTAGGCGTTGGGTTTCTCTTACCGGGAGCAGTCGTGGTTGAGGGGGTCTGCGTGCAGAGGCTGCAGGACACGTCAGGGAGACCACAAGTGGTGAAACCACAATGGACTTGATCTTTGGAGGGCTGGGGAATCTTGTGGGCGCCATTGGCCCACTTCAATTCAGGCCGGAGATGACGGGTGCAGTGGTTGCCTTAGTGTTGGGCTTTGATGGTTCCGCAGGCCTCAGAGTCTTCTCCTTTGGAGTTCTTCAGAACAGGTCAGCTGTTCACTGGAGTTCTTGATCTTTATTGAATGCAGGCAGTCCTCCCAGGTTTTGGAGCTGCAGGACGAGCCATCTTTGGTGTAGGGTGGACAGAGAACGGCAGACAGGACATCTGGGATGGAGCCAAGTCAAGTGCTCTCTTCAGTGTTCTGCTTTTGCGGCTCTTCGTGTACTTCTTCTTCTTAGGTCATCAGGATCTGCTTCTCTGGAGTGAGGCACTCCCCTAAATACAGAATTTTGGGGTCTTAGGGGAGCATAGGGTAGAAGCCAATGGGCTATAGACATTTGGGTTCAGTACTCCCCCTTATGACCACTTCCTTTGGGAAGTGGGCATAACCCTGTCTCAGAATTCCTAAACATGGCTACTTTTGAAAAGTTGACTCCACGTCACAGTAGCCCTCCTTAGGGGTGGTACTAACCTGGGGGTGGCACACCTACCTGATTAGCTAATTTTGCTGCCTATATGGGGGCCAAGCAGGCTCTGGACAGGGGGGGTTGCTTATTCTCCTTTGAGGAGAGTAAGATTTGCATTCCAAAGGCGGCAGCTTCTTTGAAGTTTGCCGGCCCAACGAGGATAATCAGCAGGTCATCCTGGGGAAGAGGTGTTACTCTCTCTTCCCATACAGCCTTTTTTGCTAGGTCTTCTGAGAGCAAAAGGCTATCACCCTTGGAGGTCAGACCAGCATCTCAGGTGGCAGGCTGGCAGAAACAAGTCAGCAAGGACACCAGAGGCTGATACGTTTTCACGAGGCACCTCTAAGGTGCCCTCTGAGTGCATGCATTAATGAATCCGACATTGGCATCATTGTGGGTTTACCAATACGAGATGTTTGATACCAAATATCCCTATTTTCAGTGAAGCCATCATGTAGCTGGGGAACTTATTTTCACCAGTGTCCAACACTGTTACGTGCTCGCTAGGAACATTGGCGACACCTTTAACCCCTTGGGTGCCCATGACGAGCTGGACTCGTCATGGAGCACAGTCGCGCTGTGCCCATGACGAGTCCAGCTCGTCATGAGGCATTCCCTGGGGAATCCCTCTGGTGCGGGCACCAGAGGGATTCCCTGTCACTGCAAATAGCCTCGGGAGCTGGGGAAGAGCTTCCCCAGCTCCCGAGCCCCCCCCCCCCTTTCACTGTAATGACGATCGGCGCGCACGTCGCGCCGACGTCATTACAGTGAAAGTGAAACTGAAATGAGCCAAGAGGCTCATTTCAGGTTTCACTTTGTACGTGCTCAGGGGGCTATCTCAGCCCCCTGAGCACGTAGAAAGACGGGAGAGGTATCGTTGGAAAGGGGAGAATGTCCCCTTTCCAATGGTACCCCTCCCCAGTGGATCTCTGCTTGGGGATCGCCACAGGAGGGCGATCCCCAAGCAGGGATCCACCCACTAGACACCAGGGAGGGGGGAGCGGCCTCTTGGGCAAGGGCCTTTGCTCCCCCTATAAAAAATTGCCATTATTTAGTCTTTTTGCCCCCCCTGGGGGGCAGATGGGGGCAGAGGCCCCCAATCTGCCCCCCCGGGGGGTAAAAACCCCACTAGACACCAGCGAATTTTTGTAAACAGAAAAATAGGGGTGGGGGCTGCCCAAAACGGGCAGGCCCATGCGCCCCCCCAATTACTACAGTCTTTCTGCCCCCCCCCAGGGGGCAGATGGGGCATTGGCCCCCTAATCTGCCCCTTCGGGGGGGCAGAAAGCCCACTAAACCCCAGGGATTAGTTTTTAGTTTTTTTTTAGGGTGGGGGCTGCCCGCAACGGGCATGCCAATGCCCCCACCCACCATCATTACAGCCTTTCTGCCCCCCTGGGGGGCAGATGGGGCCTCGGCCCCCAATCTGCCCCTTCGGGGGGGCAGAAAGCCCACTAAACACCAGGGATTAGTGTTTAGTTTTTTTTTTAGGGTGGTGGCTGCCCGCAACGGGCACGCCAATGTCCCCACCCACCACCATTACAGCCTTTCTGCCCCCCCTGGGGGGCAGATGGGGCATCGGCCCCCAATCTGCCCCCCCGGGGGGGGGGCAAAAAGCCCACTAGACACCAGGGAATTGTTAAAACAAATAAAATAGGGATGGGGGCTGCCCAAAACGGGCAGGCCCATGCCCCCACCCCCCAATTATCACAGTCTTTCTGCCCCCCCGGGGGGGCAGATGGGGCATTGGCCCCTAATCTGCCCCTTCGGGGTGGCAGAAAGCCCACTAAACACCAGGGATTTCTTTTGAGCAATTGTTTTTAGGGTGTGGGCTGCCCGAAACGGGCACGCCAATGCCCCCACCCTCCCACCCACAAAAATGACAGTCTTTCTGCCCCCCAGGAGGCAGATGGGAGCTGTAGCCCCCAATCTGGCCCCCCTGGGGGCGCAGAATGTCCACTAGAAACCATTTTTTTTTTTTATTAGTGTAGGTGTAGAGGCTCCCCAAAATGGGCATGACAATACCCCACGCCACCCCCAGAGAAATTCCAGTCTTTCTGGCCCCCCGGGAGGGCAGATGGTGGCAGTGGCCCCTGATCTGCCCCCTGGGGGGGCAGAAAGACCACTAGGTGCCAGCGAGTACGCAGGCTTTTTTTATGCGTGGGGGTGGGGGCTGCCCAAAATGGTCATACCAATGCCCACACCCCCACCAAAAATAGCCAGAGTCTTTCTGCGCCTTTAGGGGCATATCAGGATGAAACCCCCTTCTCCGATTCCCCCCCAGGGCGGCAGAAAGCCCACTGGGCTCCGAATTATTTTTAGCAATGTGCATACCTGTGATTTCTGGGCCCTAGCGCAGTTGGCACGTAGGAAAACCTAGCAAACCTGTAAATTTTTTTTAACTAGACACCAAGGGGAATCCTGGATGGGGTGACTTCGCTGGCTCTCAACAGGTTCTGTTACCCAGAATCCATTGCAAACCTAAAAATGTGTCCAAAATAACACGTTTTCCTCACATTTCTGTGGTGGAAAGTTATCGAATCTGCGTAGGTCCACAAAATTCCACCCACCCTGCGTTCCCCAAAGTCTTCAGAGAAAAATGGTACCTCACTTGCGTGGGTAGGCCTAGTGCCCACGTCAGGCAAGGGCCCAAAACCTATTGAGGAGATATCAAAATTACCTATCACAAAACAACCTGGTTTTGCAAAGGGGGTCCCATGAGTTTTTGGCCCCGGGCTTGGCGGCCATCTAGGGAAACCTACCAAACCCACACATTTCTGAAAACTAGACACCCGGGGGATTCCAGGGAGGTATGGCTTGCGTAGATCCCCCAACGTTTCCTTACCCAGAATGCCCTGCAAACCTCAAATTTAGCTGAAAAAATCACCTTTTTCACACATTTTTGTGTGGGAAAGTTGTGGCATCACCGGACTGACACAAATTTCCTACCACCCAGCATTCCCCCGGGTCTCCCGATAAAAACGGTGCCTCACTCGTGTGGGAGGCCCAAGTACCCGCGACAGGCAAGGGCCCAAAACGTATTGAGGCGACATGAAAATTGCCTACATCAAAACGACCTGGTTTTGCAAGGGGGGGTCACCTGGATTTTTGGCCCGGTGCTCGGTGGCCACCTAGGGGAACCTACCAAACCCACACATTTCTGAAAACTAGGCACCCGGGGGATTCCAGGGAAGTATGGCTTGCGTGGATCACCCAACGTTTCCTTACCCAGAATGCCCTGCAAACCTCATATTTAGCTGAAAAAATCACCTTTTTCCCACATTTTTGCGTGGGAAAGTTGTGGCATCACCGGGCTGACACAAATTTCCTACCACCCAGCGTTCCCCCGGGTCTCCCGATAAAAACGGTGCCTCACTCGTGTGGGAGGCCCAAGTACCCGCGACAGGCAAGGCCCCAAAACGTATTGAGGCGGCATGAAAATTGCCTACCTCAAAACGACCTGGTTTTGCAAGGGGGGTCACCAGGGTTTTTGGCCCGGTGCTCGGCAGCCACCTAGGGGAACCTACCAAACCCACACATTTATGAAAACTAGACACCTGGGGGATTCCAGGGAGGTATGGCTTGCGTGGATCCCCCAAAGTTTCCTTACCCAGAATGCCCTGCAAATCTCAAATTTAGCTGAAAAAATCACCTTTTTTCACACATTTTTGTGTGGGAAAGTTGTGGCATCACCGGGCTGACACAAATTTCCTACCACCCAGCGTTCCCCCGGGTCTCCCGATAAAAACAGTGCCTCACTCGTGTGGGAGGCCCAAGTACCCGCGACAGGCAAGGCCCCAAAACGTATTGAGGCAACATGAAAATTGCCTACCTCAAAACGACCTGGTTTTGCAAGGGGGATCACCTGGGTTTTTGGCCCGGTGCTCGGCGGCCACCTAGGGAAACCTACCAAACCCACACATTTCTGAAAACTAGACACCCGGGGGATTCCAGGAAGGTATGGCTTGCGTGGATCCCCCAACGTTTCCTTACCCAGAATGCCCTGCCAACCTCAAATTTAGCTGAAAAAATCACCTTTTTTCACACATTTTTGCATGGGAAAGTTGTGGCATCACCGGGCTGACACAAATTTCCTACCACCCAGCATTCCCCCGGGTCTCCCGATAAAAACGGTGTCTCACTCGTGTGGGAGGCCCAAGTACCCGCGACAGGCAAGGCCCCAAAACGTATTGAGGCAACATGAAAATTGCCTACCTCAAAACGACCTGGTTTTGCAAGGGGGATCACCTGGGTTTTTGGCCCGTTGCTCGGCGTCCACCTAGGGAAACCTCCAAACCCACACATTTCTGAAAACTAGACACCCGGGGGATTCCAGGGAGGTATGGCTTGCGTGGATCCCCCAAAGTTTCCTTACCCAGAATGCCCTGCAAACCTCAAATTTAGCTGAAATAATCACCTTTTTCACACATTTTTGTGTGGGAAAGTTGAGGCATCACCGGGCTGACACAAATTTCCTACCACCCAGCGTTCCCCCGGGTCTCCCGATAAAAACGGTGCCTCACTCGTGTGGGAAGCCCAAGTACCCGCGACAGGCAAGGGCCCAAAACGTATTGAGGCGACATGAAAATTGCCTACCTCAAAAAGACCTGGTTTTGCAAGGGGGGTCACCTGGGTTTTTGGCCCGGTGCTCGGCGGCCACCTAGGGGAACCTACCAAACCCACACATTTCTGAAAACTAGGCACCCGGGGGATTCCAGGGAGGTATGGCTTGCGTGGATCCCCCAACGTTTCCTTACCCAGAATGCCCTGCAAACCTCAAATTTAGCTGAAAAAATCACCTTTTTCACAAATTTTTGCGTGTGAAAGTTGTGGCATCACCGGGCTGACACAAATTTCCTACCACCCAGCGTTCCCCCGGGTCTCCCAATAAAAACGGTGCCTCACTCGTGTGGGAGGCCCAAGTACCCGCGACAGGCAAGGCCCCAAAACGCATTGAGGTGACATGAAAATTGCCTACCTCAAAACGACCTGGTTTTCCAAGGGGTGTAACCTGGAATTTTGGCCCGGTGCTCGGCGGCCACCTAGGGGAACCTACCAAACCCACACATTTCTGAAAACTAGACACCTGGGGGATTCCAGGGAGGTATGGCTTGCGTGGATCCCCCAACGTTTCCTTACCCAGAATGCCCTGCAAACCTCAAATTTAGCTGAAACAATCACATTTTTCACACTTTTTGCGTGGGAAAGTTGTGGCATCACAAGGCTGACACAAAATTCCTACCACCCAGCGTTCCCCCGGGTCTCCCGATAAAAACGGTGCCTCACTCGTGTGGGAGGCCCAAGTACCCGCGACAGGCAAGGCCCCAAAACGTATTGAGGCGACATGAAAATTGCCTACCTCAAAACGACCTGGTTTTGCAAGGGGGGTCACCTGGGTTTTTGGCCCGGTGCTCGGCGGCCACCTAGGGGAACCTACCAAACCCACACATTTCTGAAAACTAGACACCCGGGGGATTCCAGGGAGGTATGGCTTGCGTGGATCCCCCAACGTTTCCTTACCCAGAATGCCCTGCAAACCTCAAATTTAGCTGAAAAAATCACCTTTTTCACACATTTTTGTGTGGGAAAGTTGAGGCATCACCGGGCTGACACAAATTTCCTACCACCCAGCGTTCCCCCGGGTCTCCCGATAAAAACGGTGCCTCACTCGTGTGGGAGGCCCAAGTACCCGCGACAGGCAAGGCCGCAAAACATATTGAGGCGACATGAAAATTGCCTACCTCAAAACGACCTGATTTTGCAAGGGGGGTCACCTGGGTTTTTGGCCCGGTGCTCAGCGGCTACCTAGGGGAACCTACCAAACCCACACATTTCTGAAAACTAGACACCCGGGGGATTCCAGGGAGGTATGGCTTGCGTGGATCCCCCAATGTTTCCTTACCCAGAATGCCCTGCAAACCTCAAATTTAGCTGAAAAAATCACCTTTTTCACACATTTTTGTGTGGGAAAGTTGAGGCATCACCGGACTGACACAAATTTCCTACCACCCAGCGTTCCCCCGTGTCTCCCGATAAAAACGGTGCCTCACTCTTGTGGGAGGCCCAAGTACCCGCGACAGGCAAGGGCCCAAAACGTATTGAGGCGACATGAAAATTGCCTACCTCAAAACGACCTGGTTTTGCAAGGTGGGTCACCTGGGTTTTTGGCCGGTGCTCGGCGGCCACCTAGGGGAACCTACCAAACCCACACATTTCTGAAAACTAGACACCCGGGGGATTCCAGGGAGGTATGACTTGCGTGGATCCCCCAACGTTTCCTTACCCAGAATGCCCTGCAAACCTCAAATTTAGCTGAAAAAATCACCTTTTTCACACATTTTTGTGTGGGACAGTTGAGGCATCACCGGGCTGACACAAATTTCCTACCACCCAGCGTTCCCCTGGGTCTCCCGATAAAAACGGTGCCTCACTCGTGTGGGAGGCCCAAGTACCCGCGACAGGCAAGGGTCCTAACCGTAGTGCGCCTCAACAGGCAAGGGTCCTAAACGTAGTGCGCCTCACTACGTTTTGGGCCCTTGCCTGTCGCGGGTACTTGGGCCTCCCACACGAGTGAGGCACCGTTTTTATCGGGAGACCCGGGGGAACGCTGGGTGGTAGGAAATTTGTGTCAGCCCAGTTATGCCTCAACTTTCCCACACAAAAATGTGTGAAAAAGGTGATTTTTTCAGCTAAATTTGAGGTTTGCAGGGCATTCTGGGCAAGGAAACGTTGGGGGATCCACGCAAGCCATACCTCCCTGGAATCCCCCAGGTGTCTAGTTTTCAGAAATGTGTTGGTTTGGTAGGTTCCCCTAGGTGGCCGCCGAGCACCGGCCAAAAACCCAGGTGACCCCCCTTGCAAAACCAGGTCGTTTTGATGTAGGCAATTTTCATGTCGCCTCAATACGTTTTGGGCCCTTGCCTGTCGCGGGTACTTGAGCCTCCCACACGAGTGAGGCACCGTTTTTATCGGAAGACCCGGGAGAACGCTGGGTGGTAGGTAATTTGTGTCAGCCCGGTGATGCCTCAACTTTCCCACACAAAAATATGTGAAAAATGTGATTTTTTCAGCTAAATTTGAGGTTTGCAGGGCATTCTGGGTAAGGAAACGTTGGGGGATCCACGCAAGCCATACCTCCCTGGAATCCCCCGGGTGTCTAGTTTTCAGAAATGTGTGGGTGTGGTAGGTTTCCCTAGGTGGCCGCCGAGCACCGGCCAAAAACCCAGGTGACCCCCCATGCAAAACCAGGTCGTTTTGAGGTAGGCAATTTTCATGTCGCCTCAATAAGTTTTGGGCCCTTGCCTGTCGCGGGTACTTGGGCCTCCGACACAAGTGAGGCACCGTTTTTATCGGGAGACCCGGGGGAACGCTGGGTGGTAGGAAATTTGTGTCAGCCCAGTGATACCACAACTTTCCCACACAAAAATGTGTGAAAAAGGTGATTTTTTCAGCTAAATTTGAGGTTTGCAGGGCATTCTGGGTAAGGAAACGTTGGGGGATCCACGCAAGCCATACCTCCCTGGAATCCCCCGGGTGTCTAGTTTTCAGAAATGTGTTGGTTTGGTAGGTTCCCCTAGGTGGCCGCCGAGCACCGGCCAAAAACCCAGGTGACCCCCCTTGCAAAACCAGGTCGTTTTGATGTAGGCAATTTTCATGTCGCCTCAATACGTTTTGGGCCCTTGCCTGTCGCGGGTACTCGGGCCTCCCACACGAGTGAGGCACCGTTTTTATCGGAAGACCCGGGAGAACGCTGGGTGGTAGGAAATTTGTGTCAGCCCGGTGATGCCTCAACTTTCCCACACAAAAATATGTGAAAAATGTGATTTTTTCAGCTAAATTTGAGGTTTGCAGGGCATTCTGGGTAAGGAAACGTTGGGGGATCCACGCAAGCCATACCTCCCTGGAATCCCCCGGGTGTCTAGTTTTCAGAAATGTGTGGGTGTGGTAGGTTTCCCTAGGTGGCCGCCGAGCACCGGCCAAAAACCCAGGTGACCCCCCATGCAAAACCAGGTCGTTTTGAGGTAGGCAATTTTCATGTCGCCTCAATACGTTTTGGGCCCTTGCCTGTCGCGGGTACTTGGGCCTCCGACACAAGTGAGGCACCGTTTTTATCGGGAGACCCGGGGGAACGCTGGGTGGTAGGAAATTTGTGTCAGCCCAGTGATACCACAACTTTCCCACACAAAAATGTGTGAAAAAGGTGATTTTTTCAGCTAAATTTGAGGTTTGCAGGGCATTCTGGGTAAGGAAACGTTGGGGGATCCACGCAAGCCATACCTCCCTGGAATCCCCCGGGAGTCTAGTTTTCAGAAATGTGTTGGTTTGGTAGGTTCCCCTAGGTGGCCGCCGAGCACCGGCCAAAAACCCAGGGGACCCCCCTTGCAAAACCAGGTCGTTTTGATGTAGGCAATTTTCATGTCGCCTCAATACGTTTTGGGCCCTTGCCTGTCGCGGGTACTTGGGCCTCCCACACGAGTGAGGCACCGTTTTTATTGGAAGACCCGGGGGAACGCTGTGTGGTAGGAAATTTGTGTCAGCCCGGTGATGCCTCAACTTTCCCACACAAAAATATGTGAAAAATGTGATTTTTTCAGCTAAATTTGAGGTTTGCAGGGCATTCTGGGTAAGGAAACGTTGGGGGATCCACGCAAGCCATACCTCCCTGGAATCCCCCGGGTGTCTAGTTTTCAGAAATGTGTGGGTGTGGTAGGTTTCCCTAGGTGGCCGCCGAGCACCGGCCAAAAACCCAGGTGACCCCCCATGCAAAACCAGGTCGTTTTGAGGTAGGCAATTTTCATGTCGCCTCAATACGTTTTGGGCCCTTGCCTGTCGCGGGTACTTGGGCCTCCGACACAAGTGAGGCACCGTTTTTATCGGGAGACCCGGGGGAACACTGGGTGGTAGGAAATTTGTGTCAGCCCAGTGATACCACAACTTTCCCACACAAAAATGTGTGAAAAAGGTGATTTTTTCAGCTAAATTTGAGGTTTGCAGGGCATTCTGGGTAAGGAAACGTTGGGGGATCCACGCAAGCCATACCTCCCTGGAATCCCCCGGGTGTCTAGTTTTCAGAAATGTGTTGGTTTGGTAGGTTCCCCTAGGTGGCTGCCGAGCACCGGCCAAAAACCCAGGTGACCCCCCTTGCAAAACCAGGTCGTTTTGATGTAGGCAATTTTCATGTCGCCTCAATACGTTTTGGGCCCTTGCCTGTCGCGGGTACTTGGGCCTCCCACACGAGTGAGGCACCGTTTTTATCGGAAGACCCGGGGGAACGCTGGGTGGTAGGAAATTTGTGTCAGCCCGGTGATGCCTCAACTTTCCCACACAAAAATATGTGAAAAATGTGATTTTTTCAGCTAAATTTGAGGTTTGCAGGGCATTCTGGGTAAGGAAACGTTGGGGGATCCACGCAAGCCATACCTCCCTGGAATCCCCCGGGTGTCTAGTTTTCAGAAATGTGTTGGTTTGGTAGGTTCCCCTAGGTGGCCGCCGAGCACCGGCCAAAAACCCAGGTGACCCCCCTTGCAAAACCAGGTCGTTTTGATGTAGGCAATTTTCATGTCGCCTCAATACGTTTTGGGCCCTTGCCTGTCGCGGGTACTCGGGCCTCCCACACGAGTGAGGCACCGTTTTTATCGGAAGACCCGGGAGAACGCTGGGTGGTAGGAAATTTGTGTCAGCCCGGTGATGCCTCAACTTTCCCACACAAAAATATGTGAAAAATGTGATTTTTTCAGCTAAATTTGAGGTTTGCAGGGCATTCTGGGTAAGGAAACGTTGGGGGATCCACGCAAGCCATACCTCCCTGGAATCCCCCGGGTGTCTAGTTTTCAGAAATGTGTGGGTGTGGTAGGTTTCCCTAGGTGGCCGCCGAGCACCGGCCAAAAACCCAGGTGACCCCCCATGCAAAACCAGGTCGTTTTGAGGTAGGCAATTTTCATGTCGCCTCAATACGTTTTGGGCCCTTGCCTGTCGCGGGTACTTGGGCCTCCGACACAAGTGAGGCACCGTTTTTATCGGGAGACCCGGGGGAACGCTGGGTGGTAGGAAATTTGTGTCAGCCCAGTGATACCACAACTTTCCCACACAAAAATGTGTGAAAAAGGTGATTTTTTCAGCTAAATTTGAGGTTTGCAGGGCATTCTGGGTAAGGAAACGTTGGGGGATCCACGCAAGCCATACCTCCCTGGAATCCCCCGGGAGTCTAGTTTTCAGAAATGTGTTGGTTTGGTAGGTTCCCCTAGGTGGCCGCCGAGCACCGGCCAAAAACCCAGGTGACCCCCCTTGCAAAACCAGGTCGTTTTGATGTAGGCAATTTTCATGTCGCCTCAATACGTTTTGGGCCCTTGCCTGTCGCGGGTACTTGGGCCTCCCACACGAGTGAGGCACCGTTTTTATTGGAAGACCCGGGGGAACGCTGTGTGGTAGGAAATTTGTGTCAGCCCGGTGATGCCTCAACTTTCCCACACAAAAATATGTGAAAAATGTGATTTTTTCAGCTAAATTTGAGGTTTGCAGGGCATTCTGGGTAAGGAAACGTTGGGGGATCCACGCAAGCCATACCTCCCTGGAATCCCCCGGGTGTCTAGTTTTCAGAAATGTGTGGGTGTGGTAGGTTTCCCTAGGTGGCCGCCGAGCACCGGCCAAAAACCCAGGTGACCCCCCATGCAAAACCAGGTCGTTTTGAGGTAGGCAATTTTCATGTCGCCTCAATACGTTTTGGGCCCTTGCCTGTCGCGGGTACTTGGGCCTCCGACACAAGTGAGGCACCGTTTTTATCGGGAGACCCGGGGGAACACTGGGTGGTAGGAAATTTGTGTCAGCCCAGTGATACCACAACTTTCCCACACAAAAATGTGTGAAAAAGGTGATTTTTTCAGCTAAATTTGAGGTTTGCAGGCCATTCTGGGTAAGGAAACGTTGGGGGATCCACGCAAGCCATACCTCCCTGGAATCCCCCGGGTGTCTAGTTTTCAGAAATGTGTTGGTTTGGTAGGTTCCCCTAGGTGGCTGCCGAGCACCGGCCAAAAACCCAGGTGACCCCCCTTGCAAAACCAGGTCGTTTTGATGTAGGCAATTTTCATGTCGCCTCAATACGTTTTGGGCCCTTGCCTGTCGCGGGTACTTGGGCCTCCCACACGAGTGAGGCACCGTTTTTATCGGAAGACCCGGGGGAACGCTGGGTGGTAGGAAATTTGTGTCAGCCCGGTGATGCCTCAACTTTCCCACACAAAAATATGTGAAAAATGTGATTTTTTCAGCTAAATTTGAGGTTTGCAGGGCATTCTGGGTAAGGAAACGTTGGGGGATCCACGCAAGCCATACCTCCCTGGAATCCCCCGGGTGTCTAGTTTTCAGAAATGTGTGGGTGTGGTAGGTTTCCCTAGGTGGCCGCCGAGCACCGGCCAAAAACCCAGGTGACCCCCCATGCAAAACCAGGTCGTTTTGAGGTAGGCAATTTTCATGTCGCCTCAATACGTTTTGGGCCCTTGCTTGTCGCGGGTACTTGGGCCTCCCACACAAGTGAGGCACCGTTTTTATCGGGAGACCCGGGGGAACGCTGGGTGGTAGGAAATTTGTGTCAGCCCAGTGATACCACAACTTTCCCACACAAAAATGTGTGAAAAAGGTGATTTTTTCAGCTAAATTTGAGGTTTGCAGGGCATTCTGGGTAAGGAAACGTTGGGGGATCCACGCAAGCCATACCTCCCTGGAATCCCCCGGTTGTCTAGTTTTCAGAAATGTGTGGGTTTGGTAGGTTCCCCTAGGTGGCCGTCGAGCACCGGGCCAAAAACCCAGATGACCCCCCTTGCAAAACCAGGTCGTTTTGATGTAGGCAATTTTCATGTCGCCTCAATACGTTTTGGGCCCTTGCCTGTCGCGGGTACTTGGGCCTCCCACACGAGTGAGGCACCGTTTTTTCGGGAGACCCAGGGGAACGCTGGGTGGTAGGAAATTTGTGTCAGCCCGGTGATGCCTACACTTTCCCACACAAAAATGTGTGAAAAAGGTGATTTTTTCAGCTAAATTTGAGGTTTGCAGGGCATTCTGGGTAAGGAAACGTTGGGGGATCCACACAAGCCATACCTCCCTGGAATCCCCCGGGTGTCTAGGTTTCATAAATGTGTGGGTTTGGTAGGTTCCCCTAGGTGGCCGCCGAGCACCGGGGCAAAAACCCAGATGACCCCCCTTGCGAAACCAGGTCATTTTGAGATAGGCAATTTTCATGTCGCCTCAATACGTTTTGGGGCCTTGCCAGTCGCGGGTACTTGGGCCTTCCACACGAGTGAGGCACCGTTTTTATCGGGAGACCCGGGGGAACGCTGGGTGGTAGGAAATTTCTGTCAGCCCGGTGATGCCTCAACTTTCCCACACAAAAATGTGTGAAAAATGTGATTTTTTCAGCTAAAATTGAGGTTTGCAGGGGATTCTGGGTGAGGAAACTTTGGGGGATCCACGCAAGCCATGCCTCCCTGGAAGCACACGGGTGTCTAGTTTTCAAAAATGTGTAGGTTTGCTAGGTTTCCCAAGGTGCCCGCAGAGCTAGGTTTCAAAAACTACAGCTAGACATTTTGCCAAAAAAGGGTCATTTTTCACTGCGAAATTGAGGTGTGACCACGTTGCGTTTTGCGCCCGTTCCTGTTGCGGGCACTAGGCCGACCCACACAAGTGAGGTACCGTTTTTCTCATAAGACTTTGGGGAACGCGGGGTGGGTGGAAATTTGTGGATCCACGCAGATTCCGGAACTTTCCACCACAGAAATGTGGGGAAAATGTGTTTTTTTTGTCAATTTTTTAGGTTTGCAAGGGATTCTGGGTACCAGACCCTGGTGGGAGGCAGTCAAGTCACCCCATCCTGGATTCCCCTGGGTGTCTAGTTTTCAAAAATGTATAGGTTAGCTAGGTTTCCCAAGGTGCCCGCATAGCTAGGGTTCAAAAACTACAGCTAGACATTTTGCCAAAAAAGGGTTATTTTTCACTGCGAAATTGAGGTGTGACCACGTTGCGTTTTGCGCCGTTTCCTGTCGCGGGCACTAGGCCGACCCACACAAGTGAGGTACCGTTTTTCTCGTAAGACTTTGGGGAACGCGGGGTGGGTGGAAATTTGTGGATCCACGCAGATTCCGGAACTTTCCACCACAGAAATGTGTGGAAAATGTGTTTTTTTTGTCAATTTTTTAGGTTTGCAAGGGATTCTGGGTAACAGACCCTGGTGGGAGGCAGTCAGTCAGTCAGTCAAAACCACTTTAATCGATTAGTTAAAATCATAAAAGTACATCACAAGAATTCATACAAATAAAAACATTACAAAATACAGTATAAAATAGTTCACATGGGGGTCGACCAAGCCAATGAATGTGCCCCTAACGACAGTATACAAACTGAGCATCAAGTTTTTTCCTTTTCCTTACCGCAGTTACCAAAAAGTTAGCAATATTAAAAATTACCCATGGGGAGACAAGTAATTGGAGGTACATCAGTGCTGGTTTTACTTGATAAAAACCTCTCCCTTGTAACAAAGGTAAAATATACTTTGTTCTAATTACTGTATAATAATTACAGAATAGGATAAAGTGCGCAGTGTCTTGGATTGAACTGTCGTCGCATTTACAAAGAACAGCATCTTCTGGTTTGCACCAACCTTGAAAGCTACCTAAATTAAAATGTATTAGGTTAAAACGAAATCTAGTCAACAACCAGCGGTGAAAATGATTCGAGACTATCTTAAGATAAGGCTCAATCTGGGGGGAAGTTATTATTAAAAAATGGGCCTTTACAGACACCTTATTAAGTTCTTCCCCCTCCCGCTCTAAAGACCTTAGAATCAAGAATTGGGCTTTAATCTGTTTAACATCCCCCTTAGTAATCATTTCTGGGTTGTCATAGAGCTCAGGGCACCCTAAATTATAAAATGTTTTCTTAATATAAAGGAGCCACGGGATATCTAAAGCTCTATCTAGACCCTTACAGTCTTTTAAAATCAGTCGGTTCAGAGAGAGTTCAGGGTTCAACCAAATTTTCAGCCAGAATAATAGAGGGGCCAGACTAATACGGTCAGAAACATAGTCCATTCCCAATTCTTGATGTGTTGAAAAGGTCGGGGAGAACTGGGGGACGGAGAGGATAGAGCGAAAAAATTTATTTTCTACGGATTGTACACCCTCCGCATTTTTGTACCCCCAAATGGCAGCACCGTAAGTCGCTAAGGCAAGACATTTCGCCATGTAAATGGCAAGAACTGCCTCACATGGTTTGCCACCCAACCGTCGAGCAAAACTTAATATAGCTGAGGAGGCTCTACCTACGCTATTCTTCTTAGCTAAAAGCTGGGGGGTCCATGAACACCTATCATCAAACAGGACCCCCAGGTAGGTAAATACCTTTACCTTTGTGACCTCAACTCCATTGCAATAAAAAGTTTTGCCTCTGTTTTTGCACATACCAAGGGACATGACATGTGACTTAGTGCTAATCACCATTAAATCCAAGGAGTTCATGATGAACTCTCCAAAGGAGTTCAAAAGTCGCTGCAATCCCAGAGGGGTACGGGCCAGTAAAACAGAATCGTCTGCGTACAGGAGAACAGGTAGACTACTGTTCCCTATACGCGGTACGTCCAAGCAGGCCTTACCTAGGGTAGTATCTAACCTATTGATATAAAGGGTGAAAAGTATGGGGGCAAGGATGCAACCCTGACGAACCCCTCTGGATGATTTAAAATGTTGTGTACATTTCCCGTCATGAGACACCCTTATTGCAGCATGTAGGTCTTGGTGAAAATCCGCAAGAAAAAGGACTAAGCAAGGATCAATCCCCATATCCAATAGGATCGTCCACAGCTTTGATCTGTTAACCAGATCAAAGGCTGTGGACAGATCCATAAATGCCAAATATATGGGGCCTTTAATTGATTTAGTGTACTTGTTAATTAACATGTACAGGTTAAGACATTAATCCATGGTGCCTCTACCAGATCTAAAACCATATTGGGCCTCTGATAAAATCCCCCTCTCCGTTACCCTGTCTAAAATTTTGTGCAAAATCACTTTGCCCAGGATTTTCACCGCTGAGTCAATTAGTGAGATGGGCCGGTAACATCTCGGGTCCCCCCTCTCTCCCTCCTTAAAAACCGGTATAATAATCGATTTGGACCAGGACTCCGGAAACCCATTCACCACACTAGCATTAAAGACGTTGGTTAAGATGTTACTCCAGAGCTCGATGTCACCTTTGTAAAGATCCAAAGGGACACCGTCTGGTCCTGGGGCTTTATTTGAGGCAGAATCTTTTATAGCCTTACAAACTTCATGTTTATCAAAGGTTAGGTGGTTAATGGTGGAGGGTGTTTCGGAGGCCTCAGAGTTGACCAGGGTCATATTACTAGCATAAATTTGTTCAAAGTGTGCCAGCCACTCCTCCTCAGGGATATTAATATCCAATGGAGCATTTTCTTCCCCTGTTAGGAGTGGGCTATTCACAATGTTCCAAAACTTGGCACTATCCTTGAGGACCTCTACCGAGGTTAGAGCATCCCATGCCTCTTTCTTAAGTTTGTTTTTGCGCCTCTGGATAGTTAGTTTATAGTTTTTCCTGAGATTAGAAATTTGGGCCTTATCCCGAGGTTGTTTTTTCAGCGCAATTAATAAAGTTTGATGGGCCCTAGAACAGCTGGAGTCAAACCACTTTTTCCCCTGTAATGGGCGCGATTTGCTGGTAATAGTAAGGTCAGATGCAACCTGGGAGCAGATGGAATCATAAGCGGAGATAATTTCTCCCCCCGTAGAGGAGGGGTCCAAACACTTCCCAAACGCATCACTGTTGTTTACCAGTACATTTTCCATAAAATCCTCTGGGACTACTTTGGCCCATTTTATTTTCCTTCCATAATCACAGGAGACTAACGAAACAGGTTGGGGTAGGGCTAGTGTTATGTCCTTGGGGCAAAAACCCTTATCTAAAACTAGAATTACAGGGTTATGGTCACTAAATGGGGACCGGAAAACAAAATACCTAAAGACCCACCTTAAAAGAGCTGGAGATAGAAACATGTAATTGATAATTGATTCGCTGTCCCCAGCTTCAAACGTCGCCACCCGTTGACTCTTGGATAAAAGACAGGGCTCATACAGATGCGCAGATTGAAGAAGCTCTTCAAGAGCTTCACCCTTAATAGAGTGTTCAAAATGAGGGGGTACAGAATGCGGGGGGCCATGTAGATCAACAATCTTACAATTATCCACACAAAGATGAATATTAAAATCACCCATAAAAACAATTTGTACTAAAGTGGTCTGACGTGTCATATAAGATTCCAAATAATGTGATAAAAAACTAAGATTCGCATTCACAGGAGCACAATCCCCAGCATTATAGAAATTAATAAACAACATTTTGGGTTGCGACTCTAATGTACATTCCAATATTTGGCAGTTATGGGAGTTCGTGTCTAGCTGGGTGAACTTGGCCTTTAATTTTATGGAGCAGAGGAATAGCAGGCCACCCTTAGCTCGTCCTGCGGGCGATGGGGATGCAGGGAGGGAAAAAGATTTAAAACCATCGATCCACAGAATATTTTCCCTAGCCCACGTCTCTTGTAGGGCTATGATGTCAAAAGAAGAAACAAATTTTAACCAATTTGCGTCTTCTTGTTTAGACCGTAGGCCAGCTATGTTCCAACTCATTATTTTCACAAAGACACCTAGATCCTCTATGTTATTAGAGTCACAACCGGTATTACTAAGTGTGGGAACTGTGGGGGCTAGTCAGTCATTGACATCTAATTGTGACAAGGGTAAAAACCTATTAGATAGAGCGATAGTGTTAATGGGCCTATCTATCCTGTTGATGCTGGAGTGACCCTGGAAAGGGGCTTTAATAAAGCGCCACGGCTCGGAATCTACACTAGGAACAGCACAACGGGGCGCTATCAAAGGGCGCACCGTTCGTGCTGGAGGACAGTATCTCCCCCGGGAAGAAGAAGAAATAAGGGGCAGTGGATAAAAAAGGCTTAAGGGGACAGCCCTAATGTTGTCATCCCTAGCCCAATCAGAGGCATCCCATAACAAACGAGGGGCTGCATAAGGATTATTAAAATTTACCACCACACAGTCTCCCTTGAATTTTTTCTTAGTTTCACCTATCCAACCAACCCGCCTGGCTGTCAAAATATAGGGCGATATGTTAGCAACACCCGAGCAGTTCTGGTCGCACCATTTTCTGGTATCTGCCAGTAGTTCCTCGGTGTTTCACTTTTCCCTTGCAATAGTGGAGGGACGTTTACCAAAATAACCACCAATGGGACAGCCTCAGGGGGAAGATTAATATAGGGGTGAGCTGGGGTATTACTTGAAATGTGCTCACTAGCGACATTAGCCTGGGGTGTAGGTTGGGGCAATGAGCTAATATCCCTATTAGAATGCCCCACTTGGGCGCTAGTCACTGGAACTGTGATGGTGGGACTTGGGTTTACCGGCGGGTCAGCACTCTGTAACCTGGCGGATACACCCGATGACCTACTACTAGGACCAGATGAAGCTAAATGAATCAAGCTGGGTGGAGTACTCTTTTGCAATAATTCAGGTGCCTTGTTAATAGCTAAAAGTGTAGAGTCAATTCGGGCACATTTCTCTAATAAACTTGCCACACACATGTTCAGCGTATCAACAATGTCCTTAGCAATGGTGGTAAGAGACTCCTCAAGTCTACTAGTGAAAATGTTTTCCACCAAATCCCGAACAGAAGAGTGGAGGGAGTCGATGATCACTTGGGTAGGGTCCGATGCATTACGGCTGGATATAACGTCCCGCTTATTATTATTTCTTTTGCCCATTTTTCTTGTGCCTTTTAATTGGGGCTTGGGTTGTCTGTTGATAACAGGGGGCTGACAAATGACGGGTGTGTGCGAAAATATCAGGGGGTCAGGGGCCAGTACAGTTCCAGCATCATTTTGTTGATCTTAAGTCAGAGGTGGGGGGCCAATAATAACGACAGGCTTTAATGGGACTGGGGTAGCCTCCAATGGCTGTATGGGGCCAGGGTCATGAACTTCGTTGACCTTAAGGCCCAGTTCTCTCTCGGCCTGTGCAATTTCCAATGTTAACACCCCCACAGCAGAGGTTAAATATGAGATAATGCTTCCCGATTTCCTAGGAACTTTTGCTTTGGCCCCCCCCTGGGACTGAGTGATATGTAATTTCCGCTTACCCATGATTGCGTCTTGGAGATTTGCTGAACAGAGGGTGGGCCCGGCCTGGCCTCCTCTGGCCCCGGACGGCCACAGACGGCCCGCCCTTTGCCCGGGCTTCGCCCTTTGCCCGGCGCCCGCCCGCGCGCGTCCCGCGAAGCGGGATGCGCGAGCTCCTTTGTAGGTCCGGTGCAAGGAGGAGGGAGGGGCCACAGGTCACTACACTGCCCCTCTACCTCCTGGGGCTTGAAGTCCGCTATCTTCCGCAATCCTCCAGTGCACTTGGTCACACAGCCCCTGTTTCACCTGCGACGCGCGTCCCGCGAAGCGGGATGCGCGAGCTCCTTTGTAGGTCCGGTGCAAGGAGGAGGGAGGGGCCACAGATCACTACACTGCCCCTCTACCTCCTGGGGCTTGAAGTCCGCTATCTTCCGCAATCCTCCGGTGCACTTGGTCACACAGCCCCTGTTTCACCTGCGACGCGCGTCCCGCGAAGCGGGATGCGCGAGCTCCTTTGTAGGTCCGGTGCAAGGAGGAGGGAGGGGCCACAGGTCACTACACTGCCCCACTACCTCCTGGGGCTTGAAGTCCGCTATCTTCCGCAATCCTCCGGTGCACTTGGTCACACAGCCCCTGTTTCACCTGCGACGCGCGTCCCGCGAAGCGGGATGCGCGAGCTCCTTTGTAGGTCCGGTGCAAGGAGGAGGGAGGGGCCACAGGTCACTACACTGCCCCTCTACCTCCTGGGGCTTGAAGTCCGCTATCTTCCGCAATCCTCCGGTGCACTTGGTCACACAGCCCCTGTTTCACCTGCGACGCGCGTCCCGCGAAGCGGGATGCGCGAGCTCCTTTGTAGGTCCGGTGCAAGGAGGAGGGAGGGGCCACAGGTCACTACACTGCCCCTCTACCTCTTGGGGCTTGAAGTCCGCTATCTTCCGCAATCCTCCGGTGCACTTGGTCACACAGCCCCTGTTTCACCTGCGACGCGCGTCCCGTGAAGCGGGATGCGCGAGCTCCTTTGTAGGTCCGGTGCAAGGAGGAGGGAGGGGCCACAGGTCACTACACTGCCCCTCTACCTCCTGGGGCTTGAAGTCCGCTATCTTCCGCAATCCTCCGGTGCACTTGGTCACACAGCCCCTGTTTCACCTGCGACGCGCGTCCCGCGAAGCGGGAGGCGTGAGCTCCTTTGTAGGTCCGGTGCAATGAAGAGGGAGGGGCCACAGGTCACTACACTGCCCCTCTACCTCCTGGGGCTTGAAGTCCGCTATCTTCCGTAATCCTCCGGTGCACTTTGTCACACAGCCCCTGTTTCACCTGCGACGCGCGTCGGGAGGCAGTCAAGTCACCCCATCCTGGATTCCCCTGGGTGTCTAGTTTTCAAAAATGTATAGGTTTGCTAGGTTTCCCAAGGTGCCCGCAGAGCTAGGGTTCAAAAACTACAGCTAGTCATTTTGCCAAAAAAGGGTCATTTTTCACTGCGAAATTGAGGTGTGACCACGTTGAGTTTTGCGCCGTTTCCTGTCGCGGGCACTAGGCCAACCCACACAAGTGAGGTACCGTTTTTCTCGTAAGACTTTTGGGAACGCGGGGTGGGTGGAAATTTGTGGATCCACGCAGATTCCGGAACTTTCCACCACAGAAATGTGGGGAAAATGTGTTTTTTTGTCAATTTTTTAGGTTTGCAAGGGATTCTGGGTAACAGACCCTGGTGGGAGACAGTCAAGTCACCCCATCCTGTATTCCCCTGGGTGTCTAGTTTTCAAAAATGTATAGGTTTGCTAGGTTTCCCAAGGTGCCTGTAGAGCTAGGGTTCAAAAACTAGAGCTAGGCACTTTGCCAAAAAAGGGTAAATTTTCACTGCGATATTGAGTTGTGACCACGTTGCGTTTTGCGCCGTTTCCTGTCGCGGGCACTATGCCTACCCACACAAGTGAGGTACCATTTTTATCGGGAGACTTAGGGTAATTCAGTTTTGTAAAGGAACTGTTATTATCTATTGACTTTCAATGCATTTCTGCCTTCCAAATGAAAGATATTGTGTAAAAAAGAAGTCATTCTAAAAAATGACTGATAATTCTCATGCTAGTATGAGTATTCCCAATTTCAGAAATGTGCAAATATCTACTGTTTCTAAACTCTATATTTTGTTCCCATTTCAGAAATACATAGGTGTCTTTCATACCGATTTTTCCATGTACACATTTTTACAGAATAATTACTATATACCCGGTACATAATAAAAAACCATTGCAAGTTGCTGCTCAGTTTTTGGCTCTGGGTTCGTCGGGTTCTTGGTGAACCTACAAGTCCTATATATCCCCACAACCAGTAATGTCCAGCGGATGTAATGGTATATTGCTTTCAAAGAGCTGTCATAATTAAAAGAAGTTACAGGTGAAAACGTTGACACAAAAGGCTTTTTTTTTTCAACTAATTTTCAATGTATCCTATATTTAACTGTTAGTTTCTATAAAAAAACCTTGATGGATCTACACAAATGACCCCTTGCTGAATTCAGAATTTTGTCTTCTTCTCGAAAATGTATAGCTTTCCAGGATTGATTTTGTACCCATTTCTGCCATTAACTGGAAGGAGGTCAAAAGCACAAAAAATAGCAAAATTAGGCTATGTCCCAGAAAAATGCCAAAACTGTGTAAAAAATGTTGGGTTTCTGACAAAAGTCTGGTATCCCCGAAAAGCTGGGAAAATGGTTATTTCAACCCCACAAACCCTTTTTTGATAACATTTGCAGGGAAAAACCCAGATGCTTTCATTTGCAGCCCGTTTTTCCAATTTTTCCGAAAAAAAACAAAATTTTGCTGTGTTTTGGATAATTTCTGTGACCCCTCTAGGAGAATCCACAAACCCTGAGTACCTTTAGAATCCCCATGATGTTGCAAGAAAAGGACGCAAATTTGGCGGGGATACCTTATGTGGTCAAAAAGTTACAGGGGCCTCAGCGCGCACTACCCCAAATAGCCAAAAAAGGACGTGGCACAGGAGGGGAAAAGGCCTGGCAGCGAAGGGGTTAAGTTAGCATGAGCCCGGTAGTCATGATGCTGCTTTTGCACACGTCACTACATGTGTTTATTTTTGCATGACTCTGTTTATACCTTTCACATAAGAACTCTCTGCTGTGCTCATTCTCTGCCTGTTCATGGAATTTAGTCTGAACATTGTCAGCAAGGTCGATAAACACTGAACCTTGTTATTCTGTTCTGATCAAGCCCTAGCACCTAGACAAAATATACCAATGCAACTGTTTTTGCTGGAATCTCATACTTTGATATTATGGGGGTGCATGCTTAGGTAAAACACACTTGGAGAGGGACCTTTCCAGGAAGAAGAACAACACGCACCTGTGATGTAGAAATACGATCTATGGCCATAGGTATGGGGTCTGCTGACAAAGCCCAGAGATCTTCTATTATATAATAATCCTTTTTCTCACCAAGAGGAGAAAGCATAGGCACTGTAGTCCTTTCTCCAAAGTCTTTGTATAATGACTTCTCCCTTCATGATATATGGCCTTACTGCAATGCTAATGATATTGGTGTTATGCACCTTTATGCTTGTTGTGGCACGTACACTGCATTTTATAGCACGTTAGTTAAAATAAATATTTTAAACTATCTTCGTGTCCCAGTCAGATCTTATTGTAAACAAGTACGAGAGTGTAAGCGAAAAGGTGTGTCTTGTTACCGCAATTCCTGAGAGATCCGAGAGTGTTGTGTTCTGGGGTGTCTAATTATTGATACCTCTATTTGTGAGTAGGAGAGCGAGTGAGACACTATAGCTCGTCAGTCCTGGGCTTGTGGGCCCCAAGGTGGTAGGAAGGCTTAGCCCCTATACACCAAGGTCTCATAATCCTGCGCCTAGTGTTATTTTTTATATAGGTACCCTAATACAGGCCGGGGTGATATCATACACCATCACCTACATTATCTCCCTTACACTACACAGTAACGAGCCTTTAGGATTGAACCTTTACCTAGTTCTAGTCCTGGGTGTAGGAGGAGGGTTTTTCCTAAACAATAGAGTCCTATAACTTCATCACTAGACTCACACAGTATGAATGAATATTCATAAGAATTCTCGGAAACCAGGCAGGGGCTACACTACCTACCCCACCATATCTACATACAAGGTTCATCCCATAAGTCATCCTCAAATCCAACAATGGCTAATACATGAGACAAGGGACAAAGAAAGCCTAGAAACTTTTTGTATATATACAACACATCTTGCAAGGGTCGGTAGTGGGAACCGAGACTTCCAGGCCAACACACTGACCGGAGATCCTGAAGCCTCTGTATGCAGATGCTCCAGCTGACAGTGGTCTAAACATCCCTCGCGGGGTGTCCAACTCGAGACCAGGACGGACTCCTACATTCTCACACTCTAGGTAATGGGGTTTGACTAAATCCTAGAGGGATTCTTGGCTTCACACCTACTCACATACTAGGTACACTCAGGTACATCTAGATAGGCATCGTAGGAGTATGCGCTTTCTTCTATCATGCATTTTATATCCATGTATGCATTCATGATTATTGCAAAATGGTAGAACTGTACTATCCATTTATATTTACTGTTCTGCTGATTATATATACCTGCTACTGTCTAACGGGGATGTATGACGATTCAACGCAAACCAACACAACGCACACCACTACATCGCATTCATTACATCGCACACACCGTTACATCGCAAGCATTCACCACGCAAACCACAACATCGCACGATGTCTTCACACGCATGCAAAAGACATTTACAACGCACACAAAGACCACGCATTCCATCACTCCGCCCGACACTCACGGCAAAACATTACCATACACTAACATAAACCCTAAGCCCTAGCCCTAAAGCCTAAAACACTAGCATATATACCCCCTAACCCTAAGCCCTAACCCTAAAGCCTAAAACACTAGCATATACGCACCCTAACCCTAAGCCCTAACCCTAAAGCCTAAAACACCAGCATATACGCACCCTAACCCTAAGCCCTAACCCTAAAGCCTAAAACACTAGCATACACGCCTCCTAACCCTAAGCCCTAACCCTAAAGCCTAAAACACTAGCATATACGCACCCTAAGCCCTAACCCTAAAGCCTAAAACACTAGCATACACGCCTCCTAACCCTAAGCCCTAACCCTAAAGCCTAAAACATTCCCATATACAACAATTAACCCTAAGCCCTAAAACCTAAACCCCCCCCTCCACTGCACTACCCATAAACTACCCTAAACCCTAAAACAGCGTCGACCTTACCTGGTTCCAACGTTGTCTCCCCTGCTGCCCGTGTACTCGCGCCTGCGTTCTAACAGCGCCCGCGATGCAATGGCACCCGCGACGGAACCTCGTGCGTAGTGAACGCACGCGGCTTAACGTCGCGTGCGTTGTGACGGCATGCGATGTAAACGCATGCGATGCGACGCATGCGTTGCGATGGGTGTTCCCCGTCTAACGGTTGTTGCAACACATCTATTTTACACTAGAAGAACAACTGTGCAATAAATACTTATTGTAACACGCCCAACTGTTTCTTCTGTGTAACTCTCTGAGACCGAATAAGTGAGCACGAGTGACTGAGCAAAAAGTAGTACAATGTTTACATGATCCTGAGGGATCAGGGTTGTCATGTTCTAAGGTTCCCAGAAACTATTCTCTCCCCGATGAGAGGAGACACTAGTGGCACTGGGAGCTAGCGAATTCAAACAGGCTAACATTTTTGAAGGGGGTGCTCAGAGTCAGTCCGCTACCAAAAACCCACAGTTTATGTTATCCGAACCTGCCGGTCCGGTATGGGTAATATAGGAACTACACGACATGGCGCCGCCAACGTTGGTTGGGTGCTTCTTTAATAGTAGAATCTGAGTAGTTCAGTTGCGCTAATTCTCAGAGACGCCTACTCACAAAACGCCAGAGACGTCTGGAGTGAGTGGGCAAAAAAACTCCGCTACAGCTCAGTAGGCGAAATATCCTATTTATTGGCTGCTGGTTAATCAAGCTTGAAGGACACAGTGTTCCTAAATTGTGCATAAAACCTTATCTTAGTTCCCTTGAACAAACATCTCCTTTACAAAAACAACTGAGGGCGAAAATGACCCAGTAGTGGATCTGCACCTCTCAGCAGGAGAAGAAGATTTAAAAGCAATATAAATTGCACCAAAATTTAGGCATACAATCACCCTGAAACTATTAGAAAATGGTTTAACACCTAGGGGTGACTTAGTAGCTTTCGTGATTGAGGCTCAAAAATCAAAGAAAACAGAGGTATTCTATTCATGGGTGACATTCCCAGAAGCAGATTTAAGAACACAGACATTTCCCTACTATATAGAAGGAGATTCACCAGTGTAATATGGTCCATTCGAGGTCATAGAGGTTTCACTTACGCACCAGGAACACTTATACTGGTTTAAAGGCGCCCTACCCCACGTAAGAAACAAAGTAAGATTAGGCCCGCACCGAGGAGACGGGGCAACATGGCCGATATTGGCAGCCTACACACCACGTCCTGACATTGAAACAATGCCACAGGGAAACTTACTCATACAACACAAGGATTTAATTAAAATCTACAGAAACGTGACGCAAATCGTCATGAGGAATTTCACAGTCCAACCAGCAACAGTTGCAACAAATGGACCTCAGGGTACAGCAACTAAAATCCCTGGGCTCTGACAATGCAAGACAGTGCGGCAGAAGTAACAATAGCTCACCAGAACCTGATGGAATTTCTGGTGACAGCAGACTTGAATGATTACATCACGGTGGAAACACAAACATTACACGAGGTAATGGGCAAAATGCCCATGAAACGTGAACAAATGCCATTCTGGGTAGCTCAGAAAATAACTCAGCTCGAGGCAGTATTCCCAAATACTACCCTGTTTGAAAAACACAGAATGCTAACAATCTGCTTGCCCATGGAGAAAACACCACAAGTAGAGGATTGCACCTTTTGGGGTACAGTCTTTGCTGCCATATATATAGCAGGACACATGGTATTTCTCCATTAGCAGTGATACAGGATGGATTAAGACAAATACAAAACGAGTACGGAGCAGAACCTGCTCTAAACTTAGGGATGAAGTTACTAAATAATTATGACCAGGTATCAGCCAAAATACTAGCTAATATTAAAGGGGAAGCAGCTTCAGTGGCAATCCACCAACGCCTAAGGGAGTACAGTCCATTGGATCAACAACAGGAACTACCCAAAATAATTGAAACTGCATTTGCAGAATTAGGCAGAGACAGTTTGGGTGGGAAAGTAGCAAAACCACAACTGATGAGCAGTCCTGAAAAGGACACTTCCAAGCAGACACCTGCTTCTTCAAAAAACGAAGTGGGATAAGAAAAAAACAACAGAACTTTAAGGGTAAGAGATCTGAATCCAGAGGTAGATCTCCTCCACAGGAACCCTCTGAAAAGAGGTACAACCTTAGGAATAGGGATAATATTAGGAAACCTGACAGGTATCAGGATACTGATACACATCCTCTCGTTCCTTTCAGGGGTCGACAAAAAACTCCAAGCGAGAAGGAGAGTCAGAACACAAAGAAGAGCGTACAAAATCCAGAGACAAGCAGCACACTCAAGACTACACTTCTAAAAAAAGGAGAAAAGCCAAAATCAAAACATCAGTTTAAGAAAAAGAAAGTTGCAGAGCTAAAGATCAAACATGCCTAGAATTCTGAGGACACAGCTTCTGAACGGGGAATGGCCTCTGACAATGCAAGACAGTGTGGCAGAAGAACAATAGCTCGCCAGAACCTAATGGAATTTCTGGTGACAGTGGACTTGAATGATTACATCACGGTGGAAACACCAGATACAAGGGTGCGTCCCACATAAGTTACAGGAAATAACACTCCAAATGGAGGGCGACAAGCCCAGGAAGGTTAAAGGTCTCTTTTGGGAAAACCTATCATCTGGTTATGACATCCTATTAGCAGAACAAGATTGGCCGCTGGCATTCGTTATGGAGTGCCCTAGGGGAGAAATGGTAATTTTTCCAGCATTCTCTGACCTCGTTCCCATACATCTTAAACATGCATATTCACAGGAGTGGGCACTTGCCCTAGCTCCAGATTTGTAAAAAAATCATGCCGGGTGGGATGAGGATTCAACCCACCATGTGATCCTGTTAAAAGTTTCACCAAATGCTCAGAGGCAATACCCAATAAAGCAAGAAGCTAAAAAACAGGCCAGGGAGATCTTCGATCAACTTGAATACCAAGGGGTGATTGAAACATGCACCCCACCAATTAACAATCCTTTGTTTCCGGTCATTAAACCTGACAAAACATATTGTCTAGTTTTGGATTGCAGACATTTAAACACTTGCACAAAGACATTCGCTGTCCAAAATGCACACAGAGCCGCATTAATGAATAACAATGTGCGGAAGAAATACAAAACCACACTTGATATCTCAAATGGATTTCTCTGCCAAAATATAGCGCCTGAAAGCAGGCATTTGACCGCATTCTCAGCGTTGGGGTCCAGCGACAATTTTGTCGCCTCCCCCGGGTGTATAAGTACAGCCCGGGGATATTCTCAGCAAGAGTAACTGAGTTACTACAAAATTTTGGTGAAGAAGCATTGTCCTATGTGGATGGTATTTATCTGACGGACGATGACTTAAAAAGGCACTTGACCAGGGTGAATAACATAATTTCGGGATTCGCCTCTGAGGGCTACAAATTAAATTTTAAGAAATCGAAAATAGCCCACCTCAATGTCCTGTTTTTAGGATATGAGCTTTCAAGTGAAGGGAAAAGCCTGGCAGCTAACTTTTTAGAAAAGAGTGGGCTGCTTCAACCACCATAATCATTGAAAATCTGCAGTCAACACTGGGATTCCTAAATTTCGGGAAAACATACATTTTGGATTACGCAGAAAGAGTAAAGCCTTTCCATGACTTAATAAAACCTGACTTTTCAGTTAGACAATGGACACAGGAACACCCAAACATCCTATGTTCACTACAAGAAGACATGATGGATTACAAACACTTACAAACACGCGTAAACGTACGCAACCTAGTGATCCGAATATTAGCGGGTCAATGCGGGTACACTTACTTAACCTTCAAGGAAGGCGAAACCGTACCAATCGCTTACAAATTACACCTGTACACAAGCGCAGAAATGCATTTCGCTTCGACAGAAAAACATCCTGACAGCAGTTCAGACCGATGTAGCAAGAGAAAGAGCACTGGCTCAGGGGAAACGCATAATCGTCGTCACCCCAGTACCAGCCTTAGAGGCTGTTACAAAGGCTAGCATTCCGAAAACAAAAGCCTTACATCCGAGATGGATACAATGGGCTAATTCTCTTACTGCAACGGATGCTAAATAGAGATTTGATCCTAGTCTAAAAACACACGCATTTCTGCAATACGGACAAGAATATCCTCTACCAAATGAAATTTTGCCTCTAGATCACTATGAATATATTATTTACATTGACGGATCTGCTCCACCGGCCACAGGGAGTAAGCAACAATACAGCGCAGCATGTGCTATCGCTAAAGGTTGCATGCGGAATGGAAAGTTCCATCCAAGTTGCACCAAAACGCAATCTCTAGGAGACTGCACGGCTGGCAGAGTTAAAAGCACTGATACTGGCACTTCCTTTTACTGTGTGCAGCCATACAATGAATATTTACATCATTGGGAACTAAACGGGTTTAAAGATGCAAAAGGTGGCACAATTAAGCATAAAATGCTATGGGAACAGGTAGTTAAGTTGAAAAACGAACCACCATGGGGTCACGTGATACACACACAGTCATCAACGTGATGGCGTTCCCTTTGATGGGGATTTTTGGCTGATGAAGCCGCGAAGGGGGCTGTACTCACAGTTTCCGCAGCTGCAATCACTCGTTTAAAAACGAGAAAAGACGGTGAGATTATGGTGGGTGTCATTGCTTTGCGCAAAGGCAGCTTAGCAGTACCAAAGAAATTTCCACTCAAGTACTCCTACAAGTCAGATGCAAACAACATTCCATATGTTCAGATTCCTGGAGTGGGGGATAGATTAATACCAAATATGGATCGTAGGCAAGGTTTAAATATTGCTACACATGAGGGTTTGGGCTCTGCACATACAGGCGTTACAGCAAATATTTCATTGCTGAAACAGCGCTATTGGTGGCAAGGTCTAACAAAACAAACTAAAGACTATGTCTTGAATTGTGACATCTGCCAATAGATGAAAGGCTCCACCATTGCAGACATCGTAACTAATATCTGACAAACCTCTCACATGTGTGCATCTGGACCACTGCGGCCCCTTACGATCTGATTGGGCTTACAAGTATATAATGGTTGCATTCATGCTCAAGATTCTTATGGGTTTGGCCTCAGCGCTCGGCTGACGCTCGAACTGTTATCAAAGATTTGCGAGTCTTTCGAGGGGCATACGCAGTTGGAACGTTATATTCTGACCGTGGCCTGGCGTTTAGCTCTCGGGCTTACAAAGAGGCCATGGAAAGTATGGGCGTAGCATTGCGGTACTCCTCTCCGTACCATCCTAAGGGAAATTTGGTTGTGGAGAGGAAAAACTGGGACCTAAAGCAATCTTTAACAGCTAGGGTATTAGGCAAGGGCGGTGGTTGGGTCAATCACTTATATGGGGTACAGTGAGCACTCAAGAACCAGCCAAGAAGTTGTCTAGGGGATGTCTCTCCATATGAGGTCCTATTTGGGATGAGAATGTGGGTACCTGATCTTGATTGTGAAGGAACAGTGGCAGATGAAAAACCATTTGATATCCATGATTGTTTGGCTGTTTTACAGGATCTAAATGAATCCAGGACACAACAAAGTAAGGTGTTCCAGGAACAGACCACCACTAGGGAAGTCAAGGCAGTTACGGCAAGACGTTTCTGGATCCCAGAAGTCGGGGAACTGGTCAGGGAGAAAATAGTGGACAAAAAAGAATTTGGACCATCATACAGAAAGCCTGTACCTGTCTTAGCAGTTCAAGGAAAAAGAACTGTACTTTTGCTGCCTCTTGCCGGGACAAAGAAGAAACGATTTGCCTCAATTGACTTAATCAAACCACACTATGTGGCCGATACTGAACAGTAGGCCTTGTTGATGCCACAGTAGCAGACGCCCCCCTCTAGCTACAATCCAAGAAGTTCAAACAGAAAGACTCATCACGTTCAAAGAGCCTCCTGTACAGAATGAAGGACTATACAACAATGCTATGGAACTCGTTCCCCTTGAACCAGAAGTTCAACTTCAAAATCAAACTCAAAACAACACACGAGTTGCAATAAGACCAAATACGGATGTTTACATCAACATGCCTCGACAAGAGCACACTACAATTTCAACAAATCCTGATGCAATTCCTACAATTGATCGAACTGCTTCTGACTACTTCATGAACTTTGATACGTTTTCCTTGGATCCAAGCGAACCAGAAACGACGCCAGCCCAACAAACACGCAAGCAACAAGTCAAGAACTTTCTGCACTTTCTCAAAAAGACTTACCTGCTATTGCCTTGGTTAGAACTCTGGGATTCTATTTTTTCTTATCGCTAGGCTTAGTTATAACTTTTAGCACGCTTATTAATGGATGATATCTTCAACAAGGCTCTACAGCCGAATAAGTTGGTTTTATTTTAAAACCGCATCAATCATCCCATCGTGAAAAAAGAGACTTGTCATCAGTGAACATCACAGCAGTTTCTATACCAGATGGTATAGTTTTGGACAAAGTTGATTTTGATATATTCGGTCCGACTGAACTTTTAAAACGTTCTCATATGTTTAAAATTTCATTAAGTGATATCATTACCTCCAGTACATGGTCTGATGATTGGGATTCTGAAACGGTTAATAACATGTTGTCCGATTTAGAGAAATCTTCCGCATTTCCAAACACTGAAATGTTAGAAAGTACTTTAGACTGTAACATTTTGTACTGCTACCAACATTATGGTCAACATTCCCTACACAAATCTATTTCACCGACAAATGTTTTTGAGTACCACCAGTGGGAGCATTGCCCTACACCACCTAAAGGCAGTTCACAAACATTTACACAGAAATTCTCATATTTGTCAGGGTTTTACACTACTGACCCAACATCATTTTATTACAAAGTGGCATCCACATCGCCCCAGAAAATTATGCTGACAAACACCAAGCTGATTTACTCTGCTTCCTTTATTGCTCAACTGTCTGAACAGGGTTTTGACCTATGGAAGGACACAATAGACTTAAAATAAGTCTGGGGTTCTAGAGACTGGCAAGTCCAGGGAACAGAAGTGCTATTTAGAGCATGCCTCATTCCACAGCAGATGATATTGCTAAATGACACTGTGTAATAGACATCCTGTCTTGGACTAGCCAAGAACAAGGACCTGAACACACCTCGTTTTCCAACACCATCACAGATAAAGGAGGAAAATTCGATTTAACAAGAAGGGGCAACAATAGATGACATTTTACAGTAGAATAGATCAGACCCTAATTGGAAAGAATGGTTGATTTGGCCTTTAGACACAAACAGATGTCAGAAAAGATTCTGGGCATTACAAGTATCACATGAAAGGATAGGAGACATGGCACTCAGGGATGTGTGACATCCTGTGTTTTCACTTTTGTCTGCACCAAGACATGCAGCCTCCAATGGCACTCGTGCCTGTGCCTGGTGAGGGATACCTTAGGGTGACACAATTCATGCTGCAGCCTGTAGGGACCTTCTTTAGTACCTCAGGCCCTACGTACCAGGGTCCCATTTAGTAGGAACTTACAGAGGGTGCTAAAGGTTTTGCCAATTGGGGGAAGAACTGTAAAGTTTTGGGAAAGAGCTCTGATCCTGGGGACCTGGATAGCAGGAACCCATTACACTTTCAGTCGAAATCACATAATTTACCAGACAAAAGTGGGGGTAACCATGTCAAAAAGAGGCACTTCCCTACACCTGGAAATTCTGTTTGTCGTGAAACAAGGGCTGGAATCAACTCCAAAGTAGAACAGCTTTGAGACCCTGACCTGAAATCACGATGACACCCTTGCACCTTCACAGGAGACCAAGAATGATGGAACGAGGCCAAGTCTCATTTGGACTTCTTGTGTTTTTTCTTTGATTTGCCGGTGGACTTACATCGTGCAAACAACCTGTTGCAGGAGCAATCTCAGGAGCAGCTAAGAGACCTACCTTTAGACCTCAATCGATACCGCGCAGGATCTTGCAGTGCCTCGCAAAAAAGAACTTTGCTTCCCGGTCTTAAATGGCCACGGGGACGTGTTCCGATCCCAGGAAAATGGAAACCACATGTGGGTCAGTGACAGACATTTATTTGAGACATTTCCCACATGATTAAAACCCGTAGATTTGGCAGGTGACATAGTTACCTTGCATTCTTAGAATTTTCTGAAGAAATTGTTGCTGGAAAGAGTCTCAAAGAGAGTGGTTTTCGTTCCAGAGCCACATCTGCTAGTGTTGGAATTGATGTCAGCACGCATTAATGGTGCCTAAATAGCCCTGCGCAAGCCACAACTGTCGCAGAACGATCTCAACATAGAGCTGCTGGTGCAGCTTCCAGGGCATAGCTTCAGGAGGTTGTGAGGGGTGTTACACCCCCCTAAAAATGTATTCTATAGTAAATAGTTGGGTAAAAGTGCTTTCAGTCGGGTACGGTAAGGTGTCTGTCATATTTCACCTGTAATTTATATATACAGACAGATATAAACTCACACACTCTCCTCTCTATTTCAAAGGTCTTAAAGAAATGTGGGTGTAGGACCTGGGGTCACCAAGCCCTAGGGGGGTAACGTGACTCGAGCGGCTGGGCACCTGAAGGCTTATGTGTAAAGCGACCATACAACACACACATCCTCTAAAGCAGGAAACGCACACAATAAGGGACGCCACACAGTAAGATCAATGCAAATTAATCAGTTTTATCTAATCAAAATGTGCAAGCACAGTTCCTTAGATGGCAATGGGCATCACTTGAACACATTAACATTAGAGTCACCAGGATTTCATTATGGTCACAGAGGCAGTACCTGAATACCTTTGCGTCAGATTCCAGGGCGCTTCATCATAGCTCCAGTGGCAATACCTGGCGAACCTGGGGGAGCGGTAACTACAGCGGTTAATCAGAGCGCCACGCTCCTCCCACCACTAGCGTCTCCCCCTGCCCTGGGTACCCCGCGTGGTGACTAACACTTATCAGCGCTTTGAAATATGGCTGGGACACTTAGCGCCACCTCAGAAAACTAATAGTGCGTCAAGGCAGGACTTGCCAGCATATCGTTACCCCGGGCCTTACTAGCGCTTCGGAGCAGAGCTTGAGCACACAGCGCTACTCATAGTCACAAGGCATTAGGCACTTCAGAGCATAACCTGAGAACACAGGGCTGCTCGTAATCATAAGCATTAAACACTTCGGAGTAGAACTCGGAAACACAGCGCCTCTCGTAATCATGAGACATTAAGCATTTCTGAGCAGATCTTAAGAATGCAGCGCTTCTCGTAATCATGAGACATTAAGCACTTATGAGCAGAATTTAAGAATACAGCGCTTCTCGTAATCATGAGACATTAAGCACTTGTGAGCAGAACTTAAGAATACAGCACTTCCCGTAATCATGAGACATTAAGCACTTATGAGCAGAATTTAAGAATACAGCGCTTCTCGTAATCCTGAGACATTAAGCACTTATGAGCAGAATTTAAGAATATAGCGCTTCTTGTAATCAGGAGACACTAAGCACTTATGAGCAGAACTTAAGAATATAGCGCTTCTCGTAATCAGGAGACACTAAGCAAGCGGTCCCCTTTTAGGCGGCAGTCCCAAGGCAAGGGGGGGGGAAATCCCACGGAGGGGAGTCAGAGTCTCCGATGCACTGAGGGAATCCCACGGAGGGGAACCAGAGTCTCAGAGTGCGGTGCCGCTCCCACTCGACAGGGGGCGCACCGGGTCCTTCCCAAGCCTCCCGGGGAGCAGGGGGGTGAGTTCCAGGCCTACACACAGCCACGCTACCTCCCAGCCCCCAGGGGTTACCTTGCTCTTGGCGTCCTGGTCTCGGGAGACACTCGGGGGCTCCTGACGGCTTCAGGCCCCGCAGTCAGCTTGCTCAGCGGCGGGGGCGGTGACGCGCAGGCCGCCCTCGTCACGTGGGGCTGTAGACGACTTCACTGCCTTCCCCAGGCCTTCTGCGACTCACTCAGACTCTGCGACGGCAGCGGCGGGGCCCCGGGCTTCTCCGCGGGCCCCGACTCGAGGAGGAGTAACTTCTGATCCCTGGACCGCGGCGGTGAGCTCGCTTCCGGTCCCCGCGCCAGGGGGGTGTACAAATTAAGCGGGATACCAGCGAGCTCAGAGCTCAGCGTGGGACTGGCTTAGGGGATCCCAGGCAAGGTCGGAGAGCGCAGGGGTCACAGCGCTAGTACCTGGTTGATCCCCAGCAGTCCAGCAATTAGTTGTAGCTTAGGTTTCAATAAGGAACTTCAGCATTAGATCTCAGCATTCAGTTTCAGCATGAAGTTCCAGCGTTTAGGTTCAGCATTCATTTTCAGCATGAAGGTTCAGCATAAAGTTTCAGCATTCAGTCTTAGCAGTCTTTCTGGCGCAGATGTCTCTGGCGCCCTTAGGGGTTCTGTTCCTTGGGGGGTAGGGAATGAGTTGGTGACTAGTTCCCTCCTAGTCAAGCTTGGCAGAGGGTCTCTGGGTTCTCCTATCGCTGGGCAAGATCAGTGGGCCTTACAGGATCCCTCACTCACTTAAGAGGCAGCACCTAAGTCCTGTCACTCTCAGAGGCATAAGTCCCTGGCTAGGCCCTACCGCCTAAAACTCCTGCGTGGATTCTCCAGCTCTGCTTTACCCCAACCCCAATGTTCCCTCCCTCTGTTAAGTAGCCCTAGGTCAGGTGACCTCTAGCCAAGGCGGCAAAAGTAAAAACCACACCTCCCTTCTAGAAGGTTCCAGCACATTCAGGAGCTTCCCCATTCTACCTATGGGACAAAAAAGGCGGGCTGGTGTCGCAACATTGTTGTGGGGTCCCAGCCAGCTCCTGGCAGCTAGGGTGCTACTAGTAAAGACCACTCTGCAGTAGCAGGGGCCTGTGGCAGCCAACTTGGGAGAAGGGAGCACCTGCACCTTAACACTGTAAAAACGAAAAAATTCAGGGAAAAAGGGCCAAGTCCAACAGTGGGTTAGTATGAAAAATATTGTTTTAAACTGCTAACAATACGCACTGCCTCTCAAGCACCCCTTTTGGTCTGCTTCTCATACAATGTATTTTAACAAGCTATGCCAGCAATATGGCAAGTTTAGTCTAATAATTCAAACAAAAGAGATTTTTGTACAGCAGACATGCTGAACTCACTCATTTGAAGGTGCTCTCATATGTGATAAGGAAGAAAATGCGGGTCAATGAATTAAATTATTTGCCCACGATCACATCATTTAAAACCAGTTTATGGGTCAAGAGCATTGCCTAGGTGTGGCGTTTGTGACGCATGCGCACACGCAGGCAGACAGGTGTCCACAAACCAACACATGACAGACACACGTCACATGGTTCACCAGACATCCTCAAATACACAACTAACACCCCTCAGAGCTCCCCGTTTTCTGTACGTCAGACTTGTGTTTGCAGTGTGACGTTTTCCCGCCATATCTGACCTTTTGCATCACACTTAATGCCGATCATAAAAGGAGGGCCATGCTGACATCTCCAGTCCTGCTTTGTCTTTGCCTTGAAGGATATAGTTTTGTGATTACCGTGAACATAATGAAAATATAAGAACTACAAGTACCAGAATGCACTTTTAAATGAACTGACTGCCTATATATCTTTAACGTTGGTCTGTGCTCGGTGGGGTTAGTTCCAGTACTGTTTTGTCTTGCATTCTGATATGTTTAGCATTTCCCTTTCGTTATCCAAAACTACAGGTGAAAGATTTAAAGTATACATTGATGATGTATTTAAACGCGATCAGGGGTAGATAACTCGTGTTCTGGTTTCTGCACAGATCTGTAAATACTCCGTTTCTGGAAGCCTTAGGCATACGATCAGTGCTTGTTTATTACACTGATGCTGCTCTGTCGTTCAATCACATTGTTCCCCGTTGATCTTTTAATACTTTATTTTGTATCAATAAATCTTTTAGATTAAACGTTTCAGTATGCTCTTTAATATACACTCTCCTACTTTCAGGCCCAAAGTATTTACATGTTTAAAGAAAAAATATATTCCCGTGGAACAGAAAACAAAGAGTTCAAACCTCTTGATCGAGGGTTTTCAGCAACAAACACACATGCATTTCACTTTGCACTTCATTACTTTAATAAACCGTAAAAACACAGCCACACAACAAATACTTACATTACAGAGGGAGCAGCAGCAGTGTATTAATTAGCCCAGCCCACCTGATGACACCACCGAGCCCCAGTACCACCGATAGTAACAACAGTAAATGTGTTGTACTTGTATAGCGCACTGTTACCCTAGGGTGTCCTGGCGCTGTACTCATACCGCTGTGGAACCCTTCGTGGCTTTTCCCTGTGAAATGTCCACTCCTGGGCACCCCCAAGGTGAAGCCAGGAATCCCAGCGTTGTTGGGGCTGTTGTGGAGATTAAGCAAGCTATTGCCCAGAGTTGCAGATGGGACCCATGATTAGAATAGGCACCGAGGCGAGAATTAACAGGTCCGAGGAAATTGAGCCCAAGAGCCACTGAGGCAGGAATTGAACCCTGGTCCCTGGCCAGACATCTGCATCAGGGTCTGCCGCTCTAACCATTGAGCCACACTTCTCCACTCCACTATATAACAGTAGTAGCTGCAGACAGTTCAGATGGGACCAGTTAAACAAAACAAACCTTTACATCCGAGGACTTCCTCCAAACACCGCTGACCGGGATCCGGTCAAACTGTTCCAGCCCTATGTACTTTTTTTCCAATGGAAACAAAATTTAAATCTTAATTCATTTTTTTAATGTGTGTAATTTGGGTGGTAACCTCAAACAGAAACGTACGTTAAAACATTTGTGAAGTAAATCAGTTAATCAACCCTAGGATACATGTTTTTAATCTGGTCACTACACTTATGTGATATAATTTACATTTTTGCAAAGATTTTCCATTTTTAGTTGATATGGGAGATGTTAGTTGGCTTTTACTCGCGTGAGTGCATTCCTAGACCAAAACGATGGTTTTTGATTTAAATAGCTACAGGCTATCTGGTATTTCTTTCGCAAAAAGAATATTTTCTGAAGCTTGCTACCTCTAGGAATTTTCATTGCCGGATGTTTCTGAGTTTCTTTTCGTGCCGGTCAGTGGAAAAAAAGTGCTGTGTCGTGCCACTTGTGTGCATAGACTACTGGCAAAATTTAAAAAAAGAGTGCAGTTACATTTACTTAAAGTCAAGTTGTGAAGTATCGGTCTGTGGGAAAAAAATGTGAATATGTCGCCATTGCCAGATGGCACTGATTACTACTATTTTCCCCTGTGCGAACAAAACAGGTGCTTTTAAAGCCTTTAGCTCTTGCAACTAATGTGGACCACAACATTTATTTGGATTTCACATTGCTGGGGTCCCTTGTATTTGTAGCGATTACTCTGGCAACGCAGTGGATGCAACAAGCAGAAACAGTCTCTCTGCTATGAGGGCCTAACATGCTCTAGTGCTGTTCATAGCTTGATAACATGTTTGTCGCCAGTATAATAAATAACTGGTGAGAAACTATGAATATACTTCTCCTCCCTTTGATGCTATACCTTATATAAACAAGCATTTGCAATGCAATAGGTCTCGCGATTACGCGAGTTTAAGCTATTGGCATTGTAAATGACAATGCGTTTTATTTAAGTTTCAAAAACATAAATGAAAGGCATTGTCATTTACAATGTCAATAGCTCAAACTCGCATAAATGCGAGACCTGTTGTGGTGAAGCAGTCTAGTGTTGTATGCGCCGCTCCGTGACGTCACAGGATGTCCGGTGGCGGCCATTTCGGGGAGTTAGTACGAGCGCCGGATTCAAACTGTACGGAGCTCTGAGCCGGCGCTCCTGTGAAGGAATAAAGTACATGACACCACACTCACGTGTACTGGTGGTTATTGTCAGGTGAGGCAGCAGGGAACAACATTACAATGGCGACGAGCTGGCGATTGTAAAGGGGGACGTCGCTTGTCACCCGAGTGAACCACGCAGCACCTGCATCCCACCAGCAGCCATCTCATGACCCACAGGAGCGCGGCAGCGCAACGGAGTCAGCGTGCGCCGCACTCGCGCTGAAGGACCCCAGGGGGCACCAATCGACGAGCCGCAGCGGGAAAACCCCGCAAAGCAGAGGCCCAACAGGCAGTGGCACGGGGCATGTCCCACCCTCACCCGGTAGAGTGCGGAGAGCACCCTGGAATACGCAAGCAGCAGCCCCGTGGACGGGAGCAGTCCTGGCACGGTGGACAACGGGGGAAGCGGCGCCAGCGGAGAGGAAGAGACAGTGAGCACACCCACGCCCGGAAGAGGTAGGGCTAGAAGCAGGAGGAAGATGGCCTCCCAAGCGTGCTCCTTAACAAATCCGGTACCGTTCTTAGCCAAGCCAGGAGCACCTGAGATGCCGTGGGAAGACTGGAGGATGTACTTTGTCAACTATCTAGAAGCACTTGAGGAGGAGAGTGACACACCATACACAAGTTCACGACGGAAGAAAATACTCCTGCACAACCTGGGCCCGGCTGGGCAACGAGTATACCAGGACTTGGTGAAGGCGGACAGGCCAGCAGCGGATGTCGACGTGTTTCGACACGCGTTAGAGGATCTGGACGCGCACTATCGACCAGTGGTGTGTACGGCGATCGACAGATACAACTTCTACCACCGGAAACAAGGCAAAAGCGAAACAGTTGACGAATATGTAGCAGCCCTACAAAAACTGGCTTTAACGTGCAAGTTCGGTAACCTCCAGGAGGACCTGATACGGGACCAGATCATAATGCACACCGTGAACACGAGTATCCAAGAGAAACTATGGATCAATGGGGACGCCCCACTGAAAACGGTGGTAGCGCTAGTAAAGAAGGCAGAACTCTCCAGAAGATGCGGGGAAGCGGCCAAGCGCGAGAACCCCCCAGGACAGACTGTGTGCAAGGTAGAGGACCGGAGGACGACAGACAACAGACAGCCGGGGGGGCCACAGGGCACACGATCGAACAGAAGATTCAACCCCAGGACGCAAAGAATGCAAGGACAAAGGCAGAGTAACAAGACGGCCTGCTACAGGTGCGGCAGCGACAACCATGCAGCCAGCGACAAAAGATGTCCAGCATTTGGCGCCAAATGCCTGTATTGCGGACTCATCGGGCACTACGAAAAGGTATGCAGGAGGAAATCCCAAAGGCAAGAGGTGAAGTTCGTAGCCCAGGGGACGCGGGAAGAAGACGACGACGAAGGAGAAGCGGAAGAGGATGAAATCCTGATCATAGAAGAGCAGGTGCTGGGCATAGAGGCCATAACGGACAGAAAACCCCGGTGCGACATGAACATTGGAGGAATACAAACCACCATGGTGGCCGACTCAGGGTCACCATACACCATAGTACAAAGAAAGATATGGGAGGAAGAGTTCGCACCGAAAACGACCTATTACTGAGGCCCACGGATATCCATCCCGTGACCTTCACGGGAGAACCGATACCCATGGTAGGGTACTGTCCGCTCACCTTCGAATTCCGTGACGCACATGCGAAGGAAAACTGTATGTGGCGGAGAAGGGACCATCGGTGTCGGGCTGGAGAGATCAAGGAGCGTTGGGCATAAAGTTGAACCCAGGTGGGCACATTGTGGAAATATGGATTTTTATGATCAGTTATGTCCCCTATCTTGGACCCCAACGGTTTCATGTATAAATCACAAGTACATGTATGTTCCCTCCAGTTCCAGTTATGAAGACACAAACACATGTGCGTCCACCGTCAACATGTCCTCTTTCAGATCCGCCATGAATGGGCCGGATATTCTATTCCTAAGTATGAAAGGCCACCGGCTTTATATGGTTCATTTATGCCATTTTACAGTCCAGGCGAGTAGGCCCTGATTCTGCCATTAAGCCTTTTCCTGCCTTCTGCCTCTGAAAGCTCCAGTCTGAGCTCGCATCTGTATCCATGAACTTTGTCCTACTCCCTGCGCGGCTAACGGTGCCTGACTCAACCTGTCTGCTTGCCAAAAACTGTATTTCACCTTCGAGATTATCTGCTCCGCTCCCCATCCAATGCATTCCTGTCTAGTAGTTTAAGTAAACATTCTTCCAGCTACCGAGCAAAGGGCCCGGCTTCTCTGTCTTTATGCAAGTAATTCATAGCCCTGTTACTATGGAAGATTTCTGCCCTCGCATCTAGTGTAGACACTTAGACGCTTGTACACGCACTAACAGTCAGTATAGTCAGTATAGAATAAGATTCTATTCTAAGAGACCTCTCTTTTTGGATAACATAGTTCTTTAAACATAGGATGTTAGATATGATTTGGGATTAGGTTGACATAACCCCAGACTTCTGTCTCCACATGTAGAGCTAAATGTCAAGTCCCCTTCACCCCTAGTTGCACGTCAATCACACGTCATGCTGCTGCGCGCGCATCTCTGCCAAGTATTTCTGCTGACATTGCGAAATTCTTTCATGGAACCACCCATTTGTGACATCATAGCTAAATGACGTTCTTTTGTTACGCCTAGTTACACCCATTTTAGTTACGCATGTATGATTTTATCTCTGTTATCAACTGTTACGCCTCCTGCATCTGTTTCAGTATAATGCCCCTTCTATAAATATGATTATCTGTCAATAAAGTATGGTCCTTCACTTCCTGAACCTTCGTGGTGATGGAATATGGAGTCCTCAATTCGAATTGATTTTGGAATAAAGCCCGTTCCGAACCTCTAATACCACGGATTCTGTCTCTTATTTTACTGAGCTATTATTATAGATTTTCCGCATCAAATTAAGTACCGGTAATTAAATTATTTACCACATATATGGCGCTCGAACAGGGACACTTTCTCATCTCACGCGCCGGAGGTGCGTTGCAGGCCCGGTCTCTTGCCACAGCTGGACGGACAACAACGCGTACCCACAGGATTTCCTGTATCTCCCTCCTGCCGAGCGGGGGTAACTGAGGCTGCGATCAACACCCAGACGAGGCGGTGAGAAGTGCGAAGTATCCCGACCAGAGCCTAGCTGAGAGAGCAAGATCCGAGGTATACAGAGGCCCACCAGTTTCCGAGGTTCCGAAGTTTCGAGTCGAGTCCAGTCCGGTTCAAGTCCAGTTCAGTTCAGTTCCGAGGCCTTCCGTTCCGAGCTACCCAGTGAGTACCATTGTCGGGGAGGCGTTCTGACGTGCACATAGGTTGTGCCGGTCAAGACGGGTTTGGGTACACAAATCCGGTCTGCACTGTTTCAGCAGTGTATCTGTACTGTTTAGCAGTATATCAAGTATGTCTAGTATATAAATTCAGAATTACCTAGTTAGTGCCGAGTATTATGCTTAGTGACTAGTTCCCTAAATAGCCATCATTGTTGTTTATTAAATGTTAAATGTTAAAATGTTTTAAATACGTTCTGCATATTGTGGTGTGAATGACTGTTCATTATTGTGTTTTGTTGTATTAAACGTGTTCAAAATTAGGTATCCGATCAGTTCTCAATATGCCGCTCTTTTCGAAATTAAGACAGATAAAAACTAGAAAAGGGGTACTCGAAGAAGCTGTTCCCATTCCTCCTAGGGACACTCCAGGGTACTTTATGTATCATAAACATGGCCTAGACGCCATATTATTTCTTGATTTATGGGTAGACTACACCAAGGAATTACCAGAAAGTCAGAGGTGGCCCGCAGCTGGGACCTGGGATGCAGATTGCATCATGAAAGTAGAGGAAGAATTATGGAAAAAGAAAGCTAGACAGTCACAGAAAGATGCCATTGAATTATGGCGTAAAGAATCATATAGACGTACAGAAAAAGCGCTCAGACAGGAAGAGAAAAGTAAGGAGAATTCAAATAAAGTTCGAGAAAATCTATTAATTGAAGAAGGTACTCGAGTAAAGTCAGAACAAATAGACAGACAAAGAAATGCCCTTATGAGTGGTATGTATCCTCTTCTGGCCGAAGGGTTACCTAAGGCTACTCCGGAGATACCAAAAGACTTGCCACCCCCATTGTTTCCGATAAAAGCTCATCCCAAAGGGCATCCCAGAACCGCAGAAGATGTTTTCCTTTCTTCTTATTTAGACGACGCAGCTCCCGAGTATGCTAATATTGCACCACATAGACCGCCTGCCGAGGGGGTTCAACGCCAAGACCCTCCGTCTGTACCTCCGCAACAACAAACTCCGACACAAGTTCCGGCAAGCACATCTGTTCCTACAGCTGTACCCACACCTATGGTTGCTATATCACGTTCAACGAATCCTTTCATACCCAGCACCCCAGGTGGTGCTACGGGAGGTACAGCAAACATTTTTTCCACGCCACCCAGAGTAAATAAACTTTCCTTTCAAGAATTAGCCCACCAACGTACGCCCAAACTAGTAACTCCCGACATGCTTAAGGAACTTCTAATAGATTGTAGATATGACCCTGTGCCCGGCAAAGAGGACGAAATGCTGCTGGCATCATTACGTATCCGGCGAGCTGCAATATATTTAGGGAGGCTACCAGGAATGACTACACATTTAGAAAATATATATCACTTTGTCCAGTCAGGGCGAGATTCTGAGAGTATTAATAGAGCCATGGAATACCAGAAAGTGGAGATACAGGGGGAACTGTTACGTTTCCTCATAAATTGTGTGATCAGAAATCAAGACCGACCAGGGGTAAATCCGGAAGAAATGCAAATTCTTACCACATGGAGTCGGAATATATCAGAGGGGAGACATGATAAACGATTAAGTATAATAGCTATGTGCCGAAAGATCCGCAAAGAAGTAGAACGAATACACGAAGAAAGATTAGCAGTAGACCAGCCTGAACAAACCGAAGAGGAGGAAGAATTAGAACTACCCACAGGACAGTTAGAAACAATGGCCTATGTAGGTAGAGGAAGATCTTGCAATAATACTAGATGCTTTACTGATCCGATACGTCCAGATAATAGCAGAAATTTCCAAACACCTATAAATAAATATAAGGTCCCCCGAACATTCGTTCCAAGCCGCTGACAAATTACTCAGAGAACGAAGGGGTTATCATATACTCGATTCTATGGACGAACAAGAATTAGCCAGGTCAGCCGTTCACTGGGTTGACAGTCCCGGGAAATATAGTGATGATACACTCGCACATACGTTTTTGAACCTCACCCCAGATGAACAGCGTTTAGCTGGTATCTATATGATTCAACAACTCCTTATATTATATAAAAGCCAACACTCTGATCCTGGTCCCCTACCTGATATATTGACTGAATTACTCACGAATAAATGGAGAGGTTCAGGTACTGAGTTAATTAGAGAAATACTGGAATCCAGAAAACAGTACTTTCTTTTTGTATGTCCCGAACATGTCTCACTGCCCATAAAAGAAAGAACGACGTATTACATGGATAGACAGAATCCCTTACGCGAAGTGCACCCGATAAAAGGTGATGACAATCAGTTTAAACGTGTGTTTGTATACACACCCATATCTAAAATAGAACTATTAGAAATGAAGAAAGTGGTACCCAGTCATGACAAAGACCCAGCGGGTTTCCACCGTGAAATTAAAGACATGTTGCTCATGGGAGAGTATACCTATCCCGACATTATGAAAATATTGAAGGTATTAATGCCTGCGGGCATTTACGAAAAACTCAAGGAAAAGGATTGGGAGGTGGGAGACCAAAAGATAGATTGGACAGCATTAGAAAACGAAGAAAAAGCTCGAGGTCCAGGTTCAGGGCTTGGGGACAAGACCAAAACACTACCAGGTTTACTAGTACAGGTACTGCCACGTTTATTAACTACGAAAAAGGAAGACTGGGGTGCAATCTCAGCCTGTAAACAAAAGCAAGATGAAGACACTAGTGATTTCTATGCCCGATTCGAAAAATGTTTTGGTATAAATAGTGGAATAAAAGCAAGTAGCGAATCGTATCCACATCTGTTTGTGACAAAATTAGTTGAAAATTCCTTGCCCCAAGTTAAGAATAGAGTATTGAAATTCGAGAGTACCTGGCAAGGTAACACTCCGTCACAAATGTTACAAATGCTACAGTACCATCACAATAGAATTAGAGAGGAACAAGAACATGAACAAAGACGCATGAAAGACACGAAAATGAAAATGCTAGTTTCCCAGACAGTTCCAGCTGACGGTCATAAAAAGGGTATGACACAGTCCAGTGTTTCAGCAGGTCCTGTAAAAGGGACATGCAACTATTGTAAACAGCCAGGTCATTATGTACACGATTGTCCAGTTTTAAAACATAATATCGCCATAGGTAATACAAAAGAAAGACCACGGCCACTTAGACAGGATCAGAACCAACAAGGAGCCCCGCAGCATGCACAGTCCATGCCAGCTCCGCAACAATCTATGCCAGTTCCACCACCGCAGCCTATTGCTGCCACACAAACAACGACACAACAGATGTACCAGACCGCACAGTATGACTATCCTGATTATCAACGATACTCATGAAACAGCCTAGAGAGGGAAGTTGGCTTACCCCTTATCGAGGTCCCTGTAGATCAAGAAGGACCTTATGTACACAGTGAACTATTAGGCCAAGATAGAAAATTTTTACTTGATACAGGGGCAAGCCGAACAACCATAAAACGTAGTGAAGTTCCAGGGGCACCCCTCTCAGGCTCACAGAATATTTCCCTTGGCTTTTCAGGAAAACCTATCATTAACGAAGTATCACAGCCTCTTCCACTTACGATTGGTCCCTTGACACGAACTACAGATTTATTGCTTACTAAATCATGTCCAGAAAACTTGTTAGGTATAAAAACATTGAAAGCTCTAGGAGCTATAATATGTTGTTCTCCGGAAGGAGTAAGATTGTTTTTACGTGATTTCAAAGGGCACTACGTGTCCCGAGACATGGATCACCGACTGCAGACTTTACCCACACATTTATGGGCACAAGGCCCTACAGATGTTGGTTGCATGAACATTACACCATATCGAGTCACACTAAAGACAGGAGTAGTACTACCACGAGTGCGACAATACAAGTTACCCCCAGATGCTATAGTGGCTTTACTGCAAATCATTGACGAGCTTATTACCCAAGGAGTGGTTGTGGAAACCGACTCCAATGTATGTAATTCCCCGATAATTCCGATTCTTAAACGAACTGATCCAAAAGCCCCGCCAGTATATCGATTGGTTATTGATCTGCGCGAATTAAATAAATGTATTGTACCACAATACCCCGTAGTCCCAGACATTTCTTCATTACTGACAGCCATTGATTCCGAAGCAACATTCTTTACTGTAATTGATCTCAAGAATGCCTTTTTCAGCGTCCCAATAGATCCGGAAAGCCAATACTTGTTCGGATTTAGTTTAAATGGACGAAGCTTTAAATTCACACGCGCACCTCAAGGATTCACTGAAAGCCCCAGCATCTATAGCCAAGCACTGAAACGAGAACTTGACAGTATCCACATGCCAGTCAACACTGCCCTGCTTCAATATGTCGATGATCTGCTGATCACCGCTAGAAGCGAACCTGAATGTGAAAAAGCCTCACTGACGGTTTTACAATTTTTGGCCGAAAAGGGGCACAAGGTGTCCCCTTCTAAGCTGCAATTCTGTGTCCAGCGAGTTGTTTCCCTTGGGCACTCGCTGTCCAAGGAGGGAAGGCAGCTTACACCAGATCGCATCCAGTTAATTGCTAACATGCCAATACCCAAGACACAAAAGGAGGTGCGGGCTTTTATAGGCCTCACTTCATATTGTAGGCAGTGGATCCCTCAGTATGCATTTCTAGCAAAACCACTCATTCAGTTGACAACACAGGAGGCAGCCACATCGACTGTCCTCCCTTGGACTCAGGAACATACACAAGCTTTTGAAAGCCTAAAGAAAGCTTTATGTCAAGCACCTGTTTTAGCAACACCATGTTACAATAAACAGTTTACACTCTTTGTTACAGAACGCGAAGGTACTGCCTTGTCAGTACTCACTCAGGAACAAGCAGGATCACACAAACCATGTGCTTATTTCTCTAGTACGTTAGATCCCGTAGCTCAGGCTCTGCCTGCGTGCCTGAAATCAGTGGCAGCAACAGCTTTAGCAATCAGACAAAGCGATGCCATAGTGTTAGGACATCCATTGACAGTACAAGTACCACACGCAGTAGAGGTTCTCTTGAACCGAACGCAAACACAACACTTGACTATAGCAAGACTCACCGGTTACGAATTAACATTGTTTCAGCCACACATAGAAATCAGACGTTGTAGTACATTGAATCCTGCCACACTGTTACCAGTAAACGGAACAGACCCACTAGCACATGATTGTATTGAAGTTATTACTATCACGACGAAACCTAGACAAGACTTGACAGATGTCCCATTGTCAGACCCAGACCTGACGTTGTATGTAGATGGTTCATGTATGAGAACAAGTACAGGAGAGCTAGTGGCCGCGTATGCAGTCACAACAGACACTGAAGTTATTGAAACAAATTGCATAAATACCTTGTCCGCTCAAGCAGCAGAGCTCATCGCTCTGACACAAGCCTGTATTCAAGCTACGAATAAAAAAGTCAACATATACACTGATTCACGTTATGCATTCGGAGTTGTACATGACTTCGGCGTGCTGTGGCGAGAGAGAGGTTATTTAACTTCTCACGGTGCTCACATTCAGCACGGACCCCTCATTCATGCCTTATTAGATGCAATACATCTACCCACTGCAATATCAATTATGAAATGTAAAGCTCATACGAAAGTTACTGATATCATTTCCCAAGGCAATGACCTAGCTGACAGAACAGCTAAACAGACTGCTCAAACTCACACATCTGACATGACAAAGACAATAGTTCCGACACCAACACATTGCATGATGGTTAAGGATCCCGCTCTTGACGTAATTGACATACAGACACATGCTACACCAGATGAAATAAAGAAATGGACTGAATTAGGAGGGATCCAAACGGATCAAGGATGGATGACGAAGGAAAAATCTGTATGGTTCCTTCCTGATTCTATGGTTCAAGTTATCATTAATACAATACATAGTCCAGCACACCTAGGAGAAAAAGCTATGCTAGACAGCATTCAACACATTTGGTTTAACAAACATTTACGAGCAGCAGCTAAACAAAAAGTTCGTACCTGTATGATCTGTTGTCAGTTTAACCCAGGTAAAAGCATCCCCGTAGAACAGGGTGGATTTCAGCCTCCTGAGCACCCTTTTGAAGTCCTCCAGATGGATTATATCCAGATGGAACGATGTCGAGGATTCAAATATGTTCTTGTAGTTGTCTGTGCTCTTTCCCGTTGGACAGAAGCATACCCGGTTTCAGATTACACTGCCCCGACTACTGCCAAACAGTTGGTTCGAGAATTCTTCCCACGGTACGGTTTACCACGTGTTGTCTACTCAGATAACGGCCAGCCGTTCTCATCCGAACTAATGAAACACTTTTCACTTTTATTAGGCTATCAATGGAGATTTCACTGTGTCCGACACCCCGAGGCAGCAGGTCTCGTGGAACGACATAATCAAACTCTGAAAATTAGATTGTCCAAAATATGTAGAGAGAAAGGTGTCGACTGGGTAGTAGCCTTACCAGTTGCACTCTTTTACATGAGAATGGTAGCGCACTCTCGAACAGGGCTATCCCCTTATGAGGTGATCTTCGGAAGACCACCAAATATGTGGGGGACACCTATACCACGCAAAATAACTGATGTTGACTGTAATATGCTGACAGATTACTTGGCTTCCTTGATGTCTGCACTACAATCTTGTCGTTCACAGGTAGCTGCAGCCTTTCCCGACAACACCGAGGTGAAACCCCATGACGTAGTTCCCGGGGACCTGGTGTTAGTGAGGAATTTTGACCGAAAGACTCAGCTGGATCCTAGGTGGAAATCGCCTCAACTCGTACTGCTCACCACGAGGACAGCCGTGAAAATCGAAGGTCGCAAAGGCTGGATACATTCAAGTCATATCAAGAAATTTCATGGACTACCGTCCGATGTAAACAACACACCTCACGTGTCTTCACCGATTGACTCAAAGCTTCCTTTGGTTGAACTGAGTGACAAGGAACTATATAAACTAAAACTACGGTCTAACAAGTCAGACAATTTGATTGTTTAAGTCCTCTCCAAGGTGAATCGGTCGAATTTGTCTCTGACATGTATTCCCTAGACCTGAATAGAGAAAGAAACCGAAAGATGCAATTGAAACAACATGCGTACTGTAAATCACTGCGTAGTCATTGCACAGTGACGTTATTAATTTTGTTTTTCTTAAATCTTCTAATAATCGCTGCAAGTATATTGTTGCACATATATTATCCTATTTCTAAACATGTTTACAATGTTACTGCTGAACATTCTTTTAGTGAATTACCCCCGCATGAGTTGTCCTATAGATTTGCGCTGCGCAATAACACTTTTATTAGTATGTTACATCATTCCCATCAGGCTAGCAATGCTACAAATTGTTGGATATGTGGCCGACTCCCTCCCTATCAGAACTATAAGGGAATTCTGCCTCTCTTTCCATATCCGTTCACACACAATGGCTCCTGTGGAGCATGGTTTAGTTTAATTAATTCCCTAGATTCGAATTCCGCAGTTTATCAAGACAACTGGGTATGGGGAAACCTGAACTTAGTTTTGCTTAAAGTCTGCTACCCTAACAAGGAGGGACTTCCCAAAAGAACAGGAACTGATCTAGAAAATGAAGTATATGGATTAGGTAATTTTACGCTTAATCTCATGATCCTGAATGTCGAATCCGAAGCTGCACCAATTTTGCCCGCTATGTCAGTATTTCCAGTTAAAGGTGAATTGTGTGTAAGAAAGAATGGTTCCATACATATGGGCCATAGTAAGTGCACCACTGTAATAGAATTCCGTGATCAAGGCAAGTCTACATTTAGAGCTTCTCACCATTCCTACTTTGTATGTGGTCAGACTGCATATATACGTCTGCCTCTAGATTGGGATGGTACCTGCTACATCGGATTCCTTTTGCCACCTGTTTTCCTAGCTCCTCCTGATTATCACAGAAATACTCATTTAGTACACAATAGAGAACGGAGAGATCTCCCAATAGTCGATTACACTGAAACAGCATGGGAAAAATACACAGATTTCAATAAAGGTCTCTTTCCTTATATAGGTACAGTTACCAATAGTAAGCTGATACGTAGATTAACCAGAACCCTTGAAGCAGTAGTGAACGAAACTATTTCCGCCTTAGGCAATTTAACAGAAGAGCAGTCTGCTATGCGGATTGTTGTGCTTCAAAATCGTCTTGTCCTTGACGTCATCCTGGCCGATAGGGGCGGAGCTTGTAGGGTCATCGGATCAAGTTGTTGCATTTTCATACCAGAAAATTCGCCATCTGTATATAAAGCCATAACTCGCCTTCATAAGATTGTAAGCCAGATACACCAGAATCCAGGCACCTGGACTTGGTCCGGTTGGTTTTGGGGTGTATTGTCAGCCTGGGGATGGAGGGTCCTATCCTTCCTAGGTATTGGCTTTCTCATATTATTCAGTTGCTGCTTATGCCTACAATGTGGACCAGCGATTTGTGGTCTGTGTGCCACATCGTGTATTCCACCACCAAGATTTCATTCATCCCGGAAGAAGAAAGAAGAACAAATGATGCTATATGAACAGATCAACGGATTGATGAAGATTGATATCTCTTAAGGGCAAGTAGGGGACAAGGAGGGAATGTGGAAATATGGATTTTTATGATCAGTTATGTCCCCTATCTTGGACCCCAACGGTTTCATGTATAAATCACAAGTACATGTATGTTCCCTCCAGTTCCAGTTATGAAGACGCAAACACATGTGCGTCCACCGTCAACATGTCCTCTTTCAGATCCGCCATGAATGGGCCGGATATTCTATTCCTAAGTATGAAAGGCCACCGGCTTTATATGGTTCATTTATGCCATTTTACAGTCCAGGCGAGTAGGCCCTGATTCTGCCATTAAGCCTTTTCCTGCCTTCTGCCTCTGAAAGCTCCAGTCTGAGCTCGCATCTGTATCCATGAACTTTGTCCTACTCCCTGCGCGGCTAACGGTGCCTGACTCAACCTGTCTGCTTGCCAAAAACTGTATTTCACCTTCGAGATTATCTGCTCCGCTCCCCATCCAATGCATTCCTGTCTAGTAGTTTAAGTAAACATTCTTCCAGCTACCGAGCAAAGGGCCCGGCTTCTCTGTCTTTATGCAAGTAATTCATAGCCCTGTTACTATGGAAGATTTCTGCCCTCGCATCTAGTGTAGACACTTAGACGCTTGTACACGCACTAACAGTCAGTATAGTCAGTATAGAATAAGATTCTATTCTAAGAGACCTCTCTTTTTGGATAACATAGTTCTTTAAACATAGGATGTTAGATATGATTTGGGATTAGGTTGACATAACCCCAGACTTCTGTCTCCACATGTAGAGCTAAATGTCAAGTCCCCTTCACCCCCTAGTTGCACGTCAATCACACGTCATGCTGCTGCGCGCGCATCTCTGCCAAGTATTTCTGCTGACATTGCGAAATTCTTTCATGGAACCACCCATTTGTGACATCATAGCTAAATGACGTTCTTTTGTTACGCCTAGTTACACCCATTTTAGTTACGCATGTATGATTTTATCTCTGTTATCAACTGTTACGCCTCCTGCATCTGTTTCACTATAATGCCCCTTCTATAAATATGATTATCTGTCAATAAAGTATGGTCCTTCACTTCCTGAACCTTCGTGGTGATGGAATATGGAGTCCTCAATTCGAATTGATTTTGGAATAAAGCCCGTTCCGAACCTCTAATACCACGGATTCTGTCTCTTATTTTACTGAGCTATTATTATAGATTTTCCGCATCAAATTAAGTACCGGTAATTAAATTATTTACCACAACATGAAAGTCGTCATGACGGATGACGGCCCAGACATGGAAGGAAGGCGTTGGAAAGAGGAGTTCCCTGAAGTATTCAAAGACACCATCGGCCGGATGGCGAAGTTTACGCACAAAATCCAACTGAAAGAAGGAGCAACACCAGTGTCCCACAAGGTGCGCAACATACCCTTCCGCGTACGAAGTGCCGTGCAGGAAGAACTACAGAGGTTAGAGGATAATGGCATAATCGAGGCGATAGACAATGCGGAATGGCTGGCACCCTTGGTCGTAGCGCAGAAGCCCAACGGGAAGGTGAGACTGTGTGTCGACCTTAGAGAGCTGAATAAGAACATCGTCGTCGACAAGTTTCCCTTGCCTAGGATCAACGAGATGCTGGCGAAGACCCACGGAGCACAGTGGTTCTCCACAGTGGACCTCACATCCGCCTATCACCAGATTGCCCTGCATAAGTCATGCAACCATCTAACATCCTTCATAACACCATTCGGGTGCTATAAGTTTCTGAGGATGCCGTTCAGACTTGCGTCCGCGGCAGCGGTCTTCCAGAAGCTGATGCACAAGCTATTCCACAGGAAAATGGGTATCCAATACTTTCAGGATGATATCTTGGTGATGGGGGCCACCCAAGAAGAACACGACAAGAGACTGGCAGAAGTCCTAGCGGTGTTGCAGCAGAATGGGCTTACCGCCCAATGGGACAAATGCAAGTTCAGCGTGAACACCGTCACCTACCTGGGCCATGAAATAAGGAAGCACGGCATAGAACCCAAATCATCAAATGTCGCCGCTATAAGGGATGCGCCTACACCATCGAGCAAAGAGGACGTACGTACCTTCCTGGGCATGGCGGAGTTTTATAGCAAATTCGTAGCCCACTTCGCCTCCAAAACGCATCTCATGAGGTCACTCCTCAAGAACAAGTCCACCTTCGTATGGACGGGAGAGCATCAACAGGAGTTTGAGGAGATGAAAAAGAACATCAGCGAGGCAGTGCCGATCCACGGATATGATCCGGAAGCCCCCACCATGCTGACGACAGATGCCAGTGATCGAGGGCTGGGGGCAGTCCTCATGCAAAAGACAGCAGAGGGGGGCGTATCTACGATCAGTTTCGCATCGCGGGCGCTAGCGCCGAACGAAAGCAAGTTCAGCGTCATTGAAAAGGAGATGCTAGCGGCTGTGTGGGCGATGGAGAGGTTCCGGCAATTCCTATGGGGAGGACGGTTCTTGCTGCGAACGGATCACAAGCCGCTAGTGAAGGTCCTCACGTCAGGGGGGCATGAGCATGCGACACCGAGGATCGCGAAAATGACGCTCCGGCTGATAGACTACGTCTACGACGTGGAATACCTACCAGGCCATCGCAACAGTGTGGCGGACTTCCTGAGCAGGGCTGCGGCCAAGGAGATCGCGGAAACTCAAGAAGAAGGAGGTTGGGAAGACTATGCGGTAGCTTTCACAGGCGACCATGAAAGAGCAATAAGTGCCCAAGAATGGGAAGAGGAGTACAGCAAGGACGATCAGTTGAGTGCAATCAAAGCATACGTAACTAGAGGATGGCCAGAGAAGAGATTGTTGAGTGAGGAGCTAAAACAATTTTGGGAAGTGAAGGAAGAACTGTCCCTAGGAGACAACCCAGGGTTTTTGCTGCGCGGCAACAAAGTGGTTCCTCCCATCGCATTGAGACAACGCATACTATCTCTCACCCATGAAGGACATTTGGGCATCGTAAAGACCAAAGGAAGAGCCAAGGAGGACTACTGGTGGCCGGGGATAGATCTAGCGGTAGAACGGCATGTACGAGGGTGTGAACACTGCAGCAACGCAGACAAAACACAAAAGATGCTAAGACCACCACTGGGCAAATTTGCGTGCCCGGATAACCCGTGGGAGGAGATCTCTATCGACGTCCTGGGACCCATCACGGACGCGAACGAGATCCAGAAGTACATCACCGTAGTGGTAGACCGGTATTCCAAGTGGCCGGAAGTCCACGTGGCAGACAACGCGGAGACGGAGACGATTCTGGAGTTCCTGACGGATATCTTCATAAGGGAAGGGATACCCAAAGGGATTCTGAGCGACAACGGCCCGCAATTCACCTCCAACAAATGGGGTACATTCATGGACCGAAACGGAATTTCCATCCGGCACACTCCCATCTACCACCCAGCCGGGAACGGCGCGGCGGAGAGGTTCAACAGAGTTATCATGGGTTCTGTCCAAGCCGCCATAAGCCAAGGGAAGGACTGGGAAAAAGAGTTGAAAAGGCTGATGTGGGCGTATCGTATCACCCCCACGTCAACGGGGTACAGTCCCTTCCGGGTGCTTAGGGGGCGAGAACCCTTCACGAAGGACAATGTGGCCTGGAAGCGACTCACCGTACAGAGCCATTGGTCCCCGGCGGTGGTGCGGAAAAATTGGGAGAAGGCACAAGCAGTGTACACAGAACACTACGACAGGGCACACAACACGAAGGAGGTGGCCCTGGGAAAAGGGGAGTGGGTGAGAGTCAAGCTACCCACCATGCAAAAGAAGGGAGACAGCAAGTTCACACCGCCGTTCCAGGTGCTGGAACCATACTCACGATCGGCGCTTCTCAGCGACGGGAAGATATGGGCACAGGACCGCATGGCGAGGTGCTTACCCGCAGGAGAGAAAACAGCGGCGGAGGCGACACCTGCAGAGACACCTTGCAAGGCGGTGAGTTCTGCAGAAGAGGGGGAAAGCCCTCCAAGAGACATGGGACGCAGTCCCCAGGATGAGTGGAGACACAGTGCTGGAGGGAAGAAGGAGCAGGAAGGAGAAGCCCGAGAGGACAGAGCGGGCAGTGCTAAAGGACAGGCAAGCCGGGAAGGTGAAGAAGGGACACCTGACATGCAGAGCATGACCACCACCCCGAGAACAAGTGAACCTGACCGGCAGACGCGACGGGGAAGAAGAATCATACTGCCCCGGAAGTTTGGAGAATATTGCATGGACAACAAGTAAGACTGTACAAGTTACAGGGGTTCTGTTGGGATGTTGTTTTGGTAACGGGGGAGATGTGGTGTAGCGGTCTAGTGTTGTACGCGCCGCTCCGTGACGTCACAGGATGTCCGGTGGCGGCCATTTCGGGGAGTTAGTACGAGCGCCAGATTCAAACTGTACGGAGCTCCGAACCGGCGCTCCTGTGAAGGAATAAAGTACATGACACCACACTCACGTGTACTGGTGGTTATTGTCAGGTGAGGCAGCAGGGAACAACATTACACCTGTTGCATTGCAATTTTTTTTATTTTTTATTAGAAGCGTTGGAAAAACTGTCAGTTACCCCGTTTCCTGGCTGTGATTGGTCCCTACCTGTAGATGTGGGCGGGGCTCTGCGGACACCATGTATTCTTCTGAGGCTCGCGCAACGAGGAATGGTTTGCTGCTACACAGCGCGTGCGCCGCTTCAATCCGCGGAGCCCCGAACATGGTGAGGGCCTCAAGGCCTGCGCGGGTCTTAGAGAGCTGCCAGGGAACAGACAAGAAAGAGGCAAGTGCGAGGGAAGGGTGATAGAGAGCATGCAACAAGGCAGGCCCGGTTCTAGGGTGTGGGGGCTGGTCAGCCAGGCCCACCCAAACATGACACTTCCCACCCAAACATGAGCCTTGGCCCTCGCAGTGAGGACATGAAGGCCAATAGAAAATGGGCGTTTATAATTTTAAACGTTCCGCCGAACGTTGTTTTTCTTACAATTCTGGAAGTGCAAGATTGAGCATTGGCTCTTTCTCACAGCCAACCCCAATCGCCCACTCCTTTTAGAAAGGTGGGTTGTCGTGCAGGTACAATAGGGGTTATGGCAAAGGGGACTTTTGCCTACTCTTATGCTGCTTGCCTACCGTCCAGCTGCGTGGATGTTTCCTTTTCTGTTGAGCTCTGTAGAAAATAAGTTTTGTTTATTCTGATTCACCTTTCCTGACCCCGCAACTGCTGATCACATCAGGCTGTGACATAAAGTTTGACTAATTTGAGTACGTAAGAGAATGTGTTACTATTTGTTTTTCTTTTAAAAATCTGTACAGGCCCAGCAAGGCACATATTTGGTGTATGTTTCATTTAATTTATTTTTAACATGGCCATGGATGCAAGATAACAATAACACTGTCAAGATAACTGGTGATTTATGATCCTGCTGGGTTGCAATCCTTTGCCTGTTGGTAGTTTTGAAATGCCAACCCCCAACCACTGGGGTATGCTTTAAATCCCGAGTTTGTGCTTTCCTAGCCCAAACCATCCTAAAATATACTGCCCACCAGTATGGATGGCATGTGATTCCTACACCTTGTAATCCTCATTGACTTATGTGACATTTCCTATAGACTGATTTACATACTTGTATGATTCATTGTCTCTGTATATGTGCGTGAGGTAAAGTACTGTGACACCCTACCCTGATATGAGTAGCGCTATACAACAAATGTGGATACGGACAGATGAAGGGCACTGTTGGAAGGTGGTAGTAATGGTATTGTGGAGAAAGAAGTCATTGGTGGAGGATGCTGTTCTCCTCGAGGTAGCGGGTCAGTTGTCTGTTGACAGTCTTCTCTATGACCTTCGCCGGGAACGGGAGCAGGGAGATCGGCTGGAAGTTCTTGAGGTCTTTGGGGTCAGCCTTGGGTTTTTTGAGCTTCCAGCTCTCTGGGAAGGTCGCTGTCTCGAAGGAGATGTTGATGGCTTTCCAGAGGTGGGGTGCGATGGTGGTGCTGGCTTTGTTGAAGATGTGGCGAGGGCATGGGTCTGACGGAGATCCGCAGTGGATGGTATTCATGATTTTGATGGTGTTGTCGTCGTTTATGTTGGTCCAGGAGAGCAAGGGGTCGGTGCGAATGGTGGCCATGGGGACGGAGGTCTCAGTGGTTGTCGGGATGGTCATGGCGTTGAAGCTGTCGTGGATGTCTCCGATCTTGCGATGGAAGAAGGTAGCAAGGGAGTCGCACAGGTCTTGCGAGGGTGGAATGTCGTAGGTGTTGGAGCTGGGGTTGGAGAGTTCCTTCACGATGTTAGAGCTCTTTGCTGTTGTGTGCCTTCTTGTCTAGGCGGTCTTTGAAGGAGGCCCTTTTGGCGGATCCGATGAGGTGATGGTGTCTGCGGGTGGCATTCTTGTGGGCTGCGTAGCTGTCCTGTCTGTTCACGGTGCCATTTCTTCTTTAGCTTTCGGCAGCTTTGCTTGGAGGCCTGGAGGTCTTCAGTGAACCAGCTGGCTTTCTTGCTGGTGTGTCTGTTGTGGGGTTTCTTGATCGGGGAGAGGGTGTTGGCGCTGTTGTCGATCCATTGTCTGAGGTTGTGGGCGGCGGAGTCTGGGTCGGTGGGGTCGGTGGGTAGGCTCCGGGTGAGGGTGGTGGTTAGCTGATCTTCGGTGACTTTGCTCCAGCAGCGGCGGGGGATCTGTTGGGTGCGGTGGTGGGTTTCTGGAAGGTGAAGTGGATACAGTGATGGTCAGTCCAGTAGAGTTCGGTGGTGTGGTTGAAGGAAACGTGGGAGCTTGCGGAGAAGATGGGGTCAAGCGTGAGGTCTGCGGAGTGGGTGGGTGTTGTGACGAGTTGTCTGAGGTTGTCGATCAGGGTGGTGGAGTTGCGGTCGTTGTTGTTCTCGAGGTGGAAGTTCAGGTCCCCCGAGAAGGATGTAGTCTGTGGATGTGAGGGCGTGTGTACTGACTAAGTCGGCGATGGAGTCGCTGAACTGTGGTTGTGGTCCGGGGGGGTCTGTATGTGAGGGTTCCTCTGAGGGTGGTGTTGGGATCGGTGTGGATCTGGAAGTGCATGTGTTCGGTGGTGCTGAGGGTGTCGTCGGTGTTGGTCGAGACTCTGAGAGTGTTCCTGTGGACGATGGCGATTCCTCCTCCTACTCCGTTGGTGTGGTCCCTGCGGGTGATCTTGTAGCAGTCCGGGATGGCTATGGTGATGTCTGGTGCCGAGGAGGGGTTCAGCCAGGTCTCCGTCAGGAAGTCGACGGCTGGGGAGGTTGAGTCGAGTAGGTCCCAGAGTTCAATGGCATGTTTGTGGGCGGAGCGGGTGTTGAGAAGGATGCATCTGAGGTGGTTGCGTTCCTTCACGGTGGCTGGCTTGGCGGATCGGATGCTGTTGAAGCTACAGTTCTGGCAGGTGAAGGGTCCTTTGGTGCGCTTTGGGGCGGCCAGGAAGCAGGTGTGTGACTGTCCGGTGTTGAGTGCGTGGAGGGTGCTGGCATCGTAGCGGTGTCGGGCGTCATGGCGTTCGCAGGGCCAGGGGTTCCAGCGCTGGGCACGGATGGGCGCAGACTGGCTTGCCTTAGGCACGCCCGCTGCGTGCGGCTGCGCAGCGGCTGCCATAAGGGGAGGTGGGAGGGAGGAGGCAGCTGGGAGGAGGGAGCGGACGAATGGGTGAGCGGGGCTGCAGGGGACGCAGCGGAGGGAAAACGGGGCAGGAACGGCGACGGAACAGAAGGCAAAAGGGCAGTCTATAGGGTGGTCTGGCAGGGTTGAAAAATATCCCAGTCTCTAGAGGCTGCGGTAAAAGATTAATGTGGCCTAGAAGCATGTGAACCCACTGTACTGTGGATGGATGTCTTTGAGTTATCAGGGAAGGCGGGGAAGCGTGGCAGAAATAGTTGTCATTGCCATTCCACCATGTACCCTTTACGAGTCCTGAAGTGTTGGTGACTGTTTTAGTAATGCATGTTCCGGGACAGTCACATTGAAGGAAAGCGATTATCTGCTGAGATTTGAGGCTCTCTCTTTGTGTTTGGAGCTTGTTGCATGTGGTTTTAGTTGTGTGTCCTCTTGAAAAGGAGTGGATGACTGGAAGGCAGCCAAGTCCATTTTCAGTTTTCAGCCAGAGATATTGATGGAAATGAGATGCCCCAGGATAAATATAATTTAGTGGGAACTGTACTCCTTCCGCTCTTAGGAATTGCGTCTCGCATCTGCCTGAAGTGGACAGACACATGCTGATGGTCCTTTAGTTCTGTATTCTCGTCAGCCACCTTATGTTTCACAGACTGCTTAGAAGAGCGTTTAAGCCCCCCACCAGGGCTTCATTATTTTCAATCAGCCCACCTCCATTGCTCCTTCCTCTTTGTCCATGGAGTCAGTAATCATTACTTGTCTCTAGTGGTTACACAGGCCCCTCCATGTCCATCTTCTTTCTCCCCACAATCACGTTTTGGCATTTTTGATTCCATTAGACCCTTCATCATCTTTCATCTGCCGGAGTCAACGATCTTCTGCAGGGCTCTGCAGGTGACACTACATCCTCTGCAGTCTTCTTTTTAGGTCTCGGCTGCGAAGGCTGCGCTTGCGCAGTCTCGCTCCGAGATTTAATGACTTGGAGAAGAGGGGCTTGAACCCGCCCCTCTTCTCCCCTGTTCTCCATTGGCTGGCCTCTTGAATGCTGGCCAGCCATTGGAGAAGAGGTCAGTCATTCAGATTAGGCCCCGTCCTTTTCGGATCGGGGGGCGTGTTTTTTGCAAGAAGTCTCAAGGAGGAGACAACAGCAAAACACGCCCCCGAATCCGAAAACGACGCTGCGTTTCTCCGAGGCATTTCTGCTCTGCCTCGGAGAAAGGCGGTGGTGTCTTCCGGTGCCCTCGGCTTGTTTTTTTAAGTTAGAGAAAATGAAGTAATTTAAAAAATATTTTAAGATTATAGCACTTTTGGTGGCAGGATGGCACCGGCTTGTGTCTCATTTATTAAGGAGAGAACGAAACGAACCACTGACCAACCACAACGTCATCAGCAGAGAGCTATTAGCAGGCTCGACACCCAGCCCTCGTTTTCTAAACGCTGAATCAAATTAATCCAACAGGAACAGATGACCTGTGAGAATTCACCCTGCCCAGCAGCAAAGTCAAAGCGGGGACTGGCAGAGGCAGACAAGCAGGGCTCTCGGCGTGCAGCGCGCAGCACAGACACTAAGAGGGCTTCCCATTGTTTATTTCTTTCACAAGGCCCCCCACCTTTCTTCTCCCCGCCATCGCCCTGTCTCCTCCCACCTTGTTATTACCTCCCGTTATGTTACAAAATGAAAAGGACCCTGGGTTGGATTCGTTCTGTTTTACTTTTTTAGGAATGAAGGTGGCTTCCGAGCTGTTGTACCAGGTATGAGAAGCACCGATGAGCGCCCGCCGTGTTGCGGGGGCATTGAGTGGCACCCTGGTACCCCTGGGCTGTGGCCGGGTACCGATGCTCACTGCTCCCGCACGGGGAGCTCGGATGGGTACCCTGCAGCCCCATATACCCCCGTCCCTGCAGATGCCCCAGTCCTGCCCCCGCCGCCGCCATGTTGTGCGCTAGGCGGGCCCGGATCGGAGGTAGGAGGAGCGCTCCCGGGATGACGCTTCCCAGGCTGCAGCGCGGTGCGGGATGATGGGAGGGCCCTGGTGCCGCCGAAGCCAGGAGTGCACCGGATAGGGAGGCACGGGGGACACCCGGGACCGGCGGTTCCCAGACACCGACCCGGGCTGAGGCAGACCCGCAGAGATCGGACATCGGAGAAGGGTCGGAGGGAGCGAGGGGTTCGCGGAGCCTCCATAGCACCAGCCGGGATAGGAGGTGAGCAGAACCCGCCGGGGCTTCGTAGAGCCCCCACCAGGATGGGCATGAGCCTCCCTGTGCCACCCCTGCTCGGGGTCTTTTTGTCTGCCCCCTCTAGGATCAGCCTTAACCCTGATCCTTGCTGCATTCCCTTCATTTGTGAACCGAGCTCGAGGCAGCCCATTGTGTTTAATTCTGCACTGCACACTGATTTTTTTGGGTTGAGGAAAATGGTTCAAAACGTGTGTTGGCGGGGCTGGGAGGGGGTGTAGGCGCGCTCTGCAGTGTCCTGCAGACATGGTCCTACACTGTGCTCTACCCAGGAAGAGCCTGGGAAATCCAACAGGATGTGTGTGTATGGGAAGGGGTGGGATGGTGGGACCAGTCCTAGCTTCAGATCGCCCCTTATTTCACAGGGCTGGGATGCACACACAGTGGGGGGCAGTGCCAGCGCTTCTAACGGGAACTAACAGCTACTTTGGACAGTTCTGGAAGGTGTAGCAGTGTTCATCTAGCCGGGGGTTATGGTTGGTGAGGTGCCAAGTATGCTAGGTGTGAGGTAACTGCCGCGCCTGCACACACCTCCCAGCGCCAGGAAGTGTAGACATGTGTTCTTGGTCAGGGACAGAGATTGGTTCCATGCCTTCCTGGATGGGGCAGAAGGCAGGGGGCAATTGGAATGCCCCAAGAATAAACACGACTCTCAAGAATCTATAACTTCACAGTAAAGCTATAATCTTGAGGTCTTTCTTCTGGGTGAGCTGTATTTCATTACCACATTTAATTGTTGCTCTGTTGTAGCTTTGTGTTTACCCAATTACAATGTATTACTTCTTAATTACGCGGATCTCTTATGCACATTCGTAAAGTATGCACATTTATAAACTGTGCACATTGTGAGATGAGAAGTAAAACCTCGCGGCAGATGAGATAACTTGCCCTCACGTCATGCTTTCAAACTCAAACATCCCCCTCAACAAAGAAAGCATTTCTCGGGGGGCCCGATGCCCGATTCATGTGTATTCTAAATGAAGTGTTCAGGTCGTCATACATTGTCTAGGAGGTACTGCGGCCTGTGTGACGATTATTCACTTTTTATCCCCCCTTCACCTGGAGTTACGCGCTCTGACTCGTGAATTTTTGAGCCCTGTGTGCATGAAATTAAAGTTTGCTTGATTTTTTTTTTTTTTTTTAAATTTGCTACGATGGTTGTAAAATCCTCACATCTGGCGGAGACATCAGAGCATAGCAAACAAGCATTTACAATGCAATGGTCTCGGCATTGGTAAAGTTAGAGCTATTGGCATTGCTCATGACATTATTTTTGTTTATGTCTTTGTTTTTAAAACATTTAAAGAAACGGCATTGTTATTTACAATGTCAATAGCTGAATCACTCTCAAATGCGAGACCTATTGCATTTGCACCCACACACAGAGCCACCTACACACACACTGATTAAGCTATTGACATTGTAAATAACAATGCCATTTCTTTACATGTTTTAAAAACAAAAACATAAACAAAAATGTCATGAGCAATGCCAATAGCTCTAACTTTAACAATGCCGAGACCGTTGCATTGTAAATGCTTGTTCCCTGCTCTTATCTGCCTCTCCCAGTCACTAGCTGGAGATATATAGACCTAGAAGACCCCATGCTGTCTCTCTTTTACAGAGTGGGTGGAGTTCCTCCTGCTTCAATTCAGACATCACACAACAGAACACCCCAACACATTCCTCTTCCATGGCGTGGGGTGTTGTCTCTCTGATCCTCTTGCTGATACTTAGGGACCAGCTGCATCTACCTGAACCTTTTATAAAGCACTTGACATGGGCCCTCTGCTCTGGTTCAGCTACAGGCAGTATACCTAGGTAAGGAAACTGCAGCACAATAAACCCCTGTAGACAAGGGCATGTTCCCGCTACTCTGGGGGCAGCTGAAGCTCTTGAAACGGGATTAAAGGTTCTGTACTCTCCTCCACTAGAGTCAGGGTATTGTGTCCATGCTCCACAGAATGCTACTCTTGGTTCTCAGGTAGATCACAAGGTTCATAGAGAGCCATTTCCCTTAGAGTTGCCTTGTTGCATTGTGTTAGCATTGGAACATCCCACATGAGCCAGAAAGGTTATCATCTTTTCTTAGTGATTGAGGAAGATTCTTTGGTTGGAAAGGTTGGGATTTGCATCATGTTGGAGTAGTTTTGAGTAACCTCTTGAGAAAATGCTCTGTTGAAAGTAAATAAACCTGTTGAAATAATCCATGCTTAAGATTAATTTAAATGGCAACAAGATTAGGGCAAAATATGTTTTGGCTCAGGGTGTGAATTTGTGGGGTGCATACCTACCACTAATGGAGGTCAGGATCTTCTTTTTGCCTGTATGCTTCTTCCAGTGGTGCACAGCTCTTGTGCTGGTGCCTGTGTACACTGCTGGACCGAAGAAGTCAGTAGTATGAAAAAGTATGCAGAGGTTAGGGGCACTGATCAGCCTGGCTCCCCACCCTCCATGGAGAATTTGAGGAGGGCTGCAGTACATGAGGAATGGCTGTCGAGGTGCACATTCTCTATTTGTCTCCGTTTAGCCCAAATAGAGTACCTCCAAAAGAAGAGACCGAATTTCAGGAAGCGCTTGGATCTCAGAAACCCTTCAACTTTGCAAAAATGCAGCATTAGCAGCAAGGAACATCCAAGACAGACAGGAGTGCTCCTCACCTTCGTAAGAAACCTCAAAACCTGGCTTTTGGACAAACCCCACCCCGAGGCTCTGGAGCTTGCTACCCCCCACCCCCAGCGCCTTGAGACCCTCGCAGGTGAGTAGTCGCGCTTAATAAACGCCTGATTGATTGATTGAAATGCACAATGTGTCAATCAGCCACTTTGTATAGTATTTAGATTCTAATATTATTGGCAGCATAGCCACCATGGTATTACAATGTGGCCTTATTAGGCACCTACTGTATGAAAGATTACTTCTGCATTGATTGTGAATGGGATTTGTCATACCTAGCAGAGTGAAGAAGGAAGAAACTATTCCAAATCCTTGGTGCCAGCTGTTCTCCCATTCTATTGCATAATCTTCTTTCCATTATACTTCTGTGCTGTACTGCATTCATACTGCTGAACACAAGTGGCATGAATCAAATAACTTGTGCACTGTTGGGTACTATTTTGGTGTACCTATGCCTTGGGTACCTTAGTACTATATACTAGGGACTTACAGAGGTACACCAGTAGCCCTTCTGGAGTGTTCCAAAGTACTCGCCATGTCCAATTTAGGGAAGAAGCACAGACTGAGGTCCTGATTACCCGGATTCCAGTCAGACTTGTCAGTAAAACAATCAAAAAGTGGGGCTGACAATGAAAGCAGATCCTACTTTCCTAGACCACCCCCCCCCTTCCTAAACGTAAGGAGATGAGACTAACCTTGCCCAGTTCTAAACTGAACTGAAATATCTGGAGAGCCCATCTGCGTTGGCATGGTAATTCCCATGCCTATGTTCCACTAAAAAGTCCATCTCCTGTAGGGAAATGGACCACCACAAAAGTTTGGGATTTTCACTCTTTATTTGTGTAAGCTATAGGAGGGGCTTATGGTCTGTCTGAACAAGGAAGTGAGTGCCAAACAGGAATGGCCTCAACTTCTCCAAGGCCCAGACCATAGCAAAGGCCCGCCTCTCTATACCTGACCAATGTTTCTCCCTGGGGGTCGACCTTCTGCTTATAAAAGCTACTGGTTGGTCCTGGTCTACAAATGCCTACACAACAACGGACCCAAATACCTCAACGACAGAATCAACTTCCACGTACCCAAAAAAAGCCTCCAATCTTCCAACCTCGCACTGGCCGAAACCCCTCGCATCCACAGAGCCAGAGCAGGCTGAAGATCCTTCTCTCACTTCGCAGCCAAGACCTGGAATGAGCTACCGGCAGACATCAGACACGCCCCCTCCCTGAACACCTTCAAGAAGACCCTCAAGACCTGGCACTTCAGCTAAACAGATCTGCGGTTCCCCCTCCCCCCCTCTGCGCCATGAGACCCTCACAGGTGAGTAGCGCGCTTAAAATTCCCTGATTGATTGGCCCACTGCATTTAGTTGTGACAAAACAGCTCCTACCCTATCTCAGATGCATCTGTCTGGACAATGAAGGTTTTGGAATAGTGCCTTTGCAGAATGGGAGCAGTGCACATAGCCTGCTTCAGGTCATCAAATGCCTTTTGACAGCTAACTGTCACTGAACCTTTTTAGGCATTCTCTTGGAGGTGAGATCATTAAGGGGAGTCCCAATGGACCCATATCCATTGACAAACCTCCTGTATTACCAAGTCCGGCCCAAAAAAGCTCTAACCTGAGTTTAGGTAGAGGGAGCAACCCAGTCCACGATGGTCTGGATCTTGCTCTCCAATGGCTGAACTTGGCCTCTCCCTACTAGGTGACCCAAATATACAACCTTGCTCTGCCCTATCTGGCACGTTGTGGCCTAGAAAGTGATGCCTGCCTTTTGCAGGGCCTCCAGAACTTACCTGAGGTGGACAAGGTGGTCCTCCCAAGTGGAGCTAAAGACAGCAATATCCTCTAGATTTTCTGCACTATAGGCTTCCAGACCTGTGAGAACTTTATTCACCAACCTTTAAAATGTGGCATGTGCATTTTTCAGACCAAAGGGCATCATAATAAATTGATAATGCCCACTGGGGGTTGAAAATTCTGTTGTTTTTGCTTGGCATCCTCAGCTAGTCTGGCTTTACAGTAGCCAGCAGTCAGGTCAAATGTACTCAGATATTTGGCTGAGACCACAGTATCTATTGTATTGTATTGTAATTGCATTTGTATAGTGCTTACTACCCCTGACGAGGCGTTGAAGTGCTTTTTTTCCATAGTGGATTAGTGTTGAATTAGTATAGTGAAACAAGCAAGTACTTTTTAAGTGGTGGATAGGTTAGTCAGTTATTTGGATTCGGAAGGATAGAAGAGGAAAAAAGGTTTGTATTTATATAGCGCTTTTTACCCCTGATGGGGTGCTGAAGCACGCTACTCTGTAAACCCATAAAGGATTAGTGGTGAATTAGTGTGGTGAAATATGAAAATAATTTGAGTGGTGGATATTAGTCAGTTATTTGGAGTGAGAAGGATAGCGGAGGGATTGAAGGGGAAGAAAGGTTCGCATTCATATAGCACCTGTTACCCCTGATGGGTGTTGAAGCGCTTTTCTGGCGAGTAGCACGCTACTCTGGAACCCATAAAGGATTAGTGTTCAATATTAGTATAGTGAAATATGAAGTCATTTGAGTGGTGGATATGTTATTCAGTTATTTGGATAGAGAAGGGTTGGTGGCGGGATAGAAGAGGGAAAGAGGTTTGTATTTATATAATGCTTTCTACCCCTGATGGGGTTTTGAAGCTCTTTTTTGGCGAGTAGCATGCTACTCTGGAACCCATAATGATTAGTGTTGAATTAGTATGATGAAACATGAAATTTATTTGAGTGGTGGATATGTTAGTCCGTTATTTGAATTGAGAAGGGTTGGGGAGGGGTAAAAAAGGGAAAAAAGGTTTACATTTATATAGCGCTTGTAACCCTGATGAGGTGTTGAAACGCTTTATTGGCGAGTAGCATGCTACTCTGGAACCCATAAAGGATTAGTGGTGAATAAGTATAGTGGAATATGGAATCTGAGAAGGGAACCTGTCAGTCTGTTATTTTGATTGAAAAGGATAGTGAAGGGATAGAGGACCGAAGGATTTAAAAAACATTTTTTTTTTTTTTTAGGTCATAGCAGTAGGAGAAGGCGCTTGGATAAGTAATAAGGGTTTTTGGTGTGGAAGAGCCAGAGGGAAGAGTTTAGAAAGGTTTGTTTTGGGGGATCAGTATTGTAAAAGAGGTGTCGGATGATGCAAGGAGGGGTAGAGTAGGAGAGAGTCTAGAAAGGGTTGTTCTGGGGGTCATAGTAGTGGTATGGGGTTTGGGATACATGAGTGGACGTAGAGGCTATATTGATAGATGTAGAGGGTGAGAAATAGGGTAGTGCATTTGAAAGAGTAGTAGAAAGTAGTTTGAGATGTGTCAGACAGTTGGGCTAGAAGATATATTGAGAGAAGTATAGGCTGAGAAATAGGGTAGTGCATTGGAAATGCAAAATTGGAAGAAAGTGATAAATATATAGATCTATGAGCTCATCTGCCCTAGGAGTAGGATGGGCATCAGTCCTAGTGATTGCATTGAGCCCTTTGTAGTCCACACAAACCTCATCTCTCTTATTCACCCTTGGTGTGAGGTTTTGCAACAAGGACTATTGGACTAGCCCAAGGTCTATCTGCAGGTTCAATGACCCCAATTCCATCATCTTTTGGACCTCTGTCGTGATGCAGTCTCTTATATGGTCAGGCACCTGATGCAGTCTCTGACGTGGTCAGGTTGTCTGTTAATTTTGTTCTTTACTGGCAGACTGTCTACTGTGTCCACTTCATGGGCACACCATGTGGTTTGACTGGAAGTTAGAGAGAACATGTGTTGGTACTGATTGAGAACCTTCCTGCAATCAGCTTGCTGCTGGTCAGTGAGGCTGCCTGCCAAGGCTACTCCAACTGACCAATCAACAAGGTACTGAGAGGAGATCAGGGAGCGGGGTCACTCTTCATCCTGTCCTTCATCAGTGGCCATGAGCAAGCTCATGTCGGCCCTGTCTACAAAAAGCTTTAGGCGGTTCACATGAAGTACCCTGTGGGGACATCTGGGAGCGCCTAGGTCCACCAAGTAGGTGACCTCTCATTTCTGTTCATGGATTGTGTGGGGCCCACTCCATTTGTCTCGGACAGTTTTTGGGGCCACAGACGCCAACAGCCACACTTTCTGGCTTGGCTGGTACAGTCAGGACAGCCTTTTGGTCATGCCAAGCTTTCTGAAGTTCTTGGCTGGCCTCAAAGTTTTTGCTTGCCTTTTTCATATACTCAGCCATACCTGAATGTACTCCCCATGTCCAATTTAGGGAAGAAGGACAGAGGCTGGGGTCCTCATTAACAGGATCCCAGTCAGACTAGTCAGTAAAACATAATGGCACAAGCAAAAAGTGGGGGTGACCATGAAAGCAGATCCTGCTTTCCTACAGAGAGCAACCCTGTGCAACATGGTCTGGAATATGCAATGCTAATTGTGTCTCTCCATGTTAACTGAATGCTTAGTGTCTAGGCCCTATAATATTATTTTGGGTCAGAACTCTGGCCCAGAGGGTTGTAGCGACATCTGTATTTCACTGTGTGTCCTAGTTTTATGTGTAGTGTGTATTAAAGAATGTTTATTTTCAAAACATAAATTGCTGACTGGATATTGAGTTTATCAGCTGATAGTTCTGTGTGCACTGTTTTCTGAATGTTAAAACCCACCTCACCTCCTTGAGTAAGCCTTGGACTTTTCTGTCTCACTACCCTGAGAGAGTTAAAGTGCTGGAGAGGAGTACTTGGTTATACAGTTTTGGGTCCACTAGTACCAAGGCCCCAGGACACCAGCTGGGAACACTCCAGTTGATGCGATTGGAGCCTAGTAACGCCTGAGTGCCCTAGTTCCCAGGTATCTGGGCCTAACAGTCTTATTCAGATTTAAAGACACCTCTGTATTGAGAATATGATCTCAGAGCAGAGACTGATATAGCCATGTAAGAACTCTTTTTTTGAAAGTTTTATATAGAGAGAATTCAACTCCCCACCTGCCAATAAAGGTATGTAATGGGTAGCCACGGCCAATAGGTCAGGGGAGCTGCTGGTTGAACAAGTTTGTAAACCACTGGCATAATACCTCCCATTAATATGTGTCTTAATTATCTCTGACGCTGAAGGAATTTGATATCTGTAGCAACATATGGTACAGGACACCTTCAATCAGCCAGTTCATATAGGTGATAACACCAGGTTCCGTTCTTTACCATCACTCGATTTTTAACAATATTTCCATATGTAATAAGGGCACATAACCACCGTTCCCCTTTTTTTTACAAGAGGTACTAGTGACAATCCTACATTCTCTTAGCTGAGAATATATATATTTTCTTAGCTGAGAAATATTCATCACAGGTTTTTCACCTATATCTCAATAAACGACAGAAAAATACACCCAACAGCCACATAATAACTACAAAATAAGGACCCAAGGCAGATGAGGGCATGCAGCTAAAGCGCGCCCATGTCTGCTGCCCTTGGCACTGCAAGAGGAACTAGGAAGTGGTTCCACTCGCGTCTGCCATTTTAGAAACGACTAAACGGTCTAGTTGCTCTCTGCTCTAGACAGTGCAGCGAGGACGCACAGCCCATGCACCTACTCACCAGCACATAATATATGAACAGCTCTATGGGGTAATATTCAGGCCCCGGTGCAGTTCCTTAGGTGAATTGGCACATAGGATCCCTTAAAAGCAGTGAGTACGGCACAGCTGCTTAAGTTCCCATACAGCATAGTTCTCTGAGTGAGCTCATTCTTACGAGCACGACATGATGGCAATGATTTGTGTTTTTTTTAAACACAGGCTCGTCTTGCCACCGGAGGACCTATTCTGCAAATCTCTAGCATCATTTTTGTAGTGTTTGTGCCAAGTCTGTGTGTCATTTTGCTTTGTGTTTTACACCATAGGGATCACTTTTTTATTAGATGTGCTCACCTCAGCAAGCATTGTATTTTAGTTCACATGACCTGTCACGTAGAGGTCACTTCTTTAAAATATATAAAAAGCATATACAGGGTACTTGTTTAATTTACTAGTCTAAGCGCACTGTTCTCCTGTTTTCTGCCCAAACTTTGCCAGGCTAGCTCTCTTATTATACATTACAGGTTGCCAAGCAGTAACACCAAGCAGGTGCTAAAAAACCTTTTCTGTTAGCATGCAGTGTGTATGAGGTCACTTCATCAGTACTATTTTAGGAATGGAATCAGTGAGTTAGATCCGTGGTCCTGAAGACAAGCCTTGGGGATTGTCTTGAAACATGTAGACTTATAGAAAGTAAGGTACATTTCAACCTACACTTTCTATTCTCTCTCCCTACTTTTTAACAATACCGCCTGGAGGACTGTTTAAAGTATTACTTATTTGCCAGGCAGTTATTTTTAAACCTCCAACAATACCCCTCCCACTTCTTATATTTTCATCATTTAGAGCATAATACTTAGTACTCCCCCATATCTCGCAGGTCCGCATAACTCGCAGGCCCGTTCCGCAGCAAAATGGGAGGAACCCTATGATGAAGCATGCCACCAAGGGGCAACCCTAGTGGCTGAGGGTTATATAAGAAAACCTAAAGTTTTCTCTTTATCTTGTGAAGGGTTACCACACAGAGTACAGACGAGCTCTCTTGTTTTGAAGAGGATGAACTCCTCGTGATATTCCTCTCATCTCCCCTTTTCTCTTGAGACAACCGTATCCTGCCCATGACCGATAAGAAAAGAAAGCTCCAGAGCTGGATACTACCCTTCAGGGCTATCACTGCGCTAGCTATATTGCTCTTAAGTATGCCTGCTTCGTTGCGGTATAACTGAGCCCCCAGATAGCGGCACAAGTTAGATTCCCATTTTAGACCCTGATAGTTAATCTGCCTGTCAGGTCCAATGGGACTGGGTTTATCAGTAAAAATGCAAGAGTTCATCCTATTGGCCCTTAATCCTGACACGTCACCAAAGGTCTGTACTACTGCCAACTTTGATGGCAAATCTGATGTGATGCTCCTTACATAAAGCAGTATATCATCTGAGCATAGTGATATATGTGTGATGTCCTGTATACGATATGTGGATTCCTCTATCTTTATTATCTCATCTTCTTTCATTAGCCATGCCCACCATCGCCATAGCAAAAATAAAGGCTGAGAAAGCATACATGGCGAGTTCTCCTCTTTATCTGGTATGACTCTCACACCGTTCACCCTGTCTTAAAGCATGCAAGTGGTGGAACAAATCTGAGAGCGACCCAATGCATGATATTAGGCCTGTGGTCTAGTATTCTCCTGACTGCGAAGATAGATCGGAATCCTATTGTGCCAAAATCTTATTCCAGATCAGTTATGACCACTACCGGCTTTAATATGGTGCAAGAGGTCTTGTCTAGGTTTTGGCAACAACAGAATCATCCATTTTTTTGAGAGTCCGGTAGCTGCAATGTGTACCTCTACTAGGCTCAAGGCTAGCTCCTTCACTTAGGTCATTTAAATATCTGCTGATAGTCTATCGGCTACTGGGGTTTTGCTCCTGGCCAACTCTATCAGTTTTCGTACCCCTTACACATTTAATACAGCCACCAGAGCTTCTTTTTCTGGATGAACTCCAAGGTTTTCTAGAGCCAAGCCAGAAACCTCAGTACTTTCCTCACACCAAGTAGAGAAATAACCCCCAAAAAACTTGATTAAAACCCTTTTGCGCTTGTATCCTCTGTATCTCTGCATTCTGTATTCTTGTGCTTTGTCTCTCTCTGGTTTTCGGATTGGTCAATCTGGCCAGTAGCCTCCTTGATTTAGCCACCTTACTAAGCTGTTTTGGAGTGTATTCTTTGCCTCTGTAATCCTTCCATTATGGTGGCTTTGGCATGTTTTTCCCTGTGTAGAAGTAGCACTTTTGGTACATCGGAGTCTCATCAGGGAGCCTGTTCCCGTTCCCTGGGGCAGTGGTTGATCTAGCCCAGTCATTTGCCTCTGTTATTCTTTCCCGTCTCTCTGTTGTCCATATGATGTTTCCCTGATGGCCATCTTGAAAGCCTACCATTCTATCAATCCACCGGAGGCTGTCCAGATGTTGTCTGAAAACTAGTGGCAAATCGTTTCACTCATAGTGTCCCCATACATACAGTCCTCCTGTGCAGCAGATTGAAGCCTCCCAGTAGAGACTTCTGATCTGGGCCTGCTTCATCAAATTCCCAACAGGACGGCATTATAGTCAGGAGGACACAATCGACTTATGGTCCTGAAGAAGTGATCTTGGCCAAATGTTCTTCTATTTCTAAATAGGAAAATAATGGAGATATAAGATACTCTTTGTATTCATGGCCTTTGCTTTTAAAGTTCTGAACATTTATACTCTTACTCACTATATTCAGAACCGGTGACAGGATCGTAACAGCTCCCTAGCACTAACACACCCATAGATGACCTTTAATTACCAACAACCATGTGTTGCAGCATAAAATGGAGCGAAAATTTTCAATTTGCCAATTTCTGAATGTTAGATTGGACAGCCTTATGGTGGTCGTCCCTAAAACCTTTGCCTTCTCCCCTCCTATTTTGCTCTAATTCGCTTTTGTCGGCTTTTGGACTCTGTACACTTTACCACTGATAGCCAGTGTCAAATTGCTGGTGTTCACTCCTTAAAACATAGTGCCAGTGGACTACACGCAACTGGCACATTTAATTTACTTAGGTCCCCAAAGTGTACAACATGTATCCAGGCCTGTAAATTGAATGCTGCTAGTGGCCCTGCAGCACATATTGTGCCACCCGCTTAAGTAGCCCTTCAAACATGTCTTAGGCCTGCCATTGCAGCCTATGCAGAGTTTAAAACTGCCAGTATGACTCACAAAATAACCCTTTCCAAAGCCTAAAACTCTTTTTTTAATACAAATATGGCACCCCTAATGTAGGCCCCTATCAGACCTTAGGGCAGGGTGCAGTGTATTTAAAAAGTTGGACATGTGGTTTTAAGTTTTGTCCTCGTGGTGAAAAGATTCCAAATTTGTTTTTCACTACCTCTCCCATGGGATAATATTGGGTTAGCTTATTACATTTAATCAGTTGTTGGGACTGGAAAGTTCTCTGCATGGTAAGTGATGTGTACCTCTGCCGGGTGTCCTACTGTACTGTTTGAATTCATAATGCTAATTTTTTTGTCTTAGTCAAACATGAATCATGCGTGTGTGCCATGACATAGGCCTGTCTCACGGATTGCGGTCTTGTTGGAACGGGAGTGGCGCCCAAAGCACTACCCTCATAGTGGTGGAAGGCTACAGCCTTCACGAGGAGTTGAGCAGCACAAGCGTGGTGGTGGCAGCTTACCGTGTAGTGATCATTAGTCGTGAACAGCTCCCTTTTACCCTCTGCCACTAGAGTGAGGCCTATGGCTACTCGCCAATTTAAAAGTTCCGCTGCTGTGTGCTTAACTCACCCTTGGCCCACATCAGTTAGATGTGGAAGTGCTGTGCAGCAAAGAGTAGTGCCTCAGTATGTGTGCCTGTGAAGGGTACAGTACAGGGATATGGAAGCTCTACACAGTATATGCATGGTTAGTGCACGCACCGAATGTATGCATGCCTGTTGGGGTACAGTACATAAGAGATGTAATACTGGGCAGTGCATGCAAAAAAAGGCACATGCTGAGTCTGTGTGCTTGCATCAAGTACAATACATGAGGGGTGAAGTGTTGTGCAGCACACATGGTTAGTGTGTGTGTTATAAAAAACAAAAGTACACCCTGGTGTAACGCATAATGTCTTCAGTGCTGAACAGTGCACAGATTGAATGTGTGTGCTGAATGTATGTGTGCCTGTAATTGTACAATGAATGGAAGTAGAAGAGCTGTACAGTAAGTGTGCTGTGAAAGCATACGGAGTACCAATGCACCTGCAATGGTACATTACATGAAGGACCCTGGGTTCCTTTTTGAGAGGTCCAGGTTTGCCTGGTGAACACTAGGGGTGGGTGGAATGTTGTATTGGCAAATCTACATTACTCTTGTAACGCTGAGTTCCAGCCAGATTCCACCAATGGCTGCTGGGCAGTTTTTTCCTGTGAGGCTCCAGAAATGCTAATGAGATTTAGCCTCCCATAGCGCCATTTTCTAATTAGGGCAGTTGCGGCCAGAGTGCTGCTCCTTGAGTAGATTTCCTGCTGCTCAAGTGGATTTTCTACTCGAGCGACAGCAAAATCAACTTGAATGGCTACGCTTTCGTTCACACCGCATGCTGCCATTTGCGCTGATTTGTCAGTGCGTCTCGAGCTACTGGCTCTAAAGTGCAGTGCAAGCAGCACAAAATGTATATTTTTCTGTTGGATGGTGGAGCTCTGCAGAATTTAGCGCGGTTTTTATGCAACTCCCCAGAATTCTGCAGAGTGAAACTCCGAAAGTGTTGCCCATTCCATGAGCAGATGAATCCCCCCAGACAGGTTTGTGTATTGATGCATTCCTGTGAGCTGTGTGCGACACAACGCCGGAGGGAAAGCAATGCTCCCTCTGTGCACTTCAAAGAGTGCTCTTTGATTCAGTGATAGATCACAAGGATTGGTCCTGTACACATCCCAGGAAGGGAATTGGGGTGATAAAGGAATCATTACGACCCTGGTTGGGAGCCCGGGATTAAACTTTTTATGCACATAGCTCTGAGGCTGACATCCGGATGTGAACTCAGATCATTCCCATGAATTTGGTTGTCGGTCAATAATAATCAGTAAAGTCTGTGTGACAACCATCCCTTCAGAGGAAAGGAGAAAAGTAAAGATGTCCACAAAAAAAACGCAAAACCACAATATAAAACTTCAAAGGCTCAGACCTAAAATCACATTTTCTGTCTGGAAAAGGACCACAAAAAAGGGAGACATACCAGAAACACTGTCATCAGCTAAGCAGCCAGATGGGTTGTATGAGGAGGTGAAGCTCTGCCAGACTTCTGCCTGTGACCAGGACTTGGGGCAAAGTCCTGCTACTCTCCCTGCTGGCTGAGGGGACACCAAGATCACGAAGAAGGGTGAGACAGGGATTTGCCTGACAACTACTAGAAACTCGACCTCAGGGAGGATTGTGTTTTTGCTTCAGAATGTCATATTCCTTTGCATGTGAATAGTTAGAAATAAAATACTTATTTTTTTTATATAAAAGCATGTATTGGACTGGGCATTGGTTTATTGTAAGTACTTTTTGCACTTTGAGTCATAAGCGGTGTTCATTGATCTGTATCTACATCTGCCCAGAGAATAATCATCATCGAGGGGTGGTATCTGGGAGAATGGTGCTTTCCTTCATAGAGACGATGGGAATAAGCTGCTGTGCTTCACTGACGATTTGTAACTGAAAATTTGCTACTCTGCCACATTGAGGGTCGGTAACTGGAAGTACTCTGATTTGCTTCACTGTGTTTTGGAAATCGAATACGCTGCTGTGCTTTATTGAGGGATTGTAACAGAGTATGAGGGGTGGTAACAGAGTATGCTACTGTGTTTTATTGAGGGGTGGTAACTGGGAATACACTGCTGTGTATCACTGAGGGTCGGTAACTGGAGTACTCTGCTGTGCTTAATTGAGTGGTGGTAAATGTGTTTATGGTCTACTGGTTTCTTAGTGAGGCGATTCTCATACCTGTGACTTGCTCTGCTTAAGCAACCTCAGTGCTTTTGATACTCTGGTCTCTTCATGGGGCGACCTTCCATACATCTGACTTGCTTCTCACTTTCCTCTCTTCTACAGTGTGCCCAAATGGATGACTGGAATGCAGCCAAGTCCATTTATGAGTTCTCATCCAGACACATTGATAAAAAGGTGTCCCTGGAAGAATGCAGGTGAGTTAGACTTGTACCTCCTCCACTCTTGGGATTTGCATCTTGCGTCTACCTGAAGCTGCCAGACTATGCTGATGGTTCCGGGCTCGCATGTCTCAGCAGCCACTATGTTTCATAGAGTGCTTAGAAGAGAGTTGAAGTTGGAGACATGCTCTGAATAAATGGGTAAAGAAAGGTTTTCTATGACCATTTTCTTTTCCGCTTCAGTCTAGTGGGCCTGTTTGCATCATTGTCAACTTGCCCTCCAAATGAGGAAAGACCCTGTAAACTACACTCCTCTTGTTTACCTTTACCCAACTTATGCTGAGAAGGGTTCATGGATCCCAGGTTTCCCTTCCAACCATTTTGTTAAACAGGTCTGTAATGGGCAAGGGGGTGAGGGGTGGTCTTTGAGGAGCGTAATGGGAGTTCAGCTCATACTTGAGGCTTTAATTAACTTAAGTGGGACATTACACAGTGATTAGGGCGCCAGAGGCAGGTAGTGCTGCACCTACCACATAGCAGCTTCTATGCACATTGACTGATGCTTTTCTCCCTCAGGAACCTGAGGATCCAGGTGCAGATTCAAGCCTTTGCCGGGTGCAGTCCGTCACATATTTAGCAAACTTTGTCAAAGGCGATGGAGCCTATCCTCTATGGATGTGGATGAAGAAGTAGGCCAAAGACTGTGGAACCTTTGGTGAGTGAGTATGTGCAGACTATGACTATCTGCTGGTGCTCAGCATGACTTGTTTAATGCATTCCTTACAGCTGAGGTCTGTTCTGCGTGATTGACGTCTCAGTGCTTTGATGGACAGGCTTCTTCATGGGGAGACCTTGCATACTAAGGACTTGCTCTTTGTGATTGAAGTCTCAGTTCTTTGCACAGGCCTCTTCATGGGGTGAGCTAGAGTGCCTCTGACCTGCTCTTCGTGTTTGGCGCCTTGGTACTTTTACGCACAGGCCTCTTCATCGGGTGACGCTGCATACCTCTGACTTGGTCTGCTTGTTTGTCCCCGTGATTTTACTGACATACCCTCTACTCAGTGATTGACTTCTCAGTGCTTAGACTCTTGGGCCTGTTTTTGGGGCAATCTTGCAGACCTCTGACTTGCTCTGAGTGAGTGACACATGCTCCTCTTCATGGGGCGATCTTGCCTTGATGCCCTGGTCTCTTAATGAGGCCACATTGTGTATCTCAGACTTGTTCTGTTTAATTGATTTCTCAGTGTTTGATGCACTGATCTTTCTATGTGGCAATCTTGCATACCTCTGACCTGCTCAGAGTGATTGACATCTCAGTGCTTTGACGCATGGGCCTCTTCATGGGGTGAGCTTGCGTACCTCTGGTTTGCTCTGCACAATTCACTATTATGTGCTTTCATGCATGCTTCTCTTCATGACTCGATCTTGCATACCTTTGACTTTCTATGCAATTGACTTATCATTGCTTTGATACACTGGACTCTTCGTGGGGTGAACTTGCATACTCAGATTTGCTCTCTGATTGGCATCTTGGTGCTTTGACCCACGGGCCTCTCTAGGGGACAATCCTGCATACCTCAGACTACCTCTATGTGATGTATATCTTAGTGCTTTAGAAAACCAACAGGAGAGGAAGGGATCAACACGACTAGTCCCCTCAAGAAATTATTCAAAAACAACAAAGTCAGTGTAAGCCAAGTCAGTAAAAGGGGCACTACTGATTAGAAGAGCACTGATCCACAAGTTCCGAACAAGCCGATATGTTGTTGAGAAGAATGCAGACCTCAATGAATATTACCCAGTTGGTATAAAAGCCCTCACTCGCCAACCTGGTTGGTGACATGCTTCATCATCGGGCTCCACTGGGATGACCGAATGTCATCCCAGTGTGCTACAACGCCAGGTTACTGCGGAGCGGGGTTCGTGTGTGGTGGTAGTGAATTTAAAATATCCAATTGAGTCAAAAATAAAACTTTAATAATTTTGCTAATTGGAAAAGAATAAAAAGGAGTGAGGGTCAAAAAATAGAAGACCTGTTTCACTCCACGGCGGTCAACATGTTTCTGCCTCAGTGAGTGTTCATCAGGCTTTCATCAGGACCAGAATGGAAGTGCGGAGCCCCGGTGGTATGAAAGCGCTAAGGTTCACCCTACCGTGGACTGCTGTGTGAAAAATTATTTACAGTGAAAAAATCCGCCATAAGGTATATATAATGGGGGAGAGGAACGAGTTTATTCTGACATTGAGAAAGACACACAAACAAAAGACAAAACATAAAGGAGTCATAAGTGTTTGTGACAAACTCGTACTGTAATACTCTAGGATTGAGAAAAGTAGTGCTCAGAGAACGAAGGAGTGCCACTAAGTCTACCTCAGGTGCCAAAATGGTGAAAAAATGTGCACCTAGGTGTATCCAGATATCGGTGTAGGACAATACCTTTGCTGAATATCCTGTAGGATGTGACTAGAGTCGTATATCGGAACGCACGTGGAATTATACAGCGTGCCACTCTAAATACGGAAAAATGGGGAGGGCTAGGGAATGACAAAGCGGACCCCGATACTTAATATACAAGAATTTTCAAAAACATCTTACAAAGAGGCCAATCCGTTTGATGCCTCAAGGATCCCGGGAGGGGGGTGGGAGCAATATGGCACACCCTGCATGAAAGAGGAGAGAGATAAAAAAGGGGGCGAGTCACAAACTCGAGCGGAGAAGTGTGATCCCGCTTACCTTCTGGGACAGGGAGCAGTGTAAATAACTTACGCCCTTGCTGCTCAGCACCCGTATGGCACCTATACAGCCTCTAGCTGCCGGTTCCGGATAGTAGGGATCCGTGACCGGAGGCTGGTATAAGAAGAGATTCGAAAAGACCCCGGTGGGGCTGAAAGAGAGAGCACACACGGGATTGGGCAGAATCGCCAAACTCCGTTTCTGATTGGGTGTAGAGATCTGTGAACATCCAATGGAAATGCGGAAAAGAGAAGAGTCGTTCACAGTACTGAACGACACGCAAAATAGAAAAAAGGAGCACATAACTTTATTGAAAGGCTCCGTGAGGAACAATCAATGGACCAAGACAAAACCACACGGAGAGCGTGTAAAGGGGAATCGCTATTGTAAATAGGAGCACGTTATGTTAAGGCAAAGATCAGTGATTCCACCATATAGGTGACAGAGTGCAATTAGTTCAGTACATGCGTGCAACTACAGAGTAATGAGATAATCAGCTCTGCTAGAGACATTTATTCGGCAATATTGCGTGTTTTAGTAGTGCCTAACGGAGTCTACCTGATTTCCTGAGTAAATACATAAAGGACAGGGGACATAATTAGATGCTGCGCCCCCAGTGGACCACAGGAAGATTATAAGGTATTAGTCCGAGGTATATTATCATTCGAGCAATGTATCAGCTCTGCTAGAAACATTTAGTCGGCAAGATTGCGTGTTTTAATAATGCCTGACGGAGTCTACCTGATTTCCTGAGTAAATAAAGGACTAGGGAAATGATTAGATGTTGCGCCCCCAGTGGACCACAGGTAGATTATAAGATATTGGTCCAAGGTATATTATCATTCAAGCCATGAAGGTTGGTACCAAGACGGTAAACCCATCCCTGCTCCTTTTCAAAAAGGGTTTTGGGGATGTTTCTGCCTGTTGAGATCTCTTCAATAATGGTCCACTTTAAGTCATTTGTTGTGTGATTGACAGATAGAAAATGTTCGCTCAGTTTAGTGGTAACACGTTTACACCTGATGTTGCTCCGGTGCTCGCATATCCGGAGTTTGACCTTCCTCGTAGTCATCTTAGTGCTTTTGCACATGGGCCTCTTCATGGAGGGATTGGTCTCTCATTGCCTGGCGTTGTACCCGAGACTGGTTAATCCTAATCATCAGCACGGCAAAACGCCAGGCAGATGCCATCCTCATTGAAATCCAAACACTAGAGGGACAGATCAAAACCACCATTACATCTGCCCTATACAAAAAACATTTAGATGAGACGAACAAGACTGACAAAGAATACAGAGATAACATTCTAATCAACAAGATAGACAAGTTTAAGAAAGACCTAGCTCATTTTTCTTGGGAAAGAATCTACCCCTATACGAGCGATACCTATGTGGCCCCACTTTTCAACAACAAAGGCAGGCGGTATGGATCCAATTATTCATCATCTGGGTCTGAGCCAGGATCCAGCGATTCTGACACTTCCACCAATGGGTTTCCTCAAGGGCGAGGGAGAGCACAATTTCGTAGACATAATAAGAGGCGTGGAACACAGGGTTTCTATTCTAATCAAGGCCAATGGTGGCCACCGGCTCCCTGGGGCTACCAACCACCTCCCTTCCCACCACATATGCTACCATTCTCACCACAACAACAATACTATCCGAACCAGTCTTTTTTAGATCAGGGCCAAGGGCGTACGAGGGGCAAACAGAGAGGCACACCCACTGTCCATTGGCAACCAGACCAGACATTCCCGAACACTCGGAGCAGGAGGGGCAATCTGCAGCAAACCTCCAGCTCAACAAATGAATGAATGGCTTGGTGGTCAACCTGAGCTCAAGGACCCTTACGGATAATGAACTTAGTGTCCTCAACAGAGGTTTAGGTTTTGTGCCTACTTACTCAGGTGATCCGTTCACTCTGAGATGTGAGTTGGACAATTTTTTCAGGAAAATCCGACTCCATTTCTTTTTTAAGAATAGAGAATCAATCAATCAATCAATCAATCAATCAAAGCATTTATATAGCGCACTACTCACCCAGAGGGTCTCAAGGCGCTGGGGGAGGGGGGTCCGCTACTGCTCGAACAGCCAGGTCTTGAGTTGCTTCCTGAAGGCGAGGTGGTCCTGGGTCAGGCGGAGGTGGGTCGGGAGGGAGTTCCATGTCTTGGCGGCGAGGTAGGAGAAGGACCGTCCCCCTGTGGTGGCTCTTCGGATGCGGGGGACGGCGGCGAGGGCGTGGCCGGTCGATCGAAGCTGGCGTTCGGGAGCGTAGAAGTTGAGGCGGCTGTTGAGGTATCCTGGGCCTTGGTTGTGTAGGGCTTTGTGTGCGTGGGTGAGGAGTCGGAAGGTGATTCTCTTGTTGACCGGGAGCCAGTGCAGGTCTCTCAGGTGTCCGGAGATGTGGCTGCGACGGGGGATGTCCAGGATGAGTCGTGCTGAGGCGTTCTGGATTCGCTGGAGTCTCTTCTGGAGTTTGGCGGTGGTTCCGGCGTAGAGGGAGTTGCCGTAGTCCAGACGGCTGGTGACGAGGGCCTGGGTGACCGTCTTCCTGGTCTCGGTGGGGATCCACCGGAAGATCTTACGTAGCATGCGCAGGATGTTGAAGCACGACGAGGAGACGGCGTTGACTTGTCTGGTAATGGAGAGGGAGGAGTCCAGGATGAAGCCCAGGTTGCGTGCGTGGTCTGTTGGTTTGGGTGCGCTGCCTAGGGCGGGGGGCCACCAGGAGTCGTCCCAGGCAGAGGGTGAGGATCCCAGGATGAGGACTTCCGTCTTGTCCGAGTTCAGTTTCAGGCGGCTGTTCTTCATCCATTTGGCTACTTCTTTCATCCCTTCGTGAAGGTTGGCTCTGGCGGTGGCGGGGTCGTTGGTGAGGGAGAGAATCAGCTGGGTGTCGTCGGCGTAGGAGATGATGTTGAGGTTGTGCTGGCGTGCGATGTCTGCGAGGGGGCTCATGTAGGAGCCTTGAGGAACAAAGCAGATGACTTTGGTGGCTTCAGATCTGAACGGGGGGAGGCGGACTCTCTGTGTCCTTCCGGCGAGGAAGGAGATGATCCACTCCAGTGCCTTCTCCTGGATTCCGACGTTGCTGAGTCGCTGCACTAGTGTACGGTGGCAGACAGTGTCGAAGGCCGCGGAGAGGTCTAGGAGGATGAGGGCTGCTGTTTCTCCGTTGTCAAGCAGTGCTCGGATGTCATCGGTGGCTGCGATCAGGGCGGTCTCGGTGCTGTGGTTGGCCCGGAAGCCAGACTGCGAGAGGTCGAGGGAACCGTTCGTCTCGAGGAAGGCGGCCAGCTGCTTGTTGGCGGTCTTCTCGATGACTTTTGCAGGAAACGGGAGCAGCGAGATGGGGCGGTAGTTCTTGAGGTCGGTGGGAATCGGGCGATAACACATCTCCCAGTGATGACACTGACAACGTGAACACCGGGCTACGCCCTAAAAGTAATTTCACACCTGTGGCACATCAGGTTCCCCCCCCAGGTCTCCACCTTTGAGAAGGCAGTGACCTTTGATGCAATGGCGTTGTGTGACATACGGTGCACAAATTTTTGCAACTTTTCCAGAAAGGACAGACTGGCCCTTCAGAATTTAACCAAAGACACGTCCGTTACTATTAAACCAGCGGACAAGGGGGGTGCTACGGTCTTGCAAGACACCGTCACCTACCGGACGGAATGCCTCCGGCAACTTATGGATACTAAGTCCTATCGGATTCTAACAACGGATCCCACCCCTAGGCTTACGCTGGAGATAAAACATCTGGTTGAGGAAGGGGAGGCAGAAGGGTGGATCACGGGGCAAGAGGCCCAATTTTTGGTAACTAACAATCCGGTGATGCCCTACTTCTACTGCCTCCCCAAAATCCATAAAAGCCAACGACCACCCCCAGGACGACCCATTATTTCTGGGATCGGCTCACTACTCGAGCCTTTATCTAAATTCGTGGATGTTTTTCTACGACCAATGGTGATTGAAATGCCGACCTACCTTAAAGACACCTCTGATGTCTTACGTCTCCTGCCAGATATCGAGTTTAACACCAGTACCGATATTTTGGCCAGTTTTGACGTGGAGTCACTTTATACGTGTATTCCACAACAAGAAACTCTGGATTCCATCAAGAGACTTTTGGAAGCACGTGACTTGAACAGCATGACCCCCGTCAACTTCATTATGGACTGTGCCAGAATAGCGATGACAGAGAACTTTTTTAGATTCGAAAATCAGATCTTTCTACAGATCTCTGGCACCTCTATGTGGAGTGTTTTTGCGCCGAGTCTCGCCAACCTTTATGTTCATCTGTTTGAACAACATCATGTACTGAACCACAGCAACCCTTTTCGTAAACATCTGGTGCTGTGGAAGAGGTACATAGACGATATACTGGTGGTATGGCGGGTCACGAGCGAAGAGATCCTGGCCTTTCATGCCTGGCTCAACCAACAAAATGCCTTTTTGAAGTTTACCATCGAGTACAACCAACATCGGCTGTCCTTTCTCGACATTTCTATCTTTCTTTTAGGGGACACACTGCAATGCGAACTTTTTAAAAAACCAATGTCAAACTCTCTCCTCCCATTTGACAGCCATCACCCGAGGGCCCTCAGAGAGAATCTTCCCGTGGGACAGTTCCTACGTGTTCGGAGGAACTGCTCCACCAGGGATCTCTTTGACAAACATGCCAAGGAACTGGCACTCCAACTTCGGTCGCGTCAGTATCCTAAGCGATTGGTGCGTCAGGCATGGAAGAGAGCATCTAATAACAATCGAGATGCGCTGCTGGATAACAGCACCCCGAGGACTCCCAACGACAGGCTTACCTTTGTAACCACCTTCTGTACCCTGTCCAACAAACTACAAAAAACTGTGCGCAAACACTGGCATATCCTCAATGTGGCTTCTGAGAACATCTCGCCTCCTCTGTTTGCATTTAAGAAGGGTCCTAGTCTACGGAATAGTCTGGTACACACACGACCATTACCACAGCCCACACGTACCGTTAACACCCTGTGGTCATTACCCCCGGTACGAGGTCACTATCCCTGCGGTTCCTGTAGCGTCTGTCCTCAGACAACTAAGACCACATCCGTGGACATAGGAACGAGCCGTCCCTGGATACTTAACAATCACACAAACTGCAATTCTGAGTGTGTGATATATATGATCACATGCCCCTGCTCTTTACACTACATTGGCCACACCACACGCAAAGTGAAGCTCCGCATCAGTGAGCATAAGAGCACGATTCGATGTATGAAACAGTCGACTTGCCTAACAGATAATTTTTTGGCTAAACAACACAAAGCGGATGATCTGAGGTGGATTGTGCTCGACCGACCTCTCATTCCCCAGCACATAACAGATACTTCAAAGTTTCTGTTTTCCAAAGAGCAAAGGTGAATTTTCAAATTGAAAACAGACACACATGGCCTGAATGATAGCATTCCATGGACCTCCATTTAAGAGTTTGTCCGACCACCTGTCTTGCGTGTTCCATCATTGTACTAATACCTCATGGAACCTAACATTTACAACCTCTTTAATTATAGTTAGGATTGATGATTGGAATAAACACCCTTGTAAATGTATTTATGGGTACACATTTTTGTATGAACATCAGATGCACCAACATTCCATTTTTGAATCCTACGATATACTTCATCTTTAGTAAATTGATGGGACCTTGACTGTTTTAAACATCCACACTTTTGCTTATATGAGGTTTGAGATTTCTCTTGATCGAGACATGAGTGTGACGAGGGATGCCATATCCCGTATGCACCATCTGTTATTAGAAATTCTATAACATCTAGGTGCCAGATGTGTTCGAACTAGATGGGCGACTGTGAAGGTTAATTGCCCGTGTGACTGTGTTTGGCTTGTTCCTCATCTCCGCGTGGAGCACTTGTATTGGTGGTAAAGGCCCATGTCCCTTCTCCTGCTGTTCACTACTTTAGATCTGACATTTAGCTCTTAATCGGGCGTTATTTCTTGTGAGCACAGGCAGGGAGATATGCGTATCATCGACTTAAGTGGTGACCTCAAGTAGGTAGTGGGCGCCCCAAATCAGACATGGCAGTAGATCTTGCTTATCGTTGATTTGGCGACTCTAACCTAACTATCTAGGTAAATAATTATCCCAGCATACCTGCCCGCTGGTAAGGATGCGTCATTTTCCTGCGCAGCGTTAGAACCCGCTGAAGGGATTTACTCGTGGGATGGCCATCTCTGTGGATGATGGGCTTGGGTCCATCTTTCCGGTTTTTCCCTTCTTCCCTTCCGTTTCTCTGGATTGTACTATGTTGCAGTAAGTGCGCCTAAGCTCCAACTCTCTTTGGTACACGCTCCAGCGTATGTGTCATCATAGACATCCCAGCCATTATGGACTGTGGCAGATCTCCACCATTCAGGATAGGCAACGCATTTTCCACCTGCACGAAACACTAAACACAAAGGAAACAATAGCATTTGTGTTGCTTTTTTGTTTTAATCAAACTTCAACATAGTGGGGTTGCTACATCACGAACGTATTCCACGTATGGAATTTTAGTCTTTGGCGTGGCTTGGATTCTCTATCGCGCATGCCCCTGATGCAGACACGACAATTACCGATCACTTTGATCGGGCTCTGTCATACGCATGCGTGGTGACGAGACCGTTTACGCGCATTGGTGTGCTTATGCTTTATTTACATAACCAACTTTGAAACGGTTGTATCCTTGCCTATAATCGCAACTTTGCAGCGATATGAGTTGCATACTTTGACCCTAAGCAGTGCAAAAAATTCTTACGTGATCGCTGCTCCAAGTGATTAAGTATACGCATGCGCTGGGGTTAGATACTATAACCGCTCTAGTCGTCCGTATCTGTCCCCACCAGGCATATGCATGGAGAGGAGTGTCCTTACGCCCGAGCACGCTCTATCAGACGCTTGGACGTGTAGAGAGTCAAATACGAGCACCTGAGTCCGATACGAGTAATTGTGTCAATTAGGGCGCATATTTAAGGAGCCCCTTCCTTCCTGCCATCACCTCCCAGACAGCTCGCAGTCTGGCCTGAAGTACCGACGGACAGGTAAGGAGAGGGATATCCTATGGCCTATATTCTGTATGCTGAATACTGGTTCATCTTTGCTTAACTTTGCTTAATTTTATTCAGCCACTTGGGAATAGACATTGATATAGTAATATTACTCCCTCTGAATTACTCCATAGGGTGACTGTGTTCTCCCCCTTGTTTGACTGTATAGGTGCCTCTATATAAATTATTTATTTAGAAAATTAGGGGAGGCTGATCCTGTCTAACTAAATCTACAGGGTGGCAGCATTTTCCCCTTCACTTGACAATACTAGTCAGGGATGCAGGATACCTTGTGTGAATGTCAGCTCCGGGTTTTCTCCCAATAGAGCCTACTCCCGAGGATACCATCTTCTTATACATCTAGATTGTCATGCCTGCGGAGTGAGGGTTTTTAAGGTCTTTTGACTTGTTGGTTTTTATGTTTAAACATATTGTAAGGATTGTGGAGGAACAAGTATCAGTGTGCAACGTGTTCTTTTGTCCTTACATTTCAACTGAGCGGTGCATCCTTCTCCGAGCAGTCAGCCGGGTGAGGTGAGGCTTTCCTCCCACAGAAAGCTGGGTGAGTTGATCTCAGTGTTGTGATAATATGCTTCATCTGTAAACCACGTTTTGGGTTCATTTATAGTGAGAGCAGTGCATAAAGGGCACTCCAGAATAGTAGTCATCGATGCTTTATTCGTATGTGAGATGCCTTTCTGATGGTTGATTCTCCCAATTCCTTCTAGGAAAGAAGACAAAGTTCTTATATCCGAGCAAAAGGTTGCTTGTCCGGTAGGGTGGCTTTTGCCACATACTTACCTGATTATCACACTTTCACTGTTTTTTACTTTTCACGTAGTATACACTAATAAGTTAGTCCTGCAGTAGCCTTGATTTCCATCATTTATAGGTCCTGAAGAAAGCCGGGTCAGTGCACCCTAACGGCTGAAACATGTCGACCACACCAGATCAAGTCAGGAGATAGTCAATTTTTTCAAGACTATCGGCTTTTTTAACATGACACCTGGTCAATCCTCAATAAACATACTTTTTGCCCACGTAGTCATTTTTAATGCACATTTACACTTGAGCACTGCACATCTTTAGAGTCTTCATAAGTTTGAGTATACACCTTGGCAGGAGGTTTTCTATCCTGGGATCATTGTCGGGCACCCGGCAGGGCCTGTTGGCTCGATATTGTGGGCCCAGACCATGACCCCATAGAGTCTCATATGACGAAGCTCCGCCAATAAGGGTGGGCTGATGGACTCTTAACTCCAGCCAGGTGACACACTCACCATTTGAAGAGGTTCTCACTTTGTCTATAGCACTCGGTGGCTATCTGTTCTCCATGAATGGACTGAACACCTTCTGTTGGTTTTTTTCCGTTTTTTTTTCCTCTTCATGGAGTAACCTTCAATAAATCTGACATGCTCTACATGATTGACTTCTCAGTGCTTTTATGCATGCTCCTCTTCATGGGGCGATCTTGCATACCTCTGAATTGCGCTGCATATGACTTCTAGGTGCTTTGGTGAACTGGTCTCTTCAGGAGGGGAGGTAACAGAATATGCTGCTGTGCTTTATTGACCATTGGTAACAGGGAACATGCTGCTGTGCTTCATTGACAATTTGCAACTGCGAATTCTCTACTGTGCTATATTTAGGGGTGGTAACTGGGAGTATGCTGCTGTGCTTCACTGAGGTGGGGTTACAGAATACGCTGTGTGCGTTGAGCGTTGGTACCAGGAAATTCTCTGCTGTGCTTCATTGATTGATAACAAATTCGCCATTGGGTTTCATTGAGGAGTAGTAACTGGGAGTACACTGCTTTGCTTCAGTGAGTTGTGGTAACAGAATACGCTGCTGTGCTTAATTGATCTTGGGTAATGGGTAATACGCTGCTGTGCTTAATTGACAATTTGTAACTACGAAATCCCTACTGTGCTATACTGAGGGGTGGTAACTGGGAGTATGCTGCTCTGCTTCATTGAGGTGTGGTAACCGAATGCGCTGCTGTGCTTTATTAAGCGTTTGTAACATTGCAAACCATTGGGGATTGGTAATTATGAATTTTCCACTGTGCTACATTGAGGAGTATTAACTGGGAGTACACTGCTTTGCTTTACTGAGGTGTGGTTACAGAATACGGTGCTGTGCTGTAATGAGCGTTTGTAACAAGGAATACTCTGCTGTGTTTCTTTGATGATTGGTAACTGCAAATTCGCCACTGTTCTACATTGAGGAGTGGTACCTGGGAGTACACTACTTTGCTTCAGTGAGGTGTGTTAACAGAATACTCTGCTGTGCTGTATTGAGCATTTGCTACTGGGAATAAGCTGCTGTGCTTTATTGACTATTAGTAACTGCAAATTTGCTGCTGTTCCACATTGCGGGGTGATAACTGGGAATACTCTGCTATATTTCACTGGGGTTTGGTAACAGAATAAGCTGCTGTGCTTTGAGCGTTGGTAACTGGGACTACACAGCTGTGCTTTATTGAAGAGCAGTAAGGACTATGAGGGGGGTAACTGGGAGTACGCTGCTGTGCTTTGATGATTGGTAACTGCAAATTTGCTACTGTGGTATATTAAGGGGTGGGAACTGGGAGTACGCTGCTATGCTTCATTGAGGTGTGGTAACAGAATACGCTGCTGTGATTTATTGAGGTGTGGTAGCAGAATACGCTCCTGTCCTGTATTGAGCGTTCGTTACTGGGACTAAGCTGCTGTGCTTTAGTGACAATTGGAAACTGCAAATTTGCCACTGTTCTACATTGAGGAGTAGTAACTGGGAGTACACTGCTTTGCTCCAGTAAGGTGTGTTAACAGAATACACTGCTGTGCTGTATTGGGCGTTTGTTACTGGGAATACGCTGCTGTGCTTCTTTGATTGGTATCTGTGAATTCTTTACTGTGCTATATTGAGGGGTGGTAACTGGGAGTACACTGCCCTGCTTCATTGAGGTGTGGTAACAGAATACGCTGCTGTTCTTCATTGAGGATTGGTAACTATAAATTCGCCACTTTGCTACATTGAGGAGTATTAACTGGGAGTACACTGCTTTTCTTCACTGAGGCTGTGGTTACAGAATACACTGCTGTTCTGTATTGGGCATTGGTAACAGGGAGTATGCTGCTGTGCTTCATTGAGAATTTGCAACTGCAAATTCGCTACTGTGGTATATTGAGGGGTAGTAACTGGGAGTTTGCTGCTCTGCTTCATTGAGTTGTGGTAACAGAATACGATGCTGTGCTTTAATGAGCGTTGGTAACAGGGAATACGCTGCTGTGCTTCATTGACAGTTTGTAACTGCAAATTCGCTATTGTGTTATTTTGAGGGGTGGTAACTTTGACTGCGCTGCTGTACTTCATTGAAGAGTGGTACGGACTATGAGAGGGGAACTGGGAGTACGCTGCTGTCCTTCACTGAGGTGTGTTAACAGAATACTCTGCTGTATTGAGCGTTTGCTACTGGGAATAAGCTGCTGTGCTTTATTGACTATTAGTAACTGAAAATTTGCTGCTGTGCCACATTGTGGGGTGGTGACTGGGAGTACACTGCTATACTTCACTGGGGTTTGGTAACAGAATAAGCTGCTGTGCTTTAAGCATTGGTAACTGGGACTATGCTGCTGTGCTTTATTGAAGAGCAGTACGGACTATGAGGGGGGTTAACGGAGTACGCTGCTGTCTTTCTTTGAGGTGTGGTAACAGAATATGCTGCTGTGCTTTATTAAGCGTTTGTAACAGGGAATGTGCTGCTGTTCTCCATTGATGATTGGTAACTGCGAATTCCCCACTGTGCTACATTGTGGAGTATTAACTGGGAGTACCCTGCTTTGCTTCACAGAGGTGTGGTTACAAAATACAATGCTGTGCTGTTCTGTATTGAGCATTGGTGACGGGGAATATGCTGCTGTGCTTCATTGACAATTTGCAACTGCAAATTCGCTACTGTGGTATATTGAGAGGTGGTAACTTTGACTGCGCTGCTGTACTTCATTAAAGAGTGGTACGGACTATGAGAGGGGTAATTGGGAGTACGCTGCTGTCATTCACTGAGGTGGGGTAACCAAATATGCTGCTGTGCTGTATTGAGCGTTGATAACAGAGAATACGCTGCTGTACTTCATTGACTATTTGTAACTGCTACTTCACTACTGTACTATGTTGAGGGGTAGTAAATAGAAGTATGCTGTTGTGCTTCACTGAGGTGTGGTAGCAGAATACGCTGCTGTGCTGTTTTGAGCGTTTGTTTATGGGGATAACCTGCTGTGATGATTGGTTGGTGCGAATTTGCTACTGTGCTATATTGAGGGGTGATAACTGGGAGTACGCTGCTCCAATGAGGTGTGGTAACAGAATACGCTGCTGTGCTTTATTGAACGTTTGTAACAGGGAATACGCTGCTATGCTTCATTGACAATTTGCAACTGCAAATTCGCTACTGTGCTACATTGAGGAGTAGTAACTGGGAGTACACTGCTCTGCTTCATTGAGGTGTGGTAACAGAATACGCTGCTGTGCTTTATTAAGCGTTTGTAACAGGGAATACGCTGCTGTTCATTGATGATTGGTAACTGCAAATTCGCCACCGTACTACATTGAGTAGTAACTGGGAGTACACTACTTTGCTTCAGTGAGGTGTGTTAAGAGAATACTCTGCTGTGCTGTATTGAGCGTTTGCTACTGGAAATAAGCTGCTGTGCTTTATTAAAGAGCAGTATGGACTATGAGGGGGTAACGGAGTACGCTGCTGTCCTTCTTTGAGGTGTGGTAACAGAATATGCTGTTGTGTTTTACTAAGCGTTTGTAACAGGGAATATGCTGCTGTTCTCCATTGATGATTGGTATCTGCTAATTCCCCACTGTGCTACATTGTGGAGTAGTAACTGGGAGTACACTACTTTACTTAGGTGTGTTAAAAGAATACACTGCTGTGCTGAGCGTTGGTAACAGGGAATATTTTGCTGTGCTTCATTGACAGTTTTTAACTGCAACTTTGCTACATTGAGGGGTGGTAACGGAGTACGCTGCTCCATTGAGGTGTGGTAATAGAATACGCTGCTGTGCTTTATTAAGCGTTTGTAACAGGGAATACGCTGCTATGCTTCATTGACAATTTGCAACTGCAAATTCGCTACTGTGGTATATTGAGGGGTAGTAACTGGGAGTTTACTGCTCTGCTGCATTGAGGTGTGGTAACAGAATGCGCTGCTGTGCTTTTTTGGGGGTTGGTAACAGGGAATACACTGCAGTGCTTCATTGAAGAGTGTTACGGACAATGAGGAGGGTAGCTGGGAGTAGCTACTTGCTGTCCTTCACTGAGGTGTGATAACAGAATACGCTGCTGTGCTTCATTGACAATTTGCAACTGCAAATTCGCTACTGTGCTATATTGTGGGGTGGTAACTTGGACTACGCTGCTGTACTTAATTGAGGTGTGGTAACAGAATACGTTGCTGTGCTTTATTGAGGTGTGGAAGCAGAATACGCTGCTGTGCTGTATTGAGCATTCTTTACTGGGAATAAGATGCTGTGCTTTATTGACAATTATCAACTGCACATTTGCTACTGTGCTACATTGAGGAGTAGTAACTGGGGAGTTCACTGCTTTGCTCCAGTGAGGTGTGTTAACAGAATACTCTGCTGTGCTGTATTGAGCGTTTGCTACTGGAAATAAGCTGCTGTGCTTTATTGAAGAGCAGTATGGACTATGAGGGGGGTAACGGAGTATTCTGCTGTCCTTCTTTGAGGTGTGGTAACAGAATATGCTGCTGTGCTTAATTAAGCGTTTGTAACCGGGAATATGCTGCTGTTCCCCATTGATGATTGGTAACTGCTAATTCCCCACTGTGCTACATTGTGGAGTAGTAACTGGGAGTACACTACTTTACTTAGGTGTGTTAAAAGAATACACTGCTGTGCTGAGCGTTGGTAACAGAATATTTTGCTGTGCTTCATTGACAGTTTTTAACTGCAACCTTGCTACATTGAGGGGTGGTAATAGAATACGCTGCTGTGCTTTATTAAGCGTTTGTAACAGGGAATACACTGCTATGCTTCATTGACAATTTGCAACTGCAAATTAGCTACTGTACTATATTGAGGGGTGGGAACTGGGAGTACGCTGCTCTGCTTCATTGAGGTGTGGTAACAGAATGCGTTGCTGTGCTTTTTTGCTGGTTGGTAACGGAATACACTGCAGTGCTTCATTGACAATTTGCAACTGCAAATTCGCTACTGTGGTATATTGGGGGGTAGTAACTGGGAGTTTGCTGCTCTGCTTCATTGTGTGGTAACAGAATGCGCTGCTGTGCTTTTTTGTGGGTTGGTAACAGGGAATACACTGCAGTGCTTCATTGACAGTTTGTAACTGCGAATTCGCTACTGTGCTATATTGAGGGGTGGTGACTGGGACTATGCTGCTGTACTTCATTGAAGAGTGGTACAGACAATGAGGGGGGTAGCTGGGAGTAGCTACTTGCTGTCCTTCACTGAGGTGTGGTAACAGAATACGCTGCTGTGCTGTATTGAGCTTTCTTTACTGGGAATAAGCTGCTGTGCTTTATTGACAATTATTAACTGCAAACTTACCACTGTGCTACATTGAGGAGTAGTAACTGGGGAGTCCACTTCTTTGCTCCATTGAGGTGTGTTAACAGAAAATGCTGCTTTGCTGTATTGAGCTTTCATTACTGAGAATACGCTTCTGTGCTTCATTGACAATTTGCAACTGCCAATGTGCGACTGTGCTATATTGAGGGGTGATAAGTGGGAATACGCTGCTGTGCTTCATTGAGGTGTGGTAACAGAATACACTGCTGTGCTTCATTGATGATAGGTAACTGCGATTAGCCACAGTGCTACATTGAGAAATAGTAACCGTGAGTACTTCTTTTCTTCAGTGAGTTGTGGTAATAGAATACACTGGTATGTTTTATGGAGCGTTGGTAACGGGGAATAAGCTGCTGTGCTTCATTGATTAGTAGGTACAAAAAAGCTACTGTTCAAAATTGAGCGGTTATAACAGGGAACACTGCTGTGTTTCACTCAGGTGTGGTAACAGAATACGCTGTTGTGCTGAATTGAGCGTTTGTTACTGGGAATATGATGCTGTGCTTTGTTGACAATCGGTAACTGCATATTTGCCATTATTCTACATTGAGTAGTAACTGGGAGTACACTGCTCTTCTTTACAGAGGTGTGGTAACAGAATATGCTGCTGTGTTGTATTGAGCGTTCGTTACTGGGAATACGCTGCTGCAGATTATCGGCAATTGGTAAATGCAAATTTGCCACATTGTTACAATGGTGGGTGGTAGCTGGAGTATGCTGTTGTGCGTCTTCGAGGGGTGATAACTGGTGTTCTCCACTGTGCTTCATTGGAGGGTTGGTAACAGAGTACGTATTTTTATGATTCAGGTGTGGTAACTGGGATTACGCTGCTCTGCTTCGAGGGATGGTAACTGGGAATATGCTGCTGTGCTTCATTGATGTTTGGTAACTGCAAATTTGCTACTGTGCTACATTGCGGGGTGGTAACTCGGAGTGCTGTGTTTCACTGGGATGTGGTAACAGAATATGCTGCTGTGCTTTATTGAGTGTTGGTAACGGAATACACTGCTATGCTTAATTGACAATTTGCAACTGTGAATTCGCTACTGTGCTATATTGAGGGTTGGTAACTGGGAATATGCTGCTCTGCTTCATTGAGGTATGGTGACAGAATATACTGCTGTGCTTTATTAAGCGTAGTAATAGGGAATACGCTGCTGTGCTTCATTAATGATTGGTAAGAGTGAATTGGCCACTGTGCTACATTGAGTAGTAACTGGGAGTACACTGCTTTGCTTCAGTGAGTTGTTGTAACAGAATACACTGCTGTGCTTTAATAAGCGTTTGTAACAGGGAATACGATGCAGTACTTCAAAGATTGGTAACTGCGAATTCGCCACTGTGCTACATTGAAGAGTAGTAACAGGGAGTACACTGCTTTGTTTCACTGACGTGTGGAAACAGAATAGGCTGCTGTGCTTTATTAAGCGTTTGTAACAGGGAATATGCTGCTGTTCTTAATTAATGATTGGTAACTGCAAATTAGCCACCGTACTACATTGAGTAGTAACTGGGAGTACACTACTTTGCTTCAGTGAGGTGTGTTAACAGAATACTCTGCTGTGCTGTATTGAGCGTTTGCTACTGGAAATAAGCTGCTGTGCTTTATTAAAAAGCAGTATGGACTATGAGGGGGTAACGGAGTACGCTGCTGTCCTTCTTTGAGGTGTGGTAACAGAATATGCTGCTGTGCTTTATTGCTATTAGTAACTGAAAATTTGCTGCTGAGCCACATTGTGGGGTGGTGACTGGGAGTACTCTGCTATACTTCACTGGGGTTTGGTAACAGAATAAGCTGCTGTGCTTTAAGCATTGGTAACTGGGACTACGCTGCTGTGCTTTATTGAAGAGCAGTACGGACTATGAGGGGGGCTAATGGAGTACGCTGCTGTCTTTCTTTGAGGTGTGGTAACAGAATATGCTGCTGTGCTTTATTAAGCGTTTGTAACAGGGAATATGCTGCTGTTCTCCATTGATGATTGGTAACTGCGAATTCCCACTGTGCTACATTGTGGAGTATTAACTGGGAGTACCCTGCTTTGCTACACAGAGGTGTGGTTACAAAATACAATGCTGTGCTGTTCTGTATTGAGCATTGGTAACGGGGAATATGCTGCTGTGCTTCATTGACAATTTGCAACTGCAAATTCGCTACTGTGGTATTTTGAGGGGTGGTAACTTTGACTGCGCTGCTGTACTTCATTAAAGAGTGATACGGACTATGAGAGGGGTAATTGGGAGTACGCTGCTGTCATTCACTGAGGTGGGGTAACCGAATATGCTGCTGTGCTGTATTGAGCGTTGATAACCGAGAATACGCTGCTGTACTTCATTGACGATTTGTAACTGCTACTTCACTACTGTTCTGCATTAAGGGGTGTTAACTGGATGTACTCTGCTGTGTTTCACTGAGGTGTGGTAACTGTTACGCACATACACTCGGCTGCAGGTCAGAGGGCGCCAAGGGTAATTCTAGCAGTCCCGGCGGTGAACTTGAACGAGGCAGTGGCGCTGTTCAAAGCCTTGTTCAGCTTATGGACAGAGGAGGAGACTGAGGAAGTACAAATCCCATGAGCCTTGAGTGCATCACCGTTACGTGGAGGAAGGAGGCAGACATGGTATTTATCCTGCAGTAGCGAAGAACGCGGGCAGATTATTTGATCCGTGTGTCTGGATCGTTTGGCTGTTACCGCAAGAAGTTTCCCGAGTGTGGTATTGGGTAAGGGTGCGCTTTGCACTATTTTTGCAGTATGCTTTAATTCGGACATCTGTTGTTCGTATGTCCTTCTGAGAACATTCCCCGAATAAGCCGCCCGGTTCGCTGGAGTTGCTGCCTGGCGTCTTTAACCGTGGTTAAAAGTGGGATACTGCTGAGGTCGCTCCACAATCCGGCCTTTTGTACGGTCGTCTGTGTGACTATTAAGCGCTGCAGATCTTTCGGTTATAGCAATTGAGTTCAAGACTTTTGTGGAGTATTCAACAATACTGTTTGTTTACAATTATTATTTATTGCATGAACTAGAAACGTGTTTGGATATAATTCCTGGCAAAGAAGAATGAAGGTCTATGACACAGATAGCCTTCTATGACATTATTGTGCAAATTGGGGGAAAAAGGATCTTTGCTTTGTATGTGCTTCTAGATTCTATAGAAGGCACCTACTCATCATCTGTACTATTGTTTTTCTAACCGGAATCTTGAGTCCTGAGATTAAGGATCATACTGTGTGAGGTGGGGCACATGATAATTTTAGGTGGGTATGCAAATAAGAAGGTTCATACCTAAAAAGATAGCATACAGGAATGTACTATACTTAAAAATATAGGTCCTTACCTCATTTCAGATAGTTCCTTCCCTTTCACCAATGAGATATCACAAACACCTGTTTAAAAGATATGCCTATAACTAACATGAAGTGTTCTAGGTGGTTTTCTTTTTCTTTACAGATAATGATAATATAGTGCTATATATTGATATGCCAAAAAAGTGTTACAGTGAGTGATAGCCATATTGTTTATTTCTTACAGGTCTCCCTCCTGTACCTTCCCTCGCTTGATCACCTTAATCTTCCGTGCTGTAATAGCATATCTGAATTGAGGCGGTCAAGAGGTGGACCAAATAAGCATCGAACCCGCTCTGAGGATATATTGTTCATATGAATGCTAAAAGTAACAGAATACGCTGCTGTGCTGTATTGAGCGTTGGCAATGGGGATTAAGCTGCTGTACTTCATTGATCATTTGTAACTGCGAATTTGTCACTGTGCTACATTGAGGATTAGTAACTGGGAATACACGGCATTGCTTTACTGAGGTGTGGTAAAAGAATATGCTGCTGTGCTGTATTGAGCATTGATAACGGAATAGTCTGCTGTTTTGAGCGTTCGTTACTAGGAATACACTGCTGTGGTTTATCGGCGATTGGTAACTGCAAATTTGCCAGTGTGCTACAATGATGTGTGGTAACTGGAGTATGCTGCTGTGTGTCTTTGAGGGGTGATGACTGGTTTATGATGAATGTCACGTGAAGATGTGTACAATGAAAGTTATTTCATGGCTTAGGTGGTTGGATGCAAATAGCATCACCACCTCACACTAGGCGACCCCCCCGGCCATTGGGGGGGCCCTTGTGCGTGACCCCCCTGGCCATTGGGGGGGCCCTTGAGCGGGACCCCCCCGGCCAGGGGGGGGGGCCCTCGTGCGTGACCCCCCGGCCATTGGGGGGGCGTCTCGCGCATGACCCCCCTGGCCATTTGGGGGGGTGTCTCGTCTGTGACCCCCCATGGCCATTCTGAAAAATTAGGGGGTTGGGGGGGTCACCCCTCCCAATGGCTGGGGGAGGGTCATGCACGTGGGCCCCCCCATCCTCCCCTTCCCCCTCTCCTCTTTAACCTCTACATCTACCCCCTCATTGCTGCTTTGCTCAAACTGGAGATCTCCGTCTATAACTATGCGGATGACCTCCAGTTAATATTTGATGTTTCCTCCTCTTCTAACCCTCTCCTCAAATTCCAAAGTACACTTGTCTTTATTTCGGACTGGATGAGTCTAAATCATCTTAAACTCAATCCGGATAAAACGGAGCTGATCCTGACTGGTGGGACCTCTAACCCTTGGTCCTCTGCCTTCTGGACCCCCAGCCTTGGCTCCCCCCCGGCCCCCTCTGCCTCAGTGAGAACCCTTGGTATCAAAGTCAGTAAGGATCTTTCCATGCGCCCTCAGATCAGCTCCGTTGTTTCCTCATGTTTCCTCGCTTTACGAATTATCCGTAAGATTTCCCGTTTTTTTTCTGTAGATGCTCTCAAAATAATTGTTTTAGCCATGGTTCTCTCCTGCATAGACTATGGTAACTGTCTTTATGCGGGTGTCCCCGCATACGAGCTGCGACGCCTTCAAACCATCCAGAATCAGGCGGCTCGCCTCATCCACCAGCTCCCTAAATTTCATCACGCCTCCCCCCTTCTTAAATCCCTTCACTGGCTCCCCATTATGTACCGTACCCTCTTCAAAATGGGTTGCAGTCTTTATGGCTCGTGCCCACACTGCCCCTCTCTTCATCAACTCGCTGATCACTCCTTACATACCCAGCCGTACCCTCCGTTCTTCCAGTCAGGCTCTCCTTATCATTCCCCGTTTTCGCATGTCGAGAGCAGGTGGTACTAGGTTCCCTGTCCTTGCCCCCCGCTTTTGGAATGACCTCCCATTTTCCATCAGATCCATTACCTCTTACCCATCCTTCAGGAATGCACTCAAGACTCACCTGTTCACTCTAGCCTTCCCCTCTCACTGATCCCCCTCACTGTCTGACTCATGTAATCCTCTAGCGCCAGGAAACCGCATGGTCACAGCGCGCTTTATAAGCACTTTCAACTTCTTCACGCGCGTGGGCCCCCTCCCCCCAATAGCCGGAGGGATCACGCGTGTAGGGCCCCCCATGGCCAGGGGGGGGGTCACGCACGTGGGGCCCCCCATGGCCAGGCGCATAGGGGGGGCACGCGCGAGGAGCCCCCCAATGGCTGGGGGGCCCTACGCGCGAGGGCCCCCCCCCAATGGCGGGGGGGGGGCCCTATGCGCGAGGGCCCCCCCCCAATGGCGGGGGGGGGCCCTACGCGCGAGGGCCCCCCCCAATGGCGGGGGGGGGGGCCCTACGCGCGAGGGCCCCCCCCCAATGGCGGGGGGGGGCCCTACGCGCGAGGGCCCCCCCCCAATGGCGGGGGGGGGGCCCTACGCGCGAGGGGCCCCCCCACCCAATGGCTGGGGGGGGGCCCCCTACGCGCGAGGGGCCCCCCCACCCAATGGCTGGGGGGGGGGCCCCCTACGCGCGAGGGGCCCCCCCACCCAATGGCTGGGGGAGGGGGGCCCCCTACGCGCGAGGGGCCCCCCCACCCAATGGCTGGGGGGGGGGGGCCCCCTACGCGCGAGGGGCCCCCCCACCCAATGGCTGGGGGGGGGGGGGGGGCCCCTACGCGCGAGGGGCCCCCCCACCCAATGGCTGGGGGGGGGGGCCCCTACGCGCGAGGGGCCCCCCCACCCAATGGCTGGGGGGGGGGGCCCTACGCGCGAGGGGCCCCCCCACCCAATGGCTGGGGGGGGCCCCTACGCGCGAGGGGCCCCCCCACACCCAATGGCTGGGGGGGGGGGCCCCTACGCGCGAGGGGCCCCCCCACCCAATGGCTGGGGGGGGGCCCCTACGCGCGAGGGGCCCCCCCACCCAATGGCTGGGGGGGGGCCCCTACGCGCGAGGGGCCCCCCCCACCCAATGGCTGGGGGGGGGGGCCCCTACGCGCGAGGGGCCCCCCCCACCCAATGGCTGGGGGGGGGGGCCCCTACGCGCGAGGGGCCCCCCCACCCAATGGCTGGGGGGGGGCCCCTACGCGCGAGGGGCCCCCCCACCCAATGGCTGGGGGGGGGGGGCCCTACGCGCGAGGGGCCCCCCCACCCAATGGCTGGGGGGGCCCCTCGCGCGTAGGGCCCCCCCCAGCCATTGGGTGGGGGGGCCCCTCGCGCGTAGGGCCCCCCCACCCAATGGCTGGGGGGGCCCTACGCGCGAGGGGCCCCCCTACCCAATGGCTGGGGGGGCCCTACGCGCGAGGGGCCCCCCCACCCAATGGCTGGGGGGGGCCCTACGCGCGAGGGGCCCCCCACCCAATGGCTGGGGGGGGCCCTACGCGCGAGGGGCCCCCCCAATGGCTTGGGGGGGCCACGCACGAGGGCCCCCCAATGGCAGGGGGGTGCCCACGTGTGAGGGGCCCCCCCAATGGCAGGGGGGTGCCCACGCGCGAGGGCCCCCCCAATGGCAGGGGGGTGCCCACGCGCGAGGGCCCCCCCAATGGCAGGGGGGTGCCCACGCGCGAGGGGCCCCCCCCCCCAATGGCAGGGGGGTGCCCACGCGCGAGGGGCCCCCCCCCCAATGGCTGGGGGGGCCCTACGCACGAGGGCCCCCCCCCCCCCCCATGGCTGGGGGGGGCCCTACGCGCGAGGGGCCCCCCACCCAATGGCTGGGGGGGGGGCCCTACGCGCGAGGGGCCCCCCCACCCAATGGCTGGGGGGGGGCCCTACGCGCGAGGGGCCCCCCCACCCAATGGCTGGGGGGGGCCCTACGCGCGAGGGGCCCCCCCAATGGCTTGGGGGGGCCACGCACGAGGGCCCCCCAATGGCAGGGGGGTGCCCACGTGTGAGGGGCCCCCCCAATGGCAGGGGGGTGCCCACGCGCGAGGGCCCCCCCAATGGCAGGGGGGTGCCCACGCGCGAGGGCCCCCCCAATGGCAGGGGGGTGCCCACGCGCGAGGGCCCCCCAATGGCTGGGGGGGCCCACGCGTGAGGGGCCCCCTGCAGTAGCGAAGAACGCGGGCAGAATATTTGATCCGTGTGTCTGGATCGTTTGGCTGTTACCGCAAGAAGTTTCCCGAGTGTGGTATTGGGTAAGGGTGCGCTTTGCACTATTTTTGCAGTATGCTTTAATTCGGACATCTGTTGTTCGTATGTCCTTCAGAGAACATTCCCCGAATAAGCCGCCCGGTTCGCTGGAGTTGCTGCCTGGCGTCTTTAACCGTGGTTAAAAGTGGGATACTGTTGAGGTCGCTCCACAATCCGGCCTTTTGTACGGTCGTCCGTGTGACTATTAAGCGCTGCAGATCTTTCGGTTATAGCAATTGAGTTCAAGACTTTTGTGGAGTATTCAACAATACTGTTTGTTTACAATTATTATTTGTTTACAATTGGGGCATGAACTAGAAACGTGTTTGTATATAATTCCTGGCAAAGAAGAATGAAGGTCTATGACGCAGATAGCCTTCTATGACATTATTGTGCAAATTGGGGGAAAAAGGATCTTTGCTTTGTATGTGCTTCTAGATTCTATAGAAGGCACCTACTCATCATCTGTACTATTGTTTTTCTAACCGGAATCTTGAGTCCTGAGATTAAGGATCATACTGTGTGAGGTGGGGCACATGATAATTTTAGGTGGGTATGCAAATAAGAAGGTTCATACCTAAAAAGATAGCATAAAGGAATGTACTATACTTAAAAATATAGGTCCTTACCTCATTTCAGATAGTTCCTTCCCTTTCACCAATGAGATATCACAAACACCTGTTTAAAAGATATGCCTATAACTAACATGAAGTGTTCTAGGTGGTTTTCTTTTTCTTTACAGATAATGATAATATAGTGCTATATATTGATATGCCAAAAAAGTGTTACAGTGAGTGATAGCCATATTGTTTATTTCTTACAGGTCTCCCTCCTGTACCTTCCCTCGCTTGATCACCTTAATCTTCCGTGCTGTAATAGCATATCTGAATTGAGGCGGTCAAGAGGTGGACCAAATAAGCATCGAACCCGCTCTGAGGATATATTGTTCATATGAATGCTAAAAGTAACAGAATACGCTGCTGTGCTGTATTGAGCGTTGGCAATGGGGATTAAGCTGCTGTACTTCATTGATCATTTGTAACTGCGAATTTGTCACTGTGCTACATTGAGGATTAGTAACTGGGAATACACGGCATTGCTTTACTGAGGTGTGGTAAAAGAATATGCTGCTGTGCTGTATTGAGCATTGATAACGGAATAGTCTGCTGTTTTGAGCGTTCGTTACTAGGAATACACTGCTGTGGTTTATCGGCGATTGGTAACTGCAAATTTGCCAGTGTGCTACAATGATGTGTGGTAACTGGAGTATGCTGCTGTGTGTCTTTGAGGGGTGATGACTGGTTTATGATGAATGTCACGTGAAGATGTGTACAATGAAAGTTATTTCATGGCTTAGGTGGTTGGATGCAAATAGCATCACCACCTCACACTAGGCGACACCCCCCGGCCATTGGGGGGGCCCTTGTGCGTGACCCCCCTGGCCATTGGGGGGGCCCTCGAGCATGACCCCCCCGGCCAGGGGTGGGCCCTCGTGCGTGACCCCCCGGCCATTGGGGGGCGTCTCACGCATGACCCCCCCGGCTATTTGGGGGGGGGTGTCTCGTCCGTGATCCCTCCATGGCCATTCTGAAAAATTGGGGGGTCACGCGCGCGGGGCCCCCCCTCCCAATGGCCGGGGGGGTCACGCGCGCGGGCCCCCCTCCCAATGGCCGGGGGAGGATCATGCACGTGGGCCCCCCCATCCTCCCCTTCCCCCTCTCCTCTTTAACCTCTACATCTACCCCCTCATTGCTGCTTTGCTCAAACTGGAGGTCTCCGTCTATAACTATGCGGATGACCTCCAGTTAGTATTTGATGTTTCCTCCTCTTCTAACCCTCTCCTCAAATTCCAAAGTACACTTGTCTTTATTTCGGACTGGATGAGTCTAAATCATCTTAAACTCAATCCGGATAAAACGGAGCTGATCCTGACTGGTGGGACCTCTAACCCTTGGTCCTCTGCCTTCTGGCCCCCCAGCCTTGGCTCCCCCCCGGCCCCCTCTGCCTCAGTGAGAACCCTTGGTATCAAAGTCAGTAAGGATCTTTCCATGCACCCTCAGATCAGCTCCGTTGTTTCCTCATGTTTCCTCGCTTTACGAATTATCCGTAAGATTTCCCGTTTTTTTTCTGTAGATGCTCTCAAAATAATTGTTTTAGCCATGGTTCTCTCCCGCATAGACTTTGGTAACTGTCTTTATGCGGGTGTCCCCGCATACGAGCTGCGACGCCTTCAAACCATCCAGAATCAGGCGGCTCGCCTCATCCACCAGCTCCCTAAATTTCATCACGCCTCCCCCCTTCTTAAATCCCTTCACTGGCTCCCCATTATGTACCGTACCCTCTTCAAAATGGGTTGCAGTCTTTATGGCTCGTGCCCACACTGCCCCTCTCTTCATCAACTCGCTGATCACTCCTTACATACCCAGCCGTACCCTCCGTTCTTCCAGTCAGGCTCTCCTTATCATTCCCCGTTTTCGCAAGCCGAGAGCAGGTGGTACTAGGTTCCCTGTCCTTGCCCCTCGCTTTTGGAATGACCTCCCATTTTCCATCAGATCCATTACCTCTTACCCATCCTTCAGGAATGCACTCAAGACTCACCTGTTCACTCTAGCCTTCCCCTCTCACTGATCCCCCTCACTGTCTGACTCATTGTTAGACGGACCGGGAGGGTCGGCCGAGGACAAGGGGAGAGGTCTCCGGGGAGAGCCGTCTCCAGCGATCGTACAGATGAATAACTTCCCCCCCACAGATATACACCACACAAGGATAAGATTTAGCGTTCTTTATAGGTGATTTCTTAAGGTACGACGAAATGGTACAAGGAGGTCTGGACTCAGGGGTCCCCTCGATTCGAGTCTCTTAGTTTGGGGAAAGGGGGTAGCGGGACAGTCTGGTTACCAGTCTGGTAACTGAGATGGTATGGTGGATAGCTCACAATCCTCGAGCTCGGTGTTCTAGCTTGGACGGGCCGCGGCAGCGCCAGCAGGTCCCGGTGAAGATGGTCGTTACACGGTCCGCGGCAGCGCCAGCAGGTCCCGGTGAAGATGGTCGTTACACGGTCCGCGGCAGCGCCAGCAGGTCCCGATGAAGGTGGTCGTTACAACGGTCCGCGGCAGCGCCAGCAGGTCCCGACGAGGATGGATGTTGCAGAAGGCCGCGGCAGCGCCAGCAGGCAGGACGATGGTTCACAAGGCAGGGCTACGGCAGCGCCAGTAGTCCGTCAAGGATGAGTTCTCTCGGTGTCTCTCGACTCCAGGATACAACTGCCTTCCTGCTCTGGAGCTGCCCTAGTTATAGGTCTGGCGCCCTTTGATGTCCGGACCCTCGCACTTGGAGGTCGGGGGGTCCGGGATGAGGGAGTCCAGACACCCAGCAGGGGGTGGAGCCAGCGCCTGGGGGAGCTGGAGGGTGATCGGCACCTGGCGGGGGAGAGCCCTCGACGCTTCTTTCTCCCATTGACCTGCCAAGTGGCCCGTTCACCTCCTGGGTGGATGGTGGTGCCGGGATGTCGGGGCCGGCCAGGCCCAGGGTTAGGGTCGGGCTGAGGCCGCGCGGCCTCGTGGCGCAGTGTCCAAGATGGCGGCTGATCCGGCCGGGGGAGCCGGTAGTGGTTCGGCCCCATGATACATGGATGTCCGGGGGCAGGAGTTCCGTTGGGAGACGGGGTGCGGGTTGCCCTTGGGGGTAACACCTGGGAGTCCGGGGTTCGGGCCCTGTCGTGCGGGGAGGGAGCAAGCCCTTCATGTGGCCTGTCCAACATGCGTCCCCCCCAGCTGAAGGCGGGGAGAGTCACCCATCCTCTTGGGGACTCTCCTCGTCGAGGCGGAAAAAGCGTGACAGGCCATCTGCGTTGGCGTGGTCTTGGCCCGGTCGATGTTCCACAGTGAAGTCCATTCCCTGCAGGGAGATGGACCAGCGCAATAGTTTTGGGTTTTCCCCCCGCATCTGCATTAGCCACTGCAGGGGTCGATGATCGGTTTGTACCCGGAAGTGGGTACCGAAGAGATAGGGCCGGAGCTTTTTGAGGGCCCACACCACTGCGAAGGCCTCCCTCTCGATTGTGCTCCAGCGCTGTTCTCGGGCCAGGAGGCGTCTACTGATGAAGGCCACCGGCTGGTCAAGACCCTCGGGGTTCAGCTGGGAAAGAACTGCCCCGATGCCGTGGTTGGAGGCGTCCGTTTGTACAATGAATTCCCGACTGTAATCGGGGGCCTGGAGCACAGGGGCGGTGCACAGGGCGGCCTTCAGCTTCTCGAAGGCCGCTTGACAGTCGGGGGTCCAGTTAATCTTCTTCGGGTGGTTTTTGGACGTGAGACCCGTGAGGGGCCCCACAATGCTGCCATAGTCCCTCACGAACCACCGGTAGTAGCCGGTGAGTCCCAAGAAGGCTCGGACCTCGGTCTGCGTGACGGGGGGTTGCCAGGACTGGATGGCAGCAATTTTGAGTTGCAGAGGGGCCACCAGACCGCTTCCCACCTGGTGTCCGAGGTAGGTCACGGACCCTTGACCAATTTGGCACTTGCCGGCCTTAATCGTGAGGCCGGCCCGCTGGAGGGCCTGCAGGACCTCTTGGAGGTGGTGGAGGTGGTCGGACCAGTGGCGGCTGTACACAGCAATATCGTCCAGGTAGGCGGCGCTGAACTCTTCGAGCCCCGCCAAGACCTGGTTCACTAGACGTTGAAAAGTAGCTGGGGCATTCTTCATGCCGAAGGGCATGACCTTGAAGTGGTAGTGGCCATCGGGGGTAGAAAAGGCGGACCGTTCCTGGGCCCGGGGTGTGAGACCGATCTGCCAGTAGCCCGCTGTCAGGTCGAAGATGCTGAGGTAGCGGGCGGCCCCCAGGCGGTCGATCAATTCATCCGCTCGGGGGATAGGATGAGCGTCGGTCCGGGTGACAGCGTTCAAGCCCCGATAGTCGATGCAGAATCGGAGTTCAGGAGTGGTGCCGGGGGCAGCGGCTTTGGGGACCAGCACGACCGGGCTGGCCCAGGGGCTGTCCGAGGGTTCGATGACCCCGAGCGTGAGCATCTTGGATACTTCCTCTTGGATGCAGGCCCGCACCCGATCTGGTACGCGGTAGGCCCGGTGCCGGATAGGGGGACTGTCCCCGGTGTCCACGTCGTGCAAGCACCAAGGGGTGATCCCTGGGGTGAGGGAAAACAGTGTAGCAAACTGCAGCAGGAGGTCCCGGCAGCCCTGGCGTTGCTCTGGGGTGAGGGCATCGGAGAGCCGGACCCCGTCCACGGAACCGTCGTTCTCCTGGGTCTTCAGGAGATCAGGGAGGGGCTCGGAGTCTTCTTCCGCCCCACTGTCTGTAGCCATCAGGAGGCTGAGTTCCGATCGCACAAAGTGGGGTTTGAGTCTGTTGGTGTGGAGGACCCGGAGGGGGTTCCGGGGGGACGCCATGTCGATGAGGTAGGTGACGGGGCTCTTGCGTTCGACCACTTTGAAGGGCCCCGTCCACTTATCTTGCAAGGCACATGGTTCGGTGGGGGACATCACCCACACTTGTTGACCAGGTTCGAATTCGACGGAGGAGGCATTCTGATCGTACCATTTTTTCATGTCCTCCTGACTGGCCTCGAGGTTCGCTTTTGCCATTTGCCTGAAGCGCCGGGTCTGATTGCGTAGTGCCAGGAGGTACTGGAAGACGTCTGGAGGGGTCTTTAGGGGGGCCATCTCCCAACCTTCTTTGACTAGGCTGAGGGGCCCTCGCACAGGGTGCCCGTACAGGAGTTCGAAGGGGCTAAAACCGAGGGACTTCTGGGGAACTTCCCGGTAGGCGAAGAGGAGGCACGGGAGTAGTACATCCCACTGGCGACGGAGGGGCTCTTCCAATCCCCCAATCATCCCCTTGAGAGTGCGGTTGAATCGCTCCACTAGTCCGTTCCCTTGGGGGTGATAGGGGGTCGTGAATCGGTAGGTGACCCCGCACTGTTGCCAGAGGGACTTCATATATTTCGAGATAAAGTTTGTGCCTCGGTCGCTGACGACTTCTCGGGGGAAGCCCACCCGGGAGAAGATCCCCATTAGGGCCCGGTCGACCACCGGAGCTGTTACAGTTCGCAGGGGCACAGCCTCGGGGTAGCGGGTGGCGTGGTCCACCAGTACCAGGATGAACCGATGTCCTTGTGCTGTGCGGGGGTCCAGGGGCCCCACAATGTCTATTCCTACCCTCTCGAACGGGGTGGTGACCACTGGGAAGGGTTGCAGAGGGGCTTTGAGCTTACGGCCGCTCTTCCCGCTGGCCTGGCACGTGGGGCAGGACCGGCAGTGGTTGAGGACGTCGTTCCGCATCTTCGGCCAGAAAAAGTGGGTCACCAGGCGACTGTAGGTTTTGTCCTGGCCCAGGTGTCCAGCCAGGGGAACATCGTGGGCCAAAGTTAGTAGGAAGTCTCTGAAACGGAGGGGCACTACCAGCACTCGACTGGCCCCTAACTCCGCGATTCTTTGTTCACTGTATAGCAGGTCGTTATCCCAATAGACCCAATGGGTTCCGGTGGAGTCCCCTGCGCTCTGGGCGCTGGCTTGCTGGCGGAGTCCCTCGAGGGAGGGGCAGGTCTTCTGTTCCTGGCGAAACTGTTCCTGGGTGGGCCCCCCTTCTTGACGCCACTGAGCCAGGCCGGGAAGGTCCTGGGGCTGGGCGACCCCTTCGGGCGTTGGCTCTGGGGGGTCGGTATAGCCGTTGTCCTCTACTGGAGCGACCGGGGGAGGAGGTGCTGGCCATTCTGGTTCTTCTGGTCGGGGGATGGCACGGGCGGCCATGGACCGGGTGGTTACGCAGGCCCAGTCCGGGAGGCCCAGCATCCCCAGGTGCTCTCTTCTTTCGACGGCAGCCCACGGGGAACTCTCAAGGTCATTCCCCAGGAGACAGTCCACGGGGGCATCATCCCGGACCGTCACCTTCGACATGCCGGAGACCCCTCCCCATTCGAAGGGGACGCAGGCCATCCGACACAGACTTTCGGAATTGTCGGCTGAGCGGACGGGGCAGAGAATGTTCGGCAGGATCTGCTCTGGTTTCACCAGGTGACAGCGGACGGCCGTCACACTGGCCCCTGTGTCACGTAGGGCTTCGGCCCGGCGCCCATTAATGTTCACCCACTGGCCATATTTCCGGGTGTTGGCGGGTAGGGGAGCCCGCGGGACCATGTCTTTTCCCCCTAGGCACGCTAGAACCATGGCGGCCGGTTCCCACTCTTGTTGTGCCTGCTCATATTCTTCCTGTTCCTCGGAGATTTGTTCTCCCCCCAGGGCGGCGGCAGCTACCTGGCGGGGCTTTGGCGTTTGGTTCTGCGGGCAGCTCGGGTCATTGGCGTAGTGGCCGACTCGCTGGCATCGGTGACACGTGAAGTTGGCTCGGAACCCCGGGCGCATCGGGGGGTTGCCCCGGCCGGCCGGGGGCGGGGTGCTGGCCGCGGGAGTGGCCGGGATGGTGTCTCTCCCTCGCCCCTGGCCTCCTCCTCCTCCTCGGGGACGGTGCTGACCCTGGTGGTTTCGGTTTTGCTCGTGTGGCCCTCTCCGGCCCACTCGGGTGCTTTCCCACCGGTCAGATTCGGCGGCGAGTTGCCGTGGGTCAGTCAATTTACTGTCGAGGAGGTGCTGCCTGAGCTCGACGAAGCAGTTGTTAGACAGGTGCTCCCACACCATAAGATTAAAGAGCTGCTCGTAGGTCGTTACGTGGCTTCCCTTGATCCAACCCTCGAAGGCTCGGCTGAAATAGTTGACGTATTCCACCCAAGTTGTACCCGGGATCCGGGTGCAGTCTCGGAACCTCTGGCGGTACATTTCGGGTGTGAGCCCATATCGGGTGAGGAGGGCAGCCTTCATGTGGTCATAGGATGACATCTGATGATCTGGGAGCTGTAGTAGGGCATCGCGGCCTTCGTTGACGAACCTCCCCCATAGGCCGGCTCCCCAGTCACTCCGATCGATCCGGTGGGAGGTCATGGCGATCTCGTAGGCTTTGAACCACTGTTGTATGTCGTCCTCTCGGACATACTCTCGGACAACATCCTTGGGGATGTGGACTTTCTTCTCGGTTGCTCCCGGGGTGTGCGGTCGCTCAGGCACCCCCGGTTCTTTATTCTGTTTCCGAAGTTCTATTTCCGCCAGTTTGCGCTCGTGTTCGAATGTTAGTCTTTTTTCTTCGAGCTCTCTCTGCCTCTGTTTTTCTTCCCGTTCTTCTCGGAGCCGCAGATGTTCTAGATTTAGTTTTTGCTCGGCTAACTTTAGTTCACCGTCCATCTTGAGTCGTGCCATTTCCAACTCATGTAATCTGGTTCTTTCTCTTTCTTGGATCTCTCCCTGCGAGAGGCCCGTTCCTCGCTCCTCGGGAGCTGTGGCGTTCCCCTCTGGTGCTACACCGTTTTCGTCGGGGGATCCGGCGACCCCGGTTTCCGCCCACGACTCAAGGGCGTGCTTCAAATCGTCTTTGGTACTCAGGCCGGTGGTAGCAATGCCTAGTTCCATGCAGAATTGTTTAAGTTCGCGATGGCTATACTCTTCCAATTTATCCATCTGGAATTTCTCGGTGGAACCGCTCTCTTTGGTTGACATCGTGGTTTTGTCGTGGGGTGAGCTACTCTCTGTACGATTACGCGTTGATTCGGATCGCGCCGCTGGCCACCAATGTTAGACGGACCGGGAGGGTCGGCCGAGGACAAGGGGAGAGGTCTCCGGGGAGAGCCGTCTCCAGCGATCGTACGGATGAATAACTTCCCCCCCACAGATATACACCACACAAGGATAAGATTTAGCGTTCTTTATAGGTGATTTCTTAAGGTACGACGAAATGGTACAAGGAGGTCTGGACTCAGGGGTCCCCTCGATTCGAGTCTCTTGGTTTGGGGAAAGGGGGTAGCGGGACAGTCTGGTTACCAGTCTGGTAACTGAGATGGTATGGTGGATAGCTCACAATCCTCGAGCTCGGTGTTCTAGCTTGGACGGGCCGCGGCAGCGCCAGCAGGTCCCGGTGAAGATGGTCGTTACACGGTCCGCGGCAGCGCCAGCAGGTCCCGGTGAAGATGGTCGTTACACGGTCCGCGGCAGCGCCAGCAGGTCCCGATGAAGGTGGTCGTTACAACGGTCCGCGGCAGCGCCAGCAGGTCCCGACGAGGATGGATGTTGCAGAAGGCCGCGGCAGCGCCAGCAGGCAGGACGATGGTTCACAAGGCAGGGCTACGGCAGCGCCAGTAGTCCGTCAAGGATGAGTTCTCTCGGTGTCTCTCGACTCCAGGATACAACTGCCTTCCTGCTCTGGAGCTGCCCTAGTTATAGGTCTGGCGCCCTTTGATGTCCGGACCCTCGCACTTGGAGGTCGGGGGGTCCGGGATGAAGGAGTCCAGACACCCAGCAGGGGGTGGAGCCAGCGCCTGGGGGAGCTGGAGGGTGATCGGCACCTGGCGGGGGAGAGCCCTCGACGCTTCTTTCTCCCATTGACCTGCCAAGTGGCCCGTTCACCTCCTGGGTGGATGGTGGTGCCGGGATGTCGGGGCCGGCCAGGCCCAGGGTTAGGGTCGGGCTGAGGCCGCGCGGCCTCGTGGCGCAGTGTCCAAGATGGCGGCTGATCCGGCCGGGGGAGCCGGTAGTGGTTCGGCCCCATGATACATGGATGTCCGGGGGCAGGAGTTCCGTTGGGAGACGGGGTGCGGGTTGCCCTTGGGGGTAACACCTGGGAGTCCGGGGTTCGGGCCCTGTCGTGCGGGGAGGGAGCAAGCCCTTCATGTGGCCTGTCCAACACTCATGTAATCCTCTAGCGCCAGGAAACCGCATGGTCACAGCGCGCTTTATAAGCACTTTCAACTTCTTCACGCGCGTGGGCCCCCTCCCCCCAATAGCCAGAGGGATCACGCGCATAGGGCCCCCCATGGCCAGGGGGGGGGGTCACGCACGTGGGGCCCCCCATGGCCAGGGGCATTGGGGGGGCACGCGCGAGGAGCCCCCCAATGGCTGGGGGGCCCTACGCGCGAGGGGCCCCCCCAATGGCTGGGGGGGGCCTACGCGCGAGGGGCCCCTCCCAATGGCTGGGGGGGGGGGCCTACGCGCGAGGGGCCCCTCCCAATGGCTGGGGGGGCCTACGCGCGAGGGGCCCCCCAATGGCTGGGGGGGCCTACGCGCGAGGGGCCCCCCCAATGGCTGGGGGGGCCTACGCATGAGGGGCCCCCCCATGGCTGGGGGGGGCCCTATGCGCGAGGGGCCCCCCAGCCATTGGGGGGGCCCTATGCGCGAGGGGCCCCCCCAATGGCTGGGGGGGCCCCTACACGCGAGGGGCCCCCCCAATGGCTAAGGGGGCCTATGCGCGAGGGGCACCCCAATGGCTGGGTGGCCCTCCCAATGGCTGGGGGGCCCTACGCGCGAGGGCCCCCCAATGGCTGGGGGGCCCTACGCGCGAGAGGGCCCCCCAATGGCTGGGGGGGCCCTACGCGCGAGAGGGCCCCCCCAATGGCTGGGGGGGCCCTACGCGCGAGAGGGCCCCCCCCAATGGCTGGGGGGGCCCTACGCGCGAGAGGGCCCCCCCCAATGGCTGGGGGGGCCCTACGCGCGAGAGGGCCCCCCCCAATGGCTGGGGGGGCCCTACGCGCGAGAGCCCCCCCCAATGGCTGGGGGGGCCCTACGCGCGAGGGCCCCCCCCAATGGCTGGGGGGGGCCCTACGCGCGAGGGCCCCCCCCAATGGCTGGGGGGGGCCCCTCGCGCGTAGGGCCCCCCCAGCCATTGGGGGGGCCCCTCGCGCGTAGGGCCCCCCCAGCCATTGGGGGGGCCCTACGCGCGAGGGGCCCCCCCAATGGCTGGGGGGGCCCTACGCGCGAGGGGCCCCCCCAATGGCTGGGGGGGCCCTACGCGCGAGGGGCCCCCCCAATGGCTGGGGGGGCCCTACGCGCGAGGGGCCCCCCCAATGGCTGGGGGGGCCCTACGCGCGAGGGGCCCCCCCAATGGCTGGGGGGGCCCTACGCGCGAGGGGCCCCCCCAATGGCTGGGGGGGCCCTACGCGTGAGGGCCCCCCCCCAATGGCTGGGGGGGCCCTACGCGGGAGGGCCCCCCCCCCAATGGCTGGGGGGGCCCTACGCGCGAGGGGCCCCCCCCAATGGCTGGGGGGGCCCTATGCGCGAGGGGCCCCCCCAATGGCTGGGGGGGCCACGCGCAAGGGCCCCCCAATGGCTAGGGGGGAGCCCACGCGCGAGGGCCCCCCCAATGGCGGGGGCCCATGCGCGAGGGCCCCCCCAATGGCTGGGGGGGCCCACGCGTGAGGGGCCCCCTGCAGTAGCGAAGAACGCGGGCAGAATATTTGATCCGTGTGTCTGGATCGTTTGGCTGTTACCGGAAGAAGTTTCCCGAGTGTGGTATTGGGTAAGGGTGCGCTTTGCACTATTTTTGCAGTATGCTTTAATTCGGACATCTGTTGTTCGTATGTCCTTCAGAGAACATTCCCCGAATAAGCCGCCCGGTTCGCTGGAGTTGCTGCCTGGCGTCTTTAACCGTGGTTAAAAGTGGGATACTGTTGAGGTCGCTCCACAATCCGGCCTTTTGTACGGTCGTCCGTGTGACTATTAAGCGCTGCAGATCTTTCGGTTATAGCAATTGAGTTCAAGACTTTTGTGGAGTATTCAACAATACTGTTTGTTTACAATTATTATTTGTTTACAATTGGGGCATGAACTAGAAACGTGTTTGGATATAATTCCTGGCAAAGAAGAATGAAGGTCTATGACGCAGATAGCCTTCTATGACATTATTGTGCAAATTGGGGGAAAAAGGATCTTTGCTTTGTATGTGCTTCTAGATTCTATAGAAGGCACCTACTCATCATCTGTACTATTGTTTTTCTAACCGGAATCTTGAGTCCTGAGATTAAGGATCATACTGTGTGAGGTGGGGCACATGATAATTTTAGGTGGGTATGCAAATAAGAAGGTTCATACCTAAAAAGATAGCATACAGAAATGTACTATACTTAAAAATATAGGTCCTTACCTCATTTCAGATAGTTCCTTCCCTTTCACCAATGAGATATCACAAACACCTGTTTAAAAGATATGCCTATAACTAACATGAAGTGTTCTAGGTGGTTTTCTTTTTCTTTACAGATAATGATAATATAGTGCTATATATTGATATGCCAAAAAAGTGTTACAGTGAGTGATAGCCATATTGTTTATTTCTTACAGGTCTCCCTCCTGTACCTTCCCTCGCTTGATCACCTTAATCTTCCGTGCTGTAATAGCATATCTGAATTGAGGCGGTCGAGAGGTGGACCAAATAAGCATCGAACCCGCTCTGAGGATATATTGTTCATATGAATGCTAAAAGTAACAGAATACGCTGCTGTGCTGTATTGAGCGTTGGCAATGGGGATTAAGCTGCTGTACTTCATTGATCATTTGTAACTGCGAATTTGTCACTGTGCTACATTGAGGATTAGTAACTGGGAATACACGGCATTGCTTTACTGAGGTGTGGTAAAAGAATATGCTGCTGTGCTGTATTGAGCATTGATAACGGAATAGTCTGCTGTTTTGAGCGTTCGTTACTAGGAATACACTGCTGTGGTTTATCGGCGATTGGTAACTGCAAATTTGCCAGTTTGCTACAATGATGTGTGGTAACTGGAGTATGCTGCTGTGTGTCTTTGAGGGGTGATGACTGGTTTATGATGAATGTCACGTGAAGATGTGTACAATGAAAGTTATTTCATGGCTTAGGTGGTTGGATGCAAATAGCATCACCACCTCACACTAGGCGACGCCCCCGGCCATTGGGGGGACCCTTGTGCGTGACCCCCCTGGCCATTGGGGGGGCCCTCGAGCGTGACCCCCCCCCGGCCAGGGGGGGGGGCCCTCGTGCGTGACCCCCCGGCCATTGGGGGGGGCGTCTCGCGCATGACCCCCCCGGCCATTTGGGGTGGTGTCTCGTCCGTGACCCCCCATGGCCATTCTGAAAAATTAGGGGGTCGGGGGGGTCACCCCTCCCAATGGCTGGGGGAGGGTCATGCACGTGGGCCCCCCCATCCTCCCCTTCCCCCTCTCCTCTTTAACCTCTACATCTACCCCCTCATTGCTGCTTTGCTTAAACTGGAGATCTCCGTCTATAACTATGCGGATGACCTCCAGTTAATATTTGATGTTTCCTCCTCTTCTAACCCTCTCCTCAAATTCCAAAGTACACTTGTCTTTATTTCGGACTGGATGAGTCTAAATCATCTTAAACTCAATCCGGATAAAACGGAGCTGATCCTGACTGGTGGGACCTCTAACCCTTGGTCCTCTGCCTTCTGGCCCCCCAGCCTTGGCTCCCCCCCGGCCCCCTCTGCCTCAGTGAGAACCCTTGGTATCAAAGTCAGTAAGGATCTTTCCATGCGCCCTCAGATCAGCTCCGTTGTTTCCTCATTGTTAGACGGACCGGGAGGGTCGGCCGAGGACAAGGGGAGAGGTCTCCGGGGAGAGCGTCTCCAGCGATCGTACAGACAAATAACTTCCCCCCCCCACAGACAGATACCACACAAGGAGATGAGTTAGCGTTCTTTATAAGCACTTCTTAAGGTACGATGAAAAGGTACAAGGAGGTCTGGACTCAGGGGTCCCCTCGATTCAAGTCTCTCAAGATGGGAAAGGGGGTAGCGGGACAGTCTGGTTACCAGTCTGGTAGTTGAGGTGGTATGGTGGGTAGCTCACAATCCTCGAGCTTAGGTGGTCTAGCTGGTACGGGCCGCGGCAGCGCCAGCAGGTCCCAGTGAAGATGGTCGATACACGGGCCGCGGCAGCGCCAGCAGGTCCCAGAGAAGATGGTCGATGTACGGTCCGCGGCAGCGCCAGCAGGTCCCGGTGAAGATGGTCGTTACAACGGGCCGCGGCAGCCCCAGCAGGTCCCGACGAGGATGGATGTTGCAGAAGTCCGCGGCAGCGCCAGCAGGCAGGACGATAGATCACAAGATAGGGCTACGGCAGCGCCAGTAGTCCGTCAAGGCTGAGTTCTCTCGGTGTCTCTCGACTCCAGGATACAACTGCCTTCCTGCTCCGCAGCTGCTCCAGTTATAGGGCAGGTGCCCTTTGATGTCCGGACCCTCGCACTTGGGGGGTCGGAGGGTCCGGGATGAAGGTGTCCAGACACCCAGCGGGGGGTGGAGCCGGTGCCTGGGGGAGCTGGAGGCGATCGTCACCTGGCGGGGGAGAGTCCTTGGCACTTCGTCCTCCCATTGACCTGCCAAGTGATCCGCTCACCTCCTGGGTGGATGGTGGTGCCGGGATGTCGGGGCCAGCCAGGCCCAGGGTTAGGGTCGGGGGGAGGCCACGCGGCCTCGTGGCGCAGGGCCCAAGATGGCGGCTTGACCCGGCCGAGGGAGCCGGTGGTGGCTTGGGCCCGTGCTACAGGGAGGTCCGGGGGCAGGAGTTCCGTCGGGAGACGGGGTGCGGGTGATTCTCGTGGGCCGCGCCTGGGGGGCCGGGGCTTGGGCCCTGTCATGCGGGGAGGGCGCAAGCCCTTCGTGTGGCCTGTCCAACATGCGTCCCCCCCAGCTGAAGGCGGGGAGAGTCACCCATCTCCTTGGGGACTCACTTCGTCGAGGCGGAAGAAGCGGGACAGGCCATCTGCGTTGGCGTGGTCTTGGCCTGGTCGGTGCTCCACGGTGAAGTCCATTCCCTGCAGGGAGATGGACCAGCGCAATAGTTTTGGGTTTTCCCCCCGCATCTGCATCAGCCACTGCAGGGGTCTATGGTCGGTTTGTACCCGGAAGTGGGTACCGAAGAGATAGGGCCGGAGCTTTTTGAGGGCCCACACCACTGCGAAGGCCTCCCTCTCGATGGTGCTCCAGCGCTGTTCTCGGCCCAGGAGACGTCGGCTGATGAAGGCCACCGGCTGGTCATGACCCTCGGGGTTCACTTGGGAAAGAACCGCTCCGATGCCGTGGTCAGAGGCGTCTGTCTGTACTATGAATTCCCGACTGTAATCGGGGGCCTGGAGCACAGGGGCGGTGCACAGGGCGGCCTTCAGCTTTTCGAAGGCCGCTTGACAATCGGGGGTCCAGTTAATCCGCTTTGGTTGGTTCTTGGACGTGAGACCCGTGAGGGGCCCCACAATGCTGCTGTAGTCCCTCACGAACCGCCGGTAGTAGCCGGTGAGCCCCAAGAAGGCTCGGACTTCGGTCTGAGTGACGGGGGGCTGCCAGGACTGGATGGCAGCAATCTTAAGTTGCAGTGGGGCCACCAGCCCGCTCCCCACCTGGTGCCCCAGGTAGGTCACGGACCCTTGACCAATTTGGCATTTGCCGGCCTTAATCGTGAGGCCGGCCCGCTGGAGGGCCTGTAGGACCTCCTGGAGGTGGAGGAGGTGGTCGGACCAGTGGCGGCTGTATACAGCGATATCGTCCAGGTAGGCAGCGCTGAACTCTTCAAGCCCCGCCAAGACCTGGTTCACAAGACGTTGAAATGTAGCGGGGGCGTTCTTCATGCCAAAGGGCATGACCTTGAAGTGGTAGTGGCCATCGGGGGTAGAGAAGGCGGATCGTTCTTGAGCTCGGGGTGTGAGACCGATCTGCCAGTAGCCCGCTGTTAGGTCGAAGATACTGAGGTATCGGGCGGCCCCCAGCCGGTCGATCAATTCATCCGCTCTGGGGATAGGATGAGCGTCGGTTCGGGTGACAGCGTTCAAGCCCCGGTAGTCGACGCAGAATCTCAGTTCAGGTGTGGTGCCGGGGGCAGCGGCTTTGGGGACCAATACAACTGGACTGGCCCAGGGACTGTCCGAGGGCTCGATGACCCCGATCGTGAGCATTTTGGCCACTTCCTCTTGTATGCAGGCCCGTACCCGATCTGGTACGCGGTAGGCCCGGTGCCGGACAGGGGGACTGTCCCCGGTGTCTACGTCGTGCAAGCACCAAGGGGTGACACCGGGAGTGAGGGAGAACAGTGAAGCGAACCGCAGCAGGAGGTCCCGGCAGCCCTGGCGTTGCTCTGGGGTGAGGGCATCGGAGAGCCGGACCCCGTCCACGGAACCGTCTTTCTCCTGAGTCTTCAGGAGATCAGGGAGAGGCTCGGAGTCTTCTTCCGCCCCACTGTCTGTAGCCATCAGGAGGCTGAGTTCTGAGCGCACAAAGTGTGGTTTGAGTCTGTTGGTGTGGAGGACCCGAAGGGGGTTCCGGGTGGTCCCCATGTCGATGAGGTAAGTGACGGGGCTTTTTGCGTTCGACCACCTTGAAGGGCCCCGTCCACTTATCTTGCAAGGCACATGGTTCGGTGGGGGACATCACCCACACTTGTTGTCCAGGTTCGAACTCGACGGAGGAGGCATTGTGATCATACCATCTCTTCATGTCTTCCTGGCTGGCCTCGAGGTTCGCCTTGGCCATCTCCCTGAAGCGCCGGGTCTGATTACGTAGGGCCAGAAGGTACTTGAAGACGTCTGGAGGGGTCTTTAGGGGGGCCATCTCCCAACCTTCTTTGACGAGGCTGAGGGGCCCTCGCACAGGGTGCCCGTACAGGAGTTCGAAGGGGCTAAAACCGAGGGACTTCTGGGGAACTTCCCGGTAGGCGAAGAGGAGGCACGGGAGTAGTACATCCCACTGGCGACGGAGGGGCTCTTCCAATCCCCCAATCATCCCCTTGAGAGTGCGGTTGAATCGCTCCACTAGTCCGTTCCCTTGGGGGTGATAGGGGGTCGTGAATCGGTAGGTGACCCCGCACTGTTGCCAGAGGGACTTCATGTATTTGGAGATGAAGTTCGTGCCTCGGTCGCTGACGACTTCTCGGGGGAAGCCCACCCGGGAGAAGATCCCCATTAGGGCCCGGCCAACCACCGGAGCTGTTACTGTTCGTAGAGGCACCGCCTCGGGGTAGCGGGTGGCGTGATCCACCAGTACTAGGATGAACCTATGTCCTTGTGCCGTGCGGGGGTCCAGAGGCCCCACAATGTCTATTCCTACCCTCTCGAACGGGGTGGTGACCACCGGGAAGGGTTGTAGAGGGGCCTTCAGCTTACGGCCACTCTTCCCGCTGGCCTGGCACGTGGGGCAGGACCGGCAGTGGTTCAGGACGTCGTTTCGCATCTTCGGCCAGAAAAAGTGGGTCACTAGGCGACTGTAAGTTTTGTCTTGGCCCAGGTGTCCAGCCAGGGGGACATCGTGGGCCAGATTGAGCAGGAAGTTTCTGAAGCGGAGAGGTACCACCAGTACTCGACCGGCCCCTAGCTCTGCGATCCTCTGTTCGCTGTATAGCAGGTCGTTCTCCCAGTAGACCCAGTGAGTTCCGGTGGAGTCCCCTGCGCTCTGGGCGCTGGCTTGTTGGCGGAGTCCCTCGAGGGAGGGGCAAGTCTTTTGCTCCTGGCGGAACTGTTCTTGGGTGGGCCCCCCTTCTTGACGCCACTGAGCCAGGCCGGGGACGTCCTGGAGGTGCGCGTCCCCTTCGGTCGTTGGCTCCGGGGGGTTGGCCTCATCGTTGTCTTCTACTGGGGCGACCGGGGGCGGAGGTGCTGGCCATTCCGGTTCTTCTGGTCGGGGAACGGCACGGGCTGCCCTGGACCGGGTGGTTACGCAGGCCCAGTCCGGGAGGCCCAGCATCCCCAGGTGCTCTCTTCTCTCGACGGTGGCCCATTGGGAACTCTCAAGGTCATTCCCCAGGAGGCAGTCCACGGGGGCATCATCCCGGACCGTCACTTTCAACAGGCCGGAGACCCCTCCCCATTCGAAGGGGACGCAGGCCATTTGACACAGACTTTCGGAATTGTCAGCTGAGCGGACGGGGCAGAGAATGTTCGGCAGGATCTGCTCGGGTTTCACCAGGTGACAGCGGACGGCCGTCACACTGGCGCCTGTGTCACGTAAGGCCTCGGCCCGATGCCCATTAATGGTCACCCACTGGCTATATTTCCTGGTGTTGGCGGGTAGGGGAGCCCGCGGGACTATGTCTTTTCCCCCTAGGCACGCTAGAACCATGGCGGCCGGTTCCCACTCTTGCTGGGCCGGCTCATACTCTTCCTGTTCCTCTGACAGTCGTTCTTCCCCCAGGGCGGCGGCAGCTACCTGGCGGGGCTTGGGTGTTTGGTTCTGCGGGCAGCTCGGGTCATTGGCGTAATGGCCGACTCGCTGGCATCGGTGGCACGTGACATTGGCTCGGAACCCTGGACGCATCGGGGGGTTTCCCCGGCCGGCCGGGGGCGGGGTGCTGGCCACGGGTGTTGCCGGGAGGGTGTCTCTCCCTCGCCCCTGGCCTCCTCCTCCTCCCCGAGGACGGTGCTGGCCTTGGTTGCTTCGGTTCTGCTCGTGCGGTCCTCTCCGGCCCACTCGGGTGCTCTCCCATCGGTCAGCTTCAGCGGCGAGCTGCCGGGGGTCGGTCAATTTACTGTCGAGGAGGTGCTGCCTGAGCTCGACGAAGCAGTTGTTCGACAGGTGTTCCCATACCATGAGGTTAAAGAGTTGTTCGTAGGTCGTTACATGGCTCCCCTTGATCCACCCCTCGAAGGCTCTGCTGAAATAGTTTACGTACTCCACCCAAGTTGTACCCGGGATCCGGGTGCAATCTCTGAACCTCTGGCGGTACATCTCGGGTGTGAGGCCGTAGCGGGTGAGGAGGGCAGCCTTCATGTGGTCGTAGGACGACATTTGGTGATCTGGGAGCTGCAACAGGGCATCGCGACCTTCGTTGACGAACCTCCCCCATAGTCCAGCCCCCCAATCACTCCGGTCGATCCGGTGGGAGGTCATGGCGATCTCGTAGGCTTTGAACCACTGTTGTATGTCGTCTTCTCGGACATACTCTCGGACAACATCCTTGGGGATGTGGACTTTTTTCTCGGTTGCCCCTGGGGTGTGCGGTCGCTCAGGCACCCCCGTCTCTTTATTCTGTTTCCGAAGTTCTATTTCCGCCAGTTTGCGTTCGTGTTCGAGTGTTATTCTTTTTTCCTCAAGCTCTCTCTGTCTCTGTTTTTCTTCTCGCTCCTCTCGGAGCCGCAGATGCTCTAGATTTAGTTTCTGCTCGGCTAACTTTAGTTTACCGTCCATCTTGAGTCGTGCCATTTCCAACTCGTGTAATCTGGTCCTTTCTCTTTCCTGGATCTCCTCCTGCGAGAGGCCCGTTCCCCTCTCCTCGGGAGCCGTGGCGTTCCCCTGTGGTGCGACACTGTTTTGGTCGGAGGATCCGGTGATCCCAGTTTCTGCCCACGACTCAAGGGCGCGCTTCAAATCCTCTTTGGTACTCAGGCCGGTGGTAGCAATGCCTAGTTCCATGCAGAATTGTTTAAGTTCGCGGTGGTTATACTCTTCCAACTTATCCATTTTGAACTTTTCAGTGGAACCGCTATCTTTAGCTGACATCGTGGTTTTGTCGTGGGGTGAGCTACTCTCTGTACGATTACGCGTTGATTCGGATCGCGCCGCTGGCCACCAATGTTAGACGGACCGGGAGGGTCGGCCGAGGACAAGGGGAGAGGTCTCCGGGGAGAGCCGTCTCCAGCGATCGTACAGACAAATAACTTCCCCCCCCCACAGACAGATACCACACAAGGAGATGAGTTAGCGTTCTTTATAAGCACTTCTTAAGGTACGATGAAAAGGTACAAGGAGGTCTGGACTCAGGGGTCCCCTCGATTCAAGTCTCTCAAGATGGGAAAGGGGGTAGCGGGACAGTCTGGTTACCAGTCTGGTAGTTGAGGTGGTATGGTGGGTAGCTCACAATCCTCGAGCTTAGGTGGTCTAGCTGGTACGGGCCGCGGCAGCGCCAGCAGGTCCCAGTGAAGATGGTCGATACACGGGCCGCGGCAGCGCCAGCAGGTCCCAGAGAAGATGGTCGATGTACGGTCCGCGGCAGCGCCAGCAGGTCCCGGTGAAGATGGTCGTTACAACGGGCCGCGGCAGCGCCAGCAGGTCCCGACGAGGATGGATGTTGCAGAAGGCCGCGGCAGCGCCAGCAGGCAGGACGATAGATCACAAGATAGGGCTACGGCAGCGCCAGTAGTCCGTCAAGGCTGAGTTCTCTCGGTGTCTCTCGACTCCAGGATACAACTGCCTTCCTGCTCCGCAGCTGCTCCAGTTATAGGGCAGGTGCCCTTTGATGTCCGGACCCTCGCACTTGGGGGGTCGGAGGGTCCGGGATGAAGGTGTCCAGACACCCAGCGGGGGGTGGAGCCGGTGCCTGGGGGAGCTGGAGGCGATCGTCACCTGGCGGGGGAGAGTCCTTGGCACTTCGTCCTCCCATTGACCTGCCAAGTGATCCGCTCACCTCCTGGGTGGATGGTGGTGCCGGGATGTCGGGGCCGGCCAGGCCCAGGGTTAGGGTCGGGGGGAGGCCACGCGGCCTCGTGGCGCAGGGCCCAAGATGGCGGCTTGACCCGGCCGAGGGAGCCGGTGGTGGCTTGGGCCCGTGCTACAGGGAGGTCCGGGGGCAGGAGTTCCGTCGGGAGACGGGGTGCGGGTGATTCTCGTGGGCCGCGCCTGGGGGGCCGGGGCTTGGGCCCTGTCATGCGGGGAGGGCGCAAGCCCTTCGTGTGGCCTGTCCAACACTCATGTTTCCTCGCTTTACGAATTATCCGTAAGATTTCCCGTTTTTTTTCTGTAGATGCTCTCAAAATAATTGTTTTAGCCATGGTTCTCTCCTGCATAGACTATGGTAACTGTCTTTATGCGGGTGTCCCCGCATACGAGCTGCGACGCCTTCAAACCATCCAGAATCAGGCGGCTCGCCTCATCCACCAGCTCCCTAAATTTCATCACGCCTCCCCCCTTCTTAAATCCCTTCACTGGCTCCCCATTATGTACCGTACCCTCTTCAAAATGGGTTGCAGTCTTTATGGCTCGTGCCCACACTGCCCCTCTCTTCATCAACTCGCTGATCACTCCTTACATACCCAGCCGTACCCTCCGTTCTTCCAGTCAGGCTCTCCTTATCATTCCCCGTTTTCGCAAGTCGAGAGCAGGTGGTACTAGGTTCCCTGTCCTTGCCCCCCGCTTTTGGAATGACCTCCCATTTCCCATCAGATCCATTACCTCTTACCCATCCTTCAGGAATGCACTCAAGACTCACCTGTTCACTCTAGCCTTCCCCTCTCACTGATCCCCCTCACTGTCTGACTCATGTAATCCTCTAACGCCAGGAAACCGCATGGTCACAGCGCGCTTTATAAGCACTTTCAACTTCTTCACGCGCGTGGGCCCCCTCCCCCCAATAGCCGGAGGGATCACGCGCGTAGGGCCCCCCATGGCCAGGGGGGGGGGTCACGCACGTGGGGCCCCCCATGGCCAGGGGCATTGGGGGGGGCACGCGCGAGGAGCCCCCCAATGGCTGGGGCCCACGCGCGAGGGCCCCCCCCAATGGCTGGGGGGGGCCCACGCACGAGGGGCCCCCAATGGCTGGGGGGGGGGGCCCACGCGCGAGGGGCCCACGCGCGAGGGGCCCCCCAATGGCTGGGGGAGGGGCCCTACGCGCGAGGGGCCCCCCCCAATGGCTGGGGCCCTACGCGCGAGGGGCCCCCCCAATGGCTGGGGGGGGGCCCCTACGCGTGAGGGGCCCCCCCCAATGGCTAGGGGGGGCCCTACGCGCGAGGGCCCCCCCAGCCATTGGGGGGGCCCTACGCGCGAGGGGCCCCCCCCCAAATGGCTGGGGGGGGCCCTACGCGCGAGGGGCCCCCCCCCAAATGGCTGGGGGGGCCCTACGCGCGAGGGCCCCCCCCCCAAATGGCTGGGGGGGCCCTACGCGCGAGGGCCCCCCCCCAAATGGCTGGGGGGGCCCTACGCGCGAGGGCCCCCCCCAATGGCTAGGGGGGGCCCTACGCGCGAGGGCCCCCCCAATGGCTAGGGGGGGCCCTACGCGCGAGGGGCCCCCCCCCCCAATGGCTAGGGGGGGGCCCTATGCGCGAGGGCCCCCCCCCAATGGCTGGGGGGGCCCTACGCGCGAGGGGCCCCCCCAATGGCTGGGGGGGCCCTACGCGCGAGGGGCCCCCCCAATGGCTGGGGGGGGCCCTACGCGCGAGGGCCCCCCCCAATGGCTGGGGGGGGCCCTACGCGCGAGGGGCCCCCCCAATGGCTGGGGGGGCCCTACGCGCGAGGGGCCCCCCCAATGGCTGGGGGGGGCCCTACGCGCGAGGGGCCCCCCAATGGCTGGGGGGGGGCCCTACGCGCGAGGGGCCCCCCAATGGCTGGGGGGGGCCCTACGCGCGAGGGGCCCCCCCCAATGGCTGGGGGGGGCCCTACGCGCGAGGGGCCCCCCCCCAATGGCTGGGGGGGGCCCTACGCGCGAGGGCCCCCCCCCAATGGCTGGGGGGGGCCCTACGCGCGAGGGGCCCCCCAATGGCTGGGGGGGCCCTACGCGCGAGGGCCCCCCCCCAATGGCTGGGGGGGGCCCTACGCGCGAGGGCCCCCCCCCCAATGGCTGGGGGGCCCTACGCGTGAGGGCCCCCCCCCCCAATGGCTGGGGGGCCCTACGCGCGAGGGGCCCCCCCCCCAATGGCTGGGGGGCCCTACGCGCGAGGGGCCCCCCCCCAATGGCTGGGGGGCCCTACGCGCGAGGGGCCCCCCCCCAATGGCTGGGGGGCCCTCCCCCAATGGCTGGGGGGCCCTACGCGCGAGGGGCCCTCCCCCAATGGCTGGGGGGCCCTACGCGCGAGGGCCCCCCCCCCAATAGCTGGGGGGCCCTACGCGCGAGGGGCCCCCCCCCAATGGCTGGGGGGGCCCTACGCGTGAGGGCCCCCCCCCAATGGCTGGGGGGGCCCTATGCGCGAGGGGCCCCCCCAATGGCTGGGGGGGCCCTATGCGCGAAGGGGCCCCCCAATGGCTGGGGGGGCCCTATGCGCGAGGGGCCCCCCCAATGGCTGGGGGGGGCCACGCGCAAGGGCCCCCCAATGGCAGGGGGGAGCCCACGCGCGAGGGCCCCCCCAATGGCGGGGGCCCATGCGCGAGGGCCCCCCCAATGGCTGGGGGGGCCCACGCGTGAGGGGCCCCCTGCAGTAGCGAAGAACGCGGGCAGAATATTTGATCCGTGTGTCTGGATCGTTTGGCTGTTACCGGAAGAAGTTTCCCGAGTGTGGTATTGGGTAAGGGTGCGCTTTGCACTATTTTTGCAGTATGCTTTAATTCGGACATCTGTTGTTCGTATGTCCTTCAGAGAACATTCCCCGAATAAGCCGCCCGGTTCGCTGGAGTTGCTGCCTGGCGTCTTTAACCGTGGTTAAAAGTGGGATACTGTTGAGGTCGCTCCACAATCCGGCCTTTTGTACGGTCGTCCGTGTGACTATTAAGCGCTGCAGATCTTTCGGTTATAGCAATTGAGTTCAAGACTTTTGTGGAGTATTCAACAATACTGTTTGTTTACAATTATTATTTGTTTACAATTGGGGCATGAACTAGAAACGTGTTTGGATATAATTCCTGGCAAAGAAGAATGAAGGTCTATGACGCAGATAGCCTTCTATGACATTATTGTGCAAATTGGGGGAAAAAGGATCTTTGCTTTGTATGTGCTTCTAGATTCTATAGAAGGCACCTACTCATCATCTGTACTATTGTTTTTCTAACCGGAATCTTGAGTCCTGAGATTAAGGATCATACTGTGTGAGGTGGGGCACATGATAATTTTAGGTGGGTATGCAAATAAGAAGGTTCATACCTAAAAAGATAGCATACAGAAATGTACTATACTTAAAAATATAGGTCCTTACCTCATTTCAGATAGTTCCTTCCCTTTCACCAATGAGATATCACAAACACCTGTTTAAAAGATATGCCTATAACTAACATGAAGTGTTCTAGGTGGTTTTCTTTTTCTTTACAGATAATGATAATATAGTGCTATATATTGATATGCCAAAAAAGTGTTACAGTGAGTGATAGCCATATTGTTTATTTCTTACAGGTCTCCCTCCTGTACCTTCCCTCGCTTGATCACCTTAATCTTCCGTGCTGTAATAGCATATCTGAATTGAGGCGGTCGAGAGGTGGACCAAATAAGCATCGAACCCGCTCTGAGGATATATTGTTCATATGAATGCTAAAAGTAACAGAATACGCTGCTGTGCTGTATTGAGCGTTGGCAATGGGGATTAAGCTGCTGTACTTCATTGATCATTTGTAACTGCGAATTTGTCACTGTGCTACATTGAGGATTAGTAACTGGGAATACACGGCATTGCTTTACTGAGGTGTGGTAAAAGAATATGCTGCTGTGCTGTATTGAGCATTGATAACGGAATAGTCTGCTGTTTTGAGCGTTCGTTACTAGGAATACACTGCTGTGGTTTATCGGCGATTGGTAACTGCAAATTTGCCAGTTTGCTACAATGATGTGTGGTAACTGGAGTATGCTGCTGTGTGTCTTTGAGGGGTGATGACTGGTTTATGATGAATGTCACGTGAAGATGTGTACAATTAAAGTTATTTCATGGCTTAGGTGGTTGGATGCAAATAGCATCACCACCTCACACTAGGCGACGCCCCCGGCCATTGGGGGGACCCTTGTGCGTGACCCCCCTGGCCATTGGGGGGGCCCTCGAGCGTGACCCCCCCCCGGCCAGGGGGGGGGCCCTCGTGCGTGATCCCCCGGCCATTGGGGGGGGCGTCTCGCGCATGACCCCCCCGGCCATTTGGGGTGGTGTCTCGTCCGTGACCCCCCATGGCCATTCTGAAAAATTAGGGGGTCGGGGGGGTCACCCCTCCCAATGGCTGGGGGAGGGTCATGCACGTGGGCCCCCCCATCCTCCCCTTCCCCCTCTCCTCTTTAACCTCTACATCTACCCCCTCATTGCTGCTTTGCTTAAACTGGAGATCTCCGTCTATAACTATGCGGATGACCTCCAGTTAATATTTGATGTTTCCTCCTCTTCTAACCCTCTCCTCAAATTCCAAAGTACACTTGTCTTTATTTCGGACTGGATGAGTCTAAATCATCTTAAACTCAATCCGGATAAAACGGAGCTGATCCTGACTGGTGGGACCTCTAACCCTTGGTCCTCTGCCTTCTGGCCCCCCAGCCTTGGCTCCCCCCCGGCCCCCTCTGCCTCAGTGAGAACCCTTGGTATCAAAGTCAGTAAGGATCTTTCCATGCGCCCTCAGATCAGCTCCGTTGTTTCCTCATTGTTAGACGGACCGGGAGGGTCGGCCGAGGACAAGGGGAGAGGTCTCCGGGGAGAGCCGTCTCCAGCGATCGTACAGACAAATAACTTCCCCCCCCACAGACAGATACCACACAAGGAGATGAGTTAGCGTTCTTTATAAGCACTTCTTAAGGTACGATGAAAAGGTACAAGGAGGTCTGGACTCAGGGGTCCCCTCGATTCAAGTCTCTCAAGATGGGAAAGGGGGTAGCGGGACAGTCTGGTTACCAGTCTGGTAGTTGAGGTGGTATGGTGGGTAGCTCACAATCCTCGAGCTTAGGTGGTCTAGCTGGTACGGGCCGCGGCAGCGCCAGCAGGTCCCAGTGAAGATGGTCGATACACGGGCCGCGGCAGCGCCAGCAGGTCCCAGAGAAGATGGTCGATGTACGGTCCGCGGCAGCGCCAGCAGGTCCCGGTGAAGATGGTCGTTACAACGGGCCGCGGCAGCGCCAGCAGGTCCCGACGAGGATGGATGTTGCAGAAGGCCGCGGCAGCGCCAGCAGGCAGGACGATAGATCACAAGATAGGGCTACGGCAGCGCCAGTAGTCCGTCAAGGCTGAGTTCTCTCGGTGTCTCTCGACTCCAGGATACAACTGCCTTCCTGCTCCGCAGCTGCTCCAGTTATAGGGCAGGTGCCCTTTGATGTCCGGACCCTCGCACTTGGGGGGTCGGAGGGTCCGGGATGAAGGTGTCCAGACACCCAGCGGGGGGTGGAGCCGGTGCCTGGGGGAGCTGGAGGCGATCGTCACCTGGCGGGGGAGAGTCCTTGGCACTTCGTCCTCCCATTGACCTGCCAAGTGATCCGCTCACCTCCTGGGTGGATGGTGGTGCCGGGATGTCGGGGCCAGCCAGGCCCAGGGTTAGGGTCGGGGGGAGGCCACACGGCCTCGTGGCGCAGGGCCCAAGATGGCGGCTTGACCCGGCCGAGGGAGCCGGTGGTGGCTTGGGCCCGTGCTACAGGGAGGTCCGGGGGCAGGAGTTCCGTCGGGAGACGGGGTGCGGGTGATTCTCGTGGGCCGCGCCTGGGGGGCCGGGGCTTGGGCCCTGTCATGCGGGGAGGGCGCAAGCCCTTCGTGTGGCCTGTCCAACATGCGTCCCCCCCAGCTGAAGGCGGGGAGAGTCACCCATCTCCTTGGGGACTCTCTTCGTCGAGGCGGAAGAAGCGGGACAGGCCATCTGCGTTGGCGTGGTCTTGGCCTGGTCGGTGCTCCACGGTGAAGTCCATTCCCTGCAGGGAGATGGACCAGCGCAATAGTTTTGGGTTTTCCCCCCGCATCTGCATCAGCCACTGCAGGGGTCTATGGTCGGTTTGTACCCGGAAGTGGGTACCGAAGAGATAGGGCCGGAGCTTTTTGAGGGCCCACACCACTGCGAAGGTGTACTGCTCGATTTTCCCGGCCTTCCGGTGTTGCAGGGCAATCCATATGACTTCAGTCTCTTTCCATCCGAGTCTAAGGACTGGAGTAGTGAGTAGGGCCTATCTATTAGACACTTGTGACACCATCCCGTGCTCCTACCCTTAGCTCAGGGCCTATATACATAGCCTAGGGAATAGATTCGTTAGCCTTGAGGATAATTTGCCCTATAGTGAGGTTGTTTCATGGAGCTGTGTTGAATTCAGGCCTGGTAGGCCTCAAACGGGAGAGACTCCATCTTTCTTTCTGCTCCGGCAGCCCGGGACCTTTCCAGAGGGAGGGGGATGTTTTAGTTATGAGGTGTTATTCGCTCGGAGAGAACCGGTTCAGGCCGGCCCTTATCGAAGGATTGTATTTTTCTTCATGCCGAAGACACTACATCAGGCCGGCCGGCTGGGAAAGTGTCCTTGGTACGGGGAGGTACAGGAATTCGGTGGGCGGCAGGTTTCGAGCTGGAAATTTCCATGAGGGAATGCACTTCTATATTAGTGAAAGTCTGAGTGAGATAAGGGCACTTGCTTCTAGACCATAGGCGGCATCTGGCCGTTAGCAGAAGAGCTATTACTTATTCCAGGGAAGACTGATGATGAACTTGAATCCAAAGAGGAGAGAGTAGCCGATAAGGACGAGGTTCCAGTGACTCGGAGAGGGAGAAGGGAGCAGACCCACAACTGCAGAGGGGTGACTTCCAGGCTAAGCCGAGGCATAGACGAGAAGGGAACCTAGATGACCATTGAGCACGGGCTACGTACCATAAAGGTGAAGTCGACCCCTTTTTCTTTAGAGTATACAACTTAACCTTTCACTTTCCTTGCAGGTTGTCTATATATATAATGTATTCTGCGAATGTGCATGTGGCATTTAAATAAAGTATTTAGCTTGTTATACGTTAGCATGTGTTGTGTACTTTTGTATAGGAGGATAGCCTATTCTTTAGTCAGAGTTGCCTTAAAATGAACAGAGGTTAATCCTGGTCAGGTAAGTGGTAACTGGATGAGGGGGAAAACAAGCCCCTCGAACTAGAGAACAGGTTGTGCTCAACTAATAGTCTTTGTGTGATCTGATATATGGTAACCCCGATTCCCCTGTTGTGTACCGCAGTAATAATAGGATGAGCTCGTGCTAAGGCTGCCGTGTAGGTAGGAGATTCTGGGTCTGACTGAGGCCGCGAGATCGTGTGTGTGTCGCTGCCGAATGGGTAGGAGATTCTGGACCTGACGGAGGTCGCGAGACTTTGTGTGTTGCTACCGGATGGGTAGGAGATTCTGGGTCTGACTGAGGCCGCGAGATCGTGTGTGTCGCTGCCGAATGGGTAGGAGATTCTGGGTCTGACTGAGGCCGCGAGATCGTGTGTGTCGCTGCCGAATGGGTAGGAGATTCTGGGTCTGACTGAGGCCGCGAGATCGTGTGTGTGTCGCTGCCGAATGGGTAGGAGATTCTGGACCTGACTGAGGTCGCGAGACTTTGTGTGTTGCTGCCGAATGGGTAGGAGATTCTGGACCTGACTGAGGTCGCGAGACTTTGTGTGTCGCTACCGAATGGGTAGGAGATTCTGGACCTGACTGAGGTCGCGAGATCGTGTGTGTGTCGCTGCCGAATGGGTAGGAGATTCTGGGTCTGCCTAAGGCCGCGAGACTGTGGTTGCTGAGATTGCGAGGCTGTGAGGTCTTGATATATATATATAATAGGAATTCCCTGTCCTTAGGTGGTACGTATATATGTGGTTATTTGGGTGTAAAAAGACCCTAGGGAGGGGGTAACGTTCTGTTTTGGGTCAGAAGGGCTCTGTAGAGCGGGTTCCACCCGATCCGAAAACCCAAGCAGAACATTTGGCGTCACGAACTGTTTACGTAACCTGTGTGCGTTGTGGTTGTCTTGTGTTTGCTTTCGGCGTGTGCGTGATTTTCTGTTTTGTATATTTGCGTGTATACTTTTTCTTTCTCTTTCTTTCTCTCTTCCTTTCTTTTCTCTGCGTTTCTTTTTCTTTCTTTTTCGCGATGTTTTCTAGGAAATCGAAATCTACTCTTAAATTGTCTGTTGATATTCCCGGATGGGATTCAACGCCTTATGGTGCCTTGGCCCGAGAGTGGGCTGATTCTACTGGTCTGAGTGAAAATTGGAATTCTTCTTTGGAGTCGGCGGAACCGGCTGACGTGATTACTTGTTTGCAGACGGCACCTGTCTTGAAGGGTGAGGAGGTTCCCGCTTTGGGGCGCAGAGGTTGGGTTATTCTGTCTGCGTATCGGATTCTGCATGAGAGGTTGCTGAAATTGCAGGTCTCTTTTAAGGATGCGGAATCACACCTTGTTGAGATTCAGAATTCTAACACTTTATTGCGGTGTCAAAATAAGTTGCTTTCCGACAAACTTGACACTTACCAAACGGTTGCCGAAAGGGCGGCTGTGCGGATTGCTCGTTATAAGTACAAGAACAGGCGTGGTCGTGTTTCGTCGCGTAAAGTGCGTCTGGTCGTGGCGAAAGCTGGACTGGATTGGAATCCTGATGAATGGGATGGTAATATCTGGGACTCGACTACGTCTTGTTCCTCGGATGAGGAATGTGCTATGCATGGGCTTTCTCGTTCCCGTCCTGACAGTAAGTCTACTTCTCGCACCTCTGATGGTGCACCCCGTGATTGCGCTCGTTCTTCGGGCGGGATTGATACTTTTCCCACTGACTGTCCCTCTACTCGTACTGCTCGGGCTCCTTGTGATGCTCGTCCCGTTGTTTCTGCGCACCCGGTTTTCCGTCGGAAGTTGCAGCAGTCTCCCAATGCTCCGCAGGGTGTTTCTTTGGACTGCTTGGAAGATTTTACCCAGCAAGAAATTAGTGATATTTTGTAACGCTTTCGGCAGCGGACTGGTGAGGCTTTGCTCACGTGGATGGTGCGCCTTTATGAACTAGGCGCTGCTGGTATTATGTTGGATACTGGCGATTGTTTGAAGTTTTGTTCTTTGACTTTGGATTCTACTGTGCAAGATCATTTTCGTAACTATAATGGTGGTGGTCAAATTTCTTTGCTCCAATTGGCGACTGAAGGTTGCAATTTGAAGTATCCTACTGAATCTGACTGGCCTGTCAATGACAAGCCGTGGTATACCTTGCGTGATGCTGCGCAACGTCTTAAGGAGGAAGTGATGAAAACGGCTATTTTTCTGGGCACTGCTGACAGGTTGCTTGATGGGTTGTTGACTTCTTCGGTGCGGAATCGTATCATTCGCTCTTCTCCTGTTGCCTACAAGCAGGTCATGATGACTTTGTTGATTAACCAGACTGGTAATGTACTATCTACGGTGTTGGAGTCGGTACGCCAACTCGGTGAGTTGGGTGAGTGGTTTAAACCTGAACGTCAGTCTCGGTCTGACACTCGTACTCCTGGTGAATATAAATTTACTAGACGTGATATCTTTACTGGTCTTTTGGCTGATGGTGTGCGTCGGGAGGATATTGATGGTGAGACTACTGCTCGTTTGTGGGAAATGTTTCGCAAACGGGGCTTGGACCGGAAGGAGGGTGCCCGGCGTGTTCGGACGACTGAGTGTGATCGTGGTTGTTCTGATGGTAGCGGTGATGATGATCGCCGTGGGCGCTTTGATCGTCGTGATGATCGGCGTCCTGTACGTGATCTGTCCCCTCGTCGAGAGCGGGACAGGGAGAGAGAGGGGGAAAAGGAAAGGGGGAGAAATGATCATGCTTACAGCAGACGTAGAGATGATAGGGATCAATCCCCTGAATTGAGAAGGAGGGAGGATCGATACAGTTTGGCCGATCGAAATTCGCAGTGCAATGTAGAGGACAGGAATCCATTTCGTAATAGAGATGGATATGAACAGGAGGTACCGATACCTAAGAAACGAGAGAGTCTTTATCCTGATTTGTCCTGGTACACAGAATGCAGTAAGAATGACTAGGAAATAGGTCAAGCTCCGGTACACAGATGGGCTCACAGAGATAATAGACCCTATGTAGATATTGATATTTTTTGGAGACATCGTAATATCCAAAGGGCCCGAGCATTAGTTGATACAGGAGCGGAGGCCAATCTTATTCATGGAAAATCAAAGAAATTTACAGGGCAGCCTTTCACTATTACCGGATTAGGAGGAAAGGAAACCCCTGCAGTTCAAACTTTGCTTGAAATGAGAATAGGTAGAATCCCTAGAAAGGAATATTCTGTATTAGTGGTGCCACTTCTAGAATTCATAATTGGAATTGATATTTTGAAGGGAATGACATTGCATCTTGATGATGGGTGTTACCAATTTGGAACGACGCATTATATTTCGTCCAGACCTATACGGGTTGGTCGTTTAAGGATGCCCCCCATACAAGTTCCCCAGGCGACCAAAGTGGTTTGTCAGAAGCAGTATCGTATTCCGGGTGGTCATGAAGAGATTAGTACCACCATTCAGGAGTTGGTTGATGCAGGCGTTATAACTCCAGTTACTTCTGCTTGGAATAATCCTGTTTGGCCGGTGCGTAAGAGTGATAATTCTTGGCGCATGACTGTTGATTATCGAGAATTGAACAAACACACGCCCTCTTTGACTGCTGCAGTACCGGATGTTATCACCCTGATTGAAAGAATCCAAACACATCCAGGTACATGGTATGCGTCCATCGATATTGCTAATGCTTTCTTTTCTATTCCAATTGCCCCTGAGTGTCAGGAACAGTTCAGTTTTACGTGGAATGGGCGTCAGATGACGTTCAGAAGTCTTCCTCAGGGCTATGTGCATAGTCCTACGATTTGTCACCGGCTGGTGGCAGAACACTTGATTGAGGTACCAGTTCATCCCAAAATCCAGATATGTCATTATATTGATGATGTTTTGATCCAAGGCGAAACACAAGAGGATGTTCAGACACAATTAGATAGAGTCATTGAGTGTCTGCGTGGGAAAGGTTGGGAGATCAACCCGGACAAATTACAAGGTCCGTCTCAAGCTGTAAAATTTTTAGGTATTAATTGGCATGAGGGACACCGCGAGGTGATCCCTCAAGTTAAACAGAAAATTCTTGATTTTTCGGTTCCGAGGAATAGGAAGGAAGCCCAAAGATTCATTGGTTTGTTCGGTTTTTGGCGCCAGCATATTCCTCATTTGAGTCAAATATTGGCCCCTTTGTACCGAGTTACACGTAAAAAGAATGCATTTGAATGGGGTAAGCAACAGCAAGATGCATTTAGTCTGGCGAAAGAGGCAATTCAACATGCTATGGATCTCTGGCCTGTACGTGATGGTGATGTGGATTTGAATGTGTCTGTGCAAGGCCCTTATGCAAACTGGAGTCTGTGGCAGAAACAAGGCAGGTGCAAAGTACCATTAGGGTTTTGGACCAAAAAGCTACCTGATGCTGGTGAGCGTTATACACCCTTTGAGAAACAGCTACTTGCTTGTTATTGGGCTTTGGTGGATACCGAGCAATTAACATTGGGACATGACATATTCTTGCGTCCTGAAATTCCTATTATGCAGTGGGTTTTGAGTTCACCAAAAACTCATCGAATTGGGCATGCTCAGGAGGCGAGTGTGATTAAATGGAAATGGTACATACAAGACAGGGCACGTGTGGGTCCGAAAGGAGTTGCGTCTTTACATGAGCAAGTGGCGCAAGCACCATCGACTGAGACTGAGAGTGAGTGTTCTGTACCTTTAGAACAGGAGTCTCCTGTCAAGTGGGGTAAACCTTTTGATGATTTGTCCGTCGAGGACAGGAACCATGTGTGGTTCACAGATGGGTCAGCAAAATTTATTGGAACTACACGGCACTGGAAGGCGGTGTCTTATAATCCGATCACACAGAAACTGTTGAGCACAACTGGTGAAGGGAAGAGTAGTCAGTTCGCAGAGCTCTATGCCGTTTATCAAGTTTTGAAACAGGAGTTACCTGGTGTATGCCATATTTTCACCGACTCCTGGTCCACTGCCAATGGACTGGCCGTTTGGTTACCGACCTGGCATTCCCATAATTGGAGGTTACACTCCAAAGAGTTATGGGGAAAAGAGTTATGGCAAGAGATTTGGGAAATGCTCCCACAGAGTACTGTTACCATCTTCCATGTGGATGCTCACACCCCAATAGATTCTCTTGACAAACTTTTTCATAACATTGCAGATGAGCAATCTAAAATTGCCGAGGCAGTGGTGGACAGACAAGATCCTGATATTGCGGGATTGGCGAAATGGGCACACCAGAAGGCAGGACACTTTGGAGAGAAGGCCACTAGCAGGTGGGCTGCTGATAGAGGAATTTATATTCCCCTAGACCTAATCAAAAATGTTATTTTACATTGTCCCGTCTGTCAGCATATCAGACAGCGTAAAGTACCCCAAATTGTTAGAGGTCATTTACATCGCGGGAAATTGCCCGCTCAAATCTGGCAGATTGATTACATCGGACCCCTTCCCATGAGCAGAAATTGCCAATATGTTTGCACAATTGTCGATACATATAGTGGTTTGCTAGTAGCTTTTCCATGTAAGCAAGCCACCCAATTGAATACCATTAAAACATTAGAATTGATTATGATGTATTATGGTGTGCCATTCCAAATTCAATCTGATAATGCATCCCATTTTCGTGGAAGATTGGTACAGGAATTCTGTGCGGAAAATAATATCAAATGGATCTTTCATATACCTTACTACCCGCAGGCCTCAGGCCTGGTGGAGAGATTGAATGGCCTGCTAAAGGATCAGTTACGAAAGTTAACAGATGACAAGTATAAAAATTGGCGAGACTTTTTACCCCAAGCACTATTGATTCTGAATAATCGTCCTTTTTTAAATGCTGAATCTCCACTTATGCGTTTGTTCCCCCCAAAGGTTGAGACTATGCCTAATGTAATTAATGAAACTGTGATGTATTGGGAAATTACTTCCGGAGCTCTGGCTCCATGCAGAGCGACCCCAGGGTCGGCAGGCTTAGATTTGCATGCCATGGATGACACCGTTCTAAAAAGCAAAAATCGGGTCATCATTGCTACCGGTGTTGGTATTCATATACCACCGGGGAATTTTGGATTGATCGCCCCTAGATCGGGGCTGGCTGTAAAAGGCATCCAGGTACTTGGAGGGGTAATTGACAGCGACTATCAGGGAGAGATTAAGGTACTTCTTCTAAATAGCAGTGAGAATGACTTGCTGATACACCGCACCGACCGAGTGGCTCAATTACTCATTATGCCTGTTTTCAGTGGTGAAATAATGAAAGGCACTGCCCCAACTTTGCTAACTGTACGAGGCCAGAAAGGCTTTGGCTCTACGGATAACCCTGGAGCCAAGATTTGGGTGCAATCGCCTAAGAATCCCCCTGAACAAGCAGAGGTTATTGCCACCGGTCAGGATAATACCATTTTGGTTATGAGGCCAGGGAAAGATAGCTGGGAAGCTGTCCCAGCTAATAAATGTTATTTACGAGAATGATTAATGCCTGTGTTTGGTTCTTTTTCAGATCATTCTTTGGATTGTTGCTGCAGGATGTGTCGGTACTGGACACCGTTCGGTCTACTTCGGAGAGAGAGAAGGGATCCCAGTAACCCGGGATGAATTGGGAACCAGAGTGTTGCGTTCCTTCAATGCGTGGGACTCGTCATCGAACTTTTGGACACTGCTGGCGAAAAGAGTAACTGATGCCCCTCACTTCTGTTTGACACCGATGAGATCTGTGCACGATATCTTAGCGACGTGCCTAGTTGCTGTCCCCGCCTCGCTGGAGACGTTAATAAGCATCTTTAATGTTTCAAAGGCTCGTCCGAATATTATTCTGGGTGATTTTGCTACCCATGCATATTGTCCTTTATGTACTGAACTGCCGAATGAGCAACTTCCCATCCAATCCCAAATAACTACGTATAACATTACACAAGGTGATCTATGCTTTTTCCTCACATGTAATCCTAATGCAATTTCTGAATGTCTACGTCTCAAGTTAAGAGGCGCCACTGTTCTCACATCTCATGAACGAACTCTGTGTTTCCAGAGGACACCGACCACATGTGTTTCAGTCCAGAACAATATGACTTGCAATAGTTTGGTAGTTACTCCCAGTCACTATCGTGCAATATCGCTACCTGCCGGATGGCTTTTCTCATGTGGTAATACTTCCTGGCCCTATGTCCCTGCGAACATTTCCGGAGGCCCGTGTGCCATTACTAGACTCAGTTTACTTATGTTCTCATCACATCCAAATGCCAACTCTCGTGTGCTCCGAGATACAACTACGTTACAGGAGGATTGTGACTCGTCTTTGCATTTATATTCCAAGTCTGAATATCTTAGTCTAGCTGTTTCAATTATTAGTGTCCCTGCTTTGGCGGTTTATAATGCTAAATCCATTGGGAAAATGGCTTGCTGGATGGTCAAATCTATTAATCATACTTCCACAGTCTTATCTGACTTACTATTAGACGCCCAGGGTGAACGTAGAGCCATCTTGCAAAATAGAGCAGCCATTGATTATCTTCTGCTTAAACATGGACATGGATGCTCGGACTTTGAAGGCCTCTGCTGTTTTAACTTATCTGATCATACACAATCCATTCGTGCACACATAGATAAATTGCATGACCTAACTAATGAAGTTAGGAAACACATTGATCAGAGCTGGTTTGACTGGCTCTTTAACTGGTTGCCAGACATGAATATGCTACGCCACACATTAGGTGGCATTTTGATTGCTCTTGTTGTTTTAATTTCTATCTGTTGTTTTATTCAGTGTATCCCTTCACTGCTTCAATTCTGCACATCTGGTACTAGACATAGATCAGTTAGTTTTGTTTCATATTATTCTTCCACAGATGTTAGTTCCATTTAGTATATATATAATAGACTGAAGTCAAGGGTGGAATGTACTGCTCGATTTTCCCGGCCTTCCGGTGTTGCAGGGCAATCCATATGACTTCAGTCTCTTTCCATCCGAGTCTAAGGACTGGAGTAGTGAGTAGGGCCTATCTATTAGACACTTGTGACACCATCCCGTGCTCCTACCCTTAGCTCAGGGCCTATATACATAGCCTAGGGAATAGATTCGTTAGCCTTGAGGATAATTTGCCCTATAGTGAGGTTGTTTCATGGAGCTGTGTTGAATTCAGGCCTGGTAGGCCTCAAACGGGAGAGACTTCATCTTTCTTTCTGCTCCGGCAGCCCGGGACCTTTCCAGAGGGAGGGGGATGTTTTAGTTATGAGGTGTTATTCGCTCGGAGAGAACCGGTTCAGGCCGGCCCTTATCGAAGGATTGTATTTTTCTTCATGCCGAAGACACTACATCAGGCCGGCCGGCTGGGAAAGTGTCCTTGGTACGGGGAGGTACAGGAATTCGGTGGGCGGCAGGTTTCGAGCTGGAAATTTCCATGAGGGAATGCACTTCTATATTAGTGAAAGTCTGAGTGAGATAAGGGCACTTGCTTCTAGACCATAGGCGGCATCTGGCCGTTAGCAGAAGAGCTATTACTTATTCCAGGGAAGACTGATGATGAACTTGAATCCAAAGAGGAGAGAGTAGCCGATAAGGACGAGGTTCCAGTGACTCGGAGAGGGAGAAGGGAGCAGACCCACAACTGCAGAGGGGTGACTTCCAGGCTAAGCCGAGGCATAGACGAGAAGGGAACCTAGATGACCATTGAGCACGGGCTACGTACCATAAAGGTGAAGTCGACCCCTTTTTCTTTAGAGTATACAACTTAACCTTTCACTTTCCTTGCAGGTTGTCTATATATATAATGTATTCTGCGAATGTGCATGTGGCATTTAAATAAAGTATTTAGCTTGTTATACGTTAGCATGTGTTGTGTACTTTTGTATAGGAGGATAGCCTATTCTTTAGTCAGAGTTGCCTTAAAATGAACAGAGGTTAATCCTGGTCAGGTAAGTGGTAACTGGATGAGGGGGAAAACAAGCCCCTCGAACTAGAGAACAGGCTGTGCTCAACTAATAGTCTTTGTGTGATCTGATATATGGTAACCCCGATTCCCCTGTTGTGTACCGCAGTAATAATAGGATGAGCTCGTGCTAAGGCTGCCGTGTAGGTAGGAGATTCTGGGTCTGACTGAGGCCGCGAGATCGTGTGTGTGTCGCTGCCGAATGGGTAGGAGATTCTGGACCTGACGGAGGTCGCGAGACTTTGTGTGTTGCTACCGGATGGGTAGGAGATTCTGGGTCTGACTGAGGCCGCGAGATCGTGTGTGTCGCTGCCGAATGGGTAGGAGATTCTGGGTCTGACTGAGGCCGCGAGATCGTGTGTGTCGCTGCCGAATGGGTAGGAGATTCTGGGTCTGACTGAGGCCGCGAGATCGTGTGTGTGTCGCTGCCGAATGGGTAGGAGATTCTGGACCTGACTGAGGTCGCGAGACTTTGTGTGTTGCTGCCGAATGTGTAGGAGATTCTGGACCTGACTGAGGTCGCGAGACTTTGTGTGTCGCTACCGAATGGGTAGGAGATTCTGGACCTGACTGAGGTCGCGAGATCGTGTGTGTGTCGCTGCCGAATGGGTAGGAGATTCTGGGTCTGCCTAAGGCCGCGAGACTGTGGTTGCTGAGATTGCGAGGCTGTGAGGTCTTGATATATATATATAATAGGAATTCCCTGTCCTTAGGTGGTACGTATATATGTGGTTATTTGGGTGTAAAAAGACCCTAGGGAGGGGGTAACGTTCTGTTTTGGGTCAGAAGGGCTCTGTAGAGCGGGTTCCACCCGATCCGAAAACCCAAGCAGAACAGAAGGCCTCCCTCTCGATGGTGCTCCAGCGCTGTTCTCGGCCCAGGAGACGTCGGCTGATGAAGGCCACCGGCTGGTCATGACCCTCGGGGTTCACTTGGGAAAGAACCGCTCCGATGCCGTGGTCAGAGGCGTCTGTCTGTACTATGAATTCCCGACTGTAATCGGGGGCCTGGAGCACAGGGGCGGTGCACAGGGCGGCCTTCAGCTTTTCGAAGGCCGCTTGACAATCGGGGGTCCAGTTAATCCGCTTTGGTTGGTTCTTGGACGTGAGACCCGTGAGGGGCCCCACAATGCTGCCGTAGTCCCTCACGAACCGCCGGTAGTAGCCGGTGAGCCCCAAGAAGGCTCGGACTTCGGTCTGAGTGACGGGGGGCTGCCAGGACTGGATGGCAGCAATCTTAAGTTGCAGTGGGGCCACCAGCCCGCTCCCCACCTGGTGCCCCAGGTAGGTCACGGACCCTTGACCAATTTGGCATTTGCCGGCCTTAATCGTGAGGCCGGCCCGCTGGAGGGCCTGTAGGACCTCCTGGAGGTGGAGGAGGTGGTCGGACCAGTGGCGGCTGTATACCGCGATATCGTCCAGGTAGGCAGCGCTGAACTCTTCAAGCCCCGCCAAGACCTGGTTCACAAGACGTTGAAATGTAGCGGGGGCGTTCTTCATGCCAAAGGGCATGACCTTGAAGTGGTAGTGGCCATCGGGGGTAGAGAAGGCGGATCGTTCTTGAGCTCGGGGTGTGAGACCGATCTGCCAGTAGCCCGCTGTTAGGTCGAAGATACTGAGGTAGCGGGCGGCCCCCAGCCGGTCGATCAATTCATCCGCTCTGGGGATAGGATGAGCGTCGGTTCGGGTGACAGCGTTCAAGCCCCGGTAGTCGACGCAGAATCTCAGTTCAGGTGTGGTGCCGGGGGCAGCGGCTTTGGGGACCAATACAACTGGACTGGCCCAGGGACTGTCCGAGGGCTCGATGACCCCGATCGTGAGCATTTTGGCCACTTCCTCTTGTATGCAGGCCCGTACCCGATCTGGTACGCGGTAGGCCCGGTGCCGGACAGGGGGACTGTCCCCGGTGTCTACGTCGTGCAAGCACCAAGGGGTGACACCGGGAGTGAGGGAGAACAGTGAAGCGAACCGCAGCAGGAGGTCCCGGCAGCCCTGGCGTTGCTCTGGGGTGAGGGCATCGGAGAGCCGGACCCCGTCCACGGAACCGTCTTTCTCCTGAGTCTTCAGGAGATCAGGGAGAGGCTCGGAGTCTTCTTCCGCCCCACTGTCTGTAGCCATCAGGAGGCTGAGTTCTGAGCGCACAAAGTGTGGTTTGAGTCTGTTGGTGTGGAGGACCCGAAGGGGGTTCCGGGTGGTCCCCATGTCGATGAGGTAAGTGACGGGGCTTTTTGCGTTCGACCACCTTGAAGGGCCCCGTCCACTTATCTTGCAAGGCACATGGTTCGGTGGGGGACATCACCCACACTTGTTGTCCAGGTTCGAACTCGACGGAGGAGGCATTGTGATCATACCATCTCTTCATGTCTTCCTGGCTGGCCTCGAGGTTCGCCTTGGCCATCTCCCTGAAGCGCCGGGTCTGATTACGTAGGGCCAGAAGGTACTTGAAGACGTCTGGAGGGGTCTTTAGGGGGGCCATCTCCCAACCTTCTTTGACGAGGCTGAGGGGCCCTCGCACAGGGTGCCCGTACAGGAGTTCGAAGGGGCTAAAACCGAGGGACTTCTGGGGAACTTCCCGGTAGGCGAAGAGGAGGCACGGGAGTAGTACATCCCACTGGCGACGGAGGGGCTCTTCCAATCCCCCAATCATCCCCTTGAGAGTGCGGTTGAATCGCTCCACTAGTCCGTTCCCTTGGGGGTGATAGGGGGTCGTGAATCGGTAGGTGACCCCGCACTGTTGCCAGAGGGACTTCATGTATTTGGAGATGAAGTTCGTGCCTCGGTCGCTGACGACTTCTCGGGGAAAGCCCACCCGGGAGAAGATCCCCATTAGGGCCCGGCCAACCACCGGAGCTGTTACTGTTCGTAGAGGCACCGCCTCGGGGTAGCGGGTGGCGTGATCCACCAGTACTAGGATGAACCTATGTCCTTGTGCCGTGCGGGGGTCCAGAGGCCCCACAATGTCTATTCCTACCCTCTCGAACGGGGTGGTGACCACCGGGAAGGGTTGTAGAGGGGCCTTCAGCTTACGGCCACTCTTCCCGCTGGCCTGGCACGTGGGGCAGGACCGGCAGTGGTTCAGGACGTCGTTCCGCATCTTCGGCCAGAAAAAGTGGGTCACTAGGCGACTGTAAGTTTTGTCTTGGCCCAGGTGTCCAGCCAGGGGGACATCGTGGGCCAGATTGAGCAGGAAGTTTCTGAAGCGGAGAGGTACCACCAGTACTCGACCGGCCACTAGCTCTGCGATCCTCTGTTCGCTGTATAGCAGGTCGTTCTCCCAGTAGACCCAGTGAGTTCCGGTGGAGTCCCCTGCGCTCTGGGCGCTGGCTTGTTGGCGGAGTCCCTCGAGGGAGGGGCAAGTCTTTTGCTCCTGGCGGAACTGTTCTTGGGTGGGCCCCCCTTCTTGACGCCACTGAGCCAGGCCGGGGACGTCCTGGAGGTGCGCGTCCCCTTCGGTCGTTGGCTCCGGGGGGTTGGCCTCATCGTTGTCTTCTACTGGGGCGACCGGGGGCGGAGGTGCTGGCCATTCCGGTTCTTCTGGTCGGGGAACGGCACGGGCTGCCCTGGACCGGGTGGTTACGCAGGCCCAGTCCGGGAGGCCCAGCATCCCCAGGTGCTCTCTTCTCTCGACGGTGGCCCATTGGGAACTCTCAAGGTCATTCCCCAGGAGGCAGTCCACGGGGGCATCATCCCGGACCGTCACTTTCAACAGGCCGGAGACCCCTCCCCATTCGAAGGGGACGCAGGCCATTTGACACAGACTTTCGGAATTGTCAGCTGAGCGGACGGGGCAGAGAATGTTCGGCAGGATCTGCTCGGGTTTCACCAGGTGACAGCGGACGGCCGTCACACTGGCGCCTGTGTCACGTAAGGCCTCGGCCCGATGCCCATTAATGGTCACCCACTGGCTATATTTCCTGGTGTTGGCGGGTAGGGGAGCCCGCGGGACTATGTCTTTTCCCCCTAGGCACGCTAGAACCATGGCGGCCGGTTCCCACTCTTGCTGGGCCGGCTCATACTCTTCCTGTTCCTCTGACAGTCGTTCTTCCCCCAGGGCGGCGGCAGCTACCTGGCGGGGCTTGGGTGTTTGGTTCTGCGGGCAGCTCGGGTCATTGGCGTAATGGCCGACTCGCTGGCATCGGTGGCACGTGACATTGGCTCGGAACCCTGGACGCATCGGGGGGTTTCCCCGGCCGGCCGGGGGCGGGGTGCTGGCCACGGGTGTTGCCGGGAGGGTGTCTCTCCCTCGCCCCTGGCCTCCTCCTCCTCCCCGAGGACGGTGCTGGCCTTGGTTGCTTCGGTTCTGCTCGTGCGGTCCTCTCCGGCCCACTCGGGTGCTCTCCCATCGGTCAGCTTCAGCGGCGAGCTGCCGGGGGTCGGTCAATTTACTGTCGAGGAGGTGCTGCCTGAGCTCGACGAAGCAGTTGTTCGACAGGTGTTCCCATACCATGAGGTTAAAGAGTTGTTCGTAGGTCGTTACATGGCTCCCCTTGATCCACCCCTCGAAGGCTCTGCTGAAATAGTTTACGTACTCCACCCAAGTTGTACCCGGGATCCGGGTGCAATCTCTGAACCTCTGGCGGTACATCTCGGGTGTGAGGCCGTAGCGGGTGAGGAGGGCAGCCTTCATGTGGTCGTAGGACGACATTTGGTGATCTGGGAGCTGCAACAGGGCATCGCGACCTTCGTTGACGAACCTCCCCCATAGTCCAGCCCCCCAATCACTCCGGTCGATCCGGTGGGAGGTCATGGCGATCTCGTAGGCTTTGAACCACTGTTGTATGTCGTCTTCTCGGACATACTCTCGGACAACATCCTTGGGGATGTGGACTTTTTTCTCGGTTGCCCCTGGGGTGTGCGGTCGCTCAGGCACCCCCGTCTCTTTATTCTGTTTCCGAAGTTCTATTTCCGCCAGTTTGCGTTCGTGTTCGAGTGTTATTCTTTTTTCCTCAAGCTCTCTCTGTCTCTGTTTTTCTTCTCGCTCCTCTCGGAGCCGCAGATGCTCTAGATTTAGTTTCTGCTCGGCTAACTTTAGTTTACCGTCCATCTTGAGTCGTGCCATTTCCAACTCGTGTAATCTGGTCCTTTCTCTTTCCTGGATCTCCTCCTGCGAGAGGCCCGTTCCCCTCTCCTCGGGAGCCGTGGCGTTCCCCTGTGGTGCGACACTGTTTTGGTCGGAGGATCCGGTGATCCCAGTTTCTGCCCACGACTCAAGGGCGCGCTTCAAATCCTCTTTGGTACTCAGGCCGGTGGTAGCAATGCCTAGTTCCATGCAGAATTGTTTAAGTTCGCGGTGGTTATACTCTTCCAACTTATCCATTTGGAACTTTTCAGTGGAACCGCTATCTTTAGCTGACATCGTGGTTTTGTCGTGGGGTGAGCTACTCTCTGTACGATTACGCGTTGATTCGGATCGCGCCGCTGGCCACCAATGTTAGACGGACCGGGAGGGTCGGCCGAGGACAAGGGGAGAGGTCTCCGGGGAGAGCCGTCTCCAGCGATCGTACAGACAAATAACTTCCCCCCCCCACAGACAGATACCACACAAGGAGATGAGTTAGCGTTCTTTATAAGCACTTCTTAAGGTACGATGAAAAGGTACAAGGAGGTCTGGACTCAGGGGTCCCCTCGATTCAAGTCTCTCAAGATGGGAAAGGGGGTAGCGGGACAGTCTGGTTACCAGTCTGGTAGTTGAGGTGGTATGGTGGGTAGCTCACAATCCTCAAGCTTAGGTGGTCTAGCTGGTACGGGCCGCGGCAGCGCCAGCAGGTCCCAGTGAAGATGGTCGATACACGGGCCGCGGCAGCGCCAGCAGGTCCCAGAGAAGATGGTCGATGTACGGTCCGCGGCAGCGCCAGCAGGTCCCGGTGAAGATGGTCGTTACAACGGGCCGCGGCAGCGCCAGCAGGTCCCGACGAGGATGGATGTTGCAGAAGGCCGCGGCAGCGCCAGCAGGCAGGACGATAGATCACAAGATAGGGCTACGGCAGCGCCAGTAGTCCGTCAAGGCTGAGTTCTCTCGGTGTCTCTCGACTCCAGGATACAACTGCCTTCCTGCTCCGCAGCTGCTCCAGTTATAGGGCAGGTGCCCTTTGATGTCCGGACCCTCGCACTTGGGGGGTCGGAGGGTCCGGGATGAAGGTGTCCAGACACCCAGCAGGGGGTGGAGCCGGTGCCTGGGGGAGCTGGAGGCGATCGTCACCTGGCGGGGGAGAGTCCTTGGCACTTCGTCCTCCCATTGACCTGCCAAGTGATCCGCTCACCTCCTGGGTGGATGGTGGTGCCGGGATGTCGGGGCCGGCCAGGCCCAGGGTTAGGGTCGGGGGGAGGCCACGCGGCCTCGTGGCGCAGGGCCCAAGATGGCGGCTTGACCCGGCCGAGGGAGCCGGTGGTGGCTTGGGCCCGTGCTACAGGGAGGTCCGGGGGCAGGAGTTCCGTCGGGAGACGGGGTGCGGGTGATTCTCGTGGGCCGCGCCTGGGGGGCCGGGGCTTGGGCCCTGTCATGCGGGGAGGGCGCAAGCCCTTCGTGTGGCCTGTCCAACACTCATGTTTCCTCGCTTTACGAATTATCCGTAAGATTTCCCGTTTTTTTTCTGTAGATGCTCTCAAAATAATTGTTTTAGCCATGGTTCTCTCCTGCATAGACTATGGTAACTGTCTTTATGCGGGTGTCCCCGCATACGAGCTGCGACGCCTTCAAACCATCCAGAATCAGGCGGCTCGCCTCATCCACCAGCTCCCTAAATTTCATCACGCCTCCCCCCTTCTTAAATCCCTTCACTGGCTCCCCATTATGTACCGTACCCTCTTCAAAATGGGTTGCAGTCTTTATGGCTCGTGCCCACACTGCCCCTCTCTTCATCAACTCGCTGATCACTCCTTACATACCCAGCCGTACCCTCCGTTCTTCCAGTCAGGCTCTCCTTATCATTCCCCGTTTTCGCAAGTCGAGAGCAGGTGGTACTAGGTTCCCTGTCCTTGCCCCCCGCTTTTGGAATGACCTCCCATTTCCCATCAGATCCATTACCTCTTACCCATCCTTCAGGAATGCACTCAAGACTCACCTATTCACTCTAGCCTTCCCCTCTCACTGATCCCCCTCACTGTCTGACTCATGTAATCCTCTAACGCCAGGAAACCGCATGGTCACAGCGCGCTTTATAAGCACTTTCAACTTCTTCACGCGCGTGGGCCCCCTCCCCCCAATAGCCGGAGGGATCACGCGCGTAGGGCCCCCCATGGCCAGGGGGGGGGTCACGCACGTGGGGCCCCCCATGGCCAGGGGCATTGGGGGGGCACGCGCGAGGAGCCCCCCAATGGCTGGGGGGGGGGCCCACGCGTGAGGGGCCCCCCCAATGGCGGGGGGGGCCCCTCCGCGCGAGGGGCCCCCCAATGGCTGGGGGAGGGGCCCTACGCGCGAGGGGCCCCCCCCCCAATGGCAGGGGGAGGGGCCCTACGCGCAAGGGGCCCCCCCAATGGCAGGGGGAGGGGCCCTACGCGCGAGGGCCCCCCCCCAATGGCAGGGGGAGGGGCCCTACGCGCGAGGGGCCCCCCCAAATGGCTGGGGGGGCCCTACGCGCGAGGGGCCCCCCCCAATGGCTAGGGGGGCCCTACGCGCGAGGGCCCCCCCCCCATGGCTGGGGGGGCCCTACGCGCGAGGGGCCCCTCCAATGGCTGGGGGGGCCCTACGCGCGAGGGGCCCCCCCAATGGCTGGGGGGGCCCTATGCACGAGGGGCCCCCCCCAATGGCTGGGGGGGCCCTATGCGCGAGGGGCCCCCCCAATAGCTGGGGGGTGCCCACGCGCGAGAGCCCCCCCAATGGCGGGGGCCCATGCGCGAGGGCCCCCCCAATGGCTGGGGGGGCCCACGCGTGAGGGGCCCCCTGCAGTAGCGAAGAACGCGGGCAGAATATTTGATCCGTGTGTCTGGATCGTTTGGCTGTTACCGCAAGAAGTTTCCCGAGTGTGGTATTGGGTAAGGGTGCGCTTTGCACTATTTTTGCAGTATGCTTTAATTCGGACATCTGTTGTTCGTATGTCCTTCAGAGAACATTCCCCGAATAAGCCGCCCGGTTCGCTGGAGTTGCTGCCTGGCGTCTTTAACCGTGGTTAAAAGTGGGATACTGTTGAGGTCGCTCCACAATCCGGCCTTTTGTACGGTCGTCCGTGTGACTATTAAGCGCTGCAGATCTTTCGGTTATAGCAATTGAGTTCAAGACTTTTGTGGAGTATTCAACAATACTGTTTGTTTACAAATATTATTTGTTTACAATTGGGGCATGAACTAGAAACGTGTTTGGATATAATTCCTGGCAAAGAAGAATGAAGGTCTATGACGCAGATAGCCTTCTATGACATTATTGTGCAAATTGGGGGAAAAGGATCTTTGCTTTGTATGTGCTTCTAGATTCTATAGAAGGCACCTACTCATCATCTGTACTATTGTTTTTCTAACCGGAATCTTGAGTCCTGAGATTAAGGATCATACTGTGTGAGGTGGGGCACATGATAATTTTAGGTGGGTATGCAAATAAGAAGGTTCATACCTAAAAAGATAGCATACAGGAATGTACTATACTTAAAAATATAGGTCCTTACCTCATTTCAGATAGTTCCTTCCCTTTCACCAATGAGATATCACAAACACCTGTTTAAAAGATATGCCTATAACTAACATGAAGTGTTCTAGGTGGTTTTCTTTTTCTTTACAGATAATGATAATATAGTGCTATATATTGATATGCCAAAAAAGTGTTACAGTGAGTGATAGCCATATTGTTTATTTCTTACAGGTCTCCCTCCTGTACCTTCCCTCGCTTGATCACCTTAATCTTCCGTGCTGTAATAGCATATCTGAATTGAGGCGGTCAAGAGGTGGACCAAATAAGCATCGAACCCGCTCTGAGGATACATTGTTCATATGAATGCTAAAAGTAACAGAATACGCTGCTGTGCTGTATTGAGCGTTGGCAATGGGGATTAAGCTGCTTGTTGGACAGGCCACACGAAGGGCTTGCTCCCTCCCCGCACGACAGGGCCCGAGCTCCGGCCCACCAGGCATAACCCACGGAAAGCACCTGTACCCCGTCTCCCGACGGATCTTCTGCCCTCGGACCTCCACTCATCACGGGGCCCAGCCCCACCGGCTCCCCCGGCCGGTTCAAGCCGCCATCTTGGGCCCTGCACCACGAGGCCGCGTGGCCTCGCCCCGACCCTAACCCCGGGCCTGGCCGGCCACGACATCCCGGCACCACCATCCACCCAGGAGGTGAGCGGACCACTTGGCAGGTCAATGGGAGGACGAAGTGTCAAGAGCTCTTCCCCCGCCAGGTGCCGATCGCCTCCAGCTCCCCCAGGCGCTGGCTCCACCCCCTGCTGGGTGTCTGGACACCTTCATCCCGGGCCCTCCGACCTCCAAATGCGAGGGTCCGGACATCAAAGGGCGCCTGCCCTATAACTGGGGCAACTCCGGAGCAGGAAGGCAGTTGTATCCTGGAGTCGAGAGACACCGAGAGAACTCAGCCTTGACGGACTACTGGCGCTGCCGTAGCCCGCTCTTGTGACCCATCGTCCTGCCTGCTGGCGCTGCCGCGGCCTTCTGCAACATCCATCCTCGTCGGGACCTGCTGGCGCTGCCGCGGCCCGTTGTAACGACCATCCTCACCGGGACCTGCTGGCGCTGCCGCGGACCGTACATCGACCATCCTTCCGGGACCTGCTGGCGCTGCCGCGGACCGTGTACCGACCATCTCGACCGGGACCTGCTGGCGCTGCCGCGGCCCGTACCAACTAAACCACCAAGCTCGAGGATTGTGAGCTAGTCATCATCTCATCCGAACTACCTGACTGGTAACCAGACTGTCCCGCTACCCCTTACCCTACTTTGAGAGACTTGAATCGAGGGGACCCCTGAGTCCAGACCTCCTTGTACCATTCAACCGTACCTTAAGAAGTGCTTATAAAGAACACTGAACCTTATCCGTGTGTGGTATCTGTCTGTGGGGGGGGAAGTTACTTGTCTGTACGATCGCTGGAGACGGCTCTCCCCGGAGACCTCTCCTCCTGACCCCGGCCGACCCTCCCGGTCCGTCTACCCTTTCTAACATTGGTGGCCAGCGGCGCGATCCGAATTAACGCGTAATCGTACAGAGAGTAGCTCACCCCACGACAAAAACACGATGTCAGCCAAAGATAGCAGCTCCACCGAGAAATTCCAAATGGATAAGTTAGAAGAATACAACCACCGCGAACTGAGACAATTCTGCATAGAACTTGGCATTGCTACCACCGGCCTGAGTACCAAGGATGATCTAAAGCACGCCCTAGAGTCGTGGACAGAAACTGGGGTCGCCGGACCCTCCGACCAAAGCAGCATCACACCAGAGGGGAACGCCACGGCTCCCGAGGAGCGGGGAACGGGCCTCTCGCAGGAGGAGATCCGAGAAAGAGAAAGAACCAGATTGCACGAGTTGGAAATGGCACGACTCAAGATGGATGGGGAACTCAAGTTAGCGGAACAGAAACTCAACCTCGAGCATATGCGGCTCCGAGAAGAACGAGAAGAGAAGCAGAGACAGAGAGAGCTGGAGGAGAAAAAAATAACGCTCGAGCACGAGCGCCAACTAGCGGAGATAGAACTTCGGAAACAGAATAAAGAACTGGGGGTGCCTGAGCGACCACACACCCCGGGGCCAATCGAGAAAAAAGTCCACATCCCCAAGGATGTTGTCCGCGAGTATGTCCGAGAAGACGACATACAACAGTGGTTTAAAGCCTACGAGATCGCCATGACCTCCCACCGGATCGACCGAAGTGATTGGGGAGCCGGACTTTGGGGGAGGTTTGTCAACGAGGGTCGCGATGCCCTACTGCAGCTCCCAGATCACCAAATGTCGTCCTACGACCACATGAAGGCTGCCCTCCTCACCCGCTACGGCCTCACACCCGAGATGTACCGCCAGAGGTTCAGAGATTGCACCCGGATCCCAGGTACAACTTGGGTAGAATACGTGAACTATTTCAGCCGTGCCTTCGAGGGTTGGATCAAGGGGAGCCATGTCACCACCTACGAACAACTCTTTAACCTTATGGTATGGGAGCACCTGTCGAACAACTGTTTCGTCGAGCTCAGGCAGCACCTCCTCGACAGTAAGCTGACTGACCCCCGGCAGCTCGCCGCCGAAGCTGACCGATGGGAAAGCACCCGAGTGGGCCGGAGGGGGCCACACGAACAGAACAGAAGCAACCAAGGCCAGCACCGTCCTCGGGGAGGAGGAGGGGGCCAGGGGCGAGGGAGAGACGCCTTGCCAGCAACACCCGTGGCCAGCACCCCGCCTCCAGCCAGCCGGGGCAACCCCCCGTGGCGTCCTGGGGTCCGAGCCAACGTCACGTGCCACCGATGCCAGCGAGTCGGCCACTACGCCAATGACCCGAGCTGCCCGCAGAACCAAACACCCAAGCCCCGCCAGGTAGCTGCCGCCGCCCTGGGGGGAGAGCGATTACCGGAGGAACCAGAAGAGTATGAGCCGGCCCAGCAAGAGTGGGAACCGGCCGCCATGGTCCTGGCGTGCTTAGGGGGAAGAGACATGGTCCCACGGGCTCCCCTACCCGCTAACACCAGGAAATACGGTCAGTGGGTGACCATTAATGGACAGCGAGCCGAGGCCTTGCGTGACACAGGCGCCAGTGTGACGGCCGTCCGCTGTCACCTGGTGAAGCCAGAGCAGATCCTGCCGAACATTCTCTGCCCCGTCCGCTCGGCAGACAACTCTGAGAGCATGTGTCAAATGGCCTGCGTCCCATTCGAATGGGGAGGGGTCTCCGGCCTGTTGAAGGTGACGGTCCGGGACGATGCCCCCGTGGACTGCCTCCTGGGGAATGACCTCGAGAGTTCCCCGTGGGCCACCGTTGAGAGAAGAGAGCACCTGGGGATGCTGGGCCTCCCGGACTGGGCCTGCATAACCACCCGGTCCATGGCCGCCCGTGCCGTCCCCCGATCAGAAGAACCGGAATGGCCAGCACCTCCGCCCCCGGTCGCCCCAGTAGAAGACAACGACGAGGCCAGCCTCCCAGACCCGACGACCGAAGGGGACGCGCAACCCCAGGACCTTCCTGACCTGGCTCAGTGGCGTCAAGAAGGGGGGCCCACCCAAGAACAGTTCCGCCAGGAACAAAAGACCTGTCCCTCCCTCGAGGGACTCCGCCAACAAGCCAGCGCCCAGAACGCAGGGGACTCCACCGGAACTCACTGGGTCTACTGGGATAACGACCTGCTATACAGCGAGCAAAGAATCGCCGAGCTGGGGGCCGGTCGAGTACTGGTGGTACCTCTCCGCTTCAGAGACTTTCTGCTCAACCTGGCCCACGATGTCCCCCTGGCTGGACACCTGGGCCAGGACAAAATGTACAGCCGCCTAGTGACCCACTTTTTCTGGCCGAAAATGAGGAACGACGTCCTGAACCACTGCCGATCTTGCCCCACATGCCAAGCCAGCGGGAAGAGTGGTCGGAAGCTGAAAGCCCCTCTGCAACCCTTCCCTGTGGTCACCACCCCGTTCGAGAGGGTGGGGATAGACATTGTGGGGCCTCTGGACCCCCGCACGGCACAAGGACACAGGTTCATCTTAGTACTGGTGGACCATGCCACCCGCTACCCCGAGGCGGTGCCCCTACGGACCGTGACAGCTCCGGTGGTTGGCCGGGCCCTAATGGGGATCTTCTCCCGGGTAGGCTTCCCCCGAGAAGTCGTCAGCGACCGAGGCACGAACTTTATATCCAAATACATGAAGTCCCTCTGGCAACAATGCGGGGTCACCTACAGATTCACGACCCCCTATCACCCCCAAGGGAACGGACTAGTGGAGCGTTTTAACCGCACTCTCAAGGGGATGATTGGGGGATTGGAAGAGCCCCTCCGTCGCCAGTGGGATGTACTACTCCCGTGCCTCCTCTTCGCCTACCGAGAAGTTCCCCAGAAGTCCCTCGGTTTTAGCCCTTTCGAACTCCTGTACGGGCACCCTGTGCGAGGGCCCCTCAGCCTAGTAAAAGAAGGTTGGGAGATGGCCCCCCTAAAGACCCCTCCAGACGTCTTCAAATACCTCCTGGCCCTACGCAATCAGACCCGGCGCTTCAGAGAGATGGCCAAGGCGAACCTCGAGGCCAGCCAGGAGGACATGAAGAGGTGGTATGATCACAATGCCTCCTCCGTTGAGTTCGAGCCGGGACAACAAGTGTGGGTGATGTCCCCCACCGAACCATGTGCCTTGCAAGATAAGTGGACGGGGCCCTTCAAAGTGGTCGAGCGCAAAAGTCCCGTCACTTACCTCATCGACCTGGGGACCTCCCGGAACCCCCTTCGGGTCCTCCACACCAACCGACTCAAACCACACTTTGTGCGCTCAGAACTCAGCCTCCTGATGGCTACGGACAGTGGGGCAGAGGAAGACTCCGAACCCCTCCCGGATCTTCTGAAGACTCAGGAGAATGACGGCTCCGTGGACGGGGTCCGGCTCTCTGACGCCCTCACTTCGGAGCAACGCCAGGGCTGCCGGAACCTCCTGCTGCAGTTCGCTACCCTGTTCTCCCTCACCCCCGGGGTCACCCCTTGGTGTTTGCACGACGTGGACACCGGGGACAGTCCCCCTGTCCGACACCGGGCCTACCGCGTACCAGATCGGGTACGGGCCTGCGTACAGGAGGAAGTGGCCAAGATGCTCACAATCGGGGTCATCGAACCCTCGGACAGTCCCTGGGCCAGTCCGGTTGTATTGGTTCCCAAAGCCGCTGCCCCCGGCACCGCACCTGAACTGAGATTCTGCGTCGACTACCGGGGCTTGAACGCTGTCACCCGGACCGACGCTCATCCGATCCCCCGAGCAGACGAGCTGATCGACCGGCTGGGGGCCGCCCGCTACCTCAGTATCTTCGACCTAACAGCGGGCTACTGGCAGATCGGCCTCACACCCAGGGCTCAGGAACGGTCAGCCTTCTCTACCCCCGATGGCCACTACCAATTCAAGGTCATGCCCTTCGGCATGAAGAATGCCCCCGCCACGTTTCAACGCCTCGTGAACCAGGTCTTGGCGGGGCTTGAAGAGTTCAGCGCTGCCTACCTGGACGATATCGCTGTATACAGCCGCCACTGGCACGACCACCTCCGTCACCTCCAAGAGGTCCTACAGGCCCTCCAGCGGGCCGGCCTCACAATTAAGGCCGGCAAGTGCCAAATTGGCCAAGGGTCTGTGACCTACCTTGGGCACCAAGTGGGAAGCGGGCTGGTGGCCCCGCTACAACTTAAGATTGCTGCCATCCAGTCCTGGCAGCCCCCCGTCACCCAGACCGAGGTCTGAGCCTTCTTGGGGCTCACCGGCTACTACCGGCGGTTCGTGAAGGACTACGGCAGCATCGTGGGGCCCCTCACGGGTCTCACGTCCAAGAACCAACCGAAGCGGATTAACTGGACCCCCGATTGTCACGCGGCCTTCGAGAAGCTGAAGGCCGCCCTGTGCACCGCCCCTGTGCTCCAGGCCCCCGATTACAGTCGGGAATTCGTGGTACAGACCGACGCCTCCGACCACGGCATCGGAGCCGTCCTTTCTCAGTTAAACCCCGAAGGTCATGACCAGCCGGTGGCCTTCATCAGTCGACGTCTCCTGGCCCGAGAACAGCGCTGGAGCACCATCGAGAGGGAGGCCTTCGCAGTGGCGTGGGCCCTCAAAAAGCTCCGGCCCTATCTCTTCGGTACCCACTTCCGGGTACAAACCGACCATCGACCCCTGCAGTGGCTGATGCAGATGCGGGGGGAGAACCCAAACCTCTTGCGCTGGTCCATTTCCCTGCAGGGAATGGACTTCACTGTGGAGCACCGACCAGGCCAAGACCACGCCAACGCGGATGGCCTGTCCCGCTTTTTCCGCCTCGACGAAGAGAGTCCCCAAGGAGATGGGTGACTCTCCCCGCCTTCAGCTGGGGGGGACGCATGTTGGACAGGCCACACGAAGGGCTTGCTCCCTCCCCGCACGACAGGGCCCGAGCTCCGGCCCACCAGGCATAACCCACGGAAAGCACCTGTACCCCGTCTCCCGACGGATCTTCTGCCCTCGGACCTCCACTCATCACGGGGCCCAGCCCCACCGGCTCCCCCGGCCGGTTCAAGCCGCCATCTTGGGCCCTGCACCACGAGGCCGCGTGGCCTCGCCCCGACCCTAACCCCGGGCCTGGCCGGCCCCGACATCCCGGCACCACCATCCACCCAGGAGGTGAGCGGACCACTTGGCAGGTCAATGGGAGGACGAAGTGTCAAGAGCTCTTCCCCCGCCAGGTGCCGATCGCCTCCAGCTCCCCCAGGCGCTGGCTCCACCCCCTGCTGGGTGTCTGGACACCTTCATCCCGGGCCCTCCGACCTCCAAATGCGAGGGTCCGGACATCAAAGGGCGCCTGCCCTATAACTGGGGCAACTCCGGAGCAGGAAGGCAGTTGTATCCTGGAGTCGAGAGACACCGAGAGAACTCAGCCTTGACGGACTACTGGCGCTGCCGTAGCCCGCTCTTGTGACCCATCGTCCTGCCTGCTGGCGCTGCCGCGGCCTTCTGCAACATCCATCCTCGTCGGGACCTGCTGGCGCTGCCGCGGCCCGTTGTAACGACCATCCTCACCGGGACCTGCTGGCGCTGCCGCGGACCGTACATCGACCATCCTTCCGGGACCTGCTGGCGCTGCCGCGGACCGTGTACCGACCATCTCGACCGGGACCTGCTGGCGCTGCCGCGGCCCGTACCAACTAAACCACCAAGCTCGAGGATTGTGAGCTAGTCATCATCTCATCCGAACTACCTGACTGGTAACCAGACTGTCCCGCTACCCCTTACCCTACTTTCAGAGACTTGAATCGAGGGGACCCCTGAGTCCAGACCTCCTTGTACCATTCAACCGTACCTTAAGAAGTGCTTATAAAGAACACTGAACCTTATCCGTGTGTGGTATCTGTCTGTGGGGGGGGGAAGTTACTTGTCTGTACGATCGCTGGAGACGGCTCTCCCCGGAGACCTCTCCTCCTGACCCCGGCCGACCCTCCCGGTCCGTCTACCCTTTCTAACACTGCTGTACTTCATTGATCATTTGTAACTGCGAATTTGTCACTGTGCTACATTGAGGATTAGTAACTGGGAATACACGGCATTGCTTTACTGAGGTGTGGTAAAAGAATATGCTGCTGTGCTGTATTGAGCATTGATAACGGAATAGTCTGCTGTTTTGAGCGTTCGTTACTAGGAATACACTGCTGTGGTTTATCGGCGATTGGTAACTGCAAATTTGCCAGTTTGCTACAATGATGTGTGGTAACTGGAGTATGCTGCTGTGTGTCTTTGAGGGGTGATGACTGGTTTATGATGAATGTCACGTGAAGATGTGTACAATGAAAGTTATTTCATGGCTTAGGTGGTTGGATGCAAATAGCATCACCACCTCACACTAGGCGACGCCCCCGGCCATTGGGGGGACCCTTGTGCGTGACCCCCCTGGCCATTGGGGGGGCCCTCGAGCGTGACCCCCCCGGCCAGGGGGGGGGCCCTCGTGCATGACCCCCCCGGCCATTTGGGGGGGTGTCTCGTCCGTGACCCCCCATGGCCATTCTGAAAAATTAGGGGGTCGGGGGGTCACCCCTCCCAATGGCTGGGGGAGGGTCATGCACGTGGGCCCCCCCATCCTCCCCTTCCCCCTCTCCTCTTTAACCTCTACATCTACCCCCTCATTGCTGCTTTGCTCAAAGTGGAGATCTCCGTCTATAACTATGCGGATGACCTCCAGTTAATATTTGATGTTTCCTCCTCTTCTAACCCTCTCCTCAAATTCCAAAGTACACTTGTCTTTATTTCGGACTGGATGAGTCTAAATCATCTTAAACTCAATCCGGATAAAACGGAGCTCATCCTGACTGGTGGGACCTCTAACCCTTGGTCCTCTGCCTTCTGGCCCCCCTGCCTTGGCTCCCCCCCGGCCCCCTCTGCCTCAGTGAGAACCCTTGGTATCAAAGTCAGTAAGGATCTTTCCATGCGCCCTCAGATCAGCTCCGTTGTTTCCTCATGTTTCCTCGCTTTACGAATTATCCGTAAGATTTCCCGTTTTTTTTCTGTAGATGCTCTCAAAATAATTGTTTTAGCCATGGTTCTCTCCTGCATAGACTATGGTAACTGTCTTTATGCGGGTGTCCCCGCATACGAGCTGCGACGCCTTCAAACCATCCAGAATCAGGCGGCTCGCCTCATCCACCAGCTCCCTAAATTTCATCACGCCTCCCCCCTTCTTAAATCCCTTCACTGGCTCCCCATTATGTACCGTACCCTCTTCAAAATGGGTTGCAGTCTTTATGGCTCGTGCCCACACTGCCCCTCTCTTCATCAACTCGCTGATCACTCCTTACATACCCAGCCGTACCCTCCGTTCTTCCAGTCAGGCTCTCCTTATCATTCCCCGTTTTCGCAAGTCGAGAGCAGGTGGTACTAGGTTCCCTGTCCTTGCCCCCCGCTTTTGGAATGACCTCCCATTTCCCATCAGATCCATTACCTCTTACCCATCCTTCAGGAATGCACTCAAGACTCACCTGTTCACTCTAGCCTTCCCCTCTCACTGATCCCCCTCACTGTCTGACTCATGTAATCCTCTAGCGCCAGGAAACCGCATGGTCACAGCGCGCTTTATAAGCACTTTCAACTTCTTCACGCGCGTGGGCCCCCTCCCCCCAATAGCCGGAGGTATCACGCGCATAGGGCCCCCCATGGCCAGGGGGGGGTCACGCACGTGGGGCCCCCCATGGCCAGGGGCATTGGGGGGGCACGCGCGAGGAGCCCCCCAATGGCTGGGGGGGCCCTACATGCGAGGGGCCCCCCCAATGGCTGGGGGGGCCTACGCTGGGGGGGGGCCTACGCGCGAGGGGCCCCCCCAATGGCTGGGGGGGGCCTACGCGTGAGGGCCCCCCCCCCAATGGCTGGGGGGGGGCCTACGCGTGAGGGGCCCCCCCCAATGGCTGGGGGGGGGGGGCCTACGCGTGAGGGGCCCCCCCCCAATGGCTGGGGGGGGGGGGGCCTACGCGCGAGGGGCCCCCCCAATGGCTGGGGGGGGCCTACGCGCGAGGGGGCCCCCCAATGGCTGGGGGGGCGGGCCTACGCGCGAGGGGCCCCCCAATGGCTGGGGGGGCCCTACGCGCGAGGGGGCCCCCCAATGGCTGGGGGGGCCCTACGCGCGAGGGGGCCCCCCAATGGCTGGGGGGGCCCTACGCGCGAGGGGGCCCCCCCAATGGCTGGGGGGGCCCTACGCGCGAGGGGCCCCGCCAATGGCTGGGGGGGCCCTACGCGCGAGGGCCCCCCCAATGGCTGGGGGGGCCCTACGTGCGAGGGGCCCCCCCAATGGCTGGGGGAGCCCTACGCGCGAGGGCCCCCCCAATGGCTGGGGGGGCCTTATGCGTGAGGGCCCCCCCAATGGCTGGGGGGGCCCTATGCGTGAGGGGACCCCCCCAATGGCTGGGGGGGCCACGCGCAAGGGCCCCCCAATGGCAGGGGGGTGCCCACGCGCGAGGGCCCCCCCAATGGCGGGGGCCCATGCGCGAGGGCCCCCCCAATGGCTGGGGGGGCCCCCTGCAGTAGCGAAGAACGCGGGCAGAATATTTGATCCGTGTGTCTGGATCGTTTGGCTGTTACCGCAAGAAGTTTCCCGAGTGTGGTATTGGGTAAGGGTGCGCTTTGCACTATTTTTGCAGTATGCTTTAATTCGGACATCTGTTGTTCGTATGTCTTTCTGAGAACATTCCCCGAATAAGCCGCCCGGTTCGCTGGAGTTGCTGCCTGGCGTCTTTAACCGTGGTTAAAAGTGGGATACTGTTGAGGTCGCTCCACAATCCGGCCTTTTGTACGGTCGTCTGTGTGACTATTAAGCGCTGCAGATCTTTCGGTTATAGCAATTGAGTTCAAGACTTTTGTGGAGTATTCAACAATACTGTTTGTTTACAATTATTATTTGTTTACAATTGGGGCATGAACTAGAAACGTGTTTGGATATAATTCCTGGCAAAGAAGAATGAAGGTCTATGACGCAGATAGCCTTCTATGACATTATTGTAAAAATTGGGGGAAAAAGGATCTTTGCTTTGTATGTGCTTCTAGATTCTATAGAAGGCACCTACTCATCATCTGTACTATTGTTTTTCTAACCGGAATCTTGAGTCCTGAGATTAAGGATCATACTGTGTGAGGTGGGGCACATGATAATTTTAGGTGGGTATGCAAATAAGAAGGTTCATACCTAAAAAGATAGCATACAGGAATGTACTATACTTAAAAATATAGGTCCTTACCTCATTTCAGATAGTTCCTTCCCTTTCACCAATGAGATATCACAAACACCTGTTTAAAAGATATGCCTATAACTAACATGAAGTGTTCTAGGTGGTTTTCTTTTTCTTTACAGATAATGATAATATAGTGCTATATATTGATATGCCAAAAAAGTGTTACAGTGAGTGATAGCCATATTGTTTATTTCTTACAGGTCTCCCTCCTGTACCTTCCCTCGCTTGATCACCTTAATCTTCCATGCTGTAATAGCATATCTGAATTGAGGCGGTCAAGAGGTGGACCAAATAAGCATCGAACCCGCTCTGAGGATATATTGTTCATATGAATGCTAAAAGTAACAGAATACGCTGCTGTGCTGTATTGAGCGTTGGCAATGGGGATTAAGCTGCTGTACTTCATTGATCATTTGTAACTGCGAATTTCTCACTGTGCTACATTGAGGATTAGTAACTGGGAATACACGGCATTGCTTTACTGAGGTGTGGTAAAAGAATATGCTGCTGTGCTGTATTGAGCATTGATAACGGAATAGTCTGCTGTTTTGAGCGTTCGTTACTAGGAATACACTGCTGTGGTTTATCGGCGATTGGTAACTGCAAATTTGCCAGTGTGCTACAATGATGTGTGGTAACTGGAGTATGCTGCTGTGTGTCTTTGAGGGGTGATGACTGGTTTATGATGAATGTCACGTGAAGATGTGTACAATGAAAGTTATTTCATGGCTTAGGTGGTTGGATGCAAATAGCATCACCACCTCACACTAGGCGACACCCCCCGGCCATTGGGGGGGCCCTTGTGCGTGACCCCCCTGGCCATTGGGGGGGCCCTCGAGCGTGACCCCCCCGGCCAGGGGGGGCCCTCGTGCGTGACCCCCCCGGCCATTGGGGGGGGCGTCTCGCGCATGACCCCCCCGGCTATTTGGGGGGGGGGTGTCTCGTCCGTGACCCCTCCATGGCCATTCTGAAAAATTGGGGGGTCGGGGGGGTCACGCGCGCGGGGCCCCCCCTCCCAATGGCCGGGGGGGTCACGCGCGCGGGCCCCCCTCCCAATGGCCGGGGGAGGGTCATGCACGTGGGCCCCCCCATCCTCCCCTTCCCCCCTCCTCTTTAACCTCTACATCTACCCCCTCATTGCTGCTTTGCTCAAACTGGAGGTCTCCGTCTATAACTATGCGGATGACCTCCAGTTAGTATTTGATGTTTCCTCCTCTTCTAACCCTCTCCTCAAATTCCAAAGTACACTTGTCTTTATTTCGGACTGGATGAGTCTAAATCATCTTAAACTCAATCCGGATAAAACGGAGCTGATCCTGACTGGTGGGACCTCTAACCCTTGGTCCTCTGCCTTCTGGCCCCCCAGCCTTGGCTCCCCCCCGGCCCCCTCTGCCTCAGTGAGAACCCTTGGTATCAAAGTCAGTAAGGATCTTTCCATGCGCCCTCAGATCAGCTCCGTTGTTTCCTCATGTTTCCTCGCTTTACGAATTATCCGTAAGATTTCCCGTTTTTTTTCTGTAGATGCTCTCAAAATAATTGTTTTAGCCATGGTTCTCTCCCGCATAGACTTTGGTAACTGTCTTTATGCGGGTGTCCCCGCATACGAGCTGCGACGCTTTCAAACCATCCAGAATCAGGCGGCTCGCCTCATCCACCAGCTCCCTAAATTTCATCACGCCTCCCCCCTTCTTAAATCCCTTCACTGGCTCCCCATTATGTACCGTACCCTCTTCAAAATGGGTTGCAGTCTTTATGGCTCGTGCCCACACTGCCCCTCTCTTCATCAACTCGCTGATCACTCCTTACATACCCAGCCGTACCCTCCGTTCTTTCAGTCAGGCTCTCCTTATCATTCCCCGTTTTCGCAAGTCGAGAGCAGGTGGTACTAGCCCTGTCCTTGCCTTGTCCCCCGCTTTTGGAATGACCTCCCATTTTCCATCAGATCCATTACCTCTTACCCATCCTTCAGGAATGCACTCAAGACTCACCTGTTCACTCTAGCCTTCCCCTCTCACTGATCCCCCTCACTGTCTGACTCATGTAATCCTCTAGCGCCAGGAAACCGCATGGTCACAGCGCGCTTTATAAGCACTTTCAACTTCTTCACGCGCGTGGGCGCCCTCCCCCAATAGCCGGGGGGATCACGCGCGTAGGGCCCCCCATGGCCAGGGGGGGGTCATGCACGTGGGACCCCCCCATGGCCAGGGGCATTGGGGGGGCACACGCGAGGGGCCCCCCAATGGCTGGGGGGGGCCCTACGTGTGTGGGGCCCCCCAATGGCTGGGGGGGCCAACGCGCGAGGTGACCCCCTATGGCTAGGGGGGCCCTATGTGCGAGGGCCCCCCCAATGGCTAGGTGGGGCCCTACGCGCGAGGGGCCCCCCCAATGGCTAGGGGGCCCGACGAGCGAAGGGCCCCCCAATGGCTAGGGGGGGCCCTACGCACGAGGGGCCCCCCCAATGGCCAATGGCTAGGGGGGGGGCCCTACGCACGAGGGGCCCCCCAATGGCTAGGGGGGGCCCTACACGCGAGGGGCCCCCCCAATGGCTAAGGGGGGGCCTACGCACGAGGGGGCCCCCCAATGGCTGGGGGGGCCCTACGCGCGAGGGGCCCCCCAATGGCTGGGGGGGCCCTACGCGCGAGGGCCCCCCCAATGGCTGGGGGGGCCTATGCGCGAGGGGCCCCCCCAATGGCTGGGGGGGGGCCTATGCGCGAGGGCCCCCCCCCAATGGCTGGGGGCCCCCCTAATGGCTGGGGGGGCCTACGCGCGAGGGGGCCCCCCCAATGGCTGGGGGGGCCCACGCGCGAGGGGCCCCCTGCAGTAGCGAAGAACGCGGGCAGAATATTTGATCCGTGTGTCTGGATCGTTTGGCTGTTACCGCAAGAAGTTTCCCGAGTGTGGTATTGGGTAAGGGTGCGCTTTGCACTATTTTTGCAGTATGCTTTAATTCGGACATCTGTTGTTCGTATGTCTTTCTGAGAACATTCCCCGAATAAGCCGCCCGGTTCGCTGGAGTTGCTGCCTGGCGTCTTTAACCGTGGTTAAAAGTGGGATACTGTTGAGGTCGCTCCACAATCCGGCCTTTTGTACGGTCGTCTGTGTGACTATTAAGCGCTGCAGATCTTTCGGTTATAGCAATTGAGTTCAAGACTTTTGTGGAGTATTCAACAATACTGTTTGTTTACAATTATTATTTGTTTACAATTGGGGCATGAACTAGAAACGTGTTTGGATATAATTCCTGGCAAAGAAGAATGAAGGTCTATGACGCAGATAGCCTTCTATGATATTATTGTCCAAATTGGGGGAAAAAGGATCTTTGCTTTGTATGTGCTTCTAGATTCTATAGAAGGCACCTACTCATCATCTGTACTATTGTTTTTCTAACCGGAATCTTGAGTCCTGAGATTAAGGATCATACTGTGTGAGGTGGGGCACATGATAATTTTAGGTGGGTATGCAAATAAGAAGGTTCATACCTAAAAAGATAGCATACAGAAATGTACTATACTTAAAAATATAGGTCCTTACCTCATTTCAGATAGTTCCTTCCCTTTCACCAATGAGATATCACAAACACCTGTTTAAAAGATATGCCTATAACTAACATGAAGTGTTCTAGGTGGTTTTCTTTTTCTTTACAGATAATGATAATATAGTGCTATATATTGATATGCCAAAAAAGTGTTACAGTGAGTGATAGCCATATTGTTTATTTCTTACAGGTCTCCCTCCTGTACCTTCCCTCGCTTGATCACCTTAATCTTCCGTGCTGTAATAGCATATCTGAATTGAGGCGGTCGAGAGGTGGACCAAATAAGCATCGAACCCGCTCTGAGGATATATTGTTCATATGAATGCTAAAAGTAACAGAATACGCTGCTGTGCTGTATTGAGCGTTGGCAATGGGGATTAAGCTGCTGTACTTCATTGATCATTTGTAACTGCGAATTTGTCACTGTGCTACATTGAGGATTAGTAACTGGAAATACACGGCATTGCTTTACTGAGGTGTGGTAAAAGAATATGCTGCTGTGCTGTATTGAGCATTGATAACGGAATAGTCTGCTGTTTTGAGCGTTCGTTACTAGGAATACACTGCTGTGGTTTATCGGCGATTGGTAACTGCAAATTTGCCAGTTTGCTACAATGATGTGTGGTAACTGGAGTATGCTGCTGTGTGTCTTTGAGGGGTGATGACTGGTTTATGATGAATGTCACGTGAAGATGTGTACAATGAAAGTTATTTCATGGCTTAGGTGGTTGGATGCAAATAGCATCACCACCTCACACTAGGCGACGCCCCCGGCCATTGGGGGGACCCTTGTGCGTGACCCCCCTGGCCATTGGGGGGGCCCTTGTGCGTGACCCCCCGGCCATTGGGGGGGGCGTCTCGCGCATGACCCCCCTGGCCATTTGGGGGGGTGTCTCGTCCGTGACCCCCCATGGCCATTCTGAAAAATTAGGGGGTCGGGGGGGTCACCCCTCCCAATGGCTGGGGGAGGGTCATGCACGTGGGCCCCCCCATCCTCCCCTTCCCCCTCTCCTCTTTAACCTCTACATCTACCCCTTCATTGCTGCTTTGCTCAAACTGGAGATCTCCGTCTATAACTATGCGGATGACCTCCAGTTAATATTTGATGTTTCCTCCTCTTCTAACCCTCTCCTCAAATTCCAAAGTACACTTGTCTTTATTTCGGACTGGATGAGTCTAAATCATCTTAAACTCAATCCGGATAAAACGGAGCTGATCCTGACTGGTGGGACCTCTAACCCTTGGTCCTCTGCCTTCTGGCCCCCCAGCCTTGGCTCCCCCCCGGCCCCCTCTGCCTCAGTGAGAACCCTTGGTATCAAAGTCAGTAAGGATCTTTCCATGCGCCCTCAGATCAGCTCCGTTGTTTCCTCATGTTTCCTCGCTTTACGAATTATCCGTAAGATTTCCCGTTTTTTTCTGTAGATGCTCTCAAAATAATTGTTTTAGCCATGGTTCTCTCCTGCATAGACTATGGTAACTGTCTTTATGCGGGTGTCCCCGCATACGAGCTGCGACGCCTTCAAACCATCCAGAATCAGGCGGCTCGCCTCATCCACCAGCTCCCTAAATTTCATCACGCCTCCCCCCTTCTTAAATCCCTTCACTGGCTCCCCATTATGTACCGTACCCTCTTCAAAATGGGTTGCAGTCTTTATGGCTCGTGCCCACACTGCCCCTCTCTTCATCAACTCGCTGATCACTCCTTACATACCCAGCCGTACCCTCCGTTCTTCCAGTCAGGCTCTCCTTATCATTCCCCGTTTTCGCAAGTCGAGAGCAGGTGGTACTAGGTTCCCTGTCCTTGCCCCCCGCTTTTGGAATGACCTCCCATTTTCCATCAGATCCATTACCTCTTACCCATCCTTCAGGAATGCACTCAAGACTCACCTGTTCACTCTAGCCTTCCCCTCTCACTGATCCCCCTCACTGTCTGACTCATTGTTAGACGGACCGGGAGGGTCGGCCGAGGACAAGGGGAGAGGTCTCCGGGGAGAGCCGTCTCCAGCGATCGTACAGATGAATAACTTCCCCCCCACAGATATAGACCACACAAGGATAAGATTTAGCGTTCTTTATAGGTGATTTCTTAAGGTACGACGAAATGGTACAAGGAGGTCTGGACTCAGGGGTCCCCTCGATTCGAGTCTCTTGGTTTGGGGAAAGGGGGTAGCGGGACAGTCTGGTTACCAGTCTGGTAACTGAGATGGTATGGTGGATAGCTCACAATCCTCGAGCTCGGTGTTCTAGCTTGGACGGGCCGCGGCAGCGCCAGCAGGTCCCGGTGAAGATGGTCGTTACACGGTCCGCGGCAGCGCCAGCAGGTCCCGGTGAAGATGGTCGTTACACGGTCCGCGGCAGCGCCAGCAGGTCCCGATGAAGGTGGTCGTTACAACGGTCCGCGGCAGTGCCAGCAGGTCCCGACGAGGATGGATGTTGCAGAAGGCCGCGGCAGCACCAGCAGGCAGGACGATGGTTCACAAGGCAGGGCTACGGCAGCGCCAGTAGTCCGTCAAGGATGAGTTCTCTCGGTGTCTCTCGACTCCAGGATACAACTGCCTTCCTGCTCTGGAGCTGCCCTAGTTATAGGTCTGGCGCCCTTTGATGTCCGGACCCTCGGACTTGGAGGTCGGGGGGTCCGGGATGAGGGAGTCCAGACACCCAGCAGGGGGTGGAGCCAGCGCCTGGGGGAGATGGAGGGTGATCGGCACCTGGCGGGGGAGAGCCCTCGACGCTTCTTTCTCCCATTGACCTGCCAAGTGGCCCGTTCACCTCCTGGGTGGATGGTGGTGCCGGGATGTCGGGGCCGGCCAGGCCCAGGGTTAGGGTCGGGCTGAGGCCGCGCGGCCTCGTGGCGCAGTGTCCAAGATGGCGGCTGATCCGGCCGGGGGAGCCGGTAGTGGTTCGGCCCCATGATACATGGATGTCCGGGGGCAGGAGTTCCGTTGGGAGACGGGGTGCGGGTTGCCCTTGGGGGTAACACCTGGGAGTCCGGGGTTCGGGCCCTGTCGTGCGGGGAGGGAGCAAGCCCTTCATGTGGCCTGTCCAACATGCGTCCCCCCCAGCTGAAGGCGGGGAGAGTCACCCATCCTCTTGGGGACTCTCCTCGTCGAGGCGGAAAAAGCGTGACAGGCCATCTGCGTTGGCGTGGTCTTGGCCCGGTCGATGTTCCACAGTGAAGTCCATTCCCTGCAGGGAGATGGACCAGCGCAATAGTTTTGGGTTTTCCCCCCGCATCTGCATTAGCCACTGCAGGGGTCGATGATCGGTTTGTACCCGGAAGTGGGTACCGAAGAGATAGGGCCGGAGCTTTTTGAGGGCCCACACCACTGCGAAGGCCTCCCTCTCGATTGTGCTCCAGCGCTGTTCTCGGGCCAGGAGGCGTCTGCTGATGAAGGCCACCGGCTGGTCAAGACCCTCGGGGTTCAGCTGGGAAAGAACTGCCCCGATGCCGTGGTTGGAGGCGTCCGTTTGTACAATGAATTCCCGACTGTAATCGGGGGCCTGGAGCACAGGGGCGGTGCACAGGGCGGCCTTCAGCTTCTCGAAGGCCGCTTGACAGTCGGGGGTCCAGTTAATCTTCTTCGGGTGGTTTTTGGACGTGAGACCCGTGAGGGGCCCCACAATGCTGCCATAGTCCCTCACGAACCGCCGGTAGTAGCCGGTGAGTCCCAAGAAGGCTCGGACCTCGGTCTGCGTGACGGGGGGTTGCCAGGACTGGATGGCAGCAATTTTGAGTTGCAGAGGGGCCACCAGACCGCTTCCCACCTGGTGTCCGAGGTAGGTCACGGACCCTTGACCAATTTGGCACTTGCCGGCCTTAATCGTGAGGCCGGCCCGCTGGAGGGCCTGCAGGACCTCTTGGAGGTGGTGGAGGTGGTCGGACCAGTGGCGGCTGTACACAGCGATATCGTCCAGGTAGGCGGCGCTGAACTCTTCGAGCCCCGCCAAGACCTGGTTCACTAGACGTTGAAAAGTAGCTGGGGCATTCTTCATGCCGAAGGGCATGACCTTGAAGTGGTAGTGGCCATCGGGGGTAGAAAAGGCGGACCGTTCCTGGGCCCGGGGTGTGAGACCGATCTGCCAGTAGCCCGCTGTCAGGTCGAAGATGCTGAGGTAGCGGGCGGCCCCCAGGCGGTCGATCAATTCATCCGCTCGGGGGATAGGATGAGCGTCGGTCCGGGTGACAGCGTTCAAGCCCCGATAGTCGATGCAGAATCGGAGTTCAGGAGTGGTGCCGGGGGCAGCGGCTTTGGGGACCAGCATGACCGGGCTGGCCCAGGGGCTGTCCGAGGGTTCGATGACCCCGAGCGTGAGTATCTTGGATACTTCCTCTTGGATGCAGGCCCGCACCCGATCTGGTACGCGGTAGGCCCGGTGCCGGATAGGGGGACTGTCCCCGGTGTCCACGTCGTGCAAGCACCAAGGGGTGATCCCTGGGGTGAGGGAAAACAGTGTAGCAAACTGCAGCAGGAGGTCCCGGCAGCCCTGGCGTTGCTCTGGGGTGAGGGCATCGGAGAGCCGGACCCCGTCCACGGAACCGTCGTTCTCCTGGGTCTTCAGAGATCAGGGAGGGGCTCGGAGTCTTCTTCCGCCCCACTGTCTGTAGCCATCAGGAGGCTGAGTTCCGATCGCACAAAGTGGGGTTTGAGTCTGTTGGTGTGGAGGACCAGGAGGGGGTTCCGGGGGGACTCCATGTCGATGAGGTAGGTGACGGGGCTCTTGCGTTCGACCACTTTGAAGGGCCCCGTCCACTTATCTTGCAAGGCACATGGTTCGGTGGGGGACATCACCCACACTTGTTGACCAGGTTCGAATTCGACGGAGGAGGCATTCTGATCGTACAATTTTTTCATGTCCTCCTGACTGGCCTCGAGGTTCGCTTTTGCCATTTCCCTGAAGCGCCGGGTCTGATTGCGTAGTGCCAGGAGGTACTGTAAGACGTCTGGGGGGGTCTTTAGGGGGGCCATCTCCCAACCTTCTTTGACTAGGCTGAGGGGCCCTCGCACAGGGTGCCCGTACAGGAGTTCGAAAGGGCTAAAGCCGAGGGACTTCTGGGGAACTTCTCGATAGGCGAAGAGGAGGCACGGGAGTAGTACATCCCACTGGCGACGGAGGGGCTCTTCCAATCCCCCAATCATCCCCTTGAGTGTGCGGTTGAATCGCTCAACTAGTCCGTTCCCTTGAGGGTGATAGGGGGTCGTGAATCGGTAGGTGACCCCACACTGTTGCCAGAGGGACTTCATATATTTCGAGATAAAGTTTGTGCCTCGGTCGCTGACGACTTCTCGGGGGAAGCCCACCCGGGAGAAGATCCCCATTAGGGCCCGGCCGACCACCGGAGCTGTTACAGTTCGCAGGGGCACAGCATCGGGGTAGCGGGTGGCGTGGTCCACCAGTACCAGGATGAACCGATGTCCTTGTGCTGTGCGGGGGTTCAGGGGCCCCACAATGTCTATTCCTACCCTCTCGAACGGGGTGGTGACCACTGGGAAGGGTTGCAGAGGGGCTTTGAGCTTACGGCCGCTCTTCCCGCTGGCCTGGCACGTGGGGCAGGACCGGCAGTGGTTGAGGACGTCGTTCCGCATCTTCGGCCAGAAAAAGTGGGTCACCAGGCGACTGTAGGTTTTGTCCTGGCCCAGGTGTCCAGCCAGGGGAACATCGTGGGCCAAAGTTAGTAGGAAGTCTCTGAAACGGAGGGGCACTACCAGCACTCGACTGGCCCCTAACTCCGCGATCCTTTGTTCACTGTATAGCAGGTCGTGATCCCAATAGACCCAATGGGTTCCGGTGGAGTCCCCTGCGCTCTGGGCGCTGGCTTGCTGGCGGAGTCCCTCGAGGGAGGGGCAGGTCTTCTGTTCCTGGCGAAACTGTTCCTGGGTGGGCCCCCCTTCTTGACGCCACTGAGCCAGGCCGGGAAGGTCCTGGGGCTGGGCGACCCCTTCGGGCGTTGGCTCTGGGGGGTCGGTATAGCCGTTGTCCTCTACTGGAGCGACCGGGGGAGGAGGTGCTGGCCATTCTGGTTCTTCTGGTCGGGGGACGGCACGGGCGGCCATGGACCGGGTGGTTACGCAGGCCCAGTCCGGGAGGCCCAGCATCCCCAGGTGCTCTCTTCTTTCGACGGCAGCCCACGGGGAACTCTCAAGGTCATTCCCCAGGAGACAGTCCACGGGGGCATCATCCCGGACCGTCACCTTCGACATGCCGGAGACCCCTCCCCATTCGAAGGGGACGCAGGCCATCCGACACAGACTTTCGGAATTGTCGGCTGAGCGGACGGGGCAGAGAATGTTCGGCAGGATCTGCTCTGGTTTCACCAGGTGACAGCGGACGGCCGTCACACTGGCCCCTGTGTCACGTAGGGCTTCGGCCCGGCGCCCATTAATGTTCACCCACTGGCCATATTTCCGGGTGTTGGCGGGTAGGGGAGCCCGCGGGACCATGTCTTTTCCCCCTAGGCACGCTAGAACCATGGCGGCCGGTTCCCACTCTTGTTGTGCCTGCTCATATTCTTCCTGTTCCTCGGAGATTTGTTCTCCCCCCAGGGCGGCGGCAGCTACCTGGCGGGGCTTTGGCGTTTGGTTCTGCGGGCAGCTCGGGTCATTGGCGTAGTGGCTGACTCGCTGGCATCGGTGACACGTGACGTTGGCTCGGAACCCCGGGCGCATCGGGGGGTTGCCCCGGCCGGCCGGGGGCGGGGTGCTGGCCGCGGGAGTGGCCGGGATGGTGTCTCTCCCTCGCCCCTGGCCTCCTCCTCCTCCTCGGGGACGGTGCTGACCCTGGTGGTTTTGGTTTTGCTCGTGTGGCCCTCTCCGGCCCACTCGGGTGCTTTCCCACCGGTCAGCTTCGGCGGCGAGTTGCCGTGGGTCAGTCAATTTACTGTCGAGGAGGTGCTGCCTGAGCTCGACGAAGCAGTTGTTAGACAGGTGCTCCCACACCATAAGATTAAAGAGCTGCTCGTAGGTCGTTACGTGGCTTCCCTTGATCCAACCCTCGAAGGCTCGGCTGAAATAGTTGACGTATTCCACCCAAGTTGTACCCGGGATCCGGGTGCAGTCTCGGAACCTCTGGCGGTACATTTCGGGTGTGAGCCCATATCGGGTGAGGAGGGCAGCCTTCATGTGGTCATAGGATGACATCTGATGATCTGGGAGCTGTAGTAGGGCATCGCGGCCTTCGTTGACGAACCTCCCCCATAGGCCGGCTCCCCAGTCACTCCGATCGATCCGGTGGGAGGTCATGGCGATCTCGTAGGCTTTGAACCACTGTTGTATGTCGTCCTCTCGGACATACTCTCGGACAACATCCTTGGGGATGTGGACTTTCTTCTCGGTTGCTCCCGGGGTGTGCGGTCGCTCAGGCACCCCCGGTTCTTTATTCTGTTTCCGAAGTTCTATTTCCGCCAGTTTGCGCTCGTGTTCGAATGTTAGTCTTTTTTCTTCGAGCTCTCTCTGCCTCTGTTTTTCTTCCCGTTCTTCTCGGAGCCGCAGATGTTCTAGATTTAGTTTTTGCTCGGCTAACTTTAGTTCACCGTCCATCTTGAGTCGTGCCATTTCCAACTCATGTAATCTGGTTCTTTCTCTTTCTTGGATCTCTCCCTGCGAGAGGCCCGTTCCTCGCTCCTCGGGAGCTGTGGCGTTCCCCTCTGGTGCTACACCGTTTTGGTCGGGGGATCCGGCGACCCCGGTTTCCGCCCACGACTCAAGGGCGTGCTTCAAATCGTCTTTGGTACTCAGGCCGGTGGTAGCAATGCCTAGTTCCATGCAGAATTGTTTAAGTTCGCGATGGCTATACTCTTCCAATTTATCCATCTGGAATTTCTCGGTGGAACCGCTCTCTTTGGTTGACATCGTGGTTTTGTCGTGGGGTGAGCTACTCTCTGTACGATTACGCGTTGATTCGGATCGCGCCGCTGGCCACCAATGTTAGACGGACCGGGAGGGTCGGCCGAGGACAAGGGGAGAGGTCTCCGGGGAGAGCCGTCTCCAGCGATCGTACAGATGAATAACTTCCCCCCCACAGATATACACCACACAAGGATAAGATTTAGCATTCTTTATAGGTGATTTCTTAAGGTACGACGAAATGGTACAAGGAGGTCTGGACTCAGGGGTCCCCTCGATTCGAGTCTCTTGGTTTGGGGAAAGGGGGTAGCGGGACAGTCTGGTTACCAGTCTGGTAACTGAGATGGTATGGTGGATAGCTCACAATCCTCGAGCTCGGTGTTCTAGCTTGGACGGGCCGCGGCAGCGCCAGCAGGTCCCGGTGAAGATGGTCGTTACACGGTCCGCGGCAGCGCCAGCAGGTCCCGGTGAAGATGGTCGTTACACGGTCCGCGGCAGCGCCAGCAGGTCCCGATGAAGGTGGTCGTTACAACGGTCCGCGGCAGCGCCAGCAGGTCCCGACGAGGATGGATGTTGCAGAAGGCCGCGTGTTGGACAGGCCACACGAAGGGCTTGCTCCCTCCCCGCATGACAGGGCCCAAGCCCCGGCCCGCCAGGCGTGACCCACGAGAATCACCCGCACCCCGTCTCCTGACGGAACTCCTGCCCTCGGACCTCCATGTATCACGGGCCCAAGCCACCACCGGCTCCCTCGGCCGGGTCAAGCCGCCATCTTGGGCCCTGCGCCACGAGGCCGCGTGGCCTCCACCCGACCCTAACCCTGGGCCTGGCCGGCCTCGACATCCCGGCACCACCATCCACCCAGGAGGTGAGCGGACCACTTGGCAGGTCAATGGGAGAACGAAGCGCCAAGGACTCTCCCCCGCCAGGTGCCGATCGCCTCCAGTTCCCCCAGGCACCGGCTCCACCCCCCGCTGGGTGTCTGGACACCTTCATCCCGGACCCTTCGACCTCCAAGTGCGAGGGTCCGGACATCAAAGGGCGCCTGCCCTATAACTGGAGCAGCTCCGGAGCAGGAAGGCAGTTGTATCCTGGAGTCGAGAGACACCGAGAGAACTCAGCCTTGACGGACTACTGGCGCTGCCGTAGACCTATCTTGTGAACTATCGTCCTGCCTGCTGGCGCTGCCGTGGCCTTCTGCAACATCCATCCTCGTCGGGACCTGCTGGCGCTGCCGCGGCCCGTTGTAACGACCATCTTCACCGGGACCTGCTGGCGCTGCCGCGGACCGTACATCGACCATCTTCACTGGGACCTGCTGGCGCTGCCGCGGACCGTGTATCGACCATCTTCACCGGGACCTGCTGGCGCTGCCGCGGCCCGTACCAGCTAGACCACCAAGCTCGAGGATTGTGAGCTACCCACCATACCATCTCAACTACCAGACTGGGAACCAGACTGTCCCGCTACCCCCTTTTCCCATCTTGAGAGACTTGAATCGAGGGGACCCCTGAGTCCAGACCTCCTTGTACCTTTTCATCGTACCTTAAGAAGTGCTTATAAAGAACGCTAACTCATCTCCTTGTGTGGTATCTGTCTGTGGGGGGGAAGTTATTTGTCTGTACGATCGCTGGAGACGGCTCTCCCCGGAGACCTCTCCCCTTGTCCTCGGCCGACCCTCCCGGTCCGTCTAACATTGGTGGCCAGCGGCGCGATCCGAATCAACGCGTAATCGTACAGAGAGTAGCTCACCCCACGACAAAACCACGATGTCAGCCAAAGATAGCGGTTCCACTGAAAAGTTCCAAATGGATAAGTTGGAAGAATATAGCCACCGCGAACTTAAACAATTCTGCATGGAACTAGGCATTGCTACCACCGGCCTGAGTACCAAAGATGATTTGAAGCGCGCCCTTGAGTCGTGGGCAGAAACTAGGATCGCCGGATCCTCCGACCAAAACAGTGTCGCACCAGAGGGGAACGCCACGACTCCCGAGGAGCGGGGAACGGGCCTCTCGCAGGAGGAGATCCAGGAAAGAGAAAGGACCAGATTACACGAGTTGGAAATGGCACGACTCAAGATGGACGGTGAACTAAAGTTAGCCGAGCAGAAACTAAATCTAGAGCATCTGCGGCTCCGAGAGGAACGAGAAGAAAAACAGAGACAGAGAGAGCTTGAGGAAAAAAGAATAACACTCGAACACGAGCGCAAACTGGCGGAAATAGAACTTCGGAAACAGAATAAAGAACCGGGGGTGCCTGAGCGACCGCACACCCCAGGGGCAACCGAGAAAAAAGTCCACATCCCCAAGGATGTTGTCCGAGAGTATGTCCGAGAAGACGACATACAGCAGTGGTTCAAAGCCTACGAGATCGCCATGACCTCCCACCGGATCGACCGGAGTGATTGGGGAGCCGGACTATGGGGGAGGTTCGTCAACGAAGGTCGCGATGCCCTGTTGCAGCTCCCAGATCACCAAATGTCGTCCTACGACCACATGAAGGCTGCCCTCCTCACCCGCTACGGCCTCACACCCGAGATGTACCGCCAGAGGTTCAGAGATTGCACCCGGATCCCGGGTACAACTTGGGTGGAGTACGTAAACTATTTCAGCCGAGCCTTCGAGGGTTGGATCAAGGGGAGCCATGTAACGACCTACGAACAACTCTTTAACCTTATGGTATGGGAACACCTGTCGAACAACTGTTTCGTCGAGCTCAGGCAGCACCTCCTCGACAGTAAATTGACTGACCCCCGGCAGCTCGCCGCTGAAGCTGACCGATGGGAAAGCACCCGAGTGGGCTGGAGAGGACCACACGAGCAGAACAGAAGCAACCAAGGCCAGCACCGTCCTCGGGGAGGAGGAGGAGGCCAGGGACGAGGGAGAGACACCCTCTCGGCAACACCCATGGCCAGCACCCCGCCCCCGGCCGGCCGGGGAAACCCCCCGATGCGTCCAGGGTTCCGAGCCAATGTCACGTGCCACCGATGCCAGCGAGTCGGCCATTACGCCAATGACCCGAGCTGCCCGCAGAACCAAACGCCCAAGCCCCGCCAGGTAGCTGCCGCCACCCTGGGGGAAGAACGACTATCAGAGGAACAGGAAGAGTATGAGCCGGCCCAGCAAGAGTGGGAACCGGCCGCCATGGTTCTAGCGTGCCTAGGGGGAAAAGACATCGTCCCGCGGGCTCCCCTACCCGCCAACACCAGGAAATACGGTCAGTGGGTGACCATTAATGGGCATCGGGCCGAGGCCTTACGTGACACAGGCGCCAGTGTGACGGCCGTCCGCTGTCACCTGGTGAAACCCGAGCAGATCCTGCCGAACATTCTCTGCCCCGTCCGCTCAGCCGACAATTCCGAAAGTCTGTGTCAAATGGCCTGCGTCCCCTTCGAATGGGGAGGGGTCTCCGGCCTGTTGAAAGTGACGGTCCGGGATGATGCCCCCGTGGACTGCCTCCTGGGGAATGACCTTGAGAGTTCCCCGTGGGCCACCGTCGAGAGAAGAGAGCACCTGGGGATGCTGGGCCTCCCGGACTGGGCCTGCGTAACCACCCGGTCCATGGCCGCCCGTGCCGTCCCCCGACCAGAAGAACCGGAATGGCCAGCACCTCCGCCCCCGGTCGCCCCAGTAGAAGACAACGACGAGGCCAACCCCCCGGAACCAACGACCGAAGGGGACGCGCAACCCCAGGACCTCCCCGGCCTGGCTCAGTGGCGTCAAGAAGGGGGGCCCACCCAAGAACAGTTCCGCCAGGAGCAAAAGACCTGCCCCTCCCTCGAGGGACTCCGCCAACAAGCCAGCGCCCAGAGCGCAGGGGACTCCACCGGAACTCACTGGGTCTACTGGGAGAACGACCTGCTATACAGCGAACAGAGAATCGCAGAACTAGGGGCCGGTCGAGTACTGGTGGTACCTCTCCGCTTCAGAGACTTCCTGCTCAACCTGGCCCACGATGTCCCCCTGGCTGGACACCTGGGCCAAGACAAAACTTACAGTCGCCTAGTGACCCACTTTTTCTGGCCGAAGATGCGGAACGACGTCCTGAACCACTGCCGGTCATGCCCCACGTGCCAGGCCAGCGGGAAGAGTGGCCGTAAGCTGAAAGCCCCTCTACAACCCTTCCCAGTGGTCACCACCCCGTTCGAGAGGGTAGGAATAGACATTGTGGGGCCCCTGGACCCCCGCACGGCACAAGGACATAGGTTCATCCTGGTACTGGTGGATCACGCCACCCGCTACCCCGAGGCGGTGCCTCTACGAACTGTAACAGCTCCGGTGGTTGGCCGGGCCCTAATGGGGATCTTCTCCCGGGTGGGCTTCCCCCGAGAAGTCGTCAGCGACCGAGGCACGAACTTCATCTCCAAATACATGAAGTCCCTCTGGCAACAGTGCGGGGTCACCTACCGATTCACGACCCCCTATCACCCCCAAGGGAACGGACTAGTGGAGCGATTCAACCGCACTCTCAAGGGGATGATTGGGGGATTGGAAGAGCCCCTCCGTCGCCAGTGGGATGTACTACTCCCGTGCCTCCTCTTCGCCTACCGAGAAGTTCCCCAGAAGTCCCTCGGTTTTAGCCCTTTCGAACTCCTGTACGGGCACCCTGTGCGAGGGCCCCTCAGCCTAGTCAAAGAAGGTTGGGAGATGGCCCCCCTAAAGACCCCTCCAGACGTCTTCAAGTACCTCCTGGCCCTACGCAATCAGACCCGGCGCTTCAGGGAGATGGCCAAGGCGAACCTCGAGGCCAGCCAGGAAGACATGAAGAGATGGTATGATCACAATGCCTCCTCCGTCGAGTTCGAACCTGGTCAACGAGTGTGGGTGATGTCCCCCACCGAACCATGTGCCTTGCAAGATAAGTGGACGGGGCCCTTCAAGGTGGTCGAGCGCAAAAGCCCCGTCACTTACCTCATCGACATGGGGACCACCCGGAACCCCCTTCGGGTCCTCCACACCAACAGACTCAAACCACACTTTGTGCGCTCAGAACTCAGCCTCCTGATGGCTACGGACAGTGGGGCAGAGGAGGACTCCGAACCCCTCCCGGATCTCCTGAAGACTCAGGAGAACAACGGTTCCGTGGACGGGGTCCGGCTCTCCGATGCCCTCACCCCAGAGCAACGCCAGGGCTGCCGGGACCTCCTGCTGCGGTTCGCTTCACTGTTCTCCCTCACTCCCGGGGTCACCCCTTGGTGCCTGCACGACGTGGACACCGGGGACAGTCCCCCTATCCGACACCGGGCCTACCGCGTACCAGATCGGGTACGGGCCTGCATACAAGAGGAAGGGGCCAAAATGCTCACGATCGGGGTCATCGAGCCCTCGGCCAGTCCCTGGGCCAGCCCGGTTGTATTGGTCCCCAAAGCCGCTGCCCCCGGCACCGCACCTGAACTGAGATTCTGCGTCGACTACCGGGGCTTGAACGCTGTCACCCGAACCGACGCTCATCCTATCCCCCGAGCGGATGAATTGATCGACCGGCTGGGGGCCGCCCGCTACCTCAGTATCTTCGACCTAACAGCGGGCTACTGGCAGATCGGTCTCACACCCCGGGCTCAAGAACGGTCCGCCTTCTCTACCCCCGATGGCCACTACCACTTCAAGGTCATGCCCTTCGGCATGAAGAACGCCCCCGCTACATTTCAACGTCTTGTGAACCAGGTCTTGGCGGGGCTCGAAGAGTTCAGCGCTGCCTACCTGGACGATATCGCTGTATACAGCCGCCACTGGTCCGACCACCTCCTCCACCTCCAGGAGGTCCTACAGGCCCTCCAGCGGGCCGGCCTCACGATTAAGGCCGGCAAATGCCAAATTGGTCAAGGGTCCGTGACCTACCTGGGGCACCAGGTGGGAAGCGGGCTGGTGGCCCCACTGCAACTTAAAATTGCTGCCATCCAGTCCTGGCAGCCCCCCGTCACCCAGACCGAAGTCCGAGCCTTCTTGGGGCTCACCGGCTACTACCGGCGGTTCGTGAGGGACTACGGCAGCATTGTGGGGCCCCTCACGGGTCTCACGTCCAAGAACCAACCGAAGCGGATTAACTGGACCCCCGATTGTCAAGCGGCCTTCGAAAAGCTGAAGGCCGCCCTGTGCACCGCCCCTGTGCTCCAGGCCCCCGATTACAGTCGGGAATTCGTGGTACAGACAGACGCCTCCGACCACGGCATCGGAGCGGTTCTTTCCCAAGTGAACCCCGAGGGTCATGACCAGCCGGTGGCCTTCATCAGCCGACGTCTCCTGGCCCGAGAACAGCGCTGGAGCACAATCGAGAGGGAGGCCTTCGCAGTGGTGTGGGCACTCAAAAAGCTCCGGCCCTATCTCTTCGGTACCCACTTCCGGGTACAAACCGACCATAGACCCCTGCAGTGGCTGATGCAGATGCGGGGGGAGAACCCAAAACTATTGCGCTGGTCCATCTCCCTGCAGGGAATGGACTTCACCGTGGAGCACCGACCGGGCCAAGACCACGCCAACGCAGATGGCCTGTCACGCTTCTTCCGCCTCGACGAGGAGAGTCCCCAAGAAGATGGGTGACTCTCCCCGCCTTCAGCTGGGGGGGACGCATGTTGGACAGGCCACACGAAGGGCTTGCTCCCTCCCCGCATGACAGGGCCCAAGCCCCGGCCCGCCAGGCGTGACCCACGAGAATCACCCGCACCCCGTCTCCCGACGGAACTCCTGCCCTCGGACCTCCATGTATCACGGGCCCAAGCCACCACCGGCTCCCTCGGCCGGGTCAAGCCGCCATCTTGGGCCCTGCGCCACGAGGCCGCGTGGCCTCCACCCGACCCTAACCCTGGGCCTGGCCGGCCCCGACATCCCGGCACCACCATCCACCCAGGAGGTGAGCGGACCACTTGGCAGGTCAATGGGAGAACGAAGCGCCAAGGACTCTCCCCCGCCAGGTGCCGATCGCCTCCAGTTCCCCCAGGCACCGGCTCCACCCCCCGCTGGGTGTCTGGACACCTTCATCCCGGACCCTCCGACCTCCAAGTGCGAGGGTCCGGACATCAAAGGGCGCCTGCCCTATAACTGGAGCAGCTCCGGAGCAGGAAGGCAGTTGTATCCTGGAGTCGAGAGACACCGAGAGAACTCAGCCTTGACGGACTACTGGCGCTGCCGTAGCCCTATCTTGTGAACTATCGTCCTGCCTGCTGGCGCTGCCGCGGCCTTCTGCAACATCCATCCTCGTCGGGACCTGCTGGCGCTGCCGCGGCCCGTTGTAACGACCATCTTCACCGGGACCTGCTGGCGCTGCCGCGGACCGTACATCGACCATCTTCACTGGGACCTGCTGGCGCTGCCGCGGACCGTGTATCGACCATCTTCACCGGGACCTGCTGGCGCTGCCGCGGCCCGTACCAGCTAGACCACCAAGCTCGAGGATTGTGAGCTACCCACCATACCATCTCAACTACCAGACTGGGAACCAGACTGTCCAGCTACCCCCTTTTCCCATCTTGAGAGACTTGAATCGAGGGGACCCCTGAGTCCAGACCTCCTTGTACCTTTTCATCGTACCTTAAGAAGTGCTTATAAAGAACGCTAACTCATCTCCTTGTGTGGTATCTGTCTGTGGGGGGGAAGTTATTTGTCTGTACGATCGCTGGAGACGGCTCTCCCCGGAGATCTCTCCCCTTGTCCTCGGCCGAATCTCCCGGTCCGTCTAACACCGCGGCAGCGCCAGCAGGCAGGACGATGGTTCACAAGGCAGGGCTACGGCAGCGCCAGTAGTCCGTCAAGGATAAGTTCTCTCGGTGTCTCTCAACTCCAGGATACAACTGCCTTCCTGCTCTGGAGCTGCCCTAGTTATAGGTCTGGCGCCCTTTGATGTCCGGACCCTCGCACTTGGAGGTCGGGGGGTCCGGGATGAGGGAGTCCAGACACCCAGCAGGGGGTGGAGCCAGCGCCTGGGGGAGCTGGAGGGTGATCGGCACCTGGCGGGGGAGAGCCCTCGACGCTTCTTTCTCCCATTGACCTGCCAAGTGGCCCGTTCACCTCCTGGGTGGATGGTGGTGCCGGGAGGTCGGGGCCGGCCAGGCCCAGGGTTAGGGTCGGGCTGAGGCCGCGCGGCCTCGTGGCGCAGTGTCCAAGATGGCGGCTGATCCGGCCGGGGGAGCCGGTAGTGGTTCAGCCCCATGATACATGGATGTCCGGGGGCAGGAGTTCCGTTGGGAGACGGGGTGCGGGTTGCCCTTGGGGGTAACACCTGGGAGTCCGGGGTTCGGGCCCTGTCGTGCGGGGAGGGAGCAAGCCCTTCATGTGGCCTGTCCAACACTCATGTAATCCTCTAGCGCCAGGAAACCGCATGGTCACAGCGCGCTTTATAAGCACTTTCAACTTCTTCACGCGCGTGGGCCCCCTCCCCCCAATAGCCAGAGGGATCACGCGCGTAGGGCCCCCCATGGCCAGGGGGGGGTCACGCACGTGGGGCCCCCCAATGGCTGGGGGGCCCTACGCGCGAGGGCCCCCCCAATGGCTGGGGGGGCCTACACGCGAGGGGCCCCCCCAATGGCGGGGGGGGGCCTACGCGCGAGGGCCCCCCCCAATGGCTGGGGGGGGCCTACGCGCGAGGGCCCCCCCCAATGGCTGGGGGGGGGGCCTACGCGCGAGGGCCCCCCCCAATGGCTGGGGGGGGGGCCTACGCGCGAGGGGCCCCCCCCAATGGCTGGGGGGGCCTACGCGCGAGGGGCCCCTACGCGCGAGGGGCCCCCCCAATGGCTGGGGGGGCCCTACGCGCGAGGGGCCCCCCCAATGGCTGGGGGGGCCCTACGCGCGAGGGGCCCCCCCAATGGCTGGGGGGGCCCTACGCGCGAGGGGCCCCCCCAATGGCTGGGGGGCCCTACGCGCGAGGGGCCCCCCCAATGGCTGGGGGGGCCCTACACGCGAGGGGCCCCCCAATGGCTGGGGGGGGCCCTACGCGCGAGGGGCCCCCCCAATGGCTGGGGGGGCCCTACGCACGGGGGGCCCCCCCAATGGCTGGGGGGGCCCTACGCACGGGGGGCCCCCCCAATGGCTAAGGGGGGCCCTACGCGCGAGGGGGCCCCCCAATGGCTGGGGGGGCCTATGCGCGAGGGGCCCCCCCAATAGCTGGGGCCCCCCCCAATGGCTGGGGGGCCCTACGCGCGAGGGCCCCCCCAATGGCTGGGGGGGCCCTACGTGTGAGGGCCCCCCCCAATGGCTGGGGGGGCCCTATGCGCGAGGGGCCCCCAATGGCTGGGGGGGCCCTATGCACGAGGGGCCCCCCCAATGGCTGGGGGGGCCCTATGCACGAGGGGCCCCCCCAATGGCTGGGGGGCCACGCGCAAGGGCCCCCCAATGGCAGGGGGGTGCCCACGCGCGAGGGCCCCCCCAATGGCGGGGGCCCATGCGCGAGGGCCCCCCCAATGTCTGGGGGGGCCCACGCGTGGGGGGCCCCCTGCAGTAGCGAAGAACGCGGGCAGAATATTTGATCCGTGTGTCTGGATCGTTTGGCTGTTACCGCAAGAAGTTTCCCGAGTGTGGTATTGGGTAAGGGTGCGCTTTGCACTATTTTTGCAGTATGCTTTAATTCGGACATCTGTTGTTCGTATGTCTTTCTGAGAACATTCCCCGAATAAGCCGCCCGGTTCGCTGGAGTTGCTGCCTGGCGTCTTTAACCGTGGTTAAAAGTGGGATACTGTTGAGGTCGCTCCACAATCCGGCCTTTTGTACGGTCGTCTGTGTGACTATTAAGCGCTGCAGATCTTTCGGTTATAGCAATTGAGTTCAAGACTTTTGTGGAGTATTCAACAATACTGTTTGTTTACAATTATTATTTGTTTACAATTGGGGCATGAACTAGAAACGTGTTTGGATATAATTCCTGGCAAAGAAGAATGAAGGTCTATGACGCAGATAGCCTTCTATGACATTATTGTGCAAATTGGGGGAAAAAGGATCTTTGCTTTGTATGTGCTTCTAGATTCTATAGAAGGCACCTACTCATCATCTGTACTATTGTTTTTCTAACCGTAATCTTGAGTCCTGAGATTAAGGATCATACTGTGTGAGGTGGGGCACATGATAATTTTAGGTGGGTATGCAAATAAGAAGGTTCATACCTAAAAAGATAGCATACAGGAATGTACTATACTTAAAAATATAGGTCCTTACCTCATTTCAGATAGTTCCTTCCCTTTCACCAATGAGATATCACAAACACCTGTTTAAAAGATATGCCTATAACTAACATGAAGTGTTCTAGGTGGTTTTCTTTTTCTTTACAGATAATGATAATATAGTGCTATATATTGATATGCCAAAAAAGTGTTACAGTGAGTGATAGCCATATTGTTTATTTCTTACAGGTCTCCCTCCTGTACCTTCTCTCGCTTGATCACCTTAATCTTCCGTGCTGTAATAGCATATCTGAATTGAGGCGGTCGAGAGGTGGACCAAATAAGCATCGAACCCGCTCTGAGGATATATTGTTCATATGAATGCTAAAAGTAACAGAATACGCTGCTGTGCTGTATTGAGCGTTGGCAATGGGGATTAAGCTGCTGTACTTCATTGATCATTTGTAACTGCGAATTTGTCACTGTGCTACATTGAGGATTAGTAACTGGGAATACACGGCATTGCTTTACTGAGGTGTGGTAAAAGAATATGCTGCTGTGCTGTATTGAGCATTGATAACGGAATAGTCTGCTGTTTTGAGCGTTCGTTACTAGGAATACACTGCTGTGGTTTATCGGCGATTGGTAACTGCAAATTTGCCAGTGTGCTACAATGATGTGTGGTAACTGGAGTATGCTGCTGTGTGTCTTTGAGGGGTGATGACTGGTTTATGATGAATGTCACGTGAAGATGTGTACAATGAAAGTTATTTCATGGCTTAGGTGGTTGGATGCAAATAGCATCACCACCTCACACTAGGCGACACCCCCCGGCCATTGGGGGGGCCCTTGTGCGTGACCCCCCTGGCCATTGGGGGGGCCCTCGAGCGTGACCCACCCGGCCAGGGGGGGGCCCTCGTGCGTGACCCCCCCGGCCATTGGGGGGGGCGTCTCGCGCATGACCCCCCCGGCTATTTGGGGGGATGTCTCGTCCGTGACCCCTCCATGGCCATTCTGAAAAATTGGGGGGTCGGGGGGGTCTCGCGCGCGGGGCCCCCCCTCCCAATGGCCGGGGGGGTCACGCGCGCGGGCCCCCCTCCCAATGGCCGGGGGAGGGTCATGCACGTGGGCCCCCCATCCTCCCCTTCCCCCTCTCCTCTTTAACCTCTACATCTACCCCCTCATTGCTGCTTTGCTCAAACTGGAGGTCTCCGTCTATAACTATGCGGATGACCTCCAGTTAGTATTTGATGTTTCCTCCTCTTCTAACCCTCTCCTCAAATTGCAAAGTACACTTGTCTTTATTTCGGACTGGATGAGTCTAAATCATCTTAAACTCAATCCGGATAAAACTGAGCTGATCCTGACTGGTGGGACCTCTTACCCTTGGTCCTCTGCCTTCTGGCCCCCCAGCCTTGGCTCCCCCCGGCCCCCTCTGCCTCAGTGAGAACCCTTGGTATCAAAGTCAGTAAGGATCTTTCCATGCGCCCTCAGATCAGCTCCGTTGTTTCCTCATGTTTCCTCACTTTACGAATTATCCGTAAGATTTCCCGTTTTTTTTCTGTAGATGCTCTCAAAATAATTGTTTTAGCCATGGTTCTCTCCCGCATAGACTTTGGTAACTGTCTTTATGCGGGTGTCCCCGCATACGAGCTGCGACGCCTTCAAACCATCCAGAATCAGGCGGCTCGCCTCATCCACCAGCTCCCTAAATTTCATCACGCCTCCCCCCTTCTTAAATCCCTTCACTGGCTCCCCATTATGTACCGTACCCTCTTCAAAATGGGTTGCAGTCTTTATGGCTCGTGCCCACACTGCCCCTCTCTTCATCAACTCGCTGATCACTCCTTACATACCCAGCCGTACCCTCTGTTCTTCCAGTCAGGCTCTCCTTATCATTCCCCGTTTTCGCAAGTCGAGAGCAGGTGGTACTAGGTTCTCTGTCCTTGCCCCCCGCTTTTGGAATGACCTCCCATTTTCCATCAGATCCATTACCTCTTACCCATCCTTCAGGAATGCACTCAAGACTCACCTGTTCACTCTAGCCTTCCCCTCTCACTGATCCCCCTCACTGTCTGACTCATGTAATCCTCTAGCGCCAGGAAACCGCATGGTCACAGCGCGCTTTATAAGCACTTTCAACTTCTTCACGCGCGTGGGCCCCCTCCCCCAATAGCCGGGGGATCACGCGCGTAGGGCCCCCCAGGCCAGGGGGGGGTCATGCACGTGGGACCCCCCATGGCCAGGGGCATTGGGGGGGCATGTGCGAGGGGCCCCCCCAATGGCTAGGGGGGGCCCTACGCGTGAGGGCCCCCCCAATGGCTAGGGGGGCCCTACGCGCGAGGGGCCTCCAATGGCTCGGGGGGCCCTATGCGCGAGGGCCCCCCCAATGGCTAGGGGGGCCCTACGTGCGAGGGGCCCCCCCAATGGCTAGGGGGGGCCCTACGCGCGAGGACCCCCCCCAATGGCTAGGGGAGGCCCTACGTGCGAGGGGCCCCCCCAATGGCTGTGGGGGCCCTACGCGTGAGGGGCCCCCCCCTCCCCAATGGCTGTGGGGGCCCTACGCGCGGGGGGGCCCTACGCGCGAGGGGCTCCCCCAATGGCTTGGGGGGGCCCTACGCGCGAGGGGCTCCCCCAATGGCTTGGGGGGGGCCCTACGCGCGAGGGGCTCCCCCAATGGCTGGGGGGGCCCTACGCGCGAGGGCCCCCCCAATGGCTGTGGGGGCCCTACGCGTGAGGGGCCCCCCCCTCCCCAATGGCTGTGGGGGCCCTACGCGCGGGGGGGCCCTACGCGCGAGGGGCCCCCCCCCAATGGCTGGGGGGGCCCTACGCGCGAGGGCCCCCCAATGGCTGGGGGGGCCCTACGCGCGAGGGCCCCCCCCCCCAATGGCAGGGGGGGCCCTACGCGCGAGGGCCCCCCCCCCCAATGGCTGGGGGGGCCATGCGCGAGGGCCGCCCCCCAATGGCTGGGGGGGGGCCCTACGCGCGAGGGGCCCCCCCAATGGCAGGGGGTGCCCACGCGCGAGGGCCCCCCAATGGCGGGGGCCCATGCGCGAGGGCCGCCCCAATGGCTGGAGGGGCCCTACGCGCTGGGGGGCCCTACGTGCGAGGGGCCCCCCAATGGCTGGGGAGGCCCACGCGTGAGGGAGCCCCCCAATAGCTGGGGAGGCCCACGCGTGAGGGGGCCCCCCAAAATGGCTGGGGAGGCCCACACACGAGTGGGCCCCCCAAAATTGCTGGGGAGGCCCACGTGCGAGGGGGCCCCCCAAAATGGCTGGGGGGGGCCCACGCGCGAGGGGGCCCCCCAAAATGGCTGGGGGGGGCCCACGCGCAAGGGGGGCCCCCAAAATGGCTGGGGGGGCCCACGCGCGAGGGGGGCCCCCAAAATGGCTGGGGGGGGCCCACGCGCGAGGGGGGCCCCCAAAATGGCTGGGGGGGCCCACGCGCGGGGGGGCCCCTGCAGTAGCGAAGAACGCGGGCAGAATATTTGATCCGTGTGTCTGGATCGTTTGGCTGTTAACGCAAGAAGTTTCCCGAGTGTGGTATTGGGTAAGGGTGCGCTTTGCACTATTTTTGCAGTATGCTTTAATTCGGACATCTGTTGTTCGTATGTCTTTCTGAGAACATTCCCCGAATAAGCCGCCCGGTTCGCTGGAGTTGCTGCCTGGCGTCTTTAACCGTGGTTAAAAGTGGGATACTGTTGAGGTCGCTCCACAATCCGGCCTTTTGTACGGTCGTCTGTGTGACTATTAAGCGCTGCAGATCTTTCGGTTATAGCAATTGAGTTCAAGACTTTTGTGGAGTATTCAACAATACTGTTTGTTTACAATTATTATTTGTTTACAATTGGGGCATGAACTAGAAACGTGTTTGGATATAATTCCTGGCAAAGAAGAATGAAGGTCTATGACGCAGATAGCCTTCTATGACATTATTGTGCAAATTGGGGGAAAAAGGATCTTTGCTTTGTATGTGCTTCTAGATTCTATAGAAGGCACCTACTCATCATCTGTACTATTGTTTTTCTAACCGTAATCTTGAGTCCTGAGATTAAGGATCATACTGTGTGAGGTGGGGCACATGATAATTTTAGGTGGGTATGCAAATAAGAAGGTTCATACCTAAAAAGATAGCATACAGGAATGTACTATACTTAAAAATATAGGTCCTTACCTCATTTCAGATAGTTCCTTCCCTTTCACCAATGAGATATCACAAACACCTGTTTAAAAGATATGCCTATAACTAACATGAAGTGTTCTAGGTGGTTTTCTTTTTCTTTACAGATAATGATAATATAGTGCTATATATTGATATGCCAAAAAAGTGTTACAGTGAGTGATAGCCATATTGTTTATTTCTTACAGGTCTCCCTCCTGTACCTTCCCTCGCTTGATCACCTTAATCTTCCGTGCTGTAATAGCATATCTGAATTGAGGCGGTCGAGAGGTGGACCAAATAAGCATCGAACCCGCTCTGAGGATATATTGTTCATATGAATGCTAAAAGTAACAGAATACGCTGCTGTGCTGTATTGAGCGTTGGCAATGGGGATTAAGCTGCTGTACTTCATTGATCATTTGTAACTGCGAATTTGTCACTGTGCTACATTGAGGATTAGTAACTGGGAATACACGGCATTGCTTTACTGAGGTGTGGTAAAAGAATATGCTGCTGTGCTGTATTGAGCATTGATAACGGAATAGTCTGCTGTTTTGAGCGTTCGTTACTAGGAATACACTGCTGTGGTTTATCGGCGATTGGTAACTGCAAATTTGCCAGTTTGCTACAATGATGTGTGGTAACTGGAGTATGCTGCTGTGTGTCTTTGAGGGGTGATGACTGGTTTATGATGAATGTCACGTGAAGATGTGTACAATGAAAGTTATTTCATGGCTTAGGTGGTTGGATGCAAATAGCATCACCACCTCACACTAGGCGACCCCCCCGGCCATTGGGGGGGCCCTTGTGCGTGACCCCCCTGGCCATTGGGGGGGCCCTCGAGCGTGACCCCCCCGGCCAGGGGGGGGCCCTCGTGCGTGACCCCCCGGCCATTGGGGGGGGCGTCTCGCGCATGACCCCCCCGGCCATTTGGGGGGGTGTCTCATCCGTGACCCCCCATGGCCATTCTGAAAAATTAGGGGGTCGGGGGGGTCACCCCTCCCAATGGCTGGGGGAGGGTCATGCACGTGGGCCCCCCCATCCTCCCCTTCCCCCTCTCCTCTTTAACCTCTACATCTACCCCCTCATTGCTGCTTTGCTCAAACTGGAGATCTCCGTCTATAACTATGCGGATGACCTCCAGTTAATATTTGATGTTTCCTCCTCTTCTAACCCTCTCCTCAAATTCCAAAGTACACTTGTCTTTATTTCGGAGTGGATGAGTCTAAATCATCTTAAACTCAATCCGGATAAAACGGAGCTGATCCTGACTGGTGGGACCTCTAACCCTTGGTCCTCTGCCTTCTGGCCCCCCAGCCTTGGCTCCCCCCCGGCCCCCTCTGCCTCAGTGAGAACCCTTGGTATCAAAGTCAGTAAGGATCTTTCCATGCGCCCTCAGATCAGCTCCGTTGTTTCCTCATGTTTCCTCGCTTTACGAATTATCCGTAAGATTTCCCGTTTTTTTTCTGTAGATGCTCTCAAAATAATTGTTTTAGCCATGGTTCTCTCCTGCATAGACTATGGTAACTGTCTTTATGCGGGTGTCCCCGCATACGAGCTGCGACGCCTTCAAACCATCCAGAATCAGGCGGCTCGCCTCATCCACCAGCTCCCTAAATTTCATCACGCCTCCCCCCCTTCTTAAATCCCTTCACTGGCTCCCCATTATGTACCGTACCCTCTTCAAAATGGGTTGCAGTCTTTATGGCTCGTGCCCACACTGCCCCTCTCTTCATCAACTCGCTGATCACTCCTTACATACCCAGCCGTACCCTCCGTTCTTCCAGTCAGGCTCTCCTTATCATTCTCCGTTTTCGCAAGTCGAGAGCAGGTGGTACTAGGTTCCCTGTCCTTGCCCCCCGCTTTTGGAATGACCTCCCATTTTCCATCAGATCCATTACCTCTTACCCATCCTTCAGGAATGCACTCAAGACTCACCTGTTCACTCTAGCCTTCCCCTCTCACTGATCCCCCTCACTGTCTGACTCATGTAATCCTCTAGCGCCAGGAAACCGCATGGTCACAGCGCGCTTTATAAGCACTTTCAACTTCTTCACGCGCGTGGGCCCCCTCCCCCCAATAGCCGGAGGGATCACGCGCGTAGGGCCCCCCATGGCCAGGGGGGGGGGGTCACGCACGTGGGGCCCCCCATGGCCAGGGGCATTGGGGGGGCCCTACACACGAGGGGCCCCCCCAATGGCTGGGGGGGCCCTACGCGTGAGGGCCCCCCCAATGGCTGGGGGGGCCCTACGCGCAAGGGCCCCCCCAATGGCTGGGGGGCCCTACGCGCGAGGGGCCCCCCAATGGCTGGGGGGGCCCTATGCGCGAGGGGCCCCCCCAATGGCTGGGGGGGCCACGCGCGAGGGCCCCCCAATGGCAGGGGGGTGCCCACGCGCGAGGGCCCCCCAATGGCGGGGGCCCACGCGCGAGGGCCCCCCAATGGCGGGGGCCCATGCGCGAGGGCCCCCCCAATGGCTGGGGGGGCCCATGCGTGAGGGGCACCCTGCAGTAGCGAAGAACGCAGGCAGAATATTTGATCCGTGTGTCTGGATCGTTTGGCTGTTACCGCAAGAAGTTTCCCGAGTGTGGTATTGGGTAAGGGTGCGCTTTGCACTATTTTTGCAGTATGCTTTAATTCGGACATCTGTTGTTCGTATGTCCTTCAAAGAACATTCCCCGAATAAGCCGCCCGGTTCGCTGGAGTTGCTGCCTGGCGTCTTTAACCGTGGTTAAAAGTGGGATACTGTTGAGGTCGCTCCACAATCCGGCCTTTTGTACGGTCGTCTGTGTGACTATTAAGCGCTGCAGATCTTTCGGTTATAGCAATTGAGTTCAAGACTTTTGTGGAGTATTCAACAATACTGTTTGTTTACAATTATTATTTGTTTACAATTGAGGCATGAACTAGAAACGTGTTTGGATATAATTCCTGGCAAAGAAGAATGAAGGTCTATGACGCAGATAGCCTTCTATGACATTATTGTGCAAATTGGGGGAAAAAGGATCTTTGCTTTGTATGTGCTTCTAGATTCTATAGAAGGCACCTACTCATCATCTGTACTATTGTTTTTCTAACCGGAATCTTGAGTCCTGAGATTGAGGATCATACTGTGTGAGGTGGGGCACATGATAATTTTAGGTGGGTATGCAAATAAGAAGGTTCATACCTAAAAAGATAGCATACAGGAATGTACTATACTTAAAAATATAGGTCCTTACCTCATTTCAGATAGTTCCTTCCCTTTCACCAATGAGATATCACAAACACCTGTTTAAAAGATATGCCTATAACTAACATGAAGTGTTCTAGGTGGTTTTCTTTTTCTTTACAGATAATGATAATATAGTGCTATATATTGATATGCCAAAAAAGTGTTACAGTGAGTGATAGCCATATTGTTTATTTCTTACAGGTCTCCCTCCTGTACCTTCCCTCGCTTGATCACCTTAATCTTCCGTGCTGTAATAGCATATCTGAATTGAGGCGGTCGAGAGGTGGACCAAATAAGCATCGAACCCGCTCTGAGGATATATTGTTCATATGAATGCTAAAAGTAACAGAATACGCTGCTGTGCTGTATTGAGCGTTGGCAATGGGGATTTAGCTGCTGTACTTCATTGATCATTTGTAACTGCGAATTTGTCACTGTGCTACATTGAGGATTAGTAACTGGGAATACACGGCATTGCTTTACTGAGGTGTGGTAAAAGAATATGCTGCTGTGCTGTATTGAGCATTGATAACGGAATAGTCTGCTGTTTTGAGCGTTCGTTACTAGGAATACACTGCTGTGGTTTATCGGCGATTGGTAACTGCAAATTTGCCAGTTTGCTACAATGATGTGTGGTAACTGGAGTATGCTGCTGTGTGTCTTTGAGGGGTGATGACTGGTTTATGATGAATGTCACGTGAAGATGTGTACAATGAAAGTTATTTCATGGCTTAGGTGGTTGGATGCAAATAGCATCACCACCTCACACTAGGCGACCCCCCCGGCCATTGGGGGGGCCCTTGTGCGTGACCCCCTTGGCCATTGGGGGGGTGTCTCGTCCGTGACCCCACATGGCCATTCTGAAAAATTAGGGGGTCGGGGGGGTCACCCCTCCCAATGGCTTTGGGAGGGTCATGCACGTGGGCCCCCCCATCCTCCCCTTCCCCCTCTCCTCTTTAACCTCTACATCTACCCCCTCATTGCTGCTTTGCTCAAACTGGAGATCTCCGTCTATAACTATGCGGATGACCTCCAGTTAATATTTGATGTTTCCTCCTCTTCTAACCCTCTCCTCAAATTCCAAAGTACACTTGTCTTTATTTCGGACTGGATGAGTCTAAATCATCTTAAACTCAATCCGGATAAAACGGAGCTGATCCTGACTGGTGGGACCTCTAACCCTTGGTCCTCTGCCTTCTGGCCCCCCAGCCTTGGCTCCCCCCCGGCCCCCTCTGCCTCAGTGAGAACCCTTGGTATCAAAGTCAGTAAGGATCTTTCCATGCGCCCTCAGATCAGCTCCGTTGTTTCCTCATGTTTCCTCGCTTTACGAATTATCCGTAAGATTTCCCGTTTTTTTTCTGTAGATGCTCTCAAAATAATTGTTTTAGCCATGGTTCTCTCCTGCATAGACTATGGTAACTGTCTTTATGCGGGTGTCCCCGCATACGAGCTGCGACGCCTTCAAACCATCCAGAATCAGGCGGCTCGCCTCATCCACCAGCTCCCTAAATTTCATCACGCCTCCCCCCCTTCTTAAATCCCTTCACTGGCTCCCCATTATGTACCGTACCCTCTTCAAAATGGGTTGCAGTCTTTATGGCTCGTGCCCACACTGCCCCTCTCTTCATCAACTCGCTGATCACGCCTTACATACCCAGCCGTACCCTCCGTTCTTCCAGTCAGGGTCTCCTTATCATTCTCCGTTTTCGCAAGTCGAGAGCAGGTGGTACTAGGTTCCCTGTCCTTGCCCCCCGCTTTTGGAATGACCTCCCATTTTCCATCAGATCCATTACCTCTTACCCATCCTTCAGGAATGCACTCAAGACTCACCTGTTCACTCTAGCCTTCCCCTCTCACTGATCCCCCTCACTGTCTGACTCATGTAATCCTCTAGCGCCAGGAAACCGCATGGTCACAGCGCGCTTTATAAGCACTTTCAACTTCTTCACGCGCGTGGGCCCCCTCCCCCCAATAGCCGGAGGGATCACGCGCGTAGGGCCCCCCATGGCCAGGGGGGGGGGGTCACGCACGTGGGGCCCCCCATGGCCAGGGGCATGGGGGGGGGGGCCCTACACGCGAGGGGCCCCCCCAATGGCTGGGGGGGCCCTACGCGCGAGGGCCCCCCCAATGGCTGGGGGGCCCTATGCGCGAGGGCCCCCCCAATGGCGGGGGGGCCCTACGCGCGAGGGGCCCCCCAATGGCTGGGGGGGCCCTATGCGCGAGGGGCCCCCCCAATGGCTGGGGGGGCCACGCGCGAGGGCCCCCCAATGGCAGGGGGGTGCCCACGCGCGAGGGCCCCCCAATGGCAGGGGGGTGCCCACGCGCGAGGGCCCCCCAATGGCAGGGGGGTGCCCACGCGCGAGGGCCCCCCCAATGGCGGGGGCCCATGCGCGAGGGCCGCCCCAATGGCTGGGGGGGCCCACGCGTGAGGGGCACCCTGCAGTAGCGAAGAACGCGGGCAGAATATTTGATCCGTGTGTCTGGATCGTTTGGCTGTTACCGCAAGAAGTTTCCCGAGTGTGGTATTGGGTAAGGGTGCGCTTTGCACTATTTTTGCAGTATGCTTTAATTCGGACATATGTTGTTTGTATGTCCTTCAAAGAACATTCCCCGAATAAGCCGCCCGGTTCGCTGGAGTTGCTGCCTGGCGTCTTTAACCGTGGTTAAAAGTGGGATACTGTTGAGGTCGCTCCACAATCCGGCCTTTTGTACGGTCGTCCGTGTGACTATTAAGCGCTGCAGATCTTTCGGTTATAGCAATTGAGTTCAAGACTTTTGTGGAGTATTCAACAATACTGTTTGTTTACAATTATTATTTGTTTACAATTGGGGCGTGAACTAGAAACGTGTTTGGATATAATTCCTGGCAAAGAAGAATGAAGGTCTATGACGCAGATAGCCTTCTATGACATTATTGTGCAAATTGGGGGAAAAAGGATCTTTGCTTTGTATGTGCTTCTAGATTCTATAGAAGGCACCTACTCATCATCTGTACTATTGTTTTTCTAACCGGAATCTTGAGTCCTGAGATTAAGGATCATACTGTGTGAGGTGGGGCACATGATAATTTTAGGTGGGTATGCAAATAAGAAGGTTCATACCTAAAAAGATATCATACAGGAATGTACTATACTTAAAAATATAGGTCCTTACCTCATTTCAGATAGTTCCTTCCCTTTCACCAATGAGATATCACAAACACCTGTTTAAAAGATATGCCTATAACTAACATGAAGTGTTCTAAGTGGTTTTCTTTTTCTTTACAGATAATGATAATATAGTGCTATATATTGATATGCCAAAAAAGTGTTACAGTGAGTGATAGCCATATTGTTTATTTCTTACAGGTCTCCCTCCTGTACCTTCCCTCGCTTGATCACCTTAATCTTCCGTGCTGTAATAGCATATCTGAATTGAGGCGGTCAAGAGGTGGACCAAATAAGCATCGAACCCGCTCTGAGGATATATTGTTCATATGAATGCTAAAAGTAACAGAATACGCTGCTGTGCTGTATTGAGCGTTGGCAATGGGGATTAAGCTGCTGTACTTCATTGATCATTTGTAACTGCGAATTTGTCACTGTGCTACATTGAGGATTAGTAACTGGGAATACACGGCATTGCTTTACTGAGGTGTGGTAAAAGAATATGCTGCTGTGCTGTATTGAGCATTGATAACGGAATAGTCTGCTGTTTTGAGCGTTCGTTACTAGGAATACACTGCTGTGGTTTATCGGCGATTGGTAACTGCAAATTTGCCAGTGTGCTACAATGATGTGTGGTAACTGGAGTATGCTGCTGTGTGTCTTTGAGGGGTGATGACTGGTTTATGATGAATGTCACGTGAAGATGTGTACAATGAAAGTTATTTCATGGCTTAGGTGGTTGGATGCAAATAGCATCACCACCTCACACTAGGCGACACCCCCCGGCCATTGGGGGGGCCCTTGTGCGTGACCCCCCTGGCCATTGGGGGGGCCCTCGAGCGTGACCCCCCCGGCCAGGGGGGGGCCCTCGTGCGTGACCCCCCCGGCCATTGGGGGGGGGGTCTCGCGCATGACCCCCCCTTTTTGGGGGGGGTTTCTCGTCCGTGACCCCTCCATGGCCATTCTGAAAAATTGGGGGGTCGGGGGGGTCACGCGCGCGGGGCCCCCCTCCCAATGGCCGGGGGGTCACGCGCGCGGGCCCCCCTCCCAATGGCTGGGGGAGGGTCATGCACGTGGGCCCCCCCATCCTCCCCTTCCCCCTCTCCTCTTTAACCTCTACATCTACCCCCTCATTGCTGCTTTGCTCAAACTGGAGGTCTCCGTCTATAACTATGCGGATGACCTCCAGTTAGTATTTGATGTTTCCTCCTCTTCTAACCCTCTCCTCAAATTCCAAAGTACACTTGTCTTTATTTCGGACTGGATGAGTCTAAATCATCTTAAACTCAATCCGGATAAAACGGAGCTGATCCTGACTGGTGGGACCTCTAACCCTTGGTCCTCTGCCTTCTGGCCCCCCAGCCTTGGCTCCCCCCCGGCCCCCTCTGCCTCAGTGAGAACCCTTGGTATCAAAGTCAGTAAGGATCTTTCCATGCGCCCTCAGATCAGCTCCGTTGTTTCCTCATGTTTCCTCGCTTTACGAATTATCCGTAAGATTTCCCGTTTTTTTTCTGTAGATGCTCTCAAAATAATTGTTTTAGCCATGGTTCTCTCCCGCATAGACTTTGGTAACTGTCTTTATGCGGGTGTCCCCGCATACAAGCTGCGACGCCTTCAAACCATCCAGAATCAGGCGGCTCGCCTCATCCACCAGCTCCCTAAATTTCATCACGCCTCCCCCCTTCTTAAATCCCTTCACTGGCTCCCTGTTAGAAAGGGTAGACGGACCGGGAGGGTCGGCCGGGGTCAGGAGGAGAGGTCTCCGGGGAGAGCCGTCTCCAGCGATCGTACAGACAAGTAACTTCCCCCCCCCACAGACAGATACCACACACGGATAAGGTTCAGGGTTCTTTATAAGCACTTTTTAGGGTACGGTTGAATGGTACAAGGAGGTCTGGACTCAGGGGTCCCCTCGATTCAAGTCTCTCAAAGCAGGGTAAGGGGTAGCGGGACAGTCTGTCTACCAGTCAGGTAGTTCGGATGAGATGATGACTAGCTCACAATCCTCGAGCTTGGTGGTTTAGTTGGTACGGGCCGCGGCAGCGCCAGCAGGTCCCGGTTGAGATGGTCGGTACACGGTCCGCGGCAGCGCCAGCAGGTCCCGGAAAGATGGTCGATGTACGGTCCGCGGCAGCGCCAGCAGGTCCCGGTGAGGATGGTCGTTACAACGGGCCGCGGCAGCGCCAGCAGGTCCCGACGAGGATGGATGTTGCAGAAGGCCGCGGCAGCGCCAGCAGGCAGGACGATGGTTCACAAGAGCGGGCTACGGCAGCGCCAGTAGTCCGTCAAGGCTGAGTTCTCTCGGTGTCTCTCGACTCCAGGATACAACTGCCTTCCTGCTCCGGAGCTGCCCCAGTTATAGGGCAGGCGCCCTTTGATGTCCGGACCCTCACACTTGGAGGTCGGAGGGCCCGGGATGAAGGTGTCCAGACACCCAGCAGGGGTTGGAGCCAGCTCCTGGGGGAGCTGGAGGCGATCGGCACCTGGCGGGGGAAGAGCTCTTGACACTTCGTTCTCCCATTGACCTGCCAAGTGGTCCGCTCACCTCCTGGGTGGAAGGTGGTGCCGGGATGTCGGGGCCGGCCAGGCCCGGGGTTAGGGTCGGGCCGAGGCCACGCGGCCTCGTGGTGCAGGGCCCAAGATGGCGGCTTGAACCGGCCGGGGGAGCCGGTGGGGCTGGGCCCCGTGATGAGTAGAGGTCCGAGGGCAGAAGATCCGTCGGGAGACGGGGTACAGGTGCTTTTCGTGGGTTATGCCTGGTGGGCCGGAGCTCGGGCCCTGTCGTGCGGGGAGGGAGCAAGCCCTTCGTGTGGCCTGTCCAACATGCGTCCCCCCCAGCTGAAGGCGGGGAGAGTCACCCATCTCCTTGGGGACTCTCTTCGTCGAGGCGGAAAAAGCGGGACAGGCCATCCGCGTTGGCGTGGTCTTGGCCTGGTCGGTGCTCCACAGTGAAGTCCATTCCCTGCAGGGAAATGGACCAGCGCAAGAGTTTTGGGTTCTCTCCCCGCATCTGCATCAGCCACTGCAGGGGTCGATGGTCGGTTTGTACCCGGAAGTGGGTACCGAAGAGATAAGGCCGGAGCTTTTTGAGGGCCCACACCACTGCGAAGGCCTCCCTCTCAATGGTGCTCCAGCGCTGTTCTCGGGCCAGGAGACGTCGACTGATGAAGGCCACCGGCTGGTCATGACCTTCGGGGTTTAACTGAGAAAGGACGGCTCCGATGCCGTGGTCGGAGGCGTCGGTCTGTACCACGAATTCCCGACTGTAATCGGGGGCCTGGAGCACAGGGGCGGTGCACAGGGCGGCCTTCAGTTTCTCGAATGCCGCTTGACAATCGGGGGTCCAGTTAATCCGCTTCGGCTGGTTCTTGGACGTGAGACCCGTGAGGGGCCCCACGATGCTGCCGTAGTCTTTCACGAACCGCCGGTAGTAGCCGGTGAGCCCCAAGAAGGCTCGGACCTCGGTCTGGGTGACGGGGGGCTGCCAGGACTGGATGGCAGCAATCTTAAGTTGTAGCGGGGCCACCAGCCCGCTTCCCACTTGGTGCCCAAGGTAGGTCACAGACCCTTGGCCAATTTGGCACTTGCCGGCCTTAATTGTGAGGCCGGCCCGCTGGAGGGCCTGTAGGACCTCTTGGAGGTGACGGAGGTGGTCGGCCCAGTGGCGGCTGTATACAGCGATATCGTCCAGATAGGCAGCGCTGAACTCTTCGAGCCCCGCCAAGACCTGGTTCACGAGGCGTTGAAACGTGGCGGGGGCATTTTTCATGCCGAAGGGCATGACCTTGAATTGGTAGTGGCCATCGGGGGTAGAGAAGGCTGACCGTTCCTGAGCCCTGGGTGTGAGGCCGATCTGCCAGTAGCCCGCTGTTAGGTCGAAGATACTAAGGTAGCGGGCGGCCCCCAGCCGGTCGATCAGCTCGTCTGCTCGGGGAATCGGATGAGCGTCGGTCCGGGTGACAGCGTTCAAGCCCCGGTAGTCGACGCAGAATCTCAGTTCAGGTGCGGTGCCGGGGGCAGCGGCTTTGGGAACCAATACAACCGGACTGGCCCAGGGACTGTCCGAGGGCTCGATGACCCCGATTGTGAGCATCTTGGCCACTTCCTCCTGTATGCAGGCCCGTACCCGATCTGGTACGCGGTAGGCCCGGTGTCGGACAGGGGGGCTGTCCCCGGTGTCCACGTCGTGCAAACACCAAGGGGTGACCCCGGGGGTGAGGGAGAACAGGGTAGCGAACTGCAGCAGGAGGTTCCGGCAGCCCTGGCGTTGCTCCGAAGTGAGGGCGTCAGATAGCCGGACCCCGTCCACGGAGCCGTCATTCTCCTGAGTCTTCAGAAGATCCGGGAGGGGTTCGGAGTCTTCCTCTGCCCCACTGTCCGTAGCCATCAGGAGGCTGAGTTCTGAGCGCACAAAGTGTGGTTTGAGTCGGTTGGTGTGGAGGACCCGGAGGGGGTTCCGGGAGGTCCCCAGGTCGATGAGGTAAGTGACGGGGCTTTTGCGCTCGACCACTTTGAAGGGCCCCGTCCACTTATCCTGCAAGGCACATGGTTCGGTGGGGGACATCACCCATACTTGTTGCCCAGGCTCGAACTCAACGGAGGAGGCATTGTGATCATACCACCTCTTCATGTCCTCCTGGCTGGCCTCGAGGTTCGCCTTGGCCATCCCTCTGAAGCGCCGGGTCTGATTGCGTAGGGCCAGGATGTATTTGAAGACGTCTGGAGGGGTCTTTAGGGGGGCCATCTCCCAACCTTCTTTTACTAGGCTGAGGGGCCCTCGCACAGGGTGCCCGTACAGGAGTTCGAAAGGGCTAAAACCGAGGGACTTCTGGGGAACTTCTCGGTAGGCGAAGAGGAGGCACGGGAGTAGTACATCCCACTGGCGACGGAGGGGCTCTTCCAATCCCCCAATCATCCCCTTGAGAGTGCGGTTAAAACGCTCCACTAGTCCGTTCCCTTGGGGGTGATAGGGGGTCGTGAATCTGTAGGTGACCCCGCATTGTTGCCAGAGGGACTTCATGTATTTGGATATAAAGTTCGTGCCTCGGTCGCTGACGACTTCTCGGGGGAAGCCTACCCGGGAGAAGATCCCCATTAGGGCCCGGCCAACCACCGGAGCTGTCACGGTCCGTAGGGGCACCGCCTCGGGGTAGCGGGTGGCATGGTCCACCAGTACTAAGATGAACCTGTGTCCTTGGGCCGTGCGGGGGTCCAGAGGCCCCACAATGTCTATCCCCACCCTCTCGAACGGGGTGGTGACCACAGGGAAGGGTTGCAGAGGGGCTTTCAGCTTCCGACCACTCTTCCCGCTGGCTTGGCATGTGGGGCAAGATCCGCAGTGGTTCAGGACATCGTTCCTCATTTTCGGCCAGAAAAAGTGGGTCACTAGGCGGCTGTACGTTTTATCCTGGCCCAGGTGTCCAGCCAGGGGGACATCGTGGGCCAGGTTGAGCAGAAAGTCTCTGAAGCGGAGAGGTACCACCAGTACTCGACCGGCCCCCAGCTCGGCGATTCTTTGCTCGCTGTATAGCAGGTTGTTATCCCAGTAGACCCAGTGAGTTCCGGTGGAGTCCCCTGCGTTCTGGGCGCTGGCTTGTTGGCGGAGTCCCTCGAGGGAGGGACAGGTCTTTTGTTCCTGGCGGAACTGTTCTTGGGTGGGCCCCCCTTCTTGACGCCACTGAGCCAGGTCAGGAAGGTCCTGGGGTTGCGCGTCCCCTTCGGTCGTCGGGTCTGGGAGGCTGGCCTCGTCGTTGTCTTCTACTGGGGCGACCGGGGGCGGAGGTGCTGGCCATTCTGGTTCTTCTGATCGAGGGACGGCACGGGCGGCCATGGACCGGGTGGTTATGCAGGCCCAGTCCGGGAGGCCCAGCATCCCCAGGTGCTCTCTTCTCTCAACGGTGGCCCACGGGGAACTCTCGAGGTCATTCCCCAGGAGGCAGTCCACGGGGGCATCGTCCCGGACCGTCACCTTCAACAGGCCGGAGACCCCTCCCCATTCGAATGGGACGCAGGCCATTTGACACATACTTTCAGAGTTGTCTGCCGAGCGGACGGGGCAGAGAATGTTCGGCAGGATCTGCTCGGGCTTCACCAGGTGACAGCGGACGGCCGTCACACTGGCGCCTGTGTCACGCAAGGCCTCGGCTCGCTGTCCATTAATGGTCACCCACTGACCGTATTTCCTGGTGTTAGCGGGTAGGGGAGCCCGCGGGACCATGTCTCTTCCCCCTAAGCACGCCAGGACCATGGCGGCCGGTTCCCACTCTTGCTGGGCCGGCTCATACTCCTCTGGTTCCTCCGATGATCGCTCTTCCCCCAGGGCGGCGGCAGCTACCTGGCGGGGCTTGGGTGTTTGGTTCTGCGGGCAGCTCGGGTCATTGGCGTAGTGGCCGACTCGCTGGCATCGGTGGCACGTGACGTTGGCTCGGACCCCAGGACGCCACGGGGGGTTGCCCCGGCCGGCCGGAGGCGGGGTGCTGGCCACGGGTGTTGCTGGCAAGGCGTCTCTCCCTCGCCCCTGGCCCCCTCCTCCTCCCCGAGGACGGTGCTGGCCTTGGTTGTTTCTGTTCTGTTCGTGTGGCCCCCTCCGGCCCACTCGGGTGCTTTCCCATCGGTCAGCTTCGGCGGCGAGCTGCCGGGGGTCAGTCAGCTTACTGTCGAGGAGGTGCTGCCTGAGCTCGACGAAGCAGTTGTTCGACAGGTGCTCCCATACCATCAGGTTAAAGAGTTGTTCGTAGGTGGTGACATGGCTCCCCTTTATCCAACCCTCGAAGGCACGGCTGAAATAGTTCACGTATTCTACCCAAGTTGTACCTGGGATCCGGGTGCAATCTCTGAACCTCTGGCGGTACATCTCGGGTGTGAGGCCGTAGCGGGTGAGGAGGGCAGCCTTCATGTGGTCGTAGGACGACATTTGGTGATCTGGGAGCTGCAGTAGGGCATCGCGACCCTCGTTGATAAACCTCCCCCAAAGTCCGGCTCCCCAATCACTCCGGTCGATCCGGTGGGAGGTCATGGCGATCTCGTAGGCTTTAAACCACTGTTGTATGTCGTCTTCTCGGACATACTCGCGGACAACATCCTTGGGGATGTGGACTTTTTTCTCGATTGGCCCCGGGGTGTGTGGTCGCTCAGGCACCCCCAGTTCTTTATTCTGTTTCCGAAGTTCTATTTCCGCCAGTTTGCGCTCGTGCTCGAGCGTTATTTTTTTCTCCTCCAGCTCTCTCTGTCTCTGCTTCTCTTCTCGTTCATCTCGGAGCCGCATATGCTCGAGGTTGAGTTTCTGTTCAGCTAACTTGAGTTCCCCATCCATCTTGAGTCGTGCCATTTCCAACTCGTGCAATCTGGTTCTTTCTCTTTCTCGGATCTCCTCCTGCGAGAGGCCCGTTCCCCGCTCCTCGGGAGCCGTGGCGTTCCCCTCTGGTGTGATGCTGCTTTGGTCGGAGGGTCCGGCGACCCCAGTTTCTGTCCACGACTCTAGGGCGTGCTTTAGATCATCTTTGGTACTCAGGCCGGTGGTAGCAATGCCAAGTTCTATGCAGAATTGTCTTAGTTCGCGGTGGTTGTATTCTTCTAATTTATCCATTTGGAATTTCTCGGTGGAGTTGCTATCTTTGGCTGACATCGTGTTTTTGTCGTGGGGTGAGCTACTCTCTGTACGATTACGCGTTGATTCGGATCCCACCTGTACTGCTCGATTTTCCCGGCCTTCTTGTGTTGTAGAGCGATTAATATGACTTCAGTCTCTTTCCATCCAAGTCTAAGGATTAGAGTAGTGAATAGAGCCTATTTACTAGACACTTTGACACGATCCTGTGCTCCTCCCCATAGATCAGGGCTTACATACATAGCCTAGGGGATAGATTCGTTAGTATTAAGGATAACCTGCCCTATAGTGAGGGTATTTCATGGAGTCGTGCTGAATTCAGGCCTGGTAGGCCTCAGACAGGAGAGACTCCATCTTTCTTTCTGCCCCGGCAGCTTGGGACATTTCTAGGTGAAGGGTGATATTTTAGTTATGAGGTGTTATTCGCTCGGAGAGAACCGGTTCAGGCCGGCCCTTATCGAAGGAGTGTATTTTTCCCCTGCCGAAGACACTACATCAGGCCGGCCGGCTGGGAACGTGTCCTTGGCACGGGGAGGTACAGGAATTTGGTGGGCGGCAGGTTTCAAGCTGGAATTTTCCATGAGAGAATGCACCTCTATATTAGTGAAAGTCTGAGTTAGATATTTGCACTTGCTTCTAGTCCATAGGCGGCACCTGGCCGTTAGCAGAAAAGCTACTACTTATTTCAGGGAAGACAGATGATGAACTTGAATCTAAAGAGGAGAGAGTAGCCGATGAGGAAGAGGTTCCAGTGACTCGGAGAGGGAGAAGGGAGTAGATCCGCGACTGCGGAGGTGTGACTTCCAGGCGAAGCCGAGGCACAGACGAGAAGGGAACCTAGATGACCATTGAGCACAGGCTACATACGACTAAGGTGATGTCGACCCCTTTTTATTGAAGTGTATAACTTAACCTTTTACTTTCCTTGCAGGTTGTATATATGATGTATTCTGTGAGTGTGCTTGTAGCAATTAAATAAAGTATTTAGCTTGTTGTGAGTCAGCATGTGTTGTGTATCCTTGTATAGGAGGATAGCCTATTCTTCTAGTCAGATTCAACTTGACATGAACAGATGTTAATCCTGATCAGGTAGGTGGTAACTGAATGAGGGAGAAAAGAGCCCCTCGAACTAAAGAACAGGTTGTGCTCAACTAATAGTCTTTGTGTGATCTGATACATAGTAACCCCGATTCCCCTATCGTGTACTACGGTGATAATAGGATGAGCTCGTGCTAAGGCTGCCGTCTGGGTAGGAAGTTCTGGGTCTGTCTGAGACCGCGAGACTGTGGCTGCCATCTGGGTAGGAAGTTCTGGGTCTGTCTGAGACCGCGAGGCTGTGAGGTCTGAGACTGCGAGACTGTGGCTGCCGTCTGGGTAGGAAGTTCTGGGTCTGTCTGAGACCGCGAGACTGTGGCTGCCGTCTGGGTAGGAAGTTCTGGGTCTGTCTGAGATCGCGAGACTGTGGCTGCCGTCTGGGTAGGAAGTTCTGGGTCTGTCTGAGACCGCGAGACTGTGGCTGCCGTCTGGGTAGGAAGTTCTGGGTCTGTCTGAGACCGCGAGACTGTGGCTGCCGTCTGGGTAGGAGGTTCTGGGTCTGTCTGAGATCGCGAGGCTGTGAGGTCTTGATATATATATATATAATAGGAATTCCCTGTCCTTAGGTGGTACATATATATGTGGTTATTTAGGTGTAAAAAGGCCCTAGGGAGGGGGTAACGTTCTGGTTTGGGTTAGAAAGGCTCTGTTGAGCGGGTTCCACCTGATCCGAAAACCCAAGCAGAACATTTGGCGTCACGAACTGTTTACGAAACCTGTGTGCGTTTTGTTTGTCTTATGTTTGCTTTCGGTGTGTGCGTGGTTTTCTTTGCATTCTTTTTTATATATTTGCGTGTATAGTTTTTTTTCTCTCTCTCTTTCTCTCTTCCTTTCTTTTCTCTGCGTTTCTTTTTCTTTCTTTTTTCGCGATGTTTTCTAAGAAATCTAAATCTACTCTTAAATTGTCCGTTGATATTCCCGGATGGGATTCAACGCCTTATGGAGCCTTAGCCCGTGAGTGGGCTGACTCTACTGGTCTGAGTGAAAATTGGAACTCTTCTTTGGAGTTGGCGGAACCGGCTGACGTGATTACTTGTTTGCAGACGGCACCTGTATTGAAGGGTGAGGAGGTTCCCGCTTTGGGGCGCAGAGGTTGGGTTATTCTGTCTGCGTATCGGATTCTGCATGAGAGATTGTTGAAATTACAGATCTCTCTTAAGGATGTGGAGGCACACTTTGTTGAGATTCAGAATTCTAATACTCTACTGCGATGTCAAAATAAGTTGCTTTCTGACAAACTTGACACTTACCAAACGGTTGCCGAAAGGGCGGCTGTGCGGATTGCTCGTTATAAGTACAAGAACAGGCGTGGTCGAGTTTCGACGCGTAAGGTGCGTCTGGTCGTGGCGAAAGCTGGACTAGATTGGAATCCTGATGAATGGGATGGTAATATCTGGGACTCGAGTACCTCTTGTTCCTCGGGTGAGGAGTCTGTTACGCACGAGTTTTCTCGTTCCCGTCATGAATGTAAGTCTGCTTCTCGCACCTCTGATGGTGCACCCCGTGATTACGCTCGTTCTTCGGGCGGGATCGATGCTTCTTACACTGATTGTCCCTCTACTAGTACTGCTCGGGCTCCTTGTGATGCTCGTCCCGTGGTCTCTGCGCATCCGGTTTTTCGTCGGAAGTTGCAGCAATCTCCTAATGCTCCGCAGGGTGTTTCTTTGGACTGTTTAGAAGATTTTACTCAACAAGAAATTAGTGATATTTTGCAGCGCTTTCGGCAGCGGACTGGTGAGGCCTTGCTCACATGGATGGTGCGCCTTTATGAACTAGGCGCTGCTGGTATTATGCTGGATACTGGCGACTGTTTGAAATTTTGTTCTTTGAGTTTGGATTCTACTGTGCAAGATCATTTTCGTAACTATAATGGTGGTGGTCAAATTTCTTTGCTCCAATTGGCGACTGAGGGTTGTAATTTGAAGTATCCTACTGAATCTGACTGGCCTGTCAATGACAAGCCGTGGTATACCTTGCGTGATGCTGCGCAACGTCTTAAGGAGGAAGTGATGAAAACGGCTTTTTTTCTGGGCACTGCTGACAGGTTGCTTGATGGGATGTTGACTTCTTCTGTGCGGAATCGTATCATTCGCTCTTCTCCTGTCGCCTACAAGCAGGTCATGATGACTTTGTTGATTAACCAGACTGGTAATGTGCTATCTACGGTGTTGGAATCGGTGCGCCAACTCGTGAGTTGGGTGAGTGGTTTAAACCTGAACGTCAGCCCCGGTCTGACACTCGTACTCCTGGTGAATATAAATTTACTAGACGTGATATCTTTACTGGTCTTTTGGCTGATGGTGTACGTCGGGAGGACATTGATGGTGAGACTACTGCTCGTTTGTGGGAGTTGTTTCGCAAACGGGGCTTGGATCGGAAGGAGGGTGCCCGGCGTGTTCGAACGACTGAGTGTGATCGTGGTTGTTCTGATGGTAGCGGTGATGACGATCGCCGTGGGCGCTCTGATCGTCGTGATGATCGGCGTCCTGTACGTGATCTGTCCCCCCGTCGAGAGCGGGACAGGGAGAGAGAGGGGGAAAAGGAAAGGGGGAGAAATGATCATGCTTACAGCAGGCGTAGAGATGATAGGGATCAATCTCCTGAGTTGAGGAGGAGAGAGAATCGTCACAGCTTGGTTGATCGTAACCCACGGTATAATACTGAAGACTTGAATCCGTTCCGTACGGGGAATGGATATGAACAGGAGGTACCGATACCTAAGAAACGTGAGAGTCTTTATCCTGATTTGTCCTGGTACACAGAATGCAGTAAGAATGACTAGGAAATAGGTCAAGCTCCGGTACACAGATGGGCTCATAGAGATAATAGACCCTATGTAGATATTGATATTTATTGGAGACATCGTAATATCCAAAGGGCCCGAGCATTAGTTGATACAGGAGCGGAGGCCACTCTTATTCATGGAAAATCAAAGAAGTTTACAGGGCAGCCTTTTACTATTACCGGATTAGGAGGAAAAGAAACCCCTGCAGTTCAAACTTTGCTTGAAATGAGAATAGGTAGAATCCCTAGACAGGAATATTCTGTATTAGTGGTGCCACTCTTAGAATTCATAATTGGAATTGATATTTTGAAGGGAATGACGTTGCATCTTGATGATGGGTGTTACCAATTTGGAACGACGCATTATATCTCGTCCAGACCTATACGGGTTGGTCGTTTAAGGATGCCCCCCATACAAGTTCCCCAGGCGACCAAAGTGGTTTGTCAGAAGCAGTATCGTATTCCGGGTGGTCATGAAGAGATTAGTACCACCATTCAGGAGTTGGTTGATGCAGGTGTTATAACTCCAGTTACTTCTGCTTGGAATAATCCTGTTTGGCCGGTGCGTAAGAGTGATAATTCTTGGCGCATGACTGTTGATTATCGAGAATTGAACAAACACACGCCCTCTTTGACTGTTGCAGTACCGGATGTTATTACCCTGATTGAAAGAATCCAAACACATCCAGGTACATGGTATGCGTCCATCGATATTGCTAATGCTTTCTTTTCTATTCCAATTGCCCCTGAGTGTCAGGAACAGTTCAGTTTTACGTGGAACGGGCGTCAGATGACGTTTAGAAGTCTTCCTCAGGGCTATGTGCATAGTCCTACGATTTGTCACCGGCTGGTGGCAGAACATTTGGCTGAGGTACCAGTTCATCCCAAAATTCAGATATGTCATTATATTGATGATGTTTTGATCCAAGGCGAAACACAAGAGGATGTTCAGACACAATTAGATAGAGTCATTGAGTGTCTGCGTGAGAAAGGTTGGGAGATCAATCCGGATAAATTACAAGGTCCGTCCCAAGCTGTAAAATTTTTAGGTATTAATTGGCATGAGGGACTCCGCGAGGTGATCCCTCAAGTTAAACAGAAGATTCTTGATTTTTCGGTTCCGAGGAATAGGAAGGAAGCCCAGAGCTTCATTGGCTTATTTGGTTTTTGGCGCCAGCATATTCCTCATTTGAGTCAAATATTGGCCCCTTTGTACCGAATTACACGTAAAAAGAATGCATTTGAATGGGATAAGCAACAGCAAGATGCATTTAGTCTGGCGAAAGAGGCAATTCAACATGCTATGGATCTATGGCCTGTACGTGATGGTGATGTGGATTTGAATGTGTCTGTGCAAGGCCCTTATGCAAATTGGAGTTTGTGGCAGAAACAAGGCAGGAGTAAGGTACCGTTAGGTTTTTGGACCAAAAAGCTACCTGATGCTGGTGAGCGTTATACACCCTTTGAGAAACAGCTACTTGCTTGTTATTGGGCTTTGGTGGATACCGAGCAATTGACTTTGGGACATGATATATTCTTGCGTCCTGAAATTCCTATTATGCAGTGGGTTCTGAGTTCACCGAAAACTCATCGAATTGGGCATGCTCAAGAGGCGAGCGTGATTAAATGGAAATGGTACATACAAGACAGGGCACGTGTGGGCCCGAAAGGAGTTGCGTCTTTACATGAGCAAGTGGCGCAAGCACCGTCGACTGAGACTGAGAGTGAGTGTTCCGTACCTTTAGAACAGGAGTCTCCTGTTAAGTGGGGTAGACCTTTTGATGATTTGTCCGCTGAGGACAGAAACCATGTTTGGTTCACAGATGGGTCGGCGAAGTTTATTGGGACGACACGGCACTGGAAGGCGGTGTCTTATAATCCGGTCACACAGAAACTGTTGAGCACAACTGGTGAAGGGAAGAGTAGCCAATTTGCCGAGCTTTACGCTGTTTACCAAGTTTTGAAACAAGAATTACCTGGTACATGTCATATTTTTACCGATTCTTGGTCAACTGCCAATGGACTGGCTGTTTGGTTGCCGACTTGGCATTCCCATAATTGGAAGTTACATTCCAAAGAATTGTGGGGAAAAGAGTTATGGCAAGAGATTTGGGAGATGCTCCCACAGAGTACTGTTACAATCTTCCATGTGGATGCTCACACCCCAATAGACTCCCTTGACAAATTTTTTCATAACATTGCAGATGAAAAATCTAAAATTGCTGAGGCAGTGGTGGACAGACAAGATCCTGATATTGCGGGATTGGCGAAATGGGCACACCAGAAGGCAGGACACTTTGGAGAGAAGGCCACTAGCAGGTGGGCTGCTGATAGAGGAATTTATATTCCCCTGGATCTAATCAAAAATGTTATTTTACATTGTCCCGTCTGTCAACATATCAGACAGCGTAAGGTACCCCAAATTGTTAGAGGCCATTTACATCGCGGGAAACTGCCCGCTCAAATTTGGCAGATTGATTACATCGGACCCCTTCCCATGAGTAGGAATTGTCAATATGTTTGCACAATTGTCGATACATATAATGGCTTGCTGGTAGCTCTTCCATGTAAGCAAGCTACCCAATTGAATACCATAAAAACATTAGAATTGATTATGATGTATTATGGTGTGCCATTCCAAATTCAATCTGATAATGCATCCCATTTTCGTGGAAGATTGGTACAAGAATTCTGTGTGGAAAATAATATTGAATGGATATTTCATATACCCTACTACCCGCAGGCCTCGGGCCTGGTGGAGAGATTGAATGGCCTGTTAAAGGACCAATTACGAAAGTTAACAGATGACAAGTATAAAAACTGGCGAGACTTTTTACCACAAGCACTATTGATTCTGAATAATCGTCCTTTTTTAAATGCTGAATCTCCACTTATGCGTTTGTTTCCCCCAAATGTTGAGACTATGCCTAATGTAATCAGTGAAACTGTGATGTATTGGGAAATTACTCCCGGAGCTCTGACTCCATGCAGAGCGACCCCAGGGTCGGCAGGTTTAGACTTGCACGCCATGGATGACACCGTTCTGGAGAGTAAGAATCGGGTCATCATTGCTACTGGTGTTGGTATTCATATACCACCTGGGAATTTTGGATTGATCGCCCCTAGATCGGGGCTGGCTGTAAAAGGCATCCAGGTACTTGGAGGTGTCATCGACAGTGACTATCAGGGAGAGATTAAGGTACTTCTGCTAAATAGCAGTGAGATTGACTTACTGATACACCGCACTGACCGAGTGGCTCAATTACTCATTATGCCTGTTTTCAGTGGCGAAATATTGAAAGGCACTGCCCCAACTTTGCTAACTGTACGTGGCCAGAAAGGCTTTGGCTCTACGGATAACCCTGGGGCCAGGGTTTGGGTGCAATCGCCTAAGAATCCCCCTGAACAAGCAGAGGTTATTGCCACCGGTCAGGACAATACCATTTTGGTTATGAGGCCAGGGAAAGATAGCTGGGAAGCTGTCCCAGCTGATAAATGTTATTTACGAGAATGATTAATGCCTGTATTTGGTTCTTTTTCAGATCATTCTTTGGATTGTTGCTGCAGGATGTGTCGGAACTGGACTCCTTTTGGATTGGTTCGGCGAGAGAGAAGGGATCCCGTCAACCCGGGATGAACTGAGAACCCGAGTGTTGCGTTCCTTCAATGCGTGGGATTCGTCATCGAACTTTTGGACATTACTGGCCAAGAGAGTGACTGATGCCCCTCACTTCTGCTTGACACCGATGAGATCTGTGCATGACATTCTAGCGACTTGTCTAGTTGCTGTCCCCGCCTCACTGGAGACTTTAATTAGTATCTTTAACGTTTCGAAGGCTCGTCCGAATATTATCCTGGGTGATTTTGCTACCCATGTATATTGTCCTTTGTGCACTGAACTGCCGAATGAGCAACTCCCCATCCAGTCCCAAATAATTACGTATAATATCACACGAGGTGACCTATGCTTCTTTCTTACATGTAATCCTAATACAATTTCTGAATGCCTACGCCTCAAGTTAAGAGGCGCCACTTCATTCACAACTCACGAACGGACTTTGTGTTTTCAGAGGACACCGACCACATGTGTCTCAGTCCAGAACAATATGACTTGCAATAGTTTGGTAGTTACTCCCAGTCACTATCGTGCGATGTTGCTACCTGCCGGATGGCTTTTCTCATGTGGTAATACTTCCTGGCCATATGTCCCTGCAAACATTTCCGGAGGCCCGTGTGCCATTACCAGACTGAGTTTGCTAATGTTCTCATCACATCCAAATGCCAACTCTCGTGTGCTTCGAGATACTATGATGTTACAGGAGGATTGTGACTCATCTTTGCATTTATATTCCAAGTCTGAATATCTTAGCCTAGCTGTTTCAATTATTGGTGTTCCTGCTTTGGCGGTTTATAATGCCAAATCTATTGGGAAAATGGCTTGCTGGATGGTGAAATCTATTAATCATACTTCTACAGTCTTGTCTGACTTGCTATTAGACGCCCAGGGTGAACGTAGGGCCATTTTTCAAAATAGAGCAGCCATTGATTATCTTTTGCTTAAACATGGACATGGTTGCTCGGACTTTGAAGGCCTCTGCTGTTTTAACTTATCTGATGATACACAATCCATTCGTGCACACCTAGATAAGTTGCATGACTTAACGGATGAAGTTAGAAAACACATTGATCAGGGCTGGTTTGACTGGCTCTTTAATTGGTTACCGGACGTGCATATGTTACGCCACACATTAGGTGGCATTTTGATTGCTATCGCTGTTTTGATTTCTATCTGTTGCTTTATTCAGTGTATCCCTTCACTGCTTCAATTCTGTACACTCGGTACTAGACATAGATCAGTTAGTTTTGTTTCATATTATTCTTCCACCGATGTTAGTTCTGTTTAATGGATGTATAATAGACTGAAGTCAAGGGTGAAATGTACTGCTCGATTTTCCCGGCCTTCTTGTGTTGTAGAGCGATTAATATGACTTCAGTCTCTTTCCATCCAAGTCTAAGGATTAGAGTAGTGAATAGAGCCTATTTACTAGACACTTTGACACGATCCTGTGCTCCTCCCCATAGATCAGGGCTTACATACATAGCCTAGGGGATAGATTCGTTAGTATTAAGGATAACCTGCCCTATAGTGAGGGTATTTCATGGAGTCGTGCTGAATTCAGGCCTGGTAGGCCTCAGACAGGAGAGACTCCATCTTTCTTTCTGCCCCGGCAGCTTGGGACATTTCTAGGTGAAGGGTGATATTTTAGTTATGAGGTGTTATTCGCTCGGAGAGAACCGGTTCAGGCCGGCCCTTATCGAAGGAGTGTATTTTTCCCCTGCCGAAGACACTACATCAGGCCGGCCGGCTGGGAACGTGTCCTTGGCACGGGGAGGTACAGGAATTTGGTGGGCGGCAGGTTTCAAGCTGGAATTTTCCATGAGAGAATGCACCTCTATATTAGTGAAAGTCTGAGTTAGATATTTGCACTTGCTTCTAGTCCATAGGCGGCACCTGGCCGTTAGCAGAAAAGCTACTACTTATTTCAGGGAAGACAGATGATGAACTTGAATCTAAAGAGGAGAGAGTAGCCGATGAGGAAGAGGTTCCAGTGACTCGGAGAGGGAGAAGGGAGTAGATCCGCGACTGCGGAGGTGTGACTTCCAGGCGAAGCCGAGGCACAGACGAGAAGGGAACCTAGATGACCATTGAGCACAGGCTACATACGACTAAGGTGATGTCGACCCCTTTTTATTGAAGTGTATAACTTAACCTTTTACTTTCCTTGCAGGTTGTATATATGATGTATTCTGTGAGTGTGCATGTAGCAATTAAATAAAGTATTTAGCTTGTTGTGAGTCAGCATGTGTTGTGTATCCTTGTATAGGAGGATAGCCTATTCTTCTAGTCAGATTCAACTTGACATGAACAGATGTTAATCCTGATCAGGTAGGTGGTAACTGAATGAGGGAGAAAAGAGCCCCTCGAACTAAAGAACAGGTTGTGCTCAACTAATAGTCTTTGTGTGATCTGATACATAGTAACCCCGATTCCCCTATCGTGTACTACGGTGATAATAGGATGAGCTCGTGCTAAGGCTGCCGTCTGGGTAGGAAGTTCTGGGTCTGTCTGAGACCGCGAGACTGTGGCTGCCGTCTGGGTAGGAAGTTCTGGGTCTGTCTGAGACCGCGAGGCTGTGAGGTCTGAGACTGCGAGACTGTGGCTGCCGTCTGGGTAGGAAGTTCTGGGTCTGTCTGAGACCGCGAGACTGTGGCTGCCGTCTGGGTAGGAAGTTCTGGGTCTGTCTGAGACCGCGAGACTGTGGCTGCCGTCTGGGTAGGAAGTTCTGGGTCTGTCTGAGATCGCGAGACTGTGGCTGCCGTCTGGGTAGGAAGTTCTGGGTCTGTCTGAGACCGCGAGACTGTGGCTGCCGTCTGGGTAGGAAGTTCTGGGTCTGTCTGAGACCGCGAGACTGTGGCTGCCGTCTGGGTAGGAGGTTCTGGGTCTGTCTGAGATCGCGAGGCTGTGAGGTCTTGATATATATATATATAATAGGAATTCCCTGTCCTTAGGTGGTACATATATATGTGGTTATTTAGGTGTAAAAAGGCCCTAGGGAGGGGGTAACGTTCTGGTTTGGGTTAGAAAGGCTCTGTTGAGCGGGTTCCACCTGATCCGAAAACCCAAGCAGAACACCACCGCTGCCACCAATGTTAGAAAGGGTAGACGGACCGGGAGGGTCGGCCGGGGTCAGGAGGAGAGGTCTCCGGGGAGAGCCGTCTCCAGCAATCGTACAGACAAGTAACTTCCCCCCCCCACAGACAGATACCACACACGGATAAGGTTCAGGGTTCTTTATAAGCACTTCTTAGGGTACGGTTGAATGGTACAAGGAGGTCTGGACTCAGGGGTCCCCTCGATTCAAGTCTCTCAAAGCAGGGTAAGGGGTAGCGGGACAGTCTGTCTACCAGTCAGGTAGTTCGGATGAGATGATGACTAGCTCACAATCCTCGAGCTTGGTGGTTTAGTTGGTATGGGCCGCGGCAGCGCCAGCAGGTCCCGGTAGAGATGGTCGGTACACGGTCCGCGGCAGCGCCAGCAGGTCCCGGAAAGATGGTCGATGTACGGTCCGCAGCAGCGCCAGCAGGTCCCGGTGAGGATGGTCGTTACAACGGGCCGCGGCAGCGCCAGCAGGTCCCGACGAGGATGGATGTTGCAGAAGGCCGCGGCAGCGCCAGCAGGCAGGACGATGGTTCACAAGAGCGGGCTACGGCAGCGCCAGTAGTCCGTCAAGGCTGAGTTCTCTCGGTGTCTCTCGACTCCAGGATACAACTGCCTTCCTGCTCCGGAGCTGCCCCAGTTATAGGGCAGGCGCCCTTTGATGTCCGGACCCTCACACTTGGAGGTCGGAGGGCCCGGGATGAAGGTGTCCAGACACCCAGCAGGGGTTGGAGCCAGCTCCTGGGGGAGCTGGAGGCGATCGGCACCTGGCGGGGGAAGAGCTCTTGACACTTCGTTCTCCCATTGACCTGCCAAGTGGTCCGCTCACCTCCTGGGTGGAAGGTGGTGCCGGGATGTCGGGGCCGGCCAGGCCCGGGGTTAGGGTCGGGCCGAGGCCACGCGGCCTCGTGGTGCAGGGCCCAAGATGGCGGCTTGAACCGGCCGGGGGAGCCGGTGGGGCTGGGCCCCGTGATGAGTAGAGGTCCGAGGGCAGAAGATCCGTCGGGAGACGGGGTACAGGTGCTTTTCGTGGGTTATGCCTGGTGGGCCGGAGCTCGGGCCCTGTCGTGCGGGGAGGGAGCAAGCCCTTCGTGTGGCCTGTCCAACATGGGCCTGTTCAACACTCCCCATTATGTACCGTACCCTCTTCAAAATGGGTTGCAGTCTTTATGGCTCGTGCCCACACTGCCCCTCTCTTCATCAACTCGCTGATCACTCCTTACATACCCAGCCGTACCCTCCGTTCTTCCAGTCAGGCTCTCCTTATCATTCCCCGTTTTCGCAAGTCGAGAGCAGGTGGTACTAGGTTCTCTGTCCTTGCCCCCCGCTTTTGGAATGACCTCCCATTTTCCATCAGATCCATTACCTCTTACCCATCCTTCAGGAATGCACTCAAGACTCACCTGTTCACTCTAGCCTTCCCCTCTCACTGATCCCCCTCACTGTCTGACTCATGTAATCCTCTAGCGCCAGGAAACCGCATGGTCACAGCGCGCTTTATAAGCACTTTCAACTTCTTCACGCGCGTGGGCCCCCTCCCCCAATAGCCGGGGGGATCACGCGCGTAGGGCCCCCCATGGCCAGGGGGGGGTCATGCACGTGGGACCCCCCCATGGCCAGGGGCATTGGGGGGGCACGCGCGAGGGGCCCCCCCAATGGCTGGGGGGGCCCTACGTGCGAGGGGCCCCCCAATGGCTGGGGGGGCCAACGCGCGAGGGGTCCCCCCCAATGGCTGGGGGGGGGCCCTACGCGCGAGGGGCCCCCCCAATGGCTGGGGGGGCCCTACGCGCGAGGGCCCCCCCCCCAATGGCGGGGGGGGCCCTACGCGCGAGGGCCCCCCCCCAATGGCGGGGGGGGCCCTACGCGCGAGGGCCCCCCCCCCCCAATGGCGGGGGGGGCCCTACGCGCGAGGGCCCCCCCCAATGGCTGGGGGGGCCCTACGCGCGAGGGCCCCCCCCCCCAATGGCTGGGGGGGGGGGGCCCTACGTGCGAGGGCCCCCCCCCAATGGCTGGGGGGGCCCAACGCGCGAGGGGCCCCCCCAATGGCTGGGGGGGGGCCCTACGCGCGAGGGGCCCCCCCAATGGCTGGGGGGGCCCTACGCGCGAGGGCCCCCCCCCAATGGCTGGGGGGGCCCTACGCGCGAGGGGCCCCCCCCAATGGCTAAGGGGGGGCCCTACGCGCGAGGGCCCCCCCCCAATGGCTAAGGGGGGGCCCTACGCGCGAGGGGCCCCCCCCAATGGCTAAGGGGGGGCCCTACGCGCGAGGGGCCCCCCAAAGGCTAAGGGGGGGCCCTACACGCGAGGGCCCCCCCCCAATGGCTAAGGGGGGGCCCTACGCGCAAAGGCCCCCCCAATGGCTAGGGGGGGCCCTACGCGCGAGGTGCCCCCCAATGGCTGGGGGGGGCCCTACACGCGAGGGGCCCCCCAATGGCTAGGGGGAGCCCTACGCGCGAGGGCCCCCCCAATGGCTAAGGGGGGGGCCTTACGCGCGAGGGCCCCCCCCCCAATGCCTAGGGGGGCCCTACGCGCGAGGGGCCCCCCCAATGGCTGGGGGAGGCCCACGCGCGAGGGGGCCCCCCAAAATGGCTGGGGGGCCCCACGCGCGAGGGGCCCCCTGCAGTAGCGAAGAACGCGGGCAGAATATTTGATCCGTGTGTCTGGATCGTTTGGCTGTTACCGCAAGAAGTTTCCCGAGTGTGGTATTGGGTAAGGATGCGCTTTGCACTATTTTTGCAGTATGCTTTAATTCGGACATCTGTTGTTCGTATGTCCTTCAGAGAACATTCCCCGAATAAGCCGCCCGGTTCGCTGGAGTTGCTGCCTGGCGTCTTTAACCGTGGTTAAAAGTGGGATACTGTTGAGGTCGCTCCACAATCCGGCCTTTTGTACGGTCGTCCGTGTGACTATTAAGCGCTGCAGATCTTTCGGTTATAGCAATTGAGTTCAAGACTTTTGTGGAGTATTCAACAATACTGTTTGTTTACAATTATTATTTGTTTACAATTGGGGCGTGAACTAGAAACGTGTTTGGATATAATTCCTGGCAAAGAAGAATGAAGGTCTATGACGCAGATAGCCTTCTATGACATTATTGTGCAAATTGGGGGAAAAAGGATCTTTGCTTTGTATGTGCTTCTAGATTCTATAGAAGGCACCTACTCATCATCTGTACTATTGTTTTTCTAACCGGAATCTTGAGTCCTGAGATTAAGGATCATACTGTGTGAGGTGGGGCACATGATCATTTTAGGTGGGTATGCAAATAAGAAGGTTCATACCTAAAAAGATAGCATACAGGAATGTACTATACTTAAAAATATAGGTCCTTACCTCATTTCAGATAGTTCCTTCCCTTTCACCAATGAGATATCACAAACACCTGTTTAAAAGATATGCCTATAACTAACATGAAGTGTTCTAGGTGGTTTTCTTTTTCTTTACAGATAATGATAATATAGTGCTATATATTGATATGCCAAAAAAGTGTTACAGTGAGTGATAGCCATATTGTTTATTTCTTACAGGTCTCCCTCCTGTACCTTCCCTCGCTTGATCACCTTAATCTTCCGTGCTGTAATAGCATATCTGAATTGAGGCGGTCAAGAGGTGGACCAAATAAGCATCGAACCCGCTCTGAGGATATATTGTTCATATGAATGCTAAAAGTAACAGAATACGCTGCTGTGCTGTATTGAGCGTTGGCAATGGGGATTAAGCTGCTGTACTTCATTGATCATTTGTAACTGCGAATTTGTCACTGTGCTACATTGAGGATTAGTAACTGGGAATACACGGCATTGCTTTACTGAGGTGTGGTAAAAGAATATGCTGCTGTGCTGTATTGAGCATTGATAACGGAATAGTCTGCTGTTTTGAGCGTTCGTTACTAGGAATACACTGCTGTGGTTTATCGGCGATTGGTAACTGCAAATTTGCCAGTGTGCTACAATGATGTGTGGTAACTGGAGTATGCTGCTGTGTGTCTTTGAGGGGTGATGACTGGTTTATGATGAATGTCACGTGAAGATGTGTACAATGAAAGTTATTTCATGGCTTAGGTGGTTGGATGCAAATAGCATCACCACCTCACACTAGGCGACACCCCCCGGCCATTGGGGGGGCCCTTGTGCGTGACCCCCCTGGCCATTGGGGGGGGCCCTCGAGTGTGACCCCCCCGGCCAGGGGGGGGCCCTCGTGCGTGACCCCCCCGGCTATTTGGGGGGGGGGTGTCTCGTCCGTGACCCCTCCATGGCCATTCTGAAAAATTGGGGGGTCAGGGGGGTCACGCGCGCGGGGCCCCCCTCCCAATGGCCGGGGGGTCACGCGCGCGGGCCCCCCTCCCAATGGCTGGGGGAGGGTCATGCACGTGGGCCCCCCCATCCTCCCCTTCCCCCTCTCCTCTTTAACCTCTACATCTACCCCCTCATTGCTGCTTTGCTCAAACTGGAGGTCTCCGTCTATAACTATGCGGATGACCTCCAGTTAGTATTTGATGTTTCCTCCTCTTCTAACCCTCTCCTCAAATTCCAAAGTACACTTGTCTTTATTTCGGACTGGATGAGTCTAAATCATCTTAAACTCAATCCGGATAAAACAGAGCTGATCCTGACTGGTGGGACCTCTAACCCTTGGTCCTCTGCCTTCTGGCCCCCCAGCCTTGGCTCCCCCCCGGCCCCCTCTGCCTCAGTGAGAACCCTTGGTATCAAAGTCAGTAAGGATCTTTCCATGCGCCCTCAGATCAGCTCCGTTGTTTCCTCATGTTTCCTCGCTTTACGAATTATCCGTAAGATTTCCCGTTTTTTTTCTGTAGATGCTCTCAAAATAATTGTTTTAGCCATGGTTCTCTCCCGCATAGACTTTGGTAACTGTCTTTATGCGGGTGTCCCCGCATACGAGCTGCGACGCCTTCAAACCATCCAGAATCAGGCGGCTCGCCTCATCCACCAGCTCCCTAAATTTCATCACGCCTCCCCCCTTCTTAAATCCCTTCACTGGCTCCCCATTATGTACCGTACCCTCTTCAAAATGGGTTGCAGTCTTTATGGCTCGTGCCCACACTGCCCCTCTCTTCATCAACTCGCTGATCACTCCTTACATACCCAGCCGTACCCTCAGTTCTTCCAGTCAGGCTCTCCTTATCATTCCCCGTTTTCGCAAGTCGAGAGCAGGTGGTACTAGGTTCTCTGTCCTTGCCCCCCGCTTTTGGAATGACCTCCCATTTTCCATCAGATCCATTACCTCTTACCCATCCTTCAGGAATGCACTCAAGACTCACCTGTTCACTCTAGCCTTCCCCTCTCACTGATCCCCCTCACTGTCTGACTCATGTAATCCTCTAGCGCCAGGAATCCGCATGGTCACAGCGCGCTTTATAAGCACTTTCAACTTCTTCACGCGCGTGGGCCCCCTCCCCAATAGCCGGGGGGATCACGCGCGTAGGGCCCCCCATGGCCAGGGGGGGTCATGCACGTGGGACCCCCCCATGGCCAGGGGCATTGGGGGGGCACGCGCGAAGGGCCCCCCCAATGGCTGGGAGGGGCCCTACGCGCGAGGGGCCCCCAATGGCTGGGGGGGCCCTACGCGCGAGGGGCCCCCCCCAATGGCTGGGGGGGCCCTACGCGCGAGGGCCCCCCCCCAATGGCTGGGGGGGCCCTACGCGCGAGGGGCCCCCTCAATGGCTGGGGGGGCCCTACGTGTGAGGGGCCCCCCAATGGCTGGGGGAGCCCTACGTGCGAGGGCCCCCCCCAATGGCTGGGGGGGCCCTATGCGTGAGGGCCCCCCCAATGGCTGGGGGGGCCCTATGCGTGAGGGCCCCCCCCCAATGGCTGGGGGGGCCACGCGCAAGGGCCCCCCAATGGCAGGGGGGTAACCACGCGCGAGGGCCCCCCCAATGGTGGGGGCCCATGCGCGAGGGCCCCCCCAATGGCTGGGGGGGCCCCCTGCAGTAGCGAAGAACGCGGGCAGAATATTTGATCCGTGTGTCTGGATCGTTTGGCTGTTACCGCAAGAAGTTTCCCGAGTGTGGTATTGGGTAAGGGTGCGCTTTGCACTATTTTTGCAGTATGCTTTAATTCGGACATCTGTTGTTCGTATGTCTTTCTGAGAACATTCCCCGAATAAGCCGCCCGGTTCGCTAGAGTTGCTGCCTGGCGTCTTTAACCGTGGTTAAAAGTGGGATACTGTTGAGGTCGCTCCACAATCCGGCCTTTTGTACGGTCGTCTGTGTGACTATTAAGCGCTGCAGATCTTTCGGTTATAGCAATTGAGTTCAAGACTTTTGTGGAGTATTCAACAATACTGTTTGTTTACAATTATTATTTGTTTTCAATTGGGGCATGAACTAGAAACGTGTTTGGATATAATTCCTGGCAAAGAAGAATGAAGGTCTATGACGCAGATAGCTCTCTATGACATTATTGTGCAAATTGGGGGAAAAAGGATCTTTGCTTTGTATGTGCTTCTAGATTCTATAGAAAGCACCTACTCATCATCTGTACTATTGTTTTTCTAACCGGAATCTTGAGTCCTGAGATTAAGGATCATACTGTGTGAGGTGGGGCACATGATAATTTTAGGTGGGTATGCAAATAAGAAGGTTCATACCTAAAAAGATAGCATACAGAAATGTACTATACTTAAAAATATAGGTCCTTACCTCATTTCAGATAGTTCCTTCCCTTTCACCAATGAGATATCACAAACACCTGTTTAAAAGATATGCCTATAACTAACATGAAGTGTTCTAGGTGGTTTTCTTTTTCTTTACAGATAATGATAATATAGTGCTATATATTGATATGCCAAAAAAGTGTTACAGTGAGTGATAGCCATATTGTTTATTTCTTACAGGTCTCCCTCCTGTACCTTCCCTCGCTTGATCACCTTAATCTTCCGTGCTGTAATAGCATATCTGAATTGAGGCGGTCGAGAGGTGGACCAAATAAGCATCGAACCCGCTCTGAGGATATATTGTTCATATGAATGCTAAAAGTAACAGAATACGCTGCTGTGCTGTATTGAGCGTTGGCAATGGGGATTAAGCTGCTGTACTTCATTGATCATTTGTAACTGCGAATTTGTCACTGTGCTACATTGAGGATTAGTAACTGGGAATACACGGCATTGCTTTACTGAGGTGTGGTAAAAGAATATGCAGCTGTGCTGTATTGAGCATTGATAACGGAATAGTCTGCTGTTTTGAGCGTTCGTTACTAGGAATACACTGCTGTGGTTTATCGGCGATTGGTAACTGCAAATTTGCCAGTTTGCTACAATGATGTGTGGTAACTGGAGTATGCTGCTGTGTGTCTTTGAGGGGTGATGACTGGTTTATGATGAATGTCACGTGAAGATGTGTACAATGAAAGTTATTTCATGGCTTAGGTGGTTGGATGCAAATAGCATCACCACCTCACACTAGGCGACCCCCCCGGCCATTGGGGGGGCCCTTGTGCGTGACCCCCCTGGCCATTGGGGGGGGCCCTCGAGCGTGACCCCCCCGGCCAGGGGGGGGCCCTCGTGCGTGACCCCCCGGCCATTGGGGGGGCGTCTCGCGCATGACCCCCCCGGCCATTTGGGGGGGTGTCTCGTCCGTGACCCCCCATGGCCATTCTGAAAAATTAGGGGGTCGGGGGGGTCACCCCTCCCAATGGCTGGGGGAGGGTTATGCACGTGGGCCCCCCCATCCTCCCCTTCCCCCTCTCCTCTTTAACCTCTACATCTACCCCCTCATTGCTGCTTTGCTCAAACTGGAGATCTCCGTCTATAACTATGCGGATGACCTCCAGTTAATATTTGATGTTTCCTCCTCTTCTAACCCTCTCCTCAAATTCCAAAGTACACTTGTCTTTATTTCGGACTGGATGAGTCTAAATCATCTTAAACTCAATCCGGATAAAACGGAGCTGATCCTGACTGGTGGGACCTCTAACCCTTGGTCCTCTGCCTTCTGGCCCCCCAGCCTTGGCTCCCCCCGGCCCCCTCTGCCTCAGTGAGAACCCTTGGTATCAAAGTCAGTAAGGATCTTTCCATGCGCCCTCAGATCAGCTCCGTTGTTTCCTCATGTTTCCTCGCTTTACGAATTATCCGTAAGATTTCCCGTTTTTTTTCTGTAGATGCTCTCAAAATAATTGTTTTAGCCATGGTTCTCTCCTGCATAGACTATGGTAACTGTCTTTATGCGGGTGTCCCCGCATACGAGCTGCGACGCCTTCAAACCATCCAGAATCAGGCGGCTCGCCTCATCCACCAGCTCCCTAAATTTCATCACGCCTCCCCCCTTCTTAAATCCCTTCACTGGCTCCCCATTATGTACCGTACCCTCTTCAAAATGGGTTGCAGTCTTTATGGCTCGTGCCCACACTGCCCCTCTCTTCATCAACTCGCTGATCACTCCTTACATACCCAGCCGTACCCTCCGTTCTTCCAGTCAGGCTCTCCTTATCATTCCCCGTTTTCGCAAGTCGAGAGCAGGTGGTACTAGGTTCCCTGTCCTTGCCCCCCGCTTTTGGAATGACCTCCCATTTTCCATCAGATCCATTACCTCTTACCCATCCTTCAGGAATGCACTCAAGACTCACCTGTTCACTCTAGCCTTCCCCTCTCACTGATCCCCCTCACTGTCTGACTCATTGTTAGACGGACCGGGAGGGTCGGCCGAGGACAAGGGGAGAGGTCTCCGGGGAGAGCCGTCTCCAGCGATCGTACAGATGAATAACTTCCCCCCCACAGATATACACCACACAAGGATAAGATTTAGCGTTCTTTATAGGTGATTTCTTAAGGTACGACGAAATGGTACAAGGAGGTCTGGACTCAGGGGTCCCCTCGATTCGAGTCTCTTGGTTTGGGGAAAGGGGGTAGCGGGACACTCTGGTTACCAGTCTGGTAACTGAGATGGTATGGTGGATAGCTCACAATCCTCGAGCTCGGTGTTCTAGCTTGGACGGGCCGCGGCAGCGCCAGCAGGTCCCGGTGAAGATGGTCGTTACACGGTCCGCGGCAGCGCCAGCAGGTCCCGGTGAAGATGGTCGTTACACGGTCCGCGGCAGCGCCAGCAGGTCCCGATGAAGGTGGTCGTTACAACGGTCCGCGGCAGCGCCAGCAGGTCCCGACGAGGATGGATGTTGCAGAAGGCCGCGGCAGCGCCAGCAGGCAGGACGATGGTTCACAAGGCAGGGCTACGGCAGCGCCAGTAGTCCGTCAAGGATGAGTTCTCTCGGTGTCTCTCGACTCCAGGATACAACTGCCTTCCTGCTCTGGAGCTGCCCTAGTTATAGGTCTGGCGCCCTTTGATGTCCGGACCCTCGCACTTGGAGGTCGGGGGGTCCGGGATGAGGGAGTCCAGACACCCAGCAGGGGGTGGAGCCAGCGCCTGGGGGAGCTGGAGGGTGATCGGCACCTGGCGGGGGAGAGCCCTCGACGCTTCTTTCTCCCATTGACCTGCCAAGTGGCCCGTTCACCTCCTGGGTGGATGGTGGTGCCGGGATGTCGGGGCCGGCCAGGCCCAGGGTTAGGGTCGGGCTGAGGCCGCGCGGCCTCGTGGCGCAGTGTCCAAGATGGCGGCTGATCCGGCCGGGGGAGCCGGTAGTGGTTCGGCCCCAAGATACATGGATGTCCGGGGGCAGGAGTTCCGTTGGGAGACGGAGTGCGGGTTGCCCTTGGGGGTAACACCTGGGAGTCCGGGGTTCGGGCCCTGTCGTGCGGGGAGGGAGCAAGCCCTTCATGTGGCCTGTCCAACATGCGTCCCCCCCAGCTGAAGGCGGGGAGAGTCACCCATCCTCTTGGGGACTCTCCTCGTCGAGGCGGAAAAAGCGTGACAGGCCATCTGCGTTGGCGTGGTCTTGGCCCGGTCGATGTTCCACAGTGAAGTCCATTCCCTGCAGGGAGATGGACCAGCGCAATAGTTTTGGGTTTTCCCCCCGCATCTGCATTAGCCACTGCAGGGGTCGATGATCGGTTTGTACCCGGAAGTGGGTACCGAAGAGATAGGGCCGGAGCTTTTTGAGGGCCCACACCACTGCGAAGGCCTCCCTCTCGATTGTGCTCCAGCGCTGTTCTCGGGCCAGGAGGCGTCTGCTGATGAAGGCCACCGGCTGGTCAAGACCCTCGGGGTTCAGCTGGGAAAGAACTGCCCCGATGCCGTGGTTGGAGGCGTCCGTTTGTACAATGAATTCCCGACTGTAATCGGGGGCCTGGAGCACAGGGGCGGTGCACAGGGCGGCCTTCAGCTTCTCGAAGGCCGCTTGACAGTCGGGGGTCCAGTTAATCTTCTTCGGGTGGTTTTTGGACGTGAGACCCGTGAGGGGCCCCACAATGCTGCCATAGTCCCTCACGAACCGCCGGTAGTAGCCGGTGAGTCCCAAGAAGGCTCGGACCTCGGTCTGCGTGACGGGGGGTTGCCAGGACTGGATGGCAGCAATTTTGAGTTGCAGAGGGGCCACCAGACCACTTCCCACCTGGTGTCCGAGGTAGGTCACGGACCCTTGACCAATTTGGCACTTGCCGGCCTTAATCGTGAGGCCGGCCCGCTGGAGGGCCTGCAGGACCTCTTGGAGGTGGTGGAGGTGGTCGGACCAGTGGCGGCTGTACACAGCGATATCGTCCAGGTAGGCGGCGCTGAACTCTTCGAGCCCCGCCAAGACCTGGTTCACTAGACTTTGAAAAGTAGCTGGGGCATTCTTCATGCCGAAGGGCATGACCTTGAAGTGGTAGTGGCCATCGGGGGTAGAAAAGGCGGACCGTTCCTGGGCCCGGGGTGTGAGACCGATCTGCCAGTAGCCCGCTGTCAGGTCGAAGATGCTGAGGTAGCGGGCGGCCCCCAGGCGGTCGATCAATTCATCCGCTCGGGGGATAGGATGAGCGTCGGTCCGGGTGACAGCGTTCAAGCCCCGATAGTCGATGCAGAATCGGAGTTCAGGAGTGGTGCCGGGGGCAGCGGCTTTGGGGACCAGCACGACCGGGCTGGCCCAGGGGCTGTCCGAGGGTTCGATGACCCCGAGCGTGAGCATCTTGGATACTTCCTCTTGGATGCAGGCCCGCACCCGATCTGGTACGCGGTAGGCCCGGTGCCGGATAGGGGGACTGTCCCCGGTGTCCACGTCGTGCAAGCACCAAGGGGTGATCCCTGGGGTGAGGGAAAACAGTGTAGCAAACTGCAGCAGGAGGTCCCGGCAGCCCTGGCGTTGCTCTGGGGTGAGGGCATCGGAGAGCCGGACCCCGTCCACGGAACCGTCGTTCTCCTGGGTCTTCAGGAGATCAGGGAGGGGCTCGGAGTCTTCTTCCGCCCCACTGTCTGTAGCCATCAGGAGGCTGAGTTCCGATCGCACAAAGTGGGGTTTGAGTCTGTTGGTGTGGAGGACCCGGAGGGACTCCATGTCGATGAGGTAGGTGACGGGGCTCTTGCGTTCGACCACTTTGAAGGGCCCCGTCCACTTATCTTGCAAGGCACATGGTTCGGTGGGGGACATCACCCACACTTGTTGACCAGGTTCGAATTCGACGGAGGAGGCATTCTGATCGTACCATTTTTTCATGTCCTCCTGACTGGCCTCGAGGTTCGCTTTTGCCATTTCCCTGAAGCGCCGGGTCTGATTGCGTAGTGCCAGGAGGTACTGGAAGACGTCTGGGGGGGTCTTTAGGGGTGCCATCTCCCATCCTTCTTTGACTAGGCTGAGGGGCCCTCGCACAGGGTGCCCGTACAGGAGTTCGAAAGGGCTAAAGCCGAGGGACTTCTGGGGAACTTCTAGATAGGCGAAGAGGAGGCACGGGAGTAGTACATCCCACTGGCGACGGAGGGGCTCTTCCAATCCCCCAATCATCCCCTTGAGTGTGCGGTTGAATCGCTCAACTAGTCCGTTCCCTTGAGGGTGATAGGGGGTCGTGAATCGGTAGGTGACCCCGCACTGTTGCCAGAGGGACTTCATATATTTCGAGATAAAGTTTGTGCCTCGGTCGCTGACGACTTCTCGGGGGAAGCCCACCCGGGAGAAGATCCCCATTAGGGCCCGGCCGACCACCGGAGCTGTTACAGTTCGCAGGGGCACAGCCTCGGGGTAGCGGGTGGCGTGGTCCACCAGTACCAGGATGAACCGATGTCCTTGTGCTGTGCGGGGGTCCAGGGGCCCCACAATGTCTATTCCTACCCTCTCGAACGGGGTGGTGACCACTGGGAAGGGTTGCAGAGGGGCTTTGAGCTTACGGCCGCTCTTCCCGCTGGCCTGGCACGTGGGGCAGGACCGGCAGTGGTTGAGGACGTCGTTCCGCATCTTCGGCCAGAAAAAGTGGGTCACCAGGCAACTGTAGGTTTTGTCCTGGCCCAGGTGTCCAGCCAGGGGAACATCGTGGGCCAAAGTTAGTAGGAAGTCTCTGAAACGGAGGGGCACTACCAGCACTCGACTGGCCCCTAACTCCGCGATTCTTTGTTCACTGTATAGCAGGTCGTTATCCCAATAGACCCAATGGGTTCCGGTGGAGTCCCCTGCGCTCTGGGCGCTGGCTTGCTGGCGGAGTCCCTCGAGGGAGGGGCAGGTCTTCTGTTCCTGGCGAAACTGTTCCTGGGTGGGCCCCCCTTCTTGACGCCACTGAGCCAGGCCGGGAAGGTCCTGGGGCTGGGCGACCCCTTCGGGCGCTGGCTCTGGGGGGTCGGTATAGCCGTTGTCCTCTACTGGAGCGACCGGGGGAGGAGGTGCTGGCCATTCTGGTTCTTCTGGTCGGGGGACGGCATGGGCGGCCATGGACCGGGTGGTTACGCAGGCCCAGTCCGGGAGGCCCAGCATCCCCAGGTGCTCTCTTCTTTCGACGGCAGCCCACGGGGAACTCTCAAGGTCATTCCCCAGGAGACAGTCCACGGGGGCATCATCCCGGACCGTCACCTTCAACATGCCGGAGACCCCTCCCCATTCGAAGGGGACGCAGGCCATCCGACACAGACTTTCGGAATTGTCGGCTGAGCAGACGGGGCAGAGAATGTTCGGCAGGATCTGCTCTGGTTTCACCAGGTGACAGCGGACGGCCGTCACACTGGCCCCTGTGTCACGTAGGGCTTCGGCCCGGCGCCCATTAATGTTCACCCACTGGCCATATTTCCGGGTGTTGGCGGGTAGGGGAGCCCGCGGGACCATGTCTTTTCCCCCTAGGCACGCTAGAACCATGGCGGCCGGTTCCCACTCTTGTTGTGCCTGCTCATATTCTTCCTGTTCCTCGGAGATTTGTTCTCCCCCCAGGGCGGCGGCAGCTACCTGGCGGGGCTTTGGCGTTTGGTTCTGCGGGCAGCTCGGGTCATTGGCGTAGTGGCCGACTCGCTGGCATCGGTGACACGTGACGTTGGCTCGGAACCCCGGGCGCATCGGGGGGTTGCCCCGGCCGGCCGGGGGCGGGGTGCTGGCCGCGGGAGTGGCCGGGATGGTGTCTCTCCCTCGCCCCTGGCCTCCTCCTCCTCCTCGGGGACGGTGCTGACCCTGGTGGTTTCGGTTTTGCTCGTGTGGCCCTCTCCGGCCCACTCGGGTGCTTTCCCACCGGTCAGCTTCGGCGGTGAGTTGCCGTGGGTCAGTCAATTTACTGTCGAGGAGGTGCTGCCTGAGCTCGACGAAGCAGTTGTTAGACAGGTGCTCCCACACCATAAGATTAAAGAGCTGCTCGTAGGTCGTTACGTGGCTTCCCTTGATCCAACCCTCGAAGGCTCGGCTGAAATAGTTGACGTATTCCACCCAAGTTGTACCCGGGATCCGGGTGCAGTCTCGGAACCTCTGGCGGTACATTTCGGGTGTGAGCCCATATCGGGTGAGGAGGGCAGCCTTCATGTGGTCATAGGATGACATCTGATGATCTGGGAGCTGTAGTAGGGCATCGCGGCCTTCGTTGTTGAACCTCCCCCATAGGCCGGCTACCCAGTCACTCCGATCGATCCGGTGGGAGGTCATGGCGATCTCGTAGGCTTTGAACCACTGTTGTATGTCGTCCTCTCGGACATACTCTCGGACAACATCCTTGGGGATGTGGACTTTCTTCTCGGTTGCTCCCGGGGTGTGCGGTCGCTCAGGCACCCCCGGTTCTTTATTCTGTTTCCGAAGTTCTATTTCCGCCAGTTTGCGCTCGTGTTCGAATGTTAGTCTTTTTTCTTCGAGCTCTCTCTGCCTCTGTTTTTCTTCCCGTTCTTCTCGGAGCCGCAGATGTTCTAGATTTAGTTTTTGCTCGGCTAACTTTAGTTCACCGTCCATCTTGAGTCGTGCCATTTCCAACTCATGTAATCTGGTTCTTTCTCTTTCTTGGATCTCTCCCTGCGAGAGGCCCGTTCCTCGCTCCTCGGGAGCTGTGGCGTTCCCCTCTGGTGCTACACCGTTTTCGTCGGGGGATCCGGCGACCCCGGTTTCCGCCCACGACTCAAGGGCGTGCTTCAAATCGTCTTTGGTACTCAGGCCGGTGGTAGCAATGCCTAGTTCCATGCAGAATTGTTTAAGTTCGCGATGGCTATACTCTTCCAATTTATCCATCTGGAATTTCTCGGTGGAACCGCTCTCTTTGGTTGACATCGTGGTTTTGTCGTGGGGTGAGCTACTCTCTGTACGATTACGCGTTGATTCGGATCGCGCCGCTGGCCACCAATGTTAGACGGACCGGGAGGGTCGGCCGAGGACAAGGGGAGAGGTCTCCGGGGAGAGCCGTCTCCAGCGATCGTACAGATGAATAACTTCCCCCCCACAGATATACACCACACAAGGATAAGATTTAGCGTTCTTTATAGGTGATTTCTTAAGGTACGACGAAATGGTACAAGGAGGTCTGGACTCAGGGGTCCCCTCGATTCGAGTCTCTTGGTTTGGGGAAAGGGGGTAGCGGGACAGTCTGGTTACCAGTCTGGTAACTGAGATGGTATGGTGGATAGCTCACAATCCTCGAGCTCGGTGTTCTAGCTTGGACGGGCCGCGGCAGGGCCAGCAGGTCCCGGTGAAGATGGTCGTTACACGGTCCGCGGCAGCGCCAGCAGGTCCCGGTGAAGATGGTCGTTACACGGTCCGCGGCAGCGCCAGCAGGTCCCGATGAAGGTGGTCGTTACAACGGTCCGCGGCAGCGCCAGCAGGTCCCGACGAGGATGGATGTTGCAGAAGGCCGCGGCAGCGCCAGCAGGCAGGACGATGGTTCACAAGGCAGGGCTACGGCAGCGCCAGTAGTCCGTCAAGGATGAGTTCTCTCGGTGTCTCTCGACTCCAGGATACAACTGCCTTCCTGCTCTGGAGCTGCCCTAGTTATAGGTCTGGCGCCCTTTGATGTCCGGACCCTCGCACTTGGAGGTCGGGGTTCCGGGATGAGGGAGTCCAGACACCCAGCAGGGGGTGGAGCCAGCGCCTGGGGGAGCTGGAGGGTGATCGGCACCTGGCGGGGGAGAGCCCTCGACGCTTCTTTCTCCCATTGACCTGCCAAGTGGCCCGTTCACCTCCTGGGTGGATGGTGGTGCCGGGATGTCGGGGCCGGCCAGGCCCAGGGTTAGGGTCGGGCTGAGGCCGCGCGGCCTCGTGGCGCAGTGTCCAAGATGGCGGCTGATCCGGCCGGGGGAGCCGGTAGTGGTTCGGCCCCATGATACATGGATGTCCGGGGGCAGGAGTTCCGTTGGGAGACGGGGTGCGGGTTGCCCTTGGGGGTAACACCTGGGAGTCCGGGGTTCGGGCCCTGTCGTGCGGGGAGGGAGCAAGCCCTTCATGTGGCCTGTCCAACACTCATGTAATCCTCTAGCACCAGGAAACCGCATGGTCACAGCGCGCTTTATAAGCACTTTCAACTTCTTCACGCGCGTGGGCCCTGTTAGAAAGGGTAGACGGACCGGGAGGGTCGGCCGGGGTCAGGAGGAGAGGTCTCCGGGGAGAGCCGTCTCCAGCGATCGTACAGACAAGTAACTTCCCCCCCACAGACAGATACCACACACGGATAAGGTTCAGTGTTCTTTATAAGCACTTCTTAAGGTACGGTTGAATGGTACAAGGAGGTCTGGACTCAGGGGTCCCCTCGATTCAAGTCTCTCAATGCAGGGTAAGGGGGAGCGGGACAGTCTGTTTACCAGTCAGGTAGTTCGGATGAGATGATGACTAGCTCACAATCCTCGAGCTTGGTGGTTTAGTTGGTACGGCCCGCGGCAGCGCCAGCAGGTCCCGGAAAGATGGTCGATGTACGGTCCGCGGCAGCGCCAGCAGGTCCCGGTGAGGATGGTCGTTACAACGGGCCGCGGCAGCGCCAGCAGGTCCCGACGAGGATGGATGTTGCAGAAGGCCGCGGCAGCGCCAGCAGGCAGGACGATGGTTCACAAGAGCGGGCTACGGCAGCGCCAGTAGTCCGTCAAGGCTGAGTTCTCTCGGTGTCTCTCGACTCCAGGATACAACTGCCTTCCTGCTCCGGAGTTGCCCCAGTTATAGGGCAGGCGCCCTTTGATGTCCGGACCCTCGCACTTGGAGGTCGGAGGGCCCGGGATGAAGGTGTCCAGACACCCAGCAGGGGGTGGAGCCAGCGCTTGGGGGAGCTGGAGGCGATCGGCACCTGGCGGGGGAAGAGCTCTTGACGCTTCGTTCTCCCATTGACCTGCCAAGTGGTCCGCTCACCTCCTGGGTGGATGGTGGTGCCGGGATGTCGGGGCCGGCCAGGCCCGGGGTTAGGGTCGGGGCGAGGCCACGCGGCCTCGTGGTGCAGGGCCCAAGATGGCGGCTTGAACCGGCCGGGGGAGCCGGTGGGGCTGGGCCCCGTGATGAGTAGAGGTCCGAGGGCAGAAGATCCGTCGGGAGACGGGGTACAGGTGCTTTCCGTGGGTTATGCCTGGTGGGCCGGAGCTCGGGCCCTGTCGTGCGGGGAGGGAGCAAGCCCTTCGTGTGGCCTGTCCAACATGCGTCCCCCCCAGCTGAAGGCGGGGAGTGTCACCCATCTCCTTGGGGACTCTCTTCGTCGAGGCGGAAAAAGCGGGACAGGCCATCCGCGTTGGCGTGGTCTTGGCCTGGTCGGTGCTCCACAGTGAAGTCCATTCCCTGCAGGGAAATGGACCAGCGCAAGAGTTTTGGGTTCTCCCCCCGCATCTGCATCAGCCACTGCAGGGGTCGATGGTCGGTTTGTACCCGGAAGTGGGTACCGAAGAGATAATGCCGGAGCTTTTTGAGGGCCCACACCACTGCGAAGGCCTCCCTCTCGATGGTGCTCCAGCGCTGTTCTCGGGCCAGGAGACGTCGACTGATGAAGGCCACCGGCTGGTCATGACCTTCGGGGTTTAACTGAGAAAGGACGGCTCCGATGCCGTGGTCGGAGGCGTCGGTCTGTACCACGAATTCCCGACTGTAATCGGGGGCCTGGAGCACAGGGGCGGTGCACAGGGCGGCCTTCAGCTTCTCGAAGGCCGCTTGACAATCGGGGGTCCCGTTAATCCGCTTCGGTTGGTTCTTGGACGTGAGACCCGTGAGGGGCCCCACGATGCTGCCGTAGTCCTTCACGAACCGCCGGTAGTAGCCGGTGAGCCCCAAGAAGGCTCGGACCTCGGTCTGGGTGACGGGGGGCTGCCAGGACTGGATGGCAGCAATCTTAAGTTGTAGCGGGGCCACCAGCCCGCTTCCCACTTGGTGCCCAAGGTAGGTCACAGACCCTTGGCCAATTTGGCACTTGCCGGCCTTAATTGTGAGGCCGGCCCGCTGGAGGGCCTGTAGGACCTCTTGGAGGTGACGGAGGTGGTCGGGCCAGTGGCGGCTGTATACAGCGATATCGTCCAGGTAGGCAGCGCTGAACTCTTCGAGCCCCGCCAAGACCTGGTTCACGAGGCGTTGAAACGTGGCGGGGGCATTCTTCATGCCGAAGGGCATGACCTTGAATTGGTAGTGGCCATCGGGGGTAGAGAAGGCTGACCGTTCCTGAGCCCTGGGTGTGAGGCCGATCTGCCAGTAGCCCGCTGTTAGGTCGAAGATACTGAGGTAGCGGGCGGCCCCCAGCCGGTCGATCAGCTCGTCTGCTCGGGGGATCGGATGAGCGTCGGTCCGGGTGACAGCGTTCAAGCCCCGGTAGTCGACGCAGAATCTTAGTTCAGGTGCGGTGCCGGGGGCAGCGGCTTTGGGAACCAATACAACCGGACTGGCCCAGGGACTGTCCGAGGGCTCGATGACCCCGATTGTGAGCATCTTGGTCACTTCCTCCTGTATGCAGGCCCGTACCCGATCTGGTACGCGGTAGGCCTGGTGTCGGACAGGGGGACTGTCCCCGGTGTCCACGTCGTGCAAACACCAAGGGGTGACCCCGGGGGTGAGGGAGAACAGGGTAGCGAACTGCCGCAGGAGGTTCCGGCAGCCCTGGCGTTGCTCCGAAGTGAGGGTGTCAGAGAGTCTTCAGAAGATCCGGGAGGGGTTCGGAGTCTTCCTCTGCCCCACTGTCCGTAGCCATCAGGAGGCTGAGTTCTGAGCGCACAAAGTGTGGTTTGAGCCGGTTGGTGTGGAGGACCCGAAGGGGGTTCCGGGAGGTCCCCAGGTCGATGAGGTAAGTGACGGGGCTTTTGCGCTCGACCACTTTGAAGGGCCCCGTCCACTTATCTTGCAAGGCACATGGTTCGGTGGGGGACATCACCCACACTTGTTGTCCCGGCTCGAACTCAACGGAGGAGGCATTGTGATCATACCACCTCTTCATGTCCTCCTGGCTGGCCTCGAGGTTCGCCTTGGCCATCTCTCTGAAGCGCCGGGTCTGATTGCGTAGGGCCAGGAGGTATTTGAAGACGTCTGGAGGGGTCTTTAGGGGGGCCATCTCCCAACCTTCTTTTACTAGGCTGAGGGGCCCTCGCACAGGGTGCCCGTACAGGAGTTCGAAAGGGCTAAAACCGAGGGACTTCTGGGGAACTTCTCGGTAGGCGAAGAGGAGGCACGGGAGTAGTACATCCCACTGGCGACGGAGGGGCTCTTCCAATCCCCCAATCATCCCCTTGAGAGTGCGGTTAAAACGCTCCACTAGTCCGTTCCCTTGGGGGTGATAGGGGGTCGTGAATCTGTAGGTGACCCCGCATTGTTGCCAGAGGGACTTCATGTATTTGGATATAAAGTTCGTGCCTCGGTCGCTGACGACTTCTCGGGGGAAGCCTACCCGGGAGAAGATCCCCATTAGGGCCCGGCCAACCACCGGAGCTGTCACGGTCCGTAGGGGCACCGCCTCGGGGTAGCGGGTGGCATGGTCCACCAGTACTAAGATGAACCTGTGTCCTTGTGCCGTGCGGGGGTCCAGAGGCCCCACAATGTCTATCCCCACCCTCTCGAACGGGGTGGTGACCACAGGGAAGGGTTGCAGAGGGGCTTTCAGCTTCCGACCACTCTTCCCGCTGGCTTGGCATGTGGGGCAAGATCGGCAGTGGTTCAGGACGTCGTTCCTCATTTTCGGCCAGAAAAAGTGGGTCACTAGGCGGCTGTACGTTTTGTCCTGGCCCAGGTGTCCAGCCAGGGGGACATCGTGGGCCAGGTTGAGCAGAAAGTCTCTGAAGCGGAGAGGTACCACCAGTACTCGACCGGCCCCCAGCTCGGCGATTCTTTGCTCGCTGTATAGCAGGTCGTTATCCCAGTAGACCCAGTGAGTTCCGGTGGAGTCCCCTGCGTTCTGGGCGCTGGCTTGTTGGCGGAGTCCCTCGAGGGAGGGACAGGTCTTTTGTTCCTGGCGGAACTGTTCTTGGGTGGGCCCCCCTTCTTGACGCCACTGAGCCAGGTCAGGAAGGTCCTGGGGTTGCGCGTCCCCTTCGGTCGTCGGGTCTGGGAGGCTGGCCTCGTCGTTGTCTTCTACTGGGGCGACCGGGGGCGGAGGTGCTGGCCATTCCGGTTCTTCTGATCGGGGGACGGCACGGGCGGCCATGGACCGGGTGGTTATGCAGGCCCAGTCCGGGAGGCCCAGCATCCCCAGGTGCTCTCTTCTCTCAATGGTGGCCCACGGGGAACTCTCGAGGTCATTCCCCAGGAGGCAGTCCACGGGGGCATCGTCCCGGACCGTCACCTTCAACAGGCCGGAGACCCCTCCCCATTCGAATGGGACGCAGGCCATTTGACACATGCTCTCAGAGTTGTCTGCCGAGCGGACGGGGCAGAGAATGTTCGGCAGGATCTGCTCGGGCTTCACCAGGTGACAGCGGACGGCCGTCACACTGGCGCCTGTGTCACGCAAGGCCTCGGCTCGCTGTCCATTAATGGTCACCCACTGACCGTATTTCCTGGTGTTAGCGGGTAGGGGAGCCCGTGGGACCATGTCTCTTCCCCCTAAGCACGCCAGGACCATGGCGGCCGGTTCCCACTCTTGCTGGGCCGGCTCATACTCTTCTGGTTCCTCCGATAATCGCTCTTCCCCCAGGGCGGCGGCAGCTACCTGGCGGGGCTTGGGTGTTTGGTTCTGCGGGCAGCTCGGGTCATTGGCGTAGTGGCCGACTCGCTGGCATCGGTGGCACGTGACGTTGGCTCGGAACCCAGGACGCCACGGGGGGTTGCCCCGGCCGGCCGGAGGCGGGGTGCTGGCCACGGGTGTTGCTGGCAAGGCGTCTCTCCCTCGCCCCTGGCCCCCTCCTCCTCCCCGAGGACGGTGCTGGCCTTGGTTGCTTCTGTTCTGTTCGTGTGGCCCCCTCCGGCCCACTCGGGTGCTTTCCCATCGGTCAGCTTCGGCGGCGAGCTGCCGGGGGTCAGTCAGCTTACTGTCGAGGAGGTGCTGCCTGAGCTCGACGAAACAGTTGTTCGACAGGTGCTCCCATACCATAAGGTTAAAGAGTTGTTCGTAGGTGGTGACATGGCTCCCCTTGATCCAACCCTCGAAGGCACGGCTGAAATAGTTCACGTATTCTACCCAAGTTGTACCTGGGATCCGGGTGCAATCTCTGAACCTCTGGCGGTACATCTCGGGTGTGAGGCCGTAGCGGGTGAGGAGGGCAGCCTTCATGTGGTCGTAGGACGACATTTGGTGATCTGGGAGCTGCAGTAGGGCATCGCGACCCTCGTTGACAAACCTCCCCCAAAGTCCGGCTCCCCAATCACTCCGGTCGATCCGGTGGGAGGTCATGGCGATCTCGTAGGCTTTAAACCACTGTTGTATGTCGTCTTCTCGGACATACTCGCGGACAACATCCTTGGGGATGTGGACTTTTTTCTCGATTGGCCCCGGGGTGTGTGGTCGCTCAGGCACCCCCAGTTCTTTATTCTGTTTCCGAAGTTCTATCTCCGCTAGTTGGCGCTCGTGCTCGAGCGTTATTTTTTTCTCCTCCAGCTCTCTCTGTCTCTGCTTCTCTTCTCGTTCTTCTCGGAGCCGCATATGCTCGAGGTTGAGTTTCTGTTCAGCTAACTTGAGTTCCCCATCCATCTTGAGTCGTGCCATTTCCAACTCGTGCAATCTGGTTCTTTCTCTTTCTCGGATTTCCTCCTGCGAGAGGCCCGTTCCCCGCTCCTCGGGAGCCGTGGCGTTCCCCTCTGGTGTGATGCTGCTTTGGTCGGAGGGTCCGGCGACCCCAGTTTCTGTCCACGACTCTAGGGCGTGCTTTAGATCTTCCTTGGTACTCAGGCCGGTGGTAGCAATGCCAAGTTCTATGCAGAATTGTCTCAGTTCGCGGTGGTTGTATTCTTCTAACTTATCCATTTGGAATTTCTCGGTGAAGCTGCTATCTTTGGCTGACATCGTGTTTTTGTCGTGGGGTGAGCTACTCTCTGTACGATTACGCGTTAATTCGGATCGCGCCGCTGGCCACCAATGTTAGAAAGGGTAGACGGACCGGGAGGGTCGGCCGGGGTCAGGAGGAGAGGCCTCCGGGGAGAGCCGTCTCCAGCGATCGTACAGACAAGTAACTTCCCCCCCACAGACAGATACCACACACGGATAAGGTTCAGTGTTCTTTATAAGCACTTCTTAAGGTACGGTTGAATGGTACAAGGAGGTCTGGACTCAGGGGTCCCCTCGATTCAAGTCTCTCAATGCAGGGTAAGGGGGAGCGGGACAGTCTGTTTACCAGTCAGGTAGTTCGGATGAGATGATGACTAGCTCACAATCCTCGAGCTTGGTGGTTTAGTTGGTACGGCCCGCGGCAGCGCCAGCAGGTCCCGGTCGAGATGGTCGGTACACGGTCCGCGGCAGCGCCAGCAGGTCCCGGAAAGATGGTCGATGTACGGTCCGCGGCAGCGCCAGCAGGTCCCGGTGAGGATGGTCGTTACAACGGGCCGCGGCAGCGCCAGCAGGTCCCGACGAGGATGGATGTTGCAGAAGGCCACGGCAGCGCCAGCAGGCAGGACGATGGTTCACAAGAGCGGGCTACGGCAGCGCCAGTAGTCCGTCAAGGCTGAGTTCTCTCGGTGTCTCTCGACTCCAGGATACAACTGCCTTCCTGCTCCGGAGTTGCCCCAGTTATAGGGCAGGCGCCCTTTGATGTCCGGACCCTCGCACTTGGAGGTCGGAGGGCCCGGGATGAAGGTGTCCAGACACCCAGCAGGGGGTGGAGCCAGCGCTTGGGGGAGCTGGAGGCGATCGGCACCTGGCGGGGGAAGAGCTCTTGACGCTTCGTTCTCCCATTGACCTGCCAAGTGGTCCGCTCACCTCCTGGGTGGATGGTGGTGCCGGGATGTCGGGGCCGGCCAGGCCCGGGGCTAGGGTCGGGGCGAGGCCACGCGGACTCGTGGTGCAGGGCCCAAGATGGCGGCTTGAACCGGCCGGGGGAGCCGGTGGGGCTGGGCCCCGTGATGAGTAGAGGTCCGAGGGCAGAAGATCCGTCGGGAGACGGGGTACAGGTGCTTTCCGTGGGTTATGCCTGGTGGGCCGGAGCTCGGGCCCTGTCGTGCGGGGAGGGAGCAAGCCCTTCGTGTGGCCTGTCCAACAGGCCCCCTCCCCCCAATAGCCAGAGGGATCACGCGCGTAGGGCCCCCCATGGACGGGGGGGGGGTCACGCACGTGGGGCCCCCCATGGCCAGGGGCATTGGGGGGCACGCGCGAGGGGCCCCCCAATGGCTGGGGGGGCCCTACGCGCGAGGGGCCCCCCAATGACTGGGGGGGCCCTACGCGCGATGGCCCCCCCCAATAGCTGGGGGGGCCTACGCACGAGGGGCCCCCCCAATGGCTGGGGGGGCCCTACGCGCGAGGGGCCCCCCAATGGCTGGGGGGGCCAATGCGCGAGGGGCCCCCCCAATGGCTGGGGGGGCCCTACGCGCGAGGGGCCCACCCAGCCATTGGGGGGGCCCTATGCGCGAGGGGCCCCCAATGGCTGGGGGGGGCCTACGCGCGAGGGGCCCCCCCAATGGCTAAGGGGGGCCCTACGCGCGAGGGGCCCCCCCAATGGCTAAGGGGGGCCCTACGCGCGAGGGGCCCCCCCCAATGGCTGGGGGGCCTATGCGCGAGGGGCCCCCCAATGGCTGGGGGGCCCCCCCCAATGGCTGGGGGGGCCCTACGCGCGAGGGCCACCCAATGGCTGGGGGGGGCCCTACGTGTGAGGGGCCCCCCCAATGGCTGGGGGGGCCCTATGCACGAGGGCCCCCCCAATGGCTGGGGGGGCCCTATGTGCGAGGGCCCCCCCAATGGCTGGGGGGGCCCTATGCGCGAGGGCCCCCCCAATGGCTGGGGCGCCCTATGCGCGAGGGGCCCCCCCAATGGCTGGGGGGGGCCACGCGCAAGGGCCCCCCAATGGCAGGGGGGTGCCCACGCGCGAGGGCCCCCCCAATGGCGAGGGCCCCCCCAATGGGTGGGGGGGCCCACGCGTGAGGGGCCCCCTGCAGTAGCGAAGAACGCGGGCAGAATATTTGATCCGTGTGTCTGGATCGTTTGGCTGTTACCGCAAGAAGTTTCCCGAGTGTGGTATTGGGTAAGGGTGCGCTTTGCACTATTTTTGCAGTATGCTTTAATTCGGACATCTGTTGTTCGTATGTCCTTCAGAGAACATTCCCCGAATAAGCCGCCCGGTTCGCTGGAGTTGCTGCCTGGCGTCTTTAACCGTGGTTAAAAGTGGGATACTGTTGAGGTCGCTCCACAATCCGGCCTTTTGTACGGTCGTCCGTGTGACTATTAAGCGCTGCAGATCTTTCGGTTATAGCAATTGAGTTCAAGACTTTTGTGGAGTATTCAACAATACTGTTTGTTTACAATTATTATTTGTTTACAATTGGGGCATGAACTAGAAACGTGTTTGGATATAATTCCTGGCAAAGAAGAATGAAGGTCTATGACGCAGATAGCCTTCTATGACATTATTGTGCAAATTGGGGGAAAAAGGATCTTTGCTTTGTATGTGCTTCTAGATTCTATAGAAGGCACCTACTCATCATCTGTACTATTGTTTTTCTAACCGGAATCTTGAGTCCTGAGATTAAGGATCATACTGTGTGAGGTGGGGCACATGATAATTTTAGGTGGGTATGCAAATAAGAAGGTTCATACCTAAAAAGATAGCATACAGGAATGTACTATACTTAAAAATATAGGTCCTTACCTCATTTCAGATAGTTCCTTCCCTTTCACCAATGAGATATCACAAACACCTGTTTAAAAGATATGCCTATAACTAACATGAAGTGTTCTAGGTGGTTTTCTTTTTCTTTACAGATAATGATAATATAGTGCTATATATTGATATGCCAAAAAAGTGTTACAGTGAGTGATAGCCATATTGTTTATTTCTTACAGGTCTCCCTCCTGTACCTTCCCTCGCTTGATCACCTTAATCTTCCGTGCTGTAATAGCATATCTGAATTGAGGCGGTCGAGAGGTGGACCAAATAAGCATCGAACCCGCTCTGAGGATATATTGTTCATATGAATGCTAAAAGTAACAGAATACGCTGCTGTGCTGTATTGAGCGTTGGCAATGGGGATTAAGCTGCTGTACTTCATTGATCATTTGTAACTGCGAATTTGTCACTGTGCTACATTGAGGATTAGTAACTGGGAATACACGGCATTGCTTTACTGAGGTGTGGTAAAAGAATATGCTGCTGTGCTGTATTGAGCATTGATAACGGAATAGTCTGCTGTTTTGAGCGTTCGTTACTAGGAATACACTGCTGTTGTTTATCGGCGATTGGTAACTGCAAATTTGCCAGTGTGCTACAATGATGTGTGGTAACTGGAGTATGCTGCTGTGTGTCTTTGAGGGGTGATGACTGGTTTATGATGAATGTCACGTGAAGATGTGTACAATGAAAGTTATTTCATGGCTTAGGTGGTTGGATGCAAATAGCATCACCACCTCACACTAGGCGACACCCCCCGGCCATTGGGGGGGCCCTTGTGCGTGACCCCCCTGGCCATTGGGGGGGCCGTCGAGCGTGACCCCCCGGCCAGGGGGGGCCCTCGTGCGTGACCCCCCGGCCATTGGGGGGGGCGTCTCACGCATGACCCCCCCGGCTATTTGGGGGGGGGTGTCTTGTCCGTGACCCCTCCATGGCCATTCTGAAAAATTGGGGGGTCACGCGCGCGGGGCCCCCCCTCCCAATGGCCGGGGGGGTCACGCGCGCGGGCCCCCCTCCCAATGGCCGGGGGAGGGTCATGCACGTGGGCCCCCCCATCCTCCCCTTCCCCCTCTCCTCTTTAACCTCTACATCTACCCCCTCATTGCTGCTTTGCTCAAACTGGAGGTCTCCGTCTATAACTATGCGGATGACCTCCAGTTAGTATTTGATGTTTCCTCCTCTTCTAACCCTCTCCTCAAATTCCAAAGTACACTTGTCTTTATTTCGGACTGGATGAGTCTAAATCATCTTAAACTCAATCCGGATAAAACGGAGCTGATCCTGACTGGTGGGACCTCTAACCCTTGGTCCTCTGCCTTCTGGCCCCCCAGCCTTGGCTCCCCCCCGGCCCCCTCTGCCTCAGTGAGAACCCTTGGTATCAAAGTCAGTAAGGATCTTTCCATGCGCCCTCAGATCAGCTCCGTTGTTTCCTCATGTTTCCTCGCTTTACGAATTATCCATAAGATTTCCCGTTTTTTTTCTGTAGATGCTCTCAAAATAATTGTTTTAGCCATGGTTCTCTCCCGCATAGACTTTGGTAACTGTCTTTATGCGGGTGTCCCCGCATACGAGCAGCGACGCCTTCAAACCATCCAGAATCAGGCGGCTCGCCTCATCCACCAGCTCCCTAAATTTCATCACGCCTCCCCCCTTCTTAAATCCCTTCACTGGCTCCCCATTATGTACCGTACCCTCTTCAAAATGGGTTGCAGTCTTTATGGCTCGTGCCCACACTGCCCCTCTCTTCATCAACTCGCTGATCACTCCTTACATACCCAGCCGTACCCTCCGTTCTTCCAGTCAGGCTCTCCTTATCATTCCCCGTTTTCGCAAGTCGAGAGCAGGTGGTACTAGCCCTGTCCTTGCCTTGCCCCCCGCTTTTGGAATGACCTCCCATTTTCCATCAGATCCATTACCTCTTACCCATCCTTCAGGAATGCACTCAAGACTCACCTGTTCACTCTAGCCTTCCCCTCTCACTGATCCCCCTCACTGTCTGACTCATGTAATCCTCTAGCGCCAGGAAACCGCATGGTCACAGCGCGCTTTATCAGCACTTTCAACTTCTTCACGCGCGTGGGCCCCCTCCCCCAATAGCCGGGGGGATCACGCGCGCAGGGCCCCCCATGGCCAGGGGGGGGTCATGCACGTGGGACCCCCCCATGGCCAGGGGCATTTGGGGGGCACGCGCGAGGGGCCCCCCAGTGGCTGGGGGGGGCCCTACGTGCGAGGGGCCCCCCAATGGCTGGGGGGGCCAATGCGCGAGGGGCCCCCCCAATGGCTGGGGGGGCCAACGCGCGAGGGCCCCCCCAATGGCTAGGGGGGCCCTACGCGCGAGGGCCCCCCCAATAGCTAGGGGGGCCCGACGCGCAAGGGGCCCCCCAATGGCTAGGGGGGCCCGACGCGCAAGGGGCCCCCCAATGATTAGGGGGGGGGCCTACGCACGAGGGCCCCCCCAATGGATAGGGGGGGCCCTACGCACGAGGGCCCCCCCCCAATGGCTAGGGGGGGCCCTACGCACGAGGGGGCCCCCCAATGGCTAGGGGGGGGCCCTACGCGCGAGGGCCCCCCCCCATCCCTAGGGGGGCCCTACGCGCGAGGGGCCATCCCAATGGCTGGGGGAGGCCCACACGCGAGGGGGCCCCCCAAAATGGCTGGGGGGGCCCACGCGCGAGGGGCCCCCTGCAGTAGCGAAGAACGCGGGCAGAATATTTGATCCGTGTGTCTGGATCGTTTGGCTGTTACCGCAAGAAGTTTCCCGAGTGTGGTATTGGGTAAGGGTGCGCTTTGCACTATTTTTGCAGTATGCTTTAATTCGGACATCTGTTGTTCGTATGTCTTTCTGAGAACATTCCCCGGATAAGCCGCCCGGTTCGCTGGAGTTGCTGCCTGGCGTCTTTAACCGTGGTTAAAAGTGGGATACTGTTGAGGTCGCTCCACAATCCGGCCTTTTGTACGGTCGTCTGTGTGACTATTAAGCGCTGCAGATCTTTCGGTTATAGCAATTGAGTTCAAGACTTTTGTGGAGTATTCAACAATACTGTTTGTTTACAATTTTTATTTGTTTACAATTGGGGCATGAACTAGAAACGTGTTTGGATATAATTCCTGGCAAAGAAGAATGAAGGTCTATGACGCAGATAGCCTTCTATGACATTATTGTGCAAATTGGGGGAAAAAGGATCTTTGCTTTGTATGTGCTTCTAGATTCTATAGAAGGCACCTACTCATCATCTGTACTATTGTTTTTCTAACCGGAATCTTGAGTCCTGAGATTAAGGATCATACTGTGTGAGGTGGGGCACATGATAATTTTAGGTGGGTATGCAAATAAGAAGGTTCATACCTAAAAAGATAGCATACAGAAATGTACTATACTTAAAAATATAGGTCCTTACCTCATTTCAGATAGTTCCTTCCCTTTCACCAATGAGATATCACAAACACCTGTTTAAAAGATATGCCTATAACTAACATGAAGTGTTCTAGGTGGTTTTCTTTTTCTTTACAGATAATGATAATATAGTGCTATATATTGATATGCCAAAAAAGTGTTATAGTGAGTGATAGCCATATTGTTTATTTCTTACAGGTCTCCCTCCTGTACCTTCCCTCGCTTGATCACCTTAATCTTCTGTGCTGTAATAGCATATCTGAATTGAGGCGGTCGAGAGGTGGACCAAATAAGCATCGAACCCGCTCTGAGGATATATTGTTCATATGAATGCTAAAAGTAACAGAATACGCTGCTGTGCTGTATTGAGCGTTGGCAATGGGGATTAAGCTGCTGTACTTCATTGATCATTTGTAACTGCGAATTTGTCACTGTGCTACATTGAGGATTAGTAACTGGGAATACACGGCATTGCTTTACTGAGGTGTGGTAAAAGAATATGCTGCTGTGCTGTATTGAGCATTGATAACGGAATAGTCTGCTGTTTTGAGCGTTCGTTACTAGGAATACACTGCTGTGGTTTATCGGCGATTGGTAACTGCAAATTTGCCAGTGTGCTACAATGATGTGTGGTAACTGGAGTATGCTGCTGTGTGTCTTTGAGGGGTGATGACTGGTTTATGATGAATGTCACGTGAAGATGTGTACAATGAAAGTTATTTCATGGCTTAGGTGGTTGGATGCAAATAACATCACCACCTCACACTAGGCGACACCCCCCGGCCATTGGGGGGGCCCTTGTGCGTGACCCCCCTGGCCATTGGGGGGGCCCTCGAGCGTGACCCCCCAGGCCAGGGGGGGGCCCTCGTGCGTGACCCCCCCGGCCATTGGGGGGGGGCGTCTCACGCATGACCCCCCCGGCTATTTGGGGGGGGGGGTGTCTCGTCCGTGACCCCTCCATGGCCACTCTGAAAAATTGGCGGGTCGGGGGGGTCACGCGCGCGGGGCCCCCCCTCCCAATGGCCGGGGGGGTCACGCGCGCGGGCCCCCCTCCCAATGGCCGGGGGAGGGTCATGCACGTGGGCCCCCCCATCCTCCCCTTCCCCCTCTCCTCTTTAACCTCTACATCTACCCCCTCATTGCTGCTTTGCTCAAACTGGAGGTCTCCGTCTATAACTATGCGGATGACCTCCAGTTAGTAATTGATGTTTCCTCCTCTTCTAACCCTCTCCTCAAATTCCAAAGTACACTTGTCTTTATTTCGGACTGGATGAGTCTAAATCATCTTAAACTCAATCCGGATAAAACGGAGCTGATCCTGACTGGTGGGACCTCTAACCCTTGCTCCTCTGCCTTCTGGCCCCCCAGCCTTGGCCTTCCCCCCGGCCCCCTCTGCCTCAGTGAGAACCCTTGGTATCAAAGTCAGTAAGGATCTTTCCATGCGCCCTCAGATCAGCTCCGTTGTTTCCTCATGTTTCCTCGCTTTACGAATTATCCGTAAGATTTCCCGTTTTTTTTCTGTAGATGCTCTCAAAATAATTGTTTTAGCCATGGTTCTCTCCCGCATAGACTTTGGTAACTGTCTTTATGCGGGTGTCCCCGCATACGAGCTGCGACGCCTTCAAACCATCCAGAATCAGGCGGCTCGCCTCATCCACCAGCTCCCTAAATTTCATCACGCCTCCCCCCTTCTTAAATCCCTTCACTGGCTCCCCATTATGTACCGTACCCTCTTCAAAATGGGTTGCAGTCTTTATGGCTCGTGCCCACACTGCCCCTCTCTTCATCAACTCGCTGATCACTCCTTACATACCCAGCCGTACCCTCCGTTCTTCCAGTCAGGCTCTCCTTATCATTCCCCGTTTTCGCAAGTCGAGAGCAGGTGGTACTAGCCCTGTCCTTGCCTTGCCCCCCGCTTTTGGAATGACCTCCCATTTTCCATCAGATCCATTACCTCTTACCCATCCTTCAGGAATGCACTCAAGACTCACCTGTTCACTCTAGCCTTCCCCTCTCACTGATCCCCCTCACTGTCTGACTCATGTAATCCTCTAGCGCCAGGAAACCGCATGGTCACAGCGCGCTTTATAAGCACTTTCAACTTCTTCACGCGCGTGGGCGCCCTCCCCCAATAGCCGGGGGATCACGCGCGTAGGGCCCCCCATGGCCAGGGGGGGGTCATGTTATGTTATGTTATGTTAGTTACATTTTAATGCGCACAGCTGCTCCAGCGAAGGAGCGTCCTGGCGCAGGGAAAGGAAAACACCACACAACACTGGATCCGGAGACAAGAAGCAAACAATAGAAGCTGGAAGTAATTAAAACAAGAGGGTTTTCAAAGCTCTGCGAAAGGACATTAGGTCGTTCGAAAGACGAATTTCCAAGGGAAGAGCGTTCCAGAGGGTTGCGGCTTTCACACGGAAGGAGCGACCCCCCATCCGACTAAGTCTGAAACGGGGGACGACCACCAAGGACTGTCCAAGGGATCGTAGTGAGCGGGTAGGAACATAAGGAGAGATCAATGAATTGAGTATTCCGGGTGCCAACTCTCTCAGAATTTTAAAAACCAGGCAGAGAGCCTTGAATTGGATACGCTTGCATATCGGAAGCCAGTGCAAGGACCGCAGGGTGTTAGAAGTAGGGCAGGATCGAGGCAGACCAACCACCGCCCTAGCCGCCGCATTCTGAACTCGTTGTAAACGAAGAATCTCGGCTTGGTTTGCTCCTAATAGGAGGGAACTGGCATAATCCAGCCGCGAGATGATCATTGCTTGAATGACCAGCTGTCTTGTAGGGGCATCGAAGAAACGCAGCAGGGGTCTTAGCCCGCGTAATACACCAAAACAGCAGGCCGCCACTCTCTTTGTGTGAGTCACAAAGCTCAGCGTATGGTCAAGCCAGACTCCGAGATTCCTGAGTTCCAGAACAGGGACCGGCGCTAATCCCAGCTCTGGAGGCCACCATTCGTCCCCCCAGTGGTCCGCTTCCCTTCCAACGATCATCACCTCTGTTTTTGACGCGTTCAGTTGGAGACAGTTGTTATTCATCCAGCTGGCCACCTCTCGCAGTCCACTTCGGAACCTGAGGGCATCCCGCTTGGCATCCCCGCTGATCGTAACCGCCAACTGAGTGTCGTCAGCATAGGAGACCATGGTAAGGCCCCATTGCCTGACGACCTCAGCCAGCGGCTGCACGTACAGGTTAAAAAGCGTGGGACTCAGCGAGGAGCCCTGCGGGACCCCCAGGTCCAAAGGATGGTACTTGGACTGAAAAGGAGGGGTGGCAACGCAGAAGGAGCGATCACTGAGGAAGGAGCGGCACCACTGCAGAGCTGAACCACAAATGCCAATGTCCTGCAGGCGGTGTAGCAAGATGCGATGGGAGACCGTGTCAAAGGCAGCGCTCAGATCTAGTAAAATAAGCGCTGCCGTTTGACCTGCATCGAGCACACTTCGCAAATGCTCAACCATTGCCAGAAGGGCCGTCTCAGTGCTGTGACCAGCACGAAACCCATTCTGCGTTGGATCCAGGACATTCACAAGGGTCATATGCTCCGTGAGGGCCCGATTTACATGGGCCTCCATGACCTTAGCCGGCCAAGGGAGCAAAGATATAGGGCGGTAGTTTTCAGGTCTCGATGGATCCAAAGATGGTTTTTTTAGGATCGGGGAAACCACCGCTTGCTTCCATTTGGCAGGGACCAGGCCAGAGGTTAGGGAAAGGTTAATCAGGGAGCACACTGCTGTGCGTCCCTGAAAAGCAACGTCCCTGAAAAGAGCAGATCTTACCGGGTCTGCAGGCGATCCAGACTTGACTCGCAGGGCCCACATTGCGAACTCCTCATCGGAGATGGTAGGAAAGGAGTGCAGCGATGGGCAGCTGCTAGAGCCGCTCCAGGGGATCACAGGGGACAGTGTGCTTGGAAACGCCAGATAGATTTTCCTGACTTTATCCAGAAAGAAGGTGGCTAAGGCTTCACAGTGGGCGATGGAACTGTCCAACTGTGGGGGAACTCTCTTTGCCATTAAATCTTTTACGGTTTTAAAGATGGTTTTAGTCGGGTTAGGGCTGTTTCTAAATTCGGCTGCGTAAAACGCCGCCCGGGCCCTGCATATAGCTCGATGGTAAAGCTTAACTAGGGCCAGATAGATGGATTTCTTATCGGCATCGTACGACTTACGCCACACCCTTTCCGCCCGTCTGCAAGAGGACTTCAGTGCACGCAGCGCACCGTCATACCAGGGGCTGGCCTGCCGGGGACTGGACTTGCTGGAGATGATAGGTACCAGGACGTCCAGCGCCCTGGTAATCCAGTTACAAAACCGGTCATAGCCCGAGGTGGCATTCAGCAAGGGACCTAATGGCTCAGCACCCATAATGCGGTGAAGGTCCTCTAGCCTAAGTTTGTTCCAGTGGCGCCGGGGTATCCGCAAAGGAGGCGATATAGTAGGATTGGCAGGGAGAGGAAGCCAGGCAGACACCAGATAGTGGTCAGACCATATCACAGGATCAACCGCCACGATCCTAACATCCGAGATAGTGGTAAAAAACGGATCCAGGATGTGGCCGGCCACGTGTGTAGGCTGAGAAATAAGCTGGGTCAACTGCAAAGCCTCTAAGTCGGCCAAAAAACCACTGATGGCCGGAGACTCTAACCTGTCAAAGTGGAGATTTAGATCACCCAGGATGGAAAAATTTGCACAGCCACTAGCCAATGAGCTCACAGCCTCCGGAAAGGCACCTCTAAAAGCAACATCGCTGCCTGGGGGGCGATAGACAACCATCCCTGACAGCGAGAACTGAGGGCTGATGGAAACCTTAAACAACGCACTCTCACATCCGGCAATCTGCAAGATCGTCCAGGTGCATGTAAAGGCGGATCTAATAAATAAGGCGATCCCTCCACCTCTAGAATGGCGGTTAGATCTAAAGCATGAATAGCCCGGAGGACAGGCAAGATTGACTATGGCGTCATCAGTATCTTGTAGCCAGGTTTCGGTTACGGCCAACAGATCTGGTGTCTTATCCAAAATGAGATCAGCCACCGACAGATGGTGTTTCACTAGAGATCTGGTATTCAGATTTAAGAATCGTAGACCAGATCCCAGACTGCCAGGCAACGAAGAGAGACCAGGAGGAGCTCGTGGGGCAGGAGAAGTGGCGAGCTCGCGAATACCTACAGGGTGGTCCAATGACCATCTATTGCAAGCACACTGAAACGGGCCACACAGCGGATGGTGGGGTGTGGCAGAGCAGCGAGGGAGTGTGTCTCTGATGGCACGAAGCGAGGCGTCGGAATACTTAATCATCCTGACAGAGCAACAGCTACGAGCACACAGATATATGCAATATTACAATAAAAGAGGAGTGCCCAGCGTACCACGCGTACTTAGCGCGGACGGGCGCAGACGGGCAGACTCTGGCTCGACTCCGGCGCGAGTCAGGCGCTACCGCTGCGCGTCACCGCCGCGCTAGCAGAGTGAACTTTAAATACCAGCTCACCTGGGCTACATGAAGCGCTAGAGCGCTGCAGCAAGTGGCCCAGGAGGCAGAGACCACCCCAAAATGGCGGCCAAGCGCCACGAAGAAGCTACAAACAGGAGGAAATTCCGCGAAAAAACGCGGTGGGGGCACAATTAAAATGTAAGTATGAGGCCAGGGACAATTCTACTAATAAAACGAGGCTCCAAACAAAAAATAGTACAAATATAAAAAACAAGCTTTTAAAATCAATAGTAAGCGCAGCGCGCTTAAATGCAGCTAATGTAGCGACTGATATAGCGCATGCAGGCACCTTTCCCAAGGGAGGACAATGGGAGAGCTCGCCTTAAATACCAGCTCACCTGGGCTACATGAAGCGCTAGAGCGCTGCAGCAAGTGGCCCAGGAGGCAGAGACCACCCCAAAATGGCGGCCAAGCGCCACGAAGAAGCTACAAACAGGAGGAAATTCCGCGAAAAAACGCGGTGGGGGCACAATTAAAATGTAAGTATGAGGCCAGGGACAATTCTACTAATAAAACGAGGCTCCAAACAAAAAATAGTACAAATATAAAAAACAAGCTTTTAAAATCAATAGTAAGCGCAGCGCGCTTAAATGCAGCTAATGTAGCGACTGATATAGCGCATGCAGGCACCTTTCCCAAGGGAGGACAATGGGAGAGCTCGCCTTAAATACCAGCTCACCTGGGCTACATGAAGCGCTAGAGCGCTGCAGCAAGTGGCCCAGGAGGCAGAGACCACCCCAAAATGGCGGCCAAGCGCCACGAAGAAGCTACAAACAGGAGGAAATTCCGCGAAAAAACGCGGTGGGGGCACAATTAAAATGTAAGTATGAGGCCAGGGACAATTCTACTAATAAAACGAGGCTCCAAACAAAAAATAGTACAAATATAAATGCACGTGGGACCCCCCCATGGCCAGGGGCATTGGGGGGGCACGCGCGAGGGGCCCCCCAATGGCTGGGGGGGCCCTACGTGTGTGGGGCCCCCAATGGCTGGGGGGGCCAACGTACGAGGGGCCCCCCCAATGGCTGGGGGGGCCAACGCGCGAGGTGACCCCCAATGGTTAGGGGGGCCCTACGCGCGAGGGCCCCCACCAATGGCTAGGGGGGCCCTACGCGTGAGGGGCCCCCCCAAAGGCTAGGGGGCCCGACGCGCGAGGGGCCCCACCAATGGCTAGGGGGGGCCTATGCACGAGGGCCCCCCCAATGGCTGGGGGGGCCCTACGGGCGAGGGCCCCCCAATGGCTGGGGGGGGGCACTACGCGCGAGGGCCCCCCAATGGCTGGGGGGGGGCCTACGCGCGAGGGGGCCCCCCCAATGGCTGGGGGGGCCCACGCGCGAGGGGCCCCCTGCAGTAGCGAAGAACGCGGGCAGAATATTTGATCCGTGTGTCTGGATCGTTTGGCTGTTACCGCAAGAAGTTTCCCGAGTGTGGTATTGGGTAAGGGTGCGCTTTGCACTATTTTTGCAGTATGCTTTAATTCGGACATCTGTTGTTCGTATGTCTTTCTGAGAACATTCCCCGAATAAGCCGCCCGGTTCGCTGGAGTTGCTGTCTGGCGTCTTTAACCGTGGTTAAAAGTGGGATACTGTTGAGGTCGCTCCACAATCCGGCCTTTTGTACGGTCGTCTGTGTGACTATTAAGCGCTGCAGATCTTTCGGTTATAGCAATTGAGTTCAAGACTTTTGTGGAGTATTCAACAATACTGTTTGTTTACAATTATTATTTGTTTACAATTGGGGCATGAACTAGAAACGTGTTTGGATATAATTCCTGGCAAAGAAGAATGAAGGTCTATGACGCAGATAGCCTTCTATGACATTATTGTGCAAATTGGGGGAAAAAGGATCTTTGCTTTGTATGTGCTTCTAGATTCTATAGAAGGCACCTACTCATCATCTGTACTATTGTTTTTCTAACCGGAATCTTGAGTCCTGAGATTAAGGATCATACTGTGTGAGGTGGGGCACATGATAATTTTAGGTGGGTATGCAAATAAGAAGGTTCATACCTAAAAAGATAGCATACAGAAATGTACTATACTTAAAAATATAGGTCCTTACCTCATTTCAGATAGTTCCTTCCCTTTCACCAATGAGATATCACAAACACCTGTTTAAAAGATATGCCTATAACTAACATGAAGTGTTCTAGGTGGTTTTCTTTTTCTTTACAGATAATGATAATATAGTGCTATATATTGATATGCCAAAAAAGTGTTACAGTGAGTGATAGCCATATTGTTTATTTCTTACAGGTCTCCCTCCTGTACCTTCCCTCGCTTGATCACCTTAATCTTCCGTGCTGTAATAGCATATCTGAATTGAGGCGGTCGAGAGGTGGACCAAATAAGCATCGAACCCGCTCTGAGGATATATTGTTCATATGAATGCTAAAAGTAACAGAATACGCTGCTGTGCTGTATTGAGCGTTGGCAATGGGGATTAAGCTGCTGTACTTCATTGATCATTTGTAACTGCGAATTTGTCACTGTGCTACATTGAGGATTAGTAACTGGGAATACACGGCATTGCTTTACTGAGGTGTGGTAAAAGAATATGCTGCTGTGCTGTATTGAGCATTGATAACGGAATAGTCTGCTGTTTTGAGCGTTCGTTACTAGGAATACACTGCTGTGGTTTATCGGCGATTGGTAACTGCAAATTTGCCAGTTTGCTACAATGATGTGTGGTAACTGGAGTATGCTGCTGTGTGTCTTTGAGGGGTGATGACTGGTTTATGATGAATGTCACGTGAAGATGTGTACAATGAAAGTTATTTCATGGCTTAGGTGGTTGGATGCAAATAGCATCACCACTTCACACTAGGCGACCCCCCCGGCCATTGGGGGGGCCCTTGTGCGTGACCCCCCTGGCCATTGGGGGGGCCCTCGAGCGTGACCCCCCCCGGCCAGGGGGGGGCCCTCGTGCGTGACCCCCCGGCCATTGGGGGGGCGTCTCGCGCATGACCCCCCCGGCCATTTGGGGGGGTGTCTCGTCCGTGACCCCCCATGGCCATTCTGAAAAATTAGGGGGTCGGGGGGGTCACCCCTCCCAATGGCTGGGGGAGGGTCATGCACGTGGGCCCCCCCATCCTCCCCTTCCCCCTCTCCTCTTTAACCTCTACATCTACCCCCTCATTGCTGCTTTGCTCAAACTGGAGATCTCCGTCTATAACTATGCGGATGACCTCCAGTTAATATTTGATGTTTCCTCCTCTTCTAACCCTCTCCTCAAATTCCAAAGTACACTTGTCTTTATTTCGGACTGGATGAGTCTAAATCATCTTAAACTCAATCCGGATAAAACGGAGCTGATCCTGACTGGTGGGACCTCTAACCCTTGGTCCTCTGCCTTCTGGCCCCCCAGCCTTGGCTCCCCCCCGGCCCCCTCTGCCTCAGTGAGAACCCTTGGTATCAAAGTCAGTAAGGATCTTTCCATGCGCCCTCAGATCAGCTCCGTTGTTTCCTCATGTTTCCTCGCTTTACGAATTATCCGTAAGATTTCCCGTTTTTTTTCTGTAGATGCTCTCAAAATAATTGTTTTAGCCATGGTTCTCTCCTGCATAGACTATGGTAACTGTCTTTATGCGGGTGTCCCCGCATACGAGCTGCGACGCCTTCAAACCATCCAGAATCAGGCGGCTCGCCTCATCCACCAGCTCCCTAAATTTCATCACGCCTCCCCCCTTCTTAAATCCCTTCACTGGCTCCCCATTATGTACCATACCCTCTTCAAAATGGGTTGCAGTCTTTATGGCTCGTGCCCACACTGCCCCTCTCTTCATCAACTCGCTGATCACTCCTTACATACCCAGCCGTACCCTCCGTTCTTCCAGTCAGGCTCTCCTTATCATTCCCCGTTTTCGCAAGTCGAGAGCAGGTGGTACTAGGTTCCCTGTCCTTGCCCCCCGCTTTTGGAATGACCTCCCATTTTCCATCAGATCCATTACCTCTTACCCATCCTTCAGGAATGCACTCAAGACTCACCTGTTCACTCTAGCCTTCCCCTGTCACTGATCCCCCTCACTGTCTGACTCATTGTTAGACGGACCGGGAGGGTCGGCCGAGGACAAGGGGAGAGGTCTCCGGGGAGAGCCGTCTCCAGCGATCGTACAGATGAATAACTTCCCCCCCACAGATATACACCACACAAGGATAAGATTTAGCGTTCTTTATAGGTGATTTCTTAAGGTACGACGAAATGGTACAAGGAGGTCTGGACTCAGGGGTCCCCTCGATTCGAGTCTCTTGGTTTGGGGAAAGGGGGTAGCGGGACACTCTGGTTACCAGTCTGGTAACTGAGATGGTATGGTGGATAGCTCACAATCCTCGAGCTCGGTGTTCTAGCTTGGACGGGCCGCGGCAGCGCCAGCAGGTCCCGGTGAAGATGGTCGTTACACGGTCCGCGGCAGCGCCAGCAGGTCCCGGTGAAGATGGTCGTTACACGGTCCGCGGCAGCGCCAGCAGGTCCCGATGAAGGTGGTCGTTACAACGGTCCGCAGCAGCGCCAGCAGGTCCCGACGAGGATGGATGTTGCAGAAGGCCGCGGCAGCGCCAGCAGGCAGGACGATGGTTCACAAGGCAGGGCTACGGCAGCGCCAGTAGTCCGTCAAGGATGAGTTCTCTCGGTGTCTCTCGACTCCAGGATACAACTGCCTTCCTGCTCTGGAGCTGCCCTAGTTATAGGTCTGGCGCCCTTTGATGTCCGGGCCCTCGCACTTGGAGGTCGGGGGGTCCGGGATGAGGGAGTCCAGACACCCAGCAGGGGGTGGAGCCAGCGCCTGGGGGAGCTGGAGGGTGATCGGCACCTGGCGGGGGAGAGCCCTCGACGCTTCTTTCTCCCATTGACCTGCCAAGTGGCCCGTTCACCTCCTGCGTGGATGGTGGTGCCGGGATGTCGGGGCCGGCCAGGCCCAGGGTTAGGGTCGGGCTGAGGCCGCGCGGCCTCGTGGCGCAGTGTCCAAGATGGCGGCTGATCCGGCCGGGGGAGCCGGTAGTGGTTCGGCCCCATGATACATGGATGTCCGGGGGCAGGAGTTCCGTTGGGAGACGGGGTGCGGGTTGCCCTTGGGGGTAACACCTGGGAGTCCGGGGTTCGGGCCCTGTCGTGCGGGGAGGGAGCAAGCCCTTCATGTGGCCTGTCCAACATGCGTCCCCCCCAGCTGAAGGCGGGGAGAGTCACCCATCCTCTTGGGGACTCTCCTCGTCGAGGCGGAAAAAGCGTGACAGGCCATCTGCGTTGGCGTGGTCTTGGCCCGGTCGATGTTCCACAGTGAAGTCCATTCCCTGCAGGGAGATGGACCAGCGCAATAGTTTTGGGTTTTCCCCCCGCATCTGCATTAGCCACTGCAGGGGTCGATGATCGGTTTGTACCCGGAAGTGGGTACCGAAGAGATAGGGCCGGAGCTTTTTGAGGGCCCACACCACTGCGAAGGCCTCCCTCTCGATTGTGCTCCAGCGCTGTTCTCGGGCCAGGAGGCGTCTGCTGATGAAGGCCACCGGCTGGTCAAGACCCTCGGGGTTCAGCTGGGAAAGAACTGCCCCGATGCCGTGGTTGGAGGCGTCCGTTTGTACAATGAATTCCCGACTGTAATCGGGGGCCTGGAGCACAGGGGCGGTGCACAGGGCGGCCTTCAGCTTCTCGAAGGCCGCTTGACAGTCGGGGGTCCAGTTAATCTTCTTCGGGTGGTTTTTGGACGTGAGACCCGTGAGGGGCCCCACAATGCTGCCATAGTCCCTCACGAACCGCCGGTAGTAGCCGGTGAGTCCCAAGAAGGCTCGGACCTCGGTCTGCGTGATGGGGGGTTGCCAGGACTGGATGGCAGCAATTTTGAGTTGCAGAGGGGCCACCAGACCGCTTCCCACCTGGTGTCCGAGGTAGGTCACGGACCCTTGACCAATTTGGCACTTGCCGGCCTTAATCGTGAGGCCGGCCCGCTGGAGGGCCTGCAGGACCTCTTGGAGGTGGTGGAGGTGGTCGGACCAGTGGCGGCTGTACACAGCGATATCGTCCAGGTAGGCGGCGCTGAACTCTTCGAGCCCCGCCAAGACCTGGTTCACTAGACTTTGAAAAGTAGCTGGGGCATTCTTCATGCCGAAGGGCATGACCTTGAAGTGGTAGTGGCCATCGGGGGTAGAAAAGGCGGACCGTTCCTGGGCCCGGGGTGTGAGACCGATCTGCCAGTAGCCCGCTGTCAGGTCGAAGATGCTGAGGTAGCGGGCGGCCCCCAGGCGGTCGATCAATTCATCCGCTCGGGGGATAGGATGAGCGTCGGTCCGGGTGACAGCGTTCAAGCCCCGATAGTCGATGCAGAATCGGAGTTCAGGAGTGGTGCCGGGGGCAGCGGCTTTGGGGACCAGCACGACCGGGCTGGCCCAGGGGCTGTCCGAGGGTTCGATGACCCCGAGCGTGAGCATCTTGGATACTTCCTCTTGGATGCAGGCCCGCACCCGATCTGGTACGCGGTAGGCCCGGTGCCGGATAGGGGGACTGTCCCCGGTGTCCACGTCGTGCAAGCACCAAGGGGTGATCCCTGGGGTGAGGGAAAACAGTGTAGCAAACTGCAGCAGGAGGTCCCGGCAGCCCTGGCGTTGCTCTGGGGTGAGGGCATCGGAGAGCCGGACCCCGTCCACGGAACCGTCGTTCTCCTGGGTCTTCAGGAGATCAGGGAGGGGCTCGGAGTCTTCTTCCGCCCCACTGTCTGTAGCCATCAGGAGGCTGAGTTCCGATCGCACAAAGTGGGGTTTGAGTCTGTTGGTGTGGAGGACCCGGAGGGACTCCATGTCGATGAGGTAGGTGACGGGGCTCTTGCGTTCGACCACTTTGAAGGGCCCCGTCCACTTATCTTGCAAGGCACATGGTTCGGTGGGGGACATCACCCACACTTGTTGACCAGGTTCGAATTCGACGGAGGAGGCATTCTGATCGTACCATTTTTTCATGTCCTCCTGACTGGCCTCGAGGTTCGCTTTTGCCATTTCCCTGAAGCGCCGGGTCTGATTGCGTAGTGCCAGGAGGTACTGGAAGACGTCTGGGGGGGTCTTTAGGGGGGCCATCTCCCAACCTTCTTTGACTAGGCTGAGGGGCCCTCGCACAGGGTGCCCGTACAGGAGTTCGAAAGGGCTAAAGCCGAGGGACTTCTGGGGAACTTCTAGATAGGCGAAGAGGAGGCACGGGAGTAGAACATCCCACTGGCGACGGAGGGGCTCTTCCAATCCCCCAATCATCCCCTTGAGTGTGCGGTTGAATCGCTCAACTAGTCCGTTCCCTTGAGGGTGATAGGGGGTCGTGAATCGGTAGGTGACCCCGCACTGTTGCCAGAGGGACTTCATATATTTCGAGATAAAGTTTGTGCCTCGGTCGCTGACGACTTCTCGGGGGAAGCCCACCCGGGAGAAGATCCCCATTAGGGTCCGGCCGACCACCGGAGCTGTTACAGTTCGCAGGGGCACAGCCTCGGGGTAGCGGGTGGCGTGGTCCACCAGTACCAGGATGAACCGATGTCCTTGTGCTGTGCGGGGGTCCAGGGGCCCCACAATGTCTATTCCTACCCTCTCGAACGGGGTGGTGACCACTGGGAAGGGTTGCAGAGGGGCTTTGAGCTTACGGCCGCTCTTCCCGCTGGCCTGGCACGTGGGGCAGGACCGGCAGTGGTTGAGGACGTCGTTCCGCATCTTCGGCCAGAAAAAGTGGGTCACCAGGCAACTGTAGGTTTTGTCCTGGCCCAGGTGTCCAGCCAGGGGAACATCGTGGGCCAAAGTTAGTAGGAAGTCTCTGAAACGGAGGGGCACTACCAGCACTCGACTGGCCCCTAACTCCGCGATTCTTTGTTCACTGTATAGCAGGTCGTTATCCCAATAGACCCAATGGGTTCCGGTGGAGTCCCCTGCGCTCTGGGCGCTGGCTTGCTGGCGGAGTCCCTCGAGGGAGGGGCAGGTCTTCTGTTCCTGGCGAAACTGTTCCTGGGTGGGCCCCCCTTCTTGACGCCACTGAGCCAGGCCGGGAAGGTCCTGGGGCTGGGCGACCCCTTCGGGCGCTGGCTCTGGGGGGTCGGTATAGCCGTTGTCCTCTACTGGAGCGACCGGGGGAGGAGGTGCTGGCCATTCTGGTTCTTCTGGTCGGGGGACGGCACGGGCGGCCATGGACCGGGTGGTTACGCAGGCCCAGTCCGGGAGGCCCAGCATCCCCAGGTGCTCTCTTCTTTCGACGGCAGCCCACGGGGAACTCTCAAGGTCATTCCCCAGGAGACAGTCCACGGGGGCATCATCCCGGACCGTCACCTTCAACATGCCGGAGACCCCTCCCCATTCGAAGGGGACGCAGGCCATCCGACACAGACTTTCGGAATTGTCGGCTGAGCAGACGGGGCAGAGAATGTTCGGCAGGATCTGCTCTGGTTTCACCAGGTGACAGCGGACGGCCGTCACACTGGCCCCTGTGTCACGTAGGGCTTCGGCCCGGCGCCCATTAATGTTCACCCACTGGCCATATTTCCGGGTGTTGGCGGGTAGGGGAGCCCGCGGGACCATGTCTTTTCCCCCTAGGCACGCTAGAACCATGGCGGCCGGTTCCCACTCTTGTTGTGCCTGCTCATATTCTTCCTGTTCCTCGGAGATTTGTTGTCCCCCCAGGGCAGCGGCAGCTACCTGGCGGGGCTTTGGCGTTTGGTTCTGCGGGCAGCTCGGGTCATTGGCGTAGTGGCCGACTCGCTGGCATCGGTGACACGTGACGTTGGCTCGGAACCCCGGGCGCATCGGGGGGTTGCCCCGGCCGGCCGGGGGCGGGGTGCTGGCCGCGGGAGTGGCCGGGATGGTGTCTCTCCCTCGCCCCTGGCCTCCTCCTCCTCCTCGGGGACGGTGCTGACCCTGGTGGTTTCGGTTTTGCTCGTGTGGCCCTCTCCGGCCCACTCGGGTGCTTTCCCACCGGTCAGCTTCGGCGGTGAGTTGCCGTGGGTCAGTCAATTTACTGTCGAGGAGGTGCTGCCTGAGCTCGACGAAGCAGTTGTTAGACAGGTGCTCCCACACCATAAGATTAAAGAGCTGCTCGTAGGTCGTTACGTGGCTTCCCTTGATCCAACCCTCGAAGGCTCGGCTGAAATAGTTGACGTATTCCACCCAAGTTGTACCCGGGATCCGGGTGCAGTCTCGGAACCTCTGGCGGTACATTTCGGGTGTGAGCCCATATCGGGTGAGGAGGGCAGCCTTCATGTGGTCATAGGATGACATCTGATGATCTGGGAGCTGTAGTAGGGCATCGCGGCCTTCGTTGACGAACCTCCCCCATAGGCCGGCTCCCCAGTCACTCCGATCGATCCGGTGGGAGGTCATGGCGATCTCGTAGGCTTTGAACCACTGTTGTATGTCGTCCTCTCGGACATACTCTCGGACAACATCCTTGGGGATGTGGACTTTCTTCTCGGTTGCTCCCGGGGTGTGCGGTCGCTCAGGCACCCCCGGTTCTTTATTCTGTTTCCGAAGTTCTATTTCCGCCAGTTTGCGCTCGTGTTCGAATGTTAGTCTTTTTTCTTCGAGCTCTCTCTGCCTCTGTTTTTCTTCCCGTTCTTCTCGGAGCCGCAGATGTTCTAGATTTCGTTTTTGCTCGGCTAACTTTAGTTCACCGTCCATCTTGAGTCGTGCCATTTCCAACTCATGTAATCTGGTTCTTTCTCTTTCTTGGATCTCTCCCTGCGAGAGGCCCGTTCCTCGCTCCTCGGGAGCTGTGGCGTTCCCCTCTGGTGCTACACCGTTTTCGTCGGGGGATCCGGCGACCCCGGTTTCCGCCCACGACTCAAGGGCGTGCTTCAAATCGTCTTTGGTACTCAGGCCGGTGGTAGCAATGCCTAGTTCCATGCAGAATTGTTTAAGTTCGCGATGGCTATACTCTTCCAATTTATCCATCTGGAATTTCTCGGTGGAACCGCTCTCTTTGGTTGACATCGTGGTTTTGTCGTGGGGTGAGCTACTCTCTGTACGATTACGCGTTGATTCGGATCGCGCCGCTGGCCACCAATGTTAGACGGACCGGGAGGGTCGGCCGAGGACAAGGGGAGAGGTCTCCGGGGAGAGCCGTCTCCAGCGATCGTACAGATGAATAACTTCCCCCCCACAGATATACACCACACAAGGATAAGATTTAGCGTTCTTTATAGGTGATTTCTTAAGGTACGACGAAATGGTACAAGGAGGTCTGGACTCAGGGGTCCCCTCGATTCGAGTCTCTTGGTTTGGGGAAAGGGGGTAGCGGGACAGTCTGGTTACCAGTCTGGTAACTGAGATGGTATGGTGGATAGCTCACAATCCTCGAGCTCGGTGTTCTAGCTTGGACGGGCCGCGGCAGCGCCAGCAGGTCCCGGTGAAGATGGTCGTTACACGGTCCGCGGCAGCGCCAGCAGGTCCCGGTGAAGATGGTCGTTACACGGTCCGCGGCAGCGCCAGCAGGTCCCGATGAAGGTGGTCGTTACAACGGTCCGCGGCAGCGCCAGCAGGTCCCGACGAGGATGGATGTTGCAGAAGGCCGCGGCAGCGCCAGCAGGCAGGACGATGGTTCACAAGGCAGGGCTACGGCAGCGCCAGTAGTCCGTCAAGGATGAGTTCTCTCGGTGTCTCTCGACTCCAGGATACAACTGCCTTCCTGCTCTGGAGCTGCCCTAGTTATAGGTCTGGCGCCCTTTGATGTCCGGACCCTCGCACTTGGAGGTCGGGGTTCCGGGATGAGGGAGTCCAGACACCCAGCAGGGGGTGGAGCCAGCGCCTGGGGGAGCTGGAGGGTGATCGGCACCTGGCGGGGGAGAGCCCTCGACGCTTCTTTCTCCCATTGACCTGCCAAGTGGCCCGTTCACCTCCTGGGTGGATGGTGGTGCCGGGATGTCGGGGCCGGCCAGGCCCAGGGTTAGGGTCGGGCTGAGGCCGCGCGGCCTCGTGGCGCAGTGTCCAAGATGGCGGCTGATCCGGCCGGGGGAGCCGGTAGTGGTTCGGCCCCATGATACATGGATGTCCGGGGGCAGGAGTTCCGTTGGGAGACGGGGTGCGGGTTGCCCTTGGGGGTAACACCTGGGAGTCCGGGGTTCGGGCCCTGTCGTGCGGGGAGGGAGCAAGCCCTTCATGTGGCCTGTCCAACACTCATGTAATCCTCTAGCGCCAGGAAACCGCATGGTCACAGCGCGCTTTATAAGCACTTTCAACTTCTTCACGCGCGTGGGCCCCCTCCCCCCAATAGCCAGAGGGATCACGCGCGTAGGGCCCCCCATGGCCAGGGGGGGGGGTCACGCATGTGGGGCCCCCCATGGCCAGGGGCATTGGGGGGCACGCGCGAGGAGCCCCCCAATGGCTGGGGGGGCCTACGCGCGAGGGGCCCCCCCAATGGCTGGGGGGCCCCTCGCGCGTAGGGCCCCCCCAGCCATTGGGGGCCCCTCGCGCGTAGGGCCCCCCCCAGCCATTGGGGGGCCCCTCGCGCGTAGGGCCCCCCCAGCCATTGGGGGGGCACCTCGCGCGTAGGGCCCCCCCAATGGCTGGGGGGGCCCTACGCGCGAGGGGCCCCCCCAATGGCTGGGGGGGCCCTACGCGCGAGGGGCCCCCCCAATGGCTGGGGGGGGCCCTACGCGCGAGGGGCCCCCCCAATGGCTGGGGGGGCCCTACGCGCGAGGGGCCCCCCCAATGGCTGGGGGGGGCCCTACGCGCGAGGGGCCCCCCCAATGGCTGGGGGGGCCCTACGCGCGAGGGGGGCCCTACGCGCGAGGGGCCCCCCCAATGGCTGGGGGGGGCCCTACGCGCGAGGGCCCCCCCAATGGCTGGGGGGGGCCCTACGCGCGAGGGGCCCCCCAATGGCTGGGGGGGGCCCTACGCGCGAGGGGCCCCCCAATGGCTGGGGGGGGGCCCTACGCGCGAGGGGCCCCCCCAATGGCTGGGGGGGGGCCCTACGCGCGAGGGCCCCCCCCAATGGCTGGGGGGGCCCTACGCGCGAGGGCCCCCCCCCAATGGCTGGGGGGGCCCTACGCGCGAGGGCCCCCCCCCCCCCCAATGGCTGGGGGGGCCCTACGCGCGAGGGGCCCCCCCAATGGCTGGGGGGGGCCCTACGTGTGAGAGGGCCCCCCAATGGCTGGGGGGGCCCTACGTGTGAGAGGGCCCCCCAATGGCTGGGGGGGCCCTACGCGTGAGGGGCCCCCCAATGGCTGGGGGGGCCCTATGCGCGAGGGCCCCCCCCAATGGCTGGGGGGGGCCCTATGCGCGAGGGCCCCCCCCAATGGCTGGGGGGGCCCTATGCGCGAGGGGCCCCCCAATGGCTGGGGGGGGCACGCACAAGGGCCCCCCAATGGCAGGGGGGTGCCCACGCGCGAGGGCCCCCCCAATGGCGAGGGCCCCCCCAATGGCTGGGGGGGCCCACGCGTGAGGGGCCCCCTGCAGTAGCGAAGAACGCGGGCAGAATATTTGATCCGTGTGTCTGGATCGTTTGGCTGTTACCGCAAGAAGTTTCCCGAGTGTGGTATTGGGTAAGGGTGCGCTTTGCACTATTTTTGCAGTATGCTTTAATTCGGACATCTGTTGTTCGTATGTCCTTCAGAGAACATTCCCCGAATAAGCCGCCCGGTTCGCTGGAGTTGCTGCCTGGCGTCTTTAACCGTGGTTAAAAGTGGGATACTGTTGAGGTCGCTCCACAATCCGGCCTTTTGTACGGTCGTCCGTGTGACTATTAAGCGCTGCAGATCTTTCGGTTATAGCAATTGAGTTCAAGACTTTTGTGGAGTATTCAACAATACTGTTTGTTTACAATTATTATTTGTTTACAATTGGGGCATGAACTAGAAACGTGTTTGGATATAATTCCTGGCAAAGAAGAATGAAGGTCTATGACGCAGATAGCCTTCTATGACATTATTGTGCAAATTGGGGGAAAAAGGATCTTTGCTTTGTATGTGCTTCTAGATTCTATAGAAGGCACCTACTCATCATCTGTACTATTGTTTTTCTAACCGGAATCTTGAGTCCTGAGATTAAGGATCATACTGTGTGAGGTGGGGCACATGATAATTTTAGGTGGGTATGCAAATAAGAAGGTTCATACCTAAAAAGATAGCATACAGGAATGTACTATACTTAAAAATATAGGTCCTTACCTCATTTCAGATAGTTCCTTCCCTTTCACCAATGAGATATCACAAACACCTGTTTAAAAGATATGCCTATAACTAACATGAAGTGTTCTAGGTGGTTTTCTTTTTCTTTACAGATAATGATAATATAGTGCTATATATTGATATGCCAAAAAAGTGTTACAGTGAGTGATAGCCATATTGTTTATTTCTTACAGGTCTCCCTCCTGTACCTTCCCTCGCTTGATCACCTTAATCTTCCGTGCTGTAATAGCATATCTGAATTGAGGCGGTCGAGAGGTGGACCAAATAAGCATCGAACCCGCTCTGAGGATATATTGTTCATATGAATGCTAAAAGTAACAGAATACGCTGCTGTGCTGTATTGAGCGTTGGCAATGGGGATTAAGCTGCTGTACTTCATTGATCATTTGTAACTGCGAATTTGTCACTGTGCTACATTGAGGATTAGTAACTGGGAATACACGGCATTGCTTTACTGAGGTGTGGTAAAAGAATATGCTGCTGTGCTGTATTGAGCATTGATAACGGAATAGTCTGCTGTTTTGAGCGTTCGTTACTAGGAATACACTGCTGTGGTTTATCGGCGATTGGTAACTGCAAATTTGCCAGTGTGCTACAATGATGTGTGGTAACTGGAGTATGCTGCTGTGTGTCTTTGAGGGGTGATGACTGGTTTATGATGAATGTCACGTGAAGATGTGTACAATGAAAGTTATTTCATGGCTTAGGTGGTTGGATGCAAATAGCATCACCACCTCACACTAGGCGACACCCCCCGGCCATTGGGGGGGCCCTTGTGCGTGACCCCCCTGGCCATTGGGGGGGCCCTCGAGCGTGACCCCCCCGGCCAGGGGGGGGCCCTCGTGCGTGACCCCCCCGGCCATTGGGGGGGGGTCTCGCGCATGACCCCCCCCCTTTTTGGGGGGGGTTTCTCGTCCGTGACCCCTCCATGGCCATTCTGAAAAATTGGGGGGTCGGGGGGGTCACGCGCGCGGGGCCCCCCTCCCAATGCCCGGGGGGGTCACGCGCGCGGGCCCCCCTCCCAATGGCTGGGGGAGGGTCATGCACTTGGGCCCCCCCATCCTCCCCTTCCCCCTCTCCTCTTTAACCTCTACATCTACCCCCTCATTGCTGCTTTGCTCAAACTGGAGGTCTCCGTCTATAACTATGCGGATGACCTCCAGTTAGTATTTGATGTTTCCTCCTCTTCTAACCCTCTCCTCAAATTCCAAAGTACACTTGTCTTTATTTCGGACTGGATGAGTCTAAATCATCTTAAACTCAATCCGGATAAAACGGAGCTGATCCTGACTGGTGGGACCTCTAACCCTTGGTCCTCTGCCTTCTGGCCCCCCAGCCTTGGCTCCCCCCCGGCCCCCTCTGCCTCAGTGAGAACCCTTGGTATCAAAGTCAGTAAGGATCTTTCCATGCGCCCTCAGATCAGCTCCGTTGTTTCCTCATGTTTCCTCGCTTTACGAATTATCCGTAAGATTTCCCGTTTTTTTTCTGTAGATGCTCTCAAAATAATTGTTTTAGCCATGGTTCTCTCCCGCATAGACTTTGGTAACTGTCTTTATGCGGGTGTCCCCGCATACGAGCTGCGACGCCTTCAAACCATCCAGAATCAGGCGGCTCGCCTCATCCACCAGCTCCCTAAATTTCATCACGCCTCCCCCCTTCTTAAATCCCTTCACTGGCTCCCTGTTAGAAAGGGTAGACGGACCGGGAGGGTCGGCCGGGGTCAGGAGGAGAGGTCTCCGGGGAGAGCCGTCTCCAGCGATCGTACAGACAAGTAACTTCCCCCCCCCCACAGACAGATACCACACACGGATAAGGTTCAGGGTTCTTTATAAGCACTTCTTAGGGTACGGTTGAATGGTACAAGGAGGTCTGGACTCAGGGGTCCCCTCGATTCAAGTCTCTCAAAGCAGGGTAAGGGGTAGCGGGACAGTCTGTCTACCAGTCAGGTAGTTCGGATGAGATGATGACTAGCTCACAATCCTCGAGCTTGGTGGTTTAGTTGGTACGGGCCGCGGCAGCGCCAGCAGGTCCCGGTTGAGATGGTCGGTACACGGTCCGCGGCAGCGCCAGCAGGTCCCGGAAAGATGGTCGATGTACGGTCCGCGGCAGCGCCAGCAGGTCCCGGTGAGGATGGTCGTTACAACGGGCAGCGGCAGCGCCAGCAGGTCCCGACGAGGATGGATGTTGCAGAAGGCCGCGGCAGCGCCAGCAGGCAGGACGATGGTTCACAAGAGCGGGCTACGGCAGCGCCAGTAGTCCGTCAAGGCTGAGTTCTCTCGGTGTCTCTCGACTCCAGGATACAACTGCCTTCCTGCTCCGGAGCTGCCCCAGTTATAGGGCAGACGCCCTTTGATGTCCGGACCCTCACACTTGGAGGTCGGAGGGCCCGGGATGAAGGTGTCCAGACACCCAGCAGGGGTTGGAGCCAGCTCCTGGGGGAGCTGGAGGCGATCGGCACCTGGCGGGGGAAGAGCTCTTGACACTTCGTTCTCCCATTGACCTGCCAAGTGGTCCGCTCACCTCCTGGGTGGAAGGTGGTGCCGGGATGTCGGGGCCGGCCAGGCCCGGGGTTAGGGTCGGGCCGAGGCCACGCGGCCTCGTGGTGCAGGGCCCAAGATGGCGGCTTGAACCGGCCGGGGGAGCCGGTGGGGCTGGGCCCCGTGATGAGTAGAGGTCCGAGGGCAGAAGATCCGTCGGGAGACGGGGTACAGGTGCTTTTCGTGGGTTATGCCTGGTGGGCCGGAGCTCGGGCCCTGTCGTGCGGGGAGGGAGCAAGCCCTTCGTGTGGCCTGTCCAACATGCGTCCCCCCCAGCTGAAGGCGGGGAGAGTCACCCATCTCCTTGGGCACTCTCTTCGTCGAGGCGGAAAAAGCGGGACAGGCCATCCGCGTTGGCGTGGTCTTGGCCTGGTCGGTGCTCCACAGTGAAGTCCATTCCCTGCAGGGAAATGGACCAGCGCAAGAGTTTTGGGTTCTCTCCCCGCATCTGCATCAGCCACTGCAGGGGTCGATGGTCGGTTTGTACCCGGAAGTGGGTACCGAAGAGATAAGGCCGGAGCTTTTTGAGGGCCCACACCACTGCGAAGGCCTCCCTCTCAATGGTGCTCCAGCGCTGTTCTCGGGCCAGGAGACGTCGACTGATGAAGGCCACCGGCTGGTCATGACCTTCGGGGTTTAACTGAGAAAGGACGGCTCCGATGCCGTGGTCGGAGGCGTCGGTCTGTACCACGAATTCCCGACTGTAATCGGGGGCCTGGAGCACAGGGGCGGTGCACAGGGCGGCCTTCAGTTTCTCGAATGCCGCTTGACAATCGGGGGTCCAGTTAATCCGCTTCGGCTGGTTCTTGGACGTGAGACCCGTGAGGGGCCCCACGATGCTGCCGTAGTCTTTCACGAACCGCCGGTAGTAGCCGGTGAGCCCCAAGAAGGCTCGGACCTCGGTCTGGGTGACGGGGGGCTGCCAGGACTGGATGGCAGCAATCTTAAGTTGTAGCGGGGCCACCAGCCCGCTTCCCACTTGGTGCCCAAGGTAGGTCACAGACCCTTGGCCAATTTGGCACTTGCCGGCCTTAATTGTGAGGCCGGCCCGCTGGAGGGCCTGTAGGACCTCTTGGAGGTGACGGAGGTGGTCGGCCCAGTGGCGGCTGTATACAGCGATATCGTCCAGATAGGCAGCGCTGAACTCTTCGAGCCCCGCCAAGACCTGGTTCACGAGGCGTTGAAACGTGGCGGGGGCATTTTTCATGCCGAAGGGCATGACCTTGAATTGGTAGTGGCCATCGGGGGTAGAGAAGGCTGACCGTTCCTGAGCCCTGGGTGTGAGGCCGATCTGCCAGTAGCCCGCTGTTAGGTCGAAGATACTAAGGTAGCGGGCGGCCCCCAGCCGGTCGATCAGCTCGTCTGCTCGGGGAATCGGATGAGCGTCGGTCCGGGTGACAGCGTTCAAGCCCCGGTAGTCGACGCAGAATCTCAGTTCAGGTGCGGTGCCGGGGGCAGCGGCTTTGGGAACCAATACAACCGGACTGGCCCAGGGACTGTCCGAGGGCTCGATGACCCCGATTGTGAGCATCTTGGCCACTTCCTCCTGTATGCAGGCCCGTACCCGATCTGGTACGCGGTAGGCCCGGTGTCGGACAGGGGGGCTGTCCCCGGTGTCCACGTCGTGCAAACACCAAGGGGTGACCCCGGGGGTGAGGGAGAACAGGGTAGCGAACTGCAGCAGGAGGTTCCGGCAGCCCTGGCGTTGCTCCGAAGTGAGGGCGTCAGATAGCCGGACCCCGTCCACGGAGCCGTCATTCTCCTGAGTCTTCAGAAGATCCGGGAGGGGTTCGGAGTCTTCCTCTGCCCCACTGTCCGTAGCCATCAGGAGGCTGAGTTCTGAGCGCACAAAGTGTGGTTTGAGTCGGTTGGTGTGGAGGACCCGGAGGGGGTTCTGGGAGGTCCCCAGGTCGATGAGGTAAGTGACGGGGCTTTTGCGCTCGACCACTTTGAAGGGCCCCGTCCACTTATCCTGCAAGGCACATGGTTCGGTGGGGGACATCACCCATACTTGTTGCCCAGGCTCGAACTCAACGGAGGAGGCATTGTGATCATACCACCTCTTCATGTCCTCCTGGCTGGCCTCGAGGTTCGCCTTGGCCATCCCTCTGAAGCGCCGGGTCTGATTGCGTAGGGCCAGGATGTATTTGAAGACGTCTGGAGGGGTCTTTAGGGGGGCCATCTCCCAACCTTCTTTTACTAGGCTGAGGGGCCCTCGCACAGGGTGCCCGTACAGTAGTTCGAAAGGGCTAAAACCGAGGGACTTCTGGGGAACTTCTCGGTAGGCGAAGAGGAGGCACGGGAGTAGTACATCCCACTGGCGACGGAGGGGCTCTTCCAATCCCCCAATCATCTCCTTGAGAGTGCGGTTAAAACGCTCCACTAGTCCGTTCCCTTGGGGGTGATAGGGGGTCGTGAATCTGTAGGTGACCCCGCATTGTTGCCAGAGGGACTTCATGTATTTGGATATAAAGTTCGTGCCTCGGTCGCTGACGACTTCTCGGGGGAAGCCTACCCGGGAGAAGATCCCCATTAGGGCCCGGCCAACCACCGGAGCTGTCACGGTCCGTAGGGGCACCGCCTCGGGGTAGCGGGTGGCATGGTCCACCAGTACTAAGATGAACCTGTGTCCTTGGGCCGTGCGGGGGTCCAGAGGCCCCACAATGTCTATCCCCACCCTCTCGAACGGGGTGGTGACCACAGGGAAGGGTTGCAGAGGGGCTTTCAGCTTCCGACCACTCTTCCCGCTGGCTTGGCATGTGGGGCAAGATCCGCAGTGGTTCAGGACGTCGTTCCTCATTTTCGGCCAGAAAAAGTGGGTCACTAGGCGGCTGTACGTTTTATCCTGGCCCAGGTGTCCAGCCAGGGGGACATCGTGGGCCAGGTTGAGCAGAAAGTCTCTGAAGCGGAGAGGTACCACCAGTACTCGACCGGCCCCCAGCTCGGCGATTCTTTGCTCGCTGTATAGCAGGTTGTTATCCCAGTAGACCCAGTGAGTTCCGGTGGAGTCCCCTGCGTTCTGGGCGCTGGCTTGTTGGCGGAGTCCCTCGAGGGAGGGACAGGTCTTTTGTTCCTGGCGGAACTGTTCTTGGGTGGGCCCCCCTTCTTGACGCCACTGAGCCAGGTCAGGAAGGTCCTGGGGTTGCGCGTCCCCTTCGGTCGTCGGGTCTGGGAGGCTGGCCTCGTCGTTGTCTTCTACTGGGGCGACCGGGGGCGGAGGTGCTGGCCATTCTGGTTCTTCTGATCGAGGGACGGCACGGGCGGCCATGGACCGGGTGGTTATGCAGGCCCAGTCCGGGAGGCCCAGCATCCCCAGGTGCTCTCTTCTCTCAACGGTGGCCCACGGGGAACTCTCGAGGTCATTCCCCAGGAGGCAGTCCACGGGGGCATCGTCCCGGACCGTCACCTTCAACAGGCCGGAGACCCCTCCCCATTCGAATGGGACGCAGGCCATTTGACACATACTTTCAGAGTTGTCTGCCGAGCGGACGGGGCAGAGAATGTTCGGCAGGATCTGCTCGGGCTTCACCAGGTGACAGCGGACGGCCGTCACACTGGCGCCTGTGTCACGCAAGGCCTCGGCTCGCTGTCCATTAATGGTCACCCACTGACCGTATTTCCTGGTGTTAGCGGGTAGGGGAGCCCGCGGGACCATGTCTCTTCCCCCTAAGCACGCCAGGACCATGGCGGCCGGTTCCCACTCTTGCTGGGCCGGCTCATACTCCTCTGGTTCCTCCGATGATCGCTCTTCCCCCAGGGCGGCGGCAGCTACCTGGCGGGGCTTGGGTGTTTGGTTCTGCGGGCAGCTCGGGTCATTGGCGTAGTGGCCGACTCGCTGGCATCGGTGGCACGTGACGTTGGCTCGGACCCCAGGACGCCACGGGGGGTTGCCCCGGCCGGCCGGAGGCGGGGTGCTGGCCACGGGTGTTGCTGGCAAGGCGTCTCTCCCTCGCCCCTGGCCCCCTCCTCCTCCCCGAGGACGGTGCTGGCCTTGGTTGTTTCTGTTCTGTTCGTGTGGCCCCCTCCGGCCCACTCGGGTGCTTTCCCATCGGTCAGCTTCGGCGGCGAGCTGCCGGGGGTCAGTCAGCTTACTGTCGAGGAGGTGCTGCCTGAGCTCGACGAAGCAGTTGTTCGACAGGTGCTCCCATACCATCAGGTTAAAGAGTTGTTCGTAGGTGGTGACATGGCTCCCCTTTATCCAACCCTCGAAGGCACGGCTGAAATAGTTCACGTATTCTACCCAAGTTGTACCTGGGATCCGGGTGCAATCTCTGAACCTCTGGCGGTACATCTCGGGTGTGAGGCCATAGCGGGTGAGGAGGGCAGCCTTCATGTGGTCGTAGGACGACATTTGGTGATCTGGGAGCTGCAGTAGGGCATCGCGACCCTCGTTGATAAACCTCCCCCAAAGTCCGGCTCCCCAATCACTCCGGTCGATCCGGTGGGAGGTCATGGCGATCTCGTAGGCTTTAAACCACTGTTGTATGTCGTCTTCTCGGACATACTCGCGGACAACATCCTTGGGGATGTGGACTTTTTTCTCGATTGGCCCCGGGGTGTGTGGTCGCTCAGGCACCCCCAGTTCTTTATTCTGTTTCCGAAGTTCTATTTCCGCCAGTTTGCGCTCGTGCTCGAGCGTTATTTTTTTCTCCTCCAGCTCTCTCTGTCTCTGCTTCTCTTCTCGTTCATCTCGGAGCCGCATATGCTCGAGGTTGAGTTTCTGTTCAGCTAACTTGAGTTCCCCATCCATCTTGAGTCGTGCCATTTCCAACTCGTGCAATCTGGTTCTTTCTCTTTCTCGGATCTCCTCCTGCGAGAGGCCCGTTCCCCGCTCCTCGGGAGCCGTGGCGTTCCCCTCTGGTGTGATGCTGCTTTGGTCGGAGGGTCCGGCGACCCCAGTTTCTGTCCACGACTCTAGGGCGTGCTTTAGATCATCTTTGGTACTCAGGCCGGTGGTAGCAATGCCAAGTTCTATGCAGAATTGTCTTAGTTCGCGGTGGTTGTATTCTTCTAATTTATCCATTTGGAATTTCTCGGTGGAGTTGCTATCTTTGGCTGACATCGTGTTTTTGTCGTGGGGTGAGCTACTCTCTGTACGATTACGCGTTGATTCGGATCCCACCTGTACTGCTCGATTTTCCCGGCCTTCTTGTGTTGTAGAGCGATTAATATGACTTCAGTCTCTTTCCATCCAAGTCTAAGGATTAGAGTAGTGAATAGAGCCTATTTACTAGACACTTTGACACGATCCTGTGCTCCTCCCCATAGATCAGGGCTTACATACATAGCCTAGGGGATAGATTCGTTAGTATTAAGGATAACCTGCCCTATAGTGAGGGTATTTCATGGAGTCGTGCTGAATTCAGGCCTGGTAGGCCTCAGACAGGAGAGACTCCATCTTTCTTTCTGCCCCGGCAGCTTGGGACATTTCTAGGTGAAGGGTGATATTTTAGTTATGAGGTGTTATTCGCTCGGAGAGAACCGGTTCAGGCCGGCCCTTATCGAAGGAGTGTATTTTTCCCCTGCCGAAGACACTACATCAGGCCGGCCGGCTGGGAACGTGTCCTTGGCACGGGGAGGTACAGGAATTTGGTGGGCGGCAGGTTTCAAGCTGGAATTTTCCATGAGAGAATGCACCTCTATATTAGTGAAAGTCTGAGTTAGATATTTGCACTTGCTTCTAGTCCATAGGCGGCACCTGGCCGTTAGCAGAAAAGCTACTACTTATTTCAGGGAAGACAGATGATGAACTTGAATCTAAAGAGGAGAGAGTAGCCGATGAGGAAGAGGTTCCAGTGACTCGGAGAGGGAGAAGGGAGTAGATCCGCGACTGCGGAGGTGTGACTTCCAGGCGAAGCCGAGGCACAGACGAGAAGGGAACCTAGATGACCATTGAGCACAGGCTACATACGACTAAGGTGATGTCGACCCCTTTTTATTGAAGTGTATAACTTAACCTTTTACTTTCCTTGCAGGTTGTATATATGATGTATTCTGTGAGTGTGCATGTAGCAATTAAATAAAGTATTTAGCTTGTTGTGAGTCAGCATGTGTTGTGTATCCTTGTATAGGAGGATAGCCTATTCTTCTAGTCAGATTCAACTTGACATGAACAGATGTTAATCCTGATCAGGTAGGTGGTAACTGAATGAGGGAGAAAAGAGCCCCTCGAACTAAAGAACAGGTTGTGCTCAACTAATAGTCTTTGTGTGATCTGATACATAGTAACCCCGATTCCCCTATCGTGTACTACGGTGATAATAGGATGAGCTCGTGCTAAGGCTGCCGTCTGGGTAGGAAGTTCTGGGTCTGTCTGAGACCGCGAGACTGTGGCTGCCGTCTGGGTAGGAAGTTCTGGGTCTGTCTGAGACCGCGAGGCTGTGAGGTCTGAGACTGCGAGACTGTGGCTGCCGTCTGGGTAGGAAGTTCTGGGTCTGTCTGAGACCGCGAGACTGTGGCTGCCGTCTGGGTAGGAAGTTCTGGGTCTGTCTGAGATCGCGAGACTGTGGCTGCCGTCTGGGTAGGAAGTTCTGGGTCTGTCTGAGACCGCGAGACTGTGGCTGCCGTCTGGGTAGGAAGTTCTGGGTCTGTCTGAGACCGCGAGACTGTGGCTGCCGTCTGGGTAGGAGGTTCTGGGTCTGTCTGAGATCGCGAGGCTGTGAGGTCTTGATATATATATATATAATAGGAATTCCCTGTCCTTAGGTGGTACATATATATGTGGTTATTTAGGTGTAAAAAGGCCCTAGGGAGGGGGTAACGTTCTGGTTTGGGTTAGAAAGGCTCTGTTGAGCGGGTTCCACCTGATCCGAAAACCCAAGCAGAACATTTGGCGTCACGAACTGTTTACGAAACCTGTGTGCGTTTTGTTTGTCTTATGTTTGCTTTCGGTGTGTGCGTGGTTTTCTTTGCATTCTTTTTTATATATTTGCGTGTATAGTTTTTTTTCTCTCTCTCTTTCTCTCTTCCTTTCTTTTCTCTGCGTTTCTTTTTCTTTCTTTTTTCGCGATGTTTTCTAAGAAATCTAAATCTACTCTTAAATTGTCCGTTGATATTCCCGGATGGGATTCAACGCCTTATGGAGCCTTAGCCCGTGAGTGGGCTGACTCTACTGGTCTGAGTGAAAATTGGAACTCTTCTTTGGAGTCGGCGGAACCGGCTGACGTGATTACTTGTTTGCAGACGTGTACTGCTCGATTTTCCCGGCCTTCCGGTGTTGCAGAGCAATCCATATGACTTCAGTCTCTTTCCATCCGAGTCTAAGGACTGGAGTAGTGAGTAGGGCCTATCTATTAGACACTTGTGACACAATCCCGTGCTCCTACCCTTAGCTCAGGGCCTACACACATAGCCTAGGGGATAGATTCGTTAGCCTTGAGGATAATTTGCCCTATAGTGAGGTTGTTTCATGGAGCTGTGTTGAATTCAGGCCTGGTAGGCCTCAAACGGGAGAGACTCCATCTTTCTTTCTGCTCCGGCAGCCCGGGACCTTTCCAGAGGGAGGGGGATGTTTTAGTTATGAGGTGTTATTCGCTCGGAGAGAACCGGTTCAGGCCGGCCCTTATCGAAGGATTGTATTTTTCTTCATGCCGAAGACACTACATCAGGCCGGCCGGCTGGGAAAGTGTCCTTGGTACGGGGAGGTACAGGAATTTGGTGGGCGGCAGGTTTCGAGCTGGAAATTTCCATGAGGGAATGCACTTCTATATTAGTGAAAGTCTGAGTGAGATAAGGGCACTTGCTTCTAGACCATAGGCGGCATCTGGCCGTTAGCAGAAAAGCTATTACTTATTCAAGGGAAGACGGATGACGAACTCGAATCTAAAGAGGACAGAGTAGCCGACAGGGAAGAGGTTCCAAGGACTCGGAGAGGGAGAAGGGAGCAGACCCACAACTGTAGAGGGGTGACTTCCAGGCGAAGCCGAGGCATAGACGAGAAGGGAACCTAGATGACCATTGAGCACGGGCTACGTACCATAAAGGTGAAGTCGACCCCTTTTTCTTTAGAGTATACAACTTAACCTTTCACTTTCCTTGCAGGTTGTCTATATATATATATAATGTATTCTGCGAATGTGCATGTGGCATTTAAATAAAGTATTTAGCTTGTTGTACGTTAGCATGTGTTGTGTACTTTTGTATAGGAGGATAGCCTATTCTTTAGTCAGAGTTGCCTTAAAATGAACAGAGGTCAATCCTGGTCAGGTAAGTGGTAACTGGATGAGGGGGAAAACAAGCCCCTCGAACTAGAGAACAGGTTGTGCTCAACTAATAGTCTTTGTGTGATCTGATATATAGTAATCCCAATTCCCCTGTCGTGTACTACAGTGATAATAGGATGAGCTCGTGCCAAGGCTGCCGTGTAGGTAGGAGATTCTGGGTCTGACTGAGGCCGCGAGATCGTGTGTATCGCTGCCGAATGGGTAGGAGATTCTGGACCTGACTGAGGTCGCGAGACTTTGTGTGTTGCTACCGGATGGGTAGGAGATTCTGGGTCTGACTGAGGCCGCGAGATCGTGTGTGTCGCTGCCGAATGGGTAGGAGATTCTGGACCTGACTGAGGTCGCGAGACTTTGTGTGTTGCTACCGGATGGGTAGGAGATTCTGGGTCTGACTGAGGCCGCGAGATCGTGTGTGTGTCGCTGCCGAATGGGTAGGAGATTCTGGACCTGACTGAGGTCGCGAGACTTTGTGTGTTGCTGCCGAATGGGTAGGAGATTCTGGACCTGACTGAGGTCGCGAGACTTTGTATGTCGCTGCCGAATGGGTAGGAGATTCTGGACCTGACTGAGGTCGCGAGATCGTGTGTGTGTCGCTGCCGAATGGGTAGGAGATTCTGGGTCTGCCTAAGGCCGCGAGACTGTGGTTGCTGAGATTGCGAGGCTGTGAGGTCTTGATATATATATATATATATATATATAATAGGAATTCCCTGTCCTTAGGTGGTACATATATATGTGGTTATTTGGGTGTAAAAAGACCCTAGGGAGGGGGTAACGTTCTGTTTTGGGTCAGAAGGGCTCTGTAGAGCGGGTTCCACCCGATCCGAAAACCCAAGCAGAACATTTGGCGTCACGAACTGTTTACGTCACCTGTGTGCGTTGTGGTTGTCTTGTGTTTGCTTTCGGCGTGTGCGTGATTTTCTTTTTTGTATATTTGCGTATATACTTTTTCTTTCTCTTTCTTTCTCTCTTCCTTTCTTTTCTCTGCGTTTCTTTTTCTTTCTTTTTCGCGATGTTTTCTAGGAAATCGAAATCTACTCTTAAATTGTCCGTTGATATTCCCGGATGGGATTCAACGCCTTATGGTGCCTTGGCCCGAGAGTGGGCTGATTCTACTGGTCTGAGTGAAAATTGGAATTCTTCTTTGGAGTCGGCGGAACCGGCTGACGTGATTGCTTGTTTGCAGACGGCACCTGTCTTGAAGGGTGAGGAGGTTCCCGCTTTGGGGCGCAGAGGTTGGGTTGTTCTGTCTGCGTATCGGATTCTGCATGAGAGGTTGCTGAAATTGCAGGTCTCTTTTAAGGATGCGGAATCACACCTTGTTGAGATTCAGAATTCTAACACTTTATTGCGGTGTCAAAATAAGTTGCTTTCCGACAAACTTGACACTTACCAAATGGTTGCCGAAAGGGCGGCTGTGCGGATTGCTCGTTATAAGTACAAGAACAGGCGTGGTCGTGTTTCGTCGCGTAAAGTGCGTCTGGTCGTGGCGAAAGCTGGACTGGATTGGAATCCTGATGAATGGGATGGTAATATCTGGGACTCGACTTCGTCTTGTTCCTCGGGTGAGGAATGTGCTATGCATGAGCTTTCTCGTTCCCGTCCTGACAGTAAGTCTACTTCTCGCACCTCTGATGGTGCACCCCGTGATTGCGCTCGTTCTTCGGGCGGGATTGATACTTTTCACACTGACTGTCCCTCTACTCGTACTGCTCGGGCTCCTTGTGATGCTCGTCCCGTTGTTTCTGCGCACCCGGTTTTTCGTCGGAAGTTGCAGCAGTCTCCCAATGCTCCGCAGGGTGTTTCTTTGGACTGTTTGGAAGATTTTACCCAGCAAGAAATTAGTGATATTTTGCAACGCTTTCGGCAGCGGACTGGTGAGGCCTTGCTCACGTGGATGGTGCGCCTTTATGAACTAGGCGCTGCTGGTATTATGTTGGATACTGGCGATTGTTTGAAGTTTTGTTCTTTGAGTTTGGATTCTACTGTGCAAGATCATTTTCGTAACTATAATGGTGGTGGTCAAATTTCTTTGCTCCAATTGGCGACTGAAGGTTGCAATTTGAAGTATCCTACTGAATCTGACTGGCCTGTCAATGACAAGCCGTGGTATACCTTGCGTGATGCTGCGCAACGTCTTAAGGAGGAAGTGATGAAAACGGCTATTTTTCTGGGCACTGCTGACAGGTTGCTTGATGGGTTGTTGACTTCTTCGGTGCGGAATCGTATCATTCGCTCTTCTCCTGTTGCCTACAAGCAGGTCATGATGACTTTGTTGATTAACCAGACTGGTAATGTACTATCTACGGTGTTGGAGTCGGTACGCCAACTCGGTGAGTTGGGTGAGTGGTTTAAACCTGAACGTCAGTCCCGGTCTGACACTCGTACTCCTGGTGAGTATAAATTTACTAGACGTGATATCTTTACTGGTCTTTTGGCTGATGGTGTGCGTCGGGAAGATATTGATGGTGAGACTACTGCTCGTTTGTGGGAAATGTTTCGCAAACGGGGCTTGGACCGGAAGGAGGGTGCCCGGCGTGTTCGGACGACTGAGTGTGATCGTGGTTGTTCTGATGGTAGCGGTGATGATGATCGCCGTGGGCGCTTTGATCGTCGTGATGATCGGCGTCCTGTACGTGATCTGTCCCCTCGTCGAGAGCGGGACAGGGAGAGAGAGGGGGAAAAGGAAAGGGGGAGAAATGATCATGCTTACAGCAGACGTAGAGATGATAGGGATCAATCCCCTGAATTGAGAAGGAGGGAGGATCGATACAGTTTGGCCGATCGAAACTCGCAGTGCAATGTAGAGGACAGGAATCCATTTCGTAATAGAGATGGATATGAACAGGAGGTACCGATACCTAAGAAACGTGAGAGTCTTTATCCTGATTTGTCCTGGTATACAGAATGCAGTAAGAATGACTAGGAAATAGGTCAAGCTCCGGTACACAGATGGGCTCACAGAGATAATAGACCCTATGTAGATATTGATATTTTTTGGAGACATCGTAATATCCAAAGGGCCCGAGCATTAGTTGATACAGGAGCGGAGGCCACTCTTATTCATGGAAAATCAAAGAAATTTACAGGGCAGCCTTTCACTATTACCGGATTAGGAGGAAAGGAAACCCCTGCAGTTCAAACTTTGCTTGAAATGAGAATAGGTAGAATCCCTAGAAAGGAATATTCTGTATTAGTGGTGCCACTTCTAGAATTCATAATTGGAATTGATATTTTGAAGGGAATGACATTGCATCTTGATGATGGGTGTTACCAATTTGGAACGACGCATTATATCTCGTCCAGACCTATACGGGTTGGTCGTTTAAGGATGCCCCCCATACAAGTTCCCCAGGCGACCAAAGTGGTTTGTCAGAAGCAGTATCGTATTCCGGGTGGTCATGAAGAGATTAGTACCACCATTCAGGAGTTGGTTGATGCAGGCGTTATAACTCCAGTTACTTCTGCTTGGAATAATCCTGTTTGGCCGGTGCGTAAAAGTGATAATTCTTGGAGCATGACTGTTGATTATCGAGAATTGAACAAACACACGCCCTCTTTGACTGCTGCGGTACCGGATGTTATCACCCTGATTGAAAGAATCCAAACACATCCAGGTACATGGTATGCGTCCATCGATATTGCTAATGCTTTCTTTTCTATTCCAATTGCCCCTGAGTGTCAGGAACAGTTTAGTTTTACGTGGAATGGGCGTCAGATGACGTTCAGAAGTCTTCCTCAGGGCTATGTGCATAGTCCTACGATTTGTCACCGGCTGGTGGCAGAACACTTGATTGAGGTACCAGTTCATCCCAAAATCCAGATATGTCATTATATTGATGATGTTTTGATCCAAGGCGAAACACAAGAGGATGTTCAGACACAATTAGATAGAGTCATTGAGTGTCTGCGTGGGAAAGGTTGGGAGATCAACCCGGACAAATTACAAGGTCCGTCTCAAGCTGTAAAATTTTTAGGTATTAATTGGCATGAGGGACACCGCGAGGTGATCCCTCAAGTTAAACAGAAAATTCTTGATTTTTCGGTTCCGAGGAATAGGAAGGAAGCCCAAAGATTCATTGGTTTATTCGGTTTTTGGCGCCAGCATATTCCTCATTTGAGTCAAATATTGGCCCCTTTGTACCGAGTTACACGTAAAAAGAATGTATTTGAATGGGGTAAGCAACAGCAAGATGCATTTAGTCTGGCGAAAGAGGCAATTCAACATGCTATGGATCTCTGGCCTGTACGTGATGGTGATGTGGATTTGAATGTGTCTGTGCAAGGCCCTTATGCAAATTGGAGTCTGTGGCAGAAACAAGGCAGGTGTAAAGTACCATTAGGGTTTTGGACCAAAAAGCTACCTGATGCTGGTGAGCGTTATACACCCTTTGAGAAGCAGCTACTTGCTTGTTATTGGGCTTTAGTGGATACCGAGCAATTGACTTTGGGACATGACATATTCTTGCGTCCTGAAATTCCTATTATGCAGTGGGTTTTGAGTTCACCAAAAACTCATCGAATTGGGCATGCTCAGGAGGCGAGTGTGATTAAATGGAAATGGTACATACAAGACAGGGCACGTGTGGGTCCGAAAGGAGTTGCGTCTTTACATGAGCAAGTGGCACAAGCACCATCGACTGAGACTGAAAGTGAGTGTTCCGTACCTTTAGAACAGGAGTCTCCTGTCAAGTGGGGTAGACCTTTTGATGATTTATCCGTCGAGGACAGGAACCATGTGTGGTTCACAGATGGGTCAGCAAAGTTTATTGGAACGACACGGCACTGGAAGGCGGTGTCTTATAATCCGATCACACAAAAACTGTTGAGCACAACTGGTGAAGGGAAGAGTAGTCAGTTTGCCGAGCTCTATGCCGTTTACCAAGTTTTGAAACAGGAGTTACCTGGCGTATGCCACATTTTCACCGATTCCTGGTCCACTGCTAATGGACTGGCTGTTTGGTTGCCGACCTGGCATTCCCATAATTGGAGGTTACATTCCAAAGAGTTATGGGGAAAAGAGTTATGGCAAGAGATTTGGGAAATGCTCCCACAGAGTACTGTTACCATCTTCCATGTGGATGCTCACACCCCAATAGACTCTCTTGACAAATTTTTTCATAATATTGCAGATGAGAAATCTAAAATTGCTGAGGCAGTGGTGGACAGACAAGATCCTGATATTGCGGGATTGGCGAAATGGGCACACCAGAAGGCAGGACACTTTGGAGAGAAGGCCACTAGCAGGTGGGCTGCTGACAGAGGAATTTATATTCCCCTGGATCTAATCAAAAATGTTATTCTACATTGTCCCGTCTGTCAGCATATCAGACAGCGTAAAGTACCTCAAATAGTTAGAGGTCATTTACATCGTGGGAAACTGCCCGCTCAAATTTGGCAGATTGATTACATTGGACCCCTTCCCATGAGTAGAAATTGTCAATATGTTTGTACAATTGTCGATACATATAGTGGTTTGCTGGTAGCTTTTCCATGTAAGCAAGCCACCCAGTTGAATACCATAAAGACATTAGAATTGATTATGATGTATTATGGTGTGCCATTCCAAATTCAATCTGATAACGCATCCCATTTCCGTGGAAGATTGGTACAGGAATTCTGTGTGGAAAATAATATTGAATGGATATTCCATATACCCTACTACCCGCAGGCCTCAGGCCTGGTGGAGAGATTGAATGGCCTGCTAAAGGACCAGCTACGTAAGTTAACAGATGACAAGTATAAAAATTGGCGAGATTTTTTACCCCAAGCACTATTGATCCTGAATAATCGTCCTTTTTTAAATGCTGAATCTCCACTTATGCGTTTGTTTCCCCCACAGGTTGAGACTATGCCTAATGTGATCAATGAAACTGTGATGTATTGGGAAATTACTTTTGGAGCTTTGGCTCCATGCAGAGCGACCCCAGGGTCGGCAGGCTTAGATTTGCATGCTATGGATGACACCGTCCTGGAAAGTAAAAATCGGGTCATCATTGCTACCGGTGTTGGTATTCATATACCACCGGGGAATTTTGGATTGATCGCCCCTAGATCGGGGCTGGCTGTAAAAGGCATCCAAGTACTTGGAGGGGTTATTGACAGCGACTATCAGGGAGAGATTAAGGTACTTCTGCTAAATAGCAGTGAGAATGACTTGCTGATACACCGCACCGACCGAGTGGCACAATTACTCATTATGCCTGTTTTCAGTGGTGAAATAAAGAAAGGCACTGCCCCAACTTTGCTAACTGTACGAGGCCAGAAAGGCTTTGGTTCTACGGATAACCCTGGGGCCAAGGTTTGGGTGCAATCGCCTAAAAATCCCCCTGAACAAGCGGAGGTTATTGCCACCGGTCAGGACAACACCATTTTGGTTATGAGGCCAGGGAAAGATAGCTGGGAAGCTGTCCCAGCTGATAAATGTTATTTACGAGAATGATTAATACCTGTATTTGGTTCTTTTTCAGATCATTCTTTGGATTGTTGCTGCAGGATGTGTCGGCACTGGACACCGTTTGGACTACTCCGGAGAGAGAGAGGGGATCCTATCGACCCAGGATGAATTGGGAACCCGAGTATTGCGTTCCTTCAACGCATGGGACTCGTCATCGAACTTTTGGACGCAACTGGCAAAAAGAGTGACTGATGCCCCTCACTTTTGTTTGACACCGATGAGATCCGTGCACGACATTTTAGCGACATGTCTGGTTGCTGTCCCCGCCTCGCTAGAAACTTTAATAAGCATTTTTAACATTTCAAAGGCTCGCTCAAATGTTATTCTGGGTGATTTTGCTACCCACGCATATTGTCCTTTGTGTACTGAACTGCCGAATGAGCAACTTCCCATCCAATCCCAAATAACTACGTACAATATCACACAAGGCGATCTATGCTTCTTCCTCACATGTAATCCTAATGCGATTTCTGAATGTCTACGTCTCAAGTTAAGAGGCGCCACTGTTTTCACATCTCATGAACGAACTCTGTGTTTCCAGAGGACACCGACGACATGCACCTCAGTTCAGAACAATATGACTTGCAACAGTTTGGTAGTTGCTCCCAGTCACTATCGTGCAATATTGCTACCTGCCGGGTGGCTTTTCTCATGTGGTAATACTTCCTGGCCCTATGTCCCTGCGAACATTTCCGGAGGCCCGTGTGCCATTACTAGACTCAGTTTACTTATGTTCTCATCACATCCAAATGCCAACTCTCGTGTGCTCCGAGATACAACTACGTTACAGGAGGATTGTGACTCATCTTTGCATTTATATTCCAAGTCTGAATACCTTAGTCTAGCTGTTTCAATTATTGGTGTCCCTGCTTTGGCGGTTTATAATGCTAAATCCATTGGGAAAATGGCTTGCTGGATGGTCAAATCTATTAATCATACTTCCACAGTCTTATCTGACTTACTGTTAGACGCCCAGGGTGAACGTAGAGCCATTTTGCAAAATAGAGCAGCCATTGATTACCTTCTGCTTAAACATGGACATGGCTGCTCGGACTTTGAAGGTCTCTGTTGTTTTAACTTATCTGATCATACACAATCCATTCGTGCACATATAGATAAATTGCATGATTTAACTAATGAAGTTAGGAAACACATTGATCAGGGCTGGTTTGACTGGCTCTTTAACTGGTTGCCAGACATGAATATGCTACGCCACACATTAGGTGGCATTTTGATTGCTCTTGTTGTTTTAATTTCTATCTGTTGTTTTATTCAGTGTATCCCTTCACTGCTTCAATTCTGCACATCTGGTACTAGACATAGATCGGTTAGTTTTGTTTCATATTATTCTTCCACAGATGTTAGTTCCATTTAGTATATATATAATAGACTGAAGTCAAGGGTGGAATGTACTGCTCGATTTTCCCGGCCTTCCGGTGTTGCAGAGCAATCCATATGACTTAAGTCTCTTTCCATCCGAGTCTAAGGACTGGAGTAGTGAGTAGGGCCTATCTATTAGACACTTGTGACACAATCCCGTGCTCCTACCCTTAGCTCAGGGCCTACACACATAGCCTAGGGGATAGATTCGTTAGCCTTGAGGATAATTTGCCCTATAGTGAGGTTGTTTCATGGAGCTGTGTTGAATTCAGGCCTGGTAGGCCTCAAACGGGAGAGACTCCATCTTTCTTTCTGCTCCGGCAGCCCGGGACCTTTCCAGAGGGAGGGGGATGTTTTAGTTATGAGGTGTTATGCGCTCGGAGAGAACCGGTTCAGGCCGGCCCTTATCGAAGGATTGTATTTTTCTTCATGCCGAAGACACTACATCAGGCCGGCCGGCTGGGAAAGTGTCCTTGGTACGGGGAGGTACAGGAATTTGGTGGGCGGCAGGTTTCGAGCTGGAAATTTCCATGAGGGAATGCACTTCTATATTAGTGAAAGTCTGAGTGAGATAAGGGCACTTGCTTCTAGACCATAGGCGGCATCTGGCCGTTAGCAGAAAAGCTATTACTTATTCCAGGGAAGACGGATGACGAACTCGAATCTAAAGAGGACAGAGTAGCCGACAGGGAAGAGGTTCCAAGGACTCGGAGAGGGAGAAGGGAGCAGACCCACAACTGTAGAGGGGTGACTTCCAGGCGAAGCCGAGGCATAGACGAGAAGGGAACCTAGATGACCATTGAGCACGGGCTACGTACCATAAAGGTGAAGTCGACCCCTTTTTCTTTAGAGTATACAACTTAACCTTTCACTTTCCTTGCAGGTTGTCTATATATATATATAATGTATTCTGCGAATGTGCATGTGGCATTTAAATAAAGTATTTAGCTTGTTGTACGTTAGCATGTGTTGTGTACTTTTGTATAGGAGGATAGCCTATTCTTTAGTCAGAGTTGCCTTAAAATGAACAGAGGTCAATCCTGGTCAGGTAAGTGGTAACTGGATGAGGGGGAAAACAAGCCCCTCGAACTAGAGAACAGGTTGTGCTCAACTAATAGTCTTTGTGTGATCTGATATATAGTAATCCCAATTCCCCTGTCGTGTACTACAGTGATAATAGGATGAGCTCGTGCCAAGGCTGCCGTGTAGGTAGGAGATTCTGGGTCTGACTGAGGCCGCGAGATCGTGTGTATCGCTGCCGAATGGGTAGGAGATTCTGGACCTGACTGAGGTCGCGAGACTTTGTGTGTTGCTACCGGATGGGTAGGAGATTCTGGGTCTGACTGAGGCCGCGAGATCGTGTGTGTCGCTGCCGAATGGGTAGGAGATTCTGGACCTGACTGAGGTCGCGAGACTTTGTGTGTTGCTACCGGATGGGTAGGAGATTCTGGGTCTGACTGAGGCCGCGAGATCGTGTGTGTGTCGCTGCCGAATGGGTAGGAGATTCTGGACCTGACTGAGGTCGCGAGACTTTGTGTGTTGCTGCCGAATGGGTAGGAGATTCTGGACCTGACTGAGGTCGCGAGACTTTGTATGTCGCTGCCGAATGGGTAGGAGATTCTGGACCTGACTGAGGTCGCGAGATCGTGTGTGTGTCGCTGCCGAATGGGTAGGAGATTCTGGGTCTGCCTAAGGCCGCGAGACTGTGGTTGCTGAGATTGCGAGGCTGTGAGGTCTTGATATATATATATATATATATATAATAGGAATTCCCTGTCCTTAGGTGGTACATATATATGTGGTTATTTGGGTGTAAAAAGACCCTAGGGAGGGGGTAACGTTCTGTTTTGGGTCAGAAGGGCTCTGTAGAGCGGGTTCCACCCGATCCGAAAACCCAAGCAGAACAAGACGGCACCTGTATTGAAGGGTGAGGAGGTTCCCGCTTTGGGGCGCAGAGGTTGGGTTATTCTGTCTGCGTATCGGATTCTGCATGAGAGATTGTTGAAATTACAGATCTCTCTTAAGGATGTGGAGGCACACTTTGTTGAGATTCAGAATTCTAATACTCTACTGCGATGTCAAAATAAGTTGCTTTCTGACAAACTTGACACTTACCAAACGGTTGCCGAAAGGGCGGCTGTGCGGATTGCTCGTTATAAGTACAAGAACAGGCGTGGTCGAGTTTCGACGCGTAAGGTGCGTCTGGTCGTGGCGAAAGCTGGACTAGATTGGAATCCTGATGAATGGGATGGTAATATCTGGGACTCGAGTACCTCTTGTTCCTCGGGTGAGGAGTCTGTTACGCACGAGTTTTCTCGTTCCCGTCATGAATGTAAGTCTGCTTCTCGCACCTCTGATGGTGCACCCCGTGATTACGCTCGTTCTTCGGGCGGGATCGATGCTTCTTACACTGATTGTCCCTCTACTAGTACTGCTCGGGCTCCTTGTGATGCTCGTCCCGTGGTCTCTGCGCATCCGGTTTTTCGTCGGAAGTTGCAGCAATCTCCTAATGCTCCGCAGGGTGTTTCTTTGGACTGTTTAGAAGATTTTACTCAACAAGAAATTAGTGATATTTTGCAGCGCTTTCGGCAGCGGACTGGTGAGGCCTTGCTCACATGGATGGTGCGCCTTTATGAACTAGGCGCTGCTGGTATTATGCTGGATACTGGCGACTGTTTGAAATTTTGTTCTTTGAGTTTGGATTCTACTGTGCAAGATCATTTTCGTAACTATAATGGTGGTGGTCAAATTTCTTTGCTCCAATTGGCGACTGAGGGTTGTAATTTGAAGTATCCTACTGAATCTGACTGGCCTGTCAATGACAAGCCGTGGTATACCTTGCGTGATGCTGCGCAACGTCTTAAGGAGGAAGTGATGAAAACGGCTATTTTTCTGGGCACTGCTGACAGGTTGCTTGATGGGATGTTGACTTCTTCTGTGCGGAATCGTATCATTCGCTCTTCTCCTGTCGCCTACAAGCAGGTCATGATGACTTTGTTGATTAACCAGACTGGTAATGTGCTATCTACGGTGTTGGAATCGGTGCGCCAACTCGTGAGTTGGGTGAGTGGTTTAAACCTGAACGTCAGCCCCGGTCTGACACTCGTACTCCTGGTGAATATAAATTTACTAGACGTGATATCTTTACTGGTCTTTTGGCTGATGGTGTACGTCGGGAGGACATTGATGGTGAGACTACTGCTCGTTTGTGGGAGTTGTTTCGCAAACGGGGCTTGAATCGGAAGGAGGGTGCCCGGCGTGTTCGAACGACTGAGTGTGATCGTGGTTGTTCTGATGGTAGCGGTGATGACGATCGCCGTGGGCGCTCTGATCGTCGTGATGATCGGCGTCCTGTACGTGATCTGTCCCCCCGTCGAGAGCGGGACAGGGAGAGAGAGGGGGAAAAGGAAAGGGGGAGAAATGATCATGCTTACAGCAGGCGTAGAGATGATAGGGATCAATCTTCTGAGTTGAGGAGGAGAGAGAATCGTCACAGCTTGGTTGATCGTAACCCACGGTATAATACTGAAGACTTGAATCCGTTCCGTACGGGGAATGGATATGAACAGGAGGTACCGATACCTAAGAAACGTGAGAGTCTTTATCCTGATTTGTCCTGGTACACAGAATGCAGTAAGAATGACTAGGAAATAGGTCAAGCTCCGGTACACAGATGGGCTCATAGAGATAATAGACCCTATGTAGATATTGATATTTATTGGAGACATCGTAATATCCAAAGGGCCCGAGCATTAGTTGATACAGGAGCGGAGGCCACTCTTATTCATGGAAAATCAAAGAAGTTTACAGGGCAGCCTTTTACTATTACCGGATTAGGAGGAAAAGAAACCCCTGCAGTTCAAACTTTGCTTGAAATGAGAATAGGTAGAATCCCTAGACAGGAATATTCTGTATTAGTGGTGCCACTCTTAGAATTCATAATTGGAATTGATATTTTGAAGGGAATGACGTTGCATCTTGATGATGGGTGTTACCAATTTGGAACGACGCATTATATCTCGTCCAGACCTATACGGGTTGGTCGTTTAAGGATGCCCCCCATACAAGTTCCCCAGGCGACCAAAGTGGTTTGTCAGAAGCAGTATCGTATTCCGGGTGGTCATGAAGAGATTAGTACCACCATTCAGGAGTTGGTTGATGCAGGTGTTATAACTCCAGTTACTTCTGCTTGGAATAATCCTGTTTGGCCGGTGCGTAAGAGTGATAATTCTTGGCGCATGACTGTTGATTATCGAGAATTGAACAAACACACGCCCTCTTTGACTGTTGCAGTACCGGATGTTATTACCCTGATTGAAAGAATCCAAACACATCCAGGTACATGGTATGCGTCCATCGATATTGCTAATGCTTTCTTTTCTATTCCAATTGCCCCTGAGTGTCAGGAACAGTTCAGTTTTACGTGGAACGGGCGTCAGATGACGTTTAGAAGTCTTCCTCAGGGCTATGTGCATAGTCCTACGATTTGTCACCGGCTGGTGGCAGAACATTTGGCTGAGGTACCAGTTCATCCCAAAATTCAGATATGTCATTATATTGATGATGTTTTGATCCAAGGCGAAACACAAGAGGATGTTCAGACACAATTAGATAGAGTCATTGAGTGTCTGCGTGAGAAAGGTTGGGAGATCAATCCGGATAAATTACAAGGTCCGTCCCAAGCTGTAAAATTTTTAGGTATTAATTGGCATGAGGGACTCCGCGAGGTGATCCCTCAAGTTAAACAGAAGATTCTTGATTTTTCGGTTCCGAGGAATAGGAAGGAAGCCCAGAGCTTCATTGGCTTATTTGGTTTTTGGCGCCAGCATATTCCTCATTTGAGTCAAATATTGGCCCCTTTGTACCGAATTACACGTAAAAAGAATGCATTTGAATGGGATAAGCAACAGCAAGATGCATTTAGTCTGGCGAAAGAGGCAATTCAACATGCTATGGATCTATGGCCTGTACGTGATGGTGATGTGGATTTGAATGTGTCTGTGCAAGGCCCTTATGCAAATTGGAGTTTGTGGCAGAAACAAGGCAGGAGTAAGGTACCGTTAGGTTTTTGGACCAAAAAGCTACCTGATGCTGGTGAGCGTTATACACCCTTTGAGAAACAGCTACTTGCTTGTTATTGGGCTTTGGTGGATACCGAGCAATTGACTTTGGGACATGATATATTCTTGCGTCCTGAAATTCCTATTATGCAGTGGGTTCTGAGTTCACCGAAAACTCATCGAATTGGGCATGCTCAAGAGGCGAGCGTGATTAAATGGAAATGGTACATACAAGACAGGGCACGTGTGGGCCCGAAAGGAGTTGCGTCTTTACATGAGCAAGTGGCGCAAGCACCGTCGACTGAGACTGAGAGTGAGTGTTCCGTACCTTTAGAACAGGAGTCTCCTGTTAAGTGGGGTAGACCTTTTGATGATTTGTCTGCTGAGGACAGAAACCATGTTTGGTTCACAGATGGGTCGGCGAAGTTTATTGGGACGACACGGCACTGGAAGGCGGTGTCTTATAATCCGGTCACACAGAAACTGTTGAGCACAACTGGTGAAGGGAAGAGTAGCCAATTTGCCGAGCTTTACGCTGTTTACCAAGTTTTGAAACAAGAATTACCTGGTACATGTCATATTTTTACCGATTCTTGGTCAACTGCCAATGGACTGGCTGTTTGGTTGCCGACTTGGCATTCCCATAATTGGAAGTTACATTCCAAAGAATTGTGGGGAAAAGAGTTATGGCAAGAGATTTGGGAGATGCTCCCACAGAGTACTGTTACAATCTTCCATGTGGATGCTCACACCCCAATAGACTCCCTTGACAAATTTTTTCATAACATTGCAGATGAAAAATCTAAAATTGCTGAGGCAGTGGTGGACAGACAAGATCCTGATATTGCGGGATTGGCGAAATGGGCACACCAGAAGGCAGGACACTTTGGAGAGAAGGCCACTAGCAGGTGGGCTGCTGATAGAGGAATTTATATTCCCCTGGATCTAATCAAAAATGTTATTTTACATTGTCCCGTCTGTCAACATATCAGACAGCGTAAGGTACCCCAAATTGTTAGAGGCCATTTACATCGCGGGAAACTGCCCGCTCAAATTTGGCAGATTGATTACATCGGACCCCTTCCCATGAGTAGGAATTGTCAATATGTTTGCACAATTGTCGATACATATAGTGGCTTGCTGGTAGCTCTTCCATGTAAGCAAGCTACCCAATTGAATACCATAAAAACATTAGAATTGATTATGATGTATTATGGTGTGCCATTCCAAATTCAATCTGATAATGCATCCCATTTTCGTGGAAGATTGGTACAAGAATTCTGTGTGGAAAATAATATTGAATGGATATTTCATATACCCTACTACCCGCAGGCCTCGGGCCTGGTGGAGAGATTGAATGGCCTGTTAAAGGACCAATTACGAAAGTTAACAGATGACAAGTATAAAAACTGGCGAGACTTTTTACCACAAGCACTATTGATTCTGAATAATCGTCCTTTTTTAAATGCTGAATCTCCACTTATGCGTTTGTTTCCCCCAAATGTTGAGACTATGCCTAATGTAATCAGTGAAACTGTGATGTATTGGGAAATTACTCCCGGAGCTCTGACTCCATGCAGAGCGACCCCAGGGTCGGCAGGTTTAGACTTGCACGCCATGGATGACACCGTTCTGGAGAGTAAGAATCGGGTCATCATTGCTACTGGTGTTGGTATTCATATACCACCTGGGAATTTTGGATTGATCGCCCCTAGATCGGGGCTGGCTGTAAAAGGCATCCAGGTACTTGGAGGTGTCATCGACAGTGACTATCAGGGAGAGATTAAGGTACTTCTGCTAAATAGCAGTGAGATTGACTTACTGATACACCGCACTGACCGAGTGGCTCAATTACTCATTATGCCTGTTTTCAGTGGCGAAATATTGAAAGGCACTGCCCCAACTTTGCTAACTGTACGTGGCCAGAAAGGCTTTGGCTCTACGGATAACCCTGGGGCCAGGGTTTGGGTGCAATCGCCTAAGAATCCCCCTGAACAAGCAGAGGTTATTGCCACCGGTCAGGACAATACCATTTTGGTTATGAGGCCAGGGAAAGATAGCTGGGAAGCTGTCCCAGCTGATAAATGTTATTTACGAGAATGATTAATGCCTGTATTTGGTTCTTTTTCAGATCATTCTTTGGATTGTTGCTGCAGGATGTGTCGGAACTGGACTCCTTTTGGATTGGTTCGGCGAGAGAGAAGGGATCCCGTCAACCCGGGATGAACTGAGAACCCGAGTGTTGCGTTCCTTCAATGCGTGGGATTCGTCATCGAACTTTTGGACATTACTGGCCAAGAGATTGACTGATGCCCCTCACTTCTGCTTGACACCGATGAGATCTGTGCATGACATTCTAGCGACTTGTCTAGTTGCTGTCCCCGCCTCACTGGAGACTTTAATTAGTATCTTTAACGTTTCGAAGGCTCGTCCGAATATTATCCTGGGTGATTTTGCTACCCATGTATATTGTCCTTTGTGCACTGAACTGCCGAATGAGCAACTCCCCATCCAGTCCCAAATAATTACGTATAATATCACACGAGGTGACCTATGCTTCTTTCTTACATGTAATCCTAATGCAATTTCTGAATGCCTACGCCTCAAGTTAAGAGGCGCCACTTCATTCACAACTCACGAACGGACTTTGTGTTTTCAGAGGACACCGACCACATGTGTCTCAGTCCAGAACAATATGACTTGCAATAGTTTGGTAGTTACTCCCAGTCACTATCGTGCGATGTTGCTACCTGCCGGATGGCTTTTCTCATGTGGTAATACTTCCTGGCCATATGTCCCTGCAAACATTTCCGGAGGCCCGTGTGCCATTACCAGACTGAGTTTGCTAATGTTCTCATCACATCCAAATGCCAACTCTCGTGTGCTTCGAGATACTATGATGTTACAGGAGGATTGTGACTCATCTTTGCATTTATATTCCAAGTCTGAATATCTTAGCCTAGCTGTTTCAATTATTGGTGTTCCTGCTTTGGCGGTTTATAATGCCAAATCTATTGGGAAAATGGCTTGCTGGATGGTGAAATCTATTAATCATACTTCTACAGTCTTGTCTGACTTGCTATTAGACGCCCAGGGTGAACGTAGGGCCATTTTGCAAAATAGAGCAGCCATTGATTATCTTTTGCTTAAACATGGACATGGTTGCTCGGACTTTGAAGGCCTCTGCTGTTTTAACTTATCTGATGATACACAATCCATTCGTGCACACCTAGATAAGTTGCATGACTTAACGGATGAAGTTAGAAAACACATTGATCAGGGCTGGTTTGACTGGCTCTTTAATTGGTTACCGGACGTGCATATGTTACGCCACACATTAGGTGGCATTTTGATTGCTATCGCTGTTTTGATTTCTATCTGTTGCTTTATTCAGTGTATCCCTTCACTGCTTCAATTCTGTACACTCGGTACTAGACATAGATCAGTTAGTTTTGTTTCATATTATTCTTCCACCGATGTTAGTTCTGTTTAATGGATGTATAATAGACTGAAGTCAAGGGTGAAATGTACTGCTCGATTTTCCCGGCCTTCTTGTGTTGTAGAGCGATTAATATGACTTCAGTCTCTTTCCATCCAAGTCTAAGGATTAGAGTAGTGAATAGAGCCTATTTACTAGACACTTTGACACGATCCTGTGCTCCTCCCCATAGATCAGGGCTTACATACATAGCCTAGGGGATAGATTCGTTAGTATTAAGGATAACCTGCCCTATAGTGAGGGTATTTCATGGAGTCGTGCTGAATTCAGGCCTGGTAGGCCTCAGACAGGAGAGACTCCATCTTTCTTTCTGCCCCGGCAGCTTGGGACATTTCTAGGTGAAGGGTGATATTTTAGTTATGAGGTGTTATTCGCTCGGAGAGAACCGGTTCAGGCCGGCCCTTATCGAAGGAGTGTATTTTTCCCCTGCCGAAGACACTACATCAGGCCGGCCGGCTGGGAACGTGTCCTTGGCACGGGGAGGTACAGGAATTTGGTGGGCGGCAGGTTTCAAGCTGGAATTTTCCATGAGAGAATGCACCTCTATATTAGTGAAAGTCTGAGTTAGATATTTGCACTTGCTTCTAGTCCATAGGCGGCACCTGGCCGTTAGCAGAAAAGCTACTACTTATTTCAGGGAAGACAGATGATGAACTTGAATCTAAAGAGGAGAGAGTAGCCGATGAGGAAGAGGTTCCAGTGACTCGGAGAGGGAGAAGGGAGTAGATCCGCGACTGCGGAGGTGTGACTTCCAGGCGAAGCCGAGGCACAGACGAGAAGGGAACCTAGATGACCATTGAGCACAGGCTACATACGACTAAGGTGATGTCGACCCCTTTTTATTGAAGTGTATAACTTAACCTTTTACTTTCCTTGCAGGTTGTATATATGATGTATTCTGTGAGTGTGCATGTAGCAATTAAATAAAGTATTTAGCTTGTTGTGAGTCAGCATGTGTTGTGTATCCTTGTATAGGAGGATAGCCTATTCTTCTAGTCAGATTCAACTTGACATGAACAGATGATAATCCTGATCAGGTAGGTGGTAACTGAATGAGGGAGAAAAGAGCCCCTCGAACTAAAGAACAGGTTGTGCTCAACTAATAGTCTTTGTGTGATCTGATACATAGTAACCCCGATTCCCCTATCGTGTACTACGGTGATAATAGGATGAGCTCGTGCTAAGGCTGCCGTCTGGGTAGGAAGTTCTGGGTCTGTCTGAGACCGCGAGACTGTGGCTGCCGTCTGGGTAGGAAGTTCTGGGTCTGTCTGAGACCGCGAGGCTGTGAGGTCTGAGACTGCGAGACTGTGGCTGCCGTCTGGGTAGGAAGTTCTGGGTCTGTCTGAGACCGCGAGACTGTGGCTGCCGTCTGGGTAGGAAGTTCTGGGTCTGTCTGAGACCGCGAGACTGTGGCTGCCGTCTGGGTAGGAAGTTCTGGGTCTGTCTGAGATCGCGAGACTGTGGCTGCCGTCTGGGTAGGAAGTTCTGGGTCTGTCTGAGACCGCGAGACTGTGGCTGCCGTCTGGGTAGGAAGTTCTGGGTCTGTCTGAGACCGCGAGACTGTGGCTGCCGTCTGGGTAGGAGGTTCTGGGTCTGTCTGAGATCGCGAGGCTGTGAGGTCTTGATATATATATATATAATAGGAATTCCCTGTCCTTAGGTGGTACATATATATGTGGTTATTTAGGTGTAAAAAGGCCCTAGGGAGGGGGTAACGTTCTGGTTTGGGTTAGAAAGGCTCTGTTGAGCGGGTTCCACCTGATCCGAAAACCCAAGCAGAACACCACCGCTGCCACCAATGTTAGAAAGGGTAGACGGACCGGGAGGGTCGGCCGGGGTCAGGAGGAGAGGTCTCCGGGGAGAGCCGTCTCCAGCAATCGTACAGACAAGTAACTTCCCCCCCCCACAGACAGATACCACACACGGATAAGGTTCAGGGTTCTTTATAAGCACTTCTTAGGGTACGGTTGAATGGTACAAGGAGGTCTGGACTCAGGGGTCCCCTCGATTCAAGTCTCTCAAAGCAGGGTAAGGGGTAGCGGGACAGTCTGTCTACCAGTCAGGTAGTTCGGATGAGATGATGACTAGCTCACAATCCTCGAGCTTGGTGGTTTAGTTGGTATGGGCCGCGGCAGCGCCAGCAGATCCCGGTTGAGATGGTCGGTACACGGTCCGCGGCAGCGCCAGCAGGTCCCGGAAAGATGGTCGATGTACGGTCCGCGGCAGCGCCAGCAGGTCCCGGTGAGGATGGTCGTTACAACGGGCCGCGGCAGCGCCAGCAGGTCCCGACGAGGATGGATGTTGCAGAAGGCCGCGGCAGCGCCAGCAGGCAGGACGATGGTTCACAAGAGCGGGCTACGGCAGCGCCAGTAGTCCGTCAAGGCTGAGTTCTCTCGGTGTCTCTCGACTCCAGGATACAACTGCCTTCCTGCTCCGGAGCTGCCCCAGTTATAGGGCAGGCGCCCTTTGATGTCCGGACCCTCACACTTGGAGGTCGGAGGGCCCGGGATGAAGGTGTCCAGACACCCAGCAGGGGTTGGAGCCAGCTCCTGGGGGAGCTGGAGGCGATCGGCACCTGGCGGGGGAAGAGCTCTTGACACTTCGTTCTCCCATTGACCTGCCAAGTGGTCTGCTCACCTCCTGGGTGGAAGGTGGTGCCGGGATGTCGGGGCCGGCCAGGCCCGGGGTTAGGGTCGGGCCGAGGCCACGCGGCCTCGTGGTGCAGGGCCCAAGATGGCGGCTTGAACCGGCCGGGGGAGCCGGTGGGGCTGGGCCCCGTGATGAGTAGAGGTCCGAGGGCAGAAGATCCGTCGGGAGACGGGGTACAGGTGCTTTTCGTGGGTTATGCCTGGTGGGCCGGAGCTCGGGCCCTGTCGTGCGGGGAGGGAGCAAGCCCTTCGTGTGGCCTGTCCAACATGGGCCTGTCCAACACTCCCCATTATGTACCGTACCCTCTTCAAAATGGGTTGCAGTCTTTATGGCTCGTGCCCACACTGCCCCTCTCTTCATCAACTCGCTGATCACTCCTTACATACCCAGCCGTACCCTCCGTTCTTCCAGTCAGGCTCTCCTTATCATTCCCCGTTTTCGCAAGTCGAGAGCAGGTGGTACTAGGTTCTCTGTCCTTGCCCCCCGCTTTTGGAATGACCTCCCATTTTCCATCAGATCCATTACCTCTTACCCATCCTTCAGGAATGCACTCAAGACTCACCTGTTCACTCTAGCCTTCCCCTCTCACTGATCCCCCTCACTGTCTGACTCATGTAATCCTCTAGCGCCAGGAAACCGCATGGTCACAGCGCGCTTTATAAGCACTTTCAACTTCTTCACGCGCGTGGGCCCCCTCCCCCAATAGCCGGGGGGATCACACGCGTAGGGCCCCCCATGGCCAGGGGGGGGTCATGCACGTGGGACCCCCCCATGGCCAGGGGCATTGGGGGGGCACGCGCGAGGGGCCCCCCCAATGGCTGGGGGGGCCCTACGTGCGAGGGGCCCCCAATGGCTGGGGGGGCCAACGCGCGAGGGCCCCCCCCCAATGGCTGGGGGGGCCAACGCACGAGGGCCCCCCCCCAATGGCTGGGGGGGCCCTACGCGCGAGGGGCCCCCCCAATGGCTTGGGGGGGACCTACGCGCGAGGGGCCCCCCAATGGCTTGGGGGGGCCCTACGCGCGAGGGGCCCCCCCAATGGCTGGGGGGGGCCCTACGTGCGAGGGGCCCCCCCAATGGCTGGGGGGGGGCCCTACGCGCGAGGGGCCCCCCCAATGGCTGGGGGGGGGGCCCTACGCGCGAGGGGCCCCCCAATGGCTGGGGGGGGGGCCCTACGCGCGAGGGGCCCCCCCAATGGCTGGGGGGGGGGGGGGCCCTACGCGCGAGGGGCCCCCCCAATGGCTGGGGGGGGGCCCTACGCGCGAGGGGCCCCCCAATGGCTAAGGGGGGGCCCTACGCGCGAGGGGCCCCCCAATGGCTAAGGGGGGGCCCTACGCGCGAGGGCCCCCCCCCAATGGCTAAGGGGGGCCCTATGCATGAGGGCCCCTCCCCAATGGCTAAGGGGGGGCCCTACGCATGAGGGCCCCCCCCCAATGGCTAAGGGGGGGCCCTACGCATGAGGGCCCCCCAATTGGCTAAGGGGGGCCCCACGCGCGAGGGGCCCCCCCAATGGCTAAGGGGGGCCCCACGCGCGAGGGGCCCCCCCCAATGGCTAAGGGGGGCCCTACGCGCAAGGGCCCCCCCCAATGGCTAGGGGGGGCCCTACGCGCGAGGTGCCCCCCAATGGCGGGGGGGGCCCTACACGCGAGGGGCCCCCCAATGGCTAGGGGGAGCCCTACGCGCGAGGGCCCCCCCAATGGCTAGGGGGAGCCCTACGCGCGAGGGCCCCCCCAATGGCTAAGGGGGGGGCCTTACGCGCGAGGGCCCCCCCCCAATGCCTAGGGGGGCCCTACGTGCGAGGGGCCCCCCCCAATGGCTGGGGGAGGCCCACGCGCGAGGGGGCCCCCCAAAATGGCTGGGGGGCCCCACGCGCGAGGGGCCCCCTGCAGTAGCGAAGAACGCGGGCAGAATATTTGATCCGTGTGTCTGGATCGTTTGGCTGTTACCGCAAGAAGTTTCCCGAGTGTGGTATTGGGTAAGGGTGCGCTTTGCACTATTTTTGCAGTATGCTTTAATTCGGACATCTGTTGTTCGTATGTCCTTCAGAGAACATTCCCCGAATAAGCCGCCCGGTTCGCTGGAGTTGCTGCCTGGCGTCTTTAACCGTGGTTAAAAGTGGGATACTGTTGAGGTCGCTCCACAATCCGGCCTTTTGTACGGTCGTCTGTGTGACTATTAAGCGCTGCAGATCTTTCGGTTATAGCAATTGAGTTCAAGACTTTTGTGGAGTATTCAACAATACTGTTTGTTTACAATTATTATTTGTTTACAATTGGGGCATGAACTAGAAACGTGTTTGGATATAATTCCTGGCAAAGAAGAATGAAGGTCTATGACGCAGATAGCCTTCTATGACATTATTGTGCAAATTGGGGGAAAAAGGATCTTTGCTTTGTATGTGCTTCTAGATTCTATAGAAGGCACCTACTCATCATCTGTACTATTGTTTTTCTAACCGGAATCTTGAGTCCTGAGATTAAGGATCATACTGTGTGAGGTGGGGCACATGATCATTTTAGCTGGGTATGCAAATAAGAAGGTTCATACCTAAAAAGATAGCATACAGGAATGTACTATACTTAAAAATATAGGTCCTTACCTCATTTCAGATAGTTCCTTCCCTTTCACCAATGAGATATCACAAACACCTGTTTAAAAGATATGCCTATAACTAACATGAAGTGTTCTAGGTGGTTTTCTTTTTCTTTACAGATAATGATAATATAGTGCTATATATTGATATGCCAAAAAAGTGTTACAGTGAGTGATAGCCATATTGTTTATTTCTTACAGGTCTCCCTCCTGTACCTTCCCTCGCTTGATCACCTTAATCTTCCGTGCTGTAATAGCATATCTGAATTGAGGCGGTCAAGAGGTGGACCAAATAAGCATCGAACCCGCTCTGAGGATATATTGTTCATATGAATGCTAAAAGTAACAGAATACGCTGCTGTGCTGTATTGAGCGTTGGCAATGGGGATTAAGCTGCTGTACTTCATTGATCATTTGTAACTGCGAATTTGTCACTGTGCTACATTGAGGATTAGTAACTGGGAATACACGGCATTGCTTTACTGAGGTGTGGTAAAAGAATATGCTGCTGTGCTGTATTGAGCATTGATAACGGAATAGTCTGCTGTTTTGAGCGTTCGTTACTAGGAATACACTGCTGTGGTTTATCGGCGATTGGTAACTGCAAATTTGCCAGTGTGCTACAATGATGTGTGGTAACTGGAGTATGCTGCTGTGTGTCTTTGAGGGGTGATGACTGGTTTATGATGAATGTCACGTGAAGATGTGTACAATGAAAGTTATTTCATGGCTTAGGTGGTTGGATGCAAATAGCATCACCACCTCACACTAGGCGACACCCCCCGGCCATTGGGGGGGCCCTTGTGCGTGACCCCCCTGGCCATTGGGGGGGGCCCTCGAGCGTGACCCCCCGGCCAGGGGGGGGGCCCTCGTGCGTGACCCCCCCGGCTATTTGGGGGGGGGGTGTCTCGTCCGTGACCCCTCCATGGCCATTCTGAAAAATTGGGGGGTCGGGGGGGTCCCGCGCGCGGGGCCCCCCTCCCAATGGCCGGGGGGTCACGCGCGCGGGCCCCCCTCCCAATGGCTGGGGGAGGGTCATGCACGTGGGCCCCCCCATCCTCCCCTTCCCCCTCTCCTCTTTAACCTCTACATCTACCCCCTCATTGCTGCTTTGCTCAAACTGGAGGTCTCCGTCTATAACTATGCGGATGACCTCCAGTTAGTATTTGATGTTTCCTCCTCTTCTAACCCTCTCCTCAAATTCCAAAGTACACTTGTCTTTATTTCGGACTGGATGAGTCTAAATCATCTTAAACTCAATCCGGATAAAATGGAGCTGATCCTGACTGGTGGGACCTCTAACCCTTGGTCCTCTGCCTTCTGGCCCCCCAGCCTTGGCTCCCCCCCGGCCCCCTCTGCCTCAGTGAGAACCCTTGGTATCAAAGTCAGTAAGGATCTTTCCATGCGCCCTCAGATCAGCTCCGTTGTTTCCTCATGTTTCCTCGCTTTACGAATTATCCGTAAGATTTCCCGTTTTTTTTCTGTAGATGCTCTCAAAATAATTGTTTTAGCCATGGTTCTCTCCCGCATAGACTTTGGTAACTGTCTTTATGCGGGTGTCCCCGCATACGAGCTGCGACGCCTTCAAACCATCCAGAATCAGGCGGCTCGCCTCATCCACCAGCTCCCTAAATTTCATCACGCCTCCCCCCTTCTTAAATCCCTTCACTGGCTCCCCATTATGTACCGTACCCTCTTCAAAATGGGTTGCAGTCTTTATGGCTCGTGCCCACACTGCCCCTCTCTTCATCAACTCGCTGATCACTCCTTACATACCCAGCCGTACCCTCCGTTCTTCCAGTCAGGCTCTCCTTATCATTCCCCGTTTTCGCAAGTCGAGAGCAGGTGGTACTAGGTTCTCTGTCCTTGCCCCCCGCTTTTGGAATGACCTCCCATTTTCCATCAGATCCATTACCTCTTACCCATCCTTCAGGAATGCACTCAAGACTCACCTGTTCACTCTAGCCTTCCCCTCTCACTGATCCCCCTCACTGTCTGACTCATGTAATCCTCTAGCGCCAGGAAACCGCATGGTCACAGCGCGCTTTATAAGCACTTTCAACTTCTTCACGCGCGTGGGCCCCCTCCCCCAATAGCCGGGGGGATCACGCGCGTAGGGCCCCCCATGGCCAGGGGGGGGTCATGCACGTGGGACCCCCCCATGGCCAGGGGCATTGGGGGGGCACGCGCGAAGGGCCCCCCCAATGGCTGGGAGGGGCCCTACGCGCGAGGGGCCCCCAATGGCTGGGGGGGGCCCTACGCACGAGGGGCCCCCCCAATGGCTGGGGGGGGCCCTACGCACGAGGGGCCCCCCAATGGCTGGGGGGGCCCTACGCACAAGGGGCCCCCCCAATGGCTGGGGGGGGGCCCTACGCACAAGGGGCCCCCCAATGGCTGGGGGGGGCCCTACGCGCGAGGGCCCCCCCAATGGCTGGGGGGGGCCCTACGCGCGAGGGCCCCCCCAATGGCTAAGGGGGGCCCTACGCATGAGGGCTCCCCCCAATGGCTAAGGGGGGCCCCACACGCGAGGGGCCCCCCCAATGGCTAAGGGGGGCCCTACGCGTAAGGGGCCCCCCCAATGGCTAGGGGGGGCCCTACGCGCGAGGGGCCCCCCAATGGCTGGGGGGGCCCTACACGCGAGGGGCCCCCCCAATGGCTAGGGGGAGCCCTACGCGCGAGGGCCCCCCCCAATGGCTAAGGGGGGGCCTTACGCGCGAGGGCCCCCCCCAATGCCTAGGGGGGCCCCACGCGCGAGGGGCCCCCTGCAGTAGCGAAGAACGCGGGCAGAATATTTGATCCGTGTGTCTGGATCGTTTGGCTGTTACCGCAAGAAGTTTCCCGAGTGTGGTATTGGGTAAGGGTGCGCTTTGCACTATTTTTGCAGTATGCTTTAATTCGGACATCTGTTGTTCGTATGTCTTTCTGAGAACATTCCCCGAATAAGCCGCCCGGTTCGCTGGAGTTGCTGCCTGGCGTCTTTAACCGTGGTTAAAAGTGGGATACTGTTGAGGTCGCTCCACAATCCGGCCTTTTGTACGGTCGTCTGTGTGACTATTAAGCGCTGCAGATCTTTCGGTTATAGCAATTGAGTTCAAGACTTTTGTGGAGTATTCAACAATACTGTTTGTTTACAATTATTATTTGTTTACAATTGGGGCATGAACTAGAAACGTGTTTGGATATAATTCCTGGCAAAGAAGAATGAAGGTCTATGACGCAGATAGCCTTCTATGACATTATTGTGCAAATTGGGGGAAAAAGGATCTTTGCTTTGTATGTGCTTCTAGATTCTATAGAAGGCACCTACTCATCATCTGTACTATTGTTTTTCTAACCGGAATCTTGAGTCCTAAGATTAAGGATCATACTGTGTGAGGTGGGGCACATGATAATTTTAGGTGGGTATGCAAATAAGAAGGTTCATACCTAAAAAGATAGCATACAGGAATGTACTATACTTAAAAATATAGGTCCTTACCTCATTTCAGATAGTTCCTTCCCTTTCACCAATGAGATATCACAAACACCTGTTTAAAAGATATGCCTATAACTAACATGAAGTGTTCTAGGTGGTTTTCTTTTTCTTTACAGATAATGATAATATAGTGCTATATATTGATATGCCAAAAAAGTGTTACAGTGAGTGATAGCCATATTGTTTATTTCTTACAGGTCTCCCTCCTGTACCTTCCCTCGCTTGATCACCTTAATCTACCGTGCTGTAATAGCATATCTGAATTGAGGCGGTCGAGAGGTGGACCAAATAAGCATCGAACCCGCTCTGAGGATATATTGTTCATATGAATGCTAAAAGTAACAGAATACGCTGCTGTGCTGTATTGAGCGTTGGCAATGGGGATTAAGCTGCTGTACTTCATTGATCATTTGTAACTGCGAATTTGTCACTGTGCTACATTGAGGATTAGTAACTGGGAATACACGGCATTGCTTTACTGAGGTGTGGTAAAAGAATATGCTGCTGTGCTGTATTGAGCATTGATAACGGAATAGTCTGCTGTTTTGAGCGTTCGTTACTAGGAATACACTGCTGTGGTTTATCGGCGATTGGTAACTGCAAATTTGCCAGTTTGCTACAATGATGTGTGGTAACTGGAGTATGCTGCTGTGTGTCTTTGAGGGGTGATGACTGGTTTATGATGAATGTCACGTGAAGATGTGTACAATGAAAGTTATTTCATGGCTTAGGTGGTTGGATGCAAATAGCATCACCACCTCACACTAGGCGACCCCCCCGGCCATTAGGGGGGGCCTTGTGCGTGACCCCCCTGGCCATTGGGGGGGCCCTCGAGTGTGACCCCCCCGGCCAGGGGGGGGGCCCTCGTGCGTGACCCCCCGGCCATTGGGGGGGCGTCTCGCGCATGACCCCCCCCGGCCATTTGGGGGGGTGTCTCGTCCGTGACCCCCCATGGCCATTCTGAAAAATTAGGGGGTCGGGGGGGTCGCCCCTCCCAATGGCTGGGGGAGGGTCATGCACGTGGGCCCCCCCATCCTCCCCTTCCCCCTCTCCTCTTTAACCTCTACATCTACCCCCTCATTGCTGCTTTGCTCAAACTGGAGATCTCCGTCTATAACTATGCGGATGACCTCCAGTTAATATTTGATGTTTCCTCCTCTTCTAACCCTCTCCTCAAATTCCAAAGTACACTTGTCTTTATTTCGGACTGGATGAGTCTAAATCATCTTAAACTCAATCCGGATAAAACGGAGCTGATCCTGACTGGTGGGACCTCTAACCCTTGGTCCTCTGCCTTCTGGCCCCCCAGCCTTGGCTCCCCCCCGGCCCCCTCTGCCTCAGTGAGAACCCTTGGTATCAAAGTCAGTAAGGATCTTTCCATGCGCCCTCAGATCAGCTCCGTTGTTTCCTCATGTTTCCTCGCTTTACGAATTATCCGTAAGATTTCCCGTTTTTTTTCTGTAGATGCTCTCAAAATAATTGTTTTAGCCATGGTTCTCTCCTGCATATGACTATGGTAACTGTCTTTATGCGGGTGTCCCCGCATACGAGCTGCGACGCCTTCAAACCATCCAGAATCAGGCGGCTCGCCTCATCCACCAGCTCCCTAAATTTCATCACGCCTCCCCCCTTCTTAAATCCCTTCACTGGCTCCCCATTATGTACCGTACCCTCTTCAAAATGGGTTGCAGTCTTTATGGCTCGTGCCCACACTGCCCCTCTCTTCATCAACTCGCTGATCACTCCTTACATACCCAGCCGTACCCTCCGTTCTTCCAGTCAGGCTCTCCTTATCATTCCCCGTTTTCGCAAGTCGAGAGCAGGTGGTACTAGGTTCCCTGTCCTTGCCCCCCGCTTTTGGAATGACCTCCCATTTTCCATCAGATCCATTACCTCTTACCCATCCTTCAGGAATGCACTCAAGACTCACCTGTTCACTCTAGCCTTCCCCTCTCACTGATCCCCCTCACTGTCTGACTCATGTAATCCTCTAGCGCCAGGAAACCGCATGGTCACAGCGCGCTTTATAAGCACTTTCAACTTCTTCACGCGCGTGGGCCCCCTCCCCCCAATAGCCTGAGGGATCACGCGCGTAGGGCCCCCCATGGCCAGGGGGGGTCACGCACGTGGGGCCCCCCATGGCCGGGGGCATTGGGGGGGCACGCGCGAGGAGCCCCCCAATGGCTGGGGGGGCCTACACGAAAGGGGCCCCCCCAATGGCTGGGGAGCCCTACGCGCGAGGGGCCCCCCAATGGCTGGGGGGCCCTACGTGCGAGGGCCCCCCCCAATGGCTGGGGGGGCCCTACACGCGAGGGCCCCCCCCAATGGCTGGGGGGCCCTACGCGCGAGGGGCCCCCCCAATGGCTGGGGGGGCCCTACGCGCGAGGGGCCCCCCCAATGGCTGGGGGGGCCCTACGCGCGAGGGGCCCCCCCAATGGCTGGGGGGGCCCTACGCGCGAGGGGCCCCCCCAATGGCTGGGGGGGCCCTACGCGCGAGGGGCCCCCAATGGCTGGGGGGGCCCTACGCGCGAGGGGCCCCCCCAATGGCTGGGGGGGGCCCTACGCGCGAGGGGCCCCCCCAATGGCTGGGGGGGCCCTACGTGCGAGGGGCCCCCCCAATGGATGGGGGGGCCCTACGCGCGAGGGGCCCTCCCAATGGATGGGGGGGCCCTACGCGCGAGGGGCCCCCTGCAGTAGCATAGAACGCGGGCAGAATATTTGATCCGTGTGTCTGGATCGTTTGGCTGTTACCGCAAGAAGTTTCCCGAGTGTGGTATTGGGTAAGGGTGCGCTTTGCACTATTTTTGCAGTATGCTTTAATTCGGACATCTGTTGTTCGTATGTCCTTCAGAGAACATTCCCCGAATAAGCCGCCCGGTTCGCTGGAGTTGCTGCCTGGCGTCTTTAACCGTGGTTAAAAGTGGGATACTGTTGAGGTCGCTCCACAATCCGGCCTTTTGTACGGTCGTCTGTGTGACTATTAAGCGCTGCAGATCTTTCGGTTATAGCAATTGAGTTCAAGACTTTTGTGGAGTATTCAACAATACTGTTTGTTTACAATTATTATTTGTTTACAATTGGGGCATGAACTAGAAACGTGTTTGGATATAATTCCTGGCAAAGAAGAATGAAGGTCTATGACGCAGATAGCCTTCTATGACATTATTGTGCAAATTGGGGGAAAAAGGATCTTTGCTTTGTATGTGCTTCTAGATTCTATAGAAGGCACCTACTCATCATCTGTACTATTGTTTTTCTAACCGGAATCTTGAGTCCTGAGATTAAGGATCATACTGTGTGAGGTGGGGCACATGATAATTTTAGGTGGGTATGCAAATAAGAAGGTTCATACCTAAAAAGATAGCATACAGAAATGTACTATACTTAAAAATATAGGTCCTTACCTCATTTCAGATAGTTCCTTCCCTTTCACCAATGAGATATCACAAACACCTGTTTAAAAGATATGCCTATAACTAACATGAAGTGTTCTAGGTGGTTTTCTTTTTCTTTACAGATAATGATAATATAGTGCTATATATTGATATGCCAAAAAAGTGTTACAGTGAGTGATAGCCATATTGTTTATTTCTTACAGGTCTCCCTCCTGTACCTTCCCTCGCTTGATCACCTTAATCTTCCGTGCTGTAATAGCATATCTGAATTGAGGCGGTCGAGAGGTGGACCAAATAAGCATCGAACCCGCTCTGAGGATATATTGTTCATATGAATGCTAAAAGTAACAGAATACGCTGCTGTGCTGTATTGAGCGTTGGCAATGGGGATTAAGCTGCTGTACTTCATTGATCATTTGTAACTGCGAATTTGTCACTGTGCTACATTGAGGATTAGTAACTGGGAATACACGGCATTGCTTTACTCAGGTGTGGTAAAAGAATATGCTGCTGTGCTGTATTGAGCATTGATAACGGAATAGTCTGCTGTTTTGAGCGTTCGTTACTAGGAATACACTGCTGTGGTTTATCGGCGATTGGTAACTGCAAATTTGCCAGTGTGCTACAATGATGTGTGGTAACTGGAGTATGCTGCTGTGTGTCTTTGAGGGGTGATGACTGGTTTATGATGAATGTCACGTGAAGATGTGTACAATGAAAGTTATTTCATGGCTTAGGTGGTTGGATGCAAATAGCATCACCACCTCACACTAGGCGACACCCCCCGGCCATTGGGGGGGCCCTTGTGCGTGACCCCCCTGGCCATTGGGGGGGCCCTCGAGCGTGACCCCCCCGGCCAGGGGGGGACCCTCGTGCGTGACCCCCCCGGCCATTGGGGGGGGCGTCTCGCGCATGACCCCCCCGTCTATTTGAGGGGGGGGTGTCTCGTCCGTGACCCCTCCATGGCCATTCTGAAAAATTGGGGGGTCGGGGGGGTTACGCGCGCGGGGCCCCCCCTCCCAATGGCCGGGGGGGTCACGCGCGTGGGCCCCCCTCCCAATGGCCGGGGGAGGGTCATGCACGTGGGCCCCCCCATCCTCCCCTTCCCCCTCTCCTCTTTAACCTCTACATCTACCCCCTCATTGCTGCTTTGCTCAAACTGGAGATCTCCGTCTATAACTATGCGGATGACCTCCAGTTAATATTTGATGTTTCCTCCTCTTCTAACCCTCTCCTCAAATTCCAAAGTACACTTGTCTTTATTTCGGACTGGATGAGTCTAAATCATCTTAAACTCAATCCGGATAAAACGGAGCTGATCCTGACTGGTGGGACCTCTAACCCTTGGTCCTCTGCCTTCTGGACCCCCAGCCTTGGCTCCCCCCCGGCCCCCTCTGCCTCAGTGAGAACCCTTGGTATCAAAGTCAGTAAGGATTTTTCCATGCGCCCTCAGATCAGCTCCGTTGTTTCCTCATGTTTCCTCGCTTTACGAATTATCCGTAAGATTTCCCGTTTTTTTTCTGTAGATGCTCTCAAAATAATTGTTTTAGCCATGGTTCTCTCCTGCATAGACTATGGTAACTGTCTTTATGCGGGTGTCCCCGCATACGAGCTGCGACGCCTTCAAACCATCCAGAATCAGGCGGCTCGCCTCATCCACCAGCTCCCTAAATTTCATCACGCCTCCCCCCTTCTTAAATCCCTTCACTGGCTCCCCATTATGTACCGTACCCTCTTCAAAATGGGTTGCAGTCTTTATGGCTCGTGCCCACACTGCCCCTCTCTTCATCAACTCGCTGATCACTCCTTACATACCCAGCCGTACCCTCCGTTCTTCCAGTCAGGCTCTCCTTATCATTCCCCGTTTTCGCAAGTCGAGAGCAGGTGGTACTAGGTTCTCTGTCCTTGCCCCCCGCTTTTGGAATGACCTCCCATTTTCCATCAGATCCATTACCTCTTACCCATCCTTCAGGAATGCACTCAAGACTCACCTGTTCACTCTAGCCTTCCCCTCTCACTGATCCCCCTCACTGTCTGACTCATGTAATCCTCTAGCGCCAGGAAACCGCATGGTCACAGCGCGCTTTATAAGCACTTTCAACTTCTTCACGCGCGTGGGCCCCCTCCCCCAATAGCCGGGGGGATCACGCGCGTAGGGCCCCCCATGGCCAGGGGGGGGTCATGCACGTGGGACCCCCCCATGGCCAGGGGCATTGGGGGGGCACGCGCGAAGGGCCCCCCCAATGGCTGGGAGGGGCCCTACGCGCGAGGGGCCCCCAATGGCTGGGGGGGCCCTACGCACGAGGGGCCCCCCCAATGGCTGGGGGGGGGCCCTACGCACGAGGGGCCCCCCCAATGGCTGGGGGGGGCCCTACGCGCGAGGGCCCCCCCCAATGGCTGGGGGGGGGCCTACGCGCGAGGGCCCCCCCAATGGCTAAGGGGGGCCCTACGCATGAGGGCCCCCCCAATGGCTAAGGGGGGCCCCACACGCGAGGGGCCCCCCCAATGGCTAAGCGGGGCCCTACGCGCAAGGGGCCCCCCCAATGGCTAGGGGGGGCCCTACGCGCGAGGGGCCCCCCAATGGCTGGGGGGGGCCCTACACGCGAGGGGCCCCCCCAATGGCTAGGGGGAGCCCTACGCGCGAGGGCCCCCCCCAATGGCTAAGGGGGGGGGCCTTACGCGCGAGGGCCCCCCCCAATGCCTAGGGGGGCCCTACGCGCGAGGGGCCCCCCCAATGGCTGGGGGAGGCCCACGCGCGAGGGGGCCCCCCAAAATGGCTGGGGGGCCCCACGCGCGAGGGGCCCCCTGCAGTAGCGAAGAACGCGGGCAGAATATTTGATCCGTGTGTCTGGATCGTTTGGCTGTTACCGCAAGAAGTTTCCCGAGTGTGGTATTGGGTAAGGGTGCGCTTTGCACTATTTTTGCAGTATGCTTTAATTCGGACATCTGTTGTTCGTATGTCTTTCTGAGAACATTCCCCGAATAAGCCGCCCGGTTCGCTGGAGTTGCTGCCTGGCGTCTTTAACCGTGGTTAAAAGTGGGATACTGTTGAGGTCGCTCCACAATCCGGCCTTTTGTACGGTCGTCTGTGTGACTATTAAGCGCTGCAGATCTTTCGGTTATAGCAATTGAGTTCAAGACTTTTGTGGAGTATTCAACAATACTGTTTGTTTACAATTATTATTTGTTTACAATTGGGGCATGAACTAGAAACGTGTTTGGATATAATTCCTGGCAAAGAAGAATGAAGGTCTATGACGCAGATAGCCTTCTATGACATTATTGTGCAAATTGGGGGAAAAAGGATCTTTGCTTTGTATGTGCTTCTAGATTCTATAGAAGGCACCTACTCATCATCTGTACTATTGTTTTTCTAACCGGAATCTTGAGTCCTAAGATTAAGGATCATACTGTGTGAGGTGGGGCACATGATAATTTTAGGTGGGTATGCAAATAAGAAGGTTCATACCTAAAAAGATAGCATACAGGAATGTACTATACTTAAAAATATAGGTCCTTACCTCATTTCAGATAGTTCCTTCCCTTTCACCAATGAGATATCACAAACACCTGTTTAAAAGATATGCCTATAACTAACATGAAGTGTTCTAGGTGGTTTTCTTTTTCTTTACAGATAATGATAATATAGTGCTATATATTGATATGCCAAAAAAGTGTTACAGTGAGTGATAGCCATATTGTTTATTTCTTACAGGTCTCCCTCCTGTACCTTCCCTCGCTTGATCACCTTAATCTACCGTGCTGTAATAGCATATCTGAATTGAGGCGGTCGAGAGGTGGACCAAATAAGCATCGAACCCGCTCTGAGGATATATTGTTCATATGAATGCTAAAAGTAACAGAATACGCTGCTGTGCTGTATTGAGCGTTGGCAATGGGGATTAAGCTGCTGTACTTCATTGATCATTTGTAACTGCGAATTTGTCACTGTGCTACATTGAGGATTAGTAACTGGGAATACACGGCATTGCTTTACTGAGGTGTGGTAAAAGAATATGCTGCTGTGCTGTATTGAGCATTGATAACGGAATAGTCTGCTGTTTTGAGCGTTCGTTACTAGGAATACACTGCTGTGGTTTATCGGCGATTGGTAACTGCACATTTGCCAGTTTGCTACAATGATGTGTGGTAACTGGAGTATGCTGCTGTGTGTCTTTGAGGGGTGATGACTGGTTTATGATGAATGTCACGTGAAGATGTGTACAATGAAAGTTATTTCATGGCTTAGGTGGTTGGATGCAAATAGCATCACCACCTCACACTAGGCGACCCCCCCGGCCATTAGGGGGGCCTTGTGCGTGACCCCCCTGGCCATTGGGGGGGCCCTCGAGTGTGACCCCCCCGGCCAGGGGGGGGGCCCTCGTGCGTGACCCCCCGGCCATTGGGGGGGCGTCTCGCGCATGACCCCCCCCGGCCATTTGGGGGGTGTCTCGTCCGTGACCCCCCATGGCCATTCTGAAAAATTAGGGGGTCGGGGGGGTCACGCGCGCGGGGCCCCCCCTCCCAATGGCCGGGGGGGTCACGCACGCGGGCCCCCCTCCCAATGGCCGGGGGAGGGTCATGCACGTGGGCCCCCCCATCCTCCCCTTCCCCCTCTCCTCTTTAACCTCTACATCTACCCCCTCATTGCTGCTTTGCTCAAACTGGAGATCTCCGTCTATAACTATGCGGATGACCTCCAGTTAATATTTGATGTTTCCTCCTCTTCTAACCCTCTCCTCAAATTCCAAAGTACACTTGTCTTTATTTCGGACTGGATGAGTCTAAATCATCTTAAACTCAATCCGGATAAAACGGAGCTGATCCTGACTGGTGGGACCTCTAACCCTTGGTCCTCTGCCTTCTGGCCCCCCAGCCTTGGCTCCCCCCCGGCCCCCTCTGCCTCAGTGAGAACCCTTGGTATCAAAGTCAGTAAGGATCTTTCCATGCGCCCTCAGATCAGCTCCGTTGTTTCCTCATGTTTCCTCGCTTTACGAATTATCCGTAAGATTTCCCGTTTTTTTTCTGTAGATGCTCTCAAAATAATTGTTTTAGCCATGGTTCTCTCCTGCATATGACTATGGTAACTGTCTTTATGCGGGTGTCCCCGCATACGAGCTGCGACGCCTTCAAACCATCCAGAATCAGGCGGCTCGCCTCATCCACCAGCTCCCTAAATTTCATCACGCCTCCCCCCTTCTTAAATCCCTTCACTGGCTCCCCATTATGTACCGTACCCTCTTCAAAATGGGTTGCAGTCTTTATGGCTCGTGCCCACACTGCCCCTCTCTTCATCAACTCGCTGATCACTCCTTACATACCCAGCCGTACCCTCCGTTCTTCCAGTCAGGCTCTCCTTATCATTCCCCGTTTTCGCAAGTCGAGAGCAGGTGGTACTAGGTTCCCTGTCCTTGCCCCCCGCTTTTGGAATGACCTCCCATTTTCCATCAGATCCATTACCTCTTACCCATCCTTCAGGAATGCACTCAAGACTCACCTGTTCACTCTAGCCTTCCCCTCTCACTGATCCCCCTCACTGTCTGACTCATGTAATCCTCTAGCGCCAGGAAACCGCATGGTCACAGCGCGCTTTATAAGCACTTTCAACTTCTTCACGCGCGTGGGCCCCCTCCCCCCAATAGCCTGAGGGATCACGCGCGTAGGGCCCCCCATGGCCAGGGGGGGTCACGCACGTGGGGCCCCCCATGGCCGGGGGCATTGGGGGGGCACGCGCGAGGAGCCCCCCAATGGCAGGGGGGGCCTACACGAAAGGGGCCCCCCCAATGGCTGGGGAGCCCTACGCGCGAGGGGCCCCCCAATGGCTGGGGGGCCCTACGTGCGAGGGCCCCCCCAATGGCTGGGGGGGCCCTACGCGTGAGGGCCCCCCCCAATGGCTGGGGGGGCCCTACGCGCGAGGGCCCCCCCAATGGCTGGGGGGGCCCTACGCGCGAGGGGCCCCCCCAATGGCTGGGGGGGCCCTACGCGCGAGGGGCCCCCCCAATGGATGGGGGGGCCTACGCGCGAGGGGCCCCCCCAATGGATGGGGGGGGCCCTACGCGCGAGGGGCCCCCCCAATGGATGGGGGGGGCCCTACGCGCGAGGGGCCCCCCCAATGGATGGGGGGGCCCTACGCGCGAGGGGCCCCCCCAATGGATGGGGGGGCCCTACGCGCGAGGGGCCCCCCCAATGGCTGGGGGGGCCCTACACGTGAGGGCCCCCCCAATGGCTGGGGGGGGCCCTACGCGCGAGGGGCCCCCTGCAGTAGCATAGAACGCGGGCAGAATATTTGATCCGTGTGTCTGGATCGTTTGGCTGTTACCGCAAGAAGTTTCCCGAGTGTGGTATTGGGTAAGGGTGCGCTTTGCACTATTTTTGCAGTATGCTTTAATTCGGACATCTGTTGTTCGTATGTCCTTCAGAGAACATTCCCCGAATAAGCCGCCCGGTTCGCTGGAGTTGCTGCCTGGCGTCTTTAACCGTGGTTAAAAGTGGGATACTGTTGAGGTCGCTCCACAATCCGGCCTTTTGTACGGTCGTCTGTGTGACTATTAAGCGCTGCAGATCTTTCGGTTATAGCAATTGAGTTCAAGACTTTTGTGGAGTATTCAACAATACTGTTTGTTTACAATTATTATTTGTTTACAATTGGGGCATGAACTAGAAACGTGTTTGGATATAATTCCTGGCAAAGAAGAATGAAGGTCTATGACGCAGATAGCCTTCTATGACATTATTGTGCAAATTGGGGGAAAAAGGATCTTTGCTTTGTATGTGCTTCTAGATTCTATAGAAGGCACCTACTCATCATCTGTACTATTGTTTTTCTAACCGGAATCTTGAGTCCTGAGATTAAGGATCATACTGTGTGAGGTGGGGCACATGATAATTTTAGGTGGGTATGCAAATAAGAAGGTTCATACCTAAAAAGATAGCATACAGAAATGTACTATACTTAAAAATATAGGTCCTTACCTCATTTCAGATAGTTCCTTCCCTTTCACCAATGAGATATCACAAACACCTGTTTAAAAGATATGCCTATAACTAACATGAAGTGTTCTAGGTGGTTTTCTTTTTCTTTACAGATAATGATAATATAGTGCTATATATTGATATGCCAAAAAAGTGTTACAGTGAGTGATAGCCATATTGTTTATTTCTTACAGGTCTCCCTCCTGTACCTTCCCTCGCTTGATCACCTTAATCTTCCGTGCTGTAATAGCATATCTGAATTGAGGCGGTCGAGAGGTGGACCAAATAAGCATCGAACCCGCTCTGAGGATATATTGTTCATATGAATGCTAAAAGTAACAGAATACGCTGCTGTGCTGTATTGAGCGTTGGCAATGGGGATTAAGCTGCTGTACTTCATTGATCGTTTGTAACTGCGAATTTGTCACTGTGCTACATTGAGGATTAGTAACTGGGAATACACGGCATTGCTTTACTGAGGTGTGGTAAAAGAATATGCTGCTGTGCTGTATTGAGCATTGATAACGGAATAGTCTGCTGTTTTGAGCGTTCGTTACTAGGAATACACTGCTGTGGTTTATCGGCGATTGGTAACTGCAAATTTGCCAGTGTGCTACAATGATGTGTGGTAACTGGAGTATGCTGCTGTGTGTCTTTGAGGGGTGATGACTGGTTTATGATGAATGTCACGTGAAGATGTGTACAATGAAAGTTATTTCATGGCTTAGGTGGTTGGATGCAAATAGCATCACCACCTCACACTAGGCGACACCCCCCCGGCCATTGGGGGGGCCCTTGTGCGTGACCCCCCTGGCCATTGGGGGGGCCCTCGAGCGTGACCCCCCCGGCCAGGGGGGGACCCTCGTGCGTGACCCCCCCGGCCATTGGGGGGGCGTCTCGCGCATGACCCCCCCGGCTATTTGTGGGGGGGGTGTCTCGTCCGTGACCCCTCCATGGCCATTCTGAAAAATTGGGGGGTCGGGGGGGTTACGCGCGCGGGGCCCCCCCTCCCAATGGCCGGGGGGGTCACGCGCGTGGGCCCCCCTCCCAATGGCCGGGGGAGGGTCATGCACGTAGGCCCCCCCATCCTCCCCTTCCCCCTCTCCTCTTTAACCTCTACATCTACCCCCTCATTGCTGCTTTGCTCAAACTGGAGATCTCCGTCTATAACTATGCGGATGACCTCCAGTTAATATTTGATGTTTCCTCCTCTTCTAACCCTCTCCTCAAATTCCAAAGTACACTTGTCTTTATTTCGGACTGGATGAGTCTAAATCATCTTAAACTCAATCCGGATAAAACGGAGCTGATCCTGACTGGTGGGACCTCTAACCCTTGGTCCTCTGCCTTCTGGACCCCCAGCCTTGGCTCCCCCCCGGCCCCCTCTGCCTCAGTGAGAACCCTTGGTATCAAAGTCAGTAAGGATTTTTCCATGCACCCTCAGATCAGCTCCGTTGTTTCCTCATGTTTCCTCGCTTTACGAATTATCCGTAAGATTTCCCGTTTTTTTTCTGTAGATGCTCTCAAAATAATTGTTTTAGCCATGGTTCTCTCCTGCATAGACTATGGTAACTGTCTTTATGCGGGTGTCCCCGCATACGAGCTGCGACGCCTTCAAACCATCCAGAATCAGGCGGCTCGCCTCATCCACCAGCTCCCTAAATTTCATCATGCCTCCCCCCTTCTTAAATCCCTTCACTGGCTCCCCATTATGTACCGTACCCTCTTCAAAATGGGTTGCAGTCTTTATGGCTCGTGCCCACACTGCCCCTCTCTTCATCAACTCGCTGATCACTCCTTACATACCCAGCCGTACCCTCCGTTCTTCCAGTCAGGCTCTCCTTATCATTCCCCGTTTTCGCAAGTCGAGAGCAGGTGGTACTAGGTTCCCTGTCCTTGCCCCCCGCTTTTGGAATAACCTCCCATTTTCCATCAGATCCATTACCTCTTACCCATCCTTCAGGAATGCACTCAAGACTCACCTTTTCACTCTAGCCTTCCCCTCTCACTGATCCCCCTCACTGTCTGACTCATGTAATCCTCTAGCGCCAGGAAACCGCATGGTCACAGCGTGCTTTATAAGCACTTTCAACTTCTTCACGCGCGTGGGCCCCCTCCCCCCAATAGCCGGAGGGATCACGCGCGTAGGGCCCCCCATGGCCAGGGGGGGGGTCACGCACGTGGGGCCCCCCATGGCCAGGGGCATTGGGGGGGCACGCGCGAGGAGCCCCCCAATGGCTCGGGGGGGCCCTACGCGCGAGGGGCCCCCCCAATGGCTGGGGGGGCCCTACGCGCGAGGGGCCCTCCCCAATGGCTGGGGGGGCCCTACGCGCGAGGGGCCCCCCCAATGGCTGGGGGGGCCCTACGCGCGAGGGGCCCCCCCAATGGCTGGGGGGGGCCACGCACGAGGGCCCCCCAATGGCAGGGGGGTGCCCACGTGTGAGGGGCCCCCCCAATGGCTGGGGGGGCCCACGCGTGAGGGGCCCCCTGCAGTAGCGAAGAAAGCGGGCAGAATATTTGATCCGTGTGTCTGGATCGTTTGGCTGTTACCGCAAGAAGTTTCCCGAGTGTGGTATTGGGTAAGGGTGCGCTTTGCACTATTTTTGCAGTATGCTTTAATTCGGACATCTGTTGTTCGTATGTCCTTCAGAAAACATTCCCCGAATAAGCCGCCCGGTTCGCTGGAGTTGCTGCCTGGCGTCTTTAACCGTGGTTAAAAGTGGGATACTGTTGAGGTCGCTCCACAATCCGGCCTTTTGTACGGTCGTCCGTGTGACTATTAAGCGCTGCAGATCCTTCGGTTATAGCAATTGAGTTCAAGACTTTTGTGGAGTATTCAACAATACTGTTTGTTTACAATTATTATTTGTTTACAATTGGGGCATGAACTAGAAACGTGTTTGGATATAATTCCTGGCAAAGAAGAATGAAGGTCTATGACGCAGATAGCCTTCTATGACATTATTGTGCAAATTGGGGGAAAAAGGATCTTTGCTTTGTATGTGCTTCTAGATTCTATAGAAGGCACCTACTCATCATCTGTACTATTGTTTTTCTAACCGGAATCTTGAGTCCTGAGATTAAGGATCATACTGTGTGAGGTGGGGCACATGATAATTTTAGGTGGGTATGCAAATAAGAAGGTTCATACCTAAAAAGATAGCATACAGGAATGTACTATACTTAAAAATATAGGTCCTTACCTCATTTCAGATAGTTCCTTCCCTTTCACCAATGAGATATCACAAACACCTGTTTAAAAGATATGCCTATAACTAACATGAAGTGTTCTAGGTGGTTTTCTTTTTCTTTACAGATAATGATAATATAGTGCTATATATTGATATGCCAAAAAAGTGTTACAGTGAGTGATAGCCATATTGTTTATTTCTTACAGGTCTCCCTCCTGTACCTTCCCTCGCTTGATCACCTTAATCTTCCGTGCTGTAATAGCATATCTGAATTGAGGCGGTCAAGAGGTGGACCAAATAAGCATCGAACCCGCTCTGAGGATATATTGTTCATATGAATGCTAAAAGTAACAGAATACGCTGCTGTGCTGTATTGAGCGTTGGCAATGGGGATTAAGCTGCTGTACTTCATTGATCATTTGTAACTGCGAATTTGTCACTGTGCTACATTGAGGATTAGTAACTGGGAATACACGGCATTGCTTTACTGAGGTGTGGTAAAAGAATATGCTGTTGTGCTGTATTGAGCATTGATAACGGAATAGTCTGCTGTTTTGAGCGTTCGTTACTAGGAATACACTGCTGTGGTTTATCGGCGATTGGTAACTGCAAATTTGCCAGTGTGCTACAATGATGTGTGGTAACTGGAGTATGCTGCTGTGTGTCTTTGAGGGGTGATGACTGGTTTATGATGAATGTCACGTGAAGATGTGTACAATGAAAGTTATTTCATGGCTTAGGTGGTTGGATGCAAATAGCATCACCACCTCACACTAGGCGACACCCCCCGGCCATTGGGGGGGCCCTTGTGCGTGACCCCCCTGGCCATTGGGGGGGCCCTCGAGCGTGACCCCCCCGGCCAGGGGGGGGCCCTCGTGCGTGACCCCCCGGCCATTGGGGGGGGGTCTCACGCATGACCCCCCCGGCTATTTGGGGGGGGTGTCTCGTCCGTGACCCCTCCATGGCCATTCTGAAAAATTGGGGGGTCACGCGCGCGGGGCCCCCCCTCCTAATGGCCGGGGGGGTCACGCGCGCGGGCCCCCCTCCCAATGGCCGGGGGAGGGTCATGCACGTGGGCCCCCCCATCCTCCCCTTCCCCCTCTCCTCTTTAACCTCTACATCTACCCCCTCATTGCTGCTTTGCTCAAACTGGAGGTCTCCGTCTATAGCTATGCGGATGACCTCCAGTTAGTATTTGATGTTTCCTCCTCTTCTAACCCTCTCCTCAAATTCCAAAGTACACTTGTCTTTATTTCGGACTGGATGAGTCTAAATCATCTTAAACTCAATCCGGATAAAACGGAGCTGATCCTGACTGGTGGGACCTCTAACCCTTGGTCCTCTGCCTTCTGGCCCCCCAGCCTTGGCTCCCCCCCGGCCCCCTCTGCCTCAGTGAGAACCCTTGGTATCAAAGTCAGTAAGGATCTTTCCATGCGCCCTCAGATCAGCTCCGTTGTTTCCTCATGTTTCCTTGCTTTACGAATTATCCGTAAGATTTCCCGTTTTTTTTCTGTAGATGCTCTCAAAATAATTGTTTTAGCCATGGTTCTCTCCCGCATAGACTTTGGTAACTGTCTTTATGCGGGTGTCCCCGCATACGAGCTGCGACGCCTTCAAACCATCCAGAATCAGGCGGCTCGCCTCATCCACCAGCTCCCTAAATTTCATCACGCCTCCCCCCTTCTTAAATCCCTTCACTGGCTCCCCATTATGTACCGTACCCTCTTCAAAATGGGTTGCAGTCTTTATGGCTCGTGCCCACACTGCCCCTCTCTTCATCAACTCGCTGATCACTCCTTACATACCCAGCCGTACCCTCCGTTCTTCCAGTCAGGCTCTCCTTATCATTCCCCGTTTTCGCAAGTCGAGAGCAGGTGGTACTAGCCCTGTCCTTGCCTTGCCCCCCGCTTTTGGAATGACCTCCCATTTTCCATCAGATCCATTACCTCTTACCCATCCTTCAGGAATGCACTCAAGACTCACCTGTTCACTCTAGCCTTCCCCTCTCACTGATCCCCCTCACTGTCTGACTCATGTAATCCTCTAGCGCCAGGAAACCGCATGGTCACAGCGTGCTTTATAAGCACTTTCAACTTCTTCACGCGCGTGGGCCCCCTCCCCCAATAGCCGGGGGGATCACGCGCGTAGGGCCCCCCATGGCCAGGGGGGGGTCATGCACGTGGGACCCCCCCATGGCCAGGGGCATTGGGGGGGCACGCGCGAGGGGCCCCCAATGGCTGGGGGGGGCCCTACATGCGAGGGGCCCCCCAATGGCTGGGGGGGCCAATGTGCGAGGGCCCCCCCCAATGGCTAGGGGGGCCCTACGCGCGAGGGCCCCCCCAATAGCTAGGGGGGCCGACGCGCAAGGGCCCCCCCCCAATGGCTAGGGGGGCCCGACGCGCAAGGGGCCCCCCAATGATTAGGGGGGGGGCCCTACGCACGAGGGCCCCCCCCCAATGGCTAGGGGGGGCCCTACGCACGAGGGGCCCCCCCAATGGCTAGGGGGGGGGCCTACGCGCGAGGGGGCCCCCCAATGGCTAGGGGGGCCCTACACGCGAGGGGCCCCCCCATGCCTAGGGGGGCCCTACGCGCGAGGGGCCCCCCAATGGCTGGGGGAGGCCCACACGCGAGGGGGCCCCCCAAAATGGCTGGGGGGGCCCACGCGCGAGGGGCCCCCTGCAGTAGCGAAGAACGCGGGCAGAATATTTGATCCGTGTGTCTGGATCGTTTGGCTGTTACCGCAAGAAGTTTCCCGAGTGTGGTATTGGGTAAGGGTGCGCTTTGCACTATTTTTGCAGTATGCTTTAATTCGGACATCTGTTGTTCGTATGTCTTTCTGAGAACATTCCCCGAATAAGCCGCCCGGTTCGCTGGAGTTGCTGCCTGGCGTCTTTAACCGTGGTTAAAAGTGGGATACTGTTGAGGTCGTTCCACAATCCGGCCTTTTGTACGGTCGTCTGTGTGACTATTAAGCGCTGCAGATCTTTCGGTTATAGCAATTGAGTTCAAGACTTTTGTGGAGTATTCAACAATACTGTTTGTTTACAATTATTATTTGTTTACAATTGGGGCATGAACTAGAAACGTGTTTGGATATAATTCCTGGCAAAGAAGAATGAAGGTCTATGACGCAGATAGCCTTCTATGACATTATTGTGCAAATTGGGGGAAAAAGGATCTTTGCTTTGTATGTGCTTCTAGATTCTATAGAAGGCACCTACTCATCATCTGTACTATTGTTTTTCTAACCGGAATCTTGAGTCCTGAGATTAAGGATCATACTGTGTGAGGTGGGGCACATGATAATTTTAGGTGGGTATGCAAATAAGAAGGTTCATACCTAAAAAGATAGCATACAGAAATGTACTATACTTAAAAATATAGGTCCTTACCTCATTTCAGATAGTTCCTTCCCTTTCACCAATGAGATATCACAAACACCTGTTTAAAAGATATGCCTATAACTAACATGAAGTGTTCTAGGTGGTTTTCTTTTTCTTTACAGATAATGATAATATAGTGCTATATATTGATATGCCAAAAAAGTGTTACAGTGAGTGATAGCCATATTGTTTATTTCTTACAGGTCTCCCTCCTGTACCTTCCCTCGCTTGATCACCTTAATCTTCCGTGCTGTAATAGCATATCTGAATTGAGGCGGTCGAGAGGTGGACCAAATAAGCATCGAACCCGCTCTGAGGATATATTGTTCATATGAATGCTAAAAGTAACAGAATACGCTGCTGTGCTGTATTGAGCGTTGGCAATGGGGATTAAGCTGCTGTACTTCATTGATCATTTGTAACTGCGAATTTGTCACTGTGCTACATTGAGGATTAGTAACTGGGAATACACGGCATTGCTTTACTGAGGTGTGGTAAAAGAATATGCTGCTGTGCTGTATTGAGCATTGATAACGGAATAGTCTGCTGTTTTGAGCGTTCGTTACTAGGAATACACTGCTGTGGTTTATCGGCGATTGGTAACTGCAAATTTGCCAGTTTGCTACAATGATGTGTGGTAACTGGAGTATGCTGCTGTGTGTCTTTGAGGGGTGATGACTGGTTTATGATGAATGTCACGTGAAGATGTGTACAATGAAAGTTATTTCATGGCTTAGGTGGTTGGATGCAAATAGCATCACCACCTCACACTAGGCGACGCCCCCGGCCATTGGGGGGACCCTTGTGCGTGACCCCCCTGGCCATTGGGGGGGCCCTCGAGCGTGAGCCCCCCCGGCCAGGGGGGGGCCCTCGTGCGTGACCCCCCGGCCATTGGGGGGGGGCGTCTCGCGCATGACCCCCCCGGCCATTTGGGGGGGTGTCTCGTCCGTGACCCCCCATGGCCATTCTGAAAAATTAGGGGGTCGGGGGGGTCACCCCTCCCAATGGCTGGGGGAGGGTCATGCACGTGGGCCCCCCCATCCTCCCCTTCCCCCTCTCCTCTTTAACCTCTACATCTACCCCCTCATTGCTGCTTTGCTCAAACTGGAGATCTCCGTCTATAACTATGCGGATGACCTCCAGTTAATATTTGATGTTTCCTCCTCTTCTAACCCTCTCCTCAAATTCCAAAGTACACTTGTCTTTATTTCGGACTGGATGAGTCTAAATCATCTTAAACTCAATCCGGATAAAACGGAGCTGATCCTGACTGGTGGGACCTCTAACCCTTGGTCCTCTGCCTTCTGGCCCCCCAGCCTTGGCTCCCCCCCGGCCCCCTCTGCCTCAGTGAGAACCCTTGGTATCAAAGTCAGTAAGGATCTTTCCATGCGCCCTCAGATCAGCTCCGTTGTTTCCTCATGTTTCCTCGCTTTACGAATTATCCGTAAGATTTCCCGTTTTTTTTCTGTAGATGCTCTCAAAATAATTGTTTTAGCCATGGTTCTCTCCTGCATAGACTATGGTAACTGTCTTTATGCGGGTGTCCCCGGATACGAGCTGCGACGCCTTCAAACCATCCAGAATCAGGCGGCTCGCCTCATCCACCAGCTCCCTAAATTTCATCACGCCTCCCCCCTTCTTAAATCCCTTCACTGGCTCCCCATTATGTACCGTACCCTCTTCGAAATGGGTTGCAGTCTTTATGGCTCGTGCCCACACTGCCCCTCTCTTCATCAACTCGCTGATCACTCCTTACATACCCAGCCGTACCCTCCGTTCTTCCAGTCAGGCTCTCCTTATCATTCCCCGTTTTCGCAAGTCGAGAGCAGGTGGTACTAGGTTCCCTGTCCTTGCCCCCCGCTTTTGGAATGACCTCCCATTTTCCATCAGATCCATTACCTCTTACCCATCCTTCAGGAATGCACTCAAGACTCACCTGTTCACTCTAGCCTTCCCCTCTCACTGATCCCCCTCACTGTCTGACTCATGTAATCCTCTAGCGCCAGGAAACCGCATGGTCACAGCGCGCTTTATAAGCACTTTCAACTTCTTCACGCGCGTGGGCCCCCTCCCCCCAATAGCCGGAGGGATCACGCGCGTAGGGCCCCCCATGGCCAGGGGGGGGGTCACGCACGTGGGGCCCCCCATGGCCAGGGGCATTGGGGGGGCACGCGCGAGGAGCCCCCCAATGGCTCGGGGGGGCCCTACACGTGAGGGCCCCCCAATGGCTGGGGGGGCCCTACGCGCGAGGGGCCCCCCAATGGCTGGGGGGCCCTATGCGCGAGGGGCCCCCCAATGGCTGGGGGGCCCTACGCGCGAGGGGCCCCCCCAATGGCTGGGGGGGCCCTATGCGCGAGGGGCCCCCCCAATGGCTGGGGGGGCCCTATGCGCGAGATGCCCCCCAATGGCTGGGGGGGCCACACGCAAGGGGCCCCCCAATGGCGGGGGCCCATGCGCGAGGGCCCCCCCAATGGCTGGGGGGGCCCACGCGCGAGGGGCCCCCTGCAGTAGCATAGAACGCGGGCAGAATATTTGATCCGTGTGTCTGGATCGTTTGGCTGTTACCGCAAGAAGTTTCCCGAGTGTGGTATTGGGTAAGGGTGCGCTTTGCACTATTTTTGCAGTATGCTTTAATTCGGACATCTGTTGTTCGTATGTCTTTCAGAGAACATTCCCCGAATAAGCCGCCCGGTTCGCTGGAGTTGCTGCCTGGCGTCTTTAACCGTGGTTAAAAGTGGGATACTGTTGAGGTCGCTCCACAATCCGGCCTTTTGTACGGTCGTCTGTGTGACTATTAAGCGCTGCAGATCTTTCGGTTATAGCAATTGAGTTCAAGACTTTTGTGGAGTATTCAACAATACTGTTTGTTTACAATTATTATTTGTTTACAATTGGGGCATGAACTAGAAACGTGTTTGGATATAATTCCTGGCAAAGAAGAATGAAGGTCTATGACGCAGATAGCCTTCTATGACATTATTGTGAAAATTGGGGGAAAAAGGATCTTTGCTTTGTATGTGCTTCTAGATTCTATAGAAGGCACCTACTCATCATCTGTACTATTGTTTTTCTAACCGGAATCTTGAGTCCTGAGATTAAGGATCATACTGTGTGAGGTGGGGCACATGATAATTTTAGGTGGGTATGCAAATAAGAAGGTTCATACCTAAAAAGATAGCATACAGAAATGTACTATACTTAAAAATATAGGTCCTTACCTCATTTCAGATAGTTCCTTCCCTTTCACCAATGAGATATCACAAACACCTGTTTAAAAGATATGCCTATAACTAACATGAAGTGTTCTAGGTGGTTTTCTTTTTCTTTACAGATAATGATAATATAGTGCTATATATTGATATGCCAAAAAAGTGTTACAGTGAGTGATAGCCATATTGTTTATTTCTTACAGGTCTCCCTCCTGTACCTTCCCTCGCTTGATCACCTTAATCTTCCGTGCTGTAATAGCATATCTGAATTGAGGCGGTCGAGAGGTGGACCAAATAAGCAGCGAACCCGCTCTGAGGATATATTGTTCATATGAATGCTAAAAGTAACAGAATACGCTGCTGTGCTGTATTGAGCGTTGGCAATGGGGATTAAGCTGCTGTACTTCATTGATCATTTGTAACTGCGAATTTGTCACTGTGCTACATTGAGGATTAGTAACTGGGAATACACGGCATTGCTTTACTGAGGTGTGGTAAAAGAATATGCTGCTGTGCTGTATTGAGCATTGATAACGGAATAGTCTGCTGTTTTGAGCGTTCGTTACTAGGAATACACTGCTGTGGTTTATCGGCGATTGGTAACTGCAAATTTGCCAGTGTGCTACAATGATGTGTGGTAACTGGAGTATGCTGCTGTGTGTCTTTGAGGGGTGATGACTGGTTTATGATGAATGTCACGTGAAGATGTGTACAATGAAAGTTATTTCATGGCTTAGGTGGTTGGATGCAAATAGCATCACCACCTCACACTAGGCGACACCCCCCGGCCATTGAGGGGGCCCTTGTGCGTGACCCCCCTGGCCATTGGGGGGGCCCTCGAGCGTGACCCCCCCAGCCAGGGGGGGGCCCTCGTGCGTGACCCCCCCGGCCATTGGGGGGGGGCGTCTCACGCATGACCCCCCCGGCTATTTGGGGGGGGGGTGTCTCGTCCGTGACCCCTCCATGGCCATTCTGAAAAATTGGGGGGTCGGGGGGGTCACGCGCGCGGGGCCCCCCTCCCAATGGCCGGGGGGGTCACGCGCGTGGGCCCCCCTCCCAATGGCCGGGGGAGGGTCATGCACGTGGGCCCCCCCATCCTCCCCTTCCCCCTCTCCTCTTTAACCTCTACATCTACCCCCTCATTGCTGCTTTGCTCAAACTGGAGGTCTCCGTCTATAACTATGCGGATGACCTCCAGTTAGTATTTGATGTTTCCTCCTCTTCTAACCCTCTCCTCAAATTCCAAAGTACACTTGTCTTTATTTCGGACTGGATGAGTCTAAATCATCTTAAACTCAATCCGGATAAAACGGAGCTGATCCTGACTGGTGGGACCTCTAACCCTTGGTCCTCTGCCTTCTGGCCCCCCAGCCTTGGCTCCCCCCGGCCCCCTCTGCCTCAGTGAGAACCCTTGGTATCAAAGTCAGTAAGGATCTTTCCATGCGCCCTCAGATCAGCTCCGTTGTTTCCTCATGTTTCCTCGCTTTACGAATTATCCGTAAGATTTCCCGTTTTTTTTCTGTAGATGCTCTCAAAATAATTGTTTTAGCCATGGTTCTCTCCCGCATAGACTTTGGTAACTGTCTTTATGCGGGTGTCCCCGCATACGAGCTGCGACGCCTTCAAACCATCCAGAATCAGGCGGCTCGCCTCATCCACCAGCTCCCTAAATTTCATCACGCCTCCCCCCTTCTTAAATCCCTTCACTGGCTCCCCATTATGTACCGTACCCTCTTCAAAATGGGTTGCAGTCTTTATGGCTCGTGCCCACACTGCCCCTCTCTTCATCAACTCGCTGATCACTCCTTACATACCCAGCCGTACCCTCCGTTCTTCCAGTCAGGCTCTCCTTATCATTCCCCGTTTTCGCAAGTCGAGAGCAGGTGGTACTAGCCCTGTCCTTGCCTTGCCCCCCGCTTTTGGAATGACCTCCCATTTTCCATCAGATCCATTACCTCTTACCCATCCTTCAGGAATGCACTCAAGACTCACCTGTTCACTCTAGCCTTCCCCTCTCACTGATCCCCCTCACTGTCTGACTCATTGTTAGACGGACCGGGAGGGTCGGCCGAGGACAAGGGGAGAGGTCTCCGGGGAGAGCCGTCTCCAGCGATCGTACAGATGAATAACTTCCCCCCCACAGATATACACCACACAAGGATAAGATTTAGCGTTCTTTATAGGTGATTTCTTAAGGTACGACGAAATGGTACAAGGAGGTCTGGACTCAGGGGTCCCCTCGATTCGAGTCTCTTGGTTTGGGGAAAGGGGGTAGCGGGACACTCTGGTTACCAGTCTGGTAACTGAGATGGTATGGTGGATAGCTCACAATCCTCGAGCTCGGTGTTCTAGCTTGGACGGGCCGCGGCAGCGCCAGCAGGTCCCGGTGAAGATGGTCGTTACACGGTCCGCGGCAGCGCCAGCAGGTCCCGGTGAAGATGGTCATTACACGGTCCGCGGCAGCGCCAGCAGGTCCCGATGAAGGTGGTCGTTACAACGGTCCGCGGCAGCGCCAGCAGGTCCCGACGAGGATGGATGTTGCAGAAGGCCGCGGCAGCGCCAGCAGGCAGGACGATGGTTCACAAGGCAGGGCTACGGCAGCGCCAGTAGTCCGTCAAGGATGAGTTCTCTCGGTGTCTCTCGACTCCAGGATACAACTGCCTTCCTGCTCTGGAGCTGCCCTAGTTATAGGTCTGGCGCCCTTTGATGTCCGGACCCTGGCACTTGGAGGTCGGGGGGTCCGGGATGAGGGAGTCCAGACACCCAGCAGGGGGTGGAGCCAGCGCCTGGGGGAGCTGGAGGGTGATCGGCACCTGGCGGGGGAGAGCCCTCGACGCTTCTTTCTCCCATTGACCTGCCAAGTGGCCCGTTCACCTCCTGGGTGGATGGTGGTGCCGGGATGTCGGGGCCGGCCAGGCCCAGGGTTAGGGTCGGGCTGAGGCCGCGCGGCCTCGTGGCGCAGTGTCCAAGATGGCGGCTGATCCGGCCGGGGGAGCCGGTAGTGGTTCGGCCCCAAGATACATGGATGTCCGGGGGCAGGAGTTCCGTTGGGAGACGGAGTGCGGGTTGCCCTTGGGGGTAACACCTGGGAGTCCGGGGTTCGGGCCCTGTCGTGCGGGGAGGGAGCAAGCCCTTCATGTGGCCTGTCCAACATGCGTCCCCCCCAGCTGAAGGCGGGGAGAGTCACCCATCCTCTTGGGGACTCTCCTCGTCGAGGCGGAAAAAGCGTGACAGGCCATCTGCGTTGGCGTGGTCTTGGCCCGGTCGATGTTCCACAGTGAAGTCCATTCCCTGCAGGGAGATGGACCAGCGCAATAGTTTTGGGTTTTCCCCCCGCATCTGCATTAGCCACTGCAGGGGTCGATGATCGGTTTGTACCCGGAAGTGGGTACCGAAGAGATAGGGCCGGAGCTTTTTGAGGGCCCACACCACTGCGAAGGCCTCCCTCTCGATTGTGCTCCAGCGCTGTTCTCGGGCCAGGAGGCGTCTGCTGATGAAGGCCACCGGCTGGTCAAGACCCTCGGGGTTCAGCTGGGAAAGAACTGCCCCGATGCCGTGGTTGGAGGCGTCCGTTTGTACAATGAATTCCCGACTGTAATCGGGGGCCTGGAGCACAGGGGCGGTGCACAGGGCGGCCTTCAGCTTCTCGAAGGCCGCTTGACAGTCGGGGGTCCAGTTAATCTTCTTCGGGTGGTTTTTGGACGTGAGACCCGTGAGGGGCCCCACAATGCTGCCATAGTCCCTCACGAACCGCCGGTAGTAGCCGGTGAGTCCCAAGAAGGCTCGGACCTCGGTCTGCGTGACGGGGGGTTGCCAGGACTGGATGGCAGCAATTTTGAGTTGCAGAGGGGCCACCAGACCGCTTCCCACCTGGTGTCCGAGGTAGGTCACGGACCCTTGACCAAATTGGCACTTGCCGGCCTTAATCGTGAGGCCGGCCCGCTGGAGGGCCTGCAGGACCTCTTGGAGGTGGTGGAGGTGGTCGGACCAGTGGCGGCTGTACACAGCGATATCGTCCAGGTAGGCGGCGCTGAACTCTTCGAGCCCCGCCAAGACCTGGTTCACTAGACTTTGAAAAGTAGCTGGGGCATTCTTCATGCCGAAGGGCATGACCTTGAAGTGGTAGTGGCCATCGGGGGTAGAAAAGGCGGACCGTTCCTGGGCCCGGGGTGTGAGACCGATCTGCCAGTAGCCCGCTGTCAGGTCGAAGATGCTGAGGTAGCGGGCGGCCCCCAGGCGGTCGATCAATTCATCCGCTCGGGGGATAGGATGAGCGTCGGTCCGGGTGACAGCGTTCAAGCCCCGATAGTCGATGCAGAATCGGAGTTCAGGAGTGGTGCCGGGGGCAGCGGCTTTGGGGACCAGCACGACCGGGCTGGCCCAGGGGCTGTCCGAGGGTTCGATGACCCCGAGCGTGAGCATCTTGGATACTTCCTCTTGGATGCAGGCCCGCACCCGATCTGGTACGCGGTAGGCCCGGTGCCGGATAGGGGGACTGTCCCCGGTGTCCACGTCGTGCAAGCACCAAGGGGTGATCCCTGGGGTGAGGGAAAACAGTGTAGCAAACTGCAGCAGGAGGTCCCGGCAGCCCTGGCGTTGCTCTGGGGTGAGGGCATCGGAGAGCCGGACCCCGTCCACGGAACCGTCGTTCTCCTGGGTCTTCAGGAGATCAGGGAGGGGCTCGGAGTCTTCTTCCGCCCCACTGTCTGTAGCCATCAGGAGGCTGAGTTCCGATCGCACAAAGTGGGGTTTGAGTCTGTTGGTGTGGAGGACCCGGAGGGACTCCATGTCGATGAGGTAGGTGACGGGGCTCTTGCGTTCGACCACTTTGAAGGGCCCCGTCCACTTATCTTGCAAGGCACATGGTTCGGTGGGGGACATCACCCACACTTGTTGACCAGGTTCGAATTCGACGGAGGAGGCATTCTGATCGTACCATTTTTTCATGTCCTCCTGACTGGCCTCGAGGTTCGCTTTTGCCATTTCCCTGAAGCGCCGGGTCTGATTGCGTAGTGCCAGGAGGTACTGGAAGACGTCTGGGGGGGTCTTTAGGGGGGCCATCTCCCAACCTTCTTTGACTAGGCTGAGGGGCCCTCGCACAGGGTGCCCGTACAGGAGTTCGAAAGGGCTAAAGCCGAGGGACTTCTGGGGAACTTCTAGATAGGCGAAGAGGAGGCACGGGAGTAGTACATCCCACTGGCGACGGAGGGGCTCTTCCAATCCCCCAATCATCCCCTTGAGTGTGCGGTTGAATCGCTCAACTAGTCCGTTCCCTTGAGGGTGATAGGGGGTCGTGAATCGGTAGGTGACCCCGCACTGTTGCCAGAGGGACTTCATATATTTCGAGATAAAGTTTGTGCCTCGGTCGCTGACGACTTCTCGGGGGAAGCCCACCCGGGAGAAGATCCCCATTAGGGCCCGGCCGACCACCGGAGCTGTTACAGTTCGCAGGGGCACAGCCTCGGGGTAGCGGGTGGCGTGGTCCACCAGTACCAGGATGAACCGATGTCCTTGTGCTGTGCGGGGGTCCAGGGGCCCCACAATGTCTATTCCTACCCTCTCGAATGGGGTGGTGACCACTGGGAAGGGTTGCAGAGGGGCTTTGAGCTTACGGCCGCTCTTCCCGCTGGCCTGGCACGTGGGGCAGGACCGGCAGTGGTTGAGGACGTCGTTCCGCATCTTCGGCCAGAAAAAGTGGGTCACCAGGCAACTGTAGGTTTTGTCCTGGCCCAGGTGTCCAGCCAGGGGAACATCGTGGGCCAAAGTTAGTAGGAAGTCTCTGAAACGGAGGGGCACTACCAGCACTCGACTGGCCCCTAACTCCGCGATTCTTTGTTCACTGTATAGCAGGTCGTTATCCCAATAGACCCAATGGGTTCCGGTGGAGTCCCCTGCGCTCTGGGCGCTGGCTTGCTGGCGGAGTCCCTCGAGGGAGGGGCAGGTCTTCTGTTCCTGGCGAAACTGTTCCTGGGTGGGCCCCCCTTCTTGACGCCACTGAGCCAGGCCGGGAAGGTCCTGGGGCTGGGCGACCCCTTCGGGCGCTGGCTCTGGGGGGTCGGTATAGCCGTTGTCCTCTACTGGAGCGACCGGGGGAGGAGGTGCTGGCCATTCTGGTTCTTCTGGTCGGGGGACGGCACGGGCGGCCATGGACCGGGTGGTTACGCAGGCCCAGTCCGGGAGGCCCAGCATCCCCAGGTGCTCTCTTCTTTCGACGGCAGCCCACGGGGAACTCTCAAGGTCATTCCCCAGGAGACAGTCCACGGGGGCATCATCCCGGACCGTCACCTTCAACATGCCGGAGACCCCTCCCCATTCGAAGGGGACGCAGGCCATCCGACACAGACTTTCGGAATTGTCGGCTGAGCAGACGGGGCAGAGAATGTTCGGCAGGATCTGCTCTGGTTTCACCAGGTGACAGCGGACGGCCGTCACACTGGCCCCTGTGTCACGTAGGGCTTCGGCCCGGCGCCCATTAATGTTCACCCACTGGCCATATTTCCGGGTGTTGGCGGGTAGGGGAGCCCGCGGGACCATGTCTTTTCCCCCTAGGCACGCTAGAACCATGGCGGCCGGTTCCCACTCTTGTTGTGCCTGCTCATATTCTTCCTGTTCCTCGGAGATTTGTTCTCCCCCCAGGGCGGCGGCAGCTACCTGGCGGGGCTTTGGCGTTTGGTTCTGCGGGCAGCTCGGGTCATTGGCGTAGTGGCCGACTCGCTGGCATCGGTGACACGTGACGTTGGCTCGGAACCCCGGGCGCATCGGGGGGTTGCCCCGGCCGGCCGGGGGCGGGGTGCTGGCCGCGGGAGTGGCCGGGATGGTGTCTCTCCCTCGCCCCTGGCCTCCTCCTCCTCCTCGGGGACGGTGCTGACCCTGGTGGTTTCGGTTTTGCTCGTGTGGCCCTCTCCGGCCCACTCGGGTGCTTTCCCACCGGTCAGCTTCGGCGGTGAGTTGCCGTGGGTCAGTCAATTTACTGTCGAGGAGGTGCTGCCTGAGCTCGACGAAGCAGTTGTTAGACAGGTGCTCCCACACCATAAGATTAAAGAGCTGCTCGTAGGTCGTTACGTGGCTTCCCTTGATCCAACCCTCGAAGGCTCGGCTGAAATAGTTGACGTATTCCACCCAAGTTGTACCCGGGATCCGGGTGCAGTCTCGGAACCTCTGGCGGTACATTTCGGGTGTGAGCCCATATCGGGTGAGGAGGGCAGCCTTCATGTGGTCATAGGATGACATCTGATGATCTGGGAGCTGTAGTAGGGCATCGCGGCCTTCGTTGACGAACCTCCCCCATAGGCCGGCTACCCAGTCACTCCGATCGATCCGGTGGGAGGTCATGGCGATCTCGTAGGCTTTGAACCACTGTTGTATGTCGTCCTCTCGGACATACTCTCGGACAACATCCTTGGGGATGTGGACTTTCTTCTCGGTTGCTCCCGGGGTGTGCGGTCGCTCAGGCACCCCCGGTTCTTTATTCTGTTTCCGAAGTTCTATTTCCGCCAGTTTGCGCTCGTGTTCGAATGTTAGTCTTTTTTCTTCGAGCTTTCTCTGCCTCTGTTTTTCTTCCCGTTCTTCTCGGAGCCGCAGATGTTCTAGATTTAGTTTTTGCTCGGCTAACTTTAGTTCACCGTCCATCTTGAGTCGTGCCATTTCCAACTCATGTAATCTGGTTCTTTCTCTTTCTTGGATCTCTCCCTGCGAGAGGCCCGTTCCTCGCTCCTCGGGAGCTGTGGCGTTCCCCTCTGGTGCTACACCGTTTTCGTCGGGGGATCCGGCGACCCCGGTTTCCGCCCACGACTCAAGGGCGTGCTTCAAATCGTCTTTGGTACTCAGGCCGGTGGTAGCAATGCCTAGTTCCATGCAGAATTGTTTAAGTTCGCGATGGCTATACTCTTCCAATTTATCCATCTGGAATTTCTCGGTGGAACCGCTCTCTTTGGTTGACATCGTGGTTTTGTCGTGGGGTGAGCTACTCTCTGTACGATTACGCGTTGATTCGGATCGCGCCGCTGGCCACCAATGTTAGACGGACCGGGAGGGTCGGCCGAGGACAAGGGGAGAGGTCTCCGGGGAGAGCCGTCTCCAGCGATCGTACAGATGAATAACTTCCCCCCCACAGATATACACCACACAAGGATAAGATTTAGCGTTCTTTATAGGTGATTTCTTAAGGTACGACGAAATGGTACAAGGAGGTCTGGACTCAGGGGTCCCCTCGATTCGAGTCTCTTGGTTTGGGGAAAGGGGGTAGCGGGACAGTCTGGTTACCAGTCTGGTAACTGAGATGGTATGGTGGATAGCTCACAATCCTCGAGCTCGGTGTTCTAGCTTGGACGGGCCGCGGCAGCGCCAGCAGGTCCCGGTGAAGATGGTCGTTACACGGTCCGCGGCAGCGCCAGCAGGTCCCGGTGAAGATGGTCGTTACACGGTCCGCGGCAGCGCCAGCAGGTCCCGATGAAGGTGGTCGTTACAACGGTCCGCGGCAGCGCCAGCAGGTCCCGACGAGGATGGATGTTGCAGAAGGCCGCGGCAGCGCCAGCAGGCAGGACGATGGTTCACAAGGCAGGGCTACGGCAGCGCCAGTAGTCCGTCAAGGATGAGTTCTCTCGGTGTCTCTCGACTCCAGGATACAACTGCCTTCCTGCTCTGGAGCTGCCCTAGTTATAGGTCTGGCGCCCTTTGATGTCCGGACCCTCGCACTTGGAGGTCGGGGTTCCGGGATGAGGGAGTCCAGACACCCAGCAGGGGGTGGAGCCAGCGCCTGGGGGAGCTGGAGGGTGATCGGCACCTGGCGGGGGAGAGCCCTCGACGCTTCTTTCTCCCATTGACCTGCCAAGTGGCCCGTTCACCTCCTGGGTGGATGGTGGTGCCGGGATGTCGGGGCCGGCCAGGCCCAAGGTTAGGGTCGGGCTGAGGCCGCGCGGCCTCGTGGCGCAGTGTCCAAGATGGCGGCTGATCCGGCCGGGGGAGCCGGTAGTGGTTCGGCCCCATGATACATGGATGTCCGGGGGCAGGAGTTCCGTTGGGAGACGGGGTGCGGGTTGCCCTTGGGGGTAACACCTGGGAGTCCGGGGTTCGGGCCCTGTCGTGCGGGGAGGGAGCAAGCCCTTCATGTGGCCTGTCCAACACTCATGTAATCCTCTAGCGCCAGGAAACCGCATGGTCACAGCGCGCTTTATAAGCACTTTCAACTTCTTCACGCGCGTGGGCCCTGTTAGAAAGGGTAGACGGACCGGGAGGGTCGGCCGGGGTCAGGAGGAGAGGTCTCCGGGGAGAGCCGTCTCCAGCGATCGTACAGACAAGTAACTTCCCCCCCACAGACAGATACCACACACGGATAAGGTTCAGTGTTCTTTATAAGCACTTCTTAAGGTACGGTTGAATGGTACAAGGAGGTCTGGACTCAGGGGTCCCCTCGATTCAAGTCTCTCAATGCAGGGTAAGGGGGAGCGGGACAGTCTGTTTACCAGTCAGGTAGTTCGGATGAGATGATGACTAGCTCACAATCCTCGAGCTTGGTGGTTTAGTTGGTACGGCCCGCGGCAGCGCCAGCAGGTCCCGGAAAGATGGTCGATGTACGGTCCGCGGCAGCGCCAGCAGGTCCCGGTGAGGATGGTCGTTACAACGGGCCGCGGCAGCGCCAGCAGGTCCCGACGAGGATGGATGTTGCAGAAGGCCGCGGCAGCGCCAGCAGGCAGGACGATGGTTCACAAGAGCGGGCTACGGCAGCGCCAGTAGTCCGTCAAGGCTGAGTTCTCTCGGTGTCTCTCGACTCCAGGATACAACTGCCTTCCTGCTCCGGAGTTGCCCCAGTTATAGGGCAGGCGCCCTTTGATGTCCGGACCCTCGCACTTGGAGGTCGGAGGGCCCGGGATGAAGGTGTCCAGACACCCAGCAGGGGGTGGAGCCAGCGCTTGGGGGAGCTGGAGGCGATCGGCACCTGGCGGGGGAAGAGCTCTTGACGCTTCGTTCTCCCATTGACCTGCCAAGTTGTCCGCTCACCTCCTGGGTGGATGGTGGTGCCGGGATGTCGGGGCCGGCCAGGCCCGGGGTTAGGGTCGGGGCGAGGCCACGCGGCCTCGTGGTGCAGGGCCCAAGATGGCGGCTTGAACCGGCCGGGGGAGCCGGTGGGGCTGGGCCCCGTGATGAGTAGAGGTCCGAGGGCAGAAGATCCGTCGGGAGACGGGGTACAGGTGCTTTCCGTGGGTTATGCCTGGTGGGCCGGAGCTCGGGCCCTGTCGTGCGGGGAGGGAGCAAGCCCTTCGTGTGGCCTGTCCAACATGCGTCCCCCCCAGCTGAAGGCGGGGAGAGTCACCCATCTCCTTGGGGACTCTCTTCGTCGAGGCGGAAAAAGCGGGACAGGCCATCCGCGTTGGCGTGGTCTTGGCCTGGTCGGTGCTCCACAGTGAAGTCCATTCCCTGCAGGGAAATGGACCAGCGCAAGAGTTTTGGGTTCTCCCCCCGCATCTGCATCAGCCACTGCAGGGGTCGATGGTCGGTTTGTACCCGGAAGTGGGTACCGAAGAGATAGGGCCGGAGCTTTTTGAGGGCCCACACCACTGCGAAGGCCTCCCTCTCGATGGTGCTCCAGCGCTGTTCTCGGGCCAGGAGACGTCGACTGATGAAGGCCACCGGCTGGTCATGACCTTCGGGGTTTAACTGAGAAAGGACGGCTCCGATGCCGTGGTCGGAGGCGTCGGTCTGTACCACGAATTCCCGACTGTAATCGGGGGCCTGGAGCACAGGGGCGGTGCACAGGGCGGCCTTCAGCTTCTCGAAGGCCGCTTGACAATCGGGGGTCCCGTTAATCCGCTTCGGTTGGTTCTTGGACGTGAGACCCGTGAGGGGCCCCACGATGCTGCCGTAGTCCTTCACGAACCGCCGGTAGTAGCCGGTGAGCCCCAAGAAGGCTCGGACCTCGGTCTGGGTGACGGGGGGCTGCCAGGACTGGATGGCAGCAATCTTAAGTTGTAGCGGGGCCACCAGCCCGCTTCCCACTTGGTGCCCAAGGTAGGTCACAGACCCTTGGCCAATTTGGCACTTGCCGGCCTTAATTGTGAGGCCGGCCCGCTGGAGGGCCTGTAGGACCTCTTGGAGGTGACGGAGGTGGTCGGGCCAGTGGCGGCTGTATACAGCGATATCGTCCAGGTAGGCAGCGCTGAACTCTTCGAGCCCCGCCAAGACCTGGTTCACGAGGCGTTGAAACGTGGCGGGGGCATTCTTCATGCCGAAGGGCATGACCTTGAATTGGTAGTGGCCATCGGGGGTAGAGAAGGCTGACCGTTCCTGAGCCCTGGGTGTGAGGCCGATCTGCCAGTAGCCCGCTGTTAGGTCGAAGATACTGAGGTAGCGGGCGGCCCCCAGCCGGTCGATCAGCTCGTCTGCTCGGGGGATCGGATGAGCGTCGGTCCGGGTGACAGCGTTCAAGCCCCGGTAGTCGACGCAGAATCTTAGTTCAGGTGCGGTGCCGGGGCAGCGGCTTTGGGAACCAATACAACCGGACTGGCCCAGGGACTGTCCGAGGGCTCGATGACCCCGATTGTGAGCATCTTGGCCACTTCCTCCTGTATGCAGGCCCGTACCCGATCTGGTACGCGGTAGGCCCGGTGTCGGACAGGGGGACTGTCCCCGGTGTCCACGTCGTGCAAACACCAAGGGGTGACCCCGGGGGTGAGGGAGAACAGGGTAGCGAACTGCCGCAGGAGGTTCCGGCAGCCCTGGCGTTGCTCCGAAGTGAGGGTGTCAGAGAGTCTTCAGAAGATCCGGGAGGGGTTCGGAGTCTTCCTCTGCCCCACTGTCCGTAGCCATCAGGAGGCTGAGTTCTGAGCGCACAAAGTGTGGTTTGAGCCGGTTGGTGTGGAGGACCCGAAGGGGGTTCCGGGAGGTCCCCAGGTCGATGAGGTAAGTGACGGGGCTTTTGCGCTCGACCACTTTGAAGGGCCCCGTCCACTTATCTTGCAAGGCACATGGTTCGGTGGGGGACATCACCCACACTTGTTGTCCCGGCTCGAACTCAACGGAGGAGGCATTGTGATCATACCACCTCTTCATGTCCTCCTGGCTGGCCTCGAGGTTCGCCTTGGCCATCTCTCTGAAGCGCCGGGTCTGATTGCGTAGGGCCAGGAGGTATTTGAAGACGTCTGGAGGGGTCTTTAGGGGGGCCATCTCCCAACCTTCTTTTACTAGGCTGAGGGGCCCTCGCACAGGGTGCCCGTACAGGAGTTCGAAAGGGCTAAAACCGAGGGACTTCTGGGGAACTTCTCGGTAGGCGAAGAGGAGGCACGGGAGTAGTACATCCCACTGGCGACGGAGGGGCTCTTCCAATCCCCCAATCATCCCCTTGAGAGTGCGGTTAAAACGCTCCACTAGTCCGTTCCCTTGGGGGTGATAGGGGGTCGTGAATCTGTAGGTGACCCCGCATTGTTGCCAGAGGGACTTCATGTATTTGGATATAAAGTTCGTGCCTCGGTCGCTGACGACTTCTCGGGGGAAGCCTACCCGGGAGAAGATCCCCATTAGGGCCCGGCCAACCACCGGAGCTGTCACGGTCCGTAGGGGCACCGCCTCGGGGTAGCGGGTGGCATGGTCCACCAGTACTAAGATGAACCTGTGTCCTTGTGCCGTGCGGGGGTCCAGAGGCCCCACAATGTCTATCCCCACCCTCTCGAACGGGGTGGTGACCACAGGGAAGGGTTGCAGAGGGGCTTTCAGCTTCCGACCACTCTTCCCGCTGGCTTGGCATGTGGGGCAAGATCGGCAGTGGTTCAGGACGTCGTTCCTCATTTTCGGCCAGAAAAAGTGGGTCACTAGGCGGCTGTACGTTTTGTCCTGGCCCAGGTGTCCAGCCAGGGGGACATCGTGGGCCAGGTTGAGCAGAAAGTCTCTGAAGCGGAGAGGTACCACCAGTACTCGACCGGCCCCCAGCTCGGCGATTCTTTGCTCGCTGTATAGCAGGTCGTTATCCCAGTAGACCCAGTGAGTTCCGGTGGAGTCCCCTGCGTTCTGGGCGCTGGCTTGTTGGCGGAGTCCCTCGAGGGAGGGACAGGTCTTTTGTTCCTGGCGGAACTGTTCTTGGGTGGGCCCCCCTTCTTGACGCCACTGAGCCAGGTCAGGAAGGTCCTGGGGTTGCGCGTCCCCTTCGGTCGTCGGGTCTGGGAGGCTGGCCTCGTCGTTGTCTTCTACTGGGGCGACCGGGGGCGGAGGTGCTGGCCATTCCGGTTCTTCTGATCGGGGGACGGCACGGGCGGCCATGGACCGGGTGGTTATGCAGGCCCAGTCCGGGAGGCCCAGCATCCCCAGGTGCTCTCTTCTCTCAATGGTGGCCCACGGGGAACTCTCGAGGTCATTCCCCAGGAGGCAGTCCACGGGGGCATCGTCCCGGACCGTCACCTTCAACAGGCCGGAGACCCCTCCCCATTCGAATGGGACGCAGGCCATTTGACACATGCTCTCAGAGTTGTCTGCCGAGCGGACGGGGCAGAGAATGTTCGGCAGGATCTGCTCGGGCTTCACCAGGTGACAGCGGACGGCCGTCACACTGGCGCCTGTGTCACGCAAGGCCTCGGCTCGCTGTCCATTAATGGTCACCCACTGACCGTATTTCCTGGTGTTAGCGGGTAGGGGAGCCCGTGGGACCATGTCTCTTCCCCCTAAGCACGCCAGGACCATGGCGGCCGGTTCCCACTCTTGCTGGGCCGGCTCATACTCTTCTGGTTCCTCCGATAATCGCTCTTCCCCCAGGGCGGCGGCAGCTACCTGGCGGGGCTTGGGTGTTTGGTTCTGCGGGCAGCTCGGGTCATTGGCGTAGTGGCCGACTCGCTGGCATCGGTGGCACGTGACGTTGGCTCGGAACCCAGGACGCCACGGGGGGTTGCCCCGGCCGGCCGGAGGCGGGGTGCTGGCCACGGGTGTTGCTGGCAAGGCGTCTCTCCCTCGCCCCTGGCCCCCTCCTCCTCCCCGAGGACGGTGCTGGCCTTGGTTGCTTCTGTTCTGTTCGTGTGGCCCCCTCCGGCCCACTCGGGTGCTTTCCCATCGGTCAGCTTCGGCGGCGAGCTGCCGGGGGTCAGTCAGCTTACTGTCGAGGAGGTGCTGCCTGAGCTCGACGAAACAGTTGTTCGACAGGTGCTCCCATACCATAAGGTTAAAGAGTTGTTCGTAGGTGGTGACATGGCTCCCCTTGATCCAACCCTCGAAGGCACGGCTGAAATAGTTCACGTATTCTACCCAAGTTGTACCTGGGATCCGGGTGCAATCTCTGAACCTCTGGCGGTACATCTCGGGTGTGAGGCCGTAGCGGGTGAGGAGGGCAGCCTTCATGTGGTCGTAGGACGACATTTGGTGATCTGGGAGCTGCAGTAGGGCATCGCGACCCTCGTTGACAAACCTCCCCCAAAGTCCGGCTCCCCAATCACTCCGGTCGATCCGGTGGGAGGTCATGGCGATCTCGTAGGCTTTAAACCACTGTTGTATGTCGTCTTCTCGGACATACTCGCGGACAACATCCTTGGGGATGTGGACTTTTTTCTCGATTGGCCCCGGGGTGTGTGGTCGCTCAGGCACCCCCAGTTCTTTATTCTGTTTCCGAAGTTCTATCTCCGCTAGTTGGCGCTCGTGCTCGAGCGTTATTTTTTTCTCCTCCAGCTCTCTCTGTCTCTGCTTCTCTTCTCGTTCTTCTCGGAGCCGCATATGCTCGAGGTTGAGTTTCTGTTCAGCTAACTTGAGTTCCCCATCCATCTTGAGTCGTGCCATTTCCAACTCGTGCAATCTGGTTCTTTCTCTTTCTCGGATTTCCTCCTGCGAGAGGCCCGTTCCCCGCTCCTCGGGAGCCGTGGCGTTCCCCTCTGGTGTGATGCTGCTTTGGTCGGAGGGTCCGGCGACCCCAGTTTCTGTCCACGACTCTAGGGCGTGCTTTAGATCTTCCTTGGTACTCAGGCCGGTGGTAGCAATGCCAAGTTCTATGCAGAATTGTCTCAGTTCGCGGTGGTTGTATTCTTCTAACTTATCCATTTGGAATTTCTCGGTGGAGCTGCTATCTTTGGCTGACATCGTGTTTTTGTCGTGGGGTGAGCTACTCTCTGTACGATTACGCGTTGATTCGGATCGCGCCGCTGGCCACCAATGTTAGAAAGGGTAGACGGACCGGGAGGGTCGGCCGGGGTCAGGAGGAGAGGTCTCCGGGGAGAGCCGTCTCCAGCGATCGTACAGACAAGTAACTTCCCCCCCACAGACAGATACCACACACGGATAAGGTTCAGTGTTCTTTATAAGCACTTCTTAAGGTACGGTTGAATGGTACAAGGAGGTCTGGACTCAGGGGTCCCCTCGATTCAAGTCTCTCAATGCAGGGTAAGGGGGAGCGGGACAGTCTGTTTACCAGTCAGGTAGTTCGGATGAGATGATGACTAGCTCACAATCCTCGAGCTTGGTGGTTTAGTTGGTACGGCCCGCGGCAGCGCCAGCAGGTCCCGGTCGAGATGGTCGGTACACGGTCCGCGGCAGCGCCAGCAGGTCCCGGAAAGATGGTCGATGTACAGTCCGCGGCAGCGCCAGCAGGTCCCGGTGAGGATGGTCGTTACAACGGGCCGCGGCAGCGCCAGCAGGTCCCGACAAGGATGGATGTTGCAGAAGGCCGCGGCAGCGCCAGCAGGCAGGACGATGGTTCACAAGAGCGGGCTACGGCAGCGCCAGTAGTCCGTCAAGGCTGAGTTCTCTCGGTGTCTCTCGACTCCAGGATACAACTGCCTTCCTGCTCCGGAGTTGCCCCAGTTATAGGGCAGGCGCCCTTTGATGTCCGGACCCTCGCACTTGGAGGTCGGAGGGCCCGGGATGAAGGTGTCCAGACACCCAGCAGGGGGTGGAGCCAGCGCTTGGGGGAGCTGGAGGCGATCGGCACCTGGCGGGGGAAGAGCTCTTGACGCTTCGTTCTCCCATTGACCTGCCAAGTGGTCCGCTCACCTCCTGGGTGGATGGTGGTGCCGGGATGTCGGGGCCGGCCAGGCCCGGGGTTAGGGTCGGGGCGAGGCCACGCGGACTCGTGGTGCAGGGCCCAAGATGGCGGCTTGAACCGGCCGGTGGAGCCGGTGGGGCTGGGCCCCGTGATGAGTAGAGGTCCGAGGGCAGAAGATCCGTCGGGAGACGGGGTACAGGTGCTTTCCGTGGGTTATGCCTGGTGGGCCGGAGCTCGGGCCCTGTCGTGCGGGGAGGGAGCAAGCCCTTCGTGTGGCCTGTCCAACAGGCCCCCTCCCCCCAATAGCCAGAGGGATCACGCGCGTAGGGCCCCCCATGGATGGGGGGGGGTCACGCACGTGGGGCCCCCCATGGCCAGGGGCATTGGGGGGCACGCGCGAGGGGCCCCCCAATGGCTGGGGGGGCCCTACGCGCGAGGGGCCCCCCAATGGCTGGGGGGGCCCTACGCGCGATGGCCCCCCCAATAGCTGGGGGGGCCTACGCACGAGGGGGCCCCCCCAATGGCTGGGAGGGGGCCTACGCGCGAGGGGCCCCCCCAATGGCTGGGGGGGGCCCTACGCGCGAGGGCCCCCCCAATGGCTGGGGGGGCCTATGCGCGAGGGGCCCCCCCAATGGCTGGGGGGGGCCTTACGCGCGAGGGGCCCACCCAGCCATTGGGGGGCCCTATGCGCGAGGGGCCCCCAATGGCTGGGGGGGCCCTACGCGCGAGGGGCCCCCCCAATGGCTAAGGGGGGCCCTACGCGCGAGGGGCCCCCCCCCCAATGGCTGGGGGGCCCTACGCGCGAGGGCCCCCCAATGGCTGGGGGGGCCCTATGTGTGAGGGGCCCCCCCCAATGGCTGGGGGGGCCCTATGCACGAGGGCCCCACCAATGGCTGGGGGGGCCCTATGCGCGAGGGCCCCCCCCAATGGCTGGGGGGGCCCTATGCGCGAGGGCCCCCCCAATGGCTGGGGGGGCCCTATGCGCGAGGGGCCCCCCAATGGCTGGGGGGGGCCACGCGCAAGGGCCCCCCAATGGCAGGGGGGTGCCCACGCGCGAGGGCCCCCCCAATGGCGAGGCCCCCCCAATGGCTGGGGGGGCCCTACGCGCGAGGGGCCCCCCAATGGCTGGGGGGCCCTACGCGCGAGGGCCCCCCCAATGGCTGGGGGGCCCTACGCGCGAGGGGCCCCCCCAATGGCTGGGGGGGGGGCCCTACACGTGAGGGGCCCCCCCCCAATGGCTGGGGGGGCCCTACGCGCGAGGGCCCCCCCCCCCCAATGGCTGGGGGGGCCCTACGCGCGAGGGCCCCCCCCAATGGCTGGGGGGGGCACGCACAAGGGCCCCCCAATGGCAGGGGGGTGCCCACGCGCGAGGGCCCCCCTAATGGCGAGGGCCCCCCCAATGGCTGGGGGGGCCCACGCGTGAGGGGCCCCCTGCAGTAGCGAAGAACGCGGGCAGAATATTTGATCCGTGTGTCTGGATCGTTTGGCTGTTACCGCAAGAAGTTTCCCGAGTGTGGTATTGGGTAAGGGTGCGCTTTGCACTATTTTTGCAGTATGCTTTAATTCGGACATCTGTTGTTCGTATGTCCTTCAGAGAACATTCCCCGAATAAGCCGCCCGGTTCGCTGGAGTTGCTGCCTGGCGTCTTTAACCGTGGTTAAAAGTGGGATACTGTTGAGGTCGCTCCACAATCCGGCCTTTTGTACGGTCGTCCGTGTGACTATTAAGCGCTGCAGATCTTTCGGTTATAGCAATTGAGTTCAAGACTTTTGTGGAGTATTCAACAATACTGTTTGTTTACAATTATTATTTGTTTACAATTGGGGCATGAACTAGAAACGTGTTTGGATATAATTCCTGGCAAAGAAGAATGAAGGTCTATGACGCAGATAGCCTTCTATGACATTATTGTGCAAATTGGGGGAAAAAGGATCTTTGCTTTGTATGTGCTTCTAGATTCTATAGAAGGCACCTACTCATCATCTGTACTATTGTTTTTCTAACCGGAATCTTGAGTCCTGAGATTAAGGATCATACTGTGTGAGGTGGGGCACATGATAATTTTAGGTGGGTATGCAAATAAGAAGGTTCATACCTAAAAAGATAGCATACAGGAATGTACTATACTTAAAAATATAGGTCCTTACCTCATTTCAGATAGTTCCTTCCCTTTCACCAATGAGATATCACAAACACCTGTTTAAAAGATATGCCTATAACTAACATGAAGTGTTCTAGGTGGTTTTCTTTTTCTTTACAGATAATGATAATATAGTGCTATATATTGATATGCCAAAAAAGTGTTACAGTGAGTGATAGCCATATTGTTTATTTCTTACAGGTCTCCCTCCTGTACCTTCCCTCGCTTGATCACCTTAATCTTCCGTGCTGTAATAGCATATCTGAATTGAGGCGGTCGAGAGGTGGACCAAATAAGCATCGAACCCGCTCTGAGGATATATTGTTCATATGAATGCTAAAAGTAACAGAATACACTGCTGTGCTGTATTGAGCGTTGGCAATGGGGATTAAGCTGCTGTACTTCATTGATCATTTGTAACTGCGAATTTGTCACTGTGCTACATTGAGGATTAGTAACTGGGAATACACGGCATTGCTTTACTGAGGTGTGGTAAAAGAATATGCTGCTGTGCTGTATTGAGCATTGATAACGGAATAGTCTGCTGTTTTGAGCGTTCGTTACTAGGAATACACTGCTGTGGTTTATCGGCGATTGGTAACTGCAAATTTGCCAGTGTGCTACAATGATGTGTGGTAACTGGAGTATGCTGCTGTGTGTCTTTGAGGGGTGATGACTGGTTTATGATGAATGTCACGTGAAGATGTGTACAATGAAAGTTATTTCATGGCTTAGGTGGTTGGATGCAAATAGCATCACCACCTCACACTAGGCGACACCCCCCGGCCATTGGGGGGGCCCTTGTGCGTGACCCCCCTGGCCATTGGGGGGGCCGTCGAGCGTGACCCCCCCGGCCAGGGGGGGCCCTCGTGCGTGACCCCCCGGCCATTGGGGGGGGCGTCTCACGCATGACCCCCCCGGCTATTTGGGGGGGGGTGTCTCGTCCGTGACCCCTCCATGGCCATTCTGAAAAATTGGGGGGTCACGCGCGCGGGGCCCCCCCTCCCAATGGCCGGGGGGGTCACGCGCGCGGGCCCCCCTCCCAATGGCCGGGGGAGGGTCATGCACGTGGGCCCCCCCATCCTCCCCTTCCCCCTCTCCTCTTTAACCTCTACATCTACCCCCTCATTGCTGCTTTGCTCAAACTGGAGGTCTCCGTCTATAACTATGCGGATGACCTCCAGTTAGTATTTGATGTTTCCTCCTCTTCTAACCCTCTCCTCAAATTCCAAAGTACACTTGTCTTTATTTCGGACTGGATGAGTCTAAATCATCTTAAACTCAATCCGGATAAAACGGAGCTGATCCTGACTGGTGGGACCTCTAACCCTTGGTCCTCTGCCTTCTGGCCCCCCAGCCTTGGCTCCCCCCCGGCCCCCTCTGCCTCAGTGAGAACCCTTGGTATCAAAGTCAGTAAGGATCTTTCCATGCGCCCTCAGATCAGCTCCGTTGTTTCCTCATGTTTCCTCGCTTTACGAATTATCCATAAGATTTCCCGTTTTTTTTCTGTAGATGCTCTCAAAATAATTGTTTTAGCCATGGTTCTCTCCCGCATAGACTTTGGTAACTGTCTTTATGCGGGTGTCCCCGCATACGAGCTGCGACGCCTTCAAACCATCCAGAATCAGGCGGCTCGCCTCATCCACCAGCTCCCTAAATTTCATCACGCCTCCCCCCTTCTTAAATCCCTTCACTGGCTCCCCATTATGTACCGTACCCTCTTCAAAATGGGTTGCAGTCTTTATGGCTCGTGCCCACACTGCCCCTCTCTTCATCAACTCGCTGATCACTCCTTACATACCCAGCCGTACCCTCCGTTCTTCCAGTCAGGCTCTCCTTATCATTCCCCGTTTTCGCAAGTCGAGAGCAGGTGGTACTAGCCCTGTCCTTGCCTTGCCCCCCGCTTTTGGAATGACCTCCCATTTTCCATCAGATCCATTACCTCTTACCCATCCTTCAGGAATGCACTCAAGACTCACCTGTTCACTCTAGCCTTCCCCTCTCACTGATCCCCCTCACTGTCTGACTCATGTAATCCTCTAGCGCCAGGAAACCGCATGGTCACAGCGCGCTTTATCAGCACTTTCAACTTCTTCACGCGCGTGGGCCCCCTCCCCCAATAGCCGGGGGGATCACGCGCGCAGGGCCCCCCATGGCCAGGGGGGGGTCATGCACGTGGGACCCCCCCCATGGCCAGGGGCATTTGGGGGGCACGTGCGAGGGGCCCCCCAATGGCTGGGGGGGCCAATGCGCGAGGGGCCCCCCCAATGGCTGGGGGGGCCAACGCGCGAGGGCCCCCCCCAATGGCTAGGGGGGCCCTACGCGCGAGGGCCCCCCCAATAGCTAGGGGGGCCCGACGCGCAAGGGGCCCCCCCAATGGCTAGGGGGGCCCGACGCGCAAGGGGCCCCCCCAATGATTAGGGGGGGCCCTACGCACGAGGGCCCCCCAATGGATAGGGGGGGGGCCCTACGCACGAGGGCCCCCCCCAATGGCTAGGGGGGGCCCTACGCACGAGGGGGCCCCCCAATGGCTAGGGGGGGGCCCTACGCGCGAGGGGCCCCCCCAATGGCTAGGGGGGCCCGACGCGCAAGGGGCCCCCCCAATGATTAGGGGGGGCCCTACGCACGAGGGCCCCCCAATGGATAGGGGGGGGGCCCTACGCACGAGGGCCCCCCCCAATGGCTGGGGGAGGCCCACACGCGAGGGGGCCCCCCAAAATGGCTGGGGGGGCCCACGCGCGAGGGGCCCCCTGCAGTAGCGAAGAACGCGGGCAGAATATTTGATCCGTGTGTCTGGATCGTTTGGCTGTTACCGCAAGAAGTTTCCCGAGTGTGGTATTGGGTAAGGGTGCGCTTTGCACTATTTTTGCAGTATGCTTTAATTCGGACATCTGTTGTTCGTATGTCTTTCTGAGAACATTCCCCGAATAAGCCGCCCGGTTCGCTGGAGTTGCTGCCTGGCGTCTTTAACCGTGGTTAAAAGTGGGATACTGTTGAGGTCGCTCCACAATCCGGCCTTTTGTACGGTCGTCTGTGTGACTATTAAGCGCTGCAGATCTTTCGGTTATAGCAATTGAGTTCAAGACTTTTGTGGAGTATTCAACAATACTGTTTGTTTACAATTATTATTTGTTTACAATTGGGGCATGAACTAGAAACGTGTTTGGATATAATTCCTGGCAAAGAAGAATGAAGGTCTATGACGCAGATAGCCTTCTATGACATTATTGTGCAAATTGGGGGAAAAAGGATCTTTGCTTTGTATGTGCTTCTAGATTCTATAGAAGGCACCTACTCATCATCTGTACTATTGTTTTTCTAACCGGAATCTTGAGTCCTGAGATTAAGGATCATACTGTGTGAGGTGGGGCACATGATAATTTTAGGTGGGTATGCAAATAAGAAGGTTCATACCTAAAAAGATAGCATACAGAAATGTACTATACTTAAAAATATAGGTCCTTACCTCATTTCAGATAGTTCCTTCCCTTTCACCAATGAGATATCACAAACACCTGTTTAAAAGATATGCCTATAACTAACATGAAGTGTTCTAGGTGGTTTTCTTTTTCTTTACAGATAATGATAATATAGTGCTATATATTGATATGCCAAAAAAGTGTTACAGTGAGTGATAGCCATATTGTTTATTTCTTACAGGTCTCCCTCCTGTACCTTCCCTCGCTTGATCACCTTAATCTTCCGTGCTGTAATAGCATATCTGAATTGAGGCGGTCGAGAGGTGGACCAAATAAGCATCGAACCCGCTCTGAGGATATATTGTTCATATGAATGCTAAAAGTAACAGAATACGCTGCTGTGCTGTATTGAGCGTTGGCAATGGGGATTAAGCTGCTGTACTTCATTGATCATTTGTAACTGCGAATTTGTCACTGTGCTACATTGAGGATTAGTAACTGGGAATACACGGCATTGCTTTACTGAGGTGTGGTAAAAGAATATGCTGCTGTGCTGTATTGAGCATTGATAACGGAATAGTCTGCTGTTTTGAGCGTTCGTTACTAGGAATACACTGCTGTGGTTTATCGGCGATTGGTAACTGCAAATTTGCCAGTTTGCTACAATGATGTGTGGTAACTGGAGTATGCTGCTGTGTGTCTTTGAGGGGTGATGACTGGTTTATGATGAATGTCACGTGAAGATGTGTACAATGAAAGTTATTTCATGGCTTAGGTGGTTGGATGCAATTAGCATCACCACCTCACACTAGGCGACGCCCCCGGCCATTGGGGGGACCCTTGTGCGTGACCCCCCTGGCCATTGGGGGGGCCCTCGAGCGTGAGCCCCCCCGGCCAGGGGGGGCCCCTCGTGCGTGACCCCCCGGCCATTGGGGGGGGGCGTCTCGCGCATGACCCCCCCGGCCATTTGGGGGGGGTGTCTCGTCCGTGACCCCCCATGGCCATTCTGAAAAATTAGGGGGTCGGGGGGGTCACCCCTCCCAATGGCTGGGGGAGGGTCATGCACGTGGGCCCCCCCATCCTCCCCTTCCCCCTCTCCTCTTTAACCTCTACATCTACCCCCTCATTGCTGCTTTGCTCAAACTGGAGATCTCCGTCTATAACTATGCGGATGACCTCCAGTTAATATTTGATGTTTCCTCCTCTTCTAACCCTCTCCTCAAATTCCAAAGTACACTTGTCTTTATTTCGGACTGGATGAGTCTAAATCATCTTAAACTCAATCCGGATAAAACGGAGCTGATCCTGACTGGTGGGACCTCTAACCCTTGGTCCTCTGCCTTCTGGCCCCCCAGCCTTGGCTCCCCCCCGGCCCCCTTTGCCTCAGTGAGAACCCTTGGTATCAAAGTCAGTAAGGATCTTTCCATGCGCCCTCAGATCAGCTCCGTTGTTTCCTCATGTTTCCTCGCTTTACGAATTATCCATAAGATTTCCCGTTTTTTTTCTGTAGATGCTCTCAAAATAATTGTTTTAGCCATGGTTCTCTCCTGCATAGACTATGGTAACTGTCTTTATGCGGGTGTCCCCGCATACGAGCTGCGACGCCTTCAAACCATCCAGAATCAGGCGGCTCGCCTCATCCACCAGCTCCCTAAATTTCATCACGCCTCCCCCCTTCTTAAATCCCTTCACTGGCTCCCCATTATGTACCGTACCCTCTTCAAAATGGGTTGCAGTCTTTATGGCTCGTGCCCACACTGCCCCTCTCTTCATCAACTCGCTGATCACTCCTTACATACCCAGCCGTACCCTCCGTTCTTCCAGTCAGGCTCTCCTTATCATTCCCCGTTTTCGCAAGTCGAGAGCAGGTGGTACTAGGTTCCCTGTCCTTGCCCCCCGCTTTTGGAATGACCTCCCATTTTCCATCAGATCCATTACCTCTTACCCATCCTTCAGGAATGCACTCAAGACTCACCTGTTCACTCTAGCCTTCCCCTCTCACTGATCCCCCTCACTGTCTGACTCATGTAATCCTCTAGCGCCAGGAAACCGCATGGTCACAGCGCGCTTTATAAGCACTTTCAACTTCTTCACGCGCGTGGGCCCCCTCCCCCCAATAGCCGGAGGGATCACGCGCGTAGGGCCCCCCATGGCCAGGGGGGGGGGTCACGCACGTGGGGCCCCCCATGGCCAGGGGCATTGGGGGGGCACGCGCAAGGAGCCCCCCAATGGCTCGGGGGGGCCCTACGCGCGAGGGGCCCCCCCAATGGCTGGGGGGGCCTACGCGTGAGGGGCCCCCCCAATGGCTGGGGGGGCCTACGTGCGAGGGCCCCCCCCAATGGCTGGGGGGGGCCTACGCGCGAGGGCCCCCCCCCCATGGCTGGGGGGGCCTACGCGCGAGGGCCCCCCCCCCCAATGGCGGGGGGGGCCCTACGCTGCCTGGCGTCTTTAACCGTGGTTAAAAGTGGGATACTGTTGAGGTCGCTCCACAATCCGGCCTTTTGTACGGTCGTCTGTGTGACTATTAAGCGCTGCAGATCTTTCGGTTATAGCAATTGAGTTCAAGACTTTTGTGGAGTATTCAACAATACTGTTTGTTTACAATTATTATTTGTTTACAATTGGGGCATGAACTAGAAACGTGTTTGGATATAATTCCTGGCAAAGAAGAATGAAGGTCTATGACGCAGATAGCCTTCTATGACATTATTGTGCAAATTGGGGGAAAAAGGATCTTTGCTTTGTATGTGCTTCTAGATTCTATAGAAGGCACCTACTCATCATCTGTACTATTGTTTTTCTAACCGGAATCTTGAGTCCTGAGATTAAGGATCATACTGTGTGAGGTGGGGCACATGATAATTTTAGGTGGGTATGCAAATAAGAAGGTTCATACCTAAAAAGATAGCATACAGCAATGTACTATACTTAAAAATATAGGTCCTTATCTCATTTCAGATAGTTCCTTCCCTTTCACCAATGAGATATCACAAACACCTGTTTAAAAGATATGCCTATAACTAACATGAAGTGTTCTAGGTGGTTTTCTTTTTCCTTACAAATAATGATAATATAGTGCTATATATTGATATGCCAAAAAAGTGTTACAGTGAGTGATAGCCATATTGTTTATTTCTTACAGGTCTCCCTCCTGTACCTTCCCTCGCTTGATCACCTTAATCTTCCGTGCTGTAATAGCATATCTGAATTGAGGCGGTCGAGAGGTGGACCAAATAAGCATCGAACCCGCTCTGAGGATATATTGTTCATATGAATGCTAAAAGTAACAGAATACGCTGCTGTGCTGTATTGAGCGTTGGCAATGGGGATTAAGCTGCTGTACTTCATTGATCATTTGTAACTGCGAATTTGTCACTGTGCTACATTGAGGATTAGTAACTGGGAATACACGGCATTGCTTTACTGAGGTGTGGTAAAAGAATATGCTGCTGTGCTGTATTGAGCATTGATAACGGAATAGTCTGCTGTTTTGAGCGTTCGTTACTAGGAATACACTGCTGTGGTTTGTCGGCGATTGGTAACTGCAAATTTGCCAGTTTGCTACAATGATGTGTGGTAACTGGAGTATGCTGCTGTGTGTCTTTGAGGGGTGATGACTGGTTTATGATGAATGTCACGTGAAGATGTGTACAATGAAAGTTATTTCATGGCTTAGGTGGTTGGATGCAAATAGCATCACCACCTCACACTAGGCGACGCCCCCGGCCATTGGGGGGACCCTTGTGCGTGACCCCCCTGGCCATTGGGGGGGCCCTCGAGCGTGACCCCCCCGGCCAGGGGGGGGCCCTCGTGCGTGACCCCCCCGGCCATTTGGGGGGGTGTCTCGTCCGTGACCCCCCATGGCCATTCTGAAAAATTAGGGGGTCGGGGGGGTCACCCCTCCCAATGGCTGGGGGAGGGTCATGCATGTGGGCCCCCCATCCTCCCCTTCCCCCTCTCCTCTTTAACCTCTACATCTACCCCCTCATTGCTGCTTTGCTCAAACTGGAGATCTCCGTCTATAACTATGCGGATGACCTCCAGTTAATATTTGATGTTTCCTCCTCTTCTAACCCTCTCCTCAAATTCCAAAGTACACTTGTCTTTATTTCGGACTGGATGAGTCTAAATCATCTTAAACTCAATCCGGATAAAACGGAGCTGATCCTGACTGGTGGGACCTCTAACCCTTGGTCCTCTGCCTTCTGGCCCCCCAGCCTTGGCTCCCCCCCGGCCCCCTCTGCCTCAGTGAGAACCCTTGGTATCAAAGTCAGTAAGGATCTTTCCATGCGCCCTCAGATCAGCTCCGTTGTTTCCTCATGTTTCCTCGCTTTACGAATTATCCGTAAGATTTCCCGTTTTTTTTCTGTAGATGCTCTCAAAATAATTGTTTTAGCCATGGTTCTCTCCTGCATAGACTATGGTAACTGTCTTTATGCGGGTGTCCCCGCATACGAGCTGCGACGCCTTCAAACCATCCAGAATCAGGCGGCTCGCCTCATCCACCAGCTCCCTAAATTTCATCACGCCTCCCCCCTTCTTAAATCCCTTCACTGGCTCCACATTATGTACCGTACCCTCTTCAAAATGGGTTGCAGTCTTTATGGCTCGTGCCCACACTGCCCCTCTCTTCATCAACTCGCTGATCACTCCTTACACACCCAGCCGTACCCTCCGTTCTTCCAGTCAGGCTCTCCTTATCATTCCCCGTTTTCGCAAGTCGAGAGCAGGTGGTACTAGGTTCCCTGTCCTTGCCCCCCGCTTTTGGAATGACCTCCCATTTTCCATCAGATCCATTACCTCTTACCCATCCTTCAGGAATGCACTCAAGACTCACCTGTTCACTCTAGCCTTCCCCTCTCACTGATCCCCCTCACTGTCTGACTCATGTAATCCTCTAGCGCCAGGAAACCGCATGGTCACAGCGCGCTTTATAAGCACTTTCAACTTCTTCACGCACGTGGGCCCCCTCCCCCCAATAGCCGGAGGGATCACGCGCGTAGGGCCCCCCATGGCCAGGGGGGGGTCACGCACGTGGGGCCCCCCATGGCCAGGGGCATTGGGGGGCACGCGCGAGGAGCCCCCCAATGGCTGGGGGGGGGCCTACGCGCGAGGGTCCCCCCAATGGCTGGGGGGGGCCTACGCGCGAGGGGGCCCCCAATGGCTGGGGGGGGCCTACGCGCGAGGGGGCCCCCCAATGGCGGGGGGGCCTACGCGCGGGGGGGCCTACGCGCGAGGGGGCCCCCCAATGGCGGGGGGGGGCCTACGCGCGGGGGGGCCTACGTGCGAGGGGGCCCCCCCAATGGCTGGGGGGGCCTACGTGCGAGGGGCCCCCCCAATGGCTGGGGGGGCCTACGCGCGAGGGGGCCCCCCCAATGGCTGGGGGGGGACTACGCGCGAGGGGGCCCCCCCCCCAATGGCTGGGGGGGCCCTACGCGCGAGGGCCCCCCCCCATGGCTGGGGGGGGCCCTACGCACGAGGGCCCCCCCCAATGGCTGGGGGGGGCCCTACGCGCTAGGGGGCCCTACGCGCGAGGGGCCCCCCAATGGCTGGGGGGGCCCTACGCGCGAGGGGCCCCCCAATGGCTGGGGGGGCCCTACGCGCGAGGGGCCCCCCAATGGCTGGGGGGGCCCTACGCACGAGGGGCCCCCCAATGGCTGGGGGGGCCCTACGCGCGAGGGGCCCCCTCAATGGCTGGGGGGGCCCTACGCGTGAGGGGCCCCCTCAATGGCTGGGGGGGCCCTACGCGCGAGGGGCCCCCTCAATGGCTGGGGGGGCCCTACGTGTGAGGGGCCCCCCCAATGGCTGGGGGAGCCCTACGTGCGAGGGCCCCCCCAATGGCTGGGGGGGCCCTATGCGCGAGGGCCCCCCCCCAATGGCTGGGGGGGCCCTATGCGTGAGGGCCCCCCCAATGGCTGGGGGGGCCACGCGCAAGGGCCCCCCAATGGCAGGGGGGTAACCACGCGCGAGGGCCCCCCCAATGGTGGGGGCCCATGCGCGAGGGCCCCCCCAATGGCTGGGGGGGCCCCCTGCAGTAGCGAAGAACGCGGGCAGAATATTTGATCCGTGTGTCTGGATCGTTTGGCTGTTACCGCAAGAAGTTTCCCGAGTGTGGTATTGGGTAAGGGTGCGCTTTGCACTATTTTTGCAGTATGCTTTAATTCGGACATCTGTTGTTCGTATGTCTTTCTGAGAACATTCCCCGAATAAGCCGCCCGGTTCGCTGGAGTTGCTGCCTGGCGTCTTTAACCGTGGTTAAAAGTGGGATACTGTTGAGGTCGCTCCACAATCCGGCCTTTTGTACGGTCGTCTGTGTGACTATTAAGCGCTGCAGATCTTTCGGTTATAGCAATTGAGTTCAAGACTTTTGTGGAGTATTCAACAATACTGTTTGTTTACAATTATTATTTGTTTACAATTGGGGCATGAACTAGAAACGTGTTTGGATATAATTCCTGGCAAAGAAGAATGAAGGTCTATGACGCAGATAGCCTTCTATGACATTATTGTGAAAATTGGGGGAAAAAGGATCTTTGCTTTGTATGTGCTTCTAGATTCTATAGAAGGCACCTACTCATCATCTGTACTATTGTTTTTCTAACCGGAATCTTGAGTCCTGAGATTAAGGATCATACTGTGTGAGGTGGGGCACATGATAATTTTAGGTGGGTATGCAAATAAGAAGGTTCATACCTAAAAAGATAGCATACAGGAATGTACTATACTTAAAAATATAGGTCCTTACCTCAGTTCAGATAGTTCCTTCCCTTTCACCAATGAGATATCACAAACACCTGTTTAAAAGATATGCCTATAACTAACATGAAGTGTTCTAGGTGGTTTTCTTTTTCTTTACAGATAATGATAATATAGTGCTATATATTGATATGCCAAAAAAGTGTTACAGTGAGTGATAGCCATATTGTTTATTTCTTACAGGTCTCCCTCCTGTACCTTCCCTCGCTTGATCACCTTAATCTTCCGTGCTGTAATAGCATATCTGAATTGAGGCGGTCAAGAGGTGGACCAAATAAGCATCGAACCCGCTCTGAGGATATATTGTTCATATGAATGCTAAAAGTAACAGAATACGCTGCTGTGCTGTATTGAGCGTTGGCAATGGGGATTAAGCTGCTGTACTTCATTGATCATTTGTAACTGCGAATTTGTCACTGTGCTACATTGAGGATTAGTAACTGGGAATACACGGCATTGCTTTACTGAGGTGTGGTAAAAGAATATGCTGCTGTGCTGTATTGAGCATTGATAACGGAATAGTCTGCTGTTTTGAGCGTTCGTTACTAGGAATACACTGCTGTGGTTTATCGGCGATTGGTAACTGCAAATTTGCCAGTGTGCTACAATGATGTGTGGTAACTGGAGTATGCTGCTGTGTGTCTTTGAGGGGTGATGACTGGTTTATGATGAATGTCACGTGAAGATGTGTACAATGAAAGTTATTTCATGGCTTAGGTGGTTGGATGCAAATAGCATCACCACCTCACACTAGGCAACACCCCCCGGCCATTGGGGGGGCCCTTGTGCGTGACCCCCCTGGCCATTGGGGGGGCACTCGAGCGTGACCCCCCCGGCCAGGGGGGGGCCCTCGTGCGTGACCCCCCGGCCATTGGGGGGGGCGTCTCACGCATGACCCCCCCGGCTATTTGGGGGGGGGGTGTCTCGTCCGTGACCCCTCCATGGCCACTCTGAAAAATTGGCGGGTCGGGGGGGTCACGCGCGCGGGGCCCCCCCTCCCAATGGCCGGGGGGGTCACGCACGCGGGCCCCCCTCCCAATGGCCGGGGGAGGGTCATGCACGTGGGCCCCCCCATCCTCCCCTTCCCCCTCTCCTCTTTAACCTCTACATCTACCCCCTCATTGCTGCTTTGCTCAAACTGGAGGTCTCCGTCTATAACTATGCGGATGACCTCCAGTTAGTAATTGATGTTTCCTCCTCTTCTAACCCTCTCCTCAAATTCCAAAGTACACTTGTCTTTATTTCGGACTGGATGAGTCTAAATCATCTTAAACTCAATCCGGATAAAACGGAGCTGATCCTGACTGGTGGGACCTCTAACCCTTGCTCCTCTGCCTTCTGGCCCCCCAGCCTTGGCCTTCCCCCCGGCCCCCTCTGCCTCAGTGAGAACCCTTGGTATCAAAGTCAGTAAGGATCTTTCCATGCGCCCTCAGATCAGCTCCGTTGTTTCCTCATGTTTCCTCGCTTTACGAATTATCCGTAAGATTTCCCGTTTTTTTTCTGTAGATGCTCTCAAAATAATTGTTTTAGCCATGGTTCTCTCCCGCATAGACTTTGGTAACTGTCTTTATGCGGGTGTCCCCGCATACGAGCTGCGACGCCTTCAAACCATCCAGAATCAGGCGGCTCGCCTCATCCACCAGCTCCCTAAATTTCATCACGCCTCCCCCCTTCTTAAATCCCTTCACTGGCTCCCCATTATGTACCGTACCCTCTTCAAAATGGGTTGCAGTCTTTATGGCTCGTGCCCACACTGCCCCTCTCTTCATCAACTCGCTGATCACTCCTTACATACCCAGCCGTACCATCCGTTCTTCCAGTCAGGCTCTCCTTATCATTCCCCGTTTTCGCAAGTCGAGAGCAGGTGGTACTAGCCCTGTCCTTGCCTTGCCCCCCGCTTTTGGAATGACCTCCCATTTTCCATCAGATCCATTACCTCTTACCCATCCTTCAGGAATGCACTCAAGACTCACCTGTTCACTCTAGCCTTCCCCTCTCACTGATCCCCCTCACTGTCTGACTCATGTAATCCTCTAGCGCCAGGAAACCGCATGGTCACAGCGCGCTTTATAAGCACTTTCAACTTCTTCACGCGCGTGGGCGCCCTCCCCCAATAGCCGGGGGGATCACGCGCGTAGGGCCCCCCATGGCCAGGGGGGGGTCATGCACGTGGGACCCCCCCATGGCCAGGGGCATTGGGGGGGCACGCGCGAGGGGCCCCCCAATGGCTGGGGGGGGCCCTACGTGTGTGGGGCCCCCCAATGGCTGGGGGGGCCAACGTACGAGGGGCCCCCCCAATGGCTGGGGGGGCCAACGCGCGAGGTGACCCCCAATGGTTAGGGGGGCCCTACGCGCGAGGGCCCCCACCAATGGCTAGGGGGCCCTACGCGTGAGGGGCCCCCCCAAAGGCTAGGGGGCCCGACGCGCGAGGGGCCCCCCCAATGGCTAGGGGGGGCCCTACGCACGAGGGGCCCCCCCAATGGCTAGGGGGGGGCCCTACGCGCGAGGGGCCCCCCAATGGCTAGGGGGGCCCTACGCGCGAGGGGCCCCCCCAATGGCTAAGGGGGGGCCTACGCACGAGGGCGCCCCCCAATGGCTGGGGGGGCCCTACGCGCGAGGGGGCCCCCCAATGGCGGGGGGGGCCTATGCACGAGGGCCCCCCAATGGCTGGGGGGGCCCTACGGGCGAGGGCCCCCCCAATGGCTGGGGGGGGCACTACGCGCGAGGGCCCCCCAATGGCTGGGGGGGGGCCTACGCGCGAGGGGGCCCCCCCAATGGCTGGGGGGGGCCCACGCGCGAGGGGCCCCCTGCAGTAGCGAAGAACGCGGGCAGAATATTTGATCCGTGTGTCTGGATCGTTTGGCTGTTACCGCAAGAAGTTTCCCGAGTGTGGTATTGGGTAAGGGTGCGCTTTGCACTATTTTTGCAGTATGCTTTAATTCGGACATCTGTTGTTCGTATGTCTTTCTGAGAACATTCCCCGAATAAGCCGCCCGGTTCGCTGGAGTTGCTGTCTGTCGTCTTTAACCGTGGTTAAAAGTGGGATACTGTTGAGGTCGCTCCACAATCCGGCCTTTTGTACGGTCGTCTGTGTGACTATTAAGCGCTGCAGATCTTTCGGTTATAGCAATTGAGTTCAAGACTTTTGTGGAGTATTCAACAATACTGTTTGTTTACAATTATTATTTGTTTACAATTGGGGCATGAACTAGAAACGTGTTTGGATATAATTCCTGGCAAAGAAGAATGAAGGTCTATGACGCAGATAGCCTTCTATGACATTATTGTGCAAATTGGGGGAAAAAGGATCTTTGCTTTGTATGTGCTTCTAGATTCTATAGAAGGCACCTACTCATCATCTGTACTATTGTTTTTCTAACCGGAATCTTGAGTCCTGAGATTAAGGATCATACTGTGTGAGGTGGGGCACATGATAATTTTAGGTGGGTATGCAAATAAGAAGGTTCATACCTAAAAAGATAGCATACAGAAATGTACTATACTTACAAATATAGGTCCTTACCTCATTTCAGATAGTTCCTTCCCTTTCACCAATGAGATATCACAAACACCTGTTTAAAAGATATGCCTATAACTAACATGAAGTGTTCTAGGTGGTTTTCTTTTTCTTTACAGATAATGATAATATAGTGCTATATATTGATATGCCAAAAAAGTGTTACAGTGAGTGATAGCCATATTGTTTATTTCTTACAGGTCTCCCTCCTGTACCTTCCCTCGCTTGATCACCTTAATCTTCCGTGCTGTAATAGCATATCTGAATTGAGGCGGTCGAGAGGTGGACCAAATAAGCATCGAACCCGCTCTGAGGATATATTGTTCATATGAATGCTAAAAGTAACAGAATACGCTGCTGTGCTGTATTGAGCGTTGGCAATGGGGATTAAGCTGCTGTACTTCATTGATCATTTGTAACTGCGAATTTGTCACTGTGCTACATTGAGGATTAGTAACTGGGAATACACAGCATTGCTTTACTGAGGTGTGGTAAAAGAATATGCTGCTGTGCTGTATTGAGCATTGATAACGGAATAGTCTGCTGTTTTGAGCGTTCGTTACTAGGAATACACTGCTGTGGTTTATCGGCGATTGGTAACTGCAAATTTGCCAGTTTGCTACAATGATGTGTGGTAACTGGAGTATGCTGCTGTGTGTCTTTGAGGGGTGATGACTGGTTTATGATGAATGTCACGTGAAGATGTGTACAATGAAAGTTATTTCATGGCTTAGGTGGTTGGATGCAAATAGCATCACCACCTCACACTAGGCGACCCCCCCGGCCATTGGGGGGGCCCTTGTGCGTGACCCCCCTGGCCATTGGGGGGGCCCTCGAGCGTGACCCCCCCCGGCCAGGGGGGGGCCCTCGTGCGTGACCCCCCGGCCATTGGGGGGGCGTCTCGCGCATGACCCCCCCGGCCATTTGGGGGGGTGTCTCGTCCGTGACCCCCCATGGCCATTCTGAAAAATTAGGGGGTCGGGGGGGTCACCCCTCCCAATGGCTGGGGGAGGGTCATGCACGTGGGCCCCCCCATCCTCCCCTTCCCCCTCTCCTCTTTAACCTCTACATCTACCCCCTCATTGCTGCTTTGCTCAAACTGGAGATCTCCGTCTATAACTATGCGGATGACCTCCAGTTAATATTTGATGTTTCCTCCTCTTCTAACCCTCTCCTCAAATTCCAAAGTACACTTGTCTTTATTTCGGACTGGATGAGTCTAAATCATCTTAAACTCAATCCGGATAAAACGGAGCTGATCCTGACTGGTGGGACCTCTAACCCTTGGTCCTCTGCCTTCTGGCCCCCCAGCCTTGGCTCCCCCCCGGCCCCCTCTGCCTCAGTGAGAACCCTTGGTATCAAAGTCAGTAAGGAACTTTCCATGCGCCCTCAGATCAGCTCCGTTGTTTCCTCATGTTTCCTCGCTTTACGAATTATCCGTAAGATTTCCCGTTTTTTTTCTGTAGATGCTCTCAAAATAATTGTTTTAGCCATGGTTCTCTCCTGCATATGACTATGGTAACTGTCTTTATGCGGGTGTCCCCGCATACGAGCTGCGACGCCTTCAAACCATCCAGAATCAGGCGGCTCGCCTCATCCACCAGCTCCCTAAATTTCATCACGCCTCCCCCCTTCTTAAATCCCTTCACTGGCTCCCCATTATGTACCGTACCCTCTTTAAAATGGGTTGCAGTCTTTATGGCTCGTGCCCACACTGCCCCTCTCTTCATCAACTCGCTGATCACTCCTTACATACTCAGCCGTACCCTCCGTTCTTCCAGTCAGGCTCTCCTTATCATTCCCCGTTTTCGCAAGTCGAGAGCAGGTGGTACTAGGTTCCCTGTCCTTGCCCCCCCCTTTTGGAATGACCTCCCATTTTCCATCAGATCCATTACCTCTTACCCATCCTTCAGGAATGCACTCAAGACTCACCTGTTCACTCTAGCCTTCCCCTCTCACTGATCCCCCTCACTGTCTGACTCATGTAATCCTCTAGCGCCAGGAAACCGCATGGTCACAGCGCGCTTTATAAGCACTTTCAACTTCTTCACGCGCGTGGGCCCCCTCCCCCCAATAGCCGGAGGGATCACGCGCGTAGGGCCCCCCATGGCCGGGGGGGGGGGTCACGCATGTGGGGCCCCCCATGGCCAGGGGCATTGGGGGGCACGCGCGAGGAGCCCCCCAATGGCTGGTGGGGCCTACACGAGAGGGGCCCCCCCAATGGCTAGGGGGGCCCTAAGCGCGAGGGGCCCCCCCAATGGCTAGGGGGGCCCTACGCGCTGGGGGCCCCCCAATGGCTAGGGGGGCCCTACACGCGAGGGGCCCCCCAATGGCAGGGGGGCCCTACGCGCGAGGGGCCCCCAATGGCAGGGGGGCCCTACGTGCAAGGGGCCCCCCCAATGGCTGGGGGGGCCCTATGCACGAGGGGCCCCCCTAATGGCTGGGGGGGCCACGCACGAGGGGCCCCCCCAATGGCTGGGGGGGCCATGCGCGAGGGCCCCCCAATGGCAGGGGGGTGCCCACACGCGAGGGCCCCCCCAATGGCGGGGGCCCATGCGCGAGGGCCCCCCAATGGCTGGGGGGGCCTACGTGCGAGGGGCCCCAATGGCTGGAGGGGCCCTACGTGCGAGGGGCCCCCCCAATGGCGGGGGGGCCCTACGTGCGAGGGCGCGAGGGGGGCCCCCAAAATGGCTAGGTGGGCCCACGCACGAGGGGGGCCCCCAAAATGGCTGAGGGGGCCCACGCACGAGGGGGGCCCCCAAAATGGCTGAGGGGGCCCACGCACGAGGGGGGCCCCCAAAATGGCTGGGGGGGCCCACGCGCGAGGGGCCCCCTGCAGTAGCGAAGAACGCGGGCAGAATATTTGATCCGTGTGTCTGGATCGTTTGGCTGTTACCGCAAGAAGTTTCCCGAGTGTGGTATTGGGTAAGGGTGCGCTTTGCACTATTTTTGCAGTATGCTTTAATTCGGACATCTGTTGTTCGTATGTCTTTCTGAGAACATTCCCCGAATAAGCCGCCCGGTTCGCTGGAGTTGCTGCCTGGCGTCTTTAACCGTGGTTAAAAGTGGGATACTGTTGAGGTCGCTCCACAATCCGGCCTTTTGTACGGTCGTCTGTGTGACTATTAAGCGCTGCAGATCTTTCGGTTATAGCAATTGAGTTCAAGACTTTTGTGGAGTATTCAACAATACTGTTTGTTTACAATTATTATTTGTTTACAATTGGGGCATGAACTAGAAACGTGTTTGGATATAATTCCTGGCAAAGAAGAATGAAGGTCTATGACGCAGATAGCCTTCTATGACATTATTGTGCAAATTGGGGGAAAAAGGATCTTTGCTTTGTATGTGCTTCTAGATTCTATAGAAGGCACCTACTCATCATCTGTACTATTGTTTTTCTAACCGGAATCTTGAGTCCTGAGATTAAGGATCATACTGTGTGAGGTGGGGCACATGATAATTTTAGGTGGGTATGCAAATAAGAAGGTTCATACCTAAAAAGATAGCATACAGAAATGTACTATACTTAAAAATATAGGTCCTTACCTCATTTCAGATAGTTCCTTCCCTTTCACCAATGAGATATCACAAACACCTGTTTAAAAGATATGCCTATAACTAACATGAAGTGTTCTAGGTGGTTTTCTTTTTCTTTACAGATAATGATAATATAGTGCTATATATTGATATGCCAAAAAAGTGTTACAGTGAGTGATAGCCATATTGTTTATTTCTTACAGGTCTCCCTCCTGTACCTTCCCTCGCTTGATCACCTTAATCTTCCGTGCTGTAATAGCATATCTGAATTGAGGCGGTCGAGAGGTGGACCAAATAAGCATCAAACCCGCTCTGAGGATATATTGTTCATATGAATGCTAAAAGTAACAGAATACGCTGCTGTGCTGTATTGAGCGTTGGCAATGGGGATTAAGCTGCTGTACTTCATTGATCATTTGTAACTGCGAATTTGTCACTGTGCTACATTGAGGATTAGTAACTGGGAATACACGGCATTGCTTTACTGAGGTGTGGTAAAAGAATATGCTGCTGTGCTGTATTGAGCATTGATAACGGAATAGTCTGCTGTTTTGAGCGTTCGTTACTAGGAATACACTGCTGTGGTTTATCGGCGATTGGTAACTGCAAATTTGCCAGTTTGCTACAATGATGTGTGGTAACTGGAGTATGCTGCTGTGTGTCTTTGAGGGGTGATGACTGGTTTATGATGAATGTCACGTGAAGATGTGTACAATGAAAGTTATTTCATGGCTTAGGTGGTTGGATGCAAATAGCATCACCACCTCACACTAGGCGACCCCCCCGGCCATTGGGGGGGCCCTTGTGCGTGACCCCCCTGGCCATTGGGGGGGCCCTCGAGCGTGACCCCCCCCGGCCAGGGGGGGGCCCTCGTGCGTGACCCCCGGCCATTGGGGGGGCGTCTCGCGCATGACCCCCCCGGCCATTTGGGGGGGTGTCTCGTCCGTGACCCCCCATGGCCATTCTGAAAAATTAGGGGGTCGGGGGGGTCACCCCTCCCAATGGCTGGGGGAGGGTCATGCACGTGGGCCCCCCCATCCTCCCCTTCCCCCTCTCCTCTTTAACCTCTACATCTACCCCCTCATTGCTGCTTTGCTCAAACTGGAGATCTCCGTCTATAACTATGCGGATGACCTCCAGTTAATATTTGATGTTTCCTCCTCTTCTAACCCTCTCCTCAAATTCCAAAGTACACTTGTCTTTATTTCGGACTGGATGAGTCTAAATCATCTTAAACTCAATCCGGATAAAACGGAGCTGATCCTGACTGGTGGGACCTCTAACCCTTGGTCCTCTGCCTTCTGGCCCCCCAGCCTTGGCTCCCCCCCGGCCCCCTCTGCCTCAGTGAGAACCCTTGGTATCAAAGTCAGTAAGGAACTTTCCATGCGCCCTCAGATCAGCTCCGTTGTTTCCTCATGTTTCCTCGCTTTACGAATTATCCGTAAGATTTCCCGTTTTTTTTCTGTAGATGCTCTCAAAATAATTGTTTTAGCCATGGTTCTCTCCTGCATATGACTATGGTAACTGTCTTTATGCGGGTGTCCCCGCATACGAGCTGCGACGCCTTCAAACCATCCAGAATCAGGCGGCTCGCCTCATCCACCAGCTCCCTAAATTTCATCACGCCTCCCCCCTTCTTAAATCCCTTCACTGGCTCCCCATTATGTACCGTACCCTCTTTAAAATGGGTTGCAGTCTTTATGGCTCGTGCCCACACTGCCCCTCTCTTCATCAACTCGCTGATCACTCCTTACATACTCAGCCGTACCCTCCGTTCTTCCAGTCAGGCTCTCCTTATCATTCCCCGTTTTCGCAAGTCGAGAGCAGGTGGTACTAGGTTCCCTGTCCTTGCCCCCCCCTTTTGGAATGACCTCCCATTTTCCATCAGATCCATTACCTCTTACCCATCCTTCAGGAATGCACTCAAGACTCACCTGTTCACTCTAGCCTTCCCCTCTCACTGATCCCCCTCACTGTCTGACTCATGTAATCCTCTAGCGCCAGGAAACCGCATGGTCACAGCGCGCTTTATAAGCACTTTCAACTTCTTCACGCGCGTGGGCCCCCTCCCCCCAATAGCCGGAGGGATCACGCGCGTAGGGCCCCCCATGGCCAGGGGGGGGGGGTCACGCACGTGGGGCCCCCCATGGCCAGGGGCATTGGGGGGCACGCGCGAGGAGCCCCCCAATGGCTGGGGGGGCCTACACGAGAGGGGCCCCCCCAATGGCCAGGGGGGCCCTAAGCGCGAGGGGCCCCCCCAATGGCTAGGGGGGCCCTACGCGCTGGGGGCCCCCCAATGGCTAGGGGGGCCCTACACGCGAGGGGCCCCCCAATGGCAGGGGGGCCCTACGCGCGAGGGGCCCCCAATGGCAGGGGGGCCCTACGTGCAAGGGGCCCCCCCAATGGCTGGGGGGGCCCTATGCACGAGGGGCCCCCCAATGGCTGGGGGGGCCACGCACGAGGGGCCCCCCCAATGGCTGGGGGGGCCATGCGCGAGGGCCCCCCAATGGCAGGGGGGTGCCCACACGCGAGGGCCCCCCCAATGGCGGGGGCCCATGCGCGAGGGCCCCCCCAATGGCTGGGGGGGCCTACGTGCGAGGGGCCCCAATGGCTGGAGGGGCCCTACGCGCGAGGGGCCCCCCAATGGCTGGGGGGGCCCTACGTGCGAGGGGCCCCCGCAATGGCGGGGGGGCCCTACGTGCGAGGGGCCCCCCAATGGCTGGGGGGCCCCACGCGCGAGAGGGGCCCCCAAAATGGCTAGGTGGGCCCACGCGCGAGGAGGGCCCCCAAAATGGCTGAGGGGGCCCACGCACGAGGGGGGCCCCCAAAATGGCTGAGGGGGCCCACGCACGAGGGGGGCCCCCAAAATGGCTGGGGGGGCCCACGCGCGAGGGGCCCCCTGCAGTAGCGAAGAACGCGGGCAGAATATTTGATCCGTGTGTCTGGATCGTTTGGCTGTTACCGCAAGAAGTTTCCCGAGTGTGGTATTGGGTAAGGGTGCGCTTTGCACTATTTTTGCAGTATGCTTTAATTCGGACATCTGTTGTTCGTATGTCTTTCTGAGAACATTCCCCGAATAAGCTGCCCGGTTCGCTGGAGTTGCTGCCTGGCGTCTTTAACCGTGGTTAAAAGTGGGATACTGTTGAGGTCGCTCCACAATCCGGCCTTTTGTACGGTCGTCTGTGTGACTATTAAGCGCTGCAGATCTTTCGGTTATAGCAATTGAGTTCAAGACTTTTGTGGAGTATTCAACAATACTGTTTGTTTACAATTATTATTTGTTTACAATTGGGGCATGAACTAGAAACGTGTTTGGATATAATTCCTGGCAAAGAAGAATGAAGGTCTATGACGCAGATAGCCTTCTATGACATTATTGTGCAAATTGGGGGAAAAAGGATCTTTGCTTTGTATGTGCTTCTAGATTCTATAGAAGGCACCTACTCATCATCTGTACTATTGTTTTTCTAACCGGAATCTTGAGTCCTGAGATTAAGGATCATACTGTGTGAGGTGGGGCACATGATAATTTTAGGTGGGTATGCAAATAAGAAGGTTCATACCTAAAAAGATAGCATACAGGAATGTACTATACTTAAAAATATAGGTCCTTACCTCATTTCAGATAGTTCCTTCCCTTTCACCAATGAGATATCACAAACACCTGTTTAAAAGATATGCCTATAACTAACATGAAGTGTTCTAGGTGGTTTTCTTTTTCTTTACAGATAATGATAATATAGTGCTATATATTGATATGCCAAAAAAGTGTTACAGTGAGTGAAAGCCATATTGTTTATTTCTTACAGGTCTCCCTCCTGTACCTTCCCTCGCTTGATCACCTTAATCTTCCGTGCTGTAATAGCATATCTGAATTGAGGCGGTCGAGAGGTGGACCAAATAAGCATCGAACCCGCTCTGAGGATATATTGTTCATATGAATGCTAAAAGTAACAGAATACGCTGCTGTGCTGTATTGAGCGTTGGCAATGGGGATTAAGCTGCTGTACTTCATTGATCATTTGTAACTGCGAATTTGTCACTGTGCTACATTGAGGATTAGTAACTGGGAATACACGGCATTGCTTTACTGAGGTGTGGTAAAAGAATATGCTGCTGTGCTGTATTGAGCATTGATAACGGAATAGTCTGCTGTTTTGAGCGTTCGTTACTAGGAATACACTGCTGTGGTTTATCGGCGATTGGTAACTGCAAATTTGCCAGTTTGCTACAATGATGTGTGGTAACTGGAGTATGCTGCTGTGTGTCTTTGAGGGGTGATGACTGGTTTATGATGAATGTCACGTGAAGATGTGTACAATGAAAGTTATTTCATGGCTTAGGTGGTTGGATGCAAATAGCATCACCACCTCACACTAGGCGACCCCCCCGGCCATTGGGGGGGCCCTTGTGCGTGACCCCCCTGGCCATTGGGGGGGCCCTCGAGCGTGACCCCCCCGGCCAGGGGGGGGGCCCTCGTGCGTGACCCCCCGGCCATTGGGGGGGCGTCTCGCGCATGACCCCCCCGGCCATTTGGGGGGGTGTCTCGTCCGTGACCCCCCATGGCCATTCTGAAAAATTAGGGGGTCGGGGGGTCACCCCTCCCAATGGCTGGGGGGGCCCTACGCGCGAGGGCCCCCCCCCCAATGGCTGGGGGGGCCCTACGCGCGAGGGCCCCCCCCAATGGCTGGGGGGGCCCTACGCGCGAGGGCCCCCCCCCAATGGCGGGGGGGGCCCTACGCCCGTAGGGCCCCCCCAGCCATTGAAGGGGGGGGCCCTACGCGCGAGGGCCCCCCCCCCCAATGGCTGGGGGGCCCTACGCGCGAGGGCCCCCCCCCCAATGGCTGGGGGGGCCCTACGAGCGAGGGCCCCCCCCCCAATGGCTGGGGGGGCCCTACGCGCGAGGGCCCCCCCAATGGCTGGGGGGGCCCTACGCGCGAGGACCCCCCCCCAATGGCTGGGGGGCCCTACGCGCGAGGGCCCCCCCCCCCAATGGCGGGGGGGCCCTACGCGCGAGGGCCCCCCCCCCAATGGCTGGGGGGGGGGCCTACGCGCGAGGGGGCCCCCCCCAATGGCTGGGGGGGCCCTATGCACGAGGGGGCCCCCCCCCCAATGGCTGGGGGGGCCCCCCATAATGGCTGGGGGGCCCTACGGGCGAGGGGCCCCCCATAATGGCTGGGGGGGCCCTACGCGCGAGTGGGGCCCCCAATGGCTGGGGGGGGCCCTACGTGCGAGGGGCCCCCCCAATGGCTGGGGGGGCCCTACGCGTGAGGGCCCCCCCCCCAATGGCTGGGGGGCCCTACACACGATGGCCCCCCCCAATGGCTGGGGGGGCCACGCGCGAGGGCCCCCCCCAATGGCTGGGGGGGCCACGCGCGAGGGCCCCCCCCAATGGCTGGGGGGGCCACGCGCGAGGGCCCCCCCCAATGGCTGGGGGGGCCACGCACGAGGGCCCCCCCCAAAGGCTGGGGGGGCCACGCGCGAGGGCCCCCCCCAATGGCAGGGGGTGGCCACGCGCGAGGGCCCCCCCCAATGGCAGGGGGTGGCCACGCGCGAGGGCCCCCCCCAATGGCAGGGGGTGGCCACGCGCGAGGGCCCCCCCAATGGCTGGGGGGCCCACGCGTGAGGGGCCCCCTGCAGTAGCGAAGAACGCGGGCAGAATATTTGATCCGTGTGTCTGGATCGTTTGGCTGTTACCGCAAGAAGTTTCCCGAGTGTGGTATTGGGTAAGGGTGCGCTTTGCACTATTTTTGCAGTATGCTTTAATTCGGACATCTGTTGTTCGTATGTCCTTCAGAGAACATTCCCCGAATAAGCCGCCCGGTTCGCTGGAGTTGCTGCCTGGCGTCTTTAACCGTGGTTAAAAGTGGGATACTGTTGAGGTCGCTCCACAATCCGGCCTTTTGTACGGTCGTCCGTGTGACTATTAAGCGCTGCAGATCTTTCGGTTATAGCAATTGAGTTCAAGACTTTTGTGGAGTATTCAACAATACTGTTTGTTTACAATTATTATTTGTTTACAATTGGGGCATGAACTAGAAACGTGTTTGGATATAATTCCTGGCAAAGAAGAATGAAGGTCTATGACGCAGATAGCCTTCTATGACATTATTGTGCAAATTGGGGGAAAAAGGATCTTTGCTTTGTATGTGCTTCTAGATTCTATAGAAGGCACCTACTCATCATCTGTACTATTGTTTTTCTAACCGGAATCTTGAGTCCTGAGATTAAGGATCATACTGTGTGAGGTGGGGCACATGATAATTTTAGGTGGGTATGCAAATAAGAAGGTTCATACCTAAAAAGATAGCATACAGGAATGTACTATACTTAAAAATATAGGTCCTTACCTCATTTCAGATAGTTCCTTCCCTTTCACCAATGAGATATCACAAACACCTGTTTAAAAGATATGCCTATAACTAACATGAAGTGTTCTAGGTGGTTTTCTTTTTCTTTACAGATAATGATAATATAGTGCTATATATTGATATGGCAAAAAAGTGTTACAGTGAGTGATAGCCATATTGTTTATTTCTTACAGGTCTCCCTCCTGTACCTTCCCTCGCTTGATCACCTTAATCTTCCGTGCTGTAATAGCATATCTGAATTGAGGCGGTCAAGAGGTGGACCAAATAAGCATCGAACCCGCTCTGAGGATATATTGTTCATATGAATGCTAAAAGTAACAGAATACGCTGCTGTGCTGTATTGAGCGTTGGCAATGGGGATTAAGCTGCTGAACTTCATTGATCATTTGTAACTGCGAATTGGTCACTGTGCTACATTGAGGATTAGTAACTGGGAATACACGGCATTGCTTTACTGAGGTGTGGTAAAAGAATATGCTGCTGTGCTGTATTGAGCATTGATAACGGAATAGTCTGCTGTTTTGAGCGTTCGTTACTAGGAATACACTGCTGTGGTTTATCGGCGATTGGTAACTGCAAATTTGCCAGTGTGCTACAATGATGTGTGGTAACTGGAGTATGCTGCTGTGTGTCTTTGAGGGGTGATGACTGGTTTATGATGAATGTCACGTGAAGATGTGTACAATGAAAGTTATTTCATGGCTTAGGTGGTTGGATGCAAATAGCATCACCACCTCACACTAGGCGACACCCCCCGGCCATTGGGGGGGCCCTTGTGCGTGACCCCCCTGGCCATTGGGGGGGCCCTCGAGCGTGACCCCCCCGGCCAGGGGGGGCCCTCGTGCGTGACCCCCCCGGCCATTGGGGGGGCGTCTCGCGCATGACCCCCCCGGCTATTTGGGGGGGGGGGGGGTGTCTCGTCCGTGACCCCTCCATGGCCATTCTGAAAAATTGGGGGGTCGGGGGGGGTTACGTGCGCGGGGCCCCCCCTCCCAATGGCCGGGGGGGTCACGCGCGCGGGCCCCCCTCCCAATGGCCGGGGGAGGGTCATGCACGTGGGCCCCCCCATCCTCCCCTTCCCCCTCTCCTCTTTAACCTCTACATCTACCCCCTCATTGCTGCTTTGCTCAAACTGGAGGTCTCCGTCTATAACTATGCGGATGACCTCCAGTTAGTATTTGATGTTTCCTCCTCTTCTAACCCTCTCCTCAAATTCCAAAGTACACTTGTCTTTATTTCGGACTGGATGAGTCTAAATCATCTTAAACTCAATCCGGATAAAACGGAGCTGATCCTGACTGGTGGGACCTCTAACCCTTGGTCCTCTGCCTTCTGGCCCCCCAGCCTTGGCTCCCCCCCGGCCCCCTCTGCCTCAGTGAGAACCCTTGGTATCAAAGTCAGTAAGGATCTTTCCATGCGCCCTCAGATCAGCTCCGTTGTTTCCTCATGTTTCCTCGCTTTACGAATTATCCGTAAGATTTCCCGTTTTTTTTCTGTAGATGCTCTCAAAATAATTGTTTTAGCCATGGTTCTCTCCCGCATAGACTTTGGTAACTGTCTTTATGCGGGTGTCCCCGCATACGAGCTGCGACGCCTTCAAACCATCCAGAATCAGGCGGCTCGCCTCATCCACCAGCTCCCTAAATTTCATCACGCCTCCCCCCTTCTTAAATCCCTTCACTGGCTCCCCATTATGTACCGTACCCTCTTCAAAATGGGTTGCAGTCTTTATGGCTCGTGCCCACACTGCCCCTCTCTTCATCAACTCGCTGATCACTCCTTACATACCCAGCCGTACCCTCCGTTCTTCCAGTCAGGCTCTCCTTATCATTCCCCGTTTTCGCAAGTCGAGAGCAGGTGGTACTAGGTTCTCTGTCCTTGCCCCCCGCTTTTGGAATGACCTCCCATTTTCCATCAGATCCATTACCTCTTACCCATCCTTCAGGAATGCACTCAAGACTCACCTGTTCACTCTAGCCTTCCCCTCTCACTGATCCCCCTCACTGTCTGACTCATGTAATCCTCTAGCGCCAGGAAACCGCATGGTCACAGCGCGCTTTATAAGCACTTTCAACTTCTTCACGCGCATGGGCCCCCTCCCCCAATAGCCGGGGGGATCACGCGCGTAGGGCCCCCCATGGCCAGGGGGGGGGTCATGCACGTGGGACCCCCCCATGGCCAGGGGCATTGGGGGGGCACGCGCGAGGGGCCCCCCCAATGGCTGGGGGGGGCCCTACGTGCGAGGGGCCCCCCAATGGCTGGGGGGGCCAACGCATGAGGGCCCCCCAATGGCTGGGGGGGCCAACACGCGAGGGCCCCCCCCAATGGCTAGGGGGGCCCTACGCATGAGGGGCCCCCCCAATGGCTAGGGGGGGGCCCTACGCGCGAGGGCCCCCCCCCCAATGGCTAGGGGGGGCCTATGCGTGAGGGCCCCCCCAATGGCTAGGGGGGCCCTACGCGCGAGGGGCCCCCCCAATGGCTAAGGGGGGGCCCGCTAAGGGGGGGGCCCTACACGCGAGGGGCCCCCCCAATGGCTATGGGGGGGCCCTACGCGTGAGGGGCTCCCCAATGGCTAGGGGGGGCCCTACGCGCGAGGGGCCCCCCATAGCCATTGGGGGGGCCCCTCGCGCGTAGGGCCCCCCCAATGGCTAGGGGGGGCCCTAAGCGCGAGGGGCCCCCCAATGGCTGGGGGAGGCCCACGCGCGAGGGGGCCCCCCCCCAAAATGGCTGGGGGGGCCCACGCGCGAGGGGCCCCCTGCAGTAGCGAAGAACGCGGGCAGAATATTTGATCCGTGTGTCTGGATCGTTTGGCTGTTACCGCAAGAAGTTTCCCGAGTGTGGTATTGGGTAAGGGTGCGCTTTGCACTATTTTTGCAGTATGCTTTAATTCGGACATCTGTTGTTCGTATGTCTTTCTGAGAACATTCCCCGAATAAGCCGCCCGGTTCGCTGGAGTTGCTGCCTGGCGTCTTTAACCGTGGTTAAAAGTGGGATACTGTTGAGGTCGCTCCACAATCCGGCCTTTTGTACGGTCGTCCGTGTGACTATTAAGCGCTGCAGATCTTTCGGTTATAGCAATTGAGTTCAAGACTTTTGTGGAGTATTCAACAATACTGTTTGTTTACAATTATTATTTGTTTACAATTGGGGCATGAACTAGAAACGTGTTTGGATATAATTCCTGGCAAAGAAGAATGAAGGTCTATGACGCAGATAGCCTTCTATGACATTATTGTGCAAATTGGGGGAAAAAGGATCTTTGCTTTGTATGTGCTTCTAGATTCTATAGAAGGCACCTACTCATCATCTGTACTATTGTTTTTCTAACCGGAATCTTGAGTCCTGAGATTAAGGATCATACTGTGTGAGGTGGGGCACATGATAATTTTAGGTGGGTATGCAAATAAGAAGGTTCATACCTAAAAAGATAGCATACAGGAATGTACTATACTTAAAAATATAGGTCCTTACCTCATTTCAGATAGTTCCTTCCCTTTCACCAATGAGATATCACAAACACCTGTTTAAAAGATATGCCTATAACTAACATGAAGTGTTCTAGGTGGTTTTCTTTTTCTTTACAGATAATGATAATATAGTGCTATATATTGATATGCCAAAAAAGTGTTACAGTGAGTGATAGCCATATTGTTTATTTCTTACAGGTCTCCCTCCTGTACCTTCCCTCGCTTGATCACCTTAATCTTCCGTGCTGTAATAGCATATCTGAATTGAGGCGGTCGAGAGGTGGACCAAATAAGCATCGAACCCGCTCTGAGGATATATTGTTCATATGAATGCTAAAAGTAACAGAATATGCTGCTGTGCTGTATTGAGCGTTGGCAATGGGGATTAAGCTGCTGTACTTCATTGATCATTTGTAACTGCAAATTTGTCACTGTGCTACATTGAGGATTAGTAACTGGGAATACACGGCATTGCTTTACTGAGGTGTGGTAAAAGAATATGCTGCTGTGCTGTATTGAGCATTAATAACGGAATAGTCTGCTGTTTTGAGCGTTCGTTACTAGGAATACACTGCTGTGGTTTATCGGCGATTGGTAACTGCAAATTTGCCAGTTTGCTACAATGATGTGTGGTAACTTGAGTATGCTGCTGTGTGTCTTTGAAGGGTGATGACTGGTTTATGATGAATGTCACGTGAAGATGTGTACAATGAAAGTTATTTCATGGCTTAGGTGGTTGGATGCAAATAGCATCACCACCTCACACTAGGCGACCCCCCTGGCCATTGGGGGGACCCTTGTGCGTGACCCCCCTGGCCATTGGGGGGGCCCTCGAGCGTGACCCCCCCCCGGCCAGGGGGGGCCCTCGTGCGTGACCCCCCGGCCATTGGGGGGGCGTCTCGCGCATGACCCCCCCGGCCATTTGGGGGGGTGTCTCGTCCGTGACCCCCCATGGCCATTCTGAAAAATTAGGGGGTTGGGGGGGGTCACCCCTCCCAATGGCTGGGGGAGGGTCATGCACGTGGGCCCCCCCATCCTCCCCTTCCCCCTTTCCTCTTTAACCTCTACATCTACCCCCTCATTGCTACTTTGCTCAAACTGGAGATCTCCGTCTATAACTATGCGGATGACCTCCAGTTAATATTTGATGTTTCCTCCTCTTCTAACCCTCTCCTCAAACTCCAAAGTACACTTGTCTTTATTTCAGACTGGATGAGTCTAAATCATCTTAAACTCAATCCGGATAAAACGGAGCTGATCCTGACTGGTGGGACCTCTAACCCTTGGTCCTCTGCCTTCTGGCCCCCCAGCCGTGGCTCCCCCCCGGCCCCCTCTGCCTCAGTGAGAACCCTTGGTATCAAAGTCAGTAAGGATCTTTCCATGCGCCCTCAGATCAGCTCCGTTGTTTCCTCATGTTTCCTCGCTTTACGAATTATCCGTAAGATTTCCCGTTTTTTTTCTGTAGATGCTCTCAAAACAATTGTTTTAGCCATGGTTCTCTCCTGCATAGACTATGGTAACTGTCTTTATGCGGGTGTCCCCGCATACGAGCTGCGACGCCTTCAAACCATCCAGAATCAGGCGGCTCGCCTCATCCACCAGCTCCCTAAATTTCATCACGCCTCCCCCCTTCTTAAATCCCTTCACTGGCTCCCCATTATGTACCGTACCCTCTTCAAAATGGGTTGCAGTCTTTATGGCTCGTGCCCACACTGCCCCTCTCTTCATCAACTCGCTGATCACTCCTTACATACTCAGCCGTACCCTCCGTTCTTCCAGTCAGGCTCTCCTTATCATTCCCCGTTTTCGCAAGTCGAGAGCAGGTGGTACTAGGTTCCCTGTCCTTGCCCCCCCCTTTTGGAATGACCTCCCATTTTCCATCAGATCCATTACCTCTTACCCATCCTTCAGGAATGCACTCAAGACTCACCTGTTCACTCTAGCCTTCCCCTCTCACTGATCCCCCTCACTGTCTGACTCATGTAATCCTCTAGCGCCAGGAAACCGCATGGTCACAGCGCGCTTTATAAGCACTTTCAACTTCTTCACGCGCGTGGGCCCCCTCCCCCCAATAGCCGGAGGGATCACGCGCGTAGGGCCCCCCATGGCCAGGGGGGGGGGGTCACGCACGTGGGGCCCCCCATGGCCAGGGGCATTGGGGGGCACGCGCGAGGAGCCCCCCAATGGCTGGGGGGGCCTACACGAGAGGGGCCCCCCCAATGGCTAGGGGGGCCCTAAGCGCGAGGGGCCCCCCCAATGGCTAGGGGGGCCCTACGCGCTGGGGGCCCCCCAATGGCTAGGGGGGCCCTACACGCGAGGGGCCCCCCAATGGCAGGGGGGCCCTACGCGCGAGGGGCCCCCAATGGCAGGGGGGCCCTACGTGCAAGGGGCCCCCCCAATGGCTGGGGGGGCCCTATGCACGAGGGGCCCCCCCAATGGCTGGGGGGGCCACGCACGAGGGGCCCCCCCAATGGCTGGGGGGGCCATGCGCGAGGGCCCCCCAATGGCAGGGGGGTGCCCACACGCGAGGGCCCCCCCAATGGCGGGGGCCCATGCGCGAGGGCCCCCCCAATGGCTGGGGGGGCCTACGTACGAGGGGCCCCAATGGCTGGAGGGGCCCTACGCGCGAGGGGCCCCCCAATGGCTGGGGGGGCCCTACGTGCGAGGGGCCCCCCCAATGGCAGAGGGGCCCTACGTGCGAGGGGCCCCCCAATGGCTGGGGGGCCCCACGCGCGAGGGGGGCCCCCAAAATGGCTAGGTGGGCCCACGCGCGAGGAGGGCCCCCAAAATGGCTGAGGGGGCCCACGCACGAGGGGGGCCCCCAAAATGGCTGAGGGGGCCCACGCACGAGGGGGGCCCCCAAAATGGCTGGGGGGGCCCACGCGCGAGGGGCCCCCTGCAGTAGCGAAGAACGCGGGCAGAATATTTGATCCGTGTGTCTGGATCGTTTGGCTGTTACCGCAAGAAGTTTCCCGAGTGTGGTATTGGGTAAGGGTGCGCTTTGCACTATTTTTGCAGTATGCTTTAATTCGGACATCTGTTGTTCGTATGTCTTTCTGAGAACATTCCCCGAATAAGCTGCCCGGTTCGCTGGAGTTGCTGCCTGGCGTCTTTAACCGTGGTTAAAAGTGGGATACTGTTGAGGTCGCTCCACAATCCAGCCTTTTGTACGGTCGTCTGTGTGACTATTAAGCGCTGCAGATCTTTCGGTTATAGCAATTGAGTTCAAGACTTTTGTGGAGTATTCAACAATACTGTTTGTTTACAATTATTATTTGTTTACAATTGGGGCATGAACTAGAAACGTGTTTGGCTATAATTCCTGGCAAAGAAGAATGAAGGTCTATGACGCAGATAGCCTTCTATGACATTATTGTGCAAATTGGGGGAAAGAGGATCTTTGCTTTGTATGTGCTTCTAGATTCTATAGAAGGCACCTACTCATCATCTGTACTATTGTTTTTCTAACCGGAATCTTGAGTCCTGAGATTAAGGATCATACTGTGTGAGGTGGGGCACATGATAATTTTAGGTGGGTATGCAAATAAGAAGGTTCATACCTAAAAAGATAGCATACAGGAATGTACTATACTTAAAAATATAGGTCCTTACCTCATTTCAGATAGTTCCTTCCCTTTCACCAATGAGATATCACAAACACCTGTTTAAAAGATATGCCTATAACTAACATGAAGTGTTCTAGGTGGTTTTCTTTTTCTTTACAGATAATGATAATATAGTGCTATATATTGATATGCCAAAAAAGTGTTACAGTGAGTGATAGCCATATTGTTTATTTCTTACAGGTCTCCCTCCTGTACCTTCCCTCGCTTGATCACCTTAATCTTCCGTGCTGTAATAGCATATCTGAATTGAGGCGGTCGAGAGGTGGACCAAATAAGCATCGAACCCGCTCTGAGGATATATTGTTCATATGAATGCTAAAAGTAACAGAATACGCTGCTGTGCTGTATTGAGCGTTGGCAATGGGGATTAAGCTGCTGTACTTCATTGATCATTTGTAACTGCGAATTTGTCACTGTGCTACATTGAGGATTAGTAACTGGGAATACACGGCATTGCTTTACTGAGGTGTGGTAAAAGAATATGCTGCTGTGCTGTATTGAGCATTGATAACGGAATAGTCTGCTGTTTTGAGCGTTCGTTACTAGGAATACACTGCTGTGGTTTATCGGCGATTGGTAACTGCAAATTTGCCAGTTTGCTACAATGATGTGTGGTAACTGGAGTATGCTGCTGTGTGTCTTTGAGGGGTGATGACTGGTTTATGATGAATGTCACGTGAAGATGTGTACAATGAAAGTTATTTCATGGCTTAGGTGGTTGGATGCAAATAGCATCACCACCTCACACTAGGCGACCCCCCCGGCCATTGGGGGGGCCCTTGTGCGTGACCCCCCTGGCCATTGGGGGGGCCCTCGAGCGTGACACCCCGGCCAGGGGGGGGGCCCTCGTGCGTGACCCCCCGGCCATTGGGGGGGCGTCTCGCGCATGACCCCCCCGGCCATTTGGGGGGGTGTCTCGTCCGTGACCCCCCATGGCCATTCTGAAAAATTAGGGGGTCGGGGGGGTCACCCCTCCCAATGGCTGGGGGGGCCCTACGCGCGAGGGCCCCCCCCAATGGCTGGGGGGGCCCTACGCGCGAGGGCCCCCCCAATGGCTGGGGGGGCCCTACGCGCGAGGGCCCCCCCCCAATGGCTGGGGGGGGCCCTACGAGCGAGGGCCCCCCCAATGGCTGGGGGGGCCCTACGCGCGAGGGCCCCCCCCCCCAATGGCTGGGGGGGCCTACGCGCGAGGGCCCCCCCCCCAATGGCGGGGGGGGCCCTACGCGCGTAGGGCCCCCCCAGCCATTGAAGGGGGGGCCCTACGCGCGAGGGCCCCCCCCCCATGGCTGGGGGGGCCCTACGCGCGAGGGCCCCCCCCCATGGCTGGGGGGGCCCTACGCGCGAGGGCCCCCCCCCCAATGGCTGGGGGGGCCCTACGCGCGAGGGCCCCCCCCCAATGGCTGGGGGGGCCCTACGCGCGAGGGCCCCCCCCCAATGGCGGGGGGGCCCTACGCGCGAGGGGCCCCCCCCCAATGGCTGGGGGGGCCTACGCGCGAGGGGGCCCCCCCCCAATGGCTGGGGGGGCCCTACGCACGAGGGGGCCCCCCCAATGGCTGGGGGGCCCCCCATAATGGCTGGGGGGCCCTACGGGCGAGGGGCCCCCCATAATGGCTGGGGGGGCCCTACGCGCGAGGGGGGCCCCCAATGGCTGGGGGGGGCCCTATGTGCGAGGGGCCCCCCCAATGGCTGGGGGGGCCCTACGCGTGAGGGCCCCCCCCCCAATGGCTGGGGGGCCCTACACACGATGGCCCCCCCCAATGGCTGGGGGGGCCACGCGCGAGGGCCCCCCCCAATGGCTGGGGGGGCCACGCGCGAGGGCCCCCCCCAATGGCTGGGGGGGCCACGCACGAGGGCCCCCCCCAAAGGCTGGGGGGGCCACGCGCGAGGGCCCCCCCCAATGGCAGGGGGTGGCCACGCGCGAGGGCCCCCCCCAATGGCAGGGGGTGGCCACGCGCGAGGGCCCCCCCCAATGGCAGGGGGTGGCCACGCGCGAGGGCCCCCCCAATGGCTGGGGGGCCCACGCGTGAGGGGCCCCCTGCAGTAGCGAAGAACGCGGGCAGAATATTTGATCCGTGTGTCTGGATCGTTTGGCTGTTACCGCAAGAAGTTTCCCGAGTGTGGTATTGGGTAAGGGTGCGCTTTGCACTATTTTTGCAGTATGCTTTAATTCGGACATCTGTTGTTCGTATGTCCTTCAGAGAACATTCCCCGAATAAGCCGCCCGGTTCGCTGGAGTTGCTGCCTGGCGTCTTTAACCGTGGTTAAAAGTGGGATACTGTTGAGGTCGCTCCACAATCCGGCCTTTTGTACGGTCGTCCGTGTGACTATTAAGCGCTGCAGATCTTTCGGTTATAGCAATTGAGTTCAAGACTTTTGTGGAGTATTCAACAATACTGTTTGTTTACAATTATTATTTGTTTACAATTGGGGCATGAACTAGAAACGTGTTTGGATATAATTCCTGGCAAAGAAGAATGAAGGTCTATGACGCAGATAGCCTTCTATGACATTATTGTGCAAATTGGGGGAAAAAGGATCTTTGCTTTGTATGTGCTTCTAGATTCTATAGAAGGCACCTACTCATCATCTGTACTATTGTTTTTCTAACCGGAATCTTGAGTCCTGAGATTAAGGATCATACTGTGTGAGGTGGGGCACATGATAATTTTAGGTGGGTATGCAAATAAGAAGGTTCATACCTAAAAAGATAGCATACAGGAATGTACTATACTTAAAAATATAGGTCCTTACCTCATTTCAGATAGTTCCTTCCCTTTCACCAATGAGATATCACAAACACCTGTTTAAAAGATATGCCTATAACTAACATGAAGTGTTCTAGGTGGTTTTCTTTTTCTTTACAGATAATGATAATATAGTGCTATATATTGATATGGCAAAAAAGTGTTACAGTGAGTGATAGCCATATTGTTTATTTCTTACAGGTCTCCCTCCTGTACCTTCCCTCGCTTGATCACCTTAATCTTCCGTGCTGTAATAGCATATCTGAATTGAGGCGGTCAAGAGGTGGACCAAATAAGCATCGAACCCGCTCTGAGGATATATTGTTCATATGAATGCTAAAAGTAACAGAATACGCTGCTGTGCTGTATTGAGCGTTGGCAATGGGGATTAAGCTGCTGAACTTCATTGATCATTTGTAACTGCGAATTGGTCACTGTGCTACATTGAGGATTAGTAACTGGGAATACACGGCATTGCTTTACTGAGGTGTGGTAAAAGAATATGCTGCTGTGCTGTATTGAGCATTGATAACGGAATAGTCTGCTGTTTTGAGCGTTCGTTACTAGGAATACACTGCTGTGGTTTATCGGCGATTGGTAACTGCAAATTTGCCAGTGTGCTACAATGATGTGTGGTAACTGGAGTATGCTGCTGTGTGTCTTTGAGGGGTGATGACTGGTTTATGATGAATGTCACGTGAAGATGTGTACAATGAAAGTTATTTCATGGCTTAGGTGGTTGGATGCAAATAGCATCACCACCTCACACTAGGCGACACCCCCCGGCCATTGGGGGGGCCCTTGTGCGTGACCCCCCTGGCCATTGGGGGGGCCCTCGAGCGTGACCCCCCCGGCCAGGGGGGGCCCTCGTGCGTGACCCCCCCGGCCATTGGGGGGGCGTCTCGCGCATGACCCCCCCGGCTATTTGGGGGGGGGGGGGGGTGTCTCGTCCGTGACCCCTCCATGGCCATTCTGAAAAATTGGGGGGTCGGGGGGGGTTACGCGCGCGGGGCCCCCCCTCCCAATGGCCGGGGGGGTCACGCGCGCGGGCCCCCCTCCCAATGGCCGGGGGAGGGTCATGCACGTGGGCCCCCCCATCCTCCCCTTCCCCCTCTCCTCTTTAACCTCTACATCTACCCCCTCATTGCTGCTTTGCTCAAACTGGAGGTCTCCGTCTATAACTATGCGGATGACCTCCAGTTAGTATTTGATGTTTCCTCCTCTTCTAACCCTCTCCTCAAATTCCAAAGTACACTTGTCTTTATTTCGGACTGGATGAGTCTAAATCATCTTAAACTCAATCCGGATAAAACGGAGCTGATCCTGACTGGTGGGACCTCTAACCCTTGGTCCTCTGCCTTCTGGCCCCCCAGCCTTGGCTCCCCCCCGGCCCCCTCTGCCTCAGTGAGAACCCTTGGTATCAAAGTCAGTAAGGATCTTTCCATGCGCCCTCAGATCAGCTCCGTTGTTTCCTCATGTTTCCTCGCTTTACGAATTATCCGTAAGATTTCCCGTTTTTTTTCTGTAGATGCTCTCAAAATAATTGTTTTAGCCATGGTTCTCTCCCGCATAGACTTTGGTAACTGTCTTTATGCGGGTGTCCCCGCATACGAGCTGCGACGCCTTCAAACCATCCAGAATCAGGCGGCTCGCCTCATCCACCAGCTCCCTAAATTTCATCACGCCTCCCCCCTTCTTAAATCCCTTCACTGGCTCCCCATTATGTACCGTACCCTCTTCAAAATGGGTTGCAGTCTTTATGGCTCGTGCCCACACTGCCCCTCTCTTCATCAACTCGCTGATCACTCCTTACATACCCAGCCGTACCCTCCGTTCTTCCAGTCAGGCTCTCCTTATCATTCCCCGTTTTCGCAAGTCGAGAGCAGGTGGTACTAGGTTCTCTGTCCTTGCCCCCCGCTTTTGGAATGACCTCCCATTTTCCATCAGATCCATTACCTCTTACCCATCCTTCAGGAATGCACTCAAGACTCACCTGTTCACTCTAGCCTTCCCCTCTCACTGATCCCCCTCACTGTCTGACTCATGTAATCCTCTAGCGCCAGGAAACCGCATGGTCACAGCGCGCTTTATAAGCACTTTCAACTTCTTCACGCGCATGGGCCCCCTCCCCCAATAGCCGGGGGGATCACGCGCGTAGGGCCCCCCATGGCCAGGGGGGGGGGTCATGCACGTGGGACCCCCCCATGGCCAGGGGCATTGGGGGGGCACGCGCGAGGGGCCCCCCCAATGGCTGGGGGGGGCCCTACGTGCGAGGGGCCCCCCAATGGCTGGGGGGGCCAACGCATGAGGGCCCCCCAATGGCTGGGGGGGCCAACACGCGAGGGCCCCCCCCAATGGCTAGGGGGGCCCTACGCATGAGGGGCCCCCCCAATGGCTAGGGGGGGGCCCTACGCGCGAGGGCCCCCCCCCCAATGGCTAGGGGGGGCCTATGCGTGAGGGCCCCCCCAATGGCTAGGGGGGCCCTACGCGCGAGGGGCCCCCCCAATGGCTAAGGGGGGGCCCGCTAAGGGGGGGGCCCTACACGCGAGGGGCCCCCCAATGGCTATGGGGGGGCCCTACGCGTGAGGGGCTCCCCAATGGCTAGGGGGGGCCCTACGCGCGAGGGGCCCCCCATAGCCATTGGGGGGGCCCCTCGCGCGTAGGGCCCCCCCAATGGCTAGGGGGGGCCCTAAGCGCGAGGGGCCCCCCAATGGCTGGGGGAGGCCCACGCGCGAGGGGGCCCCCCCCCAAAATGGCTGGGGGGGCCCACGCGCGAGGGGCCCCCTGCAGTAGCGAAGAACGCGGGCAGAATATTTGATCCGTGTGTCTGGATCGTTTGGCTGTTACCGCAAGAAGTTTCCCGAGTGTGGTATTGGGTAAGGGTGCGCTTTGCACTATTTTTGCAGTATGCTTTAATTCGGACATCTGTTGTTCGTATGTCTTTCTGAGAACATTCCCCGAATAAGCCGCCCGGTTCGCTGGAGTTGCTGCCTGGCGTCTTTAACCGTGGTTAAAAGTGGGATACTGTTGAGGTCGCTCCACAATCCGGCCTTTTGTACGGTCGTCCGTGTGACTATTAAGCGCTGCAGATCTTTCGGTTATAGCAATTGAGTTCAAGACTTTTGTGGAGTATTCAACAATACTGTTTGTTTACAATTATTATTTGTTTACAATTGGGGCATGAACTAGAAACGTGTTTGGATATAATTCCTGGCAAAGAAGAATGAAGGTCTATGACGCAGATAGCCTTCTATGACATTATTGTGCAAATTGGGGGAAAAAGGATCTTTGCTTTGTATGTGCTTCTAGATTCTATAGAAGGCACCTACTCATCATCTGTACTATTGTTTTTCTAACCGGAATCTTGAGTCCTGAGATTAAGGATCATACTGTGTGAGGTGGGGCACATGATAATTTTAGGTGGGTATGCAAATAAGAAGGTTCATACCTAAAAAGATAGCATACAGGAATGTACTATACTTAAAAATATAGGTCCTTACCTCATTTCAGATAGTTCCTTCCCTTTCACCAATGAGATATCACAAACACCTGTTTAAAAGATATGCCTATAACTAACATGAAGTGTTCTAGGTGGTTTTCTTTTTCTTTACAGATAATGATAATATAGTGCTATATATTGATATGCCAAAAAAGTGTTACAGTGAGTGATAGCCATATTGTTTATTTCTTACAGGTCTCCCTCCTGTACCTTCCCTCGCTTGATCACCTTAATCTTCCGTGCTGTAATAGCATATCTGAATTGAGGCGGTCGAGAGGTGGACCAAATAAGCATCGAACCCGCTCTGAGGATATATTGTTCATATGAATGCTAAAAGTAACAGAATATGCTGCTGTGCTGTATTGAGCGTTGGCAATGGGGATTAAGCTGCTGTACTTCATTGATCATTTGTAACTGCAAATTTGTCACTGTGCTACATTGAGGATTAGTAACTGGGAATACACGGCATTGCTTTACTGAGGTGTGGTAAAAGAATATGCTGCTGTGCTGTATTGAGCATTAATAACGGAATAGTCTGCTGTTTTGAGCGTTCGTTACTAGGAATACACTGCTGTGGTTTATCGGCGATTGGTAACTGCAAATTTGCCAGTTTGCTACAATGATGTGTGGTAACTTGAGTATGCTGCTGTGTGTCTTTGAAGGGTGATGACTGGTTTATGATGAATGTCACGTGAAGATGTGTACAATGAAAGTTATTTCATGGCTTAGGTGGTTGGATGCAAATAGCATCACCACCTCACACTAGGCGACCCCCCTGGCCATTGGGGGGACCCTTGTGCGTGACCCCCCTGGCCATTGGGGGGGCCCTCGAGCGTGACCCCCCCCCGGCCAGGGGGGGCCCTCGTGCGTGACCCCCCGGCCATTGGGGGGGGCGTCTCGCGCATGACCCCCCCGGCCATTTGGGGGGGTGTCTCGTCCGTGACCCCCCATGGCCATTCTGAAAAATTAGGGGGTTGGGGGGGGTCACCCCTCCCAATGGCTGGGGGAGGGTCATGCACGTGGGCCCCCCCATCCTCCCCTTCCCCCTTTCCTCTTTAACCTCTACATCTACCCCCTCATTGCTACTTTGCTCAAACTGGAGATCTCCGTCTATAACTATGCGGATGACCTCCAGTTAATATTTGATGTTTCCTCCTCTTCTAACCCTCTCCTCAAACTCCAAAGTACACTTGTCTTTATTTCAGACTGGATGAGTCTAAATCATCTTAAACTCAATCCGGATAAAACGGAGCTGATCCTGACTGGTGGGACCTCTAACCCTTGGTCCTCTGCCTTCTGGCCCCCCAGCCGTGGCTCCCCCCCGGCCCCCTCTGCCTCAGTGATAACCCTTGGTATCAAAGTCAGTAAGGATCTTTCCATGCGCCCTCAGATCAGCTCCGTTGTTTCCTCATGTTTCCTCGCTTTACGAATTATCCGTAAGATTTCCCGTTTTTTTTCTGTAGATGCTCTCAAAACAATTGTTTTAGCCATGGTTCTCTCCTGCATAGACTATGGTAACTGTCTTTATGCGGGTGTCCCCGCATACGAGCTGCGACGCCTTCAAACCATCCAGAATCAGGCGGCTCGCCTCATCCACCAGCTCCCTAAATTTCATCACGCCTCCCCCCTTCTTAAATCCCTTCACTGGCTCCCCATTATGTACCGTACCCTCTTCAAAATGGGTTGCAGTCTTTATGGCTCGTGCCCACACTGCCCCTCTCTTCATCAACTCGCTGATCACTCCTTACATACTCAGCCGTACCCTCCGTTCTTCCAGTCAGGCTCTCCTTATCATTCCCCGTTTTCGCAAGTCGAGAGCAGGTGGTACTAGGTTCCCTGTCCTTGCCCCCCCCTTTTGGAATGACCTCCCATTTTCCATCAGATCCATTACCTCTTACCCATCCTTCAGGAATGCACTCAAGACTCACCTGTTCACTCTAGCCTTCCCCTCTCACTGATCCCCCTCACTGTCTGACTCATGTAATCCTCTAGCGCCAGGAAACCGCATGGTCACAGCGCGCTTTATAAGCACTTTCAACTTCTTCACGCGCGTGGGCCCCCTCCCCCCAATAGCCGGAGGGATCACGCGCGTAGGGCCCCCCATGGCCAGGGGGGGGGGGTCACGCACGTGGGGCCCCCCATGGCCAGGGGCATTGGGGGGCACGCGCGAGGAGCCCCCCAATGGCTGGGGGGGCCTACACGAGAGGGGCCCCCCCAATGGCTAGGGGGGCCCTAAGCGCGAGGGGCCCCCCCAATGGCTAGGGGGGCCCTACGCGCTGGGGGCCCCCCAATGGCTAGGGGGGCCCTACACGCGAGGGGCCCCCCAATGGCAGGGGGGCCCTACGCGCGAGGGGCCCCCAATGGCAGGGGGGCCCTACGTGCAAGGGGCCCCCCCAATGGCTGGGGGGGCCCTATGCACGAGGGGCCCCCCCAATGGCTGGGGGGGCCACGCACGAGGGGCCCCCCCAATGGCTGGGGGGGCCATGCGCGAGGGCCCCCCAATGGCAGGGGGGTGCCCACACGCGAGGGCCCCCCCAATGGCGGGGGCCCATGCGCGAGGGCCCCCCCAATGGCTGGGGGGGCCTACGTACGAGGGGCCCCAATGGCTGGAGGGGCCCTACGCGCGAGGGGCCCCCCAATGGCTGGGGGGGCCCTACGTGCGAGGGGCCCCCCCAATGGCAGAGGGGCCCTACGTGCGAGGGGCCCCCCAATGGCTGGGGGGCCCCACGCGCGAGGGGGGCCCCCAAAATGGCTAGGTGGGCCCACGCGCGAGGAGGGCCCCCAAAATGGCTGAGGGGGCCCACGCACGAGGGGGGCCCCCAAAATGGCTGAGGGGGCCCACGCACGAGGGGGGCCCCCAAAATGGCTGGGGGGGCCCACGCGCGAGGGGCCCCCTGCAGTAGCGAAGAACGCGGGCAGAATATTTGATCCGTGTGTCTGGATCGTTTGGCTGTTACCGCAAGAAGTTTCCCGAGTGTGGTATTGGGTAAGGGTGCGCTTTGCACTATTTTTGCAGTATGCTTTAATTCGGACATCTGTTGTTCGTATGTCTTTCTGAGAACATTCCCCGAATAAGCTGCCCGGTTCGCTGGAGTTGCTGCCTGGCGTCTTTAACCGTGGTTAAAAGTGGGATACTGTTGAGGTCGCTCCACAATCCAGCCTTTTGTACGGTCGTCTGTGTGACTATTAAGCGCTGCAGATCTTTCGGTTATAGCAATTGAGTTCAAGACTTTTGTGGAGTATTCAACAATACTGTTTGTTTACAATTATTATTTGTTTACAATTGGGGCATGAACTAGAAACGTGTTTGGCTATAATTCCTGGCAAAGAAGAATGAAGGTCTATGACGCAGATAGCCTTCTATGACATTATTGTGCAAATTGGGGGAAAGAGGATCTTTGCTTTGTATGTGCTTCTAGATTCTATAGAAGGCACCTACTCATCATCTGTACTATTGTTTTTCTAACCGGAATCTTGAGTCCTGAGATTAAGGATCATACTGTGTGAGGTGGGGCACATGATAATTTTAGGTGGGTATGCAAATAAGAAGGTTCATACCTAAAAAGATAGCATACAGGAATGTACTATACTTAAAAATATAGGTCCTTACCTCATTTCAGATAGTTCCTTCCCTTTCACCAATGAGATATCACAAACACCTGTTTAAAAGATATGCCTATAACTAACATGAAGTGTTCTAGGTGGTTTTCTTTTTCTTTACAGATAATGATAATATAGTGCTATATATTGATATGCCAAAAAAGTGTTACAGTGAGTGATAGCCATATTGTTTATTTCTTACAGGTCTCCCTCCTGTACCTTCCCTCGCTTGATCACCTTAATCTTCCGTGCTGTAATAGCATATCTGAATTGAGGCGGTCGAGAGGTGGACCAAATAAGCATCGAACCCGCTCTGAGGATATATTGTTCATATGAATGCTAAAAGTAACAGAATACGCTGCTGTGCTGTATTGAGCGTTGGCAATGGGGATTAAGCTGCTGTACTTCATTGATCATTTGTAACTGCGAATTTGTCACTGTGCTACATTGAGGATTAGTAACTGGGAATACACGGCATTGCTTTACTGAGGTGTGGTAAAAGAATATGCTGCTGTGCTGTATTGAGCATTGATAACGGAATAGTCTGCTGTTTTGAGCGTTCGTTACTAGGAATACACTGCTGTGGTTTATCGGCGATTGGTAACTGCAAATTTGCCAGTTTGCTACAATGATGTGTGGTAACTGGAGTATGCTGCTGTGTGTCTTTGAGGGGTGATGACTGGTTTATGATGAATGTCACGTGAAGATGTGTACAATGAAAGTTATTTCATGGCTTAGGTGGTTGGATGCAAATAGCATCACCACCTCACACTAGGCGACCCCCCCGGCCATTGGGGGGGCCCTTGTGCGTGACCCCCCTGGCCATTGGGGGGGCCCTCGAGCGTGACACCCCGGCCAGGGGGGGGGCCCTCGTGCGTGACCCCCCGGCCATTGGGGGGGCGTCTCGCGCATGACCCCCCCGGCCATTTGGGGGGGTGTCTCGTCCGTGACCCCCCATGGCCATTCTGAAAAATTAGGGGGTCGGGGGGGTCACCCCTCCCAATGGCTGGGGGGGCCCTACGCGCGAGGGCCCCCCCCAATGGCTGGGGGGGCCCTACGCGCGAGGGCCCCCCCAATGGCTGGGGGGGCCCTACGCGCGAGGGCCCCCCCCCAATGGCTGGGGGGGGCCCTACGCGCGAGGGCCCCCCCCAATGGCTGGGGGGGCCCTACGCGCGAGGGCCCCCCCCCCAATGGCTGGGGGGGGCCTACGCGCGTAGGGCCCCCCCCCCAATGGCGGGGGGGGCCCTACGCGCGTAGGGCCCCCCCAGCCATTGAAGGGGGGGCCCTACGCGCGAGGGCCCCCCCCCATGGCTGGGGGGGCCCTACGCGCGAGGGCCCCCCCCCCATGGCTGGGGGGGCCCTACGCGCGAGGGCCCCCCCCCAATGGCTGGGGGGGCCCTACGCGCGAGGGCCCCCCCCCAATGGCTGGGGGGGCCCTACGCGCGAGGGCCCCCCCCCAATGGCGGGGGGGCCCTACGCGCGAGGGGCCCCCCCCCAATGGCTGGGGGGGGCCTACGCGCGAGGGGGCCCCCCCCCCAATGGCTGGGGGGGCCCTACGCACGAGGGGGCCCCCCCAATGGCTGGGGGGCCCCCCATAATGGCTGGGGGGCCCTACGGGCAAGGGGCCCCCCATAATGGCTGGGGGGGCCCTACGCGCGAGGGGGGCCCCCAATGGCTGGGGGGGGCCCTATGTGCGAGGGGCCCCCCCAATGGCTGGGGGGGCCCTACGCGTGAGGGCCCCCCCCCCAATGGCTGGGGGGCCCTACACACGATGGCCCCCCCCAATGGCTGGGGGGGCCACGCGCGAGGGCCCCCCCCAATGGCTGGGGGGGCCACGCACGAGGGCCCCCCCCAATGGCTGGGGGGGCCACGCGCGAGGGCCCCCCCCAATGGCTGGGGGGGCCACGCGCGAGGGCCCCCCCCCAATGGCTGGGGGGGACACGCGCGAGGGCCCCCCCCCAATGGCAGGGGGTGGCCACGCGCGAGGGCCCCCCCCCAATGGCAGGGGGTGGCCACGCGCGAGGGCCCCCCCAATGGCTGGGGGGCCCACGCGTGAGGGGCCCCCTGCAGTAGCGAAGAACGCGGGCAGAATATTTGATCCGTGTGTCTGGATCGTTTGGCTGTTACCGCAAGAAGTTTCCCGAGTGTGGTATTGGGTAAGGGTGCGCTTTGCACTATTTTTGCAGTATGCTTTAATTCGGACATCTGTTGTTCGTATGTCCTTCAGAGAACATTCCCCGAATAAGCCGCCCGGTTCGCTGGAGTTGCTGCCTGGCGTCTTTAACCGTGGTTAAAAGTGGGATACTGTTGAGGTCGCTCCACAATCCGGCCTTTTGTACGGTCGTCCGTGTGACTATTAAGCGCTGCAGATCTTTCGGTTATAGCAATTGAGTTCAAGACTTTTGTGGAGTATTCAACAATACTGTTTGTTTACAATTATTATTTGTTTACAATTGGGGCATGAACTAGAAACGTGTTTGGATATAATTCCTGGCAAAGAAGAATGAAGGTCTATGACGCAGATAGCCTTCTATGACATTATTGTGCAAATTGGGGGAAAAAGGATCTTTGCTTTGTATGTGCTTCTAGATTCTATAGAAGGCACCTACTCATCATCTGTACTATTGTTTTTCTAACCGGAATCTTGAGTCCTGAGATTAAGGATCATACTGTGTGAGGTGGGGCACATGATAATTTTAGGTGGGTATGCAAATAAGAAGGTTCATACCTAAAAAGATAGCATACAGGAATGTACTATACTTAAAAATATAGGTCCTTACCTCATTTCAGATAGTTCCTTCCCTTTCACCAATGAGATATCACAAACACCTGTTTAAAAGATATGCCTATAACTAACATGAAGTGTTCTAGGTGGTTTTCTTTTTCTTTACAGATAATGATAATATAGTGCTATATATTGATATGCCAAAAAAGTGTTACAGTGAGTGATAGCCATATTGTTTATTTCTTACAGGTCTCCCTCCTGTACCTTCCCTCGCTTGATCACCTTAATCTTCCGTGCTGTAATAGCATATCTGAATTGAGGCGGTCAAGAGGTGGACCAAATAAGCATCGAACCCGCTCTGAGGATATATTGTTCATATGAATGCTAAAAGTAACAGAATACGCTGCTGTGCTGTATTGAGCGTTGGCAATGGGGATTAAGCTGCTGAACTTCATTGATCATTTGTAACTGCGAATTGGTCACTGTGCTACATTGAGGATTAGTAACTGGGAATACACGGCATTGCTTTACTGAGGTGTGGTAAAAGAATATGCTGCTGTGCTGTATTGAGCATTGATAACGGAATAGTCTGCTGTTTTGAGCGTTCGTTACTAGGAATACACTGCTGTGGTTTATCGGCGATTGGTAACTGCAAATTTGCCAGTGTGCTACAATGATGTGTGGTAACTGGAGTATGCTGCTGTGTGTCTTTGAGGGGTGATGACTGGTTTATGATGAATGTCACGTGAAGATGTGTACAATGAAAGTTATTTCATGGCTTAGGTGGTTGGATGCAAATAGCATCACCACCTCACACTAGGCGACACCCCCCGGCCATTTGGGGGGCCCTTGTGCGTGACCCCCCTGGCCATTGGGGGGGCCCTCGAGCGTGACCCCCCCGGCCAGGGGGGGCCCTCGTGCGTGACCCCCCCGGCCATTGGGGGGGCGTCTCGCGCATGACCCCCCCGGCTATTTGGGGGGGGGGGTGTCTCGTCCGTGACCCCTCCATGGCCATTCTGAAAAATTGGGGGGTCGGGGGGGTTACGCGCGCGGGGCCCCCCCTCCCAATGGCCGGGGGGTCACGCGCGCGGGCCCCCCTCCCAATGGCCGGGGGAGGGTCATGCACGTGGGCCCCCCCATCCTCCCCTTCCCCCTCTCCTCTTTAACCTCTACATCTACCCCCTCATTGCTGCTTTGCTCAAACTGGAGGTCTCCGTCTATAACTATGCGGATGACCTCCAGTTAGTATTTGATGTTTCCTCCTCTTCTAACCCTCTCCTCAAATTCCAAAGTACACTTGTCTTTATTTCGGACTGGATGAGTCTAAATCATCTTAAACTCAATCCGGATAAAACGGAGCTGATCCTGACTGGTGGGACCTCTAACCCTTGGTCCTCTGCCTTCTGGCCCCCCAGCCTTGGCTCCCCCCCGGCCCCCTCTGCCTCAGTGAGAACCCTTGGTATCAAAGTCAGTAAGGATCTTTCCATGCGCCCTCAGATCAGCTCCGTTGTTTCCTCATGTTTCCTCGCTTTACGAATTATCCGTAAGATTTCCCGTTTTTTTTCTGTAGATGCTCTCAAAATAATTGTTTTAGCCATGGTTCTCTCCCGCATAGACTTTGGTAACTGTCTTTATGCGGGTGTCCCCGCATACGAGCTGCGACGCCTTCAAACCATCCAGAATCAGGCGGCTCGCCTCATCCACCAGCTCCCTAAATTTCATCACGCCTCCCCCCTTCTTAAATCCCTTCACTGGCTCCCCATTATGTACCGTACCCTCTTCAAAATGGGTTGCAGTCTTTATGGCTCGTGCCCACACTGCCCCTCTCTTCATCAACTCGCTGATCACTCCTTACATACCCAGCCGTACCCTCCGTTCTTCCAGTCAGGCTCTCCTTATCATTCCCCGTTTTCGCAAGTCGAGAGCAGGTGGTACTAGGTTCTCTGTCCTTGCCCCCCGCTTTTGGAATGACCTCCCATTTTCCATCAGATCCATTACCTCTTACCCATCCTTCAGGAATGCACTCAAGACTCACCTGTTCACTCTAGCCTTCCCCTCTCACTGATCCCCCTCACTGTCTGACTCATGTAATCCTCTAGCGCCAGGAAACCGCATGGTCACAGCGCGCTTTATAAGCACTTTCAACTTCTTCACGCGCATGGGCCCCCTCCCCCAATAGCCGGGGGGATCACGCGCGTAGGGCACCCCATGGCCAGGGGGGGGGTCATGCACGTGGGACCCCCCCATGGCCAGGGGCATTGGGGGGGCACGCGCGAGGGGCCCCCCCAATGGCTGGGGGGGGCCCTACGTGCGAGGGGCCCCCCAATGGCTGGGGGGGCCAACGCATGAGGGCCCCCCAATGGCTGGGGGGGCCAACACGCGAGGGCCCCCCAATGGCTAGGGGGGCCCTACGCATGAGGGGCCCCCCCAATGGCTAGGGGGGGGCCCTACGCGCGAGGGCCCCCCCCCCCAATGGCTAGGGGGGGCCTATGCGTGAGGGCCCCCCAATGGCTAGGGGGGCCCTACGCGCGAGGGGCCCCCCCAATGGCTAAGGGGGGCCCGCTAAGGGGGGGGCCTACGCGCGAGGGGCCCCCCCAATGGCTATGGGGGGGCCCTACGTGCGAGGGGCTCCCCAATGGCTAGGGGGGGCCCTACGCGCGAGGGGCCCCCCATAGCCATTGGGGGGGCCCCTCGCGCGTAGGGCCCCCCCAATGGCTAGGGGGGGCCCTAAGCGCGAGGGGCCCCCCAATGGCTGGGGGAGGCCCACGCGCGAGGGGGCCCCCCCCAAAATGGCTGGGGGGGCCCACGCGCGAGGGGCCCCCTGCAGTAGCGAAGAACGCGGGCAGAATATTTGATCCGTGTGTCTGGATCGTTTGGCTGTTACCGCAAGAAGTTTCCCGAGTGTGGTATTGGGTAAGGGTGCGCTTTGCACTATTTTTGCAGTATGCTTTAATTCGGACATCTGTTGTTCGTATGTCTTTCTGAGAACATTCCCCGAATAAGCCGCCCGGTTCGCTGGAGTTGCTGCCTGGCGTCTTTAACCGTGGTTAAAAGTGGGATACTGTTGAGGTCGCTCCACAATCCGGCCTTTTGTACGGTCGTCCGTGTGACTATTAAGCGCTGCAGATCTTTCGGTTATAGCAATTGAGTTCAAGACTTTTGTGGAGTATTCAACAATACTGTTTGTTTACAATTATTATTTGTTTACAATTGGGGCATGAACTAGAAACGTGTTTGGATATAATTCCTGGCAAAGAAGAATGAAGGTCTATGACGCAGATAGCCTTCTATGACATTATTGTGCAAATTGGGGGAAAAAGGATCTTTGCTTTGTATGTGCTTCTAGATTCTATAGAAGGCACCTACTCATCATCTGTACTATTGTTTTTCTAACCGGAATCTTGAGTCCTGAGATTAAGGATCATACTGTGTGAGGTGGGGCACATGATAATTTTAGGTGGGTATGCAAATAAGAAGGTTCATACCTAAAAAGATAGCATACAGGAATGTACTATACTTAAAAATATAGGTCCTTACCTCATTTCAGATAGTTCCTTCCCTTTCACCAATGAGATATCACAAACACCTGTTTAAAAGATATGCCTATAACTAACATGAAGTATTCTAGGTGGTTTTCTATTTCTTTACAGATAATGATAATATAGTGCTATATATTGATATGCCAAAAAAGTGTTACAGTGAGTGATAGCCATATTGTTTATTTCTTACAGGTCTCCCTCCTGTACCTTCCCTCGCTTGATCACCTTAATCTTACGTGCTGTAATAGCATATCTGAATTGAGGCGGTCGAGAGGTGGACCAAATAAGCATCGAACCCGCTCTGAGGATATATTGTTCATATGAATGCTAAAAGTAACAGAATACGCTGCTGTGCTGTATTGAGCGTTGGCAATGGGGATTAAGCTGCTGTACTTCATTGATCATTTGTAACTGCGAATTTGTCACTGTGCTACATTGAGGATTAGTAACTGGGAATACACGGCATTGCTTTACTGAGGTGTGGTAAAAGAATATGCTGCTGTGCTGTATTGAGCATTGATAACGGAATAGTCTGCTGTTTTGAGCGTTCGTTACTAGGAATACACTGCTGTGGTTTATCGGCGATTGGTAACTGCAAATTTGCCAGTTTGCTACAATGATGTGTGGTAACTGGAGTATGCTGCTGTGTGTCTTTGAGGGGTGATGACTGGTTTATGATGAATGTCACGTGAAGATGTGTACAATGAAAGTTATTTCATGGCTTAGGTGGTTGGATGCAAATAGCATCACCACCTCACACTAGGCGACCCCCCTGGCCATTGGGGGGGCCCTTGTGCATGACCCCCCTGGCCATTGGGGGGGCCCTCGAGCGTGACCCCCCCCGGCCAAGGGGGGGGGCCCTCGTGCGTGACCCCCCGGCCATTGGGGGGGGCGTCTCGCGCATGACCCCCCCGGCCATTTGGGGGGGTGTCTCGTCCGTGACCCCCCATGGCCATTCTGAAAAATTAGGGGGTCGGGGGGGTCACCCCTCCCAATGGCCGGGGGAGGGTCATGCACGTGGGCCCTCCCATCCTCCCCTTCCCCCTCTCCTCTTTAACCTCTACATCTACCCCCTCATTGCTGCTTTGCTCAAACTGGAGATCTCCGTCTATAACTATGCGGATGACCTCCAGTTAATATTTGATGTTTCCTCCTCTTCTAACCCTCTCCTCAAATTCCAAAGTACACTTGTCTTTATTTCGGACTGGATGAGTCTAAATCATCTTAAACTCAATCCGGATAAAACGGAGCTGATCCTGACTGGTGGGACCTCTAACCCTTGGTCCTCTGCCTTCTGGCCCCCCTGCCTTGGCTCCCCCCCGGCCCCCTCTGCCTCAGTGAGAACCCTTGGTATCAAAGTCAGTAAGGATCTTTCCATGCGCCCTCAGATCAGCTCCGTTGTTTCCTCATGTTTCCTCGCTTTACGAATTATCCGTAAGATTTCCCGTTTTTTTTCTGTAGATGCTCTCAAAATAATTGTTTTAGCCATGGTTCTCTCCTGCATAGACTATGGTAACTGTCTTTATGCGGGTGTCCCCGCATACAAGCTGCGACGCCTTCAAACCATCCAGAATCAGGCGGCTCGCCTCATCCACCAGCTCCCTAAATTTCATCACGCCTCCCCCCTTCTTAAATCCCTTCACTGGCTCCCCATTATGTACCGTACCCTCTTCAAAATGGGTTGCAGTCTTTATGGCTCGTGCCCACACTGCCCCTCTCTTCATCAACTCGCTGATCACTCCTTACATACCCAGCCGTACCCTCCGTTCTTCCAGTCAGGCTCTCCTTATCATTCCCCGTTTTCGCAAGTCGAGAGCAGGTGGTACTAGGTTCTCTGTCCTTGCCCCCCGCTTTTGGAATGACCTCCCATTTTCCATCAGATCCATTACCTCTTACCCATCCTTCAGGAAGGCACTCAAGACTCACCTGTTCACTCTAGCCTTCCCCTCTCACTGATCCCCCTCACTGTCTGACTCATGTAATCCTCTAGCGCCAGGAAACCGCATGGTCACAGCGCGCATTATAAGCACTTTCAACTTCTTCACGGGCGTGGGCCCCCTCCCCCCAATAGCCGGGGGGGTCCCGCGCGTGGGGCCCCCCCATGGCCGGGCGGGTCATGTGCGTGGGGGCCCCCCCATGGCCAGGGGCATTGGGGGGCACGCGCGAGGGCCCCCCCGATGGCTGGGGGGGCCACGCGGGGACCTACGCGCTGGGGGGCCCTATGCTGGGGGGGCAACGCGCGAGTGGGGCCCAAGCGCGAGGGGCCCCCCAAGCGCGAGGGGCCCCCCAAGCGCGAGGGGCCCCCCAAGCGCGAGGGGCCCCCCAAGCGCAAGGGGCCCCCCAAGCGCAAGGGGCCCCCCAAGCGCAAGGGGCCCCCCAAGCGCAAGGGGCCCCCCAAGCGCGGGGGGCCACACGCGAGGGCCCCCCCCAATGGAAGGGGGGCCACGTGCGGGGGGGCCCCCAAATGGCTGGGGGGGCCCACACGCGGGGGGGCCCCCAAATGGCTGGGGGGGCCCACACGCGGGGGGCCCCCTGCAGTAGCGAAGAACACGGGCAGATTATTTGATCCGTGTGTCTGGATCGTTTGGCTGTTACCGCAAGAAGTTTCCCGACTGTGGTATTGGGTAACAGCCAAACGATCCAGACACACGGATCAAATAATCTGCCCGCGTTCTTCGCTACGGCAGGATAAATACCATGTCTGCCTCCTTCCTCCACGTAACAGTGATGCACTCAAGGCTCATGGGATTTGTACTTCCTCAGTCTCCTCCTTTGTCCATAAGCTGAACAAGGCTTTGAACAGCGCCACTGCCTCGTTCAAGTTCACCGCTGAGACTGCTAGAATTACCCTTGGCGCCCTCTGACCTGCAGTCGAGTGTATGTGCGTAACAGTTACCACACCTCAGTGAAACACAGCAGAGTACATCCAGTTAACACCCCTTAATGCAAAACAGTAGTGAAGTAGCAGTTACAAATCGTCAATGAAGTAGAGCAGCGTATTCTCGGTTATCAATGCTCAATACAGCATAGCAGCATATTCGGTTACCCCAGCTCAGTGAATGACAGCAGCGTACTCCCAATTACCCCTCTCATAGTCCGTACCACTCTTTAATGAAGTACAGCAGCGCAGTCAAAGTTACCACCCCTCAAAATACCACAGTAGCGAATTTGCAGTTGCAAATTGTCAATGAAGCACAGCAGCATATTCCCCGTTACCAATGCTCAATACAGAACAGCACACATTGTATTTTGTAACCACACCTCTGTGTAGCAAAGCACAGTCACCTCAGTGAAGGACAGCAAGTAGCTACTCCCAGCTATCCCCTCATTGTCTGTACCACTCTTCAATGAAGTACAGCAGCGTAGTCCCAGTCACCACCCCTCAATATAGCACAGTAGCGAATTCGCAGTTACAAACTGTCAATGAAGCACTGCAGTGTGTTCCCTGTTGCCAACCCACAAAAAAGCACAGCAGCGCATTCTGTTACCACACAATGAAGCAGAGCAGCAAACTCCCATTTACTACCCCTCAATATACCACAGTAGCGAATTTGCAGTTGCAAATTCTCAATGAAGCACAGCAGCATACTCCCTGTTACCAATGCTCAATACAGAACAGCAGTGTATTCTGTAACCACAGCCTCAGTGAAGAAGAGCAGTGTACTCCCAGTTAATACTCCTCAATGTAGCAAAGTGGCGAATTTATAGTTACCAATCCTCAATGAAGAACAGCAGCGTATACACTGTTAAAAAACGCTTAAGGACAGCAGCGTATTCTGTTACCACACCTCAATGAAGCAGGGCAGTGTACTCCCAGTTACCACCCCTCAATATAGCACAGTAAAGAATTCGCAGATACCAATCAAAGAAGCACAGCAGCGTATTCCCAGTAACAAACGCCCAATACAGCACAGCAGTGTATTCTGTTAACACACCTTACTGGAGCAAAGCAGTGTACTCCCAGTTACTACTCCTCAATGTAGAACAGTGGCAAATTTGCAGTTACCAATTGTCACTAAAGCACAGCAGCTTAGTCCCAGTAACGAACGCTCAATACAGGACAGGAGCGTATTCTGCTACCACACCTCAATGAAGCATAGCAGCGTACTCCCAGTTCCCACCCCTTAATATACCACAGTAGCAAATTTGCAGTTACCAATCATCAAAGCACAGCAGCGTACTCCCAGTTACCCCCCTCATAGTCCGTACTGCTCTTCAATAAAACACAGCTGTGTAGTCCCAGTTACCAACGCTCAAAGCACAGCAGCTTATTCTGTTACCAAACCCCAGTGAAATATAGCAGAGTATTCCCAGTTATCACCCCACAATGTGGAACAGCAGCAAATTTGCAGTTACTAATAGTCAATAAAGCACAGCAGCTTATTTCCAGTAGCAAACGCTCAATACAGCACAGCAGAGTATTCTGTTAACACACCTCACTGAAGCAAAGTAGTGTACTCCCAGGTACCGCTCCTCAATGTAGAACAGTGGCGAATTTGCAGTTACCAATCATCAAAGAAACACAGTAGAGTATTCCTTGTTACAAACGCTCATTACAGCACAGCACAGCAGCGTATTCTGTAACCACACCTCAGTAAAGCAAAGCAGTGTACTCCCAGTTACTACTCCTCAATGTAGCACAGTGGCAAATTCATAATTACCAATCCCCAATGGTTTGCAATGTTACAAACGCTTAATAAAGCACAGCAGCGCATTCGGTTACCACACCTCAATGAAGCAGAGCAGCATACTCCCAGTTACCACCCCTCAGTATAGCACAGTAGGGATTTCGCAGTTACAAATTGTCAATTAAGCACAGCAGCGTATTACCCATTACCCAAGATCAATTAAGCACAGCAGCGTATTCTGTTACCACAACTCACTGAAGCAAAGCAGTGTACTCCCAGTTACTACTCCTCAATGAAGCCCAATGGCGAATTTGTTATCAATCAATGAAGCACAGCAGAGAATTTCCTGGTACCAATGCTCAACGCACACAGCGTATTCTGTAACCCCACCTCAGTGAAGCACAGCAGCATACTCCCAGTTACCACCCCTCAATATAGCACAGTAGAGAATTCGCAGTTGCAAATTGTCAATGGAGCACAGCAGCGTATTCCCTGTTACCAATGGTCAATAAAGCACAGCTGCATATTCGGTTACCTCCCCTCCTGAAGAGACCAGTTCACCAAAGCACCTACAAGTCATATGCAGCGCAATTCAGAGGTATGCAAGATCGCCCCATGAAGAGCATGTCAGATTTATTGAAGGTTACTCCATGAAGAGGCCCATGTGCAAAAGCACTAAGATATACATCACATAGAGGTAGTCTGAGGTATGCAGGATTGTCCCCTAGAGAGGCCCGTGGGTCAAAGCACCAAGATGCCAATCAGAGAGCAAATCTGAGTATGCAAGTTCACCCCACGAAGAGGCCAGTGTATCAAAGCAATGATAAGTCAATTGCATAGAAAGTCAAAGGTATGCAAGATCGAGTCATGAAGAGAAGCATGCATCAAAGCACATTATAGTGAATTGTGCAGAGCAAACCAGAGGTACGCAAGCTCACCCCATGAAGAGGCCCATGCGTCAAAGCACTGAGATGTCAATCACTCTGAGCAGGTCAGAGGTATGCAAGATTGCCACATAGAAAGATCAGTGCATCAAACACTGAGAAATCAATTAAACAGAACAAGTCTGGTATACACAATGTGGCCTCATTAAGAGACCAGGGCATCAAGGCAAGATCGCCCCATGAAGAGGAGCATGTGTCACTCACTCAGAGCAAGTCAGAGGTCTGCAAGATTACCCCAAAAACAGGCCCAAGAGTCAAAGCACTGAGAAGTCAATCACTGAGTAGAGGGTATGTCAGTAAAATCACCGGGACAAACAAGCAGACCAAGTCAGAGGTATGCAGCGTCACCCAATGAAGAGGCCTGTGCGTAAAAGTGCCAAGGCGTCAAACACGAAGAGCAGGTCAGAGGCACTCTAGCTCACCCCATGAAGAGGCCTGTGCAAAGAACTGAGACTTCAATCACATAGAGCAAGTCCTTAGTATGCAAGGTCTCCCCATGAAGAAGCCTGTCCATCAAAGCGCTGAGACGTCAATCACGCAGAACAGACCTCAGCTGTAAGGAATGCATAAAACAAGTCATGCTGAGCACCAGCAGATAAACATAGTCTGCACATACTCACTAACCAAAGGTTCCACAGTCTATGGCCTACTTCTTCATCCACATCCATAGAGGATAGGCTCCATCGCCTTTGACAAAGTTTGCTAAATATGTGACGGACTGCACTCGGCAAAGGCTTGAATCTGCACCTGGATCCTCAGGTTCCAGAGGGAGAAAAGCATCAATGTGCATAGAAGCTGCTATGTGGTAGGTGCAGCACTACCTGCCTCTGGCGCCCTAATCACTGTGTAATGTCCTACTTACGTTAATTAAAGCCACAAGTATGAGCTGAACTCCCATTACGCTCCTCAAAGGCCACCCCTCACCCCCTTGCCCATTACAGACCTGTTTAACAAAATGGTTGGAAGGGAAACCTGGGATCCGTGAACCCTTCTCAGCATAAGTTGGGTAAAGGTAAACAAGAGGAGGGTAGTTTACAGGGTCTTTCCTCATTTGGAGGGCAAGTTGACAATGATGCAAACAGGCCCACTAGACTGAAGCGGAAAAGAAAATGGTCAGAGAAAACCTTTCTTTACCCATTTATTCAGAGCATGTCTCCAACTTCAACTCTCTTCTAAGCACTCTAAGAAACATGGTGGCTGCTGAGACATGCGAGCCCGGAACCATCAGCATAGTCTGGCAGCTTCAGGTAGACGCAAGATGCAAATCCCAAGAGTGGAGGAGGTACAAGTCTAACTCACCTGCATTCTTCCAGGGACACCTTTTTATCAATGTGTCTGGATGAGAACTCATAAATGGACTTGGCTGCATTCCAGTCATCCATTTGGGCACACTGTAGAAGAGAGGAAAGTGAGAAGCAAGTCAGATGTATGGAAGGTCGTCCCATGAAGAGACCAGAGTATCAAAAGCACTGAGGTCGCTTAAGCAGAGCAAGTCACAGGTATGAGAATCGCCTCACTAAGAAACCAGTAGACCATAAACACATTTACCACCACTCAATTAAGCACAGCAGATTACTCCAGTTACCAACCCTCAGTGATACACAGCAGTGTATTCCCAGTTACCACCCCCCAATGAAACACAGTAGCATACTCTGTTACCACCCCTTATACTCTGTTACAATCCCTCAATAAAGCACAGCAGCGTATTCTGTTTCCAAAACACAGTGAAGCAAATCAGAGTACTCCCAGTTACCGCCCCTCAATGTGGCAGAATAGCAAATTTTCAGTTACAAATCGTCAGTGAAGCACAGCAGCTTATTCCCATCGTCTCAATGAAGGAAAGCACCATTCTCCCAGATACCACCCCTCGATGAGATGATTCTCTGGGCAGATGTAGATACAGATCAATGAACACCGCTTATGACTCAAAGTGCAAACAGTACTTACAATAAACCAATGCCCAGTCCAATACATGCTTTTATATAAAAAAAAATAAGTATTTTATTTCTAACTATTCACATGCAAAGGAATATGACATTCTGAAGCAAAAACACAATTCTCCCTGAGGTCGAGTTTCTAGTAGTTGTCAGGCAAATCCCTGTCTCACCCTTCTTCGTGATCTTGGTGTCCCCTCAGCCAGCAGGGAGAGTAGCAGGACTTTGCCCCAAGTCCTGGTCACAGTCAGAAGTCTGGCAGAGCTTCACCTCCTCATACAACCCATCTGGCTGCTTAGCTGATGACAGTGTTTCTGGTTTGTCTCCCTTTTTTGTGGTCCTTTTCCAGACAGCAAATGTGATTTTAGGTCTGAGCCTTTGAAGTTTTAGATTGGGGTTTTGCTTTTTTTTGTGGACATCTTTACTTTTCTCCTTTCCTCTGAAGGGATGGTTGTCACACAGACTTTACTGATTATTATTGACCGACAACCAAATTCATGGGAATGATCTGAGTTCACATCCGGATGTCAGCCTCGGAGATATGTGCATAAAAAGTTTAATCCCGGGCTCCCAACCAGGGTCGTTATGATTCCTTTATCACCCCAATTCCCTTCCTGGGATGTGTACAGGACCATTCCTTGTGATCTATCACTGAATCAAAGAGCACTCTTTGAAGTGCACAGAGGGAGCATTGCTTTCCCTCCGGCGTTGTGTCGCACACAGCTCACAGGAATGCATCAATACACAAACCTGTCTGGGGGGATTCATCTGCTCATGGAATGGGCAAAACTTTCGGAGTTTCACTCTGCAGAATTCTGGGGAGTTGCATAAAAACCGCGCTAAATTCTGCAGAGCTCCACCATCCAACAGAAAAATATACATTTTGTGCTGCTTGCACTGCACTTTAGAGCCAGTAGCTCGAGACGCACTGACAAATCAGCGCAAATGGCAGCATGCGGTGTGAACGAAAGCGTAGCCATTCAAGTTGATTTTGCTGTCGCTCGAGTAGAAAATCCACTTGAGCAGCAGGAAATCTACTCAAGAAGCAGCACTCTGGCCGCAACTGCCCTAATTAGAAAATGGCGCTATGGGAGGCTAAATCTCATTAGCATTTCTGGAGCCTCACAAGAAAAAACTGCCCAGCAGCCATTGGTGGAATCTGGCTGGAACTCAGCGTTACAAGAGTAATGTAGATTTGCCAATACAACATTCCACCCAACCCTAGTGTTCACCAGGCAAACCTGGACCTCTCAAAAAGGAACCCAGGGTCCTTCATGTAATGTACCATTGCAGGTGCATTGGTACTCTGTATGCTTTCACAGCACACTTACTGTACAGCTCTTCTACTTCCATTCATTGTACAATTACAGGCACACATACATTCAGCACACACATTCAATCTGTGCACTGTTCAGCACTGAAGACATTATGCGTTACACCAGGGTGTACTTTTGTTTTTTGTAACACACACACTAACCATGTGTGCTGCACAACACTTCACCCCTCATGTATTGTACTTGATGCAAGCACACAGACTCAGCATGTGCTTTTTTTTGCATGCACTGCCCAGTATTACATCTCTTATGTACTGTACCCCAACAGGCATGCATACATTCGGTGCGTGCACTAACCATGCATATACCGTGTAGAGCTTCCATATCCCTGTACTGTACCCTTCACAGGCACACATACTGAGGCACTACTCTTTGCTGCACAGCACTTCCACATCTAACTGATGTGGGCCAAGGGTGAGTTAAGCACACAGCAGCGGAACTTTTAAATTGGCGAGTAGCCATAGGCCTCACTCTAGTGGCAGAGGGTAAAAGGGAGCTGTTCACGACTAATGATCAATACACGGTAAGCTGCCACCACCGCGCTTGTGCTGCTCAACGCCTCGTGAAGGCTGTAGCCTTCCACCACTATGAGGGTAGTGCTTTGGGCGCCACTCCCGTTCCAACAAGACCGCAATCCGTGAGACAGGCCTATGTCATGGCACACTCGCATGATTCGTGTTTGACTAAGACAAAAAAATTAGCATTATGAATTCAAACAGTACAGTAGGACACTCGGCAGAGGTACACATCACTTACCATGCAGAGAACTTTCCAGTCCCAACAACTGATTAAATGTAATAAGCTAACCCAATATTATCCCATGGGAGAGGTAGTGAAAAACAAATTTGGAATCTTTTCACCACGAGGACAAAACTTAAAACCACATGTCCAACTTTTTAAATACACTGCACCCTGCCCTAAGGTCTGATAGGGGCCTACATTAGGGGTGCCATATTTGTATTAAAAAAAGAGTTTTAGGCTTTGAAAAGCGTTATTTTGTGAGTCATACTGGCAGTTTTAAACTCTGCATAGGCTGCAATGGCAGGCCTAAGACATGTTTGAAGGGCTACTTAAGCGGGTGGCACAATAAGTGCTGCAGGGCCACTAGCAGCATTCAATTTACAGGCCTGGATACATGTTGTACACTTTGGGGACCTAAGTAAATTAAATGTGCCAGTTGCGTGTAGTCCACTGGCACTATGTTTTAAGGAGTGAACACCAGCAATTTGACACTGGCTATCAGTGGTAAAGTGTACAGAGTCCAAAAGCCAACAAAAGCGAATTAGAGCAAAATAGGAGGGGAGAAGGCAAAGGTTTTAGGGACGACCACCATAAGGCTGTCCAATCTAACATTCAGAAATTGGCAAATTGAAAATTTTTGCTCCATTTTATGCTGCAACACATGGTTGTTGGTAATTAAAGGTCATCTATGGGTGTGTTAGTGCTAGGGAGCTGTTACGATCCTGTCACCGGTTCTGAATATAGTGATGGTCCCTCCTTGTAAGAGTATAAATGTTCACAACTTTAAAAGCAAAGGCCATGAATACAAAGAGTATCTTATATCTCCATTATTTTCTTATTTAGAAATAGAAGAACATTTGGCCAAGATCACTTCTTCAGGACCATAAGTCTATTGTGTCCTCCGGACTATAATGCCGTCCTGTTGGGAATTTGATGAAGCAGGCCCAGATCAGAAGTCTCTACTGGGAGGCTTCAATCTGCTGCACAGGAGGACTGTATGTATGGGGACACTATGAGTGAAACGATTTGCCACTAGTTTTCAGAGAACATCTGGACAGCCTCCGGTGGATTGATAGAATGGTAGGCTTTCAAGATGGCCATCAGGGAAACATCATATGGACAACAGAGAGACGGGAAAGAATAACAGAGGCAAATGATGGGCTAGATCAACCACTGCCCCAGGGAACGGGAACATGCTCCCTGATGAGACTCCGATGTACCAAAAGTGCTACTTCTACACAGGGAAAAACATGCCAAAGCCACCATAATGGAAGGATTACAGAGGCAAAGAATACACTCCAAAACAGCTTAGTAAGGTGGCTAAATCAATGAGGCTACTGGCCAGATTGACCAATACGAAAACCAGAGAGAGACAAAGCACAAGAATACAGAATGCAGAGATGCAGAGGATACAAGCGCAAAAGGGTTTTAATCAAGTTTTTTGGGGGTTATTTCTCTACTTGGTGTGAGGAAAGTACAGAGGTTTCTGGCTTGGCTCTAGAAAACCTTGTAGTTCATCCAGAAAAAGAAGCTCTGGTGGCTGTATTAAATGTGTAAGGGGTACGAAAACTGATAGAGTTGGCCAGGAGCAAAACCCCAGTAGCCGATAGACTATCAGCAGATATTTAAATGACCTAAGTGAAGGAGCTAGCCTTGAGCCTAGTAGAGGTATACATTGCAGCTACCGGACTCTCAAAAAAATGGATGATTCTGTTGTTGCCAAAACCTAGACAAGACCTCTTGCACCATATTAAAGCCGGTAGTGGTCATAACTGATCTGGAATAAGATTTTGGCACAATAGGATTCCGATCTATCTTCGCAGTCAGGAGAATACTAGACCACAGGCCTAATATCATGCATTGGGTCGCTCTCAGATTTTTTCCACCACTTGCATGCTTTAAGACAGGGTGAACGGTGTGAGAGTCATACCAGATAAAGAGGAGAACTCGCCATGTATGCTTTCTCAGCCTTTATTTTTGCTATGGCGATGGTGGGCATGGCTAATGAAAGGAGATATGATAATAAAGATAGAGGAATCCACATATCGTATACAGGACATCACACATATATCACTATGCTCAGATGATATACTGCTTTATGTAAGGAGCATCACATCAGATTTGCCATCAAAGTTGGCAGTAGTACAGACCTTTGGTGACGTGTCAGGATTAAGGGCCAATAGGATGAACTCTTGCATTTTTACTGATAAACCCAGTCCCATTGGACCTGACAGGCAGATTAACTATCAGGGTCTAAAATGGGAATCTGACTTGTGCCGCTATCTGGGGGCTCAGTTATACCGCAACGAAGCAGGCATACTTAAGAGCAATATAGCTAGCGCAGTGAGAGCCCTGAAGGGTAGTATCCAGCTCTGGAGCTTTCTTTTCTTATCGGTCATGGGCAGGATACGGTTGTCTCAAGAGAAAAGGGGAGATGAGAGGAATATCACGAGGAGTTCATCCTCTTCAAAACAAGAGAGCTTGTCTGTACTCTGTGTGGTAACCCTTCACAAGATAAAGAGAAAACTTTAGGTTTTCTTATATAACCCTCAGCCACTAGGGTTGCCCCTTGGTGGCATGCTTCATCATAGGGTTCCTCCAATTTTGCTGTGGAACGGGCCTGCGAGTTATGCGGACCTGCGAGATATGGGGGAGTACTAAGTATTATGCTCTAAATGATGAAAATATAAGAAGTGGGAGGGGTATTGTTTGAGGTTTAAAAATAACTGCCTGGCAAATAAGTAATACTTTAAACAGTCCTCCAGGCGGTATTGTTAAAAAGTAGGGAGAGAGAATAGAAAGTGTAGGTTGAAATGTACCTTACTTTCTATAAGTCTACATGTTTCAAGACAATCCCCAAGGCTTGTCTTCAGGACCACGGATCTAACTCACTGATTCCATTCCTAAAATAGTACTGATGACGTGACCTCATACACACTGCATGCTAACAGAAAAGGTTTTTTAGCACCTACTTGGTGTTACTGCTTGGCAACCTGTAATGTATAATAAAAGAGCTAGCCTGGCAAAGTTTGGGCAGAAAACAGGAGAACAGTGCGCTTAGACTAGTAAATTAAACAAGTACCCTGTATATGATTTTTATATATTTTAAAGAAGTGACCTCTACGTGACAGGTCATGTGAACTAAAATACAATGCTTGCTGAGGTGAGCACATCTAATAAAAAAGTGATCCCTATGGTGTAAAACACAAAGCAAAAATGATACACAGACTTGGCACAAACTCTACAAAAATTATGCTAGACATTTGCAGAATAGGTCCTCCGGTGGCAAGACGAGCCTGTGCTTAAAAAAACCACAAATCATTGCCATCATGTCGTGCTCGTAAGAATGAGCTCACTCAGAGAACTATGCTGTATGGGAACTTAAGCAGCTGTGCCGTACTCACTGCTTTTAAGGGATCCTATGTGCCAATTCACCTAAGGAACTGCACCGGGGCCTGAATATTACCCCATAGAGCTGTTCATATATTATGTGCTGGTGAGTAGGTGCATGGGCTGTGCGTCCTCGCTGCACTGTCTAGAGCAGAGAGCAACTAGACCGTTTAGTCGTTTCTAAAATGGCAGACGCAAGTGGAACCACTTCCTAGTTCCTCTTGCAGTGCCAAGGGCAGCAGACATGGGCGCGCTTTAGCTGCATGCCCTCATCTGCCTTGGGTCCTTATTTTGTAGTTATTATGTGGCTGTTGGGTGTATTTTTCTGTAGTTTATTGAGATATAGGTGAACATCCTGTGATGAATATTTCTCAGCTAAGAAAATATATATATTCTCAGCTAAGAGAATGTAGGATTGTCACTAGTACCTCTTGTAAAAAAAGGGGGGGAGGGTGGTTATGTGCCCTTATTACATATGGAAATATTGTTAAAAATCCAGTGATGGTAAAGAACGGAACCTGGTGTTATCACCTATATGAACTGGCTGATTGAAGGTGTCCTGTACCATATGTTGCTACAGATATCAAATTCCTTCAGCGTCAGAGATAATTAAGACACATATTAATGGGAGGTATTATGCCAGTGGTTTACAAACTTGTTCAACCAGCAGCTCCCCTGACCTATTGGCCGTGACTACCCATTACATACCTTTATTGGCAGGTGGAGAGTTGAATTCTCTCTATATAAAACTTTCAAAAAAAGAGTTCTTACATGGCTATATCAGTCTCTGCTCTGAGATCATATTCTCAATACAGAGGTGTCTTTAAATCTGAATAAGACTGTTAGGCCCAGATTCCTGGGAACTAGGGCACTCAGGCGTTACTAGGCTCCAATCGCATCAACTGGAGTGTTCCCAGCTGGTGTCCTGGGGCCTTGGTACTAGTGGACCCAAAACTGTATAACCAAGTACTCCTCTCCAGCACTTTAACTCTCTCAGGGTAGTGAGACAGAAAAGTCCAAGGCTTACTCAAGGAGGTGAGGTGGGTTTTAACATTCAGAAAACAGTGCACACAGAACTATCAGCTGATAAACTCAATATCCAGTCAGCAATTTATGTTTTGAAAATAAACATTCTTTAATACACACTACACATAAAACTAGGACAAACAGTGAAATACAGATGTCGCTACAACCCTCTGGGCCAGAGTTCTGACCCCAAATAGTATTATAGGGCCTAGACACTAAGCATTCAGTTAACATGGAGAGACACAATTAGCATTGCATATTCCAGACCATGTTGCACAGGGTTGCTCTCTGTAGGAAAGCAGGATCTGCTTTCATGGTCACCCCCACTTTTTGCTTGTGCCATTATGTTTTACTGACTAGTCTGACTGGGATCCTGTTAATGAGGACCCCAGCCTCTGTCCTTCTTCCCTAAATTGGACATGGTGAGTACATTCAGGTATGGCTGAGTATATGAAAAAGGCAAGCAAAAACTTTGAGGCCAGCCAAGAACTTCAGAAAGCTTGGCATGACCAAAAGGCTGTCCAGACTGTACCAGCCAAGCCAGAAAGTGTGGCTGTTGGCGTCTGTGGCCCCAAAAACTGTCTGAGACAAATGGAGTGGGCCCCACACAATCCTTGAACAGAAATGAGAGGTCACCTACTTGGTGGACCTAGGCACTCCCAGATGTCCCCACAGGGTACTTCATGTGAACTGCCTAAATCTTTTTGTTAACAGGGCCGACATGAGCTTGCTCATGGCCACTGATGAAGGACAGGATGAAGAGTGACCCCGCTCCCTGATCTCCTCTCAGTACCTTGTTGATTGGTCAGTTGGAGTAGCCTTGGCAGGCAGCCTCACTGACCAGCAGCAAGCTGATTGCAGGAAGGTTCTCAATCAGTACCAACACATTTTCTCTCTAACTTCCAGTCAAACCACATGGTGTGCCCATGAAGTGGACACAGTAGACAGTCTGCCAGTAAAGAACAAAATTAACAGACAACCTGACCACGTCAGAGACTGCATCAGGTGCCTGACCATATAAGAGACTGCATCACGACAGAGGTCCAAAAGATGATGGAATTGGGGTCATTGAACCTGCAGATAGACCTTGGGTTAGTCCAATAGTCCTTGTTGCAAAACCTCACACCAAGGGTGAATAAGAGAGATGAGGTTTGTGTGGACTACAAAGGGCTCAATGCAATCACTAGGACTGATGCTCATTCTATTCCTAGGGCAGATGAGCTCATAGATCTATATATTTATCACTTTCTTCCAATTTGGCATTTCCAATGCACTACCCTATTTCTCAGCCTATACTTCTCTCAATATATCTTCTAGCCCAACTGTCTGACACATCTCAAACTACTTTCTACTACTCTTTCAAATGCACTACCCTATTTCTCACCCTCTACATCTATCAATATAGCCTCTACGTCCACTCCTTTATCCCAAACCCCATACCACTACTATGATCCCCAGAACAACCCTTTTTAGACTCTCCTACTCTACCCCTCCTTGCATCATCCGACACCTCTTTTACAATACTGATCCCCCAAAACAAACCTTTCTAAACTCTTCCCTCTGGCTCTTCCACACCAAAAACCCTTATTACTTATCCAAGCGCCTTCTCCTACTGCTATGACCTAAAAAAAAAAAAAAAAAAAAAAATTTTAAAAATCCTTCGGTCCTCTATCCCTTCACTATCCTTTTCAATCAAAATAACAGACTGACAGGTTCCCTTCTCAGATTCCATATTCCACTATACTTATTCACCACTAATCATTTATGGGTTCCAGAGTAGCATACTACTCGCCAATAAAGCGTTTCAACACCTCATCAGGGTTACAAGCGCTATATAAATGTAAACCTTTTTTCCCCATTTTTACCCCTCCCCAACCCTTCTCAATTCAAATAACGGACTAACATATCCACCACTCAAATTACTTCCTATTTCACTATACTAATATTGAACACTAATCCTTTATGGGTTCCAGAGTAGCGTGCTACTCGGCAAAAAAGAGCTTCAAAACCCCATCAGGGGTAGAAAGCATTATATAAATACAAACCTCTTTCCCTCTTCTATCCCGCCACCAACCCTTCTCTATCCAAATAACTGAATAACATATCCACCACTCAAATTACTTCCTATTTCACTATACTAATATTGAACACTAATCCTTTTTGGGTTCCAGAGTAGCGTGCTACTCGCCAGAAAAGTGCTTCAACACCCATCAGGGGTAACAGGTGCTATATGAATGCAAACCTTTCTTCCCCTTCAATCCCTCCGCTATCCTTCTCACTCCAAATAACTGACTAATATCCACCACTCAAATTATTTTCATATTTCACCACACTAATTCACCACTAATCCTTTATGGGTTTACGGAGTAGCGTGCTTCAGCACCCCATCAGGGGTAAAAAGCGATATATAAATACAAACCTTTTTTCCTCTTCTATCCTTCTGCTATCCTTCCGAATCCAAATAACTGACTAACCTATCCACCACTTAAAAAGTACTTGCTTGTTTGACTATACTAATTCAACACTAATCCATTATGGGTCCCTGAGTAGCATGCTACTCGCCGAAAAAAGCACTTCAACGCCTCGTCAGGGGTAGTAAGCACTATACAAATGCAATTACAATACAATACAATAGATACTGTGGTCTCAGCCAAATATCTGAGGACATTTGACCTGACTGCTGGCTACTGTAAAACCAGACTAGCTGAGGATGCCAAGCAAAAACAACAGAATTTTCAACCCCCAGTGGGCATTATCAATTTATTATGATGCCCTTTGGTCTGAAAAATGCACATGCCACATTTTAAAGGTTGGTGAATAAAGTTCTCACAGGTCTGGAAGCCTATAGTGCAGAAAATCTAGAGGATATTGCTGTCTTTAGCTCCACTTGGGAGGACCACCTTGTCCACCTCAGGTAAGTTCTGGAGGCCCTGCAAAAGGCAGGCATCACTTTCTAGGCCACAAAGTGCCAGATAGGGCAGAGCAAGGTTGTATATTTGGGTCACCTAGTAGGGGGAGGCCAAGTCCAGCCATTGGAGAGCAAGATCCAGACCATCGTGGACTGGGTTGCTCCCTCTACCTAAACTCAGGTTAGAGCTTTTTTGGGCCGGACTTGGTAATACAGGAGGTTTGTTAATGGATATGGGTCCATTGGGACTCCCCTTAATGATCTCACCTCCAAGAGAATGCCTAAAAAGGTTCAGTGACAGTTAGCTGTCAAAAGGCATTTGATGGCCTGAAGCAGGCTATGTGCACTGCTCCGAATCTGCAAAGGCCTGACTATTCCAAAACCTTCATTGTCCAGACAGATGCATCTGAGATAGGGTAGGAGCTGTTTTGTCACAACTAAATGCAGTGGGCCAATCAATCAGGGAATTTTAAGCGCGCTACTCACCTGTGAGGGTCTCAAGGCGCTGAGGGGGGGGAAGGGGAACCGCATATCTGTTTAGCTGAAGAGCCAGGTCTTGAGGGTCTTCTTGAAGGTGTTCAGGGAGGTGGCGTGTCTGATGTCTGCCGGTATCTCATTCCAGGTCTTGGCTGCGAAGTGAGAGAAGGATCTTCTGCCTGCTCTGGCTCTGTGGATGCGAGGGGTTTCGGCCAGTGCAAGGTTGGAAAATTGGAGGGTTTTTATGGGTACGTGGAAGTTGATTCTGTCGTTGAGGTATTTGGGTCCGTTGTTGTGTAGGCATTTGTAGGCCAGGACCAACCAGTAGCTTTTATAAGCAGAAGGTCGACCCCCAGGGAGAAACATTGGTCAGGTATAAAGAGGCGGGCCTTTGCTATGGTCTGGGCCTTCGAGAAGTTGAGGCCATTCCTGTTTGGCACTCACTTCCTTGTTCAGACAGACCATAAGCCCCTCCTATAGCTTACACAAATAAAGAGTGAAAATCCCAAACTTTTGTGGTGGTCCATTTCCCTACAGGAGATGGACTTTTTAGTGGAACATAGGCATGGGAATTACCATGCCAACGCAGATGGGCTCTCCAGATATTTCAGTTCAGTTTAGAACTGGGCAAGGTTAGTCTCATCTCCTTACGTTTAGGAAGGGGGGGTGGTCTAGGAAAGTAGGATCTGCTTTCATGGTCAGCCCCACTTTTTGATTGTTTTACTGACAAGTCTGACTGGAATCCGGGTAATCAGGACCTCAGTCTGTGCTTCTTCCCTAAATTGGACATGGCGAGTACTTTGGAACACTCCAGATGGGCTACTGGTGTACCTCTGTAAGTCCCTAGTATATAGTACTAAGGTACCCAAGGCATAGGTACACCAAAATAGTACCCAACAGTGCACACGTTATTTGATTCATGCCACCTGTGTTCAGCAGTATGAATGCAATACAGCACAGAAGTATAATGGAAAGAAGATTATGCAATAGAATGGGAGAACAGCTGGCACCAAGGATTTGGAATAGTTTCTTCCTTCTTCACTCTGCTAGGTATGACAAATCCCATTCACAAGCAATACAGAAGTAATCTTTCATACAGTAGGTGCCTAATAAGGCCACATTGTAATTCCAAGGTGGCTATGCTGCCAATAATATTAGAATCTAAATACTATACAAAGTGGCGGATTGACACATTGTGCATTTCAATCAATCAATCAGGCGTTTATTAAGCGCGACTACTCACCCGCGAGGGTCTCAAGGCGCTGGGGGTGGGGGGTAGCAAGCTCCAGAGCCTCGGGGTGGGGTTTGTCCAAAAGCCAGGTTTTGAGGTTTCTTACGAAGGTGAGGAGCGCTCCTGTCTATCTTGGATGTTCCTTGCTGCTAATGCTGCATTTTTGCAAAGTTGAAGGGTTTCTGAGATCCCAGCGCTTCCTGAAATTCGGTGTCTTCTTTTGGAGGTACTCTATTTGGGCTAAACGGAGACAAATAGAGAATGTGCACCTCGACAGCCATTCCTCATGTACTGCAGCCCTCCTCAAATTCTCCATGGAGGGTGGGGAGCCAGGCTGATCAGTGCCCCTAACCTCTGCATACTTTTTCATACTACTGACTTCTTCGGTCCAGCAGTGTACACCGGCACCAGCACAAGAGCTGTGCACCACTGGAAGAAGCATACAGGCAAAAAGAAGATCCTGGTAGGTATGCAGCCCACAAATTCACACCCTGAGCTAAAACAAGTTTTGCCCTAATCTTGTTGCCATTTAAATTAATCTTAAGCATGGATTATTTCAACAGGTTTATTTACTTTCAACAGAGCATTTTGTCAAGATGTTACTCCTCAAAACTACTCCAACATGATGCAAATCCCAACCTTTCCAACCAAAGAATCTTCCTCAATCACTAAGAAAAGATGATAACATTTCTGGCTCATGTGGGATGTTCCAATGCTAACACAATGCAACGAGGCAACTCTAAGGGAAATGGCTCTCTATGAACCTTGTGGTCTACCTGAGAACCAAGAGTAGCATTCTGTAGAGCATGGACACAATACCCTGACTCTAGTGGAGGAGAGTACAGAACCTTTAATCCCGTTTCAAGAGCTTCAGCTGCCCCCAGAGTAGCGGGAACATGCCCTTGTCTACAGGGGTTTATTGTGCTGCAGTTTCCTTACCTAGGTATACTGCCTGTAGCTGAACCAGAGCAGAGGGCCCATGTCAAGTGCTTTATAAAAGGTTCAGGTAGATGCAGCTGGTCCCTAAGTATCAGCAAGAGGATCAGAGAGACAACACCCCACACCATGGAAGAGGAATGTGTTGGGGTGTTCTGTTGTGTGATGTCTGAATGGAAGCAGGAGGAACTCCACCCACTCTGTAAAAGAGAGACAGCATGGGGTCTTCTAGGTCTATATACCTCCTGCTAGTGACTGGGAGAGGCAGATAAGAGCAGGGAAAAAGAAGACTGCAGAGGATGTAGTGTCACCAGCAGAGCCCTGCAGAAGATCGTTGACTCCGGCAGATGAAAGATGAAGAAGGGTCTAATGGAATCAAAAATGCCAAAACGTGATTGTGGGGAGAAAGAAGATGGACATGGAGGGGCCTGTGTAACCACTACAGACAAGTAATGATTACTGACTCCATGGACAAAGAGGAAGGAGCAATGGAGGTGGGCTGATTGAAAATAATGAAGCCCTGGTGGGGGACTGCTACAAGATCACCCGCAGGGACCACACCAACGGAGTAGGAGGAGGAATCGCCATCGTCCAGAGGAACACTCTCAGAGTCTCGACCAACACCGACGACACCCTCAGCACCACCGAACACATGCACTTCCAGATCCACACCGATCCCAACACCACCCTAGGAGGAACCCTCGTATATAGACCCCCCGGACCACAACCACAGTTCAGCGACTCCATCGCCGACTTCGTCAGTACACACGCCCTCACGTCCACAGACTACATCCTTCTCGGGGGACCTGAACTTCCACCTCGAGAACAACAACGACCGCAACTCCTCCACCCTGATCGACAACCTCAGACAACTCGTCACAACACCCACCCACTCCGCAGACCTCACGCTTGACCCCATCTTCTCCGCAAGCTCCCACGTTTCCTTCAACCACACCACCGAACTCTACTGGACTGACCATCACTGTATCCACTTCACCTTCCGGAAACCCACCACCGCACCCAACAGATCCCCCGCCGCTGCTGGAGCAAAGTCACCGAAGATCAGCTAACCACCACCCTCACCCGGAGCATACCCACCGACCCAGACTCCGCCGCCCACAACCTCAGACAATGGATCAACAACAGCGCCAACACCCTCTCCCCGATCAAGAAACCCCCCCAACAGACACACCAGCAAGAAAGCCAGCTGGTTCACTGAAGACATCCAGGCCTCCAAGCACAGCTGCCGAAAGCTAAAGAAGAAATGGCACCGTGAACAGACACAGGACAGCTACGCAGCCCACAAGAATGCCACCCGCAGACACCATCACCTCATTGGATCCGCCGAAAGGGCCTCCTTCAAAGACCGCCTAGACAAGAAGGCACACAACAGCAAAGAGCTCTAACATCGTGAAGGAACTCTCCAACCCCCGCTCCAACACCTATGACATTCCACCCTCGCAAGACCTGTGCGACTCCCTTGCTACCTTCTTCCATCGCAAGATCGGAGACATCCACGACAGCTTCAACGCCATGACCATCCCGACAACCACTGAGACCTCCACAGCCACCATTCGCACCGACCCCTTGCTCTCCTGGACCAACATAAACTACGACAACACCATCAAAATCATGAATACCATCCACTCCGGATCTCCGTCAGACCCATGCCCTCGCCACATCTTCAACAAAGCCAGCACCACCATCGCACCCCACCTCTGGAAAGCCATCAACATCTCCTTCGAGACAGCGACCTTCCCAGAGGGCTGGAAGCTCAAAAAACCCAAGGCTGGCCCCAAAGACCTCAAGAATTTCCAGCCGATCTCCCTGCTCCCGTTCCCGGCGAAGGTCATAGAGAAGACCGTCAACAGACAACTGACCCGCTACCTCGAGGAGAACAGCATCCTGGACCCGTCGCAGTCCGGGTTCCACAGCACTGAACCTGCCCTCATCGCCGCCACCGACTACATCAGGGCCCTGCTGGACAACTGAGAAACCGCTGCCCTCATCCTCCTGGACCTGTCAGCCGCCTTCGACACAGTCTGCCACCGCACTCTATGCACACGCCTCCACGACGCTGGGATCCGAGACAAGGCTCTGGACTGGACCACCTCCTTCCTCTCCGGCAGAACCTAGAGCGTCCGCCTCCCCCCTTTCCGCTCCAAAGCCACAGAGATAATCTGCGGCGTACCCCAGGGCTCATCCCTCAGACTGACATTGTTCAACTTCTACAAGGCACCGCTCGCCCACGTTGCCCGACTGCATGACCTCAACATCATCTCCTACGCTGACAACACCCAGCTGATCCTCTCCCTCACAAGGACCCCCTCACCGCCAAAACCACCCTCCACAAAGGAATGAAAGCCGTCACCGAGTGGATGAAGAACAGCCGTCTGAAGCTAAACTCGGACAAGAAGGAAGTCCGCATCCTCGGCTCTACCCCCTCGGCCTGGGATGACTCCTGGTGGCTGACTGCACTGGGAACAGCTCCAACACCCACCGACCAAGCACGCAACCTAGGGTTCATCCTAGACTCCACTCTCTCCATAACAAAGCAGGTCAATGCCATCTCGTCCTCCTGCTTCAACACCCTCCGCATGCTGCGCAAGATCTACAGGTGGATCCCCACCAAAACAAAATGAACGGTCACCCAGGCCCTCGTCAGCAGCAGGTTGGACTACGGAAACGCCATCTATGCAGGAGCCTCGGCCAAACTCCTGAAACTACTTCAACGCATCCAAAACGCCTCTACACGCCTGATCCTCGACATCCCTCGCCGCAGCCACATCACACCCCACCTGAGAGACCTGCACTGGCTCCCCGTCAACAAGAGGATCACCTTCAAGCTCCTCACCCACGCACACAAGGCACTCCACAACACCGGACCAGCAAACCTCAACAGACGACTCGGCTTCTACACCCCCCCAACCGCCAGCTCCGCCCGCTCCGCTGACCTCGCCCCCGCCACAGTCCACCGCATCCAGAGAGCGACCTCCAGCGGCAGATCCCACCTCGCCGCCAAGACCTGGAACACCCTCCCCATCCTCCTACAGCAGACCCAGGACCTGCTTACCTTCAGAAAACTCCTCAAGACTTGGCTATTCAAGCAGTAGCATCATTCCCCCCAGCGCCTTGAGACCCTCACGAGTAAGTAGTGCGCTTTACAAATGTTCTGATTGATTGATTGAGTCTGTTCTTATTCCAATGGTAAGTGACTGACAATATCCCACTTTCCATGTCTCTTCTCAGACCCAGGCCTAGAATCTTGAGCCCATTGTACCCGATTTAAGCATTTTAATCTGACACCTCCAGTCACCCTTTGAAAGAACTCAGTCCTCAAGAACTAGACCCAACACTGGAAATAGCACCCATTCCCCCTTTCACAGCTCCAAGCCAGGGTCCAACACTGCAGATATACCACATCAGTACATATGGGCCCAAACCCCACTAGCTGACAGTGCCGCACCTGCACTCGTACCCTTCCCAGAGGGACAGGTGATTTGGGAACCTAGAACACAACACTCTAGCACCAATGGGAACTGTGGAAACAGATCACCTTCTGCTTCCTACTCATGCATGTCCATAATAAGCTAAAGAAAGACATAATTTCAGTCTACAATATTTATTGCAACTACAGTGCTCTATTATGAAGCAAATGTGCTGCGATTAGAAAACATATACAACAGAGCAAAGTAATTGTAGGAGCTGGCTCTTTATATGCTATACAAAAAAGAGCTATATTGTACAGAGAGTCCAGGTATTCCCTTATGAGTGGACACAGGCTTGCTCTACCAGTCAGTCAGTCAGTCAGTCAAATACTTTATTCAATAAAATAAATAAATATGCTCTACCAATTCCAAGGTGCCTTTATAGGGGGTAGTGCGGATGGGTAGCTATAGGCTTATCGGGTGTGTTAGCCGGCCGCAAAATACACACAAATCCAAGAAATGATGCACACGAATTAAGGAGATCCACACCAATTTATACAAATAATGTTTAGGCACCAGAATCAATACGATCAGGTAAGCAAGTTCTACAAGAGAAATACTTTTACATTTAAAAAAGTCAACATTGGATTTTTCAGAAGCTGCAATGCTAGCCCAAAGGAGGAAAAACAAGTATGGCAATCGGGTACAGTACCGCGACTCACAAGTCCAATCTCCTGGACTAAAGGGAGTATGGGGCAAGGTCCAAGGCAGGATAAGAAGATCACCTCCAGTGGCACTAGGACGGCCAGGTGTAGTGGTTCAACACAGAATGGGTGCTGAAGTTAGTTAATGGGGTTCGGTCTGCGAGAAAAGAGGATGCGGATTTGGACTGGGGGGCCAGTCAGGCTGAACCAGCTGGGGGGGGCTTACTAACAGTGTCAACAGTCCTAAGATCGGACAAAAGCTGTGACCTGAGTCCTGAACAGATCCCGGTGTCTGGTTGACAGGAACTTTCAGTCACCATCTCTAACCAGGGTGACACCCTCTTTTCAGCAGTACCAGCATCCTGCAGTGCGATCATTCACAGCTGGCATCAGATCCCACCAGCAGTTGCCAATGAAGCAGAATCCAGCAGCCCTATGCAGGGGCTCTTTGCTACCATGACCCTCACAAGGCTCGTCACACAGTGCCTGGAAGACCTGGAACTGCAGACTGCCTATGCTGCATGGGGTGGTTTCACCCTGGCACCAAGCAGCACCTGCGTTAGTGCCCACTGCACTGCCAAGACATGCCACTGATACACCACCCCTGCTGCAGGTGGATGGTGACTTCTGACCGGTAGACTGCAATGTCCTTTGAAGTGTCTTTCATCACACTCCCCTACGCTTGGGCCATTACTAACTACCCCCTCCATCTAAAGCTCAGACAACCTAGGACTTGATGCAATACGAAAAAACACCCAGAGGCAGCCAATCGTCGGATCATGCCATGCTCACCACAACCAGGGTCGGATTGAGATATTAAGCCCAGGAACCCCCAAAAAAGTGGCCCACATTCCCGGATCACACCCATTCATGAAACAGCATTTGGCTAGTTTCATTGGGCTAATTTTTAGAGAAATATCTGATAAATTATAAATTTTATAACTCATACCACCAAAAACATTGGTAAAAACTAGAAGCACTACATTTTGGTAGGGCGAGCCAAGTGCAATGTAGTGGCACAACAAAAAGGCCACAACTCCTGATCTGGCTATCTGCCACCTGGCCGTTTTTTTAAATGCATTACAGTTATTTTAATGTCCAGGTTGGTACAAAAATGGAGAGAATCACCCACAGCTGGTATTTTCTACTCTGATCAAAATGTACTTTAAACAAGGAATGCAAGGTGAAAACAGTATAAAATGTGGTCTAAAGCTGCTTTAATGATGGGTGACTGACAGTTAAAACTAAACAAAGGCAGAAAAGCCATGTGAAGAAGGAATACAAACGTTTTTATTATTGTATGAAGAATCCTCTTTCATTATGTTCCTGCCTTCGCAGAAGCTTAAAAGGAGTAAACAGAAGGTTATTTATCAGTTTTATATAGTTTGATTTCGGTCCAAGGGCAGCCATTATATGAGCACCAGTCACATATAACACCCCCCAACAAACCAATACCTGAAAAATCCTTCAGTGGAGGTGCCAACAAAAGGCCCTCAAGCGAAGCCCCTTCCCTTACTCCCCCAGCGCTCGAGAGCAACCTGGCTCTTTGGTGAAACAGCGCCCAGATACCCCTAGGGGTGACAGTATTGTGCTTTATAAATGTTGTTAGTTTGTGTTTGATTACGGAAGATCAAATTCACTTTTATTATAGTCCTTGAGCAATTAAGTAATTTGCCCAGAATTACAGGATGTTGAGCTGAGGTAGGACTCAAACCCAATTGCATAGTTCCCAATTCGGCAGCTCAGACCCTAGGTGCTTCACAGCGTGGACTATGCAAACATATCCCCCCAACACACTCAAACCCATCAAGGCGTGAAAGATACAGCAGTGGAGAGGTGCCAACAAAAGGCCCTTAGCAAGGCCCATTCTCTTACTCACACTCTCCCCAGACAATTATAGCCTCAGGGCCACGGCTTGGTAGGGGTTGGGAAAAAGCACATAGCCGCTGCTGCTCTAAGGGAACTGAGGTGATGATGAGCCAATGGCCACGTCACCTGCCCCCAACCAGGGTGCCAGTCTTAGTGGGATGCCTACAGTGGCCAACAGTTTCGGCATGAAAGGAGGCAATCAGTTTCTGAGGTGGCCGTGCAGTCTCCCTGGCTAGAAGTGAGCCTCGGCTCCGCTGTGGCCAGTGAGCTGTGATTGGCGGACGGCGAGGGACCCCACTAGAGGCCGGTGAGAAGCTTGGAGGAGGTTTTCATTTTATCAGCCACGATCCTGCAGGGCCTCCTGCTGCGCGGCAGACTTAATACTCCCTGGGAAGGCTCATTTATGTGGAGCATTTTCAACTCCACAAAATCACCCTAGCTCGCTGATCCGCCAGGAGACTTTGTTCTCCATTCATTTCAGAGTGCAGCGCTTCCTCAAAGGGAGTATTTGAAGTGCCTGTGATCCGCAGACCATCTGAGCCGTGAAGGCCTTGTTGCAGGCCCGGCTCCAGGAATTTTTAATTGGGTGAGCCAAGGGTGCATTTGGGTGGGCCACTGCAGGCCAAATTTGTTGCTTCTTGTGATAGCCTACAAGCCCTAGATTGCATCATATCTACTCGCAAACAGTCACCATGATACAGTGGATCGTTTCTGTGTGTATGCAGAGCATGTGGAGAGTTATTTGAAAGTAAAAGCAATGTCTGCACCTAAGTGCAAACCCTCAATTTACAACAGGCCAGGCCCGGATATCCACTTTTCTACCATCCCTTTCCTGTGCACCTTATTTCACAGCTGGCCTTGGGCCCCAGTCCCATATCAGCCACCATCCAACTCCACTTTCATTAATCCTGTAAAAAACATTAGTAAAATCATCTTCAAACTTAACTTTGAATATAGGAGTAAATATAATTAGCACGCAGTTTAAAATATGTTCCACAGTTGCCCTTATGGCCTGACTGCTAACTAAATAAAACCGAAAGGCCATGACAGGACTGGCTTTAGTGCTAGTGCGAAAGTCTTTTTGGGCACTCCATCAATGACTTCTTTCTCCACAATACCATTACTACCACCTTCCAACAGTGCCCTTCATCTGTCCGTAGCCACACTTGTTGTATAGCGCTACTCGTATCAGGGTAGGGTGTCACAGTACTTTACCTCACGCACATATACAGAGACAATGAATCATACAAGTATGTAAATCAGTCTATAGGAAATGTCAATGAGGAATACAAGGTGTAGGAATCACATGCCATCCATACTGGTGGGCAGTATATTTTAAGATGGTTTGGGCTAGGAAAGCACAAACTTGGGATTTAAAGCATACCCCAGTGGTTGGGGGTTGGCATTTCAAAACTACCAACAGGCAAAGGATTGCTACCCAGCAGGATCATTAATCACCAGTTATCTTGACAGTTTTATTGTTATCTTGCATCCATGGCCATGTTAACAATAAAAATAAATTAAATGAAGCATACACCAAATATGTGCCTTGCTGGGCCTGTACAGATTTTAAAAAGAAAAACAAATAGTAACACATTCTCTTACCTACTCAAATTAGTCAAACTTTATGTCACAGCCTGATGTGATCAGCAGCTGCGGGGGTCAGGAAAGGTGAATCAGAATAAACAAAACTTATTTTCTACAGAGCTGAACAGAAAGGAAACATCCACGCAGCTGGACGGTAGGCAAGCAGCATGACAGTAGGCAAAAGTCCCCTTTGCCATAACCCCTATTGTACCTGCAAGACAACCCACCTTTCTAAAAGGAGTGGGCGATTGGGGTTGGCTGTGAGAAAGAGCCAAGGCTCAATCTTGCACTTCCAGAATTGTAAGAAAAACAACGTTCGGCGGGACGTTTAAAATTAGAAACGCCCATTTTCTATTGGCCTTCATGTCCTCACTGCGAGGGCCAAGGCTCATGTTTGGGTGGGTCTGGCTGACCCGCCCCCACCCTCTAGAACCGGGCCTGCCTTGTTGCATGCTCTCTATCACCCTTCCATCGCACTTGCCTCTTTCTTGTCTGTTCCCTGGCAGCTCTCTAAGACCCACGCAGGCCTTGAGGCCCTCACCATGTTCGGGGCTCCGCGGATTGAAGCGGCGCACGCGCTGTGTAGCAGCAAACCATTCCTCGTAGCGCGAGCCTCAGAAGAATACATGGTGTCCGCAGAGCCCCGCCCACATCTACAGGTAGGGACCAATCACAGCCAGGAAACGGGGTAACTGTCAGTTTTTCCAACGCTTCTAATAATAAAAAAAAAAATGCAATGCAACAGGTCTCGCATTTATGCGAGTTTGAGCCATTGACATTGTAAATGACAATGCCTTTCATTTATGTTTTTGGTTTTTGAAACTTAAATAAAACGCATTGTCATTTACCATGCTAATATCTTAAACTCGCGTAAACGCGAGACCTATTGTATTGCAAATGCTTGTTTATATAAGGTATAGCATCAAAGGGAGGAGAAGTATATTCATAGTTTCTCACCAGTTATTTATTATACTGGCGACAAACATGTTATCAAGTTATGAACAGCAGTAGAGCATGTTAGGCCCTCATAGCAGAGAGACTGTTAATGCTTGTTGCATCCACTGCGTTGCCAGAGTAATCGCTACAAATACAAGGGACCCCAGCAATGTGAAATCCAAATAAATGTTGTGGTCCACATTAGTTGCAAGAGCTAAAGGCTTTAAAAGCACCTGTTTTGTTCGCACAGGGGAAAATAGTAGTAATCAGTGCCATCTGGCAATGGCGACATATTCACATTTTTTTCCCACAGACCGATACTTCACAACTTGACTTTAAGTAAACGAAACTGCACTCTTTTTTTAATGTTGCCAGTAGTCTATGCACACAAGTGGCACGACACAGCACTTTTTTTCCACTGACCGGCACGAAAAGAAACTCAGAAACATCCGGCAATGAAAATTCCTAGAGGTACCAAGCTTCAGAAAATATTCTTTTTGCGAAAGAAATACCAGATAGCCTGTAGCTATTTAAATCAAAAACCATCGTTTTGGTCTAGAAATGCACTCACGCGAGTAAAAGCCAACTAAACATCTCCCTGATCAACTAAATATGGAAAATCTTTGCAAAAATGTAAATTATATTACATAAGTGTAGTGACCAGATTAAAAACATGTATCCTAGGGTTGATTAACTGATTTACTTCACAAATGTTTTAACGTACGTTTCTGTTTGAGGTTACCACCCAAATTACACACATTAAAAAAATGAATTAAGATTTAAATTTTGTTTCCATTGGAAAAAAAGTACTTAGGGCTGGAACAGTTTGACCGGATCCCGGTCAGCGGTGTTTGGAGGAAGTCCTCAGATGTAAAGGTTTGTTTTGTTTAACTGGTCCCACCTGAGCTGTCTACTGCTACTACTGTTATATAAGAATACATGGTGTCCGCAGAGCCCCGCCCACATCTACAGGTAGGGACCAGTGGAGTGGAGAAGGTTGGCTCAATGGTTAGAGCGGCAGATCCTGATGCAGATGTCTGGCCCGGGACCAGGGTTCAATTCCCGCCTCAGTGGGTCTTGGGCTCAATTTCCTCGGACCTGTTAATTCTCGCCTCTGTGTCTATTCTAATCATGGGTCCCACTCTGCAACTCTGGGCAATAGCTTGCTTAATCTCCACAACGGCCCCAACAGCACTGGGATGCCTGGCTTCACCAGGAGTGGACATTTCACAGGGAAAAGCCAGGAAGGGTTCCACAGCGATATGAGTACAGCGCCAGGACACCCTAGGGTAACAGTGCGCTATACAAGTACAACACATTTACTGTTGTTACTACCGGTGGTACTGGAGCTCGGTGGCGTCGTCAGGTGGGCTGGGATAATTAATACACTGCTGCTTCCTCTGTAATGTAAGTATTTGTTGTGTGGCTGTGTTTTTACGGTTTATTAAAGTAATGAAGTGCAAAGTGAAATGCATGTGTGTTTGTTGCTGAAAACCCTCGATCAAGAGGTTTGAACTCTTTGTTTTCTGTTCCACGGGAATATATTTGTTCTTTAAACATGTAAATACTTTGGGCCTGAAAGTAGGAGAGTGTATATTAAAGAGCATACTGAAACGTTTAATCTAAAAGATTTATTGATACAAAATAAAGTATTAAAAGATCAACGGGGAACAATGTGATTGAACGACAGAGCAGCACCAGTGTAATAAACAAGCACTGATCGTATGCCTAAGGCTTCCAGAAACAGAGTATTTACAGATCTGTGCAGGAACCAGAACACGAGTTATCTACCCCTGATCGCGTTTAAATACATCATCAATGTATACTTTAAAATCTTTCACCTGTAGTTTTGGATTACGAAAGGGAAATGCTAAACATATCAGAATGCAAGACAAAACAGTACTGGAACTAACCCCACCGAGCACAGACCAACGTTAAAGATATATAGGCAGTCAGTTCATTTAAAAGTGCATTCTGGTACTTGTAGTTCTTATATTTTCATTATGTTCACGGTAACCACAAAACTATATCCCTTCAAGGCAAAGACAAAGCAGGACTGGAGATGTCAGCATGGCCCTCCTTTTATGATCGGCATTAAGTGTGATGCAAAAGGTCAGTTATGGCGGGAAAATGTCACTCTGCAAACACAAGTCTGACGTACAGAAAACGGGGAGCTCTGAGGGGTGTTAGTTGTGTATGTGAGGATGTCTGGTGAACCATGTGACGTGTGTCTGTTATGTGTTGGTTTGTGGACACCTGTCTGCCTGCGTGTGCGCATGCGTCACACAAACGCCACACCTAGGCAATGCTCTTGACCCATAAACTGGTTTCAAATGATGTGATCGTGGGCAAATAATTTAATTCATTGACCTGCCATTTTCTTCCTTATCACATATGAGAGCACCTTCAAATGTGTGAGTTCAGCATGTCTGCTGTACAAAAATCTCTTTTGTTTGATTTAATAGTCTAAACTTGCCATATTGCTGGCATAGCTTGTTAAAATACATTGTATGAGAAGCAGACCAAAAGGGGTGCTTGAGAGGCAGTGTGTATTGTTAGCAGTTTAAAACAATATTTTTCATACTAATCCACATTTCTTTAAGACCTTTGAAACAGAGAGGAGAGTGTGTGAGTTTATATCTGTCTGTATATATAAATTACAGGTGAAATATGACAGACACCTTACCATACCCGACTGAAAGAACTTTTACCCAACTATTTACTATAGAATACATTTTTAGGGGGGTGTAACACCCCTCACAACCTCCTGAAGCTATGCCCTGGAAGCTGCACCAGCAGCTCTATGTTGAGATCGTTCTGCGACAGTTGTGGCTTGCGAAGGGCTATTTAGGCACCATTAATGCGCGCTGACATCAATTCCAACACTAGCAGATGTGGCTCTGGAACGAAAACCACTCTATTTGAGACTCTTTCCAGCAACAATTTCTTCTGAAAATTCTAAGAATGCAAGGTAACTATGTCACCTGCCAAATCTACGGGTTTTAATCATGTGGGAAATGTCTCAAATAAATGTCTGTCACTCACCCACATGTGGTTTCCATTTTCCTGGGATCGGAACACGTCCCCATGGCCATTCAAGACCGGGAAGCAAAGTTCTTTTTTGCGAGGCACTGCAAGACCCTGCGCGGTATCGATTGAGGTCTAAAGGTAGGTCTCTTAGCTGCTCCTGAGATTGCTCCAGCAACAGGTTGTTTGCACAATGTAAGTCCACCGGCAAATCAAAGAAAAAACGCAAGAAGTCCAAGTTAGACTTGGCCTCGTTCCATCATTCTTGGTCTCCTGTGAAGGTGCAAGGGTGTCATCGTGATTTCAGGTCACGGTCTCAAAGCTGTTCTACTTTGGAGTTGATTCCAGCCCTTGTTTCACGACAAACAGAATTTCTGGGTGTAGGGAAGTGCCTCTTTTTGACATGGTTACCCCCACTTTTATCTGGTAAATTATGTGATTTCGACTGAAAGTGTAATGGGTTCCTGCTATCCAGGTCCCCAGGATTAGAGCTCTTTCCCAAAACTTTACAGTTCTTCCCCCAATTGGCAAAACCTTTAGCACCTTCTGTAAGTTCCTACTAAATGGGACCCTGGTACGTAGGGCCTGAGGTACTAAAGAAGGTCCCTACAGGCTGCAGCATGAATTGTGTCATCCTAAGGTTTCCCTCACCAAGCACAGGCACGAGTGCCATTGCAGGCTGCATGTCTTGGTGCAGACAAAAGTGAAAACACAGGATGTCACACATCCCTGAGTGCCATGTCTCCTATCCTTTCATGTGATACTTGTAATGCCCAGAATCTTTTCTGACATCTGTTTGTGTCTAAAGGCCAAATCAACCATTCTTTCCAATTAGGGACTGATCTATTGTACTGTATTGTACTGTAAAATGTCATCTATTGTTGCTCCTTCTTGTTAAATCGAATTTTCCCCCTTTATCTGTGATGGTGTTGGAAAATGAGGTGTGTTCAGGTCCTTGTTCTTGGCTAGTCCAAGACAGGATGTCTATTACACAGTGTCATTTAGCAATATCATCTGCTGTGGAATGAGGCATGCTCTAAATAGCGCTTCTGATCCCTGGACTTGCCAGTCTCTAGAACCCCAGACTTATTTTAAGTCTATTGTGTCCTTCCATAGGTCAAAACCCTGTTCAGACAGTTGAGCAATAAAGGAAGCAGAGTAAATCGGTTTGGTGTTTGTCAGCATAATTTTCTGGGCCGATGTGGATGCCACTTTGTAATAAAATGATGTTGGGTCAGTAGTGTAAAACCCTGACAAATATGAGAATTTCTGTGTAAATGTTTGTGAACTGCCTTTAGGTGGTGTAGGGCAATGCTCCCACTGGTGGTACTCAAAAACATTTGTAGGTGAAATAGATTTGTGTAGGGAATGTTGACCATAATGTTGGTAGCAGTACAAAATGTTACAGTCTAAAGTACTTTCTAACATTTCAGTGTTTGGAAATGCAGAAGATTTCTCTAAATCGGACAACATGTTATTAACAGTTTCAGAATCCCAATCATCAGACCATGTACTGGAGGTAATGATATCACTTAATGAAATTTTAAACATATGAGAACGTTTTAAAAGTTCAGTCGGACCGAATATATCGAAATCAACTTTGTCCAAAACTATACCATCTGGTATAGAAACTGCTGTGATGTTCACTGATGACAAGTCTCTTTGTTCACGATGAGATGATTGATGCGGTTTTAAAATCAAACCAACTTTTTCGGCTGTAGAGCTTTGTTGAAGATATCATCCATTAATAAGCGTGCTAAAAGTTATAACTAAGCCTAGCGATAAGAAAAAATAGAATCCCAGAGTTCTAACCAAGGCATTAGCAGGTAAGTCTTTTTGAGAAAGTGCAGAAAGTTGTTAACTTGTTGCTTGCGTGTTTGTTGGGCTGGCGTCGTTTCTGGTTCGCTTGGATCCAAGGAAAACGTATCAAAGTTCATGAAGTAGCCAGAAGCAGTTCGATCAATTGTAGGAATTGCATCAGGATTTGTTGAAATTGTAGTGTGCTCTTGTCGAGGCATGTTGATGTAAACATCCGTATTTGGTCTTATTGCAACTCGTGTGTTGTTTTGAGTTTGATTTTGAAGTTGAACTTCTGGTTCAAGTGGAACGAGTTCCATAGCATTGTTGCATAGTCCTTCATTCCGTACAGGAGGCTCTTTGAACGTGATGAGTCTTTCTGTTTGAACTTCTTGGAATGTAGCTAGAGGGGAGCGTCTGCTACTGTGGCATCCACAAGGCCTACTGTTTAGAATCGGCCACATAGTGTGGTTTGATTAAGTCATTTGAGGCAAATCGTTTCTTCTTTCCCCTGGCAAGAGGCAGCAAAAGTACAGTACTTTTTCCTTGAACTGCTAAGACAGGTACAGGCTTTCTGTATGATGGTCCAAATTCTTTTTTGTCCACTATTTTCTCCCTGACCAGTTCCCCGACTTCTGGGATCCAGAAAGGTCTTGCCGTAACTGCCTTGACTTCCCTAGTGGCGGTCTGTTTCTGGAACACCTTACTTTGTTGTGTCCTGGATTCATTTAGATCCTGTAAAACAGCCAAACGATCATGGATATCAAATGGTTTTTCATCTGCCACTGTTCCTTCACAATCAAGATCAGGTACCCACATTCTCATCCCAAATAGGACCTCATATGGAGAGACATCCCCTAGAGAACTTCTTGGCTGGTTATTGAGTGCTCACTGTACCCCATATAAGTGATTGACCCAACCACCGCCCTTGCCTAATACCCTAGCTGTTAAAGATTGCTTTAGGTCCCAGTTTTTCCTCTCCACAACCAAATTTCCCTTAGGATGGTACGGAGAGGAGTACCTTAACGCTACGCCCATACTTTCCATGGCCTCTTTGTAAGCCCGAGAGATAAACGCCGGGCCACGGTCAGAATATAACGTTCCAACTGCGTATGCCCCTCGAAAGACTCGCAAATCTTTGATAACAGTTCGAGCGTCAGCCGAGCGCTGAGGCCAAACCCATAAGAATCTTGAGCATGAATCCACTGCAACCATTATGTTACCCGCACAACGTCCCTCACTTAGAAAAGGCCACATTCTCCTATTTTCACTACTAGTTCCATAATGCATTGGGAGGGTTGAAATGATTGTGTGTGGTTCCATGATGCCTAACAACCAATCAAATGTCTCTTGTCCTTTGAAATGAGAACCGCCCCTCTCAGTAATTGCTTGGCTTCTGCAGACCGTTGGGAACCCTGCCTGCCTGTTCTGATTGCTAAGTCAGAGAGATTCGAGTTCTGAAACCCTGCACGCCGTTTGAGGCGTTCTCGTCATTTCCTCAGATACTCCTTGGAATGGAATAAAGACATCTATATTCCTGTGAGACTTCTATTGGAAACCTTCACACGAAAGTACTTTGTTCATCATTTTTTTGGATTTGTTTTCGACCGGAACACTTCAGAAGCAGTGAATCATTTACTCACTCGTTCAGAGACTGCTCGCTGGCAATAGAACGAGAAGACTTTGATTTGTCGTTTTACCACGGCGGTAAGCAGATAATTACTCGCCTGGTGTATTCAGTTTTCTTTTTATGCACTTCAAAGGAGCGAGTTACACTGAGAGATTGGAAACGTTTTCAGGCAACTCCGTAGCGCTATCCTGTCCTGCCACGACGTGCCTTGTATAACTGACATTTCATTGTTTATCCAAGGACTCGACTTCACCGAAGCGCCTGTATTTCCTGCTGAGAACAACATTTCCTTTTGATTTCGAGTTTCCCTCGAACACAGCACCTTGACCCTTGCACTAGAGTGACTTTAATCTTGATCGTCTGGGGCTAAAAGACTGAAGTTGCATTTCAACAATTAAGCGCTGAAGAATCGCTTGAAAGACTACGCCTTTTGTTCCTTTTTGTTTTTGGTTGGCCCTAGTCACAGATATGTAGGTGAGTGGAGACCATACACAATCCTTCTATGTTGTAAGAAAACATTGATACCTATCCTGCTACACTATAGGAGTCTTTAGTGTATTAATAATAGAATGTTCCTTTCTCTTTACAGTTTCTACTAGCTGCCTACCAGCCTTTGTTCCCTCCTAAGCTGTGTCTCCTTCCTGGACGTTCCGAGTCTGCTCATCGCTCCTTGGGGGTACAGGGGGACTCCCTGCCATATCAACGTAGGGGGCTTACTGTATCCTCGGGGAAGGTGAGACCTAGCTTCGCTCCTGAGGATCTTTCATATGGGCTACCCTCAAGCAGTGACAGAAAGCCAAGCCCACGTTTAACATAAAATCCCCTGAGCGAAGCATGGATAAAGAGACTCTGGTAGCAGGAGCAGCTGCTCCTGAACTAACCATGGCAGACTTGGCTACTGCAGTAGTCAATTTGCAAACTGAACTTAGAGAGGTAAAAGCGGAAAACCAAAGACTAGTCCTAGAGGTAGACATGTTACGTAGCCAGAAAACTACATTTACAGACAGTGGCGCCACATATAAAAAACCATACATTCAGCCTGCTCGCTTTCAGGTTCCTTCTTTTCCAAGCACATCTACCTTAGGAAATCCGAATCCCACCCCCTTGAATGTCACAGTAGTTACGACACCCCAAACCCCATTAGCCATGCCAGAGAGATTCACGGGTGACAGTAGCAAGTACGCGGTCTTTATGAACCAGTGCCATTTACAGTTTCTCAGTAAGGCAGCGGCGTTTCCTGATGATGCTGCAAAAGTAGCATTTATAATATCCTACTTGGCAGGTAATGCGGCATTATGGGCTGTTCCTTTAGTAGAGAATGACGACCCTATCCTCTATAATCTAACACAGTTTAAGGACAGCATGAAACGCCTCTTTGCCAGACATTCGTATATGCAGGCCAGCGATAACGAGCTACTTGGGTTAAAACAAGGGTCCAAAGATTTACTAACCTATATTACAACGTTCAATCGCCTAGTTACAGAGACGCACTGGCCTGAGGCTAAGAGAACTTCATTATTTTATCGAGGATTGAGGAACGAACTAAAGGACATTTTGTCCCAAATCGTAGATCCCCCTGAAGACTGTGCCTCTTTCATAGATCTGGTAGTAAAATTGGAACATAGACTACATGAACGAAAAGGGGAGTGGGTCAAGGTAGACTATCCACGCTTTCAGATTCACAAAATAGAGAAAAAAGAATTGAAAGACACAAGCGAACCAATGCAAATAGGGGGAATTCGAGGCCCTTTAACTCAAGAAGAAAAAGACAAGAGGAGAAAGTTGAATCTATGTCTTTATTCTGGAAAAGAAGGACATTATACGCAAGAATGTCCAGTCAAACCCCGTTCAATTAAAAAGCCATCCCTTAACAAGACAATCTCTGCATTGCAGTCGGAAAACTCCTAGACTTGGAAGGTAGAGAGACCGCTTTTCCAAGTCCATCCTGTCCCCAGGTCTCATCCTTTTTAGCAAACACCTTCTCCTTGATATCTAGACATTTGACTATTTCAGTTGTGCTTATTTTATCCCCACAACATCGAAAATCTTTATCAGTCATGGTTGATTCTGGAGCCACTGGCAATTTTCTTGACATTGCCTTAGCACGGTCTTGTGGGATTGACTTCATCAAGAAATCACAACCCGAAAAAGTACGAGCGGTGGATGGGTCAGCTCTATCCTCGGGGTTAGTAACATACCACACCCCCGAAATACTTATGACCTGTGATAACGGACATACAGAAAAAATTATTTTTGATCTGATTGATACCCCTCCTTTTGGAGCAATCGTGGGAGTACCGTGGTTACAGCAACATAACCCCAACATAGATTGGGTAAAGAGAACTCTCACACTGAATTCCTCTTTTTGTATCAAACATTGTTACCAAGATATGATACATATGCAAGTTCCCTTGTATTGTGCTGGATCGACTTATCCCTCTACTCTTCCTGTAGAATACCAAGGCTATGGCAACGTGTTTGACGAAATCAAGGCAGTTGAATTGCCTCCACATAGATCTTTTGACTGTCGCATAGATCTAGTCCCTGGGGCTGAATTACCTCTTAGCAGAATCTATGCACTCACGGAACCTGAAACTAAATACCTGCAAGAATATCTCAATGATATGCTTAAAAAAGGTTTTATACGCCACTCGACCTCTCCAGTATCCTCACCCATCTTTTTCATACCTAAGCAGGAGGCCGGCTTGAGAGCGTGTCTAGATTATCGCGCCTTGAACAAGGTGACGATAAAAAACAGATACCCTCTTCCACTCATCTCTACTCTCTTAGACCAAGTACGTAAGGCCAAAATCTTCACCAAACTGGATCTTCGTGGGGCATATCATCTGATTCGTGTTAGAGAAGGAGATGAGTGGAAGACGGCATTCCGTACCAAGTTCGGTTTGTATGAGTATTGTGTAATGCCCTTTGGATTATGTAACGCTCCAGCGGCTTTTCAATTCTTCATTAATGAAGTCTTAAGAGAATATCTAGATGTATTCGTAATCGTCTACATCGATGATATTCTTATTTACTCTCAAAATGAACAAGAACATATCACACATGTTAAGGCAGTGCTTCAGTGTCTACAGGAACATCACTTATTTGCTAAATTAGACAAATGTCTTTTCCACGCAAACAAGGTCGACTTTTTAGGTTTTGTAATATCTGCAGACGGTTTACAAATGGATCCTGCTAAAGTATCAGCCATACTCCAATGGGCAAGTCCTAAGAACGTGAAAGAAGTGCAATCCTTCCTCGGTTTTGCAAACTTCTATAGAAGATTCATAGATCACTTCTCCGATCTGATACAACCTATCACAAGACTACTAAAGAAAGGAATCATCTTCTTATGGGACGAGGCAGCTGAAAAGGCTTTTCAAGAGCTAAAAACCAAATTCACTACTGCACCCATAATGCGTCACGCTGACGAAACTCAACCCTATTTCTTAGAGGCTGACGCTTCGCAATATGCAGTGGGAGGAATACTTTCTCAAAGAGACAGCAAGTCAGGCACGCTCCATCCCATTGCTTATTTTTCTAAGACATTGCTACCCGCGGAACAAAACTACACCATTGGTGAAAGAGAGCTTTTAGCCATCAAGCTAGCCTTTCAGGAATGGCGTCATTATCTCCTTGGTTCACCTCATGTGATAACTATCTACTCCGATCATCGTAATTTACAGTTTTTTAAATCAGCCCGTGCCCTTACACCTAGACAAATGCGATGGGTTTCCTTTTTTAGCGAATACAATTTCGTTATATCTTTCCGCCCTGGAAACAAACACGGCAAGGCGGACGCCTTATCCCGCTTGGGAATAGAATCCAAACAATTCATTGAGAATCCTGTACCCATCATTCCTGATAGCAAAATCGCAGCCATAGGTGATAAGATCCATGATATCCCAGACTCCTTTATGACTAAACTCTCTGCCGAACACTCCAGATTATCTCCAGAAGAGTGGTTAGCAAATCCCATCAACAAGATTGAGAATGGAATCTTTTTCCATGACAATCGTATATACGTACCTTCTCAAGAACTCCGTGATACTCTCCTTCAATGGTGTCATTCCCTACCCTTAGTTGCACATCCAGGTATAGAAAAAACCCTTCATCTATGCAAGAGATGGTTTTGGTGGAAAGGAATGAATCAGGACGTATCTGATTGGGTAGGAGCTTGTCCTACATGTGCACGAGAGAAAACATTGCATTGCGCTCCTGCTGGTCTGCTCCAACCGTTACCTGTCCCACCATCCCCTTGGCACTCTATTAGTATTGACTTTATCACAGACCTACCTAACTCCAGAGGTTATACCACGATCCTTGTTGTAGTGGATATGCTATCTAAAATGTCTCATTTTATTCCCTTAAAACAAGTGCCCAAAGCCCGAGATCTTGCTGACATTTTTATTGAACAGATAGTCAGATTACATGGTTTGCCTTCGATCATTGTGTCAGATAGGGGTCCCCAGTTTGTTTCCAGATTTTGGCAAGGGTTGTGTCACGCATTAAACATAGACCACCGTCTATCCTCTGCATACCATCCTCAGACAGATGGGCAAACCGAGAGGACCAATCAAACATTAGAACAATATCTTAGATGTTTACTGAGTACCCTCTCAAGTGATTGGGTTATGGCCTTAGCCCTCGCTGAATTTGCCTATAACAATTCCATGCACTCCGCCACCAAGATTTCACCTTTTTTCTTTAATCATGGTTATCACCCCAAGTTCTTGCCTCTACACCTCCCAGTATCTCTATCAGAAATCCCTGCAGTTACAGAACATCACACAAACATAAAAAAGATATGGACTCAGGCACAGACAGAATTACAGGAAACCAAGAAACAGATGAAGACACAGGCAGACAAACATAGATAAGAAGGCCCTACATATAACCTAGGGGATCATGTATGGTTGGCCACCAAGAACCTTCGTCTAGCAGGAACTAGAAAGTTACAACCCCGCTATATAGGACCCTACCAGATTACAAAAATAATCTCTCCAGTAGTGATGAAACTCGAATTACCCCAGGAAATGCAAATACATCCGGTCTTTCACATATCTTTGTTGAAACCATATATCAAACCTTCCTGTCCTGAACCACCACCACCTCCCTTGACAGTGGAAGGAGAATTGGAATATGAGGTCAATAAAATACTTGATTCCCGTACTTATCAAGGAAAACTACAATACCTAATAGATTGGGTTGGTTACCCTGCAGAGGAAAGAACTTGGGAATTAGCCGAACATGTTCACGCACCTCTACTAGTACGTAGATTTCATGCCCTTCATCCCAACAAACCTCGCCCGGTTAGGCTACCTTTAAGGGGGAGAACTGTTACCCGCACAACGTCCCTCACTTAGAAAAGGCCGCATTCTCCTATTTTCACTACTAGTTCCATAATGCATTGGGAGGGTTGAAATGATTGTGTGTGGTCCCATGATGCCTAACAACCAATCAAATGTCTCTTGTCCTTTGAAATGAGAACCGCCCCTCTCAGTAATTGCTTGGCTTCTGCAGACCGTTGGGAACCCTGCCTGCCTGTTCTGATTGCTAAGTCAGAGAGATTCGAGTTCTGAAACCCTGCACGCCGTTTGAGGCGTTCTCGTCATTTCCTCAGATACTCCTTGGAATGGAATAAAGACATCTATATTCCTGTGAGACTTCTATTGGAAACCTTCACACGAAAGTACTTTGTTCATCATTTTTTTGGATTTGTTTTCGACCGGAACACTTCAGAAGCAGTGAATCATTTACTCACTCGTTCAGAGACTGCTCGCTGGCAATAGAACGAGAAGACTTTGATTTGTCGTTTTACCACGGCGGTAAGCAGATAATTACTCGACTGGTGTATTCAGTTTTCTTTTTATGCACTTCAAAGGAGCGAGTTACACTGAGAGATTGGAAACGTTTTCAGGCAACTCCGTAGCGCTATCCTGTCCTGCCACGACGTGCCTTGTATAGCTGACATTTCATTGTTTATCCAAGGACTCGACTTCACCGAAGCGCCTGTATTTCCTGCTGAGAACAACATTTCCTTTTGATTTCGAGTTTCCCTCGAACACAGCACCTTGACCCTTGCACTAGAGTGACTTTAATCTTGATCGTCTGGGGCTAAAAGACTGAAGTTGCATTTCAACAATTAAGCGCTGAAGAATCGCTTGAAAGACTACGCCTTTTGTTCCTTTTTGTTTTTGGTTGGCCCTAGTCACAGATATGTAGGTGAGTGGAGACCATACACAATCCTTCTATGTTGTAAGAAAACATTGATACCTATCCTGCTACACTATAGGAGTCTTTAGTGTATTAATAATAGAATGTTCCTTTCTCTTTACAGTTTCTACTAGCTGCCTACCAGCCTTTGTTCCCTCCTAAGCTGTGTCTCCTTCCTGGACGTTCCGAGTCTGCTCATCGCTCCTTGGGGGTACAGGGGGACTCCCTGCTATATCAACGTAGGGGGCTTACCGTATCCTCGGGGAAGGTGAGACCTAGCTTCGCTCCTGAGGATCTTTCATATGGGCTACCCTCAAGCAGTGACACATTATATACTTGTAAGCCCCATCAGATTGTAAGGGTCGCAGTGGTCCAGATACACACATGTGAGAGGTTTGTCAGATATTAGTTACGGTGTCTGCAATGGTGGAGCCTTTCATCTATTGGCAGATGTCACATTTCAAGACATAGTCTTTAGTTTGTTTTGTTAGACCTTGCCACCAATAGCGCTGTTTCAGCAATGAAATATTTGCTGTAACGCCGGTATGTGCAGAGCCCAAACCCTCATGTGTAGCAATATTTAAACCTTGCCTACGATCCATATTTGGTATTAATCTATCCCCCACTCCAGGAATCTGAACATATGGAATGCTGTTTGCATCTGACTTGTAGGAGCACTTGAGTGGAAATTTCTTTGGTACTGCTGAGCTGCCTTTGCGCGAAGCAATGACACCCACCATAATCTCACCGTGTTTTCTCGTTTTTAAACGAGTGATTGCAGCTGCCGAAACCGTGCGTACAGCCCCCTTCGCGGCTTCATCAGCCAAAAATCCCCATCAACGGGAACGCCATCACGTTGATGACTGTGTGTGTATCACGTGACCCCGTGGTAGTTCGTTTTTCAACTTAACTACTTGTTCCCATAGCATTTTATGCTTAATTGTGCCACCTTTTGCATCTTTAAACCCGTTTAGTTCCTAATGATGTAAATATTCATTGTATGACTGCACACAGTAAAAGGAATCACACACAATTAGTGTGGAGAATTTGTGATCCTTATTTACAAGTGCCAGTATCAGTGCTTTTAACTCTGCCAACTGTGCCGTGCAGTCTCCTAGAGAAACCAAATTCACTACTGCACCCATAATGCGTCACGCTGACGAAACTCAACCCTATTTCTTAGAGGCTGACGCTTCGCAATATGCAGTGGGAGGAATACTTTCTCAAAGAGACAGCAAGTCAGGCACGCTCCATCCCATTGCTTATTTTTCTAAGACATTGCTACCCGCGGAACAAAACTACACCATTGGTGAAAGAGAGCTTTTAGCCATCAAGCTAGCCTTTCAGGAATGGCGTCATTATCTCCTTGGTTCACCTCATGTGATAACTATCTACTCCGATCATCGTAATTTACAGTTTTTTAAATCAGCCCGTGCCCTTACACCTAGACAAATGCGATGGGTTTCCTTTTTTAGCGAATACAATTTCGTTATATCTTTCCGCCCTGGAAACAAACACGGCAAGGCGGACGCCTTATCCCGCTTGGGAATAGAATCCAAACAATTCATTGAGAATCCTGTACCCATCATTCCTGATAGCAAAATCGCAGCCATAGGTGATAAGATCCATGATATCCCAGACTCCTTTATGACTAAACTCTCTGCCGAACACTCCAGATTATCTCCAGAAGAGTGGTTAGCAAATCCCATCAACAAGATTGAGAATGGAATCTTTTTCCATGACAATCGTATATACGTACCTTCTCAAGAACTCCGTGATACTCTCCTTCAATGGTGTCATTCCCTACCCTTAGTTGCACATCCAGGTATAGAAAAAACCCTTCATCTATGCAAGAGATGGTTTTGGTGGAAAGGAATGAATCAGGACGTATCTGATTGGGTAGGAGCTTGTCCTACATGTGCACGACAGAAAACATTGCATTGCGCTCCTGCTGGTCTGCTCCAACCGTTACCTGTCCCACCATCCCCTTGGCACTCTATTAGTATTGACTTTATCACAGACCTACCTAACTCCAGAGGTTATACCACGATCCTTGTTGTAGTGGATATGCTATCTAAAATGTCTCATTTTATTCCCTTAAAACAAGTGCCCAAAGCCCGAGATCTTGCTGACATTTTTATTGAACAGATAGTCAGATTACATGGTTTGCCTTCGATCATTGTGTCAGATAGGGGTCCCCAGTTTGTTTCCAGATTTTGGCAAGGGTTGTGTCACGCATTAAACATAGACCACCGTCTATCCTCTGCATACCATCCTCAGACAGATGGGCAAACCGAGAGGACCAATCAAACATTAGAACAATATCTTAGATGTTTACTGAGTACCCTCTCAAGTGATTGGGTTATGGCCTTAGCCCTCGCTGAATTTGCCTATAACAATTCCATGCACTCCGCCACCAAGATTTCACCTTTTTTCTTTAATCATGGTTATCACCCCAAGTTCTTGCCTCTACACCTCCCAGTATCTCTATCAGAAATCCCTGCAGTTACAGAACATCACACAAACATAAAAAAGATATGGACTCAGGCACAGACAGAATTACAGGAAACCAAGAAACAGATGAAGACACAGGCAGACAAACATAGATAAGAAGGCCCTACATATAACCTAGGGGATCATGTATGGTTGGCCACCAAGAACCTTCGTCTAGCAGGAACTAGAAAGTTACAACCCCGCTATATAGGACCCTACCAGATTACAAAAATAATCTCTCCAGTAGTGATGAAACTCGAATTACCCCAGGAAATGCAAATACATCCGGTCTTTCACATATCTTTGTTGAAACCATATATCAAACCTTCCTGTCCTGAACCACCACCACCTCCCTTGACAGTGGAAGGAGAATTGGAATATGAGGTCAATAAAATACTTGATTCCCGTACTTATCAAGGAAAACTACAATACCTAATAGATTGGGTTGGTTACCCTGCAGAGGAAAGAACTTGGGAATTAGCCGAACATGTTCACGCACCTCTACTAGTACGTAGATTTCATGCCCTTCATCCCAACAAACCTCGCCCGGTTAGGCTACCTTTAAGGGGGAGAACTGTTACCCGCACAACGTCCCTCACTTAGAAAAGGCCGCATTCTCCTATTTTCACTACTAGTTCCATAATGCATTGGGAGGGTTGAAATGATTGTGTGTGGTCCCATGATGCCTAACAACCAATCAAATGTCTCTTGTCCTTTGAAATGAGAACCGCCCCTCTCAGTAATTGCTTGGCTTCTGCAGACCGTTGGGAACCCTGCCTGCCTGTTCTGATTGCTAAGTCAGAGAGATTCGAGTTCTGAAACCCTGCACGCCGTTTGAGGCGTTCTCGTCATTTCCTCAGATACTCCTTGGAATGGAATAAAGACATCTATATTCCTGTGAGACTTCTATTGGAAACCTTCACACGAAAGTACTTTGTTCATCATTTTTTTGGATTTGTTTTCGACCGGAACACTTCAGAAGCAGTGAATCATTTACTCACTCGTTCAGAGACTGCTCGCTGGCAATAGAACGAGAAGACTTTGATTTGTCGTTTTACCACGGCGGTAAGCAGATAATTACTCGACTGGTGTATTCAGTTTTCTTTTTATGCACTTCAAAGGAGCGAGTTACACTGAGAGATTGGAAACGTTTTCAGGCAACTCCGTAGCGCTATCCTGTCCTGCCACGACGTGCCTTGTATAGCTGACATTTCATTGTTTATCCAAGGACTCGACTTCACCGAAGCGCCTGTATTTCCTGCTGAGAACAACATTTCCTTTTGATTTCGAGTTTCCCTCGAACACAGCACCTTGACCCTTGCACTAGAGTGACTTTAATCTTGATCGTCTGGGGCTAAAAGACTGAAGTTGCATTTCAACAATTAAGCGCTGAAGAATCGCTTGAAAGACTACGCCTTTTGTTCCTTTTTGTTTTTGGTTGGCCCTAGTCACAGATATGTAGGTGAGTGGAGACCATACACAATCCTTCTATGTTGTAAGAAAACATTGATACCTATCCTGCTACACTATAGGAGTCTTTAGTGTATTAATAATAGAATGTTCCTTTCTCTTTACAGTTTCTACTAGCTGCCTACCAGCCTTTGTTCCCTCCTAAGCTGTGTCTCCTTCCTGGACGTTCCGAGTCTGCTCATCGCTCCTTGGGGGTACAGGGGGACTCCCTGCTATATCAACGTAGGGGGCTTACCGTATCCTCGGGGAAGGTGAGACCTAGCTTCGCTCCTGAGGATCTTTCATATGGGCTACCCTCAAGCAGTGACACATTATATACTTGTAAGCCCCATCAGATTGTAAGGGTCGCAGTGGTCCAGATACACACATGTGAGAGGTTTGTCAGATATTAGTTACGGTGTCTGCAATGGTGGAGCCTTTCATCTATTGGCAGATGTCACATTTCAAGACATAGTCTTTAGTTTGTTTTGTTAGACCTTGCCACCAATAGCGCTGTTTCAGCAATGAAATATTTGCTGTAACGCCGGTATGTGCAGAGCCCAAACCCTCATGTGTAGCAATATTTAAACCTTGCCTACGATCCATATTTGGTATTAATCTATCCCCCACTCCAGGAATCTGAACATATGGAATGCTGTTTGCATCTGACTTGTAGGAGCACTTGAGTGGAAATTTCTTTGGTACTGCTGAGCTGCCTTTGCGCGAAGCAATGACACCCACCATAATCTCACCGTGTTTTCTCGTTTTTAAACGAGTGATTGCAGCTGCCGAAACCGTGCGTACAGCCCCCTTCGCGGCTTCATCAGCCAAAAATCCCCATCAACGGGAACGCCATCACGTTGATGACTGTGTGTGTATCACGTGACCCCGTGGTAGTTCGTTTTTCAACTTAACTACTTGTTCCCATAGCATTTTATGCTTAATTGTGCCACCTTTTGCATCTTTAAACCCGTTTAGTTCCTAATGATGTAAATATTCATTGTATGACTGCACACAGTAAAAGGAATCACACACAATTAGTGTGGAGAATTTGTGATCCTTATTTACAAGTGCCAGTATCAGTGCTTTTAACTCTGCCAACTGTGCCGTGCAGTCTCCTAGAGATTGCGTTTTGGTGCAACTTGGATGGAACTTTCCATTCCGCATGCAACCTTTAGCGATAGCACATGCTGCGCTGTATTGTTGCTTACTCCCTGTGGCCGGTGGAGCAGATCCGTCAATGTAAATAATATATTCATACTGATCTAGAGGCAAAATTTCATTTGGTAGAGGATATTCTTGTCCGTATTGGAGAAATGCGTGTGTTTTTAGACTAGGATCAAATCTCTATTCAGCGTCCGTTGCAGTAAGAGAATTAGCCCATTGTATCCATCTCGGATGTAAGGCTTTTGTTTTCGGAATGCTAGCCTTTGTAACAGCCTCTAAGGCTGGTACTGGGGTGACGACGATTATGCGTTTCCCCTGAGCCAGTGCTCTTTCTCTTGCTACATCGGTCTGAACTGCTGTCAGGATGTTTTTCTGTCGAAGTGAAATGCATTTCTGTACTTGTGTACAGGTGTGATTTGTAAGCGATTGGTACGGTTTCGCCTTCATTGAAGGTTAAGTAAGTGTACCCGCATTGACCCGCTAATATTCGGATCACTAGGTTGCGTACGTTTACGCGTGTTTGTAAGTGTTTGTAATCCATCATGTCTTCTTGTAGTGAACATAGGATGTTTGTGTGTTCTTGTGTCCATTGTCTAACTGAAAAGTCAGGTTTTATTAAGTCATGGAAAGGCTTTACTCTTTCTGCGTAATCCAAAATTTATGTTTTCCCGAAATTTAGGAATCCCAGTGTTGACTGCAGATTTTCAATGATTTTGGTGGTTGAAGCAGCCCACACATTTCTAAAAAGTTAGCTGCCAGGCTTTTCCCTTCACTTGAAAGCTCATATCCTAAAAACAGGACATTGAGGTGGGCTATTTTCGATTTCTTAAAATTTAATTTGTAGCCCTCAGAGGCGAATCCCGTAATTATGGTATTCACCCTGGTCAAGTGCCTTTTTAAGTCATCGTCCGTCAGATAAATACCATCCACATAGGACAATGCTTCTTCACCAAAATTTTGTAGTAACTCAGTTACTCTTGCTGAGAATATCCCCGGGCTGTACTTATACCCCCGGGGGAGGTGACAAAATTGTCGCTGGACCCCAACGCTGAGAATGCGGTCAAATGCCTGCCTTCAGGCGCTATATTTTGGCAGAAAAATCCATTTGAGATATCAAGTGTGGTTTTGTATTTCTTCCGCACATTGTTATTCATTAATGCGGCTCTGTGTGCATTTTGGACAGCGAATGTCTTTGTGCAAGTGTTTAAATGTCTGCAATCCAAAACTAGACAATATGTTTTGTCAGGTTTCATGACAGGAAACAAAGGATTGTTAATTGGTGAGGTGCATGTTTCAATCACCCCTTGGTATTCAAGTTGACCGAAGATCTCCCTGGCCTGTTTTTTAGCTTCTTGCTTTATTGGGTATTGCCTCTGGGCATTTGGTGAAACTTTTAACAGGATCACATGGTGGGTTGAATCCTCATCCCACCCGACAGGATTTTTTTACAAAGCTGGAGCTAGGGCAACTGCCCACTCCTGTGAATATGCATGTTTAAGATGTATGGGAACGAGGTCAGAGAATGCTGGAAAAAGTAACATTTCTCCCCTAGGGCACTCCATAACGAATGCCAGCGGCCAATCTTGTTCTGCTAATAGGATGTCATAACCAGATGATAGGTTTTCCCAAAAGAGACCTTTAACCTTCCTGGGCTTGTCGCCCTCCATTTGGAGTGTTATTTCCTGTAACTTATGTGGGACGCACCCTTGTATCTGGTGTTTCCACCGTGATGTAATCATTCAAGTCCACTGTCACCAGAAATTCCATCAGGTTCTGGCGAGCTATTGTTACTTCTGCCACACTGTCTTGCATTGTTAGAGCCCATTCCCCGTTCAGAAGCTGTGTCCTCAGAATTCTAGGCATGTTTGATCTTTAGCTCTGCAACTTTCTTTTTCTTAAACTGATGTTTTGATTTTGGCTTTTCTCCTTTTTTTAGAAGTGTAGTCTTGAGTGTGCTGCTTGTCTCTGGATTTTGTACGCTCTTCTTTGTGTTCTGACTCTCCTTCTCGCTTGGAGTTTTTTGTCGACCCCTGAAAGGAACGAGAGGATGTGTATCAGTATCCTGATACCTGTCAGGTTTCCTAAAATTATCCCTATTCCTAAGGTTGTACCTCTTTTCAGAGGGTTCCTGTGGAGGAGATCTACCTCTGGATTCAGATCTCTTACCCTTAAAGGTCTGTTGTTTTTTTCTTATCCCACTTCGTTTTTTGAAGAAGCAGGTGTCTGCTTGGAAGTGTCCTTTTCAGGACTGCTCATCAGTTGTGGTTTTGATACTTTCCCACCCAAACTGTCTCTGCCTAATTCTGCAAATGCAGTTTCAATTATTTTGGGTAGTTCCTGTTGTTGATCCAATGGACTGTACTCCCTTAGGCATTGGTGGATCGCCACTGAAGCTGCTTCCCCTTTAATATTAGCTAGTATTTTGGCTGATACCTGGTCATAATTATTTAGTAACTTCATCCCTAAGTTTAGAGCAGGTTCTGCTCCGTACTCGTTTTGTATTTGTCTTAATCCATCCTGTATCACTGCTAATGGAGGAATACCATGTGTCCTGCTATATATATGGCAGCAAAGACTATACCCCAAAAGGTGCAATCCTCTACTTGTGGTGTTTTCTCCATGGGCAAGCAGATTGTTAGCATTCTGTGTTTTTCAAACAGGGTAGTATTTGGGAATACTGCCTCGAGCTGAGTTATTTTCTGAGCTACCCAGAATGGCATTTGTTCACGTTTCGTGGGCATTTTGCCCATTACCTCGTGTAATGTTTGTGTTTCCACCGTGATGTAATCATTCAAGTCTGCTGTCACCAGAAATACGATCAGGTTCTGGTGAGCTATTGTTACTTCTGCCGCACTGTCTTTCATTGTCAGAGCCCAGAAATTTTAGTTGCTGTACCCTGAGGTCCATTTGTTGCAACTGTTGCTGGTTGGACTGTGAAATTCCTCATGACGATTTGCGTCAAGTTTCTGTAGGTTTAAATTAAATCCTTGTGTTGTATGAGTAAGTTTCCTTGTGGCATTGTTTCAATGTCAGGATGTGGTGTGTAGGCCGCCAGTATCGGCCATGTTGCGCCTAATCTTACTTTGTTTCTTACGTGTGGTAGGTTCCTGGTGCGTAAGTGAAACCTCTATGACCTCGAATGGACCATATTACACTGGTGAATCTCCTTCTATATAGTAGGGAAATGTCTGTGTTCTTACATCTGCTTCTGGGAATGTCACCCATGAATAGAATACCTCTCTTTTCTTTGATTTTTGAGCCTCAATCACGAAAGCTACTAAGTCACCCCTAGGTGTTAAACCATTTTCTAATAGTTTCAGGGTGATTGTATGCCTAAATTTTGGTGCAATTTATATTGCGTTTAAATCTTCTTCTCCTGCTGAGAGGTGCAGATCCACTACTGGGTAATTTTCACCCTCAGTCGTTTTTGTAAAGGAGATGTTTGTTCAAGGGAACTAAGATAAGGTTTTATGCACAATTTAGGAACACTGTGTCCTTCAAGCTTGATTAACCAGCAGCCAATAAATAGGATATTTCGCCTACTGTGCTGTAGCGGAGTTTTTTTGCCCACTCACTCCAGACGTCTCTGGCGTTTTGTGAGTAGGCGTCTCTGAGAATTAGTACAACTGAACTACTCATATTCTACTATTAAAGAAGCACCCAACCAACGTTGGCGGCGCCATGTCGTGTGTTCCTATATTACCCATACCGGACCGGCACGTTCGGATAACATAAACTGTGGTTTTGGTAGCGGACTGACTCTGAGCACCCCCTTAAAAAATGTTAGCCTGTGTGAATTCGCTAGCTCACAGTGCCACTAGTGTCTCCTCTCATCGGGGAGAGAATAGTTTCTGGGAACCTTAGAAAATGACAACCCTGATCCCTCAGGATCGTGTAAACAATGTACTACTTTTTGCTCAGTCACTCGTGCTCACTTATTCGGTCTCGGAGAGTTACACAGAAGAAACAGTTGGGCGTGTTACAATAAGTATTTATTGCACAGTTGTTCTTCTAGTGTAAAATAGATGTGTTGCAACCACCGTTAGACAGTAGCAGGTATATATAATCAGCAGAACAGTAAATATAAATGGATAGTACAGTTCTACCATTTTGCAATAATCATGAATGCCTACATGGATATAAAATGCATGATAGAAAAAAGCGCATACTCCTACGATGCCTATCTAGATGTACCTGAGTGTACCTAGCATGTGAGTAGGTGTGAAGCCAAGAATCCCTCTAGGATTTAGTCAAACCCCATTACCTAGAGTGTGAGAATGTAGGAGTCCGTCCTGGTCTCGAGTTGGACAACCCGCGAGGGATGTTTAGACCACTGTCAGCTGGAGCATCTGCATACAGAAGCTTCAGGATCTCTGGTCAGTGTGTTGGCCTGGAAGTCTCGGTTCCCACTACCGACCCTTGCAAGATGTGCTGTATATATACAAAAAGTTCCTAGGCTTTCTTTGTCCCTTGTCTCATGTATTAGCCATTGTTGGATTTGAGGATGACTTATGGGATGAACCTTGTATGTAGATATGGTGGGGTAGGTAGTGTAGCCCCTGCCTGGTTTCCGAGAATTCTTATGAATATTCATTCATACTGTGTGAGTCTAGTGATGAAGTTAAAGGACTCTATTGTTTAGGAAAAACCCTCCTCCTACACCCAGGACTAGAATTATGTAAAGGTTCAATCCTATAGGCTCGTTACTGTGTAGTGTAAGGGAGATAATGTAGGTGATGGTGTATGATATCACCCAGGCCTGTATTAGGGTACCTATATGAAAAATAACACGAGGCGCAGGATTATGAGACCTTGGTGTATAGGGGCTAAGCCTTCCTACCACCTTGGTGCCCACAAGCCCAGGACTGACGAGCTATAGTGTCTCACTCGCTCTCCTACTCACAAATAGAGGTATCAATAATTAGACACCCCAGAACACAACACTCTCGGATCTCTCAGGAATTGCGGTAACAAGACACACCTTTTCGCTTACACTCTCGTACTTGTTTACAATAAGATCTGACTGGGACACAAAGATAGTTTAAAATATTTATTTTAACTAACGTGCTCTAAAATGCAGTATACGTGCCACAACAAGCATAAAGGTGCATAACACCAATATCATTAGCATTGCAGTAAGGCCATATATCATGAAGGGAGAAGTCATTATACAAAGACTTTGGAGAAAGGACTACAGTGCCTATGCTTTCTCCCCTTGGTGAGAAAAAGGATTATTATATAATAGAAGATCTCTGGGCTTTGTCAGCAGACCCCATACCTATGGCCATAGATCGTATTTCTACATCACAGGTGCGTGTTGTTCTTCTTCCTGGAAAGGTCCCTCTCCAAGTGTGTTTTACCTAAGCATGCACCCCCATAATATCAAAGTATGAGTTTCCAGCAAAAACAGCTGCATTGGTATATTTTGTCTAGGTGCTAGGGCTTGATCAGAACAGAATAACAAGGTTCAGTGTTTATCGACCTTGCTGACAATGTTCAGACTAAATTCCATGAACAGGCAGAGAATGAGCACAGCAGAGAGTTCTTATGTGAAAGGTATAAACAGAGTCATGCAAAAATAAACACATGTAGTGACGTGTGCAAAAGCAGCATCATGACTACCGGGCTCATGCTAACTTAAAGGTGTCGCCAATGTTCCTAGCGAGCACGTAACAGTGTTGGACACTGGTGAAAATAAGTTCCCCAGCTACATGATGGCTTCACTGAAAATAGGGATATTTGGTATCAAACATCTCGTATTGATAAACCCATACTGATGCCAATGTCGGATTCATTAATGCATGCACTCGTGAAAACGTATCAGCCTCTGGTGTCCTTGCTGACTTGTTTCTGCCAGCCTGCCACCTGAGATGCTGGTCTGACCTCCGAGGGTGATAGCCTTTTGCTCTCAGGAGACCTAGCAAAAAAGGCTGTATGGGAAGAGAGAGTAACACCTCTTCCCCAGGATGACCTGCTGATTATCCTCGTTGGGCCGGCAAACTTCAAAGAAGCTGCCGCCTTTGGAATGCAAATCTTACTCCCCTCAAAGGAGAAGAAGCAACCCCCCCTGTCCAGAGCCTGCTTGGCACCCATATAGGCAGGAAAATTAGCTAATCAGGTAGGTGTGCCACCCCCAGGTTAGTACCACCCCTAAGGAGGGCTACTGTGACGTGGAGTCAACTTTTCAAAAGTAGCCATGTTTAGGAATTCTGAGACAGGGTCATGCCCACTTCCCAAAGGAAGTGGTCATAAGGGGGAGTACTGACCCCAAATGTCAGTAGCCCATTGGCTACTACCCTATGCTCCCCTAACACCCCAAAATTCTGTATTTAGGGGAGTGCCTCACTCCAGAGAAGCAGATCCTGATGGCCGAAGAAGAAGAAGTACACGAAGAGCCGCAAAAGCAGAACACTGAAGAGAGCACCTGACTTGGCTCCATCCCAGATGTCCTGTCTGCCGTTCTCTGTCCACCCTACACCAAAGATGGCTCGTCCTGCAGCTCCAAAACCTGGGAGGACTGCCTGCATTCAATAAAGATCAAGAACTCCAGTGAACAGCTGACCTGTTCTGAAGAACTCCAAAGGAGAAGACTCTGAGGCCTGCGGAACCATCAAAACCCAACACTAAGGCAACCACTGCACCCGTCATCTCCGGCCTGAATTGAAGTGGGCCAATGGCGCCCACAAGGTTCCCCAGCCCTCCAAAGATCAAGTCCATTGTGGTTTCACCCCTTGTGGTCTCCCTGACGTGTCCTGCAGCCTCTGCACGCAGACCCCCTCAACCACGACTGCTCCCGGTAAGAGAAACCCAACGCCTAAAGACACCTCTGCAGCAGTCACCCCTGGGCCATGGAGAAGAGGTTCCCAGGTGTCCTTACGTTCCTGAATATCACAAGCCCTGACCCCCCCCCCCCCACCTCCCCACCTTGTTGGTTCAACACGACTGTCTTCCTAGCCAGAGCTTGCAGCCTCTTTTTACAGAGACAGCTCCCCATTGAAACCTATTGTGCTCTCAACACTTATTTGCACCCTGCATCCGGCCACCCTCATGCCGCTGGTGGTGTACGGCTGGTGCTGCCTGTAAGAAAGTGGGTTTCTGTTGCAGTAACCCCCCCCCCACTTTTTGCATGGCTACTGATGCACCTTTTGTTGGTGTGCCCTGGGTTCCTGCCATTCAGGTTCCCAGGGCCTGTGTTCTTTCCCCAAAATAAACCCAATTGGCATCTCTGGCCACATGTCAGCCCCTGGTAAATGGTACCACTGGTACCCAGGGCACTGTGACCAGAGAAGGCCTCTAAGGGCTGCAGCACTTGTTCTGCCACCCTTAGAGGTCCTTTACCCTGACACTCACACCCTGCCTTTGCAGGCTGCGTGTCTTAGTGCAGAATAAAGTGAAGAATTGACATGGCACACATCCCTGTGTGCCATGCCCACAAACCACTGCCCTAGCATACATCAGTCACCCCTCTAGCTGGGTGCCCTATGTCAGTGGTGAGGGTACAGGTGCATGAGCCCTGTACCCCTACAGTGTCTAAGTCCATTCTTAGATATTGTAAGTGCAGTGCTGCCATTAAGACTATATGGTGCTGGGAGTTTGTCATTACAAACTCCACAACACCATAATGGCTACACTGAAGACTGGGAAGTTTGGTATCAAACTTCTCAGCACATTAAACCCACACTGATGCCAGTGTGGGATTTAATGTAAAATGCACAACAGAGGGCATCTTAGAGATGCCCCCTGAAATTCGACCAACTACTAGTGACCTGGCTCAGTGGCTGCTTAGGCTGACACCACCAGACACGTTTCTGGACCCCTGGGTCAAGAGCTTGCTGCTTGCTGCTCTCGGGGGCCTGAAACAATGCACATCCTGGGACGAGGTGCCAAGCCTCCTCCCCCAGCAGGGGCAGGGTTCACGAAGGGGAAGCTTCATAGGCATGCCTCCTTTGTGAGCCTCTCCAGACCATTTGCTGCTTTCAGCAACTGGTCTCCACTGGTTCTACCCCCCACTTTGGGCGGGAGAATCGGCAGGAAAAACAAGTGAGGAAAAGAGTCCTGAGTCCCTGCCATCTTGAGAATGGGGGACTCAGCCAACCAGGGACAGGCCACTGGAGAGTGGCAGAATAGGGGGTGTACCCACCCCAGGGAAGGGACCCATTGGTCCCTGCCCTTTACCTACCTGTAACACCCCTAAATTTAGTATTTAGGGGGCACCCTGAACCTTCCTTCCTCAGATCCAGCAACCACAAGAAAAAGAAGAGAAGAAGGACGAAAAGCCATGCAAAGCTAACAAGAGGACGACGCCCACTGACTTGGCCCCAGCCCTACAGGCCTGTCTCCCCTCGGACCTGCTCCTGCAAAACCCCGGCATGTCCAGTGGACAACAACCTCAAAAACCCCGGAGGACCTGCCTGCCTTCACTTTCCAAGCTGTTTCTCCCGTGAACACCGGACGTGTTTGAACTGCAGCTTCTGGTGCCAGCCAGGAATCGCGAATCCCGCACACTCTGCATTAGCCAAATCCGGCCCGAGCTCGAGTGGACAAATACCACGAGGAGGTCCCCCCGGCGATTCTGACCCAAGATCCGGTGACCCCTGACTTGCCTCAAGCCTCCTGACGACGCCTGCAGCCTCATTCCAGTGGACCCCCCCCTACCGAGACGAGAGCGGGTAAGAAAATCCGATGTCCCAAGGCACCCCTGCACCCGACGCCCCACGGCCTTGTGTGCCCAACCCAGCGGTGCCTAACCATCCCTCAACATCCCAACTTACCCCTCGAAGTGGTGGTCACTCCTGGAAGATCCTCGTCCCCGAGCCTGCAGTGTTTCTTTGTCCCAGAGAAACTCCATTGAAGTCAACAGGGAACCCAACCTCTAAAAAGCACCCGGCTGCCCTAGTGCCGCTGAGGGTGCCCCTTTGGTGCTAACTTGGTCCCCAACTTGCCCTGAGTTTAACCCTAGGAGCTTTGCTCCTACAACCCAGTTGGTGCCTGCTTGCCAGCAGCCACCAACCGGAGTCCCCCTATCCTCCATGGGATAACATTGGGCCTCAACACTCTGCACCCGGCCGCACTAGTGCCACTGGGTGTGCATCACTGACCCTGGGAGACCCCTGAGTCTAACCCCAGGACCCTAACTTCAAAGACCGATTACCTACCTGGAAACCAATAACCTCTTTTTCCTCATAGAATAACATTGACACTTTTTCTCCCAAAATGTTTCTAAGTGTCGACTTTTGAAATCTGAGAATATTCCTTAAAAATTACCCGATTAACCAAAACGCATTTTCTCAACTGTTTTCAGGAGATGTCCCAGTGCTGAATCTAGGTATCCAGCACTGAGTAAGAAAAGTAACTTACCTGCTAAGTGAATTTTCTCCCATAGGTTAACATTGGTGACTCGATGTGAAAAAGTTTTTGTGTCAACTTCTGAAATACAATAATATTCTTTACAAATCGTACCTCTAACTAAAACGAATTTACTCAACTGTTTTTAGGAAATGTCCCAGTGCTGAATCTAGGATCCAGCACTGTGTTAGCAAAAGTAATCTGAAAAGTAATTAATTGCATTTTACTTAAAAAGCCCATTCATTCGAATGTACTATGCCTGCTAAGTGTTGCAAACTGCTTACTCAAACTGTAACCAAAATCAGTACAAGTTATACTGCACTTTTGAACTGTGTTCATACAAGTAATTTACCACTGCAAAGTATTTATATGCTTACCTGTACCAGGCTTGCTTGGTTCTAGAAATAAAACAACAGTTTATTTTTATATACAAAAACTATTGGCGTAGAGTTCAGTTCTTGAGTGAGTGAATTCATTTGCTGACTGAGTGTGTAAATTAAATGCTTAACACTGTCCTCTGATACTGCCTTACTGCTCAACCAAGCTACCACTTTGGAGAGTAGGGTTCTATCTAACTTTAAGCTCTGCCAAACCTTTGGAGACCCTTGGACTCTATACACACTGTACCTCACTTTGGTCAGTATATATAGAGCCAGTTTCTTACACTGCCTTGGACCTTGTCCACTACTCACCTTAACTCCGGAAGATTGGTCCTGTAAGTTGATATACTGTACCTGTTTGCAGAACTTGTTCTTCCTTCCATAGGATTACATTGCAGAACTCAGAAATTGCACTGTGTCCACTTTTTAAAGTGAAAAGAATTTACCTTCGAAAGCATCCTTACTTGAATGAGTTTTCTCTGATGCCTAGACATATATAAAGATACTTGCTATTTCTAGATTGGTGTGGATCTCCTTCTTGAGTTGTGAAGTCATTTATCAAACATTGTGTGTATCTGCAAATGTCTTGCACTCCTCTGTGTTAAGTCTAAGACTTTTGACCACACTACCCTCTAATAGAGCACTTTGGGATTGCATAGCAAGCCTTGTCCACTCACAAGGGAACCCCTGGAAACCTTACACGGCATATCAACTTATTGCTATATCACATAAAGAGCCAGCTTCCTACACCGGGGCTGTCGGAATGGCAGAGCAAATAGAGGACTTCTGCAAAGCCATGCTGCTGCTTTGTGACACATTACATCCTCCCTCTGGTGCACCAGCGTTCCTCAAGGAGATTGGAGGCCTCCCAATTGGGCTTCTACTGCCAGGTCTGCCCTTTACACCAGTTGGACCTTCTGGATCCTCTCAGGGCTTCGGATGACTTCGGTATGACACTTTGCTGGTGCCACTCCATCGATGCTGATGCAGGCGCCATCAACTCTGGACAATGACATCCAACCCATAGTGCTTTCCTGACGCTAAGACTGTGCTGCCCCAAACTCAACCGAGGCTGCATGTTCCTTTATGAGCAGCAACCTTTCTACCACGCTTCTGACTTCGATCCAGTGCCTTTAACCTATGGCAGGGTTCATTTCCTTCATGAGTTATTCAGCACAGACTCTAATGATGGGGGCTATGATGCTGGGGGTAAGATTCCACAGCCTTACCAAGAGGACAACTGAAAGATACCAGTGGTCTGGATACCTCCCCAGACAGTGGAATTTCCCGAACCCCCGGGCCTGCCACCGAGGATAGAGCCTATTTTACTATCAATATGCAAAGGGTGTTAGAAGTTCTTGATCTTCAACTTCTTACTTAGGAAGTTAAAACAAATGTTCTGACACCCCTGCTTCAGCAGACCCAGCTTTCTCACTCAGCATCCCACCCTACCCTTTTGAACCTAGTGGTGCAGGCATCGGCCAGCACAGTAAACCCAAACTCATTTCCTGCTACTCCTCCCGACAGAAAATTGAAGAGGATAGAGACATTTGGTAAGCGCACTTTCTCCTCTACTTATTTGAACCTTTGCTTAGTGAATGCCAGCTGCTATTTGGGCAGTGAAGTGAAATTGGTGTAACGGCCTGACCTGCCTGTTTCGGAGCCGGTGGGAACTAGGTGTGAGTCTCTGCGTTGGTGTCAACATCCTGTGATTGTGGGCAAATCACTTTATCTAACTGTGCCTACAATGCAGTGCCTTGGAACCCTCACAGCTGATTTGTCATGCTTTACAGATCCTGGATTTATTTATTTTTCTTGGGATGCCATTCTCACACCTTGTGGGACTCCATGTCCCAAGTGTTGCCCATAGTTCCGCAAGAAGCCCGGGCCATACTTTCCCAGGTTATGCAAAATGGTTGTGATGCAGCCAAGTTCACCATCCGCTGCAGACTAGATACCTGAGGGCTATTGGCATCTGTGTGGCCATTCGTAGGCATGCCGGTATGTGGTCTACTGGCTTTTGGGTAACTTTCAGGCCAGCCTTATGGACATGCCATTTGTTTGCTTTTAGGGACAAAGCAAACTCGGCCCTGGAGTGCAACAAAGATAGCAGGGAAACAGTGTGCTCCTTCGGACTTTCTGCTCCTCTATGCCAGCCAAACGAGAAGTTTCTCCCACTCCGTGGCTATGGTAGGGGGTTCTCATACCACTAACATCCTCAGCAGGTGCAACAATCACCTCAGCCTTTTCACTGCCATGGTATCCAAAGGAGATAGCAACAGGGACAGCATGGAGCCCGGTCCTCTGTCCCCCTAGCTGCCCTCCACCCCCAAGCCTCTTTAGTGTGCCATTACATCACACCCTGGCACTGCCTGTGCAGTTCCCTGTCCTCAGCCTAGACTGACCCCCTTCAGGCCCAACCCTTCCTTCCTGGCCCATCAGCCCGGGCCTCCTCAGTGCAGAGATTGTTAAATACCTCACGCTTCTCAGCTCGTGATTATGCAATGTGACCTTTGTCCCTATTGTGAAACCGCCGCCTGCGCAATTCTTAAAAGAAATAAATAATTTCTGGAGAGGTTGCAACATTTCACTCCTTGTCTTCAAGAGTCCGGGTCTTCTAGGTGCATTCTATGTCGAGGAAGAGTAGCACCCCTTGACTCCAAGGGTCTGTGTCTTCTAGGTGCCATCTGTTGCAAGGAGGATGGACACTCCTTGTTTTGGGGAGTCTGGGTCTTCTAGGTGCCCCCCCTTGACTTGTGGGTATGGGCCTTCTTGACCCATTTGTGGTGCTGAGGAGGGGTAGATGGAAGAGCAGGGTTCTCTGAGCCAGTTTGGAGGTGTGGTCACTGGTTTATGTAGCTCTAGCCCCTCCGCCCTCTACCGTGGATGGTACCCACATTTCTCTCTCATGAAGGGCTGCACAGTGGGGAGAGTTATATTACCTGAACTGAAACTTCAACTGATTCCCAGAAAGATCTGGCACATCAAGAGTGCCTAAATGTACATCTTTTCCTCGGATCTCAAGCAACTCGTCCACACGGGGCATAGCATATTATTGAATTTGGACTTGCTGTTGAGTTGGCAGAAGTCGATGCGGAACCTAATGGACTTGTTACCTTTTTGTTTTTTCTGTGCTTGTTCCATAGTTTGTCTAATCTCCTCCCATATGTTGGTACCCTTTGCCTTTAGGCTGGCCACATATTCAAGTAACCATAGACCTTTATCTTCCTCCACTTTCTAACACTCAGCTGCCATGTCCAACAATATTCTTGGCTGAAGGCCAGAACCTAGCCTGTAGGGACTGTAGCCAGTGGAGGACTGGGAGTGCCTACGGTAAGTTTAGGCGGCAAACTCCACTCCGCTTGCAAAGTTTGTGGAGTTTTCCACATACCGCAGAGCACACAGAGTTCCAAAAATTTCCGCTCCTATGCTGAGTGAAGTTTTTTTCCCACTCGTGTTCGCCAACGTCAAATTGGCGAGCGGGAGCGAGGATAATCCACATCACAGCGTGATTTCTCAACGTGGGCGGTTGCAGATGTTCACGAATGTTCACATTGAGAAATCTTCAATTCACGTTGAGAAAGTTGCAGCTCAAGTATAAAATCTAATCAAGCGGCAGAAAAGAAGCAGCACCCTCCTGCGCTGCACCTGATGCCGTTTGCACTTATTTTACTGTGCAGGACAAACACCCTACGCTGAAAAATATTGCAAACGGTGTGACAAATGCATCCCGCCGCTTGCGGAACTCCGCCTAGCGCGGCAGAGTTTTTTGGTATGCGAAACTCTGCGGACTCCGCCAAGGCCTGGCCTACAGATGGCGAACAGACTGTGTAGCAACTTTCTATCCCAATCCCTCTGTGTCTGAGACCAATTTCTTTAGAATGGTCTTTATAGTGCAGTTATACCACTCGACTAGGCCATCCGTTTGGGGGTGGTAAACAGAAGTCGAGATTTGTTTAATCACCAGTATCTTACATACATGAGACATTAACTTCAACATGAATGGGGTAACCTTGATAGGTGAAGAGCTGCTTTGGAAATCTCATCCTGGCAAGGAAGTCTGTGCAACTGAGGCAGTGTTCATCCTGGATAGTGGTATTGCCTCAGAATATCTTGTGGCGTATTCCACAAGGACTAATATGTATTGATAGCTGCAGACCGAGGCTACCAGGGACCCAAGAGAGCCATCCCAACCCTCGTAAAGGGGATGCCGATAATGGGTAGTGGTCTTAAGGGTGCTTTGGGTGCTTGTGTGGGTTAACCACCTCACACCTGTCTCAGAAAGCACAAAACCAACAGATATCAGAAAACACTGTGGCCAATATAATCTTCTTAACAAATATTCCTCCATTTTTCCCTCTCCTAATGTCTACCTCCAACCTGACAATGGGCCAAATGGAGAACCTGGTTCCTAAAGGGAAGGGGGACGGCCAGTTGGGAGACCAACCCGTCCTCTATGTTTATCCTTCTGTATAACAGACCCGTCACACCAAAGATATATAGTCCAACCTGTCATTTTACTTCCGCCACTACATGGCCCCATGCCTGTACTAGGATGGTGTCCTCCCTCTGGACAGCTCCGAAGCTACACTGCTCCCCCCACTGTTCAGCTGTAGGTGAAGAAACAGAAGGAGGATTAGGGTCTTCTGCTAGCACACAGAACTTATTATTGGAAAGTTTTTTATTCCTAGACATTTTCCCCCTGGTCTTACCCCCAACAAGAGTTTCTGCCTGACAAGGTGCTTCCTCCAACCAATACTTCTCAGCGCCATCTCCTGAGGCTTAGCATACAAGTATGGGGAACTCCAGATAATCAGTTCCTTTGATCAATTCCTTGACCAGGTGGGGGATTACACCTACCCTCAATCCTTCGACATACCCTTTCCAACTTATGATCACTTCAACCACGCAATACATCTTACTATCTCCGTGAACACAGGTGATGGAGATTTTCTCTCCTGCTCTGCAGCTGCTGGGGTTCCACCCATTTGTGGCTAACCACTTAACAATGGCACGTAGAGTCTATAAATGCCAATACAGGTTTGCCATTTTGCTCCAGTAGCTTCCAATACCTCTTCAGGCTGCCATCTACCCACAAGACACGTCCATTTGAATATCCCACAACCATAAGTTTGGAGGTCTGAGGCTTTTGGGGACAGTTACCTGTGATGTGACCCACATTCCACACACTTTAAGCATTGAGGTCCATGCCCTGGTTCGTTCCTGAGGTTGCGGGGCAGGTTCTTGTTTTCAGTGGACTATTTGGGCATGGTCTTCGGGAGGCTTCTCCAGTTCTGTGGCAAGGAGGGCTGTGCTCTGGGGTTGCTGACCCTGAAATCAGGGGGTATGTGGTAAGCACAGGTCATGTTAATTGTGACTGGGACAGCAATGTTAGGATACTGGCTAAACAACGCTCTGGTGGGTCTGTATAAGGCCTCCAAAACTGCTCCATTTCCAAAACATCTTCCAATGAGGTGGTTGTAGGCTTCAACCATTGGTTCCCCTAGTACTTTATCCTATAGAACAGGGCCCAGGGATTGTCGTGGGTGTTCCATTTCTCCTTCCTGAATTGTACTCTGTAGAATCCAGTAGTTTAATCCAGCGGTTCCAATATTATCCGGGGTTCTGCCCCTACTTTGTTCGTCTTTTGAACCGAACTAGGGACATTTGGGTGGACTTTAACGCTGCCTATGACATCAGTCAATCTCAAGATAGCGGTATCCTGGGCCTGTTATCTGCGATTACCGTGGCCTGGGTTTTCAGCGCTGTCTGGATGTTTTCTCTTTCTTGCTGCACAGCTTGTGTTTGTTGCTCGACTATGAGCTGCAGATGTCTTTTTCCTTCAGCCAGCTGCTTAATTAAATCTTCCATGATTACTGATTGAGTCATAGCCACCGTCCAAATAAGGAATTTACCTAATATCCTACTTCTGGCACTGCTGTAGCAGGATGTCAGATATGACTCAGAATCGGTGTGGTTGTTTTAGTAGTGTGCCGAACCACAAGAAAGATCTTCCACATGGCTGTTTTGCATCCTGCAGGGGAAACATTTGAGATATCTTCCACCTCCGCCTTCCTGCACACACCTCCTGACTCATCGTTCTTCCTAAAAGTGGGCACAGCCTTCTCAGGGGGCTTGTCCTGCTCGACCACTAGAACACTGCTCAGGGTTTCACTCTAGCTGACAGCCATTAAGAGTGTACCGCTCACTTCCCCGTCCCTTGACCACAGGTTGGTTGTGAGTATTTATGATTCTGCGTACACATTTAACAGCATGCATGATTAACGCTGTGAGACATGAAAACTCACTGAATAGAAGTAAAAAATACCGAGTTATACCAGTGTATTCTGACAGAGCACAGTCACCTCCAGTGCAGCTTCCTGCAGCTCATCGTAGAGTGTGCCTCGCGGTGTGGTTTCAGACTGCTATAATATGCGTGACTGATGCATTTTAGTATGGTGATGCGGACACTGTGCTGGGGTGCCACCCCTGCTGGGCAAGTATTCAGCACAGATCAAAACACTCACTCGGCGTGTGCAAAGGAGTCACACATGCACAGCTATTACTACTTCAGGACTGACCCTGAGCGGTCAGCTCTTGTTTATTTAACACCTTCGACGCGACCAGCCAAGGTGGTGTGTGCAGACATCAAGGCATATCATATTGCCTGGGTAGCTCAATACATCCCATCCAACATCAGATGGCAGGAACCACAATCACAGAGTCTCTCATTGGAGGTCAGATTGGGTCTCAGTCCTTATGAGTAGCTTCTCCCACCCAGTGAAGCCATTGACACTCTTGATGAGGTGTGGGTCACATTCCCTCTCTGAGCCCCTTTGTTGGGGACCCTCCCCAACCTCCAGAGTCCTCCATTGCCGCTGCACCTTCTGATGTATGGTTGTCAGTCCCTGGTATGTGCTTGTCCTCTTCTTCCTCTCTCTCACGTGCAACAGTTGGTCCATATCATGACATGTTTCATATGGGGACCTCATGCCCTTGCTTGGCAGTTATTCTAGTACCATTTACTTTTGTCACTGTCCACGCTCCTCTAGAGCGTGGTCCAGAACTTCCCTCCCAGGTGGCAGTCCTTCACCAGGATTTGGTCCCCCACCCCTACATGCTTTTCCACAGCCTTCCTTGCCCTACTGGGTCTTTCGTGGTTTTCCAGAGCCTTACTTGCATGCCCGATGCTTCCAACGTGGCCAGACTCCAGCCTGGGCTGGCTGAGTTGCTGTCCTTTACATGCCTTTGTAACATTGGGATGCATTGGGTCTGCAGTGAGGGGTATTGAAGTTATACACTTAGAAATTGGTGCAAACTCTATTCCATGTCCATGTTTTGGTCTATTGCAATGCAGGAGGGCTTTATTCAAGGTCCTCATAAACCTTTCCACAGTGCCATCTATGCCGAGCTAGAATGGGACAAAGTCTTTCACCATTTCTACTGCAAAGTCATTAAGCAGAGGATTAGCAGATTAGCACAGTAGCATCCACACAGAGCTGTACATTTCAACATCTGTTTATTACTCCAGGCACAGTATTACAGCTTTGGATTGGTACAATACGTTCAAGCCAACCTGAAATGAATAAAAGCAATCCCTGACACGTTTCACTATCATTGACTACCATTACCAAAGACTGCTATGTGGTGAAGCCCTGGAGTACCACAGAGTCAAAATAAAACACTAGATTGGGAAAGCCAGCACAGTGCAAGCACACTGAGTGGTAGCACACTGGAACATCAACCCGAATGAGACCTCTTCTTCAGAAGAGCTTCTTGGATTGTCCAGTGCTAAAGTGCTGATGAGACAGCTGACGTAATATTCAGCATCTGCTTCCAGGGACCCATTACAGATAAGCCCACGTCCAAGAACCAATGTTAAGCTTTTGTATGACTGGTAGATCTAAATCAAACAAGGACCAGACTCAGGAACTGGGCTGAACATCCTGGGGCCACATATATGCAGATTGTGGAGTCCATAGTAGGGCTACCGGGTGGTGACGATGTAGCACCTGTGGGCTGTGCAAGTGAAAGCTCAATACAATTTTTGAGGCCAAAGCAACCTCCTTGTTGGTCCTCAAGCAGACATTGACTCTCTGATGGTGGATGTTGATCTTTTAAGGGATGACAAGAGGAAACTTCCAGAGTGCATGAAGGACAATATAATTGTGCAGAGTGGACTTCCGCCTATCAATGAAACGCTACAAACACAAATATCGGATCTAATCGAACTTATGAGATTTTTAGAATGTAGGGCAGAAGATTCAGAAGGGTGGGACAGGTGAAGCAACATAGTTGTAGTGGGCCTACCTCAAAGCATCAGCAATGTGACTGGAGTACTGGCTCTATAAAGCATTGCACTCCAAGCCAATTACGTTTCTAGAGAGTCAAGAGACCCCACAGGTTCCCTGTTGAATTGCTGCTACCAGGGGGCCTACTGGGGCCAAAGGTTATCCAAATATTGAACTTTAGAGACACGGACATGATCCCAAGAAAGGCCAGGAAAGCAATACACTACACAGTGGAAAATAGCTTATAATTTTCCCGGATTATACTGCAGTGGAGCAGCAACAGACAGCCTCTTTCCTAACGGTCAAATACAGACTGCATGACATGGGTGAGAGGTATATGCTAAATAAGCTTCTTCATAGATCCAATAGAAGCCTGGAGAGAAATGCACAATGGTGAACAGGAGCCTCCTTTCATTATGGGGCCTCAACAGTTTAAGAGCAGATGACGCCGGAAACACAGACCCAATCAGCTGTAAGCAAAAGTACATAAAGAAAAGAGCGCTGCAATACCTGCTGTCACTGGCGGCTGAAAGTTCCCACTGGCACTAAAACAGACAGCACTGATGGACACTTGATCTCGGTGTAATCAACAGTAAGAGATACAGACATGCCAGATGTAACACCCAGAAATGCTAATGATTTACTTTGATAATCTTAGTATGTCACTCGGAATAGCGATAACTAATGTCCTGTGCTCTGAAGTGATGAGATCAGCCTACAGTGGATGTAATGTATACTTGAAATGACTCACAGAGCAGCCGGCTAGAGGATCTTCCCCATTTGTACTACGCCAACATCCCTAACTATATTGGGCTCTCAGAACATTGGATGGAGGCTGAGAGATCATTTTGAAATCTGTTATTTGTTGTTGGTTTGGACCATTATCTAACCAACCTGGGGATCGTTATTTGGGAACGTTCTAAAGTAGGTTTTAGAAATTGGATTTCTGATTGAGGAGAGTAAAAACCCTATCAAGCAACAACCACAATCTTTGTCAGGTTGAAACACAAAAGCCATCCAACTAACGTGTGTAGGAAAGTAGGATCTGCTTTTATGTATGATTACCCCCACTTTTTGCCTGGTGTTATGCTGTTTCTGACTAGTCTGACAGGGATCCTGCTAATCAGGACCACAGTCTCTGTGCTTTCTCTCCTAAATTGGATATGGCGAGTACGCAGGCACACCCCAGATTGGCCACTGGTGCCACCCTTTAAGTCCCTAGTGTATGGTACCAAGGTACTCAGGGCATAGGTACACCAGGGGTCTCTTATGGGCTGAAGCATATATTAGGCCACCCAAGGGAGACCACTCAAATTGTGACTACAGGCCTGCTATTGCAGCCTGTGTAAGCTGGTGCTAGCACACTTACGACAGATATGTTTCCTTAAATCTGAGGTCACTGTACTTAAAATCTATAAGTCACTCCTAAGGCAGGCCTTTCAGTCCTGAAGGCAGGGTGCTCAGTTCTAAGTATGAGGGTGCCCCTACATGAGTGGGACACCCCTACAACCATCGGAGTCCATTCTTCCGGGTTGTAAGTGCATCAGCCATTACGATATATAGAGTGGCCATGCATCATTATGCGATGACCATCTCTAAACTGGCTGGAACAAACCCTGTCTTGTTTGGTATGAAACATTTTGGAATCATGTGAGGCCCTCAGTGCTCCCACTACCAGTCTTCCAGAACCAGACAGCAGGCTAGGGCTGCTGCCAACCAGAGACATGTTTCTACCCTCCTGCTGCTGAGCCAAGCTTGAGCATGGGAAGGCAGAACAAAAGATATCCTGTCACAGGGAGGTGCGACCAACTCCCAGACAGGGTTCAGTGTATTGGGGTAGGGTGGGGGCACTTGCCAGCGCCACTGAGACTGCTTGAAGGACACACTTGGTGCCCTCCTTGCATCACAAGTTCAGGGAGCCATTGGTTCCCGCTCTGGCGGGAAACTGGACAAAGGACATGGGAGTATCCTTCTCACTGTCCAGCTCCTCCTCTGGGAGAGACCCCTTAATTGTGCCAACTCTTTCCCTAGGGTACTTAAGGGTTTACCTGGGGGTAGGTCCCTAGATTCGTCACAGGACAAGATTCAGCCCAGACGCCACTTCATCTTCGACCGTCTGGGCACTCTGGACTTTGCTGGACTTTGCTCTAGGCACCGGGACTGCAACTGGGAAGACTCCTGCTGCTCCTGGTCTCGTAGTCCTGCTAGACAGCTGCAACATCTGTGCCTGTGCTCCATACCGGATCTCACAAGGCCGGTGGACATCCAAGACACCTGAATGAATCTCCCTTGAAGTGAAGGAGTCACTTCTATGAATCTTCAGGCACTGCAACACAGCTGACCGGTCTGCTGATCCTGGGCTCCCAGAGACTCCGAAAGGCTCAGTAACACAGGTGGTGGTTCTGCAACTCCCTCAAGGCCTGCAATGACTTCTCTTCGAGTTTGAGGCCAGTATCCCTTGTCGGAACTACTGCAACAGAACCCCTGTGCACCGCACCAACTTGCTGTTGCCAAGGCTTGTTGACTCTTCTTCAGAGAACTTCGGGCTCCAAGAAGCTCCAACCTCAAGCATCTACTGAAGCCAAGATCGTCATCCTCAACGCATCCTTCACACCGTGTGCCTGCATCATTGGTGAGCAGCTCAATATCCTCTTGCGACTCCTGTGCCTCAGGCCTGTGGGTCCTCTTGAGGGGTCTTCTTTGACTCCAGTGGGCTTCCCTGATTGATCGGGCCTACTCTTACTTCCCTGCTCGTGGTAAGTCACTTGGACTTTGCTGGTCCTGACACTGCACCTTTTTTGCTTGTCACTTTGTTTGCAGTTGTCAAGGCTTGTTGTTGCTCCCGACTGCACCGACCCCTAAGCTCTAGACATTCGACGTGGGACAGCACGTGAACGGCTTCTGGTCTTCGATAGTGTTGCCTGGTCCACACAGCTGCAGCTCCAAGCTCATCGTCAACTCCTCTGCATCACCCGACATCGGTGGGCATTCGTCTTCCGTGCATCCTGGTCACTCCTGAGTGGCATAGACTCTGTCCCCAGCTGCTTGCAGGTACTGCTCATCTTGAATCCACCTTTGGGTTCCACCGAACACTTTCGCCTTCTTCACCAGCAGCATCTTCCTGAGGTCCTCAATTTAGTTCAACGGCGGTTTTTAGAGGCCACTTCGCACCTACCCAGCTTCCCTGGTGTAGGTATCCTGGTTCCTAGGGTATCCACGGGTGGGGTTGCTCTCTAACCTTCTGTCTTCTACGGGGTTTCTTCAGGGTCCACTAGGAAGGGGCCTTCTTCTTTCAACTTGCAAACTCGACTTACCCATTGACTTGAATTGAGCACGCTGTCATGTTTCCACTCTGCACACGGCATCCGTGGGGTTCCTGGGTACTTACCTCGGGTGGTTCCTTGGGTCCCCTGCACTTGTACGTCTTCTGGGTTCAGTCTTGACTTGATTCGTGGTTCGCATCTCACTATTTTAGTATATGGTTTGGTCTCCCCGTGGTGACCACTGTGTATTTAGGCAACTTAACAGTTCTATTTGCAGAGTATTGTGCGCATTGTTTTAATATCTCCTGGTAGGAGATATCGTTATGTGTTAGTGAGTGTCTTGTAATAAATACATATTTTTAAAAATACACTGTGTGGTTCTTTTTCACTTAACCTATACAAATAAGATTAACTTCTGGTAAAACAAGCTGCTTTACATTCCTTCTGGACTAAGCCTGGAGGCTGCTGTCCACAGCTACCACTTGGAAAGCTTTCTAAGGTTGTCTGGACCACTAAAATCACGATAAGAGTTGTCTGGATTACTGCAGGGTGCTACACCTACATAAGTGAGCACCATATACTAAGACATCCTCCTACAATGTGCTTAACTCTCTGGTAGCTAGGCACAAAAGCATCCAGGCTTAACTTAGGGGCAATGTGTACAGTATATATGCAGCATATAAACAGTATAAAGTAAAAACACAACACAAGGAAAATACCACACTAATTTAGAAAATATTATATTTAATAACAAATCAGTAGAACTAGAGTTAAGAAAAAGTTTTTTGTGAAAAATAGCACTTAAAAGATCAAAGTGATAATCAATGGCATTTAGTCCTGTGAGACCGTGGCAAATTGAAATTTTGAGTGCATTACCGGTGCAAGAAGTAAAATTTGGCCTAGTTTTGGATTACCTTTAAACGTAAAAAATGTTTCGAAGAATAATTACTGAGAAAGTATAGTTTAGTGGGGGAAGTCAGGCGAGGGTGTCCTAAGTCCTGATCTCCTCCCTGTTCTCAAGGCACTTTATGGCTAAAATCTTACTAGCCCCAAGTGTTCTATTTTGGCTATTTGGGCATGTTTGGCACCACTTGCAAGAGATCAGGACAGGGTGGGCACCACCTGGAAGGTAAGACTCATTTCAGGATGTGTCTGTGGGGGTGAGCCTTTTCAGGGGCCCACCAGTGCAGGGGTTCGCCCTTTTGCGCACTGGTCCTTTAGACTGAAAAAGTAGAGATTGGCACGGAAGCTTTAATATTAAAGAGATAGTTTATTAGGACTCATGAGTGGAACCACATCAATACATAACTCTCAGGCAATGTTTGAGGCAGCACATGGAGTACAGAAACCATGGTGCTTATATACACCTTTTACTGCAGAGTAAGAATGGAGGTTCAAAAAGAGGCGGTACAAGTGTGCACACAAATAGGCTTTTACATACAAGGGTATATGGGAAACACTTAGTCAACAGAGTGGGAGGAGTTACAATATTGCTGACATTAGTTAAAATAGCCTGACAGTAAAGTGTGTAACAGGTGCATCCCAGCAACTAAGGCCTCTCTGAGCATGCGCACTACTCAGGCTCAGTGCTGCAGGAGCTAAATATAGATGATGACTCAGTCGTAATAGAGAAGCAGGCAACAGCGAAGATGGGGAAGCACATGGCAAACACATGGCTAACTAAAATGGATGCCACAAACAAAATGGCTTCAGCTCATGCTAACAGTGATCTCTGCCAAGTTTCCACAGACGACCCTTTTAGCATCAGCTAATTTATTTATTTATGATCTAGAAGGAAGAAACAAAACATCTTGTATGTCAATCAGCATCATTTTATTAACTTCTTGGTCTAATATATATTGGGCGTTTACAGTCTTAACCGGTTAAAGTCCATGTTCCGGTATCAGAGTGAATTTCAGCAGCAATTTTATGCAGTTTAGAGATTGCATCAAAAACTGAAGGGGCATGATCCGGGATGTAAACACAACAACTGCTCCCGATGATGCAACATGCACCACCTTGATCAGCCAACACGACATCAAGGACCATTCTGTTTTGGAGCGCTACAATCCTCGCAATTTGCAGTTCTTCTGTGATGTTTCCAAGTGCCATAGCTGTCTGGTTGGTCACAGCCTCTACAATACGTGTCAAGCGTCGGATTTTCCTGCTATTCAAAGAGGCACCAACAAAGAAAAACAATCCCAAATTAAAGTCAACATATTGCTGCAGTGCAGTGTCAGTCTGATCCACCTCATCATGATTTATTGTCCTCTTATATCTGTTCTTAGAAATGTCATTAAACAGTTTATAGTCTTTATGGTAGGATGCAGGAGCCAAAAACACAGGTGGGAATAAAAAGGACACATCGCAAGTTCCTGACCATCCAATGGGTAGATGGTAGTAGCCTTTATTTCCACAGATGAAGTAAGTATTGTGTGAGGACATAAAACTACTGTTGTTAACCCCGTTAATATTCAGTACCAGGGTACAGTCGCTCTTCCCCACAGGAATTCTTCCAACGCTGTTCACACACAAGTCTGCTTGAGCTCTAGTAACAGCTATCACAGGAGGTCCATTACCCTTAGATGTTTGGGTGTTTGGGAAAACATAGTGCATAGAAGAGTTTCCTCGGTGATACTCCTCCATTTCCCATATAGTTCCTTTAGCCTGTGGATCTCCTTCCTCATCAGGATAGCACACTTTGTTAAGATAAAAATTCAGTCTCCCTACACCAACATCAGTAATATTAGCAACCTCAGAAGCCCACAGCAATGCGAACCAGGCTTGACAATAACCATTGTGTGAAAATGGGAGAGGAATAAAAGGTGTTCCTCCCTTTTTCTGATGAGCTGGCATCATTCCACACACCCAACAGTTGGTGATATTCGTAGCATTATGGGTGTGATGCAACATCTGAATGAACGTATTATTGAGGTAGGACATTCTATGCAACTGCTGATGACAGGGAAGGGAGAAATAATGGTGCTCAATGGGGGCCGGAGTAGTGGCATTCAGCGTTTATCGAACAGGAGCCACTTCCTCTACAATCCAAGCTATTACTGCCATAATCATCCTGATGAAAGTAAACCCAGCAATGAACATAGTATTCTTGTCGCAGATTCTCGCAGCAGTCGATGTCTTTTCCATAGGCATGTTTATCTTGACGTTGAAATAACAAAACAGATGGAGCTCTAAATTCCTGGGCAGCCGGTGGTTTCTTCACTGAAAGCTGAGACGGGTGTCACTAAGAAAAAGATCCCCCCCCCTCGCCAGCTCAGTCTTTCACTAACCCAGGACGGTTGCTCAACCAGTCTTTTTCAACAGTGCAGTTTCTCTCCGGGATCGCAGCTGATATTGAGATGCACCAGGGAACGTGTGGTCCGGGTTGACTTCCTCAGATCCTTCAGGTGATATGGCTTGGCCTCTCTCTGTGTCCAGGATGTCTCGATGGTCGGTGAGTGCAGCGGGCTCCACCAGGGCAGACGACACTTTCTTTCAGTGCGTGGAGTGGATCCAGTTCTTCCGATTGGTCACTCGAACTGCAGTTCTGGTCGCCAGGAGCACCTGCTCAGGGCTGCGCCACCTCGGATCCAGGCTATTCGACCTCTGGAAGACTTTCACCATAACCTTATCTCCAGGCCGTAGATCATGGCCCTCACCCTTCGACCTGTCAGGAAGAGCTTCTCGAACCTGTTGATGAATAGAAAGCAAGCTGTCAGTCAACTGAGACAGGTAGTCACTCATCAAGACACAAGGTACATCATGCATAGGGCATGGCTTAGGAATCCCCCAAATGTTCATGGGCCTTCCAAATACCACCTCATACGGTGTGAGGCCAGATCGTGTATGTGGCACTGATCTCATGGAAAGCAGGGCAAGGGGTAGCGCATCAGGCCGTTTCAGAAATGTGGAAGCCTGGATTTTAGCCAACTTAAGCTTGAGAGTAGAATTGTATCGTTCTACTAGCCCTGGGGATTGAGGGTGAAAAGCAGCATGGAACTTCTGCTTAGTTCCCAATCCTTTCAAGACATACTCAACAACTTGCCCAATGAAATGAGGTCAGTTGTCACTCCACAGGACTCGACAAACGCCGAATCGAGGGAAGAACTCCTTTAGAAGCACCTTTGCTGTAGTAAGAGTTATATTATCTTTCGTAGCGTATGCCTCAATCCATTTACTAAAGGCACATACCACTACTAGAACATACTTCAGGTTATTACAGCGTTCTAGCTGAATGTAATCCATTTGGTGAACCTCAAAAGGTGCCATTGGTGTGGCAAACCCTCCTATTGGAGTTCGTGTTCCCTTTCCATGATTATACTGGAGACAAATCAGACAAGTCTGGACTATCTTTTTAGCTGTGCCGGTAATTTCAGGATGATCCCACACCTGCATAAGTAGCTTCGCTATTGAGCATGCTCCAACATGTGCCGGCCCATGTGCCATGTGAATCATAGGGTGTAAATAGGCCGTGGGCAGTCTCCATTTGGTCATGTCTTTATTTCTCCAACAGCCCTCTTCATCCAATGTTCCCTCCTTAGACCATTGGTCTAATTCTTCAGCAGAGGCAGATCGCTGCATGTCCAGCACTTCTTGCCTGGCATCATGCCAACGTTCAGCCTGTGACTTCACCACGTACATAGATGTGGTGCTTTGCTGCAATTGCAGTCTCACGGGCTGTGTGATCTGCAAAGGCATTGCCCTGTCCTATTTTATCAGTCACTTTCTTGTGTGCACCGCATTTAACAATTGCTATTTTCTTAGGATATGTCAGGGCAGTAAGGAGATTATGCACTAATTCTCCATGCACTATTTGTGTCCCATGTGATGTAAGAAATCCTCTTTCCTTCCAGAGTAGGCCAAAATTATGAGCCACTCCAAAGGCATATCGGCTATCAGTGTAGATGTTAACAGACAAGTCAGTGCTAAGCTCACATGCCCTCGTCAGTGCTATTAACTCAGCTGCCTGAGCTGACTTCTGCGGAATGCGAGCTGTCTCAACTACCGTCTGAAGTGTTTTGATTTTATATGCAGCACATATCGTGCCATCTGGTAGTTTCAAACAGGATCCATCAACCCATAAATCCCCATCAACATTTGAAAGGGGCGTATCTTGCAGGTCAACACAACCCTTTGTCTGTTTCTCAGTAAGGAATATACAGTCATGAGACTCCTGTGACTGGGACTGAGTAGCTGGGAATAGCAACAAGGTAGCCGGATTAAGAGTCAAACATCTTTTCAAGGTGATATCAGGGCCCAAAAGTGTCAATTTAGATACTGTCAAACGAGCACTAGTTAAGTGACAAGACTATCCCCTCACTCTGATGTATGGACACAGCTGCCGCTGCCACAGAGCGAAAACAGCCAGACAACGCACGAGAGACTGGATCGAGGACAGCTGAAAAATATGCACAAGGACGTTGTTTTTCACCGTGTGTCTGAGATAAAACTGAAAGAGCGCAACCATCCCTCTCATGTACATAGAGTGTGAAGGCCTTAGTGTAGTCTGGAGTGCCTAATAATGGTGCAGAACATAGAGCTTGACGCAACTGTTGAAAAGTATTCTGGCATTCAGTAATCCATGGGAGGGGCATTGGAGTGTCTTTAGTCAAAAGGCCCAACAAGGGTTTAACAATATGTGAAAAGCTAGGGATCCACTGCCTACAGAAAGAAATAAGGCCAATCAATGCACAAACCTCTTTCTGAGTACGGGGCACAGACGTGTCTAGAATAACTTGAATGCGGTCTGGTGTGAGTGCACGTCCCTCCTTAGACAGGAGGTGACCTAAATAGGTAACCTGCTGTCTATAATATTGCAATTTCTTCCTAGAAACTTTGTGATGGTGAGATGCAAGAAAGGAAAGCAATGACAGTGTTCCTTCTTCACACTGTTCAGGGGTATCTGCAGCCAACAAGATGTCATCGACATCTTACATGAGAGACACCCCTTTTGGTACAGGGAAAGAATCAAGCTGTCTTTTCAATGCCTGGCTATAAATGTTAGGACTCTCTGTATACTCCTGTGGAGCTCTGCAAAATCTGAATGATCAATTATTCAAATTGAAGCCGAACAAATAACCGCTGTCAGGATGAATAGGTATCGAGAAGAAAGCGTTCTTCAAATCAATCCCACTGAATGTAGTGGCAGTCGGCGGAACCATAGTAAGAGGTGTCGTGATGTCAGAGACTACTGGATATTGGGGCACTACAATCTTGTTAACCTCTCGCAAGTCAATATTAAACCTGTATATTTTAGTATCAGTGTCTTTTTTCAAAATGGGAAGGATAGGACTATTGCAGATGTTGTAAGGGACTTCATCCACAACCCCTACTCCAATCAGATCTTGAACAATGCGTATTAGAGCCTCTTCACCTTCTCGAGATATTTTATATTGAGGGAGTCGTGGTAATGAAGCATCTTCCTTTACTTGAATGTGAACTGGTGGGATAACCATTTGTCCCACATCAGTATCTGACGAAGCCCACAAACTACCAGGTAGTGAAGCCAAAGCAGTATCTTCTTTAAGAAGACGACCTCTCAGCCATAGGATAGTTGTCATTTAAAATAATACGCACACCTTCTGGGCAACAGTGTATCGTAGCACAAAAGTGTTTGAGCATATCGAGACCCACAATATTATCCAGTGTGTTAGGGGAAAGCAACAATGGACATGCAGCAGTGAATTTATCAACATGAAATGCAAGTGGCTGTGACAGTGGGCTAAGGGAAGGTGTTCCATCGAATCCTATCGATGTTATTGTTAAGCCAGACAGGGGAGCCCTAGGAACCAATTGTTTAGACAGGGCACAAGGAGTAGCTCCTGTGTCAACCAAAAATCGATCAGTAGAACCCAAAATGTTTGTATAAACATAGGAACCCTTCTGATCTACTGGGACTTCAACTGGTTCCTTACCCTATCCTAGGCATTCCTATGCATTACTAGAATCCTTCAAATCATCGGTCGAATAATCAGACATTTGATATTGATTACGCCTGTCTAAGGTATTGGAAGAATTTTTAGTCTGTTCTACTGCCTCAAACCTAGTACGATTATCCATACCTCCCCTATTTCCCGAGTTCCCTGGGCGGCTTCTCATTTTTCCTCTACCACGCTGATACTGCTGACCTCGCAAAAATGGGCACTCCGAGTGCCAATGCCCTATCTCCTTACAATAAGCACACTGATCAGAAAACAAAGTAACTCGTGGGAAAGAGGGTGCACTAGGTAGATACATTGCACGTCCACCTCTACCACCACCTCTATAAGATGGACCATAAACCTGAGCTAACATCACCTTTGTTTTTAAATCCTTACCTTTCTTATCCTCCTTGCCTTCATCTTTCAATTCCTGACGTTCATAATACTGAGCCATAGTCAAAAGGGAAACTGGGGAAGATGTAGTCCATGAACTCTCGCTGGCCGTTAGGCGACTAGCTATTCCTGGCAACATGTTCGCGACAAATTTGTCAACGAACAGATGCTTGCCCGTGTCATCTGTCAATGACTGCCCACTAAAGTCATGGAATGTCTCCTCAAAACGTGTAAAGAAATCAGAAACTGACTCATCCACCTTTTGCTTGCAGGATGCTAACATAGTCCAATATATCTTTTTAGGAGGTAACTCTGTCCCTTTCTGATTTGGGGAAGATTTATCATCATCAGAATCAACCTCGGCGGCAGAGGGAAAAGTATATGGTGGCAGAGATCGAACTAATGGAATTTAATCATCCTGAGGTTGATTATGTAGAGGATAAAGGGGGCGCCGGACAGGGTATTGGCCATTTACCTGTAGACGGCGCTCCCTATCCTCTTTCTCCTTTATTTCCTTTATTTCTTTAATTTTCATCTCTAGCGCTTACGCATAAAGCTTTCTGGGCTGTTCTTTTTCTGCAAGTGCTTGTTCTCTCTTCACTCTCTCATGCGCTTCTTTCTCCCACATTCGTACACAGTCAAACATATCTTGTCTACTTTTGCGCTTAAACACACACTGTTCCACATACTGATTTTTTCTAATATTGAATGACCCATGAATTGGCCTTCGTAAATCAGGATACTTCCTAGTATATTTATTCCGTAGTGCACTATACATTATGGAAGAAATAAAATTTGTAATGTACATATGCCTATTTGGTGTTCCCTCAGGGGGAGCCGGCTGATTTCATTCCAATTCCATATTGGTACCTCCAAGAAAGCAACACATCCTTCGGAGCGTGCTTGAAACAGGCATGTCAAAAAATATTATAGTATATATAATATTATAACAAAGTAGTACTTAACGCAAATATTGTACCATTCAAGAATTAAAAAATTAGAGAAAAATGTCCACATTGCCTGCCTATATAAATTGCAATTTATATATTAACCCAAACCAAACCAGAATCTTGGCCAAGCAAATCAAAAAGTGTTGCATCTAATGACCTTACCAAACAAAAGTCTCCAGCCTCCAACTGCCAAGCTCTGAATCGACCTAATGGTCACTGTAAGACGAACGCAAAAAGGGATCTCAGTCGGAGACCGGCACCACCTGGAGGGTCAAATCGGGAAAATTGGAAAAGCACTTCAGCCTGCAAAGACAAGGGCCTCCTCATGCAGTGTACATCCTTAGCGAGATTCCAAACCTCCGTCAAGACCACTCTGTTGGGCATCCAAGTCGCCGATGAGCCCCACGTAACGGGCATCAATTTGTGGGGGTGAGCCTTTTCAGTGGCCAACCGGTGCAGGGGTTCACCCTTTTGCGCACTGGTCCTTTAGACTGACAAAGTAGAGATTGGCACGGAAGCTGTAATATTAAAGAGATAGTTTATTAGGACTCATGAATGGAACCACATCGATACATAACCCTCAGGCAATGTATGAGGCAGCACATGGAGTACAGAAACCATGGTGCTTATATACACCTTTTACTGAAGAGTAAGCATGGAGGTTCAAAAAGAGGCGGTACAAGTGTGCACACAGATAGGCTTTTACATACAAGGGTATATGAAAATCACTTAGTCAACAGAGTGGGAGGAGTTACAATATTGCTGACATTAGTTAAAATAGCCTGACAGTAAAGTGTGTAACAGGTGCATCCCAGCAACTAAGGCCTCTCTGAGCATGCGCACTGCTCAGGCTCAGTGCTGCAGGAGCTAAATATAGATGATGACTCAGGTGTAATAGAGAAGCAGGCAACTGCGAAGATGGGTAAGCACATGGCAAACACATGGCTAACTAAAATGGATGCCACAAACAAAATGGCTTCAGCTCATGCTAACAGTGATCTCTGCCACGTTTCCACATTTCTAGGTGCCAAATATTAGTTTTGGAGCTTTTTATGTCCCTTTAGCTCAGAACAAGAGGCCAGCCAACTGGCACTTGGAGTCACTCCGGTAGTCCGGGACCCAGCAGCAAGGCAGTTCTCAAGCAGCAGGGCAGTCCTCTGAGAGTTCAACGCAGGCTACAAGCAGCAGGGTAGTCCTTGGCAAGCAGCAGGGCTGTCTTCGAAAGAACAGGGTAGGTCTTATTAGTGTCCTCTGTGGGTCCAGGAGTAAACTGAAGAGTAGGTCCAAGGCTCTATTTATATATCTGGTGCCAGCTTTGAAGTTTAAGAAACTTCTGGAGTTTGCCCCCTACAGTTGGTTCTGGAATTGCCCTCCTCCTTTTCCAGCCAAGTGGACTGGGTTGACAAAGGGCTAGTGTGAAGTTCTTTGTAAGTGTGCTGAAGCAGCTCCCTTGAAATGTAAGTGGAGCAGGGAACAGCTCCACTCTACACATCCCAGCAGGATGGCTCAACCCCCTAACTTCTGGTCCCCCTTTATCTCACTGTCTGAGAGGAATGCGCAAAAGCCAACTGCCACTCTAATCACAGTCATGTGACCCAGAGCACAGGCTGCAGGCACCAAACAGTTGGGACAAGGAAGTGCTATCTTTCTAAAAGCGGCATTTTCAGCATTGAGATCTAAAATCTGACTCTACCATTAAAGTATATTTTAAATTACAGTTCTTTAGAAACCAAGCATAACATTTCTATCAGTTCCTAACAAAAGTTATCACTTATGTTAGAACCTCTTTCAGAGTGCCACAGGGCACACGGTAGCCATGAGGCTCAATTGTGGTGGTAGTAGCCTTTTACTCCTGGTATCTCAAGGCCCGACCAACTATGGATTCTGAGCAACTGAGTCAAGTACCCCTCTGCACTTGACTCTCAGTGGTAACTGTGGTGAAGCAGTCAAGTCTTCCTCTGGGGGGATATAGACACAGGTCAGTGAACACGACTCATAACTCAAAGTGCAAACAGTAATGACAATAAACCAATGTCAAGTCCAATACTTGCTTTTATATAAAAAAAGAAGTATTTTATTTCTAACTCTGCACATGCAAAGGTGTAAGACTTTCAGAAACAATAATCCAATCCCCCTTGAGGTCGCGTTTCTAGTAGTTGTCATTCAAATCCCTGTCTCACCCTCCTTTGTGATCTTTTTTTTTTTTTTTAATTATATATTTTTATTGAGAGTTCATAGTCACAAAAAGGGACATTACAAGGCTCATCAGCCATAGAGATTAACATCAATGATTAAGAATACGGAAAAAAAAAAATACGTGCATTGTAATCAATTCATTGTAGCGTAGCAGCAATATAAATACAACATAGGCAATACAATAAACATTAGCAGCCAATTTAGAGATTAAAGTGCATAGTGAAATAAGTGTGTAGAAGAGAAAGGATTCTGCTGTATGTTTCACCTCTTATAGAACCTGTCTGAGCATGTGGAAAGTCAAATGTCATTCTCATAGCAGAGAATCCATTTAGCTGTCGAACGTGTTCCAGTGCTTGTGATAATTCCTAAGTGCTCCTGCTCTTAATGCATATTTTCTTTCCCTACCCTGGATCCGCAGTAGTTTAGCTTTCCATGCTTGAAAAGTTGGAGCTTTCTCTGATTTCCATAATTGTAGGATTAGGGATCTAGCTATTAATGATGCAATAAACAAAGCCTCATCGTGTGGAGTAGGGCTCGAAGAGCAGCCTAGTACTGCTATTGATATATCAATCAGGATATTGGCTTTGATCGTAATACAAAGATAGTTTCCTATTTCTTCCCAGAATTCCGTTACTTTGGGGCATTCCCAAATGCTGTGACTCCAGGTGCCCTTCTCTGCGCATCGAAAGCACTTATCTTCAACCAGGGGGTAGATTTTGTGGAGAAATGAGGGAGTTCTATAAATAAGCCATTTACTATAAAATTGCATACGTTGAAAGTTTGCACCGCGGAAGATTTTTTTATAAAATGTATTACTTTTATCCCATGTCGGTTTGCAAATTTCAAAGTCTTCCCTCTTTTTCCACCTATGTCTGGCTTTAGTAAATACCTCGATTGTATTATCCTCTTTTAATACTTTAATCCACATACTAATTTTCTTTGATGAGGAGTTGTTTAATGCCGTTGATACATCTCTTTTATATAATAAATTAGCTATGTCGCATTGTCTAAGCTCCGCGTGTAACATACGAAAAGACCATTGCAGGATTGTGCTCGAGTGGTGGATTTGTCTAAAAACTTCTTCCCATGTTTTCCATCTATTTCCCACAAGAAAGTCCTCTATTATCTCGAAGCCATTCTCGCCCCAAAGTCTCGCAGTACTGATATCCAAGCAGCCCCCTTCGCCAAAACTAAAATTAGATAACAGAGTTGAGCTGCTTAAGTTGAAAATTCCATAAAATGTCAGGAGCTGAGTTTTAATTTTAAATAGCCATTGAAGAGACTTGTAGCGGACTTTCTTTGGGTATTTCGTAATTCTGACAGGGTCCGTTATTTTAGATTCCAGCAGCATCCTCTTCATAAAAAAATGATCTGCCATATTGTCATTTAGGAAAAAAAATCTGAAACTCTGGTGTGCAAAAGTGGCAAAGTAATAATCTCTAATATTTGGGAGGGACAGTCCTCCTTGCGTTGTTGGAAGATATAAAGTGCTAAGTGCTAATCTTGGAATTTTTTTAGTCCAAAGAAAAGAGGAAAACAAAGCATCCACTTTTTTAAAAAAGGAAACCTGGATTGGGCAAGGAGCAGCGCTAAAAAGAAGTTAAAAAGAGGTAGAATTGACATACGTATTAAAGCAACCCTGCCCAATATGGAAAGTGGCAGTAAATTCCAACGATCAAGGTGGGACCCAACCTTTTTTAACAGGGTTATATAATTTAATGAATATAGATCTTCCAAGTTATCCGAGATAAGTATTCCCAGATATCTCTTTGGGCATAAGTTATAGTTCTGCCTAAATTCCGGCAATAAAGTGTCAACAGTGCAATTAACTAAAATTATTTCAGTCTTATTAACATTTATCTTGTAGCCTCACAATTTTTGAAAATCAGAGAAGATTTTAAAAAATTTCACTTGACTTGGAGGCTTTGAATCTAAAAAAAGGGCGATGTCATCAGCATAAAGTTTAATATTTGTCATTCCGACTACTGGTACTGTATCGGGCGCTATGCCCCTAATTGCAATGGCTAGGGGTTCAATAAAAAGAGCAAATAAAATTGGGGACAGGGGACACCCTTGCCGTGTACCTCTGCTAACATGACATGTCCCAACATTGCAATTATTGATAATGATGTATGCCCTAGAGTTAATATAAAGTTGTTTTAAAAGAGAAATAAAAGCCTGCGGAAAATTGAAACTGTGCAAAATAGCAAAAAGACAGTCCCAAGACACCAGATCGAAAGCTTTTTCAGCATCTAGGAACCAAATTTGTGCTTTCACCTTGATAATATCCAGTGCCTCAAGTAAAAATCTTGTGTTTGTATGGAGGTGTCTTCCTGTTATAAAACCACACTGATCCAGGCCTATAAGAGGCCCTATTATTTTATTTAGCCGGTTCGTTAAAAGTTTCGTAAAAATCTTATAATCTATATTTAAAAGGCTTATGGGCCTATACGAGTTTGAATTTTCCTTGTCCTTTCCTTTTTTTAAAATACTGACCACAACTGCTGAATGAAAGCTTTCTGGGGGGGACCCCCCTTGTATTAGGTAATTAGCCAAAAGGAGGAGTTCTTTGCGCAAAGACCCCTCGAATTTTTTTTAAAAATTCGGCGGAGAGTCCATCGTCCCCATTTGCCTTACCATTTGGTAGGGAAGAGATTACCTCATCTAATTCTAACCTTGTAAAGTCTTTGATCAAGGAATTTTTATCTTCGTGAGCTAATTTTGGTATTGCGAGTCGCTCTAAAAACGCAGAAATAGTTTCACGTGCAGCCGGTTCAGTAGCTTGATACACTTCTTTATAGTGATTTAAAAAAATCTCACCAATGGAAGCTGTGGTTTTAACCTGAACATTAGTGGAAGGGTTCATTAATCTCTCAATCCTATTGCGTACTTGATTTTCTTTAGCTTGCCAGGCTAAAAGTTTACCTGTATATTCGCTTTCCTCATATATCCTCTGGGCATGGAGATTGCTGTTAACATTACCAAGGTCGTAATAATAATCTTTCATTTTATTCTTTGCTTCAAGCAGTTTTTGCCCAGAGTGAAGAGATCTTGTCCTATAATGTTCTTGAGTTGCCTGCGTCAGGTTTACTTGTAGGTTTAACTTAACCTCCCTTCTTGCCTTCTGCTTTGGGATTTCTTTAGATGTAATTATTCCACGCAAGGTGGCATTAAAGGCATCCCAGGTCACGTTAAGTGGAGCTCTACCTCTATTCCTTGCAAAGAACTCAGAGATCGCTCCCTCAATATCTGCACACCATTGTGTATCCAATAAGTTATGCTTATTAAAATACCATCTCATAGGTGGTTTAAATTCTTGCCTTCCAAGATTTAACTCCATAGAAATTGCTGCATGGTCAGAGAATGCGTTTATTAAATGAACATATTTGTGTACCTCTAACCCATGTGATGTTAAAAAAAAATCTAACCTGGATGCTGAATTGTATTTTGCTGAGTAGCAAGAATAAACACGTCCAAGCGTATTACATGATCGCCAGTAGTCAACAACGTCAAGATCTAACTTGCAACTCTGTAAAGCGATGGCCACTTGGGGTTTATTCTGGCGCCTATCTTTTTTTGAAGAATCAACTAGAGCGTTCTGTAAAAAGTTGAAATCTCCACCCCATATTATTTGCCCAGGTAGTCCTGTTAGTGCTTGCTTCAATTGTAAAATTGGAAGAGGGTCGCCTATAACTGGAGCGTAAATTGTAGCTAAGATTATATCTACATGGTTAAATTTACCATGTAGAAGTGCCCATCTGCCACTAGGGTCGGAGAATGTACCTTCCAAAATAAAGCTTACATGTCTTCCTATTAGAATGCAAACCCCCCTCTGTGCGAGACCAGCTATAGAGGAGATGTTATGGCCAGCCCAACCCTTGAAAATTTTATCAGATTTAGTCTGAGTTCTATGATGGGTTTCTTGTAAGAAAATAACATCTGGGTTCAGGCTCTTTAGCCAACCCTCAATTGCAATTTTTTTACGGGGGTTATTCGGACCGTTTGCATTAAAAGAGACAAACTTCAATGTATTACTTATCCCTCAATAGATATGCAATTACGCGAATCTGAGCATTTGTGCAAACATAGCAGTTAAAATAGGGAGGAAAAACAAACTTCAGTGTATTACTCATCTCCCATTAGTAGTGCAAATATGCAAAAACAGTACTTCAATGATTCAAATAGCAGCAAATAATCAGTTGATCCAAACAATTGTGCAAACATAGCAGTTACAATAAGGAGGAATAAACACCTTATGTGCAAATGCGCAATTGTGCAAACATAGCAGTTAGAATAAAGAGGAATAAACACCTTATGTGAAAATACGCAATTTTCATAGTTCGTTAAACTTAGCACTATAATATTTAAAGTGCCAACAGCAAAAAAAAAACAAAAAAAAAAAAACACCACTAGGCAGAACGCTACTGCTAACCATTTCCTAAATGTTCCATTCCCTTCTGTAATGTTAATTTGTCAAACAATTCCATAATATATGAACTCTCTTTTTCTCCCCTGCAACACCACCATGTGCCCCCCCCAACCCTCCTCTCCCCCCCTAAAGAGGACGGTAACCTCCCTTGGCCCACTTCCGTCCCTCTTTGTGTCTTACCCTTCTGTGTGGATGCCATCTTATTGCATCCTAGTGTGCTTCCTGTCCCTACAAAAGCCCGAAAGGAAGAGAGAAGAGAGGCGAGAAAGAGAAAAAAACAAAACAACAGAAAAAAAAACAAAAAAAAGGAGAAAATAAATTTTTTCTTTTCTCTCCCTCCCCACCCTCCCCAGTCCTCCCCCCTCCCACATTTATTTATCTAAAGACTATATAACAAGACCCTCGAGGAACATCTGGGCTTCTTTTAAGTCCGTAAAGATAAAGAACCTCCCCTTAGCTAACACCTTCAATTTAGACTGTTGCACAATCATAGCCTGGGCTCCTTTTGCTTTAAAAGAATCAATCATCTTGACAAAGTCCTTGCGCCTGTGTGCAGAGGCCGCTGACATATCCGAGAAAATTTGAAAATTGTTTATTCCGTCTGCGTTAAATGTCCTCTTCGCAAATGCAATGTTGAGAATTTTCTCTTTAATCCTATAGTCTGAAAAGTTCAACAATATTGTGCGAGGGAATTTAGGCTTGTTGGGTCTATATGCAGGGACTCTGTGTGCCCTGGTGATTGTTAAATCGCCCTGAAGATCGGGTATAGCCTTTTTTAAGAGAGACTCTGACCATTTTACCACATCTCTGTCTTCCAGGCCCTCAGAAATGCCTACCAAGCGTAGATTGGACCGCCTGTTAAATTTTTCCAAATCCTGTAGTTTTTCTGCCATCTGTAATTTCCCTCTATTTGCTACTTGGAGATCTTTCTTCATTGATGTTAAAGTGTCCTCTAAGGTCGAAATGCGAGTCTCAGCCTCGGAGACCCTTGTGGGGAGATTCCCAAAGCACTCCTCCAATTTAGTAAGTCTAGTATGTAGGAGTGATACTTCTTGAGCTTGAGAGATTTTAAAATCCCTTAATTCGCGGAGTATCGTAACGAGCATATCTTCCACAGAATTTAATTTTGGAGCTTTAAGGGGCTCAGAGAGATCAGGTTCTAGGGCCTCAGGTGGACATAAGCCCTGTCCCGAAGCTGCTGGACTCAGCAATAGAGGTGGTGATGGAGATAACGGATCAATAATTACAGGCGTCTTTCCTGTCTTTCCAGGCGTACCGAGGCCATGAGGTTGAGATAGAGGACATAGAGGGAACTGCGGTGGAGGTAGCGACGGCAGCGCAGGTGATATGAGAGCCGGAATTTTGGGGGTATTAGAAATTTGTGGAGTGTTTATAGGAGGGGGGAGACTTTCATTTTCGTGAATCATTCCCAGGAACAGTTGCCCCACCGAAGATGATTCTGGATTGGACAAGTTCCCCTTTTCCCCGCTAGGGATCACCGATTGAAGAGCGCTAATTACGCCTATCTGGTTACTTTCTTCCTGCCCAGGAGAGCTATGGGTCTGCCCCTGGTGTTGTACTGGTCTGGAAAAAAGGGGATACCGCTTAGGACCTGAGTGGATGTCAACCTTCTTGGCTAGAACCTGGGAGGGATTCATAGCATTAGTTATACTGTCCATTTTTTCCACCAGGACTTCCACGATACATTCTTGCAAATCGCCAATTGCTCGGAGGTTCAACTCAGCTGAAAGCTCCGATAGAGTTTCATCACCATCGCCATCAATCTCCTCGACTTCGGAGTCATTGTCCTCCCCCTCCTCTTCCTCCTCTCCTGCTCGTTGTTTAAGAGCGCTGCGTTTATTCTGTCTATAAATTTCTGTAGACTCTGCTACTTTAATCTTATGACGAGTCTTCCCCACACCTCTCTTTTCAGCGCCTTTAGGCTTGGGTGTTGATATGGTCACTGGTGGCGATTTTAATAATCCCCTTGCTGTGTCGCATTTACTCTGTTTACCTCTGACTCGCGTCGTCAAAGTTCTTATAGATGCTGTGGCTGACTGGACTTGACTTTCCCCCAAGGTCCTGCAACACCGTATGCACCTTCCTTGAACTTTTGGAAACACCAGAACGGAGACAATTACCAGTTACCAGTTGCCACTCCTGGCCTCCCTCTTTCCCGGACTCGGCTGCCCTCGCCGTTGCTCTTATGCTCCTGCAAGTCCACAGTGCAAATAAAGTTTTAAGCATTCAGGAACACTGTAAGTTTTGCCCACCTCATTGAAGACCACTCAGGGTGTCTGTTAGCAGCCAAATTGTCGCTTGTTAAAAGCCTAAGGGAACAGTGCAAAGGAAGGAGCCTGTCAGGGCTCTATACAGATATAGCCCCTCTGAGCTCTGCAGCATAATGCATAATTCCCTCCGTCGTTGGAGCGTACCGGTGTCCTATAAATACGCAATGTCCCGGGGGTGGAGTGCGCCAAAACTCCAAAAAGGACAATGCACCAAAGCTCCAAAAAAGGGCAATGCGGCCCTCGTACGCCAGGCAGGCAAGAGCCCATCACTCACCGGACTCTTCAGGCGCACTTCCAGGCTCTTCACAGCGGCGATTTTTTCAGAGAGCTCCGGACAGGGTGGCTCCCTCAGCTTCCCGTTTTGTTATCGAGGGAGAGCACACTCCCGAGCTGGCCCCCGGAAAATGCTTCACATTCCAGGCACTTTTCAATTTCCTAAGCGCTCGCTCGAAGGAAAAACCTCCATAGCATTACGATTTTCAAACGGAGCGAGAAACGCAAAGGTGGCGGAGCAGCGATGTAGGCGGGGCCAGAGGGGCAGGTAGCACAGCAGCGGCGTACGTGGGTTACGCCGTCATCTGACTCTACCATTAAAGTATATTTTAAATTACAGTTCTTTAGAAACCAAGCATAACATTTCTATCAGTTCCTAACAAAAGTTATCACTTATGTTAGAACCTCTTTCAGAGTGCCACAGGGCACACGGTGGCCATGAGGCTCAATTGTGGTAGTAGTAGCCTTTTTCTCCTGGTATCTCAAGGCCCGACCAACTATGGATTCTGAGCAACTGAGTCAAGTACCCCTCTGCACTTGACTCTCAGTGGTAACTGTGGTGAAGCAGTCAAGTCTTCCTCTGGGGGGATATAGACACAGGTCAGTGAACACGACTCATAACTCAAAGTGCAAACAGTAATGACAATAAACCAATGTCAAGTCCAATACTTGCTTTTATATAAAAAAGAAGTATTTTATTTCTAACTCTGCACGTGCAAAGGTGTAAGACTTTCAGAAACAATAATCCAATCCCCCTTGAGGTCGCGTTTCTAGTAGTTGTCATGCAAATCCCTGTCTCACCCTCCTTTGTGATCTTGGTGTCTTGGGTGATGTCCCCTCAGCCAGCAGGGAGACTAGCAGGACTTTGCCCCAAGTCCAGGTCACAGGCAGAGTCTTGCAGAGCTTCACCTCCTCATACAGCCCATCTGGCAGCTTAGCTGATGACAACATTTCTGGTTTAAGTCTCCCCTTGTTGTGGTCCTTTTCCAGACAGCAAATGCGAGTTTGGGTCAGAGCCTTTGAAGTTTTATATTGGGGTTTTGCTTTTGAAGTGGACATCTTTCCTTTTCTCCTTTCCTCTGAAGGGATAGTTGTCACAGCAGACATGACTCTTTGGATTATTGATCCACAACACAATTCATGGGAATGATCTGAGTTCACACCTGGATGTCAGCCAGAGAGCTATGTGCATGAAAAGGTTAATCCCGGGCTCCCAGCCAGGCTCTATATGATTCCTTTATCAGCCCCAACTACCTCCCTGGGATGTGTCCTGGCCCCTTCCTTGTGATTTATCACTGAATCAAAGAGCACTCTTTGAAGTGTAGGGGGGAGCCTTGCTTTCCCTCCGGTGGTGTGTTGCACCCAGCTCACAGGAATGCAGCTATACACAAATCTGTCTGGGTGGGATTCTTCTACTTCTCATGTCTTTACTGCGGGTGGGCTGAACATTTGGAGTTCCACTCTGCAGAATTGTGTGGAGTTATATAAAAAACTCTGCACAAGATTTCACAGAGTCCTGCCAGCACGCGGAAAATATGCATGTCGCGCTGCTCGCACTGCAATTTAGAGCCACTAGCACGACCGCGTGAGCATTCAAGTTGATTTTGCTGCTGCTCGAGTAGAAAATATACTTGAGCAGCAGGAAATCTACGTGTGAAGCAGCCCTCTGACCACAATCACTCTTGTTAGAAAATGGAGCTAGGGGAGGCCAAATTTTGCTCTAATTTCTGGAGCCTCACAGAAAAAACTGCCACACAGCGATTGGCATAATTAGCCGCAACTCCGCACTGCAAGAGTAATGCATTCACCAAATTCAGTGGGCGGAATAAAACATTCCACCCACCACCAGTCTTCACCAAGCCAGCCCGGACCTCCTAAAGTGGAACACAGAGCACCACATTCGAACTCAGTGTGCTTTCGCAGCACACTACCTGTACAGCATGGGAAACATCCAGTACTATGAAGGCTTAAGTACGAGAAGCCTTTACAATGAATCCGGAAGTACGAGTGAGTCATTACATTACAATTCCAGCTTTAACAACAAGACTGCCATTACAACGAATGGCATTACTATGGATCCACCCACCTACACTGTTTGCAATTCCCCAAACTGACCCACTGGTTCCTGGACGGGCTGTAATTCGGGTATATGAAGCCATGGGCATTGTTCTTGAATGTGTACCTAAGCGGATGAAAATATGACTGTTATGATAAATAGGAAAATCAATAAAAAAGATAAATTTAAAAAGTGTCGCTTTAGCACAAATGATTATGAGAAAGGTGCACGGAAAGAAGTTACCAAATATTTGAATATCTGATATCGTGCATTAGGTGTCGAGTGGATTTCCTCTCACACTAAGGTGAGGATGCAAATGTGAGCCTGTGAAGTAGCTGTAGAGAGCCACAGGTGCTGCAGAGTGTGAGTAAATTACCTCTATCGACGTGCTGGCAGGGTCTGAGGCACGGCTGCACTGCAGAGGTGTGTGGTAGGCGAGTCAAAAGCCAAGCTTCCACTTGTTTGAATGTCCGCCATCGGAAATATTCCACCTCACGTGACGTGAATTGAGGAAGAGGGCATATCTGGATATCGGCAAGAGGAGCTTGTGGGCCTCCAGATTAATAATGGATGATAAGGAGAACAAACAACGAAAGCCATTTACAATCAAGAAGCCCGAAAAATAAATGGTAAACAAAAAGGTAGGACTACAGCATAAACGGGTTAACTAGGGTGCTGTATTTTAAATCCTTTCACACTTTAACTTTGGCAAATATAATTTCTATATCTTTATTATTTCAGATTACAAAGACTGCTTATGTTTACTTAAAATAGGCGTTCTAACAGTATGGGTAGGAAAACGATGGATGATATTTGTAATGGTCTGCAGGTCACTACAATATTTACGTTCGTGATTATGTTAGCTTACATGATACCCTATGCGGCGTGATAATGGCTTTCGTTATGTAAACTGGCGTTGTAATGGTAATGTTGTTCTTCCGCAGCCGCTGTAGAAGCCTTCATTGTAAAGGCTTTCATTGTTCTGTCATACATTCGTACAGCCCTGCTACTTACATTCATTGTACCATTACATGCACAAATTCATTCAGCACACACATTCCATCTCCGCGATCTGTTCAGCACTGAAGCTTTTATGCATTATACAAGGGTGCACTTTTGTTTTTTATAACACGCACACTGCCAGCACACACACTCATCATGTGTGCTACACAACACTTCACCCTTCATGTATTTTACACTATGCAAGCACACATAGACTCAGCACAAGCTTTCCTTGCGCGGCACTGCCCAGCACTGCATCTCTTGTGTACTGTAGCCCAACAAGCATAAATACATTCAGTGCATGCACTAACCATACACATAGGTGCCGATTACGATCCGGCAAAAAAAATTCCCGTACGACTCGTATCCGGTCTTTATCCCGTACGAATCGTACAAGTGCCGTACTAACTGGCAATCACGATTCGCATGGGAAAAAGGCCATACGAGCCGCATTGGGAATTATACCCCACACGTCCTCGGGTAGGAAAATGTGTGCCACACGTCCTCGTACGATATACCGTACAAATCTGAAAAGTGAAGTCCGACCGCGGAATCACGATCCATGCCGTGCGTCCGAAGTCACAACCGGATGGAAAAAACACCGTCCGCACCGAACTCCCATAGCAACCATGGAGACATGTGCCCGCATACGCGCTCAACACCCCCCCCAGCCCTCCTATGTACGAGTCGAATCCCCACCCGTGTATGTACGACCCGTACGCCCACCCGCGTACGTATGGAGCGAACCCCCACCCCAAGCGTGTATGTATGGACCGTACCCTCACCCGCGTACGTATGGAGCGTACCCCCACCCCAACAGTGTATGTACGGACCGTACCACCACCCCCGTATGTATGGAGCGTACCCCCACCCCATAAGTGTATGTACGGACCGTACCACCACCCCCGTATGTATGGAGCGTACCCCCACCCCATAAGTGTATGTACGGACCGTACCACCACCCCCGTATGTATGGAGCGTACCCCTACCCCAACAGTGTATGTACGGACCGTACCCCCACCCCCGTATGTATGGAGCGTACCCCTACCCCAACCGTGTATGTACGGACCGTACCCCCACCCCCGTATGTATGGAGCGTACCCCCACCCCAACCGTGTATGTACGGACCGTACCACCACCCCCGTATGTATGGAGCGTACCCCCACCCCGTATGTATGGAGCGTACCCCCACCCCAACAGTGTATGTACGGACCGTACCCTCACCCGCGTACGTATGGAGCGTACCCCCACCCCAACAGTGTATGTACGGACCATACCCTCACCCGCGTACGTATGGAGCGTACCCCCACCCCAACAGTGTATGTACGGACCGTACCCCCACCCCCGTATGTATGGAGCGTACCCCCACCCCAACGGTGTGTACGGACCGTACCACCACCCCCCGTATGTATGGAGCGTACCCCCACCCGCGTATGTACGAAGCGAACACAAACCCCACCAGTCTAAGTACGGAGTACCCTCACCCCCGTAGGTACGAAGCGAACAGAAACCCCACCAGTCGAAGTACAGAGCGTACCCCAGGCCCCAACACCAGCACCCTCACCCAACCTCGCGCATGTACGAGTCGTACCAAGCCACAGACAAGGACAGCACTGTACAACAAAAAGGCCGATGTACGCACCGTACAGACGCTAAAAACACACGTACACAACCAGGACAAAGCAAAACAACAAAAGAAGACTCAATTTGAATCGCACTAAGCCACTAAACATGTCCAACAAGCCCAAATACAACCTAGTCACTCACCAGCAACTGCCAAACACCTAAACAGAGGCCCAAAAAACAACCACTCCTTATAACACACCCACCCAAAGTTCAAACACAGCCACACCCACAAATGGACCAATAAAAAGGCCCAACGCACACAAACCATCATCCTTTGCAACAGACTCACTGCTGCCAGACCCCACAGACAAACTACAGCACCAGACTTGAACCATTAATATACCTTACGCTTGCACACCTTCACACACACACCTTCACAAACACCCCCTCATCACATTCACACACACACACAAACAACCACATCCACACACCCACAACCATCCACACCCACACCCCCACAACCATCCACACCCACACCCCTCACCATGCCCACTAACAAGAATCCAAAGTTCACTAGCCAAGAGTTGGAGGTCCTTGTCGATGAAATCCTCAGAGTCGAGCCACACCTCTTTGGAACATTGGTCAGACAGACCAGCATATCCGACAAAACAGCCATGTGGCGGACGATCGTGGATGCTGTGAATGCTGTTGCGGCCACCAGACGGACCAGGCAGGAATGCCAATCCAGGTGGTACGATCTGCGGAGGAGGGTCCGAGCCAAAATGACCGAAGACCACACCCAGGCCAACATCACTGGAGGAGGGCCGCCCCGCAGACCGGTATACTACCAGCCCTGGGAGGAGAGGGTGATGGCCATACTGCCGGTGGAGCCTGGTGAGTACACAAACAACTCACCTCACATGGGGGAACGTCATCCACAACCAAAATCACAATCATGCACGCAACCACACCAAGCTATCGCATGACTCACCCACACTCCATAAACACGCACATGCCACTAGCGCCACCATGCCACATGCACCCAGCTGGACAATCCCAAATCACAGGCCACAGAAAACACCAACACAAGACACGGGAACCCGGATGGCGGGAGGGTGGGCCTCAAAAATCACATAGTGATACTCAGAAGCAGACAACTATGCCCTCAGCCTATAGGGCCTAGGTCACAGCCAGACAAACAGTGTGTCCACACACAGGAAAGACTTGCCAGCAAATGGCGCACGCCTTGCATGAAGACATGGGGCTGAAGGAACATTTCGCACATGACAGCAGCTAATGAACAGCCCACACTGTGAAAGAGTGGCAGCACACACCACCACAACAGTAGCGCAGACACAGACAATACACCCAATGGGTGCCTGGAGATCAGAAACAAACTCACATGAACAAGCCAAGGGCCATTCAAAGAACTGCAAACAGTGTGTGGCCAGGAAGCTGGGCTGAGGTGACAGAGGGTGACACACAGAGGGAGGGAGAGGGGGAGAGAGAGGGAGGGAGACACAGGGAGACGGACAGAGGGAGGAGGCTGACACAGGGAGGGAGGGAGAGGGGGACAGAGAGGGAGGGAGACACAGGGAGACGGACAGAGGGAGGAGGCTGACACAGGGAGGTAGGGAGGGAGAGGGGGACAGAGAGGGAGGGAGAAAGGGAGACACAGGGAGTACAATTCACCCTTGGGTGGTGTAGGAATGTCTGCTCGTCAGCAGGTGGACTGCGTGCATGTACACAAAGGTGGCCAGTGCATGAATCCCCCTCTCTTCTCCATGGCAAAACACTGGGCCATGTCTCAACCTGTGCACGAGTACAACGACAGCTACCTGCATAACATAAGTGTGTGGAACAACTCCATGTGCCCACGTACAGTGCAACACGGAAGGCGCCAATGCACAGCTTGCCACACCTGCCCACTCCACTGCTGACTGCAGTCACAATTGACGCAGCAAGTAACACTGTGTCACACATAGGTAAAGTCTCCAAAGCTGTGGACAAGGGACATACTCATGCACAAGTGCACTATGAGTGGAATGCAAGACATATCCAAAAACCTAGAGGAAATGTGCAAACTTTGAAAATAATGAAACATGGATGTTGCATGGAAAAATAATAACATTGTCTCTCACACACACAGGTCAACGTGGTGGATCACCCCCCAACACTGGGGGGGAAGACTCACAGGACCCGGCTCTGCAGGATGTCGACCACACCGGCAGCGACGACTCTCACCACTCCGTGGACGACCCCGACCAACCTGGCCCCTCTGGTGTCCAACCACCTGCAGCACCTGCGTCAGGTACAACTGGGCCAACCACCACCCCCACTCCTGCCACATCCCAGGAGACACCCAGGATCCCTGCCCCACCACCACAACGCAGCCAGGCTGACCAGGAGGGACACGGTGTACCGGGCACACAGGAGGAGGCAGGTGACAATGCAAATGCCACCCCTCAGGGGTCCCGGAGACCCGATGTGCCCACAAGGGCAGGCCAGGTGCAAGTGGGCATGGGTGGTGGGAGTGGAGGACGGCGGAGGCGCGAGCCTGACCAGTTGGCTGCGGAACCGGTATATGCCCATGTCAGAAACATCATGGACACATACCGGCAGGACGCCACGGGCATGGCCCAGGTTGTGTCCATCCTTGAGGATATCAAGAACCAGCAGGCCCAGCAACATGCGGAGCAACATGCCTGTCTACTGCGACACCAAGGGCGGATGGAGGACAGACAGGCTGAGCTTGTGACGCTGTTCACGGGAATTGACCGTTCACTCCGTCGGATAGCCGACAACATGGGCAACCCTCCCTGTGCCACCAGGTGAAGAACATCACCAGCCACAGGGAGGGATCAGGAGGAGGAGGAAACATCCGACGGAGCTTCCCAAGCATCGTCACAGCCTGCTTCTGAGGGTTCCCGCAGGAGGGCGGGTCGTCCACGGAAAAGACCGTGAGGGTCGGAGCAACACCAGCATCTCCCAGGACACCTGGCCTGGCACCTGGCCCACTGGAGCAACTGCAGCACAGCAGCAAATGACATACCCTGCCACATGGACTTGCTGGTCACCGTCTGACCAATGTGGCCAAAGACTGTGGCATGTACCCTGAGGATTTTCTATGGCAAGGACACCAACTCCCCCAGTGAACTTTGGATTCCACACACCCAGAAAGCCCCTCTTGTCATACCCCCCCCCCACCTACCCCAACACAAATAAAAACTAACACGCTTAAGAGATGATGACTACATCTTGCATTATTACGTCACATGTGTCTTGTAAAGTTTAACCATGGCTGACTTCTCATTTGACTTCAACCATCCACACCCTGGGGCCTGAGTCTGGCACAGGACACACATGGGTCACATTGTATTAGGCAAGACAGACATGGAGCAACATACACACCCGTGATGGGCCCAACCAGCTGAGGGGGTGGCCGCACAACCGTGCCGACAGACATATTGAGTACAGCGACAGCCATGCGCAGAGGTCAGGGATCATGTGGAGTGTCCTGGGGGGCACTCAGGTATGTGTGGACAGGTGGCAGAACCATGTCCTGCAAGCTTGAGTCCGGTGGATGTGGAGAATGGTGGCCTGGCCAACGTTGGATGCATGGGGATGGCACATTTCACAATACCCACACAGTCATGGACATCATGCACAATACACAGTCTAATCCCACACAGACAGCTGGCATCTTGCTATGAGACACATAGCCACAATCACGGAAAACCATGCCACACATGCCGGATGCACCGTGCAAACACACCAGCATTGACTGAGAAGAGGCACCTTGGAGGCATAGGGACACCTTTATTAGTCATGTATTCGGGATTGCAGAGGCAACTCGGAGTACACATGAACGGGTCATGTGGAGTAACATATAGGGTCCAACACTGGCACTCCCCTTCTGCAGCACAAATGCCTGATAGCCATGGAACTGGCACACAAGTGTCGGCCAATAGCTAAACACCCCCTGCTGCTCACGGAGAGACTGCCATACACCATTGATACGCTGATGTTGAAGTCCCACACCATGTCAAGCCAATGCAAACCGTATGTGTTCGAGAGCAGTGTAACACACATTGATGCCAACATCACATTCCACAATCCCATCACTGATGACTGTCAACAAGTCTGACCAGCTATTCAGGTGTCCCCAGCTGCATGTCATGTGTACCATGGTGATGCGACATGTCTGCAGAGGAACCAAACATCGACAGGGGCAGTGTGCATACATCGTAAACAACGCCCACACCCAATACACCCCTGATGCATCTCTTACCCTAAGGAGACTTCCAAACTTGTCCGTGCCTGTAACGCTGAGTCAGCACACGATGACGTGTCCATGAGGAATAGCAGTGCCACAACAATGCAACCAGCAGACGCCATGCGCAAGTACCTGGGGAAGAGAGACACACAAGAAGTCAGCCACAAAAAGCACAGCCACTTGCATGTGCATGTACTCGACACATGTAAGGATGACAACATGCTAGGTCACAATTATGACAGGGTAAATTCACATCACTGCCACCATCACTCCCGTGACACATCCACACACACCTGACTCACGTGGCATACATGCAGATGGACACACACATCGCAACACATGCCACACGGGGAACAATGCGTGCACACACACACACTGGTACTCACCACTAAGCAAAGAAGTCGCGTATGAGCCGAGTTCGGATGTCCTCTTGCGGTACCACATCCTCCACATCACTAGCCCCATTGCCAAGAGCTTCGTCCTCCACGGGTGGATGGTCCTGATCATCTTCATCCAGGATGAGTGGCACAGCTTTCTCAACTGCCATGTTGTGCAGCATGCAGCACACCATAAAGATTTTGCAGACCTTCGCCGGGGCATATGGGAGGGCGCCGCCGGTCTTGTGGAGGCATCGGAATCGGCTCTTCAGGAGGCCAAATGTCCTCTCTATCACTCGCCTTGTCCGGCCATGGGCGGTGTTGTAGCGGAGCTGGGCCGGCGTGATGGGGTTGCGGAGAGGTGTGATCAGCCATGGCATGTTGGGATAGCCAGCGTCCCCTACATGGAAAGCACATGGACATAAGTAGGACAGGAGAAGCGGTCGTGCTGGAAGTCAACGCTAAATACAGGACAGACAGAGTGTACCCACCAACAAGACATGCTCGTTCGTTGCGCAGCTGCGTCATCATTTCAGGCACCCTGCTACGCCTCATGATGTAGGCATCGTGTGCTGATCCTGGAAAACGAGCAGAGACATGTGAAATCACCATGTTGGACAGACACACCACAAGGGCATTGATGGAGTGGTAGTGCTTGCGATTCCTGTACGCTACCTCCTGTGCCTGTGGTGGTACCAAAGCCACATGTGTCCCATCTATGGACCCAATGACATGGGGCATCCCTCCCAGGGCATAGAATCCACGCTTGACAACAGTCAACATTTCAGGGGTTGGGAAATGGATGAACTCATCCAGGTGAAGCAACATGGCCTCTAAGAAATCATGCAGCACACGGCAGAACATGCTCTGGGGCATGCCACCAACATGAGCAATGGTATTTTGAAAGGTACCCGTGGCAAGAAAATGTAGGGCTTCCATTACCTTCAGCTTGGGTGTCAGTGCCGTAGGATACCTGTGCAGCGGTTGCAGGTGTGGTGCCAGCCTCGCCGTCAACTCCATAATCAACCCTTGGGGGAAGCGGTAGCACCGGATACAGTCATTCTCCCGCATGGCAGCCAAGTCCGGAATAGCTCGGGGAAGAGGCGGCGCTCTGCAGAAATTTGGAAGTGACAAGGAAGAGTGAGTGCACTACAACAACAATTTGTTGGTGCTGAGCACATGTTCATATGTCAATACACATATGCGACATACGTAGTCAGGTATGTGCCACATGCCCTGGACACGTATGGCTGCCAGCTGACACTCCTACCAAGACCCAGCTACACACGGAGATTGTGAACCTCCACATGCCATGGCATGGGATTAGCTGTGTCCCAGTGTAAGTGAACAGCCAGACGCAACACAGGAGTGACATACATCCACACATCAGCAGAAGTAGGATGTCGATTGCAGAGACTGGAGCGGAACAATAGAGCCACAGGTCACATGACATTACACTAGGACAGGCCACACACCCTGCCATGAAGGTGTACATGTGATGACTCAACACACATACATAGAGAGGATGCAGACATGTCCTTGTCATGCTACTCCGTGTCCCATGCATACACATGCACCTCACATCCGATGCCACATGTGGCCTGGTGTGCGTACCAGTGTGCCATGTCCATCTACACACAGACACATGGTGGTTGCTGCAACAGCTGATGCTTTTGAGGGAGCTCCAACATCAACCTCATGGGAACCCCCCACACATACATGACATAGTCACATCGTGCACCGTGGGTAGTGACATGTCTGGTCTGGTAACCCCTGTACCAGGCATCAGGGGACACTTGCGTGTGTTGGTGACCGTGCCATGCCAGTGACGCTCATCCCAAGTGTGCAGTACGACATGCACACATGTCAAGGGAGTGTTGGGCATGGCTGGCACACAATGCACCGTCACACATTACATCTGTACACATCTCATCATACATCTGGTGCCTTCTCCACTCAGGAGTAATGTGCCACATCACAGCCTTCACACCTGTGCCCCACACATGTAGTACTGTCCAGACAATGCCTTGATGTCCATCCATGGACAAGTATGTCAGCCCTATTCCTCCCTGTGTGCTGCCTGTCACCACTGTGATGTGTGAAAGGCACCGGACATTCGCTAAGAGTGCCTGTGTACGTTCCCTATCACTATGGGAGTTCTGGCGTAGGCGTACTCATAGTGATAGTGAGCGTACAGGCGTGTGTACGGTCTGTCTCACTATGGGTACGCATACGCGCGAACACCCATAGTGGTACGGACCGTACACACGCTTGTACGTTCCCTATCACTATGGCTGTTTGCGCGTATGCGTACTCATAGTGATAGTGAGCGTACAGGCGTGTGTACGGTCCGTCTCACTATGGGTCCGCCTACGCGCGAACACCCATAGTGATAGTGAGCGTACAGGCGTGTGTACGGTCCGTCTCACTATGGGTACGCATACGCGTGAACACCCATAGTGGTACGGACCGTACACACGCTTGTACGTTCCCTATCACTATGGCTGTTCGCGCGTATGCGTACTCATAGTGATAGTGAGCGTACAGGCGTGTGTACGGTCCGTCTCACCATGGGTCCGCATACGCGCGAACACCCATAGTGATAGTGAGCGTACAGGCGTGTGTACGGTCCGTCTCACTATGGGTACGCATACGCGCGAACACCCATAGTGGTACGGACCGCGCACACGCTTGTACGTTCCCTATCACTATGGCTGTTCGCGCGTATGCGTACTCATAGTGATAGTGAGCGTACAGGCGTGTGTACGGTCCGTCTCACTATGGGTACGCATACGCGCGAACACCCATAGTGGTACGGACCGTACACACTCTTGTACGTTCCCTATCACTATGGGTGTTCGCGCGTATGCGTACCCATAGTGAGACGGACCGTACACACGCCTGTACGGACCATTGATATGCATGTGTGGTGCCCTAGGGCCCCGATACGCACCATACCTGTGTGTGAAGCTCCAAATTACATAGGGGAGACATGAGGGACAAGTATAAAGGCCTACATGCATGCTGGTTGTCATGGAGACCAAGTTTAAAGTTTGAATTTTTCCAGAAGGTGCACAGCAGAAGTCAGTTTGAATGAATATACTTTGTTGCAATGTGGTTCTGGAGTTTACATCATGCTGAAGAAAAAAACACTTTAAAAAACAAATGACTGTGCTAGGTTTGAAGGGATTGGAGGAAACATAGGATGCAAATGTGAGTGACCAATCACTCTGTACTCCTGTGCATGAAACAGGCCAGCAAGGCACATATAAGGCAGCCAGGTCCCATGAGGGAGCACTTGCCTGCACATCTTTGAATTCGTCGACCCAGCTGCTGCTACTGATTCCCTGGAACCATGTCAAGGTCTGTGGAGAGGACACAGCCATTCACCCTGGAGGAGAACCTGGCATTGCTGGATGTGATCCTCCCACAGTACCCTCTTCTGTATGGGCGACCAGGGTATCAGGTGAGTGCAGAGGCTACTAGCACAGACTGTGTCCCTTTGTTGTGACTGTGACTTCTGGCATTGTGTCCAGGTGTGACACACATGCTATGTACTGTAGGGGGTGTCCCGGGGGGGGAATGCCTGATGGCTCCCAGCCAGAGCATGTTGTGGTGCATGTCTGCTCTCCTCACTTGCATTGTGTGTACTGTGACAATCACTGCATGTGGCATTACACATTATGCCTGTCTAATCCTCCTGGGTATGTAGCTTCTACAGTCCTCCTGTGATTCTGTGGTTACCCCAGTGTGACAGGTGACTGTACCCACAGATGTGTGTTTGTTCACTGTACCTGTGCTGAGAGTGTCCACATGATGTGTTTGTCCCCTGGACATCGGTGTGTGTGTAAGTCCACTATCATGTGGGTGGGTGCATATGTGTAGTGGAGCACCCCAGATGCATGAGGCCTGGATATACGCTGCCCATCTGATGTGAGCAGGGAGCAGTGCTGTGTGTCTCTGACGTGCAGAGCCAGCCCCACACTTGTGAGCCCCCCCAGTCTAGTGGCACATGTGCAGAGTGAGGTTTGTAGCTGCATTTGGCAATGGCAGGTGAATGTCCTGTGCCTGTGTGTGTCTGTGTACTCTGCTGAGGTGGCGTCAGTGGCCTGTGGCATGTGACTGCTTTGAGGTGCTGCCCAGACGCAGGAGGGGTGGGTGCAGAGTCCTCCCAGCAGTGCCCAGAGACAGGAGGGGTGTGTGCCTAACACTCCCAGCAGTGCCCAGACATAGGAGGGGTGGGTGCAGTCCTCCCAGCAGTGCCCAGACACAGGAGGGGTGGGGGCCTAACACTCGCAGCAGTGCCCAGAGACAGGAGGGGTGTGTGCAGAGTCCTCCCAGCAGTGCCCAGAGACAGGAGGTGTGTGTGCAGAGTCCACCCAGCAGTGCCCAGAGACAGGAGGTGTGTGTGTAGAGTCCTCCCAGCAGTGGCCAGAGACAGGAGGGGTGTGTGCAGAATCCTCCCAGCAGTGCCCAGAGACAGGAGGGGTGGGTGCAGAGTCCTCCCAGCAGTGCCCAGAGACAGGAGGGGTGTGTGCCTAACACTCCCAGCAGTGCCCAGAGACAGGAGGGGTGGGTGCCTAACACTCCCAGCAGTGCCCAGAGACAGGAGGGGTGTGTGCAGAGTCCTCCCAGCAGTGCCCAGAGACAGGAGGGGGGTGTGTGATGCACAGTGTGAGCCTTGATCATTGATTGTGACGTTGCCCTCATTCCACCTGTGTACTTTCAATGGCACGTACTGCTTTTTCCCTCCCCAGAGGATCATGTCCCTATAACAAAGGTGCAATGCGTTGGATGCATACTATGCCTTGTTGTGAACAGCAAATGTGTTCTAATATGTCTCTCTGTGACATGTGGCTGGTGTATTGATGTGGTGTCACTTGTTCATCCTCACAGGTAGGCGCCGCTGCAAAGGAGCAGATCTGGCTGAACGCCGTCAGTGCCGTGAGGAGTGTGGATGGTCGCAAGCGGCGCCTGTCCCAGGTGAGGAAACGCTGGCAGGATATCCGGTGCTGGACGCGGAGGATCGCACGGGTCCTGCTGGGGGACTCACCTGAGAGCCATAAGAACCGCGGGCGCCGCCGTCTGACCCACATCTACAAGCGCGTGCTGGCGGTGGTATTTCCAGACTTGGAGAGGCGCTTACAGGAGATGCAGCAGCCGGAAGGGGGTAGGTACATGTGTGTTTGTTGTGTGTCACCAGCATTTGTAAGGGCACAGTTGCATGGATACACTGCCAGGGTTTAAAGGTGCTGTGCAGATCCTGTTACCCACAGTATAGCGCTGCTCTCCTGCCTCCCTTCCCCTCCTTGCAATGTGTTCCCTGGTCTGTGTGTAGTCACTCCTTCACAAGGTAATGTAGGCTGGCGCTTTGTCCACGTGAACTATGCCTGTAGCATCATGTGTGGGGGTGGTGTTTAACAGGTTTTGGGACCTTGCCTGTGCCCTGTCCAGTTCACTGCATGTGGGTTCCATGTCAGTTGGCACTGATGCTGAGTCCAGACATGAGAGTTAGTCTCTCAAGTGTCATGTCTTACATGTCATGTCCTATGTAGTGGCCTGTGACATGATGTGCATGAGTGTGCGATACGCATAGTGCAGGGATGGTGGCGTGTGTTGCAGTCATTACCATTCAGGAGCATGGAGTTGTGTGGCCACTACTGTCCCCTGGGGCATCTTTTCCTAGGTGTCATGTGTGTCATCACAAAACGTGGACACTCTCAGTGTCTACAGCATAGGTTGTGCTCTGTGCCATTGTCCCCTGGCACCATGTATATTGACGTGAAATGTAGTACAAGTGTCCACTGTACAGCCTGACCTGATTTTCCTTCTTCATACTCACAGTGGCCAGTGCCTGTGTGTCTTGTTATAATCATCTGATGATGGGCATTTGTACATAATTATTTGGACAGGCGCACCTTGGGTGTTTGGCGTCCAATCTTGCATATAGGCAGCCCCTGTGTTTTTCACCCAGACTAAGAGATGTAAGTGCCACCTGTGTCTCAACAAATTGCCTCATGTAGGGGGTGGTTGGTGCGGGCCAAGCCTACATGTCAAAACCAGAATTCTCCTTGCTAGGTCTGGCCAGTGTGTGATGTTTGTCTGGACATACACTCAAGGTGCAGTGACCCAGTCATGGTGGGCATGTTTTCAGTATTACCTATGCAGCATGTGTCTCAAGTTCATGGATATGGTCCCTGGTCATCCCTATTTTCGGCAACGCTGTGTGGTGCAGATGCAGTGCTGGATTGTCCCCAGGGCCTGGCTCCTATGTCAGACTCCATTTCATGGCATTTGCTATTGTGTCATGCTCTCCATGGTATTTCAGTGGCATGGTGGGTCAACCAACTGTGTGTTTCATGCCCTACATCTGTACCTTGTTTTGTAGATGTTACAGATCTTTCTTTTCAGGATATGCACTGTAACCTATGTAGATTGGACTCATGTGACAGATGTATACAGGTGTATGATTAATTTCTGTCTCTTCACCCTGCCCACAGCATCGTCGGGGGACACGGAGGGAGACATGGGCACAGACCGAGCAGAGGGACCGAGCACCAGTGCCAGCGGTGACATCGTGGCTGGCACATCGAGTGGGACAGAGGCGGAGGAGAGTGAGGCCGAGGACCTGTCGACTGGCACGACGGAATATGAAGCTGACGGGTCCGAGGAGGATCTCTCCGAGTGGGCGGAGGCTGCACCAGCAGCTGACAGCGGCACAACATCTCGCCCCGCCCCCCCCATTGCCATCACCCGCCTCCCACTTGCTCGTGTCCCTTCCCAGCGTGCCCAGTCACCGCATGTCTCCTTCATGCCAGGCACCGCACCCCCTGCCGCTGTCTCCACTGCTGCCGCCAATGCCGAGTCTGTGGACATCCAGCGGCAGTTGCAGGTTGGTCAGGCTGCGATCCTTAATGTCCTCCATGGCCACAGCCAGGTCCTCAACAACATGGAGGCATACTTGGAGGGCATTCATTCATCGCAGGCTGACCAACGCAGCTTGCTGAGGTCGATAGACTCGACACTGACTGCAGCAGTGGGTCTCCTGCAGCGCTACCTCCCACCACCTACCCCTGCCCCATCCACACTTCCCACTCCCATGCCTGTCCCACGTACACCGAGATGTCGGCATGCACCCACATCAACAGACACAGGCACCACACCAGCAGGGAAGGTCCACCGCACACCTCCTGACACGCACACACAGGGTGAAGTAGTGTTAGACCCGGCCATCGTACCATAGCTAGACCTGACCCCTGCACCTCACACCAGCCCCCAAACCCACGGCCTAGCCGATCCTCCCCACCAGAACTCACACGCACCCAACCCGGACTTCCCCGTCCATGGCCTTCCTCCCTTCGGCCACACCGGGCCCGCGTGCCCACTTCATGCACCAAGATGGCTGCCCGGCCCCAGCGCGACCCTGGCCTAGAGGCGCCACTCCGGCTGGAGGACATCGCGCTCCCCTTGGGATGAGAGAGGGAGGAGCAGTTTCTATCACACCTCTGCGCTTCCCTGGGACGGTGGGTTTCGATCGACCTGCCGGCCTCCCCGAGGGCTGGCTCCACGCCTGCTGGGTGTCTGGGACTCCTCCCGACCCGGCCCTGGAAGGATCAAAAGACAATAGCAGGAAACCCCAACAAGCAACCCCCCAGGTGACAAGACCCCTGCCTGCACAGACTCCGGACATCAAAGAGGGGTCGCCCTATAACAAGGGGTGCTCGGGGACCGTCCGGCAGATTCGCCTTGGAACACCTGAGCCCTGCTGAGTGACTCGCGGCTCCCTGAAGATCGTAAGACCTCCGAACTGGTACCTGAGCCCTGCTGAGTGACTCGCGGCTCCCTGAAGATCGTAAGACCTCCGAACTTGTGCTTGAGCCCTGCTGAGTGACTCGCGGCTCCCTGAAGATCGTAAGACCTCCGAACTTGTGCTTGAGCCCTGCTGAGTGACTCGCGGCTCCTCGAAGATCGTAAGACCACCGAACTTGTATCCGAGCCTGGCTGAGTGACTCGCGGCTCCTGCAGACTCTCTTGGTCCCGCCGGACCCCACGACGACAAGCGTATCCCCCAGCTCGAGGATTGTGAGCTGTGCGCCGGGTACGCTCCTGCATTTGATCCATATCCCCAAAGACTGTCCCGCTACCCCCCTCCAAGACTCTGAGAGCCCACGCTCTGCTTGTATATATATTTGCCGTGCAGATCATAAAGATCCTACTACTCTAACTTGATAAAGATTTGCTCGTAAGAACTCCTCGTGTGGTGTCCCTCTGTCGTGTGGTGCCGAGTGTGCGATCCTAGATACGAGGTTCCTCCCGGAGGAATCTCTCACCAGTGCCCGGCTACGATACTTCGAGGGTGGGTCTCAGGGCAGTCAGGGCCCCCTCCGGGCCCCTCTGAGGTCGCATTCTAACAAGTAGGCACACCCACTGGGTCGGGGGGCAAACGTGTGACACGCAGCCAGAGTGGGAGTCCGCATTCCACCAAATCCACTCCCTCCACATCCCCTCCCCTCAGCTCTCCTAGCCACATCTCCCCCCAAGACTCCTTCATGGCCGCTCTGTCCCTGAGCCCCACAGTGACACCACCCCGCAAGCGGTCAAGGAAGTCCCCGGTCAGGGTGGTTGAGTCCCCCCCCTGTCCACACCCTCCCCCAGTGGCGCTGCGACCCATCCCTCTGACCCCCCCCCTCCTTGGGGCCTGTGGTTCCTTCGGGTGCAGGCGAGTCTCTGGAGGACCTTGCTAAGGTGTGCAGCGCAATCCTGGCCTCCGCCTTTGGCCCTGCCCCACCCCCTGTGGTGGAGTCCTCCATCCCTGCACCCACGACGCCTCCCCTTCGCCCTGATGTCCCTGCTGTGCCTGGTCCTTCCCCCCCACATGATGCCCTCACCCCTGTGGAAGACGACGGAGTCTGACTGTGCAGGCAAGCTAGGGGACACGCATTCCACTGTGTCCCCCATCCGGCTGTGACTTCTGGACTGCCCTATGGGCTTTGTAAATATTGAACTTCCTGCAATCCACGATATTTTGGATCATGCTGAATAAAGCAATCTATTTTTTTTCCTTATAACACTACTGCTTTGCCGGTATTGCTGTTAGTGGGGCTGCTACATGGTGTTGGGTGGTGTTCATGTGTTGGGTGTGTGGGAAATGTAGTAGTGTGCTGCTCATAGGGGGGACCCTGGGATCTGTGTGCCATCACAAGGTGGTAGCTAACTTTCTTTTGGTCATGTAAGCAGTTTCTGCATGGTGACATTGTCCCAAGGTGTGTTCCTTCCTCTGTGTGCCCTGGCATCTTCCCTGCAGGGTGTTTCAAATGTTTTGAGCTGGGCTGTGTCTACATGAGCTGGGTGTGTGACGGAGCCCTTCAACTTTGGCCATGCATGCAGAGCGATGTCTCCACCTGCATCATTCGTGGCATCCTTGGTGATCACTGTACTTGTGTATGGAGTCTGTTGACATGAGTTCATGGGGACATGTTCCCTTTTAGGCAGTATGCATGTGTGTACTCCCAGCCTCGCACACATGTGTTACATGTACTGCAGGGTCTTTGTGCACCTGACTGACAATTGTGGCAATTGGATCTGTGGGTACTCCACCCTTATTTTTGTCCATGTCCAATGCTGTGAGGACTCTGCACCCACCCCTCCTGTCTCTGGGCACTGCTGGGAGGACTCTGCACACACCCCTCCTGTGTCTGGGCACTGCTGGGAGTGTTAGGCACACACCCCTCCTGTGTCTGGGCACTGCTGGGAGGACTCTGCACCCACCCCTCCTGTCTCTGGGCACTGCTGGGAGGACTCTGCACCCACCCCTCCTGTCTCTGGGCACTGCTGGGAGGACTCTGCACCCACCCCTCCTGTGTCTGGGCACTGCTGGGAGGACTCTGCACACACCCCTCCTGTGTCTGGGCACTGCTGGGAGGACTCTGCACACACCCCTCCTGTGTCTGGCCACTGCTGGGAGTGTTAGGCACCCACCCCTCCTGTCTCTGGGCACTGCTGGGAGGACTCTGCACCCACCCCTCCTGTCTCTGGGCACTGCTGGGAGGACTCTGCACCCACCCCTCCTGTCTCTGGGCACTGCTGGGAGGACTCTGCACCCACCCCTCCTGTGTCTGGCCACTGCTGGGAGTGTTAGGCACCCACCCCTCCTGTCTCTGGGCACTGCTGGGAGGACTCTGCACCCACCCCTCCTGTCTCTGGGCACTGCAGGGAGGACTCTGCACCCACCCCTCCTGTCTCTGGGCACTGCTGGGAGGACTCTGCACCCACCCCTCCTGTGTCTGGGCACTGCTGGGAGTGTTAGGCACCCACCCCTCCTGTGTCTGGGCACTGCTGGGAGTGTTAGGCACCCACCCCTCCTGTCTCTGGGCACTGCTGGGAGTGTTAGGCACACACCCCTCCTGTGTCTGGGCACTGCTGGGAGGATTCTGCACCCACCCCTCCTGTCTCTGGGCACTGCTGGGAGGACTCTGCACACACCCCTCCTGTCTCTGGGCACTGCTGGGAGGACTCTGCACCCACCCCTCCTGTGTCTGGGCACTGCTGGGAGTGTTAGGCACCCACCCCTCCTGTCTCTGGGCACTGCTGGGAGTGTTAGGCACACACCCCTCCTGTCTCTGGGCACTGCTGGGAGGACTCTGCACCCACCCCTCCTGTCTCTGGGCACTGCTGGGAGGACTCTGCACACACCCCTCCTGTGTCTGGGCACTGCTGGGAGTGTTAGGCACACACCCCTCTTGTCTCTGGGCACTGCTGGGAGTGTTAGGCACACACCCCTCCTGTGTCTGGGCACTGCTGGGAGGACTCTGCACCCACCCCTCCTGTCTCTGGGCACTGCTGGGAGGACTCTGCACCCACCCCTCCTGTCTCTGGGCACTGCTGGGAGGACTCTGCACCCACCCCTCCTGTCTCTGGGCACTGCTGGGAGGACTCTGCGCCCACCCCTCCTGTGTCTGGGCACTGCTGGGAGTGTTAGGCACCCACCCCTCCTGTGTCTGGGCACTGCTGGGAGTGTTAGGCACCCACCCCTCCTGTCTCTGGGCACTGCTGGGAGTGTTAGGCACACACCCCTCCTGTGTCTGGGCACTGCTGGGAGGACTCTGCACCCACCCCTCCTGTCTCTGGGCACTGCTGGGAGGACTCTGCACACACCCCTCCTGTCTCTGGGCACTGCTGGGAGGACTCTGCACCCACCCCTCCTGTGTCTGGGCACTGCTGGGAGTGTTAGGCACCCACCCCTTCTGTCTCTGGGCACTGCTGGGAGTGTTAAGCACACACCCCTCCTGTCTCTGGGCACTGCTGGGAGGACTCTGCACCCACCCCTCCCGTCTCTGGGCACTGCTGGGAGGACTCTGCACACACCCCTCCTGTGTCTGGGCACTGCTGGGAGTGTTAGGCACACACCCCTCCTGTCTCTGGGCACTGCTGGGAGTGTTAGGCACACACCCCGCCTGTGTCTGGGCACTGCTGGGAGAACTCTGCACCCACCCCTCCTGTCTCTGGGCACTGCTGGGAGGACTCTGCACACACCCCTCCTGTCTCTGGGCACTGCTGGGAGTGTTAGGCACACACCCCTCCTGTCTCTGGGCACTGCTGGGAGGACTCTGCACACACACCTCCTATTTAAGGATATGTATGCTTGGAACATACACGGGTGTGGGTTCGCTCCATGCATTCCAGGTGTAGGTACGGGTCGTACTTACACTGTTGGGGTGGGGGTACGCTCCATGAGTACGCGGGTGAGGGTAGGGTCCGTACATACACTGTTGGGGTGGGGGTACGCTCCATACATTCGGGGGTGGGGGTACGGTCTGTACATACACTGTTGGGGTGGGGGTACGCTCCATACATTCGGGGGTGGGGGTACGGTCCGTACGTACACTGTTGGGGTAGGGGTACGCTCCATGAGTACACGGGTGAGGGTAGGGTCCGTACATACACTGTTGGGGTGGGGGTACGCTCCATGAGTACGCGGGTGAGGGTAGGGTCCGTACATACACTGTTGGGGTGGGGGTACGCTCCATACATACGGGGGTGGGGGTACGGTCCGTACATACACTGTTGGGGTGGGGGTACGCTCCATACATACGGGGGGTGGGGGTACGGTCCGTACGTACACTGTTGGGGTGGGGGTACGCTCCATACATTCGGGGGTGGGGGTATGGTCCGTACGTACACTGTTGGGGTGGGGGTACGCTCCATACATACGGGGGTGGGGGTACGTTCGTACTTACACTGTTGGGGTGGGGGTACGCTCCATACATACGGGGGTGGGGGTACGGTCCGTACGTACACTGTTGGGGTGGGGGTACGCTCCATACATACTGGGGGTGGGGGTACGGTCCGTACGTACACTGTTGGGGTGGGGGTACGCTCCATGCATACGGGGGTGGGGGTACGGTCCGTACGTACACTGTTGGGGTGGGGGTACGCTCCATACATACGGGGGTGGGGGTACGGTCCGTACGTACACTGTTGGGGTGGGGGTACGCTCCATGCATACGGGGGTGGGGGTACGGTCCGTACATATGCGTCCCCACGTGATGTGATGCTTGTGCGGGCCGTACTCAGGCCTTTGCCACGTGGGTACAGCCGTCCCGGCATTGTTGGGATGACGTGGGTGTGGGCGGGGTACGACTCGTACCCACGCTCTTAAGGCGTGGGTACGGGACGCACCTGTATGGTTGTGTTGCCGGTTCGCGTCGTCAAGCACTTCCGTTGTGGCGGCCGCTGCCTTTGCTGGACACGCCCCCACCCCCTCGTAGTGACCAGGGCCTGGGGGTCAGTTATGTCCAGGGCATGTGTGCTGTGTGACTTGGGTGGGGGTTTTGTGTCCTGCCCCTGCTCCCCCTCCCCCCCCTTTGCCCCTGGGTGTTGTTCTGACCTTCTGCGGCGTCTGCGTCGTAACCTGTAGAGGAGGTCGACTGCTATGAGGGCCGGGATGACACGTAGGTTTGGGTCCATGTCTGTCCGTCGCGTACAGGTACTCCTTGTTCGCGTCGTCCTGATTTCCCGGCAGTTTTTGGCTGGCGGAAAATATTCACTGTGCGGGATGACGTCGGTGCGAATCGTGATTCCTGGTTCGTGATTGGCATGCTGCGTGCGTCCCGACGTTGCGTCGCCGCTTTCCCGGATCACATTTGTTAGTTTTTTTTAGTCGTTCGGGCTTTTGATCGAAGCGTACGGAACTGTTGCGTCCGTGCGAATCGTATTTCCATGTTTGTATTTTGTTGCGAACGGGTACGCGTCGGACGGAGAATATGCTCCGTCCGACGGTTCGTACCCGGTTTTTACCGGATCGTGATCGGCACCATACTTTGCAGAACTTCTCTATCCCTGCACTGTACCCTTCACAGGCACACATACAGAGGCACTCCTTCTGCGCAGCGTAGCACTTCCACATCTAACTGATGTAGGCCAAGGGGGAGTTAAGAGCACAGCAGAGGAACCTTTAAATTGGCGAATAGTCTGTAGGCCTCACTTCAGTGGCAGAGGGTAAACAGGACCTGTTCCACCTTCCACCACTATGAGGTTGTGCTATGGGCATCCCACCTGGTCCAACAAGGCCACAGTCCGTTAGACAGGCTGATGTCATGGTTATGGCCATGTTCGTGATTTGCCTATGACAAGAAAATCAGCATTAGGGATTCAGACAACAGTACAGTAGGACACTCATGGCAGGGGTACACATCACTTACCATGCAGAGGACTTGTCCTTCCCAACAACTTAATAAATGGAATACTGTAACCCAATGCTATTCTATGGGAGAGGTAAGCCTCACCATAGTAAAAAACGAATTTGGGAGTTTTTCACTACCAGGACATGTAAAACTTAAAACTACATGTCCAACTTTTCAAATACAAGGCATTCTGCCCTAAGTGCTGATTAGGGCCTGCCTAAGGGGTACCTTATTATTAGGCCTCGCAAAGGGTTATTTTGCCATGTTGAATTGGCAGTTTAAAACTACACATAGGCTACAATGGCGAGCCCGAGACATGTTTCAAAGGGCTACTTAGGTGGGTAGCACAATAAGTGCTGCTTGCCCAACAATAGGATTTAATTTATATGCCTGGATACATGTTATGCCACTCTACTAGGGACTTACAATTAAATGAAATGTGCCAGTCGTGTGTAGGCCAATGGTACTTTGTTTTAGGGAGTGAGCACAAGCACTTTGGCCCGGGCTATCAGATTGTACAAAGTCCGAAAGCCAGCAAAAATAAATTAGAGAAAAACAGGAGGAGAGAAGGCAAAACGTTTTGGGAAAAGACCACCCTAAGGCTGGTCAATCTAACGTTTATAATTTGACAAATTGAATATTTGTTCTCCATCTTATGCTGCAACACATGGTTGTTGGTAATTAAGGTCATCTTTGGTGCATCAGTGGTAGGGAGCTGTTTCCATCCGGTCACCTGTTCTGAATATAGTGATGGCCCCTGCCTTACAGGAGTGTTAGTTTCTAATGTGTTCACAACTTCAAAAGCAAACGCCATGAATCCAAAGAGTATCTCATATCTCTGTTATTTTCTTTTTTCAGAAATACTCGTCCAAGATCGCTTCTTCAGGGCCATAAGTCTATTATTTCATTCTGTCTTAGACTTCAATGTTCTGCACAGGAGGACTCTAAGTTTAGGGACACTATGAGTGAAGAGGTTTGCCACTATTTCATGGAGAACATCGGTACATCCTCTGATAGGTTGTTAGAATGGTAGATGGCAATCAGGGGAACATCATAAGGGCGGACTAGAGAGACAGGAAAAAATTAGAGAGGTAAATGACTACGCTAGACCACTGCCCCGGGGAATGGGAACAGGTTCTCTGATGAGACTTGGATGTTAAAAAAGAGCTACTTTTACACAGGAAGAATCACGCCGCCACCTTAATGGAAATATTAAAGAGGGAAAGAATGCTCGATGAATTGGCATTGCAAGCAGGATAAATCCAAGGGACTACTGGCCTGATTGACAAAACCGAAACCCAGCGGGAGACAAAGCACTAGAATACAGTATACAGAGAGGCAGGTGAAACAAACCAAAAGGGTATTAGTCAAATTTTATTCAGTTATTTCTTGAGTTGGCTTAAGGAAAATACTGAGGTTTCTGGCTTGGCTCTAGAAAACTTTGTAGCATGTCCAGAATGGGGTCCTTATCTCCCAACTTTAAAGAAGAAGCTCTAGAGGCTGTATTATGTCCATGGGGTTAGAAAAGTGATAATGAGTTGCCCGGTGGCAAAAGACCTGTAGCCAATAGACTATCAGCAGATATTTACCTGACATACATGAAGGAGCTAGCCCTGGTGCTAGCAGAGGTATACACTACTGCTTCCTGGCTTACCAAGAATAGTTATGATTCTGTCATTGCCAAAACCTGGACATTACCCCTTGCACCATATTAAGGTGGGTAGTACTCATAACTGATCTATAAAAAGATTTTGGCACAATAGGATCCGCTGGAACTTTGAGGCATGATAAACGGGTGAACGTGGTGAAAACATAAGCATTGAGAGCCACGAATAATCGGGCCAGTAAAAACCAAGGAACTACGAACATATTAATAATTGAGTCCACATGTGAAAATCCGCTGTGGATCTATGCTTTTCGTCAAGTAACTTGAAAAGCGAAAACCGAAGGGGATGCATTAGGACCCGGATGCTTTTATAAAATCGAGATAGGAGAGCTGGCAGAATTTTTAGAACTGACCGTAAGGAAGATGCTGAAAAAATAATTGAATACGAGCATCTAAATTTGAGTGCGGTTGCACCGGTCAACACGTGTAAAAGTTATGTTTTTCATTTAATATAAGGAGGAAAATACAAATCTATTGTCCTGAAGAAGGTGGTTCTATTGAATATTCTCCACCGAAACGCGTCGGCGCTATTAATGCTAAATCTGGAGGGGTTCGCCATAATGCTTTGACATGGAAGTTTTACCTGTGTTCTAGGTGATTGACATGTTTTTTCAGATTAGCAAATTTTGAAGACATAGTGAACGGTCTTGTTTATATTTCTCTGTTTTTTTAGAATTGTTTTTTTAAAATTGTGTTTTTAACATGATCTAATACCTGGATGTGTACATTTGTGTAGAAGGATATTCCTTCAAGAAAGATAGTTTTTAATTGTCAATAATAAAATAACTGTGAGAACATTTGGTGGTGATTCATAAGTGCTCAAATCATTAGTGAGTGGGATATGTGGAGTACAGTGTGATAGTATGACTATGTATTATTGAATTTTGAGTGTATCCAAAGGGAAAAATTGTTTTAAACAATAGGATTCCGAACTAACTTCGCAGTCAGGAGAATACTAGTCCAAAGGCCTAATATCATGCAATGAGTCGCTCTCTCATATTTTCTCAACCACTCGCATGCTTTAACAGGGGGTGAACGGTGTGAGAGTCATATAAGATAGAGAGGTGGACTCACAGTTTATGGTTTCTCAGCCTTAACGTTTGCTATGGCGATGGTGGGCATGGCTAATGAAATAAGATGTGATAAGAAAGACATAGGAATCCACATATATGCTTGTTAAACATCGCACTGAATGCGCTCACCTAATTGAAAGCAAAGAGATTAAGATCACTTTCATAACGGAGTCATGGACCGATGAGGCCTCAGGTCCAGATATTGTGAAAGCCACACCCCCAGGCTTCATTTGTCATACCCTAATAGACAAAATAAGAAGGGTGGTGGACTAGCAATTATCTATCACGACTCCATAAACGCAACCTTTAATAGTTCGTCCAACTCAGAGTGCGAAGCTCTAGACTTTTGCTTCTATCACACTTTCAAAGGTACCCTGGTGTATAGGCCACCTGGTCCCAAATCCAGGTTTATAACACATGCTAGCAGTTGGGTGGAAAATGAACTAGGTGCAAGCTCCTACTCGATATTAGGGGACTTCAACTTCCACCTAGAAGCTGAGGATGACCCTGATACTAGTAATCTAATAGACCTCTTGAATACGATTGACCTAAAACAAATAGTCCTCGGATCTACACATAAGGCCTTAGATGGCATATTCTCTAAAAATGCACATGTTACTTTCACTGACATACTTTCAGTGACCTGGTCGGACCACAAGGCAGTGAAATTCACAGTATCATCCTTCACGCAAGGTACCAATTAAATAATGACTAAACAAATGGTGTATCGATCGTGGAAAAAAGTGAAGGCTGACGAACTTAATAATCGCCTAGTAGATACCCTCCCTACTATTTCTCCTGATCTGGATGAAGCAGCAGTGAATTACTCCAATTGGTTGGAAGCAGCATGCAATGAATTGGCTCCTAAACAAATCCGTCATAATTTTAGAGTTCGACCGTCTTCTCCATGGTACTCACAAGAGCTTAGATAGAAAAAACTCTGTTGCAAATACCTTGAAAGAACCTGGCGAAGAAAGTACGATGGATTTGGGAAAAAGGGGGTGGTGATGGACAGAGTTTCTGAATGATGCAGAATACTCTTACCAAGTCAAGAGATCATGGTTTTAATCCATCACCGTTTTTTAGCTCACTGCACCATGCCAGCTCAGAACCTGGCTACATGCAAATTAGTCTGTACCTGTCCCAGTGCATGATGGGAACAGGGCAAACCAAACTACCAAGCCAATTCTTATACTGGGAAGGAAACAAGCTTCCGGGGACCGGTTTCTGGCATCACAGCCTTCGTCGGCCCGGCTTGCCTGAATCCTGACGGTGCAATGAGCAAGGGACTCACGTCTGAGCATACCCTCCCACACTGAGTGTGGATAAAATCGATTTGGGAAAAAGGGGGTGGTGATGGACAGAGTTTCTTAATGATGCAGAATACTCTTACCAAGTCAAGAGATCATGGTTTTAATCCATCACCGTTTTTTAGCTCACTGCACCATGCCAGCTCAAAACCTGGCTACATGCAAATTAGTCTATACCTGTCCCAGTGCATGATGGGAACAGGGCAAACCAAACTACCAAGCCAATTCTTATACTGGGAAGGAAACAAGCTTCCGGGGACCGGTTTCTGGCATCACAGCCTTCGTCGGCCCGGCTTGCCTGAATCCTGACGGTGCAATGAGCAAGGGACTCACGTCTGACCATACCCTCCCACACTGAGTGTGGATAAAATCGATTTGGGAAAAAGGGGGTGGTGATGGACAGAGTTTCTGAATGATGCAGAATACTCTTACCAAGTCAAGAGATCATGGTTTTAATCCATCACCGTTTTTTAGCTCACTGCACCATGCCAGCTCAGAACCTGGCTACATGCAAATTAGTCTGTACCTGTCCCAGTGCATGATGGGAACAGGGCAAACCAAACTACCAAGCCAATTCTTATACTGGGAAGGAAACAAGCTTCCGGGGACCGGTTTCTGGCATCACAGCCTTCGTCGGCCCGGCTTGCCTGAATCCTGACGGTGCAATGAGCAAGGGACTCACGTCTGAGCATACCCTCCCACACTGGGTGTGGATAAAATCGATTTGGGAAAAAGGGGGTGGTGATGGACAGAGTTTCTGAATGATGCAGAATACTCTTACCAAGTCAAGAGATCATGGTTTTAATCCATCACCGTTTTTTAGCTCACTGCACCATGCCAGCTCAGAACCTGGCTACATGCAAATTAGTCTGTACCTGTCCCAGTGCATGATGGGAACAGGGCAAACCAAACTACCAAGCCAATTCTTATATTGGGAAGGAAACAAACTTCCGGGGACCGGTTTCTGGCATCACAGCCTTAGTCGGCCCGGCTTGCCTGAATCCTGACGGTGCAAAGAGCAAGGGACTCACGTCTGAGCATACCCTCCCACACTGAGTGTGGATAAAATCGATTTGGGAAAAAGGGGGTGGTGATGGACAGAGTTTCCGAATGATGCAGAATACTCTTACCAAGTCAAGAGATCATGGTTTTAATCCATCACCGTTTTTTAGCTCACTGCACCATGCCAGCTCAGAACCTGGCTACATGCAAATTAGTCTGTACCTGTCCCAGTGCATGATGGAACAGGGCAAACCAAACTACCAAGCCAATTCTTATACTGGGAAGGAAACAAGCTTTCGGGGACCGGTTTCTGGCATCACAGCCTTAGTCGGCCCGGCTTGCCTGAATCCTGACGGTGCAATGAGCAAGGGACTCACGTCTGAGCATACCCTCCCACACTGAGTGTGGATAAAATCGATTTGGGAAAAAGGGGGTGGTGATGGACAGAGTTTCTGAATGATGCAGAATACTCTTACCAAGTCAAGAGATCATGGTTTTAATCCATCACCGTTTTTTAGCTCACTGCACCATGCCAGCTCAGAACCTGGCTACATGCAAATTAGTCTGTACCTGTCCCAGTGCATGATGGGAACAGGGCAAACCAAACTACCAAGCCAATTCTTATACTGGGAAGGAAACAAGCTTCCGGGGACCGGTTTCTGGCATCACAGCCTTCGTCGGCCTGGCTTGCCTGAATCCTGACGGTGCAATGAGCAAGGGACTCACGTCTGAGCATACCCTCCCACACTGAGTGTGGATAAAATCGATTTGGGAAAAAGGGGGTGGTGATGGACAGAGTTTCTGAATGATGCAGAATACTCTTACCAAGTCAAGAGATCATGGTTTTAATCCATCACCGTTTTTTAGCTCACTGCACCATGCCAGCTCAGAACCTGGCTACATGCAAATTAGTCTGTACCTGTCCCAGTGCATGATGGGAACAGGGCAAACCAAACTACCAAGCCAATTCTTATACTGGGAAGGAAACAAGCTTCCGGGGACCGGTTTCTGACATCACAGCCTTCGTCGGCCCGGCTTGCCTGAATCCTGACGGTGCAATGAGCAAGGGACTCACGTCTGAGCATACCCTCCCACACTGAGTGTGGATAAAATCGATTTGGGAAAAAGGGGGTGGTGATGGACAGAGTTTCTGAATGATGCAGAATACTCTTACCAAGTCAAGAGATCATGGTTTTAATCCATCACCGTTTTTTAGCTCACTGCACCATGCCAGCTCAGAACCTGGCTACATGCAAATTAGTCTGTACCTGTCCCAGTGCATGATGGGAACAGGGCAAACCAAACTACCAAGCCAATTCTTATACTGGGAAGGAAACAAGCTTCCGGGGACCGGTTTCTGGCATCACAGCCTTCGTCGGCCCGGCTTGCCTGAATCCTGACGGTGCAATGAGCAAGGGACTCACGTGGGAGGGTATGCTCAGACGTGAGTCCCTTGCTCATTGCACCATCAGGATTCAGGCAAGCCGGGCCGATGAAGGCTGTGATGCCAGAAACCGGTCCCCGGAAGCTTGTTTCCTTCCCAGTATAAGAATTGGCTTGGTAGTTTGGTTTGCCCTGTTCCCATCATGCTCTGGGACAGGTACAGACTAATTTGCATGTAGCCGGGTTCTGAGCTGGGATGGTGCAGTGAGCTAAAAAAGGGTGATGGATTAAAACCATGATCTCTTGACTTGGTAAGAGTATTCTGCATCATTCAGAAACTCTGTCCATCACCACCCCCCTTTTTCCCAAATCGATTTTATCCACACTCAGTGTGGGAGGGTATGCTCAGACGTGAGTCCCTTGCTCATTGCACCATCAGGATTCAGGCAAGCCGGGCCGATGAAGGCTGTGATGCCAGAAACCGGTCCCCGGAAGCTTGTTTCCTTCCCAGTATAAGAATTGGCTTGGTAGTTTGGTTTGCCCTGTTCCCATCATGCTCTGGGACAGGTACAGACTAATTTGCATGTAGCCGGGTTCTGAACTGGGATGGTGCAGTGAGCTAAAAAACGGTGATGGATCAAAACCATGATCTCTTGACTTGGTAAAAGTATTCTGCATCATTCAGAAACTCTGTCCATCACCACCCCCCTTTTTCCCAAATCGATTTTATCCACACTCAGTGTGGGAGGGTATGCTCAGACGTGAGTCCCTTTTTTTTTTTTTTTTTTTTTTTTTTAAAGTTTTATTGAAATTAGACAAAACAAATAAGACAAAGGTAGCGGCTGTGTGAACAACAGAAATCAAATAAGGAGCCACATTGTGACACTTCCGGCTCTTAGCTAAACAATACCATATCATCAATGCAATCGACAACAAGACACCATCTATCAATCCATCATCAACATATGTCCGACCAGAACCAGGGGGATCTCTGTCCAGTGGTCTGTCCCTAGGGTACCAAAGCCACCCCCCTCCCCTTCTCCTAGGTCGGTCATGGATAGAACGCCATGTAGTACACATCACCTGACCCCAGGAGCTAAATATCCCAGCGTCCACACCCGCATATGACCACTACATCTGCGTAACCTTGGTATGGCATGACCTACCCCACCCCAGTGGGAGCCATTCCGGGATTTGAGGATGGCGGGGTCGAGCCAGGTAAGCCTGCAATGTATGTTTTATATGGGCCCCAGATGTCCCTAGGACGCGCTATCGTGGGGAGGAGACTAGAGTAGATCTCGCTGTTCGTGCTACAGAAAGCCATGGCTGTAAGCCATGTCTTGGATGTCGGAGCTGTTTTCCTCCCCCAGTGCCTTGCAACCTCCCTCTTGGCCAGCAGCAGCCCCAGAGAGGCCAGCCTACGGACATTCTTAGGGAAATTGACGGTATAACCCAGCAGTGCGACCTCAGGAGTGGGAATCAGTGTAAGTCCGAGCATCTCTTCTAGGAACTTGTGAACCTGTGTCCAGAATGTCTGCAGTCTCGGACACGTCCAGGACATGTGTGCAAAATCGGCATGTGGTGTAGCGCATTTCCAGCATGTGTGCGGCCTCGCGGGATCAATGGAATGGAGTCTATCAGGGGTCATATACCAACGGCGCAGGAATTTATAGTGTATAAGTTTGTGACGACTGTTCAGTGATACCGTGTCGGTGACCTTGCAACACGCCGTCCATTGCTCGTCCGTGATAGGTCTACCCAGGTCCGCCCCCCATTCCTCCCGCGCCCGATCGTCCGCACAGGGGACCTGAGCTGCGCACGCCTTGTACAGCTTGGAAACAATATGTGCCCCTATATCGTTGTCAATCAGGGTGGTGAGGGGCTCAAAGGAAGCCGGCTCGAGGGGAAATCCCTTGATCTCCGCTCGCGCGGCGCAATATAGCCGGCGAAGAACGAACCGGTCCATGAATGTAGCCTCACTGAATCGCGCGTCCTCCGACGCCGAGAAAAAGTGCCCACCCGGGTATAAGTCCCCGATCTTGGTGAGGTCGAATTTCCTTAATGTTCGTTGCACCAGTGCCTCATCCGTGCCCGGCAGCAACCCAGGGTTGGGTATCGGGAGGGACGAGGAGTACAGTAAAGGATGAGCCAAGTAGCGTGAGAGCCTGCTCCAAGCCCAGCTGGTGGTATATACCGTTTGGATGTCCATCGGGTCTCTGGGGACACCTTTGGGCAACACCGCCGACAAGCGACCCGGGAGGACAAAGTCCGCCTCTGGGTGAAGAAATGGGATCCGAGCGTCAGGGTGATACCAGGCATAGGCATGTGCACACTGAGCGACTAGGTAGTATAGATATAAATCAGGCACTCCAAGGCCTCCTCGATCCTGTGGGAGTATGAGAGTCGCCCAGCGGATCCGGGGGCGCCTCCCACCCCAGACCAGTCTAATCAGGAGGGACCGCAGGGTGGAGAAAAAGGCTCGGGTAAGAGGAACAGGGATGTTGTTGAAAAGATACAAAAATTTAGGGAGCACTATCATTTTAAGAATGGCTATCCTAGCGGACATAGAGAGCGGGAGCCGCAGCCACCCATCTACCTGAGTCTCCAGTCGCGTAATCGCGCGGCCATAGTTTAGGCGGATAATTTCATCCGTGTTCAAATGTATTTGTATGCCCAAGTACCGCACCGGGTCCGAGCACCATTCCAGAGGGAACTCACACTGCCATGGGGAGGTGCCACTAGTCAATGGAAAGATGATGGACTTATGCCAGTTTATGCCCAGGCCCGAGTGGCTACTGAAACGAAGGATCTCATGTATCAAGGGGGCAAGGTTGACCTGCGGCTCCCTGACATACAGGATTGTGTCATCGGCATAGAGTGAGGCCAGCAGTGGGCCCGTCCGAAACTGGAGACCCCTGTGGAGGTGCCGCTCCTGGAAATGCCGAATCAGGGGGTCCATTGCTAAAATGAACAAGAGTGGTGAGAGTGGGCAACCCTGCCGCGTACCGCGCGTGAGCGAGAATGGGCGAGATAGCGTGCCGTTGATACGCAAACGGGCCGTAGGGCGACTATAGAGGAGTCTAACAGTAGCTAGGAAGTTCGCAGGCATGCCCATGCGCTCCATGACGGAAAGAAAGAAAGGCCATTCTAAGGAATCGAACGTTTTTTCGGTATCTAGGAGGATCGCTGCGGCCGGCGTGGTAGGGTTGATTCTGTGCAAAACCGTGAAGAGCGTACGCAAATTCAGCGAGGTCGAGCGGCGGGGGACAAAGCCAGACTGTGCGGGCGATATAATGAATTCCATCAGTTGGGAAAGCCTGTTGGCCACTATTTTGGCCAAGATCTTATAGTCAGTGTTTAAGAGGGAGAGGGGCCTGTACGACCCACACAACGTCGGGTCCTTATTTGGCTTTGGGAGCAGCACAATGACTGCCTCACTCAGAGTAGGCGGGAGGGAGCCACGCTCCAACGCCTCCGCATACACCTCTATTAGCTTGGGCGCCAGCAGATCAGAAAAGGCCTTGTAAAAGTCAGCGGAGAAGCCATCAAGGCCCGGGGCAGAAGAGCCCCGAAGCACTTTGATCGCCCCTCGCACTTCCGCTACCGTTATAGGTTCCGCCATGAACTCCTGCATGCCTCTATCCAGGAACACCAGAGCGATTTCCGCTAGATAGGCCGCACGAGCGGCCGTGGAGTCACCCAGCTTGGTGGTATATAGATCAGTGTAGTAGGCCAAGAATTCGTCCCGGATCTCAGCGGCCGGATCTCAGCGGGCGTCGTGCGGAGCGCATCATCCGTGCCCTGCACTTCCGTGATCAGGGACTTGCTATATGGTGGTTGCAAGGCCTGTGCTAGTGTGCGCCCCGGCCTGTCCCCCTCTCCGTACCTACGCGCAACCTGGTATTTCCCCAGATAAAGGATCTCCCGGTCCGCGGCTTCCCGGAAGTCGGACAACAGGCGTAAGCGCCTGGCAAATACCTCGTCCGAAGGTGTTCGTTGTGCCTCAGTGTCTAGCGCATCTAGCTGTGTCTCCAGTTGTGTTATTGTTGCGCGCAATACTTTCAGGGCCCCCGCATGCTTGGCTATGCAAACCCCTCTGATGTATGCTTTGAACCCATCCCAGAGTACTGCCCACGAGTCCACCGAGCCTGTATTTATGCTGAAGTAGTCCTCTATGGCCTCGGAAACCTCGTGTACAAAAAGGTCATCTAACAACGCCCTCCCAGGGAAACGCCACTGCCGCTCAAAACCCTCAGGCCGAGGAACGTCTAAGCCAAGTAGGACCGGGGAATGGTCCGAGCACGTTCTCAGGAACGTCCTCAAGGCGCGGAACCAGGGGGACAGGCCCGGGGAGAGGAGCCAGTAGTCAATTCTGGTCCAAGTATTGTGTTGTCCTGAAAAGTGTATGTAGTCAGTGGTGTTCAGATTTCGCCTGCGCCATATATCCGTCAGCGAGAACCTACGGCAGAGGTCCAAGAACGCGCGCCGTGCCCTAGGATTAGAATCTGTGGCCCCAGAGGTGCTATCCAGCCCCACATCCAGCAACATGTTGAGGTCGCCACCCAGCAGGACGCCAGCCGGCGCTAGGGTTACCAATTGGGCCGCAAGCGCATGGAAAAATTCCGGGGAATCGGTGTTGGGAGCATACACACAAACAAGAGTGACCGCATGGCCCATCAAAATCCCCTTTACAATACAGTAGCGCCCCTCCCTGTCCCCCAGAAACGTCTGGCACTGAAACGGGACTCTCTTATGGATCAGCACCGCAGTGCCTCTAGCGTAATTACTGAAAGTGGCAAAATATCGATGAGCGCCCCAGGAAGCTGCAAAGCGGGCGGTCATTGGATCGTGCAGATGAGTCTCTTGAAGAAAAGCAATGTCCACATGGTGCTGATTTAAGTAGTGCAGTATTTGTTTGCATTTACTCCGGTTGTTTAGGCCCCGGACATTCCAAGTCATTAACGATAGATTGAGAGGAGCTTCATTCAGACCTATATGGGCCATTGATGCCAGTCAGCAGGTGATGTGAGCAACAAAACCGGGCTGTCACTGTGTATCAATAAAGTTCGTTCACACATAGCCATATCAGAAAAATCAAAATTGCTTACCCCTACCCCCCTCCCCCCACCCAGCCAAACCACGCAAACGTGAGGCAATCCCAATCCTGGAAAAAAAGAACATAGCTCTAGACAGTAATACCAAGTAGAACCAAGCAGTAAAAGACAGAGCATCGCAACCAAAAACGATCCCAACGGTTTCAACCAAAGGGGGGTGACAACGATTCGCAATCAACCCAGCGCTGCAGCACAAATAAACTCCAAGTGTTAATACATCCCCAAATAGCCAAAGTCCAACAGTACAAAGTTAGGTGACGGGCGCCGCCTCAGCCGACACCGGAGGTCAAGAACAGGTCCTGGCTGCCCGCAGATCCACTACCAGGGGGAGACCGTCCACCCTCATCCCCCCCCGGCGGGCCTCCGCGCGGCTTGTAGTTACGGCAGAAATCCTGCACCGCAGCGGGATTGTCAAATAGCCGAGCTCGGCCGTCCACCTCGACCCGAAGCCGGGCCGGATAGAGCATGCCATATTTGAGGCCCAAGTTCCGGAGCGCCGCCTTCACCCTCACATACTTACGCCTGGCCTCCTGGACCACGGCAGTAAAGTCTGGGTAGAGGGAGAGTCTTGAGCCCTGCCAGGTAATCTCGCCCTTCTCTCTGGCAAGCCGCAAGGCAGTGTCGCGGTCCCGGAAGTTCATAATGCGAGCAATCAGCGGGCGAGGCGGGAGCCCCGGGTTAGGCCTCGGACCCAGGGAGCGGTGCGCACGCTCCACTACGAAGCCAGGAGTGAAGGATTCTCTCCCAAAGATGTCGGCCAACAGTTGTTCCACGAAAACATCAAGCCTGCCCGTGGCTGTGGATTCCGGAACCCCAATAATTCGCACATTATTGCGCCAACTGCGCGATTCCAAATCTTCGTTTTTGCTGGCCACTTCCTTCAATATGCACTCCAGTCTGTCCACCCTTTTGATCTCCTGCACCGATTTATCCTCCACTGCAGCAGACGTGAGTCCCTTGCTCATTGCACCATCAGGATTCAGGCAAGCCGGGCCGATGAAGGCTGTGATGCCAGAAACCGGTCCCCGGAAGCTTGTTTCCTTCCCAGTATAAGAATTGGCTTGGTAGTTTGGTTTGCCCTGTTCCCATCATGCTCTGGGACAGGTACAGACTAATTTGCATGTAGCCGGGTTCTGAGCTGGGATGGTGCAGTGAGCTAAAATACGGTGATGGATTAAAACCATGATCTCTTGACTTGGTAAGAGTATTCTGCATCATTCAGAAACTCTGTCCATCACCACCCCCCTTTTTCCCAAATCGATTTTATCCACACTCAGTGTGGGAGGGTATGCTCAGACGTGAGTCCCTTGCTCATTGCACCATCAGGATTCAGGCAAGCCGGGCCGATGAAGGCTGTGATGCCAGAAACCGGTCCCCGGAAGCTTGTTTCCTTCCCAGTATAAGAATTGGCTTGGTAGTTTGGTTTGCCCTGTTCCCATCATGCTCTGGGACAGGTACAGACTAATTTGCATGTAGCCGGGTTCTGAGCTGGGATGGTGCAGTGAGCTAAAAAACGGTGATGGATTAAAACCATGATCTCTTGACTTGGTAAGAGTATTCTGCATCATTCAGAAACTCTGTCCATCACCACCCCCCTTTTTCCCAAATCGATTTTATCCACACTCAGTGTGGGAGGGTATGCTCAGACGTGAGTCCCTTGCTCATTGCACCATCAGGATTCAGGCAAGCCGGGCCGATGAAGGCTGTGATGCCAGAAACCGGTCCCCGGAAGCTTGTTTCCTTCCCAGTATAAGAATTGGCTTGGTAGTTTGGTTTGCCCTGTTCCCATCATGCTCTGGGACAGGTACAGACTAATTTGCATGTAGCCGGGTTCTGAGCTGGGATGCTGCAGTGAGCTAAAAAACGGTGATGGATTAAAACCATGATCTCTTGACTTGGTAAGAGTATTCTGCATCATTCAGAAACTCTGTCCATCACCACCCCCCTTTTTCCCAAATCGATTTTATCCACACTCAGTGTGGGAGGGTATGCTCAGACGTGAGTCCCTTGCTCATTGCACCATCAGGATTCAGGCAAGCCGGGCCGATGAAGGCTGTGATGCCAGAAACCGGTCCCCGGAAGCTTGTTTCCTTTCCAGTATAAGAATTGGCTTGGTAGTTTGGTTTGCCCTGTTCCCATCATGCTCTGGGACAGGTACAGACTAATTTGCATGTAGCCGGTTTCTGAGCTGGGATGGTGCAGTGAGCTAAAAAACGGTGATGGATCAAAACCATGATCTCTGGACTTGGTAAGAGTATTCTGCATCATTCAGAAACTCTGTCCATCACCACCCCCCTTTTTCCCAAATCGATTTTATCCACACTCAGTGTGGGAGGGTATGCTCAGACGTGAGTCCCTTGCTCATTGCACCATCAGGATTCAGGAAAGCCGGGCCGATGAAGGCTGTGATGCCAGAAACCGGTCCCCGGAAGCTTGTTTCCTTCCCAGTATAAGAATTGGCTTGGTAGTTTGGTTTGCCCTGTTCCCATCATGCTCTGGGACAGGTACAGACTAATTTGCATGTAGCATGGTTCTGAGCTGGGATGGTGCAGTGAGCTAAAAAACGGTGATGGATTAAAACCATGATCTCTTGACTTGGTAAGAGTATTCTGCATCATTCAGAAACTCTGTCCATCACCACCCCCCTTTTTCCCAAATCGAAGAAAGTACGATGTACATGATAAAAAAATATACAAAGACAGTCTGAACCAATATAAACAACTGCTTCACAAAACTAAACAAGAGTTTTAATCCACTAAAATCAACAAGGCAAAAAACTCTATTAAAGACCTATTTAAGACGGTCACAGTTCTGGCCCATCCAGTTGCTCCCCCCATAGAAGCAAGTCAAGAACTCTGTGACAAAATAGCCAATTCCCTCTTTGATAAGGTTGAAGCCATCTTTTCCACATTTTCACACTCCCCAAATGTGACATCTGTATTGGGGTTGGCAGATACAAATAGTTTAAATAATTATAAGACTCAGCTCTACAATTTTATGCCTGTTTCAGTTACCGAGGTTCAAAAACTCCTGGAGGAAACCAGATCAGGTTCACCCAAGGACCCCTGCCCCCTTTCATTACTGAAATTAGTTCCGGAACCAGTGTCAGCAATCTCAACTACCATCATCAATGCAATGTTTGCAAAAGGCTACTTCCCCAAAGCATGGAAACTAGCATCAATCCTTCCACTCTTGAAAAAACCACATCTGGATCCCAGCGAATCAAATAATTTCAGACCCATATCCAGGCTTCCATTACCTGCAAAAATCTTTGAGAAAATAATGAACACACAACTCAGTAGATTCCTGGAAGAAGGCCAGGTGTTAGATCCTACACAGTATGGTTTCCGAGGGGGACATAGCACTGAATCAGCGCTTCTTAAATCAACCGAGGAAATCAGAGCTATACTGGACCAAGGAGGAAAGGCAGCAATGATCATGTTAGACTTATCCTCTGCCTTTGACACGGTCCATCATGGTCTATTGATGGACCGGCTCTATGAGATTGGAGTTAAAGGAAAAGCCTGGAAACTTATTAAGTCCTTCCTAGCTGATAGAGTACAAACAGTTACTCTGGGAGACTTTACTGCTAAATCTTTCTCCCTTCCCTGTGGTGTTCCACAGGGATCGTCTATCAGTCCGACACTTTTTAATGTCTATGTAAAACACTTGGCCCCTCTAGTAGAATCCTTTGGGTTCTACCTTACCTCATATGCAGACGATACTCAGATTGTGGTCTCTCTACTCCCTGGAGGACTTCCGAGTCCAGCATCTGCATTTAAGGATTGTATGACGACAGTAGGCAGCTGGATGGCCCAGAACTGCCTCAAGTTCAACACTAATAAAACGGAGGTGGTGATCTTTGGAAATGATCCAAATTTCTGGACACCAGCATGGTGGCCAGACTCACTGGGACCTTTGCCAACACCTTGCAGAAAAGTAAAAAACCTAGGAATCATTATTGATGATAAACTCTCTTTCAAAGATCACATCAATGCGGTAGTCTCCGCTACCTCGCATACATTGCGGTCCTGTAAAAAGATCTTGCCTTGTTACCCAAAGAGTCCCAAAGGATAGTCATCTCAGCCCTGGCACTATCAAGACTGGACTATTGTAACAGCCTCTACCTAAATATTCAGGAGGGACTACTGAGAAGACTGCAATTATTGCAGAATGCAGCGGCCAGATTGATCTCTGGGATTCCCAAATATGCCTCAATATCGGCGGAGATCAGAAGGCTACACTGGCTGCCAGTAAACAAACGGGTTTTGTTTAAAGCCATGTGCATTACGCATAGATCCCTACACAGAAGTGGACCTTCCCATTTGATAAGGCACATTCAATGGTATACACCCGGTAGAAGGCTGCGGTCTTCAGAGGCAAAACTAGCTTCAGTCCCAAGGGCAAATAAAGCGAATTGGGGTGGACGAAGCTTCTTAGTGAAAGCAACTAAGGCATGGAATACACTTCCATTCTATCTTAGAAATATTACTAATCATCTGGAATTTAGGAAGGCCCTCAAGACATGGCTATTCACACTCTAACGCCTTTTTTACCTACCCGGTTTTGGACCAAGGATGGACTCCTCTTCTATAGCGTCAGGACACCTACGGGTATTAGTCGCGCTCTATAAAAATTAATAACATAACATAACATATCTCATACAGCACACTACACATATTATATCTCTAAGCTCAGATGATATACTGCTTTATATTAGGAGTGTTACATCAGATTTGCTATCAATGTTAGCAGTAGTACAGACCTTTGGTAAGTTGCCAGGATTAAGATCCAATTGGATGAAGGTTTGCATGTTCCCTGATAAAACCAATCCCATTGGACCTGACAGGCACATTGGCTAATGGGGACTTCAATGGGAATCAGACTTGTGCCACTGTCTGGGGGCTCAGTTAGCCGGGATGAGGCAGACATTCTTGAGAGCAATATAGTTAGGGCAGTGCCATCTCTGAAGGGTAGTATCCAGCTCTGGAGCTTTCTTCCCTTATCAGTCATGGGCAGTATGTTGTTTTCTCAAAAGAAAAGGGAAGATGAGAGAAATATCACAGAGGGGCTCGTTTTCCTATTTGTGTATCTTCAAAACAAGAGAGCCTGTCCGTACTCTGTGCGCTAACCCCCCACAAACTCTAGGTTTTCTTACATAACCCTCACCCACCAGGGTTGCCCCTTGGTGGCATGCTTCATCGTAGGCTTCCTCCCATTCTGCTGCAGAATGGGGCATGCTACGACCTGCAAAATATGCAGGAACACTAATTAGTATGCTCTAAATGATGAAAAGAATAGGAGTGGGAGAAGTATTGTGAGTGATTTAAAAATATGTACCTGGTAGGTAAGTAAAACTTTAATCCGTCCTCCTGGCGGTATAGTCCAAAAGTTGGGAGAGAGAGTAGAAAGTGTAAATTGCAATTTACCTTGCTTTCTATAGGTCTACATGTTTCAAGCCAATCCCCATGGCTTTTCCTCAGGACCTACAAGACCAAAGATCTAACTCATTGATTCCACTCCTAAAGTAGTAATGGCAAAGTGACTTCACACACCAAGCATGCTAATAGAAAACTTTTTTACCACCTTCCTTGTTCCTCTTGTGGTGCCAAGGGCTGCAGACATTGGCATGCTCCATCTGCATGACCTCATCTGCCCTGGGCCAGTGTTTTGTAGTTATCATGTGGCTGTTGGGCGTGTTTTTGAGAGATTTTGTATACGACATGGGTGAAAAATCTGTGATGGCTAATTTTTAGGTAAGAAAATATGATATGATATATATTTGCAATAAAACTAGAGGGGAGGGTGGATATGTTCCCCCATTATATGTGCAAATATTGATGCCAAAGGATGGAATCTGGTGTTATCACCTATGTGCGCTGACTGATTGAATGTGGCCTGTACCATATGTTGCTACAGAGGTCTAATTTATTCAGGGTCAGAGATATTTAAGACTCATATTGATGGGAGGTATTATGACAGTGATTCCCAAACTTTCTCAACAAGCGGCTCCCTTGACTAGTTGGCCTTGGCTCCCCATTACATTCAGTTTTTTTGGCGGTGAGGAGTCAATTTTGAGCTATATAAAACTGCAAAAAAAGAGCTGTTACATGGCTAGATGAGTCTCTGATCTGTGACCTTATTTTCGATTAAGAGGTGTCCATAAATTATAATATGACTGTTAGACCCTGCTTCCTGAGCGCTAGGGCACTCAGGGGTTAGTTTGCTCCAATCGCATCAACTGGGGTGTTCCCAGCTGGTGTCCTGGGGCCTTGGTACTAGTGGACCCAAAACTGGATAACCAAGTACTCCTCTCCAGCAATTGACTCTCTCAGGGTAGCGAGACAGAGCAGTTCAAGACTTACTCAAGGAGGTGAGGTGCGTTTAGACATTCAGAATTCAGTGCACACTGTACTACCAGCTAATAAAATCAATGTCCAGTTAGTGCTTTACTTTTTAAAATGAAAAGTATTTTAATACACACAAGAGAAATATACTACACATAAAACTAGGATAAACAGTGAAAACCAGATGTCTCTACAACCCTCGGGGCCAGAGTTCTGACCCCAAACACTAGTATGGCGCCTAGACACTAAGCACTGTAAAAACACAGTTTTCATGTTGACACGCAATTAGCATTGCATATTACAGACCATGTTGCACAGGGTTGCTCTCATTCGCTATAACCAGGATACCAATTCACGGAGTGAAATTATATATATACGTATGGTCCCGTTGTTGGCCTAAGGTATCTGCCAGCCTCCCTAAGGCAGCTTCCTGTGTGGAGAATTGGGATGCCAACACCTTATGGATGGCCTCTCGATCTTCTGCAGTGGCATTGAGGAATTTCTCCATTGTTTGCTCTAATTGCTCCTGACTTTCATACATTTTATTTATCACGGCCTCAATACTTCCAGATCCCAATTTGACACTACTTGTTGAGGTTTTACAAGGCTGGATCAGAGGTAAATGTGAGGAGGCTATTTTGGTGGCTCAGTGATGTCTGTTTATTGATATTGAAATGTTTATACGTTCATAAGGGAAACTCCTACTTGGGCTAATCAGGATCTTCTTTTCCTCCAGGTTGCTCGGCACCAGTGGAAGTCCTTGGAGTTACATGAAAAAGAAATAAAAAGAAAAGAAAAGAAAAAGTAGGCGAGCAGTGAGCATGGGTTTGAACTGCTTATCTATTTTCTTCCCCACACCAGTAGTAATCACCAGGCGTGTTTCTTTCCCCTTTGGGAATTGTTATGCCCATATGTGTCCTCTCTGGGACAGATGTACCCGTGTGCTTCCTTTGTTTGGTAGCCTTAACACACAAAAAAGATATATATATATTTTGTGCCCCAAAGAAAACAAAAATAAATAATAACGTGTAAAGTGGAAACAAATAACATAAAAATAAAGCTTCAGGTTAGCCTCTTTATTTCGGTTTTCTTCCTCATTTTATTAGGGCTCATGACTTTTTATCCATTAAGGTAGGTTAACATGAAGGTGTAGCACATTGGGTTGATGGTAACATTTTCCCACCACCAAGCACCATGTGAGCTACGCCTGTAATATCCCCACTCCCACTCGATTCCCACTTTCGCCACTAACCCAGCTCAGCCGCAACTCTCCTGAATTGCGGCAGTCATTGGTCATCCTCCAGGGCCAACTGTCACTCTTCTGGTCCAGTCTCAGCGTCCTCTTCTTCTTTTCTGGGCTGACAGTCGTTGTCTGGCTCATGGCAGTCTTCGGTGGTCTCAGGCGGTCCCGCACCTGTTCTCCGAATGCCCAGTGCGCTACCCTTGCTGGTCCTTCCTGAATTGGTCCCGTCTCCTCATTCTCTGCATCTGCGATGACATTCGTCTTCCTTCTGTCCGCCTCCTTTACGCCCTCTTCCTGCTCTGTGACTTCCTTCTTCCTCCACCGTGTGTCTTCTGAATAAGTTGTTATCTTCCTCAGATCTGCCTTTTTAAAGAGACAGGCTGGTTTTAGTATGGCGTCCACGCTATGACGGGTATTTCCTTTTCCTGTCCAGTATTTTCGAGAATTCCCTTCAATACAGGTGCATTGCATGGTGCTGCTTTCAATTCATCATATGCCTTTTGACACCCTCTAGTCCAGATCACCTTCCTGGGCCGCTTCTTAAAGGTCAGGACTGTTAGTGGATCAACTTTGGTCCCAAAGTTTGCAACAAAACTCCAGTAGTAATCAGTAAGGCCCGAAAAGGCCCTTACCAGGGTCTGGGTAGTTGGAATCCCACAGTCCAACACTGCCTGCACTTTAGCCTCCAGGGGGCGTACCTTCCCATTACCCAACTGATGCCCAAGATAACTATCAGAGGGCTGCCCAACTTGACACTTTGTTTCCTTGATGGTCAGTTTGGACCCCTGTTCCAGGTGTTCCATGTTGTCCTTCCAGGAGATACTGAACACAATAATGTTTTCCAGATATGCCACACAGAACTCTTCCAGGCCTTACAATACATGGTTGACTAGGTGCTGGAAAGTGGCGAAAGCATTCTTCAATCCAAAAGGCACAACTTTAAATGGGTAGAGGACCCCTGGGGTTGAAAATGCTGTTTTCTCCTTGGCACCAGGGGTTAAGGCAATCTGACAGTAACCACTGGTTAAATCAAAAGTACTAAGTTACTTTGCAGCACCCAACCTATTCACCAGCTCATCTGCTTGGGGAATAGGATGCACATTAGTTTTTGTCACAATATTTAGACCGTGATAGTCCTCACAGAGGCGCAGGTGAACTGACCCTTGCTTAGGCACTAACACCACTGCGCTGGCCTAGGGACTGCGGCAAGGCTCAACAACATCCAGGTTCTGCATCTTGGCCACTTTAGTCTTTATGCACTCTTGAACACACTTCTGACATCCTGTATGTATTGCTCTTAATAGGCAGGGTGTCCCCTGTGTCTGTGTCATGAACACAGACAGGCGTCAGCCCAGGGGTAAATGAAATGAGATGGAAATATCTCCCTAGCAGCTCTTTACACTCCACCTGCTGTTGAGGTGTCAGTTCAGGGGCAAGCTTAACTCCTTTAACCTAACCATCCATCACCTCACCTTGCAGTAGGTCTGGGAGTGGCTGACTCTCCTCTTCCACTTCATCGGCCATTGCAAGTAAAGAAACCGTGTAATCCCTTTGGGTCTCCGGGGTTGACTTCATAGTTGACATCAGAAATCTTCCTAATTACTTTGTAGGGGCCACACCATTTGTCCTCCAGACCCTGGGGACAAATCAACTTCAGGTTCCACAATTCTGTACCCAGTCAATATAGCCTTCTGGTCATACCACTCCTTCATCAGCTCCTGGCTGGCTTGAAGGTTGTTCTTTGCTTTACTCATGAGCTGGCCCATCAGTCTAAGGAGGCTTAGGGCAAAGTCCACCACATCATGGGTAGGGGGACTTCGGTTGCCCTCCCAGCCCTCCTTGACCAAAGTCAAGGGGCCTCGTACAGTATGGCCAAAAAGTAGTTGGAAGGGACTGAACCCTACTCTTTTCTGCGGTATATCCCTGTAAGCAAACAACAGGCATGGCAAAAGGAGATCCCACTTCCTCTTGAGGGGATCAGACAAGGCCCATTATGCTCTTTAAGGTCATATCGAAGCGCTCCAGCAAACCATTGGTCTTGGAGTGGTAAGCGGTCGAAAAGGGGTAAGTCACACCTACCTCTTTCCACATGGCCTCCATGTAAGACTAGATGAAGTTTGTTCCCCTATCGATAACCACCGTGTGTGGAAATCCAATCCTGGAAAAGATTCCTAGAAGAGCCCTAGCTACCAACTTGGCAGTAGTGCTCCTTAAAGCCACAGCCTCAGGGTACCTGTTGGTATGATCCACCACACTAAAAATGTATTTGTTGACTGAGGATGAGGAACTGACCAACTTTTTGTGTAGTTCCTACTAATCCATAGGATATGCGCGTTTGTTGGGCAACATAAATGTTGGGTGAGGGGCTTAGACTGATTCCATGCACCCCCGCAGTATATGTTGGCCTAAAGACCAGCTAGCTCACAGTGCCACCATTAGCCCCCTAACACCAAAGAGGGAGCTAATGATTTCTGGCAACCACTGAACATGACAACCCTGCCTTCTCAGGGTTCGTGGTAACAGATCTAGAACCTTTTTGCTCAGTCACTTATGCTCTCTTGTTCTCATAGAAATATACAGAGAATACACAATAGAACAGTGTCAATATATGTATTGAACCAACGTTATTATTGTGTGAATACATGTGCTGTGATAATCAGTATATAAAAGCAGATGAAAGTGATTACAAGCACCAAACTGGTAAATAGCAGGTATAGTTCCACCATGGTGCTAAAACAGTGTATATATGCAGGCATATGATACAGGTTAGTAATCAGACGTGCTCCTACTATGCAATCCCTACTCTGTCTGTTCAGAGTGTATGTAGGTGAATAGCCAAGGATCTCCCCAAGGAATGATCCAACCCCATTACCTGGTGGGAAAGAATGTAGGACCCCGTCCTAGTCACGAACTGAACACCCCTCACGGAGATATCAGGCAGCTGTTTGAGGATGCCTCAGCGTGCAGGGACCTTCGATGTCAGCTGAAGTGTCTCCTCTGCTAGCCCTGGTAAATGCTTATTTATTTATCATAAAAAGCATCCATGCGATGTACGTGTAGATTAGCATTGTTATCGATGCGCAGATAGTCTTGTTGCCCCAGGAATTAAGATAGAACAACATTTGTTCAGCGTGCATAAAGGTCTTGCACTCGGTGCTCGGGGCACCATGATAATGTTGCGTGAAGCCAGATGCATAAGCCAAGCAGTTTCAGGGACTCTAATCCAACAAGGGAATGCCATCAAATGTGTTCAAAGGGTGATAGTCTGCTTTCTGCACAACAACATTTTACTATGTAAGAAATGTGCAGCGTTTCATCATAGGCCTAACTCGGGCACATAACACCCACACCTCATACTAAGGGTCGACCTAAAAGGCTATCTACAGACCAGCAGACCATATAAAATTGTAAAACTGTAAAGCATCTAAAATCACTCTAAAATCATTTTTTAAAGTAATATAAAAAACATCTTAAAACATACTGTTTGAAATAATAATCATTCAGAAAGCCAAGGTGCCTAAAGTAGAGTAATAGAAGTGAAGAAAAAAATCACTCTTTTCAAAAACAGGCCAAATAGTTCCCAACAACTGTTGGCAAGGGCTTGCACCTTTGTCCAAATAGGGACCCTTCTTCCTAGTCAGGATAAGGAAGGGAGTTACACTCCTAAAATAACCCCTGCTCACCCCCTTGGTAGCTTTGCACGAGCAGTCAGGCTTATCTTCGAGGCAGTGTTTAAAGAATTTGCACATAATCAACAGTAATACAGTGTAAGCACTACAAAAGGACACCACACCAGGTTAGAAAAATAGCCAATATTTTTATATACTATAAGACAAGACCAAAAACGATAACAATCCACAATACAGTACCTAAAAATCTACATTGTCAAAATACGCTTTAAAAACAGTTCCTTGATGTCGATAGTTCCGTCTGGGGCTATCATGGCGCGTGAGCAATCAAATCCAAACAGTTCTGGCTGACCGCAGCGTCGCGGGCCATCTACGGTGTCGGGAAGACCTGCAAACAGTACCTTTTAGAAATGCAGGGCGTCGGCGGCCTCTCGTTGAGCTTCCGAAAACACGGCGTCTGCAGGCGTCAGTTCTGGAGGTCGGTGCAGGAGTCGTCGGGGCCCTCGAAGTCACACGCGTTGCAGGTCGATCTCCTCCCTGTTGGAGTCAGGAGCGCTGGCGTCAGCAGGCGTCGGCTGCTGTGGGGCGAAGTGCAGCGATGCGGCGTGCGGTGCCCTCAGGTCGCGGTGCCAGCAGCGGCTTGGTGGCAGCGTCAGATGGCGGCATCGGTGAGACCAGGGTCGCGGTGCGAGATGAAGGCGGTGCTCATCACGGTGCTAGCAGGTCACGGTGCAAGCAGCGGCGTCGTTGTTGCTGAAGCACTGTCGTCGACTGACGAACTGGAGACGATGGCGTCGGTGTCGGTAGGCCAAGGCTGCGGTGCGGGATGAGGGCGGTGCATCGTGTAACTTTATGAGCAGTACCCTCTAACCACGGTGCAAGCAGCGGCGTCAATTTCGATGTGGAGCGTCATAGTCGGAGATACCAAGGCGTTGTCGTGAAGCGAGGTGGTGCGAAGTGCAGTGCCCACAGGTCGCGGTGCGAGCAGCGGGTCTGTGGCGGCATCAGCAGGCGTTGTTGGTGAGACCAGGGTCGCGTTGCGGCGGTGCTCTCTGCGATGCCAAGGCATTGTCGTAAAGCGAGGCAGTGCTCACAGGTCACAGTGCAAGCAGCGGCTCAGTGGCGGTGTCAGCAGGCATCGTCGGTGAAACCAGGGTCGCGGTGCGGCGGTACCCTCTGCGATGCCAAGGAGTCGTCGTGAAGCGAGGCGGTGCGGAGTGCGGTGCCCACAGGTCGCGGTGCAAGCAAAGGCTCGATGGAGGCGTCAGCAGGCATAGTCAGTGAGATCAAGGTTGCGGCGTTGCGGCGGTGCCCTCTGCGGTGCTGTCAGGACATGGAGTCGGCAGCGGCATCGTAGACGTCATCGAGTTGCTTTTCCTCTGTTGCAGCACAAAACACACAGTCCCCAGTGCTGCGGGCAGAAGAGTTTGAAGTCTTTGTTGTTCCTGAGACTTCTTGAACAGGGGGCAAGCCCTACCTCAAGCCCTTGGAGAAACTCACAAAGCAGATTGCAGTCTTCGTGATCCAAAAGAGTTCTAAAGTTCAGGGGTCTGGGCCTCAATATTTATATCTCAAAATCCTTTGATCTTTTAGGCAGAGAGTGTCTGTGCCCAGCCAGAACCAGTTCTGCCTTCTCTGGTGTGATTTCCTGTCAGGAGGTGGAGACGGCATTGTCAGAGGCAGACCATGCACTTTGAGGTGCAAGGAAATCTCCTTCCTCTTCCCCCATCGCAGCCCAGGTCTATTCAGCCCTTTCCTGACCCACCTAGACTATCTGGAGCCACTCCTGCTCCCCCAGCCGTCTGACATCCACAACCCAGACAGGCAATCCACATTCCAGCAGAGGCACACGGGATGACTCGCAAGAAAATACCTACTTTCTAAAAGTGGTATTTTCAAACACATTGGTGCCGATTCCGATCCTGGAGAAAATTTCCCCGTACGATTTGTATCCGGATTTTTTTCCGTACGAATCGTACAAGTGCCGTACAAACTGCCAAGTACGATTCGTATGGGAAAAACTCCATACGAATCGCATTGGGAAATATTCCCCACACGTCCTCGGGTCAGAAAATGTGTCCGACACGTCCCCGGACGATTTACCGTACAAATGAGAAAACCGAAGTCCGACCGCGCAAGTACGATCCGTCCCGGGAGTCAGATTTTACAACCGTATGGAAAATACACCGTCCGGACCGAACTCCCATTGCAAAAATGGAGACATGTGTCCGCATACGCGCCGAACACCCCCCAGCCCCCGTACGTACGCACAGAACACCCCCGCCCAGCCCCTGTATGTACGCGCCAAACCCCCACCTGTGCATGTACACCCCCGTACGTACGGAGCGTACCCCCCACCCCAACAGTGTACGGACGGACCGTAGCACCACCCTCGTATGTACGGAGCATACCCCCCACCCCAACAGTGAATGTACGGACCGTACCACCAGCCCCGTATGTAGAGAGCGTACCCCCCACCCAAACAGTGGACGTACGCACCGTAACACCACCCTCGTATGTACGGAGCATACCCCCCACCCCAACAGTGTACGGACGGACCGTAACACCACCCTCGTATGTACGGAGCGTACCCCCCACCCCAACAGTGAATGTACTGACCGTACCACCAGCCCCATATGTATAGAGCGTACCCCCCACCCCAACAGTGGACGTACGCACCGTAACACCACCCTCGTATGTATGGAGGTTACCCCCCACCCCAACAGTGTACGGACGGACCGTAACACCACCCCCGTATGTACGGAGCGTACCACCCACCCCAACAGTGTATGTACGGACCGTACCACCAGCCCCATATGTAGAGAGCGTACCCCCACCCCAACAGTGGACGTACGCACCGTAACACCACCCTCGTATGTACGGAGCGTACCCCCCACCCCAACAGTGAATGTACGGACCGTACCACCAGCCCCGTATGTATAGAGCGTACCCCCACCCCAACAGTGAATGTACGGACCGTACCACCAGCCCCGTATGTATAGAGCGTACCCCCCACCCCAACAGTGGACGTACGGACCGTAACACCAGCCCCGTATGTATAGAGCATACCCCCCACCCCAACAGTGGACGTACGTACCGTAACACCAGCCCCGTATGTATGGAGCGTACCCCCCACCCCAACAGTGGAGTACGCACCGTAACACCAGCCCCGTATGTATGGAGCGTACCCCCCACCCCAACAGTGGACGTACGCACCGTAACACCAGCCCCGTATGTACGCAGCAAACACAAACCCCACCAGTCTAAGTACAGAGCGGACCCCAGGCCCCAACACCAGCACCCTCACCCAACATCGCGCATGTACGAGTCGGACCAAGCCACAGACAAGGAAAGCACTGTACAACAAAACGGCCGAAAAACGCACCGTACAGACGCTAAAAACACACGTACACAACCAGGACTAAGCAAAACAACACAAGAAAACTCCATTCGAATCGCACAAAGCCCCAAAACATGTCCAACAAGCACACATACAACCTATTAACTGACCAGCAACTGCCAAACTCCCAAACAGAGGCCCAAAACACAACCACTCCTTATAACACACCCACCCAAAGTTCAAACACAGCCACACCCACAAATGGACCAATAAAAAGGGCCCACACACGCAAACCATGATCCTTTGCAACAGATCCACTGCTGCCAGACCACACATACAAACAACTGCACCATACTGCAACCTGCACTACACCTCACACTTGCACACCTTCACACACACAACCACCTTCACAACCACCCGCTCATCACATTCACAAACACACCTTCACAACCACACCCACAACCATCCACACCCACACCCCCCACAACCATCCACACCCCCCAAAACCATCCACACCCACACCCCTCACCATGCCCACCAACAAGAATCCAAAGTTCACTAGCCGAGAGTTGGAGACCCTTGTCGACGAAATCATCAGAGTCGAGCCACACCTCTTTGGAACATTGGTCAGACAGACCAGCATTGCAGAGAAATCATCCATGTGGCAGACGGTTGTCGATGCTGTGAATGCTGTTGGGGCCACCAGAAGGACCAGGCATGAATGCCAAGCCAGGTGGTACGATCTGCGGAGGACGGTCCGCAGAAAAATGACTGACGACTACCAGCAGGCCAACATCACTGGAGGAGGGCCGCCCTGCAGACCCGCACAATACCATCCCTGGGAGGAGAGGGTGATGGCCACGCTGCCGCCGGTGGGAGTGGACGGAGTACAAGGACTCCGAGAGCCTGGTGAGTACACAAACAACTCACCTCACATGGGGGGTACGCCATCCACAACCAAAGTCACAATGATGCACGCAACCACCCCAAAGCTATCACCTGACTCAACCACACGACAAATACACGCACATGCCACTTGCGCCACCATGCCCCATGCACCCAGTTACACAATGCCAAGTCACAGGCCACAAAAAACAACAACACAAGACACGGTCACCCGGATGACGGGAGTCTGGGCCTCAAAAATCACATAGTGCAAACCAGAAGCAGACAACAATGCCCTCAGCCCATATGGCCTAGGTCACAGCCACACAAACAGTGTGTCCCCACACAGTAAAGACTTGCCTGCAAATGGCGCACGCGTGGCATGAACACATGGGTGAGAAGGCACTTCTTGCACACAACAGCAGCTAATGAACAGGCAACACTGTGAAAGAGTGGCAGCACACACCACCACAGCAGCAGCGCAGACACAGACACTACACCCAATGGGTGCCTGGAGATCAGAAACAAACCAACATCAACAAGCCAAGGGACATTCAAAGACCTGCTAACTGTGTGTGCCTAGGAAGCTGGGCTGAGGTGACAGAGGGTGACACACAGAGGGAGGGAGAGGGAGAGAGTGAGGGAGGGAGACAGAGGGAGACGGACACAGGGAGGAGGCAGACACAGGGAGGGATGGAGAGGGGGACAGAGAGGGAGGGAGACACAGGGAGACGGACAGAGGGAGGATGCTGACACAGGGAGGGATGGAGAGGGGGAGAGAGAGGGAGGGAGACACCGGGAGACGGACAGAGGGAGGACGCTGACACAGGGCGGGATGGAGAGGGGGACAGAGAGGGAGGGAGACACAGGGAGACGGACAGAGGGAGGACGCTGACACAGGGAGGGATGGAGAGGGGGACAGAGAGGGAGGGAGACACAGGGAGACGGACAGAGGGAGGATGCTGACACAGGGAGGGATGGAGAGGGGGAGAGAGAGGGAGGGAGACACAGGGAGACGGACAGAGGGAGGACGCTGACACAGGGAGGGATGGAGAGGGGGACAGAGAGGGAGGGAGACACAGGGAGACGGACAGAGGGAGGACGCTGACACAGGGAGGGATGGAGAGGGGGACAGAGAGGGAGGGTGAAAGGGAGACACAGGGAGAACAAATCACCCTTGGGTGGTGTGGGAACTTTGGATTCCACACACCCGGAAAGCACCTCTTGTCATCCCCCCCAACACGTACCCCAACACAAATAAAATTGTTCACAATCAAGAGAACATGACTACATTTTGCATTATTCCAGTACATGTGTGTTGTAAAGTCTAACCATGCCTGAGTTCTAAAATCACTTCAACCATCCATACCCTGGGGCCTGAGTCTGCCACAGGACACACATGGGTCACAATGTAGTAGCCAAGACCGACATGGAGCACCATACACACCCGTGATGGGCCCAACCAGCTCAGGGGATGCACGCACAACTGTGCCGACCGACATATTGAGTACAGCAACAGTCATGCGCAGAGGTCAGGGATCATGTGGAGTGTCCTGGGGGGCTCCCAGGTATGTGTAGACAGGTGCCAGAACCATGTGCTGCAAGCTTGAGTCAGGTGGATGCAGAGAATGGTGGCCTGCCCAACGTTGGATGCATGGGGATGGCACATGTCACAATACCTACACTGTCATGGTCATCATGCACAATACAGATTCTAATCCCTGACAAACAGCTTTTATCTTGCTACTCTACACATAGACACATAGGCACCATCACTGACAACTATGCCAGACATGCCGTATGCACCGTGGAAACACACCAGCATTGTCTGAGAAGAGCCACCTTGGAGGCAGAGGGACACCTTTATTAGTCATGTATTGCGGAATGCAAAGGCAACTTTGATTCCACATGGACAGGCCATGTGGAGTAACATGTGGGTCCAACACTGGCACCCCCCTTCTGCACCACATATGCTTGAAATCCATGGAACTGGCACACAAGTGACGGGTAACAGCTAAACACCCCCTGCTGCTCACGGAGAGGCTGCCATACACCATTGATCCTCTGATGTGGTAGTCCCACACCATGTCAAGCCAATGCAAACCGTATGTTTACAAGGGCAGTGTTACATACATTGATGCCGTCATCACAATCCACTATCCCATCACAGATGACTGTCAACAAGTCTGACCATCTAATCATGTGAAGCGAGCTACATGTCATGTGTCCCATGGTGATGCTACATGTCTGCAGAGGAACCAAACATCGACAGGAGCAGTGTGCACACATTGTAAACAACTGCCACCCCCAAAACACCCCTGATGCATCCCTTACCCTAAGGAGACTTCCAAACTTGTCCGTGCGTGTAACGCTGAGTCAGCACACGATGACGTGTACATGAGGAATAGCAGTGCCACAACAATGCAACCAGCAGACGCCATGCGCAAGTACCTGGGGAGGAGAGACACACAAGAAGTCAGCCACAAGAAGCACATCCACTTGCATGTGCATGTACTCAACACATATAAGGATGACAACATGCTAGGTCACAATTATGACTCTGGAAAACCACTCCTCAATTGCACCATCACTCAAGTGACACATCCAAACACACCTCTGACTCACGTGGCATACATGCAGATGGAGACACACTGCAACACATGCCACACAAGGACCAATGCGTGCACAACCAGACACTGGAACTCACCACTAAGCAAAGAAGTCGCGTATGAGCCCACTCCGGATGTCCTGTTGCGGCTCCACATCCTCCACATCATTAGCAACATAGCCAAGCCCTTCGTCCTTCACGGGTGGATGGTCCTGATCATCTTGATCCAGGATGAGTGGCACAGCTTTCTCAACTGCCATGTTGTGCAGCATGCAGCACACCATGAAGATTTTGAAGACCTTCAGCGGTGCATATGGGAGGGCGCCACCGGTCTTGTGGAGGCACCTGAAGCGGCTCTTCAGGAGCCCAAAAGTCCTCTCTATCACTCGCCTTGTGCGGCCATGGGCGTTGTTGTAGCGGAGCTGGGCCGGCATGCTGGGGTTGCGGAGAGGTGTGATCAGCCATGGCATGTTGGGATAGCCAGCGTCCCCTACATGGAAACAACATGGACAAAGTAGGTCAGGAGAAGCAGTTGTGCCGGAAGTCTACCCAAAATACAGGACAGACAGAGTGTACCCACCAACAAGACATGCTCGTTCGTTGCGCAGCTGCGTCATCATTTCAGGCACCCTGCTATGCCTCATGATGTAGGCATCATGTGCTGATCCTGGAAAACGAGCACAGACATGTGAAATCACCATGTTGGACAGACACACCACAAGGGCATTGATGGAGTGGTAGTGTTTGCGATTCCTGTACGCTACCTCCTCTGCCTGTGGTGGTACCAAAGCCACATGTGTCCCATCTATGGCCCCAATGACATGGGGCATCCCTCCCAGGGCATAGAATCCACGCTTGACATGTGTCAACTGTTCTGGAGTTGGGAAATGGATAAACTCATCCAGGTGAAGCAACATGGCCTCTAAAAAATCATGCAGCACACGGCTAAACATAGTTTGAGACATCCCACCCACATGAGCAATGGTATGTTGAAAGGTACCCGTGGCAAAAAAATGTAGGGCTGCCATTACCTTCAGCTTGGGTGTCAGTGCCGTAGGATACCTGTGCAGCGGTTGCAGGTGTGGTGCCAGCCATGCCGTCAACTCCTCAATCAACGGTCGGGGGAAGCGGTAGCAGCGTATACAGTCATTCTCCTGCATGTCAGCCAAGTCCAGAATTGCGCGGGGACGAGGCGGAGCCCTGCAGTAATTTGGAAGTGAGAAGGAAGAGTGAGTGCACTACTACAACAAGTGCTATGTACTGAGCACATGTTAATCTGTCAATACACATATGCAACATACCGAGTCAGGTATGTGCTACATGCCCTGGACACGTATGGCTGCCAGGTGACACTCCTACCAAGATACAGCTACAAACGGGCATTGTGGACCTCCACATCACATGGCATGGGACTAGCTGTGGCCCAGTGTCAGTGAAGAGCCAGACGCAATACAGGAGTGACATACATGCACATTTCAGCAGATGAAGGATGTTGATTGCAGAGACAGGTAGTGGAACACTACAGCCACAGGTCACGTGACATAACACTAGGACATCCCACACACCTTGCGATGAAGCTGTACATGTCATGACTGACACACATGTGGCCTGGTGTGCGTAACAGTGTGCCATGGCCCTCTACACACAGACACATGTTGGTTGCATCAACTGCTGATGCATTTGAGGGAACGCCAACATCAAGCTCATGGGAACACACCACACATACATGACATAGTCACATCGTGCAACGCGGGAAGTCACATGTCAGGTCTGGCAACCCCTGTAGCGGCCATCAGGGGACACTTGCGTGTGTTGTTGACTGTGCCATGCCAGTGACGCTTCTCTCAAGTGTTCTGTTACACATGCACACATGTCAAAGGAGTGAAGGACATGTCTGGCACATGGTGCCCCATCACACATGCCATCTGTACACATCTCATCATACATCTATTGCCTTCACAACTCAGGACTAATGTGCCACACGACAGCCTGTCACACCTGTGCCCCACACATGTAGTACTGCACACACAATGCCTTGATGTCCAGCCTTGGACAAGTATGTCAGCTCCATTCCTGTCTGTCTGCTGCCTGTCACCACTGTCACGTGTGAAACGCACCGTAAATACGCTCTGAGGGCGTGTGTACGTTCCCTATCCCTATGGGAGTGCAGCCTTAGGCCTACCCATAGTGATACGGGCCGTACACGCGTGTGTTCGGTCCGTATCACTATGGGTACGCATACGCGAGCAGACCCATAGTGAAAGGGAGCGTACACGCGTCTGTACGGTCCGTATCACTATGGGTACGCATACGCGAGCAAACCCATAGTGAAAGGGAGCGTACACGCGTCTGTACGGTCCGTATCACTATGGGTACGCATACGCGAGCAAACCCATAGTGATAGGGAGCGTACACGCGTCTGTACGGTCCGTATCACTATGGGTACGCATACGCGAGCAGACCCATAGTGATAGGGAGCGTACACGCGTCTGTACGGTCCGTATCACTATGGGTACGCATACGCGAGCAAACCCATAGTGATACGGACCGTACAGACGCGTGTACGCTCCCTATCACTATGGGTTTGCTCGCGTATGCGTACCCATAGTGATACGGACCGTACAGACGCGTGTACGCTCCCTATCACTATGGGTTTGCTCGCGTATACGTACCCATAGTGATACGGACCGTACAGACGCGTGTACGCTCCCTATCACTATGGGTTTGCTCGCGTATGCGTACCCATAGTGATACGGACCGTACAGACGCGTGTACGCTCCCTTTCACTATGGGTCTGCTCGCGTATGCGTACCCATAGTGATACGGACCGTACAAACGCGTGTACAGCCCGTTGCTATGCATTAGGGGTGCCCTAGGGCCCCGGAACGCACCGTACCTGTGTGTGAATATCATAATTACATAGAGGACACATGAGGGACAGGTATAAAGCCAGAGATGACTGGTGGTTGCCATGGAGACGGAGTTGAAAGTTTGAATTTTTAGAATCTGTTGGCCTGCAAAAGTCGGTTTGGAAGAATCTACTTTGTTGCAAAGTGGTTGTTGACGTTACATCATGCTGACTTGTAAAAAAACTGCTACCCCCTCACAGGGGTAGGTTTAAAGGGATTGGTGGAAACATAGGATGCAAATGTGAGTGACCAATCACTCTGTACTCCTGTGCATGCAACAGGCCAGCAAGGCTGATAAAAGGCACCCAGGTCCCATGAGAGAGCACTTGCCTGCACATCTTTGGATTCAACTACACTGCTGCTGCTCGTGATTTCCTGGCACCATGTCAAGGTCTGTGGAGAGGGCCCAGCCTTTCACCCTGGAGGAGAATCTGGCATTGCTGGATGTGATCCTCCCACAGTACCCCATGCTGTATGGCCGGCCAGGGTATCAGGTGAGTGTTGAGTGCACTAGCACAGACTGTGTCCCTTTTTTGTGACTGTCACTTCTGGCATTGTGTCCAGGTGTGACACACATGCATTGTACTGTAGAGTGGGTCCCAGGGGTGGGAATGCCTGATGTCTCCCAGCCAGAACATGCTGTGGTGCATGTCTGCTGTCCTCACTTGCATTGTGTTCACAGTGACAATCACTGCATGGTGCATGCCACATTCTGCCTCTCTAATCCTCCTGGGAATGTTGTTTCTACAGTCCTCATGTGATTCTGTGGTCACCCCAGTGTGACAGGTCACTGTACCCACAGATGTGTGTTTTTGTCGTGCAGCTGTGCTGAGAGTGTCCACATGATGTGTTCGTACCCTGGACATCAGTGTGTGTGTAAGTCCCCTGTCATGTGGGTGGGTGCATATGTGGAGTGTCGCACCCCAGCTGCATGAGGGATGGGTATACCCTGGCCATCTGCTGTGCGCAGGGAACAGTGATGTGTGTCTGCGGTGATGAGCCATCCCCACACCTGTTACCCCACCCAGTCTAGTGGCACATGTGCAGACTGAGGTTTGTAGCTGCAGTTGCCAATGGCAGGTGAATGTCCTGTGCCTGTGTGTGTCTGTGTACTCTGCTGAGGTAGCGTTAGTGGCCTGTGGCATGTGACTGCTTTGAGGTGTAGCAAATAATCCTTGTGTAGCTTGTGATGCACAGTGTGAGTCTGGATCATTGATTGTGTCGTTGCCATCATTCAACCTGTGTACTTTCAATGGCACGTACTGCTTTTGCCCTTCCCCAGAGGATAATGTCCCTATGACAAAGGTGCAGTGCTTTTGCTGCATACTATGCCTTGTTGAAACCATCTACTTTGTTCTAATATGTGTCTCTGTGACATGTGCCAGGTATATTGATGTAGTGTCACTTGTTCATCCTCACAGGTAGGCGCCTCTGCCAAGAAGCAGATCTGGATGAACGCCGTCAGTGCCGTGAGGAGGACGGAGGGTCGCAAGCGGCGCCTGGCCCAGGTGAGAAAACGCTGGCAGGATATCCGGTGCTGGACGCGGAGGATCGCACGGGTCCTGCTGGGGGACTCACCTGAGACCCATAAGAACCGTGGGCGCCGTCGTCTGACCCACATCCACAAGCGTGTGCTGGCGGTGGTCTTTCCAGACATGGACAGGCGCTTACGGGAGAAGCAGCAGCAGGAAGGGGGTAGGTACATGTGTGTTTGTTGTGTGTCACCAGCATTTGTAAGTGCGCAGTTGCATGGATACACTGCCAGGGTTTAAATGTGCTGTGCAGAACCTGTTACCCACAGTATAGCGGTGCTCTCCTGCCTCCATTCCCCTCCTTGCCATATGTTCCCTGGTCAGTGTATAGTCACTCTTTCACAAGGTTATCTAGACTGGCAGTTTATCCACGTGACCTATGCTTGTAGCATCATGTGTGGGGGTGGTGTGTAACAGGTTTTGGGACCTTGCCTGTGCCCTGTCCAGTTCAGTATTTGTGGGTTCCATGTCAGTTGGCACTGATGCTGAGTCCAGACATGGGAGTATGTCTCTCAAGTGTAATGCCTTACATCAAGCATTTCCTATGGTGTGGCCTGTGATATGATGTGCATGAGTGTGCAATACGCAGAGTGCAGGGATGGTGGCCTGTGTTGCAGTAATTACCATTCAGGACCATGGAGTTGTGTGGCCACTACTGTCCCCTGGGGCATCTTTTCCTAGGTATCATGTGTGTCATCACAAAATGTGGACACTCTCAGTGTCTACAGCATAGGTTGTGCTCTGTGCCATTGTACCCTGGCCCCATTTATATTTACGTGAAGTGTACTACATGTGTCCACTGTACAGGCTGACCTAATTTTCATTGTTGCTACTCACAGGGGCCAGTGCCTGTGTGTCTTGGTACAATTATCAGATGATGCCCATGTGTAAATGATATATTTGTACATGCGCACCAGGGGTATTTTGTGTCCAATATGGATTTCTTGCAGCCCATGTGTATTTATCCCAGACTACGAGATGTAAGTGCTTCCTCTGTCTCAAAAAATGGTGTCATGTAGGGGGTGGTTGGTGCGGGCAAGGCCTACATGTCAAAACCTGAAGTCTCCTTGCTAGGTCTGGCCAGTGTGTGATGTTTGTCTGGACATACACTCAAGGTGCAGTGACCCATTCATGTTGGGCATGTTTTTCAGTATTACCTTTGCACCATGTGCCTAAAGTTCATGGAGATGGTTCCTGCTCATCCCTTTTTAAGGCAACGCTGTGTGGTGCAGATGCTGTGCTTGATTGTCCCCAGAGCCTGGCTCCTCTGTCCAAATCCATATCATGTTATTTGCTATTGTCTCATGCTCTCCATAGTTTCTCAGTGGCATGGTGGGTCAACCAACTGTGTGTTGCAGGGCCTACATATGTACCTTGTATTGTAGATGGTACTCATCTTTCTTTTCAGGCTATGCACTGTGACCTATGTAGATTTGACTCATGTGACATATGTATACAGGTGTCTGATTAATTCCTGTCTCTTCACCTTGCCCACAGCATCGTCGGGGGACACGTATGGAGACACCGGCACAGACCGTGCGGAGGGACCGAGCACCAGTGCCAGCAGTGACATCTTGGCTGGCACATCGAGTGGAACTGAGGCGGAGGGGAGTGAGGCGGAGGACCTGTCCAGTGCCACCACAGAATATGAAGCTGACGGGTCCGAGGCTGAGCTCTCCGAGTGGGCGGAGGCTGCTCCAGCAGCTGACAGCGGCACAACATCTCTCCCCGCCCCCTCCATTGCCATCAGCCGCCTCCCACTTGCTCGTGTCCCTTCCAACGTGCTCGGTCACCACGTGTCTCCTTGCTGCCAGGCACTGCACCCCCTGCCCCTGTCTCCACTGCTGCCGCCAATGCCGAGTCTGTGGACATCCAGCGGCAGTTGCAGGTTGGTCAGGCTGCGATGCTTAATGTCCTCCATGGCCACAGCCGGGTGCTAAATAACATGGAGGCATACTTGGAGGGCATTTTATCATCGCAGGCTGACCAACGCAACTTGCTGAGGTCCATAGACTCGACACTGACTGCAGCAGTGGGTCTCCTGTAGCGCTTCGTCGAAGCCCCTACCCCTGCCCCATCCACACTTCCCACTCCCATGCCTGTCCCACGTACACCCAGACGTCAGCATGCACCCACCACAACAGACACAGGCACCACACCACCAGGGAAGGTCAAACGCACACCTCCTGGCATGCACACACAGGGTGGAGTAGGCACACCCACTGGGTCGGGTGGCAAACGTAAGAAACGCAGCCAGAGTGGGAGTCCGCATTCCACAAAATCCACTCCCTCCAAATCCCCTCCCCTCAGCTCTCCTGGCCAAGAGTTGGATACAGGGTCAGTCCTGCCCAGTCTGTCCATCAGCCCCAGTGTGGCACCACCCCGCAAGCGGTGGAGGCAGGACACCAGCAGGGGAGTTGAGTTCCCCCCCTGTCCACACCCTCTCCCAGTGGCACTGCGACCCATCCCTCCTCCCCCCCCTCCTTGGGGCCTGTGGTTCCTTCGGGTGCAGGGGAGACACTGGGGGACCTTGCTAAGGTGTGCAGCACCATCCTGACCTCCACCTTTGGTGCTGCCCCACCCCCTGTGGTGGAGTCATCCGTCCCTGCACCCACGACGCCTACCCTTGGCCCTCCTGTCCCTGCGGTGCCTGGTCCTTCCCCCCCACATGATGCCCCCTCCCCTGTGGAAGACAAAGGAGTCTGACTGTGCAGGCAAGCTAGGGGACACGCGTCCCACTGTGTCCCCCATCCACATTGGAGTAATGGACTGCCCTATGGGCCTTGTATATATTGACATTTATAAGGATCATGACTTACATCCTGCTGAATAAAGCAAATTTTTGTTTTTTCAATAGAACACTGCTGTTTATCTGGTATTGCTGTTGGTGGACCTGCTCCATGATTTGGGGTGGTGATAATGTGTTGGGTGTGTGGGAAATGTAGTCTTGTGCTGGTCATAGGGTGCACACTGGTATCTGTGTGCCATCACAAGCTGTTGCCTAATTATCTTTGTTAATGTACGCAGTTACTGCATGGTGACATCGTCCCAAGGTGTGTTCCTTCCTCTGTGTAACCTGACATCTTCCCTGCAGGGTGTTTCCAATATGTGTTGCTGAGCTGTGTCTACATTAGCTGTGTATGCGACGGACTCCTTCAACTTTGCACATGCATGCTGAGCGATGTCTACACCTGCATCATTTGTGCCATCCTTGGTGGTCACTGTACTTGTGTATGTAGACTGTTGACATGACTTCATGTGGACATGTTCTCTTTTAGGCACTATGCATGTGTGTACCTCCAGCCTTGCACACATGTGGTACATGTACTGCAGGGTCTTTGTGCACCTGACTGACATCTGTGGCAATTGGATCTGTGGGTACTCCACCCTTTTCGTTCCATGGCCACTGCTGGGGGGACTCTGCACCCACCCCTCCTGTGTCTGGCCACTGCTGGGAGGAATCTGCACCCACCCCTCCTGTGTCTGGCCACTGCTGGGAGGAATCTGCACCCACCCCTCCTGTGTCTGGCCACTGCTGGGAGTGTTAGGCACCCACCCCTCTTATGTCTGGGCACTGTTGGGAGGAATCTGCACCCACCCCTCCTGTGTCTGGGCACTGCTGGGAGGACTCTGCACCCACCCCTCCTGTGTCTGGCCACTGCTGGGAGTGTTAGGCACCCACCCCTCATGTCTGGGCACTGTTGGGAGGAATCTGCACCCACCCCTCCTGTGTCTGGGCACTGCTGGGAGGACTCTGCACCCACCCCTCCTGTGTCTGGCCACTGCTGGGAGTGTTAGGCACCCACCCCTCTTATGTCTGGCCACTGCTGGGAGGAATCTGCACCCACCCCTCCTGTGTCTGGGCACTGCTGGGAGGACTCTGCACCCACCCCTCCTGTGTCTGGCCACTGCTGGGAGGAATCTGCACCCACCCCTCCTGTGTCTGGGCACTGCTGGGAGTGTTAGGCACCCACCCCTCCTATATCAGGATATGTACGCTTCTAACATACACGGCTGTGGGTTCGCTCCATGCATACGCGGATGGTGATAGGGTCCGCAGTACACTGTTGGGGTGGGGGGTACGCTCCATACATACGGGGCTGGTGTTACGGTGCGTACGTCCACTGTTGGGGTGGGGGGTACGCTCCATACATACGGGGCTGGTGTTACGGTGCGTACGTCCACTGTTGGGGTGGGGGGGGTATGCTCCATACATACGGGGCTGGTGTTACGGTGCGTACGTCCACTGTTGGGGTGGGGGGTACGCTCCATACATACGGGGCTGGTGTTACGGTGCGTACGTCCACTGTTGGGGTGGGGGGTACGCTCCATACATACGGGGCTGGTGTTACGGTGCGTACGTCCACTGTTGGGGTGGGGGGTACGCTCCATACATACGGGCTGGTGTTATGGTGCGTACGTCCACTGTTGGGGTGGGGGGTACGCTCCATACATACGGGGCTGGTGTTACGGTGCGTACGTCCACTGTTGGGGTGGGGGGTACGCTCCATACATACGGGGCTGGTGTTACGGTGCGTACGTCCACTGTTGGGGTGGGGGTTACGCTCCATACATAGGGGTCTGGTGTTACGGTGCGTAAGTCCACTGTTGGGGTGGGGGGTACGCTCCATACATACGGGGCTGGTGTTACGGTGCGTACGTCCACTGTTGGGGTGGGGGGTACGCTCCATACATACGGGGCTGGTGTTACGGTGCGTACGTCCACTGTTGGGGTGGGGGTTACGCTCCATACATAGGGGTCTGGTGTTACGGTGCGTAAGTCCACTGTTGGGGTGGGGGGTACGCTCCATACATACGGGGCTGGTGTTACGGTGCGTACGTCCACTGTTGGGGTGGGGGGTACGCTCCATACATACGGGGCTGGTGTTACGGTGCGTACGTCCACTGTTGGGGTGGGGGGTACGCTCGATACATACGGGGCTGGTGTTACGGTGCGTATGTCCACTGTTGGGGTGGGGGGTACGCTCCATACATACGCGGGTGGGGGTACGGTCCGTACATATCCGTACCCACGCTGTAGAATGCTTGCGCGGCCCGTACCCAGGCCTTTGCCACGTGGGTACGGGCCGTCCAGCCATTGTTGGGGTGATGTAGGTGTGGGCATGGTACGACTCGTACCCACGCTCTTAAGGCGTGGGTACGGGACGTACCTGTATTGTTGTGTTGCCGGTTCGCGTCGTCACCCACTTCCGTTGTGGCGGACGCTGGATTTGCTGGACATGCCCCCACCCCCTCGTAGTGTCCAGGGCCTGGGGGGTCAGGTATGTCCAGGGCATGTGTGCTGTGTGACTTGGGTGGGGGTTTTGTGGCCTGCCCCTGCTCCTGCCCCCCCCCTTTGTTGTTCTGACCTTCTGCGGCGTCTGCGTCGGAGCCTGTAGAGAAGGTCGACTGCTATGAGGGCCGGGATGACACGTAGGTTCGGGTCCATGTCTGTCCGTCGCGTCCAGGTACTCCTTGTTCGCGTCGTCCTGATTTCCCGGCAGTTTTTGGCTGCCGGAAAATATTGTCCGTGCGGGATGACATCGGTACGAATCGTACTTCCTGGTTCATGAAACGCAGGCTGCATGCGTCCCGACGTCACGTCGGCGCTTTCCTGGATCACATTTGTCTGTATATTTTCGTCAGTGGGTGTTTTGTACGAATCGTACGGAAATTGTATTTCCGTGATAATCGTACTTCCATGTTTGTATATTGTTGCAACCGGGTACGCATCGGACGGAGAAAATGCTCCGTCCGACGGTTCGTACCCGGTTTCTCCAGGATCGGAATCGGCACCATAATGTAAAAATCACCTTCATTAAAAGATGCATCTTTAGATTCTGAGTTCAGGCATACTAAATTTTATTTCCCTACCTAGTTCCCAGGGCCAGTTATGTTTATAAGATGTTATAAACAAACTTCCCATTCTGTCCTATGGGAAACAGGAAGCCTCACAATAGTGAAAAATGAAATGGGCTGTGATTCACTATCAGGACATGCCACACACACCAGGGTATGTCCTACCTTTCACCTACACTGCACCTTGCCCACAGGGGTAGCTTGGGCCTTCCCTAGGGGTGCCTGACATGTATGAAAAGGAAAGGTTAGGGACTGGCAAGTGTGTACACTGGCCAAATCGACATGGCAGTTACCAACTGCGCACAGACTCTGCAATGGCAGGTCTTAGTTACCTTTTTAAGGCTACTCGCGTGGGCGGCACAATCAGTACTGCAGACCCACTAGTAACAGTTGATCAAAAAGCCCTGGCACACTCAGTGCACTTTACTAGGGACTAACAAGTAAATCAAATATCTAATCATGGAAACACCAATCCATAACACAATTCACAACAGGAGCATGTGCACTTTACCACTGATCAGCAGTGAGAAAAGTGAACACTACACCAGCAAAAACAGTCAAAACCAGGAGGGCAGAAAGCAAAAACTCAGGGGAAACACGCCAAAAGATGCCAAGTCTAACATGTTCCAAATGGTATTCGCAACATTGCTGCTGCCAGCAACTGCTGACGACATTCCCAGGGGGCGCACCTTGAAACAAGTTTGTAGAGCAAAGGTGGGTCCATCCAGTTCCCACAGCAGCTGCTGAGGGAGGAACTACATCCTGTAAATGTTCTGCAGAGCCGATATCCAGTTCTCTAGGAGCCAAAGCATCCCAGGGTGGCCAAAAATGCATTTAGTAGCAATGGAATACGCTGGGGCCAACTATGCCCATGGACTCTAAGGAGTCCATCAGCACCTCAATATCCAATGGAGCAAGCAATTGCAACCCCAGACAGAAATCCAGCACGCATTCATGACTGGACAAGAGGCAGCGAAATATAGGTTGTACGCAGTGAGGTCACACAGGCCTAACCGTTAAGAACCAATGCTCGTTCAGTTCTTGAAGCCGAGGTGTGCAGAGGCAGTGTATCATGCACTCACAGCATTGTAGCACAAGCAGTGCTGTCTCCATTCCAGTTCGAACTGGGACGTCCATTGTGGAGCGGAAAACTTCCAAACACGCATTCCAGCCCAGAGTGTATGAATGAGGGAATAACTCTGAAAAATGTCTGAAAGGTGCTAACCACTGCAGATCCAATATATTTTAAAAAGAGTGCTATTCCCTTCATATTAGACATGTTAAAGATACGGTGTACTAGCTCCCCAAAATGCAGTGGGAAGTTAGCATGAAGTAGCAGCTGTATTTTTGACGAAGAACTGGCAACCTGGTGATCAAACGTTATGGCCACATCCGTTTAAAAAAGCATGGCTTTCAGCTTGTCAGAGAATCAAGGGGTATGTTGGAAACATTTATCAAAGGCCATGGCATTGCCTACCTAACTGTGCGGGCAGATGGAAACAAGTAATCATGGAATTAACCGTCACCAGATCAATGTTACAGGGTTCAACTCTCACAGCCTGACCCACTGAGATGAACTTCCGTGTCCCCATTCCTACATCTAACCTTGAAAGGCAATTCCCGGTATTCATGCACAAATCCTTCCCCTAACACTTCATATCTGCCTCCCTGGTGGTGTTGTAGACAATATTGTAATTTGAATGTCGAGACTGGCAGGGTAATATGCAAAAAGAACAATTCATGGACAGAATGCAGAACAATGTCATACATTCACCCCAGTACAGAGATCTGGGCCTAGATCCATTGTTTTTTTGCTCACCATGCCATTCCAGTTTGAACCCAGCAATATGCCAATCAGTCTTGACCCTGTGCCCAACGGGAACAGTCCTGCCCGAACTACCAGGCCAGGTTCTACCTGGAATGGAACCAAGCATCCTAGGAACGGTTTCAGGGATTCACCATTCATCAGCCAGGATAGCTTGACTCCAGTGGCATGGAGAGCATTGGACCCACGTATGGGCATACCCGTCCCACTCGGGGTGACAAATGCAAAAAGAACAGTTGATGGACAGAATGAAGAACAATGTCATACATTCACCCTAGTACAGAGATCTGGGCCTAAAGCCATCGTTTTTTTTACTCACCATGAAATTCCAGTTTGAACCCAGCCATATGCAAATCAGTCTAGACCCTGTTCCCAATGGGAACATTCCAGCCCGAACTGCCAGGCCAGGTCCTCCCTGGACTGGAACCAATTATCCTAGGACCGGTTTCGGGGATTCACCATTCATCAGCCAGGATAGCTTGACTCCAGTGGCATGGAGAGCACAGGACCCATGTCTGCGCATACCCGTCCCACTCGGGGTGACAAATACAAAAAGAACAATTGATGGACAGAATGCAGATCAATATCATACATTCAACCCAGTGCAGAGATCTGTGCTTAAGTCCATATTTTTTTTGCTCACCATGCCATTCCAGTTTGAACCCAGCCTTATGCAAATCAGTCTTGACTCTGTGCCCAATGGGAACAGTCCAGCCCGAACTGCCAGGCCAGGTCCTCCCTGGACTGGAAGCAAGCATCCTAGGACCGGTTTCGGGGTTTCACCCCTCATTAGCTATAATAGTTTGACTCCAGTGGCATGGAGAGCACAGGACCCACGTCTGGGCATACCCGTCTCACTCGGGATGACAAATGTTTTGGTTTGTTCTGCATTCCGTCCATCAATTGTGTGTCTTTTGCTTCCTTGCCCTAAGTGCGCCGGGTATGCCCAGACATGGGTCCCGGGCTCACTGTGCCACTGGATTCAAGCTTTCCTGGCGGAAGAGGGGTGAAACCCCGAATCCGGTCCTAGGATGCTTGTTTCCAGTCCAGGGAGGACCTGGCTTGGCAGTTCGGGCTGGACTGTTCCCAAGCACATATAATAGTTGTCTCCATTAATGTTATAGAAACTGTATGGAGAAACGGTGCTCTGATCACTGCCGAAGGAAAAGTTATGAAGCGCGATTAAGTTTCTACTAGGTAGGTGCATTTTGATGTATGTGACGATAGTATTCCCTATGTATATTAAATCCCCTCCCCAGCAGCCCCGGTGATACGTTGTTGCTCCATTTTCTCCTCACTTATAGAACATTTCCATCGATTGCTAGTGAGCCTATTTTGGATTTGAATCTGGAAGATACATGTGAGTGTATCTAGGTTTTGTACGTGTAGGGATATAAGGTTTTTAGTTGGGCACATGTATATAGCACATCAGGATGGTGGCTATATAAGAGATTTTATCGGAAGTTTTGTCTCCACTTAATTAATGCCTGTTCACACTAGGGTAAGGGTTGCTATTAGATATCCCTAGGCACCTTGCGTTGTATGACTAATATTTATCTCCTTCTTCTCTTTATAAATCACGTTGGCACACAGGGTGTAATTTGTTCCTTTGTTGGCTACTGGGCTTGTGCGCACGACTTGGTTATCACCCCTAGTTCCAGATCCTTGTAAATATTTTAATGGTGAACCCCCCTTTATTGTTTTAGTTGCCATTTAACCCCTGTCCTGAAGAGGCCTGAAGTTTACTTTGGCTGAAACGTGGTCACGTCGACAGATATTGGATGGAGGAGTCACTTTAGTTTCAGTGATTTACAGACTGTCGCTGGGACACATGTAACAAAGTTCGGGTTATATTTGCCCTCATTGCTTGTGTTCCCCACTGTTTAGTTTGACTACCTCCGAGTGGTCCGCCTGATACCTCGTAAGGGGACACTCTCAAAAAAATGTTTTTGTTTGGGTTAATTGTTTGTTGTTATATATTGTATTGATGGTATGTGATATATGTGTCTGTATCTTTCTTTGTATAAACGCCTGTTTCCTTGTGATATACTGTAAATGACGCCAGATGTATTCTATCTTGATTATTTGATAATTTTGAAAGGGTAATTAAATGTGCTCTTTCTATGAATAATTGTATGTATATTTTTTCCGTGATACTCCCTTTTCTATATATATATATTGTCCCTTATACCCAGGTATCATAGGGTGATTTGGGTATAGCCCTGTTGTTCTTGACCAGTTTAGTTACACTTTGTTAAGTGTGAGGTTCGTTTCAAATTATAACACATTGTATGTGGATAACAAGTTATACACTTGCTTTCACAGGTACGACGTTTTGCTATTGAGAGACAGATTTTCTTTCCTCTTTGTTAATATTGTTATATGTCAATTTTTTGTTAGTGAATGTTGATGTATGATTTGTGCTGTGGTTTAGCCATTATTGTTGAGGATGTCCGAGCCCTATATGGTGAGTTATTCAGAGGAGGACATTAACAAATTGAAGCAGATACCATCACTTTTGGGAGTAGATACTGCAGGACTAACTAACCTGAGTTCAGACAAAGGTGAACGGTTGATCCAACTTAGAAAAAAGAACACTAGGACGCAACTACATGCACAAGTATTACTGGAATATCTAAAATCCAACACCATACCTGCAGGCTTGCAGGTCAAAAATATTCCCGTGATTTTCATAAACGACAAAACTTACTTGGTTGATTTTAGTGGGGTAGGAACTAAGTGTTCCCGGGATTGGATTGTGTTATCTATCCAAACTGCTTTAAGGATTAGCGAAGAGGAATTTAAGGAAATTAAGAGATTAGAAGAAGAAATTGGAGACGATACAACTATAACAGATGCAAAATCATTGTTAGAAACTATCGAAAAAACATTGGCGGATTTTAAAACCCACACAGTTAATTTGAAAACATCTAAAGTAGTGAAAGACATCAAGAACTACAAACTAGAGTGGGTTTACCCGTATCTAAAAGAGGATTTCTTCAAGAATAATAATCCAAGTAACCTTAATTTGCAATATAGAGGCAGATCCCGTACCAAATTTGTAACCTTTTCTACTTCTTCATCTGACTCAGAATCAGGAGAAGGTACCTCCGCCCAAACCTACCCGACATACCAGCCCTACTATCAATATCCTCAGTCCTACCAACACCCACCCCCTTTTTTAGACAGAGGCAGGCCCAGGGGCCGCGGGTTTCGAAGAGGATGGGGCACACCGATGCCACAGAATCAGGAGCAGGGATTCTTCAGGACACGTCAGAGAGTGTACAGACGATGAATCACAATGAGAGTCACAATAATACGAGCTTGGAGTTAATGCCTATATATAATTTGTCTCAACACCCTTTGTCTGATGTAGAAACTGCAGTTCTCCGTAAAGGGTTGTCGTTTGTACCTACAGTTATGCAAGACCCTGTAGATACTAAAACTGAAGTGTTACATTTCCTCAGGAAAATCAGATTGAAGATCTTTTTTGCAGAATATGATGAGAGCAATGAAAGAAATTTTAGTGGCCTCAAAAAGAAGTCCACGTTTTGCCCACAGCGCTTAGCCATGCCTGAAGAAATTTTGCTCTTTGAAGATCAAACTTTGCGCGAAATAGATCTGTTGAACGCTAAACGAATTTCGTTTAGATCTAACTTTAACAAACAAGAACAACTGGCTCTACAAGAACTAGCTAGTAATCCCCTTACGGTTATTAAGCCAGCGGATAAGGGCGGAGGAATAGTCCTTTGGGATGCAAAAAACTATGATGAGGAAATTAATAAGCAGTTAAGTAACAGAGAGCACTATCGACCGATAAATGACAACCCCACAGCTAGATTAAAAGCCCAAATCTTACACCTAACTACAGAAGCTATGGAAGCAGGATATTTATGTCAAAAAGAATATGAGTTTCTAAATGTCACCGAACAGAAAATACCAAATATATATGTATTACCAAAAATACATAAAGATGCTTCCAAACCGCCAGGTAGACCCATTATTGCCGCTTGTGGTTCAATTTTGGAACCACTGGCAAAATACATTGATGTGTTTCTTAAGCCATTTGTTCCGTTAACGAAAGCTTACGTGAGAGATACAATGGACCTCATCTCTAAAGTGGAGCTCTCGGAGTTCGATGGAGACCAACAGTTGTTGGTCTCCCTGGACATCGAGAGTCTCTACACGAATATACCACAAGATGAGGCACTTCTGGTGATGAGACATGTATTGGACACTAGACAGAGACCTCACCTAGTTCCTTCAGAATTCCTTCTTGAATTGGCCACTATCTGTTTGAAAAACTATTTTTTTGCCTTTAAATCCGATTTGTTTTTGCAAGTTAAAGGTGTAGGGATGGGATGTTGTTTTGCCCCCGAAATTGCTAATCTAGTGATGGATTTCTTTGAAAATAGGTACATCTTCAATGAGGAGACCCCATTCAGAGAGCACATCCGCGAGTGGGTACGCTTCATTGACGATGTATTTATGGTATGGAAGGGCACACATGAAGAACTTGAACTATTCCATATATGGCTCAATAACCGTACTCCTGACCTCAAATTTACCAAAAATGCGAGTAATATACGCATTAATTTTCTGGATGTATGGATTATTGCTAGAAACGGCAAGTTGGAAGTGGATTTATTCACTAAGCCGACTGATAGAAACACTCTATTAGACTATTCATCAGGACACCCGCGTAACCTCAGGGACAACTTGCCTTATGGGCAGTTCCTGAGGGTACGACGGAACTGTACAGAAAAACACGACTACTTCAGGAATGCAAAAAATCTACAAGAAAAATTGGTAAATAGAGGTTACCCCAAGCGATTGGTAAAGGGAGCACTTAAACGTGCTTGGTACACACCCCGGGAAAATCTCCTTACACCTAAAACTAAAAAGGAAACAGAACAATTGGTATGTGTATTGACCTTCAGCCCGAAAGCTAACAAGGTCAAACAGATTATCTTGAGGAACTTGAGATTACTGGACCATCTAAATATTCCTAAGCCACTGTTCGCCTTCAGGCGCGGTAGGAACTTGAGAAACCAGCTTGTTAAAGCTTCTAGGCAAGCACCTATGCCCACAGATACTAGAGGTCTATTGGGGTTACCTAAAATTGTAGGACACTTCAAGTGCAACAATTGTGCTGTATGTGTACACACCAAGGACTCTAAAACAGTCACGATTCATGGTAAAATACATCGACAGCTGATGTTTTCAAATTGCAATACGAAAAATGTCGTATATTGCGTAACATGTCCGTGTGGTTGTTCATACATAGGACAGACCACACAAGCAGTCAAAATGCGGATTATCCAGCATAAATCCCGCATTCGGTGTAAGACCTTGGGGGCTCCCATGGTCCAACACTTTTTGGAAAAAGAACATGGTGAAAACGAGCTGGAGTGGACTGTCCTGGCAATAGTGAAGGCTCCTACTAAAATACTACTACAGAAAAAACTTAATAACCTAGAAGCACGTCTTATTGAAAGATTTCAGACCTCTAGTAGTAGGGGGCTCAATGACCGTGATGAGGTTTGGTCGTTGATTGGAAATTAATTTTGCATAGATTTGACTTGATTTTCCCCTAGGCAATTTCTGACTGGATGTGCTACATAATTGTCTAAGGGGGCCCCTGCTTTCGTTAGGTTCTGTATGCAATTATAGTCTTGGCCAAGACTACAAACAGACCGTTATATGCCCTTGATGTACCAGCCGGATGAGCCACCTGTAGGGCGCTTCTCCTCTCATTTGTGGTTATGTACATAGATTTTTTGTAAGTATAATTGTTTAGTGTAACTGTATATATTATATAGATCCTTTGTACTTTAGTGAGTGGTGGGGTCCCCCTGGTGTGTTAACCGTGTTGTGCTCACAATGCCCACCCTAAACTTTCTTTCCATTGTTTCCCCATTTATTCGAGGGATCGAGTTAGTAGCCATAATGGGTGTATCTGAGGATTTAATTCCTTTTGCTATGGTGTTGTTATTTTAAATATATTTCCTTTGAATGTTTCTGTATATACCGTTGCCCCGTGTTGTATATAGTCAGAGGAATTTGTTTCCAACTTTGGAACTCGAAGACCCGAGATCGCTATGAGCCTTAGGTGCCTTCTAGTCCTCTGTCGATATCTTTGTTTTCGTTGGCAGAGGGAGGGACCACTGTAGAGCGCGAGTATTTACTTCCGGGTCGGACGCGTCCTGCTCCGTTACTTCGGAACTCGCGTTGGTTTGGATTGGCGTGCCTTTGAGGATTTGAGTAAAGAGACAGCCCGTGTTTGACCGAGTAAGTGCCTCCCCTTCTCCCCGGACAGACCGTTTAAGATAGGCTTTGTAATAACGGAGCACATATAATAGTTGTCTCCATTAATGTTATAGAAACTGTATGGAGAAACGGTGCTCTGATCACTGCCGAAGGAAAAGTTATGAAGCGCGATTAAGTTTCTACTAGGTAGGTGCATTTTGATGTATGTGACGATAGTATTCCCTATGTATATTAAATCCCCTCCCCAGCAGCCCCGGTGATACGTTGTTGCTCCATTTTCTCCTCACTTATAGAACATTTCCATCGATTGCTAGTGAGCCTATTTTGGATTTGAATCTGGAAGATACATGTGAGTGTATCTAGGTTTTGTACGTGTAGGGATATAAGGTTTTTAGTTGGGCACATGTATATAGCACATCAGGATGGTGGCTATATAAGAGATTTTATCGGAAGTTTTGTCTCCACTTAATTAATGCCTGTTCACACTAGGGTAAGGGTTGCTATTAGATATCCCTAGGCACCTTGCGTTGTATGACTAATATTTATCTCCTTCTTCTCTTTATAAATCACGTTGGCACACAGGGTGTAATTTGTTCCTTTGTTGGCTACTGGGCTTGTGCGCACGACTTGGTTATCACCCCTAGTTCCAGATCCTTGTAAATATTTTAATGGTGAACCCCCCTTTATTGTTTTAGTTGCCATTTAACCCCTGTCCTGAAGAGGCCTGAAGTTTACTTTGGCTGAAACGTGGTCACGTCGACAGATATTGGATGGAGGAGTCACTTTAGTTTCAGTGATTTACAGACTGTCGCTGGGACACATGTAACAAAGTTCGGGTTATATTTGCCCTCATTGCTTGTGTTCCCCACTGTTTAGTTTGACTACCTCCGAGTGGTCCGCCTGATACCTCGTAAGGGGACACTCTCAAAAAAATGTTTTTGTTTGGGTTAATTGTTTGTTGTTATATATTGTATTGATGGTATGTGATATATGTGTCTGTATCTTTCTTTGTATAAACGCCTGTTTCCTTGTGATATACTGTAAATGACGCCAGGTGTATTCTATCTTGATTATTTGATAATTTTGAAAGGGTAATTAAATGTGCTCTTTCTATGAATAATTGTATGTATATTTTTTCCGTGATACTCCCTTTTCTATATATATATATGGACTGTTCCCATGAGGCACAGGGTCAAGACTGATTTGCATATGGCCAGGTTTAAACTGCAGTGGCATGGTGAGCAAAAGAATGATGGATTTAACCCAGATCGCTTGACTGGGGGTGAATGTTTTGTTTTGTTCTGCATTCCGTCCATCAATTGTGTGTCTTCTGACAGGGTAATATAACCATGGATTACCCAATCTGTGTATGGCGTCTCAGCAACAGTGAAAGGTAATTGATCTAATTTTTCAATGTGCACCATGGTATACTTTGCATCTCTTCATGCCATTAATATCGGTCGTTCAGTTAGGTTGTTTGAAGAAAACAGATTGCTGCTATTCGCATAACCTCATCGCACGTGGCCAGAAGGTAAGGCTTGAAGGGTCCAGCTTAATAACACAAATTTTTTAAATTTTTTTTTTTTATTTCTTAAAAACCTTTATTTACGTCAACATGGTACACAACTATTCAGCCGACATCCCGGAGGTTCGGCAGCACGATGGGAACAATACGTAGGAAGGTCCATATCCGTACATCAGGAGTAACAAAGGTTTAGTTTTAATGTAAACCAAAAAAATAAAAACACAAGCAAGGCAAAGCATATAATAAGTATGCGCTAGTTCTCAGCTGGGGCGAGGTCCCACTCCCATCAGCGGAGCGGTAGACCACGCTAAAGAAGCGAGGGGAAAGCAGGGGTACGGACTCCAGGTTATGAACAGTTTACGTATATAGTTGGGAGTAGAGCTAGGGGGAAAGTTGCACATCGATCATCTCAGCAACCGGGGGCACACAAATATCTCCCCTATAATGGTTCCATTGCCCCCATATCTTATGCCACTTCTTAGGGCGACCCCGGGCACTGTACACCGTTTTCTCCCGGAACATGCCCCAGTCCATATTTTCCATCCATGTTACCAAGGTGGGAGGTCTCTGGGATCCCCACAGCTGCGCAATATCTCGCTTCGCCACCATATTCCCCAGAGTCACCCATTGGGTCTGAGCGGCATCATAGTCGGTGGGGCCCCAGACATTCAACAGGCATCGTCGTGCCTCCGGGAAGAGTGCGATACCCGTGACCTCTTCCATCACATCATGAATTTGTTTCCAGAACTCTACGATCTCCCCACACTCCCAAATAATGTGTAGAAAGGTGCCCAACATCCCACAGCCTCTCTTGCATAAGCCATCGTCAGAGAAACCCATATGAATCAGGCGGGGCCCCGTGACATAAACCCTGTGAAGTATCTTAAGCTGCACCAGCCGCAGTCTAGCCGGGATCGCAACCTCTTTCGGAGAGGAGACGGCATGTTGCCAGTCCTCATTGTCCAGTTCGAGACCATCCCTAGTCCATTGTTCTCGCACATCAAGGAGGAGGTCGGTCCGGACATTTACAAGCTTTTTGTAAATCAAGGAGATTGTACTCTCCGGCATATGACCATCCAGAATCCGATCCTCCAAAGGAGAAGACTCAGGCACGGCCTCCCCCTCGGCACGAACAGATAGCAGAGCGTGACGCACCTGGGCATATCGAAAGTATTCAGTACCCCCTAATTCGTACTCCGTCTGCAGCGTCTCAAACGATTTCACCTTACCCTTAGTCAGCAAATCCCCAACTCTAGAAATCCCAATTAGGTCCCACTTCTCAAACCCTTTCGTGTGCCATAATTTCCCTAGGATATCGGATTCAAAAAGCGGAATAGCCTGGGTAAGTCTGTCCTTCCAGCCCAACGAGTTTGTAACCGCCTTCCACACATGCACTGCCGTCTTGGTCGGTCCTGTGAGGGACCCATCCAATGATTTGGAATACAGCGCCCTAAGGTAATTACCCCCGCGCAACAGCCACCGATCCATAGCAAACCCAGGGTTCAACGCCGGACCGTAAACCCCATGGTTGATCGCTCCCAATTGGGTAGCCCAATAATATCTTCTGATGTCAGGGAGTGCTATCCCTCCGTCATACCATGGAAGGGTCAACTTTGCTATAGCTATACGCGGTCGACCGTCCCATAACAGCGAACGCTGGAGGCTCTCCACCTCACGAAAATAACAGGCAGGAACTAACTCTAGGGTGTTCTGTAAGGCGTAGAGAAACCGGGGAAGAGACATCATTTTAAACAATGCGGCGCGGCCTAGGAGGGAGAGCGGTAGCCGCCTCCAACCCGCAACATCCCGTCTCAAGCGTGACAGCGGAGGGAGGAGGTTCTTCTCGTATCGGACAGAGGGGTCTGTGGAAATATATATCCCCAAGTACAGAAAGCCCCTCTGGGCGATCTGGATGGAGCAATCCCGCGGGACGGTAGGGGTGTCCCCACTGAGAACATATAGGTGCGACTTTCCCCAGTTAATGGCGAGACCCGAGTTACTACCAAAAGACTTCAAAACGTCACAGACCACTATGAGAGATTTCCGAGGCGAGGTCAAGTATAACAAGATGTCGTCTGCATACAAAGAAATGCGGTCCTCGTGGTCTGGCGACCATCGGATCCCTCTTATGTCTGGCTGCCATCTAATCCATGCCGCCAGCGGCTCGAGGGCGAGAGCGAACAGTAGTGGCGACAGAGGACAACCCTGCCGGGTGCCCCTCCCAAGCTCGAACGGAGATGACGCCCTACCGTTCACCGCGATTTTAGCCCAAGGTTCCTCATAAAGTAGCCTAATCCAGCCTATAAAACCCGGTCCGAAGCTGAATTTTGTGAGCGCTGCCCACAGATACGGCCATTCCACAGTGTCGAAAGCCATCGTGGCGTCGAGTGACACCAAAATGGCCGACTCCCGCAGCGTCTCAACCCTCGCGAGCACGCCATGAAGTCGCCTGAGGTTCAACGCAGTGTTGCGGTGTGGGATAAACCTGGATTGGTCCGGGTGGATCAAGTCCCCAATGACCCTGATCAGACGGTTAGCCAACAGTTTGGCGAGGATTTTGGGCTCAGCGTTGAGTAGGGAGATCGGCCTATACGATCCGCATCTGTTCCGGGGCTTGCCATCTTTATGTATAACCACTATTGTCGCCAGACGTTGGTCAAATGGAAGACACCCATGCTCCCGCGCCTCTACAAACATATCTCGCAAATACGGAGCAATCTTATCCGGTCTGAGTTTATACAACTCGACCGGCAAGCCATTCGGGCCCGAGGTCTTGCCCGGGCGTAGCGAGCGGATAGCAACTGCAACCTCATCCGCGGTGATGTCACCATCAAGGTCCTCCCTGTCGACGTCGGATAGACAAGGCAGGGCAATGTCTCGCAGCAGTTCATGCGAGTCTTCCTCCGGCTTGTCCGACACAGACGTATAGACCATGCGGAAGTGGTCCGCGAAACACTGGACTATCCCATCGGGTTCAGTGACAATATCCCCGCCATCCGTCAGTAGTTCTGGCACAACTCTATTCACTCGTTCTTTCCTGTCTAACCACGCTATTAATTTCCCAGCCTTGTCGCCCACATCATACAATCGCCCTTGTTGGTCCCTGCTAAGAACCTTAGCCGCGTTTGTCACCAGTGCTTTATATTCAGACTGTTTAAATCTCAACTTATGCAGTGTTTCCGCCGTAACCTCGTCTTCCAGGACAGACTCTAATGCCACTATCTCAGCCTCGATCTGCGCCACCTCCGCATCTCTCCGACGTTTGACATCCGCTATCAAGGAGAGGGCCTCCCCTCTCAGTACTGTTTTAAACGCTTCCCACAAAGACACCGCGGAGGTAACCGAGCCAAGGTTCTCCGAAAAGTAAAGATCAACCGCTTTCAACAACGCTCCACGAGTCTTAGGGTCACGGAAATACCAGGGGTTAATAGGGGCAACCCTACCTGCCGCGCCACGGCCAAAATCCATACTAATCCACACCGGCGAGTGATCGGAGATGCCCCTGGCCATGTGCCTAGCCTCAGACACCAAGGAAGCGTGGGCAGCCAAGGTGAGAACATAATCTATTCTAGAGAGACTGCCGTGCGCCCCAGAGTGAAAAGTATACTGCCGCTGAGCGGGGTGCAGCAGCCTCCAGCAGTCAACCAAACCTAGTGTATCAGTAAAATCTGGGAGCCATCTCTGCGCCCCCCCGGGGTGCCTTGGCGGATGTCTGTCTAGTAATCCGGAACCAACTGCATTAAAGTCACCACCCATTACCAACACACCCTCGGGGAGATCCAACATGGCCCTCCCCAAGTCGGCAAATGTGGCGGCCTGCAGGCCAGGAGGGACATAAACAGAAACCAAAACCAGTGTCCTGCCCTCCCATCTCCCCGCAGCCGCCGCAAAGCGCCCCCTCTCATCAACAGTAGTAGAATCAATCTCCAATGGCAGCGAGGTCCTAACAAGTATTCCAGCCCCCCGAGATCCCGAGGAAAACCCAGAGTGGGCGATTAATTTATAACCCTTTCTATTGAGAGCATGACACGTGTTGCCTATCAGGTGCGTCTCCTGCAGCAAAACTATGTCAGGAGAGCACCTCTTCAGAAATTGCAGAACAATCCCCCGCTTAATACGATCCCCCAAGCCATTAACATTCCAACTAAGTATATTCAAACCCTTACCCCCCATCACAAACTGGCAAGAGACCCCCGCCCATCCCCGAGAGCAGCACACAAGACTTGCATTGCGATACCTTGCAAAACAAAAAACAACAACAAACACTCCAACAAGCCCAAACCACCCCCCACTCTGCACCCCTGCATAAGCCTAAAAGCCCCCCCAACTTGCAGTGTGCCTGTCGCCCTAGCAGAAGCTAATCTACAAGAAGAAGCCCCGTAGGAGGAAAGAGATCCCATTGCGCCCTCGCCACCCCCGGACAATAGCTAGCAATGAAAACAAATCAGCGAACCACTGTCCCGAGCTTGACCAGAGTGGTCGATCACCAGAGTCCTCACTCTTTTGCGACATGGCCTTCTTCCGCTCCGCCAGCATGATCCCCGCTAGTCCGCCGCTAAGGCAATGTGTCGAGCCATTCCCCAACCTCGTCTGGCAAGTCAAAGAAAAAGGTTCGTTCTTCGTATTCGACGCGCAACTTGGCTGGGAAGAGCATGGCATACTTCAGGCCCCTCTCACGTAGCCTCCTCTTAACCCCCAGGAAACTCTGCAGTTGCTTCTGCACCGCCTGGGTGAAGTCAGGATAAAAACTCACTGCAGTGTTCTGGAAAGTAACCGGTCCGGACCCCCGTGACGCCTGCAGAATGGCATCGCGGTCCCTGAAGTTGAAGATCCTGGCGATGATCGGTCTCGGGGGGGCTCCCACCTTGGGCCTCCCGCCCGGGACTCGGTGGGCCCGCTCGACCGCAAAGAACTTGCTGAGGCCCTTAGGCGCCAGATGGTTAAGCACCAAGTCCTCGACAAACAGGTCCGCCGATTGCTCCTCCGATTTCTCCGGAACGCCAACTATGCGCACGTTATTGCGCCTCGCCCGGCCTTCAAAATCCTCCATCTTGCGGGCAATGAGGTCGTTGGTAGTCCTCAGCGTGCGGACCTCTATTTGCAGATCAGAGACGTCCCCCGTGAGGCTAGTGGTTTTTTGGTCCAATGATTTTACTCTCTCATTAGTTTTCCCCAGGTCAGCGCGGAGCAAATTAACGTCGACTGAGATGGTGTCCACTTTGTGTGCCAGGGCCTCAAACTGTTGCCCAATAGAGGACTTCATCTCCTCAATGGCGCCTATAATATCTTGCAGTGTCAATTCCGGTGCGGGGACCGAGCCGTCTCCCGATGATTCCTGTAGCTTCCCCGGTCCGCTTGGCGATCCCTTTTGCTGGGCATAGCGATCCATATTGTTGGTTTGGGTGTAGCCCCCCCGCCTGGTATTCTTGGGCTTCTGTTTGTCGGCCTCCGATTTGGTCGACATCCTCAACCCCGGAACAGTCAGCGTCAAAAACAGGCCGCTCAGCCACGCAATTGACACGAGGTCCGCTGGATCCGGGTCTCCGATGCAAGCCCATGCATATGCAGGCCGAGCTACAGGCAACTGTTGTCCAAGACACTCACGGGCCGAGGCACGTAATTGTGAGAGAAAACGAAAGTGAAAGTGGAAACAGCCCCCCTCCGATGATCCGCACCGCACACGGCCGCTGTTGTTCAATTAGTGTCCGGGCCCATGCCAACGCGAGACCCGGGCACCTCCCGGGGGATAGGCCGCAAACTTCAACCTGTCACAACTTCGGTCTCCGGTGTACGATTTCAGTCCGGACAACGACGCTCGCCTCAGCAGTAGTTCATCTCCAGTATTCCGGATATTTGACACAGGATTTTTCCAGGATAATTGCCGGAGGGAACGAGGGTTGCGGGAGCTCTGTGCTCACGCGGCCATCTTGGTCCCACGCTAGGCTCCTCCCCCCTTAATAACACAATTGAACGGAGTGGTGACTGTCCATATTATAAAATAGACATATTCTGCTGCATTACTTCAATTGCAGAAAATACTATGTTGCCCACTGAATAAATCTTGGAGTGAAATGTGGCCATGTACACACAGAAGGGGGGCCTGAGGCGATATCCAAGACCAGTGAGGCCGAACTCCCTGATTCAAATAACAAAACACACAAGAGCCATTGGGTCTGTCAAAAGAAAAGGGGGACAAAGAAGGCTGACTAACGAGAAGGTGTCCCGTTAAAGGACGGTTTTTCTCACCCAGCAGAGGTGGCATGCTCCATCATTTGGAATCCCACTCGCACCATGAAGCCTAGTCACGGTGTGGGCTACAACCCCCTGCTGCGAGGGAGGAGATCAGGGATGTTTTTTGTACGGGAGAGGTTGTTACTAAAACCCAATGTGAGCTAAAAGAGTGTTGAGAGGAATCCAGTGCTGGTAGTGAAGTGGATTAAAACTAGCCACATATATTTTATTCTGGCTGCCTTGTGCTAGGATTAAAAATAAAAGGTACGACAGGAACCATTAGATTCAATCGAGCTGAACTCAGATTGACAGGTTTAAGCCAATGACCTAGAGAGAGTTGTGGCTTTCTTCTGGATTTCAAGTAAGCTACTGCTGTGAAAAGGAGAGCTACAAAAAAAGGTGTGCAAAAAGTATACAACAAGGCATTGAGCCAGTATTTTGGATTTGATCCAAACCAGCGACTCAAGGAAAGCAAGATGATGGATTCATTGGTGGTACCTTTGAGGGGACATAAACAACATATCAAGCAATTTATGGATTGGTAATAGTTTAAAACAAAGCAGCCAATTTTGTCAATTAGGAGTCACAAGTTTGTCATGACAGATTGTTACATAAACATGTAATGAACAAAGGAAAATAATCCCCAACTAACACCCACAAGGATCCCTCTCACAAATTGTGTTTAGGCAGTTCCTAGGGATCAATATGACACCATGAAAGGATGCCTAGGTTAAGAAGCACTCACCTGCAAAAGTCAGGCATAGTGCCCCAGCTGTCCTTAACATAGATACTTAAGGTGTAAACCCGTCTCCAACCTGTCTGATAAAGGTTTTGACGTTAATGTCATATCTAGGTTTCAAAATTGTAGCAACAAGCATAATAAAAAGCGGAGACCAAGTCAACTCAATGTATGATGAAAACATCTCAAATGAGGGAAGGCAATACTCACTCTGTGCTTATGTTGCTGCAGACAGAGAGAGTATACCTAAGTGAGTTTAATGTCAGTCATACAGAGTAGAATACAATTATGTTTGAAAAAACTGTAAAACACTTATTGGACTTGGCCCTTTTGGCAGGTTCACCCCTAAACTTTTTTGCTCTAGTTCTGATATGGTGTTGGTGGTTTTAGGACTCTGGGCACTTTAGCACTGTTGTCCAGTGTAAAGTGTGTGCGCTCTCTGTGTTACATTGGTGAGATTGGCCTGCCCTCCTATAGGAATGCATTGGGGATTCCCTGCTAAGTGTGTGTCAGTGGTAATTCCTGGTATGAGAGGAGCAGTGTGGTCAAGTCTGGTATGTATGAAATTGTGAGAATAAATGCTGCCCAATGGTGTGTGAAAAGAAACAACAATATCTCAACTGGTATCATTAAGGGAGTCAATTAAACGAGTAACTGCAATACATTACAAGCAAAGAAGAAGGGAGACTCTTGATACGTTTTTGAAATGTGCACATGGCATCATTGTGAGAAGTTGGCCTGGTATATGATGCTCACTAGTTAAAGTGATCACCTTGTACCATGCCAAGCAACCCTTATGGTGTGGTTGTAAGTCAACCTTTTCGGACTAGCTGCCCTAGTGGTAGCGTAGGCTAAGCAGTCTTTGAGGCTAAACTCGTGAAGCGTGTTAAGCCAGCTGTTTTACCAAATGTAACCCCCTTTTATACCAATGAAAGGACACCACACAGATATATATTCAAAATATATATGTATTTATTTCTCAAAGTAACCCCTAGTCTCTTTATGAGCACAGGAGCACAAATCGTCAAACAAGATTACAGTAGAATACACAGAAGTTGCACTTTATATGGATAGGCCCTGGTGGCCGCTCAAACCATATACTAAAATAGTGGTATAAGTACCACGAACAGAAAAGGGAAAAGGCCTAGGGCCTCTAGAATCGCTGGGCCTACAAGGAGCTGACTTCAGTTAGTGACCAGGAGGTCCACGGGTGGCGTGTGCAGAGCAAATAGTCACACGCGTGCTCCCATAGGTTTCAATGGGTGCGTAAAAAGTACAAAGTTACTGCAAAGAGGATCTTCCGGATGGACTAGGAACTCAAGATTTGGAACACAGGCACTAGAGATGTAATACTACACTTGGGCACAGGAGTGCCAGCTTTACCTCACCCACAGGAAGCGGGTGCATAGGCCTCGAAGTGCGTCGGGTTTCTTCTATCTGTTCCGTGGAGCCTGAAGACAAAGATGCTGCAGGCGGTCGGTCCGGGAGAGATGCGGTGGATCCAAGAGTGGATCGGAGATGTTGAAGCCCTGTAAGCAGAGGGGACAGTGTTCACAGTCACTAGCCAGTGACCAGCGTGGCACCAGGTGGGTACCAGGCAATGTCGGGTGCAAACAGGAAGAAAGGTGTAGCTTGTCTCTGCAGCCACGTGGTCCCTGGAGGTTGACGACGTCCAGGAGTCGGTTCACGAGCTGTCCCACGCAGGTTCTCGCTGTCGGCGACTTGATCGAAGCAAACAAGCCTTGGCAAAAGCAATTGTTGTGGAGAACAAGATAAGCTGATGGTTCTGACCAGCAAGGTCAGAGGGACTGCTCCTTTGGAGGGGAGCAAGGGCCCGTCTGGAGCAACCAGACCAGCGGTGTATTTTGTGAAGTTCGTCGCCAAGATGGCTACTAGCCAGCGGGCCAGCAACCGGTTAGGCGCGTCGAGTGGCAAAATGCAGAAGGGCCCCACGCGGATCGTGGAGATGCTGGAGGGCTCACCTTTGGTGCAGATGCTGCTCGAGGGTTGGGCTTCTCAGATCCCAAAGCACAACTTGGAGGGAGCCTCGGTTGTTGCACTTGCAGCTTGTCGTTGTCGTTTCCAAGATGGCTGGCTCCACGTGTCTCGGTGCCTCCACGGGTCTCCTCTTTTCAGGGACTGTGGATCGGGCGGTGAGAGGTCTGGAGGTCCAGGTCTTGTCAGTCTCTGGGCTCGGGCTCCGGCGGGAGGCGGCGGCAAAGCAGACGTTGATTCGCAGGATGGTGCTTGCGTTAGCAAGGTGGTCACTCCCTGACCACAGGGGAGATTTCCTTCAGTCTTCTGTGCAGCAGAATGTCGAAGTTCCCGTCTTCTTCTTAGTTTCAAGTTGATTCCAGGATGTCTGAAGTCTTAGGACACAGCTCCTACCTTTAAGCGGATTCTAGGGGCCGGACTACCTGCTAGGTCCCTCCCTATGGGTGGGACCAGGAAGGGGGGTGGTTACACCCCCAATCCTTTGTCCAGCTCGCCCCAGGCCCGGGACTGGTGTGCCCCACGACCGGTTTGAACTGGCATATGCACCGAGGCTCCTTGTGAGCCACAGGCATGTCTGGTTTCTTTCAAGCCCTACCTGACCAATACACAAAATCCTGTCTGGGGTGGTGCATGCACCTCCCCTGGCAGGAAACCCTTTGTCCACACCTCCCAAGCTGGAAGGACTCCCAGCAGCAGGAGGGCAGACTTGTGTCTGTGGTGGCAGCATCCATTTTGTGGAGCTGAGGCTATGTCTGATTTTACCCGGGTTTCAGGTACTGTACATGTCGTGTCCCTCTAGAAGGGTGGAATGCTAACCCCGTCGCCAGAATTGGCGAGGGATTAGTATTCCAATTCGTATGACACCTTACTCGACATGTTTTGATAAAGCCAAACCAAAGATAGCATTTAACCGCGAGGTTCATAATGCACTTAAGAGTATATGGTATGACGATATCTGGAAACAGTAGAAGGAAGTTGTTCCGACCACTGCAGACAGGCTCAGCTCATGCCAGAGCACCATCTCACATGGAACCAAGCACTCTGCCTTCAGGATTGTTAAGGCCTGCCATAGGAGTGACTTATAGGTTACCAGGTGTCCCATTTAAGGTTAGGTATAGGTATACTACACCTAAGTAAGAGGTGATTACACCAACTTACCCCAGCTGAGTGATCAGCCAGTTGTGTCAGATTGTTAGGCCAAGCCTGGGGTGGCATAATACATGCTTCAGCCCCTGGCAGGCCTTGGGTACACCAATGCCCTGGGTACCTAGTGTACACTGGTACAGGGGCTGACAGGGTGATGCACTTCCAATTGGTTATGCACCTAGGGTGCATAGTTTTAATTTAGTAGAGAGAACAGCAGGCTGGGGGTCTGATTGGCAGGCCCACAGCCTCAATATGTCAAAAACCAGTGAAGCAAAAAGCAAAGATTTGGGGTGACCATAGGATAGCAGACCCTACTCTCCTACACAACCCCCCCCCCCAAACGCTGGGACATTAAACTAGCCTTGACCAGTCTCGTCTTCATGTCCTAAGTGGAAGTACCTGGAGAGACCATCTGCATTCCCATGGTCAGTACCTGGCCGGTGCTCCACTGTAAAGTCCATCCCCTGTAGGGAAATGGACCACCTAAGCAGTTTGGGGTTTTCACCCTTCATCTGATTTAGCCACAAGAGGGGCTTATGGTCGGTCTGAATCTTGAAGTGAGTGCCAAACAAGTATGGCCTCAGCTTCTTCAGGGCCCACACCACAGCAAAGGCCTCCCTCTCAATAGCTGACCAATTCTTCTCTCTGGGGGTCAACCTTCTGCTAATAAAAGCAATGGGTTGGTCTTGACCATCTACATTAAGTTGTGACAGCACAGCTCCCACACCCAACTCAGAAGCATCTGTTTGGACAATAAACTCCTTGGAGTAGTCAGGACTTTTCAGGATAGGTGCAGAGCACATGGCCTCCTTCAGGTCATCAAATGCCTTTTGACAGCTTAGTGTCCACTGAACCTTTTTGGGCATCTTCTTGGATGTCAGATCATTAAGAGGAGTCACAATGGACCCATAGTTCTTAACAAACTTCCTGTAGTACCCAGTCAAGCCCAAGAAAGCTCGAACTTGAGTCTGGGTGGTTGGAGGAGACCAGTCCTTGATGGATTGTATCTTACTCTCCAGTGGTTGAACTTGGCCTCCACCTACAAGGTGGCCCAAATATACAACCTTACTCTGCCCTATCTGGCACTTAGTAGCCTTGATAGTGAGGCCTGCCCTTTGCAGAGCCTCAAGAGCCTTCTTCAGGTGGATCAGGTGATCCTCCCAGGTGGAGCTAAAGACAGCAATGTCATCAAGATATGCTGCGCAAAAGTCATCCAACCCAGTAAGGACTTGGTTCACCAGCCTTTGGAAGGTGGCAGGTGCATTCTTCAGACCAAAGGGCATCACCACAAACTGGTAGTGCCCACCTGGGGTTGAGAATGCTGTTTTGGCCTTAGACTCCTCAGCTAATCTGATTTGCCAATAGCCAGCTGTCAAGTCAAATGTGCTCAAATACTTTGCAGAAGCTAGTTTGTCTATGAGCTCATCTGCCCTTGGAATAGGGTGTGCATCTGTCCTGGTGACAGCATTGAGTCCTCTGTAATCCACACAGAACCTCATCTCTCTCTTGCCATCTTTGGTGTGAGGTTTGGGGACCAGAACCACTGGGCTAGCCCAGGGGCTCTCTGAGGGTTCAATGACACCTAATTCCAGCATTTTATGTACCTCAGCCTTTATACAGTCCCTGACGTGGTCAGGTTGTCTGTAAAGCTTGTTCTTTACAGGCAGACTGTCACCAGTGTCCACCACATGGGTACACCAGTCAGTTTGACTAGGTATCAAGGAAAACATATGTGAAAATGATTGTAGAACCTGTCTACATTCAGTCTGCTTATGGGCAGTGAGGTTGCCTCCAAGGGTCACCCCTTCAACTGAGCCATCTTCAGGGTTCTGAGACAACAGGTCTGGGAGAGGGTCACTCTCTTCCTCCTGTCCCTCATCTGTAGCCATGAGCAAGCCCATGTCTGCCCTGTCAACATATGCTTTAAGCCTGTTAACATGGAGTACCCTGTGGGGACTCCTGGGAGTTCCTAGGTCCACCAAGTAGGTGACCTCTCCCTTCTTTTCCAGGATTGTATGGGGTCCAGACCATTTGTCTTGGAGTGCTGCTGGGGCCACTGGCTCCAACACCCATACCTTCTGTCCTGGCTGAAACTCAACCAAGACAGCCTTTTGGTCATGCCAAGCTTTCTGTAAGGCCTGGCTTGCCTCAAGGTTTTTGGATGCCTTCTCCATATACTCAGCCATCCTGGAGCGGAGACCAAGTACATAGTCCACTATGTCTTGCTTAGGCTTTTTGAGAGGTAACTTCCATCCTTCCTTCACCAAACACAGTGGGCCTCTTACAGGGTGCCCAAACAACAATTCAAAGGGGCTGTAGCCAACTCCTTTTTGTGGGACCTCTCTGTAAGCAAACAGAAGGCAGGGTAGAAGGATGTCCCATCTTCGCCTGAGCTTTTCAGGTAATCATTTGATCATACCCTTTAGGGTCTTGTTGAATCTCTCAACAAGCCCATTGCATTGTGGGTGATAAGGAGTGGTGAACTTGTAGTTGACACCACATTCCTTCCACATAGCTGTCAAGTATCCTGACATGAAGTTGGTACCTCTGTCAGAAACTACCTCCTTAGGAAACCCCACTCTGGAGAATACTCCCAGCAGGGCCCTGGCCACAACAGGTGCTGTAGTGGTCCTAAGGGGAATTGCCTCTGGATACCTGGTGGCATGATCCACTACCACCAGTATAAATCTGTGCCCAGATGCAGTGGGAGGATCCATGGGACCCACTATATCTATTCCCACTCTTTCAAAGGGGACCCCCACCACAGGTAGTGGTATTAGGGGGGCCTTTGTTGTGCCACCTGATTTGCCACTGGCTTGGCAGGTCACACAGGAGCGACAAAACTCCTTTGTATCTTCATTCATGTGAGGCCAGTGAAAGTGAGGGACAAGTCTGTCCCAAGTCTTATTCTGGCCTAAGTGTCCTGCTAAAGGAATATCATGGGCCAAGGTAAGAAGGAAGCCCCTAAATTGCAGAGGTATAACCAACCTCCTGGTAGCACCAGGCTTGGGGTCTCTAGCCTCTGAATAAAGGAGCCCTTCATCCCAATAAACTTTATGGGTACCTTGATCATTCCCAGCAGCCTCAGCAGCAGCCAGCTGTCTGAGGGGTTCAAGAGAGGGACAGGATAACTGAGCCTGCCTCAAGTCAGCCCTTGAAGGTCCCCCTGTCCCCAGAAACTCAACCTGATCAGGTTCAAGCTCTTCAGGGACAGTTCCTTCAGGGTCCTCTAGATCAGCTTCCTGGGAAGGCTGATCATCACTCTGAGGCAGGGGGGAAGGCACAGCCTTGACCCTCCTGTTCTTCTTCTTGGTAGGTGCTTGGTCCATTGTTCCAGGATCCAAGACCTGAGGTTCAGTGAGGCACTTTTTGGCCTGTGACCTGGTCACAGCAAGGACATGTGATGATATACCTAACATCTCTGCATGAGTCCTGTACTCCACTTCTGACCATAGAGAACTCTCTAGGTCATTGCCCAACAAACATTCTACTGGGAGGTCTGCACTAACCACAACCCTTTTGAGGCCAGTTACCCCTCCCCATGAGAAGTTAACAACTTCCACACTATGTGAAGTAGTGGCATTGCTGGCATTGGTCACCAGGTAGTTCTCACCTGGTATGTACTGTCCAGGGTCCACAAAGCCTGGTGTCACCATAGTGACACTGGCACATGTGTCCCTGTAGGCTTGAGCCACTTTTTCATTTATTAAAGGAGTCTGTCTGTACTTGCCCAGGTTACTGGGGCTCACAGTCAGGGACAAATCAATGTCCCCATCACAGATCAAGACTGCCTGTGTCAGGGTTCTGTCTAAGTCAGAATCTCCTTCAGTTCCCATAGTGATTCCCACTACACCCTTTGTCTGGGGACCAACACTGCTAACAGTAGTACTGGGAGCAGGTGCCTTAGGGGCAACAGTGTTGGGGGCTCCACCCTTTTTACAATCACTAGTCCAGTGAGTTGTATTCTTGCAATGATTGCACTAGGGTTTCTTTTGACCTTCTTTCTTCTTTCCCTTGGATTGTTGTTGGGACCCACCCTCCTTAGCAGTAGTTTGGGGCCCTGTTGAAGACTTCTGGTCTTTAGATTTCTGATCTCCACCCTTTTGGTCTGTTTTCTTCTGATCACCCCCTTGGCCCTGGTTCTGGTTCTTTTGCTTAACCCTGGTTCTGACCCATTTGTCTGCCTTCTTTCCCAATTCTTGGGGAGAGGTCAGATCAGAGTCAACCAAGTGTTGATGCAGTTGCTGGTTTTGACAGTTATTTAAAATCTGTTCTCTCATCATCAAATTATACAATCCTGTAAAATCAGATACCTAACTTCCCAGCAATCAACCCTCCAAAGCCTTAGTGGCACATTCAACATATTCAGACCAGTCCTGAGTCTGTGTCTTTTGGGTGTCTCTGAACATTAACCTGTACTGTTCAGTGGTTAAGCCTAACCCATCAACCAGAATACTCTTCAGGACTCTGTAACTTCTGACATCCTCTTCTCTAACAGTGAGGAGTCTGTCTCTGCCTCTTCCTTTAAAGGAGAGCCAGAGGATTGCTGCCCACTGGTCTTCAGGAACCTGCTGTACTTTGCAGGCTCTCTCAAGAGCAGTAATCCATTTGTGGATGTCATCCCCACTTTTGTAGGGGGGCACAACCTTAGACAGGTTCCTATTATCAAAGACCCTATCTTTGTCCTTAGGGACAATGCTGCCACCAGTGGGTATAGACCCACCCTCTCTAGGTTGCCTAGCCTTGTTCAGTTTTTCTTCCATCAGGGCTACTTCTAGCTCCTGCTTCCTGATCCTCAGCTGGGCTTCCTGCATTCTGGCCTCATGTTCCCTCCTCTGAGGGGTGGTCATCCTTTTCCTGGAGTGACCTTGAGAGCCTCTAGAGGCATGAGAAGCATTAGAGTCACCTGAGCGATTCCTTTGCCTCCCAAGCCCCTGGTTAAGTCCACTGGGGAGATCCAATGGGATGATCCCATTGTCAGTCCCCAATAGCCTTAGTTTAGCTGGGCCAAGTATAACACTTGGCACTGGGCTAGTTCTCCCTTCATCATCACTACTTTCTGTATCCTCCCCACTTTCCTCCTCTGTAGTATGGTTCTCATCTAAGGGATGGCTATTGGAAAGGGGTACTTCTGTAGCATCTTCAGAAGGGGGGCCTCCTGTTCCTGACCCTAAGGGGGCTAACTGGGAAGCTTTCTTGAGCTCTCTCTGATTTTCATCATTTTGCAAGAGTTCTCTGAGCTCAGCAGAGGTAGGGTTCTTGGGCTGTTTAAGGCCTCTAAGAGTTGCCAAATGCCTGAGCTCATTCTGGTTAAGGGTAGCAAAGATGGATGGTGCCCTCTGGGGGTCACTCTCAACAGAGATAGGTACATTGGACCCCTCTGCCCCAGCCATTGCTCTTAAGTGTGGGTGGATGTGTTGCAATCTACCTACACTTGGGTTTACCTACTAAACCTATCTAGTAGTTGTAGTCAGGGTGTGCTACTCCCTTTGCTCTACAACAACTAAGTTCAGTAGAACTTATGTATATCTAATCTTGTTTTATATGTGTAGGAGAGTAGGGTCTGCAATCCTATGATCACCCAGATTTTTTGCTTTTGCTTCATTGGTTTATGACTTTCCCCGGCTGTGGGCCTGCCAATCAGACCCACAGCCTAGCTGTTCTCTCTCGAAATTAAACACATGTACATTAGGTGCATCCACCAGTTGGAACTGGGCTGCCTTGTCAGTCCCTGTCTCAGCATACCACAGGTATCCAGGGCATCGGTGTACCCAGGGCCTACCAGGGGCTGCAGCATGTATTATGCCACCCCTGGAATGGCCGCCCAAATCTGACACAACTGGCTGCACGACAGCTGGGGCAACGTGGTGTAATCGCCCGTTGCTGTAGGTGTAGTATTCCTACACCTAACCCTAAAATGGACACATGGATTCCTATCAGTCACTCCTATGGCAGGCCTTATCAATCCTGAAGGCAGAGTGCAGGGAATCATGTGGGACGGTGCTCTGGCGCGAGCTGAGCCCGTCGACGGCTTGCGGAACCAAGTCCTAATAGCCGTTCCATGGTGACGCGGGCCAACTACTTTTAAATGCATTATAATCCTCGCGGTTATTTGCTAACTTTGGCATTGCATCACCTACACATGTCGAGTAAGGTGTCATACGAATTGGAATACGAACCCCTCGCCAGTTCTGGCGACGGGGTTAGCATTCCCCCCTTTTAGAGGGGCACGACATGGAAGTAACCTTGAACCCCGGTTAAAGTTGACTCAAGCCTCAGCATCACAAAATGGATGCTGCCACCAGACACAAGTCTGACCTCCTGCTGCTGGGAGACCTTCCAGCGAGGGGAGCTTGGACAAAGGGTTTCCTGTCGAGGGCGGTGTTAGCACCATCCCAGACAGGGTTTGTGTATCCCAGGTAGGCAGGGCTGAAAGGAAGGTGATTGCCAGTGGCACCCCGGTGCTCACTGTGCATAGCCCGGCTCAAACCAGTTTCGGGGGCACACCAGCCCCCTGAGCTGGGGCGAAGCCGGACAAAGGATAGGGGTGTAACCACCCCCCTCCTGGCTCCACCCATAGGTAGAACCTAGTCACGGGCCAGCCCCTTTTTCTTAGAATAAAGGTAGGAGCGAGTCCCCTTCCCAAATTGGATAATTCTGAATCTTGAACTACTTTCCACGAAAGGAACTCTTGACTATTTCTGAAGACTCTCCCTTGTGGCTAAGGAGTAGCCACCCTGCACCAGCAGGCACCACCTAAGCGCTTGCGGTTTGCTGTAAGTCTCTCCCACGGATCAAGACTGCCCAGCTCGACGAGACCCGAGTTCCCTGCCATCTCTGACCTTTTACCTACCTCATCAGCCCAGCTGAGAGTCGTAGGTGTGACGAGACCTGCGGGACCGGCCATCTTCAGAACCTGCACGACGCTTATCTAGCACGCCCACCGAGGGACCCTCGAGTGAGTGCACCTAGGGTTTGAGAAGCCCTAACCCTGAGCAGCTCCAGCACCGAAGTCTGCCTCCCCAGAATCCCCGAGATCTGCGTGGGGGCCCTTCCGCTCCTTGCTGTTCACCGCGTTGTTCGACCACTTGCCGACCGGCTTGTGGCCCTCTTCACGACGCACCACATTTGTTTCATCACTAGTCTGGTTGCTCCAGACTGGCTCTTGCTCCCCTTCAACAGAGGAGTACCACGGACCCTCCTGGTCCACTCCAGACGCCATCTTGACTCCACCGCGTGGGCTTGCCACTGCCAAGATCCGCTGCCCCATTCCTGGGCCCAGCATCATCGACAGCAGACACCGCGTGGGACAGCTCACCCTCCATCCTGGTCGCCGCCGCGCCTCCTGGTCCGAGGAACAGCCGAGTCCGACGTCATCCACTCACCTGGTCGAGGTGACTTCAGCCGGTACCCTCCTGGTGCCCACACGATCGCTGGCTAGCGGTTGAGAACTGAGTCCCCTCTGCTTTCAGGTTTCCTTCATCACCGATCCAGGTTTGGATCTCGCTGAACATCGACACTGGTCGCCTGCCAGCAACTCTTCTTTCAGGCTCCTGAGACTACAACGAGGACTTCCGACATCTTGCCGAACCTTCCACAGCCGCAGCCTCTGGGCTAGGTAACTCGAGCATTTCGGTGCTCCATCGCAGGTTCGCTTTACAAGTGTCCAGTTCCTTTTACGTTTAGTCCCACTGATCGGATCACTCCGGAATCAGTAACTTTAGACTTTCTAACTTCTCCCCTTCCACTTGCAGTGTAATGGTTTCGTGCCCTCGGGCATTTGTGTAAATTGTGCAACCAGAAGTATTTTCCTAAGAGTTTTGTATTGTGCTTAGCTCCCTGACTCATAAAGAGCCAGGGTAGTCTTGTTAAAAATAAATATCCTTTATTTTCATAACAACTTGTGTGGTGTCCTTTCACTTGGTGTTCAAGGGGTATATGTGATGGTAAACAGCTGGCTTAACACGCCCTCTAGAGTTTAGCCTAAGACTGCTCGTATCCACGCTACTAGGATAGCTGGTCTATAAGGTTGACTTACAACCAATCATCAATAAGGGCTGTTTGGAATGATACACAGTGATCACTAGAATAGTGAGCACTACATATCAGGCCAACTTCTCACAATATGTACCTACAGGTACCTATGTGATCTTTCAATTGGTAACCAAGAGATTACAATGGTAAAACACAGCAAGCTCAAATCCCACCGCTGCCACCATTGTGAGAAGTTGGCCTGGTATATGATGCTCACTAGTTAAAGTGATCACCTTGTACCATGCCAAGCAACCCTTATGGTGTGGTTGTAAGTCAACCTTTTCGGACTAGCTGCCCTAGTGGTAGCGTAGGCTAAGCAGTCTTTGAGGCTAAACTCGTGAAGCGTGTTAAGCCAGCTGTTTTACCAAATGTAACCCCCTTTTATACCAATGAAAGGACACCACACAGATATATATTCAAAATATATATGTATTTATTTCTCAAAGTAACCCCTAGTCTCTTTATGAGCACAGGAGCACAAATCGTCAAACAAGATTACAGTAGAATACACAGAAGTTGCACTTTATATGGATAGGCCCTGGTGGCCGCTCAAACCATATACTAAAATAGTGGTATAAGTACCACGAACAGAAAAGGGAAAAGGCCTAGGGCCTCTAGAATCGCTGGGCCTACAAGGAGCTAACTTCAGTTAGTGACCAGGAGGTCCACGGGTGGCGTGTGCAGAGCAAATAGTCACACGCGTGCTCCCATAGGTTTCAATGGGTGCGTAAAAAGTACAAAGTTACTGCAAAGAGGATCTTCCGGATGGACTAGGAACTCAAGATTTGGAACACAGGCACTAGAGATGTAATACTACACTTGGGCACAGGAGTGCCAGCTTTACCTCACCCACAGGAAGCGGGTGCATAGGCCTCGAAGTGCGTCGGGTTTCTTCTATCTGTTCCGTGGAGCCTGAAGACAAAGATGCTGCAGGCGGTCGGTCCGGGAGAGATGCGGTGGATCCAAGAGTGGATCGGAGATGTTGAAGACCTGTAAGCAGAGGGGACAGTGTTCACAGTCACTAGCCAGTGACCAGCGTGGCACCAGGTGGGTACCAGGCAATGTCGGGTGCAAACAGGAAGAAAGGTGTAGCTTGTCTCTGCAGCCACGTGGTCCCTGGAGGTTGACGACGTCCAGGAGTCGGTTCACGAGCTGTCCCACGCAGGCTCTCACTGTCGGCGGTGTCGGCAACTTGATCGAAGCAAACAAGCCTTGGCAAAAGCAATTGTTGTGGAGAACAAGATAAGCTGATGGTTCTGACCAGCAAGGTCAGAGGGACTGCTCCTTTGGAGGGGAGCAAGGGCCAGTCTGGAGCAACCAGACCAGCAGTGTATTTCGTGAAGTTCGTCACCAAGATGGCTACTAGCCAGCGGGCCAGCAACCGGTTAGGCGCGTCGAGTGGCAAAATGCAGAAGGGCCCCACGCAGATCGTGGAGATGCTGGAGGGCTCACCTTTGGTGCAGATGCTGCTCGAGGGTTGGGCTTCTCAGATCCCAAAGCACAACTTGGAGGGAGCCTCGGTTGTTGCACTTGCAGCTTGTCGTTGTCGTTTCCAAGATGGCTGGCTCCACGTGTCTCGGTGCCTCCACGGGTCTCCTCTTTTCAGGGACTGTGGATCGGACGGTGAGAGGTCTGGAGGTCCAGGTCTTGTCAGTCTCTGGGCTCGGGCTCCGGCGGGAGGCGGCGGCAAAGCAGACGTTGATTCGCTGGATGGTGCTTGCGTTAGCAAGGTGGTCACTCCCTGACCACAGGGGAGATTTCCTTCAGTCTTCTGTGCAGCAGAATGTCGAAGTTCCCGTCTTCTTCTTAGTTTCAAGTTGATTCCAGGATGTCTGAAGTCTTAGGACACAGCTCCTACCTTTAAGCGGATTCTAGGGGCCGGACTACCTGCTAGGTCCCTCCCTATGGGTGGGACCAGGAAGGGGGGTGGTTACACCCCCAATCCTTTGTCCAGCTCGCCCCAGGCCCGGGACTGGTGTGCCCCAGGACCGGTTTGAACTGGCATATGCACCGAGGCTCCTTGTGAGCCACAGGCATGTCTGGTTTCTTTCAAGCCCTACCTGACCAATACACAAAATCCTGTCTGGGGTGGTGCATGCACCTCCCCTGGCAGGAAACCCTTTGTCCACACCTCCCAAGCTGGAAGGACTCCCAGCAGCAGGAGGGCAGACTTGTGTCTGTGGTGGCAGCATCCATTTTGTGGAGCTGAGGCTATGTCTGATTTTACCCGGGTTTCAGGTACTGTACATGTCGTGTCCCTCTAGAAGGGTGGAATGCTAACCCCGTTGCCAGAATTGGCGAGGGGTTAGTATTCCAATTCGTATGACACCTTACTCGACATGTTTTGATAAAGCCAAACCAAAGATAGCATTTAACCGCGAGGTTCATAATGCACTTAAGAGTATATGGTATGACGATATCTGGAAACAGTAGAAGGAAGTTGTTCCGACCACTGCAGACAGGCTCAGCTCATGCCAGAGCACCATCTCACATGGAACCAAGCACTCTGCCTTCAGGATTGTTAAGGCCTGCCATAGGAGTGACTTATAGGTTACCAGGTGTCCCATTTAAGGTTAGGTATAGGTATACTACACCTAAGTAAGAGGTGATTACACCAACTTACCCCAGCTGAGTGATCAGCCAGTTGTGTCAGATTGTTAGGCCAAGCCTGGGGTGGCATAATACATGCTTCAGCCCCTGGCAGGCCTTGGGTACACCAATGCCCTGGGTACCTAGTGTACACTGGTACAGGGGCTGACAGGGTGATCCACTTCCAATTGGTTATGCACCTAGGGTGCATAGTTTTAATTTAGTAGAGAGAACAGCAGGCTGGGGGTCTGATTGGCAGGCCCACAGCCTCAATATGTCAAAAACCAGTGAAGCAAAAAGCAAAAATTTGGGGTGACCATAGGATAGAAGACCCTATTCTCCTACAATCATATATTTAAAGTAACGAATGAACAAGGGTACAGTTGTAACTGCACTGTAGGCATAGAATGCAAAGGCAACCCGAATTGGACTTGGTGCACAAATGTGATCGTGACACAAATAAGTGGCGACGCAAGTGACAATGGGAAATTAGCAAAAAGGCGCAAGGTGACAAAAAATGTGAAATATGTACAGTGAACTTTGTGGTTCAAAGGAGCGATTTACAATATTAGGGTATGTAATGACTAAGCTATTTAATTGAACCACAAGAGGTTTGGCGCTATTAGTTGCACTGAGGAGTATGACTTATTTGTGTCACGATATCCCACTGAAGTTTTTAAAGCTTCTATCTGAACTTCCTGTATGGTAGTGAGAGAAGTGCGGTGGCTACCCAGGAATCCACATGGCCTACTATTGAGAATTGGCCACATCATGTGGTTCAATCAGATCATTTGTGACAGACCTTTTGTCTTGTCGACTGGTAAGGTGCGGAAGAAGTACAGTTGTGGTACCTACGACAGCTAGGACAGGAACAAATGGCCAAAATTATTTTTAGTCTACAATTTTTTCCACGACCAGATATTCAATCTTCTGGACCCAGCCAGATCTTGTTGGAACAACCTTTACTTTTCCACAGTGGTGGTGTGTTTTCCTTGGATATTGCTTAGTGGAATTCATTTAGTTCCTGATAAACAGCCAAACGTTCATTGATGTCAAACGGTGTGTCTGCCACTGTGATGACATTATAGAGGTCTGGGACCCACATTCTCACTCCAAACAGGATTTCATATAGAGCATGACCACCCAGGGATGTTCTTGGCATGTTGTTTTTTTTCTTTTAAACCCCTTGGATGCCCATGACGAGCTGGACTCGTCATGGAGCACAGTCGCGCTGTGCCCATGACGAGTCCAGCTCGTCATGAGGCATTCCCTGGGGAATCCCTCTGGTGCGGGCACCAGAGGGATTCCCTGTCACTGCAAATAGCCTCAGGAGCTGGGGAAGAGCTTCCCCAGCTCCCGAGGCTCTCCCCCCCCTTTCACTGTAATGACGATCGGCGCGCACGTCGCGCCGACGTCATTACAGTGAATGTGAAACTGAAATGAGCCAAGAGGCTCATTTCAGGTTTCACTTTGTACGTGCTCAGGGGGCTATCTCAGCCCCCTGAGCACGTAGAAAGACGGGAGAGGTATCGTTGGAAAGGGGAGAATCTCCCCTTTCCAATGGTACTGCTCCCCAGTGGATCCCCGCTTGGGGATCGCCACAGGAGGGCGATCCCCAAGCAGGGATCCACCCACTAGACACCAGGGAGGGGGGAGCTGCCCCTTGGGCAAGGGCCTTTGCTCCCCCCTGGTTATTTTTGCGCATTATAGTCTTTTTGCCCCCCCCTGGGGGGCAGATGGGGGCATTAGCCCCCAATCTGCCCCCGGGGGGGTAAAAAGCCCACTAGACACCAGGGATATTTTGTAAAAAGAAAAATAGGGGTGGGGGCTGCCCAAAACGGGCAGGCCCATGCCCCCACCCCCCCCCCCCCCCCAATTACTACAGTCTTTCTGCCCCCCCGGGGGCAGATGGGGCATTGGCCCCTAATCTGCCCCTTCGGGGGGCAGAAAGCCCACTAAACACCAGGGATTAGTTTTTAGGTTTTTTTTAGGGTGGGGGCTGCCCGCAACGGACACACCAATTCCCCTGCCCACCCACCACCATTACAGCCTCTCTGCCCCCCCTGGGGGGCAGATGGGGCATCGGCCCCCAATCTGCCATCCCCCGGGGGGGCAAAAAGCCCACTAGACACCAGGGAATTGTAAAAAAAATAAAAAATAAGGGTGGGGGCTGCCCAAAACGGGCAGGCCCATGCCCCCAACCCACCCCCAAATATCACAGTCTTTCTGCCCCCCAGGAGGCAGATGGGAGCTGTAGCCCCCAATCTGGCCCCCCCCCCTGGGGGCACAGAATGCCCACTAGAAACCATGGATTTTTTTGTTTTATTAGTGTAGGGGTAGGGGCTCCCCAAAATGGGCATGACAATACCCCACCCCACCCCCAGAGAAATTCAGTCTTTCTGTCCCCCGGGAGGGCAGATGGTGGCAGTGGCCCCTGATCTGCCCCCTGGGGGGGGGGCAGAAAGCCCACTAGGCGCCAGCGAGTACGCAGGCTTTTTTTATGCGTGGGGGCTGCCCAAAATGGTCATACCAATGCCCACACCCCCACAAAAAATAGCCACAGTCTTTCTGCCCCTTTAGGGGCATATCAGGATTAAACCCCCTTCCTCAATTCCCCCCCAGGGCGGCAGAAAGCCCACTGGGCTCCGAATGTTTTTTAGCAATGTGCATACCTGTGGATTTTGGGCCCTAGCGCAGTTGGCACGTAGACAAACCTAGCAAACCTGTACATTTTTTTTAACTAGACACCGAGGGGAATCCTGGATGGGGTGACTTCACTGGCTCTCAACAGGTTCTGTTACCCAGAATCCATTGCAAACCTAAAAATATGTCCAAAATAACACATTTTCCTCACATTTCTGTGGTGGAAAGTTCTGGAATCTGCGTAGGTCCACAAAATTCCACCCACCCTGCGTTCCCCAAAGTCTTCAGAGAAAAATGGTACCTCACTTGCGTGGGTAGGCCTAGTGCCCGCGTCAGGCAAGGGCCCAAAACCTATTGCAAAGGGGGTCCCATGAGTTTTTGGCCCCGGGCTTGGCGGCCATCTAGGGAAACCTACCAAACCCACACATTTCTGAAAACTAGACACCAGGGGGATTCCAGGGAGGTATGGCTTGCGTAGATCCCCTAACGTTTCCTTACCCAAAATGCCCGTCAAACCTCAAATTTAGCTGAAAAAATCACCTTTTTCACACATTTTTGTGTGGGAAAGTTGTGGTATCACCGGGCTGACACAAATTTCCTACCACCCAGCGTTCCCCCGGGTCTCCTGACAAAAACGGTGCCTCACTCGTGTGGGAGGCCCAAGTACCCGCGACAGGGAAGGGCCCAAAACGTATTGAGGCGACATGAAAATTGCCTACCTCAAAACGACCTGGTTTTGCAAGGGGGGTCACCTGGGTTTTTGTCCCGGTGCTCGGCGGCCACCTAGGGGAACCTACCAAACCCACACATTTCTGAAAACTAGACACCCGGGGGATTCCAGGGAGGTATGGCTTGCGTGGATCCCCCAACATTTCCTTACCCAGAATGCCCTGCAAACCTCAAATTTAGCTGAAAAAATCAACTTTTTCACACATTTTTGTGTGGGAAAGTTGTGGCATCACCGGGCTGACACAAATTTCCTACCACCCAGCGTTCCCCCGGGTCTCCCGATAAAAATGGTGCCTCACTCGTGTGGGAGGCCCAAGTACCCGCGACAGGCAAGGGCCCAAAATGTAGTGAGGCGTCATGAAAATTGCCTTCCTCAAAACGACCTGGTTTTGCAAGGGGGGTCACCTGGGTTTTTGGCCCGGTGCTCGGCGGCCACCTAGGGGAACCTACCAAGCCCACACATTTCTGAAAACTAGACACCCGGGGGATTCCAGGGAGGTATGGCTTGCGTGGATCCCCCAACGTTTCCTTACCCAGAATGCCCTGCAAACCTCAAATTTAGCTGAAAAAATCACCTTTTTCACACATTTTTGTGTGGGAAAGTTGTGGCATCACCGGGCTGACACAAATTTCCTACCACCCAGCGTTCCCCCAGGTCTCCCGATAAAAACAGTGCCTCACTCGTGTGGGAGGCCCAAGTACCCGTGACAGGCAAGGGCCCAAAACGTATTGAGGCGACATGAAAATTGCCTACCTCAAAACGACCTGGTTTTGCAAGCGGGGTCACCTGGGTTTTTGGCCCGGTGCTCGGCGGCCACCTAGGGGAACCTACCAAACCCACACATTTATGAAAACTAGACACCCGGGGGATTCCAGGGAGGTATGGCTTGCGTGGATCCCCCAACGTTTCCTTACCCAGAATGCCCTGCAAACCTCAAATTTAGCTGAAAAAATCACCTTTTTCACACATTTTTGTGTGGGAAAGTTGTGGCATCACCGTGTGGAAATTTAGCTTGTAACTGAACATTATCTGCGCCATCTTGCCTCTCCCCAGCGCCACGCACAGCGAACGCACGGCCGCCATTTTAGGCACCCAACTCTCTCCCTGCTCATTGCCAATCGCCAGCGCGTCCCCCTGGCGCTGCAAGCATCCCCCGCGCGCCGGCCACCCCCGCTCTCTCATACACAGGCCATAAACCCTCTCCTTCTGCGCGACCCTGCCATGAAATCACACCCCGTGCCTGACCAACACCTCCTTTCATCCCATACATGGTCATACATCCTTCCTGATAACCCCCATCCTCCGCGCCCGATTTTCCGAACCGATCCCAGGCCATCACCTAGCCCTACGGATGCAGTTTATTGCCCCTACTGTAAGGAAAACACCCCACATCAAAGGGATTACAGCAGATCAAGGCCCTCACCCCCTGAGACCCGACCGGTTGCACACACCCCCGGGAATTGGCGGAATGTCCAGCTGTGTGATAGCCATCTCCTACTGTGGGAGGGGTGGGGACTCCCACTGAAGATATGTGTGGGAACGAGCTCAAAGTGGGGATTCCGAGGAAGTTCTTTTTTGTATCAAGACAATCTCAAGAATGTGCCATGTGTGATAAACCTGCAATAAAGTCATAAACCTGTGTATAAGAGGCCAGGCCTCAGAGATGCAGTTAGAGCACCTCGTGACGATACCTTGCTGTCTGATCTGATGTGTTCTGCTCCGACGGAATAAAAACTTTGTTTCCTGCCTTCCAGTCTCCGGCGCCTGCCTCTTTCATTGGTAAATTATCGAATGGTATAAAAGCCGATTACCGCCGGGCAATACTTGAAAGGTTATCGACTGAAACTGCCGCTACCGTTTAACAATTGGCGTCCCAAGCGTGGGGCCCATCAGCGACACGTGGATCCAGTGGGAGAGGTCCTGACGACAGAGTGAACGACTGCAACGATCGGGAGAGCTCCTGCCCGATAGACCCTCGTCTGGCAGCCGATCATCCGAACTTCACTGGTTCCGAGCAGACCTCTCTCGAGTGATCTACGGTCCTGACTGGGAACCATCAGGAGTGCCGCGGCAAATACGGAGAGTAGAGGACGATCGGGCGCTGGAGGCGGAAGACGAGAAACTGTCCACGCGGTCCGGGTAAGGTCGTGAAACACGACAAATTGCGAAACGATTGATTGATTGATTGAAATACTAGTATTGCTTATTGATTGTTCTCTTTGAGATATTCGCTGTCTACAAACGGGGAGGAGTAGAAATACTCTCTCTCTCTCTCTCCCTTTGCAGATAGTGAAGGGTAGGTAACGCAGACTTTTGTCCCCGTTGTAACCCGTCATGCCTATCTTTATCTCCCCACTGATTGATTGTCCGAACATTGATTGTTTTGAAGAATAGTGCTCTTTGAGATATTCTCTGTTTGCAAATAACGTAGAATAGAAATATTCTGTCTAGTCTTTGCAAATAGTGAAGGGTAGGTAACGCAGACTTTTTTCCCCGTTGAAACCCGTCGTGCCTATCTTTATCTCCCCATTGATTGATTGATTGTCCGAACACTAGCTGTTCGATATTGGTTCTTTTGGAGGTATTCTTTGCTTACAAATAACGAGGAATAGAGATATTCTGTCTAGTCTTTGCAAGCAGTGAAAAGATAGGTAGTGCTGACTTTTGTCCCCGTTGAAACCCGTCATGCCTATCTTCTCCCCACTGATTGGTAGTTGGTTCTGCCAGGACCGCTTATTAAAGGTGAACCATCCGGCTCCTCTGGAAGGCACCCCTAATAAGGACATGTTCACTAAATACGAACTAATCGCCGTAGTTTGTAGCAAGCTATGGCATAAAATATACAAAGGGGGACCCCGAGAGTCAGTGGCCACTGGTGGGATCCTTTTTGACCCTACAAAACTAAAGAAACGCTAGGAAATAGCCCTTTGTGGGATATATGGAACTAGGGGAAGGAGCCAAGCTCACGGTCAAGACGGCCACGAGGTAGCCCGGCTCCATCGCTCTCGCTGCCTAAACATGTCTGCCCTACCACCCACCCCGCCCAGTAAACACGACCGAAAGCCTGTTGATACCCACCATCGACGTCACCGAACTTGACTAGGATCACGCACAATTGGACTATGCCATTTTCCGATTACACTGTAACTAGATTGCAAATATGTACAACACTCCAACAAAGTAGTATGATTAAACATTTTAATAACTTATAGGTATAACAACATTCCGACAAGATGAACAGGTTAAAACACGTTTTAAACAACTATTTATATGACAGTCTGCTGCGACCTGCATCCCAAAGCATTTACGTCCATGTGACACCGTCCTCGCCTCTCCTTCCTCGAAGTTGCAACATTGGCCTGTTTTGGGCGGTCCTTTTAGTCGGCCTTGGGCTATAAAAGCCATGCAAAAATCCATTGACATCAGTGGCGGACAACTGTGCGAATAGTCCGGAAGCCACACGCGGCGCCAAGACCCTGGCAACGCCAAGCTGGGTCTGCCACGTCGTGCGGATCTTCCCATTTTCTTCTTCTTCCTTCAATAACGAAGGGTGCCCTGGCGGGGGGAAGCGACGCGGACGGGCCTCCCCCGCCTCCCCAGGTGGAGGCTCACCAGCAGATGAGGGCACCCCAGCCATTTTTACTCGCCGGCCAGCTGAGTTGCACCCCAGCCATTTTACTCGCCGGCCAGCCGAGTTGCACCCTGCCATTTTACTCGCCGGCCAGCTGAGTTGCACCCAGCCACTTCACTCGCCGCCCAGATGAGTGGGCGCCCCTGCACTCACCGACCGGCTGCAACGGGACAGCCATTCAAGTCTTGCCTGCCGGGTAGCCACTCAGGCGCGGATCCACTAAGATTGCCATCAGCGTTCCACTCGAGAAATGGGCCCCCGCAGCCGAGGGATCGAGGGACCCACCCCGGTGGCTATAACGAAGAGCTGCTGCTGCTGCTCCGGCGGTCGGTTCTTCGGATCCAGGCCTAGCCCACCGTGAGACGGCCCTGGACTCGGAGGCTTGTCTGCTTGGGCGTGGGCCCCACCCTTGACAAAACGCCCCCTCAGCTTTGCAGAGTCTGCGGGAGTCATTGGCACTCGACTCCCGCGGACTTCCGGTGAGGGCAAGCCGCCGCCATTGTTCTTTGCCCCGGGCGACAACCACCTTGCCTCCGCCGGATGCTATGAAAGAGACTGATTCAAGGCGGCGACAGTGAGACCTGCCTGCTGTCCCGCCCTAAGGATGGATCACGGCATCGCTGCGAGATCGTGGTGACGTCATGCTGACGCAATCTGACGCTAACGAAAAGTTCTCGAACTACCGAAAGGGATTCTGGTCCAGCAGTTAGTTAGTGGAAAGACTTAGACTGTGCACTGGACCCACCCGACCTCGCCCCAAAATGGCGCCAATGTAGGAGGGGCCTGCAGCTCCTTATGGCGTCCCGATTACTTGACATTTATGTTAAAAAAAAAAAAAAAAAGAGATATGTATGCGATGTTTCCACACATGATGGTCGGGGGGACGGGGAGGGTACCGATTTTATGCTAAAGTAGTGTTGCTCATGATACTCGACGCCTCTCACGCCGTGGCCGGCCTATAGCGGTTGTAGGCCCGTATTTGTATACTGACATTGTTTTAAATAAAGGGCTTCTTAAAGGAATTACGGAATCAGTGTCATGACAAATCATCTAGGTTGGTAAAGGTTTTTCTTTTGAATAAATGATTGTTACTCCCAATCAATAGAAAACAGATAATGCAGGCCCCATTTGCCTAAATCTTTTTTGATTAACGGAATTTGTACCCGTCACACCTGTCTTTTTTTCAAGAGTTGTCAGAAAATGGTCAACTATAGCTTAAGGTATATGCCGAATGCAAGGTATGGTATCTTGCACCATAATACACGACCGATTGAGAAATACATGTACGACCAGGGAACCCGAATTTAGGAGATGAATGAAATAGAGCATCTTTTTCTCGGAAGAAAAGAATAATAGGTCTGTGGTACTACCCACTCCTGCGGCTAGCCTGGTACGCGGTAAGTAGAACTTTTTCGTGTCTACGCGCGCTAATGTACTTTGAATACTGCACATCCCCTCCCCTCTTTTTCCCCTCTATAGGTCACGACGAAGTTCCGGGATAATGCGCAAAGTACAGACCACCATTGGGAACATGAAAAGCTGTATGGTATGATTGTGCGTGTGTGCTACGATTATGCGGTATGAATGTGTATGCATTTCATGCTTGGGTCGTATGAAGAGAGCGTCATCGTATGATTGAAGTGCTCGTCCATCGATCAAAGGGAGGGGAGTAAAAGGTCCAACACCCCTCCCCAAGATAAACTACAAAATACTGAAAATACGCAGCATACATAGGAAAGAGGACAGGAAAGGAGAGGTCCCCATACTCAACGTAGCCCTGAGTCTCCGTCTTAAGTTTCTGCGCTTGACGCATGTACTGTCACACCCTATCCGGTATTTGTGTGTACGTGATCACCGAATTCATGTCTTTCCCCCGCTTGTGTTTTCTTACATAGAACCGACCCATGCTACTCCATGTTGTGTGCGCACCAAGTAGCCTATTATCGTACACATGTCTCTCTCTCTCTCTCGTTTTGTGTCGTACATATGCCAAATAGCCTACTTGATGCGCACGTCTCTCTCTCTCTCTCTCTCCCTCTCTCTCTCTCTCTCTCTCTCTCTCTCTCTCTCTCTCTCTCTCTCTCTCTCTCCCTCTCTCTCTCTCTCTCTCTCTCTCTCTCTCCCTCCCTCACTGAAGGCTTCCTTGCCCTCTTCCTTTTTGAATAAATTACACGACACATACCTCCTCAGTCTGTGTATAATTGGCCTGAAACACGGCGGTGTTCGAACAAATTGACAGAAACAAAAACGACCGTACTTTACCACGTTACTACCTCTCCTTTCTGCAAAATTTTGAATTTAATTGACTAAGAAAGAAAGGACAGGTAAGACGACTGATGTCTCCCAATCTGGCCCTCATCACGGGGACTATATGTCAGTGGTTTGCGTTCTTAGAGCTTTAACGACACCATCTCCACCGCCCAGAACTGCCCCCGCCCAATTGTCCCGAACGAGAATGTCCAAGCACCCGTCCTCCCAGAATCACCCCAGCTCTGTACTAGCCGTCCCAGAGTATTTCGAGCAAAACAACTGATGACTTTGTTCTCTAAAGGTACATTGCCTAAGCTGATGGGGGTTACCTATTGTCTCCAGCAAGAAAAATGTTTAGCTTATGTCCCTCCCCGAAATAGATACCTATGAACCCATGACAGTAGCACCTCGCACTTTTTCCATAAACTTAGCAGTCCTCGGAGGAAAATGTGTATTAACAGAACTTGTGTTGAGATGAACGAGTCTCTACGGGAGAAGCCGGTTCGAATTTTTTTTAAAAGACCAGAAGGTTGACAGATGTCAGGCTTCCTGCAACGATTATAGGGCACAGGAATCGACACCTAGCAGGCCAGACGATGGACAGGGACACCCACAGAAACCTGCACCACAGAAATGATTAATAAATTAGTAACACGCACACTGACATCAGAGTTAATAGACATCAATCATACAGCAACCGATAAAAGCATTTCCCCAACTACTCGGTGGTTGGTAGAGAGGATGAAGTGCGTAAGTGTCTTCCCTGCCAACTCTCTAAGATTTTGTTTCTTGTACTCATTTAAAGATAACGTGCGGCCACCGGAAGAGAGGGGTCGGACGTGTCGCACGGCCTGGCTACGGACCATGGAACATCTATGGCATCGACCAAGGGGGAAGCAACGAAGCAAAAAGGGCGTGAGACGAGGCACCATTATCAGGATGATAAGCGATGGAACGAAGGGCTATCTCGAGGCCCCCTGCTCGCTGACCAGCGTGCCTGAAGTCCCAACCCGTCGGGCCCGATTGATGGGCCCAGTGCTGGAAGATTCTGCCCCCCCCCCCTTGGTCCGCTTTTTGATCCGACCCCACTCCACCCCCTCTTCCCCCGGCATCCCGAAGCACGCCACACCCCTTCTCTCTCTCTCTCTTTTATATGGATTTTGAATTTGACTTAACTACAGAAGAACAAAAAGCGGGTACCCCGTCTCAAAGATCCTATGATGAACTGTGTTAGGGAACAGGACTGTGATCGGAGAACAACGAATGGTCACACCCTGCCACGTGAGAAATTGGATTTGAGCTGGACCTTAGCTCCACCGCCGGTGCTCAACAGTGCCAACAAAAGAAGAACAACAATAAGAGCTTACCAGTGATGGCTCTTTATAATAGGACACTGGAAAGAAGAACTCATGTTAAGTTGAATTCCTCTCCCAACCACCTTTTTATATTAACTATCTTCCTATCGAGTTTTCATGATGTTGCGTCAGTCACTTCCGACTGTACACTGAGAAGTTAAGAAAATCTAACTTTGTATAATGACATTCATACAACACCAGCCATGCACACGACTATACTGACTATTTTTGATCCACACGAAGTCTGGGCCTTAAGTAATGTGCAAAAATATCCCTTGTTTTGCCAGAAACATTTTTTTTGCTTTACAGTATCATGTTTGTGCTCAAACAAGCTCTCCTCCTCCTATCCCTGGGCCTGACATGCGGCACAGCTGATGTAATTTTGTATGTACTACCTCCTCGCCTACTTTATCAACTGTATGTAACTATGTACAAATGTGTCAGATTGCTCCTGCCTGTCCTAAAAACTCTGTACTTTTAAGGAATGCATGAAAAACATTCACGATATTATAGCTAAAGGGTTAACGAAGGTGAATGTCGGCCAGGCAAGCTGGCGAGATATGTTAAAAGGGAGGACTGTGGAAATTTAGCTTGTAACTGAACATTATCTGCGCCATCTTGCCTCTCCCCAGCGCCACGCACAGCGAACGCACGGCCGCCATTTTAGGCACCCACTCTCTCCCTGCTCATTGCCAATCGCCAGCGCGTCCCCCTGGTGCTGCAAGCATCCCCCGCGCGCCGGCCACCCCCGCTCTCTCATACACAGGCCATAAACCCTCTCCTTCTGCGCGACCCTGCCATGAAATCACACCCCGTGCCTGACCAACACCTCCTTTCATCCCATACATGGTCATACATCCTTCCTGATAACCCCCATCCTCCGCGCCCGATTGTCCGAACCGATCCCAGGCCATCACCTAGCCCTACGGATGCAGTTTATTGCCCCTACTGTAAGGAAAACACCCCACATCAAAGGGATTACAGCAGATCAAGGCCCTCACCCCCTGAGACCCGACCGGTTGCACACACCCCCGGGAATTGGCGGAATGTCCAGCTGTGTGATAGCCATCTCCTACTGTGCGAGGGGTGGGGACTCCCACTGAAGATATGTGTGGGAACAAGCTCAAAGTGGGGATTCCGAGGAAGTTCTTTTTTGTATCAAGACAATCTCAAGAATGTGCCATGTGTGATAAACCTGCAATAAAGTCATAAACCTGTGTATAAGAGGCCAGGCCTCAGAGATGCAGTTAGAGCACCTCGTGACGATACCTTGCTGTCTGATCTGATGTGTTCTGCTCCGACGGAATAAAAACTTTGTTTCCTGCCTTCCAGTCTCCGGCGCCTGCCTCTTTCATTGGTAAATTATCGAATGGTATAAGAGGCGATTACCGCCGGGCAATACTTGAAAGGTTATCGACTGAAACTGCCGCTACCGTTTAACAACCGGGCTGACACAAATTTCCTACCACCCAGCGTTCCCCCGGGTCTTCACGGTGCCTCACTCGTGTGGGAGGCTTAAGGACCCGCCACGGGCAAGGGCCCAAAACGTAGTGAGGCGCACTACGTTTAGGACCCTTGCCTGATGAGGCGCACTACGTTTTGGGCCCTTGCCTGTCGCGGGTACTTGGGCCTTCCACACGAGTGAGGCACCGTTTTTATCGGGAGACCAGGGGGAACGCTGGGTGGTAGGAAATTTGTGTCAGCCCGATGATGCCACAACTTTCCCACACAAAAATGTGTGAAAAAGGTGATTTTTTCAGCTAAATTTGAGGTTTGCAGGGCATTCTGGGTAAGGAAACGTTGGGGGATCCACGCAAGCCATACCTCCCTGGAATCCCCCGGGTGTCTAGTTTTCAGAAATGTGTGGGTTTGGTAGGTTCCCCTAGGTGGCCGCCGAGCACCGGGCCAAAAACCCAGGTGAGCCCCCTTGCAAAACCAGGTCGTTTTGAGGTAGGCAATTTTCATGTCGCCTCAATACGTTTTGGGCCCTTGCCTGTCGCGGGTACTTGGGCCTCCCACACGAGTGAGGCACCGTTTTTATCGGGAGACCCGGGGAAACGCTGGGTGGTAGGAAGTTTGTGTCAACCCGGTGATGCCACAACTTTCCCACACAAAAATGTGTGAAAAAGGTGATTTTTTCAGCTACATTTGAGGTTTGCAGGGCATTCTGGGTAAGGAAACGTTGGGGGATCCACGCAAGCCATACCTCCCTGGAATCCCCCGGGTATCCAGTTTTCAGAAATGTGTGGGTTTGGTAGGTTTCCCTAGGTGCCGGCAGAGCTAGGGTTCAAAAACTACAGCTAGGCACTTTGCCGAAAAAGGTTAATTTTTCACTGCGAAATTGAGGTGTGTCCACGATGCGTTTTGCGCCGTTTCCTGTCGCGGGCACTAGGCCGACCCACACAAGTGAGGTACCATTTTTCTTGGAAGACTTTGGGGAACACGGGGTGGGTGTAAATTTGTGGATCCACGCTGATTCCAGAACTTTCACCACAGAAATGTAGGGAAAATGTTTTTTTTTTGGCAATGTTTTAGGTTTGCAAGGGATTCTGGGTACTAGAACCTGGTGGGAGGCAGTCAAGTCACCCCATCTTGGATTCCCCTGGGTGTCTAGTTTTGAAAAATGTATAGGTTTGCTAGGTTTCCCTAGGTGCCGGCAGAGCTAGGGTTAAAAAACTACAGCTAGGCACTTTGCTAAAAAAGGGTAATTTTGCATTGTGAAAATGTGGTGTGTTCATGTTGGGTTTTGAGCCATTTCCTGTCGTGGGCACTATGCCTACCCCTACAAGTGAGGTACCATTTTTATCGGGAGACTTAGGGTAATTCAGATTTGTAAAGGAACTCGTATTACCTATTGACTTTCGAAGCATTTCTGCCTTCCAAATGAAAGACATTGTGTAAAAAAGAAGTCATTCTAAAAAATGACTGATAATTCTCATGCTAGTATGAGTATTCCCAATTTTGGAAATGTGCAAATATCTACTGTTTCTAAACTCTATATTTTGTTCCCATTTCAGAAATACATAGGTGTCTTTCATACCGATTTTTCCATGTACACATTTTTACAGAATAATTACTATATACCCGGTACATAATAAAAAACCATTGCAAGTTGCTGCTCAGTTTTTGGACCTGGGTTCGTCGGGTTCTTGGTGAACCTACAAGTCCTATATATCCCCACAACCAGTAATGTCCAGCGGATGTAACGGTATATTGCTTTCAAAGAGCTGTCATAATTAGAAGAAGTTACAGGTGAAAACGTTGACACAAAAGTCTTTTTTATTCAACACATTTTCAATTTATCCTATATTTAACTGTTAGTTTCTATAAAAAAACCTTGATGGATCTACACAAATGACCCCTTGCTGAATTCAGAATTGTGTCTATTTCTCTAAAATGTATAGCTTTCCAGGATCCATTATTGCTTTTATACCCATTTCTACCATTAACTGGAAGGAGGTCGAAAGCACAAAAATTAGCAAAAATAGGCTATGTCCCAGAAAAATGCCAAAACTGTGTAAAAAGTTTTGGGTTTCTGACAAAAGTCTGGTATCCCCTAAAATCTGGGAAAATGGTGATTTCAGCCCCACAAACCCTTTTTTGATAACACTTGCAGGGAAAAACTCAGAAGCTTTCATTTGCAGCCAGTTTTTCCCATTTTCCCCACAAAAAACTAAATTTTGCTGTATTTTGGCTCATTTCTGTTACCCCTCCAGGGGAATCCACACACCCTGAGTACCTTCAGAATCCCCATGATGTTGGAAGAAAAGGACGCAAATTTGGCGTGGATACCTTATGTGGTCAAAAAGTTACAGGGGCCTCAGCGCGCACTACCCCAAATAGCCAAAAAAGGGCGTGGCATAGGAGGGGAAAAGGCCTGGCAGCGAAGGGGTTAACACAATTTTATTCGAGTTTTAAGATACACATCGTTGTACATTGTAGCTTTTTCGTTTTTGATTACATGTATACATTGAGATCATTTGTATTATTTGTCGCGCGTCTTCGTGATAGTGCAGTGTGCAGAACAGCCACGTGGTATATAAGCGTGTGATCCATGACACCATTTTAAATTTACAATAATCTGGCCAGTAAAATCCTTCTCATAACTCTATATAACATCAGTTTTGTTCCCACAGACCCGCCCTCAGTATCCCACCCACAACTCTTCCCTCCCTACTAACCAATAACCATAAACTTAGCCGCTGTATTCCAATCAGTCCTGCTGGGACAGGCTCCTGAGGGTCAATCTAGGTAATTCTCTGCTAGTGTGACCCAGGGTGGGGGGGGGAGCAGGAGAGAAGAAAGGTGGGGGTTGGACCCTCCTTGTCCATACCGCCTTCCAAGCAGGGATGCGGTAGTTGTATCTAGGTTAACAGTAGGTCCAGGGCCTCTGCTGCATCTTCGTCTGTTTCCACTTTAAACTGCTCTAGTATTTGGGCCCATTCCAGGGAAATCGGTCATTTCCTTCATCCCCTGTATTCCTCGCGACTGAGTGCCTCCCCCTCTGCTACCGCCCATCTAATGACCTCCTCTCTTCATTTGCCCTCTCGTGGCGCCACGCGAGACTTCCAACGCTGTGTTATTAATCGTTTTGCATGCATCAGAGCTAGCCCCGTGAAGCGATGTAGGAGTTTCGCCTTCTTCAGGAGTGGAAAGAGACCCAAAAGGCACGCCTCCATGCTGTCCCATAGGGTGCGTCCCGTGAATTTATAGAGCTCTTGGGTAACCTCCGATCAAAACCTCCCTTGGGTAGGGCATGACCATAGCATATGAGTGAAATCGGCAGGGTGATGAATACATCTGGGACATTGTGCAGTGGTCGAGGGATACAATTCGTGAATAGCCGGCGGTGTAAGATATGCCTTGTATAGTATTAGTATCTGTATTGTCTTTAGCCGAAAATTACGGGACACTCGCCGGGGATGTTCTAGGGCAGCGTCCCATTCCCTATCGTCTAACTCCCTTGTCAGTGCCAATTCCCACTTCTGACGGAGAGGCAATAGTGATATATGTAGATGTTCTCACAGTCCGCAGTACAACCAGCGTATAAGGTGGCGCACATTGCCCATGATGTGGAGAGACCGCAGTAACTGAAATGTAGGGGCTTCTTTTTGTGCTACTATCCAGTACCTCCAGGCATAATGCACAACTGCTGCATGCGTGAGGAACAGAGTCCCCGGCACTGCATTAGTGCGGACAAATTCGCCGCGCGGCATTAACGTACCATCTAGGAAGAGATCCCCAACTGTGGACGTGCCTGCCTGTATCCAGTCTTGCACCCTAGCAGTACACAAAACACCACGGCGGGTAGGTAAACCACAAAGGGGGATGGTGGGTGCATATGGATTCAGGACCTTTGCAGATTTCTGAGCTTGCTTCCAGTAGTGTAAGGCAATGGACAACAGAAAAGGAGGGTCTTGTATCTTGTCGGCCCCGGGACACAGCAGCGCCGGCAACTTCCCTCGCTTCAAGTGTGCCGTGGTATATCCTATTTTGAACAAGTTATGTCCCGCCAACCAATACACCAGCCATTGCAGCTGCCCAACAATGCAGTATGTTTTAAAATCAGGTGCTCCCATACCGCCTGCAGTGTTCAGCAGTTACATCTTGGATAGTGCTAGTCTATGTCTCCCCTTTCCCCATAACAATGACGTTAGCAAAGTATTTAGTGTCCTAAAAATCCAGGCCGGCAGAACCACAGGGATATTCACGAAATGGTATAAGAGTCTAGGTAGCATAACTATTTTGGACACCGCTAGACGGCCTGCCATTGACAATGGGAGGGTGTTCCAAAAGGACACTTGTGAACGGAGTGAGTTTATGGTTCACACCACATACTCGTCAATATTGTCAGTGGAGGACCTATAAATTCGTATCCCGAGATATTTGAATGTTGTAGGTTCTATTCTGAACTGTGCTGGACCAAACTGCAAGTGAGTGCCTTTGTATGTGTCAGAGAAGGAGTATGCTACTGACTTTGTGGCATTTAGATGCAGACCAGAGATATCTCCAAACTGCGAGAACACTGCGGCAATGGGCTGCATGTCCATGCCAAGATCTTTAAAAAATAACAGCATATCGTCCGCGTAAAGCGAAACTGAGTGTATTACTGGTGGTAACGGTATGCCAAATGGGGCCATAATGCATCGCAATTGCTGGGCCATTGGCTCTAACGCCAACACAAACAAAAAGGGTGACAGGGGGCAACCTTGACGTGTCCCCCTATAAATACGATGAACAGGCAATATAATCGTTCCAGACTTGGAGCAGGCTATGGGGTCAGTATATAGTAATTGAATCCACTTGCAATATTCGGCGGGTATACCAAACTTTACCAACACCGCAAGCATGTATGTCCAGCTTAATGTATTGAACGCTTGCCGTATATCTAGGGACAAGCATCCGGCCAACGGCAATGACCCCTTTCACTGCATGTATCAGGGCGTGTAACAGACGAATGTTGAGAGAAGTTCTACGCTTGGGGATAAAACCACACTGGTCTATGTGTATTAATTTAGGCAACAGAGGAAGCAATCTGGACGCCAAAATTTTACTTAGGATTTTATATTCCTTATTCCTTATTAACGGATGGTACGACGCCAAGTCAGTGGGGGCCTTATCTGGTTTCAGTAGGGACGTGACTATTGCCTCTTTAGTAGTGGGGGGGCAGCGTACCTTCCTCGAGGGAGGTGACATATAATTGTAACAGCTTCGGGAACAACGCGTCCACATAGCTGGAGTAGAATTCTGCAGGCAGGCCATCTAAACCTGGTGTCTTATTGCATGCCAGTGCTTTTATTGCAACCCGATTTCCGCTATGGTGATCGGTGCCGCAAACAGCTCAGCCGATGCGTCCGTTACCGTGGGAAGGTCTATATCCACTAGGAATTGCATCATCTCTTCCGACCTCTCTAATGGTGGTGCACTATACAGATTAGTATAATGTTCTTGAAAAGTCTTATTGGTCTCACTCTGGGAAGTCAGCAATGAGTGGTGTGCATCATAGACTGCCAAAATGGGAGTGGGACTTAACGGGGAGCAATCAGTCGCACCAGCAACGTGCCAGCCCTATCCGCTTCGGCTGAGTACGCAGCGTGTACGCATGTAAGTCTACTGTCCGGAGCCGCTCTAATAGCTCAGCGTACCTAATCCTAGCCTCCTGCAATTGCTCTGTTCCCACTAAATGTCCCTGAGCTGCCACCTCTAGCGCCTGTAGTTTGTCTTCCAATTCCACCAAGTCCCTGGTCACCTCTCTTCTGACCCCAACCAAACTTCCCATAGCAACATAGCAACCCCCCTTATTGTGATTTTAAAAGCCTCCAATTCAACCGACCTAGTTGAAGCAGTGCCTTCTTTTTCAGTAAAATATGTAGCAATAGTGTCAGTTAGTTTAGCACAAAACACTTGATCTTCCAAGGCCACAGGTTGCAGCTGCCATGTTGGTATAGGCGTAGGGACCCTTCCCCAATGCAATGTCAATTCTATAGGATTATGGTCAGAGATGGTTTTACCTAGGAATGTACTCTGATGCATGGCAGAAGATAAATCTAGGGTGCAAAGAAAATGATCCAATCAGATATGTAGGTTATGTGGGTGGGAGTAAAAGGAATATTCCCGCATGTTCGTGTGTTGGGACCTCCAGACGTCCAAAAGGTTCCACCCCTGTGCCCACCTAGTCAGAGCAGCAGCTTGAGACAAAGTGCTGGTGATCGGTAAGGGGGGATGAGAGCGGTCCTAGTGTGTATCAAACACAGCATTGAAGTCCCCACCCAAAAACCATGGGTATTGTACCCAGTCCGAGAGTGCCTGTGTTAACCTGGAGAGAAAGGCATCTTGATTCACATTTGGAGCAGAGATGGAACCTAACACTACCTGCCAACCATCCAGGGTCCCGCGAAGCAGGACTTACCAGCCTTGGTCATCTATTCGGGACTCACAATGAGCAAATGGTATCCCCGCCTGTATCCATATTGCAGCCCCTCTAGAAAAGGCGGAGTACGTCGTCTGCAGTTTACTTGATTCTGTTTGCACGAGGTGCGTCTCTTGGAGATATACTATTTGAGCCTTGCGACGATGTAGCTGAGCTACGATTCTGTATCATTTCATGGCCGACCCCATCCCCCTAACATTCCAGGATATGATAGTATACAGTTTCTCAACCGACATTGGTAGGTGTAAAGCCAAAAGCCCCCCGATCCACTACCACCCCACTATCCTAACCCCCCGAATTCCCAATCAGAATATGCAGCAACCATTAAACAAACAAAAACAATCCCCAATACTGGATCCAACGACTGAACCTCGTCCGACCAAACTGTGCAAAACAGTGTTAACATCCTACACTTAGAACTCTTGCTTTCGCTTGTGGGGGTAGGCTACATGTGTAACACACAAGTTACTCAAGCAATAGTAGGAATACATGCCCAAGTCGGGCCGGGCCATCATGCTAGTATAAGATCTCCTTTTATCTCCCCATGTGTAAGCAGTGGCACCACTTATACATTGTACCATAAAGATCAGTGAGAAACGGAGTTAACCATAATAAGTAGTAATTTGCTGAAGTGGGTGGATATGGTTCCAGCAGTTCAGCATCAGTTTTCTTTGAAAAGACCCTCCAAGCTCAACCTAATGGGTCCCGACTGAGCTGAGTAGATGCGGTCAGGAATAAGGCCATGCCATACCCCCGGAGTCGGAGTCCGAGTTGGCCGCCTCAGAAAGGCTAGTGCTGATCGCCGGTCTTGGGACTCTGAGTGTCTCGGCTGTCCGGTGGGCCTCTCGCCTCCCCTCCATCACTTGCTTGTGGGGCAGGGAAGAAGTTCCCGCACTCTGTGTGACCATGCCCTTCCAATGCCGACGGGGGGCACGTTGAGATTTCGGCTGCCTGGAATCCATTCTCCGTTCTGACAGTACATCACGGAAATGTCTGTCCAGCCATTCCCACGCACTCTCTGGGGTATCGAAGAACAAGGCCTGTTGGTTATGGTTGATCTTGAGCTTGGCTGGGAAAAGCAATGCAAATGTCAAGCCCGCCACACGTACTCTTGCTTTGACTTCCAGAAACGAGAAGCGCTTTCGCTGAACAGCTAAAGTATAGTCCGGGAATAGAGACACCTTCACATTCTCCACCAGTAGCGGGGCTTGCTCCGTTGCCGCCTGTAGCACCCGGTCTCGGTCTCTATAGTTCAATATTTGTGCCAACAATGGACGTGGGTTCGAGCCAGGTATGGGGTTTTGCGTAGGCACTCGGTGAGCTCGCTCTACAGTAAAATGCGGAGATAGACTCATGGGTGCCACCACAGTTTTCAACCACTCCTCGATGTAGACTGTAGGGTTGGGCCCATCCGTTCCTTCAGGTAGACCCACTATTCTGAGGTTGTTTTGCCTCACCCGCCCTTCCGCAACGTCAGCAAGGGCGTGCAAGGCCTAAATCTGCTGTCACATCGCCTTCATTTGGCCATCGTGATCAGTGATTTGAGGCCCCATTGTGTCCAGCAGGCGTTCAGTATTTTTAACTTTATCGAAGAACTTTCGGTGGTCATCTTTGAGTAGGTTCAAGTCCACTAAAATTGTGCCCAGCTGACTTTCAAGTGCAGAGTGTGAATCGCAAATTTCTCTCAGGATCATGTCTAATTTATCCCCCGCTGGGGTGGGTGCATGTTCTGCCTCCATCCGAGGAGATCTGCCAGATGAGGACTCCAAGGGCGGCGAGCGAGATCCCCCTATGCCCGACCTCGAGGCGGTCCGAGTCTTCCCCCTGCCCATGGTCTACTGCAGCCCAGGCGGATCCGGTACCCAGCAGGAAGGTGCTCTTTGTGCTCGGTGTTCCAGAGCCAGTAGGCAGTTATGTAGGGGGGTAAAACTCCTCCAGGAGTGACCTTACTATGCGAATAGCTCACCCCTTGTAGAACCAGGCTATCTCCCGGACCCAAAAGGCATCTCAGCCCTCCGTTCAGGGTCATGACCAGGAGCTTCCACCCCAAAGCCTGAAAACCCTACTCAGGGGGTAGAGGAGGGTGGGGTAACATTAGGGTCAGCACGCATCTGCGCCACTCAGAGGTATGCCCAAGCAGAGTCTGAAGCAATGCGGAACCATGCGCGGTCCTGCACCCAGGTCCCAGCCCGTTGCAGACCGTCTGTACTCCGGAAAGCTCGGGCTGCAGCAGGCCGCCCACTCCCAGTAGGCTCCAAGAGACAGAACCCAGGCATCACGTGGTCTCAGGCCCAGTATTGTGCCAGCAGCCCGTCCCTCAGTAAGCGCAGGGCCTCAATGGATTACGACCCCGGGGGGAGGGATTCCTCCCTGCTTCAACTACCTTTGCGCCGCACCTGTTATCCAGACAGCAGCTCCATCCTGATGCCTCTCCCAGTCGGGTCTTGGAGGCGCCACCAGCTGCTCCAGCCGCTTTAGCCCGGGGGGGCTCGACACCCATCATTTCACAACAGGGCGAATCAGCACTGCTCAAACCCAGGGGGCCCCTGCAGGGCATGGAACCCCAGGGCCGTCCCCGGCGTCAGTGTCCTTCCAGGGTGGCCTGGCAGGGGGGTGGGGGTGGAATAAAGAGAGAGTCCCCTTCTGATTCTGCCAGCCGGAGGGGGGAAGTAGGAGACAAAATCAGGCAGCCATCCCCCGCACAATCCTTGCCCTTGTTACCGGCTCCGGTGCAGTCTGGGATCTCCCGCTTCCAGTGGGGGGAGCCCTCCGGTGATGGCAGCAGCGCACTCTGGCTACCAATGCACAGGCCCCAGCCGATCCGCCGCTGAGTTCTTCGGCTGCAGGCCGTGGGTGCCCCCCGGCAGGCCCAGAGCCCGGACCTCGTGTAGGAGAGCTCCCCTCTCGCGTGTGGGCCGTAGTCGGCCTGCCTCCAGGTGAGCCTGCTTCGCAGAGTGTCACTTGCCGCCTCCAGGCCCGTTGTGCCACCAACACTTGCGGCGTGCCGTACCCAGACAAGGAACCACCACCGCACTCCAGCTTGTCACCAGCTGGTACGCACCCTATTCCGCTGTGACCACTGACTCCTCCGTGCACTCCCGTGATGTAGGGGCCTTAGATATTGGCACAGTTTTGGTGTCCCTGTACGGAGCTCGTCGCTTATGCGACCACCATCTTAGGCTGTCATCCATGCCCCCCCTTCTTGGCATGTTGTTAAGAGCCCTTTGGACCGCATATAGGTGATGAACCCAACTGTGACCTGAGCCTAGTACCCTCACTGTTAATGACTGCTTTAAGTCACGGTTCCTCCTCTCAACTGCCGAATTTCCCTCTGGATGATAGAGTGAGGAGTACCTCAAGGTCGCACCCAAATTTCCTATGGCTTCTTTGTAAGTCAGAGAGCTAAATGTCGGAACCTGGTCGGAATTTAGTGTGCTAATTGCGTATGTCTCAATTAAGACTCGCAAGTCCTTGATTTCAGCTAGGGCGTCAGCCGACTGCTGTGGCCATACCCACAGGAATCAGGAGCATAAATTCACTGCCACCAAGATGTACTTGTATGGCCCGTCAGATTGTATGGTGCTGCAGTGATCCAAATATACACAAGCCAGAGGCTTGTTTGAAATCAGCAGAAGTGGAACCTTTCATCTCCTGGCAGATGTCACATTTAAGGACAAAGTCCTTAGTCTGTTTAGTAAGACCTGGCCACCAATAGCGTTGCTGCAATAGTGAAAATGTAGCAGTAACTCCTGCATGTGCTGAACCCAGGCCCTCATGTGCAGTTAGTATTAATCCTAATCTGTGGTCAGTGTTGGGTATAACTCTATCCCCCACTCCTGGAACGTAAGCATAAGTTATGTTCTGTGCATCTAACTTGAAAGAGTACTTGAGTGGAAAGCCTTTTGGCAGGTGTGTGTCATTGTGCACAGCATTGACAGCCACCATGATGTCTGTATCTATTCTCGTGCTAGAACAAGTGATTGCAGCAGTATGAACTGTTGCCTTAGCATCATCAGCCATGCAATACAATGCAATGTGAACGCCAAAAAGTTAGTGACTCCTTGTGTGAATTACATGAGCCCGTGGCAAACATTCTTTCAGCTTTGCCATCTGTTCCCAAAGCATCTTGTGCTTGATTATGCGACCTTTAGAATCACAAAATCCATTCTGGCCCCGATAGTGAAGGTAAATACAAATACGAATCACACACTATGAATATGGGGAATCCATGATCTGTATTCTGCAGTACCAGTATCAGGGCTTTGAGTTCTGCCACCTGCGCTGTGCATTCCCCAAGGGACTTCTTGTAAGTTTTTTCAGGATGGAATTCTCCTTCATGCATACACCCCTTTACAATCGCTCATGCTGCAGAATATTGGTGTCTTGTACATACTGCAGGCTGGGCAGACCCATCAATCTAGATGATGTAATCATATTTGTTTAGAGGCATTATTTAATTTGGCAGAGTATATTCTTTTTTGTACTGCAGAAAGACTTATGTTTGTAATGTAGAGTCAAAAATGTAATCTACAACTGTTGCAATGAGAGAGTTAGCCCATTGTATCCATCGTGGAGTAATGCTTTGGCATTTGGAACGCTTGCTATGATGATGGCCTCTAAGGTCAGTACCGGGGTTATAATAATTATGTGCTTACCCTGTGTTAGTTTTCTCTCTCTCTCTCTCTTGCTACAGCAGTCTGTACTGCTGTGAGGATTTTCTCAGTACAAGTAAAACGCATCTCAGAGTTTCTGTATAAAAGTGATTTATATGCTATTGGTACTTTATCCCCTTTGTTGAATGTGATGTGGGTGTAACCAGATGGACCAGCGACCACGCGGATCACGAAATTAGTAGCGTTTACATGTGTGTGTAAATGTTTGGAAGCTAGCATATCAGCTTGAACGGAACACAAAATGTTTGTGTGTTCCTGTGTCCAGTGTGTGCTTTAAATAACTGGTCTTATCAAGTCGTAGAATGGTCTTGCCTATTCTGCGTAATCCAAAATGTATGTCCTGCTAAAATAAAAAAATCCCAAAATGATTGCTGTCTTTTCAGAGTTGTTGCAAGTTGGAGCAACACACATTTTGTAAAAAGTGGCTTGCTAGGCTTTTTCCTTCACTTGGCAATTCGTATTCTAAAATAGGACATTGAGATGGGCAATTTGGGATTTTTTGAAATTTAATTTGTAGTCCATTGGAAGCAAACCCCAGAACTGCGCAGTCTACTCTCTCCAAGTGTTCCATTAATTATTTGTCAGTTAGATATACATCATCCACATAGGATAATGCCTCCTCATCAAAATTTTGAAGTAACTCTGTTACTCAGGCTGAGAACCTCCCAGAGCTATTTTATACCCCAGTGGCAATCGACAAAATTGCTGCTATGAGCCTAGCACTGAAAATGCTGTCAAATATCTCCTTCCTGGTGCTATATCTTGGCAAAAAAATTCATTTGAGATATCTAATGTTGATTTGTATTTTTTCTGCACAATGTTATTTATTAGTGCAGCTCTGTGTGCATTTTGTACTGCGAATGTGCAAGTAGATGTGTTCAAATGTCTGTAATCCTTAGACGCTAAGAATTGTCCGGCTTCATTACGGGAAACAAGGGATAGTTCATTGATGAGGTGCAAATATCTAGTACGCCTTGTCATTCAAGTTGTTCAAGAACTTCCTTACCTTGTTTTTTAGCTTCATGTTTTATGGGATATTGTCTTTGGGGTTGAGGAGTTGATTTCAACCGAATCTTGTGATGAGGTGACTCATCATCTTACTCCACATGATTGCGGTATAATGCAGGAGCTAGCTCTAACACCCACTCCTTGACATAAGAATGTTTCACTGATCCTGTACCGATGTCTGGAAAGGCCAGTAAAATTACACTTTCCCCATTTGGGTACTCCATTACAAACTCAGTTGGCCAATCCTTTTCAGCCAAGAGAATATGGTAACCATACGTCAAGTTCTTTTGTAATTTTGTATAAACGATGGGGTACACTTACCCTAGTATCAGGCATTTCCACCATGATTTGCTCACACAGCTCTACAGTATCACTGACCACCCCGTTCAGTAGCAGAGTATTTTGGGCATGCCTAATTTTAATTCCAGGTAGCTATTTCTTTTGAAATTAAGGTTTAGGAGTCTTTGATTTCTCTTCTTTTTCAAGGATGTAGTCTGATGAGCGTTGTGATTCCTTCTTCGGTTTCACGTGCTCTTCTGATCTACGCTCTGACCGTCCACCTCTCTCCGAATGTGTATCAGATGACTCCTGAAAGGAACAAGAGGAACTTGTATCGGTATCCTGATACCTATCAGGCTTTCTAATGTTATCACAGTTTCTAAAATTATATTTCTTTTCAGTGGAGCCCTGCTGAGGAGACCCACCGTGTGTTTGTGTCTTGTTTTTATTTTTTGGTTTATTATCCCATTTCTTCTTTGTGTGCTCGCTTAGAGTTATCCTTTTCAGAATTACTCTTAATTTGTTGTTTCCCAGATCTGGCTCCCAAATTATCTCTCCCTAGTGTTGCATTCTTCAATAATTTTAGACAATTCCCGCTCCTGGTGTGCAGGAGTGAAATCCCTCAGGCATTAGTGTATGTCCAATGCGGCTGCCTCCCCTTTTATGTTACTTAACATAACGGCTGACACTGTGGCAAAATTGCCCATTAGTTTCATTCCAAGTCCAGAGCCGGTGCTGACCCCTACTCATTCTGTACGTATTTCAGTATGTTAGACAAAACATCCAGAGAATGGGTACCATGTGTTCTGGAGAAACGGCAGTGAAGACTGTACCCAAAGTTGCGCAGCCTTACATCAGGGGAGCCATCCCCACTGACAAGCAATATTTTGTGTTTTTCCTGCTGGCTCATATGGGTAAACACTGCTTCAAGCTGGCTCCTCATCAGCCATTGTTTTAAAATGTTTGGGAGAAAAATGGAAATTAAATGAATGGACTATGGATATAGGGTTTAAACAATATGGGAAGTTTTATCTTTCGAGCTTGAACAACCTACAGCCAGTACATAGGGTCTACCTACTCAGTTGAGGCAGAATTTTTCTCTTGGAGGTGAGCAGGAGTCTCTGAGGTAGCACGATTGAACTACTCAGGCGATCCATAAAATAAGAACCCAACCAACGCTGGTGGCGCCACGTCGTGTAGTTTCGACTAATCCGTAGGATCTGCGTGTTTGTTAGACAACATACACTTTGGGTGAGGTGCTTAGACTGATTCTATGCACCCTACATTATATGTTGGCCTAGAGACCAACTACCTAACAGTGCCACCATCAGCCCCCCTAACCCAAACAGGGAGCGAATAATTTCTGGCACCCACTGAACATGACAACCCTGTCCTCTTAAAGATCGTGTTAACAGATCTAAAACCCTTTTCGCTCAGTCACTTGTGCGCTCTTGTTCTCAGAGAAATATACAGAGAATACACAATGAGACATTTTCAATATATTTATTGAACCGTTATTCTGGTATAGAATACATATGCTGCAATAATCCATAGACAGAATCAGATGAAAGTGATTACAAGCACCAAAATGGTAACTAGCAGGTATAATTCCACCATGGTGTTAAAACACTGTATATATGCAGGGACATGGTACAGGTTAGTAATCAAATAGACTCCTACTATGCAATCCCTACTCTATGTGTGTCTAGAGTGTATGTAGGTGTATAGCCAAGAATCCCCCACTGGATGATCCAACCCCATTACCTGGAGGGAAAGAATGTAGAACCCCGTTCTGGTCACAAGCTGGACATCCTTCATGGAGATGTCAGGCAACTGCTTGGTAAAACCTCAGCATGCAGGAACCTTCTATATCAGCTGAAGTGTCTTCTCTGCTAACCCCCAGAAATGCTTATTCATTTATAATAAAAAGCACCCTTGTGATATACGTTTAGATTATCATTGCTATGGATATACAGATAGCCCTGTCCCCCCATTGATGAAGATCGAACAACATTTGTACAGCGTGCGTAAAAGCCTTGTACTCGGTGTTCAGGACATCATTATAATGTTGTGCAAAGCCAGATGCGTAAGCCAAGCAATTTTTGGGAAACTAATCCAACAGGGGTACGCACGCAAATGTGTGTAAAAGGCTATAGTGAAATGTTGTTGCGCAGAAAGTGGACAATGTTAGAAAAGTGCAGCTTCTCTACATGGGCCTAACTCAGGCACATCACAAACTATATTAATGTCAAAGGATACCCCCACGACAGGTAGGGGCACCAAGGGTACCTTAGTCTGGCCATCAGACTTGCCGTTGGCCTGAAAGGCCAGACAGGTACGTCAAAACTTCTCCACTTCCTGGCCAACTCCTGGTCAGTAAAACAGAGATGCTAACCTGTCCTTTGTCTTTTTGATGCCCAGTTGACCAGCTAAGGGTACTTCATGGGCTAGCTGCAACAGTAAATTCATGTGCACCTGAGGAATCACCACCCGTTAGCTGGATCCTGGCTCTGGGTCTGTGGGCTACCTGTAAAGGAGCTCATCTTACCAAGCCACCTTGTGCTTTCCGACTACTCCAGTAGAGACCTGTTTCTGAGCAGGATTCCACAGGCCAACAAGTGTAGGACACTCAGCCTATGCCTTTCGAAACTCCCCACGGGACAGTCTTCCTGCCACCAGCAGCTCCTGCAGCTCAGGCAGGGAACCAAACTTCAACACCTTATCCGCCTCTGGATGCTCACCCTCCTCTCCAACTAGAGCAGGAGGTGTAGACACCAGGATATGTACATTCTTAGAATCTGTCCTTTGTTCTTGTTATGGCCTATTCTCCTTATTCTGTCTTCTGCTAGAGTGGTCCCCATCTCACTAGGAAGTGGTTTTACCATTTGTGCCCTAGTGAGCACATCTGATGAAATCCAGGGCATATAGGCTTCAGGGCCTGGTACTAACTTTGGTTCAACCGGATCATTCCCCAGAGAGCCTCCAGAGCCCTGCTTCTATTGTATACCCATGTTGACCATTGCCTTCTTGCCATTCACCTCTACCTCCGGTTTGGCAAGATGGTACTCCATGTCATCAGCGCTAGCTACGAGTCCATAATCCTTGGAACCAGGGTTGATCTCCACGGGTTTGAGATATTTCCGTTCAGTCATAGTCCTGTGGGCACCTTTATCCCTCATGGCAGGAACCTCCCTTCCATTGACACTTGCCATGCTTAAGGGCTTCTGGGTCGAGTTGCCATATGTCTCTGGTGACTAGGTTAAACTTAGCTAAGCCTCTTTTCATGTCTGCCTACACTGAAAGCACATTTGCTATCACGGGTGCCACTGGCACTGCGTCCTTCACTGTGTTGTCCATCGTTAAGTGTCTCTTTTGGTGACACTTCTAGCATTTAATCACCTTGGGAGTGAAAGGACCCTTATGTTGCCGGAAGAAGAAAAGATTACATGACTTCTGTTGGCAGTATAGCATAGAGTTTATAAAATGTGCACACAAGATCAGTTAGCTCCGTGGAACTGGAATCTGAACTTCAACTTACAATGAGACAGACAGTTTCTTTTAAAGCTTTGTAACAGCAAGTATGTCATACATTTGCATATTAAATCAAACATTTGCTTAAGCACAACATTATCATTTAATATCAAAAGGTAATACTTTCTGCAAAAACATCTAACAACACGTTTACGGATTGCGACTCTTGCACATGTTATTGTTACATTTTCGACCACCAATGCACTACTGGTGTCCTTGGCTTGTCTCGTGCTTTGAAGCCTAACAATGCTCTACTGCCTACAAGTCTACTGCTCTGCAAGGCCTAACTTCCCACTTATCCTGTACCTCTGTGCTGCTATTTTCTCAGTGATGCGTTGTTGCAATGCCACTGTGTGACTTTCCATTTCCGCTGTGTCGAATTATATTTCTCTGGTCTACTAAAGCTCGTGCCTACTTCCCTATCCCCAGGTCCTGACTCCATTTCTGTTTTTTAGGTCTTGTGCCTAACGTTTCAGTGCGCAGCACTGCTCGCGCAGCGAGAGACCTCTTGTACGGGGTTTTAAAATCGCCCTAGGAATCGCACACACTAGTACGTGTGCTTTTCGTTTTGGCTTCCGCGATCGGCCTTTGCGTGCCTGTTTTTCTCTAAGACGACACAGGCGCGATAATTGAAAACACATGTTTCACTTTGGCACATGTGCGCACACAGCTCGCGGGCTTGTTTCTTTCACTGCCCCTTGTTTTCTTTCCCAGTGGCATTGTCACGGGCCTCTTGTTCTCAATGGGCTGTGGATTTTGTGAGGTATCAAGCGTCGAGATCCGATTTCTATATCTGGCGTGGTTTGTCCCGAAGTATTAAATGTTGGTAAAAAGTGATAAAAGTACTGTCTGCAGTTTTTGGGGTGCCACTCCAGGCATTGCTTGGGTATGTGGCTGAAATACCAGCAGGAATATGCAAAGTAAGTGCATGTGCGTTGTTACTGGCAGAGAGATGAGTAGCACTTTGCTGGGAAAGATGACCCATTAGGAGTTAAAGACTGGAGAAAAGGCTTGTTGCACTATGCTTAAATGCCGGATTTATAATCTGTGACACTGCCAGCTTCTTCCAGCCTGCACGACCTCTGCACCACCTCTGACTGCATGTCTGGTCAGTACCGGCAACATGGCTGAGCTTTAATGCAGTAGGTGAAGGCTTCAGAGGTAGAGATCTGAGGTAGCTGATGTCAGTACTCTAAGTACAGAGATATGGCCCCAGATTCTGAAGGGGAAGGGGCTAGCGAGGCTAATGATAGATCCATTTAGTGTCCTGTTTAATTTGCGGGAATTCCTTCCGGTGGTGCTGTGCCCATTTAACTTTCATAATGTAAGTAGGCCACCCTCTCCACTACTACAGTGTATTGGAACGCAGGTACATGTGCCTATTAGTATATACTGTCATGACATTGTTTCTTTGGTTTGCCAAATTGTATGTCTTTCCTATGCATGAAAGTAAATTAATAAAAAATCAGATATAAAGTGATCCCTTGGAACCAATCGCTCAGAATGTGTGTAATAAATAACACGTTAAAGTGAATGGATCGCCTCGTGACACATAAGGATGATACAGTGGGCTGGATTGCGTAATGACGAATAATAGCGTGGACTCTAGATTGGCTAATGTGTAGATAAGGGGACATAGATGAAATCCGACCAGAAAGGGCCACGGCGGCTCCCAGCACAGCACACCAAGTGGCCCCCGCTGTAACTCGCACCCGCTGTTTGCATGGATAGGTTGCTGCACATTATCAGGGAGTCTGCATTAAAGTGCACACAACAGTGAAAAGCCGAATGGGCGCGATTACAGGACTTGAGTAATACTTTGTAATACATTAATCAGCTTGGTCAGGAGGGAGCTTTCAGTCTGATTAAGTGGGAGGGCGGAATTGCGGTTCTCAGAGAAAATATTGCACAAGTGTTAATATTGACTGTACCGCTAAATCCACTATGGGAACAGTGGCCGAGCAGCACGTACATCCGTGTAGCGTGAGGTGGAGCATGCGTCCAATCATCTTATATACTATTGAAGAGTGAAGTGAGGCTCTCAGTCACGGTAGGTAAACCCTATGTGCAGCACAGTAACCTACAACATGAACCGCAATTGTATGGCAAAACACAAAGCCTTCATTTCTTATTTTTAGCAGCAAGCAAATTAAGTTACACATGAAAACGTTTAAATCCCAGAAACTGTGGGAGGTGGATGCTTTCTAAGGAACTGATGAATGTCACTGTCTCCTAGGGCCGTCGCCTTCAGTAAGACTTTTCAAGCAAATGTTCAACATTTGTTTAAACATTTTTTTTATTGGTTTTGAAATATGACTATAGCCATCTGGTGGCAAATACACAAATAAAACAAACATAGACAAACCCCTGCGCGCTCAACCCTACTCCACTTTGCTTTCCTCCGCCTTCCGACCAGGAAACTCGGTGGTGTCCAGCTCGGGGCAGATGCTAGGGGCCCAGAAGCAAAGTGTTAGCTGTCTACTGCCCGAGTAAGCCTGGGATCGGGATTGGGTGGCTTCCAAACAGAAACAACAGGCTGGCATGTGGTGAGGTGCTGACTGACCCTGCGCGCTTTGTATAGTGGGCCACGTCGCCATTGAGGCCTGCTCTGACGACATCGCAGCCAGGGGCAAGCTCCCATGATATCGTGTGCCAAGTAGTTGCAAATACAGGAGAGCCCTGGAGACACAGCTCGGGCGCTGCTGGTGTGCACCCGGCATACAACTGAGGCTCAGATCGGAGCTGAGGCCTAGGATCCCGCTGAGGCCGGAGTGCGCTTGGACCTGGCTGGGTGGCGCTACAGGCTTCTAAGGAATGAAATCTGTTGAGAGCGGGTGCTCCCGCTGAGATTAGCGCCTTGGAAAACGAAGACGCGTCCGGAATAGTACCTGTGTGTCCCACCCAGGCGTGAAATGGTGGAGACGGAGCAGCAGGCCCCATGCGTGGACCGTGGAAGTACGCTATTATACCTGGGGGCTGTTGGCCTCGGTGGGAGCTTGCGGCCCTTCCCGCGGATTGGTGCATTGCAGCCGTGTGCCTCGTTCACGTGGGAGTGAGCCCGGGAATGGATGGCGAGGTGCGGAGCTCGAGGGTGACACAGTGTGGGTGCAGCGGGTGGCGGGTCTAGGCCGGTTCTAGCGGAGCCGTGGCACAGAGCATCTGGCTTCCTGGCACGCCGGCAATAGCTGTTGTTGCTGCCGGGAGCTGGTTGGTGACAATGCTGCTTGCCCCTGCAGGTGCTGCCTGCTGATCCGTCGCCCCCCACAGGAAGAGACTATTCGTGGACTGGCCACAGTGGGGTCTCCATTCAACACCTGGCGCTGTGCAACTCACCTGCACACAGGGGGCCCTACATATAGGGGAAGACGATTTCCCCTACACACAATCAGCAGAACCAACTAGCACTGTAGGGCCCCTGAGGTTGACTACTTTCTACATGCTGTGAAGGGAGGCGAGCCCAACCATACCAGTCTTCAGGACCTTTTATCTCTAGTCAATATGGGGAAAAACGACCCCAAGCAGTCAAAATTACCATTTGAGAATATGGTCTCGCATTATTAAAGTTTGAGCTATTGGCATTGCTAATAATAATGCAACACCAATAGCTCAAACATTCAGTAATTGTAGACATCGTTGGCCTGTATTTTTCCTTTAACACATACATCTGTACACTTCTTTCATTGACATGAGTAAGCCTTCTTCATTTTCTACATTCATTGTAACATTCCCCCCTTTGTTTGAAATTTCAACTATTTGCTTACCTTCCCTTTTGCTGGGATTCATTAATGTGTATACATTCTCCTCAACGTCCTGCATATTTTTGACCAATTTAGTAGTAAACATCCCACCCAACTTCTGACTAACCCTTTTGCAACATACTATCACTATCTGGAAGGCACAGAACATCAATAGCTAGATTACAAGAACAGGTAATGAGGCCTTAAATACTCCTAACATCCAGGATGGTACCCCAGTTAACTACCCTGAAAACCATTCTTCGGGGGCACTCCCCTTGTCCACCATCTTCTTTTGCAAGGTATTCAGAGTTTGTATGGCTTCTGCTAGTGTTCCAGTATCTGTGTCATGGCTGGAATATATGTGCAGCAAGCAGGTTGAATCTTGGCACATACTCCACCCTCCATAGCCATCATTAAGTCCAGCACATATCTATGCAGCATAAGCATTACTCTCATAGCTGGCAACTCTTTTTTGACTGCTTTAAGTCCATCCTCAGTGGCGTTGATGAGTTTCATCAACTCCCATCAAGTAATCTGAAGCCAATGGCAGACGCTTTCGCTTAAATGAACGCAAGGTTGCTGCCGAAGTAGAGCTGTGCGTAATTGAACAGCCAGGCTGTAGTATTGAAATACTCTGCAGCTCTCGTCCTCCTGTTATGGTGCAGGAAGGTGCTGGAAATACCAGGGAGGGGTGTGCACAGTGACCAAAGAACAGAGACCTCTCCACCTGAAGGAGGTTGCGTATACAGCCTCTCACCACAGTTGCAGAGTAATCCATTAGGTTGAGTTGTCCCATTGCATGTCAGTATTATATCTTGTAACATTGCAATTGAGGTTGTTTCCCACTGGGACTGTTCCATTTCTCCAAAAACACAAAGAGAAAAGAATGGGGTTTCTACCTGCTCTATGTGTGAGCCTAGATATATTCTCATCCCACACTGCCTGACACTTTTGTCATGTGCTATTTTCATTCCGATTCACCTTCCATAGAGAAAGTGTCCTGCACCAAAATGTAGCGCCATGTGACAATGACCATGAACATATACTGATCTTTTTGCTCAGACATATGGCCTTTCTTGACAATCGTGGAGTGGGGGTGTGGAGGAGTAATTCTTGTAGATTAGTATAGGTCAGGATAAGCTAAAAATCTGTGATGCAATATTTTAGCTCTTCAAGTTTAATCTTTTTACCTCAAAATTTGTGTCTTGGCCAATGCATCTAACTTCACTACTAGCTCTTTGTGGTCTGATAAAACATTCATTACATCTGCTAAGTCCTTCTCATAGTGTGTGGTGTGTGCTAGGAATGTTCCCTGTTTGACCCGCAGTGGTTGCATCTGCACTCGTATTCTTCAAAGAAAAAGATGTAACAGATACATGGTAATATTTGGTATGTCTGTGGAAGACTGTAGCCTATCTGAGTCGGTGGTGTGTTGAATCAAAGAACAAACAAAGAGAGAAGTGTTAGATGTCTGCGTACCTATCTCTGCTATGTGCTGATACCACATATTATCTAATTAGCGAGCTTGAATACTATGGGATATATTTTTCTATTCGGGTACTGCTCTCTGAAAGCATGTGATGTTTTTACATAGTCCCATATTTGAGATAAAATACCATTACACTGTAGCCACCTGCATAAGAAGACATAAAAAGAAAAACAAAACAGCAACACATAGCTATCCACTAGTAGAGTCGACAAAATACTCCACTCACTCTTTGAAGGGAGACATTGTTACTCCTGTGCCTCCCTGTCCCCCTCTTGTTCCCCTTCTCTCTGTGTATGGAAGTGTCTGAGGCAAGGCGAGATCCATTCACACATCTCTCACATGGCTCCATGGGGTTCTTATTGTCACTGAGAAGGGGCTGTCAAATCTGGGATCCTTCCATTTGTGGACAAAATTCCGCACATAAACTTTTTGGCCAACAGGTATCGGGTTGAGGCGGTCTTCTCCTTTTGCAATACCTGTTTAAAGAAGAACTTGACAGACTTCATTAACTCAGACAAATAATTCATTTCACACCCCAAAACCTCAGCTGTCTTATGGGCATCTGTCTTTTGCTCTGCTGTTGTTAAAGGGGTGGACAAAGCAAACACAAGGAGATGATGGACGGAGCGCTTACACTTTTCAGACACTCACCCCCAGTCACAGATCTGGGTTGAATCTATCATTCTTTAGCTCACTTCGCCACCTCAGTTCAGATCCAGCTATATGCAAATCAGTCTTGACCCTGTGCCTCATGGGAACAGTCTAGTCTGAACTGCCAAGCCAGGTCTTCCCTGAACCGGAAACAAGCTTCCTGGGACCGGTTTCTTGTTAACTCATGACAACACAACTAACTTAGTCATACGGATTGTACCTGGTACCGTGAGTTTTACTTACCTGACATTCAATGAGGGAGATACAGTCCCCATTGCCTACAAACCGCATTTGTACACATCAGCAGAGATGCGTTGTCCCCCCATTGAGAAAATTCATACAGCAGTACAGATGGTGATCCTGAAGGAACGCTCTCTGGCTCAGGGGAAAAGCATTGTTATGGTATCGCCTGTGCCTACTCTAGAGGCGGTCACAAAGATGAGCGTACCGAATTCTAAGGCCTTGCACCCACGTTGGATTCAGTGGGCGAGTTGTTTGACATCGGCTGATGTCACTTTTATCTTTGACCCATCCTTGCAGAAACGCGAGTTTTTACAGCATGAACAAGTTCATCCTGCGCCACAGTTTTTACTTACTCTTTACCAATACAAGTGCATAGTTTATAGCAACAGATTGGCGCAGCCGGCCGTTGGTTCCAAACATGCTTACTAGGCCACCTGTGTTATTGTGGCAGGTTCTATGGTTGACAGTGGGTTTAAGTCTTCCTTAGTCCACACACAGTCAGTCTCTTGGGTGCTGCACGGCTCGTTTGGCTGAGCAGCAGGCTTTAGTGTTGGCTCTCGAATTTGCTGATCCAGATGTACCTACTCTTATAGTGTGCAATTCTTTCTATTGTGTACAATCATTTAATGACAATCTCTTCTTTTGGTCTCAAAACGATTATCAAGACTCTAAAGGTAGCGCAATGAAGCATAAGACGCTTTGGGTTTGAGTGGCAGCTCTTAAAGAAAGCTTGCCGCTCACACATGTTGTACATACTTTTGGCCATCAGCGTGTGGGAGCACATGCTGTTGGTAATTCTCTGGCTGGTGAGGCAGCCATCTGCAGGTGTCACATGTTCAGTAGCAGCAGTTACAAGGTCCATTACTAAAATTGATAATGAAATTCTGGTAGCTATAGCTGCTAAAAGGGATGGGACGGCGTTCCCAGAAGGTTTCCCTTCTAAGTATTCTTATCATTTATCACTGGAACAAGTTCCCTTTGCTTCCATTCCATCCGTTAGGAATCAGCCAATCCCCAACGGAGACTCCAGGCTTTCTATGATCATTGCCGCGCATGAAGGCATGGCTTCTGCTATGCTGGAGTTTCAGCAACAGTGCCTCTTTTGCAGCAGGGTTATTGGTGGCGTGGTCTGTATTGACAGACTCGTAATTATGTTCTTTCTTGTGACATTTGTGAACAAATTTAACATCATCCACGGTTGACGTCCACCTCACACGCAGCTATACATTTAAAATCAACAATTTGGTGGTATTTATCTTGATCACTGCAGTCCTTTGACGTCAGACACTGCCTATAATATATTTTGGTTGCAGTGGGTTCCTTTGGGTTTGGCCGCAACATGGTGCTGATGCTCAAAATGTCATTAGAGATTTGCGTGTCTTTATCGGAAGATTTGCTTGTGGTACCTTTCATTCTGACCAAGGTCCTGTGTTCGCCTCTAAGGCTTACAAGGATGCGATGAAGTCACTGGGGGTTCTATTGCAATTTTCATCTCCATACAGGCCTGAGGGCAATTCGATAGTGTAGTGAATGAACTGGGACTTAAAGCAATCTTTTACAGATAGAGGGTTAGGTACTGGCAGGGGTTGGCTGGCTCATTTATATGGGGTTCAACGTGCACTAAATAATCTCCCAAGAAGATCTCTGGGGGGCGGACCCCATACGAAATGCTCTCTGGCGTCAAAATGTTTGTGCCAGACCTTGATGGCCTAGACGTTGTGGCGGCTGCCACAACTTTTGATGTAGATAACCATTGTGCTATGTTACAGGATCTACAAAAGACTTGAGACACTCTTGCTAAAACTGAGTTGCACTCGTCCAAAGACACAGCGGTGCTGATCCCAGTCACAGGGTGGCTTCCTAAAGTTGGAGATCTGGTCTGGGAGAAGATAGAGAACAAAAAAGAGTTTGTCCCTCCTACCGGGCACCAGTCCCAGTTCTTGGATTAAAGGGCACTCAAACTGTGATGTTGCCTCTACTACTAGGAGTGTAAAGTGGAAACATCAATTGATGTGCTGCCTGTTTTGTCATCATCTTCAACGACTACACCTCGAGATTATGTCTCGCCGCCTATGGAGCTTACTGTAGACATTCCCACATGTACGCTCCAATCATCTTTTAATGATGACCAACCACGTTATATCGATTAGGAACTGTTGTTTATTACATGGACAGAGACAACTTTTCTTTAACTTCATCATCTTCTTCATCGAATTCTACTGTGGATGATCCCCCAGTAGTATTTTCATTTTCTTTTCCTGGTTTCGCAGAACTTATCTGGTTCCTCCTTGGACCTACATGTGGATGGTGTTTACAATGGTATTGCTCTTCATGTGGGTTGGAATTGTGACTGTCTTTGTTCTTTTAATTAATGGTCATTATTTGCCAGAACGCTCTGATGTACATTTGGTTGATGGTGTTTTGGCCCTACACACGTCATCGCATTTAATTAAAAGGGTTAAATCCCATGTTAACATTTCGGCTGTGCCAGTAGTAGATGGAAATTTTTAGGATAAAGTTCCATACGAAGTATACGGCCCGATGGAGACAATTCGAATGCCATAAGTCTTTTGTGTGTCACTGGGTGATGTCATCACACCTGGGATGCATTTGTAGGACTGGAATATTAATTCAGTACATTCATTGTTTTCAGATTTAAAATATTACACTGCTTTTGAAAACTGAGGATTTGTATTTAAATTCTGCCAATTATAGTGATTTACTCTATTTCCAACATTATGGTCATCATTTCTTGCATAAATCCAACACAGTCAGGAATCACGTTAAATATACACAATGGGAACATTGTCCTGTTCCATTTAAAGGTTGTTCCCAGACTCAGAAAAATAAGTATGTCTATTTTTCAGGCTATAATTTGTCTGATCTCAGGTCCTATTATTATAAATTAAATGCCCAAACACATACAAAATTTATGCTGACCCATACTAAATTGGTATATTCTTCAAATTTCATAACTAATTTGTCCTTAGGAGGTTATGATTTTTGGAAAGACATGATTGATTTAAAATCAATATGGGGTACCAAATATTGGCAGGTGCATGGAACTGAATCATTGCATCAGGCATGTCTGATATCATCACAGATGATATTCCTGAATCAGACAGTTCAACAAACTACATGTTTTCGTTTGGCTACTGCTAAAAATTTAAATTCTCCATCATTCCCGTCATTAGCAGGTTATGACGACTGGCAACAGAATGCAAATTATTCTCTAGGGGACTTACACGGTTTGGTCCATAATGGTACCCTTAATTTGTTCACTATTAATCCCTTGGGCTGGTTAATATGGCCCCTCAGTACTAATGCTTGCCAGTTAAGTTTTTCAAATTCGACAGAAGGATTTAGGCTCAGTAGACCAGATCCTCGTTTTCCACAAACACATTTGGTTACAACCTATTCAGTGGGTAAATTGTGTCAACAGTGGTTGGGACAGTCATCATTGTCTTCTGTGAAACAACATCTCTCAAGTTCACTGGCGACATTGATCTTGCAGATTTCATTTTGGGTCCAAGGTCTCCTCGCCCAAAACATATTGCTTATGCAGCATATAATGAATTCTCGAAGCTGTACCAAATGGAGGCAGCTTTTAGATTGCGACAACTAGATCAAGACGACTTGCGTACAGTTTTGGATGTTGTGGACAACAGCATTAATACTTTGTCTTCTCTTATTTACACTTTGGACAATATTGTTTCATCTGTAATTGACATTGTGCAGAATGAAGTGTCTGTTTTGTATCATGGCCAAAATCAATTACGCTCTGTTATGCAATTTGGCTGGACTTTGCAAACATTGAAAAATGGGGAAGGGCCTTGGAATTAGTTGAACACAACTGACCTGTTTTTGCCCTTTCATTTAACAGATAAACAAAAACTTATGTCCATGAAAGATTCGACATACACATTGTTGCATATTGAGAAGTTAGAACAACTACCCTGCTCAATAGCAGAGACCAATTCCTCAGTATGGTTAATGCACGGGGTTATTTCTTTGCCCATTTCCCTCTTTCAATTTACTGCATGTATGAAACATTATCCCAATGGTAGATTTGAACCCTGGGTAGTGCTTTCTTTTTTTTTTTTTTGTTACTTTTTAAAATTTTTATATGAACAACCGGGTACCGGTACATACAAGACAAATTCAAAGTGAGAAATCCCCCCTTCATACAGTCCTCATCATAGTGACATTCACCCCATGAAGGAAGAGGGAGTCATGTGGAGCAAGTCGGACATAGAATTTACAGAGAACTATAAGAGACAACGCTATCCATAGAATACGTTGCAACAGGTGGTTGGGGCTGCAGGGAGCAAGAACACCACACCTAAGGGGGGGAAGCCAGCACCTCCGCCGTCAACTGGGCCATCAATGTTCGCCTTTCCCTCTGAAGCTCCACTGTCGGGGAAATGCAAATGTCTCCTCTGTATCTATTCCATGTTCCCCATTTCTGATCCCGTTTCTTGGGGCAACCCCGTCCCTTAAATACTGACTTTTCAGCAACCATGGTTAGGTCCATATCCTGTGCCCAGTCAACCAGGAGCAGGACTGTCCCAACCCCCCATTTCTGGGCAATATTCCTTTTTAGCCTGTGTGAGGTCCGTCGCCCCCCAAATATTAAATAAGCGCAGCTGTGGCGATAACCCAAGGGTTTTGCCTCCCGCCCTCTCCGGTTGACGGGCAATTTTCCCCCAGTAGTCCTGGATGCGTGGATAGTCCCATAAAATATGAATGAAAATGCCCTCCTGGTTACAGTGTCAGAGGCAAAGTGGATCGGGCATCTGCCTAATTTGAACAGTAATTTGGCATCAAAGTAGGCCCGGTGGAGGATCTTAAACTGGAGGAGCCGCATGCGCATGGGGATGGCTACTTCTCGAGGCGAGGCCAAGGCGTCCCGTCACATGTCATCCTCCAACTCCGCCAAATCCCTCTCCCATCCCCTCAGTTTCAGCATCGGGTCAACACGATTGTTGACTAGCTTTTTGTATGTAAGTGAAATGGCCTTACGATCCATGGGATCCAACAATAACCGGTCTGCCAGCGGGGATGAGTCGGGAGGGGGCCATCTCTCAGCAAGGCGGAGGACACAGCATGGGTAATCTGTAAAAACCTAAATGTCTCGGACGGTGCCAATTGGTATTTAGCTTGAAGCTCCGCAAACAAGGCCAGCTTCCCTTTAACCCAGAGGTCTCTAACCGTGGAGATTCCAATTAAATCCCACTTGTCAAACCCTGGACAAGAGCTAAGATGCCCCAGAACACCAGGTTCCCATAAAGGTGTTGCCTTCGTAAGCCGCTTGTGCCACCCCAACCTTTTGGTGACACTGTGCCAAATCTCGACCGCGCGCGCCGTAGGCCCTGTTAGGTTGGGTTTGCGGGGATTGGTGTAAAGCGCTCTATTCTAACCGCCTCGCCCCATGAGCCAATGGTCCATGCGAAAATTAGGCTTGTCGTGGGGTTCAAACACCCATCTATTCACAGCGATCAGCTGGGACGCTTGATAATATAGTCTGAGATCCGGTAGGCCGATGCCCCCATCATACCAACCCATGGTGAGTTTAGTCATTGCTATTCGTGGCGTACGGCCCTCCCACAACAATTCCCGCAATACACCATCAATTTGGGAGAAATAAGAATCTGGGATCGAAATGGGGGTATTCTGCAGAGAATAGGAAGTGCGAGCATTTTAAACAGGGACGCACGTCCAAGAAGAGTCAGGGGAAGAGAGCGCCAATGCTTGGCATCGGATTTAAAACGCTGCAGAGGTCCAAGTAGGTCTTGTTCAAAGAAGAGATCGGTGTCAGGAGTGACAAAGATGCCCAAATATCGAAAACTCCGGGGAGCCACCGGTATCTCATAGCCCTGAGGACTCACCGGGGGGGGGGAACCCCACAGCGCGTACATCTGTGACTTGGACCAGTTAATCTGATATCCAGAGTGGGCACCAAAGATGTGAAAAATATGAAGCACCCGCAGCAGCGAGCGCGCAGGGGAAGCCAAGTACAGGGGGATATCATCAGCATAGAGCGATATGCGGTCCTCGTGACCCTCCGTCCACTTAAGCCCCCGTATCTCTGGATCACCCCGGACCCACACCGCAAGTGGTTCTAAAACAAGGGCGAAAAGTAATGGTGACAAGGGGCAGCCCTGCCTCGTGCCTCGATGAAGCTCAAAAGTGGCGGAGCGAAGGTTATTAACAACGACATGGGCAGTCGGGCAAGTATACAATAGCCGGATCCAACGTATCAGTTTAGTCCCGAACCCTAGGCGAGTCAGATGAGCAAAAAGAAAGTCCCACTCGATAGTATTGAATGCCATAGAGGCATCCAGTGATAACAGAATCGCGTCCTCCTCTAATGTATGGAGTCTACCGAGGACCCCATGGATCCGACGCACGTTCCGAGCTGTATTTCTCCCCGGCATAAACCCTGATTGATCCGGATGGACCAGATCAGTGATATAATGGAGGAGTCGATTTGCAAGGAGTTTTGCCAGGATCTTAGCTTCGATCGTCAAAAGGGATATGGGACGGTACGATTTGCACTCCTCAACAGGCTTGTTTGGTTTATGGATAACCACGATGGCTGCGGTACAGATCTCCGCGGGGAGGATCCCTGACTCAAAACATCAGTGTATAAATTTAACAAGTGGGGAGCCAACAGAGTTGACATGGATTTAAATAACTCAATGGGAAACCCGTTAGGGCCCATAGCTTTACCGGAACTGACATCATGTATAGCCTTTTGGACTTCTGTCACCGTAATGTCTGCCTCCAGGGTCTCTCTGTCTTGAGGGGAAATTGTGGGGACGTCGATAGTAACCAGGAGGTCAGCCGACAGTGGGGCCTGAGACGTGGGAGAGCTAGTGTAGACATTCTCATAATAACTAGCAAATATGTCGCGATTTGTTGAGGGTCATTAAAGACAGTACCCTCAGAATTTGCTATCGCGCGGACCCACCTGGCAGCCTGCTCCCGTCGTTCAAGCCGCGCAAGGAGTTTACCTGTCCGCTCATCCTGTTCATAGAGCCTATTCCGGGAAGCCAAAGAGCGCGCCGCGATGTCTTCAGAGAGAAGCTGTTGATAGTCCTGTCTCTTAATCGCAAGGCAATGACATGTGGCAAGGTCGGGGTCACGAGCGACTGACTCCTCCAGATCTGAGACTTCCGCCTCCAGCTCCCGCATTCTCCTGGATCGCTCCGCCCTGTGTCCCACCATGAGGGATAAAGCCCTGCCCTTTATAATTGCCCCAAAGGCCCCCCAGATTGTCACTGCAGAGTCAATAGAGCCAAAATTATCAGCAAAATATTATTTGTGGAGAGTCTCTTTGATGTTCGGAATCTTAAGTACCCACGGGTATATGGTAATGGTGTTGGGACGTCCCCCACCTCGAGAACCCAGAGTCACCAGGATGGGAGAATGGTCGGAGATCCCACAGGCCAGGCAACTTGACTTTGTAAAAAGGTGAACGTCTTGGACATGAGTGAATACGTAGTCGATACGCGATTGGCTGCCGTGCACCCTAGGGGGGTAGTGCTTTCTTGCACAAATTGTGGGTGTTACAGTTTACTTTTCACTGTCTACGTGAAGATAAAGAGGTTTCCTGACAGGCGAGGACTGTGATTCTACTGTGGGATATGCGCTAGTATGTCAATAAACAACAGAAAAAACACCTTCCCCTACTCCAGAATAACAATGCCCCACAGGAATGTAGTTTACTTCATTTATTATCAAAACATGTTTATCATTTTATAAAAATATTGGTATCACAAGTGCATGTTCAGACAATACATTTATAAAAAAGACATTTATACACTTAGAACATATGTTGCAATAGAGCCCCAAACAAATTTAATAAGGAACCATACATGTCTCCAAAAATAACACACGAAAAAAACAACCATAAAGTGTGAGAGACAAAACAATATAACATTAGACTTCAATGAACATACATACCAATTTACAAATTACACACAATGTACACAAACACAAGAGGTGCGCCGACGAGCGTTTCGGAGGTACCATGTACTTAAACCATCCTTTATCAGGGCGCTAAATTCATAGTTTTGTTCAGTGGTTGAAAGCCATCTGTGATCATAAATATAATGCAACGGGCTCTGTTCAATGTAAACACACTACTTTTCCAAGGATGTACTATTCCAAAGGAATAGGCCTCTAGAGGATATTGGAAGTCCCCGAACATAGGAAAACTACCTCATTTGTAGTTGAAGTTTATACTATCGCAGTGGGATCACCCATGGTCCCCTAAGTGCGCACAGTCTTGGACGTGATAGTAGAGGATGATACGATACAAGATATATAATAGTTTTATGAAATCACCCCAGTTCGCGTCCCGTGGGCTGCAAAAAGTTGCGTTGGAGTCCAAAATAATCGGTCGCGCAATGAATGAAATTAACAACCGGCAGGCCACGTGTATAAAGAATTATTCTATTACCGTAGACTCCGATCGCCAACAGTGCCAGGGCTCTCAATACAAACATAGGCAGCAAATATATAGAGAGAGATCAAGGGAGATTCCGCCGAAAATTAAAATGACGCCGTCTGGGTCATCTGTCCTCCATCAGTGCAAGAGTCTATGTACACAAGTTCAACTTCATGGGCGCTTGCAACGTATCAGCACCCAATTTGGCCTGTTTTCTAAAAGGAACACCAGTCCCTTCAATACTTCTCACACTCGCATTGCTTTCTAACGGTAGTTATCGTATCCTAAATAACTACAACTGCTGCGGGTTATGGGCAGGCATTACGTATATAGTAACGGTCTCCGAAAGAGTTACTTGTTGCAGCAATGTTCTTTTTTCCATCCCACATGGGATGGTAGAGAGCTCCCTGTGGCCTTCCATTCCCACTTTAAAAACAGACTTCAATAAACTAAGCAGACTCAAAGCGCTATTGTTTCAACAAGAAGTCACTCTCACTCCTACTCGAGAGACCTTCGAATTGCAGGTGGCTAAAACATCTAGTGAGATTCAGTCACTGCTGAATACGAATCTCCCACTACATTTTGGGGAACTGATTCACCAGATCTTTAATGCGTCTTATACTGAAGGCCTTGCACATTTTTTTAACCTCGTAGGTTCCGGCCTTGTATCATCTTTTCAGTAGATTTTTTAGTAATACCAGCCTTTATCCATCCTATTTTTTCCAGAGCCTTCGGTGGTTTTCCACTTATCCTCTTATTGGCGTGTTGAGTGCTGGTTCTTCTGCTCCTGTTACACAATGGATATCCATCCTGTGGTTCTGCACAGACCAGGCCCTTGGCGACTGTACCATGAATTAATGCAGCAGCTTTTTGGATGCTAGCCGCTGGCAACGCTGAGTGTGTCTTAGGTTACTACTCACCTGAAAACCAGGTTGTTCCTTTGGGGAGATGAGAAGCTGGATCCCAACACCCCCAAGATGCTACCTCTGCAAGAGCGAGTAAACACACTCTGTGAAGGAAAAATCCTAGGGAAAGGGAGAAGTGGGATGAGAAACAAGAGAGACACGAAACACTGAGTCGTAGTAGCTTCGATGACCTAATAAACTCTATGTCTAGTATAAATGGATACCGGTCCCTGATGATTACTGTTCTATTGAAATAAATACCAACCTATAGATCAGAAGAATTGACTAATAATTGGTAGCAGTTAGTGCTTTTCTTACAAACAGTAGTTGAATAACAATTACTCTCTATAAACTCTGTTACTCCTATAAGGGTTTCTCAATTCTTCACATAATAGCTGGAGCAATTCAAAATAAACGATGTGTTTTTTAAAACTGTGCACACGGAAGAGAAACAGAAAAACATTAACAGTTATACACACAGCCCAATCTTCCTGGAGTATAAAATAGTTAAGTCTTTTTGCTTACTGCCTTAAATAAAGTCTCAATTTGTAAATAAGTTCCTGCTTTAGAGTGATATTCATTTGTTCCAAGGTAATACATTCTTTCTTTACACCTTGTCCATTTTTATACATCTTTGTCCACTATTCAAATGTTCATTGACCGATTTGTAACCTCAAAGAAATAATATAAACTTTGCCCATTATTCAAATGTTCATCGATCACTTTGTAAAATCAAATAAATGAAAGGAAATAACTGAGGAGTGTTTGTATCAACATCCGCCAGATACGAATGCTGAGAAACACCTTGTATAACCTCGTCCTGTTTTTCTTTCTTTCAGTGCCTGGAGGAATCCAGATACGACGCGGGATTCCGGAAGGTTGCCCGGGTAACTGGAGCGGAAGACAGGAAGGCTGTAGAGGCAGCTTGGATGGGTAAGGAGTGGCCAAGGACCAGAGCCAAAGAAAATCGGAGACGGAGGCTTGAACACACTGGATTCCAGGTAAGCGGGAGGAAATAACAAGGCCAAGCGCTTCTGTTACTTAGATGCGCTTATTTAAAGTCCAGGAGTGGGTGGGGTAACACGTTGAGGGTGTGTCCAGTTAACTGTCAACCGGCAAAAGTAAACACATGGATACGGGGAAAATACTACACGTGGGAGCAAGGCTGAATGCTTAGTCATGCTTACTAATAAGACCTCTCCATGTGCGCTTGTATTTTAACTGTGTTATCACCATAATGTATTTTTTGTTTTGCAATACATAATCGGTTGAGCATAACATATATTTGTGAAAACGAATTAAACAGACATCTCAGCACATTATTCTTTGCTGCCATAAAAATATAGTTCAAGAGTTGACCATAAGCGCACAATTCCCATCAGTTAACCATAAGCGCACAATTCCTAACATTGTGAGATGCGGGCTTACTTTTCGCTTCACCTACTTCACTTGCATGCAACCTGTGTTCCATTGCCGACAGGCCTTTTCTATTGGGCCTTGGATATCTGCCTCTCCACATCATCAGGAGCTGACCCGGATTATGATCTGTCGGTGGATCCCTTGCTGGCCCATGACCACGACTGTTCTGGTAATGCCTGTATGATGCGTGCGGCTGCACTTGGAGTGCGTCTTAAAGGAGAGCTTCATTGAATATCACGCAAGTTGTCCTATTCTGCGTCTGGATACACTGGATCACGAGGAACGCAAATGTTCCTTTGCTCAACTGAATTGGATGGCATCCCTCTTTTTTTATGAACAACAATGATGCCTGTAAGAAACAGGGATTCCCGGTAGGCTAGGGCATGCGCCACAGCCAGGCAGATACCCCCATTTCTAGTCAGGGCAAGGGAGTTACACACTGAAGAGAATCCCATCTCACCCCCTTGGTAGCTTGGCACGAGCAGTCAGGCTTATCCCAGAGGCAATGTGTAAAGCGTTTGCGCAACACACACACACACAGCGGCGACACACTAGGCACACTACAAAAGAGACTCCACACAAGGTTATGTAAAAATAGCCTTTGTATTATGTAAAACACATTAGAATCACGATCACAGATATATACACTGTGCCGACAGTCACCAGGTAATTATTTACAGGGGATTATGTACAAGGCAGCGCAAATTGGGCCGTTGACAGAACCATCGCAAAGCATAAACAGTAAATGTAAACTGACCAGTAATAAATGTACAACAGCCAGTAGCTACCGGTGAAATAGTGACCCCAGCCTTATACCGCGATAGGCAATCACATTTAGATCAGGCATAACCTAAGCATCATAGTATGACAGGCGTAATCACATGAGCATCTCATTAGGCATAAACCACCTTAGATCAGGCATAAATCATGAGCATAAATCAGATCCTGCATAACCACCTTCGCATGAGTACATTAGGCATAAGGACAGTAGTGCACACATCATACCTACTGAAATGACCCCAGTCTGTCGTTGCAGCTGCCCATGCTCTTGTGGCGCAGCTGTACAAACAAGCAGTGGCACTAGCAACGTGCCGATTTTGGGCCTACGTTTCAGCTGCCCGCTTCTGCGGCACAGCTGTGTCCAAGGAACAGAAGAATGGCACCAAAAGTAATTGCCCCCGTGGTGCAGCTGGAGGTAACAAGAAAACACGGGCACCAACTGTGCCTCCTTAGCCCCCTGGGACTCTAGCCCACATGGTCCCCAACGATGCAGCTGCTGCTAACAGGTGGTACAGCTGTGCCAACTAGTCTGGGCACCCTTGTGCCTTTGCAGCCCCACCCTGGAACTCTGAAAATAATTTGGCTAACAGCGTTGCAGCTGCCCGCAACAGCGGCACCGCTAAATAGTCAAAAGGTCGGAGCACTCTCTGTGCTTTAAGGGCAGCCCCCACTCTGGGATCCTACAAACAGATTCTGCCCCCAACATTGGAGCGGCCCGCTGTCCTGCGGGGCCGCTCAGGTAAACAGGCATCGGCAATGTGTCTCACTCTCGCTTCCCAGGCCAGCTCCACTCACCGTCAGTCCTGGGTCTCCTCCGGTCCTGTTCTGATCTCAGGCAACTCCGCTCCTCTTGCTGGCTGGAGGCGGGCTGCTGGAATGAAGCATGCACCGCTCCAACTTCTCAGTGGCTGCTGGGCTCTCTCCGACTCACGAGAGCCCCGCTCAGGCCTGCACCACTTCCGGGTTGCCTTCTCCTTGCATCTCGCGGCCCCACCCACAGTCAGGCCGCCGGCCTGACTTCCGGGTCCATTTCTTGTGTCTCTTCTCTCCGGCTACGGCGGTAATTTCGGTCAGCTCCATTCTTCCTCGGCGGGGCAATGATGGGTGGGCACCCGCTTCAACGTAGACACAGAGCGGGGTGGGCACCTGCTTCTGGAGGCAGAAAATAGCGGGATGGGCACCTGCTTGCCAATAAAGTATAAATGTGGGGTGGGCAGCAGTTGGAGAGCAACAATACGCAGGATGGCCACCCGCTCTCCTGTTAAAAAATGCAGAAAATGCGGGGTGGGCTCCCGCTAGCCAAAAATGAGCGTAAATGCGGGGTGGGCTCCTGCTTCTTGGTTTTCTCTGCAGCTCAGTTCGCCGCTGTGATTTTGGGAATTTCAAAATGCAGGGTGGGCTCCCGCTCCAGTTTTAGAAGGTGTCCACATGCGGGGGGCTCCTGCTCTTCCGCAGGCAGCCCAGGGGGACTCGCACACGTCGGGTAATTAGAATATAGCGCCCATAAGGCGCTAGAAGCCAGGAGAGCAGTCAGGCAATGTTGAGCAAGATCAGCAGGCAGTAGGGCAGCTCAGCAGAACAGGACAGCAGTTCCTGGGGAACAGTCAAATCCAGCAGTGTGGCAATCCTCCTGGTGCAGCAGTCTTCACTCTAAAAGTCCCTTCCTGGTCCTGTAGAAGGCAGAGGGGTAAAGTTGGGCACAGGGGCCAGCACGCAGTGACCCTCAAGGGCCAGCAGCTGAGTCCCGCAGCGGTTCCTCCTGGCAGAGTCTCCCCTCCAAGTAAGCACAAAACACAACACCTCATGGGGTCGGTTGTATGACATAATTTCGACAGACAGAAAATCGACCTACAAATATATCGCAACACAAATATCGATGTCAAGAATATCGACATCCTATCTACAACATGGTAAGTGCAAAAATATTGAAAATTAAATATCGATGTAAAAAATATCGTTATTAAAAATATCGGTTTTTTTTTTACTTTAAAAATATATGTAAAATAAACCAAATAATACTTAGAAATAAAATAAACATAATTAAATATATTGTATAATATTTAAAATGTATAATTAATATATATAATTTAATACAACTTTAATTAAACATATACATATAATATATAATATATATACTTACTTAATAATTAATTTCAATAATAATTTCTGTAACGTATAAATTATTAATTTTTTTTTAAAATGACCAATACATCTATACACATAAAACAATAACATCAATAAATATTTAATAATTACATATAGCAAATAATAATCAATATTTTTCATATAAATAATTTTTATTATTAATGATATATTACAATAGCTAAAATAATACAAAACATATTAAATATCAGACACAATAAAACTACTAGTCCAACTCCAACAAAAACAACAGTAAGGAAAATGTTGGATAGCGTAGGGGTAAAAATTACTATTCCAACTCCAAAGAGTGCAACAGTAGGGAAAGCGTTGGATAGCGTAGGGTTAAAATTACTATTCCAACTCCAGAGAGTGCAATAGTAGGGAAAGTGTTGGATAGCGTAAGGGTAAAAATTACTATTCCCACTCCAGAGAGTACAACAGTAGGGAAAACGTTGGATAGCGTAGGGGTAAAAATTACTATTCCATCTCCAAAGAGTGCAACAGTAGGGAAAGCGTTGGATAGCGTAGGGGTAAAAATTACTATTCCAACTCCAGAGAGTGTAATAGTAGGGAAAGCGTTGGATAGCGTAAGGGTAAAAATTACTATTCCCACTCCAGAGAGTGCAACAGTAGGGAAAGTGTTGGATAGCGTAGGGAAAAAAATGACTATTCCAACTACAGAGAATGCAACAGTAGGGAAACCACTGGATAGCATAGGGGTAAAAATTACTATTCCCACTCCAGTGAGTCCAACAGTAGGGAAAGCGTTGGATAGCGTAGGTGTAAAAATTACTATTCCCACTCCAGTGAGTGCAACAGTAGTTAAAACACTGGATAGCTTAGGAGTAAAAATTACTATTCCCACTCCAATGAGTGCAACAGTAGGGAAAACATTGCATAGCATAGGGGTAAAAATTACTATTCCCACTCCAGAGAGTGCAACAGTAGTGAAAACGCTGGATAGCGTAGGGGTACAAATTACTATTCCCACTCCAGTAAGTGAAACAGTAGGGAAAGCGCTGGATAGCGTAGGGGTAAAAATTACTATTCCCACTCCAGAGAGTGCAACAGTAGTGAAAGCGCTGGATAGCGTAGGGGTAAAAGTTACTATTCCAACTCCATAGAGTGCAATAGTAGGGAAAGCGTTGGATAGCGTAAGGGTAAAAATTACTATTCCCACTCCAGAGAGGGGAACAGTAGGGAAAGTGTTGGATAGCGTAGGGGTAAAAATTACTATTCCCACTCCAGTGAGTCCAACAGTAGGGAAAGCGTTGGATAGCATAGGGGTAAAAATTACTATTCCCACTCCAGTGAGTCCAACAGTAGGGCAAGCGTTGGATAGCGTAGGGGTAAAAATTACTATTCCCACTCCAGGGAGTGCAATAGTAGGGAAAGCGTTGGATAGCTTAGGAGTAAAAATTACTATTCCCACTCCAGGGAGTGCAATAGTATTGAAAACGCTGGATAGCTTAGGAGTAAAAATTACTATTCCCACTCCAGGGAGTGTAATAGTAGGGAAAGCGTTGGATAGCGTAGGGGTAAAAATTACTATTCCCACTCCAGAGAGTGCAATAGTAGGGAAAGCGTTGGATAGCTTGGGTGTACAAATTACTATTCCAACTCCAGAGAGTGCAATAGTAGGGAAAGCGTTGGATAGCGTAAGATTAAAAACTTACTATTCCCACTCCCGAGAGTGCAACAGTAGGGAAAGTGTTGGATTGCGGTGTGGAAAAAAATTACTATTCCAACTACAGCGAATGCAACAGTAGGGAAACCACTGGATAGCATAGGAGTAAAAATTACTATCCCCACTCCAGTGAGTCCAACAGTAGGGAAAGCGTTGGATAGCGTAGGGGTACAAATTACTATTCCCACTCCAGAGAGTGCAACAGTAGTGAAAACGCTGGTTAGCGTAGGGGTACAAATTACTATTCCCACTCCAGTAAGTGAAACAGTAGGGAAAGCACTGGATAGCGTAGGGGTAAAAATTACTATTCCCACTCCAGAGAGTGCAACAGTAGTGAAAGCGCTGGATAGCGTAGGGGTACAAATTACTATTCCCACTCCAGAGAGTGCAACAGTAGGGAAAGCGCTGGATAGCGTAGGGGTAAAAATTACTATTCCCACTCCAGATAGTAAAACAGTTGGGAAAGCACTGGATAGCATAGGGATTCTATAAACATAATAACCAATTAAATAATTATTTATAAAAAAATAGCATGTTAATAATTAATTTACAAAATAATCATTATTAAATACCAATTTTTTAAAATAAATATTTACAAAAATAACTTTGAATTACATCCCACACTATTCCCCCTTTAACACACAACGCACTACACATACAAAATACAGAATACATTTAAATATCAATTTATCTATTATTTACAATTAATAATACATCCTTTATAATTAATATAGTTATTATTTACTAATTTATACATATTAACTACCAAATTACAATTATTCACAAATTAATTATTAATTAACAATACATTAATTAGCAATAACAACAAATAACATGAAATAATAAATTATTTATATTTACTATATTTAACGTACTAATAACAATTAATTACCAATTAATAATTAATTAACAATTAATTATAAATAAATAAAAATGATCATTAATTATTTTAATTTAATTACATCCCACCCTATTCCCCTATAAACCCACAACCCACTACACATAAAAATTCACATAATTAATTTAATCATCAATTAATCACTTAATAAAATTAAATCACCAGTTAATTAGTAATTAACAATTAATTAATTAACAATACCAATAAATAAATATTAATATTAAACTAATTATAACTTATATAATTAACCAATTAATAACATTAATTTACAATTAATAATTAATTAACAATTAATTATTCAATTAATATATTTAATTTACAATTAATAATTAATTAACAATTAATTAATTATAAATACCAATTAAACAATACATATTAATTTATTAATTATAATTAAATTACTTCCCACCCTATTCCCCTATAAACCCACAACCCGCTCTGATACTAAAACGCTAAATTAAATCTTAAAAAATTATTAATCTCTAAACATTTATTTTTAAATGTATTAAAATACATTACAATAATCTTTAACATACAAATAAAATACATATTAAAATACATTCCACTAATAAAATATCGATATTATTGACATCGAAATTTTTGCTTACGATATTACTTACATCTATATTTATGACTTCGATATTGTTAACTTCGATAATACTTACCTTAGGGTCGATATTCTGTCCATCGATATTCTTGACTTCGATATTCTTTACCTACGATATTAACAACTCGATATACTTGTATGTCGAAATTTAAAACTCGATATTTAGACTGCTCACCCATGGGGTCACAGCCCCTATATTTATACACACTTCTGCCCTGCTACTAGAAGGGGGCAGAAGCTTTTGGAAGGGTCTTTCGGGAAACCAGTCCCAACTGGTTTTGTGGGAGTGTAGAGCACTTTGTTTACCAGGCTTTCCTCCTCCATTTGTGATCTGGGGCTTGGTAATCAGACACACCACAGGGGGCGGAGCCAGCATTGTACAGGGCAGGCACAGATCCATTCAGGGACGGGACTTCTCCTCTCACTACTCCAATTGCAGATCTTCTATTCAGCCTAGGGCTGACTCACCCTGCCCTCCCTGGAGCCACCCACACTTCACCAGCCCCGGTCACTTCTAGAACCAGACGTGCAATACACAACAGGCAGGCAGGCACACAGCACACAGAAATGCCAACTTCTAAAAGTGGCATTCCTAAAATAGTGAAAATAAATCTGCACACACCATTGCGCAGCATTTATTATTTCCATTCCACACATACCAAACATGACATACTTATTTTGTGCCATTTAGGAGTTATCCCATAAGGGGGGGCTCCCAATGTTAGCCTATGGAGGGCAGAGAGCACACACACTCTGCTCTGCTAAACAGTGCTAAAGTGCCCAGAGTCCTAAAACCACCAACCCCATGTCAGAAAAAAGGCTAGGAGGAAGCCAAAAAGTTCATGGATGACCCTGCAAAAAGGCCCAAGTCCAATAATGCTTTTTTGAAACACCTTGCATTCCCTGGTGCGCGTAATATTTTCAATTCTTCTGACTAGACTGCACACACACACATATGTGTATATATATATATTTTCACTAAAAAAAAACATAGGTTTCAGGCACGTTATAGTTAGGAATTACCATTTAAAAAACCTTAGAAATTCACTGAAAAAACCATAGGTTTCAGGGGCGTTATAGTTAACTGGACATTTCACTCGTACAAAAAACCATTGAAATTCCACCGTTATAGTTAGTTCAGCTAACTATAACTCACGCGCCCGCAATGCACTGCTGATGACATCACATATTACATCACTCATGACATCACTGATGACATCTCAAATGCTTACTCTTCTTGTATTGCTGTCCCTTGTCACGCGTGACACTATTAGACTTCACCTAATGTTTAGGTAACAGCTAGCTGCATTCTGGGACTTGTAGTATCGCTGTCAACAATGCGCTAAAAAAAATCACATGATGGAAAGGCGGCTGACTGAAAAACAAGACTGGTTAAAGTTGTCACGCATGACACAGAGCCCCTTGCTAGCTGGTTGCACCAGCTTTCATTTGGTGAAGTACATTGTGTTCTTTACAGCATAAATCCGCACGTTTTACCAGCATCGAGTACAACGTTGTTTACAAACTGCGCATCAAATATGTGCGCTCACGTACACACTGCAGGTGCAGCAACCAGTCTCATTTATCTTAAAACCTTACATGAAAATGTCACTGCATCCGGTGTACAATCGAGATGGATATGCAAATTTTTTCATGAGAACAAGAGAATGGCCCGTTGAGAACAGAGACAAGTAAAGTGCTCAGGATGAAAAATCTTAATATAAGATATCTCTGTCACCCGCCACATTGCACAAAGTATTATCCAGCTCGGCAACAGTTTCCAGTATGAAAGACAGACAGCAGGTAGAAGATATGCGGTAAAAAAATATAAGGGGGATATTTGCTCATTTTTCATGCAAAGGAGAGCAGCAAGCAATGTTGCTGCTCTGCTTTGCATGAAATGGAGACAGCAGAAATGCGTCATATCTGCTAAAATATGACACCTTTCTGCTGTCTCCCTGCGCTGGCTCACTGTGTGCTGCCTGGCACCAAAGCAGGCACCCTTGCACCGTGGTACAAGGGTACCTGCGTTACAGGCAGGATTGTTTTTGTGCAGGAAGAGTTACCTTCCTGCACAAAAACAATCCTTAAAGGCATTTTCCAGAATGCAGCATGCATAGAAAGAGGAATTAACAAAGAGAAATACAAATATTTCTCTTTGTAATGCCTGGTTCAGGATGGCGTACCATTTTGCTGCAATTCTAGGTTTACTTACCCTAATAAATCTGGGATTGTGTCAAAATCCATGAATGGATGCAAGGGAACGCCCATGCTCCACCCATGGGACACCTCCCTGACACAAAGTAACGCAAGATAGTGCTAAGCGCTGCCTTCTGTTACTTTTTTGAAAACTTTCACGCGAAGCCACACAAATCGGATTTGCATGGCTTTTTAAATTACAAATAACATTTTGCAACATGGCTGAGCCCAACAAGTGGCTTATTCACGACGCAAAATATTAGTACATCTGGGTCCCAGTGTTGACATCCGGGAAGGGTTTAAGACACAGGGAACTCCTGCCACATTTTAATATTTGTGTATATAAATGAAACACATAGCAGCAAGAAAATAGAGGAGGGTTCATAGAGAGGGGAAGAAAGAAAGAATGATGGTTTTCCTGAGGTAAGAGGGAAACCGATATAGGCAGAGAGGAAGAGATAACAAGAGTGGAAGATGAAAAGTGAAACAGAGAGAGCAAGGGTAGGAGAAAAAGAGAGAGTGTGAAAAAAGAAAGAGAGATACAAGACCAAGAGAGAGGAAAAAGGAGAGAAAGAGGGAGTAAAAAGGACGAATGATTAAAGAAAGGAAGAGGGAAAGTGAGAGAGAAAACAAGAAAGACAATGAGATGGGAAGAGGGAAATGAAGGAAGAGAGAAATTAGAGGGAATATATAATAGATACTTAGGAAAGGGAATAGCAAAATAGATGTTCACATAAATTTGTAGTGAGAGATAGCAGTATAGTGACAGGCAAAGATTGATTTAGAAAAAATGACGGAGTACGAAAGAGGGATGGAGAAATATAGAGGGAAGGGGGATTAGAGTCAAGGAGAAAGAGTGGGAACAAGACAGATACAATGGGAGGGAGGGGGAAGAAGACAGAGAATGATGGATCCATAAATATCAATATCATTAGATCCTAACTATCAAGATAAGGTACCATCATGCATCCATTGACCAGGTTCCAGTGCCTCTTAACACACATTTAGAAGTTGTGTCATTTGTTATCATCAGGAAGGAAGACTACAGAGCAGAAGACCTGCACATTTCTTCCATATGTTTATAACACAGACCCCTACAGCCTGTGCGGTGCAGATGGGCCCCTGCTCTTCAGAGGCACCACCATTCAACCCAAGACCAATGAATATATGTGTGACATATGGGAGTCTTGTGGATCCCCTCATTCCATTTTGCAGGGGGGCCTCCATCACTTTACTTCACGCCACTTGTTTAAAGGCACTTCACAATTTACCAAACAAATGAGATTTTACAATAATGCAGATGACACACAGCTGTTCTTGTACAGAGGATTTTACAAAGGGAGTTAACACATCTAAATTGAGCACGTTAGGTTCACCCTAGACAAGACTTCTCTAACAAGTAGCTCATAAGCTACTGGGAGCTTCGCAGCTACCTGCAGGTTGCTCTCCAGTGTGCAGCCCTGACTACTAAATTAGACATTTTTGCTTGAATGAACTAATTTATGTAAAATAAAACTGAGAGTTTTTACTAAATATGAACATGTGTGTATTTTCAGAACTCATACATTCATGTTTGGAGAACAATGGTTTAATTCGTGAAATATATTTAAAGCTGATATGAGTTATTAATCATGTGGCATTGGGCAAACAGATTATTAATACCATAACCTTTGGTGCCAGAGGCATTGGGTTATATATTATCCTTTAAAGGCATTTGAAACTTACAAAACCTTTTCACACTGCAAGTGGCCACTAATGTAGTCTTGTGTGGTATGACCACTAAAACAACACTAATAATATGAGTAGCTCCTCATCATTTTCATTTAACATAAGTAGCTCTTGCTACAGAAGAGTTTGGAGATTCCTGCCCTAAACATAAATAAATAGTGAGCCTACGCTAAGACTTATGCATTTCTTCTCTAAACTAAGGCTGGAGTGCAAGTTATATATGCTTGAATATATCTACACTGCCCCATTAGAAAAAGTTAAGACCCTGGGCATTACCTAAATCTAGATGCTGTCCATTAACACTACTCCCTAACAGACATCCAACATCGGCCTTCCAGTACTACCTTGCACTGCGGGACTCAATAAGTAGATTTTGAGCCAAACTCATTGTACTATCATGGCGGCACCTTCCTGTGGTACTCATTCACTTTTTCTTCCTAGCCCTAGGCAGTCCTCAGAAAGCACGTTATTTGAGGCTTATGTGGGACCAAGGGCAAAACATTTTGGTGAGGCCCAATAAACTAGGAATTTTGTTTGTTTTAGAAGGGTGGAATGCTGATTGAATCTGACATTCAAATTTGTGATTTACAGGTTACATACAGATATCTGCAGCAGGCATATCAACTGAGAGACATGTACCAATTGCACACTCAAAGATAGAATGCACTTAGAAAGTAGTGGAGCACTAGAACTAAGCACTATTAATGTATTATTTTGTTATTGTGGACTTTGAAGGTCACGAGGTGGCAAGTGACATTCGTGTATTACAAATAAACCCAGCGTACCCCTGTAACATTTTCCCTTATCGTCTAGAATCATCCTATCTCTTCCTTGTCGTCCCTCACATCCAATTACCCCCTCAATGTATGTTCTGTTGTGGGTTTTTGAACTCTAAAATGTGTCAACCATAGAAAGAGTACCCATCTTTTCATGCTGTACTGGTTTTGGAGCCATCCGTCCTCTTCGCTCTCCTACACAGAAAAATACTGGCTCCTGCATAACACCTCTATGCATGAGGCAAAATTCACAAATCCACAAGTAGACCTAGTTATGTTTATTTTAGTGTGAGCCGCTGAGCTCAAATGTTGTCAGCTCAACAACAGGGTCTTGTCTAGAGTGAGGCTTGAGTCAAGCAGCTCTAGTTGCCCCCTCATGTGAAGGTCCGGTCTGAAAGTTGGATATGAGACTGAAGAGCCATCTCTTCCACCAAACATTTCACTTAAGGGGTTATTAATAATACAGCTTTTGTTTCTCTTCCCCTCTCATGTTTAGCCGGGGCTAAGAAGCAACCGACATTTGTACTAACACCTCACAAACACAATACATTTATATATATATTATCTACTGGCGGTCGCCAGTAGATAGTTATAGTTAGGACCTAGTTTCCATAGGAAAAGCGTTTTTTCTTTTCCAAATAACTTTGGTGCCAGTTGACGAATCTTCGCGAAATTTTCAAAACTAGTGGGGCGTTCCGGTCAGCTCCTATCGTGAAAGTTTGGGGGTGATTTGTTGAGCGGGGGCTGAGAAAAAAGGGGGGTCCTAAAACGTGTTTTCTCCGAGTTATTTTCCATAGGAAACTTTAGGCTACAGCCCGAACTGCTGAACGGAATTAAACCAAATTTGGCAAAAAGGTAGCCCTTGTTTCAGAAAGAACTCTTTTTGTTAAATGGTGTAAATCCGTTCAGTAGTTCCTGAGAAATTTAAAAAAAAGAGGTCGGAAAATGAATTTCCCATAGGAAACTTTAGCCATAGCTACAGTCCGAACTGCTGAACGGAATTACACCAAATTTGGCAAAAAGGTAGTGCTTGGTTCAGAAAGCGACCTTTTTTTAAATGGTGTAAATCCGTTCAGTGGTTGCTGAGGAATTTAAAAAATAAAAGTTTCGATATCTGGGCGGAGCCTAAGTTCCGAGCACGAGCTTGCCTCTAATTGGCTGCCAACACTTCAAACCAGGAAGTGTTGGCAGCCATCTTGAGCTTCCAAGGAGTGAAAATCAAAAAGGTGAGACAAAGATTAAAAAAACATGGAAAGGGGGCAGGGTAAAAACACCCTGACCCCCCAGGCCTGCTCAGGGGGTCCCACAAGGACCCCCAGGCCCAAAAAAAGCATTTTTTAAAAAAAAAAAAATTTATGCGGGGTCGCGCCGGGTGCGCGAATCTGCCCAACATTTTTAAAAAATGAAGCGGGTGCTGCTGGCTGTGCTCTAGTCATATATGGGTTGGGGGGAGCTGGTGCCTGCCATGAACCGCTCCCAAGAGTTGCACGTGAGGATCAGGGGCAGAACAAGTACAGTGAAGCTGCTGGCCGGAACTCTGCACTCGCCCCTCTTCCTTCCTGCTCACAAGTGTGTCATGCCAGACATGAGCAGTTTATTCAGCCCGATGCATTTTGATACATGTAGTTCTGCATTTCTCAGTATAAATGCACGGCTACAGGTCGCAGAAAGCAGCATAACATTTGTACTGGCTAATGTGCAGTGCACCCCCGAGATGGCCCACGCTAGACTTGACACCCAGCGCCGCCTTTGCTCTCGTAGTGATATGGCCGGATACCTGGGTCCGCCTCTGGCTGCCTTGAGTTCTCTTATGGACGCTCCTGCAGGAGGGGTGCAGCAAGGGAGGAGGTCTGAGCCCTCAGCGGGGTTTATATCCGGGGGTATTTAAAAGTCTCTCTCCGCCAGCCCTTTCTTCAGCCTCTTAGTGACTAAACAACTCACGGAGGACCTCGCATCTCTCTCTGTAATGCATGCAGCAGGCCAGGTGTTTAAATATGTGAAACGGCACGCACTCACGCACACATACATACACAAACACGCGCACACACAAATCCATGTCTTCCTCCATAGATACGTCTTTGTTTCCTCTCACCGTTTCTTCTCTTGCTCACTTCCATTCTCTTCTAGAGCCCCCTTTGTGCCCCCCTGACCCATAGAACAAGTTTCCATGGCATACCCTGCCTTCCCCAATCTCCTTCACTTCCTCTCCCTTCTTTGTTGTTACCTTCTATCTCCTTCACATTTGCCGTTTTTCTTTTGATTTCTTTCTTCACGCAGCGCGTCTCCTCCTTTCTGTTTCCAATGTTGGCCTTGCCCTTTTGATATTTGTTCTGTTCCGCTTCGCTCTCTACTGGTCTTGACTGTGCTTACTGTTCTGCTCTTCTCTTTTCTGTGCTGCTCTGTTCTGTTTTGCAAAGTCCTGTCCAGTTGTGTGCTGCCCTGTTCTGTTGTGCACTGTTCTGGGCTGCACTGCTCTGTTCTGCCCTGTTCTGCGCTGTCCTTTCCAGGTCTGTGCTGCCCTGTTCTGTTTTGCAATGTTCTGTTCTGTCCAGTTGAATGCTGCCCTGTTCTGTTCATGTAAAAAAAAAAAACAAAGCGGGTTCTGGTGTGCTCTAGTCATATATGGGTGTTGGGGGGCTGGTGCCTGCCATGTACCGCTCCCAAGAGTTGCATGTGAGGGTCAGGGGCAGAACAAGTAGAGTGATGCTGCTGGCCGGCTTTCTCCACCCGCCCCTCATGCACGCTTGCATACACAAACACGCGCACACACAAATCCATGTCTTCCTCCTTAGATACGTGTTTGTTTCCTCTCACCGTTTCTTCTCTTGCTCACTTCCATTCTCTTCTAGAGACCCCTTTGTGCCCCCCTGACCCGTAGAACAAGTTTCCATGGCATACACTGCCTTCCCCAATCTCTTTCCCTTCCTCTCCCTTCTTTGTTGTTCCCTTCTATCTCATTCACATTTGACTTTTCCTTTTGATTTCTTTCTTCACGCAGCGCGTCTCCTCCTTTCTGTTCCCAATGCTAGCTTTGCCCTTTTGTTATTTGTTCTATTCCACTTTGCTCTCTGATGGTATTGATTGTGCTTACTGTTCTCCTCTTCTCTGTTCTGTGCTGCCCTGTCCCGTTTTGCAATGTCCTGTCCAGTTGTGTGATGCCCTGTTCTGTTGTGCACTGTTCTGGGCTGCACTGCTCTGTTCTGCCCTGTTCTGTGCTGTCCTTTCCAGGTCTGTGCTGCCCTGTTCTGTTTTGCAATGTTCTGTTCTGTCCAGTTGAATGCTGCCCTGTTCTGTTCTGGGATAAAAAGTAAAAAAAAAAAAAAAAGCAGCTGCTGATGTGCTCTATTTATATATATTGCTATATTTGGTATATTGGCACTTTCCATGCTTCCAGTCCTCTAACCACCTACACACTTGTCTTTCACACCTTCAATTACCCAGGCAGTACCTATACACTCCAGCAATCACCCTGTCACTCCCCATGCACACCTCCAGTCAGTCATCCAGCACCATGTACTAATCCGAACACTGCGCCAAAACCCAAACACTTATAAATTGACCCAGGCACTCTCCTTGCAGTACTCTAATCATTTAGTCAGTACACAAGTACTCATGCAGTGACCCAGGCTTTAACACATGCACTGCTACAAACCCCTGTCCACTACGCATGCAGTCCTCTAACCACCTACCACTTGTCTTTCACACCTTTAATTACCCACGCAGGACCTATACACTCCATCAAAGACACTGTCACTCCCCATGCACTCCTCCAGTCAGTCATCCAGCACCATGGACTAATCCGAACACTGCGCCAAAACCCAAACACTTATAAATTCACCCAGGCACTCTCCTTGCAGTACTCTAATCATTCAGTCAGTACTCAAGTACTCATGCAGTGACCCAGGCCTTAACACGTGGACTGCTACAAACCCCTCTCCACTACTCATGCAGTCCTCTAACGACCTATACACTTGTCTTTCACACCTTTAATTACCCACGCAGGACCTATACACTCCAGAAATCACCCTGTTACTCCCCATGCACTCCTCCAGTCAGCCATCCAGCACCATGTACTAATCCAAACCGTGTGCCAAAACCCAAACACTTATAAATTCACCCAGGCACTCTCCTTGCAGTACTCTAATAATTCAGTCAGTACCCAAGTACTCATGCAGTGACCCAGGCATTAATACATGCACGGCTACAAACCCCTGTCCACTACGCATGCAGTCCTCTAACCACCTACACACTTTTCTTTCACACCTTCAATTACACAGGCAGTACCTATACACTCCAGCAATCACCCTGTCACTCCCCATGCACTCCTCCAGTCAGCCATCCAGCACCATGTACTAATCCAAACACTGCGCCAAAACCCAAACACTTATAAATTAACCCAGGCACTCTCCTTGCAGTACTCTAATCATTCAGTCAGTACCCAAGTACTCATGCAATAACTCAGGCCTTAACACAAGCACTGCTTCAAACCCTTCTCCAGTACACATGCAGTCCTCTAACCACCTACACACTTGTTTTTCACACCTTCAATTACCCAGGCAGTATACATACACTCCAGCAAACACCCTTTCACTCCCCTTGTACTCCTCCTGTGACCCATTCAGCACTATGTACTAATCCATTCACTGCGCCAAAACCCAAACACTTAGAAATTCACCCAGGCACTCTCCTTGCAGTACTCTAATCATTGTCAGCACCCAAGTACTCATGCAGTGACCCACTTGCTCCTTTCTACTCTTCTCCTGCCTCTTTCTGCACCCCTGTTGCTTCATTCTGCACTTTCCATGCTTCTTTCTGCACCTCTCTTGCTTCTTTCTGCTCCCCGTTGTCTCTTTATGTATCTCTTCTGTCTCTTTCTGCACTTTTCTTGCCTTTTTCTACACCTCTCTTCCCTCTCTCTGTATGTCTGTTGCCTCTTTCTGCAACTCATTTGCTTCTTTGTGCACCCCTGTTGTCTTCCCTCTTTCTGTACCTTTCATGCCTGTTTTTGCATCTCACTTGCCTCATTTTGCACTTTTCTTGCTTCTTTCTACACCTCTGTTGCTTCTTTCAGCAATTCTCTTGCCTCCTCCTGCACCTCTTAGTTAGAGGTAGTTTTAATCCCCTTGCCCTAATATGTACTAGGGCCATACAGGGGAGGTCATGCCAATCACAGGGGAATCCCAACACATAGTGTACCCTAGTGTATGTAGGTGTTTTCACTGTATTCTAAGTGTCTTTCAGCATAGCACTGGCTCTAGACCTGGTTAGTCAGAGTCAGTTATCACCAGTACCCATCAGCAAAAGGTTGGGGGCACAGGATGACTTTGCAAAAAGGCCTCTTTCTGCTCCTCTGTTGGTTCTTTGTGCACATCTCTGGCTTCTTTCTGTACCTTTCTTCTTCTTTCTGGACTTCTGTTTCCTCTTTCTGTATTTCTCTTGCTTCTTTCTGCGCCTTTCTTCCTCTTTCTGCACATTTCCTACCTTTGTAGGCATAGTTTGAAATTATCATTTAAAAAATCTTTTAAGTCCACTGAAAAAACCATAGGTTTTAGGGACGTAATAGTTAGAAATTAGCATTTAAAAAACCTTTGAAATTCACTGAAAAAACCATAGGTTTCAGGGACGTTATAGTTAGAAATTAGCATTTACAAACCCTTAGAAATTCACTGAAAAAACCATAGGTTTGTGGGATGTTAATAGTTAGTTGGACATTTTACTCGTACAAAACCAGAGAAATTCAGCCGTTATAGTTAGTTCAGCTAACTATAACTCGCGCCCCCGCAATGCACTGCTGATGACGTCACATATTACATCATTCATGACATGGTCAGTGACATCACTGATGACATCACTGATGTCATTTCAGTCATCACTGATGACATCATCCACGTGCTAATCTGATGACCTCCTCATATGCAAATATAACCTTTGATACACCCACTCTAAAATACAGACTATCATTTTCGAAACAGTAGACACACCAATACCAGTTAGTGCATACCCACTCAATAAGTCAGTTACGCACCTACTAAATCATTCATGCAGACACTTATACACCCACTCATTCTTACACCTAGGTATATATATATATATATATTATCTACTGGCGGTCGCCAGTAGATAGTTATAGTTAGGACCCTGTTTCCATAGGAAATCCGCAACATTCTATTTGGAATAACTTTGGCGCCGGTCGATGAATCCTCGCGAAATTTTCAAAATAGGTGGGGCGCTACGCTCCGCTCCTACCCTGAAAGTCTCGGGGGGATTCGTCAAGCGGGGGCTGAGAAAAAAGGGGGGTCCCAAAACGCGTTTTTCCCATGCATTTTTCCATAGGACCTTTAGACACAGCTACAGCCCGAACGGCTGAACAGAGTTACTTGAAATTTGGCAGAGAGGTAGTCCTCAGGTCAAGGAAGTGCCTTTTGTAGGTCTGGTGTAAATCTGTTCAGTAGTTCCTGAGAAAATAGCATTTAAATCAATATATATATGTGGGCGGAGCCTAACCACACATCTCATCCTGAGATCTGATTGGCTGTCAGCACTTCATCCAAGAAGTGTTGGCAGCCATCTTGGGACCAATATACATGATAGCACCTCATTAAAAAGCATTGCAGTTAATAGAAGATTTTAAGACTTTAGTTACATTATAAATCATTTGTTGATGGTACCATACTCATTTTAGGAATTGTGGTATGTTCTAAGGTGATTTCACCATGTGAAAAAGCCTTCTGCTGGGATATCATGATTGAGAGAAAAATATTTTCTCATGCTTTTACCACAGAGGTTTGGAAGGTGATCTATAAGCTAAACTGAGAGCTTATTTTCTGTAAATTCACATTATCTTTCTCAGTCATGTGAGAATGAAGTCTGACATTCTCAGTAAAACATGTACATCCAACAAGGGCAGAGACTGTCAGTTGATTCCTTTGTGTTCTACTGCAGCTTTCCAGAGTGTTCCAAAGAACTACTAGAGCGCTAACCGTCCTACTTATGATAAATGTATGGCACACCTGAAGCCATCTTGCTTGGATTAAAGTGGTAACTCTTAAAACATTTAATTTAAAAAGGAACAAAATGAGGGGGTTCATTTTTCCATAAAAAGTATGATTAGTGCTGCAGAAAGAAAAATTAGGGCACATTTTGAGTGACTTCTCAAATCCTGGCATGCAGACTGAAACATGCACTTTCAATACCAGCAGCAGTTTTCCCTGGTGAGCAGTAGCTTTACTACAGTGATCTAATGAGCAAAAAGAGTGCTAACATTCTGATTTTATGGCAAATGTGTGACACATTTGAATGCCTTCTTGATGGAATCAAAGTAAAAAACTGAAAGTATTTCCTACTGAGGAGACTGCAGTAAATGAGGAAATTAGGAAACTTCATAACAAATAAGTCTCCCAAGATGGCCACCAGAGACAAAAGAGCCCAAATGTAGCCCAAATATCACCCAGATGTAGCCCAAGTATAGCCCAATGACAGAATGTCCAAGAATGTTCTTAAAAACAACTAGAGCACTTACTGTCTTCATTATGACAAAAGTATGGCACACCTGAAGCCATCTTGATTGGAATAAACTAGTAACACTTAAAACATTTAATTTAAAAAGGAACACAATGAGGGGGTTCATTTTCCATAGAAATTATGATTAATGCTGAAGAAAGAAAATGAGGGCACATTTTGAGTGACTTCTCAAATCCTCTTCTATTTCATTAAAAAATTCTGACATGCAGACTGAAACATGCACTTTTAATACCAGGAGCAGACTTCCATGGTGAACAGTAGTTTTACTACAGTGATCTAATGAGCAACTAGAGTGCTAACATTCAGAATTCATGGCAAATGTGTGACATATCTGAATACCTTCATGATGGAATCAAAGTAAAAAACTGAAAGCATTTCCGACTGAGGAGACTGCAGTACATGAGGAAGTTAGGAAACTTCATAACAAATAAATCTCCCAAGATGGCCACCGGAGACAAAAGAGCCCAAATGTAGCCCAAAATCACCCAGATATAGCCCAAATATAGCCCAATGACAGAAGTGTGCAAAACACTTATTATTTTGTGTTTTTGCAGTGTTATATAGTGCAGACTTGTCAGGTATTGGAGTGCTTTACATGAGCATTGGTTACATCACACAAGAACAAATTCATTTTGGTTGTAGACATGGGGAGACTAAGTGATTTGACCAGAATCACAGAATGTCGAGCTGAAGCAGAAACTTCAACCTGGTTCCCCAGTTGCAAAGTCTGCAGTTCTGGAAGTAACACCACATCCTCTCCCCTAAGTGCAACATTTAATCAAGTTGTCAACTAGATAAAAAAACATAAAGATAACAAATAATTTAAAATTGCTTTGTCGCTATTTGAAAACTCAGAAAATATGTCCTTATTTTAGTCTTTTAGAGCACTAACCATAATTTTGATGCCAATAAGACCCTCTCATATATGTAATTTCTAAAGGAATGCTCTAGGTATTACAGTTTTGATTACGTCAAGATGATGTCAGGCGTTCCACACTTTTGTAATAAATATAGAATGTTAGCAATCTAGTTGTTCATTAGGATACTGTTGAGAGGCAGAGGCCAGGGGCACGGACTCTGAAAATTGAAGGCAGGTAGGAGGGTGCAAAGGCAACAATTTAACCACACTGAGCAGGCAGGAAGGGCCGTGGAAGCACAACAGACTATGGAGGGCAGTGGAAAGGGGGGCAGGGGCAACAAACCAACAATACAGGACTTGCAAGAGAGGCTGTTGGAGGGAAGATCTATTACGGGTCAAGGAAGCTAGGGGCGGTCCCCAGAGCCCCGGGAGCCACCACAGAACTGAGCAGGAGAGTGAGTCAGGGACAAAAGGGGCACCTTAATTTGAGCCGGGGTGCCTAGGAACGCTTGCTCCAAAAATGAAGAAAACAGACATATGAGACATGGAATTGGAGGCAGAATACAATGGCAGTTTAATGAGAAGATGCAACTTCAAAGAAACCGCAGAATAGAGACATAAAGTACAAAATACAGAATCCAGATAATCATACAGCTGTCATGATATTCTCTGTATCTCAATTAATGGACTGACAGAGAGAGAGAGAAAACACATCTATAAATGTATCATGAGAAACAAGTTACACCAAGGAAAATGTTACCTAGGGACACTCACATTTACTCTTAGAGCAAGCATTCCTGCAATTACAATACAACATCTTTTAAATGCAAAAGTAAAGAGAACAATGGTTAAACATAACATGACATTTCATATAGGTAAAATAGAATAAGATACTTCAAGCAAAGCAGAGCAAGACATTTTAAGCAAAGGAAGACAAGAGCTCCCAGTTCTTGGGGAAAACCTGCACAGCCTGTTAACCTACATACAAACGGCGAGGTTGTCCGTCGATATCTGTGGGTGCTCCCTTTTTATATCATTTTGTGGGCTCCTTTGCACGCTACATCTACCTACGTATGCTACCCAAAAGCTTCGTCTGCAGATTTTACCAGACATTTCGTCATTTACCCACTTAATGCTGACAATGGACTGGGTGAAAAGGTCAGTCTCTCAGGCCAATCGCTTATCGTAAGTTCCATAGAGCAAGCAGAAAATAATGGGTATTGTACAGGAATTCAATATATTCATGTATAAAATCTCCTCAGTTCTCCTAACTTGACGCTCTGCGGTTGCCACTTCCTTAAAAGCGGGAAACCTGCCCAGGAAGCAAGTACCAGTCCAGGATGCAGCCTACTGTATGTCGACAGCTTCAGGGGGATGTTGAACTTTGATACCGAGCACGGAGCACTCGGGTAGGGTGGGGGCTACTAGTTTGGAGCAGAAGGCCTCGCAGACCTGCCTTCAGACTGCTATACACTAAAATTGCAGAGCTATGGTCAATTTAACAAAGAGGCCTACATATTGAACAGAAGGGCCTACACAGGGGTTTTATGCTGGCTGAGTGGTAAGGATGTCTCAGGATAATTATATAGCAACACAGGACCCGCTGGTCAATTTAATATGGCCTACAAATGCGGCTGGCAGGGCAAGGACAAGGGTCTCATACTTCAGGTGTGGACAGAACGGGCCAGGGGCCCCCTGTGATACAAAATCTACCCACCTTCAAGGCTGTGGCAATGTAATAGACCATTGTGGGCAGAAGGAAGAGGCAATGGTAGTACAACCATACATGCCAACAGACCCGATTCAGCCAGGAAACGTCCAATGTTTTTAAGCTCAAATGGGCTTTATTTGATCTGTCTCCTGTCTAAAATATCCTCTTTTTCAATGTAACTCAAAGGGGAAAATCAATACCCCAGTTTTTTTTCAAAATCTCCCTCTTACCAAGTTCAAAATGTTCGCAAGTATGGTACATTGGATCATGGAAGGAAATGGGATAGGGACATGGACTTGGATAACAGAGGACAGGAGAGACATGGAGAGGTGCACCAAACTGACCCTGCAGGGCAGGCATCAGGGTTTGCAGCAGCACAATACACCACACAGGGCATGCAGGACGGGAGTGCAGCACAACAATCCATAGAAAGCAAGAGGGAGGGGACAGGACCATGCACATGGACAACAGAGAACAGAGGGGCAAGAGGCAATGGTAGCTAGCTGACCATAATGGACAGACAGGAGAGAAGGCTGCAGCATAACAGACCATAAAGGGCAGGAGGGACGGATCAGGGGCATTACAATGGAACAGACAAGCCAGGAGGGAGGGAGTAGGGGTCTGCACATGTAAACAGAGGGCTGGGGGCAAGGGGGCAGGGCAGGAGCAGCAAGATGGCCATGGAGGTCACACAGGATGGGCACTAGAAGCAAGACACAACATGAAGAGCAACAGTGAGACTGTGATGGCATACACACAGACCATGGAGGGAAGGTGGGAGGGGGTCAGGGGCAGCTAACTGACCACACAGGGAAGGTGGGAGGGGCCATGGCAGCACAGAAGACCATGCATGGCAAGTGGGAGGGTTAGTGGTAGCACAGTGGCTATGATGGGCAAGAAGGAGGGTGCAGGGGCATGCACAAAGGACGATAGAGGATAGAAGGGAGGGTCAGGACCTGTGCACAGACAAGAAAGTTCAGGGGAAGGGGCCTCACAACAGACCACACGGGGCAGGCAGGAGGAGCAGTTGCAGCACAACAGACCAGGGAGGGCAGAAGGGTGTGGCAGTACAATGGACCATGTAGGACAGGAGGAAGAGGATAGAGGCATGGCATGTGGACAGGCAGGGTGGAGGTGGCAGGGACAGGTTACAGTCATCTGACAATGCTAGGCAGGTGGGAGGGGAGTGGCAGCTCAACAGAACACTCAGACTAGATAGGAGTGGCAGGTCCATGGGACATGGTGGGCAAAAAGGATGGAGCAGGGGCATGCACAAAGACATCGGAGGGCAGGGGGAAGGAGAATAGGGGCAGCAAGCTAAGCACAGAGTTTAAGCAGGAGGTCAATGATGGGGCATAGAATTGGGCAATGGAGGGCAGGAGGAGTGGACTGGTACATCATACTAAATTGAGGGCAGTGGCAGCACATCAGACCATGCATGGCAGGAGGGAGGAGGCTAGTCCATGGATTCACACAACAGAGGATAGGGAGGAGGGGGATGGGGCAGCAAGCTAACTGTTCAGAGAAGGCGGGTATTAGAAACTTTATTGTTTTTAAAACATTTTGTCTGTGCAAACTACTTAAAATATGAACAAGTATGCAGCATAATCTCACTTTTATTCAGGAAGAAGAAGACGTTAGTGACTGTGACTCCGGGCTCACTTGGCAAAAACACCCCCTGACCCTCCACCCCCTATCGCAAAATGTAATGCCCGTGAAAAGGGTAGGTGAACACAGTGTTATATAGAACATAGTCCTGAGAGCACGATTGAAAATGAAAACTAGATATAGTGTATGGTATAAACTATGCACCAAAAAGTGTGATAGAAGATGAACCAGGCGTGAAATATAATATGCAATACATTGTGCGCAATGACAGATTCATTGGAGAGCGCGAGATAGCACAGGCACTAGCGCGTGCTATGCGATATGCGCCTTAGAGTGTAATATGCACAGGGCAGTGTTGTGTAACCTAACTAGTCTCTAAAGTTGTAATATAAAATATGTGCTGGGGAGTGTAACGTTGCATATGCACTGTGACAAAGATATGGATCCCAAATTGTAATATGTATGGCATAGCACTGTGCGTTATAACATAGGCATCGAGGAAGGCACGTTAGATGGGGCAATATAACCCGTGCGAAGACAAGTGTGGCATGACATATTCACGGGGTGGTGTTACAGTGCACATGGGCTAGAGAGTGTCATAGCATATGCACTAGCTAGTGGAATACAATACAGAGGTGTGTGGCACTCGGCAGGCAATGGTGGGTGTAACACAGCATTGGGCTCTGTCAGGAGCGCGCTGTGACTCGCAAGTGATGTTCGTCCCCTTTCCAGAGAGTAAAATAAAAAGTATTACACATCCGGCAGTGGATGTGTGTTTTATTAACTGTGAGGGGGGTTTCTTGCATAGTTTTGGTCGAATTTTTGTTGAATCCCCTTTGAATGGCTTGGTGTGCATGTGTATTAAATGTGCCCGTCAATAGCTACCCATGTTTGTATAAATAAACGACAAGGGTGTCTACCGGGATTAGGCACGGTAGAGCATCAGACATGTCAGAGCTTCACTAGTGGTGTAAATACATTCCACGTGGATTAATTGCATGCATAGTCGCCTTTTAATGAATATCACGCAAATCGTCATGGTGATAGGTACGTACGGTTTGTCCAGCATGTCCTAGGTGTGTCTATAAATATATATTTTTTAAAAATAATAAAAAACAGTGGCCGGCCCTGGGGATTGGGGTCAAAAAAATATAATTAGGAGACAGGCCCTGGGGGATGGGGTCATCAGGGCCAATAAATTAGAATAAGAAGGGGAACCACACAGCCCCCCTTCTTAAAAAAATAAAATAAATAAAAGACTGGCATCGTGCCGGAGGCCATGCCCCCTCCATGCAGCACTCTGCAAAAGCGCGCCCAACAGGCATCTCCAGTATGCGCCAGGGAGCTGCGCTGCAGACAGGTGTTCTGAGGCCAAGCCCCTTTTTACACCTCTCTGCAACGCAGCTCTGTGGCGCTTACTGGAGGTACCTAGTGGTCTAGTGTGACCCTAGGGACCCTTAGGATTCAAGGGGACTTAATCTCTCAACTTAGAACAGCCACAGGGCGCGTTTACACAGTGGTGAAGGGAGGGGACGGGGCCTGAGGTGACGTGTGCAAACACGCACCATGGCACGTTTTAAATTGGGGATATAATTTCCCTTCAATACTGAGGGCCCCTGGGGGCTAACTAGCCCACCAAGTGCTTCCAGTAAGCGCCACTGAGCTGCATTGCAGAGAGGTGGTCCAGGCCGTGCCACTTTTTACACCTCTCTGCAACGCAGCTCTGTGGCACTTACTGGAGGTACCTAGTGGGCTAGTTGGACCCTAGGGACCCTCAGGACTCAAATGAACTTAATCTCCCAACTAAAAACGGACACAGGGCGTGTTTACACAATGGTGAAAGGAGGGGACGGGGCCTGAGTTAACGTGTGCAAAAACGCCCTGTGGCCTGTTTTAAGAGGTAGTTTTAATCCCCATGCCCTATTATATACTAGGGGCTTATAGAGGAGGTAAGGCTAATCACAGGGGGACCCCAACGCATAATGTTCCCTAGTGTATGTAGGTGTTTTCACTGTATTCTAAGTGTCTTTTAACATAGCACTGGCTCTAGGACTGGTTAGTCAGACTCAGTTACCACCAGTATCCATCTGAAAAAGTTGAGGGTACAGGATGATTTTGCAACAAGGCTTCTTTCTGCTCTTCTTTTTGTTCTTTCTGCACGTTGTCCTTCTTCCTGCACTTTTCTTCGTCTTTGAGGACTTCTGTTACTTCTTTCGGCATTTCTTTTTTTTCTTTCTGTGCATTTTTTCTTCTTTCTTCACATGTCCTATCTCTGTAGGCATAGTTAGAAATTAGCATTTAAAAAACCTTTGAAATTAACAGAAAAAACCATAGGTTTCAGGCACGTTATAGTTAGGAATTAGCATTTAAAAAACCTCAGAAATTCACTGAAAAAACCATAGGTTTCAGGGGTGTTATAGTTAGCTGGACTTTTCACTTGTACAAAACCATTGAAATTCCCCCGTTATAGTTAGTTCAGCTAACTATAACTCGCGCGCCCGCAATGCACTGCTGATGATGTCACATATTACATCACTCATGACATGGTCAGTGACATCACTCATGACATCACTCATGACATCTCAAATGACATCACTGATGACATCACTGATGACATCATCCAGTGAATGTGTGTTATTCTGAAAATTAAATATGTTTTATATATGTATATCTCAAGGTCGATGGAAGAATAAATGGGCATATAAGTGTCTAAATGGATGATTTGTTTTTGAAAAATTGATTGTGTAACTGACTGATTAAGTGTATCATAGTGAATACATGGCTTAGTGAGTAATGTTTAAATATGTAAATATCTGTATCAGTCTCTCACTTTGTGTATAAGTGGCTGCATGGGTTGGTGAGTAGCTACATGGGTGTCTATATAGGTTATTAGTTGGTTTTTGGAGTATCAGTCTGAGTGTCTGCATGGTTCGGTGGGGGGTATTACGTAGTGCATAGGTGCATGAATGAGTGACTCACTGTTTGTATGGGTTGAACACAGCATGTGTGCAGGACTGTATGGGTGGATGAGTGTGTGTATGGGTGTGTTAGTGAGTGAATGACTGTCTCAATAGTGTCTTTATGAGTAACTACATATGTTTTAAACTAGTATATGTGACTATTGGTGTATATATGTGAGTATATGTGAGAGTGAGAGATTGAAAGAGTTCCTGTATGAATAAGTATGTGTTTCTATAAGTGATTGTTTAAAAGACTAAGTATGTGTAAGTTTCCGTAGAAGTAAGTATGGTGGTGTGTGTATAACTGTATATGCAAGTAAATGTATGTTTGATTCTTTATTAGCATGAGTGACTATGTGTGTGAGTAACTCTATGGATGAGTGGCATTGTGTAACAGGATGTATAGGTGTATGAGTACATATGATGAGTGAGTACATGTATGAGTGACTGTATTGGACTGTTGGTGAATGAGTGGATGTGTATGTGGATCTTAGAATTACTGAAGAGGTTGTTGTAACTGGTATTGGTATGTCCATTGTTTTGAAAATTTTAGTCTCTATTTTTGAATGTGTGTATCAAAGGTTATATTAGGGTGAGAGGAGGTCTGCCACTCTATCACAAGGATGATGTCATCAGTGATGTCATCAGTGATGTCATTTGAGATGTCATCAGTGATGTCATGAGTGATGTCACTGACCATGTCATGAGTGATGTAATATGTGACGTCATCAGCAGTGCATTGCGGGCGCGCGAGTTATAGTTAGCTGAACTAACTATAACGGGGGAATTTCAATGGTTTTGTACAAGTGAAAAGTCCAGCTAACTATAACACCCCTGAAACCTATGGTTTTTTCAGTGAATATATATATATATATATATATATATATATATATATATATATATATATATATATATATATATATATATATATATATATTTAAACTTTACAGAAACACACATTCACTAGATGATGTCAGCAGTGATGTCACTGACCATGTCATGAATGATGTAATATGTGATGTCATCAGCAGTGCATTGTGGGGGCGCGAGTTATAGTGAGCTGAACTAACTATAACGGACGAATTTGTCTTGTTTTGTAAATCCTAATTTCTAACTATAACGTCCCTGAAACCTATGTTTTTTTCAGTGAAAATATATATATATATATATATATATATATATATATATATATATATATATATCAAAAACACAATCCTGGCTACTTCATGTTTGATTCACCAAACGAGCAGGAACGGACCACACAGTAATGTTTCTTCAGTGTTTTTATTCTTCCCTCAGCAACATGGCGCGTTTCCCCGGTCTTGATCACATGACATGTCGAGACCAATAGTGCAATAACTACTGTTTACACAAGAGTAAATTCCGCCCAATTGATTCATAGGGCTAGACAACAGACTTGGGGCCATATGTAGGTAGCTAAATACCGGTCGGTAACGGCCGAAATTCGGTAAATATCCCGTTACCGACCGGTATTTAGTCAATTGAGATGTAGGAGGCCAAAAAGAAGGTTTCGGTAAATATGAATCGGTAAATACCGATTCACAATTACCGAATTCAAAATTACCGATTCATATTTACCGAATACACATTTTCCAAATCGGTAAATATGAAGTGGTAAAACGAGAAAAGAGATGTAGGTAAATTCGGTATTTAAGAAATCCATGAAATTCGGTAATTAAGAGTCGGTAATTAACACAGATTGAAAGCAGGTGGTAAGCATCAACAGTGCATATAAGCAATCCCAAAATGCAACAGCGTGGACACCATGGCCGCTCTGTATGTCATTGCAAGGCGCCTACAGGCAGCAGGGCTGAGGATTTGGAGACGGGAGGAACGCATTTACAGACAGCGCATCACACTCTTTCAACAGACTGAGGCAGAGATACATGAAAGGTACAGGCTACACCCACAAACCATCATGGACCTGATAAGGGACCTGCACCCACTCCTGGACCAGCCAACAAGAAGGGCGCATGCCATACCACCACATGTGCAGGTTCTCTGCAGCCTACATCTACTTGCATCTGGCAGTTACCAGGGCGTGATAGCTGCGGTGGGCGGTGTATCCCAGAGTTGCCTGTCCCGTTTCTTCAGGAAGTTCCTGGATGCCATGATGCAGAGAATGCACCACTACATCAGCTTCCCAAACACACAGGCTGAACTGCAGAAAACCAAGACAGACTTTTATCACATGGCACAGTTCCCGCATGTCATAGGCTGTATTGATGGCACACACATTCCAATCTGCCCACCAGCAGCCACTGAGCACATCTACAGGAACAGAAAGTCCACCCACTCCATCAATGTGCAGGTAATCTGCGATGCAGGGAACATCATCACTGATATCGTAGCGAAGTTTCCTGGGAGCACCCACGACTCCTTCATCTTCCAGAACAGTGGGATCTACACACGACTGCTTGCCGGAGAATTTGGAGAAGGATACCTGCTAGGTAAGTAACAGTGACGCTCCCTAATACTTAGTGCAAATCATAGTGTATTGAGGCATGTGACTGATGGTTCCCTCTTACTCACCTAGGCGACAATGCATATGCCGTGCGGTCATTCATCCTCACTCCCTACCTACACCCATCAACCCTGAGTGAGAGACGATATAATGTGGCACACAAATCTACACGCAATGTGGTTGAGCGCACGTTTGGACTATTGAAAAGCAGGTTCCGCTGCCTCCATAAAAGCGGAGGCGCACGCCAGTACACACCCATCATCTGCTGCAAGATCATTGCCACTTGTGCAATGCTGCACAACCTTGCCACGAAGAGAGGTACAGAGGTCGAAATGACAGATTTTGAGGACAATGATGATGATTCTGCACAGCCAGAGGCCAACGCAGCAGGAGTGGCAACAGCAACAGATGGGAGAGAGAGACGGGCAGAGATCACATGCAACTATTTCTGAGTGAGTAAGGGGACACAGCCAGTAGTTGGATGCCATGACGTAGTTTAATCATGCGGCACTACGCCACAACACAAAGGAAAACCTGTCCCATCAAGATTGTGCAATAAACATTTGTGAGTCAAGGGTTACTTCACCCAATTGTGTCATGTTATTTTGGGCAGCATTAGTGTCTGCGCCCACGCGCTCCAGTGCGGGATGCCATTGAGTGTGCGTCCTCACTGGCTGTGGGACCAGTGGCAGCCCCATGCCGCCTGCTGCTCCTCCGTGTGTCTGGGACAGGGGGGTTAATGCTGCTCCTGCTGGTCGTTTCCTCGCTGTCCCCAGCATCCACAGCGCCAGTTGTGGCAGACTGGCTTGTGAGCAGCACTTCGAGTGCACTGGTGACCCTCACCATCCCCCTTGACACGTCAGTGCTGCAGTGCGCAAGGCCCTCCTGCATTGCCACCGAGCGCCTGCAGAGCAGCGAAGTGGCAGTTGCCAGTCGGTTCACTGCCCTTGTGTTCTGGTCTTTCCTCTGATGTCCCCGGCGCCGTGCTGCCCTGTCCTCATCAAACTTCGAGCACAGCAGCATGACGGACTGGGACATGTCCCGCATGCCCGCAGCCATCTCAACCATTCCCTCTGCCATAGCGCTGATGCCCCTGTCAATATTTACAAAAGTATCATTGAGGCCACGCATTTGGCGCTGTACGGACATCATTGCCCTTGCCTGTATGCGCTGTATTTTAACCATGGTGGCCTCAAGCCCTGAGCAGACTCCATGGCCCTCACCTTGTGGAGGTGGACTTTGAACCCGAGCCCTGCGGCGACTTCTGCCACCTGTGTGTGCTCCCTCAGAGGCGGAGGGCACACTGGCATGGCTAACATCCAGGGGCACAGTGGACATTTCAGCCCCCCTCGAGTCTTCGGATGACGACTCAGATACATACAACATGGCAGCAGCACGCCTCCTCGACCTGTGCAATGCAGGTGGTGATGATGGTGGTGACTCCAGCAGGAGTGGCGATGCTGGCTGGGGTGGAGATGCTTGTTGTGGTGGTGAGTCTGCCTGTGGTGCTGTTCCCTGGCCAGAACTTGTAGTGGCCTTCTCCGAGCTGTCCTTGTGGTGTGCCCTCTCTCCCTTCTCATGTGCATATCTGCGCGAAGTAGCGCCTGTGGACAGAAATGCAACATCAGCTAAGTGTACCTGAAGAACAGAATTGCTAGCATCACAATACATTTCTGACACAGTATCTCACTGTCCTCTGCCTGCTTCTCGCTAATGTGTGTAAGATGCCTTGTTGTTCTGTGCTATTCGTATCATGTTTTGGGTTTCAGGGACTACATCTCCCATGATGCATTGCTAGTTTGCAGTAACACCTGTACTGGAGTGGGATTCTCATTGCCCATTTGGGGAGTTGGGATAGGGGTAGGCGGGGCCACATTGCTGTGCATGCGTCTTACCTTGTTTGGTGGCGGCTCTGGCAGAGCTGTCATCATCCCCAATCCCCACGATGCTTTCAGGCTCAATTGTGGTCTCCACAAGCTCCTCCAGTTCTGTCAGGGCTGGTGCCCTGTTGCGTCCACCTCCTGTCCTGCTGGCCTCTTTCTTCAATTCTGCCATCTTCCTGTTTGTGATGATACGGATGTCGTACCACCGCTTCTTGAGGACATCAATGTCCCGGGGGGGTCACTCCCATGGAATTCACCTGCGCCTGGATTCCCAGCCAGATTTTCCGTTTCTCTGATTCAGGCACTTGCAGTGACTGTTTCCCAAAAAGCTTCTGGTGCTGCTTTACCACCTCCTCCACCAGTACCTGCAGTTCCTTTTGGCTGAATTTAAGTTTTCTCTTCCTCTCCCCTCCATCCCTCTCTGTGTCCTAGCTGGCCATTCTTGCAGTTTCCTGTGCTGAATCAGGCAGTTGCTCTGTTGCTCTCCTCTGCCCTCCCAGCCTCTCCAGAGTCTGTTGATTGTGTGCACCTGCCTGGGTGTGGCCACTTCCTGGTTGGGTGGGGTTTGGTTAGTACAGGATTGGCTGATTCATCGAGTCATGTGTATTTGAATTTCCGATTCGGTAAATACCGATTCGGTATTTACCGAATCGGTAAATACCACTTCGGTATTTACCGAATCGGTAAATTCCGATTCATGAATACCGATTATTACCGATTCGGTAATAATTACCGAATGTTTACCTACATATAACTTACCGATTCATAAATACCGATTCGGTAAAATTCGGTATTTATGAATCGGTAAATAAACATTACCTACATATGGCCCTAAATGATTTAAGTTGGTTGTAAGCGCAATCTCTACATACAATTACAGTATTCACAAAAACGTTTCCCATCAGGGTAATCGTTTAAACAAATAAACACTGGACAAATGTAGATATATTTTATCAACAATAAATTCTGCAATGCTGAATGCATATAAGAAATAGAGGGCAAGTGCCCAATTGTTGTTTAAAAATATATATGTTACCCACCTAAAATTACAAAAATCTGTATGTCTGTAGTACAGAAATCTTGTGTTATAAAAAAAAGTGCATGATAAGCCACAAGTGAGGAGTAAGCAAGTCTACCATAGATACCGTAGGAAACTCACTTCTTAAAAAATATTTAAATGGATGGACTGGACGCTCAGAATAAAATGCCATCAATATAAGGGTAAATACCAATATAAAGTGCTAGTGCAAGAAAAAAAAGGGAGAAAAGTGTTCTCAAGGAGACTTATTGCTATTAAGTTATAGACAAAAAGTGCTAATGCATAACAAAGGCATATACAAGCAAAAGCATATACCGTACAAAATACCCACTCTAAGCATAGAAAATATATGCAAAGAACGCTAAACTTTAGCTGCTAACAATCATAAAGCAAATCATCAGAAAAATATTAAACCAGTACAGTTCCTTTACCACCAAAATGGATCATATGTTCATAAGATATAATCTAATCCAACAACAGCAATTAACCAAAAAATGTCAGATCTCATTACCCCACAGACACCGAATAAAAACCAGTAAAACCAGAAAACTAGTAAAACCAGTTAAAATCCGATACAAGTAAGGTCTAAAATCTTAAATATTGATCATGCTTAAAACAGTTTATATAAATATATAAAAATATATAAAAGGAAAATCCTATTACATAGCAGCAATAAAGTTACATCAAAGGAAATTGTACAAGTCTTCCCCAGTATTCAGGCCATTTGGCATTTTAGTATCTAACTGTAGGATATCCTGGCTTTCTAATTGACACAATTTTTACTCTCTGATACCTCCCCTTATTGATCGCGGAACTGCGTCAATTACAAAGTAGTTAAGGTCTTTTAAGTTCTTCTGCTGCACCAATTTGAAATGACGTGCAACTGGATACGTAAGATCAGAGTTCACAAGTGCACGTAAGTGCTGCAGGATACGGTTAAAAACTTGTAGTTTAGTACTACCTATGTACTGTAAATTACAAGTACATTCTAATACATAGATTGCATGGTCTGTTTTGCATGTAAATAATCCTCTGATTTTACATGGGATAGGGGAGAAAGCGTAAAAAAATTCCTGTTTATTTACCCCAAATTTACAAGCCCTACAGGAACTACACTTGTAAAAACCTATTCTGTTAGAAAGCCAATGTCCAGTTTCAATTACTTCAGGACTAGCTTTTACAAGGGCTTCTCTCATAGAGGGTGCCCTTCTGAAAGTAATAGCAGGCAATATATCTAACTCGGGGGCAAGTGTAATATCTGACTTTAAAATAGACCAGTTTTTATTTATAATCTTTCTTACCTGCTTTTCTTGACAACTAAAAGTAGTTATGAGCCTGACTACTGTTTTTTTGGTTTCCAATTTGTTTAGGATCTCTGATACTGTACAATCATCGTCAAATGACCTCAGCGATTTATCATCTATAATTGTTTATTTTGGCAATAGTAGTCTGTAAATCGCTTGATCTTTACCCTCGAGCCTCAAACCTATGTACAGTCATTCAAACACATAGCTAGGTCACTTTCATTGCTGCAAATTCTTTTGATTCTTAAAAACTAAATGGCTCAAAACCAACATATCCTTTAAAATCAAGAAAACTAGAGGTTAAAATGCCATGCGTGTGACTTTCTAAACTTTGACAATCTGTGTACTTCCAGAACCTTTTTTAAGTAGAGGAACCATTGATTTTCTAATGGACCCCGGGTCCTCCCATAAGGGTCCTAATCCTAGCCTTAGAAACCAATCCTTACTCCTATTAAGCCATTTAATGTGACCTGTTTGTCTTTACAGAGTAATTAATTCTGCCAGGGCCTTCCTGAGCGGGACCCGAGTGTCACTAGTCCAAATCCTAACCAGAACAGGAGTGCCCTAAAAATAGCAAAATGGCTGATAGGTCTAAGGCCAAGATCGAGTCTAAGTGGCAGGAGGGGAGTGTTTACAGGCAGCGTTGCCCTAATACATTTATTTTCGGCAAGGACCATATCTTTCAAATTTTCCGGCCCCCATAACTCTGCCCCATAAAGGGCTGCACCTAAACCTTTTGCCCTATGGAGTTCTAGAATGGGGGAGAGTGGCCGGAATGGGGAAACTCTAGCCCTTCGCACTATAGCACAATCGGCATGTTGGAGGACCAAGGTGCTTTTTTCAATTTGTGGTGTCCGAGCCAGCTTATCACTGATACGTACACCTAGGTAGTCGAATTCCCTTACCTTCTCCAGGGCTTGACTTTGTAGCATTATTTTACCTTTGTGTGAATTGTATGGATTAAATGTCATATATTTGGTCTTTGAGCAATTTATAACTAACCCCCTGTCTTTGCAGTCTTTGTCAAATTTGTTCAGGAGGTTCTGAATCTCAATAGGTGTCCTGGCAATGAGTAGGGTATCATCCGCAAAAAGCAGACAGGGCAATACACTGCCTGCTAATTTCGGAGGATCACCACCACACTTAAACAATTCCCCTATCAACCCATTAATAAAAAGAGTGAACAATGTTGGGGCCAGAACACAGCCTTGTGGAACACCTTTATTTATCCTTATATCCTTGGAGAGACTTCCATCCAGATTCCACCTAACCTTGGCAAAGGTATTGTGGTGCAGTCGGATCAGAGTGTTAAGTAGGTCCTTGGCGCACTTCATTACCACTGCAGCATCAGGCTCCAGAGCAATCCAGAGCACGGCGCTCCCGTCCTACAGCCTTCCCTGCACCCACAGCTCCCCAGTCACCTGCGTGCCTTCCTCGACCATATCTGCGTGGTAAACCTTTAGACAAAGTTAAAGTGTTTTTTTTATTTTTAGCCCACCATTGTGAAAGTCTTTTGGAGCTTTTGCAGCTGAACATAGTTTACAAAGTGTTCCGCGCCAAAATGTCTGTGAAACTCGTGACTTTTGTGACCATTTGTTCCATATACCCTTTCATGCTCGAAATGGTTCTAGCGCGGTATACTGAAATCTACAGTGCTGTTTATGCATGGAAAAGCCATGAGTAATGTAACCCCGCAGAGAAAGTGGTAGTGTTATGCTGCCCATACATGTATATGTGTGTGTGCGTGTATATGTATGTATATATGTATGTGGTCCAGTAGAAGGCTGGGTAGCCGAAACACGTAGACCATCCTTTTTAGGTCAAGCAGTCGAGACCTCTTATATATACTTTAGTTTATACTTATATATTAGTATATACTTATATGTGTATGTACTTTGTGGGCTCTGGAGATCATCCTTGGGACTTGTCTGCTTCCGCTTAGGGTCTTTTTTTCTGTTCAACTACCTCTATTTAACTGCCTTAATAGAAAAGGACCAGTAGAGGTCAGTAAAATACCAGAATTGCTTTCTGCTGAGGGACTTTCTGTTTTTTTGTTTTTCTGGCAACTGCCTCTATTTAACTTTCTTGATAGAAAACGACCAGCAGAGATCAGTAAATTTCCAGAATCACTTTAGCATTCTCTAGATTCCAGTCCATACATACTGTCTTCCACGAGCACCCGTAGACAATAATAATCTTTTCAAATTTTGTATTTTCAGTGATATGACCACCGAAGGCCCTGATTTTATACTAAAAACAGAGCTTTGGACTATACCATTTCCTGCTAAAAGGCAATATTTCTCTCCATGTGTTCCCATACCTGGCGTGTCACACAGTTTGGTGCTTACTTTCCCTCCATGTTAGAAAACAGTAGATGTTTCAGCACCCAGGCTAATGTGCTGCATTGCTAAATACATATAAGGTCCCAAAGCCGAGACCGACTGCATTGCAAATGGTTGTTGTTATTGGCACTAATGGGGGCTATGGTGGCGGCTTTTTGGGGAATTTGCATAATGATCGCGGCGCCCACTTTAGGGACACCGCGATCATTTTCAATTTTATTTATCTTTTTATGTTAAGTGCGGCGTCCACTTCTGGGACACCGTGCTCTAACTAATTTCTTTTTTTTTTTAAACTTTCATAGTGAGCGCGGTGCCCGCTTCAGGAACACCGCGCACTGTTTGTATTTTTTTATTTAAAACTGAGCGCAGTGCTGCTTCAAGGACACTGCGCTCGGTTTCTTTTTTATCTTTAACACTCAGCACGGCGCCCGCTTCAAGGATACCGCGCTCAGTGTTAAAGTTAAAAAAAAGAGAAAACCAATTGTGGTGTTGTTGAAGCGGCGCCGAGCTCAGTTTTAAAGTTAAACAAACATTTGCAATGCAATAGATCTCGCATTTGCGCGAGTTCAAGCTATTGGCATTGTCATTTACAATGCCAATAGCTTAAACGTGCGTAAATGTGAGACCTATTGCATTGCAAATGCTTGTATTTTAGTCTCCCCAAGCCATTAGGTGTGGCCTTTGTGTGACGCATGCGCACACACAGGCAGACAGGTGTCGACAAACAAATACATGACAGCAACCCATGTCACATGGTTTACCAGACATCCTCACACACACTACTAACACCCCTCAGAGCTTCCTGTTTCTTTAAGTCCGACTTCTGTTTGCAGTGTGACGTTTTCCCGCCATACCTGACCTTTTGCGTCACACTTAATGCAGATCATAAAAGGAGGACCATGCTGACATCTTCAGACCTGCTTTTTCTTTGCCTTGAAGGGATATCGTTTTGTGGTTATAGTGAACATAATGAAAATATCAGAACTACAAGTACCAGAATGCACTTTTAAGTGAATTAACTGCCTATATACCTTTTACGTTGGTCTGTGCTTGGTGGGGTTAGTTCCAGTACTGTTTTTTCTTGCATTCTGATATGTTTAGCATTTCCCTTTCGTTATCCAAAACTACAGGTGAAAGATTTTAAAGTATAAATTGATGATGTAGTTACACGCGATCAGGGGTAGATAACTCGTGTTCTGGTTTCTGCACAGATCTATAAATACTCCGTTCTGGAAGCCTTAGGTATACGATCAGTGCTTGTTTATTACACTGCTGCTGCTCAATCGTTCAATCACATTATTCCCCGTTGACCTTTTCATATTTCATTTTTTATCATTAAATCTGTTGGATTAAACGTTTCAGTATGCTCTTTAATATACACTCTCCTACTTTCAGGCCTAAAGTATTTACATGTTTTAAGAACAAATCTACTCCTGTGGAACAGAAAACAAAGAGTTCAAACCTCTTGATCGAGGGTTTTCAGCAACAAAACACACATGCATTTCACTTTGCACTTCATTACGTTAATAAACCGTAAAAACACAGCCACACAACAAATACTTACATTACAGAAAGAGCAGCAGTGTGTTATCCCAGCCCATCTGATGACGCCACCGAGCCCCAGTACCACCGGTAGTAACAACAACAGTAGTAGCAGCTGCAGCAGCAGCAAAGGGTGGGGCCAGTTAAACAAAACAACCCTTTACATCCGAGGACTTCCTCCTAACACCGCTGAACGGGATCTGGTCAAACTGTTCCAGCCGTAAGTACTTTTTTTCAATGGAAACAAAATTCAAAATTTTCGAACATTCGTGACAAGAATTTTCAATTCTATTAAGGACACAGAGGCGAGGATTATGCTTCTCATTTTCTTTACTGAAAATTCTCAGCAGCCAATCAGAAAAGTAGAACAAAAATACACACTACAATACCCATAAACCCTAGTGGGTATCACATGACAACCATAGAGTAGACCCCTATATAAGGAGCATAAGAGAATACTACATCCTCTTTCTCTGATGAGAAATAACAGTTAAGTCTAAAATAAACAGTCTGATATCTGGGAACAACGGGAAAGAAGAATCCATTCTTCATAAGGAAATCCACAGGCCAACGGGCAGCAGCGAAAACGTGAAGTCAGCTTCAACAAAACAGCATTCCCTGGGAGACGACTAATACCCTCCTCAAAGATGAAAGGCAGCAAACTTTATTTGAGATCAGAACCTGAAATAGAGAATAAATCCGTAATACCGCGCTCCCAGGAAGAGATCTAGCAGTAGGGAAGGGTAAGAAACAGCAAAAATATACATAGCAGTATAAAACAATTCAAATCAGACATTGCAGTACTGAATTATGGGTGGGATAATCCTCGCCTCCGTGTCCTTAATAGAATTGAAAATTCTTGTCACGAATGTTCGCAAATTTTGAATTCTATGTCAGGACCGGAGGCTCCGATTATGCTTGTTCAAAGCTGCACCACCACAACAGATGCAACATTTACAATAAAAAGTTTTAAATGTAGAGTCAGAGGACCAATCAGCTGCATTCATAATGTCCAACAAACTGACTCCCACAGAAAAGGCCTTGGATGCCATAGCACCACGAGCAGAATGAGCACCAAATTTGGAGACATCAATACCAGCTTCGCTCATGAGCCAATGCACCCATCGTGCCAGTGTAGGTGGGTTCACTGGACGAAAAGGTTTCTGCAGAGCAATCAGCAATTGACCCGCCATATTATGACGAAAACCTGCAGTACTCACCTCATAATCCCGGATACATTGTACCACACACAATTTTGGATTGTCAGGAAACGCAGGATAAGTGACAGAAGTGGTGTTACATTTAGTGCATCTGGTGACCAAAAAAGTAACACCCTCCGGAGAGAATCTGCGACCCGCTAGATCAAGGGCACGAATATCAGAAATGCTTTTGCAGGATACTAGACAAAGTAGCATAGCTAGTTTGGCAGAAAGCTGTTTACGAGACAAACACTGATTTACAGGCCAGGAGTCCAAGAAATGGAGACATCCCAAAGCTCCGAATATTTAGAAAATGGTAGTTTTACCAACCGGATACCTCTGATTAATTTACGTACTAATGGATTGTCACCAAGTGGCTTGCCCTCAATGGCCACGTGACCTGCCGAGATGGCCGACCGGAAATTATTGACAGTGCGATAAGCAAGGCCTGAAGCGGCTAAGGACGCAAGAAAGTTCACTACCAAGGAGACATCCGCTGCAGCGGGATCCACCTCCCATTGAGAGCACCAATCACACCATCGTTTCCATGCTGTAGCATAACGTTTGTGTGTGTTGGGCGACCAAGCCTCACTGATAAATCTGGTAGCGTCTCTCGAAAGGCCTGGGACTTTCCAACGATCCCCGAAATTCGCCAAGCGATCAGCAGGAGTTGCCCTGATGTTATCAACGGATGTGGAGATTGGAGAGGGTCTAACAACAGATTCCACCGCCGGGGAAGAAGAACCGGAACTGCACATAACATTTCCAGAAGTAATGGGAACCACGCTTGAGCCCTCCACAGAGGAGTGATCAGAATCAATTCCGAGTGGTAACATTTGGTTTGGGCCAGGACCCTTGGAATCATTACAAACGGAGGGAACGCATAACAAAGCGCTGGAGGCCACACTTGCAGAAAAGCATCCGTGGCTAGAGCCTCCGGATCCGGACGCCAGCTGAAGAACTCCGGAATCTGTTTGTTGAGTCTGAAGGCAAACAGATCGATCTGACAAGGGCCCCATATCTTGTTCAACAATCGGAACACTCGAGGGTGAAGACTCCAATCGCTGAAATCCCGGAGATGTCAGGAATTCCAATCGGCAACTTGGTTGCTGCACCCTGGAAGGTACTCCGCCACTACAAACAGTTTGTTCTGAAGGCAAAAGTGCCAAAAGTCTTTGGTAATCTCTGCTAGAAGATGGGACCGGGTCCCGCCCAACTTGTTGACATAACGAACCGCTGACACGTTGTCCATGCAGAGAAGGATGCAACAATTTGTCTGACTGGGCGAGAGGCACCGAATCGCAAAGGAGCCTGCCAGAAGTTCCAGGCAATTGATGTGGAGATTCAATTCCTCCGGAGACCAACGGCCGCCAGTGGACACTTGACCGCACCGGGCTCCCCAACCCCATCGACTGGCATTGGACTCGATCACCACCTCTGAGGTGGTGCCGAATAGGGCTCGACCGTTCCACGACTCCATATGGTCTAGCCACCACAACATCTCCAACCTCGAGAGAGGAATCTGATCGGAATATTTGAGGCCTTTCCGGAGATGACGTATCTTGAGCCGTTGAAGTGCTCGGTAATGAAGGGGACCCGGGAAGATCGATTGGCTAGAAGAAGCTAACAACCCGACGACCCGGGCTACAGACCTCAAGGACACAGTCTGCTTGTTCAAAATCAACCTCAACTCTCTCTTGATCGATCTGATCTGATTGGGCAAGAGGAGTTGACAAGTGATGGAGTTGACTAGGAAACCCAGGAACTCGATAGACTGAGATGGAATCAACACAGATTTCTGAGGGTTGACCAAGAAACCCAGATTCTGCAACAGATCTATGGTCCAGGCAAGATGCCGCATTACTAGGCGAGGACAATGGCCCATGATGAGGATGTCGTCCAGATAAACAATGAGCCGAACGCCCCGGGCTCGAAGAACTTCGACTACAGGCCTCAGAAGTTTTGTGAAGCACCAAGATGCTGACGAGAGGCCGAAAGGAAGGACTGTGTACTTGTACCATAGGCCCTGCCATTGGAACTGCAGAAAACGCCGATGTGGTTTGTAAATGGGCACCGACAGATAGGCATCTTTCAGATCGAGGCGGACCATCCAGTCCCCTTCCTGAAGAAGATCGCGAAGCAGATGGATCCCCTCCATCTTGAAGTGACGATATACAACCCATCCATCGAACTCCTTGAGATTTAAAACAAGCCTGGATCCACCCCCCTTCTTCTGAACCAGGAAGACGTTGCTGACAAAACCCTGAGGGTGACGAGATGTCTGCACTATGGCTGCTTTCCGAAGCAGAGACTCGATCTCGCTGGAAATGAACAGTTGATCTTGAAGGGAAAAAGGCATTGGACGAGGAGGGAGAGTTTGAGAGGGGGAATGAAAAAAACTCTATTTTGTAACCCTGCACCGAATCCAGGATCCATGCATCCTGCGAGATCCTTTGCCAATTGGCGAGAAAATACTGAATGCGGCCCCCCAACTGAACATCTGAAAAAGGAATCCGGCTCACCTGAAGGTGCGGCATCACGGTGACCTCCCTGGTTGCCCCCATAGCGTCCTTTCCTGTTATTGCGGGATCCACGGGGTGGGATAGAAGGAGGAGGAGGAGTTGGAGTCCTGATATTTTCCACGAGTGGAGGTATAACCCCGCTGGGCGCCTTGCTGGTAACCGCGGCTGAACGACCGCCCCCGATGTCATCCGGCCCGGCCAAAAACCGGGCGGAAAGCCCGTTTGAGGGAACCTTGCGCCTTGTCGAAACCTCTGAATGTAGCAACAAATTGTGTCAGCTCCTTCAGAAAAGGCTGCCCAAAGAGAAGACCTTGTGCTAAGGGGCCTGACTCCGAGGTAGATAACTCTGCCAACTTAGGGTCAAGTTTTAAAAGAATAGAGCGGCGACGCTCGCAGGACATGGCACAATTAGCATTGCCCAATAGACAGATGGCACGCTGAGCCCATCCGATCAGATCATCAGGATCAATGATTTGCCCAGATGCTTTAGTTTTGAAACCTAAGTCCAAAAATTTTGAAGGGAACCAGTTAAATCCAGGAGCTTATCCTGACAGGACCTCCATGCACAATCTATTCCTTTTTTAGGATCCTTCGTGTATTTCTTTAAATAAGCAAGCATGGATAGATCCACCTCTGGGGTGTCCGCCACTTTGTCTGCCAAATCTGGTCTGGGACATTCTGAGCGCAACCGCGCTCTGACATCCTTATCAAAGGCTTGACGCAGATGCGATTGCACATACTCTGCAACCTCGGTAGAGGGAAGCCAGGAGGAGGAGTTAGGGTGGACAATGGCAGTGGGTTCAAAATTCATTAAATTGGGATGGGAAGGGGGGGGAGGAGCCTAGCGCGCATCCAAGATGGCCGCGTAGGTGCGAGGCTCCCGAGGACCTCCGCAACCTCCTACGATTATCCTGAAATTATCCTGCCCTGGATGAGGGGACTATGTTGGTGAACCTGAGCTGAGGTGGCACCCGTTTCCCGCTTCCGAATCGGACCTCGGACACCGGAGTGAGCACCGATTGAGGTTTGCGGCCTTCCCCTCGCCGGACCCCGGACTTGCGCTGTGGGGTGATCCAGTGACAAAGTGAACAACAGCGGCAGGCAGGGCCTGGCGACTCGCGTACCCCGCACTTTCGCTTTCGCTTTCACACCCCCTTGCCGTCTCTGCGAGGTTGAGTTGCGGAGCCCTTGGTGTTGGTGTGGCCTTGCTGGGAGGCCCTGCCTGCCTGCAGGCTGTGATCCACCCCGCTGCTCTGAGGTGGCCCCCCCCCGGAGCTCGTGGCCCTGCTTTCCTGCCCTACACGACGTGGCTGGTGCGACTGGGAGATTGGAGGCCATGGCCACGAAACAAGATGGAGACCGGGCAAAGACCAAATCGACCCGGCGTGGCGCCGTCCATCAGGCTAATAGTATGGACCGCTATACCCTCCAGAAGGGATCTCCCGATGGACCGCGCAAGTCCCCTGAGAGCCCTCCTGATGCCCCAGACCTGCCCGCAGATCTGACTCTGCGAGATATCATGGGCGCCATTGCCGAGATGAAGGCCTCGGTGGGCCAGCGGTTTGATACACTGGCGCAGAAGATCGACTCGGTCCTCGTGGATGTTGGCCTGGTGAGGGCCGATCTTTCCAAAACCAATGACCGAGTAGACTCTTTGGCCCACACCGCATCGGGCCTAACGACAGATGTGGCGGCCTTACAAACAGAGGTGCGCCGACTTAGTCAGGCGAGTGCGCTCATGGATCGACGCCTGGAGGACTCTGATAGTCGGGCACGGAGGAACAACATCCGCATCATCGGGGTGCCTGAGGGACGCGAGGAGGCGGCGGCGGATCTCTTTGTGGAGGACCTGATTGCTACCCATCTCCAGCCACGGGGGCTGAGTAAATTCTTTGCTGTGGAGAGGGCCCACAGGGTTCCCGGGGGAAGGCCGAAGGTCGGAGCCCCTCCGAGACCTCTCATTGCCCGGATTTTCAATTTTCGGGACAGAGACGCTATCCTGCAAACCTCCAGACTGCATGGACCGGTCAAGTTTGACAATATGGAGGTACATTTTTACCCTGATTTCACCCCAGCGGTCCAGAAGCAGAGACTGAGCTTCCTAGGCGTCAAACGCCGTCTTCGGGACCTCAACCTCAAATACGCCATGCTCTTCCCAGCCAAGCTGCGAGTGGAGGTGGATGGTCGCACGCACTTCTTTGATCGTCCCGAAGCGGCCGGGGACTGGCTGGATACTCTGTCCGGGGATCGTGATCGGGGGGGCGGGGGGGCGGCGGGGGGAGACGGCACGCTGGATCAGGACTGAGGGTTTAACATTGGGCCTCACTCTGGACGAAAATGATGCCACTTTCGATTCTGCGTCAGTCGGTTCCCCTCCTATGGAGGTTGTGTTGGGTCTGTTGGGGGTTCTCCCTCCTCCTCTAGGGGGTCTAGTTAGTTTAACTATATATGGGGCGACAGGCACACTGCACGTTGGGGGGGCTGTTCGGGCTCATGCAGGGGTGCAGGGAGGGGGGAGTTCTGTTGGGGTGGGTGGGTAGGGATGGGGTGTTGTTCGTTTTTATCACAAGGCAAACGTACTTTTGTGTTAGTTCTAAAGTGCTCTCCGGGGGACGAATGATGGCTTCTGAGTATGATGGGGGGTAGGGAATTAACTTTGTTGTCTTGGAATGTGAATGGACTGGGGGACAGGATTAAACGAGGTGTGGTCCTGCAGTTTTTGAAGCGAATCTCGCCCGATGTAGTCTTTCTGCAGGAGACACACCTCATTGGCAACTCCTTCTGCGCCATGAATCGGCGTGGCTATCGCCTAGTGGCTCACTCGGGCTTCACGTCTGGCTCAAGGGGTGTGGGCATCATGGTGAGGAACTCGCTCCCGTTGGAGATTGATGAGGTGCTCCACGATGACAGGGGACGTTACACGGTCTTGGTGGGAAGACTGGAGGGCAAAGTGGTTGTCTTTGTGTCAGTATACATCCCACCGGGGCTGCAGTCGACCACCTTTGCAGACCTGGGGCGCCTTCTCCTTGGCCTTCCGGGGGGGCTTTTAGTTGTGGGGGGGGGATTTCAATGCGGTGGTATCTGGGACTGTGGATCGTTACCCCCCTAGGGACCTCCCCCGGGCACAGGCGTGGCTACCCGGCCTCTTGGATACATTTGGGTTAGTGGACTGCTGGCGTTTAAAACACCCCACGCAGCTGCAGTACACTTTCCACTCGGGAGCCCATGGTAGTCTCTCACGACTAGACTATGTCCTTGTCCCGGCGGCCTATGATGGGAGGGTGGGAGAGGTGCGCCATTTGCCACGGGGCATTTCGGATCACTCCCCGCTCCTACTGCAATTTGATGTCTTTCCGAGGGGTGAGGGTAGGGTTGTCCCAATTAATCCTTGGTACCTGCGCGACCCCACTATTCGCGCTGAATTGATTAAATCCCTTCAGCGATATTTTGATGAGAATGTGGGGTCCGTGCCTTCGGCTGTACCGTTGTGGGAGGCCTTCAAGGCAGTACTCCGAGGGGAAGCCCTATCCCTTATTTCCCACGCCCGGAGGCGCGAGCGGGAGGAGGTAACCCGGATGGAGGCTGAAATAGCCGAGTTGGAGGGTAATTTAGAAGGTGGGGTGATGGATGCCGCATTACATGTCCTCCAACTCAAGCAAGCGGCCTATAGGGCCCTCGTCACGGAGGAGGCCAGGGGCCTCAGTAGAGAGCAACAGGGGCGACTGTATGATGTGGGTGATAAGGCTGGTAAACTGATAGCGTGGTTGGACAAAAAAGAGAGAGCGAATCGTGTGGTCCCGCTGATTGAGAAAGCGGATGGTGTGTGTGCAACTGAGCCAGAAGAAATCGTCTCCTGTTTCGCGGATTATTTCCGTGGAGTGTATTCCCCGGTGTCTCCCTGCTCGGAAGAGGATTCCTGTGCCCTGCTCAGGGATATCGCGCTGCCGTCCCTTTCCGGGGATGACAGGGTGTTGCTGGACGCCGCTCCCACCTCCGACAAAATTGCCCTCGCCATACGCTCGGTCGCCTCCGGCAAGGCCATGGGTCCGAATGGTCTCCCTATCGAGTTGTACAAGTTGCGACCGGATACGCTGGCACCCCACCTCCGGGCTATGTTCCTGGAGGCGCACTCGGTGGGCTCCCTCCCGCTGGACCAGCGTCTGGCTACAATCGTGGTCATCCACAAGGAGGGGAGACCTCGGGACCGGGTTACATCCTATCGGCCCATTTCACTACTGAATGCGGAGCCCAAGATTCTCGCCAAGGTACTGGCCAATCGGCTGGTCGGCGTGGTGGGCGACTTGGTTCATCAGGACCAGTCCGGCTTTATTCCTCATCGCAACACAGCCCTTAATCTGCGGCGCTTGCACGGTGTGCTCGCACGTGTCCCGTTTCTACGGGAGCCGGCCATTTTGGCGTCCTTAGACGCCACCATGGCGTTTGACACGCTTGAGTGGCCATACATCTGGGCGATGCTTGCGAAGTTTGGATTTGGCCCAGGGTTCATCAGTTGGGTCAAATTGCTGTATTCGGGCCCACTGGCGCAGGTGGTGGTGAACGGAAGAGTATCGGCTCCGTTCGAGCTGGGCCGGGGCACGCGGCAGGGCTGCCCCTTATCGCCGCTCCTCTTTGCACTTGCCTTGGAGCCCTTGGCGGAGTGGCTGCGGTGGGAGCCTTCCATCCGTGGTCTCCGCTGGACCCCCGAGTATGAGGACCGCGTATCCCTATACGCTGATGACATCCTTTTGTACCTAGCTTCCCCACGTAAATCACTCATAGTACTGGTTGATGTTTTGCATTCATTCGGTCGTAACTCCGGTCTTGTCATCAACTGGGCTAAATCGTGTGTGTATGTTCTCTCCGGGGAGGCTCCTATCCTCCCGCGGGGCTGTCCGATCCAGGTCGCCCCGCAGGGATTTAGGTACCTGGGTGTCTTCATTACTCTGGACCCGGAGGCTCGGTATGATCGGAACTTGCTTCCCCCCCTCCAGCGTCTGAAAGAGGATGTCGCACGCTGGCGGCGTTTGCCGCTTTCGCCGCTCGGCCGGGCGGCATTGTTTAAAATGATGTCGCTGCCGCGTTTCCTGTACGCGTTGCAGAATACTATGGACCTCGTCCCAGCGCGCTACTTCCGCGAAGTGGAGAGTTTGCAGCGCCGCCTGTTCTGGGACGGGAGGCCACGTATTGCCCTGGCGAAGCTGACGCTCCCATGGTATGACGGGGGGATTGCCCTTCCGGATATCAAACGGTACTATTGGGCCTCCCAGCTAGCTGCGATTAATCAGGGCCTATATGGGCCCGCCTTAAACCCGGCATTTGAAATGGATAGGATGCTCCTTCCAGGTGGTGACCATAATCGAGCGCTCTATTCTAGCGCGCCCGACGCTCGCCTAACGGGCCCCACGCGTGTCATGGTGCGAGTGTGGCATGCGGCCAATGCAGCTATGGGGTGGAAGGACCGTTTGACCCGGGCGTCACCACTGTACGCGTCTGAGCGGTTGGGCTCCTTGTGGACCTCGAAGGGCTTTGAGAAGTGGGACATAATAGGCATTAGCAAAGTGGGGGATCTCTGGACGAGGGGAGGATTTAAAATGTTCGAGATGCTGCAGACGGAATTTCAGTTGCAGGGCAGCGAGTACTTTCGGTATTTGCAGGTCCGTCATGCGCTGGGCTCCGTCTTTCCGGACGTTGCCTCCATCCCGGAGTGTTCCCCCCTGGAGGATAGAGTGCTGGATGGACACATCCCGGACAGCACGATCTCACTGATCTACAAAAAACTGATCAACGACCGCTCAGACTTGTTGATTGCCCTTCGTGGGGCTTGGGTCGCCGACGGGCTGGAGCTGGACGACGAGGACTGGACTTCCGCGGTGGCCTCCCCGAAAGAGGTGGCCATACCGGCTCGCCTTCATTTCGTCCAGCTCAAGATACTCCACAGGGTCTACATGACGGGGCCAAGGCTCCTGCGTATGGGCTATGCTGAGGACGGTCTGTGTAAGCATGGGTGTGGTGCGTTGGGAACTTTTCTGCATATCCTGTGGGAATGCCCGGAGGTGGAGGGGTTCTGGCGTGGTGTGCATGAGGTGCTGCGAGTGGTTACGCATGTGGCGCTGTTGCCCGAAGCGAGGAGATGCCTGTTGAATGTGTGGGAGCCTACTGACTATTCGGTGCCGCAGACGTGGTGGGTGACTCTGGGGTATATGGTTGCCAAGCGTGATATTGCCCAATTGTGGGGATCCCAGAGGCCCCCGACTGTCTCAGCCTGGAAGGAACATATGGATTGGTGCATGTTTTGGGAAAAGGTGGTGTATGTGGCGAGAGGTAAGCCTGGGACATGGGTGAAAGTGTGGGGCCCCTGGAACGCCTACCGCGGGGGAATCTGTGCTCCGCCGTTATTGCCTGATCCGTCGCCGGCCCCGTCCCCTTAGCCAACTCATCCCCCCGGCACCTGGGCATTGGGTTCACCCAGCCCTAGTTCTGATCTCTCCCCCCTCTTGAGACTTCTATGGATGGCTAGGATTTCCCCTTTAGGGGAGCACGTGTTGCTATTTCCGATGGAGGATTGCCTTGTGGGTTTATTTGTATTTGTTGTTCTTTAAGTTTAAAATGGAACCGTATAGTGGGGTCTGGATGGTGTGGCTCGCAACGATGTTAACTCCTATGCATGCTCTGCCGCAGCACCATGAGTTTTATAAATGTATATCGTACGCTCCTTCATTGCTAGCGGCCGGCCGGAAGGTTGTAGGCCCATACTTGTATATTTTTTAATCTTGTAATAAACGGTTTAAAAAAAAAAAAAAAAAAAAAAAAAAAATTGGGATGGGAAGGAGCATTAACAAAACGTTCCTTGCAATGTTTCTTAGCTGGGGGAGGGGAAGCCTCCGGCTCAGACACCGTACCAGAGGAGGTATTACCATCATCCCTGTGAGGCGAGCTAGGAGAAATATCCCTGATGGAAGAGCCATAAGAATGGTCCGCAGCGAATGTCTTGGCTAATTTTGCAAAATCTGAAAAATTGGGGTTTTTGGAACCTTTCCCGCCAAATAGAGAACGGGATGAAGACCCAGGAACCCAGCCCTGTTGCCGGGCATAATTACACAAATGCCGTTTTAAGGGTTCAATAGCCCTGACCATGGCCTTATTTACGGAGTGCTTGACTCCCACATCAAGAGCCTCAACCAGCTCATGCTCCAAAGACCCAGAGGGGTCCTCCTCAAAGTATTCCTCATCATCATAATATTCAGACATAATGTCACTTACAAGTGACTGATAAACCCACCAGAGGAGAAAGTTGGAGCAAATATGCACTGCCTGCGCGGAAAGGGACTCTAGAAACTGAGTATTGACAGTGATATAATAAGGGGGAGTGGCAAAACCCCAGGCAAGCCACAGCAACACAAGGACGCAAGACCCACTGTGTGCAGGTAAATTTAAATGTGGAGGGAGGGCTTGCCTAATAACACCACTCTAGGCAAAGCCTATGCAGTAGTATACAGCCCAAGTCCTTTAATTGTAAACCTGAGCGTCATGTGAGGGAGGCATACCCTGGTGGGTAAAGAGCAAACGTCAGCGCTGCCCCTGCGCTCATTAAATCCCGAAAACGGAAGAAATCGGAAAAAAAAAAGAAAATGGACGCCGCGCATGCGCGGAACGGCCAAGTAGTGATGCCAGAAAGACGAATACGCGTCGGAACGACGCGCGTCCTCACCCTCTTCTCCCACGCCACTGATACAAGAAACGGGCACTCAGCGCCCGTTGAGGGAGGCGAAGAACGCTCCCAACTAGATCCTGAAGGATAAAGAAACAAATGCCGAATACACAGACGAGCACACAAACAGCGCTAGGGGCACAAAGGAAAGAAGCGGCAGCGGAATAGAACCGCAAACTAAATCAAGCACCCCCTGCCAAGAGGGACGGCATCGCGACGGGAAAAGAGCATGCAATGCGCGAATAGCGCCGGCACACAGCAGGAGCAAGCAGCAGAGCGCGAACAGCGCCGCACAAAGCATCAAACAGAGAAACAGGCAAGTAAATGCAAAACTCAGTAGCACAAACGGAAAACAAAGCGCAATGAATGGCAAGATAATCAGAAAGAAAGTAATGCACTTAACTGGCTGCGGAGCAGCAAAGAAAGAGGATGTAGTATTTTCTTATGCTCCTTATATAGGGGTCTACTCTATGGTTGTCATTTGATACCCCTAGGGTTTATGGGTATTGTAGTGTGTATTTTTGTTTTACATTTCTGATTGGCTGCTGAGAATTTTCAGTAAAGAAAATGAGAAGCACATTCGGACCCCCGGTCCTGACATAGAATTTTAATCTTAATTCATTTTTTTAATGTGTGTAATTTGTGTGGTAACCTCAAACAGAAACGCACGTTAAAACATTACTGAAGGGAATCATTTATTCAACCCTAGAAATACATGTTTTTAATCTGGTCACTACACTTATGTAATCTAATTTACATTTTTGCAAACATATTTTCCATTTTTAGTTGACCAGGGAGCTGTTTAGTTGGCTTCTAATCGCGTGAGTGCATTTCTAGACCAAAACTCTGCTTTCGATTTAAATAGCTACAGGCTATCTGATATTTCCTTTCGCAAACATATGTTTTCTGAAGCTGCCACTAGGAATTTTTATTGTGGGATGTTTCTGAGTTTCTTTCCGTGCCGGTCAGTGGAAAAGTGCTGTGTCCTGCCACTTGTGTGCATAGACTACTGGCAAAATTAATTAAAGAGTGCAGTTACGTTTACTCAAACGTCAAGTTGTGAAGTATCGGTCTGTGGAAAAAAATTAGAATATGTTGCCATTGCCAGAGTAAGAAAACCATTCCAAGATGGCACTGATTGCTACTATTCCCCCTGTGGGAACAAAACAGGTGCTTTAGCTCTTGCAACTAATGTGGACCACAACATTTATTTGGATTTCACTTTGCTTGGTCCCTTATATTTAGCGATTACTCCTCGCAACGCAGTGGATGCAACAAGCAGAAACAGTCTCTCTGCTATGAGGGCCTAACATGCTCCACTTTCATGGCTGCTAACAACATGGTTGTCACCAGTATAATCATTAACTGGTGAGACACTATGATTATACTTCTCCTCCCTTTGATGCTATACCCTATACCGTATATAAACAAGCATTTGCAATGCAATAGGTCTCGCATTTTCACGAGTTTAAGCTATTGGCATTGTAAATGACACTGCGTTTTATTTATGTTTCAGAAACCAAAACATAAATGAAAGGCATTGTCTTTTAATATGCCAAAATATCTCATGAATGCGAGACCTGTTGCATTGCAATTTGTTTGTTTTCATTAGAAGCATTGGAAAAACTGTCTGTCCGTCATCCCGCTTCCTGGCTGTAATTGGTCCCTACCTGCCGACGGGGGCGGGGCTCTGCGGACACCATGTATTCTTCTGAGGCTCGCGCTACGAGGAATGGTTTGCTGCTACACAGCGCGTACGCCGCTTCAGGAATGGTTTGCTGCTACACAGCGCGTACGCCGCTTCAATCCGCAGAGCCCTGAACAAGGTGAGGGCCTCAAGGCCTGCGCGGGTCTTAGAGAGCTGCCAGGGAACAGACAAGAGGCAAGTGCGAGGGAAGGGTGATAGAGAGCATGCAACAAGGCAGGCCCGGTTCTAGGGGGTGGGGGGTGGGTCAGCCAGGCCCACGCAAACATCCTTTCCCACCCAAACATTAGCCTTGGCCCTCTCAGTGAGGACATAAAGGCCAATAGAAAATGGGCTTTATGATTTTAAACTTTACTCCGAACGTTGTTTTTCATACAATTCTGGGAATGCAAGATTGAGCCTTGGCTCTTTCTCACAGCCAACCCCAATCACCCAACTCCTTTTAGAAAGGTGGGTTGTCGTCAGAGGCGCAACTAGAGGCAAATTTCGGGGGGGGGGGGGGGGGGAGAGCTAAGAAAAAATTTCTGGGGGGGGGGGTAAGTCTTTAATTGATAGGAAGAGTGGAGCTGCATGGGCTCTTAGAAGGGGTGAAACAACAGCAAGGCCTCATTAACATGCAAATGGTCTTTTAATGACCTGTGAAGTGCTCGGGTGCGGCTGTGTGTGTGCCCGGGAAGCTGTCTCATCCCGGGCTGCCACACACGAGGGAGGGAGGGAGGGGGCTGAAGCCCTTTGAGTCCAATGGGTGTTGCGCGCCTGGTTGTCGTGCAGGTACAATAGGGGTTATGGCAAAGGGGACTTTTGCCTACCGTCCTGCCGCGTTGATGTTTCCTTTTCTGTCAGCGCTGTAGAAAATAAGTTTGATTATTCTGATTCACCTTTCCTCACCCCCGCAGTTGCTGATCACATCAGGCTGACATATAAAGTTTGGCTAATTGAGTAGGTAAGAGAAGTGTTACTATTTGTTTTTCTTTTTACAATCTGCACAGGCCCAGCAAGGCACATAATAGCTGTATGCTTCATTTAATTTATTTTTATTGTTAACATGGCCATGGATGCAAGCCAACAATAAACATGTCAAGATAACTGGTGATTAATGATCCTGCTGGAGAGGAATCCTTTGCCTGTTGGTATTTTTGAAATGCAGATACCCTGTATTTTATGTGCATAGCTCAGTGGGTTACTGCCTTTGTCACAGAGATTCTTGTGTTACTTGCAGTTCAGAAGTTACAATCCTAACGTAGGAAAGTGACCTGTGAACTGTCATCGAAGAGCTGCACACAAGCATGAATGGTATAGTTAGAACTTCCCCAGTCTTTCATTATTTTAATGGTGCTAAAAAGAGTTTGGGCCGATATACATTTTTGTTATAGCCAACCCCCAACCACTGGGGTATGCTTTAAATCCCGAGTTTGTGCTTCCCCGGCCCAAACCCTCTTAAAATATACTGCCCACCAGTATGGATGACGTGATTCCTCCACCTTGTATTCCTCATTAACTTACGTGACTTTCCCTATAGACTGATTTACATAGTTGTATGATTCATTGTCTCTGTATATGTGCGTGAGGTAAAGTACTGTGACACCCTACCCTGATATGAGTAGCGCTATACAACAAATGAATTGCATATGCAAGAGTGGCTAAAGAGTGATGAAGGGCTAAAATAAAAGTGAATTTGATCTTCCGTAATCAAACACAAACTAACAACATTTATAAAGCACAATACTGTCACCCCTAGGGGTATCTGGGCGCTGTTCCACCAAAGAGCCAGGTTGCTCTCGAGCGCTGGGGGAGTACGGGAAGGGGCTTCGCTTGAGGGCCTTTTGTTGGCACCACCACTGAAGTATTTTTCAGGTCTTGGTTTGGTGGGGGGGGTTTATGTGACTGGTGCTCATTAACGTCTGTCCTTTGACCGAAATCAAACTATATAATACTGATTAAAAAAAATAACCTTCTGTTTACTCCTTTTAAGCTTTTGCGACGGCAGGAACATGAGAGTATTCTTCATACAATAATAAAAAACTTTTGTATTTCTTCTTCACATGGCTTTTCTGCTTTTGTTTAGTTTAAACTGTCAGTCATCGATCATTAAAGCAGCTTTAGACCACATTTTATACTGTTTTCACCTTGCATTCATTGTTTAAAGTACGTTTTGATCAGAGTAGAAAATACCAGCTGTGGGTGATTCTCTCCATTTTTTTGTACTGACCTGGACATTAAAATACCAGTAATGCTTTAAAAAAAACGGCCAGGTGGCAGATAGCCAGATCAGGAGTTGTGGCCTTTTTTGTGCCACTTTACTGCACTTGGCTCGCCCGACCAAAATGTAGTACTTCTAGTTTACACCAATGTTTTTGGTGGTATGAGTTTTAAAATGTATAGTTTATCAGACATTTCTCTAAAAATTAGCCCAATGACACTAGTCAAATGCTGTTTAAAGAATGGGTGTGATCCGGGAATGTGGGCCACTTTTTTGGGGGGTTCCTGGGCCGAATTGTTATCCCAATCTGACCGTGGTTGTGGTGACCATGTCATGATCGGACGATTGGCTGCCTCTGGGTGTTTCGTATCGCGTCAAGTCCTAGGTTGTCTGAGCTTTAGATAGAGGGGGTAGTTAGTAATGGCCCAAGCGTAAGGGAGCGTGATGAAAGATATTTCAAAGGACATTGCAGTCTACCGGTCAGAAGCCACCATCCACCAGCAGGGGTGGTGAATCAGTGGCACATCTTGGCAGTGGGCACTAACGCAGGTGCTGCTTGGTGCCATGGTGAGACCACCCCATGTTGCGTAGGCTGTCTGCAGTGCCAGGTCTTCAGGCACTGCGTGCCGAGCCTTGTGAGGGTCATGGTAGCAAAGAGCCCCTGCATAGGGATGCTGAATTCTGCTTCATTGGCACCTGCTGTTGGGATCTGATGCCAGCTGTGAGTATCACACTGTAGGGTGCTGGTACTGCTGGTAAGAGGGTGTCACCCAGGTTAGAGATGGTGACTGAAAGTTCCTGTCAACCAGACACAGGGATCTGTTCAGGACTCGGGTCACACCTAGAGCTCTTGTCTGATCTTAGGACTGTTGACACTGTTAGTAAGCCCCCCCGGTTGGTTCAGCCTGACTGGCCTCCCAGTCCAAATCCGCATCCTCTTTTCTCGCAGACCGAACCCTATTGACTAAATTCAGCACCCATTATGTGTTGAACCACTGCACCTGGCCGTCCTAGTGCCACTGGAGGTGACCTGCTTATCCTGCCTTGGACCTTGCCCCATACTCACCTTAAGTTCAGGAGATTGGACTTGTGAGTCGCGGTACTGTACCCGATTGCCATACTTGTTTTTCCTCCTTTGGGCTAGTATTGCAGCTTCTGAAAAATCCACTGCTGACTTTATAAATGTAAAAGTATTTCTCTTGCAGGACTTACGTACCTGATCGTATTGATTCTGGTGCCTAAACATTATTCGTATAAATTGGTGTGGATCTCCTTAATTCCTGTGCATCATTTATTGGATTTGTGTGTATTTTACGGCTTGCTAACTCACCTGATAAGCCTATGGCTGCCCAACCGCACTACCCCCTATAAGAGCACCTTGGAATTGGTAGAGCAAGCCTGTGTCCACTCATAAGGGAATACCTGGTCTCTCTGTACAATATACCTCTTTTTGGTATAGCATAAAGAGTCAGCTCCTACAATTACTTTGCTCAGTTGTATGTTTTCTAATCGCAGCACATTTGCTTCACATTAGAGCACTATAGTTGCAATAAATATTGTAGACTGAAATTGTGTCTTTCTTTAGCTTGATATGGACATGCATTAGTAGGATGCAGAAGGTGATGATCTGTTTCCACAGTTCCCATTGGAGCTAGAGTGTTGTGTTCTAGGTTCCCAAATCACCTGTCCCTCTGGGAAGGGTACAAGGGCAGGTGCGGCACTGTCAGCTATTGGGATTTGGACCCATATGTACTGATGTGCTATATTTGTAGTGTTGGACCCTAGCTTGGGGCTGTGAAAGGGGGAATGGGTGCTATTTCCAGTGTTGGGTCTAGTTCTTGAGGACTGAGTTCTTTCAAAGGTTGACTGGAGGTGTCAGATTAAAATGCTTAAATCGGGTACAATGGGCTCAAGAATCTAGGCCTGGGACTGAGAAGAGACCTGGAAAGTGGTATATTGTCAGTCACTTACCATTGGAATAAGAACAGTCTATAGGGTGGTCTGGCAGGGTTGAAAAATATCCCAGTCTCCAGAGGCTGCGGTAAAAGATTAATGTGGCCTAGAAGCATGTGAACCCACTGTACTGTGGATGGATGTCCTTGAGTTATCAGTGAAGGTGGGGAAGCGGGGCGGAAATTGTTGTCATTGCGATTCCACCATGTACCCTTTACGAGTCCGGACGTGTTGGTGACTGTTTTAGTAATGTATGTTCTGTGGCAGTCACCTTGAAGGAAAGAGATTATCTGCTGAGATTTGAGGCTCTCTCTTTGTGTTTGGAGCTTGTTGCATGTGGTTTTGGTTGTGTGTCTCTAGCAAAGGAGTGAACACTTTGCTCTCTTTTCCAGTGGTCCTAAGTGGATGACTGGAAGACAGCCAAGTCCATTTTTCAGTTTTCAGCGTGAGATATTGATGGAAATTAGATGCCCCTGGATAAATATAATTTAGTGGGAACTGTACTCCTTCTGTTCTTAGGAATTGCATCTTGCACTGCCAGAAGTTGACAGACTAATGCTGATTGTTCTGAGCTCTGTATTCTCATCAGCCACCTTACGTTTCACAGAGTGCTTAGAAGAGCGTTTAAGTCCCCCACCAGGGCTTTATTATTTTCAATCAGCCCATCTCAATTACCCTTGCCTCTTTGTTCATAGTCAGTAATCATTACTCGTCTCTAGTGGTTACACAGGCCCCTCCATGTCCATTTTCTTTCTCCCCACAATCACGTTTTGGCATTTTTGATTCCATTAGACCCTTCATCATCTTTCATCTGCCAGAGTCAACCATCTCTTGCAGGGCTCTGCTGGTGACACTACATCCCCTGCAGTCTTCTTTTTCCCTGCTCTTATCTGCCTCTCCCAGTCACTAGCAGGAGACATAGACCTAGAAGACCCCTTGCTGTCTCTTATACAGAGTGGGTGGAGTTCTCCTGCTTCCATTCAAACATCACACAGAACAGAACACCCCAACATATTCCTCTTCCATGGCGTGGGGTGTTATCTCTCTGATCCTCTTGCTGATACTTTAGGGCCAGCTGCATCTACCTGAACCTTTTATAAAGCACTTGACATGGGCCCTCTGCTCTTCTGGTGGTGCAGCTAACGTGGGAGCTTGCGGAGAAGATGGGGTCAAGCGTGTGGTCTGCGGAGTGGGTGGGCGTTGTGACGAGTTGTCTGAGTCTGAGGTTGTCGATCAGGGTGGTGGAGTTGCGGTCGTTGTTCTTGAGGTGGAAGTTCAGGTCCCCGAGAAGGATGTAGTCTGGATGTGAGGGCGTGTGTACTGACGAAGTCGGCGATGAACTGTGGTTGTGGTCCGGGGGGTCTGTATACGAGGGTTCCTCTGAGGGTGGTGTTGGGATCGGTGTGGATCTGGAAGTGCATGTGTTCGGCGGTGCTGAGGGTGTCGTCGGTGTTGGTCGGGACTCTGAGAGTGTTCCTGTGGATGATGGCGATTCCTACTCCGTTGGTGTGGTCCCTGCGGGTGATCTTGTAGCAGTCCGGGATGGCTATGGTGATGTCTGGTGCCGAGGAGGGGTTCAGCCTGGTCTCCGTTAGGAAGGCGACGGCTGGGGAGGTTGAGTCGAGTAGGTCCCAGAGTTCAACGGCATGTTTGCAGGCGGAGCGGGTGTTGAGAAGGATGCATCTGAGGTGGTTGCGTTCCTTCACGGTGGGTGGCTTGGCGGATCGGATGCTGGTGAAGCTGCAGTTCTGGCAGGTGAAGGGTCCTTGGGTGCGCTTTGGGGTGGCCAGGAAGCAGGTGTGTGATTGTCTGGTGTTGGGTGTGTGGAGGGTGCTGGCATCATAGCGGTGTCGGGCGTCGTGGCGTTCGCAGGGCCAGGGGTTCTGGCGCTGGGCGCGGTCCAGGCGCGGATGGGCGCAGACTGGCTTGCCTTAGGCACGCCCGCTGCGTGCGTCTGCGCAGCGGCTGCCATAAGGGGAGGTGGGAGGGAGGAGGCAGCTGGGAGGAGGGAGCGGACGAATGGGCGAGCGGGGCCGCAGGGGACGCAGCGGAGGGAAAACGGGGGCAGGAACGGCGAAGGAACAGAAGGCAAAAGGGCAGTCTATAGGGTGGTCTGGCAGGGTTGAATAATATCCCAGTCTCTAGAGGCTGCGGTAAAAGATTAATGTGGCCTAGAAGCATGTGAATCCACTGTACTGCGGATGGATGTCTTTGAGTTATCAGGGACGGGGGGCAGAAATAGTTGTCATTGCCGTTCCACCATGTACCCTTTACGAGTCCTGATGTGTTGGTGACTGTTTTAGTAATGCATGTTCCGGGGCAGTCACATTGAAGGAAAGCGATTATCTGCTGAGATTTGAGGCTCTTTCTTTGTGTTTGGAGCTTGTTGCATGTGGTTTTAGACGTGTGTCCTCTTGTAAAGGAGTGGATGACTGGAAGGCAGCCAAGTCCATTTTTAGTTTTCAGCCAGAGATATTGATGGAAATGAGATGCCCCAGGATAAATATAATTTAGTGGGAACTGTACTCCTTCCGCTCTTAGGAATTGCGTCTCGCATCTGCCTGAAGTGGACAGACACATGCTGATGGTCCTGAGTTCTGTATTCTCGTCAGCCACCTTATGTTTCACAGAGTGCTTAGAAGAGCGTTTAACCCCCCCACCAGGGCTTCATTATTTTCAATCAGCCCACCTCCATTGCTCCTTCCTCTTTGTCCATGGAGTCAGTAATCATTACTTGTCTCTAGTGGTTACACAGGCCCCTCCATGTCCATCTTCTTTCTCCCCACAATCACGTTTTGGCATTTTTGATTCCATGAGACCCTTCATCATCTTTCATCTGCCGGAGTCAACGATCTTCTGCAGGGCTCTGCTGGTGACACTACATCCTCTGCAGTCTTCTTTTTCCCTGCTCTTATCTGCCTCTCCCAGTCACTAGCAGGAGATGTATAGACCTAGAAGACCCCATGCTGTCTCTCTTTTACAGAGTGGGTGGAGTTCCTCCTGCTTCCATTCGAACATCACACACAACAGAACACCCCAACACATTCCTCTTCCATGGCGTGGGGTGTTGTCTCTCTGATCCTCTTGCTGATACTTAGGGACCAGCTGCATCTACCTGAACCTTTTATAAAGCACTTGACATGGGCCCTCTGCTCTTCTGGGGGTGCAGCTACATGCAGTATACCTAGGTAAGTAAACTGCAGCACAATAAACCCCTGTAGACAAGGGCATGTTCCCGCTACTCTGGGGGCAGCTGAAGCTCTTGAAACGGGATTAAAGGTTCTGTACTCTCCTCCACTAGAGTCAGGGTATTGTGTCCATGCTCTACTGTATGCTACTCTCGGTTCTCAGGTAGACAACAAGGTTCATAGACAACCTTTTCCCTTAGAGTGGCCACGTTGCATTGTGTTAGCATTGGAACATCCCACATGAGCCAGAAAGGGGATCATCTTTTCTTATTGATTGAGGAAGATTCTTTGGTTGGAAAGGTTGGGATTTACATGTTGTTGGAATAGTTTTGAGTGACATCTTGAGAAAATGCTCTGTTGAAGGTAAATACACCTGTTGAAATAAATCAATGCTTCAGATTAATTTCAAATGGCAACAAGATGAGGGCAAGACATGTTTCACCTCGGGGTGTGAATCTGTGGGCCGCATACCTACCACTAATGGAGGTCAGGATCTTCTTTTAGTCTGTATGCTACTTCCAGTGTTGCACAGCTCTTGTGCTGGTGCCTGTGTACACTGCTGGACCGAAGAAGTCAGAAGTATAAAAAAGTATGCAGAGGATAGAGGTACTGATCAGCCTGGCTCCCCACCCTCCATTGAGAATTTGAGGAGGGCTGCAGTACATGAGGAATGGCTGTGGAGGTGCACATTCTGTATTTGTCTCCGTTTAGCCCAAATAGAATGACTCCAAAAGAAGAGACGGAATTTCAGGAAGTGCTCGGATCTCAGAAACCCTTCAACTTTGCAAAAATGCAGGATTACCAGCAAGGAACATCCAAATGCACAATGTGTCAATCAGCCACTTTGTATAGTATTTAGATTCTAATATTATTGGCAGCATAACCACCTTGGTATTTACAATGTGGCCTAATTAGGCACCTACTATTTGAAAGATTACTTCTGCATTGCTTGTGGATGGGATTCGTCATACCTAGTTGAGTGAAAAAGGAAAAAACTATTCCAATCCTTGGTGCCAACAGTTCTCCCATTCTATTGATTCATCTTCTTTTGATTATACTTCTGATGTAAAGGAAAGCTGGGTGCTGTATTGCATTCATACTGCTGCACACGGGTGGCATGAATCCAATATCTTGTGCACTGTTGGGTACTATTTTGGAAGGCTAAGATTCATTTGATGTGCAGAGTTATATTGTGAGCACCACCTGAAATTAGAAGCTGCTGTCCTCCTCCTTTGTATTATTCTCATTCTCTGAGAAACTACTAGATAACATTTCCTCTGTCATTAAGAATGAGGATACAGAAAGGGAGGATGGAAGACAATCACATGCACACCCACAAACTTCCACCCTGAAATCTCATACCACGGTGCCATGGTCCCCTTCTTGGTTGCAAACTGACATCTCTTGGCGATGCCGGGCAATCCATATGTGGACACGCTCTCCAAGATTCCCCAGCTACTGCTGCACATGCCTCATTTCCAGAACGGGGGCACACTGTACACAGTGCATACAAGAACGCCTTTACTAATCAATTTCCCAACACATAGAGATTGCACAGGCCACTTTGACAAGCCAACTTATAGTGGCCAAGCCTGTGCCTGGATGGCGCTTCTCGATTGACCCCTAAAATACTATTAAATTCTGGAGTGATTATGTTAACCTAATTTGATAGCTTAAGATATACATTCCTAGTGCCCACTTTGTCTGTACTTCTACTGTTTAGTATGGATTCTGAGAGACGTAAATGGATATGGATGACACAGGAAGAAGACTGATGAGAGAAGTAACCAGAGGGACAACACAGATGAGGTGGAACTAGGCACTATACAAATGAGAGAGGTGAGTGAGGAAAAAGCCAAATGAGACATGTGAAACAGAGAAGAATGGAACAAGCCACAGGTCAGATGAGGGCGGGCCAAAACATGCACTGGATGGAAAAGCAGAAGACTAGCACAATCTGGATACAGTAGGGTAGCAAGATTAAATAAATAAAACTTTAACTTCTGCTCCCCTTTAAAATATATCTTCTAGCAGTGTAGTACGATTACAAGGAATAATAATCTATCTAAACAGACATGTACTGGAACTAGGCTGTTTGTTATAATGTAATCTTTTGCTGTACCTTGGAGGCTAGGGGTTATTTACAAGCCCCTTGCGCTGGCCGGTGTGTCACTTTTCCCATGTTAAGTGACGCACCAGTGGCGTAAGGGGCTTTTAAATAAGCACCTAGGTTTCGATGACATAAGCTTTTACGTCTCCTTTAATGATGAATTAGTAGTGTAGGTTAATGTGTAATTATGGAATTACCTTGTTCAATGAAATATAATAAAAAGAGAAGGATGAATGGCAAACAGTAGACGATACTGCACATGCTGATGAAAGAGGAGACTAAAGAATTAGGCTGGTGAGATAAGAGTGTGGCATACAAATGCGAAGCAATTATGTAGTAAAGCGCAAGTCACATGACAGAGGAGGCCAAGAACCACAGAGATGAGTGGATCAAGGCACAGAGCAGATGAGAAAAGCAAGTGAGGCACAATTCATATGATGGAAAAGAGCAAGACACAAAGCAGATAAGGGTAAGAGAAAAGGAATGATAAAAAGGGGCCGGTGCCTAATATGAACAATAGGTCTGAACATGCCACAACCCAGATGAGGAAGAGAAGCAGGTTCAGAGAAGAGATTGAGACTTGATGTGGCTGAGAGTCAAGCAAGGTACTATGCTGATGAGAGAGGGGAGCAAGCAGAGGCAAAGCAGCATAATGCAGATGAGATTGGAGCAAGAAATGCAGTTGAAGACGCAGGCAGCTGAGCCATCAAATGGATGCTGGTGATGAGAAAGATTAATATCAGGTGAGCGGGGTGCAGGGAAGAAGATGGAAGAGTCGTAAACAATGTCCAATACGGATGAACGGGGACCATGGTACACAATGGATTAGAAAGGCGACAGAAGAACAACACAGATGATGTAGGAGAGCAAGACCTAAGGTGGATGTGAGAAGAAAATGTGGTCCAAACTTATGAGACCGAGGCAAAACCTGATATGAGAAGCAGCTAAGCCACACAATAAATGAAAATAAAATGACTCACAAGATGGATGAATGAGGGGTATGAGCACACGGTTGATAGGAGTAGTGAGGGAGACGTGCTAGATGAGAGAGAGTCATGAACTGGATAAGGACAGAACAAGTGACAGGAGGGATGAGAAAGGACCACTGCACGTACTGTATGGAAAAACGGGAAAGCTGCACAATATAGATGAGAGAGGGGAGCAGAACACAAGTTGGATGAAGATTAACCTCAATTAGTTTACAAAGAGTCACTTACACTGTTCAATAAGCCACGGACATTTACAAAGGACTTAATTTACAGGGAGGTAGCTTGTGGAGTACACCCCACTACTTTCACAATATTTACTCACTACGTTAACATTGCCACTACTGAGAATGTGATGGCAGAGCATGATACTAGATGAAACAAGGTTAGTTCAAAGGTATGCACTAGTTTCCTGAAATTTACTGAATTTACTTATATATTTGTTTGTTTCCTAAATGTTATAGAATTTGTATTTTTACTTCTACTTTCATTGAAAGATTGGGATAGAATTAGTATTAGGGTGAGCTTGCTTACTTTTATTAAATCAAAATAAATTTAAATAATTTTAAGTTTACCATTTGAGTTAGCTCACAGTAATTTACTCAATTAAATGTAATATTACAAATAGAAACCATTAGGAACACTAAACAAATATTTATGTAACTAAATTGTATTTAATTCCACTCAATTTAGAGTATAGAAAGTGAATTTTAATGTTGGGTAAAGATAAAACTAATTTAGTAGATATTATTTAACACCAATATATTTTACCTAATTGTAATTAATAAAAGGTTAGTATATTAAATAATGTAAGGTAATATACAAAATCTTGTTATAACTTTATTTAGCATTCGGTTAAGAATTACCTTTTAGATCTGTTTTTAATTTTATAACATTAAATGACATCCAATTAATTTTATTTTGTTTAAAGTTTGGATGCGGTTATTTTCAGAGTTGGGTAAAGGTAACTAATTTAATTTAATCTATTTAAATGTATATAATCTGATTTCATTTATTTGTAATTAATGTCGTATTAGCTATCAAGTTAACTTTTACTGAAGTGAATTTACTTAAATATGTTCAAATCATGGTAGGGGTTAGTACTAGGCATGGTTTTGGGTTACGTATTTAATTGCTTTTAGAGTAAGGGCTAGTGGTACTTTTGTAGCTAGAATGGATGTAAGGGGGGGGTCAAAGTAGGGAAGAAATTAGAATATAAGAAAGGGTACATAGGCAGGAAATGGATGATTAACTGGTGCAAAGCCCAAGCCAAATGAGGCATAAAATGGATGAAAGATGGACCAGAGTCACAAGGCAGATAAATCTTTGAAGGAATATACTTCTAAGAAAAGGGGTTTATGGATTGTTATAGGATGGTAGCTGTATTACAATCTAATTTATTTAATGTACTGAAACAAAGCTGTAAATGTTATAAGTAACCTCTTTTATTCACCTTAATGAGTTTGTAATTCTAAGTGTTTAGTTATGCTACCTTCAATAACTTAAGAGCAATAATAATTATTAAAGGGCAATATATGTTGCTAAATAGTTGTCTTTGTACAACGGTGTTGAATTTAATAAAATATCTACGTGTCCATGGGGCAGGTTGCTTCATAAATCTACTTGTCCTGTAACAAAATCCACTTGTCCCTTTTGTGCCTGTAATGCGGTGACAAATTATGGCAACAATCTCATTATTTAACCCCTTGCGCGTGGCTTTATTTCTCCCGCTGTGCGGGAGAAATAAACGGCGTTCGCGAACACGACGGCACCCGGCCGTCGTGCGCACACAAGGGGTTAAGAGTTCTGAAATAGCCTCTGATTATGCCAGAGCTCATACCATAGAAGGATTAGAATACTAGCAATTCCCTTATGTTGCCACGTTTCCGACAGATCTACATACTGGGGCTGAAGGTAATGTTAGGCAACAGTTTTAGGTTGGAATGCCCTTTTGAGTCTGTACTAACTTGCATGTTTTAAGGGTTTTCACCAACTCTTCTTTAATCTTTTTCCATACTGGGAAAGGTTGGAAATTTACTCCTGACAATGGCAGACATAAAACATCTTCCACGGTTGAGGAAAAAGTGAACTTGTAAACACTCAGATTTTTGACAAGAGCAAATGTACACCTGCATATTTGTTCATGCTAAAATGCAGTTCACAAATATTTTCTAGGAGTATTATTTCTTGGCATACTTCTGTAAAGTCTTGTGAATTCACGAAAGCCGTATCTCTGCACTTAATGCATGGACATGGGTGTATTTTTGAGACTTTATTTAATATTTCGGCCCTAATTAGGTCTGGTGTTAATAATGACCCTTTGTGTTAATTATAATTCTCTTTCTCTCACTCTCCACTGTGAGTGACAGAATTCTGTTCTTTCACAAGGAGAACATCAACACACACTAGTTTTGTTCAGTGCCAGAAACTACTGTGGCAATGTGTGCTTTTTGAGACCTAAACGATCTTTGCTTTTGCCAATGTTTGTCATAATGGTGAGGGCCCGGCAGCTCCCACACCAATAAGGTTTTACAAAAACCATGCCAAAACAAGTCGCGCATTGACAAAGCCAAAAGTCTGATCAAAAAGTTCAGACCTACTGGCTATACCAATGCTTGTTTATTTTTGTTTCCCATAATCTTGTTAAAACTGGTTTCACTGATTTTCCATTATTAATATTTTTGGGAAATACTTGCATACTTCAAGACATTTTACTAAATGATGCTGCAAAGAAATGGTAGCTAAAATTTTACAGTAGTTTAGCGAAATGCTGTTGCATTTTATTTGTGAAAAATTATTTTGAAAGCAAAGAAACGTCAATCGTGCTTTCAAGCTTCTGCAAATATTTGCATCTAATCAGAGATCATAAACATAGCCTTATATTGCTAAACATTGAAAACGTGTGTACACATTCTTATACTGGAACCACTATCCGTAGTGCAGTCTGAGCCTACATTTGCTTAGAGTGCCCACACTAATAATAAAGTATTTGCATTAATGAACCATAAATACAAGTTTGAACAGCACTAACAAATGGACACAAATATTATCTTAACTGCATACAGTGCCCTTCCCTGAGCCATAATGTGGTACTGGCAGCCAAAGGGTTTGTGATGTAGGGGGTTGGGCCTACTTGTCCCAAGGACAAAATACATATGAAAACTTGTTGCCCATGACCCCATACAATATGTCCCGGGCGTTGGGCTATAGGAATTCGACCTCCCTATTTGTATTTCTCTCATTTTAAATCTTTATATTGAACTATACAAAGGCAAAATAGTGGAAGACAAATGGTAGTAATTTGTGACCACTAAGCCAGTTCAACTTTGATTAAGGTGAAAGAGAGGGGACCAGGGAAAGAACTGTATGTCAGGAGAGAAAGGAACACGGCTGATAAGAGAAGGAAGCCGCATGCAAGCCAAATTAGAGTACTGAGCGAGGACAAAGCTGGACAAGAAAGGTGAAAGAAGTGAAGCACCCTCTGGGTGAGAACTTGGTGGGAGGTGGAGGATGGTTGTGATCAGGCAGCAAGGGCCCAAGAGGAAGAGGGAGTAAATGCTGCACACTAAGTGCAAAGGGATAAAGGCACAATATAGATGCGTGGTGACCAAGACACAAGCCAGGTAACATGGAAGGAAGGCACAGATCAGTTGAAAATGAACAAGTAAAGAAGGATGTTGAGAGAAGTATCAATAGAGATAACTAATGTGAAAGTGTCACAGACCACAAGATGTTTGCAGAATGAAAGGCTCTGGAAGGATAAGGGAGGGAACAGGCAAAATAAGAAGACTCGCAAGACAATAGGGTGGTGAGGGGAGCGTGGGCAAGATGGATAAGAGAAGCAGTAAAGCATAATCCAGAACAGAGAGTAGACTGAATCAACTCAAAAAGCTTGATGCTAGCCAGATGTCAGAACAAACTTCATTCCTCAGGATCTGGACTTGAAGATACAATGAACCCACCTCTCGATACCTTTAACTCTGATTCTTTGACAAAGTATTGAAGTGATCAAGCAAGGGGGTAAGGGAAATTAGGATGGGAGCAGCTGGGAAGAAGCTCTGTAAAGGAAAAGGTTAATCAAAACATAAATAACAGAAACCATGTACTAAATGATGCGCCTTAATAATGCTTTATGCCACTCAGAGCCTTATTAGTTTCCTGTTATCCTGTATCAAGGCTTTCATCTGCTAAGGAAATTACTGCTTAAGTAATCACTGTAAATATATATATGTGTAAGTTAACAGCACTCACATTTTCACCACATTGTGTTTTTTTGTCGAGTATTAGCTGATGTCTTTGGCAGAAATAAATCTCTTATTTTCAAACGTTTCACCCGTTTTTATTAATAAACTCATATGACAATGCTTAACTAAGAAAAGAATACCACCAAAATAATATGCAAAATGTGCACGTAATCAAGATAATTAATTTGTTCTTTCCTGAGCAAATTCGTAGGTATTGTAATTCTATCTTACCCTACAGAGTACGGCCTACTCTGAAAGTTCTGTTTGTGCTGCCGTAATGTCGGGGAAACTCTGCGGGATCCGGCTTAAGTCTGCGTTGTCCAGCAATGTGCCGGCTGCGATATCGTGAATCGCCGTGGAGAAGCCAGGAACTCGGAGAGGTGAGAGCCCACACTGGACGGCCTCAGAGGAGCGCAAAGGCTCTCTCAAAGAACCGGCAAGACTCTCTCAGGAAAGCGGAGCAGGACAAGAGCTCTGCACGTGTGAACCTCTAAGGAATAGTGAGCACGGAGGAAAGGGCTAGGCAGCTTTTGAGGACGTTGCCACGCTCACCGTGCAGCACCCCAGGCATGATGGGACATGTAGTCCCAAATTGTAAAACCTCCCTGAAAGACAACATAAGAGCTATGAGAGCTCTCAACCCAGGAACATAACAAAATAAAGAGGCAATATTAATAAAAGCAGTCAAGTTACCAACAATGAGAGAACCAAACCCACCACCGAGTAACTGAGGCTGCCTCATGTGCTTTGCAACAAAGCAAATTAGCACAAGGCATAAGCACACAACTCTGGCTTACTACAGGGATGCGTGGAGTAAATGGGGCGGGCCCTAGACCGCGTGCCGCCCTAGACCTGACACCAGAGCAGAGAGCCAGATGAGAGAATGGAGCAGATCACGTGCTAGATGATATAGGAAACCAAGGCCTATGTCAGATTAGAAAGAGGGGCATGAGGCTCAAATAGAGAGGATTGATAAGAGATGAAGACTAAGAGAAGGGGGCACAGCTAAACATAGACAACAGAATAAAACAAGGTGCAACCGGAACGAGAGAGGGAAGTGAGACACTGTAAAAGAGATAGACCAGCCATAAAAAATTGAGGACCAATGCCAAAGCCAGATGAGAAAGCAGAGCAAAGCTTAGAATGAATGAGAGAGAGAATCAAGGCAGAAAGTGGAAGAAATATTGAACAGACATTTTCTGGATTTGCAAAGGGAGTTAAGCACAAGTCAGATGAAAAAATTGAGTAAACCATGAAGCAGATGAGGGCAGCAATCCGCTAGTTGAACGACAGAGGAACATCAAAAAAGATCAAGGATGGAGCGGTTTGTTGTGCACTATAACTATGAGAGTGCCATGAAGCATAAGGGGGATGAGCGAGTTGCGAGACACAAGTTAGATGAGTGGGTGAAATGAGACCAGAAAAGGATGGGCAAAGAGATCAAGGGTCCATGTGAATGAAAGCCAAACAAGGTGCAAGATTGATGTGAGATTGGATCAGGCACAAGGCAGGTGAACGTGAGTTGCCAAAAAAGAGGGAAGACCAAGATAAGATGGGGGTGAAATAGGCACAAACCAGATAAGATACCCAAAATAGTCGTGCTCAGAAGTGGGGTCAAGGGGGTTGAACACCCGTGACTCCTCCTCTGGAGCATCACCACCCATACCCAAGTTATACTGCCCTGCAGGATTTTGGAGGTCATCCTGCAGGAGCATCTCAAAGAGGCTGTTTGGTAGGGTTGCTACCAGTCTTCAGTTTCCTAGACGAACACAGGGTCCTAAGTTCCTGGAACCTAATACCAGTGTATCCAGGGGGATGAGGCCCACTGGCCTCGCCCACCTGAGACATGGTACTAGGTGTAGTGTGGTGTACTGCAGCTACCTATCCTAGTGATCCTAAAGTTCCAAAGATCGGAGAAAGGATTATGGTAAGACCCTTGATACCCAATCCAAGAAGTTCAGTAGAACTTACTTGATACAGTATTTATATGTGCCTAGCTAGTGATGGTTTCTCATGTAACCTTCACTCGATTATATGGTAAAACAGTGCAGGATTTAAACCCTACCGCTGCACACAAATGAAGGAGGCTGGCTTAGTATGTGGTACACACTGAAAAAAGTGATGGACCTTGTACAAATCCAGGCAACACTTATGGTGATTTTAGTGGCCTTTGATAACCTCAGGCTCTCAAAATTGTTGCTGTGGGGAGCAGCCTTCAGGCTTATCTTGAAGGAGCGTAAAGCAGCTTGGTTTACCACATGTAATCAGTAGTGTAGATTAGGTGAAAAAGAAAGTGTTTATGAAAAATACGGCTATTTATTACACAGCATAATCACTATCACATTGGCATATCCCCTAGCTGGAGATATCAACAATACACATTAAAATACTTCAAAAAATCGGCAAGTGGCACTAATATACACTGGTCTCCAGGGGGAGGTCAAACCATATTCTAAAGAAGTGTAATGCGAACTGCAAGGAAGAATGAGACTGGTACCAAAGGAGTCAGAGGAGCTGAGAGAACCTGGAACCACCCAAGTTAAGTAACAAGGAACCCCACGGAGGCTGTGTGCAGAGTGGAAACACAGCTATGTGCCTAATGGAAGTTAATGGAGAAGTTTTGATTTTAAAGAAAAAGGACCCTTCCCAAAGAAACCCTTTGGAGGACAAAGTTGGAGAGCCACCCCACCCGTGGATGCCCCAGAAACCAGGTTATCTGCTCCAGGGTAGCTGGGTGCAGAGGGGTAAAGTGGCGTCAGAATCTCCGGTAGACGACAAAGAAAGACTTGGGAAGAAAGGCCTTTGGAGAAGTGTATGAAGATCTCCAGTGGAATCCAAGGGTGGATTCTTGAAGAGGAGAACTTGCAAGCATAGGGGACAAAGTATTTTTCACTTGGAGGCGACCAGGAGGCATGGAAGCACAATGCCCTCCCTTGGCAGGGAGCTCAGCAGAGTTGATGAGGACCTTGGGGCAGCTGTAGGGACCAGGTGACGCTGAGAAAGACAAGGAGCTGTACACAAGGTGTCCGTCGGTGTCTAGGTGCTCGGTATCTGACTGGAGTGCCAATAAGCCTTGGTAGCTGCAACTGGTGTGGATGACAAGATGCAATTGTTGGAACCAGCAAGGTCCAAGGGACTCATCAAGTGCAGCTAAGTGGGGGCAGGCCCAGGGAAAGCAGGGGAGCCCACCAATGCAGTAGAAGACCTTTGAGAGGACACCTAGGCCGAAGGCACCGGAGTGGCAGAAGGACCTCAGGCAACTCACCAAAGAGATGGTGGCCCTCAGTGCAAGGGATGTAGTGTGGACGCTGATCTTTCGAGAGATGAAGTGCTGGATGCTGGAGCTTTTTGTAGCCCAAAGATCTCTGGAGTGCTGAGCCAGCAAGCCTTGGCAACTGCAAGTCTACTCGGTACGCAGGGGTTTGGTCCCAGTGGCTCCGACAAGAAATACTGTACACCAAATGGCAAGGAAGACAGGTCAGGCCTTTGGAGATCCACAGAACCACCACCTGTGTTGCTGGGCCTCAGAAAGTCCATAGGACGACAGGAGCAGCAGACCGTTCAGCTTTGTTATTGTGCCTGCAGATGCAGGGTAGTGACTTGTTCATTCCAAGGAAGATTATTTTGGATGTCCTTGATGCCCACTGGTCTTCTGGATGACATGAGCAATGCACAAATGAGGTAGAAGACTTGCAGAACAGCAAGACCAGGAGCAGCTAGTCTTCCTTCATGCAATCTCGGTTCACAGCGAAACTCATATGACAATGCTTAACTAAGAAAAGAATACGACCAAAATAATATGCAAAATGTGCACGTAATCAAGATAATCAATTTGTTCTTTCCTGAGCAACTTCGTAGGTATTGTAATTCTATCTTACCCTACAGAGTACGGCCTACTCTGAAAGTTCTGTTTGTGCTGCCGTAATGTCGGGGAAACTCTGCGGGATCCGGCTTAAGCCTGCGTTGTCCAGCAATGTGCCGGCTGCGATATCTTGAATCGCCGTGGAGAAGCCAGGAACTCGGAGAGGTGAGAGCCCACACCGGACGGCCTCAGAGGAGCGCAAAGGCTCTCTCAAAGAACCGGCAAGACTCTCTCAGGAAAGCGGAGCAGGACAAGAGCTCTGCACGTGTGAACCTCTAAGGAATAGTGAGCACGGAGGAAAGGGCTAGGCAGCTTTTGAGGACGTTGCCACGCTCACCGTGCAGCACCCCAGGCATGATGGGACATGTAGTCCCAAATTGTAAAACCTCCCTGAAAGACAACATAAGAGCTATGAGAGCTCTCAACCCAGGAACATAACAAAATAAAGAGGCAATATTAATAAAAGCAGTCAAGTTACCAACAATGAGAGAACCAAACCCACCACCGAGTAACTGAGGCTGCCTCATGTGCTTTGCAACAAAGCAAATTAGCACAAGGCATAAGCACACAACTCTGGCTTACTACAGGGATGCGTGGAGTAAATGGGGCGGGCCCTAGACCGCGTGCCGCCCTAGACCCGACACCAGAGCAGAGAGCCAGATGAGAGAATGGAGCAGATCACGTGCTAGATGATATAGGAAACCAAGGCCTATGTCAGATTAGAAAGAGGGGCATGAGGCTCAAATAGAGAGGATTGATAAGAGATGAAGACTAAGAGAAGGGGGCACAGCTAAACATAGACAACAGAATAAAACAAGGTGCAACTGGAACGAGAGAGGGAAGTGAGACACTGTAAAAGATAGACCAGCCATAAAAAATTGAGGACCAATGCCAAAGCCAGATGAAAAAGCAGAGCAAAGCTTAGAATGAATGAGAGAGAGAATCAAGGCAGAAAGTGGAAGAAATATTGAACAGACATTTTCTGGATTTGCAAAGGGAGTTAAGCACAAGTCAGATGAAAAAATTGAGTAAACCATGAAGCAGATGAGGGCAGCAATCCGCTAGTTGAACGACAGAGGAACATCAAAAAAGATCAAGGATGGAGCGGTTTGTTGTGCACTATAACTGAGAGTGCCATGAAGCATAAGGGGGATGAGCGAGTTGCGAGACACAAGTTAGATGAGTGGGTGAAATGAGACCAGAAAAAGATGGGCAAAGAGATCAAGGGTCCATGTGAATGAAAGCCAAACAAGGTGCAATACGGCTATTTATTACACAGCATAATCACGATCACATTGGCATATCCCCTAGCTGGAGATATCAACAATACACATTAAAATACTTCAAAAAATCGGCAAGTGGCACTAATATACACTGGTCTCCAGGGGGAGGTCAAACCATATTCTAAAGAAGTGTAATGCGAACTGCAAGGAAGAACGAGACTGGTACCAAAGGAGTCAGAGGAGCTGAGAGAACCTGGAACCACCCAAGTTAAGTAACAAGGAACCCCACGGAGGCTGTGTGCAGAGTGGAAACACAGCTATGTGCCTAATGGAAGTTAATGGAGAAGTTTTGATTTTAAAGAAAAAGGACCCTTCCCAAAGAAACCCTTTGGAGGACAAAGTTGGAGAGCCACCCCACCCGTGGATGCCCCAGAAACCAGGTTATCTGCTCCAGGGTAGCCGGGTGCAGAGGGGTAAAGTGGCGTCAGAATCTCCGGTAGACGACAAAGAAAGACTTGGGAAGAAAGGCCTTTGGAGAAGTGTCTGAAGATCTCCAGTGGAATCCAAGGGTGGATTCTTTAAGAGGAGAACTTGCAAGCATAGGGGACAAAGTATTTTTCACTTGGAGGCGACCAGGAGGCATGGAAGCACAATGCCCTCCCTTGGCAGGGAGCTCAGCAGAGTTGATGAGGACCTTGGGGCAGCTGTAGGGACCAGGTGACGCTGAGAAAGACAAGGAGCTGTACACAAGGTGTCCGTCGGTGTCTAGGTGCTCGGTGTCTGACTGGAGTGCCAATAAGCCTTGGTAGCTGCAACTGGTGTGGATGACCAGATGCAATTGTTGGAACCAGCAAGGTCCAAGGGACTCATCAAGTGCAGCTAAGTGGGGGCAGGCCCAGGGAAAGCAGGGGAGCCCACCAATGCAGTAGAAGACCTTTGAGAGGACACCTAGGCCGAAGGCACCGGAGTGGCAGAAGGACCTCAGGCAACTCACCAAAGAGATGGTGGCCCTCAGTGCAAGGGATGTAGTGTGGACGCTGATCTTTCGAGAGATGAAGTGCTGGATGCTGGAGCTTTTTGTAGCCCAAAGATCTCTGGAGTGCTGAGCCAGCAAGCCTTGGCAACTGCAAGTCTACTCGGTACGCAGGGGTTTGGTCCCAGTGGCTCCGACAAGAAATACTGTACACCAAATGGCATGGAAGACAGGTCAGGCCTTTGGAGATCCACAGAACCACCACCTGTGTTGCTGGGCCTCAGAAAGTCCATAGGACGACAGGAGCAGCAGACCGTTCAGCTTTGTTATTGTGCCTGCAGATGCAGGGTAGTGACTTGTTCATTCCAAGGAAGATTATTTTGGATGTCCTTGATGCCCACTGGTCTTCTGGATGACATGAGCAATGCACAAATGAGGTAGAAGACTTGCAGAACAGCAAGACCAGGAGCAGCTAGTCTTCCTTCATGCAATCTCGGTTCACAGCGAAGTCCAACAAAGTCCAAGTGTCTACACGGTCGAAGAGTGTCTAGGTTTCAGAGGTGAGTCTTGTTCCTTGACGAATCTGAGGACCACCCCCCCACAGGGAGCCCTTAAATACCTAAGGAAAGGGTTGTAATGACACTGGGATCCCTCCCAGAGTAGGGGCTGGATGAGTGGAGGATACTCCCCTGTTCTTGGTCCAGTTTCATGTCAAAGCGGAAACCAAGGATTCCTGAGCTGGCTCAAACTGGTGTATTCAAGGAGAGCAGGAATGTGCCCTTCAGTGCAGTCTGGTGGCGCTGGAAAGCAGACCCACCCTAGCCAAATACACGAAGTCCTGGCTGGGATGTGGTCACACCACCCAGTGACTAGAAACCTATTGTTCTACCTTCCCCTGCTCGAGCTCATCTCAGAAGCAGGAGGGCAGAACAGCGGCTGTGGTCGGCAGCAGGACTAGCTTGCTGGCTGACCCAGAAAGGCTGTAACCGGGAGTACAGGGGGCTCCCCTAAGGGGCCCCCAGTACTTGGGATCTTACATCCAACAGCTGATTCAGTGTTGTATGATTCCAACATGTTTGATACCAAGCATGACCAGGTTTGATGCAGCCAATATATAGTTAGACTTTTCGTAATGACTGAGGTCCACTATGTCTTAAAATGGCTGACCACACTTGCAAATCCTGGAGAATCAAATCTGGGGTTAGTAGGGGTGTCCTGATCATGCAGGGGCACCCTCATGCTTATAACAAAGCACCCTGCCCTCAGGACTGAAGAGCCTACCATAAGAGTGACTTAAGGTTTTAAGTGTGGTGACCTCAGTTATAAGAAAACGTATAACTGTCATGAGAGGTGCAAGCACCACCTCACACAGGCTGCAATGGCATGCCTGTAGTCTGAGTTTAAGTGGACTCCCATAGATGGCATAATACATGCTGCAGCCCATGGGAGCCCCCTGGTGTACCTCTACCCTGGGTAGCTTAGTACCATATTTTAGGGACTTATAAGGGTATATCAGTAGCTAATAGTTGTGGTACAAAAGTATTTACCAGAGCCATTTTGGGAAATAGAGCTCAGATGCTGGGTTCAGAGTTAGCAGGATAACCGCAAACTCCAGTCAAAACATACTGACACCAGCCAAAAAGTGGGGGTAACCTGGAAAAGTATATCTCACTTTCCTACAACATGTATGTTCCTGGCACTGATATTCTCAGCTGGATGCATGCCTTTGATCTTGCATATAAGGCTCAAAGTCTGAAGGGTCAGTCCAGAGCAGTGACTCTTCTAAGTCGCTTCCCTCAGGAATGGACTGAAGTAATTGATGGGATATCTAAGAAAGACAGTCTGACAAATGAGTGCATGAAGAATGCTTTGATTAGTCGGTTTGAACTGAAAGTGAGTGAGTGGGGTGGAAACAAATGATCACCAGTCCCTAAATCAGGTGATGATAGCAGAGCATCTCCGGGAGGAGTTCTCTAACTGACTCAGTTTTTGTTCTGACCTTGCTGAGAGGGATCTCGAGAAACTTCCAGTGTTGGCAAATAAGTGGCTTGCCAACAAAGTCAACAAGGGGCATGGGAAACAGAGCTTCAAGCCCAAAGGGAGAAGAACTCCCAGCAGCCTGGCCTTAAACCAGAGTGGAAGGGCCAGAACAGTTCCCCAGGCTCTCAGCCAGGACAGCAGTCTAAGGGGTAGAGGGCCTTTAGTCAGCACCAGAAGGGAAAGGAGGTAAGGTCCTTTCACTCCCAAGGTGATTAAATGCTATAAGTGTCCCAGAGAGGGACACTTAAAGCCGGATTGCCCAGTAAAGGGCAAGGTGCAAGTGGCACCTGTGAATGCAAGTGTGCTTTCAGTGGGGGCAGACTTAACTGAGTTTACCTTAGTCACCAGGGACATCTGGGAACTAGACCTTGAACCCCTTAAGCATGTTCACCCTAATTCAAGGGGGGTATAGGAATGTGGCAAGTATCAATGGAAGGAAGGTTCCCACCATGAGGGATACTGGTACCCACAAGACTATGGTTGAACAGAACGATCTCAAACTCGAGGAGCTCATCCCTGGTTCCAAGGGTTATGGACTTTTAGCTACCGGTGCTGAATTGGAGGACCCTCTTGCTAGAGTGGAGGTAGATATGAAGGGTAAGAAGGTCATGGTCAATGTGGGTGTGCAAGAAAAGCTGTGCACAGTGTAGTTCCTGGGGAATGATCTGGTTGAACCTGCGTTAGTACCTGGAACTGAGGCCTATATGGCCTGGATTTCATCAGCTGTGCTCAATAGGGCACTGATGGTAAAACCACTTCTTAGTGAGGTGGGGGCCACTCTAGTAGACACTAGAGAGGAATAAGCTGGAACAAGAATTAAGGACCGATTCTGAGAAGGCACCTTTCCTGTAGTCTGCACCTTCAGCTCCATTTGGAAGGGAGGGTCAGCATCCAGAGGAGGATATGGTGTCAGAGGCTGGGTCCTTGGCAAAGCTGCTGGTGTCAAGAGGGCCGTCTGTGAGGATTTTTTTAAGGCACAGGCTGAGTGTCCTACACTTGTTGGTGTGTGGAAGACTGCTCAGAAACAGGTATCTACTACAGTAGTCAGAAAGCACATGGTGGTTTAGAAGGTGGACTCCTTTATAGTGAGCCCACTTACCCATAGCCAGAAGCTAGCAAAAGGTTGGTGGTTCCTCACGTGCACAGGAACTTCCTGTTGCAGCTAGCCCATGAAGTACCCTTAGCTGGTCACTTTGACATCAAAAAGACAAAGGGCAGGTTATCACGTCTGTTTTACTGGCCAAGAGTTGGTCAGGATGTGGAGAAGTTTTGCCGTACCTGTCTGGTCTCTCAGTCCAGTGACCAGTCTGGTAGCCAGACGAAGGCACCCTTGGTGCCTCTACCTTTTGTGGGGGTACCCTTCCAGAGGGTGGGGCTTGATATAGTTGATCCGTTTGACCCTCCATCCTCTTCAGGCAACAATTACATTCTTGTGGTGGACCATGCTGCAAGGTTCCCTGAAGTGATGGCTTTAAAGAACACTACTGCCAAAGTGGTAGCTAGGGATCTTTTCCAGGGTTGGATACCTGCAGACGGTGGTTATTCATAGGGGAGCAAGCTTTATCTAGTCTTACATGAAGGCCATGTGGGAAGAGGTAGGGGTGACTTACCACTTCTCCACTGCTTACCATTCCCAGACCAATGGTTTGAATGAGCGCTTTAAGACCCTAAAGAGAATGATGGGTACGCTGTCTGATCCCCAGAGGAAGTGGGATCTCCTCTTGCCATACTTGTTTGCTTACAGCAAGATCCAGCAGAAAGGAGTTTGCTTCGGTTACTTAGAACTTCTTTTAGGGCATCCTTTCTGAGGTCCCCTGACTTTGGACAAGGAGGTTGGGAGGGCGACCCTAAATCCCCTACCCATGGTGTGGTGAACTATGTCCTGGGCCTCCGTAGAGTAATGGCCCAGCTCATGAATAAAGCAAAGAATAATCTTCAAGCCAGTCAGGAGCTGATTGAATGGTATGACCATACTGGTATGCTGGACCTGGAAGTGTGGGTCTTAAAGCTGATTTATCCTCTGGCGGACATGTGGTATGGCTGGCCCCCACAAATTTGTTTGGAAGATTTCTGATGTCATCTATTTAGTTGACACAGGAGCCCCAAAGGTTATTCCATGTTAATCGGATGAAGCTGTGTCTTCAAAGGGATTACACGTATTCTTTGCATGCAATGGCTGAAGAAGTGGAACAGGAGAGTAAGCCGCTCCTTGACTTATTGCAAGGGGATGAGAAGAATTGTTCAGTTGAGGGTGTTAAGCTTGCCTTTGAACTGACACCTGAACAGCAGGTGGAGTGTAAAGAGCTGCTGGGGAGACTTTTCCATCTCTTTTCAATTACCCCTGGGCTGACGCCTGTCTATGTTCATAGCCTAGACAAAGGGGGCACCCTGCCAGTTAAAAGCAAGACGTACAGGATTTCAGACCAGGTCCAAGAGTGCATCAAGAATGAAGTGGTCAAGATGCTGAACATGGGTATTTTTGAGACCTCCCGTTGTCTCTGGGCCAGCCCAGTTGTGTTAGTGCCTAAGCAGGGGTCAGCTCACCTACACTTCTGTGTGGTCTATTGCGATCTAAACACTGACCAAACTGATGCCCATCCTATTCCCTGAGCTGATGAGCTGGTGGATAGGTTGGGTGTCGCAAAGTACCTTAGTACTTTTGAACTTCCAGCTGTTACTGGCAGATTGCCTTAACCCCTGATTCCAGGGAGAAAACCGCATTTTCAACCCCAGGGGTGCGCTACCAATTTAAAGTTATGCCTTTTGGATTGAAGAATGCTACTGCCAGCGCCAAGTCTGTGTGGTGTACCTGGATGAGATTGCAGTGCTCAGTACCTCCTGGGAGGACCACATAGAACATCTGATGCAGGTTTTGGAGAGGATGCAGGGGGCCAAACTGATATTCATGGCAACCAATTGTCAAGTTGGGCATTCCTCTGTTTATATTGGACTTCAGGTGTATAATGGAAAGGTTCGCCCCCTGGAGGCTTCTGTCCAGGCGGTGTTGAACTGGCAGATTGCCACAACCCAGACCCAGTTAAGGGCCTTACTGGTTGCTGTCGGAACTGTGTAGCAAGCTATGGGACCATAGTTGCTCCATTAACAGTCCTGCCCTCTAAGAAGCAGCCCAGGAAGGTGATCTGTACTGAAGTGTCAGAAGGCATGTGATCAATTGAAGGTAGCACTATGCAATGCTTCTGTGTTGAAGGCCCCTGATTACAGTCAGCCCTTCATTGTGCAGACAGATGTTTCAGACAAGGAGTTGGGGCAGTTCTTGCCAAGCTCAGTGGAAAGAGAAGGGAGCATCCGGTGGCCTTAATTTGCTGCTGACTACTCCCCAGGAAGCAGAACTGGTCTGCTGTGGAAAATGTTGGGCCCTTTGAAGATTCAGGCCTTACTTTTTTGGCACGAGGTTTGAGGTACAGACAGATCACAAGCCCCTCACCTGGCTCATGGCAATGAAGGGGAAGGTGATCAGGTGATCCATATCTCTTGAGGTGCTAGATTTAATTGTGGATCATAAGGTAGACTTACAGCACGGTAAGGAAGATGGCCTTTTTTGCAGGTTTACCCAATCAGATGATTGGTCTTTACCCATTGGGGAATAACTACCAGCCATTCTTATCTGGAGTGGGCATATGTTGGGATGGGAGGTCTTCTGCATGTCTCTGGAAAGCGTGCTTTCCCTGCTTTATGCTGATCTCCAGTCAAGTAACATTAACAGTTACTGTATGTTTTCTAGATCTCTACCTCAGTGAGCATGACAATCACCTGTTTACCTGGCTTGAGACCCTAGAGCTTGGCTCTGAGGTAGAGGGGGGCATGTATTGTGCACCCCTATTTCACAGAGAGAGGTTACTGCCATCTTTACCCAGGCTGTGGCAGACTGACAGTGGTGGCAGCAATACATCTATAGTCTGGTACACCTGTATTCTAAGAAGGGTGGGTTACTACCCACCCTCCTAATCAAGCCTGTGCAGTCTCCCTTGTCTACATGGAACGTGGAGAGAGGATGTGACTTAATGGCTAGAACGGGCTACCGAGCCGGGTATCCGGGTTAGAGGTCTCTGCAACGGCGCTCAACATCCTGTGATCTGGGTAAATTACTTAATCACCCCATGCCTAGCAAAATAAATGTGTCCATCTGTAACACAACTGGTGCTCATGTGAAGAGCCTTGATACTGTCGGGTTGAGTTTGCGCTATACAAAACAAAAAAGAAATATGTGTTTGAGAGCCAGTGGGTGTACTGGGGAAGGATGTTGAGTTGAGCCATTGTGTGTAATATGAGCTGTTCTGCTCGACATGCCAGCACCCACGTGTCCTTTCCCTAATCCATGAAGAAACCCAGGGGGCTTATCTGTGTTCAGCTACATTAACTCTGCTAGGAGGGACCCTCCCACCTTTCTGTTAAGCGATGGCCAGGGCCTCCTGGTCTGGAGGTAATTGAAATTCCTTGTTTGGGACTGGTACAATGGAAGACAGTAGGTCATCCTTTGCATACTTTGGACAGCAGTGAACATGGCACAAATGTGCCTCACGATTGGAGGGGCGCCCAGGATTCAAATGTAGCAAACCCTCTGATTGGATCAGGTTACCAATCAGAGGCGATAAGTCTGGCTTCAGTGGTCAGTTGTTTGTTCACAACTGGTGTACTTATGAAGGGGATCCACACAGTGTCCGTCCAAGGAAGCCAGCCAGGACCTGTGGTGTGAAGGCAAGATAAGAAGCTGGCTCACTGCGTCTGACAATCTGAAAGTTCCTTGATAAGGGTTGAACTTGAAGATGTTTTCTGTGTAACTGATAGAATATGCTGCCAAGGAATTGGTCAGGTTGATGAGGAGAATCAGTCAGCAGCATCGGTCAGAGAACCAGCTGTTCCTGTGAGGCTTGTGGAGCTGGCACTTTGAACAAGGAAATCGGAGACAGCTGCATAAGATAAGGAAGCTTGCAGCACATCGGAGACCGAAGGAAACTGGGAAGCTTGAGCCCATTCCTTGAAGGTGGGGTCACTATGCCCAGACTCCTCTCTGGTGCTGTTGGAGCCAGTGTGGTATTTCCAGTTACAAGCTGTATTTGGTAAAGAGTGTCCTGTGGTACATGCCCCCACCTTTCTTTTTGTGACATCTGGGGGGTTTTGGGGTGTCCTTGCGCTCTGACCAGTCACTACCCTCCTACAGCTCGCCAGTGGCCACTGGACTAGTGGGACTCGAGTAAACTGTGGCAACACATCAGGCACATATGGCCAGACCTCTGACGCCACTAGAGCAGTGTCCACGCTCAGGACAGGAGGGTGCTTCTGTTTCTTTGGATGGCTGGTTAATGGCTGAGTAAGAAAATGTGACTTCCCAACAAATACTGAAACAAAATCATTTCAATACAAGGATTGGTATCCTGTCTCTAGTGAATGAAAGGTTAGGAGGCTGGCTTAATACGTGGTGCTCACTGAGCACCCTGCACTAATCCAGACAACCCTTATGGTGACTTTAGTGTTCTTAGGCAACCTCAGAAAGCTCTCTAAGACAGTAGCTGTGGAGAGCAGCCTTCAGGCTTAGTCCAGAAGGAGTGTAAAGCCGCTTGTTTTACCAGTACTTAAACTTATGGTATATGTTAAGTGAAAAAAAACCACACAGTTGAGTTATAAAAAATATGTATTTATTATTAACACTCACTAACACAATGCAATATCTCCTTCCTGGAGATATAAACACAATACACACAATACTTTGCCAATAGAACTCGTAAACAGCACCAATACTCAGTAGTCTCCAGGGGGAGAACAAATCATATACTAAAGTAGTGGAATGCGAACCACGACTTGCGTCCAGAATGGACCCAGAAGTCGTAGAAGAGTTGGGGATCCAAGGAACCACCCAAGGTGAGTATCTAGGAACCCCACGGAGGTCGTGTGCTGAGTGGGAACACGATCGGGTGCTCAATTCACGTCAACGGGTAAGTTGCGGTCACAGTTTTAAACAAGGACACTTCCCAGTAGACCCTGAAGAACACTCCATGGAAGATGGAAGGTTGGAGGGTCACTCCACCTGTGGATACCCCAGGAACCAGGATACATACACCAGGGAAGCTGGGTGCATAGGTGCGAAGTGACGTCAGAAACCACCTTAGACCACAATGGAGGATTTCAGAAAAGATGATGCTGGTGAAGAAGGTGAAAGTGTCAGCTGGAACCCAAAGGTGGAATTAAGATGAAAGATACCTGCAAGCAGAGGGGACAGATTCTGTGCCACTCAGGAGTAACCAGGTGGCAAGGAAGATGAATGCCCACCGATATTGGAGATGTAGGGGAGTTGATGGTGCCCTTGAAGTTGCAGCTGTGCGGACCAGGTGGCTTTGAGGAAGACTAGGAGTAGTTCACGTGCTGTCCCAAGTCGGTCATTGAAGCTGCAGATAGACTTGACCCCAATTCCATCATCTTTTAGACCTCTGTCCTGAAGCAGTCTCTGACATGGTCAGGCTGTCTATAAATATACCTGAATTTACTCACCATGTCCAATTTAGGAAAGAAGGACACAGGCTGGGGTCCTCATTAGCAGGATACCAGTCAGACTAGTCAGTAAAACATAATGACACCAGCAAAAAGTGGGGGTGACCATGAAAGCAGATCCTGATATCCTACAGAGAGCAACCCTGTGCAACATGGTCTGTAATATGCAATGCTAATTGTGTCTCCATGTTAACTGTGTTTTTATAGTCCTTAGTGTCTAGGCCCTATAATACTGTTTGGGGTCAGAACTCCGGCCCAGAGGGTTGTAGCGACAACTGTTTTTCACGGTTTGTCCTAGTCTTGTGTAGTATTTTTCTCTTGTGTGTATTAAAGAACTTTTCTTTTTAAAACGTAAAGCACTGGCTGGACATTGACTTTATCAGCTGATAGTACTGTGTGCACTGTTTTCTGAATGTTAAAACCCACCTCACCTCCTTGAGTAAGCCTTGGACTTTTCTGTCTCACTACCATGAGTGTGTCAAAGTGCTGGAGAGGAGTACTTTGTTATCCAGTTTTGGGTCCACTAGTACCAAGGCCCCAAGACACCCGCTGGGAACACTCCAGTTGATGCAGTTGGAGCCTAGTGACCCCGGAGTGCCCTAGTGCCCAGGAATCCGGGTATAACAGTCTTATTCAGATTTAAAGACACCTCTGTATTGAGATTATGATCTCAGAGCAGAGACTGATATAGCCATGTAAGAACTCTTTTTTTGGAAGTTTTATATAGAGAGAATTCAACCCCCCACCTGCCAATCAAGTTATGTAATGGGGAGCCATGGCCAAAAAGTCAGGGTAACCACTTGTTGAACATGTTTGTAAACCACTGGCATAATACCTCCCATTAATGTGTTTTAATTATCTCTGACCCTGATTGGATTTGATCTCTGTAGCAACATATGGTACAGGACACATTCAATCAGCCAGTGCACATAGGCGATAACACCAGGTTCCATTCTTTACAATCACTTGATTTTTAACAATATTTCCATATGTAATGGGGGCATGTAACCATCCTCCCCCTTTTCTTTACAAGAGCTACTAGTGACAATCCTATATTCTGTTAGCTGGGAATATATATATATATATATATATATATATATATATATATATATATATATATTCTACTGGCGGTCGCCAGTAGATAGTTATAGTTGGGGCCGTGTTTCCATAGGAAATCCGCAACATTCTATTTGGAATAACTTTGGCGCCGATTGACGAATCCTCGCGAAATTTTCAAAATAGGTGGGGCGCTCTGCTCCGTCCCTAAAAGTCTCGGGGGGGGGGGGGGATTCGTCAAGCGGGGGCTGAGAAAAAGGGGGGGTCCCAAAACGTGTTTTTCCCATGCATTTTTCCATAGGGACCTTTAGTCCGAGCTACAGCCCGAACGGCTGAACAGAATTAGTTGAAATTTGGCAGAGGTAGCCCTCAGGTCAGGGATGTGCCTTTTGAAGGTCTCGTGTAAATCTGTTCAGTATTTCCAGAGAAAATAGCATTTAAAAGCATATGTACATCTATAGGCGCGCACCGTGCGCGCACGGTACGAGCACCCTAACGTGCGCGAGCGTAATTCTGATTGGTTGTTACATTTCAGTCAACGTTCGAATCGGTCGAAATCAGGAAGTGTCGGCCGCCATTTTGTTTGTCAGTGCGAGAGTGGAAAAGGAAGGTGGCGAACGTGAAAAGGGGGCAGGGTGGACAGTTCCTGACCCCCTAGCCTTGGTCGGGGTCACAGAAGGACCCCCAAGGGCCAAAAAAAGATTTTATTTTTTTTACGAAAAATCACGGAGTGCGCGCAGAGTGCGCGCAGCGTGCGTGCACGCAGAAACGGAAAAATTCAGCGAACTTCGCGTACCAATTCCGCAAACTTAGCGTACCGTGCGCGCACGGCAAGAAAAAACATTTTAAAAAAGTGATAAAATTTTTTTTTTTAAAGTTGTGAGGTAAGGTTGGCTCTTAAAAGAGCCGTTGTGTTAATACAGGGTCAGAGGAAGGAAAGAATGGGAATATTAACAAGGACCACACTTGTGCTGGTCTATCTTATTGTTTATTAGGGAAATACTGGACTCCCCAAAAACAATTAGACCATAACACCTGGTGCACCTCATTTGTTCTCTCTGAAATCGAGGGTTAATGTCCAGAGGAGCAGAAGAGGGTGATGCTCCCCCCACAGAGGAAGGGCTCAGCTGAGCTGCCTATGATGTACTCGGCTGAGCTTCTGAGGTTGGGCTCGGCTGAGCTGCTGGAGGGATTGCTCCAGTAGCTCGAGTAAAGGTCGCAGGATGTACATCCCTAATGTGTCTGGACATAGAGAAGATCCCAAAAGAGTACTTCTTCTTAGGATCCCCTCTAGACAAGACACGCCCACAAAGTTTGCAGGTGACCTTAGGAGCATTAACTTTCTTCTCCCCCTCTGGAAATGTGAAATATTCCCAAACAATAGAATCCTTCGGCTTCCTCTTTCTCTGTCTGAGAATGGTGTCCTGCTCACTCCCAGAAGTGGATTGCTGCTCTGCCATTGTCTCTCAAAAGCAGTTCAGGTCCTTCTCCTATGGAATCACAAGCAATAATGAGGGGAATGGGTGTGGTGTTGGGATGTTTCTGGAAATGAAAGAAGTTTAAACCAATCAAGTGTTGTGGCTAGATCACATGACCTACCGTACGCGCTCCGTAAGCTTAGCGAGCGCGTACGGTTAAAGTACGCATGCGCGAACGTAAGACGTACGCATGCGCGTACAGAGCATGCACGTACGACGCACGCGCGCATGCGCATTAGAGGCACTTGCGCAACCGCGTACGTCGGTTCCGCGTAAGGCGCATACGCGAACTACGCCAGCGCGTACGCGTCGCAGACGAAGTACGCATGCGTACGTACGTCGCGTACGCATGCGCACACGGAGCATACATATTACGTACGCGCTCCGTACTTATAACGTACGGAGCGCGTAGCGTCAGCTTATGGTACGCGCACGGTAAAAATTCCTTAAAAAAAACTAAGTTTAAAGGTATGTAGAATATATTAACTATGATGTTCAACCATATCTAAACATTTATTTTAAAAAGGTGAACCCTTCCATATTGCAGGATTCAGTAAATTTATGATAATATACATGGGTAGGATATTCTTATTAAAAAACAATCTAAAAGAAATAAAAAAATTTGCATTTAAAAAACCTTGCAAATTCACTGAAAAAACCATAGGTTTCACACACGTTATAGTTAGGAATTAGCATTTAAAAAACCTTGCAAATTCACTGAAAAAACCATAGGTTTCACACATGTTATAGTTAGCTGGACATTTCTCTCGTAAAAAAACATTGAAATTCCCCCGTTATAGTTAGTGCAGGCAACTATAACTCGCGCGACAGCAATCCTCTGCTGATGTCAGATATTACATCACTGATGACATATGTGTCTTTCTGAAAAATAAATATTTGTAATATATGTATAGCTAAAGATTAATGGAAGAAGACATGGGTAAATAAGTGTCTAAATACAGTGATGTAATATCTGACATTATCAGCAGAGGATTGCGGTCGCGTGAGTTATAGTTGCCTGCACTAACTAGAACGGGGGAATTTCATTGGTTTTTCACGAGTGAAATGTCCTGCTAACTATAACATGTGTGAAACCTATGGTTTTTGAAGTGAATTTGCAAGGTTTTTGAAATGCTAATTCCTAACTATAACGTGTGTGAAACCTATGGTTTTTTCAGTGAATATATATATATATATATATATATATATATATATATATATATATATATATATATATATATATATATATATATATATATATTTCTTAGCTGAGAAATATCCATCACAGTTTTTTCATCCATATCTCTATAAATGACTGAAAAATACACCCAACAGCCACATAACTACAAAATAAGGACCCAAGGCACCGCAAGAGAAACTAGGAGGGGATTTCACTCGCGTCTGCCATTTTGGAAATGACCAAGCGGTCTAGTTGCTCTCTGCTCTAGACAGCGAGCGAGGACGCACAGCCCATGCCCCCACTCACCAGCACGTAATATGAACAGCTCTATGGGGTAAAAATGGTAATGTTAAGGCCCCAGTGCATGTCCTTGGGTGAATTGGCACAGAGGATTCCCTAAAAGCAGTCAGTACGGCACAGCTATTTAAGTTTCCATACTGCATAGTTCTCTGAGTGAGCTCATTCTTACGAGGACGACATGATGGCTATGATTTGTATTTTTTACCACATCAAGTGTAACTACAGGCTGTTCTTGCCACCGGAGGGCCTGTTCTGCAAATGTCTTGCTTTATTTTTGTAGTGTTTGTACTATGTCTATATGTGTTATTTTGCCTTGTGTTTTACGCCATAGGTATCCCTGTTTTATTAGATATGCGCACCTCAGCAAGCATTGTATTTTAGTTCACATGACCTGCCACGTAGAGGCCACTTTAAAATATATAAAAAGCATATACAGCGTACTTGCTTAATTTACTAGTCTAAGCGCACTGTTCTCTTCTTTTCTGCCTGAAACTTTGCCAGGCTAGCTCTCTTATTATACATTACAGGTTGCCAAGCAATAACACCAAGTAGGTGCTAAAAAACCTTTTCTGTTAGCATGCAGTGTGTGTGAGGTCACTTTATCAGTACTATTTTAGGAGTGGAATCAGAGAGTTAGATCTTTGGTCCTGAAGAAAAGCCATGAGTATTGCCTTGAAACCTGTAGACCTATAGAAAGGAAGGTACATTTCAACCTACACTTTCTATTCTCTCTCCCTACTTTTTAACTATACCGCCTGGAGGAGAGATTAAAGTATTACTTACTTACCAAGCAGTTATTTTTAAACCTCCAACAATACCCCTCCTACTTCTTATATTTTCATCATTTAGGGCATACTACTTAGTGCTTCCGCATAACTCGCTGGTCTTAGCAGGCCTGTTCCGCAGCAAAATGGGAGGAGCCCTGTGATGAAGCATGCCGCCAAGGGGCAACCCTAGTGGGTGAAGGTTATATAGGAAAACCTAGAGTTTTCTCTTTATCTTGTGAAGGGTTAGCACACAGAGTACAGATGAGCTCTCTTGTTTTGAAGAGGTCGAACTCCTCGTGATATTCCTCTCCTCTCCCCTTTTCTCTTGAGACAACAATATCCTGCCAATGACCCATAAGAGAAGAAAGCTCCAGAGCTGGATACTACCCTTCAGGGCTATCACTGCGCTAGCTATATTGCTCTTAAGCACGTCTGCTTCTTTGCGGTATAACTGAGCCCCCAGATAGCGGCACAAGTCAGATTCCCATTGAAGACCCCGATAGTTAATCTGCCTCTCCGGTCCAATGGGACTGGGTTTATCAGTAAAAATGCAAGAGTTCATCCTATTGGCCCTTAATCCTGACACCTCAACAAAGGTCTGTACTACTGCCAACATTGATTGTAAATCTGACGTAATGCTCCTTACATAAAGCAGTATATCGTCTGAGCATAGTGATGTGTGGTGTTCTGTATGCGATATGTGGATTCCTCTATCTTTATTATCACATCTTCTTTCATTAGCCATGCCCACCATCGCCATAGTAAAAATAAAGTCAGAGAAAGCATACATGGTGAGTTCTCCTCTTTATCTGGTATGACTCACACCGTTCACCCTGTCTTAAAGCATGCAAGTGGTGGAGCGAATATGAGAGCGACCCAATGCATGCTATTAGGCCTGTGGTCTAGTATTCTCCTGACTCTGAAGATGGAGCGAAATCCTATTGTGCCAAAGGCTTATTCCAGATAAGTTATGACCACTACCGGCTTTAATATAGTGCAAGAGGTCTTGTCTAGGATTTGGCAACAACGGAATCATCCCTTTTTTGTGAGTCAAGTAATAGCAGTGTATACCTCTAGTAGGCTCAGGGCAAGCTCCTTCACTTAGGTAATTTAAAGATCTGCTGATAGTCTATGGGCTACAGGGGTTTTGCCCCCTGGCCAATTCAATTATAAATTTTCGTACCCCTTGGACATTTAATAAAGCCTTCAAAGCACCTTTTAAGGTGGGAGTTAAGCCCCCCCCCCCCCCCATTCTGGATGAGCTACAAGGTTTTCTAGAGCCAGGACAGAAACCTCAGTACTTTACTCACACCAAGTTGGGAATTAACCAAAAAAACTTGATTAATACCCTTTTGGGCTTGTATCCTCTGCACGTCTGTATTCTGTATTCTTGTGCTTTGTCTCCCTCTGGGTTTCGGTTTGGTCAATCCGGCCAGTAGCCTCCTGGATTTATCCACCTTACTACGCTGTTTTGGCGTGTATTCTTCGCCTCTGTAATCCTTCCATTATTGTGGCTTTGGCATGTTTTTCCCTGTGTAGAAGTAGCTCTTTTTGTACGTCTGAGTCTCATCAGGGAGCCTGTTCCCGTTCCCTATGGCAGTGGTTGATCTAGGACAGTCATTTGCCTCTGTTATTCTTTTCTGTCTCTGTCGTCCATATGATATTCCCCTGATGGCCATCTTGAAAGCCTACCATTCTGTCAATCCACCGGAGGATGTCCAGATGTTCTCTGCAAACTAGTGGCAAATCGTTTCACTCATAGTGTCCCCAAACATACTGTTCTCCTGTGCAGCAGATTGAAGACTCCCAGTAGAGACTGCTAATCTGGGCCTGCTTCACCAAATCCCCAACAGGAGGGCATTATAGTCAGAGGAGGACACAATAGACTTATGGTCCTGAAGAAGTGATCTTGGCCAAATGTTCTTCTATATCTAAAAACAAAAAATAATGGTGATATAAGATACTCTTTGTATTCATGGCCTTTGCGTTTGAAGTTGTGAACACATTAGAAACTTATACTCTTATAAGGAGGGACCATCACTATATTCAGAGCAGGTGACAGGATGTTAACAGCTCCCTACCAGTAACGCACCTATGGATGACTTTTAATTGCCAACAACCATGTGTTGCCGCATAAGATAGAGTGAAACTATTCAATTTGCCAATTTCTGAATGTTGGATTGGACAGCCTTAGGATGGTCGTCCCTAAAACCTTTTGCCTTCTCCCCTCCTGTTTTTCTCTAATTTGCTTCCATTGGCTTTTGTACTCTGTACACTTTATCACTGATAGCCAGTGCCAAAGTGCTGGTGCTCACTCCTTAAAACATAGTGCCATTGGACTACACACAACTGGCACATTTCATTTACTTAAGTCCCCAAAGTTCATAACATGTATCCAGTCCTGTAAATTAAATGCTTTAAGTGGGCCTGCAGCACTTATTGTGCCACCCACTTTAGTAGCCATTTAAAACATGTCTCAGGCCTGCCATTGCAGCCTATGTGGAGTTTCAAACTGCCAATTTGACTTAGCAAAATAACCCTTTGCCAGGCAGAAAACTTCCTTTTTTAATGCAAATAAGGCACCCTTAATATAGACCCTAATCAGCCTTTAGGGCAGGGTGCAGTTTATTGAAAAAGTTGGACATATGGTTTTAAGTTTTGTCCTCGTGGTGAAAAAAATCCAAATTTGTTTTTCACTACCGTTAGGCCTACCTCTCCCATGGGATAACATTGGGTTAGCTTATCACATTTAATAAGTTGTTGGGATTGAAAAGTTCTCTGCATGGTAAGTGATGTTTACCTCTGCCCTGAGTGCCCTACTGTACTGTTGTCGGAATCCATAATGCTGTCTTAGACAAACACGAATCATGTGTGTGTGCCATGACATAGGCCTGTTTCATGGATTGTGGCCTTGTTGGAATGGGAGGGGTGCCCAAAGCACTACTCTCATAGTGGTGGAAAGCTACTGCCTTCACGAGGAGTTGAGCAGCACAAGCGCGGTGGTGGCAGCATACTGTGTAGTGGTAATTAGTAGTAAACAGCTCCCTTTTACCCTGTGCCACTAGAGTGAGGCCTACAGCTACTTACCAATCTAAAGTTCCGCTGTGTGCTTAAGTCACTCTTGGCCCACATCGGTTAGATGTGGAAGTGCTGTGCAGCAAAGATTAGTGCCTCTATTTGTGCCTGTGAAGGGTACAGTACAGGGATAGAGTAGTTCTACACGGTATACACCTGGTTAGTGCACGCACTGAATGTATGTATTCCTGTTGGGGTACAGTACATAAGAGATGTAATGCTGGGCAGTGCATGCAGAAGAAAGGCACTTGCTGAGTCTGTGCTTGCATCAAGTACAATACATGATGGTGAAGTGTTGTGCAGCACACATGGTGAGTGTGTGTGTTATAAAAAAACAAAAGTACACCCTGGTATAACACATAAAGGCTTCAATGCTGAATAATGCACTTAGATTGAATGTGTGTGCTGAATGTATGTGTGCCTGTAATGGTACAATGAATGGAAGTAGAAGAGCTGTACAGTAAGTGTTCTGTGAAAGCATACTGAGTGCCAATGCGCCTGCAATGGTATATTACATGGAGGATCCTGGGTTCCATTTTGATAGGGGTGGGTGGAATGTTGCATTCTGCCCACGGAATGGGCAAAATTTGGCAAATCTACATTACTCTTGTAACGCGGAGTTCCAACCAGATTCCACCAATGGCCGCTTGGCAGTTTTTTCCCTGTGAGGCTCCAGAAATGCGAACGATATTTGGACTCCCATGCTGCCATTTTCTAATGAGGGCAGTTGCGGCCAGAGTACTGCTTCTTGAGTAGATTTCCTGCTGCTCAAGTGAATTTTCTGCTGCTTGATTGGATTTTCTTCTCGAGCGGCAGAAAAATCAACTTGAATGGCTACATGTTCGTTCACACCACATGCTGCCATTTGCGCTGATTTGTCAGTGCTTCTCGAGCTACTGGCTCTAAAGTGCAGTGCAAGCAGCACAGAATTTATTTTTTTCTGTTGGATGCTGGTACTCCGCAGAGTTTAGCACAGTTTTTATGTAACTCTTCAGAATTCTGCAGAGTGAAACGCCGAACGTTTTGCCCATTCCATGAGCAGATGAATCCCACCAGACAGGTTTGTGTATTGATGCATTCCTGCGAGCTGTGTGCGACACAACGCCGGAGGGAAAGCAATGCTCCCTCTGTGCACTTCAAAGAGTGCTCTTTGATTCAGTGATAGATCACAAGGAAGGGGCCTGGACACATCCATGGATGGGAATTGGGGCAGATAACGGAATCATAACGACCCTGTCTGGGAGCCCGGTATTAAACCTTTTACGCACATAGCTCTGTGGCTGACATCCGGATGTGAACTCGGATCATACCCATGAATTGTGTTGTGGGTCAATAATTCTCAGTCATGTCTGTGTGACAACCATCCCTTCAGAGGAAAGGAGAAAGGGAAAGATGTCCATAAAAAAAAAAGCTGAACCCCAATCAAAAACTTGAAAGGCTCCGACCTAAAATCACATTTGCTGTCTAGTAAAGGACCACAAAAAGGGGAGACTTAAACCAGAAATGTTCTCATACAACCTATCTGGCTGCTTCGCTGATGACGAGGTGAAGCTCTGCAAGACTTCTGCCTGTGACCAGGACTTGGGGCTAAGTCATGCTTGTCCCTGCTGGCTGAGGGGGGACACCAAGATCATGAAGAAGGGTGAGACAGGGATTTGCCTGACAACTACTCAAAACTCGACCTCCAGGGGAATTGTGTTAATTCTTCTGAATGTCGTATACCTTTGCATGTGAAGAGTTAGAAATAAAATACTTCTTTTTTATATAAAAGCAAGTATTGGACTGGGCATTGGTTTATTGTAAGTACTGTTTGCACTTTGAGTCATAAGCGGTGTTCATTGATATGTATCTACATCTGCCCAGAGAATCATCATCATCAAGGGGTGGTAGCTGGGAGAATGGTGCTTTCCTTCACTGAGACGATGGTAAATGGGAATACGCTGCTGTGCTTCATTGACGATTTGTAACTGAAAATTTGCTACACTGCTACATTGAGGTGTGCTAACTGGGAGTACTCTGTTTCACTGTGTTTTGGAAACAGAATACGCTGCTGTTCTTTATTGAGGGATTGTAAAAGAGTATGAGGGGTGGTAACCAAGTATGCTGCTGTGTTTTATTGAGGGGTAGTTACTGTGAATACACTGCTGTGTATCACTAAGGGTTGGTACTTGGAGTACTCTGCCGTGCTTAATTGAGTGGTGGTAAACGTGTGTATGGTATACTCATCTTTCGTGAGGTAATTTTGCATACCCGTCTCTTGCTCTGCTTAAGCGACCTCATTTTTTTTATACTCTGGTCTCTTCATGAGGCGACCTTCCATACATCTGACTTGCTTCTCACTTTTCTCTCTTCTACAGTGTGCCCAAGTGGATGACTGAATGGCAGCCAAGTCCATTTACGAGTTCTCATCCAGACATATTGATGAAAATAATGTGTCCCGGGAAAAATACAGGTGAGTTAGACTTGTACCTCTTCCACTCTTGGGATTTGCATCTTGCATCTACCTGAAATTGCCAGACTAATGCTGATTGTTCCAAGCTCGCTTGTCTCATCAGCCACCGTAGGTTTCACAGAGTGCTTAGAAGAGAGTTGAAGTTGGATACATGCACTGATGAAATGGGTAAATAAAGGTTTTCTCTGACCATTTTCTTTTCCGCTTCATTCTAGTGGGCTTGTTTGCATCATTGCCAACTTACCCTCCAAACTTGAATCCACTGCTGTTCTTCATTGAGGGTGGAAACAGAGTACGCTATTTTACTTTACTCTGGGATTGGTATCTGCAAGTACGCTGCTTTATGTCACAGGGTGGTAATCAGGAGTATGCTGCCATGCTTCATTGAAGGTTGGTGATTGGGAGCGTGAGGGGTGGTAACATATTACACTGTTGTGCTTTGAGTGGTAATAATGGACTTGTTTGTTTTGCTTAATTGAGGAGTGGTAACGAAGTATACTGCTTTGCTTCAGTGAGTTGTGGTTACAGAATACGCTGCTGTGCTTTATTGAGCTTTTGTAATAGGGAATGCGCTGCTGTGCTTCATTGACAATTTGTAACTGGGAACAAGCTACTGTGCTATATTGAGGGGTGCTAACTGGGACTACACTGCTGTACTTCATTGAAGAGTGGAAAGGACTATGCGTGAGGTAACCCGGAGTAGGTCGCTGACCTTCACTGAGGTGTGGTAACGGAATACGCTGCTGTGCTTTATTGAGTTGTGATAACAGGGAATACTCTGCTGTGCTTCATTGATGATTGGTAACTACATAATGGTAACTACATAAATGCTACTGTGCTACATTGAGGAATAATAACGGAGTACTCTGCCTTGTTTCACTGGGGTGTGGTAACAATATGCTGCTGTGCTTTGAGTATTGAGCATTGGTAACCGGGAATACCCTGCTGTGCTCCTTATACAGTTTGTAACTGCAAATTTGCTGCTGTGCTATTTTGAGTGGTGGTAACTTGGACTACGCTGCTATACATCATTGAAGAGTGGTACGGACTATGAGGGGGGTAACAGAGTACACTGCTGTCCTTAACTGGGGTGTGGAAACAGAATATGCTGCTGTGCTGTATTGAGCGTTGATAACAGGGAATATGCTGCTGTACTTAATTGACGATTTGTAACTGCTAATTCACAACTGTACTACATTGAGGAGTAGTAACTGGGAGTAAACTATTTTGCTTCACTGAGGTGTGGTACCAGAATATGCTGCTGTGCTTTATTGACTATTAGTAACTGCAAATTCGCTGCTGCGTTACATTGTGGGGTTGTAACAGAGTACTCTGCTGTATTTCACAGGGGTTTTGTGTCAGAATAAGCTGCTGTGCTTTATTGAGCGTTGGTAACAGGGAATAAGCTGCTGTGCCTCATTGAAAATTTGCAACTGCAAATTCGCTACTGTGCTATGCTGAGGGGTGGTAACTGGGACTATGCTGCTGTGCTTTATTGAAGAGTGGTACAGAATTTGAGGGGGTAACTGGGAGTAACCTGCTGTGCTTCACTGAGATGTGTAACAGAATATGCTGATGTGCTTTATTAAGAGTTTGTAACTGGGAATACGCTGCTGTTCTTCATTGATTGGTAACTATGAATTCGCCATTGGGCTATATTGAGGAGTAGTAACAGGGAGTACACTGCTTTGTTTCACTGAGGTGTGGTACCAGAATACGCTGCTGTGCTTTATTAAGCATTTGTAACAGGGAATACGCTGCTGTGCTTGATTGACAGCTTGTAACTGCGAATTCGCTACTGTGCTATTTTGAGGGGTAGTAACTGGGACAACGCCACTGTCCTTCATTGAAGAATGGTACGGACTATGGGGGGGGGGGGGTAACTGGAAGTGCGCTGCTCTCCTTCACTGAGGTGTGGTAGCAGAATACGCGCTGTGCTTTATTGAGGGGTGGTACATGGAAGTATGCTGTCATGCTTCACTGAGTTGTAGTAACAGAATACGCTGCTGTTGTATTGAGCGTTTATTACTGGGAGCACGCTGCTGTGGTTCATTGGCTGTTAGTAACTGCAAATTTGCCACTGTGATACAATGAATGTTGGTAAATGGAGTATGCTGCTGTGCGTCTTCGAGGGTTGATAACTGGTGTACTCCGCTCCGCTGTGCTTCATTGGGGATGGTAACCCTGTACGTATTTTTATGAGTCTTGTGTGGTAACTGGGATTACGCTGCTCTGCTTTGATGGATGGCAACTGGGAATATGCTGCCGTTTCATTTATGATTGGTAATTGCAAATTTGCCACTGTTCTACAATGAGAGTAGTAGCTTGGATTACACTGCTTTGCTTCACTGTGGTGTGGTAACATAATGCGCTGCTGTGCTGTATTCAGTGTTCATTACTCTGAATACGCTGCTATGCTTCATTGATAATTGGTAACTGCAGATTCGCTACTGTGCTACATTGTGGGGTGGTAACTGGGAGTATGCTGCTCTGCTTCAGTAAGTTGTGGTAACAAAATACGCTGCTGTGCTTTATTGAGCGTTGATAACAGGGAATACGCTGCTGTGCTTCATTGACAATTTGCAACTGCAAATTCTCGACTGCTATATTGAGGTTGGTAACAGGTACTACGCTGCTGTGCTTCATTGAAGAGTGGTACGGACTATGGGGGGGGGGGTAACAGAGTAGGCTGCTGTCCTTCACTGAGGTGTGGTAACAGAATACGCTGCTGTGCTTTATTGAGCGTTGGTAACCGGGAACACTGCTGTTTCTTTTATTTGTAACTAGAAATTTGCCCCTGTGCTATGTTGAGGAGTAGTAACTGGGAGTACACTACTTTGCTTTACTGAGGTGTGGTAAAAGAAGATGCTGCTGTGCTGTATTGAGCGTTGGTAACAGGGAATTTGCTGCTGTGCTTCATTGGCAGTTTGTAATTTGAAATTCGGTCCTGTGCTATTTTGAAGGGTGGTAACTGGTACTACGCTGCTGTACATCATGGAAGAGTGGTACGAACTATAAGTGAGGTAGCTGGGAGTACGCTGCTGTCCTTAACTGAGGTGTGGTAACAGAATACGCTGTTGTGCTTTGATTTTTTTTTTAACTGCATATTCTCTACTGTGCTATATTGAGGCGTGGTAACTGGAACTATGCTGCTGTGCTTTATTGGACAGTGGTACGGATTATGAGAGGGTTACTGGGAGTACCCTGCTGTCCTTCATTGAGGTGTGGTAACAGAATACGCTGCTGTACTTTATTGTGCGTTGGTAACCGGGAATTCACTGCTGTTCTTCATTGACAATTTGCAACTGCGAATTCGCTACGTGGTATATTAAGGGGTAGTAATTGGGAGTACTCTGCTCTACTTGATTGAGGTGTGGTAACAGAATACGCTGCTGTGCTTTATTGAGCGTTGATAACAGGAAATACACTGAGATGCTTCATTGAGAGTTTGTAACTGCACATTCACTACTGTGCTATTTTGATCGGTGGACACTTGTACTACGCTGCTGTACTTCATTGATGATTTGTAACTGCTAATTCACTACTGTACTATATTGAGGGGTGTTAACTGGAAGTACGCTGTTGTGCTTCACTGAGGTGTGGTAGCAGAATACGCTGCTGTGCTGTTTTGAGCGTTTGTTACTGGGAATAAGCTGCTGTGCTTCATTGACTATTGGTAACTGCAAATTTGCTGCTGTGCTACATTGTGGGGTGTAGTGTGGTACCAGAATATGCTGCTGTGCTTTTTTAAGCGTTTGTAACAGAATACACTGCTGTTCTTAATTGATGATTGGTGACTGCAAATTTTCCACTGTGCTACATTGAGGAGTAGTAACTGGGAGGACACTGCTTTATCGAGGTGTGATAAAAGAATACACTGCTTTGCTGTATTGAGAGTTGCAAACAGGGAATACGCTGCTGTGCTGCATTGACAGTTTGTAACTGTGTATTCGCTACTGTGCTTTATTGAGGGGTGGTAACTGGGACTACGCTGCTGTACTTCATTGAAGTGTGGTACAGACTATGGGGGGGGGGGTAACAGAGTAGGCTGCTGTCCTTCACTGAGGTGTGGTAACAGAATACGCTGCTGTGCTTTATTGAGCGTTGGTAACCGGGAACACTGCTGTTTCTTTTATTTGTAACTAGAAATTTGCCCCTGTGCTATGTTGAGGAGTAGTAACTGGGAGTACACTACTTTGCTTTACTGAGGTGTGGTAAAAGAAGATGCTGCTGTGCTGTATTGAGCGTTGGTAACAGGGAATTTGCTGCTGTGCTTCATTGGCAGTTTGTAATTTGAAATTCGGTCCTGTGCTATTTTGAAGGGTGGTAACTGGTACTACGCTGCTGTACATCATGGAAGAGTGGTACGAACTATAAGTGAGGTAGCTGGGAGTACGCTGCTGTCCTTAACTGAGGTGTGGTAACAGAATACGCTGTTGTGCTTTGATTTTTTTTTTAACTGCATATTCTCTACTGTGCTATATTGAGGCGTGGTAACTGGAACTATGCTGCTGTGCTTTATTGGACAGTGGTACGGATTATGAGAGGGTTACTGGGAGTACCCTGCTGTCCTTCATTGAGGTGTGGTAACAGAATACGCTGCTGTACTTTATTGTGCGTTGGTAACAGGGAATTCACTGCTGTTCTTCATTGACAATTTGCAACTGCGAATTCGCTACGTGGTATATTAAGGGGTAGTAATTGGGAGTACTCTGCTCTACTTGATTGAGGTGTGGTAACAGAATACGCTGCTGTGCTTTATTGAGCGTTGATAACAGGAAATACACTGAGATGCTTCATTGAGAGTTTGTAACTGCACATTCACTACTGTGCTATTTTGATCGGTGGACACTTGTACTACGCTGCTGTACTTCATTGATTTGTAACTGCTAATTCACTACTGTACTATATTGAGGGGTGTTAACTGGAAGTACGCTGTTGTGCTTCACTGAGGTGTGGTAGCAGAATACGCTGCTGTGCTGTTTTGAGCGTTTGTTACTGGGAATAAGCTGCTGTGCTTCATTGACTATTGGTAACTGCAAATTTGCTGCTGTGCTACATTGTGGGGTGTAGTGTGGTACCAGAATATGCTGCTGTGCTTTTTTAAGCGTTTGTAACAGAATACACTGCTGTTCTTAATTGATGATTGGTGTCTGCAAATTTTCCACTGTGCTACATTGAGGAGTAGTAACTGGGAGGACACTGCTTTATCGAGGTGTGATAAAAGAATACACTGCTTTGCTGTATTGAGAGTTGCAAACAGGGAATACGCTGCTGTGCTGCATTGACAGTTTGTAACTGTGTATTCGCTACTGTGCTTTATTGAGGGGTGGTAACTGGGACTACGCTGCTGTACTTCATTGAAGTGTGGTACAGACCATGAGGGGGGTAAATGGAAGTACGCTGTAGTGTTTAACTGAGTTGTGGTAACAGAGTATGCTGCTGTGTTGTATTGAGCGTTCATTGCTGGGAACACGCTGCTGTGGTTTATTGGCTGTTGGTAACTGCAAATTTGCCACTGTGCTACAATGAGGAGTAGTAACTGGGATTACACTGCTTTGCTTCACTGAGGTGTGGTAACAGAATACGCTGCTGTGCTGTATTCAACTTTCATTACTCTCAATACGCTACTGTGCTTCATTGTTAATTGAAAAACGCCTAATTTGCTACTGTGCTACATTGCAGGGTGGTAACTGGGAGTTTGTTGCTCTGCTTCATTGAGGTGTGGTAACAGAATACGCTGCTGTGCTTTACTGAGGGGTGGTAACCGGAGCTACACTGCTGTACTTAATTGAAGAGTGGTACAGACTATAAGGGGGGTAGCTGGGAGTACGCTGCTGTCCTTCTTTGAGGTGTGGTAACAGAATACGCTGCTGTGCTATATTTAGAGGTGGTAACAGGAAATACCCACTGTGATACATTAATTGGTAACTGCAAATGCGCTACTGTGCTACATTGAGGAGTAGTAACTGGGAGTACACGGCTTTGCTTCTCTGAGATGTGGTAACAGAATAAGCTGCTGTGCTGTATTGAGCCTTGATAACCGGGAATACGCTGCTGTGCTTCATTGACAATTTTCAACTGCTCTACTGTGCTATATTGAGGCGTGGTAACTTGGAGTACGCTGCTGTGCTTCATTGATGATTGGTAACTGAGTATTGGCCAGTGTGCTACATTGAGAAGTAGTAACTGGGAGTACTTCTCTTCAGTGAGTTGTGGTAACAGAATACTGTGCTGTGCTTTATTGAGCGTTGGTAACAGGGAATAAGCGCTGTGCCTCATTGAAAATTTGCAACTGCAAATTCGCTACTATGCTATGCTGGGGGGTGGTACTGGTAACTGGGACTATGCTGCTGTACTTCACTGAGATGTGTAACAATAAAGCACATCTGCATATTCCAAGCGTTTGTAACCGGGATTACGCTGCTGTTCTTCATTGATTGCTAACTATGAATTCGCCACTGTACCACATTGAGGAGTAGTAACTGTGAGTAAACTATTTTGCTTCACTGAGGTGTGGTACCAGACTACGCTGCTGTGCTTTATTAAGCGTTTGTAACTGTGAATTCGCTACTGTGCTATTTTGAGGGGTGGTAACTTGGACTATGCTGCTGTCCTTCATTGAAGAGTGGTATGGACTATGAGGGGGGTAACGGAGTGCGCTGCTCTCCTTCACTGAGGTGTTGTAGCAGAATACATGCTGTGCTTTGAGGGGTGGTAAATGGAAGTACTCTGTCATGCTTCACTGAGTTGTAGTAACAGAATATGCTGCTGTGTCATATTGAGTGTTCATTACTGGGAGCACGCTGCTGTAGTTCATTGGCTTTTAGCCACTGCAAATTTGCCACTGTTATACAATGATTGGTAGCTGGAGTATGCTGCTGTGCGTCTTCGAGGGTTGATAACTGGTGTACTCCGCTGTGCTTCATTGGGGGTGGTAACCGTGTACGTATTTTTATGAGTTTTGTGTGGTAACTGGGATTATGCTGCTCTGCTTCGAGGGATGGCAACTGGGAATATGCTGCCGTTTCATTGATGATTGGTAATTGCAAATTTGCCTCTGTTCTACAATGAGTAGTAGCTTGGATTACACTGCTATGCATCACTGTGGTATGGTAACAGAATGTGCTGCTGTGCTGTATTCAGTGTTAATTACTCTGAATACGCTGCTATGCTTCATTGATGATTGGTAACTGCAGATTCGCTACTGTGCTACATTGCAGGGTGGTAACTGGGAGTATTTTGCTCTGCTTCATTGAGGTGTGGTAACAGAATACGCTGCTGTGCTTTATTGAGCTCTTGGCAACAGGGAATACGCTGCTGTGCTTAATTGATGATTGGTACCTGCACATTGGCTAATGTGCTACATTAAGGAGTAGTAACTGGGAGTACACTGCTTTGCTTCAGTGAGTTGTGGTAACAGAATACGCTTCTGTGCTTTATTGAATGTTGGTAACAGAGAATTCTCTGCTGTGCTTCATTGACAATTTGCAACTGCAAATTCTCTACTGTGCTATATTGAGGGTGGTAACTGGTACTACGCTGCTGTGCTTCATTGAAGAGTGGTACAGACTATGGGGGGGGCTAACAGAGTAGGCTGCTGTCCTTCACTGAGGTGTGGTAACAGAATACGCTGCTGTGCTTTATTGAGCGTTGATAACCGGGAATATGCTGCTGTGATCCATTGACTATTTATAACTGCGAATTCACTACTGTGCTATGAGGGGTGGTAAATGGAAGGCTGCTGTTTTTCACTGAGGTGTGGTAGCAGAATATACTGCTGTGCTGCATTGAGCATTCGTTTTTGGGAATATGCTGCTGTGCTTCATTGATGATTGGTAACTGCAAATTTGCAACTGTGCTACATTGAGTAGTAGTAACTGGGAGTACACTGCTTTGCTTTACTGAGGTGTGGTAACGGAATACGTTGCTGTCCTGTATTGTGGTGTAAGGAAAAAATGGTACATATAAGGCCAAAAAGGTCCTGAAGCAGCTTGAGCTAATGCGTTTAAAAGGGGTATTAATCATTAGACAGGTGGCAAATGGTGATTAGTAATTTCCAGAGATAGCGGTATGACAGTTTTTAAATATACATAGGGACACATAGTAATATTGACATAGCACTTATTTATTTCATAAATAATAGATCAAAGATTATGTAAAAATAGTTCAAGTGCTCACAAAACAGTTGAAGTGTGATGTGACGAGTGAGGGTGACATTAAAAATTACATCGCATTGACATTATCAAAAACTCCTTGTAAATTTTAAACAAAGGAGTTTTTTGTTGTGGAAGGGTCGACGGCGTTCTGATCTCAACTACTTGATCATCATCAGGGCGAGAATTGTGAGCAAGAAGAATCTATATGGGTTAGGAGAAAACATGGTTTAGGGGTGTCCTTAAGTATATAGTTATTTTTATTGCTTCCATAAATTGTGACTATACATACGACGATCAGTGAGAGAATCAGTTAAAAATTGAGGGAAGAATTAATAAAGTGCAAAACAATACAAGTTGTGAAGACGGTGTTTTCAATACTGAAGGTAGGAGATGTAGTCAGGAATAAATCAAGCATACGAGTGGGTAAACGGCGCGGAAAGTATGGCTTGCTCAGAGAACCTTTGTCATGCCAAAAGTAAGGACAGTCAGATATATACAGCATGGGTAAGGTGTCACTCAAGCATATTGAGGAAGTCAGGCTATGCAGAGTGCCTGAGACAGAAAATGGGAAGTTGCGCTCTTAATACATGCCAGAATTGGGTAATGACTGGTAAAAAAATCACTTATATCTGAAGCCAAGGGTCGGCTGTGCGGCGTGCCCGAAGCAGGTAAGGAATATGCATGCTCTATTTACACGTGGAAGGGTGTAAATTAAAACGGGGCCCGTTGCAGGTGCAACTAGGAGACGAGTGCCTAGTCTGGAAAGTCCATGCGGGTGGGAGGTGAGTTGCACCAATGCGATGAAAAAATGCGCAGGCTTACTTAAGGAGCGGACCGAGTGAGTGCGATGTTCAACTTGGGGGCTATGAATCTAATGCAAGTCTCGGTAGTCGGTCTGGACCCGACAGCGTCCTGTAAGAGGGTGGGGGAGAGAGAGTGAGTGGAAGCAGAGGACAATCACTTTTCCAAATGCCTGAGATAAGGGAGAAGCACTTACATGTGAATTGGAATAATTCCAAGAGCCACTGTATGGCCGGTGTGCCAGGGAATGGGGACGCAATTCAATGGCAGGAACCCCGCTATGGATTGTCCATTATTGCGAAGATGGTATTGAAACATGACACCACGTAGTTGATGTGCATGTGTAGTTAACTGTGGAAAAAGGAAATTATACTAAATGAATTGGAGCTCAGGAAGGAGTGAGGAAGCCCACCCTGTCCGAGCGGTAATTGGCTTAGTTAGGATAGACCGCCGAAGGTCGGTCTACTGTGAAGGACCGGGAGCGGCTCTGCCATCTAGCAGAATCTTTGCTGAAGTGCAGAGGCCAAGGATGAAGTTATGAGAGGCCCGACTTCCCGCATGGGAGACGAGAGCGTGCAAGGGATGCGCATGCGCGTAGAGTAGCGTGGGTGACCTGGACTCCATCTTGGGAGAGGGGCGTGAGGGGTGGTCAGTGTGCAGCTTAAGTAGCGAAAGAAGAGAAGGGAGCAATAAATGTGACGGTAAGACAATTTTACCCATATGAGCTCAGCAATGAGAATAGGTAGAGCAATGGGAAACTAAACAGTCTAAAAGGTAGATAGAAAATAATTGTCATAATACAATGAGAGTTATGAAATCCAGGTTACAGGTGGTGGTCATATAGGCGCAGTTACAAAATTGTATTCCATTCTTCCAACATATTTAGTCCAGGTTCAATTGACCTGCAGTAAAAAATCCATTTGGACCCAACTCTGTTAAGTGTTTGTTGGTGGTCACCACACTGCTCTGTGGGCGTAGGATGTCGATTACTTGCCACATAAAGTCCAATTCCTAGTGTCCTTTCTCCAGAAGGAGTTCCACCAGGGGTGCCTTGAAAACTTTACAGTGTATTCTGCTTTTATGTAGGCATATTCTGGATTTGACTTTTTGTGTAGTTTGGCTAATGTACAGAAGATTACAAGGACAATGAATGCAATATATGACGTTGTTAGTATTACAATTAGAAAAAGAATTGTGTGTGTTTCACACTGCCATATTCAAACACTTTCGGATTCTCTGTTTGAGCACATGCAGTGCAGTTGCTGCATTAAAAAAACTGCCCTTTGATCGGAGGGAGGCCTAGCAAGGATTGGATGGTGTTTTTACTGTGTGTTGACTTGTAGGCTCTTACTAAATGGTTCTTGATATTGCATCCCCTTTTAACGGAGAAAAGGGGGGCTTTATTAGCAATGTTGACTGGTGCAAGGACAGACCAGTGCTTTTTTTATCATCTTAGTCAGTTTATTGCTGACGGGACAGAATGTGGTAACACAGGTAATGTGTGACATAGGTTCCCTTTGTTTGGGTTCTAGCAGACACTCTCTGTGGGAGTACCAGGCGCGTTTCATGGAGCGTTTTATCAAGCGTCCGGGTTACCCTCTGTTAGCCAATTTTTTGCAGAGGACTTCTGCTTCTTTGAAGAAATAGTCTTTGAATTTGCAGTTCCTGCGTATTCGGAGGAATTGACCATAGGGGAGACCATCCCTGAGTGCTCTGGGGTGGGCGCTATTGTATTGGAGCAGAGTATTGCGTTCTGTCGGTTTGCGGAACAGAGTAGTGTAGAGTCCACCCTCAGTAGTTTTAAATGTCACGTCGAGGTAATCAATTTGGGTATTGCTGAGACTGTACGTGAGTTTGGGGTCAGGTTGGCAGTTGGTGATACAGTTGAAAAAGTCATGTAGTTCAGTGTCATTACCTTTCCAGATCATGAAGACATCGTCGATGCATCGACGCCAAGTCCAGATTTTGGACAGATGTGGGTTGTGTGTGTGTTGAGGACAAAGGATGTTTCAATGTCATCAACAAACAGAATAGCAACATTTGGAGCGAAAACTGCTCCCATAGAGGTACCCTTGCATTGTCTATAGTATTTTACATTGAATAAAATGTAGTTTAGTCAGAGCTGTCTTGAGAAGTGAGATGATGAAGTCAGTGGGGACCTGGTGAGGAGAGGGACGGGCGTTGAGGTGGTTTCTAATGACTTCAGTACCTTTGTCCTGTGGAATATTAGTGTAAAGTGATTCAATGTCCAAGGTGACAAGGAATTCGCTTTCAGGATCAAATGATTCTTGTTCAACTAAGTTAATGAAGTGGGTGGTGTACTTCATATAAGATGCTGTGCCCTGGACTAGACCTCGGATGAAAAAAATCAATATACCTCCCTAGAGGTTCCAGCATAGAACCACAGCCAGACACGATGAGTCTACCAGGGCACAGCATCTTAAGTGAAAGACACCACCGCTTCATTAACTTAGTTGAACAAGAATCATTTGATCCTGAAAGCGAATTCCTTTTCACCTTGGACATTTAATCACTTTACACTAATATTCCACAGGACAAAGGTACTGAAGTCATTAGGAACCACCTCAACGCCCGTCCCTCTCCTCACCAAGTCCCCACTGACTTCATCATCTCATTTCTCAAGACAGCTCTGACTAAACTACATTTTATTCAATGTAAAATACTATAGACAATGCAAGGGTACCTCTATGGGAGCAGTTTTCGCTCCAAATGTTGCTATTCTGTTTGTTGATGCTATTGAAACATCCTTTGTCCTCAACACACACAACCCACATCTGTCCAAAATCTGGCCTTGGTGTCAATGCATCGACGATGTCTTCATGATCTGGAAAGGTAATGACACAGAATTAAATGACTTTTGCAACTGGCTCACCAACTGCCAACCTGATCTCAAATTCACGTACTGTCTCGGCAATACCCAGATTGATTACCTCGACGTGACAGTTAAAACTACTGGGGGTGGACTCTATACTACTCTGTTCCGCAAACCGACAGAACGCAATACCATGCTCCAATACACTAGTGCCCACCCCAGAGCACTCGGGGATGGTCTCCCCTAAGGCCAATTCCTCAAAATACTCAGGAACTGCAAATTCAAAGACGATTTCTTCAAGGAAGCAGAAGTCCTCTGCAAAAAAACAGGCCAGCAGAGGGTACCCCAAATGCTTGATAAATTGCTCCATGAAACGTGCCTGGTATTCCCACAGAGAGTGTCTACTAGTACCCAAACAAAGGGAACCTGTCACACATTACCTGTTGCCACATTCTGTCCCGTTAGCAATAAACTGACTAAGATACTAAAAAAGCACTGGTCTGTCCTTGCACCAGTCAACATTGCTAACAAAGCCACCCTTTTCTCCTTTAAAAGGGGACGCAATATTAAGGACCATTTAGTAAGAGCCTACAAGTCAACACTCAGTGAAAACACCATCCAATCCTTGCTAGGCCTCCCTCCGATCAAAGGGCATTTTAAAGGCAGCAACTGCACTGCATGTGCTCATACAGAGAATACGAAAGTGTTTGAATATGGCAGTGTGAAACGCACACTCAATTCTTTTTCTAATTGTAATACTAACAATGTCATATACTGCATTCGTTGTCCTTGTAATCTTCTGTACATTGGCCAAACAACTCAAAGTTATATCCAGAATATGCCGCCATAAGAGCAGAATACGCTGTAAAGTTGTCACGGCACCCCTGGTGGAACACTTCCTGGCGAAAGGACACTCGGAATTGGACTCTACGTGGCAAGTAATCGACGACCTACGCTCACGGAGCAGGGGTGGTGACCACCATCAAACACTTAACAGACTTGAGTGCAAATTGATTTTTAACTGCAGGTCAATTGAACATGGACTATATACGTTGAGAAATGGAAACCAATTTTGTAACTGCGCCTATATGACCACCATCTGTAATCTGTATTTCATAACTCTCATTGTATATGACAAGAATTTTCTATCTACCTTTTAGACTGTTTAGTTTCCCATTGCTCCACCTATCCTCATTGCTGAGCTCATATGGGTAAAATTCTTTCCTTCAAATTTATTTCTCCCTTCTCTTCTTTCTCTATTTATGCTGCACTCTGACCGCCCCTCAAGCCCCTCCCCCAAGATGGAGTCCAGGCCGCGCACTCTACTCTACGCGCATGCGCGTCCCTTGCACGCTGTATTCTCCCAGGTGGGAAGCCAGGCCGCTCTTAACTTCCGCCTTGGCCTCGGCACAAATATTCTGCTAGACAACGGAGCGGATGCCCGTCCTTCACAGAAGACCGACTTTCGGCGGTTTATCCTAAGTAAGTCAATTACCCCTTGGACAGGGTGGGCTTCCTCACTCCTTCCTGCGCTTTAGTATAATTTCCTTTTTCCACAGTTAAGTACACACGCACACCAACTACTTTGTGTCACATTTCAATACCATCTTCGCAATAATGGACATACCATAGCGGGCTTCCTGCAGTTGAATTGTGTCCCCGTTCCCTGGCACACCGGCCATACAGTGGCTCTTGCAATTATTCCAATTCACACGTAAGTGCTTCTTCCTTATCTCGGGCAATTGGTTAAGTGATTGACCTCGGCCTCCACTCACTCCCCCACCCTCTTATAGGATGCTGTCGGGTCCGGATCGACCACCGAGACCTACATTAGATCCATACCCCCGTAGTTGAACATCGCATTCACTCGGTTTGCTCCTTAAGTAAGCCCTCAAGTTTTTTCATTGCATTGGTGCAACTCGCCTCCCACCCGCATGGACTTTCCTGACTAGCCACTCGTCACCTAGTTGCACCTGCACCGGTCCCTGTTTTAATTTACACCCTTCCACATGTAAATAAAATGCACATATTCTTTACCTGCTTCGGGCACTCTGCACTACCCAATCTTGGCTTCAGATATTTGTGATTTTCTTTTACCAGTCATTACCCATTCTGGCATGTATGAAGAGCGCAACTTCTCCTTTTCTGTCTCAGGCACTCTGCACAGCCTGACTTCCTCATTATGCATGAATGATACCTTACTCATGCTATATATCGGACTGTCCTTACTTTTGGCAAGACAACGGACCTCTGAGCAAGCTATACGCTCTGCGTCGTTTACCCACTGTATGCTTGAATTATTCCTGTCCGACTACAGCTCCTACCTTCAGAATTGAATAGACCCTCTTCACGACTTTATTAATTCTTTCCTCAATTTTTAACTGATTCTCTCACTGATCATAGTATGTATAGTCAAAATTTATGGAAGCAATATACATAACTATATACTTAAGGGACACCCCTAAACTATGTTTTCTCCTAACACATAGATTCTTCTTGCTCACAACTCTCGTCCTGATGATGATCTCAAGCAGTGTAGATCAAAACATCGTCGACCCTTTTACAACAAAAACTCATTTATTGGTTAAAATGTACATGGGGTTTTTGATAATGTTGTCAATGCAATGTAATTTTTAATGTCACCTTCACTCGTCACATCACACTTTCCACTGTTTTGTGAGCACTTGAACTATTTTTTATAAATCTTTGATAGCACCTATTTATTTAATAAATAATATATGTCTATTACTGTGTCCCTAAGTATATTTAAAAAAAGTCTTATACCGCTGTCTCTGGCAATTACTAATCACCATTTGTCACCTGTCTTATGATTAATAGCCCTTTTAAATGCATTAGCTCAGGCTGCTTCAGGACCTTTTTGGCCTTATATCTACCATTGTTTCCTTACACCACTATTGACTACCCATGGTTCAGATATCGGGGTCCTCTTGTTCCTTAATGTATGCTGTACTGTATTGAGCGTTGATAACAGGGAATATGCCGCTGTGCTTCATTGACCATTTGTAACTGCAAAATTCACTACTGTGCTATATTGAGGGGCGGTAAATAGAAGTACACTGTTGTGCTTCACTGAGGTGTGGTAGCAGAATACGCTGCTGTGCTGTATTGAGAGTTCATTACTGGGAATAAGCTGCTGTGCTTTATTGACGATTAGTAACTGCAAATTTGCCACTGTGCTACATTGAGGAGTAGTAACTGGGAGTAAACTGCTTTGCTTCAGTGAGTTGTTTTAACAGAATACGCTGCTGTGCTGGATTGAGCGTTGGTAACAGGGAATAGGCTGCTGTGCTTCATTGTCGCTTGGTAACTGCAAATTCTCTACTGTGCTACATTAAGGGGCGGTAACTAGGAGTACTCTGCTGTGTTTCACTGGGCCGTGGTAACCGAATACGCTGCTGTACTTTATTGAGCGTTGGTAACAGGGAATACTCTGCTATGCTTCATTGACAATTTGCAGCTGTAAATTTGCTACTGTTCTATATTTAGGGGTGGTAAACTTGGGCTACGCTTCTGTGCTTCATTGAAGAGCGGTACAGACTATGAGGGGGGGTAACTGGGAGTACGCTTTTATCCTTCACTGAGGTGTGGTAACAGAATACGGTGCAGTGCTTTATAGAGCGTTGTTATTGAGTGTTGATAAAAGGGAATACGCGGCTGTGCTCCATTGACTATTTGTAACTTCGGAATTTATTTCTTTACTTCATTGAGGGGTGGGAAATGGAAGTATGCTGTTGTGCTTCCCTGAGATGTGGTAGCAGAATACGCTGCTATGCTGTATTGAGCTTTCCTTACTGGGAATAAGCTGCTGTGCTTTGATGTTAGTAACTGCAAATTTGCCACTCTGCTACTTTGAGGAGTAGTAACTGGGAGTACACTGCTTTGCTCCAGTGAGGTGTGTTCACAGAATACGCTGCTGTGCTGTATTGAGCGTTGGTAACAGGGAATACACTACTGTGCTTCATTGACAGTTTGCAACTACAAATTCGCTACTGTGCTATATTGAGGGGTGGTAATTGGGACTATGCTGCTGTGCTACATTGAAGAGTGGTACGGACTATGAGGGGGGAGGGATAACTTGGAGTACTCTGCCGTCCTTCACTGAGGTTTGATAACCTAATACGCTGCTGTGTTGTATTGAGCGTTGGTTACTGGGAACAGGTTGCTGTGGTTTATTGGCGATTGGTAACTGCAAATTTGCCACTGTGCTACAATGATGGTTTGTAACTGGAGTATGCTACTGTGCGTCTTCAAGGGGTGATAATTGGTTTACTCCGCTGTGCTTTTTTGGGGGGTGGTAACAATACGTATTTTTATGATTCTCTGCTGTATTAAGCGTTAGTTACTGGGAATAAGCTGCCGTGCTTTATTGACGATTAGTAACTGCAATTCCCTACTGTGCTACATTGTGGGGTGGGAACTGGGAGAACTCGCCTGTTTCTCTTTGGGGTGTGGTAACAGAATACGCGGCAGTGCTTTATTGAGCGTTGGTAACAGGGATTACGCTGCTGTGCTTTATTGATGATTGGTAACTGCAACTTCACTACTGTTCTACATTAAGGAGTGTTAACTGGATGTACTCTGCTGTGTTTCACTGAGTGTGGTAACTACTACACACATACTCTCTGCTGCCGGTCAGTGGACACCAAGGGTTATTTTAGCAGTCCTGGCGGTGAACATGAACGAGGCCGTGGCGCTGTTCAAAGCCTTGTTCAGCTGGTTGACAAAGTGGGAGACAGGGAAACTACAAATCCCATGAGCCTTGGGTGCGTCACAGTTACGTGCAGGAAGGAGGCAGAAATGGTATTTATCCTACAGTAGCGGTGAAAGCAGGCAGATTATTCCCGCCGTGTGTTCTGGATCGATTGGCTGTCACCGCATGAAGTATCTTGAGTTTGGTATTGGGTAAGGGTGCGCTTCGCACCGTTTCGCAGTATGCTTTAATTCGGACATATTTTGTTTGTGTGTTCTTCCGAGTACAATCCCCGACAAAGCTGCCTGGTTAGCTGGAGTTGCTGCCTGGTGTCTTTACCAGGGGTTAACAGTGGGATACTGCAGAGGTTGCAGTAGTTTCACAAATCAAGCCTTTGGTACGGTGGTATGTTTGACTATTAAGCGATGTAGATCTTTCGGTTATAACAATTGATTACAAGACATTTGTGGAGTATTTAACAATAATGCTGGTCGCATTATTATTTGTTTGCAATTGGGGTATGAGCTAGTAACGTGTTTGGATATAATTCCTGGCAATGAAGAGGTCTATGACGCAAATAGCTTCTATGACATTATTGTGCAAATTGGGGAAAAAGGATCTTTGCTTTGTATGTGCTTCTAGATTCCATAGAAGGCGCCTACTCATCATGTGTACTATTATTTTTCTAACCGGAATCTTGAGTCCTGAGATTAAGGATCCTACCGTGTGAGGTGGGACACATGATGCTTTTAGGTGGGTATGTAAACAAGAAGGTTCAGACTTAAAAAGATAGCATACAGGAAAGTACTATACCTAAAAATATAGCCCCTTACCTCATTTCAGATATTTCCTTCCCTCTCTTTCACCAATGAGATATCATAAACACCTGTTTAAAAGATATGTCTATAACTAACATGAAGTGTTTTAGGTGGTTTTATTTTTCTTTACAGGTAATGATAATATAGTGCTATATATTGATATGCCAAAAAAGTGTTAGTGAGTGATAGCCATATTGTTTATTTCTTACAGGTCTCCCTCCCTGCTGTACCTTCCCTATCCTTCCCTCGCTTGATCACCTTAATCTTCCGTGCTTTAATAGCATATCGGAATTGAGGCGGTCGAGAGATGGACCAAATAAGCATCGAACCCGCGCTGAGGATATATTGTTCATATGAATGCTAAAAGTAACAGAATACGCTGCTGTGCTGTATTGAGCGTTGGTAACGGGGATTAAGCTGCTGTACTTCATTGATCATTTGTAACTGCGAATTTGCCACTGTGCTTCATTGAGGATTAGTAACTGGGAATACACAGCATTGCTTTACTGAGGTGTGGTAACAGAATATGCTGCTGTGCTGTATTGAGCGTTTGTTAATGGGGATAACCTGCTGTGCTTTGATGATTGGTTAGTGCAAATTTGCTACTGTGCTATATTGAGGGGTGATAACTGGGAGTACGCTGCTCCAATGAGATGTGGTATCAGAATACGATGCTGTGCTTTAATAAGCGTTTGTAACAGGGAATACGCTGCTGTTCTTAATTGATGATTGGTAACTGCAAATTCGCCACCGTAAAACATTGAGTAGTAACTGGGAGTACACTACTTTTCTTCAGTGAGGTGTGTTAACAGAATGCTCTGCTGTGCTGTATTGAGCGTTTGCTACTGGAAATAAGCTGCTGTGCTTTATTGAAGAGTAGTATGGACTATGAGGGGGGGGGGGTTAACAGAGTACGCTGCTGTCCTTCTTTGAGGTGTGTTAACAGAATATGCTGCTGTGCTGTATTGAGCATTGATAACGGAATAGTCTGCTGTGTTGAACGTTCGTTACTAGGAATACACTGCTGTGGTTTATTGGCGATTGGTAACTGCAAATTTGCCAGTGTGCTACAATGATGTGTGTCAACTGGAGGATGCTGCTGTGTGTCAACTGGAGGATGCTGCTGTGTCTTTGAGGGGTGATAACTGGTGTATGATGAATGTCACGTGAAGATGTGTACAATGAAAGTTATTTCATGGCTTAGGTGGTTGGATGCAAATAGCATCACCACCTCACACTAGAAAATGCCTTAGATGAGTTTGACACACTTAAGGATTGGTTGATTGTGATCCATGCAGATTATAATCACACTATAGCACCCGTCCTGAATGGCCTGTATGCGTGACACATGTGCAGCGTGGATTGGACAAGTATGTGCTTATTAATTCCAATATGTTTTTTGGTTTTACAGATGGATATGAAACATTACGGAAGAGGATGAGAGAGAAGTTATCTTTGCTTTTCGTATGAGTGCAGCTTTCTGCCCTCTACTAAAATATATGAAATTCCTAGATAAATAACACCAGGAAGGGAAAAGATTTTGCCCTAAATAAAGTTCCGGACCCGAACGGCCCATTTTTTGAGGACTGAAACATTTTGGCACTAGGGTCATAGGACTATTACGTCCTTGCGATGCCCCCTTTTTCCATATTTAATACCCTGTACGATTCTGCGAAAGAAACGATATCTGGAGCTGTAGGAGGATTTTTAATCTTTAAAACCCTCGGCTGTCTGTTAAGTGCTCCCTGAAATATGGTCGAGCCCACCCTGACCTTTAGGAGTCAGGGTGTGAACTCTAAGAAGAAGCATGACACTACTTGAGTGAGGGTTACTTAGAAAAAGAAATTGCTTCCTTTCCTGCGCTTGAGCTACTGCCCAACTTCCTCTAATCTAGGTGAAATAACTGAGTTCTCTGCTGTGTTTCCCTGAGGTGTGGTAACAGAATACGCTGCTGTGCTTTATTGAGCGTTTGTAACAGGGAATACGCTGCTGTTCTTAATTGTTGATTGGTAACTGCAAATTTGCCACTGTGTTCCAATGAGGAGTAGTAGCTGGGAGTACACTGCTTTGCTTCACTGAGGTGTGGTAACAGAATATGCTCCTGCGTGACCCCCCCCCCACCCTGGCCATTTTTTTTTGGGGGGGGGTGCCCCCCTGAGTGACCCCTCCCTGCCATTTTGGGGGGCCCCTGTGTCACTCCCCCCAGCCATTTGGGTGGGAATCCTGTGTGACCCCCCCCCCGCCATTTGGGTGGGAATCCTGTGTGACCCCCCCCGCCATTTGGGTGGGGACCCCTGCGTGACCCCCCCCTGGCCATTTTTGGGGGTCCCCTGTGTGACCCCCCAGCCATTTGGGGGCCCCCCTATATGACACCCCCAGCCATTTGGGGTCCCCCTGTGTGACCCCCCAGCCATTTGGGGTCCCCCTGTGTGACCCCCCAGCCATTTGGGGTCCCCCTGTGTGACCCCTCCAGCCATTTGGGGGTCCCCCTGTGTGACCCCTCCAGCCATTTGGGGGTCCCCCTGTGTGACCCCTCCAGCCATTTGGGGGTCCCCCTGTGTGACCCCTCCAGCCATTTGGGGGTCCCCCTGTGTGACCCCTCCAGCCATTTGGGGGTCCCCCTGTGTGACCCCTCCAGCCATTTGGGGGTCCCCCGTGTGACCCCTCCAGCCATTTGGGGGGTCCCCCGTGTGACCCCTCCAGCCATTTGGGGGTCCCCGTGTGACCCCTCCAGCCATTTGGGGGCCCCCCTGTGTGACCCCCCCAGCCATTTGGGGGCCCCCCTGTGTGACCCCCCAGCCATTTGGGGGCCCCCCTGTGTGACCCCCCCAGCCATTTGGGGGCCCCCCTGTGTGACCCCCCCAGCCATTTGGGGGCCCCCCTGTGTGACCCCCCCAGCCATTTGGGGGCCCCCCTGTGTGACCCCCCCAGCCATTTGGGGGCCCCCCTGTGTGACCCCCCCAGCCATTTGGGGGCCCCCTGTGTGACCCCCCCGTGTGACCCCCCCAGCCATTTGGGGGCCCCCCTGTGTGACCCCCCCAGCCATTTGGAGGGCCTCTCCTGTGTCACCCCCAGCCATTTGGAGGGCCCCCCCTGCGCGACCCCCAGTCATTTCGAGGGCCCCCCCTGCGCGACCCCCTGGCCATTTGGGGGGCCCCCCCCGCGCGACCCCCTGGCCATTTGGGGGGGCCCCCCCGCGCGACCCCCTGGCCATTTGGGGGGGCCCCCCCGCGCGACCCCCTGGCCATTTGGGGGGGCCCCCCGCGCGACCCCCTGGCCATTTGGGGGGGCCCCCCCGCGCGACCCCCTGGCCATTTGGGGGGGGCCCCCCCGCGCGACCCCCTGGCCATTTGGGGGGGCCCCCCGCGCGACCCCCTGGCCATTTGGGGGGGCCCCCCCGCGCGACCCCCTGGCCATTTGGGGGGGGCCCCCCCGCGCGACCCCCTGGCCATTTGGGGGGGGCCCCCCCGCGCGACCCCCTGGCCATTTGGGGGGGGCCCCCCCGCGCGACCCCCTGGCCATTTGGGGGGGGCCCCCCCGCGCGACCCCCTGGCCATTTGGGGGGGGCCCCCCCGCGCGACCCCCTGGCCATTTGGGGGGGGCCCCCCCGCGCGACCCCCTGGCCATTTGGGGGGGGCCCCCCCGCGCGACCCCCTGGCCATTTGGGGGGGGCCCCCCCGCGCGACCCCCTGGCCATTTGGGGGGGGCCCCCCCGCGCGACCCCCTGGCCATTTGGGGGGGGGCCCCCCGCGCGACCCCCTGGCCATTTGGGGGGGGGCCCCCCCGCGCGACCCCCTGGCCATTTGGGGGGGGGCCCCCCCGCGCGACCCCCTGGCCATTTGGGGGGGGCCCCCCCGCGCGACCCCCTGGCCATTTGGGGGGGGCCCCCCCGCGCGACCCCCTGGCCATTTGGGGGGGGCCCCCCGCGCGACCCCCTGGCAATTTGGGGGGGGGGCCCCCCCGCGCGACCCCCTGGTAATTTGGGGGGGGGGGGGCCCCCCCGCGCGACCCCCTGGCCATTTGGGGGGGGGGGGGCCCCCCGCGCGACCCCCTGGCCATTTGGGGGGGGGGGGGGGCCCCCCGCGCGACCCCCTGGCCATTTGGGGGGGGGGGGGCCCCCCGCGCGACCCCCTGGCCATTTGGGGGGGGGGGGGGGGGCCCCCCCGCGCGACCTCTTGGCCATTTGGGGGGGGGGGGGGGGCCCCCCGCGCGACCCCCTGGCCATTTGGGGGGGGGGGGGCCCCCCGCGCGACCCCCTGGCCATTTGGGGGGGGGGGGGCCCCCCGCGCGACCCCCTGGCCATTTGGGGGGGGGGCCCCCCGCGCGACCCCCTGGCCATTTGGGGGGGGGGCCCCCCGCGCGACCCCCTGGCCATTTGGGGGGGGGGCCCCCCGCGCGACCCCCTGGCCATTTGGGGGGGGGGGGGGCCCCCCGCGCGACCCCCTGGCCATTTGGGGGGGGGGGGGGGCCCCCCCGCGCGACCCCCTGGCCATTTGGGGGGGGGGGCCCCCCCGCGCGACCCCCTGGCCATTTGGGGGGGGGGCCCCCCGCGCGACCCCCTGGCCATTTGGGGGGGGGGGGGGGGGGCCCCCCGCGCGACCCCCTGGCCATTTGGGGGGGGGGGCCCCCCGCGCGACCCCCTGGCCATTTGGGGGGGGGGCCCCCCGCGCGACCCCCTGGCCATTTGGGGGGGGGGCCCCCCGCGCGACCCCCTGGCCATTTGGGGGGGCCCCCCGCGCGACCCCCTGGCCATTTGGGGGGGCCCCCCGCGCGACCCCCTGGCCATTTGGGGGGGGGGGCCCCCCGCGCGACCCCCTGGCCATTTGGGGGGGGGGCCCCCCGCGCGACCCCCTGGCCATTTGGGGGGGGGGCCCCCGCGCGACCCCCTGGCCATTTGGGGGGGGGGCCCCCCGCGCGACCCCCTGGCCATTTTGGGGGGGCCCCCCGCGCGACCCCCTGGCCATTTTGGGGGGGCCCCCCGCGCGACCCCCTGGCCATTTTGGGGGGGCCTCTCGCGCGACCCCCTGGCCATTTTGGGGGGTCCCCCGCGCGACCCCCTGGCCATTTTGGGGGGTCCCCCGCGCGACCCCCTGGCCATTTTGGGGGGGCCCCCCGCGCGACCCCCTGGCCATTTTGGGGGGGCCCCCCGCGCGACCCCCTGGCCATTTTGGGGGGGCCCCCCGCGCGACCCCCTGGCCATTTTGGGGGGGCCCCCCCGGCGCGACCCCCTGGCCATTTTGGGGGGGCCCCCCCGGCGCGACCCCCTGGCCATTTTGGGGGGGCCCCCCCCGGCGGGACCCCCTGGCCATTTGGGGGGGCCCCCCCCGGCGGGACCCCCTGGCCATTTGGGGGGGCCCCCCCCGGCGGGACCCCCTGGCCATTTGGGGGGGCCCCCCCCGCGGGACCCCCTGGCCATTTGGGGGGCCCCCCCCCGCGGGACCCCCTGGCCATTTCGGGGGGCCCCCCCCGCGCGACCCCCCTGGCCATTTCGGGGGGCCCCCCCGCGCGACCCCCCTGGCCATTTCGGGGGGCCCCCCGCGCGACCCCCCCGCGCGAACCCCCCCCTGGCCATTTCGGGGGGCCCCCCCGCGCGAACCCCCCCCCTGGCCATTTCGGGGGGCCCCCCGCGCACCCCCCCTGGCCATTTGGGGGGGGGGGCCCCCCGCGCGCACCCCCCCCTGGCCATTTGGGGGGGGGGCCCCCGCGCAAAACCCCCCCTGGCCATTTGGGGGGGGGGGGCCCCCGCGCAAAACCCCCCCTGGCCATTTGGGGGGGGGGCCCCCCCCGCGCAAAACCCCCCCTGGCCATTTGGGGGGGGGGCCCCCCCCGCGCGAACCCCCCTGGCCATTTGGGGGGGGGGGGGGGCCCCCCCGCGCGAACCCCCCTGGCCATTTGGGGGGGGGGGGGGCCCCCCGCGCGAACTCCCCTGGCCATTTGGGGGGGGGGGCCCCCCGCGCGAACCCCCCTGGCCATTTGGGGGGGCCCCCCCGCGCGAACCCCCCTGGCCATTTGGGGGGGCCCCCCGCGCGAACCCCCCTGGCCATTTGGGGGCGACCCCCCCTGGCCATTTTGGGGGGGGGGGGGGCCCCGCGCGACCCCCCCTGGCCATTTTGGGGGGCCCCCCCGCGCGACCCCCCTGGCCATTTTGGGGGGGCCCCCCCGCGCGACCCCCCCTGGCCATTTTGGGGGGGCCCCCCCGCGCGACCCCCCCTGGCCATTTTGGGGGGGCCCCCCCGCGCGACCCCCCCTGGCCATTTTGGGGGGGCCCCCCGCGCGACCCCCCCCTGGCCATTTTGGGGGGGCCCCCCGCGCGACCCCCTCCTGGCCATTTTGGGGGGCCCCCCCGCGCGACCCCCCCCTGGCCATTTTGGGGGGGCCCCCCGCGCGACCCCCCCTGGCCATTTTGGGGGGGCCCCCCGCGCGACCCCCCCTGGCCATTTTGGGGGGGCCCCCCGCGCGACCCCCCCTGGCCATTTTGGGGGGGCCCCCCCGCGCGACCCCCCTGGCCATTTTGGGGGGGCCCCCCCGCGCGACCCCCCTGGCCATTTTGGGGGGGCCCCCCGCGCGACCCCCCTGGCCATTTGGGGGGGGCCCCCCCGCGCGACCCCCCTGGCCATTTGGGGGGGCCCCCCCGCGCGACCCCCCTGGCCATTTGGGGGGGGCCCCCCCGCGCGAACCCCCCCGGCCATTTGGGGGGGGGCCCCCCGCGAACCCCCCCGGCCATTTGGGGGGGGGGCCCCCCCGCGCGAACCCCCCCGGCCATTTGGGGGGGGCCCCCCCGCGCGAACCCCCCCGGCCATTTGGGGGGGGCCCCCCCGCGCGAACCCCCCCGGCCATTTGGGGGGGCCCCCCCGCGCGAACCCCCCCGGCCATTTGGGGGGGGGGGTGCCCCCCGCGCGAACCCCCCCGGCCATTTGGGGGGGGGCCCCCGCGCGAACCCCCCATGCCATTTGGGGGGGGGGGGGGCCCCCGCGCGACCCCCCCTGGCCATTTGGGGGGGGGGCCCCCCGCGCGACCCCCCCTGGCCATTTGGGGGGGGGGCCCCCCCGCGCAAAACCCCCCCTGGCCATTTGGGGGGGGGGCCCCCCCCGCGCAAAACCCCCCCTGGCCATTTGGGGGGGGCCCCCCCGCGCGAACCCCCCTGGCCATTTGGGGGGGGCCCCCCCGCGCGAACCCCCCTGGCCATTTGGGGGGGGCCCCCCCGCGCGAACCCCCCTGGCCATTTGGGGGGGGGGGGCTCCCCCGCGCGAACCCCCCTGGCCATTTGGGGGGGGGGCCCCCCCGCGCGAACCCCCCTGGCCATTTGGGGGGGGGTCCCCCCCGCGCGAACCCCCCTGGCCATTTGGGGGGGGGGGGGGTCCCCCCCGCGCGAACCCCCCTGGCCATTTGGGGGGGGGCCCCCCGCGCGAACCCCCCTGGCCATTTGGGGGCGACCCCCCCTGGCCATTTTGGGGGGGGGGGGGGGCCCCCCGCGCGACCCCCCCTGGCCATTTTGGGGGGGGGGCCCCCCGCGCGACCCCCCCTGGCCATTTTGGGGGGGCCCCCCCGCGCGACCCCCCCTGGCCATTTTGGGGGGGCCCCCCGCGCGACCCCCCCTGGCCATTTTGGGGGGGCCCCCCGCGCGACCCCCCTGGCCATTTTGGGGGGCCCCCCGCGCGACCCCCCTGGCCATTTTGGGGGGGCCCCCCGCGCAACCCCCCTGGCCATTTTGGGGGGGCCCCCCCGCGCGACCCCCCCCCGGCCATTTGGGGGGGCCCCCCCGCGCGACCCCCCCCGGCCATTTGGGGGGCCCCCCCGCGCGACCCCCCCCGGCCATTTGGGGGGGGCCCCCCCGCGCGACCCCCCCCGGCCATTTGGGGGGGGCCCCCCGCGCGAACCCCCGCGGCCATTTGGGGGGCCCCCCCGCGCGAACCCCCCCGGCCATTTGGGGGGGGGGGGGGCCCCCCCGCGCGACCCCCCCGGCCATTTGGGGGGGGGCCCCCCCGCGCGACCCCCCCGGCCATTTGGGGGGGGGGCCCCCCCGCGCGACCCCCCCTGGCCATTTGGGGGGGGGGCCCCCCCGCGCGACCCCCCCTGGCCATTTGGGGGGGGGGCCCCCCCGCGCGACCCCCCCTGGCCATTTGGGGGGGGGGGGGCCCCCCCGCGCGACCCCCCCTGGCCATTTGGGGGCGACCCCCCCCTGGCCATTTGGGGGCGACCCCCCTTGGCATTTTGGGGGGGCCCCCCCGCGCGACCCCCCTGGCCATTTTGGGGGGGGCCCCCGCGCGACCCCCCTGGCCATTTTGGGGGGGGCCCCCCGCGCGACCCCCCTGGCCATTTTGGGGGGGCCCCCCCGCGCGACCCCCCTGGCCATTTTGGGGGGGCCCCCCGCGTGACCCCCTGGCCATTTGGGGGGGCCCCCCTGGCCATTTGGGGGGGCCCCCCCGCGCGAACTCCCCTGGCCATTTGGGGGGGCCCCCCCGCGCGACCCCCCTGGCCATTTGGGGGGGGCCCCCCGCGCGAACCCCCCTTGGCCATTTGGGGGAGGCCCCCCCGCGCGAACCCCCCTGGCCATTTGGGGGGGCCCCCCCGCGCGACCCCCCCTGGCCATTTGGGGGGGCCCCCCCGCGCGACCCCCCCTGGCCATTTGGGGGGGGGCCCCCCCGCGCGACCCCCCCTGGCCATTTGGGGGGGGGGGCCCCCCCGCGCGACCCCCCTGGCCATTTGGGGGTGACCCCCCTGGCCATTTTGGGGGGGGCCCCCCCGCGCGACCCCCCTGGCCATTTGGAGGGGGCCCCCGCGTGACCCCCCTGGCCATTTGGGGGGGCCCCCGCGCGACCCCCCTGGCCATTTGGGGGGGGGGGGGGGGCCCCCGCGCGACCCCCCCTGGCCATTTAGGGGGGGGGCCCCCGCGCGACCCCCCCTGGCCATTTAGGGGGGGGGCCCCCGCGCGACCCCCCTGGCCATTTGGGGGGGCCCCCCGCGCGACCCCCCCTGGCCATTTGGGGGGGCCCCCGCGCGACCCCCCCTGGCCATTTGGGGGGGCCCCCGCGCGACCCCCCTGGCCATTTGGGGGGGCCCCCCGCGCGACCCCCCTGGCCATTTGGGGGGGGGGGCCCCCGCGCGACCGCCCTGGCCATTTGGGGGGTGGGGCCCCGCGCGACCCCCCTGGCCATTTGGGGGGGGGGCCCCCGGCGCGACCCCCTGGCCATTTGGGGAGGGGCCCCCGGCGCGACCCCCCTGGCCATTTGGGGGGGGCCCCCCCGCGCGACCTCCCTGGCCATTTGGGGGGGGGGGGCCCCCGCGCGACCTCCCTGGCCATTTGGGGGGGGGGGGGGGCCCCCGCGCGACCCCCCTGGCCATTTGGGGGGGGGGGGGGGGGCCCCCGCGCGACCCCCCTGGCCATTTGGGGGGGGGGGGGCCCCCGCGCGACCGCCCTGGCCATTTGGGGGGTGGGGCCCCGCGCGACCCCCCTGGCCATTTGGGGGGGGGGCCCCCGGCGCGACCCCCCTGGCCATTTGGGGAGGGGCCCCCGGCGCGACCCCCCTGGCCATTTGGGGGGCCCCCCGCGTGACCCCTCGGCCATTTGGGGGGGCCCCCCGCGCGACCCCCTGGCCATTTGGGGGGGGGGGTGCCCCCCGCGCGACCCCCTGGCCATTTGGGGGGCCCCCCGCGCGACCCCCTGGCCATTTGGGGGGGTGCCCCCCGCGCGACCCCCTGGCCATTTGGGGGGGGGGGGGGGGGGGGTGCCCCCCGCGCGACCCCCTGGCCATTTGGGGGGGGCCCCCCGCGCGACCCCCTGGCCATTTGGGGGGGGGGGCCCTGTTAGAAAGGGTAGACGGACCGGGAGGGTCGGCCGGGGTCAGGAGGAGAGGTCTCCGGGGAGAGCCGTCTCCAGCGATCGTACAGACAAGTAACTTCCCCCCCACAGACAGATACCACACACGGATAAGGTTCAGTGTCCTTTATAAGCACTTCTTAAGGTACGGTTGAATGGTACAAGGAGGTCTGGACTCAGGGGTCCCCTCGATTCAAGTCTCTCAAAGCAGGGTAAGGGGTAGCGGGACAGTCTGTCTACCAGTCAGGTAGTTCGGATGCGATGATGACTAGCTCACAATCCTCGAGCTTGGTGGTTTAGTTGGTACGGGCCGCGGCAGCGCCAGCAGGTCCCGGTTGAGATGGTCGGTACACGGTCCGCGGCAGCGCCAGCAGGTCCCGGAAAGATGGTCGATGTACGGTCCGCGGCAGCGCCAGCAGGTCCCGGTGAGGATGGTCGATACAACGGGCCGCGGCAGCAGGTCCCGACGAAGATGGTCGTTACAACGGGCCGCGGCAGCGCCAGCAGGTCCCGACTAGGATGGATGTTGCAGAAGGCCGCGGCAGCGCCAGCAGGCAGGACGATGGTTCACAAGAGCGGGCTACGGCAGCGCCAGTAGTCCGTCAAGGCTGAGTTCTCTCGGTGTCTCTCGACTCCAGGATACAACTGCCTTCCTGCTCCGGAGCTGCCCCAGTTATAGGGCAGGCGCCCTTTGATGTCCGGACCCTCGCACCTGGAGGTCGGAGGGCCCGGGATGAAGGTGTCCAGACACCCAGCAGGGGGTGGAGCCAGCGCCTGGGGGAGCTGGAGGCGATCGGCACCTGGCGGGGGAAGAGCTCTTGACACTTCGTTCTCCCATTGCCCTGCCAAGTGGTCCGCTCACCTCCTGGGTGGAGGGTGGTGCCGGGATGTCGGGGCCGGCCAGGCCCGGGGTTAGGGTCGGGCCGAGGCCACGCGGCCTCGTGGTGCAGGGCCCAAGATGGCGGCTTGAACCGGCCGGGGGAGCCGGTGGGGCTGGGCCCCGTGATGAGTAGAGGTCCGAGGGCAGAAGATCCGTCGGGAGACGGGGCACAGGTGCTTTTCGTGGGTTATGCCTGGTGGGCCGGAGCTCGGGCCCTGTCGTGCGGGGAGGGAGCAAGCCCTTCGTGTGGCCTGTCCAACATGCGTCCCCCCCAGCTGAAGGCGGGGAGAGTCACCCATCTCCTTGGGGACTCTCTTCGTCGAGGCGGAAAAAGCGGGACAGGCCATCCGCGTTGGCGTGGTCTTGGCCTGGTCGGTGCTCCACAGTGAAGTCCATTCCCTGCAGGGAAATGGACCAGCGCAAGAGTTTTGGGTTCTACCCCCGCATCTGCATCAGCCACTGCAGGGGTCGATGGTCGGTTTGTACCCGGAAGTGGGTACCGAAGAGATAGGGCCGGAGCTTTTTGAGGGGCCCACACCACTGCGAAGGCCTCCCTCTCGATGGTGCTCCAGCGCTGTTCTCGGGCCAGGAGACGTCGACTGATGAAGGCCACCGGCTGGTCATGACCCTCGGGGTTTAGCTGAGAAAGGACGGCTCCGATGCCGTGGTCGGAGGCGTCGGTCTGTACCACGAATTCCCGACTGTAATCGGGGGCCCGGAGCACAGGGGCGGTGCACAGGGCGGCCTTCAGCTTCTCGAAGGCCGCTTGACAATCGGGGGTCCAGTTAACCCGCTTCGGCTGGTTCTTGGACGTGAGACCCGTGAGGGGCCCCACGATGCTGCCGTAGTCTTTCACGAACCGCCGGTAGTAGCCGGTGAGCCCCAAGAAGGCTCGGACCTCGGTCTGGGTGACGGGGGGCTGCCAGGACTGGATGGCAGCAATCTTAAGTTGTAGCGGGGCCACCAGGCCGCTTCCCACTTGGTGCCCAAGGTAGGTCACAGACCCTTGGCCAATTTGGCACTTGCCGGCCTTAATTGTGAGGCCGGCCCGCTGGAGGGCCTGTAGGACCTCTTGGAGGTGACGGAGGTGGTCGGGCCAGTGGCGGCTGTATACAGCGATATCGTCCAGGTAGGCAGCGCTGAACTCTTCGAGCCCCGCCAAGACCTGGTTCACGAGGCGTTGAAACGTGGCGGGGGCATTCTTCATGCCGAAGGGCATGACCTTGAATTGGTAGTGGCCATCGGGGGTAGAGAAGGCTGACCGTTCCTGAGCCCGGGGTGTGAGGCCGATCTGCCAGTAGCCCGCTGTTAGGTCGAAGATACTAAGGTAGCGGGCGGCCCCCAGCCGGTCGATCAGCTCGTCTGCTCGGGGAATCGGATGAGCGTCGGTCCGGGTGACAGCGTTCAAGCCCCGGTAGTCGACGCAGAATCTCAGTTCAGGTGCGGTGCCGGGGGCAGCGGCTTTGGGAACCAATACAACCGGACTGGCCCAGGGACTGTCTGAGGGCTCGATGACCCCGATTGTGAGCATCTTGGCCACTTCCTCCTGTATGCAGGCCCGTACCCGATCTGGTACGCGGTAGGCCCGGTGTCGGACAGGGGGACTGTCCCCGGTGTCCACGTCGTGCAAACACCAAGGGGTGACCCCGGGGGTGAGGGGGAACAGGGTAGCGAACTGCAGCAGGAGGTTCCGGCAGCCCTGGCGTTGCTCCGAAGTGAGGGCGTCAGAGAGCCGGACCCCGTCCACGGAACCGTCATTCTCCTGAGTTTTCAGAAGATCCGGGAGGGGTTCGGAGTCTTCCTCTGCCCCACTGTCCGTAGCCATCAGGAGGCTGAGTTCTGAGCGCACAAAGTGTGGTTTGAGTCGGTTGGTGTGGAGGACCCGGAGGGGGTTCCGGGAGGTCCCCAGGTCGATGAGGTAAGTGACGGGGCTTTTGCGCTCGACCACTTTGAAGGGCCCCGTCCACTTATCTTGCAAGGCACATGGTTCGGTGGGGGACATCACCCATACTTGTTGTCCAGGCTCGAACTCAACGGAGGAGGCATTGTGATCATACCACCTCTTCATGTCCTCCTGGCTGGCCTCGAGGTTCGCCTTGGCCACCTCTCTGAAGCGCCGGGTCTGGTTGCGTAGGGCCAGGATGTATTTGAAGACGTCTGGAGGGGTCTTTAGGGGGGCCATCTCCCAACCTTCTTTTACGAGGCTGAGGGGCCCTCGCACAGGGTGCCCGTACAGGAGTTCGAAAGGGCTAAAACCGAGGGACTTCTGGGGAACTTCTCGGTAGGCGAAGAGGAGGCACGGGAGTAGTACATCCCACTGGCGACGGAGGGGCTCTTCCAATCCCCCAATCATCCCCTTGAGAGTGCGGTTAAAACGCTCCACTAGTCCGTTCCCTTGGGAGTGATAGGGGGTCGTGAATCTGTAGGTGACCCCGCATTGTTGCCAGAGGGACTTCATGTATTTGGATATAAAGTTCGTGCCTCGGTCGCTGACGACTTCTCGGGGGAAGCCTACCCGGGAGAAGATCCCCATTAGGGCCCGGCCAACCACCGGAGCTGTCACGGTCCGTAGGGGCACCGCCTCGGGGTAGCGGGTGGCATGGTCCACCAGTACTAAGATGAACCTGTGTCCTTGTGCCGTGCGGGGGTCCAGAGGCCCCACAATGTCTATCCCCACCCTCTCGAACGGGGTGGTGACCACAGGGAAGGGTTGCAGAGGGGCTTTCAGCCTCCGGCCACTCTTCCCGCTGGCTTGGCATGTGGGGCAAGATCGGCAGTGGTTCAGGACGTCGTTCCTCATTTTCGGCCAGAAAAAGTGGGTCACTAGGCGGCTGTACGTTTTGTCCTGGCCCAGGTGTCCAGCCAGGGGGACATCGTGGGCCAGGTTGAGCAGAAAGTCTCTGAAGCGGAGAGGTACCACCAGTACTCGACCGGCCCCCAGCTCGGCGATTCTTTGCTCGCTGTATAGCAGGTCGTTATCCCAGTAGACCCAGTGCGTTCCGGTGGAGTCCCCTGCGTTCTGGGCGCTGGCTTGTTGGCGGAGTCCCTCGAGGGAGGGACAGGTCTTTTGTTCCTGGCGGAACTGTTCTTGGGTGGGCCCCCCTTCTTGACGCCACTGAGCCAGGTCAGGGAGGTCCTGGGGTTGCGCGTCCCCTTCGGTCGTCGGGTCTGGGAGGCTGGCCTCGTCGTGGTCTTCTACTGGGGCGACCGGGGGCGGAGGTGCTGGTCATTCCGGTTCTTCTGATCGAGGGACGGCACGGGCGGCCATGGACCGGGTGGTTATGCAGGCCCAGTCCGGGAGGCCCAGCATCCCCAGGTGCTCTCTTCTCTCAACGGTGGCCCACGGGGAACTCTCGAGGTCATTCCCCAGGAGGCAGTCCACGGGGGCATCGTCCCGGACCGTCACCTTCAACAGGCCGGAGACCCCTCCCCATTCGAATGGGACGCAGGCCATTTGACACATACTTTCAGAGTTGTCTGCCGAGCGGACGGGGCAGAGAATGTTCGGCAGGATCTGCTCGGGCTTCACCAGGTGACAGCGGACGGCCGTCACACTGGCGCCGGTGTCGCGCAAGGCCTCGGCTCGCTGTCCATTAATGGTCACCCACTGACCGTATTTCCTGGTGTTAGCGGGTAGGGGAGCCCGCGGGGCCATGTCTCTTCCCCCTAAGCATGCCAGGACCATGGCGGCCGGTTCCCACTCTTGCTGGGCCGGCTCATACTCTTCTGGTTCCTCCGATGATCGCTCTTCCCCCAGGGCGGCGGCAGCTACCTGGCGGGGCTTGGGTGTTTGGTTCTGCGGGCAGCTCGGGTCATTGGCGTAGTGGCCGACTCGCTGGCATCGGTGGCACGTGACGTTGGCTCGGACCCCAGGACGCCACGGGGGTTTACCTCGGCCGGCCGGAGGCGGGGTGCTGGTCACGGGTGTTGCTGGCAGGGCGTCTCTCCCTCGCCCCTGGCCCCCTCCTCCTCCCCGAGGACGGTGCTGGCCTTGGCTGCTTCTGTTCTGTTCGTGTGGCCCCCTCCGGCCCACTCGGGTGCTTTCCCATCGGTCAGCTTCGGCGGCGAGCTGCCGGGGGTCAGTCAGCTTACTGTCGAGGAGGTGCTGCCTGAGCTCGACGAAACAGTTGTTCGACAGGTGCTCCCATACCATAAGGTTAAAGAGTTGTTCGTAGGTGGTGACATGGCTCCCCTTTATCCAACCCTCGAAGGCACGGCTGAAATAGTTCACGTATTCTACCCAAGTTGTACCTGGGATCCGGGTGCAATCTCTGAACCTCTGGCGGTACATCTCGGGTGTGAGGCCGTAGCGGGTGAGGAGGGCAGCCTTCATGTGGTCGTAGGACGACATTTGGTGATCTGGAGCTGCAGCAGGGCATCGCGACCCTCGTTGATAAACCTCCCCCAAAGTCCGGCTCCCCAATCACTCCGGTCGATCCGGTGGGAGGTCATGGCGATCTCGTAGGCTTTAAACCACTGTTGTATGTCGTCTTCTCGGACATACTCGCGGACAACATCCTTGGGGATGTGGACTTTTTTCTCGATTGGCCCCGGGGTGTGTGGTCGCTCAGGCACCCCCAGTTCTTTATTCTGTTTCCGAAGTTCTATCTCCGCTAGTTGGCGCTCGTGCTCGAGCGTTATTTTTTTCTCCTCCAGCTCTCTCTGTCTCTGCTTCTCTTCTCGTTCATCTCGGAGCCGCATATGCTCGAGGTTGAGTTTCTGTTCAGCTAACTTGAGTTCCCCATCCATCTTGAGTCGTGCCATTTCCAACTCGTGCAATCTGGTTCTTTCTCTTTCTCGGATCTCCTCCTGCGAGAGGCCCGTTCCCCGCTCCTCGGGAGCCGTGGCGTTCCCCTCTGGTGTGATGCTGCTTTGGTCGGAGGGTCCGGCGACCCCCGTTTCTGTCCACGACTCTAGGGCGTGCTTTAGATCATCCTTGGTACTCAGGCCGGTGGTAGCAATGCCAAGTTCTATGCAGAATTGTCTCAGTTCGCGGTGGTTGTATTCTTCTAATTTATCCATTTGGAATTTCTCGGTGGAGCTGCTATCTTTGGCTGACATCGTGTTTTTGTCGTGGGGTGAGCTACTCTCTGTACGATTACGCGTTGATTCGGATCGCGCCGCTGGCCACCAATGTTAGAAAGGGTAGACGGACCGGGAGGGTCGGCCGGGGTCAGGAGGAGAGGTCTCCGGGGAGAGCCGTCTCCAGCGATCGTACAGACAAGTAACTTCCCCCCCACAGACAGATACCACACACGGATAAGGTTCAGTGTCCTTTATAAGCACTTCTTAAGGTACGGTTGAATGGTACAAGGAGGTCTGGACTCAGGGGTTCCCTCGATTCAAGTCTCTCAAAGCAGGGTAAGGGGTAGCGGGACAGTCTGTCTACCAGTCAGGTAGTTCGGATGCGATGATGACTAGCTCACAATCCTCGAGCTTGGTGGTTTAGTTGGTACGGGCCGCGGCAGCGCCAGCAGGTCCCGGTTGAGATGGTCGGTACACGGTCCGCGGCAGCGCCAGCAGGTCCCGGAAAGATGGTCGATGTACGGTCCGCGGCAGCGCCAGCAGGTCCCGGTGAGGATGGTCGATACAACGGGCCGCGGCAGCGCCAGCAGGTCCCGACGAAGATGGTCGTTACAACGGGCCGCGGCAGCGCCAGCAGGTCCCGACTAGGATGGATGTTGCAGAAGGCCGCGGCAGCGCCAGCAGGCAGGACGATGGTTCACAAGAGCGGGCTACGGCAGCGCCAGTAGTCCGTCAAGGCTGAGTTCTCTCGGTGTCTCTCGACTCCAGGATACAACTGCCTTCCTGCTCCGGAGCTGCCCCAGTTATAGGGCAGGCGCCCTTTGATGTCCGGACCCTCGCACCTGGAGGTCGGAGGGCCCGGGATGAAGGTGTCCAGACACCCAGCAGGGGGTGGAGCCAGCGCCTGGGGGAGCTGGAGGCGATCGGCACCTGGCGGGGGAAGAGCTCTTGACACTTCGTTCTCCCATTGCCCTGCCAAGTGGTCCGCTCACCTCCTGGGTGGAGGGTGGTGCCGGGATGTCGGGGCCGGCCAGGCCCGGGGTTAGGGTCGGGCCGAGGCCACGCGGCCTCGTGGTGCAGGGCCCAAGATGGCGGCTTGAACCGGCCGGGGGAGCCGGTGGGGCTGGGCCCCGTGATGAGTAGAGGTCCGAGGGCAGAAGATCCGTCGGGAGACGGGGCACAGGTGCTTTTCGTGGGTTCTGCCTGGTGGGCCGGAGCTCGGGCCCTGTCGTGCGGGGAGGGAGCAAGCCCTTCGTGTGGCCTGTCCAACACCCCCGCGCGACCCCCTGGCCATTTTTGGGGGTCCCCTGTGTGACCCCCCAGCCATTTGGGGGCCCCCCTATATGACTCCTCCAGCCATTTGGGGGTCCCCCTGTGTGACCCCTCCAGCCATTTGGGGGTCCCCCTCCAGCCATTTGGGGGCCCCCCCTGTGTCACCCCCCCAGCCATTTGGAGGGCCCCCCCCTTTGTCACCCCCAGTCATTTCGGGGCCCCCGCGCGACCCCCTGGCCATTTGGGGGGGGGGGGGGGCCCCGCGCGACCCCCTGGCCATTGGGGGGGGGGCCCCCTGCGCGACCCCCTGGCCATTTGGGGGGGGGGGGGCCCGCGCGACCCCCTGGCCATTTGGGGAGGGGGGGCCCCGCGCGACCCCCTGGCCATTTGGGGGGGGCCCCCACGCGACCCCCTGGCCATTTGGGGGGGCCCCCGCGCGACCCCCTGGCCATTTGGGGGGGGGGGCCCCCCGCGCGACCCCCTGGCCATTTTGGGGGCCCCCCGCGCGACCCCCTGGCCATTTGGGGGGCCCCCCACGCGACCCCCTGGCCATTTGGGGGGCCCCCCACGCGACCCCCTGGCCATTTGGGGGGGGGGGGGCCCGCGCGACCCCCTGGCCATTTGGGGGGGGGGGGGGGGGGCCCCGCGCGACCCCCTGGCCATTTGGGGGGGGGGCCCCCGCGCGACCCCCTGGCCATTTGGGGGGGGGGGGGGGGGCCCGCGCGACCCCCTGGCCATTTGGGGGGGCCCCCTGCGCGACCCCCTGGCCATTTGGGGGGGGGCCCCCGTGCGACCTGGCCATTTGGGGGGGCCCCGCGTGACCTGGCCATTTGGGGGGGGGGGGGGCCCCGCGCGACCCCTGGCCATTTGGGGGGGGGGGGGGGGGCCCGCGCGATCCCCTGGCCATTTGGGGGGGCCCCCGCGCGATCCCCTGGCCATTTGGGGGGGCCCCCGCGCGATCCCCTGGCCATTTGGGGGGGCTCCCGCGCGACCGCCTGTCCATTTGGGGGGGGGCCCCCCGCGCGACCCACTGGCCATTTGGGGGGGGCCCCCGCGCGACCCCCTGGCCATTGGGGGGGGGCCCCCGCGCGACCCCCTGGCCATTGGGGGGGGGCCCCCGCGCGACCCCCTGGCCATTTGGGGGGGGGCCCCCCGCGTGACCCCCTGGCCATTTGGGGGGGCCCCCTGCGCGACCCCCTGGCCATTTGGGGGGGGGGCCCCCGCGCGACCCCCCGGCCATTTGGGGGGGGCCCGTGCGACCCCCTGGCCATTAGGGGGGGCCCACCGCGCGACCCCTTGTCCATTGGGGGGGCCCCCGTGCGACCCCTTGGCCATTTGTGGGGGGGGGGGGGGGCCCCCCGCGCGACCCCCTGGCCATTTGGGGGGGCCCCGCTCGCCCCCCTGGCCATTTTGGGGGGGGGGGGCCCCCGCGCGACCCCCTGGCCATTTGGGGGGGGCCCCGCTCGCCCCCCTGGCCATTTGGGGGGGGGGGGCCCCCGCGCGACCCCCTGGCCATTTGGGGGGGGGCCCCCGCGCGACCCCCTGGCCTTTTGGGGGGGCCCCGCGCGACTCCCTGGCCATTGGGGGGGCCCCCCGCGCGACCCCCTGCCATTTGGGGGGGGGGGGCCCACCGCGCGACCCCTTGGCCATTGGGGGGGCCCCCCGCGCGACCCCTTGGCCATTGGGGGGGCCCCCCGCGCGACCCCTTGGCCATTTGGGGGGGGCCCCCGCGCGACCCCCTGGCCATTTGGGGGGGGGGGCCGCGCGACCCCCTGGCCATTTGGGGGGGGGGGGGGCCGCGCGACCCCCTGGCCATTTGGGGGGGGGGGGGCGGTGGCCCCCACGCGACCCCCTGGCCATTTGGGGGGGGCCCCCCGCGCGACCCCCTGGCCATTTGGGGGGGCCCCCCGCGCGACCCCCTGGCCATTTGGGGGGGGGGGGGGGCCCCCGCGCGACCCCCTGGCCATATGGGGGGGGGGGCCCCCCGTGCGACCCCCTGGCCATTTGGGGGGGGCCCCGCGCGACCCCCTGGCCATTTGGGGGGGGCCCCGCGCGACCCCCTGGCCATTTTTGGGGGTCCCCTGTGTGACCCCCCAGCCATTTGGGGGCTGTTGGACAGGCCACACGAAGGGCTTGCCCCCTCCCCGCACGATAGGGCCCAAGCTCCGGCCCGCCAGGCGTGACCCACGAAAAGCACCTGCACCCCGTCTCCCGACGGAACTTCTGCCCTCGGACCTCCATGCATCACGGGCCCCAGCCCCACCGGCTTCCCCGGCCGGGTCAAGCCGTCATCTTGGGCCCTGCACCACGAGGCCGCGTGGCCTCCCCCCGACCCTAACCCTGGGCCTGGCCGGCCCCGACATCCCGGCACCACCATCCACCCAGGAGGTGAGCGGACCACTTGGCAGGTCAATGGGAGAACGAAGCGTCAAGAGCTCTTCCCCCGCCAGGTGCCGATCGCCTCCAGCTCCCCCAGGCGCTGGCTCCACCCCCTGCTGGGTGTCTGGACACCTTCATCCCGGACCCTCCGACCTCCAAGTGCGAGGGCCCGGACATCAAAGGGCGCCTGCCCTATAACTGGAGCAGCTCCGGAGCAGGATGGGAGTTGTATCCTGGAGTCGAGAGACACCGAGAGAACTCAGCCTTGACGGACTACTGGCGCTGCCGTAGCCCTATCTTGCGAACTATCGTCCTGCCTGCTGGCGCTGCCGCGGCCTTCTGCAACATCCATCCTCGTCGGGACCTGCTGGCGCTGCCGCGGCCCGTTGTAACGACCATCTTCACCGGGACCTGCTGGCGCTGCCGCGGACCGTACCTCGACCATCTTCACTGGGACCTGCTGGCGCTGCCGCGGACCGTGTACCGACCATCTCTACCGGGACCTGCTGGCGCTGCCGCGGCCCGTACCAGCTACACCACCAAGCTCGAGGATTGTGGGCTAACCATCATCTCATCCGAACTACCTGACTGGTAAACAGACTGTCCCGCTTCCCCTTCCCTATCCTAAGAGACCTAAATCGAGGGGACCCCTGAGTCCAGACCTCCTTGTACTATTTCATCGTACCTTAAGAAGTGCATATAAAGAACACTAAATCTTATCCTTGTGTGGTGTCTGTCTGTGGGGGGGAAGTCACTTGTCTGTACGATCGCTGGAGACGGCTCTCCCCGGAGACCTCTCCCCCTGACCTCGGCCGACCCTCCCGGTCCGTCTAACATTGGTGGCCAGCGGCGCGATCCGAATCAACGCGTAATCGTACAGAGAGTAGCTTACCCCACGACAAAACCACGATGTCGGCCAAAGATAGCGGTTCCACTGAAAAATTCCAAATGGATAAGTTAGAAGAATACAGCCACCGCGAACTGAAACAATTCTGCATGGAACTAGGCATTGCTACCACCGGCCTGAGTACCAAAGATGATTTGAAGCACGCCCTTGAGTCGTGGACAGAAACTGGGATCGCCGGGCCCTCCGACCGAAACAGTGTCGCACCAGAGGGGAACGCCACGGCTCCCGAGGAGCGGGGAACGGGCCTCTCGCAGGAGGAGATCCAGGAAAGGGAAAGAACCAGATTACACGAGTTGGAAATGGCACGGCTCAAGATGGACGGTGAACTCAAGTTAGCCGAGCAGAAACTAAATCTAGAGCATCTGCGGCTCCGAGAGGAGCGTGAAGAAAAGCAGAGACAGAGAGAGCTTGAGGAAAAAAGAATAACACTCGAACACGAGCGCAAACTGGCGGAAATAGAACTTCGGAAACAGAATAAAGAATCGGGGGTGCCTGAGAGACCGCACACCCCGGGGCCAACCGAGAAAAAAGTACACATCCCCAAGGATGTTGTCCGCGAGTATGTCCGAGAAGACGACATACAACAGTGGTTCAAAGCCTACGAGATCGCCATGACCTCCCACCGGATCGACCGGAGTGATTGGGGAGCCGGACTATGGGGGAGGTTCGTCAACGAAGGTCGCGATGCCCTGCTACAGCTCCCAGATCACCAAATGTCGTCCTACGACCACATGAAGGCTGCCCTCCTCACCCGCTACGGCCTCACACCCGAGATGTACCGCCAGAGGTTCAGAGATTGCACCCGGATCCCGGGTACAACTTGGGTGGAGTACGTTAACTATTTCAGCCGTGCCTTCGAGGGTTGGATCAAGGGGAGCCATGTCACGACCTACGAGCAACTCTTTAACCTTATGGTATGGGAGCACCTGTCGAACAACTGTTTCGTCGAGCTCAGGCAGCACCTCCTCGACAGCAAGCTGACTGACCCCCGGCAGCTCGCCGCCGAAGCTGACCGATGGGAAAGCACCCGAGTGGGCCGGAGAGGGCCACACGAGCAGAACCGAAGCAACCAAGGCCAGCACCGTCCTCGGGGAGGAGGAGGAGGCCAGGGGCGAGGGAGAGAAGCCTTGCCGGCAACCCCCGTGGCCAGCACCCCACCTCCGGCCGGGGCAACCCCCCGATGCGTCCTGGGTTCCGAGCCAACGTCACGTGCCACCGATGCCAGCGAGTCGGCCACTACGCCAATGACCCGAGCTGCCCGCAGAACCAAACACCCAAGCCCCGCCAGGAAGCTGCCGCCGCCCTGGGGGAAGAGCGACTATCAGAGGAACAGGAAGAGTATGAGCCGGCCCAGCAAGAGTGGGAACCGGCCGCCATGGTCCTGGCGTGCCTAGGGGGAAGAGACATGGTCCCGCGGGCTCCCCTACCCGCTAACACCAGGAAATACGGTCAGTGGGAGACCATTAATGGACATCGGGCCGAGGCCTTGCGTGACACAGGCGCCAGTGTGACGGCCGTCCGCTGTCACCTGGTGAAGCCCGAGCAGATCCTGCCGAACATTCTCTGCCCCGTCCGCTCAGCCGACAATTCTGAAAGTATGTGTCAAATGGCCTGCGTCCCATTCGAATGGGGAGGGGTCTCCGGCCTGTTGAAGGTGACGGTCCGGGACGATGCCCCCGTGGACTGCCTCCTGGGGAATGACCTCGAAAGTTCCCCGTGGGCCACCGTCGAGAGAAGAGAGCACCTGGGGATGCTGGGCCTCCCGGACTGGGCCTGCATAACCACCCTGTTAGAAAAGGTAGACGGACCGGGAGGGCCGGCCGGGGTCAGGGGGAGAGGTCTCCGGGGAGAGCCGTCTCCAGCGATCGTACAGACAAGTAACTTCCCCCCCCACAGACAGATATCACACACGGATAAGGTTCAGTGTTCTTTATAAGCACTTATTTAGGATACGGTTGAATGGTACAAGGAGGTCTGGACTCAGGGGTCCCCTCGATTAGAGTCTCGCAAGGTAGGGAAGGGGGTAGTGGGACAGTCTATTTACCAATCAGGTAGTTCGGATGAGATGATGATGAGCTCACAATCCTCGAGCTTGGTGGTTAGGTGGTACGGACCGCGGCAGCGCCAGCAGGTCCCGGTGCGGGTGGTCGATACAACGGGCCGCGGCAGCGCCAGCAGGTCCCAGGAAGATGAAGGTGGCAGAAGGCCGCGGCAGCGCCAGCAGGTCCCGGTGAGGATGGTCGTTACAACGGGCCGCGGCAGCGCCAGCAGGTCCCAGGAAGATGAATGTTGCAGAAGGCCGCGGCAGCGCCAGCAGGTCCCGGTGAGGATGGTCGTTACAACGGGCCGCGGCAGCGCCAGCAGGTCCCAGGAAGATGAATGTTGCAGAAGGCCGCGGCAGCGCCAGCAGGCAGGACGATGGTTCACAAGAGCGGCTACGGCAGCGCCAGTAGACCGTCAAGGTTGAGTTCACTCGGTGTCTCTCGACTCCAGGATACAACTGCCTTCCTGCTCCGTAGCTGCCTCAGTTATAGGGCTGGGGCCCTTTGATGTCCGGACCCTCGCACTTGGAGGTCGGAGGGTCCAGGATGAAGGTGTCCAGACACCCAGCAGGGGGTGAAGCCAGTGCCTGGGGGAGCTGGGGGTGATCGGCACCTGGCGGGGGAGAGCCCTTGACACTTCGTTCTCCCATTGACCTGCCAAGTGGTCCGCTCACCTCCTGGGTGGATGGTGGTGCCGGGATGTCGGGGCCGGCCAGGCCCGGGGTTAGGGTCGAGGTGAGGCCATGCGGCCGCGTGGTGCAGGGCCCAAGAGGGCGGCTTGACCCGGCCGGGGAAGCCGGTGGGGCTGGACCCCGTGATGAGTAGGGGTCCGAGGGCAGAGGGTCCGTCGGGAGACGGAGTACGGGTACTTGTCGCGGGGATATGCCAGGTGGGCCGGAGTTCGGGCCCTGTCGTGCGGGGAGGGAGCAAGCCGTCTGTGAGGCCTGTCCAACACACCCGGTCCATGGCCGCCCATGCCGTCCCCCGATCAGAAGAACCGGAATGGCCAGCACCTCCGCCCCCGGTCGCCCCAGTAGAAGACAACGACGAGGCCAGCCCCCCAGAGCCAACGACCGAAGGGGACGCACAACCCCAGGACTTTCCCGGCCTGGCTCAGTGGCGTCAAGAAGGGGGGCCCACCCAAGAACAGTTCCGCCAGGAACAAAAGACCTGCCCCTCCCTCGAGGGACTCCGCCAACAAGCCAGCGCCCAGAACGCAGGGGACTCCACCGGATCTCACTGGGTCTACTGGGATAACGACCTGCTATACAGCGAACAAAGAATCGCAGAGCTAGGGGCCGGTCGAGTGCTGGTGGTACCTCTCCGCTTCAGAGACTTCCTACTCAACCTGGCCCACGATGTCCCCCTGGCTGGACACCTGGGCCAGGACAAAACTTACAGTCGCCTAGTGACCCACTTTTTCTGGCCGAAAATGAGGAACGACGTCCTGAACCACTGCCGGTCCTGCCCCACATGCCAAGCCAGCGGGAAGAGTGGTCGGAAGCTGAAAGCCCCTCTGCAACCCTTCCCTGTGGTCACCACCCCGTTCGAAAGGGTAGGAATAGACATTGTGGGGCCTCTGGACCCCCGCACGGCACAAGGACACAGGTTCATCCTGGTACTGGTGGACCATGCCACCCGCTACCCCGAGGCGGTGCCCCTACGGACCGTGACAGCTCCGGTGGTTGGCCGGGCCCTAATGGGGATCTTCTCCCGGGTGGGCTTCCCCCGAGAAGTCGTCAGCGACCGAGGCACGAACTTTATCTCCAAATACATGAAGTCCCTCTGGCAACAATGCGGGGTCACCTACAGATTCACGACCCCCTATCACCCCCAAGGGAACGGACTAGTGGAGCGTTTTAACCGCACTCTCAAGGGGATGATTGGGGGATTGGAAGAGCCCCTCCGTCGCCAGTGGGATGTACTACTCCCGTGCCTCCTCTTCGCCTACCGAGAAGTCCCCCAGAAGTCCCTCGGCTTTAGCCCTTTCGAACTCCTGTACGGGCACCCTGTGCGAGGGCCCCTCAGCCTAGTCAAGGAAGGTTGGGAGATGGCCCCCCTAAAGACCCCTCCAGACGTCTTCAAATACCTCCTGGCCCTACGCAATCAGACCCGGCGCTTCAGAGAGATGGCCAAGGCGAACCTCGAGGCCAGCCAGGAGGACATGAAGAGATGGTATGATCACAATGCCTCCTCCGTTGAGTTCGAGCCTGGTCAACAAGTGTGGGTGATGTCCCCCACCGAACCGTGTGCCTTGCAAGATAAGTGGACGGGGCCCTTCAAAGTGGTCGAGCGCAAAAGCCCCGTCACTTACCTCATCGACATGGGGACCTCCCGAAACCCCCTTCGGGTCCTCCACACCAACCGACTCAAACCACACTTTGTGCGCTCAGAACTCAGCCTCCTGATGGCTACGGACAGTGGGGCAGAGGAAGACTCCGAACCCCTCCCGGATCTCCTGAAGACTCAGGAGAATGACGGCTCCGTGGACGGGGTCCGGCTCTCTGACGCCCTCACCTCGGAGCAACGCCAGGGCTGCCGAAACCTCCTGCTGCGGTTCGCTACACTGTTCTCCCTCACCCCCGGGGTCACCCCTTGGTGTTTGCACGACGTGGACACCGGGGACAGTCCCCCTATTCGACACCGGGCCTACCGCGTACCAGATCGGGTACGGGCCTTGTTAGAAATGAGGGGGCTCTGGTTGACGCAGGTGTGAACCTACAACAAGCAGGGACCCTTTACTTCTTGTCAGGGCGAAGGATGACTCCCCAGAATAACCCCTGCTCACCCTCTAGGTGCGTGGCGCGAGCAGTCTAGGCTAAGTCTCAGGCGTACACGGTTAAGCAAATGCAATTACACATATAGTAAACCCCCTGCATGCACCACAAATGGACACCAATCCGGTAGTATATAAAAATAAGCTTTTATGTAGTTTCAGCAGAGTTAAATACAAGGCCCAGTAACGTTGAACTGATGGGGCCACAATTCTTAGGAATACGGTAAAGTTCTCTTTGTACGGAAAGTTCTTTAGGCGGGCACAAGGTGACTGTAGGCCTCAGCACACTCTAGGCTGAGGTGGCGACTTGGAAGCCCACGGCAGATGACAGGGAAATAAGAACGTTGCGGACCCTGGATCCGATGCGAGCTCGCGGTCGAGTTCGTAAGTACAGTACCTTGTTTCTTGACGCAAAGGCGGGTGCGGGATTTCAGCGGCTCTTCGACAGAAGAGCGAGGCGGCGTCCGGGGCTCCCACACTTCACGAGGGTGTCTGATCTTCAGGCTCACGACAAGAGCGGGGTGTTGCAGGTGGCGGGTGAACAAAGCGGGGCAGCCGGGCACGCCGATGCGTCCGGGCTGTCCGAGGCTTGGAGATGCTCACAAACGCCGATTCCGGCGGGAGGGTGAAGGTGCACAGCGAGCCTCCACGAGCGAGGTGACGGGGCAGCCCAGCACAGCGTAGGGGGAGCGGCTCCGATCGAGCGAGGCTCTTCCCAAGGCGGGGGCGGCTAAGCAGTCCTGGTCACGGCTCAGGGAGGGACTGCGGCACGAGGGTCACAGCTCCGGCGAGGGAAAGGACACCACGGTCAAGCAGCAGGCGGGTGAAGATCAGGTAGAGCCCAATGGTCCTGGGGCTCCGTTCAGGGGGCAAGCTCGGTTCCAAGCCCTTGGAGATCGTTTTGGAAAAGCACAAGTCTTGAAAGTAAAAATAAAGCAAAGTCTTCAGCAACAGTTTCTCTTCTCCCCTTTGGCAGCGAGGTCACCACTGCAGGCCAATCCCCCAGGATAGGGACAGTCTCCTCCTACAGCTTTCCCGGTGCCTCCTCCTCAGGCAGAGATTCTTCTTGGTCAAAAGCGGATCTAGTTTCTTAGGAGCAGGGCTCCTCCATTTATACAGCAAATCTTTTGTTCTCCCAGGCCAGGGGGCCCTTGCCTAGTTCAGTCCGGTTTCTGAGCACTTTGTTTACGTGATGCAGGCTTCTTCTTTCAGAGTGCAGGGCAGAGTCATCAGACGCTCCACAGGGGGTGGAGCCGGCATCGAGGTAGCGGAGCACTGTCCTATTCAGAGCCTAGGAGCACTCCTCCCACCCATCTACCTGTCGATCGTCCTATTCATACCAGGCTACCTAGCCCTGCCCATCTGGGTTCCCCCAGCCCTGTCACTCACACCAGCCAGACATCCGATACACATCATGCAGAGGCGGCTGAAATGTTTAGGCAAGCAAAGGCCAACTTTCTAAAAGTGACATTTGCAAACCCGGAATATTAAAATAAACCTTGCGAAAAGATGTACCTTATTATTCCGAGTTCAGGCATACTAAACTCGATCTTCTACCATGTTCCCTGGGTCGGTTAGGATCATAGGGTGTAATAATCCAGGCCGCCCATACTGGCCTATGAGAACAGGGTAGCCTTGCAGTAGTGAACAACAAGATGGCGGTAATTCACTACTAGGACATGCCAGGCATCCGGGCTTGTCCTACCTTAGGCTTACAACGCACCCTGCCCGTGGGCCTACCAGAGGGGTGACTAACATGCAGCTAAGGGAAGGTTTTAGGGACTGGCAAGTGTGGGCACTTGCCGGTCAGCATGTCAGTACCAGACTGCACGCAGGTTCTGCGGTAGCAGACCTCAGACATATTTTACCGGCCGCTCCTGTGGGTGGCACAACCAGTGCTGCAAGCCCACCAGCGGTGTTCGCATTTACATGCCCTGGCGCCCCTGGCGCACTTTACTGGGGTCTGACAGTAAATCAAACAGTCCAATCATGGAATCCAACCAACATACACAATTTACATAGGGAGCACTCGCTCCGCGACACTGGTTGGCAGTGGCACAGCGCGCTGAGCGGCCAACACCATAAAACACATGAGGCACAGCGACAAAAAGAGGAAGGGAGACTCACGCCAAGGTGCCAGGTCTAACACGTGTCCCCTCCAGCTGAAAAGTGGGGGGAACTACCCTACCCCAGGGAGTTCCTCATCACTAAGGCGGAAAAATCTGGACAGACCGTCAGCATTGGCGTGATCTGTACCAGGGCGATGTTCCACCGTGAAATCCATACCCTGTAGGGAAATGGACCACCTCAACAGCTTTGGATTCTCACCCCTCATATGCATCAACCATCTGAGGGGCCTGTGGTCCGTCTGAACCCGGAAGTGAGACCCAAACAAGTAGGGTCTTAGCTTCTTCAGCGCCCAGACCACAGCAAATGCCTCACGCTCAATAGCACTCCACCTTTGTTCCCGTGGAAGTAACCTCCTGCTAAGAAAGGCTACGGGTTGATCTAGGCCCTCCTCATTAATCTGTGAAAGAACAGCCCCCACACCATGCTCTGAAGCGTCTGTCTGAACGATAAACTCTTTGGAGAAGTTGGGAGCCAAGAGCACGGGCGCCGTGCACATAGCAGTTTTCAAGGCCTCAAAAGCTTTCTGACAGGTGTCAGTCCAGATCACTTTCCTGGGCTGCTTCTTCGAAGTCAGCGCTGTCAAGGGGGCAACCATGTTGCCATACCCCTTGACAAACCTCCTGTAGTACCCGGTGAGACCTAGGAAGGCTCTCACCTCCGTCTGGGTTTTGGGCGCCTCCCAATTCAGGATGGTTTCTATCTTGGGCTGAAGGGGTGCCACCTGGCCACTCCCAACTTGGTGTCCCAAGTACACCACGGAACCCTGCCCGATCTGGCACTTACTCGCCTTGATCGTGAGGCCTGCCTTGCGCAGCGCCATCAACACTTCCCCGAGGTGACGCAAGTGTTCCTCCCAAGTGGAGCTGAACACTGCGATGTCATCCAGGTAGGCTGCACTGAACGAATCCAGCCCAGCCAACACCTGGTTGACCAATCTCTGGAAGGTGGCAGGGGCATTCTTCATCCCAAATGGCATAACCCGGAACTGGTAGTGCCCATCTGGGGTGGAAAATGCTGACCTCTCTTTGGCCCCCTCGGTCAAGGCGATCTGCCAATACCCCGACGTTAAATCAAACGTGCTGAGGTAGTTGGCAGCCCCTAGCCGATCGATGAGCTCATCAGCTCTGGGGATGGGGTGTGCGTCGGTCCTAGTGACCGAATTGAGTCCTCTGTAGTCCACACAGAACCGGAGTTCGGGTGTGGCTCCCGGCGCTGCAGCCTTTGGGACCAAGACCACGGGGCTGGCCCAAGGACTGCTAGAAGACTCAATTACCCCGAGGGCAAACATCTTGGAGACCTCCTCCTTGATGCATGTCCTCACCCTGTCAGTCACCCGGTAGGCCTTGTGCCGCACAGGTGGACTATCCCCAGTGTCCACATCATGGACGCACCAATCAGTGACACCAGGGATCAGGGAAAACAGGTCAGAAAACTGTCCCAGCAGCTGGCGACAATCATTCTGTTGCTCAGGGGTCAGGGTGGAAGAGAGGATGACACCATCCACTGACCCATCTTGCTCCTTGGCTGACAGGAGGTCAGGAAGAGGTTCTGTCTCCTCTTCCATTCCAGCATCTGTTGCCAAGAGCATGCCCACTTGGGACCTCTCCAAGTGGGGCTTGAGGCGGTTGACATGTAGGACCCTTAAGGGGTTCCTCGGAGACTTCAGGTCCACCACGTAGGTAACAGGACTCTTGCGCTCCACCACCTCAAAGGGACCGGTCCACTTATCCTGGAGCGCACACGGCTCCACGGGGGCCAAGACCCATACTTTCTGTCCAGGCTGAAGCTCTACCAGAGTGGCATTCTGGTCGTACCACCGCTTCATCTCCTCCTGGCTGGCTTCCAGATTTGCCTCAGCAAGTTGCCTGAATCGCCTAGTCTGATTCCTGAAGGCCAGCATGTAACTATATACATTCTGGGGAGGCTTCCTGGGAGATTGCTCCCAGCCTTCCTTGACCAGACTTAGAGGTCCTCTGACGGGGTGACCATACAGAAGCTCAAAGGGACTGAACCCCAGAGACTTCTGTGGCACCTCACGGTAAGCGAAGAGAAGGCATGGTAAGAGGACGTCCCACTTGCGCCTCATGGGTCCTTCTAGGCCCATTATCATGCCTTTGAGGGTTCGGTTGAATCTCTCAACCAACCCGTTTCCTTGGGGGTGGTAAGGTGTGGTGAACTTGTAGGTTACACCACACTCTTGCCAAAGAGATTTCATGTACTTGGACATGAAATTGGTACCTCGGTCAGACACCACCTCTAGAGGGAATCCCACTCGGGAGAAAATTCCCATCAGTGCACGTCCCACCACGGGGGCCGTCACTGTCCTCAGAGGGATGGCTTCCGGGTACCGGGTGGCATGGTCCACCAGGACCAGGATGAACCTATTGCCCATCGCTGTCTTGGGGTCCAGTGGCCCTACAATGTCAATCCCCACTCGCTGGAATGGGGTACCGACCACAGGGAATGGCTGGAGTGGAGCCTTCTGCTTCCTTCCACTCTTTCCACTTGCCTGGCAAGTCTGGCATGTCCTGCAGTGAGTATCCGAACTCCTGCGCATTTGAGGCCAATAAAAGTGGGTGACAAGCCTTTCAAAGGTCTTGTCCTGCCCCAAATGCCCTGCCAATGGCACATCGTGAGCCAGCCCCAGTAGGAAGGCTCTGAAGTCCTGGGGTACCACCAGCGCACGGGCTGACCCAGGCTCAGCAACCTTAGGCTCTGTATATAGGAGGTCGTTCTCCCAGTAAATGAAATGCGATCCTGACTGATCACCTGCGGCCTGGGCTGCAGCCTGCTGCCGCATACCCACGAGAGAAGGGCACTCCTTCTGTGCCTTACAAAAGTCCTCCCTGGTGGGACCCCCTTCCTGCTGCCAATGGGTCAGCTCCGGTAGGTCTCCCAGTTCAGCTATCTGTTCCCCTGTAGGCTCCAGGGCATCCCCCTCAAGGTCTGCTTCCTCCTGGACCGTGGGAACTTCAGGGGCCGGCTTCCCGCGCCCCTTGCCCCTTCTCTCTGAGGCCGGCTCCTGGGCCTCCCTCTCAGGCTCCAGGACCTCTCGAGTACCTTTACTGGCTGCCATGGACCGGGTGGTGACACACGCCCAATCCGGCATACCCAACATCTCCAGGTGAGCACTCCGCTCCACCTGAGCCCAAGGTGAGCTCTCCAAATCGTTCCCTAACAAACAGTCTACAGGCATGGCGGGCCTCACAGCTACCTGAAGAGTACCAGAGACCCCCCCCCACTCGAAGGGAACCTGAGCCACCTTGCAGTGTCTCTCTGTGTTGTCAGCGGCAACAACGGGATAGAATGCATTGGGGACCACCTGCTCCTGAGACACCAGGTGACACCTGACAGCTGTCACACTGGCTCCTGTATCTCTAAGAGCTTCCACCCTATGGCCATTTATGGTCACCCACTGCCTGTACTTCTTAGTGTTCTCAGGCAGCTGGGTTGGAGGGACCACTTCACGGTCTCCTAGCGAGACCAGGGACATCTCTGCGGGACCCCACCCACCTTGGACATCCCTCTCCTCCCCCAAGGCTACACTCGTCACCTGCCGGGGTGGAGCACCAGTGGGTGCGGGTTTACCAAACATCGGACACTTCACATCAGAGGCAAAATGCCCCAAATTGTTACACCTGTAACATCTCACGGGCCCCTTCTGAACAGGAGGACCTGTCGGGGCCCCGGTCGGTTTCTGGGGTGGGGGAGGCTGAGAACCCTTCCCTTGGTTCCCTTGGGGATTATTTTGGGGCCCTTTTTGGAACTGCTTCTGTTTACCCCTGTCCCCCCCACTCTTCTGCTGGGGACCCTGCCCACCCTTGGCGGAATCTCCCACGGTACCCTTGTGGACCCTGGTACTGACCCAGCGGTCCGCCTCCTCAGCAAGCTTCCTCGGGTTAGTCAGCTTACTATCGATCAGGTGCTGGCGTAGCTCAGGAAAACAATTACTGGACAAGTGCTCCCATGCCATTAGATCAAGCAGCCCTTGATAATCATTCACCTTACTACCCTTCACCCAACCATCCAGCGCTCTGCAAAAGAAAGTCACATACTCCACATACGTACTATTGGGAATCTTAGTGCAACCCCTGAACCTCTGTCTATATAACTCAGGGGTCAACCCATACCTAGCCATCAATGCTTCCTTCATATGGGAATAAGAATTACGAACATCAACAGGTAAATCTAACAGTGTGTCCCGCCCCTCACTCAGGAACCTTCCCCACAACCCCGCTCCCCAATCTTTCTCAGGGACCCGGTGGGAAGACATGGCTACCTCGTAGGCTCTGAACCACTGCCCGATGTCGTCATTCCTGAAGAACTCCTTCACTACATCCTTAGGAATATAAACTCTTGGTTCCGCCGATCCTGGCGGTGTGCTGCCACCAGAGGGATTAAGCTCCAAACTTTTGGCTTTCAGCTCCAGCTCCCTCAGCTTCATGTCATGCTCTAATTGTAGTTTCTTTTCTTCCATGGCTAATCTTTGTTTTTCCATATCCATCTGCCCATGGAGTTTTGCCATTTCCACCTCGTGTGCCCGGGTTGCTGCCCTGTCCGCCAACTCCTCGGGCGACAGGCATCTGCCGAACTCATGGACACTTTCTGGGGGAATCACTTCCACCTGATTCTCTGGTGCCTTTGACTCATACCAGGCCCTCAGCGCCTTCACGAGTTGGGCCTTGTTTTTTAATCCAGTTTGGGCGATCCTGAACTTGGAGCACAAACCTTTCAAGTCTTCATTGGTACGATCCATAAGCGCGCCTTCTTCCCAATCTACGTCCTCAAATCCAGAGATTATGGAAGCCGCCCTTCCGGCGGAAAGTGAACCAGGCATGGCTCTAACAACGGAGATTCTTGGCAAAACAAAAAACAAATGCTAGCCTTGTGGCTGTGTTACTGGTCTGCTCTTACTACGTGGCGATCAGTGATTCACTATACGTAAACCACAAATGCAAATCCGTAAATCCCACCGCTGCCACCAATGTTAGAAATGAGGGGGCTCTGGTTGACGCAGGTGTGAACCTACAACAAGCAGGGACCCTTTACTTCTTGTCAGGGCGAAGGATGACTCCCCAGAATAACCCCTGCTCACCCTCTAGGTGCGTGGCGCGAGCAGTCTAGGCTAAGTCTCAGGCGTACACGGTTAAGCAAATGCAATTACACATATAGTAAACCCCCTGCATGCACCACAAATGGACACCAATCCGGTAGTATATAAAAATAAGCTTTTATGTAGTTTCAGCAGAGTTAAATACAAGGCCCAGTAACGTTGAACTGATGGGGCCACAATTCTTAGGAATACGGTAAAGTTCTCTTTGTACGGAAAGTTCTTTAGGCGGGCACAAGGTGACTGTAGGCCTCAGCACACTCTAGGCTGAGGTGGCGACTTGGAAGCCCACGGCAGATGACAGGGAAATAAGAACGTTGCGGACCCTGGATCCGATGCGAGCTCGCGGTCGAGTTCGTAAGTACAGTACCTTGTTTCTTGACGCAAAGGCGGGTGCGGGATTTCAGCGGCTCTTCGACAGAAGAGCGAGGCGGCGTCCGGGGCTCCCACACTTCACGAGGGTGTCTGATCTTCAGGCTCACGACAAGAGCGGGGTGTTGCAGGTGGCGGGTGAACAAAGCGGGGCAGCCGGGCACGCCGATGCGTCCGGGCTGTCCGAGGCTTGGAGATGCTCACAAACGCCGATTCCGGCGGGAGGGTGAAGGTGCACAGCGAGCCTCCACGAGCGAGGTGACGGGGCAGCCCAGCACAGCGTAGGGGGAGCGGCTCCGATCGAGCGAGGCTCTTCCCAAGGCGGGGGCGGCTAAGCAGTCCTGGTCACGGCTCAGGGAGGGACTGCGGCACGAGGGTCACAGCTCCGGCGAGGGAAAGGACACCACGGTCAAGCAGCAGGCGGGTGAAGATCAGGTAGAGCCCAATGGTCCTGGGGCTCCGTTCAGGGGGCAAGCTCGGTTCCAAGCCCTTGGAGATCGTTTTGGAAAAGCACAAGTCTTGAAAGTAAAAATAAAGCAAAGTCTTCAGCAACAGTTTCTCTTCTCCCCTTTGGCAGCGAGGTCACCACTGCAGGCCAATCCCCCAGGATAGGGACAGTCTCCTCCTACAGCTTTCCCGGTGCCTCCTCCTCAGGCAGAGATTCTTCTTGGTCAAAAGCGGATCTAGTTTCTTAGGAGCAGGGCTCCTCCATTTATACAGCAAATCTTTTGTTCTCCCAGGCCAGGGGGCCCTTGCCTAGTTCAGTCCGGTTTCTGAGCACTTTGTTTACGTGATGCAGGCTTCTTCTTTCAGAGTGCAGGGCAGAGTCATCAGACGCTCCACAGGGGGTGGAGCCGGCATCGAGGTAGCGGAGCACTGTCCTATTCAGAGCCTAGGAGCACTCCTCCCACCCATCTACCTGTCGATCGTCCTATTCATACCAGGCTACCTAGCCCTGCCCATCTGGGTTCCCCCAGCCCTGTCACTCACACCAGCCAGACATCCGATACACATCATGCAGAGGCGGCTGAAATGTTTAGGCAAGCAAAGGCCAACTTTCTAAAAGTGACATTTGCAAACCCGGAATATTAAAATAAACCTTGCGAAAAGATGTACCTTATTATTCCGAGTTCAGGCATACTAAACTCGATCTTCTACCATGTTCCCTGGGTCGGTTAGGATCATAGGGTGTAATAATCCAGGCCGCCCATACTGGCCTATGAGAACAGGGTAGCCTTGCAGTAGTGAACAACAAGATGGCGGTAATTCACTACTAGGACATGCCAGGCATCCGGGCTTGTCCTACCTTAGGCTTACAACGCACCCTGCCCGTGGGCCTACCAGAGGGGTGACTAACATGCAGCTAAGGGAAGGTTTTAGGGACTGGCAAGTGTGGGCACTTGCCGGTCAGCATGTCAGTACCAGACTGCACGCAGGTTCTGCGGTAGCAGACCTCAGACATATTTTACCGGCCGCTCCTGTGGGTGGCACAACCAGTGCTGCAAGCCCACCAGCGGTGTTCGCATTTACATGCCCTGGCGCCCCTGGCGCACTTTACTGGGGTCTGACAGTAAATCAAACAGTCCAATCATGGAATCCAACCAACATACACAATTTACATAGGGAGCACTCGCACCGCGACACTGGTTGGCAGTGGCACAGCGCGCTGAGCGGCCAACACCATAAAACACATGAGGCACAGCGACAAAAAGAGGAAGGGAGACTCACGCCAAGGTGCCAGGTCTAACAGGCCTGCATACAGGAGGAAGTGGCCAAAATGCTCACGATCGGGGTCATCGAGCCCTCGGACAGTCCCTGGGCCAGCCCGGTTGTATTGGTTCCCAAAACCGCTGCCCCCGGCACCACACCTGAACTGAGATTCTGCGTCGACTACCGGGGCTTGAACGCTGTCACCCGGACCGACGCTCATCCGATCCCCCGAGCGGACGAACTGATCGACCGGCTGGGGGCCGCCCGCTACCTCAGTATCTTCGACCTAACAGCGGGCTACTGGCAGATCGGTCTCACACCCCGGGCTCAGGAACGGTCAGCCTTCTCTACCCCCGATGGCCACTACCAATTCAAGGTCATGCCCTTCGGCATGAAGAATGCCCCCGCCACGTTTCAACGCCTTGTGAACCAGGTCTTGGCGGGGCTCGAAGAGTTCAGCGCTGCCTACCTGGACGATATCGCTGTATACAGCCGCCACTGGTCCGACCACCTCCTCCACCTCCAAGAGGTCCTACAGGCCCTCCAGCGGGCCGGCCTCACAATTAAGGCCGGCAAATGCCAAATTGGCCAAGGGTCCGTGACCTACCTTGGGCACCAAGTGGGAAGCGGGCTGGTGGCCCCGCTGCAACTTAAGATTGCTGCCATCCAGTCCTGGCAGCCCCCCGTCACCCAGACCGAGGTCCGAGCCTTCTTGGGGCTCACCGGCTACTACCGGCGGTTCGTGAAGGACTACGGCAGCATCGTGGGGCCCCTCACGGGTCTCACGTCCAAGAACCAACCAAAGCGGATTAACTGGACCCCCGATTGTCAAGCGGCCTTCGAGAAGCTGAAGGCCGCCCTGTGCACCGCCCCTGTGCTCCAGGCCCCCGATTACAGTCGGGAATTCGTGGTACAGACAGACGCCTCCGACCACGGCATCATGGCCGTTCTTTCTCAATTAAACCCCGAGGGTCATGACCAGCCGGTGGCCTTCATCAGTCGACGTCTCCTGGCCCGAGAACAGCGCTGGAGCACCATCGAGAGGGAGGCCTTCGCAGTGGTGTGGGCCCTCAAAAAGCTCCGGCCCTATCTCTTCGGTACCCACTTCCGGGTACAAACCGACCATCGACCCCTGCAGTGGCTGATGCAGATGCGGGGGGAGAACCCGAAACTATTGCGCTGGTCCATTTCCCTGCAGGGAATGGACTTCACCGTGGAGCACCGACCGGGCCAAGACCACGCCAACGCGGATGGCCTGTCACGATTTTCCGCCTCGACGAGGAGAGTCCCCAAGAAGATGGGTGACTCTCCCCGCCTTCAGCTGGGGGGGACGCATGTTGGACAGGCCACACGAAGGGCTTGCTCCCTCCCCGCACGACAGGGCCCAAGCTCCGGCCCGCCAGGCGTGACCCACGAAAAGCACCTGCACCCCGTCTCCCGACGGAACTTCTGCCCTCGGACCTCCATGCATCACGGGCCCCAGCCCCACCGGCTTCCCCGGCCGGGTCAAGCCGCCATCTTGGGCCCTGCACCACGAGGCCGCGTGGCCTCCCCCCGACCCTAACCCTGGGCCTGGCCGGCCCCGACATCCCGGCACCACCATCCACCCAGGAGGTGAGCGGACCACTTGGCAGGTCAATGGGAGAACGAAGCGTCAAGAGCTCTTCCCCCGCCAGGTGCCGATCGCCTCCAGCTCCCCAGGCGCTGGCTCCACCCCCTGCTGGGTGTCTGGACACCTTCATCCCGGACCCTCCGACCTCCAAGTGCGAGGGCCCGGACATCAAAGGGCGCCTGCCCTATAACTGGAGCAGCTCCGGAGCAGGATGGCAGTTGTATCCTGGAGTCGAGAGACACCGAGAGAACTCAGCCTTGACGGACTACTGGCGCTGCCGTAGCCCTATCTTGCGAACTATCGTCCTGCCTGCTGGCGCTGCCGCGGCCTTCTGCAACATCCATCCTCGTCGGGACCTGCTGGCGCTGCCGCGGCCTTCTGCAACATCCATCCTCGTCGGGACCTGCCGGCGCTGCCGCGGCCCGTTGTAACGACCATCCTCACCGGGACCTGCTGGCGCTGCCGCGGACCATACATCGACCATCTTCACTGGGACCTGCTGGCGCTGCCGCGGACCGTGTATCGACCATCTCTACCGGGACCTGCTGGCGCTGCCGCGGCCCGTACCAGCTACACCACCAAGCTCGAGGATTGTGAGCTAACCATCATCTCATCCGAACTACCTGACTGGTAAACAGACTGTCCCGCTACCCCTTCCCTATCCTAAGAGACCTAAATCGAGGGGACCCCTGAGTCCAGACCTCCTTGTACTATTTCATCGTACCTTAAGAAGTGCATATAAAGAACGCTAAAATCTTATCCTTGTGTGGTGTCTGTCTGTGGGGGGGAAGTTACTTGTCTGTACGATCGCTGGAGACGGCTCTCCCCGGAGACCTCTCCCCCTGACCTCGGCCGACCCTCCCGGTCCGTCTAACACCTGGCCATTTTGGGGGGGCCCCTGCGCGTGACCCCCCTGGCCATTTTGGGGGGCCCCCCCGCGCGTGACCCCCTAGGCCATTTTGGGGGGGCCCCGCGCCTGACCCCCCCCGCCATTTTGGGGGGCCCCCGCGCGTGACCCCCCCCGCCATTTTGGGGGGCCCCCACGCGTGACCCCCCTGGCCATTTTGAGGGGGGGGCCCCCTACGCGCGACCCCCTGGCCATTGGGGGGGCCCTGTGCGTGACCCCCACCCATGGGGGGGGCCCCGTGCGTGACTCCCCTGGCCATTGATGGGGGGGGGGGCCCTCACGCGTGACTCCCCTGGCCATTGATGGGGGGGGGCCTCGCAGTGACTCCCCTGGCCATTGATGGGGGGGGGGGGGGGGCCTCGCGCGTGACTCCCCTGGCCATTTTGGGGGGGGGGGGGGGGGGCCTCGCGCGTGACCCCCCTGGCCAATTTTGGGGGGCCCCCCTGTGCGTGACCCTCTGGCCATTTGGGGGGCCCCCGCGCGTGACCCCCTGGCAATTTGGGGGGGGGGCCCCGCACGTGACCCCCCCTGGCCATTTTGGGGGCCCCCCTGTGCGTGACCTTCTGGCCATTTGGGGGCCCCCGCGCGTGACCCCCTGGCATTTGGTGGGGGGGCCCGCACGTGACCCCCCTGGCCATTTTGGGGGCCCCCCCGCGTGTGACCCCTCTGGCCATTTTGGGGGCCCCCCTGCGCTAGACCCCCTGGCCGTTTTGGGGGGCCCCTCCCGCGCGTGACCCCCTTGCCATTGGGGGCCCCCGCGCGTGACCCCCTGGCCATTTTGGGGGGCCCCCCGCGCGTGACCCCCTTGCCATTTTGGGGGGCCCCGCCGCGTGACCCCTGGGCCTTTTGGGGCCATTTT